>NC_047664.1:27521724-30130474 GCF_011762505.2 Arvicanthis niloticus
AGGACACTTCTGCTAACTGCAGATCTTCACTTTTCCCTCCAGTTCTCCAAGTCCAATGACCTTGTCGCAGACCTTTGCTGTGGTCTCTCAGTATTTTCTGCTGCTATTCCAAGAGGAATAAGCAAATCCTTTTGGATCATCTCATAATTTCATTACTCCAGTGTACCCTCCCAGTTCCGAGCCCATACCATTATTAAGCATCAGCTCCCAATATGTAGAAACACATTTTCCTGTAGCTACACCTATCAGGATCTCAAAAAATTTTTCTCTCAACCAACATATAAACATTATAATCTCTCAATACCAGAGAAGTTAACAGAACATGAGAAACAAAACAGCTACCCAACAAAAACAAGACCAGATATCAGCATCTAAAATTACAGTCCCTCTCTTCCAAACCAATATAAGAAACAACCAATGTGCATAAAATTATCCTCAATAACAGCCAAGAAAATATGTCTTCTTTATAACCAGAAACGCTACTATAGCTGACACATGGATATTTGAAACATAGGAAAAGGTCCTAAAATTAGTATTCACAAATATGATTGAAGTCTTTGAAAAGAAAATGAATAAGTCCCCTTAAAGAAATCTATGAAAACACAAACAGTGAAAGAAAATGAATAAAATAGTTCAAGGCATAAAGGTGGAAACTGATTCAATACAGACTTCCAAACTTGGAAAAATCTAAAAACAAATTAATTAGGAACTTGAATAGAGACCTTAGAGGTAAGACTCACCAATAGAATTTCAAGAAATTAAAAAGAGAATCTTGGTCATTGAAAAACACAATAGAATAAATGAAAACCTAGGTCAAAAAAAAAAAAAAAAAGACAAAAAATGTTCCTGGCACAAATAATTAGAAAAGAAGAAGAGGAAGCCCACAGAAAATATTTTTAACAAAGTTATAGAAGAATAAGTTATCACCTTAAAGAAGCAGATATGAATCAGAGTACATACATAATGCCAGATAAATGGGACCAGAAGAGAAAAGCCCCTCAGCAAATAATATTCAAATTATTAACCATGTACAAACAGATAAAGAAATATTAAAACTTGAAGAGGTAAAGATGAAGTAACATATAAAGACAGGCTTAGTAGTGGATAAACTAAAAGCCTGAAGTACAAGTCTGATGCTGCTTTTACTCAAATGCTAAATTTTGTCCCCCAAGATCTGGTTACTTCTCCAACCATGAAGAGTCTTCCAGGATGAGGAGATCCTCATGTATACTAGCTTTTGTTGAAAAAAATTTTTTCACAAGTTTTAACAGGAATGGTGATATGTAGGAGGAGCTAAGGTGGGAGGAGTACAGAGAGGAGGAGTAAGGAGAGGAAGAGGAGAAGGAGAGAAGGAGCTAGGTGATGAGAGAGAAAGAGAGAGGGGGGCCAGACATGGAGGCAGATGTTCACATGTCTCCGCCAGTCAAAGATAGTTGATATATCTATGTTGGGTATTAGGTTACACTTCTGATTGGTATTGAGCATTACCAAATTTATAAAGCCTTTGGTTAACATTTAAAAAATTGTATAAAAGCAAAAAGGAGAAGGGGGTATAGGATAGAGGTTTTCTAGGGAGGGGAAATGGGGAAAGGGGATGGCATCTGAAACGTAAATAAAATATCCAATAAAAAATAAAATAAAAAAATGTTTTTTCTTCAAGTTATCTCTGAGAGATTAAGAAAGATACTTACAGCCTATGCTGGGCACAAAGAGATAGGGCAGAGAAAAATTTTCAGAGCTTTGGATCTGAGATATAAACCAGGAGGAGAGGAAGAGAGAGGAGAAGAAAGAAGTCAACAAGGATTAAGTGGGCCATGAGCTCATGGGCATGAGAGCATGACTGTTGGAATAGGAGTGGCCCAGGTGAAACATGGCAGGTGATATCTTGGAGTATATATCTTGGACAGGGAAGCAGACAAAATAGCACAGATGGTTGATATCTGCCAAGTTCTAGTGATCTTAACATTTATTTTAAATATAAATACTTTTTGTCTGTTTTGAGAATATATGGTCTAAATGGGATAAAACCCCCAAATAATATTTATCACAGCAGCAAAGATTCTGGAGAGTTGTTCTATAAACTCTAAGAGATCACAAATATAATCCTAGACTACTATTTTCAGGAAAACTAACAATCATAATACAAAGATAAATTAAGTCATTCTACAATAAAAAATTTAACAATACCAAATATCTTTCTATAAATACAACACAGTAGATATTACAAGAAAAACTCCAACTTATAATGTTGAACACAAACAAGAAATCTCAGAAAATAATCACACACAGAGAGAGAGAGAGAGAGAGAGAGAGAGAGAGAGAGAGAGAGAGAGAGAGAGAGAGAGAGAAAGGGATGAGCATACCAAAACAAAGTCACAGAAATCAACAAACATACTGCTCACAGATACTTCTCAACATCTATTTTACAAATTTTGCAATAAAAAGACACAGACTAACAGAAAGGATGGGAAATACAACCTATCTTTATGATGTATTTAATAAACACTAACACCAAGGATGGATATCATGTCAGGGTAAATTATTAAAAAAAAAAAATTTCAATAAAATGACCCTAAGAAGAAAGCTGGTATAAGCACATTCATGATTATTAGATTAGAATTCAAACCAAAATTAAGTGATAGGGAAGAACACTACATATACATCGAAGAAAATGTTCATCAAGAAGATATTGTAATTGTTAACTTATAATCAGCAAGCTCAAGGACAACAGATTACTAAGCTAAATAATACTACAACTTAAATCATATTTACCCTCAGACACTAATAATGTGAGACTTCAATACTTTATTCTTAACAATAAACAGGTCATACAAAAAGAAATGTTGAAGCTGACAAAATGGATCTAACAAACATACATAAAACATACATAAAACATTTAACATAAACATAAAGAATAAACCTTCATTCAGCACCTAATGATATTTTCTCCAAATTCACTACATATTTGGACATAAATCAAATATGAAAAGATATAAGAAAATTGAAATAACACATTGCATTCTATCTGAGCACCATGGAAATGAGATAGATATCAAAAACAGAAACAGTAGTGAATTAAAACATTCATGGAAACTGAACAAGTTACTACTAAATGAACAATGGTATAAACCAGAAATTAAAGACTATAATCAACTAAAAATAAATATAAATTATACTCAGATTTTTAGGACAGGATAAAAGCTGTTCTGAGAGACAAGTTTATAGCATGATGTGTCTACATTAAAAAATGGGGGGGGAGGGCTAATAAGATGACTCAGCTGTTAAGAGCACTGACAGCTCTTCCAGAGGTCCAGAGTTCAAATCCCAGGAACCACAGGGTGGCTCATAACCATCTGTAATGAGATCTGATGTCCGCTTATGGGGTGTTTGAAAACAGGTAGAGTGTAATTACATATAATGAATAAATGTTTCGGCTGGAGTGAGTGAAGCCAGAGCGAGAGAGATAAGGCATCTGGATAGAAAATAGAGTAATCTCATATAAGGTTAATACCACATCAGAAAATTCTAGAACAACAAGAAATAAATCATGCCCAAAGCAAGTAGATGGACAGAAATTATCAAACTCTGGGATGAAATCAGTAAAATAGATTTTAAAAAGCAACCAATGAAGCAAAGAGTAAGTTTTTAGAAAAAGCCAGTAAGATTGACAAAACCTTATCCAAGTTAACTAAAAAGTGGATATAGAACTTTTAAATGAACAAAATTAAAAGTGAAAGTAGAGACATAACAACAGACATAGATGAAATACAGAACATCCAGTGGCATAGTTTAAAAACCTCTACTCTACCAAATTGAACAATCTAAAAGAAATGGATAATTTTTGTGATATATAAACTTATAAAAATTAAATCAATATCACACATAAACACTTTAAATAGAACCATAACCCTTAGGGAAATTGAAGTAGTTATTAAAAGTCAGCCAAGCAATAAAAGCCCAGGGACAAATGTGTTTAGCATGGGGTACTACCACACTTTCAAATAAGAATTAATTCCTTACATTATTCCACAAAAAGAATCAAAGGGAACCTTGCCATATTCATTTTATGAAACCACAAGTAACAACTTACTGAAATTACATAAACACTGAACAAAGAAAGAAAATCACAGACCATTTCTATTAAAATGTACATGCAAAAATTCTCACTAAAACACTGGCAAACCAAATCCAAGAATACATCACAAAAGATCATCCACCATGATCACATAAGCTTCATGCTCCAGATATAGAAATAGTCCAACATAAGAAAATTTATAAGTGTAGCCTACCATATAAAAAATTAAAAGGCAAAAAGCACTAAATACTATCTTCCAATATTGTCTTCAATTTCTTTTTTTAGGAAATTGAAGTTCTTGTGATATATATCTTTCCCTTGTTTGGTTAGAGTTACATCAAGATATTTTATGTTTTCATGGGTATTGTAAAGGGTGTTGTTTCCCTAATTTCTTTCTCAGTTCATTTATCATTTATATGAAGAAGGGCTACTATCTTATTTGAATTAATGTTGTATCTAACCACTTTGCTGAGGTGTTTATCAACTGTGTAAGTTCTCAGTTAAAATTTCTGGGGTTTATTATGTATACTATCATAGCATCGGCAAATAGTGATGCATTGACTTATTTTTCTTTGCTAATTTGTATCTCCTTGATCTTTTACAGTTGTCTTATTCCTCTGGCTAGAAATTCAAGTACTATTAAATAGATAGGCAGAGTGTGGGCAGTCTTGTCTTATTCATGATTTTAGTAGAAATGCTTTAAATTTCTCTGAATTTTGTATGATGTTGGCTATTGACTTGCTGTATATTGTTTTTAATATGATATGTATGTGTCCTGTATCCCTGATTTCTCTAATACCTTCAACATAAAAAGGTGTTGGATTTTAACAAAGCATTTTTCAGCATCTAATGAAATAGTCATGTGAGTTTTTCTTCAGTTTGCTTATATGTTGGATTACATTGACAGATTTTTATATATTGAAAGTATATGAAGCCTACTTGATCATGATGTCTGATATCTTTGATGTGCTCATGTAATCAATCACAAGTATTTTATTAAGTAGTTTTGCATCAATGTTTATAAAAGAAATTGGTCTGAAATTTTTTGTCAAGTCTTTGTGTGGATTAGATATAAGGGTGACTGTGGTCTCATAGAGTGAATTTGGCAGAGTTCCTTCTGTTTCCTTTTTGAGGCATAGTTTGAGGAGTATTCGTATTAGATCTTTGTTGAACGTCTGGTAGAATTCTGCCCCATAACCATACAGCTTTGGACTTTTCTTGGTTGGGAGTCTTCTAATAACTGATTCTATTTCTGTCAGGGTTGTTGGGCTATTTAAATAATTTATATGATCTTGATTTAACTTTAGTAAATGGTATCTATCAAGAAAATCATCCATTTCATTAAGATTTTCCAGTTTTGTGGAATTCAGGCTTTTGATGTAAAACCTAATGATTCTTTGAATTTCCTCGGTTAGCTGTTATGACTCCCTTTTCGTTATTTATTTCATTTGTTTGGATGCTGTCTCTCTGTCTCTTGATTAGTTTGTCTACAAATTGTCTATTTTTTAGATTTTCTCAAAGATCCAGCTCTTGGTGATGTTGATTCTTTGGATTGCTTTGTTTCTTTATGATTTATTTGAGCTCTGCTTTTATTTTCTGGCTTTTATTTCACCTAGTCTTTGTTGACGTGCTTGCTTTTTTCTAGAGCGTTCAGGTACATGTTTAAATTGCTGATATGAGAACTTTATATCTTTATGAAGGTACTTAGTGCTGTGAAATTTTCTCTTAGCACTGTTTTTATTATATCTAATAAATTTGGATATGTTGGGCCTTCATTTTCATTAAATTCTAGAAAATCTTTAATTTCTTTCTTTTTCTTTCTTCCTTGGCCCAGAGATCATTGAGTAGAGAGTTGGTCAATTTCCATGAATGTGTTAGGTTCAAGAGTTTCTGCTGTTGTTGATGTCCACCTTTGATCCTTGGTGGTCTCATAAGATATAAGACTTATTTGAATTTTCTTGTATCTGTTGAGGTTTGCTTTGTGACCATCTATATGGTTTATTTTGGAGAAGGATCTGTGAGGTACTGAAAAGAAGATATATTCTTTTGTCTTTGGGTGAAATATTCTGAGGATGTTTGTTAGGTCCATTTATTTCACAATGTCTGTTAGCTTCAGTATTTATCTGTTTATTTTTTGTCTGGATTTCTTGTCAGTTAGTGAATAGTGGGTGTTGATGTCTCCCACTATTAATATATTGGGTTATGTATTGATTTAAGCTTTAGCAATGTTTCTTTTACAAATGTGGGTACCCTTATATTTGGAGCATAGATGCTCAGAATTGAGATATATTGGTAGACTTTTCATTTGATGAGTATTAAGTGTTCTTCCCTGTTTATTTTTCTTAATTTTGGTTGAAATCTATTTTATTAGACATTGAATGGTTACTACAGCTTGCTCTTTGGGTTTATTTGCTTGAAAAACTTTTTTCCAGCCCTTTACTCTGAGATAATGTCTATTTACATTGTTGAGGTGTGTTTCTTGAGTGCAGCAGAATGATGGATCTTGTTTTCACCTCCATTCTGTTAACATGTGTCTTTTTATTGGGGAGTTGATTTTATTAATATTGAGAGATATTAATGGCCAATAATTGTTATTTCTTGATATTTTGATGTTGCTGATGTTAAAGTGTGTGTGTGTGTGTGTGTGTGTGTGTGTGTGTGTGTGTGCTTTTCTGTGTTTTGCTGATATAGAATTACTTATTTCTTGTGTATTCTTGGATATATTTATCTTTCTTAAGTTGGAGTTTTCCATCCAGTATGTTTTGTAAGACTGTATTTCTGGATAGATATTGTGTGAATATGGGTTTTTCTTTAAATATCTTGTTTTCCCCATCTACAGTGATCGAGAGTTTTACTGGGTATAGTATTCTAGGTTGGCACCTGTCATTATTTTTTTAAAGGTTGCAAGATATCTGACCCGGTCCTTCTAGCTTTTAGAGTCTTATTGAGAACTCTAAATAATACTGATAATTCTATTATTGTATGTTACCTGGCCTTTTCCCTTGACATTTTAATATTCTTTCTTTATTCTGTAGATTTTGTGTTTTGATTATTATTTGCCAGGAGTATTATCTTTTCTGGTCCACTCTAATTTGTGTTCTATAAGCTTCTTGTATGTTTATAATCATCTCTTTTCTTTAGTTTGAGAGTTTTCTTTTATGATTTGGTTGAGAGTAATTTTCCGGGCCTTGCAGCTGAGACTCTTCAACTTCTTCTCTTCTAATTATTCTTACTTTTGATCTTTCCATGGTATTCCAAATTTTTAGATGTTTTGTGTCATGAATTTTTTAGATTTCACATTTTCTTTGACTGATGTATCAATTTCATCTATTGTATCTTCTATACTTCAGGTTCTCCATTCTATCTCCTGTATTATTGTTCATGATGCTTGCATTTGTTGTTCCTTTCCTCTTCCCTAGGTTTTCCATCTCCAGGATTTTTTTTTTTTTTTTTGGTTTGGGTTTTCTTTATTGTTGATATTTTCACTTTCAGGTCTTGCAAAGTTTTATTTATTTCCTTCACCTCTTTAATTGTGTTTTACTGTATATCTTTAACAGATCTATTTGATTCTCTTCAAGGAACTCTGTTTGGTTGTACTTCCCTGTATTTCTTTAAGAGATTTATTAATTTCCTCTTTATAGGTTTATCATCTTTATAAGATCAGACTTAAGGTCATTTTTTTACGTTTTTATTGTGTTTAGATAGCTAAGTTTTCAGTGGGGTAGCTGTGCTTTGCAGGTGTCATATTGTCTTGACTTTTGTTGATTGTGTTCTTCTGAGGGCTTTCAGCCATCTGGCTGATTTTTGTTTCTGCATATTATTGTTGTAGTAGCTATTCAGAGTGTGGGTAAATCTTGTTGGTCCTGGTTTGACAGGTCTCTGGTGGGTATCCTTGAAGTCTATAGTTCTGGACCTGTTTCTCTGTATGATTGAGGAGCCTCAGTTCTGATGAAGATGGACAGAGAGATGGCAGGAGAATGGAAGTCTCCATGGGCTACCAGGCTGCTCAGGACATCTTGGTTTGACCCAGATGACTCATAGAACAGGAAAGATAGTAAGGGGAAGAAAGCTTGCTTATATGGTTTCGGAATCTGATGAAGATGGAGGAGAGGTGGTGGGAGAATGTTGGTAGCACTGGGTTAGCTGTCTTTTCAGGGCAGCTTAGATTAGTTCAAAGGGCTCAAAGAATAGGGAAGATGGGTGGGAGAAGAAAAGATTACCTGTATGGTTCAGGATTCTGATGGAGGTACAGTAGAGGTGGTAGGAGAATTGATGTCCCCTTGGGATAGCTGGCTGCTCAGGGTTGCTTGGCCAAATGTATTTTTAATAAAAAGAAAAGTCATGTGGGAAATTGACAATTTGTGGTAATGTCCTATAAATTTTCAGTAACTCCATAAGCACCAAGGTATGCTAGAAATTAATCTGTATTAGAAAAGAATGCAAGTTTAATCAACACCACCTTTGCAGTTTTTGGATCAAAACCTCCAGTTTTTTACCTTAGAATTTATTTTTACTACAACTCTAAGAATAATACAACTTTAAGGAATGGTTTTCCCAATTACTACATCAAAGTTTAAGCACAGCTAAATAAAAACTCCTTACCAAAGCATCTGTGACATTTATGATAAAAATGAGTTTTATTGGGCTATAGACAGTGCTCAGGGCAAGTATCTAAAGAGGAAAAATGTGTAAAAATCAAAAGGGTAGATTCTATTTGTAGAGGATGCAATGTACACAGAACCTATTTAATAAGGAATAGTTTCACTCACTGAAAAAAGCTCATGTTAGCAAGGATGTAAATTAGCAGAACACTGTACAATGGAGTAGAGCACACTCCATTGGTAGTTGTTGTTCAAACTTATGCAGTCATTGTGGTAATCCATGTAATGATTTCTCATGAAGCTTGGAGTTGATTTATATCACAATATTTCCACAAATAATGTATTTCTCAGCCATATAAAAATAATGACATTTTACATAATTGAATAAAACTAGAAAATAATCATCTGATTGAAGTACTGTAGGCACAGAATGAGAAATACAATATGTATTCACTTATGTGTGAATATTAGCTGCTCAGTGATGACCAAGACATAATTTATATTACTACAGACATTAGCTAGAAAGTAAAGGAGTAAGTAGAATTTGTAAGGAAGGGGAAATAAAATAAATATAGATAGATAGATGGATAGATGGATACAAGCATGGATAGATAGACGGATGAATGGATATATGGACAGATGAATGGATAGATAGATACATAGATGAATAGATGCAGGAAAATGAGGATCAAGTGCACAGTGGGAGGAAATAATTGGATGAAGAAATACAAGGAATGACCACTAAATTTAAAGGGTATTATGGAAACTCGGTGCATTAGAAATCACTAAAGTATATACATATATGAAAGCAATCTAAATTAAATCACCAAATAATGAGGGATCTGAAAGCAATCTCAATGAAATCATCAAATAATGAGGGATAAGACCTGCAACCAGACATCTATTTTCACCAAATGAAGCTTCTTGTTTTCATGGTATCCTATATCCTTACTTGGTCTAACAATATTTTTGGCTTTTCTTCAACGCTGTCTGAGTTCTGAGCAGAGGGATTTAATGGAGGCATCCTATTTAAAATTAAGAGTTCTGAAGTTTCTTACTCTCTGCATAATGTCTAGCTGTGGGTCTTTGCATTTGTTCCCATCTAATACAGGAGGGATCTTCTCTGATTATGTCTGAGCAAGGCACTGATCTGTGAGTAGAATGTCATTAGTTGTAACTTTAATGCTAACTTTTTTTCAGAATTGTATGATATGGATTTTTCCTAGATCCTTGTGTTAACCTGAGGTTTTTGATCACCCAAATAGTGTTAGTTTCCACCTTGTTGAGTAGTCTTTAAGTCAAATCACTCATTGGTTTGTTACTTCCTCAAGATTTGTGCAACCACTTCCCTAGCTCATTGCAGGCAGGAAATCATAATAGAGTAAATGGTTTGTGGCTGGGTTGATGTTAGTATATTTCTGTTGAAAGTGTGCAGAGTACCTTCCTATATCCAAGATGCTAGGATGTAGTATTGAAGGCATATTCAAGAAATTGTGTAGGTAATGTCTTCAGCTGTCATCAGTTTGTAGAGAGCAACTTATAAACCTAAAAACAAACTATTTGTGAGTCTCAGGGCCAATGACTCATATTGATGTAAACTACTCCCAGTTTTGGAGCCCCACTTGGGAATAAGAGGTAATCATTTGCAGCCTATTCTCCCCAATTATTTGCCAATTTCATTTAGACTGTCTTTATATATCTATATATCTATATATCTATCTATCTATCTATCTATCTATCTATCTATATATCTATATATCTATATACCTATATACCTATATATCTATATATCATCTATCTGTTCATCTATGCATCTAACTATATATCTATGTATCTATGTATCTATCTATCTCTCATCTATATATATATATATATATGAAGATATACATATATAGTGTATATAGCTAATCTATATGTCTCACTCTATATATCTACATATCTAATATATATAATTATATATCCATATATCATGTATATATTTACATATGTATGTATCATCTACATATGTAACTATATATCTATATAGATATATGTAAGATTCTTCTCTATTAGCTGTTTCAAACAGTGATAATTAAACTTACCTCCTCTCATTTATCTAAATGTAACTCTTTCTACCAAGATCTTAAAGGGCATATGAGGAAAAAAAAGAATAAGAATATATGAAGTTGAGAATGTTTTAAACAGGAAATGATCTCTACAGGTTCACAGAGTGAACATTTGGTCTTTACCTAGTGGTATAATTTTGGAGAAGTTGGAAACTCTGTTAAATGTTCTTGCAAAAGAATGTTGTTAACACAGAGTAAGTTCTGAAGATTATACATGTTCCCTGATGCCTTCCTTTCTACCTGCTTCTTTCCCAGCAATAAGTGAGCATCTTTTCTTCTACATGCCCTAGCCACCATGATATTCACTGTTGCTTTAGGCCCAAACTAATGAAGGTAATAGACCACAGACTTAAACCTTTGAAATAGTAAAACAAACTAAATTCTTATTATACATTTTTTCCTCAGGTTTTGTTTTTTTTTTTTTTTTGGTGAATTAATGTAAGCTCAGTATTACAGCATCATTATAAAGTAAACTAAGACCAAGGATAAACTAAAGTTAGAACATGCAGGTCACATGTTTCTGCTAAAGAGAACATCTAACTTATTCTTCATTTTAAAAGTTACCTTTAAACATTCATGTAGAGTGTCTAATTAATTGCACAATCAATCATACAAATTAAATTAGCTAATTTTGTGTACATATTTTTCAACTCTATTTTTTTGTGTTATGTAAGCATTGTTTTCAGAAAAAAATCATCTTACTCAAGATTTTCTGCAATATGTTCAATATTTCTTGCTTATCCATATCCATAATTTCTTTGGGAATATATATTATCTTTAAATTATGTCAGGGATTTTCAAGTAAAGTTACTGTACTCAATTACCTAAGGACTTCCACTGTATCAAGGATAAGAATCATAGGCATGCAGAGTTATTCTGGCAGTGAAAAAGCTCTATTATCTATGAGTTAGCAATAACATTATAGATGGTAGGCCTTATAATGCAATGCAGGTTTTATGATATTTCCCAAAGCTTGAAGTACTCATAAAGATTTCATAAAGTACTTGCAAAGATTTCACTAACCCATGTTTAACCATGAAAATACACACACACGCACACACACGCGCGCGCACACACACACACACACACACACACACACACACACACTAGATATACTCACTACAGATACTCATACAATAGACTTTTCTTTTATATAATGTGTTTTGCTTTTTAAATATAGCAAGCTTGTTTGCTTGGCCTTCTGAGACTGCTTTATGCTAACCACCCTCATTTATTAATTTTAAAATGTACTCTCCATAAAACATAAAATCAAAGAAACAATAGTGTTGGATGACACATGCTTAAAACATTGCCAGTGATATACAGGCATCTCTTTGTGCTGTAAAATAGATTTTATAACATTATTATCTTTCACTTGTACTCCATGAGTAAGAAAAAAAATTACTGCCAACCAGAAGAGAAACTAATGTGTACCAAAACACTAATGCAGTTATTTCTGTTTATCTAATTCTGAGACTTGTACCCTAAGTACAGAATTATATATATATATATATATATATATATATATATATGCATACTGTTTTTCACGATTGCTAGATAAAATTGCTTAATAAATTCTACAAGTGGCACAAAACCACAATACTGGTGTTAATTTTATCTTGTTTTAATAATATGATCTCCATCAGCATCTCTATATGGAAATTTTCCTTGTCTCCTGTATGCTGGGCTTCTTTCTCATCTTTATTATATCACTGGTAGAGCTGTACTATATTGAAATATCTATATGCAATCTCTTTGACCACTGAGTGATAATCAAAGATTGTCATGTAAGTTTAAATAGCATTTGCAAAAATCTCTAATTGTATCGTTCTTTACATTCCTCCTCAGGTTAAACTTTGAATATATAGAAAGAAAAAAAACTTCTCTCTGTGTGACCTCTCAAGACAATCACTTCTGAGCACAAAGGTATCAGAACAGAGAAATACTGAAAGCTATGGAAATAGGAAAGATCAACATATTGGTATCTTCTTCCCTGAAAAAGATATATTCAAGATAGGAGCATGACAGTACTCACTTCTACAACAATGACACTAAGTCATTAAAAATCTATTCACCTGTCTATCATCTGTCATATATGTGTCTTTCTATTATCTAATTCCCTACTCTCTTTCTATCAGCTGTCTACCCATCTATAATCTATAATATATATAAACTATAATTAATCTTTCTGTCATTTGTCAGAAATGACAAATTATCTATTATGTATTATGAATCTATCATTTCTATTTTTATTCAATAAAAATTGAATAGCTAGTTTCATACTTTCAACACAGATTGAACAGTTTTATTAATAAGTTAGTATATAAGTGTGAATATAGAATAATTTTAGAAATTCAGAAGAAAATACTATTTACATAAATCCAATTTAAACTATCTGAAACAAAGGGTCTGAGTGAACACTGGTTATTTAATTTATTTACTAAAGGGAATGGTAAGCTGTTACTGCAAAATAAATGTGACAATTTGAAAATATTTAGAAGTTATAAAAAGATAAATGAAAGGTATTATATATGCTCACATAAAATAATTGGGGAACAATCCTGGAGTGGAGGTACAGGGTAATAACACATGCTGATTAGTGAAAGTAAATAGGATTTGAAAATAGAGTGAGACATTTCACAAAACTCTACATCCTTTGAAAAAAATGTAGAGATGTGGAGAGAAGTAATTCATTTAGGTTCCAAAGGAGAACAAGTCCAGTGAACACAATTGGTGGTGCAACTGCCTGCTAACATCTGAGGTGAATGGATGACTTGGTTTCACATGTTTTTTGGTTGATTTCTCTTACAACTCTGTTACTAGGACTAGGTGTCCATGGAAAAGAAATACATGTGAAAAACCTTATAGCTCTGGATTTGTCTATTTTCTGTTTGACAGATTCATAATGAATGAAAGAGATCTATTTGATTCTGCTTGTATAAATCCAAGAGTCTCTATCAGTCTCTTGTATTCATTTGATGAAGATCTTCTTGTTGACTCTGAAACAAATAAGAGCACCCCATGGCTGACCATTTTAACTTGAAAACTTGGGACTTTCATACTCCTCTAATTAAGTCAACAATACAATCTTAAAATATAGCCTGTTGCTAATCACACCATGAGGCCCACTTCTGAAAACCATTAAGATTTTACATCTTGTGTTAAGTTTCAACATGAGTTTATTATAGACAAATAAACCATAGTAGCACCCAAAGACAACATAATTAGGGATGTAATATGTTAATGGATATCTCAAAATCATATGGGAGAAACAGCAGGAGGTGAGCTGGCTCATCCTCTAGAAACTTATTAAGATTCTTAGAATGCTTACCAACATGAATGGAAACAGGTTTTGCAGTGGAGGAAGTGCTACTGTTCTTTTAGCTGCTGAGATATGACACTCTGTTTTAAAACAACTTAGGAGAGAAAGGAGTTTTACAGTTGAAAGTCTACCACTGAAGAAAACCAGGGCAGAAACTCAAAGATAGAAACAAAGTAGAGTACTTCTGGCTGGTTCATTTTTATATATTTGATTAAATTACTTTTTAATATAACCTTGGACCACCTGTACAGAGAATTGTGCTACCCATAATGAAGAGCCACTCTCCTACAATTAACAATCAAGATTATTCCCTAGAAATGTCGAGTCAAATCTAATTTAGACAACTCTTCACATGAGGTTTTTTTTTTTTTTCAGATGACAATAGTCTGTCATGTAAACACAGATAACTAGGACAGCTAATTTCATTCTCAAGTGACCCATGGCTGGGTAGCCTTTCCACAACAGTGACAGAAATTCCTGTCTTAGGGGATTTGTTGTTGTTGTTGTTATTGTTGAGTATGAATCACAACCATGGTTTTTTAGAAACAAACACAAAAAGAACTCTACTAAATGATGATCCTCTACTTCTACGGCCTGTTTTTCAGAATTGCAAAACTATAGTCATCAAGGAAGATAGTAGAAAAATCTATTCTGGCATAACTAAATACCATACCCCCCCCCCCATATTAGGAAACTAAAGGTAATTCATCACAACTTAGTTTTGACCTAGTCTTATGATAGTAAAACCAGCTATAAAGAATCAGATGAATTACATAACCACATATACAGTTCTCAAGTCCTTATGAGCAATTAGTTTCCTCAATAGCAAAGGGAAAACAGTGAGCAGTAGCTAGGAGGAAATGTCTTCTAACACAGATATGATATCTAAAACAACATCAACAACAAAATAAGAAGCAACTACAAAAACATACCAAAGTGAACAGACAATGCAATAATTACTTTTAAAAAGACAATAAATTGTAGGTAAAACAAAAAAATAAGATAAAATTAAAATAAAAAAGAAAAAACCAACAGTACAAAATATAAACCTATAATGTATTAAAGAAAGAATTCAACCTTTGAAAGGAAAATATATAAAGTCTTCCAAAATTAAAAAATAGATGAGCCAATCACAGTGTAAATTGAAGAATGAAGACATAATGTTAGATGTCTAAATAACAGAAATAATGAAAGAAAAAGAATAAAAAAGGTTAGCCAGGAAATAATACAAGAATATTAAGTAGAATTTAAATATATATATATATGGTGTGTGTGTGTGTGTGTGTGTGTGTGTGTGTGTGTGTGCAAGCGAGGAAGAGAAAGAGAGAGAGAGAGAGGCAGGAAACATTAAGCTGGGTAGAAACAATATGAAATAAATATTTTTAAGGAGAGGGAACAAAATAGCATATTCTTTGAAATAAAAAAATTTGAGATTTGTGAATTAGGCAAATCAGGTTCTCATAGGCATGTGTACCATAAGATGCTCGGGGTCATTGTAGATGCTGTTAAACTGATAGTGACACAGAATATATGAAGAGTCAGGGAGCTCTCAGCCAATTAATAAGTTCTATAATAAATGCTTTCATTTTTTCAAATAGGTAAAAGAAAGAATACAGTATGAGATATTATTTGGAACAGCTGTGAGAATTTTTCAGGGATTATGTCTCTGGGTAAGGAAATGAAATAATTCTGTTTCAAATATTTGTATGTGAAAACTCACATGTAACCTTCCTATTTGGGAGACTAGATAATACAATTAATGCTAAAAACAAGCAGCACTGTAAGATTTTGTGTTGAAATTGTGACAAAATCAGAAAAAAAATAGTTAAATTACAGGCAAAGTTAACAGGCAAACAGACAAGAGAAAGAGATTCTCTGGTAGAATGTGGTCAATGTAATTTTAATTCAAAAAGGTATATTTATTCTGTTAAATTTATGTTGAATTTACTTTTTTATTTTAAAAAATTGAGAATTTGTCTAGTTGCTGGATAGGTTGTTTTCTTTAACCTCTGGTAGAGAGTAGAGTACCTTCTAGTATATGAAAAAAATGTACTTTCAAAAATAGTTATAACTGCTTACATGAGGATTAAACTTATATTTCTCAAAAGTGTACTTTCCTAATTAAAAGTAAGTAATCATTTTTATGGGGATATTGTTTGAGAAGAGTCTTACATTGGAGCTCTTTCCACACCATGTTAGGTTCTTTCTAAGAACAGAAGAGAGGAGAATGTAATTCTGTGAAATTTCTAGATGCAAATCCACCAACACCTGATCATGCTGAATGGCCATGCTTGTCTTCCCGTGCTACAAGGAGACAGTAGTCATCATATTGGCCTCTAGTTGTGAGAAATGATCTTGTTCTCCATGTGAATTTACTAACTCTTAAATTTAGATAGGCAGCTGGTAGGAGTGAGTACAGAGTCGTCTGAACAGACCGACTCAGACAGCTTATCCCTGCTGTCACTGCTTATGGGAAAGACCAGATTAAAACTTCTCTTAAAGTAAACAGCTTTTTACCAGATGACTCTAAATCCAAATAATCCAACAACAATGCCCAGTATTCATTAGCAATGAGGAAAAACACAGAAGAAACTAAAAGATGTTAAAACTGTCTGAAATAATGACATTCCAAAACTCCTGTGCCAGTATTTTTGGCTCATTTTCTTGTCTTTTTACAAAAGCTGAATGATAGAAAAGAACAAATAGACACAGGATGTTCTGTAGAAATAGATATTTGCATATATCATGTGAATTATCTTTGCTTCTTAAACATTCAGAAAATTCATTTGCTCTTTTCCCAACAACTATTACATATAAGCATCAGCAATTCAATGATTCAGTTTTGAGATATTCTAATAGGATAGTGATAGGATAATTAGATAATTATTTTCAGTTTATAATTTAACAATATTTCATATTCAGTGAAATCTATCATGCTAATGAATGACAATTTCCAGGCATGACAGAGCATTTATGGAGTTTCCATGCCAAGGAAATTTTTTTTTACAATATTGTAGGGGATAAAATTTAATTCATTTCTCTATTATTGGTTAAGTTGATGAAATACATTCTTAATAGCACAAATCAATGTCTTTTTTATTTAAATATAGACATTCTATTATATGCATAATTCAAACCTAGACTGTCTGAAACTAAATCACAAAGTAAGATGCCAAACTGTAAGTAGGAATGGAAAGAAAAAGGTCTATAATAAAGAGATAATTGAGAAGTTAAGAACAACTTGTGAATGAGCTGTTTCAGCCATATCTTTTGGGGTGTACCTCTTACAGAAAAAGAGGAAGCAGATTCCTATATATAGGCAAATATGTAACAGGAAAACAGTGTGATAGGAATGTGAGCAGAATTAAGTGGGTCAGAGAAGATGTAGAGATGGGATTATATGATAAAAACACATTATGTATACCTGCATACATTCATTCACACACACACACACATACACACACACTATATATGTATACACACACACACTATATATATATATATATATATATATATATATAGTGGTATATATATATATAGTGTGTGTGTGTATATATACATAAACACATATATGTGTACTCATTTTGCAATGCAAAGTCTGCAAATATTTCTTCCATTCCCCTGAGCACCTGGTTGGCAGATGCAATGGTTAGTTGTCTGGCTCTCATTTTAGGTAATTTTCTTAATCTCTTTGTTAACACTAGTTTATTAGGAGACTAGTCTAAAACACACACTATATTTGTTTTATAGAAAGTAATCATTCTGGACTGGTTTGAAGAGCACAGTGTGGACTCCACATGTTCTAAACACTGGAATCTGTCATCTGTGGGGAGCTGAACTCAAGATGGTGCCTGGCTGGGTGCCAGACACCCCTGGCATGTTGGTTCACCATTTCAGGAAGCCTGGGTGGCACGTAGGCTAGGCTTTACTGCATATGCATTTTGCTTGTTCATCGTTATGTAAGATCGGGCCATGTGATGTATGTGCTCAGCACCAATCGAGAATGACTTTATGGCAGGTTCTGATTGGAGAGAACACAGAGATTTAAGGGCTGGGAGCTAGAGCTTGGGGGGCCTTTCGCAATACTTCAAGGTTCCTGAATAAACCGTGTTGGGAAGGAGATCCCGTGTCCATTGTCTTCTGTCTGCTGGTGAGTTCGGGAGGCGACAGTCATCTGTCTTACTCTTTCCTAGAAAATAAATGAAATATTCCAATGCTTATTCCATTGCTCTTTCTTTTTGCTTGCAGCCTTCTGTAGAGCTTGTGTTGATTGCAACATACTGGCCACATCTGATCTTGAGTACATATGTTTGAATTACATACTCCAACTGCAAGTGCAGGTTTCAAATGGTAAACTTAGGCTCTGGCCTACTTTTTCTATGATGGCATAACAGAATACTTCTGAGCAATATCCTCTACTGTGTCAGTCATCCACTAATAATCCTTGATCAAGAATGATTTTTCACAAATACTTCTTCCTAAAACATTACCTGATTGTCTAGCATATTTATTTTATGACTGATATATTTGTGTTCACATTCGCTAGGTTTATTTGGCATAATCATTTCTAAACAATCACAACACATACTTTAGCATATTGCTCATTTTGATATTGTTTTTACATATATTTTGATAAAGATTTGGTCTTACACCTCAACTTTTGTGAATAAGTGTATAAGTCTGGGAAGATTTTCAAAAGTTATTTTAAGACTAACTTACTTTTGATTATTGAATGACTGACTTTTTCATATTTACTTGCATTAAAATAGTTACAACATTTTTCTTTTATTATAATTGTAGGAAATACTTTGAGAGATTTTACCTTGAGTGTATGAACCTTCACCTGCATTGCTGCCTATGACTCATTGTATGTAATAAAAGAGTTCTTGTTAATCTATGTTTTTCTCTATAAAGCAATTTCACTCATAGATGACAACCCAGAATGAAACTCCAGCTAAAATTCTCATTTATCTTAAGGTCTATGACCCTGAATTGTGCTAGAGGTATTCATTGATAACTACACAGGTATGCCATGTAATTCCAGGGCATTTAACAAGGTGAAATTTAATGTCTGTCTGCAGAGGGAAGTATAAGAAACATCCATAATTTTATATCTTTAGAATCCATCTTATCTTCCTGGAAGAAATGTGAACAGCTTTTTGGGATGGATAGAATATGAAGGAAGTCCAACATAAAAAGTTGGAGAAAGTAGATGGGGTTGGGGGAAAAGGGAACCTGTCTCTTTGAGACAGGGGCCTGGGTTGGAAGTACTGTATGTGGAACAGAGAGTGGAATGGGGGGTTAAATCTGGAGTGTAAATAAATAATTTTTTAAAAGTTGGGGTTTTGTATAAAATGTCCTTTCCATAGTTAAAATAAGAAAGTAACTATCAACTAATCTTTTATTTTCAGTTTCATTCAATTGATGCATATATGAATTTTTATAATTAACAATATATTCCTTGTAATACACCATGATCCCATTCACCTTTCATTGCCCTTTCATTCTCCTCCTATTCTCTCTTGCCTTGTTCTTCTATCTAGTCCCCACATACTATCATGTTCCTTTTTTCCTTCCTTCATCTTTCCCTCCCTTATTCCCTCCCTTTCTTCCTCCCTCCCTCCCTTGCTTCCTTGCTTCCTTGCTTCCTCGCTTCCTCCCTCCCTTCCTTCCTTCCTTCTTTCCTTCCTTCCTTCCTTCCTTCCTTCCTTCCTTCCTTCCACCCTTCCTTCTGTTTCCTTTCCTTCTTTTTCTTACTTTTCTTTTCCTTTCTTTTTTCCTTCCTTCCTTCCTTCCTTCCTTCCTTCCTTCCTTTCTTTCCTTCTTTCTGTTTTTTTACAGAACCCATATAGACAGTCACAGTGACATAGCTCTTTATGACTACAATGGCCATGCCATTTTCATGGGAGACCTCACCCTGGGCACTACCACAGATCCTACATTTTTTTCTCTAATGTTCCCTGTGCTTTGGATGGGGGTCACATAGAAATTTTGGTTGCAGAAAATCACCCCTTCTCTGACACTGTTATTTATACTTGGAAATTCTCAATATTAAATTGTACATTGGTTTAACATGACCAAGAGTTTGTAGGATCTCAAATACTAGTAAATTCTGTAATATTAGAACTTACATGACTCATAGACACACTGACAAAGAGATATGTGACCCAAACTAGCATGACATATTTGTCTATGACCTATAAATACTTCACCAGAATGCAAATAATACGTGAGGGTATTTACTTATGATTATAGAGGCTGTGGCCCATGTTGACATATATGTGGCCCAACATGGAGGAACATATTTCAGATGAATCATTCATCTTATGATCCATAGAGCAATGAGAAGCCAGAAAGGCTAAGGTTCCAAATCTCTTTTGTGGTTTCACTTGTATTGTCCAGAGATCATGCTGTCTGTCCTGTTCTAAATACCCATATCACATAATGATAGAGTCACCTTGGGAAGTCTCACACATAGTTTTGAGGAGCATTTTCCACAAACTATGACTTTGATACTTTCAAAGTGATATTCCTCAAACAGTGATTTTATGTACAGTGAAAATCGATGGCATTCATATAAGCATCAGAAATACAACGTGCCAAAAAGTCAAAACTGTAAGCTAAGCATACCTTGTTTTAAAAAATACTTAAAAATGCATCTTTTCTGTTCCTACAAATTATAGAATAATTACTATCTTAACATCTTCCTAGAAGTGGATCTACAAGATAAAGTGAAATACTGTAGCCAAATCAAAACTGGGAGCTTGTTTCCTTTAGATATCTCAGACTTCCTGTGCAGAAATGACAATGATTCTAGAGTCATCATTGCTATGCATTGCATGATCATTTCTAGCTTTGAAACTTCTTTAAAATACCACACCTAAGTTATAAAAATATTTTGTCACCATGATATTTATATCTCAATTCTTTTTTAAATTTTTATTAGATATTATATTTACATTTTAGATTTTATACCCCATTCCCACCACCACCCAAGACCCTCCTATCCCATCCCCTCTCCTCCTGCTTCTATGAGAATGTGCCCCCACCTACACCCCCCACTCCCATATATCTCAATTCTTAACATGCCCCTTGTCACTATTCCTGTAAACTTTCTTCTGGCCAAATGCCTTTCTAAAAAATTGTTCATAATTATAACTGCACTTTTCTAAGAATAAATTTCATTAAAATTTTACACTTATGTTTGTTCTTGGTGTTCTCATCATTTGATGTTCACCATGAAACAGCAATTAAACAGCACTAGTAAGTGTATGTTCAAAGACACAGTTAGTGCCAAAATTGTTTAATGGATAAATGAATGGGAATAATATGTAGCAAATAAGAAAATTGTGTACAGTGAAATTCTCTGTTGAATTCTCTATAGTATGAGCATTTCAGAACATGATTTTGTCCACTTCACTCATTTTAAAAGTTTATGTTCTATCAAGTGCATTTTGTCAATTAATAAGTTGCATAAACCAGTAAGAATGGATGTACAAATCCTTTGCTATTTTGCTTCATGTGGACATAACCATATTTAATAATAAAAAAGGTTAATTTTAAGATCTTTAGATGTGGAAATAAAATTTTACCTACATTTATGTTTTCTTTTAACTTAATTAGCTTGTATATTGTCATACATTCTGATTATCTTATAAAGAAGACATAATGGTCCTTACTAATACTGACTTCTACATAAACTTTGTAGATGAGGCTTGACTGAACCTAAGGGCCAGTTTCATAGCTGGAACACATTTGAAGAAATGAGTTCCTAGGCCATTTCAGTTTAGTTAATTTATTTACCCATTCTGATTTTGTTTCTAAGCTGATGGTAGTTTTTTTTTAAAAAAAAAAAACAACTGTAAAAGTACACAGTTGAGATAAAATACAATTCTCAATTGTCTTCTACCAATATATAATTTTACTTATGAAGATTGTATGTCTCAGATGACTGCTTTTTTAATTGGATATTATATTTACATTTCAGATTTTATCCCCTTACTCCATTCCCCCTGCCACCCAAGAACCCCCTATTCCATCCCCCTCCTCCTGCTTCTATAAGGATGTGCTCCCACCTACCCCCTACTCCCACCTTTCCACCCTCAAATTTCCCCCCCCCCCCACTCGGATTTCTGCCTTCATGGAACCAAGTATCTCCTCTCCCACCTATGCCCTACAAGGCTATTCTCCTCTACATATACAAATAGAGTCATGGGTCCCTCCCTATGTGTTCCCAGGCTAGTGGTTTAGACCTGGGGAGCTCTGGTTGGTTGGTGGTGTTGCTCTTCTCATGGGGCCACAAACCTTTTCAGCTCCTTCAGTATTCTCTCTAACTCCTCCATTGGAAACTCCTTGAGCACATGATTTCTAATATTCACCATTAGATAAGGAAATTTCCAAGATGGTCTTGAGAAGTGGGCCATTTAGAAGTGGTAGCAATGGTTTTATACTTCCTCCCTCACAACAGAGGAGCTGTTCCATATCGCCCTTCTTGCTACATTTTACCTAGCTTCTCTTAATGCCATACAGTAAGTGTAGATTCTATTTTACAGACTGAGACTTATTTGGCCTTGTCTAGCCATTGTACTCACTGCAACTATATTAATTTGTGATAGTAAAAAGTTACCTATGGTTAATATTGGATGTTTTGCTATTTTTTTATTATTCTTATAATGATTATGAATTTCAGTGAGAATTTGTATGTCCGAATTTGTTCTCTGTAAACCATGCATTGCTTTTAATTTTATTTTTTTGTGAATGAGTTTTTTTTCTGTGTAATATGTGTATTCCCAGTACCAGCAGAGATCAGACAAGGATATTATATTCCCTTGAATTAGCATTACAGATGACTCTGAGTCGTTATGTGGATGCTGGGAACATAACCTAGGTCCCTCATAGGAACAGAAATGCAGTTAACCACTTAGCCAATTTTTCAGCCACAAACCTCACTGTCTTAAAAATACTATAATTACACACATAGTCCTGACATTCTGGTATATGTCTATTAGCTCTACAAACTGAGGAGTCTGTCATATTAAAAACAAAACATAAACAAACCACCAAAAACTATGGATAGTAATTTCTATGTGGCATATAATGTCCTGAGCATATTGCAAGCAACAAGTTGCTTAATGCTTATAACAGTGGTGTAACTATCATTAGTCCTGGTTCAAAAAAATGTTGATGCTCCCAGGGTTAAGTGATTGATGTCAAATTTTCACATCTTTTTTTTTATCATGTACTTCTCCACATTAATGATACGATGGCTTTTGTAACTACCTAGTTGTCTGCTGTAGCACAACATCTATTTAAAAGTTTCTATTGTATATTTTAGGTAATTTGTAAAAACTAGAAAGATGTAATATGTGTTCTTTTACTGGAATTGCTTATTTTTTTTCTTTATAAATCCTTATGGACCTAAAGTGATAGACACCATGTACCCAAATATAAAACAATTTCAAATAGCTAGCCTCAGACTTGGGAAGCGATGCACCAGGTCAGGGTCCTTGCTGTGAAAACAAGAACACCCGTGTTTTCATTCTCAACATCAATTTCAAAGGAGATAACAGTTACAAATGCCTATAAACCCAGCACATGGGGAACGGGGTAAGAATAGGGAGATTCCTAGAGTTTCTGACCAAGCAGCCAAGCCAAACACTGAGTTCAGCTTCAGTAAGAGATCCTAGAGCTAAATGGTAAAATGAAGAATGATAGAAGACATCCAATGTCCCCACCTGATATTGGACACTTGGACACACTCACAGATACAACACAAGTCACCAACACATGAACACAAATAAACAAACCAACAAACAAATATGCTTATCTTAATAATCCCTTCATTGTCATTATACCAGTTACTTTAAACCCACAAAACTGTTGTGTAGACAGGTCACTAAGACAGAAAGTAAACAGGAAAATAATGAAACTAACAGAGGTCATGAAAAAAATAGACCTAACAGATATATCTACAAATCACTTCACCGGAACACAAAAGAATATACCTTCTTCTAAGCACCTCACAGAACCTTGTCCAAGATTGAATGTATAGTTGGTCACAAAGCAAGCCTCACCAGATACAAGATAATTGAAATAACCTCTTGCATTTTATCAGGTTACAAAGGATTAAAGCTAGACTTCAACAACAATATAAACAGGAGAAAGCCTACAAACTGATCGAAACTAAATAACTCTACTTAATGACCACTGAATCAAAGAAAAAAAATAAATTAAAAACTTTCTAGAATTCAATACAAATGGAGGCACAATATACACATACTTATAGGACATAATGAAAGCAGTGCAAAGATAAAAATTCATTGCAAAATTGCCTTCATAATGTAACTGGAGGGATCTCAAACTAGCAACATAATAGCACACCTGGAAGCTCTTGAACAAAGAGAAGCAAATAAAACCAAGAGGAGGAGATAGTAGAAAATAATCAAGTTTCCTTGTGGCTGGGACAGGCACCTAGCTGGTCTGCTCCCGTGAATACACCATATCCCTTCATATCCTATAGGAGCCACTGAACTCAGAGCAATGGATAAGAACACTCACCCACTACCCTATGCCCCAGAGCTACAACTGGGAGCAGGAGGCCCTCAAGACCCACCAGGCACCCAAACCCCACCCCTGCAGAATACCACTCCCCTTCTGTCCCTCCTCTGAGATCATATGTGTTAGGCTGAATGGAAGAGTTGTGGAGAGGGGATGATGAGGAAAACAAAGGAGGAAATCAGGTGTAGGTAGAGCTGGGGAAAGAGGGATGGGAGAGTGACTGGAAATCAGCTGAGGACTTGAGGTGGGTGTTGAGGTATATATGTCTAGGACATGCCAGAGGCCTGTGATGGGAGAGGCTCCAGGGAGTCTGTGGGAATGACTCTAGCAAACATTCTTAGGAGTAGGTGATATGGATTCTGAAATGGCCACCTCCTGTAGCCAGGGTTGACTCCTAGTTGAGAGAAAAGGACAGCAGCACCCCAATCACAAACTTTCTATGAAAAATGCATCCTGCCTACAAGAAGTCCAGGGACAAAGATGGAGCAGAGACTGAGTAAATGGCCAACCAATGACTGGCCCAACTTGAGACCCACTCATGTTCAGGCACCATTTCCTGACACTATTAGTGATACTTTGGTATGCTTGCAGATAGGAATCTAGCTTAACTGTACTTTGAGAGGCTCTACCCAGCAGGTGATTGAAACAGATGCAGAAACTCACAACCAATCATTTAAAGAAGCTTGGGAAGAGCTGGTTGAAAGATTGAAAGACCATAATGGAATATGGATTCTACAAGATGAACAACAGAGTCAAATAATCTGGACACTTATGGACCTCCAGAAACTAATGCACCAACAAAAATAGGCTGAACCTAGACTGCCCACACATATGCAGCAGATGTATAGCCTGGTCTTTATGCAGGTCCTCCAAATACTAGAATGTGTGCTTACCCTTAATCTGTTGTCTGACTGTGGATCCAGTTCTCCTAACTGGGCTGCCTTGTGTGGCCTCAATGGAAGAGTATTTCCAAGTCCTGCAGTGACTTTAAGTGGGTTAGTACTCAGGGGAACTCTCCCTTCTCAGAGGAGAAAGGGAGGGGAGATGAGGGGAGTGGCTGTATAAAGAAGGTATTGGGAGGAGGGGGCACTGAAATCTGAATGTAAAGTGAATAAATATATTAATGGAAGAAAACTGAAGAGTAACTGTTTTCTTCTCAGTGATGCAGAACTGATATCCCAGCTTGCAATGGAAACCAGAATTCAGTGGTGCCTTAACTACAGTTCTGTCTCAAGCACTGCATTTAATGAATTATGTTTAAAATAGGCATCTCAAAACACTTAAGACAAGTCCAGGTGGATATCTTTTGTAGATCAATATTCTTTTGCATAAAACAAACTTCAATTTGCCACCTAATTAACTTCTTTCATGTACAGTTTCTCCTGTGTTTCTTATAATAAATGTTTGGTTCTATGCCTATATAGTTGTCTAGTTATTTAAACATCATTTTTTTCATAAATGCATAAATGTCAAAATATCACAGTACATGTTAATCTATGTGATAAGAATTAGAACAATACTATAAAACTATATATGTTATATTATTAATTAATAATCCAAATTGAAATTATCCTTTGGCATCTATAGGTGAATAGGTTCCATAACCTTTGGATTCCAAACTATATAAATGTTCAGTTGGCTTGTATAAAATGATGCAATTTTTACATAGAGCTTGCAAATATAATCTACATATTTTATCTCATTGCTACATTTTTATAATACTTAATATATTCACCATGTACATTGTTCTCATCATCACTATATTGCTTAGGGCATATTAAAAGTAAAAATTAAAATCCTGTTTTATATTACTAATTTTTAAAAGTATCTTCCTCTTGGTGTGATTGGATTTGCAGATGTGTAACCTATAGATATGAAGATTAGCTCAGTTCATATCATCAGGCTGATCCTTCTGCATCTCTTTCCTGCAATGTAATTTTCTACATGTCTCTGGGTCCTTAGAGTTCTATCTTTTTCAGTTTTGTCTTTTCTTCATAAAGTCCTCAATAAAACTCTGGCATTTGAATTTTCCACAACTGCTTGTGATCCTCACAAAATTTTTCTTCATTATTTTTTTTAAATCAGCTAGTGCTGATTTTATCAAACTTAAAAAAAAAACACAGAAAAATAGAAGAGAGTAGACTTCATCATTAAAGAATGTTGTGTAGCAATGGATGGAAAATGCAGATTGTTCTGTAGCTTCTGGGGACAGAGCCATGTATAGCATTGAGGTGAGTGAAGCCTGCAAGGCACAGAATCCTTAGTACACAATAAAGCATAATAATTTGGATAAATGTCTTAGGTACTATTACAGCCAACTGCCATATTATCAACAAGAAATATTTGAATATTTGGAGAAAAAAATGAGTCACTTTAAAGAATAGACTAATGTCCTGGAAGAAAAATAAATAAGAAATCAATTCTAGAAGGACCAAAATGACTTGAGCTGGGATCAAATTGAAATAAGGCAATAGGAGGAAGGAATTTGGTAATAAATACACAGCTGTTTGAGTACATAAGACATAGGAAAGGACCATTCTGCATATGGCTTAATCAGGAGGAAGCATGTTAACACACCAAGGTGAGTTTCCAGAGGATAGCCTGCAAATCAGGCTGAGAAAAAAGTCCTCATTTGTCAGCCTAGAGGGATAGAGGCTTTTGAAGGTGAAATAACATGGGCAGGGTAGTGTTATGTTCCGCAGACTATGTGGAAGCTTAAGAATATGTGTGAAAATATTGAGTACAATATGCCAAATGCTGACCTCATAATAATTTCAACTTAACAATTTCACAACATACCAGTGAAAAGGAGAATAGTAAAGAAACCACCAGGTACTTTTCCTGGAAACTTTGATTTTATGTCTCTCAAAATTATTTATAGGCATTAATATGCATTAAGAACACAGGTACAAAGCATGCCTTCATTAGAATTATTATCAAGTAGATCTAAACTTAATAGCGAAATTTCCAGGAAAAAAATATCCTTTTTTATATTTCCTCTTGCAGACAAAGGTAATAGCAAGTTGTAGCCATTGATTACTGTATAAAAAGTGGTAGCTGAAAAATAAATTTGGTTTTAGAGGAACTGTTTTTTCCATGACAAATATGGGAGATAGAAGAAAAAATTACATTTTCGGAATGACTCTAAAACTTAAGATTCTCATTATATCCAAGAAGAGAAATTATAGCAATGGGCATAGTGTTATCTTTTCTAATTGCAGAACCACAATTGAAAAAGAAAAATAAAAACTCAAATGAAAACATTCTTGTATGCTTTTGGTAAGATTTTCATAGATGACTAAAATTTTAGTCTTTGTGTAGGAAATCTTTTAAACAAAAGATATTAAAAAGTAACATAACTTTAGTAAATGCAAGTTTGTTGTATGGGCTTTTTTCTCTTCTGAATGTATGAGAAAGAAGTGGGGATGGTGTTGTATTCTACACATGCTTGTGTTTGTGTACTCACTTGTTCAGGCTTTTGCAGTCCAGAGGTTGATGTCTATTGTCTTCTTCAATTGTTTCTCTACCTTATCTCTTGAAACAGGCAATCTCAGTGAACCTGGAGGTCCTTCAGTTGTCAGAACTGGCTGTCAGCATGCCAAAATCCTTCCCGTCTCTGCTTCCCTAGAATGGGTTACAGATATACACAGTCTTTCCCAGCACTTTTCACGGTTATTGAGGAGCTATAACCTTCTGTTCTCTTTACCCACTTAGCCATTCTTTTAGCTTTATTTTTCCTGGATTCATAGTTGGTAGAATAATGTGTCAATTTTCTTTGCAAATAACAGCGATTGGAAATCAAAAATGTCTTTTGTCCTTTTTTTCATTCAAAACTCTCTTAGTTTTTCTTTTTATTTCTTTTATTAGATATTTTCTTTATTTACATTTCAAATGTTATCCCCTTTCCAGGCTTTCCCTCTGGAACCCCTCCTTCATCTCCCTTCCTCCTGCCTCTCCACCAACCACCCACCCACTCCTGCCTTCCTGCCCTGGCATTCTCCTACATTGAAGTATCCAACCCCATAAGGCCCAAGGGCCACTCCTCCCATTTATATCCAACAAGGCCATCTTCTGCCACATGTGCAGCTAGAGCCATGGATCCCTCTTTGGTTGGTGGTACAGTCCCGGGAGCTCTGAAGGATCACCAAGCCCTGGATATCCCAAAACTCCAGAAAAGAAAGACTCTGATTTAAAGTCACATCTCATGATGATGATAGAGGACTTTAAGAAGGAGATAAATGACTCCCTTAATGAAATACGAAGAACACAAGTAAACTGGTAGAAAACCTCAAAGAGGAAAGTCAAAAATCCCTTAAAAAACTACAGAAAAACACAACCAAACAGGAGAAGGAATTGAGAAAATCCATCCAGAATCTGAAAATGAAAATAGAATCAATAAAGAAATCACCAAGGGGTACAACTCTGGACATAGAAAACCTAGGAAAGAGAGCAGGAGTCATAGATGTAAGCATCACCAACAGAACACAAGAGATAGAAGAGACACTCTCAAGTGCAAAAGATACCATGAAAAACATTGACACAACAGTCAAAGAAAATGCAAAATGCTGCTAACCCAAAACATCCAGAAGTCCAGGACACAATGAGAAGATCACATTTATAAACAGTGTCAACTCACTTAGTTTTTCATTGAGCAAGGTTGGAATTTGAGCCAGAGGGGCTGAGGACATCATAAGAACGTGCCCCCACAGAATCAACTAACCATGACACATAGGGCTCACAGAGACTGAAGCAACATCCATAGAGCCTGTATGAGTTTTATAGCTCCTTTGCATATATGTTATGGTTGTATAGCATTGTCTTCTTATAGGACTCCTAAAAATGATAGTAGAGTTCGGGATTCTTTACCTACTACTGAGTTACTTTGTCCAACCTTAATATCAGGATTTGTGTTTAGTCTTTTGTAACTTGTGCTGTGTTCAGTTTATATTCCTGAGAGGCTTGCTCTTTTCTGAAGAAAAACTAAGGAGGAAGAAGAAGAAGAAGAAGAAGAAGAAGAAGAAGAAGAAGAAGAAGAAGAAGAAGAAGAAGAAGAAGAAGAAGAAGAAGAAGAAGAAGAAAGAGGAGGAGGAAGAGGTGGAGGAGGAGGAGAAGGAGCAGAGGAGGACACCTGGGGGAGAGGGCAGGTTGAGGAACACTAAGAAAAGTGGAAGGAGGGGAAACTGTGTTTAGGGTGTAATATATGAGAGAAAAATAAAAAAGAAAAAGAAAAAAAAAGATTTTTAAAGTAGTATTGCTTTAATTCTTTGAGACACTTATACAGTATGTTTTAATTATATTTACACACATACTGCAACTTCTCTCAATCCTACTCTTTCTACTTTCACTAACCAACCCATTAAAGTTTGAGTTTTATTTCTTTTATCTTTCTTTTTCTTCACATTAATTGCAATTTGTGTTATCCGAATATTCTTGGAAGTGGGACCTGTCCTGTAGAGTTGTTGACCTGTTAGGGGTGCTAGTCATGAAACTTCATGTCCATATTCCCTACCCCTTCAAGCTGGTATTTTGTCTGGCTTCAATTTGTGCATATTTCATGTACATTGTCCAGTCTATGTGAGTTCAAATGTTTAGTTATCCATCTTGTCTGGGAAAACATTGGTTTTTTTTTTTTTTAAGTTATCCTCCAGTTCTTGCTCTTCTAATCTTTCTGACAAGTCACGTACAAAAGCATGCACATCAGAATATAGTTTTTCAATGGAAACCTTGAAACCTAGAAGGATCTGGACTGATATTTTGTAAGTTCTGAAGGACCACAGGTGCCAGGCTAAAACTACTATATCCAGCAAAGCTATTAGTCATGATTTTAAAAGAAAAGAACAAGGTTCAATAATTTAAAAAGAAATAAAGAATTCATGTCCACAAGGTCAGCTTTACAGAGAATGCTATAATAATACATTAAAAAAAAACTCAAGAGGGCAGAAGAATATATAATGATAAAAACAAATAAACCAAGAGATATAAGAGAATATATAATGACAGAGTGGGTAAACCACAAGATATAAGAGAAACAATACCACAGCAACAAAATAAAAAAGATGTTAATATAGATTTATAGGTACATATTTAAAGGGAAAAGTGAGCAGGTGGAGAGACAGAGAAGAAGATATGGTTGCTTCACCTACATGGGGGTTTAGGATCCTCAAGAGGTTTCTTAAATATTGTATATAGTATTGTGTCCATGTGCATCAGCACATTCTTAATAGAATTGTTGTCAGACAGTGAGAATTCTAAACAGTCTTGTAGGACTCCTGTTGTCACACAATGAAACAAATAACACATCATAAACAATGCCTTAGGGAACGAGGTCCTTTTACCTCAAGTGCATTTTGTTCATTGGATTATTTTTGAAAGTGATTATGTGACTCCTGTGTTAAACATTTACATTGAAATTATATGATATGTTTATTCTTATTGTATATTGGAAGATAATTATAGAACCCAATAACATGAATGAATATTCTGAATACTCTCCAAAGTGTAACCTAAAATTGGATATGTCCATCTGCCTTGCTTTTATACTTTCCCAGATATATTTTATAATATGTACCATGAAATATTATATAAATGGGTCTATCATGGTATCATTCATGGAAAGGGATGCTCTGTTTATGATTAGTAGATGCTTACTGTTGTTTATGGGATCATATTTTTTTGAAGTCACCTTAAGTCACTGCAGAACTAGGCACATCCTCTTCCACTGAGACCAGACAATGTAGCCCAGTTAGGAAAACAGTATCTATAGGCAGGCAAGAAAGTCAGTGACAGCCAACATTCCAGTTGTTGGGGAAGCAACCTAAAGACCAAAATGCACATCTGCTACATATGTGAAGGAGGGGGTTGACCAGCCCATGTTTGCTCTTTGTCTGGTAGTTCAGTCTCTAGAAGCCTCCAGGAGTCCAGATTAGTTGATTCTGTTGGTCTTCTTGTAGAGTCCTTGTCTTCCTGGGGGCTGTCAACTCTTTTCCCTGTTCTTCCACAAGATTCCCCAAGATCCAGCTAGTATTTGTATTTGTGTTTCTGTATCTCTTTCCATTGGTTATGTCCTTTCAAAGAACAGTTATGCTAGGCTACTGCCTGCAAGCATAGCAGAGTATCATTGATAGTATCAGTGGTTTGTTCTTGAGCATGGGATGGGTCTCAAGTTGGGACAGTCACTGGTTGGACATTTTTCTCTTCTTTATCTTTATCTCTAAACTTCTAGGCAGGAAAAAATTTGAGTCGAAGGGTGAATTATTTTCCTTATCCCTCTAGTAGGAGTCATGCCTGGCTACAAAATGCACCCACTTCAGGATCCATAATAACCCCCACTGATAGAAGTCTCTGTTAGAGTCATCCTCACATTCTCCCTGGGGTCTTGTTCATCATTGGTCTCTGAACCTTTATCTTAAAAATGTCTTCTCTCTTTTCCTATGGTCTGAAACGCAATGTAGCAGAAGTTCTCTATTTCTACCTTTCAAAAGCCTGGATATTCTAAAGCTATAAGGAAATTAATTCTGCCAACCTAACATCAGTTTGGAACCAGTTTCTGTGGCCCAGCAAAGGATGAAACCCCCCTCTGGTCTCTCATAATATTTCAATAATCCTAATTTAGATGACTGTGAAAGCAAGGTATTCTCTGGTCCTGATACAATAAAAGAAACATAATGTAAGTATCTTTTGTTTAAAACCCTGGGTTATCATAATTAGTTTCCTGGAAAAAAAAAAAAACAGAAAAGTCTTTCTCCTGTTTCTTCCAAATAAAGACTTCTTAGTAGAATTTAAATTTCTTAGAATTTAAATGATAAGAGATACTTTTCAGGAGCAGAAATTAATGGGTGATTATTAGCACAAGATTTCATTTATTCCAAAATATCTTCTCCATTAACAAAACTGCCTTCTTTGTCCCTTTTACTTGATGGAATATGTAGGCTATCTACAGAATGATATCACCTACAGCCCATGTCTCTTTTTAACAAATATATGTACTGGCAGACTAGCCACACTATTCAATTTTAGAGCATCCATGAAAAGCTGTCTTTACTTTGGAGACTCAGCTATTTAGACAGGTATGAGAAACAAATGGCAATCCCTAGAGTTTATTGAATTTGTATGTGCCATGGGTTAAGGGTACCTGCATATTTCCTTACCTGAAAGGAAATAACAGAAGTAATTCACAAGTTCCTTGTTTCAGATTTTCCAGACACAACAAAATTTGTAATTTGTATCCTGTATACTAGACCTGTCAGAATCAAACATTTCACAGAATTAATTTTATTTCTAACATGTCAAGTACTGATAGATCTCATAAAAAGGTTCTCTCCCCCTTTTTGCTTTAAAACATTTATTTTATCTAAGTGACATTTTCAATCACATGTTCTCTAATGATTTTTATGCTTTTTTATTTCTTATGATTCTTAAAGATTCTAAGAGTATGATATCTCTTGTCATTTGCCTCATTGTACTTGAAATTTTTCTGCCAACATACATTTTATCTTATCTCTTCAAAATAAACTACCATTAGGCACAGAATGTATCTCCTGTTTTCCATTTGGAGATGTGTTCTTGCTGAGAAAGTAGTAATAGAATAATTTGCTGCCAAGCAGAACTGAGTTTGACTCCTGCAGGGCTTGACACTTAACCATGGGACTTGACTCTCAGCATATAATCCTGTTCTTCAGTCTTACTTTTCTGCTCTCTAAATTGAGATAATAACAACTATCCTGCAGTGTGGATGCAGGATGCAAAGAGATTAATGTAAGATTCATTTGCTTCTGTTGATGCTTCATTTGTTCAATTGGAAATTTTGAGAGATACTGCCCTAGCTTCATTTTCAGTGCCCAGTGTTCAAAGGTTATTGTATGAATAAATGAAGAAATGACAAGCCTTAGGATGCCAAGCTCCTCTCCCAGGACCCTTGGGTAAACTACAATCAGAAATATCTCTGCCTTCGTTAAGCCACAGTCCAAACTTGCTCTCACTGGCCTACATTTTCACATTTCACAAATTCTTCTCACTTGTTTTGCAAGCATTATCTTATATGTATCCTGAATAAGAACTCTTAAACTTCCTCTACCACTGGGCATCACTACTGGGAACTTTTGTCACTCCAGCCTACACATGATGACTAGGCAGCAATTTCTACTGTTCTGTTGTCCACCTCTTCTGTGAATACCACCTAGAAATATTACTTTCATAACTGAACATACTCAATTTCTCACTGTGGTGAGGTTACCTAGCACTGAAAAAAGGCACATAAAGGAAAAGTATTTTAATAGTAAGAACATAATTAATGGCTTAATTCCTTTTAAGGAAGTAATTGTGTAATGATATCCTTTTACATTTTAAATATGTATTTTTGTTTAATTAATTAAATTTATTTAATAAATGCAAACATGTTAGGTATTCACATGTCTTTTAAAATGTGGCCACATATTAGACTGTTGAATTAGAGAGATTAAGCTATCTCCTCAAACATCATTTTTCAAGGTTAAAGTCTGAGCCTTTCATCCTTACTTTTGCAATACTCAGCAGTTCACTGTTGTCTTCTATGTCATCTTCCCTTGTACAGCACAACTTCTCACTGTTGTTTGACCAAGGCTTAGTGCCTACTGTTTCACTTTACCCTGAAACAGTCTTTCCCTTCCACCAATAGTTTAATCTCAATTTCTATGAGATAATTTGTTTCTGTATTTCTCAATGAGATCATATGCTTATATATCTATATCATTTATTTTTATGTATTTATCTCAGTTTCATCCTTGTTACCACAAATGACAAGATGGCATCTTTGATATGGTTCAAAAATATTGTATCATGTATATATTCCATTATTTTAACTCATTTATCAGTAAATACAAAGTGGATATGTCTTTGCCATTGTGAATTACTACAGTATAATATGCATTGAATATACATGAAAGTGTAGATATAGTTAGTTTTTAAAATTTTATTATTTATATGGGGCATGCATATGGAGATCAGAGGAACAGTCACAAGACTCAGTTTTTTCTTTCCTCCTTGTTGATTTTAGGGCTAAAATTAAGGTCATTGGGTTTAGTTATGAATTCATTATCCACTGAACCATATTGGCAGCTCCAGTGATAGCTTTGATAGACTGATTCAAATTCCTTTAGAATTTAGGAGTAGAACTAGAGGGTCATGTATATATTAGCTCTGTTTTTAGGTTTCTGAGTAACGTTCACTCTACTTCCCCAAGTGGCTGCTGTAGGTTATATTCCCACTAACAGTGTCTCAGTATTCTTTTCTTCTCATTCTATCCAGTATTCATCTCTTGTCTTAGAGTGACTGAATCTCACTAAAGGGTTAACTTCCATTCATCCACAAATGATGAGGTCTCAAATTTTCCACTGGTCATTACAATTTGTACATCTTCCTTTTGAAAACTATTTTTTCTTTTTGGCTTTTGTTTTGAAACAGGATCTCATGATAGCAGGATGGCCAACTTCCTCAGTTAAACCAGGGGTGGTAACTCCAGCAAAATTGGCAACAAAGTTGGTAAAATAAGTACTACTATAAATTAAACCACATATTGGATTTTAAATGATATTAGTGGATGAATTCAGTATACCACTCTTACCAATTTATAGGTCATTCTGGAGAAAACAAAATCTAAACAAAGAAATGTTAGAACTGATACCATAAAACAAATCAACATAATATATTTACAGAATATTTCACAAAGAAGAAAAGAATATACTTCTGTCTTAGTTAGGGTTTTACTGCTGTGAAAACATACCATGACCAAGCCAACTCTTGTAGGAACAACATTTAATTGGGGCTGGCTTACAGGTTCAGAAATTCTGTCCATTATTATTATCAAGGTAGAAACATAACAACATCCAGGCAGGCATGGTGCAGGAGGAGCTGAGATTTCTAAATCTTCAACTCAAGGATGCTTGCAGAATACTGACTTCCAGGAAGCTAGGACTAGGGTAACAAAGCCCATGCCCATAGTAACACACCTTTTCCAACAAGGCTACACCTCCTCATAGTCCCACTTCCTGGGCCAAACATATAACGCATCACAATGTTCTTCTCAGGAACTCCTAAAATGTTCTCTAAACTTGACCACATCTTTATCTACAAAGCTAGTCTCAAGAAACATAAAATTATAATCAATACCTTGCATTCTGTTTGACTTCCATGGATTAAAACTGAATATCAGTAACAACAGAGACAGCAGAAACCTTACAATGTATGGAAACTGAACAACTTATCACTGATTCAAAAATGGGCCAAGAGAGATATTAAAGAAGAAATTAAAGAATAAAAATAAATATATAACATCTCAAATTTATGGCATACAAAGAGAGTAGTTCTAAGAGGCAAGTTCATAACAGCAAGTACCTACATGTTAGAAAAAGAGGAGGAAAAGGTTAAAAAGGAGGAAGATCTTATTAGTATTTTAACACCACACTTGAATAGTCTATTACAAAAAGAAATAATAGCATCTAAACTGAGTAGATGACAAAGAATTAATCAAACTCTGGACTTAAAGGAAAAAAAAGAGAGAGAAACAAAAAATAAATAAATAAATAAAAGAAAGACTTGATTCATTGAGAAAAATTAATCAGACTGGAAAACCCATAGCTAAGATATCTAAAGGACAGAGAGAAGATCCAAACTAACAAAATTAGAGATTAGGAAGACAGACATAACAACAGTTAACAAAGGAATCCATATAATCATAAGGACACACTTTAAAAAAATGTACTCCACCAAATTAGAAAATCTAAATGAAATGCTATTTTCTTGATATATAACACATACCAAAGTTATGTGTTCTATAGCATAGATAAGTACTTCAAACAGACCTATTGCCACTCTTGGAAATATACCCAAAGGATGTTTTACTCTGCTAAGAGACACTAGCTTAACTATATTCATTGCTGTATTTTTTATTATAGCCAGATATTGGAAACAACATTCAATTTTCATCATAAATAAATGGATAAAAAAAATGTGGTACATTACCACAATGGAATATTACTCAGACATTAAAAAGAAAAAATCATAAAATTCATAGAAAAACAGATAGAACTAGAAAAAAAAATCCAGAATGATGTAATCTAAACCCAAAAAGACTCATTCAACATGTTTTATTTCTCGTGTGAAATTTAGCTGTTAAGTAATTGATAAATATGGTGCAATCTGTTTAATCCCTAGGTTAGGTAGAGAGTAAGGGATCAGTAGTAAAGAATGGATCTTCCTAGGAAGGAAAAGTAAATGTGGGAATTACTGCAAATTGGGAATCGGGAGGCGAAGGAAGAAATAAGGAAATGAACATCTAAAACTAAGGCTGATTGAAGGTGTTGGATAAAAAACTAACACGATAGTAACTTGCTTCCTGATAAATGTACATATGTTAAGGAAGTCAGACAAAATTGCTAAGTAGTCAGGGAGGTAGATCCCCAACTGGTCATCTCTCAGCACCCAGTGAATAACTAGAAATACTAAGAATGGATTAACTCTAACACGGTTGTATCCAAAGGCCTTGGATACCCACAAGCAATACAGGCTACTCCCAAGGCTTTAGGTTACTCTATAGAAATTGCTAAAGACAACACCTCCACAACTCAGTGAATGGATAATTTATCACCTACAAAGATGACTGTTCCTAGTTTTGTAACATACTCCAAGAAACAAACAATGTAAACATTATTCCTGCAAGACACACTGTTTGCAATAGTGGCACAAACGGCTGTGGGAGTGATAAAAAAAAAATATCTGATTGGATTTCTGACCTACCCCATGAGATGGGACTGACACATGGCACTGCCTCGTTGTAAATAAAACCATTTTAAGTTACACCTGGATATAGTTTAGCTTAGCCAAAGCCCAAGAATCAATTAATTTGAAAATTTAAACATTTAGAATATTGTTAATAATATCTGGTTACTAAAATGAGAGATGAAGTTACAATATCCAGGACCACAAAAACTTTACTTACCAATGTCTTCTCTGTGACAGGAATGCCCTCAGGTTATTATTATGCCATTGCTCCAGAGGGTAGTCCTGGTATTTAACATACACCTGCAGATCTGAACACTTCTCTATATGCCTTAGAAACAGCACTTAGCACCGAAGTGCTACTCTCAGAACAGTACTTTTTTGGATATTATATTTACATTTCAGATTTTATCCCCTTACCCCATTCCCCCAGGAACCCTGTATCCCATCCTCCTTCTTCTACTTCTATGAGGTTGTGCCCTCACCTACCTCCAACTCCCACCCTTGAATTCCACCCCACTCAGTGTTCAGCCTTCATAGGACCGAGGATTTCCTCTCCCACCTATTCCCGACAAGGCCATCTTCCCCTACATGTACAGATGGAGTCATGGGTCCCTCCCTATGTACTCCTGGGCTGGTGGTTTAGACCCTGGGGAGCTCTGGTTGGTTGGTATTGTTGCTCTCCTCATGGGGCCACAAACCCTTTCAGCTCCTTCAGTCTTCTCTCTAACTCCTCCATTTGGGAACCCCTTGATCAGTTCAATGGTTAGCTGTGAGCATCTGCCTCTAAATATGTCAGACTCTGGCAAACGTCTAAGGAAACAGCTATATCAGGCTCTTGTCACCATGCACTTCCTGACATCCACATTAGCATCAGTACTTCTTTTAAAATAAAAGATGGTGTTTATTTTCTGATCAACTACCATAGGCTAGGTCATTTCATCGTCCAAAAGACAATGTCATTAGTGAACACAGACTCATATTAGCTATGACAGAAGTTTCTATCACATTTTTAGTGAGAAGCCGCCTATCCCTGTCTGCTGTGTCTTTCCTGTATTCTCTTATGGTCATGGATGCAATATCTCAATCCAACAGACTCTTGCCAGATTTCCAGGCATGACAGACAGTACTTGTTAGCTATGGAGGGTTAGAGTCACTTTGTGCTAGGTTGCTACCACACTTGAAACACTCTCATCAACTCCAGCCTATACTTCTAAAATAAAATTGGTTGCAAATTTTATCAGATTAGATGAAGAAAAAAATCACATTTTTAGACATTTTATAGAACCATACAATTTGTGGCTAATACTGAAGTTAGTATTTTTATTTTTAGGCTTTAGTGATTCCAAGATGATAATTCCCCTGCTGTAGAATAGTAATGAGCCTTTTAGAAATTACTCACACATCCAATTAATGAATAAAATTCACAGCAGAGCTACTAAGGGAGGTAATTCTCACAACTAGAGTACGAATCTATCTTTTGTAACATGATTTCAATTGTTGATTTCAACTGAAACTATAAAAATACAAAAGTTGGATTTGATCTCTTTTTGCCTGTCCACTCCATCATCCTGGATTATTACAAAGGTGTATAGTCTATAAGATCTGGACCCCATCAATATATTTACTTTTAGAAATATTAAAATAATCATTTAATTCAATTTCTTGTTTTTCACAAAACCATTGGCCTACTGAAATTTTCTATGATAGGACAAAGTAAAATATAAAAAGAATTTCTCTGATATTTGAAGCAATTAACCCTGAATTAACCCTCAGAAACAAATTAAGAAATGTAAATTTCTTTTGTCGCAAGGAATATTATAAGTGTTTCAACTTCCATTGTATTTAATCTTTCAGATTTTTCTTAGTATTCTATGATTTCATAAAGTCTGATCTGAAACAAACTAACTTTTCTTGAGCTTTGGTAGGCAGGTGTCTTGCTTACTGAATACGTAGCATGATATAAATACTATTCCCGTCTATTATTGCCTGAGAAAACCTGACCTGACTTTATAGATTTACTAAAACAGTTCACTGTTTCTGCCTCTAATGAGTTTTGCATAAAAAATGTCATTTAGCCAGGCGTTGGTGGCGCACGCCTTTAATCCTAGCACTTGGGAGGCAGAGGCAGGTGGATTTCTGAGTTCGAGGCCAGCCTGGTCTACAAAGTGAGTTCCAGGACAGCCAGGGCTACACAGAGAAACCGTGTCTTGAAAAACAAAACAAAAAAAAAAAAAAAAAAAAAAAAAAAAGAAAAAAGAAAATGTCATTATACATCATGAATTTAGATAAAATGGAGATTGTAATCATTGCTAATTTGAAGGAAAGTTCTTTGTATGAGTTACTACAATATTTGAGTAGAACAACTTTATAATGTTATTATTGTTTTATTAATGTATGTGTATAATGTAATAACCTCTAAATAATTTATGTATGTAAGTTAATACTGTTTAACATGGATTTTCCTCCATGGAAATAACAAGTGCATCTGTTATTTAGAACATTTCCTTATCCTTTTTAACATTTTTTCCCCACTCAATCACATTCTCACTATATTAGTGATAGCGGCTTACAACTGGTGGTTCAGCTAACCCAAACACTGACTATCTACCAGTGAACAGTCCAAGAAGCATGTCCACAAATTTGTATGTCTCAGCCTGTCTTCAACATACATCAGAATAATAGAAGTGTAAGATCTAATGCCACTGAAGGAATAAAATTTCCAGAGGGAGTAAGACAGGCTAGCTTCCTTCTTTCATGTTCTTCACATAAGCTGCCAGCAGAAGATGTGACTAAGATAAAAGGTGGATCTTCCACATTATACTATTAAGATTTAAGGAGGATCTTCCCACTTCATATCATTTAATCAATAAAAATCCCTCACAAGTGTATCAAGCTGCTTGGGTTTCAGTTAATTGCAGATGTAGCCATACTGATAGCCTAGAATAGATATTACAGCCATAACCAATTAGTTATTTCATCTCTATTACTGTGTTAGCTGCCATTTTCTTGAAGGTTTTACACATATATTAGATTATTACATTTAGTAGTCTGCACTGTATATACTATCTTGATATGTTGACATGTTTTCATATTAATGAACACTTAGGGTTGTTTACATGTTTCCCCAGTGTACTTACTGCTGATGTGAATACTTTTGTACAAATCAGTGAACTAATCTATGCTTTCTTTTGTCTTGAATGAATATCTAGGAGGAGAATTTTAGATCACGTTCTTTATTAATAAGTAATATTTTAAGAAAGACACTATTTTCCTAAGGTTCACAGGTCTCTTCTATTTTTACCAATTTATTTTTATAACTTTTAGTTATTCCATATGGTGTATAATGTCATTTCCCTGAATCCTTAGTTAACATTTGCAGAAGAACCAGTGATTATTTCAGGTTCTCATGTGCCACTTTTATTCAAATTCTTTTACAACATTTTTTTTTTTTACTATTTTGAAGTTTAAGAACTTACTTTGTGCTTTAGGTACAGTATCTGTCAAATACTTGGCTTGCAACTTTTTCTACTGTACTGCAATTTTAATCCACCCAATTCTTTGATCTAGGCTTTTAGGGATCAGAGGATTTTAATTTTGATACATTCCACATATATATTTATTATCTTGAATCATGCTTCAGTTATTATTGCACAGAAATTATTTGCTTGATATGCTATAAGAGATATTTTATTCTTGAAATTTTATAGTTTTAGGTTTTACATTTGGGTCTGTGACACTTATTAAGTTAATATTTCTGTGAAGTACAAAGCATATATTACCTTTTTTGTAAATGCATATGAAATTTTATACATAACTTTTACAAAAAAAGCTTTTCTTTTCTGTAAGAATTTACTTTGTAACTTTGTGAAATATAGTTTTGACATATTCACTTATTTTTGCATTTTCTATTTCATTGATTTATGTTTATATTTTAATGTTATATCCCTAGTAATTGCATAATCATATTTTGTTTTAAAATTAGGTGAACTTCTTTCTCCAAATTTGCTCATTATTTCACAAGTTATTCTCGTAAATTGAGTTTTTCTATATCTTTTATGTATTAATGATTTTTATTCATTTATTCATTTTTCATAAATTTATTCTCTAATATATTCCATCCTGAACGCAATTACCCATCTGTTCTCTCTTCAGAGTTTCTGCCACCCCTCCTCACCAACTCCTACCATTTCCCTCCAGAAAAGGGTAAGCCTACTAGGGATATCATCCAAGCATGGCATATCAAGTTGCAATAAGATTAAGCGCCTCCTCTCATATTAAGACTGCATAAGGTAACACAGTAGGCAGACAAGGGTCTCCAAAGCAGTCAATGGCCCAAGAAATAGCCCCCTTTCTCCATTAGGAGTCTCACAAAACACCAAGCTGCACAACTGTAACATATATCCAGAGAGTTTAGGGGTAGACCCATGCAGCCTTCCTGGGTTTTGGTTCAGTCTAAATGAGTCCACATGAGTCCTGCTTTGTGGTTTCTGAGTTTTCTTGAGATGTCTTGGGCATTTGAGTGGAATTCCTAGAACTAAATTTTGGTGGGTTTTTTTGTATACTGTGTACCTCATGGATTCTTTTTGAGGGAGTTTACAAATAAGTGACTTTGAACTTGTGACTTGCAAGCATGAGCTTCTGTGTCATTTATAACTTGTCATTTTCATTGCAGTTATTTCCTTCTTGGCTTTTTTATTTTCTGTGTTACAGTGGTTGCACATCTCATGTCAATATTCCTAAGAATTTCAAAGTAGAATAAAATATTCAGTAGCCAATCATTAAGTGTAAGCATATAAAGTCCTGTGATGGGGAAAGTAATGACTGTAGAGAATGAGATAATGAATTATTCCTGGGAACTAAATCCTTCTTTAGTTATGTAATATCAATTTGCCAGCCCTGAAATTAAATATACCCAAGTAGCACTAAATGGACTCAAGAGGTTGTATTAATATATTTGTGTTTGTACAAGAATTAGTGTGTACTTGCATGTAACAATAACAGTTAAAGAAAAAAGCCCATGGATTTGAGGAGGAGAAAGGAGGAAACAGAAGAAATTAGAGGGAGGAATTGGAAGAGAGAAGTGATGTCCATATGTTTTGATTGCAAATATTTCTGGGGACTTTAACATATTTAACTTTAATCAGAACCTTGGGAGAACAGTGTCTTTGAAAAAAACAGTTATTTCTCATTTTCCAATCATGCAAAGGATATAAAAGGATATATATGTTTGCTTTGCCATTTTTTTACAATGTGAGATAAATGCAGGTTTAAGAACTTTCTTTTACACACCATAAAACACAATTTTGAAATGCATTGTTTAGATACCTGCAAAACATTCCACCACTACCCAAAGCTGTCAATAATACACTTGGCCTTGCAGATTTTAGCAGATGAACCTCAGACCAGAGAATGAAATACTTGGCTTTGTTTTCAGAGTAGTTGAAATCTGTCCAATAGTAACCCATGCATTGCATCATAGAAGTGTTCATCAAAAAACCCAAAAGCCATTCAGTTACTATTCATGTCTAACATCCTAGATAGGCAACCCAGATGAGCTTGTGCCAGTATGTTCATCCCTCAGATAGACACTAAACAGTCTCATTCCTAACTGATATGTTCCTATTGAGATTAATATATGATAGATGATAACACCACATAATAACAGTGTTGAATAAATGGATCTTCTGTTTCAGGATTCTAAGAGCAAAGAGCCTGTGATCAAGAGTAAACATGCACTCTTTTGTATAGCTGAGCCTAAAGTACAGTTTCTCATTTAAATTCCAGGCATAACATTTAGCTACTGCCAAGCATAAAATAATCTTTTTAAAAAGGAAAGAAAAGCTTCGTAAATATAGCACCAAAAGATTGGTTATTGCCAGTATAAAAAGCTGAAAAGCAGCCCTTGTGATTCATAAACAAAAGCTCACATCCAAGGTCGTGAGTACTTCAGGCTGTGTTTTGTGTGTACTTGGTGCCACAATTCAGAAGCCGACAGCCACCCTCACTCCTATTTTTATTATGGCTCCTTTGATCTTCTTGTTCACTGACTTCTATTTTTCAATACAAGAAGGAAAAGTAACAAGAAACATTATTAAATTATGTTTATTCCAAGATATCAACCTAAAACAAAAGTTTGTTTTATCAGCATATATTGATTAGAGAGTTCTTATGCTTAAGGTCTTCAGAAGTAACGTTACTTAACACTTATACCAAGTCATACTGAAATATTTATTGTCCATTGTTTCTCTGAACACTTTAGGGAAGGATTAAAAGTAAACTAGAGGTGGAAACTACTTACATTTCTGCCAATCCCAATGCATCTAGTGTTCATAAGCAGATTCACAACATTGTTACTCCCTGTCACATACGATTTTCAGAAAAAATGTACACTGTGGAATTAAATATTGTTTAAATGTTACTTTTGAACAAGACACCTTAAATTAGTTTGGTACAAAGAAATTTTTTTTTAGATATTCCATTTTCAAGACATAGATAAACAAATACTATAACTATATGCCTATATGCAAGCACACATATGTGTATAAGCTGATTTGTGTTTATATTAATGTTTGCCACTGCATAATAAGCAAATGGTGTTTATAATGTCATCTTATATAGTATGCATTACATCATTCTGAAGGCATCCTATTATATTAACAATGTTTATAAAAACATATTCCATTTATGCAATGCCTTAACTTATTAGCTGTTCCTATACAATTTAATATTAGTGTAATATTAGAGAAGTTATGAATTATCATTATATATTCTTAATATTTTTAACATAAATAAATTGAGTGTGAAATTATTAGATTATATTAACTTTGTTGACAAAACTAATTTTCAGCTTTTTTTTAAATGTCTGTAAGTAAATGAGAGTAATATTATCAGACCTCATAATGACTCATTCTTTGAAGAGCATAGAACAGAAAAATGGATGAGAAGTGCTTATACCCTGCCTCACTGAATTATTCTGACCTATTTGCGTGGCATGGTATAGATTAGTAAGAAACTTGTATGACAAAAAAAAAATATCGACAATGGGACATCAGCAATAGAAGTGTACTTTCAAATACTCAAGGCTCAAAAATCCCAAAGTCAAATTCCCAATAGCTTCAACTGTTGGCAAAGGCTCTTCTGGCTTGTAGATACTAGAAACCTCCTTTCTCAATAATAAAAAAAAAAAATTCTCAATCAGTTTCATCAACTGAAGACTCTTAGAAACTCATTGATTTTTTTATTTTGTTCTTTGTGTACATGTTGTATGTCATATGTTACATGTGACTATTGTATGTAATACAGTTTTACACTGATATTCTTTGCTATAATTTAGATGGCTTCCAGGAGACAATGGACAACAATACTTAATATCTCTTAGGTTCTTGAAATAAGATAACGCTTGTATTTTTACTAGTCCATGACCGTCAGTGCCACTGTGATAGACATCCAATAAATTCACCATTGCTAGCTATCTTCTCAGACAAAAAAAAGGAAAACAAAGAATAAAACAACACAAAAAGACAATAAACATAACTATTGTTTGAGAAAGCTGCAATGGTCCTCCAAAATCCTACAGGAATAGACTTAATTACTGCTAAAAAATACATATTCATATCTTTAAAACAAGAATGTTGCTTTTATGCTAGTCAGTCAGTAATAGTAAGAGAAATTTTCAAAATGTTATCAAAATGAATTATGACTACAAGTATAAATAAGAGGAATGGAGTATGATGCAGACAGTGGAGCAAGAGTATTAACTCATTTCTTCAAGATAAATTCATTAGATGCTAGAAGATAAATAAAAGAATAAAGTAGAATAAGGTAGAAAATAAATCATTAGGTATCTATTTCATGCTTTATTTAAAGTGCTATTTCTACTGCTATTTGTAAAGCATGATTTCACTTGCTACCTAGAACTGAACGACCTGGAGAAATAGTTAAAGTACAATAAGTCCTTACCTTTAAAAACTTGCTGACTAATCTATATACTTCTATGAAATTTTGCTTGCTTGTCAACCAGGCATTGTGGTTTTAGAGTATAAAATGAGAATGCAAACTAGACCTGGCATGGAAGTGTTTCAGGAACTGTCTTGGCTTTAGGCCACCAGTGACATTATTCTTCCTCTCTCATTGGTATAAAATGCTTATTTCAAAAAGATTCTTGCAATGTCACTTTAGCAGTTAAGACTTCAATATGGGAATTTTGAAGATTTCAGACAACAGCATTCTTCCACTCATCTTAAATCTTGGATCCTTGTTATGTGTGAAGTACTTTAATTACAACATCAACTCCCAGTTTATGTCAAAAAATTTCATGGATACATTATTTAAATTAGACATGGATAGGACTCAGGGTAGAATTTTTCTTCTAATATGACACTTAACAAGTATGTAGTTTCAAAATATAACAGTGGGACAATTTTATTAAAATAGATAATTCCCTTCCAATGAGAAAATATTTTAAAATAAGAGAGAAGTCAAGAGTATGAACCTGATTCATACACCAGCATGGCATACTTAGTGGATTCATATTGCTAAAGGGTGTCTTGCACTATTGATCCACTAAGATACAATTTCAATTTTGAGCCACTGACACAGGGGCCCTGTCCACAGCCTTTGATTAGGTATGGCTTATTGGAAGTGAGATAATCACCAGGTATAAAATCATAGAAATAAACATGATTACAGCTGATTGCATATAACATTCTTTAACTGCTTGAAGAACAACATATGCTTCTATAAAGCAAGTTTATGATCTAATACTATAGGAAAAAGTTCAGCAGATTTCCTTTATTCTAGCATCCTTTTCTTGACTCTTTTAATTTATTTTTTTTTGTATATTGTTATAATCTTGTGTGGAATCTTGGCTTCTGCTGGTATGAATGCCGAAGAATGGCTTGTGTCCATGATCTTATTTAAGTGGAAAGAATGTGTTTCTAGATACTGGAGATTTGAAGTTCACCTCATGCTTCTATTGTGAGATCAATTCTTCTTCATGATATCTAATATGAATATCTAGTATTGGCATGATAGTTGCCCATAAGCCCTTGATATTGGCTGCTATGAGCATGATTTTTTTTTTCTGGAAGAGCAGCAAAAACTCCTAATTACTGACACATCATTCCAGACACTGGATATTTTAATTCAAGCCAACTGGTGTCTTCTTCATTATGTAACTGTAACTTTTATTCCCCTAATATAATTTTCATCTGTGATGCTTACTGCCTCTGTCTGCTATCCTAGGCTTAGTACTGAAAGCTTCTAGCCTTCCTATAATCTAGTCCTGGAATGTTTTCAGTATCTGGAACTTACTGCTGCATAAACTGACCCTTTCTCATTCTTTCTGGATGGCTGATTCAACTCAGCTTTTCTGACTCATCCTAGAGGAGACACTGAACTCAGAGCAGCAGGAAAGAACACTTGCCTAGTACCCTATGCCCCAGATCTACAACAGGAAGCAGGGGGCACTCAGGACCCACCAGGCACCCAAACCCTGACTACTATACCAAGCAAAACATTCCATTAATATTGATGGAGAAACCAAGATATTCCATAACAACCCAAATTTACACAATATCTTCTCACAAATCCAGAACTTCAAACAGTTCCATAACCCCTAAAGAAATAGAAGCAGTCATTAAAAGTGTCTCCACCAAAAAAGTCCGGGACCAGATGGTTTTAGTACAGAATTCTATCAGACCTTCATGGAAGACCTAACACCAATTCTCTTCAAACTATTCCACGGGGGATAGTAATGCAACCCGCATCAAATTTCCCAATCAATTCTTTATAGAGATAGAAAGATCAATTTGCAAATTCATTTGGAATAACAAAAAAAAAAAAAAAAAAAAAAAAAAAACCCAGGATAGCAAAAACTATCCCCAAGAATAAAAGAACTTCTGAGGGAAAAACCATCCCTGACCTCAAACTGTACTACAGAGCAATAGTGATAAAAACTGCATGGTATTGGTACAGAGACAGGCAGGAAGATCAATGGGATAAAACTGAAGATCCAGAAATGAACCCACACACCTATGGTCACTTGATCTTTGACAAAGGAGCTAAAACCATCCAGTGGAAAAAGGACAACATTTTCAACAAATGGTGCTGGTTCAACAGGAGGTGAGCGTGTAGAAGAATGCAAATCAATTCATTCTTATTCCCTTGTACAAAGCTCAAGTCTAAGTGGATAAAGGACCATCACATAAAAACAGATACACTGAAACTAATACAAGAGAAGGTGGGAAACACCCTCGAATATGTAACCACAGGGGAAAATTCCTGAACAGAACACCAATGGCTTATGCTTGATCTTAGAAGATAAAGAATTGACAAATGGGACCTTATAAAATTGCATAGTTTTTGAAAGCCAAAGGACACTGTCAATAGGACAAAATGCAACTAACAGATTGGGAAAAGATCATTACCAATCCTACATTCGATAGAGGGCTAATATCCAATATATTAGAATAGAACTCAAAGAACTCAAGAAATTAGACTCCAGACAACCAAATAACCCTATTAAAATGGGTACAGAGCTAAACAAAGAATTCTCAACTGAGGAAACTCAAAAGGCTGAGAAGCACCTTAAGAAATGCTCAACATTTTCAATCATCAGGGAAATGCAAATCAAAATAACCCTGAGATACCACCTGACACCGGTCAGAATGGCTAAGATCAAAAACTCAGGTGATAGTAGATGCTGGCAAGAATGTGGAGAAAGAGGAACACTCCTCCATTGTTGGTGGGATTGCAAGCTGGTACAACCACTCTGGAAATTAGTCTGATAGTTTCTCAGAAAATTAGACATAGCATTACCTGAGGACCCAGCTATACCACTCCTGGGCATATAGCCAGAAGAAGCTCCAACATATAACAAGGACATATGTTCCACTATGTTCATAGCAGCCTTATTTATAATAGCCAGAAACTGAAAAGAACACAGATATCCTTCAACAGAGAAATGGATACAGAAAATGTGGTACATTTACACAATGGAGTATTACTCAGCTATAAAAATAATGAATTTGAGAAATTCTTTGGTAAATGGATGGAACTAGAAAATATCATCCTGAGTGAGGTAACCCAATCATAAAAGAACACACATGATATGTATTCACTGATAAGTGTATATTAGCCCAAAAGCTTGATATAGCCAAGATTCAACTCACAGACCACATGAAGCTCATGAAGAAGGACCAAGTGTGGGTGCCTCAGTCCTACTTAGTAGGAGTAACAAAATACTCAAGGGAGCAAATATGGAGACAAAGTGTAGGACAGAAACTGAAGGAGGGGTCATCTGGAGACCATTCCACCTGGATATCCATCCCATGTGCAGTCACCAAAGGTAGACACTGATGTGGATGTCAGGAAGTGTATGCTGACAAGAACCTGATATAGGTGTCTCTTTAGAGGTCCTCCAGAGTTTGACATATTCAGTGGCAGATGCTCACAGCTAACCATTGATCTGATCAAGGGGTTCCCAATGGAGGAGTTAGAGAGAAGACTGAAGGAGCTAAAAGGGTTGGTGGCCCCATGAGGAGAGCAACAATACCAACCAACCAGAGCTCCCCAGGGTCTAAACCACCAGACTTGAAGCAAATAGAGAGAGACCCATGATTTCTGCTGGGAGGATGGCCTTGTCAGGCATAGGTGGGAGAGGAGATCCTTGGCCCCATGAAGGCTGAACACTAAGTGGGGGGGGGGATTTGAGGGTGGGGAGTTGTGAGTGGGGGTTAGGTCGGGGCACATTCTCATAGAAGCAGGAGGAGGGTGAATGAGATAGGGGTTTTTTGGGTGGGGAGAAATAGGGTAAGGGGATAAAATCTGATATGTAAATATAATATCCAATGAAAATAATTTAAAAAGAGAACTATATATAATCATAAACCATTTAGTTCAAAATTCAATAACAGGTATTCATCTTTTAACAAAGAAATCTGAAATTATTTTAAAGTATGAAAATAAATTTTTAGAAAAGTATGTTAAGTATGTTCTCTATACCATCATAATGGTTCCTGGTTTTGTTTTCATTAGTGTCATAGCTTCTGCTTTTGCCACAGGTATCTTGTTTAATATCTATAAGCTACGTGCCTATTCTTTGCTTGATCTCTCAAAAATCATGACCTTCTGAAATTGATATAAACATTGCTAAATATAGAACAAGGTGAGAGACAAAGATAGTTGTTTTTACACTTTGTAAGTTGAATTCTCCCAAAAGTCTGTGTCAAAAATTCAACAGTAGAGCTTTTAAAAGATGGAGATGATACTGACGTTGTAGAGCACTTTAACTTATTCTCATATCATGTACGGCGCAATGGCTACTATTAATTTTCAGCTCAACCAGATCTATATTCACAAGAAAGTTAGGTCTCAGAACGTATCATCTCAGCATACAAAAAATTGCATTTATTCTAATTTTGAGGAAAGGCCTCTAAATTGTGTGTGTCACCATTGCATACGCAGAGGATTTTTGACTGTATGAGATTGGAGAAATGAAATCGAGCTCTTGCATGTGCTAATTAAGTGGTCTGTGCTCTATGCTGTATAAGTAAGGTGATCAATATTATCAGACATCTGTGACTATGATTTTTCTTCCACTATGAACTATGACCTGAAATTATGAGTCAAATAACCCCTTTTTCCCAGCAATTTCTTTTTATTTTTCTAGAACATTTTATCTCAGCATCAGAGGAAAGCAGTAACAACAACACAACTCTAAGATAAATGGCAGTTAGGAATCTAACCTTTACTACTTCATGTTTGACATTCTGGATGATGAGAATTTCCCTTGTCCACACTAAACCATTACATAAAGCCTTTTAGAGGGGAGCAGGGCTTAAACCATCCCCCAAAAAAAAAACAATAAAGAAAAAAATAGCCTTTCTATGTTATAAGTTAATCATCTTAGATATGTTTCTGTAATTTCAGAAACAAAATTAACAGGAGGATTTCTATAACATCTCTTTACCTATCTTAAATAGGAGAATCTGCTTTCTCAGATCCTCTATCTCTAGACAACTTCAATGTACAATGTTAGGATAGATACAATTTGTCCTTCTTACAACAATTCTCTCCTGGTGTCCTTTTTTTTTATCTAAAGAACGTGCCTCATGTTTGCCTTAGGAAATTCACTGTCTTGAAATCAAGCCATGTGGTCATATAGCATGTTATGATTCAGAACTCATGTACCTCTCAGTTCTCAAAATAATTTCCTTTACTCAGTTGGTCATATCTAAAATAAAAATCCCTGAGACAGAATTAAGTGATTTTGGTAAAGGAATTTTAGCAGTCCTTTGCCCAGTGGTAGCAAAGCCCATTCAGCTAGTTTTCCTGAACACAGTTTGCTTTGATCATGTGCTCTGTAGGAGCAAAATAACCAAGTTTTCTAATCAGCAGCATGCAGTTCATGGAATTGGAATGTGTTGGCACCATGTGAAGTTAAGAAAACCTGGGAAAGAAGCTACTCTTTTTATTGGAGGTTTTAGGGTTAGAGTTGTACTCTTCAATGTTAAAGAATTAGAATGACTTATATTTATATTTATTTTAATAGAAAAATCTTGATACAGGTTCAAATTGTAATTCACTGATGATGGTCACAAAATCACTCATCCTGTGAGATTTCAATTTGATGATTTCCTTTTTAGCTTGTGTTGCAGTCTGTGAATAGTAAGAGATACCACTCTTGCAACAGGCACACCTAATAGACTAACCAATAATAGCATCAGCATAGAAAAAAGCAGAGAGCTAAAGCTATCCTGAGCCAAATAATTCTTGCTACCTTGATTTAATAGAAACAATAAATTTTCTATTAGCCACAGTGGGATTCTGAGAGCACATTGAATATTTGTGTGTATATAAAATAGGTGATTTTCAATATCAAGATTTGAAATAAAGAATTAAAACAATCCACATGATCCTGGGATTCCAGTAAAAAGATAATTGCTAGCTAAGAATAAAGCAATATTATTAAGAATAATGATTTAAACTTTAATGATAGTAATATTTTAAAACTGAAAAGCAAAACATAAAATGCATTTGCATTTTTTCCTGATCTAAAATATCAACATATTGAAATCAGGAGACTTTGAAGTTCCTTAACTTCAACAAATTGGTTTCTTACAGGATTTTTTAAATTGAATTATATGATGTTCATCTGTAGCCATCATGGTTTTTTTTTTTTCAATAAATCATCCATTTGTCTGAGGTAGCCACACCTCAGATTGCTTTTAGGAACTCCTTGTCTTCATAAGGCATGTTTTGTTTTGTTTTTATAAGTAGCCTTATCCAATTATAAATGACAGGAAACACAAAGACAAGACTTCTCACTGACTAAGGTGACTTTGAGTGCAGACTTGGATCCACACCTCTCTCATTGTAAACTCATTTTGTGAACTCGCTTCAAGTTGTCCTTTAGTATAAGGTTTATGTTGAACCCATTTTCTACTGAAGCCAGTATGCACAAAATAATAACATAACTACATCACTCATAAATAAAATGGATTTTGATTTTAAATGGAAATATAATATTGCTTTTTATCCTCTTTAATAAACATGGGCAATAAAATGTTCATTTGGCAAGAAAGTACAATGCTTTGAGGTAAAATATGACTCAGAGCAAAAAATAATGAATAACTAGGGAGCATCAGGGCCATACTTAGTTGCAAAGAGCACTTTCCCAGCATTCTTGAGGTGCTTGGATCTATCAGAAAAGAGAGAAAAAAAAGGAAAAAATTAAGAAGATGCCTACACAATTAGAATTGTTACCCAATATCTAACCTTTAGATATAAATTGTTACCTAGGACTACTTTCGACCCATCTGTCTTCTTCCATGGTTGGTAGTTCCCCTTCTTTCTCCTCCCCTTCCTCTTTCCTTTTCCACCTCCTCTTCTACTTACCAATCACTGAGATCTACTGCAAATACAATGTAGCAGATAAATATCCTGCTACACAGGTGTGGCAGTCTTCTTCTAAAGAAAAAGTCATGTTTAAGTATCTTTATAATATCTACATATAGGATTTTAAAGATTTCTAAAGTTGGAGCTCAAATGTCTGTTAGGAAACATTTTTTTTTAATGAATGAGGTCATAAGATATTTTTTCAAAGGCATTGGATGAGATGACACATGACAGCTCATAAGGAAATACCCTAAGCCAGAAGGTTGCAGGGGAACTTGAGATGTTTTCATTGTAAACAAAACTTAATAGTCTTGTTTAGGATATTTCCAAAAATATGTCAGAAAGACTAGATCCATACTCAATAGCATATTGTCCAAGGTTTAAAAAGGTTGAACTGATGTTTTAAGATTATTATTAGAAATATCTCTGTATAAACAGAAAAGTCTATTGTGCAGATAGGCAACCTTCACAGAAAATGGTAATTGAGATGGAAATTTTTACTTTTGATTACTAGCTAATGGGAGATTTCACCTGTACCCAAAGAAGTTCCTTGGCTGTTTTATATTCCCTTAATTTTTCTGACATTTTATACTGCCTCAGACTTCTGAAGTAACTGTTTCTTGATATGGCATATTATCTGGAAGGGATAAAGAACAGAGTGTTCCTTTATGTTTAAGAAGAGCAATGACAGAGAAAACTTGATGAAAGTACACAGAGGAGATTACAAAATGAGGTCTGAGGTATGGAAGAGTCTAGATCACCTGGGACTGTGTAGCTGGTCTTTAGCCTCTTTGTTGTTTTTTCTTTCTACCACCATACTCAATACTTAGACCCCTAATGCTAGATAGAAAAAAGAAAAGACAAACAAAGATAGAGTAAAAGGGGGTAACCTTATCATTACACTACTTCCTGCTGATTACTGGTATCCAGTTCCTTGGAGCAAGTTCTATCTTAACTGTCAGCATATCTACTTTTCTTTCTTTCTTCTTTGTGCATGACTAAAAAAACAAAAGCTACCAACAGCAACCAGCCAACAGCTAATCACCAACTAACCACCAATGAACCAACCAACCCAACCCACCTCCTGATGTCCTAGCATTTATATACCCTCTAAAAAGTCTCCAGGATCCCAAGTGTCACACACACACACACACACACACACACACACACACACACACAAATATCTGCTGCTGACAAAATCAACATCTGCTAGAGCATGAGACAAATCATACTCAGCTACTACAGACAGCATAAGCTCCATATTCCACATTTGGAATTAAAACAACAAAAAATGTTGTCTTATATTTCTGTGTTTTTCAAAGATACAAAAATTCTCACTACTGTCTTCAGATTGCTAAGTGGTGCAAGCTGACCTTGAAATTGTCAGGCATCAAACCTGGATGAGTTGTTACTATACTTATGTCAGGGTCTTTCAGAAAATTGATAGGGTTAAGTGACAAGTCAGCTATATTCTATAAGCAGTTAGTCAAGGTGCCAAGGGCAAGGAAAACTAAATGTGTACATGTCCCATCATCAGCTCTGAGAGCACTGAGTGCACGCAGTAAACTCCAAAAGCACTGATTCATAAAGATATCTGCCAAACCTCAACCTCTGTTCCTTTTACTCCCTGGCAATATCCCTCCTTGGAACTTATAATTGAGCCTATTTATTCAGTGATGTAGCTACTGGTGTGGAGCCCACAATTTTATAAAAAATTCCTTACCTAAGACTCTGTGAGAAACCCTTATCAAAAGAATTGACGCTTACTCATATATACATACATATATTTGTGTGTATATATATAATCTATATTTATATTTATATGTATAAACATATATACATATGTGTGTACCTGCACACTTGTGCATGCCATAGCAAAACTCATAATTGTACATAATTTACATACAATAATAAAAATTAAATTTGTAATATGTGAACAATCATTACTGGAAAAACTAACATTAGACTCATAATAATTCATTATTAATTAACATCAGTGGACTTTCTTAGAACTGTACATTTTCACTTCAGCCACAGACCAGCTAGAATTCCCATATATTCATCAAAAATTTTCTTAACTTCATACCTTATTCACATTGAGGAGGTATCTAATGGGTCTATTTTCAGGGTTGACCCTCATCACTCACTCCTAGGCATCTACTTTTTAGTCCTGTCTTTGCTATAGGTGACTATTTTTTATATCCTAATGAACCTTATCTCCTTGTCATTCTACTGTCTTCACTCAACCTGATTCCTAACTTGGAGACAAGAAACTCAATTTTATTATTAATTTTATTATTAATGATAATGTTACTATTAAAACTTATCATTCATGTCCATAAAATATCTTGATAAGTCCAGGTCATGAAGAGTTTTTTCATAGCTACTAATGTCTTATATTTTTATTTTAAATGTAGCTTCTACATGTAGACTGTGAAGTTTAATTTGAAGCTTATTCTTCAGCATATACTCAATAAAGCCTATGACATGCTAAGAAGAAATGTGTTTCCTCCCATAATTACCTCTGCATATTTGCCAAAAAAATTTGACCATCATTAAGTGAGAGACAGTTTCTTCAATGATGTAGCTACTGGTAAAGAACCCATGTTCCTGTAAATAATTCCTTATGCAAGACTCTGTAAGCAACCTTAGCAAAAGAATTGGTGTTCAGTCATGTATATGTGTGTGTATGTATATGTATACATATACATATATGTGTGTGTATGTATATCTATCTATATCCATATATAGATATGTGCATTATGTGACAAAACTCTTTATTGTACATAATTTACATATGCTGATAAAAATAAATTTTAAATATGGAGCCATAGTCATTATTTGACTTTGGATAATTAACTCACTATTATATTTTACTGGTCTATATTTATGTTTTTATTAATGGGATGTTTTCTTAGTTATCATCTTGTTGACATTCCTTGAATACTTTATTATCACAGGACTACTTGTTATTCAAAATAATTTAGGTCTTTTACTTAATTTCTATTTAATATCAAATCTAGAATTAGCTTATAAGCATCTACATTCAATATTAAATGGGAAAATAAAATAGATATTATACCAAATATTTTAACATAGAATTACGGAGATGAAAAAGTTTTAAGAATCATAAATCATTTGAGACATGCCAATTAATAACACAAGGAAATCTTTTAGACACATAAGAATGGACATGAAAAGAGACAGAATTAGCAAGTAATAAATGTTGTGGATTTGATTTAATACTTGTGTTATATTCATGGGTTCCCCAAATACTGTATGAGAATCCCACATGTAAGAAATTGTTTGTTTCTGAACCAGTTGGTTCTAGTTTGTAAATAAAATTGCTGGAGGCCAATGGCTGGACATGGAACTTTAGATTTCCCTGGCAAAGGAACCAAAGGAAGAAGAATGTAGTACTGCCATGCTGGGGAAAACAGAAAGATCATTCTTAAGAGCTGCAAAAGAGCATGTAAGAGCTAGAGAAGAGCTGCCCCAGCCCCCCTCACTGCCACTGGGTCTAGGGTAGCAAAAATGGAACATAGATTTTAATAAGTAATAACTCAGGGGTATTGGAGTGGAATGGAAGTCTGGGAATGACCCAACCGTTGAGCTAATTAAGGAATATTAAATATAAGCCTGTGTGTGTGTGTGTGTGTGTGTGTGTGTGTGTGTGTGTGTGTGTGTGATTAGAGAATCTAGGCCCATAAGACAGGTAATGAGGAACTCATGGCTCCATCACCCCTGGGGAAAGCAGAGCACATTAACAACTATAGCAACAGATGGCACCCAGCATGGGGCTTAAACTCACTATTAAAAATTAATTAGAGATTCTTGAATAGGAAACACATGCTATGGTGTGAGATTGGAAGTTGAGAAGGATTTGTTTCTTAGAAGAGCTGTGGGTTTTGCCCAAATCATATGGTTCCTCCTCAAGCAACACAGGTGTGGGACCATGACAAAAGATATGTTAAATTGGCACACATAATTCTGGGGATTGTGACATGAACTTAGGCATAGCTAAGTCCCCCAAGCCAACCCATACAAAGCTAGTTGTTGGGGATTTACTATGGGGCCTTCTCAAAGGCTTCTAAACTGTCTAGAGAGTTTGAGCTCAGAAGTGCTGAGAGCCCCAGCTATAAAAAGAGACAGGCTACTCAGAAGGCAAAGAGAGACAGGTTGTAAAGGCTACTTGCCTCCTACAATTAGATAAACAAAATATAGACATAAAGAAATAAAAATTAATTAAATTGTTTTTTGTTGGGACCCATTTTGGCCTTGGTTTGGGCCTTGAGGACAAACCTGAACCTAGTTAGAGTTTCTGTGGCCTTGTGGGAGAGCCCAAGGCTGGCTCGAATTCTGAGAACTACCTCAATAACTTTCATAGTGAGGTGACTCAGCAAGACTTGTTTGGCCTTCTCTCTGCCTCGATGTTGCTAATATAGAGCTTTGCCATTGACCCTGTCAGTCACTCCATACCCTCCATCACCCTTCCCTGCCTCCTACTTCATCTCACCCCACCAAAAGTACCCCTCCCTATTCTCAGAGTTTATATAAGCAAGAGGCTGATGGAATAAAGTTGAGTTTCTGCTTTGACAAGACTCACAGCCCTGTGTGGTTTTTTTTGGGCGGTGGACACACACCATACCCCTCAGCCCCAGAGAAACCTGGTGGGACCAGGACCACTTTCCTCTCACCTGGACCTGCTGGTAAGGAGCTGACAGTTTTTAAGAATGGAAAGGAGATGAAGTGATAATTGTTTAAGTGTTTTAAAGTGTACATGGAATAAAGAAATTCAGGTCTTTCATCACAAATGCAGGAAACAAAGACATGGAGATAGAAACACTAGCTTAACAAATGATAAAGAGATATTAATCTCCATAGAAGGGAGAATAAAGGAAAGCTGATTCAATTGTCTTTAAGGATAGAAGGGAGAAGAATCCTTTAAAGGAAATGTGATAAGGTGTGTGCCCTAACAGTTGGAGAAAAGATTGTCATACCAACATTAAATCTAATGTCTCATAGTACAAAACAAACAAAATGGCACTACAGCCCCACAAACAATATCTGATGGATGAACAAAAGATGATTAATACAATAAAGTATTGTGAGTGTGTGGGTGTGTGTATTATATATAATCTCTCTTTTCTACCACCACCCCTTTATTATTTCAGAGTTGCATATATATAAATATATAAATATATATATATTCATTCTTATTTTCTTGTATGTGGGGTGTGTCTTAAGCTTGTGTGCACATGTATGTGGGTATGCTTGCTAGTGTACATATGGGGGAATAAGAGAACAATCCTGGGTGTTCTCTATAGCTCTCTACCTCAAGTTTTGGACAAGGTCGCTCACCTCGAGCTTACTGATGTTCTAGATTGCCTTAGAGTTCTGAACAGAGAACCATGCATAAGTTCTACCTGTAGGCATTACACTTTGACCTTAGGGATAACCAAATAATTAACTGGGAGGAGTTATCTCAAGGGCCCCACTCTTAAAGAAAGAACAACAGGAAACTAAGGAATATAGAAAGAAGGAGAAATCATCCTCCATAGTGAGGATGGGCTCTTTAATTGATTATTCAATGTTAATGGATCAGACCTGAAATGATATACATACAAGTAATAGTAAAGGGACTGACCAATTGTTTTTGTATTTATTCATATACAGATATTTTATAAAGTGACCAATAATTTGTTATTTGAATATGAATCATCTATCTATCAACATTTATCTATCATCTGTTTGACATCTATTTATCTACCTATCATATATATCTATATCTAATTATATATCCTTTTTAAAAACAAAGCCACAATTTTAAAAGGAAGCAAGTATAGTGAGTACATGTGAGGGAATGCCAGGAGCGAAAAAAAAAAAAGGGAAGAGAATATACTTTATAATTACACTTTAATTAAAAATTTAAAATCAACTTATTTATACCCAGTGTCATGTTTTTATTTCAATCTTTACAAACCATTTGTAACATATTTTAAACTTATAATTTGCCCTCATCAATTTCTATTTTGGAACACTCCCTTATTTGAGGAGAAATGTCCATGTTAAATTCTTTCTTGTCTAAAAGAATCTCTCCTTTCTACCATTACGCCTTTATTTTTTAAGAGTTTTATATTACCCAACTTGGTAACTTTGAAAACCTATTTTTCAAAGGCATCAGTAAAGTCAATTTTTTTCTAAAGTTGCTTACATACATGCACACACATATACACATGCACACTTTTCATTAGTAATCCCAACAATCATAATTTACGAAGGTAGAACATATTGTGCTATTTAGTGATTTTCAGCAACTTTAGGGACAGATGAGTTTTTTCACACAGAAAAAAGTTACATGATTTTAATGTTATTGCTTTGTTTAATAAATGACTAACCCCATAGGATCAAATGCTTATTATTGAAGGAAATAGAAAAACAAGTTATTTTAAATTTAATTATTCTTTAATTTTTAGTAGTTATAAATTGTACTGTCATAATTACCCACCACAAGACCATTAGGAATACCAAATGCATTTCATTTCTTTTCTGTATCTTTGAGTTATTTACTGGAGGAGTGCTGGAGAAAATTAACATTAGAAAGTTAATATTAGAAAATTAACAAATTAAACATTCTGAAAGCAAACAAAGCTAAACAACATTCTGTTTCCCAAAAGAATATCCAACAGATAATATTTGAAAAACAAACTCAGTTTAAAACCATGCTCCATTAGCAAAACTATGGAAGAACTGAGCTCCAGGAAAACTTTGCCAACATCTACACAAGAAGAGAACCCAAATTCCATGGCTGGGCTCTAACGTGATAGACAATATTTCTCATTAGGTATTAGTTTTGTAGGTATAAATTTTTTCTGTTAGGAACAAAACACAGGAAGTATAAATTTGTCAAAATTTTAACATACCATTTCTGAGATGCTGAAGCATTAGTGGAAAAATGGTAATAGGTGTTAGGAATACCAACAATCATAATTTACGAAGGTAGAACATACCTCTTGCCTCTGAGAAACATGTTAACTTCCATAGGTGAGTTATCCATACACATGGGGTTATGATTGGTGTCTACATTTTCTAGGCTTCTGTGAATCTTTTATAAATGAAGACCTGAACATAAATGATTTAAGTCTATTTACAGTATCTTGCACAGAGATGTTTTAATTGACATTGATGTTGCCATTTTGAGCAATCATCTCTGTAATATTCAATTTTCCTTGTAACCAAGAAGTGTTACTATTTTTCCAAGGGCAATTTTCCATGGTCATCTGCAATGAAGAGGAAAAGAGGAAAAGGATAATCACTGATCTGAGTTTCTTACAATAGAGCATTGTGATAAGAGAGAGAAAAGTGAGAGAGAGAGAGAGAGAGAGAGACAGAGACAAAGACAGAGAGACAGAGACAAAGAGACACAGAGAGAGGGAGAGAGGAACAGTGTGAATGTAAGGATTCCAGTGGCATTTCATTTTAGAGTCACTGCATTGAAAACTACGTATACCTCATGACATCACATTTATTTTATTTAATTGGCTTTCCTTGTCAAATATATTATCAGTGGTCCCTGACTAGACTGAATATGTATTTCTAGATTCTTGGTGTCTTGTTTAAAAAATATTGAAGATGTACATATAAATTGCAAAATAATTGAATAAATATTTTCAATCAGAACCAGAAACACAGTTTTATTTCAGGTGTTGGCTTATGTTTTCATTTTCTTAATTGATTTTTATTAAATTTTGTTATCAAAAGAAAAATAAGGACAGAAAGACACACATGTACCTCATTAGTGACTACAGCAATAAGGGAGAGACTTGAAGTACACAAGTGAATGATGTGTGTTTTATAATGGCAGTTTCTACAGACTAATACTAGAATTATATTTATTGTTATTTTTTTAATTGACAAATACTATTTAATGTTTTTATAGACTATGAAACTTTGTTTTAAAGTAGGCATATGCTGAACAATGGCTAAATCAAGCCAACAGACGTATTATAATACTTATTCAACAATTCTTAATTACATAAAGATTATTGCTAGTTTCAATCATTTTATTATGCCAGAATTTCTTAAATTTGCTTCTCTGGGACAGTCTCATTACACGGCATAGTCTGTTCTGGAACTCCTGTCTTTTTGTTTTCTTCACAGGAGTATACCACCACAGCACACCCAGCTTCTAATGGATGGATGTATTCTTTCTATTTCTTTCTGAAAGTATACTCCACTAGAAACTACCACTCTACTCTCAACTTTTGTAAATTCAACTTTTTAAAACCGAACATGTAATATAACCTGGGGATCATTTGTATCTGGCATATTTAATATGAAAGAATATCATCTGAGGAGATTGCTGCTGTGGTAAATGTCAGGCTTCCCTCTTTTTAGTGACTGAACACAATTCCACATATACGTTATGTCCTTAATTTTTGTGTCATGATGACCAAAATACTGACATCACTTGGAGTTTATTTTGACTCATGGTTTTGCCATGAGACAGGGATGGGAGTGTTTGTAACATCAGGAAAATGTAAATGTTACTTCTTAACATTGCTGAGGTGATCACACTAATCTTCTAATTGTTCTACACTATGAACTTTAAAAGATCACTACAAATTGATGAATAGGTATTCAAATGATGGCATTATTCTGGAGCACATTTTAGATTCAAACTATTCCAGTACATTGGGTGTCATATAAAAAAAAACTCATATATTAAGCCAATGTCACATGTACGGGTTTTGTGGTCCCTTATACTAATTTTGTTACAAGTTTTACTTCAAGTATGTTCCTGTTTTTGATTTGAGCTTTCTATATTGTATGAATTAATGATCTAATATTATCTTACCTATTGATATCCAAATTAAATAGTATTATTTATTTAAGAGACTATAAATTGCACATTTTATATTCTTGGTTGCACTGTTGAAAATCTATTTACTAAAAGTTTATGTACTTTTGAAAGCAATTCTATTTAAAACAACTGTGTCTGGTTCTATGTTAGTAATATATTCTGTTATATGTTTGTATTTTCACTACTCAGTTTTTAAAATTAGTGTTTGAAACACAACACACTATGATATCATTATTGACCTTGTATGCCTAGAATTTTAAAACACATTCACAGAAAACATTTCCACATATTCTCTTAACAGATTTATTGTAGATTGCCAGAATCTGCATACACAAATATCCTTCACCAGACACCACCACACTCTAGTAAGTTCAGAGGAGAGAACTATATAGATGTAAAAGCTGGAAACTTTATCATACACACCCAGGTTAGATGGGATTCAAAGACTGAGTACTTGATTAAAAGTCAGTATTTAAGAAGGTGACATGGTTTACAGTTATTTAAGTATTTCTTCATTCAATTTTACTAGTTTTTATTCAACTAAAATTTCATATTATACACAATAGTGTGTTTGAGATATTAGATATAACTCACAGTATATTTTACACATTTATATCTAAGTCACCTGTACCCTTGGTGTACACTATTTTCTGGCTCATCATGTTTTTGTCATCTTTGAAAGACATTTGTCATCTACTCAGCTTATGTGACAACTCTTGTTGCTAGTTATTTCTGTCAGTTTCTGAGACCTGCTATTCTTCCTTTCAACTATTTTTGTTTTCCATGTCTAAAAATAGATTCAGGTATTTGGTTGAGCTGAGTTTTGCTTCCATCTCTAAATGCTTTTTTTATCTTCTTACATATAATTATTATAAAACTCCTTATCATTTATAGAAATTCTCATTGATGTTTTTATTATATGCAACTTACTTGCCAAACTTTAAAAGCAGTAGTAACTTTTAATTATCTATCACAAAACCATAGCTTTATGGATTGGCAGTTTGCAACTAAAATCATTGAATATATTTTTTAATTGCAATAAGGTGTGTTTCTTTTTTTTTTTTTTTTTTTTTTTTTTCAAGACAGGATTTCCCTGTATAGCTCTGGCTGTCCTGGAACTCACTCTGTAGACCAGGCTGGCCTCGAACTCAGAAATCCACCTGCCTCTGCCTCTGCCTCTGCCTCCCAAGTTCTGGGATTAAAGGCATGCGCCACCACCGCCCGACAGGTGTGTTTCAAACAGCAAATATGTTTTAAATATATATTTAAAACCTAAAATTGGTGAATGAGGCATAGGAATAAAAATGGTTCTGTTTATTTAATTGTTATTTAGGGCCTTGGTGGGGCCTAATATCTTCTCAGGGAATATGTTTGGAAAAAAAAAAAACAATGACAGGACTTCAATGGCTTAAAATCAGCTGCTGACAAGTGCATCTGAAATTCACTCTTTTCCTGTTATGACAGGAAATCCACTGGCCAAATTGTCTTACTGACTTCTCTAAATTATTTTTATAATTATGTGTGTGTGTGTGTCTGTGTGTGTAAGTCTAAGTTTGTGTTTGTGTATATGTGTTATATGTATGAGTATATGTGTTATATGTATGAGTATACCTTCATCTATGTAGATATGTTTGTATGTGCCACTGTCTCTGTGTGCAGGTCGGAGGACAACCTCAGTTGCCGATCCTTTCCTTTTTATGTTTCTTGATGCATGGTTCTTTTTGTTTATATGTTTCTCTGCTATGTAAATCAGATTAGCTGTCCTCTCAGTTTCAGGAATTCTTCCACCCTTGCCTCCTACATCCCAAAAGAAGTGGTATGTCTTGAGTGTTTACAAGAGTTATGTAAATTCAGAACCTTGTTCTCATGCATGCAAGGCAAGCACTGTTACCTGCTAAGCCATCTGCCATGCTTTCCTAAGACAGAACATCATCAGTGGAATCACAGGATGGTGCAGAGGGTAGGAGTTCTTGACACACAAACAAAGTTGAGTTCAATTTCTAAAACCCACATGGAAGTAAAAAAAGATAATCAGTTCCACAAAATTGTTCTCTGACCTTCACACATACGCTGTGGTCCTTTCACTCATTTTTATCCATACTTCACATAGCCCAGAAAATAATAAAATGAACCAAAAGAATACATGGTCAGTTTCAGAGAAGCTTGCCTTGTTGTAAGGCACTGTCGAGTGAATTGGTATCTGGTAAACAAAAAGTTAAATATAAGATTACCAGGGAAAACTGAATCTCTGTTTTGGTAGCTGTGTGTACTAAGAATCAGAATGTCTCTTTGTGGATACACATCCTTGAATTTTCAATAAATTGTCCCCACTGTACCAGAAAGAAGTTACTAGTTTTTTTCTTAGTTGCTACACATGTGTAGTAACATAGTCTTCAATTTTAAAAGACCCCAAATTCACCATAAAGTTACCTACATTGAGATTATGGTCCCACTGTGTTACCTTGCCTAGAGAGTCATGGGAAATGTATAGTCCAAAAGTGAAATCTAGTCTACTTTTATGTAGAATCAAAATGTATTATCTTATATGTCTATTTCACTCACCCAAAGATATTCATAAAAACTTCTGAGAGTCCAACTATTCTGTATTCCCACCTTGAGCCAGCCTACTATCTCTCTTTGAAGTGTGTCTTTGGCTTTATATTTTCAATTAAATAAAGTTCAATTTAATACATCTGTGACTCTTGACTGAACTCTTTTCTTCAAAACAGACAAAAACTAAGAGAGCAACAGTAACAATTTGGTGGGGCAATGAATGACCAGGAGAGAACAACACAGAAGCACATTCTTTGTGTTGGTCTTTACTCATTTCTCAGAATTTTGAATGTTTTTCAAAGGGCATGATGATACTTTAATGTTTTACAAGTAGCCCAAAGGATCAAATGATGGTTTTTATTTTCTATCCTTATTTTTCTTCAAAATATCATGGCAAAATAAGGACACAGTGTTTTGAGTCTTTCTCGGGCCTGACTTTAGTTTGCACCTGCTGCTTGTACCTTATTGTTCTCACCTGGCCCAAAATAGTATTAACCTCGTCTTCCTAGAAAGCTTCATGGCATTCTTCGCTGTTAGAAACATGAAACAAATGATTGAATCTGAAAGTACAAATCTCTGAGTGTTGTTTAAAAAAAGATTCATTTTTCTTAATCAAACTAATTATTGTCACTGAGGCTTAGAAACAAAGAGGGAGATTTTTCAAGTGAGGATGTTAATGCAGTATCAAAAATAAGACTATATAATTTTCTGCTCAATGTTCTAAATATAGAATTAATTCTTAATTGCTAGGATATTTTCACCATGTCTACTTTTTAGAATCAAAAAAAAATATTCTTATTGTTATTTTTCTGGTTCCTCAATATATTAAGAAAATTATGAATCTATGTATTTCCATTTAAATTCTTTGAGTAATATTGATTCATCTTGTATTCATTGAAAGTTTGTCATTTCTTAACTTCAGGGTGTACTTACTCATTTGATTGTTTGTCAGGAAGTAGCGAGGCAAGGTAAGTAGTACTAGTCTGATATTTTGACTTTACATAGAAACTTGTACTTGCTGTTCTATTATTTACTAAGGAAATTTACAACTTAAGAATTGCCTTTATTGTGTTGATGCCATAGTTATACATGCTGTTTTTTTTTTTTTTTTAGATAATGGACACAATCAACATTTCAGTGTCTAGAGTGATGTTTACCCTCTCTGTTAAATTTAATACATACATATATTTATTGAATACATACAATAACACATAGATCTTGAGCACAGTAGCAAGTGTCAGCTGAAGATTGGACCATTAAATATTTATCTAGGAATCTTCAAACATGTCTTTAGGACAAGTAACTTTTCAGATATTCATGTCTTTTTAAGCATCAGACTTCATAGTTAGAAAATGTGAGCCAAATTGGCATGTTAAGAACTTTCTATGTCATTTCAAGACTTTGTCAGTTATGGCTCCTACAGAAACTATAACCCAAAAAAGGATACTGCCTCAGCCAGATGTAAAAAGACACCAGAATACCTAGGGCTCTTGATACTAACTTAGAAACCACATAAATGTCTTCAAGAAAATCACCATCAAAAACTGAAGTGCAGTGACCCATGCCTTTGCTAATGTTTTGCTAAAAATCTATTTTAAATATTCAGTAAGATATAAAACTAAGAAGGAATTAAAACAACAACTTAATGTAATGATGAGGAGTTTTTCAGAGTAGGTCAAGTTCTCTTCAGTGTATTGTAAAACCCATGAAATAAAGCTGATAAAATTGTCTACATTTAAGCATTAGATTTTGAATATACCAAAAGAAAAAGTGAGAATATAAAAAGCAAGATTCAGTGAGAGAAAGATTCTTATAGTTGACACAGTGTGCGTGATCACACAGAAAGACACAATTTTCATTCAATGGCCAAAGCATAGAAGTGGATCTATGTACTTTGTATTTTATAAATATTATTAAAAGCTAAGGCTTATGCTGGTGTCATGGTCAACTCAAGGAGAAAATATAGTACAGGTTTGGGTGTTTGTCAGCAGTCCACATTTAGCATACTAATAATTAAATAACTTAGGAAACAAAATTGAGGTTTTAAATACAGTTTTTAATTAAGTTCCTTGAATAGTAACTATTTTTTGAATTCATTCTTTTTTAGTGACCTCTCAATAATAAAAAATAACACTTTATATTTAATGCTATTCTTCCAAGTCTGATGATGCATGTATGCAGTCCCTGCCCTCAGGAAGACAAGAGGATCAAAGGTTTGAGAACAACATGAGCTACAACATGATAACCTGTATTCACAAACATGTACTATTTGCGAAGGATGCTATCAAAGTGTTTTGTTCTTAGAGTCAATGTAATAACTTGTTAACTTTAAGAAAAATTAAGTTATTGTGGATCTTTACAAATATATTGTACAATATAGTATGATATACTTTTACCATCTTGATTGTATCTTGAGATATTTTATTATTATTGGAATCCTTAACATTCTTCATAAATTTTTCTGAGATGTACTAAAAGATCAATAAAAATAATACAGAGTCACTAAGAATGGCGCAATGGAAAAGTATCCTCAGTAATTAGTAAGAGGTCTCTAAAAATTAACATCTTTCAATGTTATAAAGTAAACAAACAAGTCATAGATTTTATAAAACTAATCTCAATTAAGCACATTTGAAAAGACAGCACTTAAGAGAGAAAAACCTTACTTCATCAAAACAGCAAAGAGCAGCAGAAGAGTGCCCACAGAGATTAAAGCATGTACCAGCAAGTGTGAAGACTATCACATCCCCAAAGTTATGCTATGGGATTTTGATGGTTGTTTTTCTCATCTTTAGATGGCTTTGGGTAGAGTGGTCATCTTAACAATATTATTTTCTGTGAAGCCTTGAGAATGGGTTATCTTTTTATCTTTTTGTTTTCTTTGTTCCTTTTTGCATTCTTTTAAAGTTGTCCTTATCAGGAAGTTTCTCTTTTTTATGTTTTTTCCAAGTATTGTGTGTTGCTGAGTTTTCTTTTCATTTTTTCTTTTTTTTTAAAGTATTTAATAGAATGCTTCAGTAAATAGTTGAGAATCTTTTACATATATACATGCACATACACACACACACACACACACACACACACACACATATATATATATATATATATAATATTTTGACTATATTCACTGCCCTTTTTCCCCTAAATACCCCAAAATCCACCTCTTTGGGGTTTAGAACTGTTTATATTATTTATCTGATCTTGATTTAACTTTGGTAAGTGGTATCTATTAAAAATATTAATTTCTTTTCTTTAATTTTATTTAATCTGTTTTTAATACTCCAGATTTTATCTCCCTCATAGTCCATCCTGACTATTTCGCATTCCATACCACCCCCATTTCCACGAGGATGTCCCCTCCCCACCAGACCTCTCTACTCTCTAGGGCCTCAAGTCTCTTGAGGGTTAGGTGCATCTCCTCTGACTAAACCCAGACCTGGCCATCCTCTGCTGTATATGTGTTGGGGGCCTCATATCAGTTGGTGTATGCTGCATGGTGGCTGGTTCAGTGTCTGAGAGATCTCAGAGGTCCAGGTTAATTGAGACTGATAGTCCTAATATCATTCAGATTTTTTTTTAATTTTTGGAGTGAGCATTATTAAATTATGACCTAATGATTCTTTGAATTTCTCTGGTGTTTATGGTTATATCTCCCTATTTGTTTCTGACTTGGTAAGTTTATATAGTCTCTTTATCTTTTAATTAGTTTCAATAAGGTTTTATTTATCTTGTTGATTCTCTCTAAGAACCAATTCTGTGTTTCATAGATTTTTCTCCTTATTTCTACGTTGTTGATTTTAGCCCTTCAGTCAGTTTGATTATTTCCTGTCATCTACTGCTTTTGGATGATCTTCTTTTTCTGGAAGTTTTAGGTGGGCTGTTAAGTTGCTGGTATGAGGTCACTCTAATTTCCTTCCCGCTTTAATTCTATCAACTTTCCTCTTAGTACCATTTCCATTGTATCCCATAAATTTGTGTATGTTGTGCATTTATTTTCATTAAGTTCTATAAAGTATTTAATTTATTGCTTAACGCAGTAGTCATTCAGAAGAGGGTTGCTTAGTTTCCATGAGTTTCTAGGCTTTCTGACATTTCTATTGTAGTTGGAATTCTCATTTAGTCATAGTGGTCTGATAGGATGCAGAGGAGTACATCAATTTTCTTATATCAGTTGAGACTTGCTTTGGGATAGAGTAGGTGATCAATTTTGGAGAAAGTTTGATAAGGTGCTGAGAAGAAAGTATGTTCTTTTGTATTTGGATGAAATATTTGGAAGGTATCTATTATGCCTATTAGGTTTATAATGTGTATCAGTTTACGTATGTCTGTTTAGCTTTTGTCTTGAATGACCTGTCCATAGCTGATATTGGGATATTGAAGTCTCCCACTATCCATGTGTGAGGCTCAGTATTTTATCTAAGCATTAGTAATGTTTCCTTATGAATGTGGGCACCCTTGAGTTTGCAGCATAATGAAAAGAATTGAAAGATCATCTTGGTGGATCTTTTCTTTGATGAGTACAAAATTTTCTTCTCTGTCTCTTGATTAATTGGTATTTGATGTCTATTTTGTTAGATATTTTAATGGCTATACCATCTTGCCTCTTATGTCCATTGGCTTGGAAAATCTTTTTCCAACCCCCTATTTTGTTACTTGTAAGTAGCAGAAGGATGGATTCCTGGGTTTGTTGTTGTTAGTGTTGTCTGGTGGTTGTTTTGTTTTGTTTTTTTGTTTGTTTGTTTGTTTGTTCTGTTAGCCTGCATTGAGTCCATTGATATTGCGAGATATCAATAACAAAATGATTGATAATTTCATTATTTTGGATTTGTTAGTGGTGGTAGTGTGTGTGCGTGTGCTGCGTGTGTGTGTGTGTGTGTGTGTGTGTGTGTGTGTGTGTATGTATGTGGTTTTATAGATGTAGTCAACCTTGGGAACTTGGGTTGGAGTTTTCCTTCTAGTATCTCATGTACTGATGGATTTGTGTAAATATATGTTGAAATAAATATACTTTCCGGTGTTGGATTTGCTACCCACCTCACTGGTTTATATTTCTAAACAAAAGACACACATAAAGTCTTAATATTTTAATATGTCTTAATCGTCTCAATAACTGAGCTACTGCCTAACCTCCACATAGATAATCCTGCTTTCTCCAATAATCCCAAGTTATTAGTAAACACTATGTACTATCTTGGCTGCTCTGTACCTAAAGGGCTGCCCAACTGGGCCATGCTCTGGGTTGTAGTCTCCTGGCTCTTTCTCATGGCAGTCAGGCCTCTCTGTCCTGCATTCTTCTCAGGCATGGTGTCTCTCCTCTCCTCCACACTCTCTTTAATTCTCACATCCTCACCTGCCCAGATATTAGCAGCTGGCATTTTTATTTACCAATTAGAATTAAGTGAAGGCAGGGTCCCCCAGTGTCTTATATGCAGACTCTCTTGCACAAACAATTTTGAGCACCTAAATTAAAATTAGAATACAAGTATCATTAGTTCAAACCCATTACATGATATTATTTAAATTTGACTTTATTATGAAATATATTCTATTATTCATCTACGGTGATTGAAAGTTTTGTTGAATACAATAGTCTGGGTTGGCAACTGTGATCTCTTAGAATTGCCAGAATTTTTTTTTTTTAGAGCCTCTGGTACATTTACACAATGGAGTATTACTCAGCTATTAAAAATAATTTTGAGAAATTCTTAGGTAAATGGATGGAACTAGAAAATATTCTGAGTGAGGTAACCCAATCACAAAAGAACACACATGGTATTTACTCACTGATAAGTGGATATTAGCCCAAAAGCTTGAAAGAGCCAAGATTCAACTCACAGACCACATGAAGCTCATAAAGAAGAAAGACCAAGTGTGGGTGTCTCATTCCTACTTAGAAGAAGTAACAAAATACTCAAGGGAGTAAATATGGAGACAAAGTGTAGGACAGAAACTGAAGCAGAGGCTGTCTGGAAACCATTCCACCTGGGTATCCATCCCATGTGCAGTCACCAAAGGTAGACACTGATGTGGATGTTAGGAAGTGCATGCTAACAAGAACCTGTTATAGCTGTCTCCTTAGGGTTCTGCCAAATCTGACATACTCACAGGCAGATGCTCACAGCTAACCACTGATCTGATCAAGGGGTTCTCAAAGGAGGAGTTAGAGAGAAGTCTGAAGGAGCTGAAAGTGTTTGTGGGGCCCCATAAAGAGATCAACAATACCAACCAACCAGAGCTCCCCAGGGTCTAAACCACCAGCCTGGGAGCACATAGGGAGGGACTCATGACTCCATCTGTATATGTAAGGGAGAATGGCCTTGTCAGGCATAGGTGAGAGAGGAGATTTTTGGTCCCATGAAGGCTGAACACTGAGAGGAGGGAATTCAGTGAGGAGGTGGGAGTTGGGGATGTAGGTGGGGGCACAACCTCATAGAAGCAGGAGGAAGGAGGATGGAATAGGGGATTCCTGGGTGGTGGGGGGAATGGGGTAAGGGGATAAATTCTGAAATGTAAATATAATATCCAATTAAAAAAGAGGGAATAAAGATGTTACATGTAATTCTAGTATGTCTGCTTTTATATGTTACTTAATCTTTTCCCTTTCCTCTTTTAATAGTCTTCCTTTCATCTCTATGTTTAGTGTTTTTCATTATTATGTAACAAATAGACTTTCTTTTCTGGTCTAATCTATTTGGTGTTCTGAAATCATGTACCTTTATAAACTATGGCCATCCTGTGGTCCTGGATGAACTGGGTTCACCTGAAAGGGAGGCTGGAAATGAAAATAGATAGAGGGGGTGAGAGAAACATGGAGCCAAGACAAAATTTCTGATCAAGGCTCAAAGTTTGATATTTAGCACTTTGTATATATAGGGGAAAGCCCACAGAACCCATCTTTTGTTTTGGCTGAATTATGTCCCAATGCAAGCTCAGCGGGCAGTCTATTCTTCTAAGTTCCTGTAGGAAGTTATTCATGCAGCCAGGGTGGATGACTCCACCTGGGTCTTATTGTGGCAAGGTCTATTGTGTTAAACAAGGTCTTATTTAGCCTGCTCACAAACATGTCCTAATTTTTTTTTAGTTAGGAAATTTTTCTTCTGATTTTGTTAAAAATATTTTCTGGACCATTGGTTTGGGCTTCTTATTTTTCTATTCCTACTATTCTTAGGCTTAGTATTTTAATAGTGTGGCAGATTTCTTGTAATATTTTGAGTCAGAATTTTTAAATTTTACATTTTCTCTGATTTATATATCAATTTTCCCATTGTTTCTTCCACACCTGAGATTCTTTCTTCCATCACTTGTATTCTGTTGAGAATTCTAGCATCTGTGGTTCCAGTTCACTTGCCGAGCTTTTCCACATCCAGAATTCTCTCTCTCTTTCTCTCTCTTCCTCCATCTCCCCCCTCATCTATCTCTGTGTGTGCATGCACACATATGTTTGCACCTGTGCGTGCGCATGTGTGTGTGTGTGTGGTCTAGTGCTTCTATTTACATTTTCAGGTCTTCTGCAGTTATATTTATTTTCTTTAGCCATTTGTTGGGTTTTTTTCTCTTGGTTTTCTTTAAGGGAGTTATTTATTTCCCCCAGGTGTTTGTCTTTCCCTCCTTTTTTCTGAGATGTGGAGATTTATTCTTTGTGAACATCCATCATCTTTATAAAATTATTTTTAAGATTGCTTTCTTGTGCCACATCTATAGCCCACGATAGCTGGGGTCAAATGATAACCGATTGACATGACTGTTGTTGATTGTGATTTTATTCTGGTCTCAAGAAATATGAGTTTAAGGTAATTATAAGTTCAGATGTTGACGTCTGAGTTTGTCTTTGTTGTATAGGTGTGTTTTTCCCCCTTTGGTGTCTTTTTCCCCTGTAGTCTTCTTCTATGAATGGCCTGTAGCCTCAGTAGCCAGAAGCACTCTTGTCCAATAAGGTGCCTCAGCTGTGATCCTGTGGCCTCTATGGTTCTGAAGGATGGCGTGGCCTCTAGGGTGGGATTCTGGGAACTCTCCTTGTGTCTGGTAAAGCATTAAGCTTCAGCCAGAGCCTTGGGATAGAATATATTGGTGGAAAGACATTGTTTACAGAACATGGAACAGGTTCTGAGGAAGTGTTGGTAAATAGGGTCTTATGGGTATTCACTTGGACTTTGGTAGAGTGGAGGGCTTCATTCAGAGTTGTAGACTGCATTCTTTTTTTTTGTCTTTATTTCTCCCTTCTTGTGAAATATACATACATACACACACAGACACCCATAAACACAGACACAGAGACATAGACACACACAAACACAGACACAGAGATATAGACACACACAGACACGCACACACAGACAGACAGACAGATAGACAGACACACACACACACACACACATATTTATATATATGCACTTCTGATTTGGATATACGGACTTTTTTATTCCCTTCCACTTTAAGTAAAGTGTTCATTATATCTAAGTGTGTTCTGGTAACAGATTTAGGATTCTTTAAATATAGAATCATGCTGCCTGTAAGTAGGGCTGATTTTAAATTCTTTATTAACTACTTAATCACCTTTTGTTTCATTACATTGCTTTATTGTCTCTGCTAAGACTTCAAGCACTCTACTGAATAAGAATGGAAATAATGGACACATTCATCTCATCCATGGTTTTAGAGGAAATATTTTCATTTTTTTTCCAGCTAGTATAATAGGGGCATGGATTAATCTTCCACAGGTTATATTCTAATGAGCTATGTCCATTCTGTCCCTTGCTTCTTCCAATATTTTATTATTAAAGTATACTAAACTTTATCATAACCCTTTTATATGTCAATTTAAATGATTTCATTATTTCTGTCCATTCAACTACTTCGTTTTCATGCCTCTGTCTCCAGAGTGCTGGAACTAATGAGGCATATCACCTTACTCAAACGCTCACTGAATACAATGAACTAAAGTTTCATACACATTGACATTTATATGTTGAACCATCTTTGCACCATTGAATTTAACCAATTTGATCAATGTTTGTGTGTGTGTGTGTGTGTGTGTGTGTGTGTGTGTGTGTGTGTGTGTAGGGGGAGGTGCTGATGCTAAGGTCTGGTTCCCAAATTTGTTCTAGATTTGTTAGTAAAGAAGGTCTGGAGCTAACTGCTGGGTAGAAGGGACAGGTGGGACTTCCTGGTCCCAAGAGGAAAAAGAGGTGCAAGGAGAGAGATGGAAATTTTTAGGCCAGGCTTTGGAATGAGAAGCACACAGCAAGCATGTAAGCTCTCAGGGCAACCAGGGCCTGTGGCTCCACTGTGAGTGAGTTGCCAGAGATATTTGGCAGGGACAGAATGGAACAGACCATTGAGTTTAGGGCAGAAGTAGAGATGGAGATGGTGGTTTGGTAACGGCACACATTTCCAGGCAGGAGGTATCCGAGCCCAGCAATTGTGCCATGCAAAGCAAGCTGTAAAGTGACAAACTAAGTATGTGTTCTTTATCCATGGATTCTAGGGTCTTGGGAGAGGGCTTGTAATGCTACCAATTCCAAAGTAGAGGAGGGTAGAAAAGAGAAGCTGGGTCAGTGCTGGTGGCTCAGATCCAGCTAAGCCAGGTGGAAAAAAGAAACTTAAACACATTGGCAGAAGGAAAAATTTCTTGAACAGAGCACCGATGGCTCATGCTCTAGGATCAACAATTGACAAATGGAACCTTATAAAATTGAAAACCTTCTATAAGGCATAGGACAAAACAGCAACTCACAAATTGGGAAGAGATCCTTACCAACCCTACATCCAATAGAAGGGTAATATTCAAAATATACAAAGAATTCAATAAGTTAGACTACAAGAGAACAAAATATCCCTATTTAAAATGGATTATAAAGCTAAACAGAGAATTATAAACTGGGGAATATTGAATGGTTGAGAAGCACTTAAAGAAATGTTCAAAATTCCTAGTCATCAGAAAAATTCAAATCAAAATGACCTGACCTTAGATTACACCTCACACCAGTCATAATGGCTAACATCAAAAATTCAGGTGACAGCAAATGCTGATGAGAATGTGGAGAAAAAGGAACACTTCTCCATTGCTCTTAGAATTGCCAGCTGGTACGACTACTCTGGAAATCAGTTTGGCAGTTCCTCAGAAAATTGGATACAGTATTACCTGAGGACCCAACTATACCACTCCTGGGCATATACCCAAAAGATGCTCTAAGTTTTAACAAGGACACATGCTCCACATTGTTCATAGTAGCCTTTATGGGAAGGGAAAGTGGGGGCCAGTTTAGATATGGGAGGACATGGGGTGAAATACAGTGGGTCTGCAGTGAGGGAGGGGAAACTGGGGATACCACTAGAAAGTCCCAGATGTCAGGGACGCAAGAAGTTCCTAGGACCCATCAGAGAGGACGTTAGCTAAAATCCACAACAAAGATAAACTAGAACCTGTAGACAACATATCCAGTTGATAGACATTGAAGGATGGGGCCTCCCACCCACCTTAAAAATAATAATACAGAATTCCTCCTGTCAAAAGAAAGTGCAGGGACAAAGAATGGAATAGAGTCTGAAAGAAAGTACATTCAGAGACTGCCTCACCTAGGGATCCATCTCATCTGCAGACACCAAAACCAGAAACTACTGCTAATGCCAAGAAGAGCTTGCTGACAGGAGCCTGATATAGCTGCCCCTTGAGAGGCTCTACAAGAGCCTGACCAATACAAAGGTGGATACACAAAGCCAAACATTGGTCTGAGCGCAGGGACCGCAATGGAGGAGTTAGGGCAAGGATGGAAGGAGCTGAAAGGATTTGCAACTCCACAGAAGAACAACAATATTAACCAACCAGAACTCCCAAAGCTCCCAGTTACTAAACCATCAGCCACAGAGTACACATGGGGGGACCCAGGGCTCTAGCTAGATATGTATCAGAGGATTGCCTCATCATGTATCAATGAGAATGGAGCCCCATGGTCCTATGAAGACTGGATGACCCAGCATAAGGGAATGATGCTAAGGCTCTGAGGTAAGAGTGAGTGAATAGGTGGGGGAGTACCCTCAAAGAGGCAGGGCATGGTGGGAGGGGATGGGGGTATGTGGAGGAAAAACTGGAAAGGGGGGGTTAACATTTGAAATGTAAACAAATAAAATAACCAAAAAAAATATGAAAAACAAATCCAGAAAAAAAATTGTCATTTGATCAAAATTCTCATTTAGCTAAATAACAGTAGTATGTTTAAACCTAGGACCTATAAGATCACTAACCATGGTTTGTTGTTGTGTTTTGTCGTGTTTGCTTGGTCACTATTTATTTGGTTTTCTTAGATCTGTAATACCAGACAGTGTTTGCTTCTATGTATTGGATCTTAAGTTCAATTAGAAAATGATTGGCTTTCTATGTACCTTTTGTGCAACTTTATACCCTTGGGCCCACTTTACCATACAAGCCATTACTATAGCTTATAGAATTCACAGATGGCTAATAATGTTGATGACAATTCTTGTCAAGTAGTAGACATAGTATCTGCTGCTGTGATGAATGTTTACTAGCAAGGAAGAAGTTTGCTGGTTAGTACCAAGTTGATTTCTCCATGTCTTCTGGTCAAAATATGTGGTATTTTCAGCAATAGGGTTTCACACTAAGGTCTGATCTACAACGAAGAGCAGTAGTAATAGCACATATTTCTTTGAGGTTTCTGGGATGACATCTTTGACCAACAACTCAATAAGCTGTGTTTGACACATTCTCCACTGAATATTTTTATTTCACAACTTATGGCTTCTGGAAGTTTTAGTAGTATTTTCTGTGATGAGTAACTATGATTAAACTATTTTAAATTAATACATATGTATATAACATGTATGATATAGTTTACATAAAAAGAGAAACTTTCAAAACAAGCTTCCATAAAGCTTCTTCAAGAAATCCTGGAGATTTTCTCATCCCCTCTCTGCTCTCTACTCAGTCCTACTTCTGAAACTCTTCCTTAGCCCACTTACTCTTTTCCCCTTTTCCTACTCATATCTCCTGGTTGTATGGTCTTTTTACTATGTTATACAGTTTGCAATGGATAATGAGGTTTACAGCTTTATTTTTGGTTGTTTTTGGTTGTTGACCATTGGTTTTAATATTAGGGTAATACTGGATTTGCAGAATAAATTTAGAAGTATATTTTCATTTCTGTTTATAGAAAAGATAAAGGAACAGTAAAATTGGCTTTCTTAACAAGTCTGGTAGAATTTGGCATTGATTCCACCCAACTCAGAGCTTTTCTGACATTGTGCTGGTTTTATTGCTTTAATAATAATTTTAATTACAGCTCTCTTTAAGTTGTTTATACATTCTTAATTCCATTCTAATAAATCATATACTAAAAATTCATCCATTTCCTCTAGGTTTCCAACTCATTGGGATATAAGCTGTCAAGTTCCTCTCTAAAGATCTTCTGGAAACCACTCAATTCCACTGTAATTTTACCTTTCCATATTTAATTAATTTAGTGTTCCTCCTTTTTCAGTTTTATTTAGAGATGTTTTTGTTTGGGTGGGTAGCTTCCCACTGAGTGTTCTTCATCTCTAGTACAACTCGGAGATGAAAAAAACAAGATTTTCTGGGTCAATGTCTGCTTCCTTTTGCCCACAGGGAAATTGAAGTGGCTGGGTCTTGGTTATTTGCAACTTTGAGTGACATCAGCTGTATATTTATATGAAATACTCTGCTGTCATACCACACACTTATGATTTTCAGTGCACTTCCACAATAGATTATTGTCTGTTATCCTGTATATTCAATGTATCACACAGGGTCAGCTTATAATGCATAATGCTTATGTGCAATATTAGATGAAAATATCCTTAATGATTTTCCCTCAAGGTTAAGAATCAATGAATCATCAATATTGTTCTCAAAATAATAAACAAATGCAATGTTTTTATCCACATATTGAGTAAGAATTATTTTATCACAATAAATTTTGACAGAAATCACTTAATTCTATATAGATTCATGTCACAACAACATCTCAGAATAACAAGAACTTGGTAGTAGCATTTGGTGAAAAAAATGCATGCACAATCAATTAATTTTTCTGATTTGTTGGAGATAGTTCTAAGAAAATAAAAGACAAGTGAAAATAGTTGAAGATGGCATAATTGATAAAGAATTGTTATCTGAAATCTGCACACAATGTACAGCACTCAATTGTAAGAAAACAAACAGCTCAATTTAAAAGTCAATAAATGGCCCCAACAGATAATTCATCAGAAACAATATAAAGATTGCAAAGAATTATGTGAAAGCATACTCTGTAACATACATTATTAAAAGGTATAAATGAATATAAGGAGCTAGCATTACATTTCAATCTTAATGACTAAATTCTAGAACATAGACAAAAACAAATTTTATAGAAGACTTGAAACCACAGAAACTTTCATTGATTGTTAATGATTATAAATCCTTGTATAGTCACTTCAGAATGGTTTCTAATAGAAAACTAAGCACATTCTTATAATAGAGGATATAAAGAATTATTTTGCTAGTAAAATCACTCTTGGGGCTACAATAGGCTGGAACCCTGACACCAAAAGATGGGATAGTCTATAGTTTAGCTCACAATTTTGATTAAATTGTGTTATATCTATACATGCATTTTTTAAAAGATACGAATGTGAAAATATGAATGTGTCAGTACATGACATTGCACAAAGGTAAAACAATGAAAACAGTAATGAAATGGTTAAAGGTAAAATGAGATGAAGACTCAGTGGCAAGGTTGGAGCCATAAAAACTCTGTTTTTGTTGATATAATGGTGAAAACATTTCACTATTTCCCAATCCAAACCTATAGAATTGTGGAGAAAAGAATAAATCCTATTATAAACTAAGGTCTTCGATTATATTTTCTCAGATACCTTCATCACTTGTAACAGATGATCACTCTGATAGGGGATATTGATCACTGTGGACACTATACATGCTTGAGACAGGAGGTACATGAAATATTTCACTACTTTTGTCTCAATTGAATTCTGACCATAAAATTACTGTGAGAAATACTAAAAAATAAAAACAGTTTGTGGCAAAGAAATATATTATATTGACATGATCTATATTTTTAATTATTCTACTTGATATTTGCATACCTGAAACTAAGAAATATTGTGTTACTGTGATAAAAATAAATGGAAACCACAGGATGACAATGTTATGGGCTTTGAAAATTTCAAAAGCACTGCATTTGATAAAGCAAGAACAAGAGAAACTGGAAGTAACCATAAGCTGGAATCTACTTGAATAGTCAAGAATCGTAATTAGTAGCGGCAGGTCTTTTGCTATGACTTCATGAGCACTGAACAGCAACTGGAAAGTGTTTATTATTTAGGCATATGTGCCCTCATCAGGAAGCTCTTCATGTTTCTATTTAGATTCTTATTTTAAAATGCAATACATTTTTTCAGCATACCTTAATCTTGAAATTATTCATCAAGTAATTTTAAAGGCTTTCACAAATGTATACATAACAACATTATTCAGACAGCTAATGTTAATAATTGCCTTTTTCTTGTAGTAGAGGTCAAGATAGTCATTGTAAATAATTTTTCAACAATATTACTCAAGAAATAGAGGACAAAGGTCCTATTTTTCCTATAGAGTCTGATAGACTCAAAATAAATGAGATGAACAGAGACAGTAGGGCATGTCTTACACAAATTGGCACATGAAGCCCACTGGAATGAAAGATAAGAAACAGGTTGTTTGCCTAAGCATTTGTACTGCCAAAAACAAAAACTCTCTGAGTTCACATTGTAAAAAGTATAGAATTGGTTGGTATTAAAACATGCAAGGCCTATTGCTGAGTAAGATTATTGATGTTATTTCTGTGCCTGTGGCCTTTGTAAAACATTTTAGCACCATTAAAGCTAGCCAGAAGGGAAGAAGTCTCTCAGTCAATTTCAGATTAATTTCTCTGTGTCCTGAAACCATAGTGTGTTATGTTCTCAGCAATAGAGTCTTAAAGTCTAGTTATAATGGGCAATCAAGAGCAATGGCAGTAGCTTCTGTTGTTTCGGCTGGTTCTGGAGTCTCCCTGACCAAATATTATAAGGAAATATTCTATACTTTCCAATGAGAAATTTATTTTAATAACCCATGTTTTCTGTAAACAGCATTGACCAATCACACAAGAACCTCTGTTCAAACTGCACACTTACCTGAGTAGCAGTTAATGATGGCTAGGAGAGAAAAAATTCTTTTTTGGTGTGGATATGTTGCTGGGATTTAGATGATCTAGTATGTAGCTGCACTAATGTGCATATGGCAGCAATAATTCAGTGGGTTATAAAAAATTAAGAAGTGGACATGTATGTTTGGGAAAATCTGGAGAGAAAGAGGTGAGTGAAAAACTTTTATGTTAAAAATATTATATATATATATATATATATATATATAATGTTCAAAAATAAGATTTTTTTTGTAAATCTATAGTTGTTCAAGTGGCTACTGGGACATACTTTCTTTTGAGGTGAAACAGTCAACACCTACTCTTGTGTCCTCCAGAAAAGAAAAATCCCAGTGATAAAATGAAGATGTATCCAGAAAATAAAGAAGAAAGAAAAGCTGACCACAATGCTCTGTCGAGATCTTTGGAGAATTGTGGACTATAGAACCTTAACCAAGGCGTTGAGTCTGACCAGAGGGACATGCTGAGGAAGTCCCACAGTGCTACCTAAATAGGAGTTTTAGTGAGACTATCTGCCTATTTTCCATCTCAGCACTGTGGAATCATTTAAATAGCAGTTCTGGGTCACGAGTCTCTAGACAAAAGGTACCACATGTGAATGTGATGAAGTCTAACAATAACAAATGCAAGAGTGAGTGTTTCTGCATGTGGCAAATTAGGATTACTGGTTATAACTCTAGTTTGATGTTCTATTTCCAAAAGAATGGGGCAAATATTTGTCCATCAGAATTGCACATATTGACACACTGATACAACTCACCACACTTCAAATGTTCAGTAAGATAGCTCCTGAGCAACTTGAGGCCAAGTAATCATTTCTGGATGATGAAAACTGTGCCTAATTGACACCTATCATTGTAAGAGGCAAACATCTTGCTGCCATGGAAAGCCTGTCACAGCTCTTCCATTCTGTTTTAGCCACCGGCAATATTTCAAAATGTGGATGTTCTGTCAATCTTAGTTTGGAGAAATCCCTGAGGCAACCTGATGTCATGTGCCATTATTGGAAAAGAAAACCGTAATGTATTTCCAACCCTCTCTGAATTCCTTGCTTTATTTTTATTTGCTGACTTATTTTCTGAACTAAGCTATAGAGTAGTACCTGGCCCCTCTACTTTCCCACCTATATTCTATGTTTGGAATATTTTAAGACATTGGGGTCATACCAATATCTGGTAGTCAGATAGACAGGCTCTTAGATTAACATAAATATTTAAAATGGCTTGCAGGGAGCCAAACCCAGGAAATTACCTGCTGTTCTAAGAGAACAGATAAGCCAGATAAGACAGTGGGATGGTCTTAGACAATGAGGATTCAATAGTGGGATAGCCCTAAGCAATAATGACCCTCGCCTAAACTTCCCATTTTGCTGTGTCTTTATAACCTGCCTCCTGAAATAAAAGTTGCCGACCTTGATCAGAACCCCAGACTTGCTCTCCTCCTTTGTGTCTCTTGTCTTTTCATTCTTTCTCTCCCTTCCCTAGGGTCTCCTTGAATCCCCGCGGGCCTGGGAAGTCTTTGGGTCAGGGTCCAATCGAACTTTGCTCCCACATGGATGTCCCTCAAGCATAGGATTGACACTTCACCTTAAAGGAGAGTGAAGAGAGAAGATCCGCATTATGATTGCTACAGAGTCACTAGCCCTGTGAGATTGATCCGGTTAAGGTAAGAAAGAGCAACTCAGTTATGGGATAAGCGTTAAGCAAACATGATTTGTTCTTAAAGAGTCTCAAGGAGTCCCTCAAGACGAGAGAAATACAGGTTAAGAAAAAGGATCTTAAAAAATTATTTGATTTCAATTGGTGATGTTTTTTTCATGGTTTTTCCAAGAGGAGACTATTGATGAGAAAAGATGGTCTAGTGTTGGAGAATGCTTAAAAGATTTTTATGGGACCTTTGGTCCTGAGAGAGTCCCTGTTCAGGCCTGTTCCTATTGGAACCTGGTAAATGATATACTGCAGGTCTTTAAACAATGGCCAGATATTCGGGAGATAGTGAGAGATGAAGAAAAGGCCTTACAGCTACACTCCCGACCACCCTCTGTTTGTGAGTCTGTTTCTATTCCCATGCCTGATTCAGATATCTCTGCTGCCCCCCGCCCCCCATTAAGTTTTATCCCTCCCTTGCAACCTTAAAATCCCTAGCCAAGTATTGGCCTGATGATGGCCTCTCTCCCGAAGAGGCATCATCCCTAGAGAAAGAGGCAGCCAAATCCCGACTTGCCGCCCCTGTGTTTCTTTCTGCCAGAACCAGCTCTCTATGCTACCACTCCTCCATTTTGTGCCCCATCCTCTACTTGGCTGATATTACCGATTATACCATCAAAGCTAAAGCCCAACTTTCAAAAAAAAAAAAAAAAAAAAAAAAAAAAAAAAAAAAAAAAAAAAAAAAAAAACCTGCTTCCCTTAGAAAGTTAATAGAAGAAAAATGGGAATATTTGCAGTTAATAAAACAACTACGAGGTCTTGATTTAGAATTAACTTCCCTTTCCCTGATGCACACCATCTCCAAGAATAAATTGAAACCCAAATCTCAAAAAACTTTATTGGCCTTTCCCATCACCAGGAGCAAAATCGTTGTCTCTCCCCATAGCGCAAATAAAAATTCTGCCTCGTCCTCTGAAAGGAAAAATGAACCCCTATTGGAGAAGATAATGAGGATACAATGCCTTTGGTATATGAAGCCTCTGATAATGAAAATGAAGCTTCAGGAGACTGAGAACATGAAGTAAAAGAGCAACAGTATCACCGTCTAGGGTTCAAACGTGAAAGTTTTAAAAATTGCAGGAACAAATTTTGGCTCGACAGCCCCCTTTACCATATCTTTAATTGAAAATTTTAGTGATAGGTGGCTTTTCCCCAATGATTGGTATTTTCTGGCATGCACCACCCTGGTGAGAGGTGACTATTTCCTTTGGAAGACTGATTTTGTTGAAAACTGCAGAGAAATAGTGCTTCAAAATTCTGAAAGTAAAACTTTAAAGATGTGGACCAAAGATAAGCGTTTGGGACAGAGCCCTTATGATACTAACAAAAAACAAGCTTGGTACCCTCCTGACCTTCTAGCGCAAATCCAAAATGTGTGTCTTAAGGTTTGGAAATGACTCCCTCCTAAAGGGTCAGTGACCACTTCTCTTGACCAGGTCTGCCAGGGTCCTGACGAGCCTTACAGTAACTTTATCAGCCACCTTATGATGTGACTGAGAGGCTTGTCGGTGGTGATGAAAATGAAAGCGCCTTTCTCAAACACCTTGCACTCAAGAATGCACACCCTGCCTGCCAGGCCACCATAAGACCTCACCATAGCAGTACCAAAATGTCTGACTATATAAAACTGTGTGCAGGCATTGGCTCAGTCCATGTAATAAGACTTGCCATTGGAGCTGCCCTTAAGGACTTAAGCAGTGCAGGCCCCCAAAAGCTTGCTTTAATTGCAGTCAGGGCATTTCTCTAGGGAGTATAAAGCCCCTAAGGCAGAATGTACACTCCCTGCTTCCTTGTGTCCACACTGCAAGTGAGGGAGGCTTGGGCTTCAGAGTGCTGTTCCAAGACAGATGTATAAGGTAATGCCTTGCCTCCAAAGCAGGGAAACTTCCAGAGGGGCCATTTCCTGGCCCCAAACCTGAGACAAAACCCTGGGGCTGTCAGGTTTGTCCCTCAAACATTAATCACTCAGACTCAAGTGTTCTCTCCCTCCATTGTGCAACCACAGACAGTACAGAAATGGACCTCTGTTTCTCCACTAATACAATATTGACACCTGAGACGGGGACACAAGTCCTATATACTGGGGTCTTTTTCTCCTTGCTCCCTAATACCTTTGGACTTCTTGAGTGTGCAAGCTCCTGTTTCAGGGGTTTAAATATTTCCCCCAGAGTGATTGATAATGATTATACAGGTGAAATAAAGATCCTGACCTTGTCCACCTCTGGTCCCTTGGCTATTAAATTAGGACAGAGAATTGCTCAATCGCTTTTAGTCCCCCTTAAACATCCTAATCACAGATTCCTTCGAGAGTCAAGGGCCTCTAAGAGCCTAGGTTCATCTGTTACTTATTGTGTCTAACAAATTACCCAAGATAGACCCCTCCTTAAATTAAAATTAGAGGGAAAGGCTTTTGAAGCCATTATAGACACTGGGACTTGGTGCTGAAAATTTACCCTAACGGCCATTGACATCCCCACACAGACAAAATTACATGGAAATCAGATGAAGTCATGTGGGTTGATAAATGGCCATTAACCTCAGAAAAACTGGCTGCAGCAACAGCATTTGTACAGGAACAACTTACTGCCGGCCATGTAGAACCTACCACCTCCCCTTGAATACACCTATCTTTGTTATTAAGACAAAACATGGCAAGTGGAGACTCTTACAAGATTTGCAAGAAATTAATAAGACTATGCTTACTATGGAGGCCTTACAACCTGTAGCCATTCCTGCTGGATTTTTAAAGATAGTAATAGACCTCAAAGATTGCTTTTTTACCATTCCCTTACACCCTGAAGATTGACAGTGGTTTGCCTTTAGCCTTCCAGTAACCAACTTCAAAGGGCCTATGCCAGTTTCCAGTGGCGGGTCTTACCCCAGGGCATGGATAACAGCCCAACATTGTCAAAAATTTGTGGCACAAGTGGCTGATCCTTTTCTTAAAATATAGCCTTCTGTTTACATTGTCCACTACATGGATGATATCTTTCTAGCTGGACCCGATGGTACCCAAGTACTTTACTGCTGTTAAGACCTATCACAGAAGTTGGCAGATAGAGGACTCCAGGTTGCCCCTGATAAAATTCAGCTAGAAGATCCTTATTTTTATTTAGGCTTTGAGCTTTGCCATCAAAAAATTGATAAACAAAACTCCAGCTTCAAGTAGGCCATTTGAAAACTCTTAATGATTTTTAAAAATTGTTAGGTGATATAAATTGGATCAGATCTTATCTTAAACTTACTACTGGGGAGCTTAAGCCACTTTTTGATGTTATTAAAGGAAATTCCAGTTCCTCTTCCCCTCGTTCCTTGACCCTTGCAGCTATATGTGCCTTGCAGTTGGTAGAAAAAGCCATCAAAGAACAAGGAGTTTCCTTTATCTCTTATTAAACACTACTCTTGTTTGTTATTTGTGCCACCTCACGTACACCTAGAGGAGTGTTTTGGCAATATGTCCCTCTTCTCTGGATTCACTTTCAGCTTTCTCCCTAATGTCCTCACCCCTTATGCCTCCGTGGTTACTAACCTTATTCTTTTAGGATGTGAACAGAGTTGCTGTAGATAGTTGTGGCTGGAGAAAAGGAGGGTTCCTCACACCAGGCTGTGAGTAGTTGGATGGGAACAATCTGGGTTCCTCCAGGGTGAAGTTAGGCACAGCGGCTCACTAACGGCATTTCCACAGCTCCTCACAGCACAGCCCCAATGACACAAGAAAGACCATGGGTTTTTACAGGCTTTAATGGCAAGGCAGGTGTAGATGGATCTGGATGCACACTCCTCAAAAACCCAGGGCAGACCTGAGTTAAATAGGAAAGGAGAGAGAAGGTAGGGGTTGGGGAAGAATGCTTAATTGACTCCACCCTCTGGCCTTCAGGTACCTCATTAGTATGTAAATCTCTTTAGGGCCTGAGGCCTATTCTTCCTTGTGACTGTTGGCCATAGACCTCTTTATAGGAGTGCTTGTGGAGGGCTGAAGCTAAATGAAAAGGACCAGGGCCTGGGAGCAGAGCTGAACTCCTGCCGCCCAGTGTCCAGTAAGGTTCCAGGGTTCCAAGCTTTTGCTCGACCAAGCACCCAGCTGCTTCTCACAGCCCACCACTCCAGAAGTTGCCAGATTTTTTGGAAAAGATCCTGATAAAATAATTATGCCATATTCTAAAAATCAACTAGATTGGCTCATGCAAACCACAGCTGAGTGGCCCATAGCTTGCTCCTCTTTTTTGGGAATAATTGTTAATCATTACCCTGCTGATAAATTGCTTCAGTTTTCTAAGATTCACCCCCTTTATTTTCCCAAAGTTTACCTCCTCTCAACCAATACTAAATGGTTGCTTGGTGTTTACTGATAGGTCCTCTAATGGAAAGGTGGCTTATGTTATAGATGGACAGGCTACCCCAATTTGTTTCCCCCCTTTAAATAGACCCAAAGTATAGAACTTTTTGCAGTAATAAAGTTTTTCAGTTATTGATAGATCGCCTCTTTAATTTGTATACTGACAGTGCCTATGTTGCTCACTCTGTTCCCATTTTTTTTGTTGTTGTTTTTTTCGAGACAGGAGACAGTGAGCCTGGACTCACTCTGTAGACCAGGCTGGCCTCAAACTCAGAAATCCACCTGCCTCTGCCTCCCAAGTGCTGAGATTAAAGGCATGCGCCACCACTGCCTGACTTTCTTCCCATTCTTGAGACAGTCCCATATATTAGACCCTCCACAAATGCCACCTCTTTTTTCTCAGCTTCAAAAATTGATTGCCTCTAGATGCCACCCCTTTTTCTGTTGGACATCTCTGTGCTCATTCTGATTTGCCTGGCCCCCTTTTTAGAGGAAATCCTATGCAGATGCTGCCACCGGCTTAACCTTCCAGGTGTTGATAGGCTCTGCGGTACAGGCCCAGAAGAGTCATGCCTTACATCATTTAAGTTCCCAGACCCTTCACATACTTTTTAAGATCACTCATGAACAGGTAAGCCAGATTGTTAAACAATGCCCCACCTGTGTCACACTTTTGCCCACCCCCCACCTGGGCGTTAATCCCAGAGGTTTGATTGCAAATGAAATATGACAAATGGATGTCACACATATCCCTGAATTTGGCAATCTTAAATATCTTCATGTGATCATAGACACCTTTAGTGGATTTATTTTTGCTACTTTACATGCTGGAGAGGCTTCTAAAAATGTTATAGCCCATGGTTTAAATTGTCTCTCCATCATGGGTGAAACTAAGATTATTAAGACTGATGATGGTCCCTGATACACTGGGAAAATTTTTCAAGAGTTTTGTAGCCAATTACAAATCAGACATATTACTGGCAATCCTTATAATTTTCAAGGACATGGAATTGTTGAATGTGCCCACCAAACTATCAAAAAAAAAAAAAAATACTCTACATAAGTTAAAGAAGGGAGAGTTACACCCCAGAAGGGGTCTCCTAGAAATACTCTCCATCATGTCTTATTTTTTTTCAATTTTCTAAATTTGGATGCTCATCTCAAATCTTCTGCTGATCGCCTCTGGCACCCTGAGACTAATAAAAATTATGCCACAATTGTGTGGAAGGATCCTCTTACCTTTAAATGGAATGGCCTAGACCCGGTTTTTATATGAGGCCGAGGATCGATATGTCTGTTCAATACCAAAGAAGGTGCAGCTAGATGGCTGCCAGAAAGACTGGTAAAACAGATAAATGCTTCCGTAAAGAATGATTCTCCCATCGAGACCCCTTATGATAATTAATAATCCAGGGAAGAGTCCCCCTGAGATCCTTCTTTCCTTCCCTTGCAGAAACAGCAAAAGAAGATGAAGGTTCTAATTCTTCTTGAATTGCTACTGATGATGATGAACACTAAAGGTAGCCATGATCAGCCAATCAACAGAAATCAACTTATAAAGACACTGTATAGTAATCCTTGTGATTGTAGAGGGGAAAATGGATTCTTTATGAGTAAATACACAGAAACTGTTGACTACGAAGATAAGACTGCCTATTTGTATATTATCAATGCCCATAATGGAGGATTGAGCCAAAGTTGGGGTTGTGTATGTAAACCAAAACCCCTGCCTGCATTGCCATCAGATGGTACTTGCCCCACAAATTGCACCCTTGTTGATCAGATACATGCCACCTGCTATGCAGAATTTTTAAAGTGCACTAAGAACAATGTACCCGATTTTGTTGCTATTCCCTTGAGAACCCAAATAACCATGGACATCCCAATAGGTGGAGACTGATCCTCTAACACCCAAGTAGTGGACCCAGAGGCATATACTTCAAAATATGTATGTGCCTCATGCCTTGCTCCAACAGGCAAACTTACTGGCTGCAGGTTGCTCCTGCACTGGTGTCAGATGGGCACTACTGACCAGGTTTGAAAATTACAAGTTCAGAAATGAATCCAAGATCAAATTGACAGCCTTCTGCCTCACCTTCATTATCATTCTCTTTTGCTGCCAAAACCAAGAGGCATTGATATAGACCCCCAAACTACTGAGATCCTTGCTGCCACACATGCTGCCCTAAACTCTACCAACACTTCCCTAGCCAGTGATTGCTGGTTGTGCCTTGCACTGGGAGCCTCCTGGCCCCTGGTGGTTCCCTTGTTGAATAATACCTTAATCTCTTACTTGAAAAATAATTGCAGTTATTTAAAATCTTTTAAAGTGGTGCCCACTGGTTTTAATACATCTACATGCTCTTTTAGCCCTTTTAAAAATAATTCCTTTCATGTAGATCTTGGGTTGGCAACTTTTGCCTTCTGCAGTCATTTCATTAATACTTGTAATCCTATATGTTTAGACAAAGGAAAAGTTTCTGTGTGTTGAGATAATATGGCATATCTTTTTCTCCCTGTGAACTGGACCGACTCTTGCCTTCCTGCAGTACTCTTTCCAGATGTTGAAATTATTCCTGGGGGTCAACCTGTCCCTTTGCCTACTTTTGATACATTTTTCCCTAGGCATAAAAGAGCTATTAAATTTATTCCCCTCTTGATTGGGCATGGAATCTCTGGGGCACTTGCCACTGGCTCGGCTGGCATTGGAATGGCTATGGACACTTTTTATAAGTTGTCCCAACAATTGATAGAAGATGTCAACATGGTTTATCAGTCTGTCAGAGACCTACAAGATCAGGTAGACTCTCTGGAAGAAGTGGTCCTACAAAATAAACATGTCTGCATGTCTAACTGCAGACAAAGGAGGTATCTGCTTAGTTTTACAGAAAAAGTACTGCTTTTACACAAACAAATCTGGAATCATTCGAGACCAGATCAAAAAAACATCAGGAGGAATTGGAAAAGAGATGTCAAGAGCTCTTTAACAACCCTATATGGAGTGCTTGGAATGCTATCTTGTCTTACCTTCTCCCTTTACTTGGACCAGTAGTTGGTCTGCTAGTACTGTTATTATTAGGACCTTTTATCCTTAACAGACCCACTGGCTTTGTAAAACAACAAATTGACTCCATGGCATCTAAACCTCTACAAATACATTATCATAGACTTCATCTGGCTGATAGAGGTTTGGCTGAGCCTTGTGATGAAGTAGTTCCTTTTGGAGCTGTGAAGAACTCAGATCTGTGCATGCTGGTTCAAGATGGCACGGACACAACATGGGTACCTGCAAGGGGTTTGTGATGAGGTACCGCAGGGGGAGGACCCAAATTGTCCACTTTTGAGTCCTTGGAAAAAGCAAACCTGGTTGCATAGAGGTTAGTGTTGATTTCTTTTGTCTCAAAGCAGCCGATTAGGACCCTCGATGTCTTACATGGCCCATGAGACAAATAATCCTCTCCTCCCCAAAAGACATCATTACAAATGATACTGGAAGGATTAAGTTAATACTTTCCTCCTCTGGTTAATGCCTACTTATCTGCAGGTGAGATTTTTTTAATGTCTGCATTCATCTGCCAGCCTTATTTAAAATTGTTAAAAGGGGGGAGATGTTGGGAGCCAAACCCAGGAAATTACCTGCTGTTCTAAGAGAACCTCAGGAAATTACCTGCTATTCTGGAAAGCCTAGTTAGTACAATATTAAGGAAGGTCCCAGGAACCTAAAGACTGTCTGGTATTTCCTGGGAGCCAATACAACAATGGAATGGTCTTAGACAATGAGAATTCAATAGTGGGATAGCCCTAAGCAATGACCCTTGCCTAAACTTCCAGTTTAGCTTTGTCTTTATAACCTCCCTCCTGAAATTAAAGTTGTAGACCTTGATCAGTCTTGCCCTCCTCCTTTGTGTATCTTGTCCCTTCATTCTTTTACCTCCTTCCCTAGGTTCTCATTGAATCCCAGTGGGCCAGGGCAATGGCTAACTTCCTGATTGTTCTCTAACTAAACACAAAGCCTTGGTAGACATTATAAGCTTTACAAGACTTAATATTTCTCACCAGTGGGTTTCTTTATGTAGGGATCCTTTCATTGCATATTTGTACAGTAGACTTCTGTTGAATATCTTCCAGTCATGAATAACAGGATTCAAAAAGTTTCATTTTGGGCTGGATAGATGGCTTAGCAATTAAGAGCACTGACTGCTCTTCCAGAGGTCCTGAGTTCAATTCCCAGCAACCACATGGTAGCTCACAACCATCTATAATGGGGATCCAATGCCCTTTTTTTGATGTATCTGATGACAGCAACAGTGTACTCACATACATGAAATAAATAAATCTTTAAAACAAGAGTTTCATTTCCTTTCTATATCATCCATCATTTTTTTCTTCACTGTCATGTCATATCTATGGGTATATAGACAAATGGACTCTTTTTTCTTTTATCTATTCTGAAAATACAGCAAGATGCTAAGTAAACTGGTACAAAAGGAATATCCATGATGTGGATATTTGTACTCACTTCACATATGTTGTTTTATTTGGCTACGTTTATTTGTATCACAATCTAAGAAAATGAGGAACATTGTTGCATTTGTTGAAGAGAAATGGAGGATGCTTTACAGTTGTGAATTACAAAGCAATTTTTCCCCTGATACAAGAAAAATTCCATAATGCTTCTGCCAGAATATATGCTAGCAATATATTAGTTAAGCTTGCTATCCTTCTCTTATCCAATATGCAGGAAAAGATTCTAATACAGAATTTTAACAAAATTGCTGCACATTCCTCAATTTGAACATTTAAAAATGAATTGGTTTTGTTTTATGTTTTTAGATGTGAAATAAGGCAAGAAACAACTATATAAGTAGACAGAAGAAATGCACAACTAAAAAAAATAGATGTGAAAATAGTTGTCTGGCATAAAAAACACAGGACTGGGTACAGAATAAATGAGAACAGAGGGCACTTACCAGACTGACCTCCCTCTCCAGGAGATAGCACTTAACTGGAAAACCTCCTTTGTCTGTTGTGCTGTAATTCTCTGCATTTGTTTACCACCCGCTTGCAGTAGCAAGAGCAGGCACATCCATAAAGTATATGATTTAACACAACATCACTTTTATTCCTTCTAAAATGCAAACATAAGGAAAGTGCAATAAACATTCTCTAAATTATGTGTGAATATATAAAAATATAGATTGTAAACATCTCAGCTTCTTCAGGAATGGTATTCAAATTTTCCATTCTCCAAACTTTAAAATGTATGTCTACCTTCTTTTATTAATCCATATGATTTACATGAATAAAATGTTACAAAGCTGGAACAAAGTCTTTACAAAATAAAATTAGTTAGTTCATATGTATATATAACTTCTTTTGTTGCTGCAAATTACAAAATAGTTTCAGCCCTTGGCTTCATCTCAGCTAGGCCTTTACTTACATGAGGTTTGCACAAGTGCTTGATCTCTGTCATCTCTTTTAAAGGGGCTATAGATGGTGAAAGCCCCACAGGGCATTCCACCACTTGAATACATCATTTTTCTGTCATTCATTTTATCACCTTGGTATTTCTTTCATCTTAGAAGGCTCTTTGTTCTTCCGTTTTTACTATTCTTGTTTCATTTAAATTATATAGCTGTGATGAACGTTTCACATCAAACCTTTATTTTCTTCTGAGCTTGTCTAGATAATAAATTCTCACACTATAATTTATTTTTTCTTTTTAAAATTTTATCCATGAATATTATATTTACATTATTTTAATCCTCTTTCTCTCCTCTCCAAGTTCCCTTTTGTCACCTACCACCTTCTATCATCATGATACCTTCTGTATTACTCTTAGACACAGACATACAGACACACACACAAAAACAGATACACACAGAGAGAGTGAGAAAGAGTGAGAAAAAGAAAGAGAGACAAAGAGACAGAGATATAGAGATACAGAGAGAGAGAGGTGCTCAAATATTCAGGGCTAGCCTTTTGGGACTGGGTAAATAATTAGTGACCATTTTTTCTAGAGAAAAGGAAAATTATTTATTTTCATTATTTAATTAATTACTTTACATCTCAGTTGGAATTTTCCCTCCCTCCTCTCCCCCCCAGTACCTTCCTCTACTCTTCCCTTTCCTTATGCCCCTCCCCCCAACTTTCTTCTCAGAGAAAAGAAACCTCCAATTTATATCAACCCACTTTGGCTAGAGGACCAGGAAATCTGTTCAGCAGTATGCTAAGTACATGTAAATGCAGTACACCCAAAACAGCAATAAAATGGTTTTCTAAACAAGACCTGAATAATGACAATAGCAGTTGACATGAGAACCTAAACATGAGGAATTTTGCAAAGTTCCACCTATAAAGAAAGAATTGCAGGTGATCAATGGCTGCTGAAAAAGACAATCATATTTTTATTATTAACCTTGTATGTAGAATCCAATATTCAGTTGGAAACTGGCACCTTCTTGTTTTATGAAGATAAATGGATTTTCTTGCATATTAATATTTAATAAAATGCATAGATGAAGTTTTTTCCACAAAACAGTTCTGCATTATTTCACGGTTATTCTTGAGTCCATGATTTTTTACTACCTACAGCCTTTCTGGAGACTGATGATCATTTCTGTGTTTCTGGATTAGAGCTGGGGAATCATTTTTCTTTCTATGGGCTTAGTCATTGCTAAGTTATCCTTTTACAGGGGCAAGACATTTATGATAGGCTCAAGGATGGTTGTTTCCATTTGTATCTAATTGTAAAACATTTAAAACACACCTAGGTGGGAGTCCATGAGACTATGTGTTACATGAAAGCTGATAGGAGGCTGTAGAAGTAGATGGACACACAAGTTTAGCAGAGTGGGAGAAAGTAGAGACTGGGGAATCAAAAAATTTTTATGTTGAAAAGTATATTCAAAAGTAATGCTTCATATGTTAAAAAAAATTAATAGTTGAATCAGAATAAAGAAGTGGCTCAGAGGTTAAGAGAATGACTAGTCTTTCAGAGATCCTAAGTTCAACTCCCAGCAACCACATGGTGACTCACAGCTATCTATAATAGGATCTAATGTCCTCTTCTAGTATGTCTGAAGACAGCAAAAGTATGTTTATGTACATAAAATGAATAAATAAATAAATAAATAAATAAATAGTTTAAATATATAAATAAAATAACTCATGGGAATGTAATGTCATGTATTCCTTATGTCTTTTTTGTTCTGTAAATAGAAACTCATATTTTGACTTTTAAAGATAATTTTAAATGTGATTTTCATCTTGTACCTACCAGTGTCAAGCAAAATTTTAGGCATAGTGAAAGCAGGCATGAATTCATGACACAACAACATCTGTCCAGCCCTGTGCTGCCAAGAGAGGCCATGAGAAATAGCAAACAAAACCACAGATACAGACTACAGTGGAAAATAATAAATTAATGTTAAACATGGTAACTGCTGATCAACAATGTCAGATAATTGGGACTTCAGATCATGCTGTGACTGGCAGGCATCTGCATGGCTTTTGCAGCTTGGATGAAGAAAGAGTGTACTTTACACTGGACTTACTTGTTTTAAAGATCACTATGGCTACTATGTTGAAGCAAGTTTAAAGGAGGTAAGGCAGCATATCAGACAACTGCTGTAAAAATTTCTGAGATGTATTAACATTTTAAAAACTGCTGCATGTGAGTGGATAGTTATGTTGAATGCAATTCATTCAGAGTTGACTGGTGAGCCACAAAATAAAAATGACATTAACATAATAATGCAAAACTAGTAGTGGGGAATAGGGCATGTGTAAGAATATGGATGTCAGAATGATATGCTTTGGGTGGGCTTTTATCTGAAACAATTGTCTAAACATGTTTTTTTTTTTCTTCATTTTGAAAGCTAGACTAATCAAGCCAGTGCCCATGGCACTAAGCTGTTCTTACTCTTTAGAGAGATGGGTTCACTGGCGCATTGACATACTAAGTCTGTATACTTGTAACAGTGACAAATATTTCTCTTTGGTCTTTATTTAGTGCCCAGTAAGTACCATAGACATCAGACCAAGGCAGGCTAGGGAGTAGAAATTATAAGAAAATGTTTTGATCTCCATGATATTAGCAACTAGGAAGTAACATATTTTTTGTCAAGTGTGTTTCTAAGTTTCTTTGGTTACTTAAGAATGACTAAAGGATTCATCTCAACACTTCAGAGGTAGACACATTTCTCTTCCTACAATGTAAGTTTTGATTTGGGGTTAGGTTTGTGGTATTATTTGTTTTGTTTTAGATAGGGAGTAATAGGGATGAAACCTAGCCCTCTCACCACAGTGGGTAAGCATGTTGCCCACAACTTGGAGAAGTTATTTTTATTTTTGATACTGAAAATTCTTTGAGAAAATATTTGGTGCACTAAATGTCCTCATACAAAGGTTTTCAAGGAATTCAGCTTAGAGCCTCCCTAATCCTAAGGACTCTTTTAGTGGGGTGGTAAGTTAGAGGACTAATCTCTCATCTGTTAGTGCAGAACTCTGCTTCCTTTTTTCTCTGCTTACAGATATCCCTGCATGCTTCTTCTAAAATGTCTTGGACAGCCAGTAAGATAGAGCCTTTGGCAATCTGCCTTAAACAGAATTTTCACTGTTCAAACACTAAACATGTTACACAATACCACCCTAGAAAACATCATGTAAGTTTCTACATATATTCCATTCTTTAAGAAATTAAATTTCCATAAAGAAATGCAGCAATGTTTCTAAAAACACATGGTTAAAATGTAAAGACGCCATCTTAATTACTCTATTGCCATTATAAAACTTCATAACCAATGCAACTCACAGAACAAAAAGCATGTTGGGACTCACAGTTCCAGAGGGTTAGAGTGCATGATAATCATGACAAAAAGCATGGCAGTAGATAGGCTGGCATGTTCCTAGAGCAGTAACTGATACCTCATATCCTGATCCACAAGCATGGGGCAGAGGGAGGACGCAATGTCTATGGATGCCTCAAAGCCCACCCTCATTGATACACCTTCTTCAACAAAGACAAGCCTTGTAATTCTTTCTAAATAGCTCTACCAACTAACTAAGAATTCAAACAGAGGAATCGGTGGTGTCCATTCTTATTGAAACTACCACAATAGCCAATATCTATTGAATGAACATTCTATGTAGTATACTGTACAGGGAGGAAAGGTTACATTTTCAAACACTATGAAACCATATTGTGACTAAAATTTGGGCAAGTACAAGCTATGTAATTATTTCATCTGTGAAATACTAGTAGAGAATTTTGGATTGTTATATTTGACTATTGACAAAAACCTAGCTTTGGGTGGAAAATATAATATGTGGTTAAAGTGGGAAATTGTCTTCACACACAGTTTTAGCATCATGTTTTATTTTATATGTTAATATTAGCTCTGTGGGGGTCTGTCAAGATATAATTATTAACTTTACCGCCATTGCCTGAAGATCCTGCAGTAATTTTGATAAGTTTTAGGTCTTCAGTCAATTCTACCCTTTGTCTTTCACTTGGGCCTTCTCTAATTTAAGTTATTATCTCTTTGCTGGTACAAACAGATCTGTAGAAATGGTGATACATTTATTGAGTGACATGTGCCGAGTTGTTTCTGTCTTAATCAGGATATATGTATCCTGTAGCAAGGCAGCTCAGTCACCATCCACTTAAATGTTTAGCTTTAAGTAGTGATTTAGCACAAATCCAAATCAAGTTACTAAATCCTGAAAAGTGTTACAGGCACTTTTCTAATGGGTTGTTAAATTGAAGTCAATTATTAGGCTGAGGCTGAACAAAAGACTATTCACTAAAATATAATTTGAAATCTATCAAATCCATCAAACTTTAAAAAATGTTTATGGATACTCAGTGGTGTTACAACTCCAACTAATAGTAACTAAAGAAGGCACAAATCTCCTCATACAAAATGGCAGTTATTAAAACAGTCCAGAACTAGAAAATGAGAGATAAATGAAATAATAGTGTATTTGTACATATTTAATGACAAAGTTTCTTGTGCTGGATCTAGAGGTGACTGATTTGTCTTGAAAAGCACATTCAATGCTTGGAAATGAGATCGAGCAAACATGTGGCATTCACATATATGTACTTATTTTTTAATTCTTTAAATAATGGGATTTTGTGTGTTATACGTGACTATGACAGTTCTCATGCATTGGCAATTACAAAGTTATGTTGGTTGCTCTACTGTGAGTTCTCAAAGCAACTTGTTCACTTCTGATACATGCAGTAGAATACAAAGACTCATTGTACAGTCACTTCAGTTCCATTCTCACTTGGCCATGAGGCTTTTGCGCACCTTTTATACATTTAATCTGGCTGCGTTTAGACATTTGAAGTTGTGTTACTGCTGTTCTTTGGGCCAGGAGTCCCACCTCTGTGTTTCCTAACCCTGCTGTTGCCCCTTTCTATTGAGCAGGTCTAGGAAGCTGTGTGTGGCTATTAGTGTGGCATAAAGCTTTCCAAGAAGCATCTGGGAGTACAAGAAGCATCTGAACAGATAGGCTACTGTAGATCTACTGACAGCTGTTTGAGCCAAAAAAGTATTCTATTACCTTTGAATCAGCTAACGTCTTTGTTTTCATTATATTGCTAAGCCAATAAAATATAGGTAGGATACAATAAATCCCATAACTTTTCAGGGGATATGGCATTCTAACATTCCATCAAAATTGTAATTCCCTAGAAGAACAATTAGAAAAACAAAGATGATTGTTTGATTTTCCAATTTGGTTGAGTAAACAAAGAATTTTCAACTGAGAAATACACAATGGCCAAGAGGCACCTAAAGAAATGCTCAACATTCTTAGTCATCATGGAAATGCAAATCAAAACAACCCTGAGATTCCACCTCACACCAGTCAAAATGGCTAAGATCAAAAGCTCAGGTGACAGTAGATGCTTGGAAGAATGTGGAGAAAAAGGAACACTCCTCCATTGTTGGTGGGATTGCAAGCTGGTACAACCACTATGGAAATAAGTCTTGTTGTTCCTCAGAAAACCGGAAATTCAGCTATAGGAGTCTGATATAGCTGTCTCTTAAGAGGCTTTGCCAGAGCCTGACAAATACAGCTATCCCACTCCTGGATATATACCCAAAGATGCTCCAACATATAACAAGAACACATGCTCCATTATGTTCATAGCAGCATTATATATAATAGTCAGAAGCTAGAAAGATATTCTTCAACAGAGGAATGGATATAGAAAATGTAGTACATTTACACAATGGATTATTACTCAGATATTAAAAACAATGAATTCATAAAATTCTTAGGCAAATGTACAGAACTAGAAAATCATCCTGAGTAAGATAACCCAGTTGCAAAAGAACACACATGCTAAGTACTTACTGATAAGTGGATATTACCCCAAATGGTTTGAATACCCAACATATAATTCACACACCAAATGAAGCTCAACAAGAACAAAGACCAAAATGTGGGTGCTTTGGTCCCTCTTAGAAAGGGGAACAAAATACTCATGAGATCAAATACAGCAAGGCCATGAGTTCTGTCCTTAGCTCTGAAAAAAAAAAAAAAAAGACAAAATAATAACAAATACATAAACAAAGTGTGGAGAAGAGACAGAAGGAAAGGCCATTCAAAGGCTGTTCCACCTGAGGATCTATCCCATATACAGTCCCCAAACTCAGACACTATTGTGGATGCCAAGAAGTGCATGCTGATAGGAGTCTGATATAGCTGTCTCCTGAGAGACTCTGCCAGAGCATGACAAATACAGAGGGGATGCTCACAGCCAACCATTGGACTAAGCACTGGGTCCCCATTTGGGACCCCAATGGAGGAGTTAGATAAAGGACTGAAGGAGCTAAAGAAGTTTGCAACCCCATAGAAAGAACAATAATATCAACTAACCAGAACCCCCAGAATGCACAGGGACTAAACTACAAACCAAGAACTACACAAGGAGGGACCCATGGCTCCAGCCACATATGTAGCAGAGGATGGTCTTATTGGGCATCAATGGCAGGAGGGGCCCTTGGTCCTCTGAAGGCTTTATTCCACAATTTAGTGGACTTCAACGTAGGGAGACAAGAGTCAATAGGTGTGTAGGGGAACACCCTGATTGAAGCAGGGGGAGGGGTGATAAAATGGGGGTTTCAGAGGGGTGAACAAGGAAGGATATAAAATTTGAAATGTAAATCAAGAAAATATTCAATGAATATAAAAAAGAAAAACAAAGATATAATCATCAACACTAATGTAACATATTAAGATACACATAAATATACACATACACAGATATATGTGCACATACAAAGGCATATATACACAAATAAATATGATGAAAGTGGATGAAAGTGGGACAATAAGTTGGGATTAATCTCAAAAGAAAAGATTAATAGAAGTAAAAGTTGGACAAAACAAATTTTATTGGTGAATATAACACACACATACATACATATCACATATATATGTGTGTGTGTATATATATGTATACATATGTATATATATAATGTATGTGTATGTATATATAAGTATGATGTAATGAACCGCATCACTCAGTATAATTAGTGTGCTGGTTAGTTTTTTCTCAGCTTAACACAATAGGGAGCAGTGGTTCACTGCCTGTCCAAAAGTGTTGCCTAAGACCATCAAAAACCATCAAAAAACACAGGTATGGAGACTCCAAGTCATAACAGTAGCAAAATTACAGCTATGAAGTACAATAAAGTAATTTTATGATTGGGGGTCACTGTAACATGAAGAATTGTATTAAAGGATCTCAGCATTAGGAAGGTTGAGAACCCCTGATCTTATAGTCAAGTGAATGGAAGTAACTTCCGATGAGAATATGCACTCATCATTTACTTGATTGATAATTGATTATTGGTGATTGATATAGGAGAGCTTATATCAATGTGAGCAATGACACCTCTAAGCAGCTGGTCCTAGGAAGCAATTGAAAGCAACCTGACTGAGCCTGTAAGAAGCACTCCTCCATGGCTTCTGCTTCAGTTCCTAGCCTAGGAGTTTGCTTTGAGTTCCTGTCCTGATTTTTCTCACTGACAGATTGTGACCACACAGTTGTAACATGAAATAAACACTACTTCATCAAGTTCCTTTTGGTCATGGAGTATATTGCAAGCAATGGAATTCCTAAGACAACTAGTATATTTTTAATAAAATGTTTAAATAATAATATTTCGTTGATCAACAAAATGGTTAAAGTTGATTAAAAGATATGAGAAGCAAGAAAAATAAGGAAAATAAAAGTGTCCAAAATCAAGTCTTCTTTGCTTCCCTAGGAAAATTATAGATAATGAGATACAGAGCAGAGAAGCTAAAAGCAAAAAATTTTGTCCCACTCATTTTAAGTCTCATGTCCTAGGTGTTAATATACAGCCTCCTAGATCCTCTGATTCTTCCTTTATGTAATGGGAACAGTTACAGAGTTTAGTAACAGGATTGTGGCAAGCAGGAAGTTCATAAATATTCATGAACTCTTTCAGTAGCTAGCTGCCACTGGGATGTGGCCTCAGCATCTATTTTGTGTTATTGCCTAATGGACAGTACACTGGCAGTTCAGAGTAATAAGTTCCCATATTTGTGGTATTGCAGAACAATGGGAAAACATTTCAAGGTTTACTGAGAAGTAAAAATAAATGAGAAAGTAATATAAACTCTATTAAGAGTTCATATTTCTTTTTTTTTTTCAGTACCTATTAACACACTCTGGGATAATTGAAGTTTTGATACTGTAGAATTCTATCTTTAAATGAATTAGTGTCTGTGTATGTATGAGTGGAGGTGCCAGCAGGAGTCAGAGACATCGGATCCCCTTAAAGCTAGAGTTAGAGTCACCAGTGAGGGACCTGATGTGTCTGATGGGATCCTAACTCAGATTCTGGGTAAGACCAGTACCAGGTCATTGAGACATCTCTCCACCCTTGTCAGGTTTATTATCCAGCATTTGTTTTGAACTTCAGAGACCACAAAGCTCTCAGCCTTGAAAATACAGATCTTTGAAAAAAGTTTACAGTTTCTTAGTTAATTTTCTTTACATATTTTAAAGCATTCTATAGTGCTCAATGCTAATTTTAATGTTGTTTCCCACATTCAGTGGAAGGTTTTTATTGGTTCTAGGTGGCAAAGACTAAACAGGAATAATCACTGTAGCTACACATGTGAGATTGGGTAGGTAATTTTTCTAAATAGACATGGAGTAGTAGAGAGACTGCAGTTATCTCATGCTATTTAAAACACGCTCTTAATGTAAAATGCTGAAGGTACATTAGGTTATTCCTGCTATATCAGGAAATGAAATAGTTAAGAGAAAAATCACGCTATGCATAGCAAAAGCAGCCTGTAAAAGATCTGATCTTAATAGACCTTAGCTTCATTTTTTTACAAGAGCTACAATTTCAAGGCAACGGTCCTGGTTTACAGACTATTCGGGGGGAAAAGGGAGGATGAAAGGCCCTAAATGTGAGATCTAGTTTACCATTATTTCGGAGAGTGAAAGAGGTCACCTACCTCATGACTATACCACCACCCTTATTAATATACATAAAACCACCTATAAATGTAATGAACTGAAGGTTTCCTGCTGCTTCCTACTTCTCTCTTTAGCATCTATTGCTCCTTTTGGATTGTACTTGGACTGACCTTTCTGGCAACCAATCTGACTTATCTTCCTGTCTCCATCTTCTATTGAACTCTCTTCTTGCTAAATCCAGACATTGGTGAACTCCTGGCTCCAGTGATATGAACAACACTAATTAAAACCTTAATTTTGCTTGTCAAAACAGAATGTTCTTGTCCAGTCAGGCTTTGATTATGATCTGTCTGTCAATCACCACTAGCATTGTGCAAAGCAAATAAAACAGAAGTAGAATATTATTTATCAGGAAGTACTGATTTAAAATTTTCTGTCACTATATTGATTATATTTTTGATAAAATACAATTAAATTTTTCATGTGAACAAATTAACCATTAATTTTACTGTCTGTTTTGTTACCTCCCCTTGAGGTTACACAAAGTCTGCTGCATAACAGAATATATATATATATATATATATGTATATATATATATATATATATATATATATATATGTAAATTATCACAGCCTTGATAACATTCCTTAACTCATATTCATTGACGCAGGATACCAGGTAAACATGTCCATTTTACTGCAGTCATACTATAGATGATTTAATGTGGAGACAGTCATTGAGAGGCATTATTTTAGCTACTTGGGCACAATCATAAAAACAACAGTTTGTTGTGTTTTCATAAATTCAAAAGTGCCTGATAAACATGCAGAGTTGAAACTATTGATGAATTTATAATAATGGGAACTTACATTATAATACCATTTCAAAATACACTATTTCAAAGTACTCTTTCTCTTTCAAACTTAGTCATGAAACTTTAAATAGCAATACTGCTTTCTATCTATAATTTTAGCTGTAAAAATAGCAATAACTACACAACTATTCTTGATATCTTATTTTTCTGAGAACAATTTTGAAAGAAAAATGTTTGGAAATTAAGGATTAGGTAGGTTTGTCCCACCAAAACTCATCTTCCACTAAATTTCATGTCTTCTTTTAAAAAGCTGTTATTAATGGTTCTGAACCTAGTTAGTGTTGTTCATGTATTGTTGAGTATGTGACTTAAGCAACCTCCCAGAAGCTGTGTCTCTAAAGGAGAGTGATTCTTCTTTCTTCAAAAGTCATTGACCCTTAATACTTTCTCCTGTATAAAAGACAGTAGACTACAGAAGACATGAAATGAGATGAAGAAATACTCAAGATTAAAGGTTTAAGTGTGATGGGGGAATTGGCAAAAGGAAAGTGTCAGGAGTAGATCCACCAAAATTAGAGATACATGAAGAAACCCTTATGGAAATCTTCCAATCTTCCAATTTGTAAGACAGTTTAAAAAATACAGTTGATTTTTAAGAACTCTTTCAAGTCTTATAAGATCCTGACAGGTTTCAGAGTGCAGAGTGATGCTGCTAGATTGGGAGACTCATAACTTATAAATCCAGTGCATCCAAGTGAACCAATGTCAATTCACAATTTTGCAATGAGTAGATCTTTGTCTTACAAATTTGAAACTGCTTCCTTGCCCATTTCTTCATTTGAAATCACAGCAAAGAGATGCAGAAAGAAGAAAGCCTTCAACATTGTAAAGTCTACCTATATTTTCCCCCTTTCTTATTATATGTCTTGCACTACTGCAAATCTCCATGCACAGCCCTGCAGGCTGCATGGAGTCAGGGAGAACTATAATGTTGTCTGCATAAAATTGTGCACTTACTTAAACCATTATATATATATATATATATATATATATATATATATATATATATATATGAATAACACTAGAATTCCATAACAGTGTATACGTTTATGTGTATCTTTGAGTGCAATGTGACTGAGCATGGGTATGTTTGTCTGTGTAAAAGTGTGTGTGTGTTTGTGTGTTGATATATGTGTGAGGGTGTTAATGTGAGTGGATATGTATACACATGTGTGAGAGGGACAGAATATTTGTGGATGTGTGTATGTTTGTGTGTATATGAATGTGTGAGTGTTAATGTGAGTGAACATGTGCATACATGTATGTGTGAGAGACAGAGAGAGAGAGAATGGAATGTTGTTGGGAAATTTTTAGGTGTGCATTACAAATACATAACATTGGGCACTCAAATAGCTTAAGATTCTCATTCTTAAAGACATAATTGCATAACTTACAAAATACTTACAATCTTCATTCTGGTTATCTAAATATAATGGAAGAACCATTATTATTTTATTTCATATTTCAGTATTACATCTGTATACTTGAGACAACAAAGTTCTATAAGCACCTAACAACATAAAACTTACTTTAAGGTGTGAGGAAGAAAAAGAGATGGAAAGTTAATGTAAGGGAGAAAGCAGCAGAGATGAGGATGGAAGCAGCTCTGAGCTCCAGAGTGGCTCCTGCAGTAAAAGACTTTCATCCTTCTGGGACTGGAGCTACAAAGCTGTTGAACACACGATCTGAGAGATGACAGAAATAGTATTTCCATTATATTTCCAAGTTAATATCTTCAGCACAGTGTAATTATTACTATAATTATTCCTGCTAGAGTTGGCAGTTTTATATAATTTTTAATTTGATCATTTTCTAAATTAAAAGCTGTTACGTTTTTTTCTCTCATACCGAATGCAATTCTTAAACACATTCTTAGCCATACTTTAAAAACTCATTAAATATTTCATTTAAAAGATACTCTTTCATTATTCAGTGAGGTATAATACATTTTTTAACTTTTATGCACCTTACAAATTACATACTTTAGAGAACTCAATACAGTTTAGAAATTTGCCTGAATTACAACACAAATAATAAGGCATAGAGATGTATAGAATGTACTCCATTGTCTGTTCAATATAATTTCATAGATAGCAAATAAAAATAAACTTTATTAGTTTAATTGGCTAATTGAATTCTCTGTAATACAACATCTATCAGGTAGATTAAGGCAGAAAGAAAGAGAAAGAAAGAAAGAAAGAAAGAAAGAAAGAAAGAAAGAAAGAAAGAAAGGTATTTATGAAACAACTATAATTTCTAAGTTATGTAATTAAAATGGGGTGAGCCCTGGAGATGGCTCAGTGGGGATCAAACCTTGAAGCCTAATGACCAGAATTATCAAGAACACAAGTGAAAATATTGTAATGTATGACAGAAAAACAGCAATGGGAGATTCCCCATGTGTAACACAATGGAAAAAAACAAAAGAGTCCCCTTCTTAAAAATATGGTAAGAGGAGAGAATCATCACATGAAATGTCCTGTGATCTCTATGCATGTATCATGCATACAAGCATCTGAACAAGCAAAATTACATAAATATTAAAAAGAGAAAACCTAAAAGATATTAATTTTTGTGCTATGCTAGGAATAAAATCAAGTCTTTTTAGTTACTGAAGTTTAACAGAAGGAATTATTTTCACTGTAATAGTTTGTTCCTGCCATGGGGTATTGGTATACTAACATATATAGATAGATCAACTTCACAGAGAAAATGAAGTCTTTAGAGTTCTCTAGATGAAGATGTACCATGCTGCACAGTCTAGGGACATAGAGAAGTACTTCCAAAGCTCAGGGAACAGAATAGTCAGATAATCATGGAGGTTTTTGAGGAAAAAATGGTAAAATTACAGAGTATAGTAAGAAAACTTAGGTAATTTCAAAAGTTATGAGCGTTAGAACAGAAGTGCACCTTATCTCAATTTTGTTATCTCGTGACAAAAGTTATGAGATGTAGAACTTTTCACTGGGATCCTTGGTATCTGCCCTTGGAGTGATATGAATGATGCAATTAGATAAAGAGATAAAGAAAGTTAGATAAAGAGAGAATAGGAGATCTCTGTGGAGTATCAAAGAGTCTCCATAGTGTCGATGTACTTCATATTGTTTATGATCTATATAAATTTGCTACGCAAGAGGGGAAGTTACTCTCTACACACATAGATCCTTAGTTGCCAAAGCTTAAAAAAAACCTATTATGATGCATTAAAAATAAAAGTCCAGAGAAAGGTAGAAATCATACACTCATTTTCTATGTTTTATTAGTTTATTTTTTTAGAACAATCATATCATTTAATCTTGCTCATGGTACTTGATGTTTGAAGTATATCACCTTTATCTGAATAGTTATTTTGACAAATTTAGAAATTGAATGGGAAAGTAGCTAAACATGCCCAGTATCTAGAACTACTTCATTAAGATTTACTTCTTAGAAGATACTCAGCACATTACTCTAGAAAGATAAGGACCATACAGAAGGGAGAGTCAGAATACTTAAGAAATTAAATAGCCTTTATATTTAGACCACCACATGTTAAATTTAGAAGACCTCATACTTGGCCATAGTTGACACAGAAGAGCAAATACACAGAAATCTACAGGTATTCAAAATAGAAATCACTAAAATCTCTCAAAGAATTGAAGAACCCTTCAATTTTTCAATTTGTTTTTATTTATTTATTTATTTATTTATTTATTTATTTATTTATTATTTTGAGGTTGGGTCTGCAAGCTCAAGCAATTCTTCATTCCAAAAACCAGTATTGGTTTTTTTTTTTGTTTGTTTGTTTTTTTTTTTTTTTTTTTTTTTTTTGCTTTTTGTTTTCGAACAGGACAAAGAAAAAGAAGAGGAGGAAGAAGAGGTGAAAAAGGAGGAGGAGGAAGAGAAAAGATTCATTTTGAAATATTCCCAGAATAACTCCTACCTGTAAGAGATTTTGTATTAAGAACCTAGCTGACTTGGTAGAAAAGAGAAGAACCATGCCACACACAACTTCATTTCCAGTCTTTTGTAGAATAAATAAAGCATTGTGAAACACTTATATATGCTAGTTTCTGAGACACAGGATCACTGTAAGTACAACCAGGGACTACAACTACCACAGAAACTCTCTAATAAGAAGGGAGCTCCAAGTCAAATAGGAGACAGATAAGATAACTTTCATACTATGCATACACAGAAGCATAGCTTAGCAGAGCAGAGACTCAGGTGAAGAAGTACTCCAGATGCTGAGACTATGAATATAGGCTCTCTCACCTTATAAACCATAAGATAAACAAATCATAATCTTTATGAATCACCTAACCTTGAGTATTTTGGTACAGAAATCAAAAGTTAAACTTAGAAACATTTTCTTTTTTTTCATATTTTGTTAAATGTTTTATTTATTTACATTTCAGATGTCATTACCTTTCTCCATTCCCTCCAGTCCCTCCGCCACCCGAACCCCCCCCCCCGCAACCAGAAAACCCTATCCCACCCCCCTCCCTTTTTTGTTTTTATACCATTTGAATTACATGCAAGTATTCAGGTCAGTTCTAGGTTGAGGCTCTAGCAATACAATAGATGCAAATAGTCAAGGAACAAACAAGACAATAAACACAAATAGTCAAAGAACAAGCAAGGCAATAAACAAAATTCTGTGATCACTCCCATGATCACTGTTTCTAAGGGCTCATCAGGATGACCAAAATATGTGAGCCAACTTCCCTGTCCTAGGCCAAAGTCATTTTCATGTCTGAAGCCCATTTCCTTGTTCTAGCCTAAAATTTAGATTCCTATCTAAAATTACTTCTTTGTTCTAGCCTAATATTTAGATTCCTGCCTGAAATTACTTCTTTATTCTGGCCTAATGTCAGATTCCTGCCTGAAACCTACTTCTCTGTCCTTGGCCAATGTCATATTTCTGTCAAGCAGCCCATTTGCTTGTCCTTGGCCAGTGTCAGATTCTTGCCAAGCAGCCCCAAAGGCTCTCTGCCTCTCCCCATTTTTTATTTCATTAACAAGACTGAGCCTGTCTTAGGTCTTTCTGACAAGAATGCCTTTCTTATCTATTGTGAAATACGCATTATCAAAAGCAATGCACTTTTGTCTTAGTTTAGGGAGGCTCGATGCAGAATATTACCGGTCCTTGGCTTGCCAGCCTGCTAATTTAATAACTTTGTCTGGGTGTCTGTCCATTTTCATGTTTAAGATACGTACTTTGGCTGTTAACATGTTGATATTGTTAACGATAAGCTTTAACCCGATTGGCAGGAATAAAAGTATTCCCAGGACAAAAAAGGCTAGCATGATCAAGCCATATATGTCATTCTTGAAGCTTTACCAAAATAGAAATATTGTCCTCAGGCCATGGGTAAATTTATCAGCAGTATCTACCACATCAGTCCTCAGCAGAGCAGCATTCTTGAAATTCATAAACTCACTATGTAAAGTTAAAACATCCCGAGAGGTGTTAGAATTATGCCAAATACACTGCAAGTGTCTTTAAACTTTTTCCTAATTATAGTGACTACCACAGTAAGTTTTAGAACTAACACAAATCCATTGTTATTTTGCATGACACTTGAGATGGTTTCTTACCCTTAAATTCTGAACCTCTTTCCCATAATTTGAATATGATGAAGAGCATCACTCTATTCTTTCAAATGTCTATCTAAATCCTCTGGTATATTCAACACATTAGTAACTTTTTTTTGCTAAATTATTAACAAAAGTAGCTGTCTTAACTTCTTGTGTCAGCAATTGCAACAGCAGTGGTGCTAGCAAGCAATTAATGTAATATAAGCTGTTATACCAGCAATAATCAAGGCCACTGCACTCTTGCTTTTCTTTAAAGCCTGACTCATTTCTTCCAGTACTTGCAAACTCTTTTTAGAATACCAAGGTTCTGTAATACTCAGGGCACTAAAACAAAAGCTGATTAACAGACCTCTGTAACTGACATGCTGGATTTTAAAACACAAACACAATTAGACAGTGTACAATCAATGCAACTAAAGTTTTTTTTTTTTTTTTTTTTTTTTTTAAAAAAAAAAAAAAATTTATAAACCCTTAGGAAAAAAATACTCACAGTTGGAACCAGTTTGTCTCATTTCATTTAGCTTAGGCCCACAAGTTCAGCTTGGAAGAAGGAAATCATCAAAAACTTAAAAGATCAAAATCAGTTTGAGAAAATAGGATAACAAAGTACCAGAAAGATAAGGAATATAAGCTTGAAACTATAAAAGAATTCTAAATTATATGGCTGAGACAGGTAACATTAAAATTAGAATGTATATAAATATATATATATATATGTATGTATACAATAGATGCATTTGTGTGTACACACACACACAAACACACACAAATGATATGTTGTGCATGTTATGAAATGTGAATCAAAAAAGTTACAGAAACAAGAAGCACCCAATGGTTCTCATGAAAGTATGTACAAAGCTTCAGGGACATTCACTGTAATAGATACAATGCCAAAAGGGGTGTGGGAAAGCAGAAAATAAATTTCAACCCAGAATGTTCAAGAACCAAATAAGAACCATAAAATCTATAATATATGAACATATCTGCAAGAATTAACCAAGAATAATTAAAGACACCAACCTACATTTCTAAGAATTTCAGAAAACTAAAAAGCAGCAGAAAAGCATAAATTAGACAAAAAGAAAAAACAGAGACAAAGCATGTAATTGTATGCCATTAAATTTCAGGAAATCAAATGTGAAAAAAAAAACGATCTTGAAAAGAAAATGTTGGAGGGTGCCTTATTTATGCTAAAGCAAGTCTAAGAGTTATATTAGGCTTTGCTTTATAAACCAGGCAAGCGTGAAGAAAGCCAACTGAGATAAACTCTAGTAAGAAAGAATATTCAGTGAAAAAATATTATATGCAGTGAAATTATATGTTATGAATAAGGAAGAAATGGAGATTTTCCAAGGCTGCAGAAGCATGAGAGTGTGTTTCTTGTAGGCTGGCAGTTCCGGGTATTAGAAAGATTTTAGAAAAAAGAAAAATCATGTACAGCAGATATTTGAAACTTCATAAAGGAAGAACATTTGAATCTACATAAAGGAAATGGAGCCAATAAAATAACATTTTACTCATCTTATTCTTAATTGATTTAACAGACAGTGGTTTATAAAGTTAATTATAAAAACAATTTATTCTGTGATTATAGTTTATGGGACAGATGAGAAGAATCAGCAATCCTCTAATCTAAAGAACGTCTACTAACTATTACCTAACATCTTTCTCCCTGGAAGCAGATTTACATGAATTGTAAAGTCATATTGCTAATCCAACCAAGAGAATTTTTTTAAAGTGTAGGAGATATGCTATAAAGGGGTAATTTTAATCATGTAAATTGAATCATAATAAATTAAGAATTACGAGGTAACTAAGTTAACGAATGGCAGAAAGTAAGAAGCTGAGCAGATAACTCAGTCAATAAAATGACTGTTGTGCAAAGAGTCTCAGAATCTATGCAACAATCTGATGATAGCAGTATACACTTGTAATCTCAGTACTCAGGAAAAAGAGATAGAAGACTATCTAGATATTACTAGCCAGCAAATGTGCACACGCATACACATAGAATGTGTGTAGAAGTCAGAAGACAAATTGATGGGGTTGGTACATTCCTACCATATTGTCCTCAGAGATCCAACTTAGGCATAGTGGTGTCTTTTCCCACTGAGCCATGTTATTACTTTACTATCTTAATCTCACTATATTGCTATGTTCATTTCTTGAATAAAATCTTCATCAATCAGTCAAGGTGATGTTCACTGTTAGGTGTCATATATCATTTACCTAATATCATTTCCCAGTAATATTAGACTAGTAGTTTGTTCCAACTACATCAACAACTTCAAGGATGCTGAGTAGTTTCTGGAATCTAACATCACCCAAACTCTTACTTCTTCTCTGTGTTCTCACTATTTAAGACATAAAATGCCAAAACATTTCTTGTACAAGGATAAATACTTCCCTCACAGCAAGATATCCTACCTTTGAAGAATCACTTTATTTTCTTCTCTGTTATTGAGTGAGTGCCTATAATAAACTTAATAATAAAAAGAATCACATGTGTTTCAGATACATCAACATAAAAAACAAACTGTTATGGTAGACCTACCATCCCACTTTTGACTGATGGTAGACATAGATCAGATAGTATGGTGAGGAATTTTTAAAAACTGGGAAAAAAGAGCTTGTAGTCATAACATTGAACAAATATCTCTTACAGCCAAAAGAAATGAAAAGCCAACACTTATATCCAATGGAATGAGTGAGAAAGGAGGGAGTTGATCACTGCAGTTGCCTAGAACTTGCTTATGAATGTATTTTTTTTTTTATCTTACAATAGTTGTCAAGGGAGATGCAATATCAATTAGAACATGCAAGGAAGATGACTGGTTATATGGCTCCAGATGGATTGGTGAAGAATTAAATTATAGATCATTTTAATATAAATTCAGTCTCTCTAGGGAAAGTCGCGTGTTAGACCTTAACACAGTCTTGCTTTGTGTTTATTTGTTTTTAATCTCTGTGCCCTGTTTGTTAAGTACATTTTCACTCTGAGACAAACTCATTCCAGATGGCTGGCTCAGCAACTCACAAGGGAGAACCTTGATAAGCAGGAGGCTTCTGTTTCCATATTTGATAGGTGATCAGAGAAACACACTGTACCTCAGCTTTGAAGAGTTTAAAGTAAGATTTTACATTTTACAAAACATTAACCTTATAGTCAGGGTTTTCTCCCAAGATTTAGGTCTTTGTTTCCTCTATTGTTGGGAAGCCCCGACTTGTGTTTGTTTCAGAAATTTCTTCAAAATCTCATTTTCCCTTTCTACAAGTGAGGAATAATTTGAATTTTACTATCAGAGTTATTTTAGAGGTTGGTGATGTGATTCAGGAACAAACAATGTATGAAACCATTTGTATTTACTTATCTGAAGCAGCTACCTTCTGTTGTTGCAACACTGAAGAAATATTCTTTACAGCTTGAAATGCTGCCATTATTCATGGCATAAGTGATTATGTTCTATTAAATACTGCATTTATTATTTTTGAATTCTTTCCTATAAATAATGGCATCAAAGCAGTGTAAAGCTAACATTTACTGATAAATATATCATATATTGAAGGCATTAGAGCAAAATATTTAAATCACTTGCAAATATGTATTATATTCAATTATCAGAAACATAAAATTTCTAAAAATACATGTTTGTCACATGTGTAGTTCAGAAATTATTTGAAGTTTTTAATATATCTCTGTGTCATTAAAAAAGTTGCCAATAACCTAAAACCTGAAGCCACAATATAAATGGTAAGATTTTATTTTTATAAGAGAACATGATGAACCTAAGTTTTTAGTTTGATTTCCTAGTTGTACTTTGCTTGGGGCTTATTTTTATGAAATGAAAGGTGGAAAAGACACAATATATTTTTGTGGGACTTCACATGTTCTGTTTCTTTCTGTAAGCCCAGTTAAAATAAGCTTTAACATGAAAAGCCTTCAAGTTTAATTATGTTTTGAGAGAAATCTATGAAGATGAGCATATCTTTATTCCACATGCCAACACTACTTGATAATTTTGTAAATAATTTTAGGTTTAACAAAAGGTTAGTAAAATGCTGCCAAATCTAAGCTTTTTCAAAAATTCAGACAAAGTATCATTACGCAGCCCAAGTGCTGTCCAACCTGAACCATCCTTCCTTTGCTGAGTGTATAAAACCATCATCATTTGACTGTGATTGATCAAACAGTAATTTTATTCTTTCCTTGTCTTTGTTACTTTTGGAGATGAGGTTTTGCTCTGTAGTCCAACATAGATTTGAATTAGTGACACCTTCATCTACCTGCCAAGGGCTTGGTAAAAATGCAACATTATACTACATTGCAACACTAATTTTCAATCATGACGTAAAATGTGTAACAGCACAGTTTCTCTTCAGCATGTTTTCCAGGATCTCATATTGTATTCAATGATTGAGTCTCCTTGAGCAAATTTGGTCACATTTTGAAAGATTTTCCTTGTTTGAGGTAATCTTCAGTGTTTTTTTTTTTGTTTGCTTTGTTTTTATGTTATTTTATTGGATATTTTCTTTATTAACTTTTAAAATAGTATCCCCTCTCCTGGTTCCCCACAGCCAAAACCCCCTTTTGCATCCCCCTCCACTGTCTCTATGAGGGTATTCTCCCACCCACCTACCCACTTCTGACTTGCCTCCCTAGAATTCCCTGCATTGGGGGATTGAGCCTTCACAGGACCAAGGGCTTCGCCTCCCATTGATGCCCAACAAGGCCATCCTCTGCAACATATGCTGATGGAGCCATGGGTTCCTCCATGTGTACTCCTCAGTTGGTAGTTTAGTCCCTGGAAGCTCTGGGGGTTCTGGTTAGTTGATATTATTGTTCTTCCTATGGGATTGCAAACCCCCTCAGGTCCTTCATTTCTTTCGCTAACTCATCTGCTGGGGACTCCATTGGGGACACAGTGCTCAGTCCAATGTTGACTGCAAGCATCCTCTCTGTATTTGTCAGGCTCTGGCAGAGCCTCTCAGAAGACAGGTATATCAGGGTCCTGTCAGCACGCACCTCTTAGCATCCACAAGGGTGTTCAGGTTTGGTGACTGTATATGGGATAGATCCCCAGGTGGGAAGTCTTTGGATGGCCTTTCCTTCAGTCTCTGCTCCACACTTTTTCTATGTATTTGATCCCAGACGTAATTTGTTTCCCTTTTTAGGAAGGATGGAAGCACCAATACTTTGGTCTTCCTTCTTCTTGAACTTCCTATGGTCTGTGAATTGTATCTTGGTTATTCTGAACATTCTGGGCAAATATCCACTTATCAGTGAGTGCATATCATGTGTTTTCTCTTGTGAATGGGTTACCTCACTCAGGATGATATTTTATAGCTTTATCCATTTGGCTAAGTATTTCATGAATTCATGATTCATTTTATGATTTCATGAATTCATGATCTTTACCTATCCTTCAACCAATAGAGGGCTAATATCCAATATATACAAAGAACTCAAGAAATTAGACTCCAGACAACCAAATAACCCTATTAAAATGGGGTACACAGCTAAACAAAGAATTCTCAACTGAGGAATACTGAATGGCCTAGAAACCTAAAGAAATGTTCAACATCCTTAGTCATCAGGGACATAAAAATCAAAACAACCCTGAGATACCACCTCACACCAGTCAGAATAGCTAAGATCAAAAAATCTTGAATATATTAAGATGTATTTTTAGGGTACTTTGTATTTGGCCTACTGCTTGCATTTGACATGTTTCACTTGCATGATTAAATGTGATCATGCCATGTGTGTAGGAGAAGACAGCATAGATTAAGTCCTGAGTTCATTATTTCATATCAATGGTCCCATTTTCAATATTTTTTATAATACCAATGATAACTATGACAGTTTGAATGGGAAAACAAAGTAGACTTTTCTGTCCTGTCCTTTTTGGAATGAAGTCACTGGGCAAAGTCTACAATCAAGAGAACCATAGCTCTTTGCTGCTAACTGCAACTTGTTTCTCTAAATCAGTAGCAGTTATTGGCAGGTGCATGTATTATTCTTCATGTATTCATTTATCCCATCATTTAGATCTATCTGCTTGAGTTATAATCTGAACTATCTTATATTATAATATACTTCATATAATATGAAGCATATTATAATATACTCTCTTATTGTTTCTACTAAAATTATTGCAGATTAAGCCACTGGCATTTTTTTTTTCTGATTGGTCCTGGTGTCCCTGCAACACACCAGACTTTGTGATTATGAAGATTTTGTTTATTTGGTCTGGTCCAAGGCTCCCAGTATCCATTGATTGGAGGACTTCTTGTATAGCCTCAGTGGGAGAAGATGCGACTAAACCTGTGTAAACATGATGCCCCAAGAAAGGGGGCAATGCCCTCTCAGACTGAAAAGGAGGGAGAATAGGGGAAAAATTCTGGGAGGAAAGACCAAGCGGGGGCAACATTTGAAATGTTAATAAATAAAATAATTTTAAAAGCCTGTGTTCATTATTTGAGTTGCTTTGATTACTTCATATTTTTTGCCACTATAAGATGCCCTAAATTCATTATGAACATTTCCTACTTTAATCCTAGAATGAGATGTTTATCCAAAGAATCACCCCTTACTAACTATACTAAAGGCAAGGTCTGATCTGCAAATAATTACATTGTTGTTGAAGTGTGTTTGATTCTGGCCTTGCAGTGCTAGCAAACCCCAAAATTAGTGAATGATGTAGTATTAGTATACAGATACACTAATATAAACATCTCTAAGACAATTGATCAATACCTATCTGTATTATATCTATCTGTATAGATGATTAAGATAATATAGATTATTTTGGAATTCTCCAGCAAAAATATCTACACTTCACAACCTACTGATCCACATAATGACTTTGTAATGTTATTCACCACTTCTACTCCCAGAAAGACAACGCAATCAGCATCATTATGATCCTGAATATCTGCTGCTATTTACAAATCAAGCCAAGGGTGATCTTGTTCCTGAGAAAGCAATTCACTGTCATCAAATCTACTCAGATCCTGGATTTCTTCTTCTATGAATCCCAATTGTGTCAGTGAACTTTGTCAGCCTCATCTGTCAACTTTGAAGGCAGTATAATTTCTAACATTTTTCATCATTAAACTTTTAATATTTGTAGGATGGAGAGAGACTACTGCTTTGTCATTTTACGGCTGGTGATCTGGATCTGTGTATTTTCTGTAATTAATGTAGGCAGAAGTCTATCAATTAGTGAGTGGATAAATATTACTGAACAACCCTTTGTCTACATTGATTGTTTTTCTGTAGATTTGTGCTTACAATTGTATGGATTTCTGTTGTTATTTGTGAAAATTCTTTTCACCTTCTTGACTATGGCATAAATCATTCTCCTTTCTCTAGGTAGGTGTTTAGGTTATGAAATTTGGGTAGGCATGGACTACTCCAAAGTAGCCTCTAATTATTACCATCGTTCAGTCTCACAAATGCTCCTAGGGTATATTTCCAGTTAATTCAGAGTATTTGTCTTGACATTTTTGACATATTCAATATAAATAGATAGAGATAGAAAGAGAGTAAGATAAAGAGATAGACATATATTGATAGAAGATAGATAGATAGATAGATAGATAGATAGATAGATAGATAGATACATAGATACATAGATACATAGATACATAGATACATAGGTAGATACATAGATAGATAGAGATAGTCATTTCTTTAAAACTAGCAATTTTATGGGCTGAAGTGTTGGTTCAGAGGTTAAGAGCACTGGCTATTCTTCCAGAGGTTCCTGAATTCATATATATCACATTTATAGCTATAGTCTCATGGGATCTGATACTCTCTTCTCATATGCAGATATATGTAGACAAGAGATATATAGACATAAAATATGTAAATGACTTTAAAAGCTGAAATTTTTGAGATATTTCTTTTCAGTATTTCTACCTGAATTCTGATGGGATCTATGAAAAGGCTTCCTACTATTTATGTCATTTATGTTAGTTAAAATTTGTCTTGTGCCCTCAAGTGTCATCTGTTCTGTTTGCCCATTCAATGCAAGCTTAGAAAGAATCTGTGTTCTAATTGCTAACAGATGGAGTATTTGATGATGTAAGTTAAATGCAGTTGACTGATAGGACTGCTCACATCAGCTCTATTCTTCCTGATTTTTCCATATACTTTGTCCATCAGCTACTAAAAATGCAGTATGATTGTCAGTGAGATCTTGTGTCGGACTCTGCTCCCTGTCTGTGATTTCTTTTTGTTATGTTTTGTTTTTTTGTTTGTTTTTTGTTTTGTTTTTGTTTGTTTTTGTTTTGTTTTTGTTTGTTTTTGTTTTTGTTTTGTTTTTTTAGAGTACTCAAATGAATGTTTAATGACTTGCTGCTGTGTTTTTTTCCTCACACAAATAAGCTGAAGTTCCTAGGGACAGGTGCAACTGCCACTTCTCTGAGCAGGTAAGACAGGCTTTTCTTCTTCTCCTTCAAAGCAAGCTGTCAGTGGATTTTTCTAGAGCCTTTCAGAAAACTTCCTACTTTAGAAAACATTTTTTTTAATGAACTTTGGCCAAAATTGACCTAAAGAATTTAGAAGAGTTGGGTAGTCCAGAAGATATGCAGAGTATCTCACAGAATAAATTGGGATGCCTTCAGGGACAAAAAAAAGACAATGGCCAATACAATCTTTGCCTGATTTATATTTTTGGCAAGCTTTACACTATTTTAAAAGTATTTGAAAACAGACAGCTGTCTTGAGGACTTTTTTTTTTCCTGCCTATGTGATTGACAAATCTTTTGGATTGACTGTTACAGGAGTGGGCAACTGCATATGAAGCTTCCTGAGTAATAGTAGTTAGTAATCTTAGGTGTCCTGAAACTGGGTTTGGATAGTTATAAGGCAGTTAGTTATAAGGTTAACTGAGTAATTCAGAAAGTTACATTTCCTCCAGAGCCAGAGAAGAGATTTAGATGCCACCTTTCTGCTCAACAGTTAGGCATGCTGGTTCAGTCTTTGGATTTATAAGCTGTTGATTATGGAGGAAGAATCCAATGTGAGCATCCTGTTTAGCTCCCTCATGAGATGTCGTTGACTCTAGCAAGACTATTCCCTCAATGATTTTGTTTGGCTTTCTCTCATATCTACTGACATGGTGTTTGTTTGTGTGCTTGGGGGCAGGGGGGGGGCGGGGTGTAGGTGTGTTTGAGTGTATGTGAATGTTATGTTACTTTTCATTTATCTCTGTTCATTTTCCAAGTTTTGAATCATCAGCTTTGGAAACAAATCACCAATCACAATGTCTTTAGATTGATGAGCTTGTACTACACACATAAAAAAAACCAAAAACAAACAAACAAACAAACAAAAAAAACAATGAGTAGAGTTTTATTGGGTTGTAGTGTGTGGGACCCGTTGTTGGGTTGATGTATGGGTTGCATCTGTATCACCATGGGCTAGGACCGGCCACTTATGGAGACAGAGATGCAGAAAATTGAGTGTGCTCACTCCATGGTGGCGCTGAGGGGGCATTGGGCTATGTGAAGCCAAAGAACCCTGCTCAGGGGTAGGGAGTGCAGTCTGGAAGAAGCTCTTGGCTTGGAGGTCCCTAGGCCAAAAGGCAGCCAGGACTGGCTGGTTTTCAGACTCTTAGGTCCCAAGAACTAAGTGGGGGCATACAGACTGGATTGGCCTGCAGCTGAAGGGGAGAGGGGGACAGAGTGCTCCAGCTACGCCCAGAGAGGAGAAGAGTTCTTGAGTGGATTTCAAAGAAGAAAAACAGTCCATGGTCTTAAGATGTTTATTGTCATGGCAGAAAGTATAGATGAAAACTGAAGCCCCCCAGCCCCCTTCATCAGGGCAGGCCTGAGGGTAAATACCTTTTGCAACCCTTTTGCAAAGGTCTAGGAAGGGATGTTTAATTGGCTATGCCCCTTAAGCCTTTAGGTATCCCATTAATATGGAGATCTATCTTGAGACTCTGTGGCCTGTAGTCATGCCTTCTACCTGTGGAAGGGCGAGGGGGCATTGTCTTACATGACTGAAAGGCATACATCTATGGAGATCTTTAGCCTTGTGTCAGGAGCCTGGAGTCTGGGAGCATGTCAAAACACACGCTGTCCCTTAGGGTCACCTGAGTCCCATCTGAGGCCCCTCAGGATCACCTGGGGTCTATGGCCTTTTTAAGCCAGTGCTTCACCGGAAACAAGGTTGCTTTTCATGGTCCTACACAGTTTTACTAATTTCATCCATGAAGTCAGTTGTTTTCTGTTGTAGCAATGCTCTTTATTCTCTTTTGCTGACTTATTTGATGTTAATTTGAAACTTACTCTAATTTTATTTATCCCTACACTTAGAAGACTGTTAGTATTTCGTCTAAACTCCACATCCCCAGTTACCTGGCAATAGCCAGGTATGCTTCTCCCCACAGTTACCTGGCAACAGCCAGGTATGCTCCTCCCCACAGTTACCTGGCAACAGCCAGGTATGCTCCTCCCTACAGTTACCTGGCAGCCGCCAGGTAGCCTGATGCACTATAAAAGGGGCTGCTTGCCCCCTCCTCTCTCTCTTACTCCCTCTCTTCTTCTCTTGCTCTCTTCCTCTCTTACCCTCTTGCCTCTCTGTCCCCTCCCCCACCTTCCTCTCTCTCTACGTGGTCATGGCCGGCCTCTACTTCTCTTCTCTCCCCACCTTTGCCCTTTCCCCTGAATAAACCTCCTCCCCCTTGGAACCGCATGGTCTGGAGTGGTCTGTTCTGAGCTGCGGTTGGACTTCTTCTTAAAACAACAACAAAGACAGGTTGATTTTACTTCTTTAAAGCAGTGGTGGGGGATGGTGGATGCTCCAATGTTTTCAGTAAACTTAAACTCAGGTCTGTGTTCAGATAATATTTAAAGGACAAGGTTGCTAATGAGGGGTTAGAGATCTGTGGATTTTATTCAATAACTTAATTTCTGGCTCCTGATATTCTGATTACATTGTCAGTGATGAAAACTTGGTGTAGTTTATATACTCATTTTGCAATAGAGAAGTTAAAAGAAAGTTACAGGCCCCGGTGAGCACTGTTGATATGCTTTTGTTTCCATTCCCATTGATAATTTCAGGGATGTTAAGTTAATTCACTTTTGTTTAGCATATGATTACATAGCAGGACAGCTGTTTGTTTTGGGTTGCATTTATTTCTTTTTCATTTTATCTAAAATATTACATCCCTAATCTATATCTTCCTTAATTACTGGCATATGTTCCTATCTTAATATATGGATTTTTTTTTTGTATCATGTATATATAATGAATAAAATTCAGCCATCCATGAGTTAAAAAAAAATCTATCATTTACAGCAAAATGGATGCAATTGAGCAGAATGTTAAGTGAACAGATTCTGTTCAGGACAAAATACATAAATAAATAAATAACTTATGATTTCATAGAAGAAAGCTGAAGCAGGGATCTGGAAGGATGGTTACACTGCAGACTGTAGGCTGTGTCAGAAAGTACCTCCTCAGTCAGCATTTTGCTAGGAAATTGTCAAATTTCCCTTTGGTCATGTGTGTTCATACTACCTGATATCCTCCAAAGCACAAATTGTGCAGGCTGACCATTTGTGCCGCCATAAGGCCGCTTATTTTAATACTGTGACTATAATTCTTAAATGTAAATCCATAACAAAATTGTAGATTACTGGCTTGGCTCAGATTTATAAATCCAAGCAGAAAACCACCAAGTAAAACCAGAAAGAAATCTCACACTTGGAGAAAATGTTTCTGACAGTCTTAATGAAAGGAATGCGCAGCTTGTGATGTTGTTTTCCGCTAAACTCTCTTTTTTTGAGATTGCTTTTATTTGTATGAAACCTTTATTTTAGACCTGTTTCCTTGTATTTTAATGCAGTTCCTTTACCTGTCAAGTTCAGGCCTGTAATGACAGAGAGTAGCATAACATCTATAATATCCAATTTCCTTGAGGTGTGTGCTCTTGAGGCAGAGATTTATTAAAGGACTATCAGATAGCTTTTTAGATTAAAAAAAATTATCAAAGTGACCTTTCTGTCCTCTCCTGCAGAAGTTTACTAACGAGTTTGAAGAACAACAATTATGCACTATAGCTCAAACAAATGTTAGAGTAGGGAATATTATAAATCAGAAGTGATGTATTACTTGTCAGTCAAAGGCCTTTTATTTATGTGTTTTCATTTGCTATAAATAACATAATCTTCAGCCCTCTGTTGAGAGCCTGCTACAGCAAAGCTGAGCTGGACACTACCTATCCTTGAATGGGGGCTATTACTCTCCATCACAAAATTCTTGTGCTTTATCCTATTCTTGGTGGGGGTTTTTTCTCTCCTAGATCCCCCCCAGCCCCCTTTACATCAGCTTAATTTAAGTTCCTTTCCTCTGTTGGTTTCTTATACAATTCTCATGCTCTACTTTTCTTAACACTTGTGATTCCTCAGTCATTAAATTGCCTTATCAATGGTACTTATCTCATCCAGAATTTCCATTACATGCTTCTTCATACTATTATGTTGTCAGCACCTAAGACTTAACAAATTATTTGTTGAGTATATGACTGACAGATATTAACCACTCTCTGCCCCTTCTCTGCCGCTGTGCTCTTTCATGACTCAGTCCCCACCAAGGACAGTTGCTGGTCATCTTCACATAAAAATCTTCTGACCATCTTTGCTGCTTGGCCTTCAGCAGAGAAAGTGGAGTAAGAAGACACACTCTGTGTGTTAGAATAGCAATGCTTTCTGCATTTATGGCATGATTTCAGATGTTATTTTTTATCTTTGTTTATGTCTTTGTTGAGTTCTTGGAAATTTCCACTTAAATGTTGACCTTGTGTGATGTCTTTTTAATCATATTCAAATTAAAATGACAAAAATTCTTCCCACTTCTGTTCTCCTGTGCAGGGAATGATCCTTTTATCATGGTCAAGATGAGATCATTATATATGACAGCTGCTGCACTTATGGAAACACACAGCATCTTTACCTCACTAAATGCGTCTCACCAGCAATTTGAAAAATCCTCTAGTCTGAATTTTTTTTCTTCCGTGTATACCAACACAACCACAGCCTCCTTCCAAATAGTTATACCAAAAGAGTTAAACAAAAACAAACCAGGCCTCAGTTGTCTTGGTGAGTGAATTGACAATTTTCTCTCAAGTCAATTCAACACATATCTCTGAAGATAATTTCTCTAAACATGCTTTTTTTTTTTTCTGTCTTCAATATGGGAATTAGCCAGGAACATTGCAAACAATACTTTCTAAATTTCCCATTGTGACAGAATTTTATTTTTAAGTGGCAAAGAATCATATGCATACTACATATAATTAAGTTTTACAAGGTGTGCATTTTGTATTTATGTTTTTAATGACATATATGTATATGTGCACATGTATGCATGTAACAGTTAAAGGAAAGAGAGGCACTGATTTTGAAATAGTGCAAGGAAAGAAGGGTAGGTGTTGGGAGCCGACTTTTAGCAGAAAGCAGCTAGATTATCTTTGTAGCCATCTGGAACCATATATCTTGATAAGAGATTTGGTTTTCAATGGCCTACAACAGCTAAAGCACACTCTGATATCCCACATATTTTGTGTTGCTATTTACTGCTCCCAGCTGCAAGGCGCACGTGGTAGCCACACCTGCAAGGCATGTGGTTCACGTGCTGTCCACGTGCTATCTAGGCCATATATGCCTGTAAGGCCCACGTGCTATCCACACCTGCAAGACACACAGTGCACGTGCTATCCACGCTATAGATGCCTATAAGGCTTATGTCATATCAACACCTACAAGGCACGTGGTATTCACACGCCTACAAGGCACGTGACAAAAGCGTATAAATACCTCAAAATTCCCTTCAATAAATGAGACACAATAAGGGATACAACGAGAGAGAATAAGAGAGAAGAGAGACAGTAAATGAGACTTGAGACTTGAGACTTGATCAGACCTCCTGTCTTGTCTCCATTCTTTGCGTCTCTTTCCCTTTATCACCACTCTCTCTCGCTAGACCCTGACCCTCGGACCTGAGCGACAGCTTGGGCCAAGACACAATGGCCACCAAGCGTAGAGCGGAACAGGCCACAACATTTTGGCCCACAAAGCCAGACAGTACGGGCCGCGACAGGTAGGTAGGAGAGTTCAGATAGAAAAAAGGAAAATGGAAAGGATATAACTTAAAATTTCAGAAAATAACTTATTTTGTAAAAAAAAAAAAAAAAAAAAATCTAAAAAAAGAATTAGCTATATATTTTTGTTTTATAAACCTTATATTTATATGAAATTGATATATTAAAAAGTCTAACAATTCGTTTTATTTTTAATTTTTTTTCTTTTTATTTACTTTTCTTTTATATGTTACATTCTGACTATCAGTTTTCATTCTTTCCTGTCTCCTCAGTCACAATCCTCCCTACCTTCCATTTTCTCTTCATCTACCTCTCCCATTATCACCACTTAGAAAAGAGCAGGCCTTTCAGGAACAACAACCAAATATGACATAATAAGCTACAATAAGACTAGGTGCATATTAATCAAGGCTGGATGAGGTAGCCCAGTAGGACTAACAGAGTCCCAAAGGTAGGCAAAAGCATCACAGACAAGATCTTCTCCTACTGTTAGGAATCCTATAAGAACACAGAGCTACAACCATAACATAGATGAAGAGGATCTATGTCAGACCTCTAAAGGCTTTCTGACCTTTGTGATCCCCATGAGTCTCTGTCAGTTGATTCTCTGGGCCATATTCTTGTGGTACCCTTGATCCCTCTGACTCTTCCAAACTTTCCTCCTCCTTCTCCTCTTCCTCCTCCTCCTCTGCAGGGCTCCCTGAACTCTTTCTAATGTTTGTCTGTGGGGCTATACATCTGCTCCCATCACTTGCTGGATGAAGTCTCTCTCATACCATATTTTAAACATCTATAGTTAAATGTTTATGTATACTTATACACATTCATACACATGTAAATGTATAGAACATTTTGTTTTGTTTTAAAGTTTGAAGATGGCATGGCAATGTCATTTTTGTGTTGTTGTATGTAAAAGGTCTTGATTCCTTGGTGTCCTTTGTCCTCTCTGGCTCTTCCACTCTTTCTGCTTTTTCAGGAGAGGTTTCTGAGCCCTGAGGAAAGAAGTTTGATAGAGACATCCCTTTTAAGGATGAGTATTCCAAGGCTCCTCACTCTTCACATATTTTATAGCTATGAGACTCCATATTTGTTCCTATTAAAGGAAAAATCTTCTCCACTGTTGGCTGAGCAATCTCACAAGCCGTTCAGGATTTGTGTAGATATATTTGTTTTGATGGTCTCTCTATATGGTCTTCACTGGCAAAGAACTCATCGAGATTCTCCTGCTTCTGCCTCCCAAGTACCTCCATGCCTTGCCATGTGATTATATTTTAAGAGTATTAAGAAAATATATCGTTTGTTATGGAATTATTGTCACAAAAACTTAAAATAGAATATCTAAAATTTTAATAAAACATCATCAAAGTATAGCACTTATTCACATATCCTTCTTTCTGCCTCGATATTGAACTAACTCTTCTGGTAATACTTGAACAAACATCTGATAATTCAAGATGGGCATCAATAATGAACCAAAGTACAATTTCACTAAAGGTCAGCTTGGTGGAACCAAGAAGCTTATTGATCTTACTTATAGACCATGGGTGAAGACTTACTTACAGAAGGGTGGTGACACAAAAAGATCTACATTACCCCAAAGTCCACCTTATTGTGGATGCTGACCTCATTGAAGCTGCATCATGGATCTCCACTGTCAGGTCACCTTCTACTTCACATATATGCTAGCATCTTCTATGTTCACTTGTAGTTGTAAGACAGGAAATCTCAACTGATTGTTTTTTTCCACTACCTAGGAAGTCAATAAGTCTAACACCTTTAGCATAGACCTGGTCATTACTACAGTCCTCTGCTCTAGTTGTCATGACTATCAGAGGCAAAGCGTAGGATAGTGTAATATTACATCCTGAGAAAAATGTCCTTACATAAAACCATCTTCTTATTCATTTTTAATGGAAGAACCTAATTAATAACTTATTCAAACTTACCTGAGCTATGTTCCATGAATGACCTAATGGTATGACTCATACCATTCTCTCAAGTCTTTAATTTGGATATGTTTCTGAACTCTTTTTGGAAACTATGTCATAACAAGGAAGGTATGTGTTTTATGCCTAAACATTGTTAAAAGAATAGGAATCCAGGACAGTATCTATCTATCTATCTATCTATCTATCTATCTATCTATCTATCTATCATCTGTCTATTATATATATAACAAACAGCCATGCTTAGTTGAGTACTAGGGTAATAAAAGTAATTAGTCTTGAAAGCAATGGTAGCCTATGAATTCCTCTCTGTAATGGGGATCATTAAAGTGAAAGGGTACCACAAGCTCATATGGTCATTCTAGGTGGTAGTGAAAGTATTACAAAGCACCAATACAATATATGTACCTAAATGTATAGATACATACAGCTTAAAGAGAAGTCTCATTGAGAGTGAAAATGAGAGACACAAAGAGTATGAACAAGATACAGAGAGAGTGGTGTGTAAAGATAGCAGGAAAAAGTAGCAAGAGGAGCCTCTACAGAGGGCAGCCTTCATTTCTGAACCAAATACTGAATCAGTTTTCCTTGTGGGTTCTGAGACTAATCCCAAGAACAAAGGAAAGGTCTGATTTCTATAGCATTTTAGGAATGATGGGCATATCAGATTATTATTTAGTTCACCACAACTTACTTGACAAGGGGCATGGAGGAGCCGGGTACCATAAATTGAGAGTTGTCAACTCACAGCAAAATTGCTTCTTAACTCAGCCTCAGAGAGAAATACAAACAGAGGAATATCCCAATTCAGGCTGTGGAATAACGCTAAAGGTTAAGGCCCATAGTATAACATAAAATACATATGTTTTTAGCTGTCTCCCAACATTGGGCTTTACATTTTTAATTGATTTAGAATTTTCTTAGCAATATTGGAAAATATTGTAGGATAAACTGTGTCAATTCCAAAGTTGTTCAAATACAAAGCTTATTGTACTAGACATAAAAGAATGATTTTTGAGAACTACTCTAGTATGTCATCATCTGGGGAATATCTGACCTGCCACATATGCTGATGTCTAGTGGTTTATAAAGTGTGTGAGCTTTTCCCCCTTGAACATATTAGAGTTTGTGGGCCATTTATCATCATTATATGTGAATGAGGCATATCTATGTTTCTATCCAGCTTCACTGACAGACCCATATGTCATGAAGTATGAATTAAAATTTTCTACTTGCATAGGAATGCCAAGCCCATGGGCCTGAGAACACTCTACATCTGCTACTGGCCTGAGAGGGGTTACCAGCAGAACGTAATATGCACTTAGCTTTATTGTATCAGGGGTCACCTTGCTGACATTTCAGCATCATTATGCTTTGTCCCTGCTCTTACGTTGCTCCCTAATACACACCTCATGTGGGTACAAACAACAGGAGCTAGTAAATTGCTAACATTAGTGATTATGTGAGATTGTCAAGATTGATTACTCTCCCACAGCACTCAGATCCAATGACAGACATGTATGTAGTAAGTAGAATGCACATTACAATACAAATAATCTTAACTTCAAGTATAAGAACAAAAGAAGACTCTGAGGGGCCCATAGGTCAAGTGTTTGATGTGCCACAGTTGTAAAGGGGTTCTGAAAAGCACAGAAAACTCATAACTGTAAGAAGTTAAGAAAGCCATTATTGTGTCTAATGGTTATTTCGCCTTCCTCACCAAAAAGTAGGATGCACAGCTAAATTTGAATAGATTTTTGAAGTGTTATGTAGCAGAAGAGAAATTATTAAAGTGGAAAATATAGGAATAAAGACAAATAGAAAATGAAACGGTTTCTCCAAATTAGAAATTTTAGCATCAAAACAAAGAAAACAATATTAAATATTTGGGAATGTGTTAAGAATATGTATTATTTAAATGTAAGTTTGAACAGCTAACCAAGTCACATGTCATTGAGAACTGTGACTTTATTAGTGGATTCCATGTAGGGGCATATTTTTTTTGCCTCAATTGTAGTTCAGAGAATTTATCCAGGATCAAAACCATGACATTAATGGGAGAAACTACAAGAGTCCTATCACTGATCTCAGCTGTATATGTAAGAAAGCTAAGATGAATATTTGACATCCCTTCTCTTAACACTGCCCTAGGATCATTTCAAGGTTATATTTCAAGGCCCTCTTGTGAGGACATATTGAAATCCCATCTTTTCATCATATAATGACTTGTTCATTCTCAATATCCTAAGTAAATCATTTCAGTGTTTCCCTATAGACTTCAATGACTCTCAACTCCTACATCTGTGATCAGATACCTCTGCAATCCTCTGGAACTTTTGTTTGTGTTTTCATCCTGTCACCCTTTCAAACAAATGACTGAAAAATTAATGTTCTTGAGATTTGTACCTTATTACATCTCTATTTCTTTACTCTCAACAGATTTCCAATTTTCCTGAGATGAAGATGAAGATGATAAAAGTCTGCCTGACCCCAATCATAATGAACAACCCATATTTATTGGGTCAATTTTTGTTTCCTTCCAGAGCATACCAACTTTTCTTCTGTGTTCAGTAAGAGTTACTTTCTCTGAGATTCCTAACTGCACTTGAATCTCTGTGGTGTCTGTTTACTTAGTTTGTTTGTTTTTACAGTTTAATACCTGTAGTCTTTTCCTTCTATTAAATTTAGATTATTTTTTTACATATATATCTTGATTATGGTTTCCTCTTCATCTACTCTTTCCTGGCTCTCCAACCTTCCTCCCATCCAACTCAAACCAATGTTTTTACTCTCATTAGTAAACAAACAAGCTTCTAAAAGAATATGGCTTTCGGGCTGAACCCAAGCACTGAGCAGATCCTGGGCGGCAGCTTTGTACCCAATCTCAGAAAACACAGAGGAAGCAGGGCTCCCAGGAGCTCTAACTCAGGCAGTATCTTAGGTAAGAAGACAGCAGCACCTGCCCCAAACAGAAAGTAACTAGGACCCACATGGACCCAGGAATTTACTCCTGGCCCAGAGCACTGGTTCCTTCCAGCCTGGGCCTGAGCACTGAGCAGATCTTGGGCCTAAGCTCCAACCCCAGTAGTAATAGCCACCCGACACAGTTCTGATACAACGAAGATAATAGGAAAGACAGGATCCAGTCAGAGACAGGGCAGATAGAACTAAGGAGACCCAGATGTCGAAAGGCAAGATCAAGAACATAAACACCAGCAACCCAGGGTACTTGGCATCAACAGAACCTAGTTCTCCCACACTAGAACATCCTGAATTCCCCATATCACCAGGAAAGCAAGATTCAGATTTAAAATCACTTCTAATGATGATGACAGAGGACTTTAAGAAGGACATAAATAGCACTCTCAAAGAAATTGAGAACACAGGTAAACAGGTAGAAGCTCTTAAAGGGAGAAACATAAAAATCACTTAAAGAATTACAAGAGAACAAAAACAAACAGATGAAGGAATTGAACAAAACCATCCAGGACATAAAATTAAAAGTAGGAACAATAAAGAAATCACAAAGGGAGACTACCCTGGAGATAGAAAATCTAGGAAAGAAATCAGGAGTCATAGACGCAAGTATCATCAACAGAATACAAGAGATAGAAGAGGAAATCTCGGGTGCAGAAGATAACATAGAAAATATTGACACAACTATCAAAGAAAATGAAAAATGTAAAAAGTTCTTAACACAAACATCCAGGAAATCCAGGACACAATGAGAAGACAAAACCTAAGGATCATAGCTATAGAAGAGAGCAAAGATTCCCAACTTAAAGGGCCAATAAATATCTTCAACAAAATTATAGAAAAAAAAACTTCTCTAACCTAAAGAACGAGATGCCCATAAACATACAAGAAGCCTACAGAACTCCAAATAGACTAGACAAGAAAAGAAATACCTCCCATCACATAATAAACAAAACACCAAATGGACAAAGCAAAAAAAAAGAATTTTAGAAGAAGAGAAAAAGGCCAAAGTAACACATAAAGGCAAACCTATCAGAATTACACCAGACTTTTCACCAGATAGTATAAAAGACTCTGGACAGATGTCATACAGACCCTAAGAGAACACAAATGCCAGCCCAGGCTACTATACCCAGCAAAACTCTCAATTATCATAGATGGAGAGACCAAGATACTCCATGACAAAACCAAATTTATACAATATCTTTTCACGAACACAGCACTATGAAGGATAATAGCAGGAAAGCTGCAATACAAGGAGGGAAATTATACCCTAGAAAGAGCAAGAAAGTAATCCTTTTCCAACAAATCCCAAGATAGTTACACAAAAAATGCCACCGCTAATAACAAAAATAACAGGAAGCAACAATCTCCTCTTCCTTAATATCTTTTAACATCAGTGGACTCAATTTCCTAATAAAAAGACATAGGCTAATGGACTGGATACGTAAACAGAACCCAGCATTTTGCTGCATACAGAAAACCCACCTCAGTGACAAAGACAGACACTACCCTAATTAGAGTAAAAAGCTGGAAAAGAATTTTTCAAACAAATGATCATTCTAAATCCTCCAGCCTGAGAACACAAAGGGAGGGAGAAACCTGTGGCTTCACCTGTATAGGTAGTTGAGGGTGGCCTTGTCAGGCATCAGTGGAAGTGTAGGGTCTTGGTGCCTGAAAGTTTGGATTCCCTAGTGTTGGGCAATTAGAGCAGGGAGGCAGGAATGAGAGGATGGCAGAAGCATAGCCTCATAGAAATAGGAGAAGGGGGAATGGAATAAGAGGGCTTTGGGGGAATGGGAGAGGAGATAAGACTGAAAGGTAAATAAATAAAATATCCAATTTAAAAAAAAAACTAATAATCTGTCTGGCAATTGTATTTGAGCAGTCAAGACTTTTTGTCAACAATTTATCATGGGGATTTTGTATAATCCTCAAGGGCAAGATATTGTGGAAGAGGCCCATGGAACTTTAAAAAGATTGGTGAGACATATTGTTCATGAGACAAAGAATGATGCCGACCTGTGAGCTTGCTGAATGTGCTCACAAGGATGACTGGGAAGCTGTATTGGACACATGTTTTTCACCCACCTTTGCTTGACTATACCCCAGATGAGACAAGCTGCCTTGACTCAAGTTTTTACTTTGTGAAATAGAGAATCGAAAAGAAAAATCATGTCTCTTATATTCTTCTTAAAGGTGCCCAGCTATTAGACTCAATCATGTACTGGTCTACAAATCAGTCCAATACGGGAAATAACAGTCTACTTTTGGAAGACTGAATCTGGACTTTGTAAGAGACATATTTGGAAAATAGCTGTAGCTCACTATGATGTTAAGATAGCAAGAGATAATGTTGAGACAGGATCTGGATTTAAAACAAGGGTTAATGCATGTTTTAAGACTTTTTTAATTGTCAAGGTAAAATTGGTTTTGTCTCTTCTACAGTGTATATTGCAAGCTGCATTGACTGTATAATTTCCAATTATGTTAGTGTGTTAAAACCTGGCATGACTGTTAAGGGGGGTCTATCAACCAGCTTTCATCTCACTGCCCTGAGTATTAGAAAACCTTGATTCTCTGAAAAAAAGCTTGAATGTGCTGCAAGAAATGAATTAGGCTTTAAACAGAAGCAAGAGGGTAGCAGGCTTGATTATTGCTGGTATAACAGCTTTAATTCCATTAATTGCTAGCACCACTGCTTCTGTAATAGCATTGACACAAGGAGTTAAGACAACTATTTTTGTTAACCATCTAGCAAAAAAATAATGTTACTAATGTATTGAGTATACAAAAAGGGTTATATAGGTATCTAGAACAACAAATGATGCTCTATAACCCATTCAAATTATCTGAAGGAGGTTCAGGGTTCAAGAGTTAGGAGCCATCTCAAGTGTCATGACAAATATTATTGGAGTAGTGTTACTTTTGAAATTCACAATGATTGTTGTTATAATTAGAAAAAAGTTTAAAGACACCTGTAGAATATTTGGCATAATCTTAACACCTCTCTGGGTGTGTTAGCTTTGTATAGTGAGATTATGAATTTAAAGAATGCTGCTCTATTGACTTTTGATGCTGCAGATAATGCCAATAAAATTATCCATGTCCTGAGCTCAATATTCGCATTTTGGACAAACCTCAGGAATGGCATATATAGCTTTATCAGGCTAGCCTTTCTTTTGGGGGGGAATACTTTTATTCCTGCCCATCATGTTAAAGCTTATCTTTAACAACATCCACATGTTGGCAGTCAAAGTACATAAATTAAACATAAAAATGAACCTCCAGACAGAGTTATTAAATTAACAAGCTGGCAAGCCAAGGACATGTAAGATTCTGCACAGACCCTTACCAACCTAAGACAGAAGTGTGTTGACTTTGATAATGCATGCTCCATGACTTCTAAGGAAGGCATTCTTGTCAGAAAGACCTAAGACAGGCTCAGTCTTGTTAACAAAATAAAAACAAGGGGAGAGGTGGAGAGCCTTTGGGGCTGCTTGGCAAGAAGCTGACATGGGCCAAGGTCAAGAAAAGGGGCTGCTTGGCAGGAATATGACATTGGCCAAAAACAAGAAAGTAGGCTTCAAGCAGGAACCTGATACTAGACTAGAACAAAGAAGTAGTTTCAGGTAGGAGTCTAAACCTTAGGCTACAACAAAGAAGTAATCTCGGGCAGGAATCTAAATATTAGGCCAGAACAAAGAAGTAATTTTAGACAGGAATCTAAATTTTAGGCTAGAACAAGGAAGTAGGCTTTAGATATGAAAATGACCTTGGGCTAGAATAGGGAAGTAGGCTCAGATATTTTGGTCATCCTGATAAGCCTTTAAAAACAGTGATCACAGGAGTGTTCACGTAACTGGGTTTAATGCCTTGCTTTTTCTTTGACTATTTGTGTTTATTTTATTGCTTGTTCCTCTACTATTTGCATCTGTTGTATTGCTAGACCCTCAACCTAGAACTGATCTTAATACATGCATGTAATCAAAATCGTATAAAATCATAAAGGAAGAGGGGGTATAGGATAGGGTTTTCTAGGGAGGGGAAATGGGGAAAGGGGATGACATCTGTATTGTGAATAAATAAAATATCCAATAAAAAAAACTAGAAAAAAAGAGAATATGATGCAGTATAATATAATGATATCAATAACTAACACATCAGAGCTGAATAAGCCAACAGAAGGAATAGAGTATAAAAAGAAGAGCACAAGAATCAGAGACCACTCATTCCTCATTCACATATGCAGGAGGCCCATAACAACACTAAACTGGAAGCTATGCTATAAATACCAAGGACCTCAAAGATTAAAAAATGTGAGACAAATTAAATAAACTGTAAGAGAAATTGTAAAACAAACAAAGCATTGGCACAATATTATGATGTAAAGAACTTTTAAAGGTCCTATTGTGTTTGTTTCTGTTGGCTAGTTACTGCTTGCCAAGTGGCCTACCCTTAAGAGTATTGTTTTTTTTTTTTTTTTTTTTTTTTTTTTTTTTTTTTTTTTTTTTTTTTTTTTTTTTTTTTTTTTAAATCAGTGAGACTCTTTTAGGCTTATATTTTTCAAAACCTACCTTAAAGGGGGTTCTCAAACACGTCAAACTTCTTTGTAGCCATCTGTCCAAAGGTAAAAGAAAAATGGTAAATAGGACAGCAGGATGTGGACCTATTTTGAAGTACTTATTTGTGGCAATTCCAATCTCCATTTGTCTGTATACTAGCTGTCCAGTTTAGTAGTGTCATGATACCAAAGTCCAGTTCAAAAGTGTCACTGAACACAAATCAGCAATGTTACATAATTTAACAGAATGTTCCAGGCCTCTGTTGAATCTGCACAAGTCAGCAGAGTGATCAGAACCAGCGAGAATGACAGGGGTTCTCTGCTATGTCTCTCTCAATGAAGTGAAGATCAGTGAAGATGCAAGACCAGTGAAGAATTGCACAGCTTGCAATGCAAGCACACATCACTGTCCATTAACAGCTACTTGTACTCTCTTCAGACATCATGTCTGCTCACTGGTCTTGCCTCAGCAAAATACCACATGAGTCTGCATCACATAACAAAACCAGAAATTTCTACTTTAGACTCCCTTGAAGAAAACTGAATTATCATTTGCATGAGCTATCCATTAGAGATAGCTTCAAGATTAGAGATGATGACATGTTTCTACTCTTTTCAGTTCTAAAATTCCATCTAATGCAGATGCATTCATATCCTTTTCATATTTCCTTGGTCTCTATGAATCCATATGTCCATGAATCCTGTTGATTTAGAGGGTCTTGTTTCCTTGGTGTCCTCTGTCTCCTTTGACTCTTACATTCTTCTTGCCTATTCATCAGTAGGGTTGGCTGAGGCCTGAGAGGAGAAATTTGGTAGAGACATGCTGCTTACTGCTGAGTGTTCCCAAATCTGTTAGGAGCCGCATGAGCGTGATAACATTCACCATTACAAGATGTCGCGGGCATCCTGTCCTCCCACTAGTAAACAACTGACTGCACAGGTGCAAAAGGCAAAAAGCGCGCCAAAGTCACTGCCCATCCCGGGGCGTATTATGGGTAATGAGTGAACAGCCAATTAGAAGTGAACACATCACTCTAGGGTGTATATAAGCAGTGCCTTTTCCGGGCTTTGGGTTTTTCCGCTTCTGCTTATACAAGAATAAAGCCTCATTGTGGTAACCACCGGAACACCGCCTCACGTGTCTCTTTCACGGGCGAAGGGGACACGGAGGGGCTCGGAACACAAATCTCTCATCTTCTACATATTGCTTGGTAAATCCTTTTATGAGATATGATAATAGGAAGGTTTTGTCTTTCTATATTTTTATTGTAGCAGTGAAGGACCATTGAAGGAAAATTTGTCAAAGAACATAATGTGTTAAGACCTATTATTCTAGTTGAACCTGGCAGATAATTGGCCAAGAGAACAAGGAAAGTCAAATCATCTTAAACAATACTAAAAAGATGAGCAGAAAAATTGTATCTTTAATGCTATAACATGCATTTTCTCCCCCAAATTCCAACTGGAAATGGAAATTTAAGGGTTCTTTGGAAAATCAGTTGTTTTTCAATGGTGGTTTGCTGGGGCAAATACAAGAAGGAATGGTTCACTGAATCAGACACAAGTGAAAGGATGTTCTGCTAAAGCAAGCACGTGAAAGACATGTGATGAAAGTTTCTTCACTAACAGCACAAATGTATTGGTACACCTTACATTGCATAGTTATCTCCATTTATTGAAACTCCAAAGAGAGAAACACACCAAAAAACATCTGGTAGTATGATATGCTTCTTGCTGCTTTCTTGGACTGGGGTTGATTGGCAGAGTGAGGCCACTGATTCAGATTCATGTGCAGTTTTGCTAAGTCAGACTCATGTACTAAGGCAAGACACATGGTGAGTCAAAACCTTTGGAAGATACGTGATATTTAGAGGGTGCATAAACAGGATTCAGTACATGGTGAGGGAGGATTGCCTTGGCTAGGCTTGGCTTGCTTGCTGGTAGAACTAACTGTGCAATACCTATGGGGTTCCCGTCTTCCCTTATCTTTGCTTTGCTGAGAGAGGCAAAGCCAAAAACTTCTCCTGGCATTTCTATTGGCCCTGGAACCTCCTGCTGATTCAATTTGGCTGAGGCCTGGCTGTCTCAGCCAGGTCATGCCACCACTGCTGATTTGTGTTTGCTATTCTGACTTAACTAAACTAAACTGCTGGAATATTCATGAAGTACTTGTGAGTGGATCAAACTGCTGTGGCTGACTTATAAGTTCAACTGCTGACTTCTTGACAATGCAGACTGGGGTTTGCTCCAAAGAACCATTTCTAAAAGGTCCACTTCCCCTGAACCCTTTCTTTTCCACTACCTCTGGAGGATGGTGGGCTGGAAGGGAAGTTAAAGTATTTAAGAACCATCATTAAAAGTACATCTTAAAAAAGTTACACCAACCCCTATCCTATCCCAATCTCTTATAAGGTACAGACATGCTGCTTTATAAGTCTACAATTTTTACAAATGACTCAGAAAAACATAACTTTTTTCCTATGAACTTTCTCTAACATCATGGCTTCTCACTTTCTCTAAAGTCCTTCTGCTCACCTACTGGCTGCCAGTTTACAAATGGCAAACGTAAAACCTAGCATAACTGAAGAGTCATGGTTTTGGTTTTTTTCTTCCATCCATTTTCCTCATTTTCCTTGATTTGCAACTTTGCTGCCCCAAGGTATTTTTCTTTTAAACTAAAGTAAAATTGCTCCATTCTAGAATTTCAGTTTAAATCTATTCTGAAATTCCTTTCTTAATGAGCAATGATTCCAAGAATGGACTGCAATTTTCCAACCATGTGGTAAACACAAAGGTACTCCACAAATCCCAGTGACAACAATGATATGTGTTTATATTTAATTGATTAATTGATGTTTAAGCAGAAGTGGTGTTATATATTGAAGGTTATTAATTTTAGTGCATTTCAGTTTTTCCTTATAACATTGAAATGATCACAAAAATCTTTGGAGACCCCCCCAAAAAGGAAAAGTGAGTTGCTAATATGCTATTCAACAGGAATGTTGAAGAGGAAGGTTTGTGGGGTAGTTCTGTTCCTAAAATGTTTACCAAACAATAATCAGCACTTGCATATAATCCTGTATTAAAGTTCATAATCCTGATACTGGAGAGATTTTGAGACCAAAAGTTGGGAGCAACAGATGAGAATAACCTTCAACCTGCACAAACACACAGATACACACAGATATATACACAGATACATACACAGATAACACACACACACAAACTCAAACACACCAGATACATGCTTATATGTACATGCATCAGTGCACAGACATAAAATATGCATGTACACTTTCACACACAAGAACATTTGAAATGTAAATAAATAAAGTAAACAATAAAAAAAGAGCACATCTCATAGCAATTTGGGAGAAAGAAAGATTGGAGGTAAAGTCCAGAGGTTTGAGTAGAAACCATGAAAGAATAAAATTTACTGGCATTTTATCCAAGTCCAGCTTGGCTTTCTCTGTTGAACAACCAGGGACTAACTGCCCAGGGTATCATGAACTACTCTGGGATGGCCTTCCCACATCAACCATTAATTACAAAAATGCCAGAAAGATGTAAATATGGTCAAAGCTCATTGTAACAAATTCTTAAACAACTAATAAAATATTTTAAATGAGAAACTGAGTCTTCTGAAGATTAATATTATGTAAGAAATCTATCAATACTTTTCTAGGTCTACTCATTGAATTATTGGGAAAATGTGTCTAAAAGTTCATGAATTATGAAACCGCAAAAATGAGAAAATTTAAATTATAAGTCTAACAGTGAGCAAGTTATTAGAGAAACTGTAGTTGAATCAAACAAAGAAATGAGTTTCACGTGTAAATGATACATTGGCTTTACTTATATGAAAGTATTATAAACATCTTTAAGCTTTTCACTGGATTAAATATAAGGCATCAATATAGACACCATAAAACTTAAAGAGACACTTTAATTTGAAGCATTGGTAATTTTTCTATTAATGACAACTTGGTCAATTCTTATGCTTAGTCTTAGAGATACAGTTCCTACAAAGGAAACTAATATTGGCCTACAAAATTAACCTGAAAGAGATTTTGAAAAATATTCTAAACAATAAATTGATTCTGAAGGAAACTTTTTGAAGGCTAATACTTGTCTGAGATTCTCTGTAGCAAGAACAATTACTGAACTATCTTTTGTTTCTGAAGACCTCTGGTCTATAGCATAATACTATGAAGAGATGTGATATATGCAGCCATACATAATGGCTGATCTGAAAAGACTATGTATTGAATGATTCCAGTTATATGATTTGTCAGAAAAAGGTAGCAAAAAGGGAAAATATCAGCAATTGCCAGGGTGTGGAGGAGAGAAGGAGAGAAAAGAATAAACAGAACATTTTTCAGAGCATGGAACTATACTGAATAAAGCTAATGTTCACATGTTTCACTGGAGTTCTGCCAAGATTTATAGGATATATGACACCAGCAGAGAAACTTGAAGCAAACTGTGGAGTTAGCATGATACAGATATGTCAATGACAGTGTATCAGTTAGAAGAAATGTTCAATTTGTGTAAAGGATACAAGTCAGTGAGAAGGTGGTCAAGGGACAGGTAGTCAAAAAAACTCTCAGCTATATTTGTTCAGCTTTGTCTGGTATTCAAAATTGTATTCTTAAAAAAAACTCAATGAAAAAATATGTGACCATAAAAATGTAGGACTATGATATTAGTTTTGTATATATTAAGTGATTAATAATAATCTTATTTTTGCTTTCATACAACCATGTATCTTAAACATACTTTCCCTACTCCTTCCTAATTAAGCACAATCATAAATTCTGAAAGTAATATCAAAAAATTGCCAAAGCATAACTCTAGACTATAAAAGAAGAAAATAAAGTGTTCAGAGTATAATAATTGAGACAAAGGAAGACATACTGTTTAATTTTTGTCAAATTGACATAAATTAAAGTTAAGTAGGAATTGTCTCCATCAGATTAGGCTCTAGATATGACCTTGGGGCATTTTATTTCTTTATTTTTTAACCCATCAATAATATTTTTTTTGAAAAGTAACCAGTATAGTTTTTAGAGACAAAGCATACATCTGCATTTGCAGCTACTCACCCCTGTAAAGTAAATGTAGGTGCCATTGCTTAGTCCCAGGGAAGCTGAAGTTAACTAGTGTGCCCAAGGTCTTCCAAATAGAAAATGGAAGAAATATTATTTAAGTTTGGGTTCTCTGGTGGTAGAGCCATGTTTCTCAACTTGTGATCAGTGACCCCTCTAGTGTCAAATGACCTTTTTAAAGGGGGTCACCTAAGACCATGAGAAAACACAGATGTTCACATCACTATACATAACACTAGCCAAATTACAGCTATAAAGTACAATGGAAATAATTCTCTTGTTGGGGTCACCATAACATAATAAACTCTACTAAAGGGTAGCAGCATTAGGAAGGTTGAGAACCACTGCTCTAGAGACTTTGCATTCACCAAGTATACTGCCATGCTTGGCCTTCCTATTTTCCTAATTAACGTTTGATGTGGAAAGGCCAACACACTGTGGGTAATGATAGGCTGGGCAGTTGGTCCCTGGCTGTTTAGGAAAGTAAACCAAGCCAGCCTTGGGGAAAATGCCAGTAAACTTTATTCCTTCAAGGTTTCTACTTCTTTTTAGGAGTACTGTGTGAGGCAATAGAAATTACACAAGGATTACTTCAGATTTAATACAAGAAAACTTAGAAATAGTTTTCAAGAAGCTAAACATTTTGAAATATTTCTATGACACTACAACAATTGTTCAATATCCTCAGAATGTCTAGTTCTTGAAGGTAAGACTGCCTACACAGGGTTTTCAAAACTTTATTTTGAGTAAGAGGACGTGGACATTATTATTTTCCTATTAAATCTCAATGACTTAGTAATGCTATCTACACAGTAGTAACTAGTTTAATACCCAAACTACTTCCATGAACTAATATGATAGATGCTAAGGGACTGAGGTATTAATACAAGGAATTTATCTAGTTAATATTTCTTAGCCTTGAAACCCATTCAAAAGATATAATAGTTCATGTCTTATCACAAGCACAGTTCTTTTATATTTTATATATGGCTGGGTCTTTTTCTTCTTTTAGTTCTATTTGGTGATCGATATATCTATCTACTAGATACATTTTTTTCTAGTTACCACCTTCAAGGGAAACTATTGGCCACTGTCTTATATATTCACCACTGAATTGATTGTATGCAATTACCTCACAGTCCCAGGAAAAAAACTCATTGAATTTTTACCTATTTTCTCTAAATTTAAACTATTATGATCCTTAAGGCAAAATCAGCTCTGGTACCTATTTGGATTCTATGAAAGACTTTGACAGATCTTCCTCTCTTTATTTCCTTCACACTTATTGAGCTAGCCTGTCATTAATAAATACCAGCTCTCTATAAGTCCTCCTAGAATGCATCTTCTCTTAGTAATACATTTAATATGTTACTTGAAATCATCTAAAGAGAATTGTTTTTTTCCAGAGGCTTAGCAGCACTGAGTTAATGAACAATCTTTCTGACCCTGATGCTTCTCTAAAATCCAGCTCAAGAATGTCACCAAGGTTGGTTGTTTGTTAATGCAGAGGAGTTTACTGGCAAAATCCTCATATCTGAATGTGATGTTCTGAGTTATAAACACAATACTGCATTGATTGTGACAGATAGTTTAGGTCAGTATGAGGTTACCACTGTTAATATTAGAAAACCTAGACTTCTCTAGATTAGGTTAGCCACTCACCATATCTGGATTCTCTAGATTAGAATACTTGAGATAGAATGTCCTATACTAGAACTGTGAGTTAAAAATAACTCTTTATTTTCTTAAATTACTTGTATCAGAGTATTCTGCCACAGGATGATGCTGCCACAGCCACAGTGTAGTTCCCATTACCCCCAGGGATACTGCTACAATCTGGGGAGAAAATATCCAGATTGTATAAAAGTAACTGGCAGCTTGATAAAGTTTGCCTAGAACAAAGTACAGAGCAAGATTGACAGGCATGTATGGTGAAAATGTAGGTCAGAACCTAAAACTGAGCCAAAGTATATTCAACAGAAAAGAAACAAAACAACAACATACACCCCTCTTTAATTGTTGCCCTGGTGAGGTAGGTGGGTCTCTATAAGCATGTCAAGAATTCCGCACAATCTTCTAACAGTGAATAAAAGTCCTGTGGTTGGCAGGCTTTCCACATTTCCTCAAATTCTTATGTGTGGAATTCCAAAACCAGTACCTTCATGTTGCTGTGTCTCTGTTCAGTTAAGGAGAAAGAACACATTAGTATCCAAGTGTTTTGTGAAGTAAGTTAACACAGAGGCTTATTTTAAGCTGTAAAATATGTTACTAGAATTATTTTTCCCTAACTAGCAAAATGAAACATGATGCCAAATGGAAACAGCTTAGAACACATAAAATACAATGTAAAGAAAGTGGATTAAAATAAAACCCAGAAAACACACCCATGCCCACAAATGCAAAACATACAGCAAAGCAAAGCAAGAATATATGAAAACATTTTTTATGACACTACCACAGTCTCAACACTCTCTGCTACTAGACAATGAGAGAGAAAATTTCATTACATTTTTTAAAAGGTCAACTTGATAACTCAAGTGGAGAGATTAATAAATAATAAAAACAAAAAACTAATTAAAGAGCTATAAAAATATCTGAGTGGAGTAGAAGAAAGAGAAACTTGAAAAAACAAACGGGAAAGAAAGACTACCATATTCATTCTTCAAAATCAATATTACTCTGATTTCAAAACTAGATATGTATACAACAAAGAAAATAATAGCAAGTCTGTGATTAACATAGATCCAAATATTGTAAGCAAAGTAAACACCAACTGAATTTAAGAGCACATGGAGACTATCATAAATCCTCAGTTTATTCCAGTGAACATTCTAATTGTTTCAGAATAAAGAAATTACATACAGCAATGAAATGCACCATACAGGTAGGAGCAGAAACCACAGGACCATCTCCATAGATAGAAAAAGGGTTGAACATCGGTCTGTATTACTTCATAATAAAAAATTCTGAAGAAATTAAAAATAGAAGGGGCATATATCCATGTAGTAAAAGCCATATGTAATAAAAATACCGTATTGTAGAAATCTTAAAGCATTTACTCTAAAATCTATAATTATACATATTAATATACTCTCTGTATTCATAGTCAGTGTAGTGCTTGAAGCATTGCCTAAAGCAGGACAAGAAAAGCAAAAGACATTCAAATAGAAACTGAAGACACTAATTATCTATGTTTTCAGATGACATTTTATGCTTTAAAAGATTTCATCAGTTCTTTGAGAAAAATTAGAAAAGTTAGAAAATATAAAGTTAGCATACAAAATTCAACAACTTTCCATGTTACCCAGATTAAGAAACATTTACAATATTTTTTAAAAACATCTAAGAATAAACCTAACAGAAGAGAAAATGGGTCTCTACAGTCTACAGGAATCATGTCATCCATACCACAATTCCAAAGACATTAATCACAAAGCCAGAAAAATATAAAATAATACTAGAGAACATTTGAAAAAGCAAAGCCATTGTATATAAAAATAACACTACTATCCTCAAGTTACATTAGACAGTCAAAGTAACAGAGACAATATGATACTCGTATAAAAACAGATATGAAGACTAATGGAACAGAATAGAAAGTGTAGAAGTATGTGTACATTTATAGACATGTAATTCTTTCTAACTTTATGGATTTATTTGGAATAGGGCTGTATAATTACCTTAGCAGAAATACACAAGTCAAGGGGCAGCATTCAGGAGTTCAAGGGGCAGCATTCAGGAGTTCACTCTCTCTTTATTATGTGAACTACAGGAATGAAACTCAGGTCATCAGGTTTGGCAAGCTCCTGTACCCTCTGAGCCATTGTGCTAGCCTTTGCACATCAATCACTAACTTAAAAAATGTCTCCGAGGCTTTGTTTCAGCCTTATACAACATATTTTCAATTGTGGCTCTCTCTTCTCAGATAATGCTAGCTTTTGTAATGTTGACAGAAAATCAGCCAGCACAGGATAACAAATGGGGTTTCATGAATTTCAATGGCTTCTGCATAGAGAGGAAGCCATTTTAGAAATAAAGAAGCCTGCAAAATTAGAAGAAATCTTTTTAATCTATATTTCGTGCAGGAGAAGATATATAGAATATATAAAGAAGTAAAGAATCTGAAGAAGAAAGAATGAAAGAAAGAAAGAAAGAAAGAAAGAAAGAAAGAAAGAAAAATGGACCTTAAATATTTAGAAAAGTATTCAACACATTTTAGCCATTAAGGGTGGAAATTTAAAGTTACTTCACATTCCATCTTCCCATACTCATAATAGCTATCATCAAAAGAAGAAGAAATTACTGGTAAATATTTCGGAACATAAAATCCTTATTCTCACCTAGTAGAATTAAAACTCTGCCATGAAAATTAGAGGGTTCTCAAAACTATAAAAATACAACTGGCATGACTTCATCAAGACATTTTAATGCATATTTTGATTTATCAGTCCTCCTGCTTCATTTCCTTTTCCATTCCTTGTGACTTAGCCCTGTCCCCCCCATCTCATCAGGTATTAATGAGGTAATGTATGCACACCAACCTGGAGTCTCTTTCTTAATTCAGTTGCTGTTGCTTGGATCCTCACTGCTAAGCCTGCTCATTTTTCTGAATTCTTTCAGAAAAGGTACAATTTTTTAAAAATTTTCTACATTTTCTTTTGCTAACAACCAAAATTCTAAGGAATTTTTTACTAAGAAAAATTCAGCACTAATGCTGAATTTGCATGGATCCTGCAGGTGTGAGTACCTCTGTCATGTGATTTAGAATCTTTTGGGCATGGTGCAGTAGAGTTATGACAGAGGTACTCACACCATCATGTCTGTTCCAGTACTATTTACAAGAAATAGGAAATGGAAAAACCTTAAATGTTCCGCAGTAAGTGAATATGTAAAAAGATTGTGATACACATACTACTGGGGTTCAGTATTCCTTTCTATGGGTTCTTACCCTCACTGATAAAATCATTTTTGCATATACTCAAAAGGGTACTTAGAGATCATTTGATTAATGTTTGAGAGAAAAACAAGAGGACAGGCAAGCTGTAAATCTTGGGGGCTCCTAAGAGTAAGAAATGGAGAAAAGGACAACAGAATGCCTTGCCTTCTGAGTGAGGTTCAGTAAGGACAGTCTGCAAGCAGCTGAAAAGGGGACAGGAACTCTCTAGAGAAAACACTGAGAGTCCTGCAGGATCCATGCAAATTCAGCATTAGTGCTGAATTTTTCTTAGTAAAAAATTCCTTAGAATTTTGGTTGTTAGCAAAAGAAAATGTAGAAAATTTTTAAAAAATTGTACCTTTTCTGAAAGAATTCAGAAAAATGAGCAGGCTTAGCAGTGAGGATCCAAGCAACAGCAACTGAATTAAGAAAGAGACTCCAGGTTGGTGTGCATACATTACCTCATTAATACCTGATGAGATGGGGGGGACAGGGCTAAGTCACAAGGAATGGAAAAGGAAATGAAGCAGGAGGACTGATAAATCAAAATATGCATTAAAATGTCTTGATGAAGCTCATTATTTTGCATGCTAATTAAAAAGCATAAAAATAATAATATTGTTTATATTTTAGGGTCAATACATGTGTGGGGAGAAAGACACAAAATGTGCTTTTTTATATGTGTTATTTAAATCATTTACTTTCAATTTTTAGTAAATATAATTTTGAAAGACACAATGAGGTAGACTGCTTGATTTGCTGAAATTGTCTTCAGCTTAATTGCCTATTCACTGGATTAATTAGAAGGTATAAAATATAAATTACTTTTTGGCCAATGTTACTAAAATACATGTTTTTAAATATACTTTGGTTACATAAATATATTATGCAAGGATCTGAGTATAAATGATTAAAATATGAATTGAAGAATCTCTGATTTTTTGTTTTAATAAATTCTGCACAATTATTTCATAGATGATCTCATCTCTAATATTTTTAGCATTGACTAGAATTTTATTGACCTTTAGGCACATTATAATCTAGCAGACTTAATGTCTTATTATTTTGTGAATTACTAAAAGTAGGATATTTACTACTTTTTCCTGAAAATGTTGTATGAATACTCATTAATTTTGAGGGGGAAAGGTTGCAATTGAACACCAATAAAAATTTCTAAAGAAGAAATAGATATGGTTTCATGTTCAATTCATTCATATAATTTTAGCCAAGTTGGTAGGCTTATATATACATGAAATATTACTAAAGCTTCATGACTAGGAAGTTAATTTTGCTCTCTGAGTGTGAAATCACATTTTTTAATTAAATACATTGAATCAGCATCTAAAGGGATAAAGGTTTTTTGTTTGGTTTATAGTTTCAAATCATTCATTCCATGGCTGCTTTCATGGCTGCTTTGCTTCATGTACTTCAGCAGAATACCATGGTGGAAGAGAAGAACAGATAGGAATGGATTTATGAGATCAGAAATATCTGTTACAGGATAACCCTGTGTCCAGTGACCTTACTCAAGTAGGGTTCCCCTCATGCTGGTGTTTTTTTTGTTTTTTTTTTTTTTTTTTCTAAAGGTCCAAACAGGATTTTCTACCAAGTCTCTTATGTATATGAGTTATGAGTACATGGTCACTTTCTTAGACCCAACAGAAGAGGGCATTGGATCCCAATACAGATGGTTGTGAGCTACCATGTGGTTGCTGGGAATTGAACTCAGGACCTCTGGAAGAGCAATCAGTGCTCTTAACAGCTGAGCCATGTCTCCAGCTCCCCTCATGCTGTTTCTACAACCTCCTAAAATGATTCCAAATCTGAGTTTGAATTGTCCTACATGGGGATCTTTGGAGCCTTTGAGGATTCTAATATGAGCACTCAGTAAATACAAACTGGCTTGCCAATTGAGACCAAAAGCTCATGAACGTTGTTTACCCTCATTTCCTCTTTGACTTTTATTCATGTGGCAACATAAATCCATGTCAACAGTGTGCTTTGCAATTACTTTCCTAATGTAGTGATATGCATATATCTCTGTGTGTGTATATTCCACCAAACTTTACTTGATATATATGAAGTATATAATACTATACATATGAAGTACACATATATAAAGTATATAAAGTATATATATATGTGTATATATGTATGTATATATGTAAAGTCATCATGGGCATTGTGAAGATAACATTTACGTTCCTTTAAATTCTTTCCTATCCCCTATAATCACTTCTACTCTGTCAACCCTTAATTTTTTCTCTTAGTCACTAGAGTTTAGCTTGCTGTGGTTTTCTTTCCCTCTCTTTGTCTTTCCCTCTGTCTTTCTGTAATTCTTTCATTCTGTCTGTCATTCTGTCTTTTTTCTCCTGCTCTTCTTATTCTTTGTAACTGATACTTGAGGCATGTCCATGTAGTTTCTCTACCATACATCTATACCACCAAGCTACACCAAGCTCTTTGGTGTCTTTAAGTAATTTAAGACAAGGCCTGGCTAGGTTAGTGAATTTCATGGTATTGCACTTTTCATTCTTTAGAGCCAAAAGACAAGTTATATCTCTGGTGTAAAGAATGGCAAAAAAAAACAAAAAAAAAAAAACAAAAAAAAAAATTACATATTATATGTGGAAAGATTAAATAGAAGTACTTGAAGTTAGAGTATATTTGTAATTTTAGATGATTTTCAGGAATGTTCTTTTTTCTAATATACTTAATAGAAACAGATTTCCATTCAGGAATTCATATCAAGGGGAGCTATACATGTAAATGACTACAATAAACTATCCATTATTCCTATTTTTATGCATATATATATTTAAGATTTATTTATTTATTTATTTATTTATTTATTTATTTATTTATTTATTTTATGTATGTGAGTCCACTGTAGCTATCTTCAGAAACACCAGAAGAGGGTATCAGATCCTGTTACAGATGGTTGTGAGCCACCATGTGATTGCTGGGAATTGAACTCAGGACCTTTAGGAAGAGCAGTCAGTGCTCTTAACCACTGAGCCATCTCTCCAGCCCAGCCATCTCTCCAGCCCCATTATTCCTATTATTGTTGACATTTATATGCATGTTTGTGACTACTCCTGAATGTCTATGTAAGGAACTTGAGCTGGACAGGTATGCTGACAGTGCTTTGTCCTGGTGCTATATTTGCCATTAATAGATTTATTGTCCTGGGTTATGTACACTCTGCCTTGGATGAGACTGAAAGAAATCAGGATGACCCTCAGCACTCCAATTCCAGGGTCACAGGACAGGATGTACTCTCAATTTTTTAAAAAAATTTATTGTTGTTACTGCTAATAAACAAAAATGCTTTTAGTACTGGGAAACATTAACATAAAATTCACTTACCTGTGTTAATTCTGGGAATCTGACATCAGGCTTACTATAATTCTATTGGATGTTTGGGCAATAATTCTGACAATTTCATGCTACTGTACATTAAAGCAAGAAAATAAACAAGTGTCATGTTCTCCAGGGAAGACTGATAAAGGTTATGAGTGATCTGTACATTCTTTTCTCTCACTTTTTTTTACAGTGTCTAACATTTCACAACAACCTCAATCTCATAACACTGAATGCTTCTGCCTCTACCTCCCAACAGCTGGGATCAAAGGCCTGTGTCATCATGTCTAATCGAGAATATATAAATTTTCTTTAAGATTATTATAGACAAGAATATTTTAATCTTTAAGATATAAAATATTTTTAAAAAGCATTATATGTACTCTGCAATACATACTTTGATTAAGAAATAGAAATTTTAAGAAGTTGAATGAATTATTTAAAACTTTATACAAGACAAAGCAATAAAAATTGAAATTAAATTCCCATATTTCCACTTTAAATTATATAGACCACAATATATGTTATCTAATATTTTTATATTATTATCTATCTCCATTTATACAAAGTTCTGTGAAGCTAATAATACACCTTCTACTTCTTAAAATCTCAGACGTTTAGCTTCTAGTGAACAATGAATCAAATTTTCAGTTCTACTTGTTCATCATACAGATTTGAGAATTTAACTGTTTGAGCCTTTCAGTCTCAACCATTCAGAGCTGTGCTGTATGTCTCCCAGAGATCTCATGTAATATATTACATACACTACTTAGCATAATCAATGTGGTAATGTGAATTTTCCAATTTGATTTAACTTTAATCCTGGGTTTAGTGAAAGACTGATTATCGATCAATAATTCCAAATGAGCCCATTACAGGAGGGAGTAAAAGCTGAATTTCTACTCTCATGATCTGCTCCAGTCAGAAAAGCTTTGCAACTTTGCATACTGAAAGGCTAGAACAGCTTTTCATAAAGAAAAGCATTTTTGAGTGATAGGAAGTAGATCTCATTGTCGAGGTGAATGTGTTCCAAGTAGATGAATGTGTTAGTGTCAGGAACACTGGTGTTTCAGTGAAACACATGGTATGTTTATTTTATTTTTTAGACATATATGAATAGAAGTATGAAAATTTGGAAGAATTAGTTACTTCATATTTTATAAGGGAAATGATACTTAAAATTACAAAATCAAGGTCCACTAGCTAGAATAAAGAGCATGCAGTCACTGACAGCACCCTTGCCATGTAATCACACTTTCTAGTTTTTATCAAAATTACTTGAGCATCTGTGTACACTAACATGTTAATGGCATTTTTATTCTTAGAAGCAAACATTTCTTTCAGTAGGTGAATAAATTGCACTGTTCTTAGATACTTGGATGTTAATTATTTAGTGATTCAGAGAAATAATATGTTAAGGCATGAGGACCCAAGACTAAACATTATCTACATCTTACTAGTAAAAGTAACCAATTTGCAAAATCTTTTATTTAGAAAGAAATCTAATTAAAGATATTCTGCAAAACGAGAGATAAAAATATCAGTGGTTTCCAGGAAGGAAGGAATCGCAGAATTGAATGGTGGAAGCATAGAGAACCCAAGGGATCCTCATCTTGACAAAAGTCTCAGACTGCCTTCATTCACAGTTGAGCACAATCTAACTCACATCATAGCCTATGAACAATAAGAATGGTGTGTTAATGTACGTTATCAGTTAGAACAAAATTACAGCTTCATTGACAGTGCTCTAGCACCTGATGGTAAACTGGAGCACAAGGGAATTATGTGTCCTCATTCAGGCTAAGCAACAAATCATCTATGATATATATTTTATAACATAAAATCATAGTTATTTTTACAATTTATAAACCTTTTTCTCAATTTATGATGCTTACACATTTTGTTCTAAGCAATGCAAAATAGTCAAAATAATTTAAGTGACACAATATGGTGCTGCTATATTCTATACTTATTAAAGCAGTACAAAAATAAGATATGATTTTACTGAGGAAGCTTGCTATTTCTATCTTCATCACTCTTAGTTATAGTCACTAATCAACAAGTCTCCAAATATTATATTTAGCAGAAATAACAATTAAATGAGATACCACTAATAGGAACTTGTGTAGGCCAATGTACCTTGCACCCCCCCCCCTTTTTTTCTACTCTATATTTTGTGCTTGGTAGACTGGTAAAAAATGTCTTTATACAAATATAGGGAATTGCTGTCTCTCATTTAGGGGTAGGAGAGTGCTTAAAGACTCTTGTGTACCTCTTGTTATTTCTGATATTGCTGGTAAAAAAAATGCTGTCCTGATTAGCATAGTCACACATATGTTCATGAGCAATGCTTGTAAGCCTCTGGGGTGTATTCTCAAGGAGAGAAGAAAAAAGAAAATAAGAGCTTCCCTCTATTAATCATTCACTGTCCTGAAGATAGCAGTCTAAGAGTTAAATTGTACAATGTAGCCCCACCTCAGAGAGAAGCATTCTTCTCTCATTCAGTGTGCAGATAAGGAAAGTGCAATCGCATAGAGCTTAAGGGATGCATATATTTGCATTAGGAAAGAGCCACATCTCCATGACTCAACTTCATAAACACAATTTCCAGCACCCATTCCTTCATATTGATTCTCTGGATGGAAATTTCCGAAATGTATGAGCTAACCCTCCCCCTCAATCTAGGTGTTTTAAACCTTATAAAAGGTTTATTGCTCAGGGCATCAGTGGGCTGAGAATGTAGCAGATTAGTTAGAACATAATTTTGTTTTAGTCATGTGGCATTTTAAATATTTAACACGTAAGATTAGTAGATAAGATCAGAGAGATTAGTCAAACCTTTGAATAATGAAACTTTTCTTAGCATCCTGTAAGCACTCACATGTGGACAGATTCATAACGAAGATGTTTGTAATTCTCAAAGTTTAACATGAACAGCTAAGAATGGCACCTATGTAAGAACGTTTTGTCAGGTAGAGAAGGAAAATATGTGGGGCTTGTATGAGAGAACCATTTATCTTGGCCAGAGAAGACAATTAGGAGTGTCCAGCTACTGAATGGTTCTGAGATTGTAATTATGATATATCAGTGGCAAAACAAAACAAAACAACAACAACAACAAAAGTAAGACTCAGTAAGTAGCTCTGTAATGGGCATAAGTTGAAAACTAGAGTGCCCATTGCACATCAAATCCCCACTGGGAGCCAAAGGTGGAATGGCCCTGATCTTGAGAAGAATGGACAAAGAGTAGACTTTTAGATTTGTTCCCTCATATCCATTTTCTTTGTTTAAAACTACTTCCTCTGCAGTGTGGCAAGCATTGTCCCTCTGCATTTGAATCACTCTCATGACTAATGACACATTCCACAGAAGTCAAATGTCCTCAGTCCAATTGCCTCTCTCAAGGACAGAGAGGTCAATTGCTTCTCTTTCTCCATAAATATTGAGTCTAACAAAGACCGTTTCTTGGACTTTATTTCCAAATGCCTTCAGAAAGATTAAGAGTTCCACATAGAGCCGATGACTAATGACAACAGTACATTTCTGAACTCATTACACAAGCAAAGCCCATACAGAAAAAGTACACTTTCTGAAAAGACCAATGACGGGCGGTGAAAGAAGGATCCCTCAGGAGCTGTGGGTAAGAGGGATTTATAAGGAATCAGGAAGGAATGGAAAAGGCTGCTGCCTTTGTGTGGTATTTGTTGATGCCCCTCTTAATATAAAGCACCGTGTTAGCCAAGGCTAATTGCAAAGCCTGCTGTGTCTTAACACAGTGAATGATTGATCTGGATTGTTACAGAGAACAATGGTGCGGGCAAGCAGGCATACCTCCTTTGTTCTCTAGTGGCTTTCTCTTCAAAATGCATAGCAAGCCCAGACTGAAGACATGATGTGCGCTGTGCTCCACTGTAATTGTAACCATTTGTAACATGACACACAAAGTTTTTTCAAACAGGTTTCTATTATCTGTTCGTGACAGAGTACATACGTTCTCTTAGTCTGAGATTTGGGAGAATAGTGACATGAGTTACATAAATCGCTGAGTGATCCAGAGGTTATCTACTCTTTCTTTAGATGCTTTAAGCCTTCCTTTTGCTTAATATGAGTCCTAAGTTAGTAATGGAAACCAATAAACAGGGAGGCAAATTTACTCTCAGAGATTGAGGCACAAGATAAACATTTTGCTCACTTATCATGATAATTTATTTGTTATTATTATATGTATAATGAAATAAAATATAATGTAACCATATAAATAATAATGTAAATGCAATATAATAATATAATGTTTCTTTTTCCATGGAGTTTATTTTCTTGGAGAGTTTGTTGTTTGTTTTTCCTTGACCATGTGGCATATTTGCACATTGATTTTAGTTTGCATTTATGTCCGGTTACCAGAAAAAGTGTCAATTTTATTCATTGCTTCATTCTTTTGGGTTTCCCCCCATCTTCTCAAATACCAGAATATTGTATACAAGCTCACAAAAGAAATGCCAATACTTAATATTTACATTTGAGAAATGTCACAGAATTAAAATTGTAACCAAGAGAACAATACACAAGTGTTTTGACTATATTAATTTTCCTAGATGTAACACAAAAAGAATGTTGTGTGAGAAACTTGATTATATCCAAAGGACTAACAGTAAACTTTTGTGGCTACCTAGAAAAGCATGTGAGGGAACTTACCTAGCACCTGTATGCTGCCTTGGCTTTCTTGAATTATTCATATAAAGACAGGGGCAGCTAGTCTAATTATTCGGGAAGTTTCAGAGACATCTCATGTAAAGTTATTTTTGTTAGTAATTCTGTTACTAGAAACTGTGGAAGCCACACTTGAGGTGTCACATGTTACCAGGAAAATTAGAGTGCCCTGTAAGTTTTATTAGTCTGACTAATAAAAGAGTTTAAAAATGGACTTGAAAGAAGAGTCTAGGAAAGTTTTTCTAGCAAACAAAACAAAAACAAACAAAAAAATCAACCAAACAAAAGCAACAAGCCAAACACAAAAACAAACAAACAAAACAACAACAAAAAACAAAAAGCAAAATACCGGGCTGACAAACTATAAATCCTGGCAGGTGTGCAGAAAAGGAAAATGGGGAAAAGGAGGAAGAAATGACATGACATGACATGACATGACATGACATGAAATGACATGACATGACATTGTAAATAGCCACATAGAGGATGAGGGCTGGGTAAAAACTCAAAAAAAAAAAAAAAAAAAAAAAAAAAAAAAAAAAAAAAAAAAAAGCAAGGTAACCTGGAAAAGAGTGTCAAGATTTTGGCAAATATCCAAAGGCATAAAAGAGAGTTAAAAATAAAAAAAGAACAAAAAGAGGTAAGAAAAAAATGTAAGGACTCAGAAAAGCAAGGGGTCAGGTAGGGATGAGGGGAGCTTAACACAGCTACCTGGCTGCTGTTCCACTTCACAAAGAACAAGAATTCTGGGAAGAAAACGTCCATCATCTCTTTAAGGGAATACTTACCCTTTTCTCTTTTGATCCTGGTTTATGGTGAATCAGACTTTCTCATTGGCCTAACAGGATCAACTTTTAAGGGAAGAGACAAAGGCATGCCTCTACCAGGGAGTAGATTCCATTCTGTCCAGAAGGAAATTTCTTTCCTTTAATGGGTCTCGAATGTTACTGTAACAAATCTTTTTTTCCCACATTCTCTCTGTACTTTTTAAATTTCTGTAAAAACTGTAGTCAGGCCACCGGGCATATTGGACTTAAACAATAGTTCTCAGTGGACAGAACTACTAATTAAAAGCAAAATTAATCTTGCAAAACACCAAACAAAAATGTTATATTCACCATTGCTCTGTTAGAATCATGTGTTGGTAGAAAATTCAAAATTAATTATGACTATTAAAACCATCAGCATAGCGACAGTAACCCTTGGAAAATGCCTGGAGGACATTCTACTATTCTATTAATGATTACCCCCTTCAGGCTAACATAACATTTCAAAGAAAGTGAGAGTGTGTTCATACCTCCTGGAGATATTCTCAAGTAAGCCTGACCCAGGAATGCACAACTTCTTCACACATACCCAGCAGTTTGTACTGTAGACTATGTATAGTTTTTCACTAAAGTAAAGGATTCTAGGAAGGGTGTTAAATTACCAGCATCTGGAAAGCAGACCCCAGCTTCAGGACTACGAAACAACTACATCTTCAGGAGTATATTCAGATAATACACTTTCTTTCTTTTATGTAGACTAGAAATCATGTTCAGGCTTGTTTTTTGAAGCAGAGCCCTGGCTAGGGGACTGTTGCTTCTCTTGAGCCACAAGCTGTGAACTGGAACAGCTGTTTGCAGCAGAGCCATTTGAGATTCCTTTGCAATTCAGGGGCCACAGTGTAGAGTGAAAAATTATAAAGGCCATTTTTTGAAATATGTGTAGATTTCTTTGCCCTTAGACCTGGGCAGAAAAGTGCAGATTCCAGAATGAGGAACTGAAAATAAGATTTCAGGCCTTCACTTTCCCCGGGGCACATTCTGGGTGGAGGACATTATTCCCTGAATCAAAGCTCAGGCAGTAGGCCCGCCTATAGGTGGAAAAGGCCCAAGGCAGGAAGACACATTCCTGACCATAAAAAAATACAAGCCATCTAGGTGGGGCTGTGACTGGAGGAAGTGAGAAATATTTTGTAATGATGGTATAGGGGACAGTGACTTGGTAAGACTACATTTTTGAGAAAAATGATTGTACTGAGTAATTTCCATGGCTATTAACCTTTCAGGGTGGGTTTCTCTGGAGTGTTTCACTATTCTTATGTATCCTTGGCAACCCCTCACCCCCTCCCCACTCCCCTGGTTTGTGGTTTTGCTCTTTAAAAGACCCCTTAGCCATTACTCTGGGCCAAACCTTGCTCTTCAGAGAGAGAGCTTGTGGTTTGACCACCGGCCAATTTCCCTAATAAAGCCTCTGCTGATTGCATCCAGGTATGGTTTCTTGTGATCTTTGGGTGGTTGTGATCTCCTGAGACTTGAGGAAGGGTCTCCCGAGTATGGGGGTCTTCAACAATAGTGGCCATAGCACAGCATCTTGACACTGCAAGGGTCCTAGTTCCTCACAAGGGTCCTTGAGGATTTATCTCACAACCTATATTTTGTCACATGTCACAGACTGCCATGAAACTTCAGAATGATGTGTGTGTGTATTTATGTGTGCATGTGTGTATTGTGTCTCTGTTTCTGTCTTTGTGTGTACATAAAAACTATAAAGTTAAACTGAATTTTTTGTAATATTTTAGCCTAACAGTAGTTGTAGTGTTTCTGTGATGTATTTATAGGAAAATATGAAATAAACCCAATTAGTAGGCTTCTGGTTTTATCTCTTTGTCTCTCTTCAAGTACTTACATGGAAAAACTCATAGTCTTTAGAGTTGTCAATGTTATCTTCTTTCACCTGTAACTCCTTAACCACATTTCTGTTCTCTTAATGTAATGTTCAGTCTTGAACATGTGACCAGCCATAATTATCAAAGGTCCAGGTCAATAGACTACACAGTCCTTTCCCTGTTTTATCTCTCACTGAGTTAGTTGGCCCTCAACATCTCATAAACTTTGTAGAATCATCCCGTCCTACTGTAGATACTGTAAGACCCCCCCTCCCATAAAGGGAGGACCTCCCTCAAGCCTCAGAAATTCATGGCCACCCCAATAACTCACAAGACACCATTCTTGATGCAACAGCATGAGGTATATTTCAGGATCAGTTGACTGAGGCCGAGACTCGGGAAACAAGTAGGGGCAGAGGAGTTTCGACCCAGTCTGCTGGGAGTGGAGGGCTTATAAAGTGCAGAACCACAAACCAAGGGGGGTAAAGGGGTTACCAAGGAAACATAACATAAAAACAGTAAAAAGTCTTAAAAAGTCCCAACCCAAATTTAGTCAGGGTCCTTCGGAAAACATCTTATACACTTATCTTTTGTAAGAATGTAACCTCGACCAACCATCTTGTGGTCGGCCAGTTCTTGAGACCACCCAGATGACTTACATCTTTGTTTGTAGTCAGGAATGTGTCTTCCTGCTTTGGGCCTTCCCCACCCACAGGTTGGTTCTCTTCCCTGAGGCTTGAGGAATGTTAATCCAGCAAGTGTCCTCTGACTCAGGGATAATGTACTCCTCCCAGAGGAATGTATCCAGGAGAAGTTAAGGCCTGAAATCTTACATTCAGATCCCCTTTCTTGGAACTAGTGAACCTGCATTCTTTTGCTCAGGTCTAGGGGTCGTAAAAACTTTCTATATTTTTCATAAGTTTTTAATATCTTTCAATACTACATTATTTTCTTTCTTCTTTTTAAGAACCTAGGATTACTATTATTTTAAGATACTATTATTACTTCTGCTTGCAAGATTATATTTATGTCTGTTATTCTTCTTAAGAAGTCAAAATACACAATATACAGTATTATATCATTGTTGAGACTATATCTTTGCTTCACAAATAACTCAGCCTACAGTATACATGATCCATGTCCAGAAATGCTAAAAGAAAGTACCTGTTTATTAAATTATTTCAATGACTATGTTGGATTAATAGAGACTTGGTTCAGCTGCTTTTGTAGATGAAAAAATACATCTCTAAAGAAGATAGACAAACAGCCGACAGGCACATGAAAAGATTCTCAACACCACAGGGACTAAAAAATATAAGTTAAAACTCTATCTGAAATACATCACATGGCACAGCTTTGTGGGCTGGAACATAGACTGATAAAATTGGAAAAATAAGCCTGGTACTGTGATCTCCCATTTCCTAACCATGTTTGACAGTACCCTCAATGATACCCTCTTTTCAAAATAGATTTTGGTTCATATATGTTATCTCAAAAAACAAGGAGAACTAATTAATGCAGCAGGAAGGTAGGTTTAGTTGATAAGGCAGTTATTTGCCATTTCTTCAGTAAATCAAATGTGGGAAAAAACATGACCAGTAATTCTACTCTTAGGTACATACACAAAAGGAACTAAAGACAAAGTCAAGGAAATACAGGTGCACATTTGCTTATACAAGCATGGTAATTAATATATGGCAGTTAAAAACTAATACAAACCAAATGGTTATCAGACAGATTCTCCTATTATATAAAATTTTGAAAATAAACTTTAAAGAAATAATAAATATTTAAAATTCAAGTATACTTTTATAAACTAGGTATATTTTGATTTAATTGCTACATAGCATTGTTTGCAATCAGGAGGCACAGCATGTAATAATCCTCTTATACATTAAGCAGGAATCAACTCAATGCCCATCACTTTAAGCTACTATCATTTTCTTATGACAAGGGTGTTCAAATTGTACATTGCTGAATAGCTTGAGTCATGTACTTATTTTATCTTTTTTTTAATTCACTCTTCTGTTTTCTATCACCTGAGAACTAAATTATTAATATGGTACTGTTCATCACCGGCCACCCATCATCCCAAGTTGCTGGTAGCCACAATAGAAAAATAAGGATTCAAATATTTATTTTATAATTACAGTGTGAAGTATTCTATTTGAATATTTCCTTTTATATTTTTTTGACACAGAGTATCATATATCCCAGACTAACTTCAAAACTTCCTATTCATCTGAGGATGTTTTTGGAATTCTGACCCCAATACATCCCTTCCATTCTGTGAAGTGCTGAGAGTCAAAGCCATGGCTTTCTAGATGTTAGCCAAGTACTTTACCAACTAAGCTTATACCTAGGTCCTAGACTTCTTATATCTTAAAATAAATTTTTCACCTTTCCAAAATAAACATTTTACATCTGCTCCAACGGTGATATGGAATTTATGGGTAAGGGTGTTGTGCTTTAAGGAAAAGATCATATTAATTATGATATTAATACTTACAGAAATGGCAAGGAAGGAAACAAGGAACTGGCAAAAATAGAATCAAACCTCATACTGCTGAAAGTGAGACACATTGCTTTCCTTCCTTTCTGTGGCAGGCTACAAAGGATTTCTAGAATACTGTGATTGGTCCTAAGTGGTGAAAGCAGAAACAGGAAGCAGCATTGCCAGTTTACTTTTGGTAATAATTATGTATGTCTGGATGACATTCAGCCTGTAGATACAGAGATACACTCCCTGCCTCCACATGCACTCAACGCTGACTGAGTTAATCACCCAGGAAATTCAATAAACCTTCAGAAATAAATTTTGGTCCTTATGTCATTCATCACAGCAAAAATGTACAAAGTAATTTTGTAGTCATTGCTATGATGGGAAAGCCTTGTCTCAGATGTGTCTCTCTAAGGGAATTTCACAACCCACTGCAGGCATCTATATTAGAAGCACAGAACTTGATGCATGTTGGTGATACAAACCACACATTAATTAATGATATTAATCAGTCAGCTGTTGAAAAATATATTAGGGTTCAAAAGTGAATTGCTGCTATTAATTTTACTTAAAACAACTGTCAAATGTGAAATGGACTAACGCAAAGCAACATAAAATCAAAAGTCTAATGATATCCTTTCCTTGTATATGTATGTTGATAAACCTGAGCCAGTTGTAAGAGAATGCCTGCAGTCAGTGACAAAGACAGAAATGAGTTGACACAGCTGTGCTCCTCCAACCACTGGCAATGACTTCCCAGCCCCCAAAGGATGATTGAAACTGCATATGGTAGTGAATGAAGAACAATAATTCTGAGGGTCAGTGAGGTGGCTCAGCTGGTAACTACTCTTGCAGCCAAGCCTAAAAATCTGGGCTCAATCCTAGGAACCCATATGGTGGAAAGAGAGAACCAACTCTTGAAAGTTATTCTCCTGTCTTCTTCTATGTGCACTGTGCATATGGACACACCAGTACAGATGGATAATAAAGAAACTTGAGGAAGTGAAGTCCTAGTCAACATTTATTGTTGGCACAGGCATGACCAAATCAAAGACCTCAAAACATCATTCACAACTCTGGATGAATGCAAAGCCTTCCCTCCTGGTCTGAGTGTGAATGTTGACTGTGTGTGGAAAAAATGTTCACTATAGATGGATCCTTTGACATTCATGGTATAGAAACTGCTCCCCTACAGAAACTGCTTCTACCAAGGTTAGCTAATCCTGTATTCTTGATCCAGCTGAATACCATAAACTCTGACTTCCTATTTATTTGTATATAATAATGCCACCTCTTTGTCTAGCTGTCTACAATAATCTGCCTTTCAGTTCAACTATACATGATATATAAACTGAGATTCCAGAGAGATGCAGTTGTTCCACCAAAGAGAATGCTCCACCTGAACGTAATGTTTGTGTGTGTCTGTGTATTATTCATCTTGTCTTCATTTCCTCACCTCACACAGTCAGACCTAAATATCTGGAGCTCTGCAAAAAATGTGTTAAATTAATTAATATAAGAAAAGCATTATAAACAACAACATGGTATATATTAATATAATAATTATCACATAAATAGCAAGAAATAAATGTTGCTTTTTCTGTGAGAATATATTGTATTGTGCTGTACTCACCTTTCTTTTATGATTGTATGCACACAAATTGAACACATGGTTGACTCTAACAGTGGAAAGACTAAAGTCAGTTTTTTTTTGTACAGAACGAGATTGTTTTTATTGTTAAGATACTTGAACAAGATAATTCTGAACTAGAGTAGACTATAATATTGAGATAAATAGTAAAGCTTTAAAAGAGTGTGTGTGTGTGTGTGTGTGTGTGTGTGTTTGTGTGTGTGTGCATCCATGTATGAGTGCAGGTGGGTAGGTGTCCATGAAGGCCATAAGAGAATGCAGGATTCCCTGAAGTGTGAGTCAGAGGCACTATTAGCTGTTCATGTTGGGTTCTGTCAATGTAACACTGGTCTATAGGAAGAGAAAGAAGAGCTCTTAACCACCCACCAATCTCTCAGCCCTTGTACTAGCTTTGGAGCATAGAAAACAGAAAATATGAGACTGTGGAAACAAGTTACTCTGAAACCATATGCCTACCAATGGCTTGACTAGTCATGTTCTTCCCCAAGGTGATTTGTAAACCTTTGTATCTACATCTGAACACCAGCATTCAACCACACTAATGTCAACACACCTGTTTTACATTGATATTTCTTCTTTTGTCTTAGCAACTTTTCTCTAACAAAAAGAATTCCACATAATCAACTTCAAATTTCTGTTTGGAATAAAGGAACACAAATAAAAGTAGCTAATGCATCTTAATTTCTTTTCATTAAGGTATATTCTACTCTGCACAGGAAAGTATTTATTTTCAGCTTAGAAAATGTCTCTATGGGAAACTGACCAAGGATTTGCATTCAAAACTTATTATGTGGGGCAAAAGATAACAAATAAGTTCATTTGTTTTGCCAAAGGTTGCAAGGTAAGATTTAAGAATCAACATTGGTTTCCAGGTAAGACTGACAATAGATAGCATTGTGGAAACCAAAACTATTCTACAGGAGAACAAATAAAAAATTTTATCCAAAATTACTTATTTTATTATAGTAACAGAGCCAAGATGTTGAGAAGGTAGAATTTCTCCTTACTCTTCCAATAAACCAGGGGTTCCTAGGGCTGTGGTTTCATGTTGTTCCCCAAATAATAGATTGTCCTACAGTTTCCTGTGAAGTTCTCCTTTCAGAGGAGACTGGAGATGCTTGCAAACAGCTGGAGTAGTACATTTGTGAGGTTGTCAGATGATTATTATTAAGCTTCTTATTCACTATATCTGGAATTCCACAAAGCAAAGGTGTATCTGTTCTGCAACTCCTTTCATATTTAAAAATGTAGTTGATGCAAGTGATGAAATTCCTTACATCAGTCTCATGTCTTGAACAGTGTTTACTTTTCAAAGGCTTATACCAAATAGCTACAAAAGTCAGTTTTAAAAATTTGACACTTAATTTATTGTTGTTTCTCAGTTTGTTCCAATTAAATGTTCACATTTTTTTGCAAAATAATTTGGTCTTTAAGAATATATCATTTGGAATATAATTCTTTTTAGTATTCATTTAATATTGAAGGAAATTCATGATTCTTTCTTGAAACAGTATGTCAAAACTATTTTCAGATTAGCAAACACATGTATGTGTGCATGTATACATTAATACATACAAATTTGCATATATATATATGTATACATAATAGGGTTGGGAAAATGTTAGATTATCAGAACATCAACTTAATTACCTGAGGACTATTGAAAGCAAATTAGTATAAACAAGGATGAAATTTTGTAATTAAAAATGTTGCAAGTAAAATCTTTCTTTTTGTGAAAACAGCAACTTTTGGGAGACAATTTTATTAGTGTCATTGCACATCAGGGTCATTAGATAATAATAATTCCCGTGTCTGATGTAAACTGACTCTGCTCATATACTTGACGTTTAACATAGGCATAAAGTATTTCTCAAAAATAAAACAAACAAACAAACAAAAAAACTCTGGAGTACTTCATTTTTTTCCTTGTCTGTTATCACAGAAAAGAATATACAAAGAAAATTCTCTATTAGACAGGGATAATTCTTTCTCTACAGCATCAGACATTTTTGTATAATTCTGTACAATCTTTTTGATGTGAAAACTAGCAACAAGGAAGCTTGGTGGTCACAAACTGAAAATAGCACCGACGTTCAATCAGAAACAGTAGCATTATGTTTCAAAGAACAGCAAATCTTACCTACACGTTGGTAAGTTACTGTTAAAGAAATTTTTTTGTTGAGTTCAAGATTGCTTTGTTTTTTAGGTATTTTGTCAAAAGAAAATGAAAAAGGTATGGAAGAAAATACATAACTTTCATATGCTAAGGACAGGGCAGGCAAAATTCCTCTATATATTACTTATTGACTCTAGGGTTGGTGTATCGAGTGATTTCTAGGATGAATATTCTAATCCGAATGATTTTTCTTACATAATCTTGTATGTATGGGTACTTTGCTTGCCCGCATCCCTGTGTACCACATGTTGCCTAGTGCCTAAGGAGGCCAGATAAGGGTGATTTCAGGGGAACTGGAGTTACAGAGGATAGTGAGTTACCATGTGGGTTCTTGAAACTAAACCTGGGTCCTCTAGAAGAACATCAAGTGCTTAAAGACTGATTCATCTCTCTGGTCCCATAATTTGTATGTAAAAGACATTAAAAAACTATTTTTTAAAAAGGCAAACATTTCATGTGACTCATCACTTAAAATCAAAATAAAATGAGGCAATTATGTTCAGTAGTAACTTTTTGACAGATTAGCCCAAATACTTGAAATGACATTAATGTCAAGGCACTATTGGACACGCCCATAGTCCCAGAAGTAGAGTGGTAAGGAAAGAGGGTCAGGAGTTCAAGGTTATCCTTGGCTAGAGGAGATTTGAGTGCAGCCTAAGATAAACCTACTTATTTTCTCATGTTTGATCATTTGGCAAATACCCTGGTATCAGCCTTGTGTTCACAAACCACACTCTGCTTCTGTCTGCAGGCCCCTGCTCCGTGGTCTTCTCTGCTCCAATCTTAGCTAGCCTTTAGTTTCTTTCCTACAGCTCTTCCCTCTTGCTCCAACTCTGGGCCTTCTTGGCAAGTGTCTTCAGAAATGATTTACTGACCCACAAAAGCTGACATTTGACAGTGCACACATACTCCTGGTGGCTGAACTCCTCTTTAGAAAAGGTCCCACCTTAGCTAATTTGGGTCCAAAAAATAAATGAAGTCTAAAATCCACACAAATATTCCACAAGTAATTCCCCCTAAAGGTTAAAATATAAACATAATATTATTAAAAGAAAATCTTCAAACCCTGATTATTTCTGAACGCCACTGTAAAGCCTCATTTTTATGCAAGTTATTCTATAAATGTTTTGGTTTCAAGGCATAATTTATCTCATAGATCAACTAACATACAGAGGTATTTGAACTATTTAGGTAGCATGGTTACAAAAAGTATGGATATATTGTAAAACGCTAGTGTTATAGGTAATTTAAACCAAATGCAATTGGTCATATTAAAAATTCATTACAGAACATATAAACTGGCAGTTTCTTTAGCTTTACATATGAACAGTTGAATATGTTAACGTATGAATGTCAGGTGGTGCCATTTTTCTTCTTTTTTTTTTAAACTACCAAATTCATATTTTTTCTTTCACATTTTAGACTTAGAATAGAAAAAACATAAGTAAAATTTCTTATGCAACATCAAATATGAATACTGGAGTAGAAAATAATAGAATTGCCCATACAAAAATACTCAAGGTAATGTTATGATTCTATTTTCTCTTTTGCACAAATTAGTTCATTGTCCACTTTCATGCTGATATATAAATCACATTTTAAAAAGTTGGGTTCATTTTAAAGTGTATAAGAGACTCATAGAGAATTAAAAATTTGGACAAACATCAACAACATCAAATATCAATAGTCTTTTACAATATCAGCATCAATACTTGAATTTGTTAGTCATCCCCTCCACTACCCTTCGGTTCAGTCAATAACACCTTCTTAGCTGTGGACAGTCCAATTTGGCACATCTCAAAGATACTAAAGAGCTCAGGGAAAGGGTCAACCGAGGAAGGGTTTGTAATAAGCATACTAGTAAACTGTTTTTCAATGCACATGGGACTTCTTTCATCAGAATGGCTTCTATTGATTGAGAACAATGTTGAGAAGACAAGAGGATTCATTGAAGCCAGATTCTTTAGAACAGCAAAGATCACTAGGCTTTTAACAACTTGAACTCTGAGCTTGGAAAACAGGTGTAAATCACTTTTTGAAGAGAAAAACCACTTGAGTTTAAAGTTCTTGGTTTCTCTAGTGCTTATCTGTGAACACAATCTACAGATCTAATAAATCAGCCTTAAGTTTTTATGTTTGTTGGCAAATGTGTTTACCCTTTGGGCCATTTTCTAAGCCCCATTAGTATAATTTTTGAGCCTTGTGCAGATCAGTTGAATCAAACTACTAAATATTGATTAGTTTTAAGATTCAAGTTCGTTTGTATGTGTGCAAGTGTGTGTGATCATAACTGAAAATTTTTGTAGTGGAATTTAAAAGTACAGTGCTCAAATTTTAGCTGTACCTACTATGATATAAAATAGATATCAAGGATAAAACCAAATCAAACCAAACGGAAAGCAAAACAGTCAGACCCATTCATTTAGTTTAATTCAGACTTTGTCTCTTTGAATACCCACATATTCATTTTCTCATATGCAAAATATATTTTTCATTTTTGATTTATAAGCAAGAACCTAATCTTTAGCTTTCTTCCTTTGACATAGTTCACTTAGCATCGTGTTCTGCATGCAATTTCATCCATTTTTTTTTTCACAAATGACAATATTTTTTACTTTTATAGAGGCTCGGTAGTATTTCATTGCATAGCTACACCAACTTTTCCTTATCTGTTCATTTTTTAATGAATATTTTGGTTGACTCCAGATTTGAGATTCTATGGATAATGCTTGAGTAAACAACATGCTTATCCAGCTGACTTCTTGGCATACTGATTTAATTTATTTAGTATCTTGTGGTAACTTTATGTCTTTCCCCCCCCCCCCCCCCCCCAAGGAGTTGCATAACTCACATTTCTAACTACCATATCCAAGAGTTTAATTTTCCCTGATCTGTATAAGCAATCAGTATGTATCATGTTTTAGCTATAAATGTGCTGGGGAATGCAGATATCTAACTTGCTAATGATCTACAATATTGTATATTTTGGCATATAACCATTGTCCATATGTGAGATATACATTAGTATCCAGTCAGATTTAAGAAATATTTATGAGTTCATTTGTCAATTTTTAATTGAATAATTTGCATGTTTCATAGAAAATTAAGTTCCTTCTACATTTTAGAAAATAATGACTTAATGGATATGTTTGGTTTATAACAGCTGCATAGCATAATGTCATTAGGAATCATTTTACCACTACATGTTGCTCATGTTTTTTCATTATTAGTTATGTAAAATCAGACAAGTCCCCACTGTTCTTTTCTGATACACGTTTGGAAAAAATAAATTTTAGTAAAATTTATAAATTGGTTAAAAGTTTAAACTTCTGCCTTTAAGAATCCAAAAATATAAGTTTCTATAGCAGTTTGTCAAATTTATATTAAGTCAAAAACAAAAAAAATTCAATGTTACAGTAAGATGAAAATATGTTGGTTTTGATACATGATCAAAAATTTAATTTGTACTTATTTTCTAAAATACTGTCTTCTCTACCTCTACTCTTACTGTATTTGAATAAAAAATAATTTGTCAGGTTCTCCATTAATGGACTTGAATTAATATTATTAGAGTTGTTCTTGCACTTCCTCATAATTCGATGATGAAATATTTGAGTGCCACTGTGCCTGGCTTTGAATATTTTTATTTATAAAAAAACTGTAAAATAGCAAAATTGATATTGCATCTTTATATTGTAGGAAAATGCTTCTTCTGTAAATAAATAAATATTAAATACCCAAATTAATATGTTTTGAATATCTTTCTGTGATCATTTCTCTTCCAAAATAGCATTTTTATTTCATCTCCTTAGTCTTAAAAACACTCTAGTATTAAATAAAGGTAATGGGTATTGGGCTTATATTCTCTAGGTCACCAGTGCTTTATGTGAAGCGGAACAGGATTCCAGAGAGCATCAGGTCACAGACCTACTAGAAGCTCCTGCTTAAAGTTCACATGCATACATCAAACTGTGGGCACATTCCCCAGCGGGCTGGCAAGTATGGGCTCAAACCCTAGAAGAAGAATGTAGGTTAAAACAAACTGAAGGCATCTGAATGATAACACTGAATATCAGAGTGTTTGATGAGAAAAACTGGGCAAGCACTGTGTAGAAATGTCTCTTTTTCCTCTCTGCTGCTGCCTGCATGCAAAAGCATGTGAATCTGACCAGAAGCATAAAATGGTTCACTCAATAAACAATGTTATAAGCATAATAATTATGAATAATTCAATTTCAAATGCCTAGTCTTGTACCATTAAGCTTTATATACTTTTTCCTTTGGTCATAAAGGCATGATTATATTCTTGCTGATACCAAATCCACCGAGAAGAGAAAGGGTTGCTGCAGGCACAGGAACCACTCAAGCCTTCACCAGATACAGCATTCAGGGAAGGAGTAGGACATGATGCAGCAGATATTTTTAAAAGAATGCTAGCAGCCTCACTGGAAGAAATGCAAATGGTATTTGCTAGTCCACGCCACCTAGACACTTCACTATTTGAATTTGAGTCAGACAAAAAAGAGCATGAAATTGCTCTCTCCTGATTCCTCTATGCTTTGCTCATATTCTGTGCATTGTAAGTATAGCTTCGTACTAAGATCTCTCTCATTTTTGTTAATCCAACTTAACCATCTGACGTGTTGTTCTGCTTTAGGTACTCTTGTGCTTATTGGCCCAAATCTAAATTCCTATTTAACCCCTGAGAGTACTGCATAATTCTCTGAATGCAAATTACCAGCCTTCCATTTCATCACTATTTATTAAAACTTTTTTTCTATTTGAGCGAATACTAATACATTTCAACCAAATGTTAAAAATACTTACAAATACTAGAATTTTCTATGATGTTTCTTAAAAAGATACCTACCTATATTGAAAATAAATATTCATATAATAACCCAAAATACATATCCTTATTTTTTATTATTGATACTTTGAGCCACATATTATGATCTCCATGATGACTATTACATTATATAATGTAACAGGTTTAGATTTTCCTGAAGCATCTGTAAACAATACAAGTCAGCTATCAATGGGGCAAGAGTGATGGATCAGAAGATATATTCTCACATAAGAACTGACTTCAGTTCGCAGAACTCATTTAAGGCTCACAACCATCTGCAACTCTAGTTATCATGGATCCAATGCCCTATCTGACCTTTGTGAGAACTCACATGCACATACCCTCAAACAGAAATACAAAAAAAAGCACAAACCAAAGGCAAAATACAACCTTCCCTACAAAACAAAAACAAACAAACAAACAAACAAACAAACAAAAAACCAGAAATAATGGCAGAAGATAAAGTAAAACCTGCCAAACTAAACATGTACAAAGCCTGTGCCTCTGATTTCCTTCTGGATAAATTCAGGTAACTGTGCTCAGAATGACATGACCATGTATACTTTTTAAAAGTTGTTCTGTCAAGTGTGTATGTGTGTGTGTGTGTATACTTTTTAAAATTATATAAGAAGTATATATGTATATGTTGAGGTCCACACTAGCTTCACGTTGGGGCGGCCAAAATAAATGTTGCAGCCCAGGCAAAATGTTGAGGCCCGGCCGACCCATGTTTGGGCGGCCACTGTATCCTGGCCCAAGCTGCTGCTCCGGTCTGCGTGTCGGGGTTCAGCAAGAGCGAGGGTGAGGGCAGACTCAAAGAATGGAGACCAGACAGGGTGTGATTCAATCCCATTTATTCTTCAGTCTCTCTTCCTCTAAGTGTCTCCTGTCTGATTCTTCCTCTATAGTCTGATTCTCTACTGTCTGCCTCTGCCTTTTATATGTCTTACTTCTAAGCCACTCCTCTAAGTTACACCTTTAATCATGCCCTTAGGTCTTGTCTCTAACTCTGATCTCTATACTTCTAAGTCATACTCTTAAGTCACACACCTTTAATCTCACACACCTTTAATCTCACACACCTTTAATCTCAAGGTATCTAAACCAAGATTATCGGAGTGTGCTCAGCTGTTGTAGGCTATTGTAATCCAAATCTCATGTCAGGATATATGGCTCAAGATGGCTGCAAAGCTGATAGCCGCTTTCTGCTAAAAGTTTGCCCCCAACATGTATATATACTTGTTAATTATAGGTATATATACACATAAACACATATATTTAACTACCCTGTAAATAAATATTCATATAAAAACCCAAATTGCATATCCTTATTTTTTTATTGAAACTTTAATTCATTGATAACATTGTTATCTCCATGATGACCATAACATTGCATAGTATCACAGGTTTGGATTTTCCAGAAGCATCTGTGTATACACACACACACACACACACACACACACACACACACACGTATATGCTTATAATATAGGTCACAATTCAGAGTCTTTGGATCCATCCTCAAAAAGATGTATGATATCTGAGATGACCCAGACCATGATTGTGTAAGCTTGTTGTACGGCTGGTCATGTTTGTTGGGTCAGGAAGCAAAACATTTAAGAAATAAGACAGCTATGTCCACCAACCTGGCCCCATCTATAAATGGTACCACAACCTCCTAAAGTGTCACCATCAACTGAGCACCAAGTCTTCAAATATATGAGCATGAAAGAGTTATTTCAATTTCAGATTGACAGGTCTAAAGACCTTGTCATTCTGAGCTATGAACACTGGACAGACAAGGGGAACTGGGGATGTCTCCATTCTGAGGGCTTCACTTTTTTTTTGTCTGAAGACACAACTCTCAGTTTACTCAGGGGTTCAACTATTTGTTCTAGTTCCTCCTGCCTGTATAATCCATTTCAACGCTGAGGTTTAAAGTCCTTGGTTAGGTCTTAAGTTACATTGGAAGTTAGCAAAGAGTGTTATCTTCTGTTACAATAGGCATCAGATGAGTGAGCAAGTCACTAGGTGTCTCTGGGGAGCAGAGACTCAAGAGAACCGGTAGCTATTTCCCATTTAGAGATGACTGCAATGGTTGGAGATAGCACTCTAAAACAAAATCAGGAACATACTGAGGGTAATGGTACAGTTTTTTTTTATCTCAGCTCCTAAGGAGGCTGACTGCAATGTTAAGACCAACCTGGATACAAAACTCACCCAAAGCCAACCTGGGCAATTTAGATAGACCAGGTTTCCAAAAAAAACCCAAAATAGAGGGCTGGGAGTATTACCCAGTGGTAGAGTACTTCATTAGCATGTGTGAGGCCCTCATTTCATTCAGAGGACTATGAGGAAGATAAGCAGTAATAAAGTAATAACAATGTGGACATAAGCAATAGATGACACAAGGGCAAGCCCAGCAGACTGCTCATCAACTCAGCAATAATGGTGGAATGGGAAGCCCAGCAGAGTGTACAGCTTCAAGTAGAAGCAGTGCAGAAGTCTGAAAGAGCAAGCAGGCCAGGTGAGATAGAGCTAGTCTGGACTCCCTCACCGAGGACACGTCATACACACAACTGCATAATCCAGCTTCAGTATCTCAAATATTAACTGTTCCTTCATAGATTCAAAATGTCTCAAACATTCACTACTTAGCATTCACCTGGCTTCAGTAACTGCCTAAATACAATTACTGCCATAGTCCAGCTAAATTTTCTAGATAAAGTTGAATATAACATTCAATGTATATTTTAATTTTAGGGTTTCTTAACTGTATCTTGCAGGTTCAATATTCTCTCTCTCTCTCTCTCTCTCTCTCTCTCTCGGAGGTTTATAATTAAATGTAATATGATGAAAGCTAGCAAGCTATATAAGAAGCATATATCTCTGAAACAAATGTTTAAATGTGGTTTGTTCTAAGAGGAATTTACATCAGATCTTTGTGGGATAAATTATGTAACATTCTGTACCTCAGATTCATCATGATTAAAATGAAGGTGTTAGTCTGGATAAATGTTTGGTCTACTTTAACTTTCAGGCTTTAAGAATATTTCAGTTTTAATATCTACTCACCTATCAACCAGATAGTATCATATGGCTATCTGAGACTGAAAACAAATGAATCTGTAGTTAAACTTAACCGTGGTGTTCCTCAGGACATTTGACCTTGCCATCAATTTTGGCTCCTAAATAAAGAGTGCCAATGTTTTGAAAAGAAAACGAGAAAATAGAAATATCACATTCACACATCAGACTTTGCACAGTTCCAACGAGGAGGATGGCTGAACAGTATGAATGGAGTTTGGACATGTTTTGGAGAAAAAAAAAAAGTAAAAACTGAGCCAAATATATGAAGCTGAGCATTTATATGATCAATTCCTCACTTTCTCGTTAGGTGCACTTCCCACTAAGCTCAGTATTAGGGGTAAGTATTCATGTAGTTGATGTAAATACTGCAGTTGCAGTTCACTACCATCTTGCCACATAGTGGCATCACACTGAGCCAGCAAACATTCTAATCTCTGCTGGGCCATGGGGCTATGGAGTGCTTAGTCTTTTGAAAACCATCGCTTTTTAAGTTCTTGCATATGGTGAATGTCTGCAGATTTGAGATATAGCAATTCTCTTTATATACAGACTAGAACGTTCTAGTCTATTTCCGCAGAGACAACAGAAGAGTCTGCAGAAAACCCCGGTACCTATACTTGGCTACTTCAGCTTTAAACCAGCAGGAAGCAATAACGATATCCGAATCCAATTTTCCCTCATATTCAAGGACATTGCAAGGTTCAAAGGATCTTGAAGACTACTTCCCATGATTAGGGCAAAGGGACATATTAAGGAGTAAAGAAGATGTGGAGAAAAGCACGTAATCTTGCAGAGGAAAAATATAGCATGTAGGGTTGCTCTTACTCTGGGTAGACGAATGAAATGAGGCACTGGCTGCAGAAGGACCACATTGCAACACGGGTCAAAAGCTGATGTTACTGCCCTTTAGTCTATCCTTCCCTTTACAGATGGAATGGGAGATCACTGAAGAACGGGCATCCTCTGGAAGCATTGTAGAGGCAGCTCCTAGATGTCAGGAGCTCTTCACCTCACGTGACTAACATCAATTTGGCTTCACTCCTAAGTTACTCCCAGCCTGCATAAGCATGATTCTATCTAATTTCTGTTTGAACATTGTTTCTCAGTTCAAATGATATTTTCTGTGGCTTGGGTTCTAACATCTCTTTTAAGCTTCCTTGGACAATGAGTAGTCCGCACAGAACTCTCCCTTTCCTAACTTCTGCTTCACAAACTCTCATAATCCTATAATTAGTCAGGAGCTTGTTATTTTATGAGGAAGCCTTGCAAATGTACTCAAAGAAGTTTGACAAATGAAAATCGGACATATCTAATTTGAGTTTACTCAAAAACCTGATATGGGGAAACAAAATATAAAATGTTACAAGGTGAATGAGAAGGAAGTATTTTTCTTTGGGTTAGGCAAGGGGTGCTTATTGAAGTAGGCATTTGGAAGAAGTATTTTAATATCTTTCTTCAGAAATAGATACATTTATAAGTACACTGTATAAAAAGTAACAAAAGTTATCAAGCACATTATTTTTTTAATACCAAAAGTAAAGATAAACTTAAGAGTTGTCCTCCAGCCTTACATCTGGTGTCTAGAATAACTATGCTAATTGATGACACTGTGTTTGGTGATTTCTTAGCTCTCAAGTTTGCCATCACTATCAGTGTAAAGTACAAAAAAATTAGACTATGACATCTTGATCCAAGGAACCCACACTATTGAATACTGTCTCATTTAATGCTCACATTTTGTCTTAAAATTCATTCCTCTTGCCAATCTATGAAAAGATATATGTGAAAAGTAAACATGAAGAAAAATCTGCCTTCCAATTCTCCAAACTGTTGCTCGAATCATGACAATGCTTAGGCTCTGAAAAGTATTTTTGGTTTATCTTGTCAGTTTGTTTGATAGAACCTAATAAATTAAGTTGTTCAGCTCCCTAGTATAGCTCCAACTTAAAAAGGTAATGCAGAGTGTATTGTCAATAGTATTTATAAGAGCCAATATATATTGAGTTAAAGTGGTGACCCCAAGAGGCAACTTCTCAGACACTGCTCAATGCCACCCTCAGGGTGTCTTACTCTTTTTTTTTTTTTTAAACTGGGTTACCTTGTTATCTGTTCCCATAATGTACTCAAATGAAGAGTAAATCTGTATTGATCTAAAGTACGATTTCACAATATAGTGACTTTAATATCAACAGGGTAAAAAATAAGTCTTGGCATACTGACAGGAGCCTGATATAGGCTCCTGAGAGGCTCTTCCAGAGCCTTACAAATATAGAGGGGATGATTACAGCCAACCATTGGACTGAGCACGGGGTCCCCACCCCCAATGAGGTCCCCAATGGAGGAGTTAGAGAAAGGAGCTGAAGGGGTTTGCAACCCCATAGGAAGAACAAAAATATCAATCAACCAGACCCCCAGAGTTCCCAGGGACTAAACTATCAAGCAAGGAGTGAACATGGAGGAATCCATGGCTCTAGTGACATATGTAGCAGAGGATGGCCTTGTCAGGCATCAGTGGGAGTACAGGTCCTTGGTCCTGGGAAGGCTCAATGCCCCAATGTAGGGGAATTCAAGGGTGAGGAGAAAGCAGTGGGTGGGAGGGTGAGGAAACATCCTCAGAGAAGCAGAGAAAGGGGGTGGGATAGAGGGTTTTGGGGGAGAACGAGGAAAGGTGATAACATTTGATATGCAAATAAAGAAAATATCTAATAAAATTTTAAAAAAAAAGAAAAAATTCTTGGAGGGGGTCAAAAGAACATATTACCCTTCTTCATAAAGGAAATATAACATGAAACACACAAATGGGTTTATAAAGCACAATGAGGTGATTAAAAATGGAAAATCTGGGTAACTCAATCACAAAAAAACACACTCAATGATAATTGGATATTAGCCCAAAAGCTCACAATATCCAAGATACAACTCACAGACCACATGAAGCTCATGAACAAGGAAGACCAAAGTGCAGGTGCTTTGGCCCTTCTTAGAAGGGTTAACAAAATACTCATGAGAATAAATATGGAGACAAAGCTTGGAAACTGAATGAGGGGCCATCCAGAGACTGTTCCACCTGAGTATCCATCCCTTGTGCAGTCACCAAAGTTAGACACTGATGTAGATGCCAGGAAGTGCATGCTGACAGGAGCCTGATATAGCTGTCTCCTTAGAGGTCTGCCAGAGCCTGAAATATATAGAAGCAGATGCTCACAGCTAACCATTGACCTGATCATGGGGTTCCCAATGGAAGAGTGAGAGAGAAGACTGAAGGAGCTGAAAGGGTTTGCAGCCCCATGGGGAGAGCAACACTATCAACCAACCAGAGCTCCCAGCATCTAAACCACCAGCCTGGGAGCACATAGGCAGGAACCCATGGCCCCAGCTATATGTATGTGTATATATATATATATATATATATATATATATATATATGACATTGTCAGGCATAGGTGGGTGAGGAAGTCCTTGGTTCAGTGAAGGGTGGATGCCCCAGTGTTGTGGAAATCATTGGTGGGGAGGTGGGAGTGGGAGAGTGGGTGGGGGCATATCCTCATAGAAGCAGAAGGAGGGGATATGGGAGAGGGAGTTCCTGGGTAGGGGGGAATGCAGAAAAAGGATTACATCTAAAATGTAAATAAAATATACAATAAAAAATTTAAAAAAAGAAAAAGAAAGAATACTCAAGAGCCAGGAAACCAATAAAGGTAGACTCTTGGGATAGATCCTGTAGTGAGTAGAGCTTGATACATGATGTCAAATGGCCAGGTGTTCACCAAGACACGAAAGGTTCTATTGGTTGTAAGGAGATCACTGCCATCAATAATTTTGTATGCATGCCTGGAAGAGTACCTTCTAGATTGTATCACCCAAAACTCTGTCTGTTTCACAGTGGAGGCATACTTTTTCACGCCTTCTGGAATACACCAGGAATGTGGTTCCTAGAAAACACTTATAATTTTCCCTTTTTGTATTATATGATAAAGCCGTCCTAGGAGAGATGAACAACATCTCGTTGTGGTTTTCATTTGAATTTCAGATCCTAAAGGCAGGCTATGATGAGTGTCTTTCAAATAGGATCAGTGTCAATTTTAAGTGAGGCAAAAATTCAGGAAATGCTAAGTGCTGCCCATTCTTGGAGCACTTATTTAAATAAGTAAATTTGCAAATTTCATGTTATGTGTCTTTTAATAAAATAAAAATTTTGAAACAAAAAGCCAAAGAAGAAGGGAAATATGAATCATCCTTATTTTGAAGTAGATAAAAAGACCTTGATAATGTACTGGAAATATCCTGCCAGGAAAAAAGATACTCAAAGGGAAACCTGTAACACCACACCCCTCCCATTTGACATTCAGACTGTTGAAATAATTGCCCTTAAGAAATGAATATTTATGCCGGGCACTGGTGGCACACGCCTTTAATCCCAGCACTTGGGAGGCAGAGGCAGGCGGATTTCTGAGTTCGAGGCCAGACTGGTCTACCGAGTGAGTTCCAGGACAGCCAAGACTATACAGAGAAACCCTGTCTCGAAAAACCAAAAAAAAAAAAAAAAAAAAAAAAAAAAAAAAAAAAAAAAAATTGCTTTCAGAATCTCATTCTAGAAGAAGCAAAAGGCTAAAACTTGAACCAGAGGAAGAGCTTCTTGCCCAGCAAGAGTTTATACAATTCTAACAACATGTCAGATCACCTTTCAGGAGAGTGGATGGGTGGATCACTCCATGACTAGGACTAAATATCTCTTGTTCTGTTTAAACATAAGCCTTATGTCAGGACTCTGGAGAAGGACTTGGGGGGTGGGGGTGGAAGGGGATCACTGAACATCCCACTTATTCCAGATGTGGCTCAATTGAATACATTTTTTTTTTCATTTTCTTTTGTCTTTAGTAAGCCTATTGAGGACAGGAACAAATATAGGTTAGCAGTGCTACCATGGCTAAGTCTTGGTCCTAATGTCTCTAGTAATTATAACCCCAGGCCATGGAACTTTTGTTCTATACAATAAAAGAAAAGTCTTCTCATTTAAAACTGAGTATGGGCTTTGTTGAATGTGAGAAGAGAAAATGCAAATGTAAACAGTTTTCTTCATTAGGGAACATAATACCCAAGGATAATGCTGTAACCCAGCTATTCTGTAAATGTAACAAATGCTGGCTCAGGAGATTGAGAATTACATGTTTAGTTACTTGTTCCTAATGTATTTTATATCTGTAACTCTAAAAATCTTCAGCAAAAGACTACATTATGTGAGCATGTTAGGAAAACTACAATGAATCATATTCATCTGTAACAAATTGACAGATTTATCCTTTTGAGACCAAGAAGGCCATTTCACAATGTCTCTAACCCCTGTGTCAACATGGTGTCTGTGGGTGACTGTTCCATACTTTGCATTTTCTTATGTGCAATGAAGAATGGCTAAGGCATTTTGCAAAGTAAAGTACCTGAGAATACTGCAGTGGCTCAGCCTCTGAAAGCTGACCTTCAGAGAGTAATGAAAAAAGCTTAATAGAAATTCCTGACATTGTAAAATGATGAAGTTGAAAATAATGTACTTTAGTCACACTTTCAACACAAAATAAAACTGTAATACAGAAATATGGCATGCCCTCACTTTTGGCGAAACACATCAGATAGTTATGTTGTATATTTTAATAGATTTAATCTCAATAGCAAATGTCTCCATTATCATATTGTTGGCCTATACAGAACAAAACCTATCCAGTCCCTAACTCTTGATTTTGTCCCAGTTTTTATTACTCCTTGATATGCAGTGCCTTGATAAAATACCTTGCACTTAACTATGTGACTATGACAATGTGTACCATAAAGCTAAATAAAGAAAAGTTTTTTTTTTTTCTGAAGACAGATGAAATGATAACATTCAGGTCATTGCTTATGTATTAAATGACACAACTAATTAGAACTGGGTTTTTCTTAAACGTGAAAAAGAACATTGTAAAACAGTATAGGATGAAGGCAAAGATGATAGAGTCAAGTGGAAAACATTAGAACCAGCCTATTAAACTGAAAGGTGAGACGAGATGTGAGAAACTACACTAGCTAGTATGGCAGCAGCTAGCTCTGTGATATGATGGAGTGCTGCAAAGCTCACTGTCTCAATTATTCCTTTCTATTCATAAGCATAATGTAAGATTTCAAAAATCAAAATTTTAAAGATACCTCCATTTTAACTTAATATTGATTGCATTCTAAAATAATATTTTGAGCATACTGCTATATAATTTACCAGAAATTTACTGATCATGTTCATTCTTCTATAATGCATCTAGTATGAGACAAATTGCACATCTTAGTTTACTGAAGACAACAGTGCATTACAGAAAGTCACAATGGGAACTTCATCAAGGAACAACATAACAATGAACATCAAGAAAATCAGTGTAAGCTTCTACTACATTCTCCAATGGCCTCTATCAATTCCCAGGTCACATTCCTAATGACCATAGTGGCTGTATTACTTAATGTCAAATAGTAACCACTTTGAGACTTAAGACTGTTGCCACTATTTAGTCAATAGTTACAGATTCCAGTTGGCAGTTGGAACAATATGGAATTAAGACATACTTCCTTCTCACAGGGATGTATATTGTAGCCTTCATAGAGCCCAGGGAATTTCCTCATGTTCTCATTTGCTCTTTTCTATAGTCCCTTCACATATGCTCTTCCACTCCCATGAAACACATCATTGACAGCTCTTTGTCTGGCTCATTTCATAACCACCAAACATCTATTAGTTACTCTGTATAATTTAGTGTCTTTCTTCTATGTACTATATAACAATAAATACCTCTCCTTTGCAAAATCCATGTGAGGGTTCAGTTTTGTTTTCTCTTTACAAGGAAACAAAGTAGAATTCAGGTCTATCCACATCTATTCCAACATCCATGTATCTTTAGGCTGTACTTTACCCTGAGAGGTGCTGTTTTAGAAAATGTATGCTTGCATGTGTGAATGATGTCAATGTACCTGGTAAATAAAAAAAAATTCTGAATCCTCAATTATTCTTTCCAAGTAATTATCATTGTACTTTGAATTTATTTATTTTTATTTTCTTTAAATAATTTTATTTCACTTTATTTAAACAAACTTTACTTCAAGAAAAAAGAGCAAAAAAAATATGAGCACTGATGTAATTGCTATTATGTTAAAACATTAGAACTGGATTCATTAGTTTTTATGGATTCTGTCTGAAATAGTGCACACTCATACATTGAGAGTAAATAAATTCTCAAAATGTGGCTTATACTAGTTATGATAATTAAAATGAAACAGGAAAATGAGAAGAATTATAACTAAAGAATGTCTCTGGATGAGCTATGGTTTGAGCATGTTTCCAAAATTTGTGACTTTTACTTTCCACTGAGTAGTTATGTCTAATGCTTTATGCTGAGGTCATAGGGAGGAACCTCCATGAAGGGATTGGTCTTTATACCTCTTGAATGACTTATAAAGTGAGTTGCTCAAAGCATCACCCCCACATGGCCTCTACTTTTCTCTTTGAGTTGGAGCAGAATAGGATTATCCCTGTATTTGTTTGCCCAATCTTTGACTTGTCATTCAAAATAAATCTCTGGATAAATTACCCATTCACAGGTGTTCCATTGCAGTAACAGGACAGAGATCAGGGCAATGTGCCTCTTCTTTTGGACTTAATCCATTAGAAACCAGATAAGCCACAGAATAAAAATACATTGAACACATTGCCTTGATAAGTTGTTCAAGTAAGATTTTTATTTTAAATAACCTGCCCTGCTCCCTAGCAAAGTGTTTCCATACTTTAATCCTTCCTGGAATTGTCTCAAAAAAAGAACATATTCACTTCAAGAACAGAGTCACAGAAATTAAAAGAATCTTACCTTCCAATTTACATTTTTTTTAAATAGTAGATCCCCAGTGCCCTCTAAAGGGGTGAGTTTCCAGTAATGAAACAGGAATTGTCAGTTGCTCAAGAGAGATATTTGAAATGTTAAGTACATGCAGAGATTACTAATTTTTTTTGTTAGAAATTGGTTCTCACTTATCAGAGACAAAAGACTGGCATAGCACGTGGATAATTAAAGAAGCTGCTGCCAAGTATATGATTTTCCTTCTTCATTATTAGTCTTTAATGATTGACAAACATTCCTTATCTAAATAAAAATATATCAGTAACTAAGAAGTGATTGTTTTCTTTTGTATTGTTTGAAAGTCTTGATACAGTATGTTTTGATCACATCCACCCTTTACTCTTTTTTCTACATGATTTATGTACTTTTAATTAACATATGGAACTGTTCCGTTGTGCCTTTCAAGTGGTTTTACTATAGCCAACCACTGCCTCAATACCTCATCTTTCTACCCTATTTTCCATAAAAAATCTAAACGTTAGTTGAGTGGGTGTGATCTAAATGTCTCCTTTAAGCTGAACACTTCACAGTCTCTTATTTTCAGGATGCTTATAGTTGTGGATCTCTGTGTTAATTGCCATCTACTGAAAAAGAGTTTCTCTGATGAGGGAGTAGACATTTCCTAGTCTATGTGTATAAATATAGGTGAGTGGAATCTAGTTTAATACAGCCAATTAAATAGAAAAAAATGGTAGTAGATTCTCACCTCAGGCCTATAACCTACTTTGTAACAGATTCTTGGTGTTCTATTAAGAGTGGCAATTATGTCTCATGTCTAAACTCCAATCAGGAAGAGATTGATCACTCCCATAATCTTCATGCCATTATTCTATCAATGGGCATACATATCTTGCCAAGCCAGTCATTTTTGGAACTGGCGACATTTACTCCTAAGTAAAATGATTACAATTACAATGTTTCCAGAGTGCTACTGAGGCCACAGCGTGCTTGCTTTGGTTGGGTCCCTGAGAGGAAACTCTGAAAAACCACTGTGTGAACTTACAAAGCTAAACCTTAGATTGTTAGTAAGATCCCATGATATTGATAAAGCCAAAACTGTCAGAAGCCCACGGAAACATCACCCATATGAAATGGACATGGAAACAGATTGTGAATTTATTTTTATTTAATAAATTCTGTAATTATAAAAATATGGATGCATATATGTTTGTGGTATAAGGTGATAATGTAAAAGAAAAAGTGTGATAGCTTTCTTTTCTCACAAGTCATATGCTTTATGGATAATGAATATGAGAATGTAATCACTCTTGTCCTCTGAACTGATGTGCCCACAAAACAAAATGCTATACTTTTGTTCAACATTCTATAAGGCTGATTGACTTTTAAAAGGGCTATGGCTAAAAAGTTGGAATGAGGTCAATCCAGAACAACTTATATTGGGCTACTGTTAAAACCTTTAATAATCATATATTTCCTACCACTTTATGTGTCCTAATAAGCTTCTAACTATGAGGTAAATTTTTTTTGGATGCACAAAGATCATTATTTTCTTATCACCCAAAGGCTAAGAATGTCATTAGATAACACCTGAAGCATACACTACATATCTTTCTGCTCCACTGTAATATGTGTAGCTGCGGTTTCTAACAATATATTTTAAAATAACTTGATTTTCTTGGTTATATTAGTATAAAGACTTCATAAAACCTCAAAAGCTACAGTTGAACAGATTTGAGTAATCATGGCCACACAAATTTTTCTCAAAATTAACTAACTGTATTTTCCTTTGAGTGGAGAATAATGTTTTGCATTAATAAGCACCACATTGTGACTTATAGTTACAAGTCAATGAGATGTTCTTCCAACTTTCTAGGTTAGCCTCTCTCATTCTCATTGTTCTATACTTTTAATTCTTCTGTCTTATTGCAAGTGGTAAAATATATCAGTGCCAAATATATTTTAACATATGAGTAATTCTTTATTGTTGCTAAATTATTGATGCTGATATTAAACAAAATATATATCCCCAAGGAGAGTGATCCAGTTACTGCAGGTTCTGATTGGGTAGGGAGTTAGTGAATTTTGATACTTAGAGTGAGTTCATGAAATTAGGGCAATTTAAAACACATAATGTAATCATATCAAATTAATATTCTATACTCCCTATTGTTTTTGTATCTTTTGGATACAGATTGACTGTATTTCTAATCCTTAAAGATATAAAAAATTCAGCATAGAGACTTCAGATATAACCTAACAAACTCAAATTTAGGCCTTCCTATCTTTCTAGCAGGCAGCTTTCCCCAACCTTTACCTGGACACAGACAGGTGCTGGCCCACTGCTGGAGCCTACATGGTAGACTTGTTTTCTCTTTCCAACATACCTGAGTATAATAAACCATTTTAGACTTTTTGCTCAACTCTCTTATTTTTCCTTTTGTATCTGCATTTCATCAGCTTCTCAGAAGAATCTTAAGCCTGTACAAATTATTTACAATGTTTTCTTTATAAAGTCTCTGGGAATAAACTTAGTAAAGACCTAAAGTGTGCCCCAATTCAGCCACTTCTGTTAAAATATCAAAACATGATGACATCTTTTGATGGCAGTTTTGAGATAGAGTATGTATGTGGATTACTTGCCACTGATTAAATCTGTAAATAAAAATATATGCTCTCTATAAGACTAAATTACTTCTTTACATTGTTCATGGAACACTTGATAGACATGGAATGCATTATGAGAAAAGCTTAAAAGAAGAAAGTCACTGTGCCACTGAAAATAATGCACAAAGGTTTTATGTTTAGGATAAGGCTACATGGTTTCTTTAACACTTCCAGGATCTCACACAGCTTTTTTATAGTGCCATGGCCATTATCATTGGTAGGTAACTCAATGCTGTTAAGGCATTATTGTATAGATTATCTCAGTGACTGGAGTACCCACAAATTGACTAGAATTATTTTATTTTTGTAGATTATCTTATGTATCACAACGCAATATAGGTATATCCTTATTGTAATTATTTTCTGTGTTTTAAGACTTAAAAATGTTTCATTGTACACACATACACAAATATACATATAAACACACACACACATTCAAACACACAAATTTGCATGCATATGCTATGCTTATTTTTTTCCATGCATCTGTCCATGGATATTTATTTTATTTCCTTCCCTTTACTATTATAAATAGTTTTTAGAGTGCTGTAATTCAAAAAATAACCTTTGAGATTCTGATGTAATTTCCTTGTGACATGCACTGAGAAGCAGATTAAAGAAATATTGACTATTTTCAGTGTTTAAGACCTTCTATATTCCTCCCATGTTTTCATAAGTTCTATGTCATTTGACATTCTCATCAACAATATAACACTTTTTTTATCTTTTCAATAATAGTTATTTTAGTTGGTGTGAGGTAACACTCCATTAATTCAAGATATAGTCAAGCTAACAACTAAGAAAAGCAATGAACAAGTCTTTAGCCTACTTATATTTAATTAAAATTTTGATTTCTATTAACTAAGATGGTTTAGGTAACCCCATAAGATAAAGTGACAACATAGACCAAGGTTCCTACCATGATGAAACTCACAGATCACTTTTTCTTTCTGAAGGCTCTGGCTTACAACCATTCCCAGTGCTGTCATGCCTACAATTTCTGTTCCGTCTCAAACTTGAATCTTCATAGAACTCTTCTGCCTCATATTTTTGGCCTACCCTTCTTCTTGTTTTTCCAAACTTGACAGTCCTGCTTGTGCTTTAACAGCTAAGAGGCAAAAGCATTTCAGGTTGTCTGCTCTCATCTTCAGATAAGTACAAACTGGTTATGGATTTGAGTTCTGGTTGATATTTAGAAAACAGCGGCTCCCAATCTTGTTTGTTCTTAATCAGCCACCATCTTCCTGACTAGAGAAGGCCTGTGGCCACGAGCAGTGGCAGCATATTCTCGCCACCACTTGGCTCAGGCTGCTGGCTTAGGAGGCCAGAGACACCAGCTCTGCAACCCACAAGATGCCAGAGTGGGAGATGGCTCTGCCAATCTTCCACACTGTGTCCACAAGGCTGGGCTGAACCCAGGCCAATCCACCATACACGCGGTACCCAGTAGAAATGAGACTCTAATGCTCAGATTATCCAAAGGCTTTATAAGTTTGATAATGCTCAACTAACAAGATGCCCACACAGTTGAAAGTGTTAACTAATTAACTAACCTAGATAAAACATGTTACCCAGGACTGCTCTTGGTACATGTATGGTCATCCATGGCTCTCCTCCTTTGCTCCTCCTCTTCCTCTTCTTACTTCTCCAACCTTAGCTCCTCCCAACTTGCAGGGAATATTTCCTGCTACAGATATGTATGTCACTGGGTTTAGCCATAAATACTATTTAGTGATTCATATGTCTTTTGGATGTAGATATATTAAAAGATTATTTCATACTCTTCTACTCTACTGAAAGTCTGACTCTGGAGTTAGATTTTGGTCTATCTGCCCTAGATCCATACATTTTGTTTGCTTAAAAATTTCCCTCAAAATATCTTTACTGGGCTAGTCTAGCCACCTGAATTTGACAGCAAAGAAGTGAGAAAAACAGAACAGCCCAGGAATTAACACTGTACCTGAGAACAATTAAGAAATAAATTCTTTTCCACAGAGGATACAAATGGCAAGGTGATTAACTCTAAATTCTCTCGTCTTCTTTTATTGGTTTTGTCTACTATATTTTTTTTAATATGAGTACACTGTAGCTGTCTTCAGACACATCAAAAGAGGGCATGGGATCCCATTACAGATTTTTGTGTGCAACCATTTGGTTGATGGGAATTGAACTCAGGGCCTTTGGAAGAGCAATCAGTGTTCTTAACCACTGAGCCATCTCTCCAGCCTCTGTTTATCATCTTTAAAGCTTTTTTTTTGGAAACTTTAACTTTCTGCATTTTAGAATTTGTTAATTTACTGAGTGTGATTTTAAAAGAATGTATAGATAATCATAATCTGCTATAGCATGCTATGTATGTGAGTTGTATTAAATTATTGTTAAGAAAAAGTCTATGAGCTCATATTGTAGTATCATATGACTTGCTAATATTTTAGTTATTGACCTAGGCTCACTTTTGAATGGCTGGATACTACCATTGATAGTTATGTGATCCACTTTTATCTTTAGTAAAATTAAAGAAGGGACATGCCATGTGATATCATTGCCATTCTGGTTAATGTGACCATGTAGTATAAATCAACTAATTCAATATCCAAAGAACAACTTGACCCACTCAGCACTCTGCTTATCATTGTATATCCCTTTTTATTAGACTAAGGAGGCATCACCAGGCTTTCAGGATGGTTTGTTTTGAATATGAGTCATAAAAAAAAAAACAAACTGACAGTTTGTAAAGTAAAAGTTCATTATAAAAGGATCAGGAAAATGAGGTTCCTAGTTTCTTTGTGGATTATATTTAGAGCTTAAACTTTAGTTTAATATAAAAGGATATTTAATTCAAGAATTAATTTTTTAAGCTTCAAACTTAACAGAAATTAAGTTATAAAATAAGAATCTTATAAAAGTTATACAATAATTATAAACTGTTAAAGGTAATTAAGATATACAAGTTAATGATCAATCATGCTAATTATAATGTAATATATTTACAGAGACAAGCTTGGAGAGAGAGGAAAGTTTTTATCTTCCACCAAATAATCTTCTGTTTCCCCCCATCATATAGTATATAATATATGTTGTCAAAGTTAACAGTTTCAGGTTTGACATACCTGAAACAAGTATGTCAAAATGAGTTTAAAGTAAACTTAAACTATGCTTAATGTAAAATAATATTCAAAATCATGTATATTTTAAGATTGGTCATAAAAAATTGAATGCTTAAATAAAATGGGTTAAATTTACAACACATTTGCATGGCAGAAAACAGGGTCAAGTATTTCCTTTGGCTGGAGCATAGGTTCACTTGGATGGAACACCATCACAACAGATAAAGCTATGTACTAGCCTTATTACAGGATAAGTATAGATGAGAAATCAGACATACCAGAAGTCCACTGCTGTAGTAGCATATTTTCCATGCAATTCAGAAGGAGCTAAGGTGGGAGGAGTAAGAAGAGGAAGAGGAGGAGTAAGGAGAGAAATAAAAGGAAGAGGTGGAGCTAAGAGGCAGAGATGTACGGGTGATGGAGAACCACACATATACCAGGAGCAGTTTGGGATAACAAGTTATATCTAGGTTAGTTAATTAGTTAACACTTCCAATTGTGTGGGCATCTTGATATTTGAGCATTATCAAATATATAAAGCTATTGGATATACTTTAACCATTGGAATCTCATTTGTACTGTGTACCGCATGGATGGCAGGATGGTCTGGGTTCTGCCCAGCTTTGTGGAAACAGCATGAAAGATTGGCAGAGCCACCTCACACACTGGCATCTTGTGAGTACCAGAGCTGGTGTTCTGGCCACTGCTCATGAGCTCAGGCCTAGCCTAGTCAGGAACATGATGGCTCCATAACACAAGACAGATTGGGTGGCACTGTTTTAAATAATTATGTCAACATACTGCTTCTGCATCTGACCATGTAGCCAAACCAAAATAAACCTCTTTCTAATGTAAAGATGAATTACTCCTCCTCTATAACATGGCAGTAGGATGGATTCTCTTGCCTAGTGGAAGATCTAAGGTCTGCACATACATCCTAAATATCACAAACAACAGAGAGACAAATTACAATTAGTCTACCCTCAATGTCTTGCCAACTAACATATGAGGGTGCTATGAACAGGATAACCTCTTATCTAAGCCTACCAACTGACTGATATTGGACTTGCGTGCCAGTTCAATTGACCATGCATTTTACCTTGGCTTTCAATTTTCCTCTTAACAGAAGATAATTTCAGAGTTAATACCATAACCTAACCACCAATGTTCCCTCATTAGAGGATTCCAGATACTCTGCTATTAAACTCAGAGGTTTGCAATATTATTCCTAATACCCAAGCTGTGTCTTTGACAGATGGTTCTATATCTTTAGAATGAGTAAATGATTCTATTACATGATATACCAAACCTTCAGATACTTCTGGAGAAGATGACATAGATGAAGGAAATTGTCTCCAACCTGGGCTCAATGTGGTGCTTTGAGAATCTAATCTAGTCTACCTGGGTAGAGTGCTCCAGAGTCAGTGTCTGCACTCTCACTGTGTAGCCAACCAGGCTTACACAGTTTTTTGCAGGGATGCTTGTGGATATTTTCTAAGAAATTTCAAAAGCCAATATTTACTAAAGCTCATTAATTTTCTTAGCTTGCTTTACAAATTCTTTCTCTAAACAACCTAGAATGATGTTAAGAAATATGCTTAGTCCTATAGCTATATGCTGACCTAGGGTTTTGTTCACTGGCAAAAGCAGTAAGAAGTTGGCTTTGGTCATCTTTGTTAATTCAGTGTATGATGTAAATTATTGATTACAGATTTGTCCTGATGGATGGCTTTTGTCTTTCATCTGTTGATTGAGGCTATGGTAGAAAAATGTAAATACTTTTAAGAGATTGTTGTTAATAGAGCTAATTTTAGAAATGTTTGTAACGCGAATCAGTTACACTTGACAAGGCAGAAAATGTCTTTGGGAGTACTATTTTTAAACTGAAAATTAAAAAGCATTTATTTTTGGAAAATAAAAAATTATAATTAAATTTTCTCTTGGAATGTAGATATAAAAGTTTAATTTAAGTACGTATTTAAATAGGAGAGATTCTCATTTAAAATACATCTAAATTTTTAAGAATCTTACTTATTAAATTGTTTATAATAAATATTCTATTTTAATAAAATACTGTTTTTGTTTACTAAATAGGAGCATTTATTATTAATATTTAAAGCAAATATATAAAATTTATCATATGTAAAACAAGGAATATAAACAAAACACCAAAAAAATAAGGAATATCACCTAGATAGTTTCTGTTCAGACTCATGACTTTAACTGACTTCTCTTACAAGATACTTGATCATTATTCAGGAGTCTAATTTAAACAAACAGCTAAGCACAGCTACCCTATTTTTATATAGAACTCTGGTACATGGTCCAGCCTGCTGTACAGTTACATTTAATTTTATGTTATACTGGTTTATGTTTGTCTAGATGTAAAAGATTTCCTCATGTAACTTTGTCTCTTAATATTCTACACAATGCTGTATAATTATCACCTCCCAAACCTTATGTTCTGAATCTTTGGACCCTTGAATGGATCCTCTTCTAAGGAACTTTAATTTGTTCTCCCTCATAACACTTCTGTCAGCCTTGAAGAAGATACCAATAGACGAATTCTTCCAAGGTCCACAAAACACTTTGAGTGAAGGGACTAATAGATATGGTCCATCCAACTTATCTATTTTCTCACCACCATGAACATTGTTTGGGGACACAGAATTAAAATAGATGAACTGAGACTGTTTTTTAACAATTAACCTTTCTGTCTCATCATCTTAGGTCAGCTTAAACATTCTTCAGGATTAACTCCACTCCTTGGCTTCTACAGTACTCCCAAATTTAAAAGGATTGTATCTGTCCTTTGTGCACTGCTAAGGATGGCATTTTTGCCATCCTTATCATTATCCTCTGTGAACATGTTAGTTTTAGAGCAGTATATCCTGGCGTGTCAAAATGAAATCTAGAGACAGAGATGAGAAAAAGTTCAACCACAAGCCTCTTATGTATGGGCTCCTGGTTCTCTCCTACTCTGCTACTTGATCGCCCTTTCCTCATTATCCTCATACCTATGCTTTTATCCTTTCTTGTAAAGGTTTTCCTTACTGAACTTCATCCTGAGCCCAAACAAAATGTTCCATATGAACTCACCATTATTAAATAATTTCACCCTACAAAACTCCATTTGCCCCTGATAAGTCTGCAAAAGAAAGACCTTTTAGATGATGTGAGGAAAGTGGCTTAAAAGAGCTGTTGATCCTATTTACCTAAAGCCAAATACAAATACAAACATAAACACAAACACAAATACAAAAATACAATTACAAATAGCTTTATATTTTCTTCTCTTCCCCTCTCTTAGTGCTCTGTAGCTCCCTGATGCTTTTGCTAGCTCATTTTTGTGGCACAGTCTTGGCAAAGGAACCAGTCACTGTCACTCTGAATCAACTCTGTACTCATTTTTTTTTCTTTTCCTCCCTCGTCCATTCAAGGAATTCTCTCAACTTTATTCTATAATCAAACCATCTACTTATATCTCTTTAATAATTATTTTCCAACTATCTTCAGAAATAGGGGATGGCAATGACCTGATCCATTTTAGTTGACCAAGTTAAGACTCTGCACTCTAAAACATGTACAGAGGACTCTTTCTTCAGTGGACCCAGCTCTACCCAAGCTACTTTAGGAACAATTAATACATCAGGTAAGAATAAGACCATGACCACAGTTTCTAGCCACATTTGAAACAAGCTTGATTTTATTTGGATGAACCAGAGAGATGACCATTTACTGTCTCCTAAGTGGAGTTGGAGAGAGAGCAATGCTGAGTTCATTTCTCAGTACTTTTCTAAGGAATAAAATCATGAGTCCTTCAATAGTGAATGAGAGAATGGGGTAGTTGAGAATTACAGAATAATCTTAGAAGAAAGAGAGAGAAAGAAAAAGAGAAAGAGAGAGAAAGAGAGAGGAAGAGGAAGAGGAAGAGGAAGAGGAAGAGGAAGAGGAAGAAGAAGAAGAAGAAGAAGAAGAAGAAGAAGAAGAAGAAGAAGAAGAAGAAGAAGAAGAAGAAGAAGAAGAAGAAGAAGAAGAAGAAGAAAAAGAAAAAGAAGAAGAAGAAACTGTCATCATATGGGTTGGGGCAGGTTAACTTCCAGGAGCTAGAAACTTAAAAACAGAACCTCAACTGTTATGGTAAATGGAACAAAATCTATCCAGCCTTTAAAATGGAATCAGACAGGTCCCTCATTCTTCCCTTTTCTTATCTGTCTTAGTCAAATCCTTGATAGAGGGCTCTCTTTACATTATTAACAGGAATACTAGTAAACACTTTTAAAACATCAGTGGGGGCATATTCTACTTTGTCCCTTGTAGTCCTTGTATAATTTTATATGAAATTCCTATTTCATATTGCTTTTCTTAAGCAATTGGAAACAAGGACTCTCCTCTAACATGGAAGGGGTCTTCTTGTTGACTTTCTGATGCTAGATGCAGCCAGAGGTTATATACTACACTGTTGGTTATATACAGGGTTCCTCTGGGTATGTTAAGTTCAATTGAAATGACTGATGGATCTTCTATTCCCCTTCTTAATTTAGTGCATCTGTAATTTTCATTACCAGAATCTTTTAAAGAGGATTTGATTATGCTAAAGTCTTTATTATTACATTGTGATTAGTCAGATTACTCCATCCAATGCCCAAAGCTATGGTAGATAGTCAAACCTTAGGAAATTTGATTTCTAATGATTCCTTTTCAGTCATTTTCCATCTCTTGGCATTGAGCTTCTCTCCCAAGGATGGTTCTTTGGGTGCTTTCTTGAAATTTGAGTGATGAATGTTAGAGTAGGCATTCTGAGAATCAAAATGTAAGGTCCTTTCTATCTAGGTTCAAGTAGGGCAATTTTGAAGTGGCAAACCAATCCAGTGTCCCTGGATTGGAATAAGTGGTGTCTTTGTCAGGGTTTCTATTACTGTGACAAAACTCCATGACAAAAAAACAAGTTAGGAAGGAAAGGGATTATTTGTCTTATGCTTTCAGGTTATAATTCATCATTGGAGGAAGTCAGAACATGAAACCAAACAAGGGTACAACCTAGAGGAAGAAGCTGATACAGAGGCCATAGACAGCTATAGTATTGCTAACTGGTTTGCTTCCCATGGCTTGCTTTGCCTGCTTTCTTATAGAATGTGAAACTGCCAGAACAGGAAGGGCACCATCCATCATGTGTAGGCCTCTCCTTCATTGTTCACCAATTGAGAAAATGCCTCAAGATGGCTTTCATGGAGGCATTTTCTCAACTGGGCCTCCTTTGTCTCTGATGACTCTAACTTATGTTAAATTAACATACAATACCAACCATTACAGATGGTCAAGAAGATCATACCCAACAGGTTAAGCAGCCTAAACAAGAGGGGAAAATGTTATCTAAGGTTAACTGCAATTCTTTTATGGACCTAAAGATTGAAGGGGCAATCTGATAACAGACCAGCCTGGAAAGTCGTTTCCCATAGACTATTTTGTGGGCCAGAGAACTTTTCTCAGTATCTGGTATAGCAGACCTGAGACTAGCATAAGACAACCAAGTTACAATCAGTCTCAAGAATATATTTTGTTGAAATCGCCTTTAAATTTCTATGAATTCTTTCTACCATGTCTACCATGTCTGAGTTCTGAGGAAGTTTCTAATTGACATTAAGAGCCTTACAGGGCAATTGAGATAACTTGGCCATGAAGGCTGGGCCATTATATGACCCAAGAGGTATAGGAAGCCTAAATCTGGAAAGAATTTCCATTATTAATTTCTTTTCTAGCAACTGTACTAGTTCTTTTCTGTATGGAAAGGCTTCTACCCAGCTCAAAATGGTGTCAATAAAGACTAGAAGGTATTTGTGGACATACTGTCCTGGCTTGACTTCAGTGAAGTCCAATTCCCCAAATTCACCACATAGAGTATCTTAACTCCATTGTCCTGGGGAAACATATCCTTCTTGGTATTTATCTGTGCATAAATAAGGCATTGGTCTGAAACTACCTGAAGTTAGTTTTTAGTGTCTAGATAGCTAGGGCAAATGAGTTCTCAGATCTTTGGTGACCAGTGCATAGAGCTATACAAGGTACGTAGCCAGTTTGGCATGCAGATTCTTTACTCAGCAGAATCTATCTTCCATCACAGCTCTCCTGAGCCCCAAAAGAAGAATACGACTTGATTGCACTCAGGAATATCTTTGTCAAGGAAGAGTGCGGTGTTGGAAACAGCAAATAATTCTAGGATGATCTGGGACTTGGGTTTCCTAAGAGCTGTCTCTTTGGTGACTTGATCTGAATGATTGTTACTTTGAGTTTGGGGACTTTTGACTTTTTGGTGTTCTGGTCAGTGTACCATGGCCAATTCAGTTGGCAGTCAGATAGCCTACAGGAACTAAACAATTTCAAATTTACTTTCAATAGTCTTTCCATCTGAAGTGAGTAAGCCACTCTGTTTACATATCTACTGTGAAAAAAGCTGTGACAAAGACATATTGTCTGCCTGAAAAGATACACATTTTATCTTCCTTCAGCCCATTTTAAAGCATGTGTCAAAGCAATTATTTCTGCTCTCTAAGTGGATATGCCCCTGGGCAAGCTCCTGCCCAAATAATGTCCTTCTGGCCAGTGTCCACTGTTGCTGCCCCCTCATATCTGCTTTCTTCTTGAACAAAGCTGCTGCCATCTATGCAGAGTTCTGCATCTCTGATGATAAAAGAATATCTGTAAGGTTGAGTTTTAAACCTTGAATGATGTCTAGAATCTCCAAACAGTCCAAACAGTCACAGACAAGCTTCTCAGCAGGATAGTGGGATTGATGGCCAAGGATTTATCAATGGTTAGTCAGTCTTTATGTACAAAAAAGGGTTTGGTACTGAGTTAGACAAGCATCTGGCATTTTTGAGTTTGTGATTTTCATCAGCATGGGCTCCATATCATGTGGAGCTGTTTCAGTTAGAGTCTGTCTCAATGTGAACTTGTCAGCTTCTTTTACAAGTATTGTGGTGACTGTGATGACTATTTTGAAAGGGAGCCATCCAAAGTCTATATTATCCACTCTCTTTGAGATAGATATAAGCTATTGCTCTTTTCCAGGCACTCAGAGTATGAGTCAGGACTCCTGTGGCAATGTCCTTGCTTTCTTGAACATAAAGATGAAAGAGCTTGAAGCCAATAGGGAAAGTTAAAGCGGGGCTTGTATAAGACCATCTTTTAAGTTCCTAAAGGCCTACTCATGTTCTGCAATCCATTCCAAACTGGTGTTACCTCCAGCTATAGCAAAGTACAAGGTTTGACAATTTCATCAAATCCAGTTATCCAAAGACATCAATATCCAACAGCCTTCAGAAACTTCTTAACTTGTTTCTTGGTGGTTGTGGCTGGTATGTGCATTATAGCCACTATGTGTGCCAGGAACATCAGTTTCCTTCTCTTGGTTTGTATCCCAAGTAGGTAGCCTGGAATGAGCAAATTTGTTATATTTGTTTTTAGAAACTGTATAGTCTAACAGATCTAGAGTATTCAAAAGGCACCAGGTGGCTCTAAGAACTTGTCTTTAGAAGGCAATAATAGATCATCTATATATTAAAGCAAGGGTATCTCAGGGTACATATGCAAAAAGAGACTTACATATTAGTATACTGTTCCATTGTAGAAGTTAGAAAGTTCTTGCTTCCTTGAGACAGTCTAGTCTAGGTTAGTTGTTTCAGTATCTTGAGTTCAGGACTGTTGATTCAAATACAAAAATGGGGTTTCATAATTTTGGCAGGGGGATGGAGAAGAATCATCCTTTAAGTACAATAAACTTTATAAACTTTATGTTCTGATAGTAATAGATTGAGCAATGTGTAGGAATCTGTAAAGGATGGGAAAATGGTTTCTATGTATCTATTCACTTCTCTCAAGTCTTGTACTGGTCTATTATTTTGAGTTCCAGCTTTTGGATATGCAATAAAGGGGTGTTCCAGACTGACTCACAAGGATCAACTATGCCTGCTTCAAGGAGATAGTTGATATGAACCCTGATCCCTTCCCTGGCTTCTAAACTAATAGAAAATTTCTTGATTCAAATTTGTATAGCACCAGATATTACTTGTACAATGTTGGGGGTGGGGGGGACACATGTTTGGCCAAGCCAGGAGGATTGTCCTCTGGCTAAACTGTAGGAATTTCCTGGAACAACAAGGTTTTACATTATCTTTCTGGGGAGTGGGTTGAATTCTGGAGGAATGGTTATCCTTTACTAATTAAATAGGTTATAGTGAAAGGCCTTCATAGATGCTTGCTGTTTTCCTCAGCATGGCAGTACAGTCTGATAGTAAATAAAACTGAAAGCATGCCTTGGAGAAATCTTAGAACATCTCAGAGTGTATACCTCCTCAGTTGACACTTCAGCTCCAATCTTAGAATAAAAGTCCAACTTTGTCATTTGTGTGGGTGGTCTGAACTTGCCTGGCCATCAAAAAAATGATAATCCTACTAAGTGAAAATAAGACGCCTACCACAATTTTTGAGGCAAAATTTAAATAAGCTTGATTTTTGGTGGGTACACCAGAAAGCTGGCCAATTACTGCCTCCTAAGACAGGTTAGAGAGAGAGAGCGATGCTGTGTCCATTTCTCAGAGCTCTTTGATGAGGTGAAGTAATCACTTGTAGTCAGTGGTGACTAACTTGGAAAAATTATGGTGTTCTCAAGAACAAGGCAAGATTATGGTTTCGAACAGGTCAGGTTCCAAAAAACAGAAACTTAAAAACTGAAACTCCCTTAGAGTAAATTGAACAATTCAACAAAATGGCTTTTGCCTTCAAAATGGAGTCAGGCAGCTTCCTCAGAGGAGGCTTTTCTGATGATCACTGAGCAAGACAAGTATATAGTATATATTATACTACGAATATAGTAGGATGCCACTAGGAGTCATTTTATTGCTATATCGCTTTCACACAACAGTAGTTTTTGGTTTTCATTCAAGTCTCTGGTCTACTGCATCTCAGGTTCTTAGTCACTATATCAGAATCAGGGATAGGTTCCATCTTTATGTGAAACTTAAATGCAATCAAATATTGATTTAGTCCCCAAAGATTTGTGCCACGATTGCACTAGCATATCTTGCAGGCAGATCGTCACCATATACTGAAGTTTAGCTGGGCTTGTCTTTACATTTTTATTTTGGTACTATACAGAGTAACTTCTAATTCCAAAAACACTAGTAAGTAAGGAGTCTCTGTAGGCACCAGATTAACCTCTACATGTTCGATGAGTTGTCTAGATGTTGTCTTTTTCAATAGGACTTTACCACCAGTTTAAACAGAGTAGTAATTGAATTTGGCATGAGGGTGGTGCTTCCATGAAGCCCCTTTGGCTAACAATTTGATTAGAACCATCTCATTCCCTGAACTAGAGGTTTAATCTGGTGTCAGGAGATATCTAGTTTGGGCTTTGTCTCTCCATTATTTATTCTATAATATGTATATGTGTATGTGTATATATGTATATGATGTATATGTGTGTATATATTACATACATATACATTTATATTTTTATATTTATATATAATATGTATATTATATATAAATATATATATATGGAATCAACAAATAATGGAGAGAAATATAGTATTTATATTAAGAATCATCTACTGTATAGGTTCCCACATAACACCCATCAAATGATTGCTAGTTTTAAATGTCCCTCCCCATATTTGCTCCCTTACTGTCTTCTTTATCCTTTTCTGTATTTTTCTCCAGTACTTCCCTATCCCATCTCTCCATAACTATTCCTGCTTCCAAGGGAGATCCTCCCCTCTCCACGAGTCCCTTACTCTATACCTAACCTCAATGGTTATATTAATTGTAGCCAGTCTATTGGAAACTTAGCAGCTACAGTTCACATACCACTGTAATTTTCTACCTGGGTCTAGGTTCCCTTACTGAGAATAATTGTTCTGGTTCCATTCATTTAACTGAAAATTTTATGTTCTAATTTTTTTTGTTGTTGCTATAGCTTGGCCTACTTATAAAGATTATTTAGTGCTGCCTATGTTTGCTATTCAGTTTAGTTACTCAAGTATTTTGGATGCTGAGAGCTTCTGTAAGATAGGTAGTATAAAAATATTTTATCTATTTAGTAAGAGTTTGTTTTCAACTTTATGTATTTTATTATCTTTGTGTTAGCTTTTCAGTTCAATACATATTGTATTTTTCTGATGTGATATTTAAGGTATTACACATTTAAAAAGCCAAAAAAAAATTAGTCTGGTCATGGTTTGAATAAGAATGGTCCCTATAAGCTCATATTTTGAGAGCTTAGCCTATGTGGAGTGGCACTATTAGAAGGCGGGTCTTTGGTATATTAGATACCACCTTGTTGGAGAAAGTTTGTCACTATGGCCGTGGGCTTTAAGGTCTCCCATGCTCAACCTCTGCTATTGTGTCATAGAGTCTCCTTCTGCTTTCTGTAGATCAAGATGTTGAACTTTTAGCTCCTCTCTAGCATCATGTCTGCCTGCATGCCAAGATGTTTCCTGCCATGGTGAGAATACACTAAATCTCTGAAACTATAATCGAACTCCAATTAAATGTTTTCCTTTATAAGAGTTGCCATGGTCATGGAGTATTTTCACAGCAATAAAACCCTAACTAAACATTTTTTCTTTAGAATTTTTAAATTTCAAGTGTAATAATTCTGGTATTAACTTTCAATTAACTTGTTCAAATGCTAAAAGTGTACTGGATATGCTAGTACACATATTTTTTAATTCCACCAATCTGTAGTCACTTTTTGTTGATGCAATAAACATCATGACCAAAATGACTTGAGGAACAAAGTTTATTTTATCTTATATTTTGGGTCACAATCTGTCACAGATTGGAGTCATGGCAGGTACCATCGAAAAAATCTTGGATGAATGACTCTAATCAATTTCCTCTCTGGATGATACTCAGCTAACTTTCTTTTATAGCCTAGGCAAACTTGCCTTGGGATGGTTCCTCTCATAGTGTTCTGGACCCTCCCAAACCAATCATTGAATAAGAAATGGTCTCAAGACTATATGATAAAGGCAATTCCTTAATAGAAGTTCCATCTACCCAAAGGACTCTAGGTTGTACCAAATTGACACTAAATACTAGCCAGAATAATTTTTTCCTCGTCAAGGTGACACAAAGTCATCACTATTTAAACCATAGCTTCTTTTTTCTTGTTTATCCCAAAATTCTCGTGTTAATATCATAATATAAAATACAATGTAATTTTGAAAGTCCTATAATTTTTAAGGAATTTCAATGCTTTAAAATTTCAATGTCCTTTAAAATTCTAGATCTCTTACCTTAAAATAAAAGTTAAAACTAAGTTATATACTTCCTATTCCACAAGAATGAACAAAAACACAGTCACAGTCAAAGTAAACCCCCCAAATGAAGGAACAAAAATAGGTCACTGGGACTGGAGAGATGGCTCAGAGGTTGAGAATACTGGCTACTCTTCCAGAGGTCCTGAACTGAATTCCCAGTAACCACATAGTGGCCCACAACCATCTATCATGAGATCTGATGCCCTCTTTTGGCCTGCAGGCATACATGCAGGCTGAACACTATACATAATGTATAAATACATACATACATACATACAAACATACATACATACATACATACATACATACATACATACATACAGTTGACTGTTCAACAGCTAAGGCTGACCTGGGATCTGTGCTCCAGAAGGCATGAGAAGTCCTCCATATATGGCTTCATCACCTACAATGTGTAAGTGTTTAAAAGGCTTATAGACACATACCACTGTCTTTGGTGGATGTTACATCAACTTGACTCCTCTAATACCCTAGTGTCTCCACTGACACTCTACCTTCAACACTGACCTCCATTGGCTTCTTTTTTTCCAGGACTCTGACCCTGCAAAATTGTGCCAGCTTTCAGATTCTATGGTTTCAGCTTCTCTCTATGATTCCATTTAGTCCTGAAGATGTTATGCTGCTATGTCCAGTACCATGTGGGAGAATCTTACATGTTTAACTGACAGCTTGCTGTCAACCTTGTGCCCCCACATTACAGCTACTGTGCACTGCTCTTGAGGAAATACACCCCAAGAAGTGCTTGCTGACAGGAGCCTGATACAGCTATCTCCTGAGAGGCTCTGCCAAATTCTGACCAATACAGATGCAGATGCTCGCAGCCAACCATTGGACTAAGCACAGAGACTCCAATAGAGGAATTAGAGGAAGGACTGAAGAAACTGAAGGGGCCATATCTGGCATCAATGGGAGAAGAGGCCCTTGGTCCTGTAAATGCTTGATGCTCCAGGGTAGAGGAGTGCTAGTGTAGTGAGGCAGGAGTGGGTAGGTGGGTGGCAGAGCACCCTCATAGAAGCAGGGTAAAGGGGGAATGGGATAGGGTGTTTTCAGAGGGAAAACCAGAAAAGGGGACAACATGTAAAATGTAAATAAATAAAATATCCAATTTAATAAAAAGAAAGAAATCAGAAAGCAAACATCTGATGATGCTATAGAGTCTACACAGCACAGCTTAAAAAAAAAAGAGTGTTCCAAAGACATAGTGTTCCTAATCACATAAGAAAACATAGTTGGGTTTGCCTTTAACTTTGCTCAAGTTAAGATTGGCTACTCAAGAACTAGAAGTAAAATGAAAAGACATGGATTGAAAGGAAATAATGGCATGCAATGAAAGGGATGAAGAGTTAATGATGGCATCTCACAACTCACTAAAGAAAGAAGTAGAAGCAAAAGATTGTAAAAAAAAAATTCCTATGTAAAAATACCATCCGACAATCAATAGCTGTTTGACATGGTGCTCAATCTCAGCTGTAATCAGGGAAAAACTAAATCAAATCACATCTAGGTGTCAATATTTACCCTCTGGAATTGCTCAAGAAATATAAATATCAATTCCACGGGTAGAGAGAAAAAAATAATTATTATCTGCTACAGGGGAGAATGTTAGTTTATATATCATGTAGGAAGGAGTGGTTAGGAGAATAAAGAATGAGCCACACTGATATTGTTTCTGGATTTTTGCCAGGGTCAGGAAATCATGGCCAAAAGATGTGTTGTACTGTCATTGTTGTATTTGTTTACTTGGTTTGTGGTTACAAAATTTTGCTCTCTGATGAATTTTTAATTGTTCTGTTGTTGTTCTGTTCTTTTCTTTTCCGTCTTGTACTATTTTATAATTAAACATCAAAGCAGAAATGTCATGGTACATGAACTGTAAAATTACTTGGAAGTTCATTTGTGTTAATTCCCCTTAAAAATAAAATTAAAGTATGTGATATTAGTAAGAAGTTAGAAATATAAGCATTTCACATCCAACTGGGACCTTTTGTTATTATTGGCACTTAGAGCCAGCTTTGTTCCAGAATCAGTTACTGATACAGGTGTTGTTCTTCCAATGTAACTGGTATGCTTCTGATGAGGTAAAGAGAAAGAGGATTAGGGTCCTACCTTCCTGGCTTGCTTTCAGCTTCAATTGAATGAATACAATTTACTGTCCAATAAATTTTCTTTTCAGTTTCTAAGAGAACAAATAATTAGGACTGAAATTTGCCATGTCTGAACTGTGATATTGGTCAAGATAGTACTATGTTACATTGTTTATGTAGAATATGGTCAATTGTATCTTGTGAAATTTATTTTTGCAAGAACTTCTAGGATAAAGTTGTGAACACTTGTGTTGTCAAAGGACAAACTACAGTGGACTTAACTGTTGTCTTAAAAACAAGACTCTCAAAGTTCTAGTTACCAATGAAGACTCAGGAGCCAGTCATTGTGATGCTGGAGGAGCACCAGCTGACCTTTCTACTCCACTGTGGTTTCAGAAGAAAAAAAGTTCTTTCTCTTTCTCCAAACTGTTTTAAATACCCTTCAACTGAAAGATGATCCTTTCTTATGTTTACTTCCTATCAACTGGCTGCTTGCTTTGCCTCTTGACCTATTGTTGACTTTATTTAGCTTTTGTTTAGACAAAGCTCTTGGGTTAAAGGTGTGTGCAAGGGCTGAGGCACAAGACAAGATTTTTCAGTACACAATGTTGGGTCACAATGTGATCAATATCCTGTAACATTTGACTTCTGATTATTCATAACATATGGGTCAGCGGCAGCCTCCATTCTATAAAAACAAAAGAAGATCTCACACAAGGCAGCAGTAGAATGAGTTTGTAAGGCCTGACTAAAGAAACTTAACTACCTTGTGATTTACCCATGCACAGGACAAATCCCATGCTGACATGAGTCTTCCTGAAATGGTCATGCATTCAACTGCCAGTCTCTTTCAGAAACTTTCTCAAAGATGTAATTAGAATTAACTTGATTAAAAATTTAGAATTAACTTGATCAAAATTGAGCCAGACAAATTGAAACCTACAATTACCAATCACATTTTGTTTCACCAAAAAACAATTTACAACCCCTTCTGTTTCTTGCTGTTGAACTAGAAATAAACATTATTACTCTGCATTTCATCTAGTCTGCTCTTTCTCTTCTGGAATTCACATCTGCTTTAGCTTATCTGTCTAGCTCATTCATTTTCATGACTGTATAATAGTCTACATTATAATTTAGTTATCCATATTAAAGGGATTGAAGTCTAATATTTTTCTAGTATGAAGAACTATATTGAAGAATGTTGCTGAGTACCTTCTTATTTATGCATATTTTCTACACATAAACATACTGCAAGGCATAAATCCTGTATTGGGATTTTTACACATAGCCTGGAGATGCCTTGAATCAATAAGCAATGACACACTGGGTTTTAATAGTGGTTGTAGTGATTTATTCTCTCAACAGCAGTACAATGGGGTTTCTGGTTTTCTGAATCTTCTCCCTCATTGATATTGCCTGATGTTAATATATTCACCAATCTGAGGGTTACAGTGGTATTTATGGTTTTACTTGGTAAATGTGTGATTAATGTGATATTTATATGCTCATTAATTATTATAATTTCATTTTGTGAAGTCCTTATTAGTCTTTTTTATGAAGGGTGTGCAAACCTTGTATACTGGTTTGTAGAAATTCCCATTACATGTGTATATTATTACTTATATACATTGCAGATCTGGCCTCCAATAAATATATTATTTTATGTTTACTTTTATAGTTTTAATCCAGCAATTCTTTATTGGTTTTACTGTTTCTGTAGTTTATTTTTAATTATTTGTCTTTTAAAAACTGTTTCAAAGACAGGTCTGGTGATACACTGCCATCATCCCAGCCACAAAGAGAGCTGGTGTATGGAAATGAACAGATCAAGGCCTATCTGAACCACGGAGAAGGTTTGAGGCCTACATGGAGAATTTAGTGAGCTAATGAGAGAACCTAGTGACATATTCTAAAGTAAAAAGTAAAAAGATGAAAACAAAAAGTAAAAAGACAGTTGGGAATACAGCTCAGAAATAGAGCTCCTGCCTGATCAAGAATAAGTTCTAGGTTCAATCTCCAGTATGATATTAAAAAGAAGATAGAAAAAAACATTGAAATTAAAATGTATTTCACTGACTAGTCAAGAATATATCATTATATATTTCTCTAAAAACAGTTTTTAATGACTTCTTCCAGTAATGTTATTTAAATGTAATTTGTTCTTCCTAGCAAGCATAGCAACTTAGAAACTATGTGCTCTGTGTTGTAGTGGCGAGACAAAAATAGTAGATCTTAAGACTTTAGCGATAAAAAAATGTGGGTGATCTCTCAGATTCCCTTTGCTTTATGGATATCCATCCAGAACTAACAAAGCCATACACACAGTCACACAGATGTAGGCCACACTGAACACAGCTTAACTCCCCTTCTGTGTTCTGATAAAAGAGTAAGAATGGCCTTTACTGCGCAAGTCTCTATCCAGCTAAATGCCCTATGAATAACTTCCATATGGTAGCCTAGCATGAAAGGATTGGCCATCAGCTTTCGTTCTGCAACACTCCAGTCTGGATGGTCAGAGACTGAGAAGGGGATCTGAACTCCCTTTCTGGTGAATCTGCTGAACCATGGCCCCAGCCAGCAGTGAAACAAGAAGACAGCTGGAATTTCCCCTTGCAAGAAATGGGTCAGAACTTTGTCCCGCTTGAATTTGACAACCTCCCACAGGTCTTTACATGGGGCTCATACATATCACAGAATAGCCACTACTAATGTGTATAATCACACATGTGAGTACACACACACACACACACACACACACACACACATTTTATCATAAACTCATATACACACAAACACACATTCACACAAACTTAAGCACACATAAGTTTAACATACACACACTTTAACACAGAGAAAACACCCATGTTGGCATAACCTCACTTATACACATTCATAACCTCACACTCTTCTATACCTTTCACTCCTCCATACATATACAAGGCAAAGACTCTGTGATGCAGTTTACAACATTTTTATTCTCCATACTCAGGTTTTTACTGAAAAGCTTTTAACCTATCCATCACAGGAATAGGTTATATCATTATTTTTAAAATCACAAGGAATCCATATTCTCAACCTCACATGAAGCTGCTATGCCAAGTTTTCCTTGTTTCCATTCAATGCCCCACTCCTGGTTGCCACAATGTTCATATACTTGAGCCTTGCTGATTATTTTCTTTCTTGGTTGTGGTGAACCACTTTAATTTTCCTGAAGCTGAAATAAACTTTTTCACTTTGATACCTTTGTTTGAACATCTACTCAGCTGCCTGACCCGCTTTAGCAAAGATCAACACAATTCCTATTACTTTAATATTTACTTTCTGTTATTTATCTTAAACACTGTAACTAACTTCTACTTGATGATGTGTGCTTGAAGATTTGGAAATATATATCAAATTAAATAAAATGTCCTAAAATATATAAGTTTCTGGTTACATTTCATTTCATATATACTATATAAGAAGATTTTATAAACTTTTTATTTCCTTTATTGGAAATAAAATTTTCATATAACATATTTTAATTATGTTATCTCTCATTCTACTATTTCTAGTGTATTCCTACCTAGCCACCTCCCATTTATGTGTACACTCTTTCTGTCTCTCCTTAGAAAACAAATAGGCATCTAAGGAATAATAGTAATAAATGCAATATAAACAAACCAGAAAAGGACAAAACCAACAAACAGAAGAAAAAGACCAAAAAAGGATAGAAACGCATATACACAGAGACAAGCATATGCATTTTCCCATATATAGGAATATCATGAGAGCAGAAAACCAGATGTCAGAAGGATGAGGAGGAGGAAGAGAAGGAGCAGGGGAAGGAGAAGGAAGAGAAGGAGGAGGAGGAAGAGGAGGAGGAGGAAGATGACAAGAAGGAAGAGGAGGATGACAAGAAGGAGGAGGAGGAGGAAGAGGAGGAAGAGGAGGAGAAGGAGAGCAGGAAGAGAAATAGGAAGACAATGAACCTCCAAAGATGCCTTCAAGCCTGTTTTCTGTTTGGCCTCTACTACTGAGCATGGGGCCAATTGGTTAAGAGTGGTTTATTCTCCCAGTATACTCCCTTGGAGAAAAAAAAATACTTTATTTCCTAGTAGTTATCGGCTGGGGATAGCTTTGGGGTAAGGGTTGTGTCTGAGTGTCCAATTTTCCTTTTATTTCTAGGACCTCATCTGGTACAGACTCATGCAGACACTGTGGATACTGCCTCAGTTTTTTGAGTTCATATGTGTGTCAACTCCATTGGGTCTAAAAGGCTTTGATTCATTAGTGTCCTTTATCCTCTCTTGCTCCTAAAATCTCTCCATCTCCTCTTCCACAGAATTCATCAAGTCCTGGAAGGAGTGATTTGGTGGACATATCTCATTTATGGTGGAGTGTTCCAAGGTCTCTCGTACTTTGTATGGTTTTGGATCTCTGTACTTTTCATCTACTGCAGGAATGAGTGTCTCTGATGATAACTGAGCAAGACACTGATTCTGAGCCTCCACAATTTCATAGCTTCTTCAGTACAAGGGCCATTAATCCTTGTAGGTCATCAAAACAAAGAGAAATTTTTTCCAACATGGATCAAAACCAAACTAAAAACAAAAAACAAACAAACAAACAAAAAACTGAAAAACAAACAAACAAAAAACTGAAAAACAAACAAACATAATAATCCAAAACAAAAAAACCAACAAAACAAAAACCAACAAAACAATAAGCAAAACCAAAAAAAAAACCAAAATAAATGAAAAACCCCAAACAAACAAACAAAACCTATGCATTGACTTTTGAAATTCAAAGATAAGTCTCTTTTATAAGTCTGTGAGTATTTGTAACTTTATCTAATGTGTCTACATTCGTTAGTATTTTCTGGTGCTATTGACAGAACATGTATACAATGATTATAAATTTGCATTGTTTTTCTTTTGATCTTGTATATTATTTGGTTCCTTAAAACTGTTACATTGTGTTTATGTCACACTCTCAATATACAGTCACCAGGGTGGTGTTGTTTGGCTGTTTTTTTGCAGTCCAAGAGAGCTCACTCCCAACAGGAACCAGCTACATAAATGTGGATCACCTGAAGCAATATATGGTCATGGCTTTTTAGGTTTTTGCATTTAGGGGATGTTTGGACAATGTAATCATGAAAAAGAGTATTATTACTGATGTATTTTCATCTATTTGTATAAGAATAGCTTGAGAAGCACTCAGAGTTATTGGTCAAGACAGTATTATAATGGGTAATTAAAAATAGTTTGTGAAATTAATAAAACCGAGAGACAATGTTCTCTGTAAAGTAAACTCTGAGACATGTTTATTAATTTTTATTTTCATTACAATATGACTATATCATTTCTTTTCTTCCCTTCCTCTAATACATCTCAAACTCATGGCTTCTTTTTATTTGATATTATTACATATATTTGTATAATATATAATGTGCTAAATTCATTTACTGATGCTTCCGTGTACATGATTTTGCATCTCACAGCATGGTATGATATCCAATTAAGAGACTCATCTTTATAGAAGACTGTTTCTCTCACTTTCTAAGTGGACATTAATTGCATGTAGTCCTTTTTTCTAGAGGTAGGGCATCATCAGATTTCTCCCTTCCATGTTAACATGACGATTGGTGTTATTGTTGTTCAGTTCTTATTTAGGAACCCATATTGTTGAAGTTTCATGGATTTAGCTTCCCTGTGAATCTTACCAGAACCCTAGCTCTTAAAAGGCTTTGATATCTTTTGTGATTTTCTCTGATCATTAGGTATAGGAGCTTTGCTGTAAATGTACCTGTTGGGGTTGAATATCCCACTATCAGTTGCTCTTTCTATTTTGATCAGTTATAGTTTCCTATGATTGTCTCAGCTGCAAAGAGAAGTCAGGATATTAGTATGTTAATTCTCTTGCCTTTTTTCTTTCCAGACAACAAGTATAATATGAAATATTGATAGAAAAAGATAGATGATAGATAACAGATAGGTGATAGATAGATAGATAGATAGATAGATAGATAGATAGATAGATAGATAGATAGATAGATAGATTTAAGTCAAGAGAAACAGGCAAAATACAAGGAAATTATATTCTATGCTTAACTTCATTTGTATTATAAAAACTTAGTTCATAATTCACTCAAGAGAAGCTTGAATTCTCCTGAATGAGTGAGAAACTATAAGGTTACACATATAGAAATTTGAACCAGAAAATGCTTATTGTTATGCTACCTTGTAGATAGGTTTGGGGTCATGCTTTTCCACACTGTTGTTTAGATAAGTGTGGATAAGCTCTTTTAAGAACAGAGTTTTCAATGTAAACCTTATGACCTACCATGAAGTCTAAGGGATGTTTGTGCTGTGCATCACTCCCTAGCAACTCACAGTCCAGAAGGCCTGGCTTTGGTAATGCTCGTAGCTGCTCCCACAGGCACAAACCTTGTGCTTTTTTGTGCTTTTGAAGTTAATCACTGGACATTTCTTTTCACATGGAAACATTATCTCATATCAAAATGAAACTGACAGGCCCACCTCAAGAACATATACTGCACCTAAATGAATGAATCGGCCACACAATGCAGTATATTGATTTCAGTTTCTAGTGTCAGCAGCAGCAGATGGATAACTTTTCATTTCAGTATTCATTGCAGCCTGCCATAGAGAATGAAGTTTATCTCCTTACAGTTTGTAAATCCATGTCTGCTTTTATAGTTGATGTGTGTAGTCTGGTGAAAGCAGTCCCAGGGCAGGAAGAACTAGTTCAAAAACCTACTCTCTCCAAAGTTAAAAACAGCACTATCTCTTATTAGGAAGTATAGCTTCTCTGGTTAGTGTTTTATTATGAATTTTTATTGTAATTGTAAAAGTATGTGTAATGTGTAGATGATACAATTTCTACAACATTTACCAGTCAATTCAGGATAATCGTTTCCATCTTGTCTTAATTTTTTAATTAATATTAAAAGTAATTTTTTATTTATTAATTGCTCTGGCTATGACTTCCAGTACCATATTGAATAGGTAGGGAGAGATTGGGCAGCCTTGTCTAGGCCCTGATTTTAGTGAGATTGCTTCAAATTTCACTTCATTTAGTTTGATATTGGCTACTGGCTTGCTGTATATTGCTTTTACTATGTTTAGGTATGGGCCTTGAATTTCTGATTTTTCCAAGACTTTTACCATGAAGGAATGTTGAATTTTGTCAAATGCTTTTTCAGTATCTAATGAAATGATCGTGTTTTTTTTTTCTTTGAGCTCGTTCATACAGTGGATTACATTGATGGATTCTGTATATTGATCCATCCCTGTATCCCTGGGATGAAGCAGCTTGACCATGATGGATGAAAAATTTGACGTGTTCTTGGATTTGGTTTTCAACAAATTGATTGAGCATTTTTGCATCAATATTCAAAAGTGAAATTAGTCTGAAGTTTTCTTTCTTTTTTGTGTCTTTATGTGGTTTAGATACGAGCAAAATTTGGCTTCATAGAATGAATTGGGTAGTATTCCTTCTGTTTCTATTTTGTGAAATATATTGAAGAGTATTGGTATTAGGTCTTCTTTGATTGTTTGATAGAATTCTGCACAAAATTCTGGTCCTGTGCATTTTTAGTTTGGAGACTTTTAATGACTGTCTCTTTTCTTTAGGGGTTATGGGACTGTTTAGAAGGTTTATCTGATCCTGATTTAAATTTGGTACCTGTTATCTGTCTAGAAAATTGTCCATTTAATCCAGATTTTCCAGTTTTGTTGTGTATAGGCTTTTTTAGTAGCAACTGATGATTTGTTGAATTTCCTTGGATTCTGTTATGTCTTCCTTCTTATATATGATTTGGTTAATTTGGATACTGTCTCTGTGCCTTCTGGTTTGTCCGGCTAAGTGCTTATCTATCTTATTTTTTTTTTTTTTTCAAAAAACTAGCTCATGGTTTTCTTGATTCTTTGTATAGCTCTTTTTGTTTCTACTTGGTTGATTTCAGCCCTGAGTTTGATTTCTTCCTACCGTATACTCTTTTTGGGTGTACTTGCTTCTTTTTGTTCTAGACCTTTCAGATGCGCTGTCAAGCTGTTAGTGTATGTTCTCTTCAGTTACTTTTTGGAGGCACTCAGAGCTATGAGTTTTCCTCTTAGCACTGCTTGTATTGTGTTCCATAAGTTTAGGTGTGTTATGCCTTCATTTTCATTAAATTCTAAAAAGTCTTTAATTTCTTTCTTTATTTTTTCCTTGACCAAGTTATCATTGAGCAAAGCATTGTTCAGTTTCTATGTTTATGTGGGTTTTCAGATGTTTTCTTGTAATTGAATACCAGCCTTAGTCTGTGATGGTCTAATAAAATGCATGGGATTATTTCAATCTTCTTGTACCTGTTGAGGCCTCTTTTGTAACCGATTACATAGTTTTGGAGAAGGTACTGTGAGGTGCTGAGAAAAAGATATATTATTTTGTTTTAAGGATTAAATGTTCTATAGATATCTGTTAAATCCATTTGGACCATAACTTCTGTTAGTTTCACTGTGTCTCTGTTCAGTTTCTGTTTCCATGATCTGTCCATTGCTGAGAGTGGTGTGTTGAAATCTCCCAATATTATTGTGTGAGGGGTAATATGTGCTTTGAGCTTCAGTAAAGTTTCTTTTACGAATGTGGGTGACCTTGCATTTGGAACATAGTTGTTTAGAATTGAGAGTTCATATTAGTAGATTTTTTTATTTGCTGAGAATGAGGTGTCCTTCCTTATCTTTTTTGATAACACTTGGTTGAAAGTTGATTTTATTTGATATTAGAATAGCTACTCCAGCTTGTTTCTTGAAACCATTTGCTTGGAATTTTTTTCAAGCCTTTTACTTTGAGGTAGTGTCTGTCATTGTCACTGAGGTCCTACTTACAGCAAAATGCAGGGTCCTATTTACCTATTAAGTCTGTTATTCTGTGTCTTTTTATTGTGGAATTAAATCTATTGGTGTTAAGAGATATTAAGGAAAAGTGATTGTTGCTTCCTGTTGTTTTTGTTGATAGAGGTGGAATTATATTTGTGAGGCTATTTTCTTCATGGTTTGTTGAAAGATTATTTTCTTGCTTTTTCTAGGTATAGTTTCTCTCCTTGTGTTGGAATTTTCAATGTATTAGCCTTTGTAGGATTAGATTTTTGAAAAGAGATGGTTTAAATCTGATTTTTGTTATGACATATCTTGATTTTCATGTTAATTGAAAGTTTTGCTGGTCATAGTAGCTTAGACTGGCATTTGTGTTCTCTTAGGGTCTGTATGACATCTGCCCATTGTCTTCCGGCTTTTATAGTCTCTGGTGAAAAGTTTGGTGTAATTCTTATAAATCTACCTTTATATGTTACTTGCCCTTTGTCTGTTATAGCTTATAATATTCTTTCATTTTTTGTGTGTGCATTTGGTGTTTTGGTTATTATGTGATAAAAGGAGTATCTTTTGTGGTCCATTGTATTTGGGATTCTGTAGGCTTTTTGTACATCCAAGGGTACCTCTTTCTTTAGGTTAGGGAAATTTCTTCTATAATTTTGTTGAAGATATTCACAAGCCCTTTAAGTTGGGAATCTTCACTTTCTTCTGTGCCTATTAGCGTTAGGTTTTATCTTCTCATTGTGTCCTGGATTTTCTGGATGCCATGGGTTAGGAACTCTTTCTATCTATCTTTCTTTCTTTCTTTCTTTCTTTCTTTCTTTCTTTCTTTCTTTCTTTCTTACTTTCTTTTTTATTGGATTTTTAATTTACATTTCAAATGTTATCCCTTTTCCTTGTTTGTCCCCCCCAACACCTTGTCCCATTGCCCCTCCCCTTCTTCTATGAGGGTGTTCCCCCATCCATCCACTCAGTCCTGCCTCTCTGCCCTTGAATTCCCCTACACTGGGACATTGAGCTTTCACAGGACCAAGGGCCTCTCCTCACATTGATTCCCGACAAGGCCATGCTCTGCTACATATGCAGCTGGAGCCATGGGTCCCTCCATGTGTACTCCTTGGTTGGTGGTTTAGTCGCTGGGATCTCGGGGTGAGGAGCATCTGGTTGGTTAATATTATTGTTCTTTCTATGCGTTGCAAACATTTTTAGCTCCTTTAGTCCTTCATCAAACTCTTCCATTGGGTACCCCTTTGAGGACCCCATGCTTAATCCAGTGGTTGGTTGTGAGCATCTGCCTTTGTGTTTGTCAGGCTCTGGCAGGGCCTCTCAGGAGATAACTATCTTAGGCTCCTGTCAGCATGCACTTCTTGGTATCCACAATAATGTCTAGGTATATGGGATAGATTTACAGGTTCAGCAGTCTTTGTATGACCTTTCCTTCAGTCTTTGCTCCACACTTTGTCTCTGTATTTGCTCTCATGAGTATTTTTTTCAGGTTAGGAACATTTCATTTTGCATTTTCTTTGATTGTTGTGTTAATGTTTTCTACGGCATCTTCTGCCCCTGATAGTCTCTCCTCTATATCTTTTATTATGTTGGTGATGCTTGCATCTGTGACTCCTGATCTCTTTTCTAGGTTTTCTGTCTCCAGAGTTGTCTCCCTTTGTGATTTCTTTTTTGTTTCTATTCCATTTTTCGATCCTGGATGGTTTTGTTCAATTCCTTCACCTGTTTAGTTGTGTTTCTGTGTAATTCTTTAAGGGATTTTGTATTTCCTCTTTAGGGCTTCTACTTGTTTACCTGTGTTCTCCTGTATTTTCTTTAAAGGAGTTATTCATGTCCTTATTAAAGTCCTCTATCATTATCATAAAATGTGATTTTTAAATCTGAAACTTGCTTTTCCTGTTTGTTAGGGTTTTAGGGACTTGCCGTGTTGGGATAACTGGGTTCTGATGATGGCAAGTAGCTTTGGTTTCTGTTCCTTAGGTTCTTGCACTTGCCTCTTGCTATCTGATTTATCTCTAGGGTTAGTTGGTCTTGCTTTCTCTGCTTGTCCCTCCTGTGTGCCTATGAGCCTGTGATCTTAGGTGTGTCAGCATTCCTGGGGAGACCAGCTCTCTTTTGGACTGGTTTTGGGATGGAGGTCTGTGGGACAAGCTTAGTTCTGGGTCACAGATGGAATCTGGTAGGATCCTATCTCCAGCTGCTCTGCTGTTTCTGTGCCATGTGCACTCCTGGCAGGTCTCTCTTTGGACAGTTATCAGAGTGAAAGTGGTAATCTCTCCTCTGGGCTTAGGAGTGAGAGCACTCCTGGAAGACCAGCTCACTTCTTTGGGTGCACAGGGCTGTGGAACAGCCTTTGCTCTGAGGTGCAGATCCTAACTGCTTTTCTTAACCTGCTAGTAATTAGAATAGTCACTTAAATAAAACTTGTCTAGAAAAACCCTTGTTTTAGTCATTTTTCTGTGGGCAGCTTTACATTTCCTACTATCGACTCTCAACTGATGTGAGTGTATTTGATTGAGATGGTTCTAATGTCACAGGATATTTGATGGTGATATGTGAACATCTTTACTGCCATGTCTTGTGTCCCTACTTCTAATACCTCTGGATGTTTGGAGCCACCTGTTGGCTTGTCTAACAGCCCTATTCTTCAGGTGGTCCCAACAGAATCAGTAGATATTGTGTCTCAGGCTTCAGTCTTAGTATAGCACCTTCTGAAGATGACTTGATTTTCTTATCTTTTTTTCATGTCAATAAAATATATCCAGGCCTTTTACACACTGTTCAAGTTCCTGATAAGCTTTAAAGAAGTGGTTCTCAACCAGTGGATCACAACCATTTTTGGGGTTATATATTAGATATGCTAAGTATGAGGTATTTACATTACAACTTATAACAGAAGCAAAATTATGGTTATGAAGTAGCAATAAAATAGTATTTTAGGTTAGGAGGTACACAAGAGGAACATTATTAGAGGTTTGTAGTATCAGGAAGGTTGAGAACCACTGCTATAAAGTAAAGTACAAAGCATACATTTATTTGTTGAATAGTGAATAGTCTTTCACTTCAGTCTTCATTGTTCCAAGACTATCTTCTGATTTTCTCTCCATGCCTTTTTTTTCCCAGTACTTTTCCCAAATCAACAGTTTTTCATACTAAATAACTCCTCATTTTGTGGGTATATTTATTATGACTAGACTCATTGTATAATAGCACTATCTATAACTTTAAGAAAGAAGTTGTATATGTTCTGACAAAAAAAGGAAAAATTCATAGGTAATTTTTACTACATGTGAGAAAATCAGAAGAGCTATTAAATACAGTCCTTCACCAATTCCAGCCACTGGCCATGTTCAGTCACAGCTCCCTTTCTGGCATCTGCCCATATGTAACTTGTAACTTCACACTTGACATTGCTCATTACACAGAAGTTTCCTTATCAAAGCTTCCTGAGATCCACATCAGCCTGGATGAAAACTAATGCTAACAGTTTTTGGGCTCAGGATTCTCAGTTTCTAGACTGATTAAAAACTATTGGCCACTGGGATGTCAGTTTTTTGTTCTTTGGTTATCTTCTGTTAATTTGTCATTATCTTTTCACCTTTTTCTTCATGTTTTGTAGTTGTCTGTGCTGTTGTTGTTGTGAGTACTTCTCAAGGTTTTGACAGTTGAATGTACTTCTATGTGGACTTACTTCTTGGGTTATTTACTCCACAATTAAGTTTCAGTTGTGATATGTATTTGGATAACTCAAAATTTTTGTCATTGTCTAAGGGTTTTGTCTGTGTTCTTCAATCTCCTCTTAAATGGCCAAAAATCTGGTGTTCTTTGAAGTCAGCATGACATTCCTCCTTTGAACTTCACCAGTCATTCTGGCTCCTTTCTAAGGGTTGCCCTTCAAAGCAAAGTTCACCTCACCACCCAAATACCATTCATATCTGAAATTTTTCATTGTCTCCTTATAGCCAATCAAATGGAAGAAAAACAAGGGAAATATGTTGATTTCACTTCAAGATATTAAAAAGGCTATTTTGAACAATAAGAATACTGAACTAGCACCAACTGCATTGTTTTAAAAATATAGCCAGTGATTTTAGAAACCTAAATTTCAAAACCTGAACTACATTCTGATTCTAATTAGTAGCTATCTTCAGTATGTCAAAAAAGTGTTGTATGATATAGAAGCTGCAACCTGCCTTGGGTCTTAAGCCTTCTTATGCTTCCTAGGTACTCAGACCCACAACTAAGCATGTGTTCTTACCATGTGAAGATATCCCATACAGACTCTTTGAAGTAATACCCTCCATATAAGGTCTTTACCATGAAGCCTGCCCTCTCATTTACCTTACCTCTGAATTTGCACTTTAGACCACAAAACTTTTATTCACAAGAACTACTTTATGCTGTTTGAGAGACACCAACTAGCTAATTGCAGATTGTTGAAAAGCACATAAACTTATTATTTAGTATCCTTATTTGATGTTTAGTTTTTAATTTCATTGAAACTTCCCAAGCACTTTATTTGGAACCAAGTCCACAATTACAGAATATTGATCATAAAATGGATGACAGGCAAAGTACTTTTTAACACGATGAACAAACATACCTAGTATAAACATTTTATTATTTATGTATATAATATATTTGTGAAACATTGGGAAAATGTGCTGCATAACTCATAGATTTTTGAGTGCATTTCTTAAGAATAGATACATTCTCGTACATAACCACAGTATAGTGACCAGCACCAGTGTCTTTTGCATTGATCCAGTACTGTTTCTAATTTAGCAACTGTGACAGCCATTTTTTACAATTTAATTTCACTTTAGAACAGAATCACTTTAAGATCCAACATCACTTTGGTTGTCAGGCACTTTTAATGTCCTCTATGGAAATCTGCCTTTCATTTCTCTTTCTTTACTTCTCTGCTACTTACTTTTTCCCCATTCCTGCCTTTCTGTCTCCCTTCCTTTTCCATCCATTTTACTTTTCTTCTTTGACCTCCTTTCATTGTCTTTGTTTTTACTGCCTTCTTCCTCACTCCCTCCTTATCTTCCTCTCTTTCCTTCATTTTTCTTATTATTAATGACAATGAAAACTTCAAAAATAGAGCCACCCACTTTTCAATGAGCATTCTTATATTAAACTGTCCACTATCCTAATTAAACTATTGCATTTAAAAATTACCATTCTAGTGTAATAAGAATGTTTAGCATTAAGCCTTTTCTTCGATACATGCACTGTAGTTTTATTAATTGTTTGCTTAGTTATAGTTGCTTCATGCCCTTGGTCAGTAGCTTTCAACTGTATTCTCATCTAAAGGCAATTAAATCACTATTCCACAATCTCTGCAAGAGCATGTGGATTAATAAAAGAATGTCTTATAAGTAGAATGACATAAATTTGTTATATACTTGACTTAATTCACTCTGAAGGATGTCCTCAAGATATACCTATGATACTGTAAATTGTAAGACTTCCTCTTTTAAGGCAGAAAGGTGATATACCATTGTATGTAAACAATATATTTTCTTTTAGAGTCCATATGTTAGCTATTGTGAACAGTGCTGCAACAAATATAGGAGTAAGAATGTCTCCTCAAATTACTGATTTCTGTTTTTTTAAAATTTAGTAATATGTGTGTGTGTGTGTGTGTGTGGGTGTGTGTAGTTTCCCTCTCCCTTCTCCTACCTTATCTACTCCTTGATCTTTCTCTCCCACTCCATCTCAAATTGATGGGCAATTTTTCTAATTATAATTTTAGCATACACACACCCACACATATATTAATTAATTAATATATAAACAAAATTGGATGAGACCATTTAGCAGTGTGTGGGGTTTATAGTATGGGGATGTGAAGGTATAGATTTGTGTGTTAAGGGCTGACCACTTGGTTTTGGATAACCAATAATTGGGCTCATCTTTTGAAATACTAATTTCCTTATCTCTGCAGTCATTACCTATAGCTCTTCATCTAAGGGTAGAGCCTTGTGAGATTTGCCCCATACATTTTACCATGTTTACTTGTGCTGACATTATTCATATCCTGTTCAGGTAACCATAAGGTTTCATAGGTACAGCTTTCCTGCTTATACAAAAGACTCAATCTTGCAGCAGATATTCTTGTTCGATGGTTCTTAAAATCTTTCACCCACTTTTCTGCAGTGTTACCTAAGACTTTGCTATATGGCTAGACACCTACTTCAGGGTTGATTGTTCTCTGCATTTTGAGAACTTGTGGCTTTTCTCGTGGTCTTCCATGTGCTGCAAAAAAAACCCTACTGCTTTGAGAACTATAATTACAAGTGGATATAAAAACAAGTATTTAGAATGCAGCTTCCTATTGAAAAGTGTTAAAGTTCAATCAGTTCTAGTTACTGGTTACTCCTAAGATATAAGTGTGACTATTTGCACTTTTGGGGGTATCCTGCCATGTTATTCACCGTTGGAGCCACGGGCAGAAAAGTATGGTAGGAATATTTATTGCTTTTTGTTCCTTAGCAGTTTGCTCATTACCATTGGTATCCTCAGACACATTAAAAGCAAGCATAAGAATAAAAATTATAACTCCAGGTGTCTTCATTAAGAAATCAGATTAACCACAAGCAAATAGCTTAATGATGCACCTGAACTAAGGAAAATAGGATTAAACAAAACACAAATATCCAGTATATGGAAAATGTAAAACTGATGATAAAACTCAAGATAATAGAAACATCAAACAATCCAAAACATGCACAAAACAAAAACTCAATTATCCTCTCATATTTTATATTTCTGAGTTTTCTTGATGTTCAATTTGATTATCTACTTTTATCATTTTGTTTCTGGCAGATATAACAGAACTCTCTCACATTTTCACTTTTGAGAAAATGTTTATTTCTCCATCTCTTGAAGGACAGTTTTGTCAGATACTTTGTGCTTCATTAGGTTTTATTCACCTTGAATATAGCATTTCATTTCTTTCTTACCTGAAAAATTTCTATTAAAAAATATGCTGACAACTTTAAAGATGTTACGTTTCTGTGACAAGTCATTTCTCTCTTTTTCCTCTATAATCTCCCATCTTTGATTGCTGTATGATCTGCTATGATGGGTTTCACTGTATATTTGCTTAGGATTATGTTTGGGAGAATCAGCCATACTTTATAGACATTACTGAGATTATTATTCCTGTGTCTTAGAAAACGTTGCTTGAAAATTCTTTAAAGGTCATTTCTGAGATTTAATATTTCTTACTGATTTACTCCATTAATTTGAGTATTGGTTTATTGATAGGGTGTTATAAGTCCTTTAATATTTTTATTCAGTTTGTTTACTCCTTTTATATCTTTTTAAAAAAATTTTTGTTTGGTTTTTCTTAATGATATAGTTTGTTATAAATACTTTCAATGATTTTTTCATTTTCTAATTATTTTTTCATATCTCTGATTTCTGTGTATTCATTTAGATTATTTGATTGTAGTGAATTTTGAGAATGTCATACATATATGAATATGTTTTCATTTATATTCCCTTCCTTTGGAAATTCTTCCAGTGTGCCCTCTTACTGTCCTAAAATTCTTGTCATTTTTCTCTGTAGTTACATAACACATACACATGCATGCACACAAACACATATAGACATACACACAAACACAAAGATGAAGAGAGAGAGAGAGAGAGAGAGAGAGAGAGAGAGAGAGAGAGAGAGAGAACACACTTCTAGTTCCATGGACAGCATAAAATAGGGATTTCCACAGATTTTTGTACAGTTTACAATAAAAAGGAATTTATATTCTCTCTTATTGAATAGACCTTAATTTAGTTAAAGAGCTGTCAATTACCTCTATGTTATTAATTATCATTAGATGTATTCTTGGTGGGCTAATCATTGTAATTCACAAGATTTATATGTAGGTAGGGCTTGATGACTTCTTTCTCTAACTCTGCCATTCTTTAACATGAACAGTTTCTTCTAATATTATGAGAGTTGGACATGAGGAAGTAAGCTTCCAACTCAATATCAGTGTTATTTCTCCAAGAACAGTGACTCAACTGCAATCCTATTCTACAATAAGGTGTTACTTTAAATTTCCTGAAGGCAACCAACTAAGAGCAATGTCAGTGTCTTGAATTGTTTTAGATGTCTCCTGTACTGCCTTGACTAATATATTCCTAGCTTGAAACTGGGCTTTTTCTTGAATAGTATGGTCTCTGGAGAGAAAAGTATTCTCCTGTGTAAGGTAAACCCAATTGAATAAAAACCAAATATATAAACATATTTGTGTAACCATTTATAATATGTCACATAAATTGGATATATGTATGTATAGAAGGTATTTTAAAGAAACTAGTAGGTTTCTTTGTAAGTTTTGGAAATATTCTTCTAGTTTTCATTCTTTCTCTCAACTTCCTCTTGTCCTACCCTCTCCTTCACCTCTGCTATTAACTCTACCTTTCATTTTTCTTTCTGCCTTTATTGCACTTGTGTTCTATTATATTCCCCTGTAGTTCTTTCTCCCCATTGCTGCAATGTTTATTTTCTATTTATATTATCTCAATTCCTAAAAGTTATGCAATGATGCCTTAAGATCTGGATAAAGCACCCACAAAGTAAGGAGACCCAGTGGTGTTTATCTTTTTGGGTCTGGGTTATTTCAACCAGTATAGTAATTTTCAGTTGCATTCACTTACCTGCATATTTCATAATTAAATTTTTCTTTATAGCTGTACAAAATTCCCTTGTGTATTTATACTAGATATTCATTATCATTCATCAGCTGATAAACATCTGGGTTGACTCCATTTCCTAGCTATTGTGAAGAGACTGATAATGAGGCAATTGACAAAGCCAAGGAAGTATTGCTGGAGCAGAAATGGACTCTGGTATACATAAGCTGGAAATCATTCATATGGTAGATTTATATTTAGCTTTCTGGAGAATTTCCACACTTATTTCTAAAGTGGTAAATGGATGGAAATGGAAACTGTGATACTGACTGACAAAATCCAAACCTCAAAGGCAATGAAATATCATATGTTCTCTCTCATAGGTGAGTACTAGCTTTAAACATCTAGTTTGATGTTTTTTAGTTGTAGCACCTTCAGAAGACAAAGAAACTCTAAAGAGTCCACATAGTGACTCCCTTAACTACAGTGTAAGGTGTTTAGAATGTAAGTAATATAAAAACAGAAAAGGATAGTGGTCATGGACATGCTTAAACAGTGATGTGAGTAGATAAAATGGGAGGAGAGAGAGGAAGAAGATAGTGTTAACCAAAAAGATAGATGAAGAGATAATATATTTTATTGGTAATCCAAATTAAAATGTGTAATTATAATATATATGAATAGATCACAACTAAAAATAAATAAGTTAAAAATACATATATTAAAGTCATAGCTTATTAAACAAAAATCCCAATGTCAGGATTAGAAATCTTTCTTCAGAGTTATTGTTTAGGGAGGCCTCAGAAAAACCTACAAATATGGTCTTTACTTCTTCCTCCTGGTTGCTAACTAGATCTAGTTGCTAAAATCTTATTGCAGAAAACACCAGACACCTTGATTATGAGTTACAGAGATCCAAAGTGGATCTGAGCTGGAAGCTTCCTCCCTGTTGGTTGTTTTTCACAATGCAGAAGGTGCTGTGCAGGCTTCTAGAAAAAGAATCAGTAATCTCATCCATGAACTATATCAGCAGACCAGGTAAAATGTGCCCAACTATGCAACAATCTCATAAGGGTAGGTCTTTTAAGGTATGTCATTTAAGAAAATAACCATTTGCTTATTGATTGAACTTGAGACATGCTCCACAAGACAAAAATATATTTCTGGCACTTTAAATTCTGGACAAAACCCATGCTTGGGGGAAGTAACAGACATAACACAGGAACCTAGTAACACCTAGCTAACATAAGGTCAAACTAGATTCTAATTATTTATGCTTGTTCCCATAGATAAATACTTCTCTCAGCCTTAACCAGAGCCTCTCTGCTATGAAAGGCTATGAATACAGAGACATGATCACATAATGTGCTGAGAATAAGTGGAATATCCAAAGATAAAGGAGATATTTATACTACCGCTTAAGCTCACGTAATATTGAAGGAGTTAAGATGAAAGTAGTAGTAAAAAAGGAGAAAGAAGGGCTACAAAAGCTATCATTTAGGAATGATGCAACCATTCTGATCTTGAACACAGTCTTGAACTTGCTTGAAAATGGGCCTGTCAACAGCTATGAATTAGGGATGGCTTCAAGAAGCCCTAATTTCTCCACTGATGTAGTTGTCACTGACAGATGATAAATTCTAAGAAATAAGTCACTAATGTCAGTTGTGTATCCACTGGTGAGCATACCCAGCTTCAATGAATGCTTCAAATTCAGGGTCTCACAGATGGCCCTGGTTAAACTCAGTGAGTTTCAAAGCAAAATAAAAACACATGAATATGGAAAAGGGACTTTTAGGGAGAATAGAGACCTGATAGATGCAAGAAGGAACTGCTGGAGAAGGTCAGGGTAAGAATATTGAAAATCCATACATTGCTTATCCACATATTGCTTATGTGTATGTAAATGTCAATGAACAAATTTAATTTTAAAAACCAAATTTACATATAGAAAAAATTCCTTAACTTTAGAAATGTTGTACAGATCACCAAAAGGTAAGAAATTCTGGCTATTCACTCACATCCATGGGGCAACGGGGTGAGGATACAAAAAGTATAACTGATAGGAAAGGGAGAGGCAAGGGCAATGGAAGAGTTGACAAACTGAAGACTAAGGGAGGAGTATTGAATGTCTTTAGAATTTTTGTATAGGCAATTTTCTCATGTTGATATCTGTAAAACCTTTGAGTTTTCAGACATGGAGTTTTCAAAGCAAGCTAATGAAGCAGGATCTAAGCACCTAAAAAAAGATGTTTCTTATGTTTGTAAAAATTCACTTCTTAAATATTTGTAAATACAATATAATTATAATTCAATATACTTTACTACATACACTTTTAATCTATGTCCTATCACATTACGTAGACACACTACCTCGCCGATAAGGAGCAAGTCACACTCAAGATTCTTCTGACAGTGTCTTTTATTGTTATAGCTCTTTTAGTTAGAAGGATGCAAGATGGAGAACAAAGGAAGGACCCCCAAGCCCCAGAATGTACTGACTTATATACTATCAAAGAGACATGATCTGTCCTCATTGGCTTACAGACTGGGGTCTCATTTACATATCCACTGATAGTACTATCAGCGGGAGAATTCGCGCCTACGTGTGCGCACAGCTGCAGACACCAAGGCCAAGAAGAACCAGGAACAGGAAGCCAGCGCCATCTTATAATGGCGAGCGTATAGCTACTTCAGCAAACGCAGCATGGCTCCTAACAGTCATGTGTATAATAATTTCTAAAAGAATCTTCTCTGTGTTGAAGAGAACTTCATTTCTGAATATTTATAAAATTTGTAGGTTTTCCTTTATAAAAAACATTGCCGTAAATGGAATTTTTAAAAGTAGAATGAACAATGCATGAAGGGTCTCACCATCTGATCTCTTAGGTTGCAGGGCAGAATCCCTTCAGAAATGTTTATTTCAAGTTACACTGTTTCTTTAAAATATGAAAGACTATGTCTTCTGAAGTCCTTATATCATTGGTTGATAAAATGTTTTCATTTTTCCAATTGAATGGTTTTAATATGACTTCTGCTTCATGCATTTAATTACTATTTTTATTAAATATGTTTCCTTATAATTAAATAGAATTCCATTTCTTTTTTCAAATGCTTCATAAATTTTTGGTATTAACTTTATATTGGATATTAATTACAAAGGACATTAGGAAAATACTCACATGTCATAAATTAATATTTACCTTTAATTTCTTCTTTTGTATTCATTTATTTCTATAAAATTTTATCCTGTTTGGTTTTGCATTGGATTGTGTATTTTGGTGACTGTTTTCTTTATAGAATAATTTCATATGGCATGACCCAAATGCAGTAGATTCCAAATACCAATTATTTAAGCCCATCTGTACTAGAGGGGATGATGAAAATATTCCCCAGTATCATTTACTGGTGAGCATGTAGCAGTTACATTTTAGAAGTATTGAATTTGTCACACACCTAGATATCTCAAGAGCCATTTGCTGTGCTTGTTTATAGAAGATTTCTATGGATATTTTAGGCAATGAATGCCATCTCTTTGTTATTTTTAGTACTGGCAACAAAGGAATGCATCAGGAAGATAAATGGTGAGTAGAAAAAACAATGATGGTAATACTTGGTGTAATTCAAGCCAACACTCTTAACTTTGCCTGTCACTTTACTGGGTTACTTTCAATTAATAAGCTAATATATTTAATCATCTTTCACTTAATACTAATAACAATCTGAATAACAATATGATAAAAATGCTGATAACAATATGATATAGTTAAAAACACTATAGAATATATTATTAGTCTATGAAATATTTTCTATTTGAGACCCTGTCCTTTCAGGTGAATGAAGATGACAAGACATGAATTATCATATTGATAGCACATGAAAAATATAGGTGATGAAATGGAGATATTATCTCAGCAATGATTTTGCTAAATCTACTACTCTCTTCTAACCTTGAGAGCACTGCCGTGAAACCTGATTCGGAGGATTTTCTACATAATATCTCATTAGTGCTCTTCAGTGTGCTGAGGTCCCAAGGCAGCTCTTTCTTGCTGTTATACACTACAGGGAGAGAGAAAAATAAATGGATCATTACAATTTGGAATAGTCCCAGAACAGGGAGTTTTGGGGGTCAGTGGGGTGCTACCCTTACAATCCGATTGATTAAGCCAATGAAATGATTCAGTATGTAAAGGCCCTTGCTGCTGAGACTAATAACTGAGTTCCATGACCAGGGCATACATGGTGGAAGCAGAGAATTAATTTCACGATTGTTCTCTAACCTCATGCACACACTATGGCACATACACTTATATCCATAAAGAAATAAAAATGTTTGGCTGCAGTAAATTATTTCTTGTCAGCAAAACCAGGCAATTAGTAACTAGAAAATAAGCTGATTAATAAAGTTTTTTCAAGTCCACATTTCCAGTGACTAATGGTTCCAAATTTTATGCAACTTCTATCATTTTGTTTTGTTCACTTCAGGGAGCACTTGGCCTCGTTCTCATACCACAGTCTCCTGTGTAGTTAGGAATACAAGCAGGACCACTAACCACATTGTAAGCATTTTAAATGTACCATAGATTGCTGAGCATCTTCAATGTAAGGTGATGGTTCTACAAAAATTAAAAGACTCAAAACAAAAGATCTAAAAAAACAAAATGGGCCCTTCCTCCAATCTTCAGTCACACAGGATGAAAACATGCCTGATGTTTTTAATAGTCTAATGTTTTTCACAGTATTTTCTCTTAACATTTTTAATGACATATGTGATACATTAATTATCCCATTATCATTATCACAGATTAAGAAACTGAGAAGAAATTCTAAGTGCTATGAAGTGAAAAAGCTTTGTTTAAACAAGTAGTATGTCTACTTCTACCCAGTAGTTGAAAAAGGGCCAGGAACTCCGTACTTCTCACAATTTCTCATCAGTTCCTGTCAGACTTTATGTTCACTCAACTGATTTTACTTGCAGCATTATTTGTGAGATTAGCTAACAATATTATATTTAGTTATTTCTGAGTAACCTCAGCCTTCTGGAGGGAGGGCATAACAGCTTCTCTGTGGTGAGTATGGAAGGTCACTTTCATTCTTGTGTTTCAGTCACAATTTTTAGGAAGGGCTGAGGTTCAAACTCAATCAATTTGTATCATTCTTGTGTTAGAAATGCCTGTCTGCTTCATTCTCATGTCAGATTAGGTTCACACGTGTAATTTCAAGGTAAATCAGGATAAACCACCATAATATGTGGAATGCCAATTTGAGGGATAAATTATAAAGTAAATGTGTGTTCAATTTCTAAATTTCTAAAACAAAACAGAATTCCTCCTGCTTATTGTATTATTATAATTTTTTTAAACAATCATGAGTATGCACAGTACTCAAGTCTTATCTTTGTCCATTATAGTGACCAAATTGCATCACCTCAACAGAGTCTCTGATTGATTGCGTGGAGATTGCTTAAGACAGCCAAAAGAACCAATTTGGTCAAGTAAAATCACATTAATGGCCATAAAGTCTGACTGGAACTGATGAGAAGTTGTGAGTAGTTCTGAATTCCAAGGCCATTTTTCATGTTTTGGTGAAAGAATGCCATGTTGGTTTCTCTGCAAAAATTAGTGATGACTACATTGATCCAAGAAATAGACAAAAAGTAACATACTATTGTAATTATATGAAACAATATAGCATTTACAGTTTTGTTTGTGTTTGTCTTTGGTTATTTTTTTCCTGCAATTTGAAGGATGCCATATTTTTGTATTTAACAATAAATCTGGGAAGATCTAAGGTGCAGGTTCTTATGTTGCTCTGACAACATCTAAAACAGGAGATGCTTTCTTTATTCAACACTCAGGGATTTCCCTGATTATGATGGTAATGAGGTTATCACTGGTCTCCATTCACAGGAACTCCTCTTTGCTAATACTACAGAGTACTGGATTTCTGGGGCATTATTGGATAAAAGCATCTATTCTTCCTTCAACTGTGGCAGTTTTCTCGCTTGCCCAGCAGTGTGCATTTTTCTGCATTCTTCCTTGCATAGATACTAGTGATAGGTAACTGTTTTCATAAATATAAAACACTTTTCTGCCTTTACTTGTATGTTCTATATTTCATTTATTAAAATGGATGTATTGTTATTTTCATTTTGAAAGCACTGATTCCTTAAGCGTACATTTTCTCACCCTATGGAGACTACATTCTATACACTGTGATTATTAATTTGTATAAGTAATTATTATATAACTAAATTATTAAATATTTTAATCTTCAAATACATAAGACATAAGAAATGAAAATATGACCAGTGTGAGAATATTGAAAAAATATTTTTCTTTAGAATTAAGGGTAAAAGAACTATTTAAAAAAATGGCAGATATAAATTCATTTCACAGTGGAAATATTCTTTAATTATTATCTATAAAACAAAACACATATTGAAATATTTAGCCTCAAAGTATTTTATATCAATCATACCTTTTAATTTTGATGTTTAATTACAATAATTTGTTATAAGTAATAATTTTTGAATATACATTATTCATATGAGAAGTTTTGTATTATTTATTTATCTTGCTTTTTAACCTGAAAAATCATAGAAATGAATCAGCTAAGAATATTTATGGATGATCTGGTTCCTGAATTACCTCTTCTACACTTGGCCTACTGTTTTCATTATATCATTTTTAACTTTACCATAGAAAAGATTTGTATCAGCAAATAGTCTTAAGCTAATTATTTCTTTTGTTACACCCTTTGTGTTTTAAACTGTATTAGAATGTGTTAAACTTATCTTAAATTTGTGTACAGGAAGCTGAAGGTTGAAGTTCATACTTTAATAAGTCATTAAAAGAAATATATTCAATAGGCACAGATGAAGAGGCCAGAGAAAATTGTTCAAAGGATCTTTTTGTAAAATATATATTTTACATATAATTTTTACACATATTATATACTAAAAAATTGAATGTAATATATATATATAAATATATATATATAAATAAATATAAATATTTATATAAATATAAATATATATATATATATTTAGAAAGTTAAAAAGAATCATAAAAAAAATAGACCCAGAAAAGGCCACCTTCATGACCAGGCCGAAGTTCTAACCTTAATCCAACATTGTGAATGAACCTCTTCTGGATGATGACTTCAACTTTGCCATCTTACATTCCATTTCATTCGTCTTTGGTGAGAGATCTTGGTATCAGACCATTCATTCCTGTAGTCACAGTTTACGGAGAAGTAAGATGACAATTCCAAGTGCTTCGTGGTCAAACAAGGTTTAGTGGGTTGTCTAAGAGTTAAAAGAAGAGATGATTGTAGTTAGGAGGAAGGATTCATTCTAGATGCTCATCAACTTATGAACTGATAATGAAAATGTGCACACGCAACAGAACTTCATTCAAATGTAAAAGAAAACAACCTAAATTATGAAAGATGTATGGACATGGATGAAACTGACAACTGTTACATTGAATGAGGTAAAATAGCTCATAATTGTAAATGTTACATGTTTCGGCTCATTTATAGTTCCTCATCTCTAATCTTTATATATCTATGCTCAGGTAGGAGTGAGTGTGGATAGTGGTCATGAAACAAACAAAAAAAATGGTCCAATGAGAGGAAAATAAGAGTCTTTAGGAGTGCAGGAGGGCTAGAGATGGAGCTCCTGTGATAGAAAAGTGTAAGGTGTCATGCTGGTGGAGAAAAGGTTTAACTAGGGCAGGATATCGGAAGATATTGACATGGGGAGGAACATTCTAAATCTAGAATGTATGAAAATGTAGTAAGAGTGCCTGATACTTAATAAATTAATTTAAATAAGGTAAGTGAATTGAATATATATTTCTGAAGAATAAAGTTTATACTTTAGTAAGACATTAGAAGAAATATATCCATTTATACCCTGAACACACACATATACATATATACATATGTGTATATATACATATATATGTATATGTGTATATATGTATATATGTATATACGTATATGTATATATGTATATGTATCAACAACACAAATGTGCCATAATCCTGTGATCTGTTGGAAAAAATTCAGGATATCACCTATTCTAGTTACCAACTAGAATGATATAATGAGATTTTATTATTGAAAAGAGCACATGGTTTTGTGCCAAGTCATAGAGAAATCAAGCTGAAGTTAAGCTGGAAGCTCCTTTTACACTGAGTACCCAACACTGAGCCAAATGGTGTTTGCAGACTGCAGAAGGAGCGCTATCATCGATTTTCTTACCCAGCTTTCTACCCTGTGTGGTATTCTATTACCTGATCATGCAACTGGGTAAGCATGACATATTAGCTATGTGGATATCCAGAAGGTTTCTGTGGTTTTGACCATGCTGCACAGAAAGGAGTTCATACATGGCACCATGAACCTTCTCAAAACCCTGTGGTTCAGGAGGTCATATAAAAAACTTAGTGCAAATCTACAACTAAACTGTGGTTCTTTGCTGATGAATTACTTTTTAAGCATCTTAGTTTATGTTATCAGCCTGAGTTTTGCACACCCTATTACAGAGACACTAATTGCATGAAGTGATGAAAATAACTGTCTGCTGAGAGATGAGACCTATATTCCACCCCTAACTCATCCCTTCTAAGTCTCAGGAAATGCTGCAGAAGAGGAGAACATTATATGAGGTAAAATGAGCTGACAACAGCTCTGATTATTTACAAAAGATTTGCACAAGAGTGGCTCATCAACACCCTGTGATATAAAGGGGAGGACATTGCCCAAATGTCCTGAGGCAATGAATGAAGAGAACGTTAGAAGAAAAAACTTTTCCTCAGAATTATAGACCTGTGTCTTGGTTACTGCATTTAAACCTTCAGCAATGATGCTTTTTTAAACAGCCCTAATTAAACTATAAATTTTCTCAAAAAAGTAGAGAAAGAATGAAAGAGAGAGAGGGAGGGGGAGATAGATAGATAGATAGATAGATAGATAGATAGATAGAGGAATTATGAGAATGATGAAACTGATTGATATACTCAGATTAGCAGGAGAAGGGATCAAAAATGTGATATGAGATGAATATGACCAGAATACATTTTACATATAGTTTAAAATGTCACAATTCAAACTATTAGTTATAATGAATATGTGCTAAGAAAAACTAAATAAAATCTAATAAAACAACCATAAACTGTTGTGCAAGTAAAAGAATACAATTATCTAACAGTAATTGCTGCTACAAATTAGATACAATGTTTTTTTTCAGAATATCTATTTACTAATTCCACAGCAATTTCCCACTAAATTGAGTATTCAGTCATTACTATGGGACTGCCCCAAAGTTTCCTTATGTTACTAAGAATGGTTTGATAATAATGATCTTAAAAATCGATTTCAGTAACATTTCCTCAATTATTTGATCTGTTCTATAATTTGAAAAATGATAACATTTACAATGTAGACAGCCCCTTTGATTATGTTTGGATAAATAAGTGTTATCGTTCAAAACCAAAGTCAATTCATACATCAATCAAAGTCCTACACTACTGGGCTCAATTCTCAACTCTTGGTTCTCAAAAGAAGGTTTGGCAGAACAAGAGGAGAGTTGGGACTGTGGCAAGACCTCACTTACCAGAGGAGTTGACTCAGAGCCTGGAAACAAACTAGAGAGAAAGTAAACCAAATGTTTTTTATATCTGTCCACTATAATAGCTTTGATAATCACATATGCCAAAGTATACTACGATGTAGAAACTTTATGAACCTAATTCTGTTTTAAAGGTACAGGTGATATTAATATATTTTAGAAATTGGTTTTCTCAATGAAGAACTTATTTTCTCAGTTAACGAGCCTGATATCAAAGGCAAAATATTTTATACAGTTTCTAAGAAGGTTTAGCTGTTATTGCCATCTCCTTGAGTCTCAGAAATCTCATAAAAAGTATTTATGTCTTAAGTTTTCAGGTTATTAATTAAATGTGACAATGTAATAAACTATATAGCAAAGTTGTGTCAACTCGGAGTATATGTAAATCAATAGCTAACATTTACCATTATGCTTCTGTCTTAGCACTATTTTCATCTCACCATGTTAGACCCAGTAAAGAAACACAGAGTGAGTTACAAAAACAGTAGTTTTCACACTTGGGCAATTTCTTCCACAATTCTACTCATAAATATGCATAGTGCTAATTACTAACTGCATGCTTCTTAGTATTAAAGAAGCTTTTATAGACACAAGTCAAATTTATAAAATAAAGGTCCTCTGGTTAGAAAGAAATGAATTGTGCATGCAACCTCCCATCTTATCCTCTTGTCTCTAGCATATGTGAGAAGAAAGTCATTCCCACTTAGTCCCTGAAAACTTACTTCTTTTTCTCACTGGTTTAAAACAAAGTCTATATGTTCTACTAGCTAAAAAGTCTGTTAGCAAGCTCTTTCCTGGGATGGTAAATACTTTGTCTCATTATGTTCATGAGTTGAAAAGAATAGGTTTTATTAGCTTTATCATGTAACAGTCTTTACAATAAGACTCAGTAAGCTATATGCATTTTCCAGAATCCTTCATCCTGTGACTCTGTCCTTCTTCTTTCCTTTACTCTCATCTTAAGTCATGAGTACTGAAGTTATTTATTATGTCTGTCTGATTTTTCTTGTTTCTATTGTGTAAAAACATTTTAATACATACAATGAGCTCAATTTTTAAACTAAGCTAGGTGTCAGTTGATAAGTATCAACTGATGTCATGGCCAAAAATATGTCCCTTCAGTGTACAGAGGTTTAGGTTTGGGAAAGAGCAGCATAGTGGGAAATTCTTTGCCAAGGAATTAGATAAACTTGCAGTAAATGTGAAGGATTTGGAAGAAAATTTGTCATGAATTTGGCTCAGGTAGAACAGGAAACTATCATTAATCCTTTTAAACAAGACAGCAGAAACTAAATTATGCATAAGGAAATGCTTATTTTCATGTTGTTTAGAAGTCAGATTTGTTTAGAAATAAAGCCCTCACATGTCTATTTTGTTTACAATTCTAAGACATAGTGGAGACTCAATAAGACTTCCTGAATAAAATAATTTTGATACAAAATTCTTTTCTTTAAGCTTCAAGCTGGGCATGATAGCAAGTGCCTATAAATTATGTTGAGGAAGAAGACTGAGCTTGAGTCTAGCTTGAGCCATCAACATCAAAAAAGATACTGGCTCAAAATATAAGTGAATAGAATGCAAATATATGGAAGAAAGCAATAACAGAGCTATAATTATCAATAGTCAATAATGGTTCTATGCAGGATGGTAGCCTCTGGTTTTGTTATGGTGATATGTGAAGTGCTCTATATATGTAATATCTGAAGATTATCCTTTAAAGGGTTATATGTTCCTGTGAACATTTATTCCAAGTGATTTAAATAAAAATGCTTTAGGATGTTTTACTGTTTAGGCATTACTTTAGAAAGCTATTTCTTATTTAAATGAGGAAAAGTGAAAGACAAGGAAGACAGAAGACATTCAACATCACTAGAAGGTAAAAAGTAGTGGTTTTAATGCCTTCTCTGTCACTAGACATCTTCTTTAAAGACTTTAGCACCATAGATGTCATGGTTTTGTGACATTACTGGAAGATACTTGTGCCTCCCCCTTGAACTTTCAAACTTTTCTACCAATGATTTCACAGAACTCAATTACTCCTGGAAAAAGATACAAATATATCGGATTTTCATTTCTTTCTTTCTTTTTTACAATTTATTTATTATTTTTTTACAATCCAGATTTTATCCTCTTCCCTGTCCACACTGACTGTTCCACATCCCATACCTCCTCCCCGATCTCCAAGAGGATGTTTCCACTCCCTCACCCCAACCCCACCAGACCTCTCCACTCCCTGGGGCCTCAAGTTTCTTAACAGTTAGGTGCATCTTCTCTGTCTGAGTCTAGACCTGATGGTCTTCTACTGTATATGTGTTGGGGGCCTAATATCAGCTGCCTAGTTGGTGGCTTTGTGTCTGAAAGCTCATAGGTATCTAGGTTAATTGAAACTGCTGGTCTTCCTACAGGGTCATCCTCCTCCTCCTCAGCTTCTTCGAGCTTTTCCTTAATTTAACCACAGGGTTACCAGCTTCTGTCCTTTGGTTGGGTGCAAATATCTGCATCTGACTCAGCTGCTTGTTGGTCCTTTTGGAGGGCAGTCATAATAGGCCCATTTGTAAGCACACCATAGCATCAGTAATAGTGTCAGGCCTTGGGGCTTTCCCTTGAGCTGGATCCCAATTTGGACTTGTCACTGGACCTCCTTTTCCTCAAGCTCTTCTCCATTTTTGTCCCTGCAGTTCCTTCAGACAGGAACAATTCTGGGTCAGACTTTTTGATAGTGGGATGACAACCCCATCCCTTCACTTGATGCCCTGTCTTCTACTAGAGGTGGACTCTAAAAGTCCCCTCTCCCTACTGTAGGGCATTTCATCTAAGGTCCCATCCTTGGAGTCCTGAGAGCCTCTCACCTCCCAGGTCTCTGAACATTCTAGAGGATGTCTCCCCCACATCCTACCTCCTGAGGGTGCCGGTTTATGTTTTTTTTCTGCTGGTCCTCAGGGTTTAAGTCCTGCACCCCCTCCCCCCAATATCTGATCATATTTTCCTCCTTCTCCCTGTCCCCTTTCCCACCCAGGTCTTTACTTCCTTTGTCCACTACTAGGATTGCTTTATTTTCCCTCCCAGTGGGATTGAGGCATCCTCACTTGGTTCCTTTGTTTTCTTTACTGTCATGAGTTCTGTTGATTGGATCCTAAGTATTACATACTTTTTTGGCTAATATCCACTTATTAGTGAGTACATACCATGCATGTCTTTTGCACCTGAGTTGCCTCACCCAGGATGATGTTTTCTAGTTCCATCCATTGACCTGCAAAGTTCATGATGTCCTCCTTTTTAATGGCTATGTAGTATTCCATTGTGTAAATGAACCACATTTTCTGTATCCATTCTTCTATTGTGGGACATTTGGGTTGTTTCTAGCTTCTGGTATCACAAATAAGGGTGCTATGAACATAGTGGAACATGTGCCCCTGAGGCATGATGGGACATCTTTTGGGTATATGTACAAAAGTGGTATAGCTGGGTCTTCAGGTAGATCTATTTTCAATTTTCTGATGAATCTCCAGCTTGATCTCCAAAGGGGTTGTACCAGTTTGCAGTCTCACCAGCAATGGAGGAGTGTTCCTCTTTCTTTACATCATCACCAACATGTCCAGTTACCTGAGTTTTTTTTTATCTTAGCCATTCTGATTGGTAAGGATTGTTTTGATTTGAATTTTCCTGATCACTAAGAACTTTGAACATTTCTTTAAGTGCTTCTCAACCATTCAAGTTTTCTTGCTGTGAATTTCTGTTTACTTCTATACTCTATTTTTTTGATTGGGTTGTTTGGTTTCCTGGTGATTAGCTTCTTGATTTCTTTATATATTTTGGATATTAGCCCTATATCAGAAGTAGGGTTAGTGAAGATTTTTCCCCAATCTGTAAGTTGACAGTTTGTCCTATTGGCTATGTGCTTGCTTCACAAAAGCTTTCCAGTTTCATGAGGGTCCATTTATTAATTCTTGTTCTTAGAGCCTGAGCCATTTGAGTTCTGTTTAGAAAATTCCCCCCTGTGCCAATGAGTTTGAGGCTCTTTCCTAATTACTCTTCTATTAGATTGCTTTTATCTGGTTTTATGAAGCGGTTCTTGACCCACTTGGACTTGAGCTTTGTGCAAGTTGATAAATATGGATTTATTTTCTTTTTATACAGTTAGACTAGCACCATTTATTGAAGACTTTTTTTTCATTGTATATTTTTGGCTCCTTTGTCAAAGATCAAGCATCCATAAGTGTGTGGTTTTTATTTCTGAGTCTTCAGTTCTATCCCATTGATCAATATATCTGTCCCTGTGTCAATAACATGCAGTTTCTAATCATTATTGCCCTCTAGTATAGCTTGAGGTCAGAGATGGTGATTACCTAGAAGTTCTTTTATTGTTAAGAATTGTTTTCACTATTTTGGTTTTTTTGTTTGTTTGTTTTTGTTTGTTTTCCAGATGAATTTGAGAATTGTTCTTTCCATTTATTTGAAGAATTGTGTTAAGATTTTGAAGGAGGTTCTGTTGAATCATAGATTTCTTTTGGTATGATGACCACTTTTACTATGTTAGTTCTGCCAGTGCATGAGCATGGGAGATCTCTGCATTTTCTGTCATCTTTGCATTCTTTCTTGAGAGACTTGAAGTTATTGTCATACAGATCTTTCACTTGTTTTATTAGAGTTACCTGAAGATATTTTATATTATTTGTACCTATTGTGAATAGTGTTTCACTGATTTCATTCTCAGCCTGTTTATCATTTGTATGAAGGAAGGCTACTGATTTATTTAAGTTAACTTTACATCCAGTAACTTTGCTGAAGTTGTTTATCAGCCATAAATTTTCTGGTAGAATTTTTGGGGTCACTTATACATATTATCATATCATCAGCAAATAATGATACCTTTACTTCTTCTTTGCCAATCTCTATCCCCTTCACCAATATTTGTTTTCTCATTTCTCTAGCTAGAATTTTGAGTACTGTATTGAATAGATATGGGGAGAGTAGGCATCCTTGTCTTTTCCCTAATTTTAGTGGGATTGCTTCAAGTATTGCTCCATTTAATATAATATTGGCTGTTGGCTTGCTGTAAATTACTTTTATTATGTTTAGGCATAGGCCTTAAATTTCTAATCTCTTCAACACTTTTAACATGAAGGTGTGTTCTATTTTGTCAAATGGTTTTTCAGCATCTAATGAGATGGTCATATGATTATTTTCTTTGAGTTGGTTCATATAGTAGATTACATTAATGGATTTTCTTATGTTGGACCAATACTGCATCCCTGGGATGAAGCCTAGTTCATCATGCTGGATGTTTTTGATGTGTTCTTGGATTTGGTTTGCTAGAATTTTATTGAGTGTTTTTTGCTTCGATATTCATAAGTGAAATTAGTCTGAACTTCTCCCCTTTTATTGGGTCCTTGTGTAGTTTAGGTATCAGAGAAATTATGGCTTCATAGAATGAATTAGGTAGTGCTCCTTCTGTTTCTATTTTATTCAAGAGTTTGAGAAATGTTGATATTAGCTCTTCTTTGAAGGTCTGGGTAAATTCTGCACTAAAGTCATCTAGCCCTGGGCTGTATTTTGTTTGGGAGAATTTTATTAACTACTTCTATTTGTTTAGGGTGCATGGGCCTGTTTAGATAATTTACCTTCTCATTATTTAACTTTTATATGAGGTATTTGTCTACAAAATTATCCATTTAATCTACATTTTTCAGTTTTGTTTGAGTATAAACTTTTGTAGTAGGATCTCATGATTTCTTTGAATTTTCTCAGTTTCTATTGTTATGTCTTCCTTTTCATTTCTGTTTGTTAATTTGGATACTGTCTCTAGACCCTTTACTTAGTTTGGCTAGGGGTTTATCTATCTTGTTGTTTCTTTCAAAAAACCAGCTTTTGGTTTTGTTGATTCTTTGTATAGTTCTCTTTGTCTCTATTTGATTCATTTCAGCCCAGAGTTTGACAGTTTCCTACCATCTACTCCTCTTGGATGTGTTTGCTTCTTTTTGTTCTAGATCTCTCTTGTGTGTTAAGTTGCTAGTCTAGAATCTCTCTAATTTCTTTACCAGGGCACTTAGTGCTGTGAATTTTCCTCTTACCCCTGCTTTCATTGTATCTCATAAGTTTGGTTATGCTATGTCCTCATTTTCGTTGAATTCTAGGAAGTCTTTAATTTTTGTCTTTATTTCTTCCCTGACCAGTTTATCATTGAATAGAGAGTTGTTCAGTTTGCATTTATATAAGGGTTTTCTGTTGTTTTATTGTTAATAAAGACCAGCCTTATGCCATGGTGATATGATAGGATGTATGGAATTATTTCAATCTTCTTGTATTGGTTGAGGCTTGTTTTGTGATTATTTATATGGTCAGTTCTGGAGATGGTACTATGAAGTGCTGAGAAGCTGCATTATTTTGATTTAGGGTGAAATGTTCTGTAGATACCTGTTAAATCCATTTGGTTCAAAACTTCTGTTAGTTTCACTGTGCCTCTGTTTTGTTTCCATGATTCATTGTTGAGAATAGAGTGTTCAAACTTCCACTATTATTTTTTGGGGTTCAATTTGTATTTTGAGCTTTAGTAAAGTTTCTTTTATGAATGTGAATGCCTTTGCCTTTGGCACATAATTGTTCAGAATTGAGACTTTCTGCTGGTAGATTTTTCTTTTGTTGAGTATGAATTGTCCCTTCTCACCTCCCTTGATAAGTTTTGGTTGAAAGTCTATTTTATTACATATTAGGGTGGCAACTCCATTTTGTTTCTTGGGACCATTTGTTTGAGACACTTTTTTTTCTATCCCATTACTCTGAGATGGTACTGTCTTTGTTATTGAGGTGTGTCTCTTGTATGAAGCAAAATGCTAAATCCTGTTTGTATAGCCAGTCTTTAACTTATGTCTTTTTATAGGTAAGTTGAGTCCATTCATATTGAGAGATATTAAAGACAGATGATTGCAAGTTCCTGTTATGTTTGTTTTTGTAGGTGGCCTCACGTTCTTGTAATTCTCTTCTTTTGGTTGTGTTTTGAGATGATTGGTATCTTGTTTTTAATTTGGTATAGGTACCCTTTCATGTTGGGGTTTTCCTTTTAGGACCCTCTGTAGGGCTGGGTTGGTAGATAGATATTGTTTGAATTTGGCTTCGTCCTAGAATATTTTGGCTTCTCCATGTATGTTGATTAAGAATTTTGCTGCATATAATTAGCCTGGGCTGGCATCTCTGTTCTCTTAGAGTCTACATGACCTCTGTCCAGGCTCTTCTGTCTTTTAGTGGCTCTGTTGAGAAGTTTAGTATAATTCTGATAGGTCTGCCTTTATATATTACATATATTAGCTTGTAATATTCTTTATTTGTCCTGTGTATTTAGTTTTTTGATTGTTCTGTGATGAAAGAATTTTTTTTCTTGTTCATTTTATTTGGTGTTCTATAGGCTTCTTGTACAGTTATGACCATCTCTTTCCTTATGTTGGGAATGTTTTCTTCTATGATTTTGTGAAAGACATTTTTGGGTCCTTAGAGCTGAGACTCTTTGCTCTCCTCTATTCCTATTATTCTTAGATTTTGTCTTTTAATTGTGTCCTAGATTTCCTGGATGTTTTGGGTTAGAATGTTTTTTAAGTTCAGAATTTTTGTTGATAGTTGTGTCAATTTCTTCTTCTACACCTGAGATTGTCTCTTCTATTGCTTATGTTCGGTTGGTGATGCTTACATCCATAATTCCTGATCTCTTTTCTATGTTTTCCATTTCCACGTTTGCCTCCATTTGTGTTTTCTTTATTGTTTCTACTTCCACTTTTAGTTCATGGACTTCTTTGTTCAATTTCTCCACCTGAATGATTGTGTTTTTCTGTATTTCTTTAAGGAATTTATTTGTTTGTTCTTTAAGGGCTTCTACCTATTTATCTGTGTTTTCCCATGTTTCTTTCAGTGACTTATTTACATTTTCCTTAAAGGTATATATTATCTTTATAAGATAGGATTTTAGGTCAGCTTTCTGATTTCAAGTGTGTTTGAGTGTTTAGGGCTTGCTGTGGTGGGGGAACTAAGTTCTGGTCATGCCAAAGTATATTGTCCTCTGTTTCTTATGATTTTGTGCTTTCCTCTCGCCATCTGTTTATCTCTCTTGTTTGCTGATCTGAGTGTCCCTGTCTGGAGCCTGCCTCTTGTGTCCCTGGATTTCTTCAGGTCTCCTGGGAGGCCTGTGGCTTTGGGTGAAGCAAACATACAAAAGCCTTTGATGTGAGGTCTTCAGAGGGGCATATACTTTGGTGACCTGTTGATATGACTGCAGTGGCTCTTCTGGGAGGTCTTCTGGGAGGCCTTCAGACTGTAGAATCTTCAGAGGGGCAAAGAAGCTGCTGATTTTTTTGCCCTGGCTGCAGCAGATCTCCTGAGGGGCCTTCAGACTGTTGGGTCTTTAGAAGAGCAGTCAAATTGTTGCCCTGTTTGTAGCTGTTCTCCAGGGAAGCCTTTGGACTATAGCGTCTGTTGCCCTGTGTGCAGCACAACTCCGGGGAGGCTTTCAGACTGTTGGGTCAGTTTCCCTGCATGCAGTCCAAGCCCCTGTGTTGTCTTCAGACTGTGATGTCAGGTGCCTTGTGGGTAGTGAAACTCCAGGGATTCCTTCAGTCTCTGGTGTCTTCAGAGGAGAAGACAAGCTGGTGATGTGCCCCAGCAGAAGGCATTGGACAGAAGGGGAATAGATCGGGGGAGTGTGGGTTGGAGACTATGTGTACTGAGTCCAATGGGTGACTCGAAGATGCCCAGCAGCTGTGGGCCTTTGCCTGTGTGGGGTCCCTTATCAGTTGCTCTGCACACAGAGGAACTCCTGGGATGCCTTCAGGCTATGTGTCTTTAGGGGATCAGACAAGCTGGCAAACTGCCCCTGAATTGAGCATGCTAGAAAGAGTAGAATTGGGGGGGGGGCAGGGGTTTTGGAGGGTGATGGGTCTGGATTCCACTGGGTTCCCAGTGGCTGTGAGCCTTTGGGAGGGTCCCTTACCAGCTCTCCTGTGCACAACAGAACTCTTGGAATGCTTTCAGGCTGTAGTGTCTTCAGGGGAACAGACAAGCTGGTGATCTGACCTTGCAGAAGGCATCCTCTGGAAGGTCAGATTTTCTATACAGTTGCAAACATATTTCCCAAGGATTTGAAAACATAAATACCAAAAATAAAATGCAATAATAAAAATATTGTCAGAAATAGTTAATATAAAAGGTAATTTGAGAACCTTTGGCCTTGATATAGTCAACCTTGTTCTCTAGCCATAGTGAGACAACATGTTAAGTAGACTTGGCATTATGAGGTATTTGGATTTCAGAACTATGAATTATTTTAAAAAATGCTAGTGTTTCAATATTTAGTTTATATAAATTTTTGCATTATTTAGAGGCTCAGTGATTTGTGTATTTCATGTTATATAAATTTGTATGCCAGGACAAATATCTGATTATATCTGATACATATATGATTGTGATAGGCAAGGAACATTTGTGACCCTAGAGTCAAACTGTTTTAACAGACCCTGAATAGCTTTCCTGTGTATCATATCAATGAGTAGCAATAGCACAATCCTCTTCTCAAAAGTATAAAAAGCAAATGCTTAGAACATTTAACATTTCTAAAATAGGAGCTAGAATTGAACAATTAAAAGTATTGCTGGTTTTTAGTCTTGTAACCAGTCAATATATTTAACATTCTGCTTATAAAACATCCATGCATTTTGTAAGCAATAGGAATGAAAAAGATGAGCATAAGTGGTTGCTACTGATTTGAAGTCCAGAAAGGTAGGTGAGGTTGCAGAATAGTAAACTTCAGAGAATTCTTTAGTGTCATATAGTGTTGTTATGACATATTGTTCACTTGCCTTTCTTTTACATTGGAATCATGGAAAATGTATTTTATTTATGCCTTGAGAATGTTGTTGAGAATGAAAATACTTTGTGATTTGATCCAGTCAATCTGCTTCTTCCGTTTTTTTCTTCCCAGATCCTTGAAAACAGTACCACCACATCTCACACTCAGCTTGATGAACTCTTTATTTTAAATATCAATTAGTCAATTTAGAGCAACCTGTTTATTAATTAGCTTGTTTTTTAAATTTTATTATGATACAATAAGTTTAACCCCTATCTTCTCTATTTTCTGTTAAACAATAATGACTTGTTATTCTTGTTTCAAAGCTAGATATTACACAATACAGATAATGAAAGCTATCTTGAAATGTGGAAATAATGTCAAAATAAGAGCAATAGACTCTTTCCTTCATAAGAATGCCTCAGCTGATAAGACAGGATGTAGTATATGTAGACAGTGCCCAAAGCGTATATATGGGACAATCCAGGGAGCTGTATATTTTCCTTCCACACTATATGACATCCTAATTTTTTGATTATGTGTTTGGCAGCTTCTTTCTACTATGCAAATATACACTCTTATTCACAAAAGAATAATATATTCATTCTGTATTCTTTTGCTATTTTCTGATAGAAACAAATATTGACCAAGGAGCTATCATGTAATACATTTCAGAATCATACTTTCACAGAGAGAATGTCAAAATGCGTAAAGTCACTTGTTCAAAACCTCTGAATTAATGACAGAGAGTCAGTCTGGTGAGTGCAAGCTTGTCAGAAGCACATGTTTCTAATAAATGAATCAACAGTGAGATGGAGAACCCCAGTACAGACCAGATCACTAACTCCTTGTTAGCTATGAGGCAGCCAAGAATTCATAATAACATGCAACAAATTGGAAGAAGGTTGAAAAAAGAAAGAACCAGAGAAACAGAACAAAAGAGAGTAGAAGTTCATGCCTGATATGAGACATTCATTACTTTGTGGGAAGGCAGCCAAGTGATTGATGCTCAGCACTGAACAGTGAGACCAGAGAGAATAAACAGAAATGTCAGTGAAAGTCTGTGGAAGAGCACTGCCGAGCAGGGTACAGAGAAAGAGGGCTTTGATTGAGATATTTCAAACAGACTAATTATGAATTAAGGTACTAAAAATGTATGTGATTTCACTTCTGAGGCAACAGCTGAATTTTTATTTCTAGAAGCAGAATTTGACTACTCATCACAGTATGATTGGGACAATATAATTTTATTGTGTAAATGATTTTTTTGCCAACAATGTGAAAACTAAATATCAGAGTTTGCTTATAGGGAAAATGAAACTCATTTGCTGTAGTTGTTAGACTCTCTTAGCTTTTCAGCATTTAGAAACAAATCAGATAAAAACTAATTTTGTTATGTTTTGCCAAAAATATTATTAGTAGGGAATATCACACAAAAGTGCACATTTTGATAATGGCTATATAGGAATATTGCACTGTGCAAATTTAGTTCCTTTTTGTGTGAAAGAATAAACAAGAAAACAGGACTATATATCAAATACATAGAAATGCCAGAATTCACAGTTATTATATTAATTTATATTTTAAAATTTTTATATTTATATGTAGCTTATCTCTAACATATCCTTATTCACATAGTCTGTGTATTTAGTTATATATGCTACTTTTATTGATGATCTGTGTTTGAGGTACTATTATGACTATGCCATGATATTATTCTATATCAAATTTTATCTTGTCACATAAAAAGAAAATAAAACCAACTTGTGATGTTCTCAAACAAAAGAAACATGGCTCTGAAAACTGCTTTGGAGTAATAATCTTAATACTTCCTTGCTACAAATTGAAAATAATTATTTTTAAACTAATTTGGATAGTGAGCTCACTTTCAAACAAAATTCCACTGTCCATAGGTCCTATATTAGTAGACAGAAAATATAGTCCATGCTGCAATGTGAGGTAGAGGTCTGTGAAAGGATAGCTTGGACCCTGGTTGAGCACAGGCCTCAAACCCAGGACCCTAATGGAACAATGGTATGTTCTGGGGGCATGTTCAGCCATGCCCCCAGACTCCAGGCTCCTAACACAAGGCCCCCCTTTTCCCCACAAGGCCTCCTTTTAGTCACGTAGGACAGCCCCTCCCAAAGTGAGGTTTGTGTCACCTAGCACAGGTAGAGGGCGTGACTATAGGCTTCAGCTTCAAAAGATTTCCAAAAGCCAGAGGGCATAGCCAATTAAGCATTCTTTCTCAGACCCTCCTCCTTACGAACAGTTTTTAATCAAAGGCCCGCCCTGGAGGTGTGGGGTTACAGCTCATCCACTTTCTGCCTTGACAATAAACCTTTTAAAACCATGGACTTCCTCATGTCTTTGGGGCCCTGCAGCTGTAGAGAACTGTGGAGAAGGCCTTTGACTACTGAGCCACTGCTTAATCTCCTGCTAGACTTCTCTACATTCCTGCCATGGAGGATGCCAATCCAAGCAAGCTAGCGGAACCAGCCTTGATCCAGCTAAGCGAGTGCTGTAACCAAGAGTCTCTAGGGGCACTGTTGGGGCATCGCTCCCTCTTACTTCTCGGCTACTCGCCCACACACCCACAGTTTTTATTTTTCCTGTGGCTCCCAACCCAAAGACTGAGACCACCAGTCTCTAGATCAGCCACAATAGCCCAGAGATCTACCTTGGGAGCCCTTCCACCCATGGAACATCAGGCTGAGATGTCCCCATGCCCAGGTGGATCCCAGCAGCTTCTCACACAGCCCAATGTCTGCCTGGCACTTCATGGAGTGGACTCAATCAAATTCCTGCACTTCTGCTCTCTAGAGCCACAGTTCCAGCCACCTGGGGCATCCAACATGCAGGAACCACAACAGCCCAACAGGACTCAAGCCCGCACATGCAAGCTAACAACCCCATACTCCAATATAAGGAACATTAAAAAAAATTACCTCATAATGATTGTTTCTTTGTATAATAGATAGTTTATATCACATAATTATTTAGGTATTTTTATGTTTATTATGCAACAAAAGTTCAAATTATGTATATGGAAGTAAAGAGATGATTCATCAGTTGTTGCTCTTGCAGAGGAAGGAGGCTTTGTGCCCAGCACTCACATTTTATGTCACAATTATTTATAATTGCAGTTCCATGGATACCAGACACATCATTGGTACACATATATTCAAGTGTAAATCTCACACATATTTAAATAAAATAAATCTGAATAATAAAGTCATGTTATACAGGCTTGTTTATTTATTAATGTGAAATAGGAATATATAACATGCATGCTATATTATATGACTAACTCTAAACATACATTCATATACCATAGTTTTATAGGGCAAAAGTGAATTACAATGTCATATTGTCTCTGAAAAATAAATCACTCTATCTATGGTCTTATTGCTTTTTGAACTAATTTGACCATATTTTAAAGATTTGTCAAAGGAAAAAAAAAGTACCCGGGGTGGGGGATCATGAATATTCTCAACAGCTGATTATTAAGAAATGATGTTTTAACAAAATATGATTTAAAGAAATTTTCTTGGTAGTATATTTGAATATTAAAGAACCATTGCATCTCTACATAGTCTCAAATATTTGTTTATAAATAATACTCAGAGCAGGCCTGAAATTTTACCCTGACCTTGTACTCTCAGTACAAGAACATGATCGTCAAACCCAGATGTCCTTCAACAGAGGGATGAATACAGAAAATGTGGTACATTTACACAATGGAGTACTACACAAGTATGTGAAAATCAATGAATAGAACTAGAAAATGTCATCCTGAGTGAGGTAACCCAATCACAAACAAACACACATGGTATGCACTCACTGATAAGTGGATATTAGACAAAAAGTTTGAAATAGATTTATTTTTATATGTACAGCCAACATTAAAAGTCATAAATAGTACCCTCCATTAAATATAGGATTATCATTTAACATTTGGCAGAACCTTTACCTAGCCTGTGCAAAGCCCTGCATTCGAGTTCTGTTATTTTTAATAGCATAAATTAACTTGCAAAATAAGAAGCTCCATGAAATAAAACTGATCCAGAGAGAAAGGTGCTGCACGACTTCACTGATGTGCATATTCTAAAATGTCAGATTCATAAGAGGAAACAAACTGATAGTTATGAATGGTTATGGAGAGAAGCAGAAAATGCTAAGTACAGTTTGTTACCAGACAACTAGAAATTCACCTATGTCCTTGAATGTGTTTTATTAAGACTAGGGATATCTTCTCTATATCATTTTCTAAAATAACCACTGAAAATGAGATGAAACTTCTAAGGGCTTTTAAAGAAACCAGAATACAAAGTATAGTATGCCTTGAGGCATGAGGAAAATAGCAATGAGAAAAGTACTGGTTACACTAATGTTTCACTGTGGAGGCTTTTATATAGGTGGGCATAAAAACTACTTATAAGACTACAGAAGAGAGGAGGCAAAACTGAAATCTATCTTCTACAGTCAAGATAAAAGTAAAGGGGAAAAATGAATTGCATTGTACTACTGTTAGTTTTAAAGTTGTAGTCAGTGAATGGCTGTTCCATTTGATTAAAAGTTTAAGATGAGATTTGAGATAGAATACAGCTAACTGAATTCACCATCATACACTGTTTACCTTATAGCTTCTGTTACCTTTGGGCCAGAAAGGAACAACTAGTAATTTTTACTATTATCGGTACACTCTTTAGTTTTATGCCCAGTTTAAAGCACCAAGCTTCATTGCATGTAAATTTATAAAATATTCTTTATTGGGCTAGTCTCTCAGACTAGCAGCTGTCTGCCTACAGTCTAGTTAGTCCCCATGGCTAGATAACACTTTCCCTGCAAATGCCTGGATCAGCAATCACTCTATACCAACCATCCACCTTTATGGCTAGGTCTGCCAACTGCCAATGACCGCCTTGTGGTTGTACCCGCTCTTGCCCACCTGAATCATCACAGATGAAAAGCACCAGGCAATCTTAATATGGTAAAATCAGCAGAGTGACACAACCGCTGTGCTCAGAATATAGTCTCTTAAACTCATCAGCTATGGTATATTAAAATAGGTGTCAGAGGCCACCGCCTTGTCTAATAGCCCCCAGGTCTACATGGTGTCTGTGCTTCTCTACTCCACAGCCTGGCCATAAGAGCCACCTTCCTCTCCCTCTCTTCCATCTTCCCCTCTCCCTGACACTCCTCCTCTCCCCCTTTTCTCCTCCTACTCCTCCTCAAGGGACCTTGAAAACTTGTCTCTATATCTTCAACCAGCAATGAACATCTGCAGTCATTATTGACCCAATCAAACCTCCCCCTACATTGCTGCTCTTTTGGCTTATATTTATATAATAAGGAGTTTGAAGATTGTTTGCAAAAATGCTGATAGTAAAAGTTTCCTGATGCCTCTTTGACAATCTGCCTCTTGGTGCTATTTCTTACCTGTTCTAACAGTTATGTAATGAGTCAGAACTTAACTAATGTAGTGTGTGACTATCGCTGATAATAATGCATTATAAAGTCAGAATTTATTAAAGTAGTACTCTCAAGTGTTCTCATTACAGAAGAAATATAATTAGAGTAGGTAAATTCACCCAGGTGCTGCTAACTAAATACTTGCAATTCATGGACTCTGAACTGCTGAAATCATAAGCTTGGACTTTGCCACATTCAGAGCTGTGAACAAGACATTTCTATCCCATTCCAGCTGCCTATTTGGTGGGATTTTGTTATAACAGCCTGAATTGACTAGGATGGAAAATTAATGATGCAACATATTATGTGCTCTTGAAAGTACCTACGAAACTAAGGCAGTATCTTGGAAACTGAGAAGTGGGCTGAGGCAGGGGAGTTCTGAAGTGGTTGCTGTAAAAAAAAAAAACTATCATTGCTCTCATAGAATAAAGAAAAACATAGTGAGATCTGGAAAGAAAAGTATCTTAAGAGAGACTCTGTCTTCTTCAAGATAACCTTCATGGTCATGTTCAGAATATTGGAGACAGTAGAAGCCCTTATGCTGAGACTTCAGTAGGAAGTGAGGGTCATGCTGTTCAACAATGGAAGAGTTCCCAGTTTGTTAGAAAGTTCACATGACTAGAGGGACTGTGTTTGGGCCTTCCTCTTTCTTAGATGGTTGAAGTCAGATATTCAAATGAAATACACATAAAATATGTTGAACAGTATCTTAAAGAACAGGTTATATTTCTCTCAGTTCCTGGAAGGAAATGAGGGAAAAGAATAGATAGAAAGGTAGCACTGTCCACCAAAGTGTAAGCCTGTCAGTTATCTACATTATAAATAAGAACCAAGATTTGGCAGAGAATGTCAACTTTGCAGCCCTGCAGTCGTGTGATAAGGTGTATCTTTAGTGTCCATGATAGTGAAAAAATAAACCTGTGTCATTTTAGGAACCACTGCCAAGTGCTTCCCATCACAAAACTTAAGTACTAGAGCCTGGGAGAAAAGACAGTTTCCAAGAAGGGTCAATCCTGCAAGGAGCCACCCTACTGCAAAATCTCCATCTTTGTAACTTTGATGGAGAATTCAGGTATGGAGATCCTGAGTTTATTCTCTGTCTTCAACAAGATGGTGGGTTATGACTGCCTTCAGTCCAGTTTCAAACTATGCCTAAGAGTGTGCTTGTGTATGACAACCACAGAATGGCTATAGAGAAGACACTGATGACAAAATTCATAAAGTCATAACTGGCAACCCCTGACTGACCACAGATAAGCAGAGCTATTTATGCATGATTCGTGTCCAAGAAAGCCATGGGCATGTAAGCTAGGTACAAAACAGTTTTAATATAGTTTTAATATAGTTTGCCTCAATTTTTGCACCTCAATTTTTGTCATTTCACCACAATCATTTTGGACATATGTAATCCTTGATTTTTGACATTATGTAACATCTTATTCATATCCCTGCTGATTTTTAACACCATTCATTTGAATTTATACAATAAAATCATTTTACACTTATTAGTATTAACATGGTGTAAATGTTCTTTTTTTCCACATACCAGTCTTTTTGTTTATATTTAATATGAGTTTCTTGTAAAAATTCTTCTTATAGAAGGTTTTAATGTCTTTATTCCCTTCTAATACATTTTTCTTGATATCTATAGTTTAGCTACTATCTATCATCAATAAATTACTCAGCCAATTGCTGTATAGCATATTCATAAACATTTTATATTATACCTTATTCATTTTCTCCTTTTCTACACTACCTGCTTGTATTTGAGATTTTTTTATATATGACATTTTCCTGCTCTTCATGGTATGCTTTTAAAAAGGTTAGTGACCTCTCAGAATTCTAATTATATATTCTGTGTCATCTGAGTATTTTCAAATATTATTTTATTGGTTCCACAAAGTATAGAAACTTTATAACTGTTCTCATTGCCTTGTATTATTTATTGCATTGATTTCAAGTATTACAGTCATTCATATGCAATGATTATTCAATATAATGTTACTTTGTACTCACAAGAATTTTCTCAGTTTGAGAAGTTTCTCATATTTATTTACCTTTAATAGACAATTTCACTAGATATAGATTGTGTGTGTGTGTGTGTGTGTGTGTGTGTGGTCTTATTATTTACTTTCCTGTACTTTTTCTGAAAGGAAGATCCCTGTTCTTGTCTTTATTGGGATATAGAAAATATTTTTTCATAGTTTCCTTTAGGATATATTCTAAAGAAAACCAATAGAAATCAGAAGAAGTAGGACAGAGGAGTTAAAACCTGAGGTTTTGTTGCTTGACCCAAGTTTCTGCTTTCTCTGTACTTCCAGTCTGTAAATATAAAACATCCAGTCACCTTCTGCTGCCATAATTTTCCTGTCATCAGGAACCCTGTCCCCTCAGAGTACAACCAACCAAACTTCCATCATCTCTTTTAAGCTATTTCCTGTCAGCTCTGAGTCATGGCAACAGGAAAATAATCTACTAGGAGTGAATATGATTTTCTCCATATTGATTGGCACTTAATGAACACTGCAGTCTATGCAGGGCAGAAGGAAGCCCTCTGTGCTAAAGAATTCTTCAAGACCCTTGGATATGCATTATGATGGTTAACAAACTTCTGTAAGAAATGAAAGACACAGGATTGAGGCCTTGTGTGTGCAAAAACAAATTTCACAAAACATTTGAGAACCATAATGATGGATAAATTCTGAATGACTTATTTTGGATGAATATTTATTTTAGATGTGAATATTGTGAACTTTCACTGTATCCCTGGCTGCCAATAATGGATATTTGAGAGTATATGCTATAGTAATTTATAAGGTAATTATTATTTCTAAGACACAAGATACCATCCATTCATTATTTAGTGATACATATCCCTGAGGTTTGAGTTAGAGATTAAGGCAAGTCTAGAGGCATATCTTTCTAATATGTATAATATATATATATATATATATATATATATATATATATATATACACACACACACATACATACACACACACACACACACACACATACACACACACATGTATCTTCTTTCAATTTTAGGTGAACCTTACTACAAGAATAAAGTAGATGAACTATTACTGTAAACATCAAGTTTTACATTGCTGAGTGGTTTCTATGGCATGAAAACCAGTAAAAGGCCTCCTTGAAGGGCGTGGATATTAAGAAGCAAGAATGTTCTAAATGGCACTAATTTCTATGGTTTAGTGATTCTATTTATTTATAGCTAGTATTCATACATTATTTTTAAAATATTATGTAAAATTTACTAGTATCACTTGCTTTTAGTGATTTTGGATACCAGCTATATCAAATGTTTCTGGTCTATCATGGGAAATAAAGACTAAAAATGTGTCATGTCATTGTCAGTGATATTTGAATGTCCTTTCCAAGAGCTATAATCATAATCCAAACTAGAATGAAAACATGGATAGCTAAAAACTCTACATGAAATATCATGTAGGATATGGGCCAAAAAGAGGCACTATCATATCTACTGTGGAACTGGTTCTATCTCAGCGTTCCAAAATAAAGTAATTATTTCAAGAAAAAAATGCCCAAGCTAAATGTTACCTTATGTGTTACATGCACCTTAAATGTTGAAAGTTAAAGAGTTTATTAAATTCTGACTCCATTTTCTTCCATTACAGCTTTGATTCTCTTGAGGCTAGATAAGATTTTTTTCTCATCCCTTAAACTTAGAGACATTGTTTGGGTGACCTAATATAACAATATGTTGCCTAACATAACTACCCTTTCTATTATGTTACTGCCAAGGCAAAAGCCTTCCAATTCTTAATTTCCTTTTACAGTAACAAAGACCTGAGATAACTGCTTCAAAAAAATAATGTTTATTTATTAGTGTTAGTAGGCTTAGTCCAAGATGGTTTGGGGCTTGTTGAATTGTTGGTGGGGACCTATTTATGCAGAGACCTTATACTAGATCCCCTGTAGCTGAGCCATGTCTTCAGTCCCATTATTTCTTTACAGCAATGTACAACATTCTTGACTACCAACAGAATTCACACACATGTGTCTCATCATGCCTCTTAACAAATTAATGTTACAGGGTCTTAAATAATTTTTCTTATAGCTAATATACTAGACCATAGAAAGCATCATGGTCTACATGCCCAGGACCAGTGTCTACACTCGGGATATCAGATATTTTCTCTCTGCTAGTTTTGCCTACTTTGAAGTTCTAGTGTTCTAGGTTCTTGTGGAAAAAACAAAAACAAAAAACAAAATCCCTCCTCCCAAGTTAGGTATAATATGTCAAGAAAGAAACAATACTAGAAAGCATGTTTTTATATATGTGATACATTCATCATTTTCTCCTAAATTGCTACAAGGAGGATATTTATTATCTATAAAATGTGTCTAGGTAGGAATTTATTTAAACAGTTGGTGTGTCTAGGTTTGAAAAATAGAGTTTCTTCTTCTAGAATGCTTCTTTGTTTGCTTTTTTTGGTTGTTTTTTCCCTATGTTGGTTGATTCAACAGAGACCTTGCATTAAATGGTTTTCTCCATAGAGATTAAAACAGACACAAAAGAAGTGATGGGAGAGGAAAAGGAAGCCTTTCAACTCATTGAAATAACTCAGACATTGAACCTCACTCTGCTTACTAAAGACATTGTTGATATAAACCAGCATAGTTTATTTTAAAAGAACTATTCATTTCTACTTTTCTTTTCAGTTTACATATAAAAAAACATTAGATGTACATGTATCATATATTTACCACAGTCAGAAATAACCCCATACAAAGACATTATCTGGCCTACTTGTCCATAGTTAGAACCAATTACAATAGTTTCTCAAAGAAAAACAGTATCATTTGCATTCATTCTTGAGTTTCTTACATTCTTGAATGTCCCTCAATGTTGTCTCAGTGTCTGAATAATTAGAAATATATCTATGCTGTGGCATTCAGTGTCTATGTTACTTTCTCCTACTTTTCTTCTGTGTAAAATATGTATAATTAGTTTTTTTAATATGGTGCTTCTAAAAATTTTCTGTATTTCCATTAGAGAGTCACATTTCACTAAAATAATCACAAAATCTAAACATAGAAAAGGTTGTTGTGTCCTGCTGCTTCATTTGCTAGGATCCTCCTAAAGGTGCACTTTTATTTGAACCTATAAACTTTAAAAGATACTTAGTTCACCCAAACTTTCTGGCTGATACAAAATGGAATTCTCAACCCTTGAATTGCAATCTTGGAAGATAACAGGCTCTCTATGTGCCTTGTACTGTGATTGATTTTCAGATGCTCCTCAGCAATCTGCTTGCCACATAATTGGAAAAAAAGAAATTCTCCATTCCTTCAGACTCCACAAGGAACAAACATAGAGGAAGAGTGTGCTTTCTCCTGGTTAGACAGAATCTAAATGCATTCAACAGTTAATGTGAGCAAGAAGCTATAAGCAAACATAGGAAGCCTCACCACACACACAAAAAAGAAAAGAATATACTTTTATGTTGTGCCAAATATACCAGAACTGAGGTTTTCAATATCAATTACTGTGTTAAAATACTCAGAGACTTCTATATGGTCAACTTTTCATTTCCTAGATGCATGCGAATATGATTGTCTACTCACTATCACTACCACAGAATGTGCATATTACTACTGTGTACTGTAAACCAACTTTATCATGGAGTAGACTACTCTAAACTCATAAGTAACCATGAAATAACATGGTTTCTGAAATGAAAATTGGTTACACAAAGGAATCCATGTTCACTAAAATGTTTTAAATTTTTTATTTTCCTATGAATACAGGACAGAGACTTGATCAGAATACAGTACAGAGACAGAAGTGATCTGAAGAAAAGTTATTTATGTTAGTCATAAAATTTTAGTGTTGCAAACTGTGTTTAAACAAACAATCAACATCTGGATTGGACATATCAGAATATTTCAGAAAGCCAGATATTTGAATGTTTATACATTCAATAATCATTTTTAATATTTCTATTGTGCATCAAAATTTTATATCTTAGCCAAGAATAGTCATATTCACAAGAAATATGAAATTATAAATACTGTATAGATACACGCAGATCACATATTTCATGCATTTTATGGTTTCCATTGTAAGCTAAAAACAACTATATGAAGTAAATCATTGCAATAAATTTGACAAATCACATTCTTTTTTGTATTTAGCTATAATCCTATGGAATATTGTAATCAGGAGAAAGTCAAAGGAAAGAGATGTAGGAGGAAAAACTAGTTATATCATATAGCTGAGTCATATAACCCTTGGATTACATCACTGAAAAATCAAAGTACAAAGCATCCTTTCAAATCTATTAGTTATTACAGAGCAGATATGACTATTTATACCAACTAAGTTTCCAAGAAGGTATAATATAAGAAACACTATCCAAAAATAAGCTTGTAATATCTGAGATTAGAAAGATGGTTTAGCAACTTTGATGTTAAGTCAAAAAGAGGAGGAAATTTTACTTTTAGTGTATCTGTGCTCCTGTAGAAAGAATTGTATTGGTTATCCACAGATATTAATTCTTGTTCCAGATGTCATGCTAACCTGTCTCAATTTCCCATTTTGGATAAGAAATGTTTATAGCTTCATTTGCACCTCTAGTACAGCACATTACTAAAAATGATTTGATAGAATTATTGTCAAATACATATAAGACATCAATTAGTTCTGAGCCCAGAGCAGGTGTGTCTTGTCTTCTGGGGACAGTCAGGCTGGATCATGACTTTTTTGGGTAGAATCATATGAGGTGGAAACTCAGGTGCAGAAACAGCTACTCAGTAGCTTGGAATGGTTTCCTAGTTTCATAAAAGCTGTCTACTATGAACTGATCTTTTTACCCACCAAACAGACTAACGAACAAACTCAACTGAAAGGGTCTACAAGGATGATTGACACATAAACAAAACCATGGTTGTGGTAAGTTTGAATCAGATCCAAAGCCAAATCATCCTGATCTATCTTTAAATTCCTCAACGTTGATAGTCATTTTTTGCTTACTTCTATGATCCAACCTTCTTGTGATTCTCAAGTAAATCCTTTTAACATGCATTACCAAACAGAACACTGGCTTTTATCAATGAAAAAAGCTAAGAATGCTATAAGATAGTGATTAAGAACTAGACTGGAGAATTCTCCACTTTTCTGTAATACTTCTATGTAATGATTCATCAATTTATGTGCAAATAGCTTTTTAATTTTCTCTTGTTAGAAAATATAAACTCAGTGAAACTGTTTTCACTTTAATAGAGGAAAGCTCAGTGCTTTCCCAAGCCATGCTGTCTTACTTGTTTTAAACGTAAGCTATCTATAATTCACTTGGAATAAGAGACGTGCTTTGAATTGCCACCATAGTTACTGAATACTCTAGCAGAGGAACAGAACACCATTCTTACTTACAAAATCCACACAGTTTTTTTTCCCAAATATTATGTTTGTTTCTATTTTCTTTTGGCTATAAGAGATGTAGACCTTACGTGCCTTTTAAAAACATGATGTGGTAAAAATCTGATTTTCTATTCAGATTTAATTCTCAATGGTTCTTTTGAACCATTAAGTGGAGATTTAATGAGAGAACTAACAGTGTTGCTATGGGCAACTCAAAAAAATCATTCTATTGTATGTGAAACAGTGTTTCCCCTTAAAAGATTTGTCAAAATGACTTAGAATGTAGACATGTCCAGCAAGTAGACAGTGACTTACCAACAGCTTGGTTCTCAGCCTCAGGTTCCACCCAAAGCAGCTCTGCCTGCTAGCTCCTCATTGATAATTAGATTAAGAGCTGCAAATTAGACTACTAGACACAAATCTGAAGAGTTTGCATGTCAGAGCAGGCAGGTATGGAAAGTAGAGGCTGCTTTCATTTCCTTGTTACAGAGATAAGTAGAAGGAATAAGCTATTTCATTTGCTTAAGTTTGCATGATTGGTTGTTAGAAAAGCTGAGATCTCTCTCAGGCCCTCTAGCTGAGATATTTATCAGCAGTGCTCAAAGAAGGGGACATTTGTAGCAACAGAATTAAAATGCATCAGTTTGTATTCCAAAGCTCTTCAAAATACCTGAGGGTCTGAATTTACATATATGCTTAAGTTTAATTTCAGATTAAGCCTTCTATTTTTGCTATAATTATATGGAATCTAAATAAAGCAGGAATTGAACTGATTGCAGAAAGTCAAGGCATAGGAATCCTAGGACTTCATGCTTTTATGTTGCCCCTATAATACCTCTGTAATGCCCCTACTATCTACCATGTCATATCTCTATTTCCACAATGGCTATAGTTAAATTAATAATAAGCTGAGACCAAACTTGTAAACTGATGCCCACTGAAACATGTCTATGACTAAGGGAAAACAGAAAGCTCTTTGGCAAGGCCTTCTAATATAAAGTGTGTACCTTGGCTTCTTGTCTGCATGCTGCTTCTTAATGGTGCAGGGAAATTGGAGTTTCTTCCCCAAGCTCTCACACTGCTGCCTGTTCTGGCTTCCCTGGGACAGAAGCTTATCTTTTAGAATTAGAGGTAGAGTTGCTGTGCCATTTGTTTACTTCCAAAAAACTGTGATCAAAAGCCCCTAACATAAGCTCAAACGATAGCTTAGTGGAGTCAACATCTGGTAGATAATACTTAAATTCCTTACAATCCTACTTTTACACCCTACTAGGATAAAATCAATCTTCACTTTAGTGGGAAAAACAATAACTTTCTTGCTGTGAGTTTAAGTCTGCAGTTTTAAAAACTAATTCCTGCTTGTTTTTCATGAAGACAACTGTAGCTTTTGTAGTGATTTGTATCTTCAGACAAAACAAGTTCATAACAAAGACTTTTCAGGATGACTCTCAATATTAACTCCAGAACAGAAAAATAGATTTTGTTCTTCTTTTTTTTTAAAGTTTTTATTTCTCTGTCTTTCTGTCTCTGTTTCTGACTTTTTCACTCTCTGTCTTTGCCTATCTTTCACCCTCTCTTTGGGAGTGTGTGTGTGTGTGTGTGTGTGTGTGTGTGTGTGTGTGTGAGTGTGCATGAGAGGTGTGCCCAGGTGCCCAGAGAGACCAAAAGCGTGTGTTAAATCACCTGGAACTAGAGTCACAGTCAAGTGGTAGCTTCCCATTATGAGAACTGGTGCCAGTCTCAGCTCCTTTGGAAGAACAGTACTTTGAACCACTGAGCCATCTCTCCAGCACTGAAAAAGTGTTCCTTAATAAAGTGCATATTTATGTAAATAATGGGATGAAATGTAAGAGTAAAGTAAAATTCATTCCTTAGCACATATATACATAAAATAAACTCTAAGTTTTTATATCCACATTATAAAATAGTAATAAAAATTTATTTTATATGTATATTTCTATAATTAAGTGGTTTAAAGTAATTTGTGTTTGAAATCAAATGGATCTAAACTTTCCAACTTTAAATGAATATAAGTGAATACAAATTATCTTTATGATGAGTTTCCATCACAGAAGAACTATGCTAGTTCTGGACAAACATTGATGTAGGCACTGAATGTCTGATTGAATAGAGGCACAAATAATTAGGGAAACCACAATTATAATTTTCTATAAAAATTTTTCATTATTAAGAAGTTTTAATGAGTCAGAGTGTAATACAGCCTTGCATATATGAAAAGGTCCTGGGTTTAACCAAAAATAAAATAAGGATTTTACTAAGACATATATAATTTTAGGAATATATATTCTGAAGTTCATGTTCCAAAGAAAAGGTAAAACCAATACCCTTAAGCTACAACTACTGAAACTGATGTAACAGAAATTGTAAGTGATGGGTAAAATTCTTCAAAATAGTAGTTTCACTTGTAATATCATTGACTTCATTCTCCTCAAGTAGTTACCTAGGTTTCAAGTACCTGACATGTTTCCTCTCCTGTTGAATGAGCCTTAAGTCCACTTAGATAACTTTTGGGTGTCAGAAACACATGAAAGCCACTATTGCACCTTTATTGAGATGTTGTCAAGCTAGTCATTATTGTGGTCCATATGTGTCTGTCTGGGAGAGAATTGCTTCCCTTCTTTGGCTGTGTGCCTCATATTTTCTGGTACATTTGTAACTAGAGGACAAAAAGAAGGGCATCAGGTTAGATCCAGCTCTAATAATTTAAGTTCTGTGTCCTAAGTGTGTAATGCATTTAGAAAAAGGGACTTACCTTCAACCTGTGAGACATAGCAACAGTTTATAGTGTTTTAGAAATTACATGGTCTACCCTGGGTGGTCACTCAAAAGGAGGTTTCTTATGCTTGTTATTGTTTTTGTTGTTGTTGTTATTCTGTAGTTTATATGATGGACCATTGTTATCTGATGTATCACAACATCATTTAAAGTATTTTATATATAAGCATTCACTTTTAAGTATTATACTAATGTTTAGTTATCACCTTTTATCCAGAAAGCTTCTCTCTACAGCAAATTGAGACCTTACTCCCAAAATTAGTCCCTAAGTCCTTCATTCAATAACTCAACAAGCTATAACTGCTAACATCACAACTATCAAAGATCATGAAAGTAGAGTTTACCAGTACAAACATATAAATTAAAAATTAGAAATAGAAATAATTTGAGTACCTACTATATTTATCTACAATGAAAACATGCTGCATGCTCTAAATGAAATATGCGATCAAGGAGAAGAGTATTAGTAACTTGGAAAAGGAGATGTAGAGAAAAGCTACAGAAGTGAGTAAATAAAAGTTGATCGCAATTTTTGAGATATGAAATAAGAGGATAATAAAGTCAAACATGCCAGTTAGCATAGAATTGGTATTTTAGAACATGAGAGAAAACAATGTTTAAGGAAATCCTGGGGAAAATTATGGCATAATACTAGAAATAACAAAAGTGATATAAATTTGTTGTTGGGGGTTCTAATACATGAAGGAAAACTGTGAAGCAGTATCAGATATTTCTCACTGATTAGAACTACATTGTGTTAGTGGGATGAGATGTGTTGTATAATACCCCTAGCAGCTCTTCAGAAAATAAAAAGAACATAATGACATTTCACACTAAAATATATTCATGTCATTTTTCTCTGTTGTCAGTGAAATGAGTCTATTAGATTATATTAGATTATAATTTAAACCATATTAGATTACATTAAAGGCAGGTTTATTGGGAAGCTGCTCTTGGGTGGGTGTTTACTGGCTCCAAGGACCAAGGCCAGAGAAGTCTCCATGAGGAAGAGGAGGAGAGTAAGAGGGAGAGAAAGAGAGAAAGGGGTAAGCATGTAGAGAAAGGCGATGAGAAGAAATCAAAGAGACCAAAAATGTCTGGATTATTTAGGGAGGAGTTTCTGGGGGAAGGGCATCCCAGTCCCAGGGCTGGAAAGTTCAAGGTTGGGGCAGGGTAAACCAGGTAGGATCTGAGGGATGCTAAGAGAAAGTGAAAGCCAAGTGTGCTTTGGTATGTAAAATATGAACCTCACCGGATCCAAAACCAAAAAATTAATATAACAAATAAGAAAGTAAGAATAATAAAATAATATGTGATACTGGAACTACACAAATGCAAAAAGGAAAAGGGGGCATGGGATAGGGGTTTCCTAAGGGGGGTGGGGAGGAATAGGGATAGGGGATGCCATCTGATGTGTAAATAAAATATCTAATAATTAAAAAAGAAAGCTGTACACCTCTACTATATTTTGTACTTTCACTTAATGTTGTTTGATAGATTTCATGTATCTTTAGTGATAACTTAGGATTGTAGATCATATTTTGTTTTTTTGTAATTTAAATAGTAAAGTCATTATTTTTAGGAAAAAAACAAGGAATTTGTAAGAATCATTAAACAGTGAAATGACCCTATTGCCATTAAACATAAAACTTACCATTAAACATAAAACCCACGTTAAAAAAAAAAAGAAGCACCATACATGCAAATTCAGTGGGATAACTGAACATCATAAGTTGTGAGAATGAGAAGTATGGATAGCCTAGACCTTCAGGATAAAATAATATATATTGATTAAATATATATTAATAATATATACTAATAAAATAATAAAATAAATATGCTTGCTAACACACATGTGCATGTGCAAACAATCACATACACACAAACACACAAATACCATGAGGAAAGCTCAAAAAATAGAGAAAAGGAAGTCCCATGATATGATATGTTCAAGATTAAGCACATGAGGAATTATGGTGTTAATACCAAATCCAATAGATTGAGGCTCAGAGAGACAATGAAGCAGTGCATACTCAGAGTGATAAAGCCCTGGAGTTGAAATACTAAAAATTTTGAAGTTTGATTGCACAACAATTTAGATGTTTTCAAAATAGTAAAGAGATAATTCAGCTGTCCTAGTTCTTTTTTATTTTTGGTCCTTGATGACCACACAGATTGAGTCAGCAATTACTTTTGTTCCACCTATGATTCCAGTGCAAGTTATATATGGATGGAAGCCACCACATAGTCAAGTATGCAGCCAAAAGTAATGCTTTCCCAGGCTAGCTGGGCATCACTTAATCCATTCAATTTGACATGTGGAATTAACAACTGATACAGACTAGCTGGGAGAAAGGTATTCTTGTGGTGACTATCTTGCTTCATGTTGGTGGCATGCACTTTTGTCTTCAACTTTAAAAATTTTGCATATTTTAAATATTTTTTTCACTTTATTTAATTATGTTTTAATGACTTGTATATAATCGTTCTACATGTGTGCCTGGTTCCTTTGGAAGTCAGAAAAGGGTGTCAGATCTACTGGAACCAGAGTTACAGGTGGCTGTAATTCACTATGTGGGTGTTAGAAACTGAAATCATGTCCTTGATAAAAGCAGTAATAGTTCTTAACTGCTAATCTATCACTCCAATCTCAGTTTTTATTTATTTTTGAGAGTTTTTTACATTGTATCTTGATTATATTCATCCAATTTCTAGATACATCCTGACTTTGCTACCCACCCAGCTTTGTGCTTTCTCTTCTCTTCTCTTCTCTTCTCTTCTCTTCTCTTCTCTTCTCTTCTCTTCTCTTCTTTTCTCTTCTTCCTTCCCTCCTTCTTTCCTTCCTTCCTTCCTTTCATTTATTCTTTCTTTGTTTTACTTTGAGGAGTTCAGGTTGACTATTGGAAAATTATTTCATACAGGGCCATCCTCAGGGTTATGATTATTCTACCAGGGAGCATATGCATATGTTTAAATAAATTGTAGGACTTCATAACTACTTACCATTCCATGCTTATATTTTGACTGGATTAATCTAGCATAGGTCTTGTACATGTCATCACAGCCACCCTGAGTTCCTATGTGCAATTGTCCTACTGTGTTGGGAAAACATTGGCTGTACATACACCTCCAAAGAACTCTCACTCTTCCTGTACTCTTCTTCTAAATGGTCCTTGAGCTTTGGGATGAGACAGGGTTGAGTTTTGTTTCTTAAAAGGTATTTATACAGACCATTAAACATGATAAAACTTTAATAATGATACATTGATTTTGAATAAATGGGATTTTTTGTTTTAAACACTACATACTCTAAGAAAACATAGAGAATGTTTTTAGCATATTTAATAATGGTCTGTATTAAATATTTACTCAGTTCCAAGTTTTATTTATATTTAAATAAAACTTTCAACACATATACTTTCAAATTAGATTAATGAATTTGACACCAAAAATATCATTAAATGAATTCTTTGGAAACAAGCTGTATACAAGGAAATGAGTACATTTTAAAAATAATTTAATAGGTATAAATTTTTCTTTCACTGTTTTGTTTCTATTTTGATTTTTAGTAAATTTTGTGCTAATTTGCTTAACCATGATGGATACAATGTTGTTGACTTTTACATTTACTTCATCTCAAAATAATTCAGTTGTAAAACTATAAGTGTCTATTCTTTTTTCAACAGTTCCTTTTTTCTTATTTTCATTCTGAGATATATAATTAATTCACATTTCTCCCTCCACTCTCCTCCCACCACAATCTCCTCTATTCCCCTTCACTGTCCTACAAAGTGGCCAGTCTTCTTCAGGGATGTGGCAGCTGAGAGGCTTCTTTTGCTCCATTAGATTGTTTTACACACATGCATATACTGGCAGCACTAAGTGTGTTAAAATAATACCTCATGAAGTTTGGTGGAAATATAATAGAGTGGATAAATGAGAAAGTGAAGGGTGAAAATGTGTAAGGCAGGTAATCAAAACACATTATATGCATATATGAAATTATCTTGGGCAAGTGAAAAGCAAGCAAAAAATTAGGAGTTTGAAATGTTTCACCCTCTGTAGCTGAAATAGCATCAAGCCACCAATACTCATGTTCTTTCTGCCTTATGTCAAATTCTAGAGATATGGCCATTTGGGTTTGGTGACAGTCTCAGTTATCTTGGTGTCTGTTGGATCCTAAGATTTATTTTACCAAGCAGTAAATGTGGAACATTGTATTTCATTTGTGGAAAAAAATTGTATGATGAAGATACATATATTATATTATCTTTGAAACACTGTTAAAAAGAATATAAAGAAAGCAGAGTAGAATGAAAACAAGCACCCATCAACTAAGAATGAGCTTCTGTGACACACTAGTAAGAAACAGGAACTATTCTCTCTCTTATGCAGCTGCTATGATTTCTAGAATTATTTATAGTAGCTATCAACAGATAACAGATTTTTTTTTCTCATCTTGGATTCTAGCGAGAGATTCTTCCTAGAAACCATAGAAATAATTTTGAGTCAGAGTAGTCAGAATTTAAAGATCTTGGTTTGTGATTTGTCTGATTTGTGTGTTGTAGTATATTTTGGGGGGGCGGATAAAGCAGCCTGTGTCTCACAGATAACATCAGGAGGAGCCTTGAATTATGTAAGGTTAGACATAGTGCTAAATTAGCACACTCAAATGCTGAATATCACCAAGGTCAATTTTATAAGCAAGAATTATAAAACAATAAGTCCAAATGGTAAAACCTGAAACCATACATATAAGTAACATTATATGGACTGAACCAAATATATTTATGAATACATACACACATGCACAAATAGACACACACAGACACACACACACACACACACACACACACACACAAACACACACATACAAACAATGACTATTAGTAAAAAATGAGGCCATGAATTTGAAGGAGAGTGGAGGGGAATAAGGAAGATTCAGGAGGGAGAAAAGTTGAGGGAGATGTGCTGTGCTTTAATTATAATTTCAAAAATAAGAAAAGAAAAAGGATTTTAAAATGGCCATAACTACTATAATTTCATGTATATCAAAGCACTTTTGTGTGAAGTAAATATTGTTTTGCTGTAAGTATCAATGACCTGTGCTTTTTTTCCCCTTATTTCTGAAGTGATTCCTGAGTCTTGATGTAGGGTATGTATTCATTTAGATGTCATGTTTAATGCTGAGCACTCTATAGTTCCTTAGTCCTTGCATATTTACCAGTTTTAGGTCCTATAATAATTGCCTTATCTATAAAATGAAATTTTTTAGGTGGGGTTGAGATATTCAATAATCTATGTAAAAGAAGAAGTCATTAGATGTCAGTTTAGTATTATACTCTTAAAGAGACTAATGATAGTAGATTCTTTTCTAAGACCTATGCCCTGTGTAGTCAAAGAGTCTTGGCTCTGATAAGTATGTGAAGAATTTTGTAGGGTGTTCCTTAATTGCAGTCTAATAGTGGTGGGTTATTCCTATAACATACATGTCATTATTGTAAATATGGTCCCACATTGCTAGGCCAATCATTTCTAGAGGAAGCATTAACCCTCTCCCTCCATCGTTTCTTCTTTCTGTGCCTGTAAAAATTATACTACACTACAAAAGTAGGTTTACACACAGTATTTTTCAAATATCTTTAGTGTTATCTATTTCTTCATACACTCACTCACTCACTCAACCCTGAATTTCCATTCTCCATCCCATTTAAATTTTTTTTGTTCAAGGTTTGAGAAATAGAAAGGATAATACTGCTCCTTAGTTTTGTTAGTAATAAACATGACATACACAAATGGTGTTTGTAGCTTCAGTGCCACCAACTGAATTTGGCTGATAGATTTGTAGGCTTACATTCATAATTGTCTTAGAGCAAAACAACCTACGTGCTGGCAGAGTATAAAAGGGAGAAATAAAGAGGGAGGAGGCAGTGTCCCTAATTTTCTTTCTAAGTCATAGCCCCAGTTAAATTTCTTCCACTACTCTCTACCTCCTAGAGTGTCTACCATATAGTAATGCCATGAGCTAAGCATCTATCCTGCATTTATTTGGAACTTTAGGAAACATTACAGATCTGAACTATGCTGTTACTTGTAATCTCATGCTAATTATGTTCCCCACAAACTATGTCCCTATTTGGTTCTGATTGGTAAATAAAGATGTCAGTAGCCAATGATTGGGTAGACCAGAAAGAGACAGCACTTTTAGGATTCCAAGGCTTGAGACAGACAAGAGAAGGAAGACTGAGACACACCAAGACAGGCGGTGAAGAAAGACACCACATCTGAAAAGGTGAAAGACAAACAGCATAGCCCCCCATGTAGGAGCCAGGGAAAAGTGGCCCCAGAAGGGAACCCCACTGGTCTAAGACACCAAAGACAAAATATAGATTTCAATAAATAACAATTTGGAAATATCAGAGGGAGGTAGATTAGTTGCATGGAGGTTAGAAAGTCCTCCAACCACTGAGCTGTTTAAGGCATATAAAAGTAAAAAGGCTATGTGTATGTGTCTTTCATTTGGGAACCCAGAACATTGGGATGAATAGTGAAGCACTTGCTGCCACTGCCAAAATCGATTTGAGGAATTGAGTAGCAATTATTGAGTATTGCTACAGAGCTATATAATATGTTGTTATTTATAGAGTTTAGAAAAAGAAGCCCATAATCGATAATACAATGACCCCTGAAAAATAAATTTAGTGGAAAATTGTGATTTTTCTAATGAAAAAATTCTGTGTGATAAAGGAGATGTTATGAGTAGGATGGGCATATTACTGAAGTTGTGAACTGAGACACATGGGAGATGGTCACAGGTAATCTAGAAAAGAACCATTTCTTTAAATTTCTATCTGCTGACTAAGTGAATAGTGTCAAAGCAAAGACTTCAATAACTTACCACATACAGAACTTTTTGTTTTTAGTTCTAATTTAATGCTATAATATATTTTCTAAACATATTTCTAAATATGTTTGTTTATGTATAGGTTAATTAATATCATGAAAGATTCAACAATGGAATTCAACCAAATCTGAAAATAACATGGAAGAATTACTACAGAACACTAGACTCAAATTAAACATAATTCAAATAAATTGTTTTTTATATAGCCTGAAAATTTCAAAATGGTCTACATATATTAGGAGATGGCAGGCATAGAGATGCTAAAGGAGATGGTCAGGGAAGAGGAGAACATGTATGTCTTCAGCCGATGATTATTCTTGATGTATAAAGTTTTAACAATATAGAAAATACTATAGAAAATGAAACAAAAATAAAAATTTATGTAATCTAAGCAAAGTTACTCATTCCAAGCTCTGAAGTACAAAAGACCTCTCCCTCAAGCCTTTGTAAACATTTGCAATTCTCTGTAGAAAGCCAACTGCAGCTAACATATGGAATATCTGTGAAGGAGTCCAAGATGACTGCCCACACAGATAAATTCACTTTCAGCTGCCTTGTTATTTCATTTTAATGCTACAGAATTGGCTAACTCTCCTGATGTTAACCAGTAGGAAAGAGAAAGGTCCGTCATAAGTTTTACTCTAAGAACAATCTTATTGCTTTTAGTATTTCTTTTGAATTATTTTAAAAATTGTAAAAGAATTACATCATTTCTCCCTTCTATTTCCAGCTTCTTGCTCTACTTCATATTCATGGTAGATTTATTTTCCTCTAATTGTTGTTACATTTGTGTCTGTGTCTCTCTGTGTGTGTGTTTTTAAATATATACAATCTACTAAATATCTATGATGATACTTGTATGTATATGTTTTCAAGGCAAATCATTTAGTATAGATATCTAGTATATTCTTAAATGAAGAGAATCATATCATCATGTACATAGATTCTGCCTTGCTATCCTGTTCTGATATTAGTTTTGATCAATTTTCAAACTTGATTTCCTTATTGGATATTGACTGTATTTGAGTGAATAACTGTGCAAATGTAATCCACAGACAACTTGAAAAAAAAAAAAAAACACCCACTAGGGAGAGATAAGGAACTCAACTTTTCAACTGACATGGAAAAAAAATCATTTTCCTGAATTCTACAGTGAATTATTTTGCCCATTTATCATAATTTATTATATCATTTCCATAACTTAAAGATTTATAAACTAAGTACAATATTAATATATGCTTAGAAATATCTGCTCAGTGTGATAGCAAGCATCTGTCACCATATCACTAGGAGGTTTGTTGCGAATTTGAACCTAGTGCTACACAGTGACCTATAGATCAATTTCATTTTGAAAAACCAAAACCACAAGTATATGATACTATAGATTTTATAATTTGTTAGAAGAGAAATAATTGTCTAAAGGACAGTGTGCTATGTGTTCATAAAGAGAGTCATAAAGACATACTTTTCTCTGTGGTCTGATCTGTGCCAAAGTATGAGCATAGGATTTCATTTACAATCTTACTCAAATTCAAAAATGAGCCACCCAATAATTTACCTGCTATGAGTTGCCCTCTTCTTTCCCTATGCCATTAATGAAGAACCCGAACTCAATTTATTTGCCTGGTAATAAATTATACTGTATTTATATGTCACTGTAAATTCACATGCATGTTTAGCTATGAATCTTTATATGTCCTGTGTGATATGTAAATGTTATACATATATATGAATATGTGTAGAACACATTGAGATTCCTACTGTGTATCTGTATTATATTGGTAGATATTCTATTTAATGTACTGTAATATGTCATTATTTAGAATTCTAAGTAAAACTACTAATTTTTTCTTTAAGTCATATATATATGTGTGTGTGTGTGTGTGTGTGTGTACAACTTAGAAAATTATCCCTTATCACAACTTTTGAAACAATTTGAAACATATGACTCTACTTATATACCTGTTAATCCTGCCATTAGAGTCAATGCATTTCTGGAATGGAAAGTTTACAACTATTTGACCTTGGTTCTATTCATTTCTGACAATATCAATTATAGTGTATGGCATACAACAAACATTGTTTCTTAATATTTAAGTACCAAGATTTAAACAAATCTACATTTATTTTTACATCTAACTTTCCCTCTTTTGACACCTGTATTGTTTTACCACAGAGGGAAAATATACATTGATAAATCAGTAGGTAAGATAAAGGGGTCTTTTACAAAAATACAGGTTATAGGCTGGTTCATTAAAAATAGTTCCCAACAGCAAGTAATCCTATAAGAGTAAAATCTAGCCTTCCAGTCTGAGCCAGTACTCTAAGCAGACTTTGGGTGCTAGCTCCACACCCAGTCCCACAACACCCAGAGGAAGTTCAATGCCCAGGTGCTCTGACATGCCCTGGATCATAGGAGAGGAGGTCACAACATCTGCACCAACACTGGAAATAACTGGGGCCAGCAGGATCCAGGGACACAGGAACCACCACCCAGCCAGTAGCATGGGTTCAGGGTTCCTTCCAGTATAAGCCAGTACCCGGAGCGGACCATAGGCACTAGCTCCACACTTAGTCCCACAACACCAATAATAAGCTCAACTCTCAGATGTTCTAACAAGCCAAAAATCACAGGATCTCAGGAGCTTGGTCATACCAGGATTTCAGAATCCCTCAAACAACTTGATTCTCAGGGGCTCTGACACAACCAGGATCTCAGGATCACAGGATCCAAGAATAAGAGGATCAAAGAGATAGATGGACTCTAAGGAGTTCTCATACAACCAGGATCACAGGAAGGACATGCTCCAGTAAGAGACAGTGAGTGCAGGTATCACTAGAGATAACCAGATGGCAACAGGCAAGCATAAGAACATAAACAACAGAAACCAAGGTTACTTGGCATCATCTGAAAAGTCTTCCCACAATACCAAGTTCTGGATACACCATCTCACCTGCAAAGCAAGATTCCAATCTCAAATGACTTCTCATGATGATGATAGAGAACTTTAAGATGAATATAACAACACCCTTAAAAATATACAGGGGAACACAGGTAAACATTTAAAAGCTCTGAAAGAAGAGACAGAAAAATCTCTTAAAGAATTAAAGAAAAACACAACCACATAGGAATAGAACAAAACCATCCAGGATCTAAAAATGAAAATATAAACAATAAGATAATCACAAAGGGAGACAATCCTGGAGATAGAAAAACTAGAGAATGAATCAGGAGTGATAGATGCAAGCATCACAGCAGAATACAAGAAATAGAAAAAAGAATAAAATTTCAGGTGCAGAAGATACCATAAAAACCATTGACACAACAGTCAAAGAAAATACAAAAAAGCAAAAAGCTATTAACACAAAACATCCAGGAAATCCAGGATACAATGAGAAGACCAAACCTAAAAATAAAAGGTATAGAAAAGTTGTGAAGATTCCCAACTTAAAGGGCCAGTAAATATCTTCAAGAAAATTATAGAAGAAAATGTCCCTAGCCTCAAGAAAGGGATCCTCATAAACATACAAAAATCCTACAGAACTCCAAGTAGATTGGATCAGAAAAGAAATTCATCTTGTCACATAATAGTCAAAACACCAAATGCACAAAACATATAAAGAATATTAAAAAACAGTAAAGGAAAAAGGTCCAAAAAACAAATAGAGTAGATCTGTCATAATTATATCATAATTCTCACTAAAGACTATAAAAGCCAGAAGATCCTGGGAAGTTGCTATATAGACCCTAAGAGAACACAAATGTTAGCACAGGCTACTATATCCAGCAAAACTCTCAGTAACCATAGATAGAAAAACCAAAATCTTCCATAACAAAACAAAATTTACACACTATCTTTCCACAAATCTAGGCCTACAAAGTAAAATAGATGGAAAACTCAATACAAGGAGGGAATTACACCCTAGAAAGAAGCAAGAATGTAATCTTTTAACAAAACCAAAAGAAGATAGCCACATAAACATAATTCTACCTCTAAGAACAAAAATAACAAGAAGCAGTAATCACTTTTTCCTAATATCTTTTAAGATCAGTGGACTCATCCTTTAATAAAAAGACATAGACTAACAGACTGTATATGTCAACAGGATGTAGAATTTTGCTTCATATAGGAAACACATCTCAGTGTCAAAGACAGACACTACCTCAGAGTAAAAGATTGGAAAACAATTTTCCAAGCAAATGGTCCCAAGAAACAAGCTGTAGTAGCCATCTTAATATCGAATAAAATCAACTTTCAACCAAAAGTTATCAAAAGAAATAAGGAAGGACACTTCATACTCATCAAAAGAAACCAAGATATACTTTCAATTCTCAACATCTATGTTCCAAATGCAAGGGCACATATGATGATACTTTTTTTTACTAAAGTTCAAAGCACATATTGCACATCAAATAATAATTGTGGGAGGTTCCTTTCTTTCTTTTTTTAAGGATTTATTAATTTAATTTATGTATATGAGTACACTGTAGCTGTACTCAGACACACCAGAAGAGGGCATCAGGTGTCATTATAGATAGTTGTGAGCCACCATGTGGTTGCTCAGGACCTCTCTAAGAGCAGTCAGTGCTCTTAACCACTGAGCCATCTCAACAGCCCTAGTGGGAGGTTTCAACACCTCACTTTCAGCAATCAACAGATCACAGAAACAAAAACCAAACAAAGACACAGTGAAATTAACAGAAGTTATGAAACAAATGGATTTAACAGATATTTGTAGAACATTTAATTCTAAAACAAACAAACAAAAAACATACCTTCTTCTCAGCACCTCATGGTACCTTCTCTAACATAGACCACATAATTGGTCACACAACAGATTTCAATGGATACAAGAAAATTGAAACAATCCCATGTATCCTATCAGATAACCACAGACTAGGGCTGGTTTTCAATAACAATAAAAATAAAGAAAAGCTTTCATACATATGGAAGCTGAACAACACTCTACTCAATGATTTGGTCAAGGGAGAAAGAAAGAAAGAAAGAAAGAAAGAAAGAAAGAAAGAAAGAAAGAAAGAAAGAAAGAAAGAAAAGAAAGGAAAGGAAAGAAAGGAGAGAGAGAAAGAAAGATAAAAGAAAGAAAGAAAGATAGGAAGGAAGAAAGAAAGAAAAGACATTTTTAGAATTCAATGAAAATGAAGACACATCAGCCAAAAGCTATGGGACTTCTAGGTGCTTTCAAAAAGAAACTGGAGAAAGCATACACAAGTAGCTTGAGAGTACACCTGAAAGCTCTAGAACAAAAAGAAGCAAATACACCAAAGAGGAGTAGACAGCAGGAAATAGTCAAACCCAGGGCTGAAATCAACACAAAGAACTATACAAAAAATCAACAAAACCAGGAGATGGTTCTTTGAGAGAATCAACAAGATAGATAAACCCTTAGCCACACTAACCAGAAGGCAGAGACAGTATCAGAATTAACAAAATCAGAAATGAAAAGGGAGACTTAACAATAGAAACCAATGTGGCTTTTTTCTTGGCTTTAGAATGAATGTCAACTGAAAACCATCCACTCAGATCTTTTCTCTCAAAGCAAATAGCCAGGATTGGCTATGAGACTATAGGTATTCAACCCCATCAGAAATCCAGAATGACTGAGTTAACTGAAATTATGGGAAGCACTAAGCATACCTTCTAAAACTTAGCCAATTTATAGAGACCGCTGAACACTTGGAAAGTCCCTATACTACCGAACGTTGGAGCATCAAATCTTCAGCCTTCTGGCCCAGAATCATCTGACAGACCTTAGTGATGCAGAATTATTACAGGCTGATTACTCTGTCTAGGCAGATATAATCAGTCGACTATTCTGCAAGTGTGTCCTTTTCTGAATAGTAATTTGTCTGTAGATGGAAAGAGGCAATTCTTGACTAGTGGCTGTCACCGCATAACTGGAGTATCTCCAAGGATGCTCAATTTCTTCTTAGAATCCACGACAGGAAGCTGTCAGGAGCAGACAGGTCTCTAATCAAAATGAACATTAATATAGAAATATTTGTAACATCAATTCTATGGACTTCTTTTAGTTAGGAGAGATGACAGAGGTTCTGGTTAGTCAACGAAATGATGGACTGGGTATTAGGACTATCTTGTACCTCACTGGTACAATTAGGAATAATTATGCTCTAATTGTATTTTGAGAGAAAAGTTTTATTTTAACAGGAAGGGTGATATGTAGGAGGAGCTAAGGGGGAAGGAGTACCGAGAGGAAGAGATAGAGTAAGGAGAGGAGAAGATGAAGGAGAGGAGAAGCTAGGTGATGAGAGAGAGAAAAAGAGTGGGTGCATGGAGGCAGATATTCACATGTCTCCACGAGTCAAAGATAGTTTATATATCTAGGTTGGGTATTGGGTTACGCTTCTGATTGAGCATTACCAAACTTATAAAGCCTTTGATTAACATTTTTAAAAATTGTATAAAAGCAAAAAGGAAAAGGGGGCATGGGATAGGGGTTTTCTAGGGAGGGGAAATGGAGAAAGGAGATGGCATCTAAAATGTAAATAAAATAAAAATAAAAATAAAAATAAAAATAAAAAAAAAACGAAGAATGTCAAAAAAGCAATAGAAACCAAGGAAATTCAAAAAATCATCACTTCTTACTACAAAAGCCTATACACAAACAAATTGGAAAATCTGTATAAAATGGACCATTTTCTAGATAGATACCAGGAACCTAAGTTAAATCAGGATCAGAAAATCTAATCTAACCATCTAATCAGTTCCATAACCCCTAAAGAAATAGAAGCAGTCATTCAAAGTCTCCCAACGAAAAGAAGTACAGGACCAGAAGATTTTAGTGCAGAATTCTATCAGACCTTTAAAGAAGACCTAATTCCTATACTCTTCAAACTAGTCCATAAAATAGAAATAGAAACAACACTACCCAATTTGTTCTATGAAGCGACAATTACAGTTACACCTAAAAATTTTAAAAGACCCAACAAAGAAAGAGAACTTCAGACCATTTTTCAACATCCTTTCATATTAAAAGTATTAGAAAGATCAGGAATTCAAGGCCCATACCTAAACACAGTAAGAGCAAAATAAAGCAAACCAGTAGCCACAATCAAACTAAATGGAGAGAAACTTGAAGAAATCCCACTAAGATCAAGGACAAGACAAGGCTACCCACTTTTTCCATACCTAGTCAACATAGTACTTGAAGTCCTACCCAGAGCACTTAGACAACAAAAGGAAGTCAAAGGGATACACACAAGAAACGAAGAAGTCAAAATATCACTATTTGCAGATGATATGATAGTATACTTAAGTGATCCCAAAAATTCCACCAAGAACTCCTAAATCTGATAAACAAGTGCAGAAAAGTGGCTGGATATAAAATTAGCTCAAATATCAGTAGCCTTCCTCTACTCAAAGGATAAACAGGCTGAGAATGAGATCATGGAAATGATACCGTTCACAATAGTCACAAATAATATAAAATGCTTTGGTGTGATGCTAACCAAGCAAATGAAAGATCTGCATGACAAGAACTTCAAATCTATGAAGAAAGAAATTGAAAATATCAGAAGACAAAAAATCTCCCATGCTCATGAATTATCAGGATTAATATAGTAAAAATGGCCATCTTGCTGAAAGCAATCTACAGATTCAATGCTATCTCACCATCAAAATTCAATCTCCATAGAGTTAGAAAGAGCACTTTGCAAATTCATTTGGAATAAGAAAAATCAGAGGATAGCAAAAACTCTCCTCAACAATAAAAGAAGTTCTAGGGGAATCAACATCCCTGACCACAAGGTGTACTACAGAGCAATGGTGATAAAAATTGCATGATATTGGTACAGGAACAGGCAGGAAGATGAATGGAATAGAATTGAAGAACCAGAAATGAACTCACATACATATGGTCTCTTGATATTTGACAAGGGAGATAAGGCATCCATTCAGAAAAAGACACCATTTTCAACAAATGGTGTTGGTTCAACTGGAAGACAGCATGTAGAAGAATGAAAATTGATCTACTCTTTTCTCCTTGTGCAAAGCTCAAGTCCAAATGCATCAAGGACCTCTACATAATACCAGATACACTGAAACTAATAGAAAAGAAAGTGAGGAAGAGCCGCGAACACATTGGTCCAGGAGAAAAGTTCCTGGACAAAACACCAAAGGCTTATGCTCTAAGATCAACAATTAACAAGTGGGACCTCATAAAATTGCAAAGTTTCTATAAGGCAAAGGACACTGTCAACAGGACAAAACAGCCGCCAAGAGATTGGGAAAATATGTTTACCAATCCTACATATGATAGAGTGCTAATATCCAATGTATACAAAGAACTCAAGAAATTAGACTCCAGACAACTGAATAGCCCTATTAAAAATGGGGTACAGAGCTAAACAAAAAATTCTCAACTGAGTAAACTCAAATGGTCAAAAAGCACCTAAAGAAATGTTCAACATCCTTAGTCACCTAGAAAATGTAAATTAAAACAATCATGAGATTACACATAATACCAGTAAGAATGACTAAGGACAAAAACTCAGGTGATAGCAGATGTTGGTGAAGATGTGAAGAAAGAGGAATACTCCTCCATTGTTGGTGGGATTGTAAACTGGTATAATTCCACTGGAAAGCAGTCTTGTGATTCCTCAGAAAATTGGACACAGTATTACCTGAGGACCCAGCTATACCACTCCAGTGCATATACCCAAAAGATGCTCCAACATATAACAAGGACACATTCTCCACTATGTTCATACCAGCCTTATTTATAAAAGGCAAAAGTTGGAAAGAACCCAGATGTCCTTCAACAGAGGAATGGATACAGAAAATGTGGCACATTTACACAATGGAGTACTACTCAGCTATTATAAACAATTCATTTATGACATTCTTAGTCAAATGGATGGAATGGGATTCCTCATAATACTCAAAAACAAGGTAATATGGATACAGAAAATGTGGCACATTTACACAATGGAGTACTACTCAGCTATTATAAACAATTCATTTATGACATTCTTAGTCAAATGGATGGAATGGGATTCCTCATAATACTCAAAAACAAGGTAATATGGAAGGGGCCCATGAAACTTTAAAACAATATATTTATGAATTTAAAAATGGGGATGCATGTGAATGTATACCACAAATTTATTTAAATCATGCTCTTTTTATTTAAAACATTTTTTTTTTAACAATTTGAATGTCATGGAACTTTCTGTTGAGTGTCTATGGCACCCTAACACTAAGCATATTTATGCCTAGGTGAAAAGGAAGGATCCACTTACTGGCATATGGCATGATCCTGATATAGTATCTAATGTGGTGAAGAGGGCATGTTTGTGTTTTTTTCTGCAGAAAGCTGAAGGAGCACGGTGGCTGACAGAGTGATTGGTGAAACATGCAGATACTGGGATAAAGAATGATGTTGACCTGTGATCTTGCTTAGTGCCCTGACAATAGTGACTGGGAAGCTGTATTGGACATATGTTCCTGAACTACCTTTGCTTGCCTATATCCCAGATGGGACAAGCTGCCTTGCCTCAAGTTTTTAGACCTTGTGGGATAGATTCAAAAAGAGAAGTTATAATGACTCTTGTAGTTTTGTTAAATGTGACCAGTTATTAGGAGTTATACGTGACTTGCTTCAGTGCAATATTAGAAATAACAGTCTTTATATGGAAAGATGGATCTGGACATTTTCACAGACATACTTGGAAGTTAGCTTCAGTTCTCTATGATGTTATATTAGCAAGAGATAAAGTTGGTACAGGATGTGGATTTCAAACAAGAGTTAGTGCATTTGTTAAGGCTCTTTAATTGTTAAGTTAAAATTTCTTTTGTTTCTTCTACAGTACTTAATGTAAGTTGCATTGATTGTACACTTTCTAATTCTGTTAATGTGTTGAAACCTGTCATGTTTATTATGGGGGGTCTATCAACCAGCTTTTGTTTTATTGCCCCAGGTATTACAGAACCTTGGTTTTCTGAAAAATACTTGCAAGTACTGGATGAAGTAAGTCAGGCTTAAGCAGAATTAAGAGGGTAGTGGGCTTGATTATTGCTGGTACAACAATTTTAATTATTTTAATTGCAAGCACCACTGCTTCTACAATTGCTTTAACATAAGATGGTAAAACAGCTATTTTTGTTAATCTTTAGCAAAAAAAAAAAAATGTTACGAATGTGTTGAGTATACAAGAGGATTTAGAAAGGTGTTTGGAAAAGTGGATTGATGCTCTATATCCTATCCAAATTAGTGAATGGAAGTTCAGAGTTCAAGAGTAAGAAGCCATCTTGACCAAAATAGAAGTACTGACCTCAGGCCATGGGTAATTTTAAATCCAGTATCTACCGCATCAATGCTTAGCAGAGCAGCAATCTTGAAATTTATAAGCTCCCAATGTATCATTGAAACATCCCAAGAGGTATAAGAATTATGCCAAATACACTGCATGTGTCATTAAACTTCTTCCTAATTATAAGGACTACCACTGTAAATTGTAGAATTAACATGAATTCAATGATATTTTGCATGACACTCAAGATGGCTCCTTACCCTTAAATTCTGAACCTCCTTCCAGTAATTGGAACAGGATAAAGAGCATTAATCCATTCTTCCAAATGCCTATCTAAATCTACTGGTATATTCAACACATTAGTAACATTTTTTGCTAAATGAATAACAAAAGTAGCTGTCTAAACTTCTTGTGTCACAGCAATTGCAGACATAGTGTTGCTAGCAATTAATGTAATTAAGCTGTTATACCAGCAATAAATGGCATATAAAGCTTGATCGTGTTAGCCCCTTTTGTCCTGGGAATACTTTTATTCCTACCTATTGAGTTAAAGCTTTTCTTCAACAACATCAACATGTTGGCAGCCAAGTACATGGCTTGAAACTGAAAATGGACCCCCAGACAGAGTTGTTAACAGGCTGGCAGGCCAACGAGGGTTAAGATTTTGTGCAGAGCCTTACCAACCTAAGACAGAAATGCATTGTTTTGATAATGCATATTCTATGAAGGGTAAAGAAGGCATTCTTGTCAGAATGACCTAAGACAGGCTCAGTCTTGTTAATGAAATAAAAAAGGGGTAGAGGTGGAAATCTGACATGGACCAAGGACAAGTAAATGGGCTGCTTGGCAGGAATATGACACTGGCCAAGGACAAGGAAGTAGGCTTCAGGCAGGAATCTGACATTAGGCTAGAACAAGAAGTAATTTCAAGTAGAAATTTAAATCTTAGGTTAAAATAAAGAAATAATCCCAGGAAGGAATCTAAATATTAGGCTAGAACAAAGAAATAATTTCAGACAGAAATCTAACTTTTAGTCTAGAACAAGGAAGTAGGCTTCAGATGTGAAAATAAACTTGGGCTAGGACAAGGAAGCAGACTCAGATACTTTGGTCATCCTGATAAGAAACAGTGTTCACGGGAGTATTCACATAATTGGGTTTAATGCCTTGCTTTTTCTTTGACTTTTTGTGTTCGTTCTTTGCTTGCTCCTTGACTATTTGCATCTATTGTATTGCTTGACCCTCAACCTAGAACTAACCTTAATACATGCATATAATTTAAATGATATAAAAGCAAAAAGGAGGAGGGAGGATGAAATAGGGGATTCCAGGGAGGGAAAATGGGTAATAGGGATGACATCATTATTTTAAATAAATAAAATATCCAATAAAAAAAAGAAGCCATCTCAAGTTTCATGACAAATACCAATGGAGTTATGTTACTTCTAAAATTTGCAATGATAGTCATTATAATTAGGAAAAAGTTTAAAGACACTTGCAGGGTATATGGCATAAGTATAACACCTCTCTGAATGTTTTATCTTTGCATAATGATGTTACGAATATAAAGTATGCTGCTGATGCTGCAGATACTTCTGATAAAATTATCCATGGCTTGAGGTCAGTATTTCCATCTTGGTCATGTTTCAAGATAGGCATATATAGCATGATGATGCTAGCCCTTTTTGTCCTGGGAATAATTTTATTCCTGCTCATCATGTTAAAGCTGGTCTTTAATAACATCAAGATGTTGGCAGCCAAAGCACATGAACTGAAACTGAAAATGGACCCCCAGACAGAGTTAAACTGGCTTAGCAGAAATCTATATATCATTCAATCTAAACACTAAAAAATATGGTTTCTCTCAGAAGTTCAGAAGGCTTTCTTCAAAATTAAACATGCATTCAAACACAAAGAAAGTCTCAACAGACAGAAGAAATGTTACATAACACTCTGAAATTTACATGACTACCAAGAATTAAAGCTATATATCAATAGCAGCAGAAAGAACAAAAAGTTTATAAACTCATGTATACTGAACAATTTACTTTGAAATGGAAAAATGGGTTAATACAGGATTCAAAATGAAACTAAGAAGTTATTAGAATTGAAGTGAAGAGAAAATAAACCCAACACAGATAATGATGTAAGCAATTTTAGGAGGCAAATTCATAGCACTGAATGCCAAAAAAATTAAATTGAAAACATAAAAAAATAAAAAAATAAGTGGTCTTATATTAATAACTTAGCAAGTCATTTAAAAGTTCTAGAACAACAAAAATAAACACCAAAGGAATAGATAACAAGAAGTATTTATACTCTGAAATAAAAACCAAACAACAGAAACAAAAGAATGATATGAAACAATATTGGGCTGTGGAAGGGTATCCTGGTTCTTTGGTTGTGGGTTCGGCCACACCCCCAGAACCCAGGCTTCTGACAGGAAGTCTGATCTCCATTCAACCTGCGCCCTTCCCCTTCAGTCCTGTAAGATGCAAGTAGAGGGCATGATTAACAGGTCTCCACATCCAGAGATTAAAATATAAATGAGTTATCTAAAGGCGGTGGGGGGGGGGGGGCATAGCTAATTAAGTTATTCCCTCTCCTTTTCCCACTCCATATAAAAGCCAGGCTCCCCCTGGCTTTTGGGGAAGAGCGCTAACCATCTACACCCATTCACCATACCATGAACAATAAAAGCTTTGGAAAACTCCTGGACTCCATGTGTCTCCTGCGCCTGCCTCCAGGCTCCCAACCTTTGGAACCCTAAACCTTCTCGATGCAGCCACTGGCCTGCTCTTGGCAGCTGTATGAATGTGGGACTCTCCGCCTGCGGTGCCCACCTTGACCCCTCTGCCAGACTCCTCCTCCCGAGAGTTTTTTCCCACAAAACAAGAAGTTAGTTTTTTAAGCAAAATAACAAGAGTTCCAAATTCTTAGATAAATTAACTAAAGGAAAAAATAGAAATTTAAAGAATTGGATATGAAATATGGCTTGCCTTAATGGACATGAGAAAAATTCAGATAATCATAAGGACATGCTTGAAAACTCTATATTCCAAAAAATTAGAAAACTTAAAAGAAATATATGAGTGTCTTGATGTATATGAAATAAGAAAGATAAATCAATCTCCAATATTCAATTTAAATAGAACTATAAAGATGAGTACAATATAAGCAGTTATTATCCCCTCCTCCCAAAAGCCTAAGCTTGATTCAGTTCAGTATTATATCAGACCTCCAAGGAAGAGTCAACACTGATACACTTAATATTTCAGCAAAATGAAAACATAAGAAAATTTTCTGATTGTTTTAATAAAGCCACTATTACAATGATACCAAGTTTTTCACAAATACTCAACAACAAAGGTTACAGATCAACATATATGATAAACATAGATTCAAATCTTCTCAATAAGATATTTGCAAAACTAATCCATGAACACATTAAAAAGATCACCTACCATGATTAAATTTGAAACATTAAAGAGAAGCATAAATGATTTAACATATATAAATAGATAAATATAATCTATCACACAGAGTTAAAGTAAAAAATTAATAACTCAATTATCTCATTTTATGCCAACTCTCTTCAAACCTATTACATATAGTGTTTGATGTCTTTGATAGTACAATAAGACATGTGAAGGAGATCAAGGAGGTACAAGCAGGAAAGGAAGAATTCTAGTATCTTTGTTTGAAGATAAAGTGATATCATTCATAAAGGACCCTAAACCTCTACCAAAAATTTCTACAGTTAACTAAACTTCCAGTTAAATAGCATGATGTAAAATTAACCCACAGAATTAGTATTCTTCCTAAAAATATAGCAAAATCATACTGACTGGTATGTTATTCTCTGTGGGTGAAATAAGCCAATTCATGTTAATTAAAGTATATTATGGCAGGTTTATTGGGAAGCTAATCATGGGCTGGTTCACTGGTTCTCTGGAAGGTGGCCAGGAAAGTAGACATGGGGAAGATACAGAGTCTAGAATGAAGAAAAAGAGCATGCTTGTGCCAGGAGAGAGAAAACCCTAATACTGGGAGATCAAAATGCCTGAATTATATAGGAAGACATTTCTTTGGGAGGGTAAGCTTCAGCCACTTGGCTGAAATTTTCAGGGCAGAGGGTGGAGTATGCCAGCCTTGTTCAATATAAGACAGGCACTGAGGAATACTGAGAGAACCTAAAAACCTGGTCATATTTGGTATGTTAAATATGCATCTTAGATCTTGTCCCAAGTCTGAATCCCTACACTGTAAAAGAAATCAGGGTAATATTACTTCCACAATACATGAAAAAAATAAAAGAATAAATTATCTTATGATATGCTAACAATCAAGTGAAATACTTGTATAATAAAAAACAATCTTAAGACATTGACTTTTCTCAATGTCTTATGAATGTTTTTTATTATACAAGTATTTTACTTGATTGTTAGCATATCATAAAGAAAACACTAAAAGTTCAAAAGATGTTTTATGTTCATGGATTGGTAGGATAAATATTGTGAAAATGATCATCCAACCAAAAGCAATCAACAGATTCAATGTACTTACTATGAAAATTCCAGCATGATTTTTTACAGAAATTAAAAACAATAGCCTCCAACTTTGTATAAAAGCACAAATCCCCAGGTGAGATAAAATCATTCTGAATAATAAAAAAACATGCACCATTCCTGACCTCACAGTGGAATACAGAGTTATTGTAATTAAAATAGGTTGTTGTTGACATAAAATAAGGCACTCTCTTCAGTAAAATGAAATAAGAGTTAGTGACAACTATGGATGCCTATTTTCTTGGGGAAAAATCCAATAACACACTATGGAAAAATATAGTATGTACAACAAATGTTTGTCAAACTGAGGGGCTGCATGTAGAATATATAGAGATCCACACTTATCACTGGAACAAAACTCAACTCCAGTTGAATCAAAGACCCCAACATAAGATCAGGTAATTTTACTGTGGTGTAACGTGAAGTTTGAAACAATTATGAACTGTATGGCACAGGAAAAGAAAATTTCTGAAGACGATATCAGCATCTTAGACACTAAGACCAAAAGTTAGTGAATGGGTCCTCATAAAGCTGAAAAGCTTCTGCGTGGCAAAGGATAATTCATTTTGGAAAAGAGGTATTACAAACTATACATCCAATGGAAGCTAATATATAGATTATATAAAGAATAACCACAAACAAACAAAAAACCCACAGATAACCCAGTTAAAACCTGGTTTGCAGAAATAAGCAGAAGATTTGTAAAAGATAAAACCTAAACTGGTCTAGAAACACGTAAAAGTATTTCTAACATCTCTAGTCAACAGAAAAAAGAAAATCAAAACTACTTTGAAGATTTATATTACCATAGTCAGAAAAGCAAAGATCAATAAAACAAACAAGACAAGGTAACTAGAATGTGTGAAAGAATGCTTATGCGTTGCTAGTAGAAAAGCAACGTTTCACAGCCACTATGAAAATTATGATGTGATTTTTTTTTAGGAAACTGGGAACATATCTACCTCAAGAACCAGCATATTTTCAAAAGTTCCTGTTTCATCTTACAACAGAAATTCTTGTCCAACCCTGTTCTTGGCTCTTCTATTCATAATAGCCAGAAATTGGATATAACTTAGATGTCTTTCAATGCATAAATGATAAAAACAATGTGATTCATTTGTAGAATTAAATATTATTCAGTCCTTAAAAAGTTGAAATTGACAAATCTATTGGTTATTCTTCATAACCTGATGATGAGGCATTATTACAAAGACAACATTTCCTTATGTAAATAAATATGGAAATGTCAAGCTGTTGTATAAGTATAAGCTTCACCTTCACTGATTGGTATTTATGGAAGTTAGATAGACATAGCCTGTTTTCTACCATAGAAGAAAAGTAGGCATCAGTATCATTTAACTTCTATCCCTGTTCTCACACAACAGTGGCATCCTCTCTCTCTCTCTCTCTCTCTCTCTCTCTCTCTCTCTCTCTCTCTCTCCCTCTCTCTCTCTCTCTTTACATCTGTCTCCCCTTCCCTCTCTCCCTCTCCCTCCCTCCACTCCCCTTTCTCTTCTTACACACACACACACACACACACACACACACACACACACACACTCACTCAGAACCACACACTGCCATGCTAAATAATATGTACAGGCCATTTATCAGAGGCACAGTGTAGATCCATGTTCTTGTTATTTATGCAAAGAATTTATATCCTTCACTGTAACCCTAACTATTGTTACAATACATAGGAATAAAGTATAAAAACATATATGGCAGTCTAACAAAATTTCTCATTGTCCAGATTACTTTTATATTATATTTATTGTTTCAATTACTACTATCTGGAAATTTTTGCTTGTTTTTGGAGGAATGGCTTACTTCTTTTCTGGGCTGATTTTTGTTTTTGAGACATGTTCCTATGTAATCCATGCTAGTCTGGAATTCACTGTTCCTTACTCCTCAAATTATATAAACTTAAAGACAGGTATGCAGTTTAGGTTAAGCTTCAATACATCTGCTCGAGTTTCATAAGTGCTAGGGTTAAAGAGGTATGCCACACTGTCAAGTGTTCCTGTTGTTTTGATTCCTGTTCTCTTTAGTTCAGACAGACCTCAAATACATGTCCTCCGGAAATAATATGCTGGGATTATAAGATGTGTGCCACCAAGACCCTGGGTGAGTTACTGCAATTTATGAATGCAACATTTCATATCCTAATATGGAAAGAATTGTTATAGCTATAACAGCATATCAATATTTTCACATGAAAGCTTATTGCCTTCATAAAACAGAACTTTCAATATCAATTATGTAATTCTATTCTATAAGAACATATGTTAGGCTAACATTCTTTTCAATTGCTATAATAGTATTCTGCTGAGCATTTTCAGTTTCAGTTTTAACTTTTTAGTAAGTTAAATCCATCTGTTACTTGAATTGTCTTAAGGAATTTATTCTCTTTAAATAACATTTAACTGTGATTAGTGAAAATTATATTGATTTCACAATCTATTTGTATAGTGCCAACAACAACAACAAAAAAATCTTGTTTAAAAGCTATAATTATGTAAGAAATTATGCTGTAAAGGCACCTGCTAGATTAATAATTATACCCTTGGTAGAAATAATGACTGCACAGAATCCCTCCCACAGTTTATGTTTAGGTAGAACTCCCCTCAACCTGAAACTTTTGTTAGCCCTTCCCCCATCATAACAAATACACTGTATGCACAGCTGCTTTGTGTGTGGTCCAATTATAAAGAGAAAAACAGCCATGGTGGAAGTATCTAAAAATAAATAAAACTGTAGAAACCTCAAGGATTACAAATTTACAAGTCATAAATATACCCTTGCTCATTGGTATTCCAATTCAATACCTTAAAACTGGTTTCACATAATCTCAAATTCTGGGGAGAATGGATGAGTTTTTTAAAAAAACTTGGTCTCTCTTTCTCCTTCCTTCTCTCTCTTTCCTTCTTTCTCTCTCTCTCTAACACACACACACACACACACACACACACACACAGAGAGAGAGAGAGAGAGAGAGAGAGAGAGAGAGAGACAGACTCAGAGAGAGAGAGTCAGACAAAATAGTGAGTCACAAAATTTTAAAGAAAAATGTTTTACTTGAGACTCAGCTGCAGTCTTTAGATTTCTCAAATGCCACACACCTAGGTCTAGCTCTGAGTATACCCACTGCTTATTTGGGAGAATATTAAAGGAGAGATATTCAGTCTAAGTATGAACCCTTACAGTGCAGGATGAAAAATAGAGGATAGAGTTGAAATAGCCATCTGTTTTCCTTACTTGAAGTGCTGCACAACATTTGTAATGGGATTAACATCACTCCTTCTTCAGTCAGGAGCATTCCTGAGTTATGTGCTGGAACACTCAATGTAATTTGCTTTCTCAGTGATAGATGTATGATTAGATTTAAAACCATCCTGGGGAATCAGATGTGTATGCCCAAAGTGAAAGGGCATATTATAAAAAGCAGGCATAATGTTGATAACATAATATTTTTGTTGGAGTCACTGGACAAAAAGAAAACAGTGATGTTGTGCCACGTTGCTCTAGTAACATAAATATGCATTGTGACTTATGGATTTTGCTCATTCTTTTTAAAATAGTATTTATTAAATTTGTTCTTTGTTATTCATTCTTTGGCTCATAGTTGACTAGTTGATTCCATTCTTAGCTGTTGTGAAAAATTGGTAATAAATATAGATGGGTAAGTGTCTTAGTAGAAAGATGTAAAGTACTGTGGGTAGATGCTTGGCAATGTTGTAGCTCTATAGTATGGCAGGTCTACACAAAAATAGGTAGGTAATTAACACTGCTAAAAAGACCATGGATAGAGAGGTTATAGGTCCTTAGCTATTATCATTTTGCTAAATTGTCTTTTTGTCAATTGCCTTCTCCATCTTTATGTTTGTATCCATAAATTAGAGATGCTTCCAAGTTTGGTAAAAAAAAAAAATTCTTTATGGAGTGGATATCAGTCAAAGTGCTAAGAGTATAAGACTGACTGCTCAGCCCTAAATTGGTTATCTTTATCAACCTTAAACTTCAACTAAGTATCAGGTAGCATCCCAGGGGAGTATATGGATAGAATATATGAGCTAAACTGTGGAGAGGAATGAAATGTAGGACATCCGGGAAGAGATACAGCCTTTATTGCCAAGAGCTTAGCCCTGGGCTGGCTCATCTCTGAGGCAGCCAACAGGGAAGAACATCATTGGGACTGGGGCAAGAGGTTAAGGTTGCTTTCTATACTAAAGTTTACATGTCTTGACTCTAAGTTATTTTGTAGGCCTCTGGCCTGTGATGTAACAGCTGGGATTTATGTAAAGGCTTAATTGCTAAGGATTATTTCTCTTTCGCTCAAAAGCCTAGCCTCTCACTGTCCAGGAGGGAGAGAGGTGTACAGCATTTAACTTTCATTGAAGGCGGAGAAGAGAGTCACACTCACAAAAAGAAAAAAATTGTACACAAGCAAATATGCATAAAAATACATACATGTATACACACACAATTCATGTACACATTCATCTCTTTTGTTGGGCCCAACCATGTCTTTTCTTGTCATCCTTGTCCTCCTCATTCTCATCCTTGTGTTTCTCCACCTCCTCTTTTCCTCCCTTCCTTCCTTCCTTCCTTCCTTTCTTCCTTCCTTCCTTCCTTCCTTCCTTCCTTCCTTCCTTCCTTCCTTCCTTTCTTCTTTCCTTCTTTCCTTCTTTCCTCCTTCTTCTTTCTTCTTTTATTTTTAATCTCAAGCCATGATAAACAGGAATACATGTTTTTACTTTTAAATCATTGTGTCTTACTGTTTGTAAAGAAAGCTCTCTTAGGTACCTGTAGTAGTACATGTTGACTGGCTTATTTCCAAACTTTGCTCTTATACTGCATTCTCAATGTGACTGACAACTTAACATCACCTGTCTCTCATCTTTCATAGTACTTTAGTTTACATAGCTTATATTTCCAGTATTCAATTTCTTATTTTTTAATTGGCTTTTTTTATGAGGACAAAAGCTTGTATGGATTTTTTATGTTAAATAGTCCCTACTATACTTCATGAAGATTCAACAAATATCTATTGAAATAGTAAAAATTTAACTACAGAAAAGACATATGAGCTGTTATTAAATGCATAATGATCAAAGAAGAAGGTATGTTTGTTTATCACTAAATGTTATAAAAAAAGGTTGGAACATGGCTTTGACTTCTTCATAAATTTTGATGCATTCACTATAGGCTATGGATACAAAATAAATGCATGAATTGTACAAACCATAGAAAAATTTGCACCACTAAAACTGAGTAGAATACTGAACATGTTAGTCAACAAAAGATAACATATCACGATTGGAAGATAATTAACAACTAAAAACTAAGAAACTGTTAAGGATTATAATTTTCCAGGTTCATAATGTCAAACAATGGGGCACAGTGACACCAAAACTGTTGTAAAAAATTATGACTCAGTATTTTAGCTATTTCATAAAGCAAAGACAAGAAGATCATAGGCTATAGGTGGTAAAAATGTGGTGAAGTTTACAGTGGAGTCACAGCAAAGTTATAAGACTTTAGGAAAAGAATAAAAACACAGTGCTGTATGATGCTTATTTTTTAAATGACATTTCTGTTAACCCCATTAAGACAATAAGAAGATAATATAATTAAGGAAAGTCAATAAATATTAAATGTCCAGCATCACATAGATGAAAACCAGTTCTTTGAATAATAAATTTTATTGGCAAAAAAAAAAGCTGAGTTGTATTTGAGGGTTATGTGTAGCATGTGGTTTTTACTACTCCACTTTAAGCTTCAGGCAGACTATGTTACCAGCACCACACAGATTCCCTTGGTTCCATGGATCAAAAAACAAGACACACAAAAACACACACACACACACACACACACACGCACGCACGCACGCACGCACGCACGCACATGCACACGCACATGCACACGCACACGCACACACACACCCATTAATCTTAAAATGCCTTTGCTAACTCAATGAATGGGCACTTCTAAACCTCCAGTGCCACCCCAGGTGTAATCTGATAGAATGGTTATTGGCCACTCCATCTGAAATCTCACATGTCTGGTTGGTTTTATCCTGCTGCCTTCTCTTTCTTCTCCCATTCTCCTGATTTTCCCTGTGTTCTCTGGTGCAACTCTAAGTTTCCTGCCCTGTCCTCAGTCATTGGTCATTTGCATCTTTATTGATCAATCAAGAACCAATTGGTAAACAGGACCTTAGCATCACAACCACTTTCGACATCATGGTATGCTTAACAGCAGACTTGAAGAATGACAATCAAAACTCAAAAGATAATATCTAACCAAGTGTCTGCAATTAGCTTGGAAATAAGTAGGACAGTGGATAGACTGAGCAAGAATCCACACAGATGAATGGAAGTTATCAGTAATGAAGGTATCCAAATCCATTGTAACAGTGGTTTCTTTTATTATTTTAAAAGATGTATTCTAATAAGGAAAACCAACCAAACTATAATAGTACCTAGAAAACAATATAGAGAACAAGGTGCTCAATATATTTATTCCACCCATGAAATTGATAAATTGAAAAAAATATTGTATAGATCTTGAAATTAGTATACTCATAGAAAATAGTTTCTGTGAATAAATAAAAAATCTATTCATTTCTGTATCAAAAGTAGATATATTCTTAATAGCTAACCTGAAGCAAATAAGATTCCCATTAATTAAGGTTTAAAAATAACAATTACCACAATTTCTAACATACCGATGACCCTTCTACAACCATACTGTGAACAATTTTGATATATTAGGAAGGTGGGTGAAATGCTTTGAAAAATGAGCAAAGTAGTTGCTTAATAAAATCATAGGCAAATGGCATTTTTACAGCACTGAAAATTATTTCTATTCTCTGTTTGAAGATAAACTATTCTGACAGGTATTGATGGTCAGCATATAAAGCTAACAATCTCTCTAGGAAGGTACACAACTCAGGAGAGTGAAGGAGCAGTACCATCAGGCTGGGCTATGAAGAGAATCTGTCTCAAAAATTCAAAAGAAAAGGGAAAAGTGCAGTCTGCAGACATGTTCCCAGAAGTATATATAATATGCAAGTACAATTACATATTAAATGTGTGTGCCATCATCAGTCTTGGGAAAGCGAATGCTTATATAATGGCTTTATTAATCAAAATTATTGACCATACTTATATACTAATATAAAAATAAAATATATACAAGGCAGGGTATTACTGATATATCCTTATTCTGGTTGTGGCTTCTTTTTCCACTGTGGATATAATGTGATTGTCTTTACTGAAAGTCATATATAATAGAATATCTCATCGTATTTGTTGGAAAATGTGTTTTGTGTCTCTAGAAAATCATGTAATCTTTTATAGTTTGCAATTATACTGTGATTTAAGGAAATTTGTTCTCTAAAATCCAGACATCATCTTGGATCTGCTTTAACTATAGTTCTGCTATGGCATAATAACTTAAACACCTAAAAGAATAGCACATGCTAATTTTTATGACAGCATAGATAATGAGTAAGTTGTTTTAGGAACTTAAATAATTTAGAATGTAACAAATGTTTGGATGGTTCACATTAAAAGTAGTTGAGTGCACACACATCTTATGTATTTAAAAATATTTAAAATCTAATTAATGTCCATATATGTGAACCTTTATTTTTCCACACAAAACAAAAACAGAGAATTTCTCCATTTTGGACCTTACAGTCTCTGGTCATGAATTTGGAAATCCTAAGCAGAAATCCCTTTCATTTCTTTTTCAAAGTAACAAAATCTCTAGCTAATATAACTCAAGCAGATATAACTCATTAAATAAATATTCTAGGTAAGAAATTTGGCTCCTAAAATCTTCAGTGTCCCTTCTTTCAAAATGACAACTCTAGTATGAATATTATGAAAGTGTCTTTAGAATACATGAGTTTAATTATATAAAGCAATTAGGAAAGCACAGTGAAATGACTAAATGTTCACCATTATTTATACTCCAAATGACATCCAGCCACCTGCTCACTGTGTGGGTATGTCCATGTTGTTCTAACTTTCAGCTTCTGATTGTCATGATGCTTTTTATTTACATACGACAATGTCATATATGTGGATCTGTATGGATTTTTAAGGAGAAGGCAATGATTATATAAGTATGCCTGTAACTATACTACAGATGGTTCCTGAAACATAGTTTTCTAAACATCTACTCAATAGACAAAAATAATATAGCAGTTTAAGCATTTTGTAAGTTTTTTTCCTTCCCCACTGTTGAAAATATTTTCTTTCCACAGTCAGAACATCTGACTCCCTGAAACTACAGGAAACCTCAAATATCTCACAGCAATTAGATGAAAAATGAAGAACTAAGCAATGCTGTTCAATGGTACCAATGTTCCTTCCAATCTGGGCATGCTCTGCATGGTTTTATTATTTTCTAGGTGTCTCATGGTGACCAGAGAGGGAACATGAACACTTGAACATCTGTGGAAATAAACTGAAATGGGGTGGAGGGTGGCCACAGCCATCTTTGCTTTGTGCCATAAATTAGATTATTCATATGTACTGCTAACTTTTAGAACTCTATAAATGTTTTCATTTTTTATATTTTTAACATAGCTGCTATTTGTTCCTTAGAAAAGTATACAGGGTTTATTTGATTTCTATTTAGAAAAATGAAATTTGTACTATTGGCAGGAAAGACTAATGCTCCCATATTGCAGTTGTCTTGAAACTTTTTGAATGATGTATGCTTCTGCCTGTTCACTGTCAGGGAAGGAAAAATGCCTATAACAGAAGCATTACTTGATTTTTTCTTCACATATTTTTTCAAATTTTTTTATATTTACTTAAGAAGTATGTGTAAAATTTTCAAAAACTATGAGAGTATTTCCTTTACTACTGTCTGTATATAAAAACTAATACAAAACATAGTCAAGAACTTAAGGTTGTTGTAAATATTATTCTTAGTCTCTACTACTAAGTGTTAAAGTATCTCACTGGCTAGCTAGATAACTCATTGGTTTAAAAGGTGCCTGCTAAAAAAACCCAATGATATAAGTTCAAGCCCCAAATGCTCTTGCTAGAAAGAAAAAATTGACTTCTCAAATCTGTGTTCTGACCTCCATATAAGCAACATGTCACATGTATATCTACACAAACATATACACCACCTACCCAAAGTAATTGATTAAAAACATCAATATTAAAAATGAAGAATATGTGAGGTGTGACTGAGAGAGGAGAGAAGGGGGCTGTGATCAGGATATAAAATGATATAAATTAATTAATAATAAATACATGCTAGGGAAAACAGAAAAACAACTATGTTTTTCAATATGTCATATGAATATAGCATATTCAAGTCATACTTCAAATCCTAGTTAGCAAAATAAAGTTTTTAGTAATGATACCACTCATTTGCTTAGGCTATCATGCCAATGCTAGCCAGGGTGGCATCTACATAGGAAGCTCATTATGGTTTAGTTGCAGAATAGAGTTGGTGTCATCTGAGACCCTTCTATGTTGTGCAGGTAGCCATCAACAAGTCGTGTCCTCAAACAGTCTTTTCCTCAGTGAGCACCTGTGTTCAACCATCTTGTTTTTATAATATTTGAACATAAGTGTTATTCTTTGATAGGCACACATATTTGCATAGTAATTTTGATCACATGTATCTCTCAAGACTCTCTAATCCTGCCTCTATCAATGCATACCAAATCTCCCCAATGTACCCTTCTGTTTTTTATTTGATTTTGTCTTGTTTGTGGTCTGCTGAGTTTGACCATATACCATATATATATACATATATATATATATATATATATATATATATATATATATATGCATATACATACATATATATGAAGCTTACCAAGTGTCACCTCACTGAAGACAATGACTTCTTTTCCTCAAGCTGACTTCACCCCATTAGTTTCTCTAGCTAAGTCAAGCTGACTTTACCCCATTAGTTTCTCTAGTTATTGATGGTCTTATGAGACCCTCCCTCATCTATAGTAGATGTTACTGGCTTGGTCATGTTCAGGCCCTAGCAGGTGACTGCAGTTACTGTAACTTAATGACTACCATTGTCGTGTCATACCCATGAGACAATACTTCAGTTTTCTCCTCTCCATATCTTTTTTTGGCTCTTACATCCTTTCCACTCCTTCTTCCATAAGGTCCTCAAGCAAGGAGATAATCATATGGGAAAGACACAAGTTCTACTGAATTATATGAATCTATACATATAACCTAGTTTTAATTTGACCACCTTTATAGAAATTATTTTAATACAGCCACACTGTAATGGGCATTTGACATTAAATAAAAGATTGTATATAGCATGAGAACAACTTGTCCATGACATAGTCAAAATGCAAAACTGAAAACAAAACATAACATTTCATCTTCAGTCTTCTTTGTAATTTAGAAAATTTTTAACAAAACTTCTTGTTCCTAGGTCACCTAACTTAAGCCAATTTCTCCATAGAGCTTATCCTTCCTACAGTTGGTTTATGGTTGAGCTACTCTGAGAACATAGATTACTTAGACTGATTTCTTGCTTTTCAACCTTGATCTTTAAGGTGTTGTCTTGAAAAATAGAGCCCTGGCATCCTGTCACCTGGCATGTGTCACAGAAAAGTTTACACCTGCACATTTCAAGGTAAGACTTCTCCAAGATGCCTATAATGCTAGACAAAAGCAAAATGTCTGAGGACAGATAATGTGAGATTATCACCCCATAAAAGCAGGTATAGTCTCTAAAGTTGATCTCTTAGCTGGCTCTTGCATTTTGTGCCTTTGTGCTAGTTACTGAATCTATAGCACTTGATTAGAGCAAAGGTGCCTGACTACCTGAAGCAATATAAATAAGCATATGATTAGCTATTCAGTTGCCCCTTATGAATAGTAGCTCTGTCAATTCTATAGTTATGTGCACATTATAGCATTACATATTGAAAGTTTGAACTATTTTACTATGAAGGGCAACAAATTCCTCGATTTATATGGGCTGATTTTGTAATCTAATAAAATTCCTTTATTTTCAATATCTGGGTAAAGACGGAATTTAATGCATCCTTGTGTGAATGTTAATTCCATTTCAAGTTATGCACTTCTAAATGTATAAATGATAGATAGGCCTATGTCATAGTGTGATTTATCTATCTTATTTTGCTGAAGAAGTAAATAAAAGAGTGCAGTAATTTACTGGGAAGACTCTTATAATTTGATGTCATAACTTTCTCTGCATAAATGAAATACCAGAAGATTTTTTTATATGTGCTCTAAGGTTACAGCTATATTTTCAATACCCTTTATTTTCTTTTGAGTAAACAAAATCAAGGTCCAGATGTAATTCGGCCACCTTTTGGTAGTTTTGAGCCTGGCATTGAATGCTATACACACAATATTATATGTTTTCTATATTTAAGATTGATTTTAGTTTGTGTTATTTGTATAAGTGCTCGTCAACATGAATGTATGTGGATCACATGCATGTCTTTTGCCTCAAAGACTGAAATAAGGAATCAGATCCCCATGAACAATGTAATGGACAGTTTGTTCTCTCAAGTGGATGCTGGAAACTGAACATGGGTCCTCAGTTGAGTCATCTCTACCTCATCATTTGATTCCTGTTACATTCACTGATAAGACTTTTCATTGTAATTATCTTTACTGTAATTTATTTGTGTTACAAGTTTTTTTCTTAAATGGAACATTCACATTGTCCCTGTTTGGAAATCAAAGTTCACTTAGTCCATAAAAGTCATTCCTTAAATATCTATTCACCATCTGATTAACTCATGGAGCTTCCCCAGAGCCCTGTAGTTATGCTTTATTAATTTCATTATGAAAATGAATGATGGAGTATTTTTAAACGTGCCTCTGAGAAGTGCTCAGTTACAAAATCTTCCCAGAATTGACCAAAAGGTGTTGACATAAATGTAGCTGTTATCTAGGGAAAAGTAAATTTCATGTTTTGAAAAATCATAGTGTTTCAGTTCATGTTAAGTACCATTGGTATGTAACACACTGCAAAAAAGCATGGACAATTTGAATCTGTAACAGACACTTAATCATACACTTAAGGATTCTTATTTAGGATTTTAAAAGTATGCAATATACAAATTTCAAATATTAACCACTGAGCCATTAAGCAGTAAGCAATAAATTAATCTGAAAATTTGATATCCTTAATTCTTGGTAAATATAACCCTTTCTTAAAATTCTAGGAGATTCTAATAACTCTACTGGAAGTAACAGAAACAATAGTAATAGATTAAGAAACAGGAATCATCTACACACTATATAGACATGATGATTTCTTCTATGTCAATTTTAACCAACAAATGAACAAACAACAAGCTCATCAAACTTTGTGTGTGTCTGTGTGTGTGTGTGTGTGCATGTGCGTGTGAGTGCACATGCAAGTCTCTATGTACATGTGTGCTTGTGTATATGTGGAGGGCAAAGGACCTTCTAAAGTGCCATTTCTCAGCACTGTCTATTTTTTTCTTTTCTTTTCAGATACTGTCTCTCACTGTCCTGCATCCTTCATAACTAGCCTTGTAGTCAATGATCCCTTAAGATTTCCCTTTTTCTCTCTTCTTAGCAATGTGATTACTACTATGTGCCTTCATACTTGGCTTTTTCCATGTATATTTGGGTAGCAAACTCAGTTCTAGGGCTTATGAGGCAAGCAATTTACTGACCAAGCCAACTTTCTAGATTTAGGAAACCATATATAATTATAGTATATAATATAAATTATGGTAAAGATTAATTCCATCCAAAAAGATGTGGGTGGTTTGTAAATTATTTCATTAATATTATTAAAGATAGAAGAATAAATAATTTATACCATTAATGAAGTACCATTGACTGGTTCAAATCAGGACATGAGATAAAACTGCTATAGATAAAGACTGATAAGAACGAAACTGTTCCCAAAAACATAGTAGCACATATCAACTTTGTCATGTTCTTTCTTTCTTTTTTTTTTTAAAAAATTAGTCAATGGACAACAAGTGCCATAAAAGAAGATGCAAATGTATAATATGGCTTACTTTTGTCCAACACATAAAGGCATAATGTGCATATAACAAGAATCTTTGGGAGAGACTAGGCATTAAACAGTTCTCTGATGGCCAGGGGATAATGGTTCTAGGTAGATCAATGTATTTTTACTTAAACATTGAAGATGATTGAATTATTATTTTTCCCCTCTTCCTGAAAATTCATAGGCTTTTTCTCAACAGAGGGAATCACTCAGTGAGATTGAACATTTTCAATGTTCCTGGGTATCAGGGCTCCTGTTTCTCTGACAAAACCTAAACCAGCCAATTCTGAAAGCAAAGGGGATACATCTCATTCTTAAATGTAAAGCTGAGTTTCTGCTCGGCCAAACAAACTGCATTCACATCTTTGGTCCTTGTATTTGTTCAGAGAATTTCTCTTTGCTGTATGCTTCTGCTGCATCTAGCATAAATATAACTTGAAAAGACTACAGCAAACAAAAGATATGCTAACACAATAGAGGGACATCTCACGAAGCCTCAAATCTAGATAAGGGACTAATGAAACAGAGATCATGAATTTGAAAAAGATCAAGTTGGAGGTATGTGGGAGGGCTCAGAGAGAGGAGAGGAAAGGAAAGAAAGGGATTATATAATTATAGTATAATTTCAAAAATATTTACAATATAAAAATCGAAAATTTTAGCTGAGTGTTGAGGCTTTGCTTTTCTTGCATTATTGTTCTTTAAATCATAAAAGAAAAAAGATCTGCTCCTGTAAGTTTAGTAGACATTACCAAGTCAACATAATCCATAGCCCTAGAATAAAACAGGCATTCTTATGCACTAAAAAAGGAACTTTTCAACAAAAATGAGGGAGAGTACATAAAATGCATAAATGCCTACATTGTAGAAACCATTAATGTTTACAGGTTACATTTAAGATATCTATGGTTCGATTTTGCCCACTTGATAAAGCGTAAGATTTCTAAGAGGAAACAGAAACAAAACAAAACCTCTGTTGAGAAAATACCCACATTGTATTGGCCTGGATTCAAGCTTGTGAGGTATTTTCTTGTTTAATGGTTACTATGGAAAAACTAGTCCATTATAAACCAACCAATCCCTGCATAGGTGGTTCAGTGCTGCATGAGAAAGTAACCTGAGCAAAGAGAAGCAATGCAGTAAGTGGCAATCTTTCATAGCCTCTGCTTCAATTCCTGCCAGCAGGTTTCAGCCTTGACTCCCATTCTTGAAGGGTAGTTACCTAAAAGTATAATAAACCCATTTTACTCCTGGTTGCTTTTGTTCATGGTGCCTATCACAGAAATAGAAAAGGATATTAATACAATGAACAAACTTAAACTGGTGAACTATTCATAGAAATATGAGAATATAAGAGAAATATGAAGATGGATCCTGAATGATTTTAGGAAATGAATAAAAATAAAAGACTTGAAGACACATGTTCGAAATCCCCAATACTTCAGACCCAGAGATCAGAGCAGTCTTCCATCACATGTGAAACAAACACTCTAGTATTCATGTTTGGTTGGACTTGATCATTTGTGCAGCCTGATTATGATTTGAAATGATCACAAGAATGTCCAGCTCTATCTTGATGGAAGAAATGGGTAAACTAGAAGCTAAATGATGTCGTCTTGACAATCATGGTAGAAATGCATTCAATTATAACATTTCAAAAGCTGAGGACAAGCAATTAAAGTTCAAGTCTATCTGGTGTGACATCATGAGATCCCCTCTCTATGAGAGTGCTCCCCAACCTGCCCACACACTCCTGCTTCATTGTCCTAGCTTCCTGATCTCATGTGTCTTCAAGCCTCCATAGGAACAAGGAGCTCCACTCCCAGTGATGCCAGATAACGCAATCCTTTTACTACATATCCAGCTAGAGCAATGGGTACTCCAATGTGTACTCTTTGGTTGGAGTTTTAGTCTTGGAAGCTCTGATGGGTCTGGTTGGTCAATATTGCTCTTCTTCCTATGAGGTGATAAACCTCTTCAGCTCCTACGGTCCTTGCCCTAACTTCTCCATTGGGGTGCCCACACTCAGTCCAATGTTTGACTGTGTATATCCACATATGTATTGGTCTGTCTCTGGCAGAGCCTCTCAGGAGACAGCTATACCTGGCTTCTGACACTAAATATTTCTTGGCATAAGCAGTAGTGTTTGGAATTGGTGTTAGCAGACAGGATGGATCCCTTGTAGGGGCAGTCTCTGGATGGCCTTTCCTTCAGTTTCTGCTCCACTCTTTGTCCCTGCATTCTTTTTGACAAGAGGAATTCTGTATTAATAGTTTTGAGTTTGGTGGGTCGCCCCATCACACAACTGGGGACCATGTCTATCCATAGAATATGGTCTCTACAGGCTCTCGCTCCCCTTTGTTGGCTATTTCAGCTAATGTCCTCCTTATTGGGTCCTGGGAACCTCTTGGGTCCCTGGCATATGAGACTTTCTAGGGCCTCCCATCACTTCCCCTCCCCCACTGCTACTACACACCTACTTTCAAATTTCTGACCCTCTGTACTTCTTCGCCATCTCCTCCCATATCTGACTTTGCTACCCTTTTCCCCTCCCCCTCTTCTCTCCCTCCCAGATACCTCTCTCCCTCTACTCCCCAAAGATTATTCCCTTCCTCCTACTGAGTAGTATTGTAACATCCACATTTTGGTGTGATCTTCATTCTTCTTGGGTTTCATATGGTCTGTGAGTTGTATTGTGGGTATTCTGAGTTTCTTTTTGGCAATATCTCCTTATCGATGAGTACATTTCATGTGTGTTCCTTTGTGACTAGGTTACCTCAGGATGATATTTTCTAGTTCCATCCATTTGCCTAAGAATTTCATAAATTCATTGTTTTTAATAGCTGAGTAGTACTCCATTGTGTAAATGTGTCATATTTTCTGTATCCATTCCTCTGTTGAAGGACATGTGGGTTATTTTCAACTTCTGGCTATTATAAATAAGGCTGCTATGAACATGGTGGATCATGTGTCCTTGTTATATGTTGGAATATCTTTTGGGTATATGCTCAGGAGTGGTTTAGCTGGATCCTCAGGTAGAACTGTTTTCAATTTTCTGAGTAACCATCAGACTGATTTCCAGAGTGGTTGTATCAGCTTGCAATCCCACCAAAAATGGAGGAGTATTGCTCTTTCTCCAAATCCTCACCAGAATCTGCTATTAGTTAAGTTTTTGATCTTAGCCATTTTGACTGGTGTGAGGTGGAATCTCAGGGTTGTTTTGATTTGCATTTCCCTAAGATGGTCCCTAAATGTTCACTAAAAGTGTTGAACATTTCTTTAAGTACTTCTCAGCCACTTGAGATTCCTCAGTTGATAATTCTCTGTAATATATTTGAGGTCAGGAGTGGTGATTCTCCCAGAAGTTCTTTTATTAATGAGAATAGTTTTTTTGTTATCCTGGGTTTTTCATTACTCCAAATGAATTGAGAATTGCTCTTCCTATCTCTGTGAAGAATTGAGTTGTAATTTTGATGGGGATTGTACTGAATCTGTAGATTGCTTTATGTTAAGGTGGCCATTTTTACTATGTAATTCTACTGATCCATGAACATGGAAGATCTTTCTATCTTCTGAGGTCTTCTTCAATTTCTTTCTTCAGAGACTTAAAGTTCTTGTCATACAGATCTTTCACTTGCTTTGTTACTGTCATACCAACTTATTTTATATTATTTGTGACTATTGTAACTCAATCCATTTATCCTTTGAGTAAAGAAAAGCTACTGATTTGTTTGAGTTTATTTTGTAACCAGCCGTTTTGCTGAAGTTGTTTATCAGCTGTAAGAGTTTTATTGTGGATATTTTGGGTCACTTATGTATACTATCATATCATATGCAAATAGTGATATCTTGACATTCTCCTTTTCAATTTATATCTCTTTGATATCCTTTTGTTGCCTAATAGCTCTGGCTAGAACTTAAAATACTATATTGAATAGATAGGAAGAGAGTGGACAGCCTTGTCTTGTCCCTGATTTTAGTGGAATTGCTTCAAGTTTCTCTCGATTTAGTTTGATGTATGCTATTGGCTTGCTATATATTACTTTTATTGTATTTAGGTATGGCCCTTGAATTCCTATTTTCTTCAATAATTTTCACAGGAAGTGGTGTTGTATTTTATAAAAGGCTTTTTTAAAGCATCTAACGAGATGATTAGGTGGTTTTTTTTTCTTTGAGTTTATTGATATAGTGGATTACATTGATGCGTTTCATATATTGAACCATTCCTGCATGCCTTCAATGAAGCCTTCTTGATCATAGTGAAGGATTGCTCTGATGCATTCTTGTATTTGGTTTGCAAGAATTTTATTGACTCCTTTTTCATCAATATTTATGAGGAAAATTGGTCTGAAATTCTTTTTCTTTGTTGAGTCTTTATGTTTTAGGTAGTACTGTAAATTTGGATTCATACAATGTATTAGGTAGTATTCTTTTGTTTTCAGTTTTATGAAATACTTTGAGAAGTATTTGGTATTAGGTCTTCTTTGAAGGTCTAATAAAATTCTTCACTAAAACCATCTGCCTGGGGATTTTTTGGTTGGGAGATTTTAATGATGGCTTCTATTTCCTTAGGGGTTATGCAACTATTTAGATGGATTATCTGATCCTGATTTAACTTTGGCACTTTATATCTGTCTAGAAAATCATCCATTTCATCTAGGTTTTTCAGTTTTGTTGAGTATAGGACTTTGTAGTAGGATCTGATAATTTTTTTTTTAATTTCTTCAGTTTCTCTTGTTGTGTCTCCATTTTCATTTCTGATTTTGTTAATCTGGATACAGTCTCTGTGCCTCCTGGTTAGTATGGCAAAGGATATATCTATCTTGTTGATTGTCTCAAAGAACCAGCTCCTGGTTTTGTTGATTCTTTATGTATTTCTTTGTGTGTCTACTTGGTTGGTTCCAGTCCTGGTTTCATTATTTCCTATTGTCTACTCCTCTTGTATGTATTTGCTTCTTTTTGTTCCAGAGCTTTGAGATGTGTTCTTAAGCTGCTAGTGTATGTTCTCTCCAGTTTCTTTTTGGAGGCACTCAGAGCACAGACACTATGAAGTTTCCTCTTAGCACTACTTTCATTGTGTCCCATAAGTTTGGTATGTCATGCCTACATTTTCATTAAATTCTAAGAAGTCTTTAATTTTTTTCTTTATTTCTTCTCTGACTGAGTTATCATTAAGTATATAGTTGTTCAGTTGCCATGGGTATGTGGCCTTTCCATTGTTTTTGTTCTTGTTGAAGACCAGCCTTAGTGTGTGGTGGTCTCATAGGATGCATGGGATTATTTCAATTTTTTTTTATTGTTTGAGGCTTACTTCGTGTCAGATTATATGGTCAATTTTAGAGACAAGATGGTACCATGAGGTGCTAAGGAGAAGGAATATTCTTTTATTTTAGGATGTAGAATTCTGTAGATATCTGTTAAGTCTATTTGGTTCATAAGTTTTGTTAGTTTCATTGTTTCTCAATTTAGTTTTTGTTTCCATGATTTGTCTATAGCTGACAGTAAGTTGTTAAAGTCCCCTACTATTATTGTGTAAGGTTCAATGTATGCTTTGAGCTTCAGTAATGTTTCTTTTACATATATGGGTTCCCTTGCATTTGTGGCATAGATGTTCCGAATTGAGAGTTCCTCTTGATGAATTTTTTCCTTTGATGAATGTGTAATGTCCTTCTCCATCTTTTTTTGATAACTTTTGTTTGAAAGTCTATTTTTATTGGACACTAGAATTGCTACTCCAGCTTGTTTCTTGGGACCATTTGCCTGGAATTTTTTTCCAGTCATTTACTTTAAGGTAGTATCTGTCTTTGTCACTGATATGTGTTTTTTGTATGCAGGAAAATGCTGGGTCCTGTTTACATATACAGCCTGTTAATCCATGTCTCTTTTTTTGATAATTGAATCCACTGATGTTGAGAAATATTAAGGAGCAATGATTGTTGTTTTCTGTTATTTTTGTTGTTAGAGGTGGACTTATACTTGTGTGGATCTCTTGTTTGTTTTCCTTTTTGGGTTTTTTTTTTTTTTTTTTTTTTTGGTGAGAAGATTAGTTTCTTACTTTTTCTTTGATGTAGTTTTTCTTTTTGTGTTAGGGCTTTCTTTCTGTTATCCTCTGTAGGTCTGGATTGCTGGAAAGATATTGTTTATATTTGGTTTTGTCATGAAATATCTTGTTTTCTCCCTCTATGGTGCTTGAGAGTTTTGCTGTAAATATTGGCATGGAGTGGTATTTTTGTTCACTTACAGTCTATATATCTTCTCAAGATTTTCTCGTTTTTAGAGTCCTTGTTGAAAAGTCTGGTATAATTCTGATGGTTCTCCCTTTATATGTTACTTGACTTTTTCCCTTACTGCTTTCAATATTATTTCTTTGTTCTGTGCATTTGGTGTTGTAATGATTATGTGATGGGAGGAATTTCTTTTCTGGTCCCATCTTTGTGGTGTTCTGTAGGCTTCTTGTATGTTTATGGGCAGCTCTTTCTTTAGGTTAGGGAAATTTTCTTCTATAATTTTTGTTGAAGATGTTAGCCTTTTAGTGTGGAATCTTCACTCTCTTCTATACCTACTATTTTTAGGGTCAATCTTTTCATTGTGTCCAGGATTTCTTGAATATTTTGAGTTAGGAGCCTTTTGCTTTTTGTATTTTCTTTGAGTTTTGTGTCAATGTCTTCTAGGGTATCTTCTATACCTGAGATTCTTTCTTCTATCTCTTGTATTCTGTTGATGATGATTGTATTTGTGACTTCTGATCTATTTCCTAGGTTTTCCATCTCCAGTTTTGTCTCCCTTTGTGTTTTTTTTAATGTTTGTATTTCCAGTTTTAGATCCTGGATAGTTTTGTTCAATTCCTTTACATGTTTGATTATGTTTTCCTGTATTTCTTTAAGAGATTTACTTGTTTCCCCTTTAAGGGCTTCTACTTGTTTACCTCTGTTCTCCTTTATTTCTTTAATGGAATTATTTGTGTCCTTCCTAAATTTCTCTATCACATTCATGATATAGGATTTAAAATATAAATGTTGCCTTTCAGGTATGTAAAGGTATCCAGGGTTTGGTGTGGTAGGAAAACTGGATTCTGATTTTATCAAGTTACATTGGTTTCTGTTGCTTATGCTCTTGTGCTTGCCTCTCACCATCTGGTTATCTTTAATGCTAACAGTCCTTGCTGTTTCTGAATGGAGTCTGTCCTTCCTGTGATTCTGGTTGTGTCCAGCTGCCTCTGTGATGCTGTGATTCTGGGAACCTGTTATCCTGAGATCCTGACAGTGTCAAAGCTCCTGTGAGTCAGGCTACCTCTAGAATCCTGAAATCCTGGTGTAACCAAGCTCCTGAGACCCTGTTGGGTCAAAGCTCCTGGGAATCAGGATTTCTCTGGATGTTGCACCGGTGGGTGTAGAGCCAGAAACCTAGGTCTTCTCCTGGCATAGAAGCAAGCCAGAAGAAACCCAAGCCTTTGGCTGGGCATGAGTTCGTGTTTTCCTGGTTCCTGTGGGCGTCTCAGTTACACTGAGTGTTAGGAAAGATGTGGCCTCAACTGTGATCTTCAGTGTGTCAGAGCTCCAGTGATCCTAGATGTGTTTGATCTTGTGGGAGTCAAACTTCCTCTGTAATCCTGTGATCCTAGCCTAGTGACAGATTCAGCTAGAACAAAAAAGTAACTTCAAGCAGGAATCTAAAATTTAGACTAAAACAAAGAAGTAATTTCAGGCAGGAATATAAATCTTATGCTAGAACAAAGAAGTTGGCTTCAGGCCTGAAAATGACTTCGGCTAGGACAGGGAAGTAGGGTCAGATATTTTGGGCATCCTGATTAGCCCTTAAAAACAGTGATCACAGGACTTTGTTTATTGCCTTGCTTGTTCTTTGACTATTTGTGTTTATTGTCTTGCTTGTTCCTTGATTATTTGCATCTATTGTATTGCTAGTTCCTCAACCTAGAACTGACCTTGATACTTGCAGGTAATGGTATAAAATGTAATGGTATTAAAATGGTATAAAAGCATAAAGGAGGAGCAGGAATGAAATAGGAGATTTGGGGGGATAGGTAAAGGGAATGACATCTGAAATGCAAATAAATAAAATATCCAATAAAAATATCTGAAGAGCTGGGCAGTGGTGGTACATGTCTTTAATCCCAGCACTTGGGAGGCAGAGGCAGGTGAATGTCTGAGTTCAAGGCCAGCCTGGTCTACAGAGTCAGTTCCAGGACAGCCAAGGTTACACAGAAAAACCCTGTCTCAGAAAAAACAAACAAACAAACAAACAAACAAACAAAAAGAAGAAGAAGAAAAGTAAAAAGAAGAAAAAGAAAAACTGAAGAAAAAATAATCCTGTGATTCTGTGATTCTCGGTGTGTCAGAGCACCTGGGAGTCTATCTTTTTCTAATTGTTGTAAGAGTGGTGCACAGCCAGCACCCCAGATCTGCTCTAGGTGCAGTTTCAAACTAGAAGGGACCTGTACCACTGGCTTGGTGGGGGTTTTTGTGTCCCTGGATCCTGGGGGCCCCAGTTACTCCAGGTGTTGTGGCAGATGTTGTGGCCTCACTTGTGATCCTAGGGGTGTTAGATCACCTGAGGGTTGAGCTTCCTCTTTGTGTTGTGGGACTGTGTGTGGAGCCAGGGCTCCAGGTCTGCTCTGGGTGCAGGTTCAAACTGGAATGAACCCCATATGTACTTAATTTTACATATTTAAATCATAGCTGATTATTTGATGTTGTAGGATATAAGATGTTTGACAGTTTTCAGGATTGATGAGTATTTTTATTTTTGTCAATTAGATTACATTTATCTTGTACTATATGCTTTGATCATATTCTGTCTTCTTCTCCAACTCCTAGCAGGTCCTACTTACCTCCTTACCCATCCAACTTCATCTCTCTCTCTCTCTCTCTCTCTCTCTCTCTCTCTCTCTCTCTCTCTCCTCCCTCCCTTTCCCATCTCTTTCTTTTATCTCTCAATAAAATCAAAACCATTAAAGAAAAAATTCCCAAAAGGCAAAACCACCACCAACACCCCATAAAATATAAAACATAAAAAAAAAACACCTAAAATCCAATTTGTGTTTGTCAACTACTACATGGATTATAGTTGAAATATTCATTATCCCTTCTTTCGAGATAATTGACTTTCCTTATTCTAGCAGGTACTAATTGAAAATATCTTTTTTTATAGGAGTTTGTGCTGCCTTTACCTTTCCTGACAGATATTTTATTTGTCTTGAACTTGTTCAGCACTTGTGTGTGCTATCACAGTCTCTGTGACTGAATATGTCTTACATCCATAGAATATTCTGTTTTTTAGAGTATTTCACACTTCTGTGTCTCTTACAATCTTTCTATATCCTCTTCAGTGTAGATCCCTGAGCCGTGAGACTAGGGGTTTCACAAAAGTATCACACTTAGGTTTAGTGCACCAAAGTCTCCCTTACTCTGCACATTTATAAATTGTGAATTTTGTTTTAATTTACCCCTACATCAAGGAAAACTACCTTCTCTGATGTGGCTTAAGTGTGGTATGAGCAACATGTCATTGGTCGTCATTTTATTGCTCATTAAACAGAAATAGTAGAATGTTTTTCCCAGGGTCCATAACCTATCTAGTCTCAAGTTCGTAGCCATTTTAGCAGTATCATGCATGTGGTCCATCTCATAGAGTGGACATTCAGTCTAATTATTAAAGGTGATTGGTTACTCCTCTAACATTTGTGACATTATTATACCAATATATCTTGCTGGAAGGTTGCTACTATAGTTTACAGGGTTAATGATTGGGTGATATTAATGGTTATTTTTGTTTTTAGTATTTTTCATAGTGCTTTTCACACCATGAGTGTTGGTCGGTGGGAGTTTAACTTCTAGTTGGGCATTAGATAGGTTTCTTGATATTCAGTGGCATAAAGAAGTGATGTTTTCCACAACAGGTCATGCCTACTTGATTGTGGAAGGTAACCAAAGAACTGACAAAAGTTTGTAATGTTTAGAAAGGTCTATGGGTCCTTTGGATAATGCCTCATCCAAATGTAACTTTCTTCTTACTGAAAGTTTTACTTGATAACATATGATACCTAGATGAAACATTGTTGGTCGCTTAACTCCACTTAAACTCCTTTCTTATATGTTTGCATTTCAAAATGTCTTTACTGTTACTTATACTTCCCATATTCTATCTCCAAACTGCATGAATCACCAGTTCTGATTATTCATATATATATATATATATATATTCATATATATATATATATATATATATATATGAATCATCAGTATTTATATATATATGAATATAGGATATATATGAGATATATAACCTAACACATAAACATATGCATATGTATATATGTATATGTTTGTATATTCATGTAGAAGCATGTTTAGATTTTTTTCAGATATTTGTGGAACTCCTGTCATAAATGCAATACAAAATTAATTTAATGAATTTTTAGTGAAACTAAATAACCAACTCAAATATTTTTAAGTCAAAGATTCTAATACGATATGATCCATAATTATGCTGATATAATAGACATATACTGAGGAAGAATTTCAAAGAAAATGTTATAAGTCTTTTATTCATGTAGTTAAACCAACCATGCTTCAATAAAAGCAGAAAAAATGTATTCCTAATTAAAACACTGTTATTCAAACCATATCTACATGTCCTATGTTGGCTTTCAAACTGTGATGTTATGCTCAGTGCAAAGTCTATATTATATGCTCAGAACTAAATTCTTCATAAAATGTATGTGCTACTGCATGGGTAATTGCTACAACAGACACTTTAGGTTAACCTTGTGTTGATATTGAATTATATTTTCATATCTGCATATTCCAAAATGTTTTATTTGTATAAAGTCTTTCTGACTAATGCTCAGTTGTAAGGATTTATATGGGTTTTAACATACACTCTAAAACTCTCCAGTATAAACACATTGCTGTGCTGATTAACTCTTTTTTCTACAGTCACAGAACAAATGTGTGTATGCACAAATACCTTTTAGAAGTCTGCTCCATATCAAAAACATTTGTGTATACCACATTTTAGTAATAGAAATAGATAAGCACAAGTCTCCCGTAGAGTAAGGCTCATTACTTTTCATTAATGGTAAATTTGAAATGTATTTTTGGAAAGAATATAGCTATTCTATCATAATAAGAGATGTATATCCACTCTATATAGATACATAAATATTCAGTGTTTCACATGTCATTTACCCAGTAGATCACAATGTAGATTATCCTACTTTTCATTAAGAAAGTAATTTTTAGTTCTCCTATTTTTTTTACTTTGTGTAGGTTATTTTGTCTTTCCATCTGTGAGTTCATAATAACATACACAACATACACACACACACATCATAAACATTTATTTTGTACTAAATTACTTTCTTAAAAAATTACAAGTGTCTGGATATGTGCACTTGGAAACTCAGACTGCACAGAACTCAACAACTGGATTTTACAAATCACTTCTGAAAAACTTGGGGACATGTCTTATTTTATATGTATCCAATTTTTAAACCATAATACGGGGTAAACAGATATCCAGGTCCTATTAAAATGTATGAATCTATGACTTGAAATCCAGGCAGGCTGAAGAAGATAAACAAAATCTCAAGTAACTCATTTTCTGAAGTCTCTAAGCTATCTCTCTTGGATGATCTATTTTCAGGTCTCTAAATTGAAACAAAGCATTTCCGTATCTTAAGTTTAAAATAAAAGTGACAAATATTTGACTTCACTACATGTTTAAAGGGGTTCAGTTTAACGTTGCATTTCCAAAACTATGTTTGTAGAATACTTAGTGTTCTGGAGGAAGTGAAAATCTTTAGTTTCTTGAGGTACCCTATTTATGTTTCTGAGATGCCTCATCACAAGGCTACCTGGAGTGTTGCCTCACTTACTGGGATGCTTGTGCTTTTCCTACTCCTTATGAAGGTGAATTTCATCAGTTTCTAAGCTAATTATTCACAAAGTTAATACACTGGGCAGTATAAAGTATCTCTTTTCCAGCTCTACCCCTTCAGTTTATATTCAGTGATAACCTTCCTGCCTGATTCTGGAAATATCCTCTTACATCACATTCTATCTTGACAATCTAATGGTTCTGTGTACATTAGAATTGTTGCAATTCATTAATGAGCTCCTCACTGTTATGTAATAAACAAGCTATCAATTAGATCTTCTATAAAGTTTATCCTCATTGGTATCCTTGTGGAGGTTATGCTGCTTGCTTTCTTCTCTTTCCAGTATCATTTTTTAACTTAGTACCATTGCTTTGGGCCCACATTAAAGCGAGCCTCATTGAAGAGAAGAGAGTGGTATGACACCTGAAACCATCATCTCAATAGAGCTGAGAAGCAAAGAAAAACACAAGAAAACCACCAACCCAAGACTGGCAAATCACTTTTTAAGTATACACCCCAATCTTCCAGTAGTCCCCACCTGCTACAGTTTTCTCTATCCCCAGACTTAATTCTCTGCACACCAGGGACCAAACCTTTAATATATAGCCTTGGAGAGACAATTGTGATCCATACTACAATACCCACCTGTACCAGTTACCTTAAACATGATTAAAGTTAAAACAAGTAGATAAAACAGTGAATTAAAAAAAAAACAGTTTGGAAGGCAAAAATAAAACTTTCTAGAACCATTGAAAATATGAACAAAAATACAGGAAGTTTTGAGGAATGTACCACAAGCTATTATATCCAAAGCAAAAGTTCTGAAAGTTAAAATATAAGATTTGCCTATGAAAATCACTTGAATTTTTACAAATTAGAGATTTATAAAAATATAGTTGAGAAAATAATTCCATGCATAATCTTCAAAAATAATAAAACCCCCCAAATAAAATTTACCATGGGAAGTATAGGATTTCACACCAAAGCTAGATGACATTGCTGAAAAGGAATAAGGAAGGTTTACATCAATGGGAAGGTGTCCAATGATCATAAGCTAGAAAAGATAAAGTTAACATGACCATCCTCAATAGACAATCTGAAGACAATGTAACACCCATCAAAGCTCAGTCAGCATTTTCTTTTTTCAAAAGTCAATACACTACTCTAGAAACTCCAACAAATTGCAAGGGACTTGGTAAGTCAAAAGTATGCTACACATGGCCATATAGATCTGGGGAAGAAAATTCAGCTAGTGAATAAATACATTATCCACAGACAGCTAATCTACAAGTTTGCCAAAGCTGAACTTTCTCTGGTACTTTAGAAGTGGATACACACAAAGACCAAGTCCAAGACTGAGTTAGAAGAAGGCTCAAAAGAGCCCCATTAATTATTGTTACTGAGACTTTATATAAAAATTTGTAAGTTTTTATATAATTTGTATCACTGAAATTATCAAATTATTAAAGTTATTGTATTATTCTAACTAAAATTACTAAAGTATTTCTATACATTGTGCAATGAATTAAAAAATTCTAATTGAAATTCTACAATAAATTCTGTATTTGCTTTTAAATATTACAAATATTTTAAATATAACAAATATAAAGTGAATTTTATAAAGACATCCAAATTTCTTTAAATGAATGAAAAAATATCTCTCCTATATTCTGCCTAAATTCTCTATTTCTATACCTCTTTTTATTTTGCAAATTTGGACTATGAAAGCTGTTTTGCATTCTTTATGATCTACAGTTATATAAGTTTCTTTTTTTTTCTGCTGTTGAACACAAATCTATTCTTATTATTTAAACAATGATGCCTCTTTAATCTACTACACTAAAGAAGAAGTAGTGGGGTACAGAGAAATGAAGAAACAGGGTCAGCCTTCAAGTTTGGAAGCTAATTCCTGTCTCATGGTAAAAAATAACAGAGAAGAAAGAAACCTGTTTAGGAATATATTTGGGTGGGACAGAAAGGAAAATAAGATGATCTATTCACCATTTCCTTTTGGTCTTTTCTCTTTCTTGATTTTGTGTTGCTTTCCTTCCCACACCATATTTTGCCTATTCCATGAAAGCAACAGCTAATACCAGTATCATTTGCAAAATATGGTGATATAAAGTCAATAATAAATTTAATTCAGTGACAAAACCATTTATAGAGTCAAGATTCTATATTTATTTTGAATTTTCTGCCCATGGCAAGTACAGTAAATTTCTGCCTCTTCCTGTCAGAAGCCTACATATAGAATTAACTTAAACCAAAGTGGTAGTGTACACTTTTGAGGGTGTTTTCTCAATAAAATTAATTAAAATGGAAAGACCTGTCTTTAATTCAGATACATTCAAGGTGGGAGGAGCATTCAATGTTGATTGGAAGATTCATTTTTAACCTTGGCCACATCTTTTGTGGCAGCCTATATAAAGGACATGGAGAAAGGAAGCTTTTCTTCATTTCTTGTTTGTGCTCACTTTGCTAGCAAGTTCCTACCTTCATTGGTACTGGAGCCTACCTCTTCAGGATTCTGGTATATCCTTAAGACCAGCTGAGACATCCAGCCTTACAGTCTAAACAACCACTGAATTCTCAGAGTTTCTATTGGTAGACAGACACTGTTGGATTAGTAGGACCGTATAATAGGAGAATGACTTTTAGCTGTTTGAAGGGCACATTTCACAGATTCAGAACATTAGTTCCCAGACTAAAATTCTAGGATAAAAGTCAAGGTCAAGATGTGGTTTTTTATCATGAAAAATTCTTGATGTTTTTTATGCCATAATTATAATTTATGTAATAATCCAACCAAGTCTCTCAGCATGTGTATATGTCAAGCGTATCTAATATGTGATTATGGTGCATGAAAATGTCTCATAAACAGCAATGAATCCTGAAAATGAAAATAAAAAAATAAAGTATTCAGTGATAACAGTCCCCTCTGTGTCTAACATAGTTGTGATACTTTATACTAAGCTCAGTCTTATGGAAAGAGATCTTATGCCTGTGAATTCACCCAAAGGTTGTATGGTTACTGATTATTTCCTATATGACAGACTTCTTAGGAAAGGTGGGAGAGATTTATGCTAATATTTACCAGGCAATGGAAACAGAGTGTAAGCTATGTGCCTGGCAAGACTGGAGACATTCTGAAGAGACACTTGTACTCTGTGGTTAGATATCAGACAACTGAAAGATTGAATCTCATGAAATTGAAATTTCCCAATAAATCTCTTTCTGTGAGAAGAATTGGTTAAAATCCTGGAAACTTCCTTGTCATCTAGAAAAAGACTATGTTTCTGGGAGAAAAGTTTCAACTTGTCAGGTAACCTAGGAGGAGTCTAGGAGTTAAAATTATGGCCATTAAATCCTAGAATATTTTATCATGCACATTTTCTGATTTCTGTTTAAACTCTGACATAGCCTGACATAAAAAAGGATGCCAACAGATCGTTGTCTCTTTTCTCAATATGGCCACATTGAATAATCTCCCTTTTCTACTTTTTACTCTTATGGGTGGCTGTTTTAATTGGCTTACTAAAAAATGGCTTACTGAAAACTTGTGTTGTTGGGGCAAACAACCATAAGTCTGTAGTAACAACAGTCTTTTAAGGATTCTCTTCAGGACTATTAGCTCCAAACAGAGTCAGGAGCAGGTATCTACTACCCTGCCTGATGGTGATCTCCAGAAGAAAAATGTTTATCTATTTGAGATGTGTGTGTGTGTCTATATATATATACACTTCCCTTACTTTAGAACTATTCCAGTATAACTTTTATCCCTACTAATCAAAGCTTTGTCCACAATGACAGACAGTAGATGAATATCCATCTCCTATCACTTTTCAGCATCTTTTAAAACAATAAGTTTGTTTCAGTCTCAAATATTATGCATATTAAATTGAAGCAAAGCCCAGCTTTACCTATAAAATAATTTTGGAAATGCTGATGTGAGAAGATCTGTGAAGAAACATACCTATTCTAATAAACTTAGAATATTCAGAGAAAATAATTTTAAATATTCTTAATTCTTTGAAAGAAGAGATAATTTTTCCCAATATGTCTGTATTTTAGCTAAGTAACACTTTGAAACCTGACATTAGCATTAAAAATCTATTTCTCTTCAATGCATAAATTTTTATGAAATGCACATCCAGTCCGGTTGCATATGATAAAGTTTAAAATCTCTTAGACTATTATTACATTTTAGTAGCATTAAATATTGACAGGATTATTTAGTCTCCCTGTAATTTTCTTTTCATGCCAGAAAAATAAGACTAGGTATCATTAAACCCCACAGTGAGTTTCAGTAGGATAAATCTTGATTCCTCAGAAAAATAATGTTTCTGCCTCATATGTATAGATATATATTATTGCAAAGTGCATAAAAAAAATCAGTTAACAACTTAGGTACATAGCAAATACTTAGCTCTTCCCTTTATGTGCTACAGTCACAACCTTAAAAATATAATAACGATTGGGAACTAAGAATCAGCATTCCATTTTCTGCCTTCCTTGGGTGCAGTGTTTAACAGAAATTCTCTCAAAGTTGTCATGGTGTGTCTTATAAATATGAATTTATCAAATGACTTTATATGGTTACTGTACTGAGATAGTTGGCCGAACATTATTCTAAATCTTTATATGAAGACAGTTTTTAGATGAGGCTGAAATTAAAACTGTTTTGAATGAAGCAAATTAATCAATAAGGTAGATGTTGCCCATCTAATCATCTGAAGGCCTAATGGAGATGACTAACTGAACCTGAGCAAAAGGCCACACTACCTGTTTCCTCACTTTGCAGGGCTTCTCTGAGGCTTCAGGCTTTAGATAGACCTTGTAAATTTTGCATTTCATCCTCAGTGATCAAATGTACAAGCATCTCTCTCCTTGACACCTCCCTCTCTCCCCTCTCTCACTCCACCTCTGTCTCTCTCTCTCTTGTCCCCCATTGGGTCTCATTCCACATTGGTTCTATTCACCTAGAAGTTCCTTTTTCTTATGATAACTGAGCCTTTCTGTCTGTCTTGAGGTGGCAAAATAACCCAAACTATTTTCATTCTTCTGCAAGTAACTGTTCAATTTTCTTAGCACCATTTGTTGAAAGAGTGCAAAATTTCTCTAACATGTACTGGTGCTTTCTTTGTCAAAGTCCGATAGTTATAAGAGTGTTGTTGACACGCAGGTCCTTAATTTTATTCCATTGTTTCCTGTATCTCTTTTTATAGTCACACTAAAGTTTCATGATAAGACTTGAGATCTGAGTTGGTAATATCTCCAGAATTTTAAAATTTTTTTCAGGATTTTTTTTTTAGGTATTCTGTGTCTATTTTGTTTCCATATGAAGCTTAAAACTATTTTCCATTTCTGTGAAAAGTTCTGTGTGTGTTTTTTATGGACACTGTGTTGAATCTATAGATTATTTTTGGTAGGAAGGTCAATTTCTCAATATTAATTTACCTATCAGTAAGCAAAGTGGGGAGGAAGTATCTTTCTATCTTATTTTCATCTTCTTCAATTTTATTTGTGTTTGTGTGTATGTGTGTGAGAGAAAGAGAGAGAAATTTTCATTGTATACATCATTTTTACTTCATAACAATATTTATTTCAAGATATTTTATTTTGTTTTTGAGACTACTAAGAATGGTAGCCATTTTCCAAATCTCTTTATATGTACATTTTTAATTTTTATGTAGACATGATGCTGACTTGTGTGTGTGTTAACATTATATCCTGATATTTTGTTGAATTTGTTCATCAGCTGTCAGATTTCTCTGGTGAACTTTTTAGAATATTTTAAGTATAAATCATGATACCTGAAAATAAGCATTTGCAGACTTTTTCCTTTTCTATTTTGTAGCACCTTTATATCGTGTTTTAGCTAAGACTTTCTTATATTGAACAGGAAAAGGAAAATGTGGACATCTTTGGTTTTTCCTGATTTTAATGGAAATGATTCGAGTTTTTATCTGTTTAGAAGGATGTTGGCTGTTTGCTTGATATATAGCTCTACTAAGACATTTAACGTGAAGGGATGCCAGATTTTTTTTTCATAGTCCTACTCCCAACATGGAGAGGGGAAGTGAGGAATTTACCCCACCAACAACACAAAACCAATCAATGAGCAATTCATAGTTGCTGGGGAGAGGAGTATTAGTTTTCTTTAAGAGTATACTCACTGGTAAGTTGACTCTACCACAGTAAAAGGCTAAACATAAAAGACAGAATATATCAGATAACTAATTGGATTTAATGGATGCAAAATAAATAAAACAGGAAATATATAAAGTTGTTTGAGTAGTTATGGAGGCTGATGGTGGATTTGCAAATGTAGAAGAGAAAAAAAAAAAAAAACAACAAAGAAACCTCCTGATCAAGAAAATAGACCTACTGGCCTGGGTGGGTATCTAACACTAAGGTAGTTCCGATTCAATCACTTTGACCAAGAGACTACCACTAGGAAGGCAGGTTCATCTTAAGTTATGGTAAAGATATAAGCATAATAATTAGCTTTTTAGATCAGATTTTGTATATTTCTTTCCCAGAATATTTACCTCTAGTACAGTACCTTACAGACAGGCTGCAGCATCTAAGGGCCATAAGTATGCTTTTTTTCCCCCTGAATGTTTCAAATATATAACACTTCCTTTTCTATTTCTTTTTTGTAAGCAGGCTTCCCTGAAACGTTTGGAATTTTCCTGTAGCATTTTGGAACTTTTTATTCATTCTGCAAAGTCTCCCACTTCCTAGGTTGGTGCCTGTCAGTCATGTGTCTGAACCCCATGGCAGCTTAAATGGCACAGCATTGTCTCCTCTAATCTCTCTGGACAGCATCTGAGATTGTACACTTTTCTTGCCCTGAGATTTCTCTTTTGAGCTCTAATAAAATTGTGTTTGTGCTTGTAGTTGAGTCCATTCCTAAATTATTTTATTAATGAGACTAAGAACCTCAAAAAGACCCTAATTTTCTTATATCAAAAAACGTTAGGGGAAGGAGTAAATATGATCAAAACACATTGTAAAAATTTCCAATGGAGGTAATAATATTTTATAATATAAAAAATTAAATTGAACAACAATGACATGCTCAAATTAGATCACTATTTTAAAGGACTCAGCATGTTTATAATTATAGGACTTTGTCTTATGATGCTCTACAATATGTAAATCTTTAGGTGATGGTAAAGATATATTAAGCTAGGCACTATAATGGCCTTGCATTTGACATGAGAATTTTTATTAAATGTAAATCCATTTTGCTAAAGCAGAAGTTCTAAGGGTCAAAATACGTTTAGCATCAAAAGGATAGCCAACACTGTAGGAAATAATAAGGATGAATCTCTTCCATCAATTAGAATACAGGTTTTGTTCACAAGGAAATCAAATCTTTTTATTCCACCTTTTTATTTAAGAGTTTTATGGAAATGTTTAAATTGTTCATACCCGTAAACACTTTTGTTTATACAAAGGTCCACTGATGTATTCTGTGAATTTGATTATTCTTTTTACTTTGGAAGTGAGATCCTATTCTTTTCCCTCCTTCATTTTCTGTGTGCCAATTCTTTTCAGACTAGCCAATCAGATAGGAAGTAAGGTATCATCACAGCCAATGGGGGCAGGGTGAGGCAATTACTACCTGAGTTAGAGTAAAAACCAAGTATACTTTCTGCATCTGTTTTGTTTTTCCTCTTCAGACAATGACTTCTTTACTTTCCTTGTCCAGATACTTTAGTTGGAATAGAGGTCTCCTACTTTGGGTATACAAACTTCTTTCTAGCAGCACCAATGACAATTCCTCTGATCCTGTTTTCATAGGAAGCACTGAAATGTGCTCGTAGCAAAACCAATATAAGTTATAAAGTTGTTTGGAACATGATAGAATTAGCAGGCAAAACCTTAGTCTTGGCTCTGGTGCCAAGAAGGCATTTAGCCAACTTCTCTTGGCATTAGCCCTAGTTGCATTTATCTATTACATAAATGTGTCCTAAGTTTTCAATCAACACTGAATTTTTTATTAGTAAAAATTTTAAACATGAAGATGTGATTGCTCCATCCTCTATGGGTATTTATGATTTCAATTTTACCAAGTATGAGACATCTATTTGTTTGGCAGTGTAAAATTCCTTTAGAACAGAATATAATTACTTCCAGAGAATGGCACTGAACTACAAGATGTATGGTCAGCATATAACAACTTTCCTTCCATCCCCTCACTTTCCCTTCTCCTCTCTGCTCTTCTTTTTCTTTTCTTGTACTTTTCCTTTTCTTGTGCTTTGTATATCCTTGCAGTGTAGGGGTTTGAACCCAGAACCTTATGACCTACCTGTAGGTCAAAGCTTGGACGCTCAGCCATGTTTCCAGCATATCTTATCTTTTAGTGATGCTGCTGCTTTTTCATGACTTTTTTTTTGTGGACAGACAAATTATGGCAGCACAGCTAATAAAAATACATTGGAATACAGAATGCCCTTTTTTTTGTGAAGAAATGGTGGGAGGATGGAGCTCACAAATTCACTGTTTGGGTGAGTTTCAGAATGAATATATTTCAAACACTTTCAAAGAAATCAGTGTATGTAGTTACTGAGAAACTTGTGTTACATGTCAGAATTATTTTTATTAAGAAAAGTATCAGAATATTAATAATGGTATTTTCTTGAGTATAAATGCTAAATTTTATGTTTAATTTTAAATGTACAACTTTTTATATCTAGAAACAGCTTTTACTATTAGGAATTATTAAAAATGTAGAAATACAACTACTAATTATTTGATCTCACAATAGAACTTTCAAGAAAAATAAACTGATTCTCCGATCCCTGCTGGATTTGTATTAGGAAGTTTATATCAACACAAGTACTTTCTGCTGTCCTTTCCCCACAACCAACCTAATCAACGTGGCAGAATGCAAGTGGAGCACTCTGTCTCCTGAATGTTGTTTATCATTTCAGGTTGACTAATGGAATTTACTGAAGGGAGAAAATTATTATAAATATATAATTTTCAAAGAGAAAGGAGTAAAAAGATATTCATTACTAGGCAGTGCCTTGGGTGTAAAGAAAGAACTGAATTGCATGATTTATTAAAAGGGGAGGGAGAAAAAAATAACCTGGTTTGATGCTACAGGATCAAAGGAAATTAATGTGTTGTTTTAAGAGGTCTTCAAAGAATAGGAGGCCCACTGAAATCATAGTTTCCTATAGTAGAGAATGTTATGTGTATGTGTACATTTTGAATACCTTTGTAGGTTGTAGAAGACATCTAGCTGTAGGGGAATGGTGGGTAGCAAGGTGCATATGGGGATTGTCAATCATTAGGTCAATGCTCAATCAATAAGACCATCAAAGAAATTGGGATAGAAAAGTCAGGAGCCAACACTGGCTTAGGAACACATCTATAGCATGGTATTTTTGTGGTGTAAAGCCAAACTCTAAACAAGCAGTTGACTCCCACTCTGCTTGAAACAATAGCAGATGTTTATGTCTGTCAATCAACAGTCACAGGGCAAGACTGCTATGATGGCTTTGTTGTACACCTGGTTTTCCTAGCAAAACACCTTTTTATCTATAATAATGGGAAAGAAGAAAAATGATATCAAAATAGCCAAAATTACAAGGGGAACAGTTTTCCACATAAAGACAAATTCTGAAGAGAGGCTCAAGAAGATTTCTCTCTATCAATATTTGGTATTCAAAACACTAACCTATGGATATTGTCTCTAGTTTAGAAAGAATGGTAATAAATGTTGGGCAAGTAGAGGATTGACATCTAGAAGTTATTGCTCTCTACTATTCACAGGACATTTCTCTCCCACCTATTACAGCAGGAAAAAACTTCCTGTCATGGTGTGATATGAATCTGATAGAGCGTGGATTGCAAAATAGTGCAATGCCTGGACTATCTTCTATTTGGACCACACTTCACAAATAGAAAGAGGTTCTTTTATATGTATACCCTGACATGAACAGTGCATTTTAAATTATACATTGGTAAATGAGATGAATTCTTCCTCCAATGTCATCTTTTCTCTTGTAGAACTAAAGTATCAATGGAAGATATTTCCTCTCCCGTCTTTCTATCCAGAGTTGACAGTTTTCAAGTATCTTCTCAAGTGGTAATTCTTTCAGAAATATTTCTAAAACATCCAGATATTGGAGGTGGGATGGGTGTTCATAATTTTGTTCTTTCCATTTAGTTAGTAGTTCATGAGATATGGTTTGTATCTTCTACTAATGGCCCAAGGTAGGAACACCACAGATTATCATATATCTATGAGTACTCCAGGCAGTGAATGTTCTTTCTATTGCCCTGTGTCTTTTCTATAAAGTGATCATTCTGGTACTATCTATATAATTTAAATATTTCCTGACACTTCAGCCATTTTCCTTCTCTAAGTAAAACATTCCTTCTATGGCTCAGACTCAAATCATCTGAGTTTTTCACAGCAATCATACAGAACAAACCTTGGAAAGTATTACTTTTTACTCATTTTTATCTTCCCTTCTCATCCCATTCATCTTGTGCAAGAAACCTAAAGAGATATTTTATAGTGTTATACTTTTGTTTGACCAATCACCAGCATAAATGATGATAATTACTCACCCACTGCTTCTGTCTCAGTAAAGTGATATAATGTTCACTTGTCTGAACTTGTCTGAAACTACTACAAGAAAGACACATACATGGCTTCACTTCAAGGAGCACAAATATAAAATTTTAGATTTTTTTTTTAAAAATTTACTTATTTACATTCTACCCATTTCCCCCTATCACCCACAACACTTCCTCATCCCACTCCTCTTTACTCTTGCCTTCCCCTTTCCTGGGGCCTCAATTTTTTCAAGGATTAGGCCCATCTTCTCCCACTGAGGCCAAACCAGGCAGTCCTTTGCTATATAAGTGCTGGGAGACTCAGAGCAACATGTATTTGCTGTGTGGTTGGTGGCTAAGTCTCTGGGAGCTCCCTGAGATCCAGGTTAATAGAGACTGCTGGTCTTCCTATGAAAATGCTGTCCCCTTCAGCTTCTTCATTCTTCCCCTAATTCACCTATAGGGATCCCCAACTTCATTCCAGTGGTTTTGTTTAAGTGTAAGTGTCTTCCTCTGTCTCAGTCAGATGCCAATAATATCTCTCAGAGGACAGCCATGCTAGGCTTTTTTTCTCGGTGTCATCTCCATTTTTAATTTAACCTGCAGAATTTTTAGACAGGCTGGCATTTGTGTTCTCTTAGGGTCTTGCTGACATTTTTCCAGTATCTTCTGGCTTTTAGAGTCTCTGTAGAGAAGTTTTATGTGATTCTGATAGATCTGCCTTTACATGTTACTTAGCATTTTTCTTTTACAGCTTTTAATATTCTTTCTTGTTCTGTGTATTTTGTGTTTGATTATTATGTGACGAGAGAATGTTCTTTTCTGGTCGAATCTATTTGCTGTTCTGTAAGCTTCTTGTACATTTATGGCCATCTCTGACTTGGGTTAGAACCAGTCTCCTGGGAGGGAGTCAGTGCTTTCTCTGGTTGTGGTGTATGGCTCCTGTGTCTCTGGTTATAGCAGACCTCCTTTGTCCCTGCTAAGGGCAGACCTCCTGTGTACTTGGTCAGAGCTAACCTCCTGGAAAAAAGACAGGCTCTGGGCTCCAGGGGCAGAATCTGTCCTTGTTGTAGAATGAGGTGCAAACTAGAGGACTATGTCCCTGATTAAGGTAGACCTGCTGTGTTGCTGGTTATTGCAGATCCTCTTGGAGATAGGTAGGCTGTGTCCCTGGTTACTGCAGTTTTCCTGGGAGGCAGGCAAGATGTAGGGTACTGGAAAACATCAGGCCTCTGATCTGGCCTGGGGGTTGGGGGGAAGCAAACCAGAAAGAATGTAGAATAGAGCAGGGCAGGTAGGTTCCAGTTTAGCTGGGCCCTGTGGGTGTCCCAGCTGGCATGAGAATTTGACTCAAAAGAAGTCTCAACTGTGTCCCTGGTTACTGCAGAGATTCAAGCGAACTCAGGATTTTGGAGTATTGGGCCCACTGACCAGGCCAGGGTTGGGAAACATACCCAAGTTTTCAGAGTTTTAAGTAATGTTAGCTACTATATTAAGGATAATTTTCTAGGAACAAAAAGAAATGTACATGATTTACATTTGAGTTCATGTACATGTGGCATATACCTAGAAGATGCTCCAACATATAACAAGGACATATGCTTCACTATGTTCATAGCAGCCTTATGTATAATAGCCAGAAGCTGGAAAGAACACAGATGTCCTTCAAGAGAGGAATGGATACAGAAAATGTGGTAAATTTATACTCAGCTATTAAAAACAATAAATTTGATAAATTCTTAGGCAAATGGATGGAACTAGAAAATATCATCCTGAGTGAGGTAGCCCAATCACAAAAGAACACACATGGTATTACTCACTGATAAGTGGATATTAGCCCAAAATCTTGCAATATCCAACATACAACTCACAGACTACATGAAGCTCATGAATAAGGAAGACTAAAGTGTGAATACTTCGGTCATTTTTAGAAAGAGTAAAAAATACTCATGGCAGAAAATATGGAGACAAAGCATGGGACAGAAAATGAAGGAGGGGTCGTTCAAAGACTGCTCAACCTTGGTATCCATCCCTTGTGCATTTACTGAAAACAGACGCTGATGTGGATGCCAAGAAGTGCAAGCTGACAGGAACCTGATATAGCTGTCTCCTTAGAGGTCTGCCAGAACTTGACATATACAGAGGCAGATGCTGACAGCTAACCATTGAACTGATCGTGGGGTTCCCAATGGAGCAGTTGGAGAGAAGACTGAGGGAGATGAAAGGGTTTGTGGCCCCATGGGGAGGGAAATAGTACCAACTAACCAGAGCTCCCAGCCTGGGAGCACATACGGAGGAACCCATGGCTCCAGCTGTATATATAGGGGAGGATGGCATTGTAGGGCATAAGTGGGAAAGGAGGTCCTTGGTCCAATGAAGGCTGGATGCCCCAGTGTGAGGGAATTCATGGGTGGGTACATGGGAGTGGGAGGGTGGGTGGGAGCACATCATCATAGAAGCAGGATGAAGGGGATGGGATAGGGGATTTTTGGGTGGGGGGAATTGAGAAAAGGGGATCACAACTAAAATGTAAATAAAATATCCAATAAAAAATGGCTTGTAGATTTATTACAAGATAGTCACTCCATTTGAGTAAAAAAGCTAGAGATCTCAGCCTCCAGTGGTGTATGTGGACACTAAATTAAAATACCTAACAATAGAAGAGCCTTTATGGAGTTCTAGTTCAAGGCTGGCAGCATTTTCTCAGTCTTTTCTTTTCAATGGCTGTAACAAAATACCATCACCAAGGGAGCTTATAGAGAAAAGAGTTTCACTTGAGGCTCATGATTACAGAATGTTGGAGTCCCTGAACATCATGTAGACTAGCATAGCAGCAGGTAGTCTTTGTGTTGGAATAGCTAGTGATATATATATATATATATATATATATATATATATATATATATATATATATATAGTGATATATTGATATATATATATATATATCAATCTATAAGCACAAGGCAGAGAGAAATAGAATCAGGTGGGTATAGACTTTTGAATCCTCAAAGCCAATCACATTCAGTGACATTCCTTCTCTAACAAGGCCACCTCCCAATCCTTTTCAAACAGTTCCACCAACTAGGGACAGAGAATTTTATATATAAGCTTATGAAAAATCATTCTTGTATAATTTACAACAGCCACAGTTTCAATTTGAACATCAAGGCAAAAAATAAAAAAATAAAAAAATAAAAAAAACTGATGTCCAGTTCAAAGGCTGCAAAACTTGTGGCTTACTCCCAGAGACTTATCTTAATAAGCTTAAGTTAATAAGCTTCCATTTTGATTGTATCTTGCCCACACAGTCTGTCCTTAATTTCAAACCTTATTAACACATAAATGCCCCACACTTGGATGCATAAAGGTCCTTGCACCCACATATCACTAGAGAAACTAAGTATTTTAAGCAGAAGGTATCATCTTTTCAATGTAGATTTATAACCTGTTTTTCCACCCAAGAAGCTAGAAATTAGAGGTGATTAATAACATTAATGATGATCTGCATTATATGAAGGGCCAAACCAGATCATTCTCCCACAAAGAGGTCAGAAGATCTATAATAGTCTAGATTGCTTTTGTATTACCTCTATGGCCATACTGTCCACTACCCCCAACCTCCCACAACTAAAATAAGAGGTGGATAATTACTAAAAATGATGTCTATGCTATTTCTGCATTAACAAGACCATGACAAATCTTTCACTAGGGCCTTAAGCTACTACATGTAGTCTATTTCTAGAGCCCATTTTCTTGAAAGAAACTATGTACAGCAAGTTTAGTTTTGATGTTATTATGGTTTCTTACCTACAGATATTGTTTTATGTAGTGGTAACTTGGGACATACTGCTTTGGCTCTCTGGCAGGTGCACTTGTGCACCTGTCCAGGAGCTATCTGGAGTTGCAAATGGAACACACACACACACACACACACACACGCTTTCCAGCTCGTACATGTCCACACAAATTAATTTTTGACATGCTGTGACTATTTCAAAATCTGTTCATTCCTAAAACTTTTCCTAATATTTTCCTAATAGCAAATGGTTCGTTTCAGGACTCCTGAGGCTCGTAAACTTTCCCCTACTCCCGCAGAAGCATTTGGGAAGTGGCCATTGACTACTTACCAGAATTTTTACATAACTAGTTGGCATTCTCTCCTGCAGCTCTTATGTCTCATCCTTCTCCCTTGAGTCATGGTGATTCTCTCTTCCTCTCTTCTAGTTCTTTGCCCATACAATCTAAAATGCTGCCCAACACTTTCTGCCCAGCCATTGGCTGTTGGCTCTTTATTGATCAATCAAAATCACTTGGGGACAACGACCTTTGGCATTTTGACATGCAGACACCTGATAAATTCAAACCATTAGAACCATTCATCAACATCTCACTTTTTCCATCCAAATATTAGCGACAAATCTCACAATACCCAAGACATAACTCACAGACCACATGAAGCCCAAGAAAAAGAAAGACCAAAGTGTGGCTGTTTCGGTTCTTCTTAGTAGGAGAAACAAAATACTCACAGGAACAAATATGAAACAATGTGTGGGACAGAACTGGAGGAGAGACCATGCAGAGACTGCCCCACTGGGAGATCCCTCTCAGAAGCAATCAACATGTGCAAACATTGTTGTTGATGTCTGGAAGTGCATGCTAACAAGAGCCTGTTATATCTGTCTCCTGAGAGGCACTGCCAGAACCTGACATATACAGAGGCAGATGGATGCTCACAGCTAACCATCAAACCAACCACAGGGTTCCCAGTCGAGGAGTTAGAGAGAAGACTGAAGGAGTTGAAGGGGCTTGTGGCTCCATGGGTAGAGCAACAATACCAACAAACTAGAGCTCCCTGTGTCTAAACAGCTAGCCTGGGAAAACACATGGAGGAACCTATGTCTCTAGCTATATTTATAAAGGAGGATGGACTTGCCGGGCATCAGTACAGGAGGGGGGCCTTGGTCCCTTGAAGGCTGGATGCCCCAGTGAGGGAAAATTCGAAAAAAGGGAAGTGGGAGTGTGTGGGTGGGTGGAGGGACACCCTCATAGAAATAGGAGGAGGGAGGATGGGCTAAGAGGCATCTGGGGGTGGGGAATGGGGAAAGGGGATAACATCTGAAACATAGATAATATACCCAATAATAATTAAAAAAAAAAGAAACAAACAAATGAACAAATAATGGAACTGGCTATGGCGGTTGAACATTTGAGACTTAGCAGCAATTTAATATTACCCATATTATAGGGATTTTTTTTTATATAATTGTAAAGAACAAAAGATTGTGGAACAGGCCCATGGAACTTCAAAACAATATCTTTGTAAACTAAAAATGGGGGAGATATACCCTCTGCATAACACAAATTTATTTAAACTGTATTCCTTTTATTTTTTATTTTAAAGTTTTTTTTTTTTTTTCTAATTTGGATGCCAAGGAACTTTCTGCTGAATGTCTATGGCACTTTACAACTATCCATACTTATGCATAGGGGAAAGGGAAGGATCCTCTTACTGGTGTAAGGCATGACCACAATCATTAAATATGGGGAAGAGGGTATGTTTGTGTTTTTTTCTGCAGGATGCTGAAGGAATATAGTGGCAGACAAAGTGATAGATTAGACATGCTGATGCCAGGACAAAGAATGATGCTGACCTGTTTGTTCGTTGAGTGCCCTGACAATGGTGACTGGGAATCTGTATTGGACATATAAGTTCCAGACCCACTATTGCTTACTTATACCCATGATGGGACAAGCTGCCTTGACTCAAGTTTTTAGACCTTGTGGAACAGAGAATCAAAAAAAGTAGTTATAATGCCTCTTGTATTGTTATTAAATGTGACCAGCTATTCAGACTCAATCATGGACTGGTCTAGAAATCAATCCAATATTGGAAATAACAGTCTTCATTTGGAAGTTTGGTTCTGGACATTTTCAGAGACAAATATGGAAATTAGCTGCAGTTCTCTATGATGTTATATTATCAAGAGATAAAGTTAGGGCACAAACTGGATTTCAAACAGATGTTAGCACATGTGTTAAGGCTCTTTTAATTGTCAAGTTAAAAATACTTTTGTTTCTTCTACAATATTTAATGTAAGTCACACTGATTGCACACCTTCTAATTGCATTTGTGTTTTGAAATCTGGCATGTCAGTTATGGAGGTCTATCAACCAGCTTTTGTTTTAATGCCCTGAGTATCACAGAACCTTGATATTCTAAAAATAGCTTGCAAGTACTGGAAGAAATGAGTCAGGTTTTAAGCAGAAGCAAGAAGGTAGTGAGCTTGATTGTTGCTGTTAGAACAGCTTTAATTACATTAATTGCTAGAACCACTGCTTCTGCAATTGCTGTGACACAAGAAGTTAAGACAGCTACTTTTATTTATTATTTAGCCAAAAATGTTACTAATGTGTTGAATATACCAGAGGATTTAGATAGGCATTTGGAAGCATGGATTAATGCTTTGTATTCTATTCAAATTACTGGAAGGAAGTTCAGAATTTAAGGATAAAGAGCCATCTTGCATGTCATGCCAAATACCATTGAATTCATGTTAGTTTTACAATTTACAGTGGTACTCATTACAATTAGGAAGAAGTTTAATGACATGTGCAGTGTATTTGACATAGCTCTAACACCTCTAGGGATATTTTAAGAATATATAGGAAGCTTAGGAAATTCAAGAATGCTTCTCTGCTGAGTGTTGATGTAGTAGATACTTCAGATAAAATTACCTATAGCCTGAGGTCAGCATTTCTATTTTGGTCAAGCTTCAAAAATGGCATATATAGCTATTTGTCTTGGTAATATTTTCATTTTTGCACATTTCTTCAACAATATCAACATGTTGGCAGCCAAGTACATGGCTTGAAACTGAAAATGGACCCCCAGACAGAGTTATTAAATTAACAAGCTGGCAAGCCAAGGATTGGTAATATTCCGCACAGAGCCTTACCAACCTAAGACAGAAATATATTGCTTTTGATAATGCATATTCCATGATGGGTAAGGAAGGCATTCTTCTCAGAATGACCTAAGACAAGCTGAGCCTTGTTAATGAAATAAAAAATGGGGAGAGGCAGAGAGCCTTTGGGGCTGCTTGGCAAGAATCTGGAATGGGCCAAGGACAAGGAAATGAACTGCTTGGAAAGAATATGATATTGGCCAAGTACAAGTAAGTAGGCTTCAGGCAGGAATCTGACATTAGGCTAGAACAAAGACATAATTTTAAGTAGGAATCTAAAACTTAGCCTAGAACAAAGAAGTAATATTAGGCAGCAACCTAAATATTAAGCTAGTACAAAGAAATAATTTTAGACAGGAATATAAATTTTAGTCTAGAAAAAGGAAGTAGGCTTCAGACATAAAAATGACTTTGGGCTAGGACAGGGAAGTAGCCTCAGATACTTTGGTCATCCTGATAAGCCCTTAGAAACAGCGATCAAGGGAGTGTTTTTGTAATTGTGTTTAATGTCTTGCTTTTTCTTTGACTACTTGTGTTCATGGTATTGCTTGTTCCTGGACTATTTGCCTCTATTGTATTGCTAGGCCCTCAATCTAGAACTGAACTTAATACATGGATATAATGAAAATGGTATAAAAGCATAAAAGAAGAGGGGGGATGGGATAGGGGTTTCGAGGAAAGGGAAATGGGGAAAGGAGATGACATCTGTATTTTAAATAAATAAATCATCCAAAAAATGAAAACAAAAAATAATCAATCAACTAAACAAACAAAAGAAATATTTTCTCTCAGACAAAAATTAAACATGATCATATCCATTATGTAAATTACAAATAATGATGTACAACTGTCGTTCATTCCATCATATTTGTAAATAATATAAAGTACTCTACTTCTTATCCTAGCTAAAGAGTTTATAACTCTAAATGAATTGTGCTCTTATTTTTGTCTGTATTACCATCTAAAAACCATCCTTTTAACTCTGTATCAACTCTTTCAATGCTAAACAACTTGAGTTTGATTATGACACTATAACTAGTCTTCAACTCAGTCAGAAATATGAGAATGAATTGAATATTACCTGAATATTTAGGAAGCCCCAAAACATACCTTCCAAGACTTAAACAAATTGAAGAAACAGCTGACTACCTGGACAATCCCTTATTCTTCCAAACATTGGAGCACCTGTCCTCACCCTTTGGGAAATCAGCCATCTGGCAGACCCTGAAATGAAGTAGAACTATGAAAGACTAGCTTATCCTGTCTTGTCAGAGCTTAGCAGTAGACTATACCACATCTGTTTATCCTTGGACAGTATTTTGTCTGCAAAAGATATAGGCAATTTCTCCCCAGTGGCTACCATGGCATCTTATATTATAGGTCAAAATCAGGAGATGGTGAAAAAGCACTGTATCAATGGTTAATATTTGTTTAGATTGTTTAATTGCTTTGAAGTGCTTTAATTACCAATAAGCAACCTTGCCTGGAGGTAAAGATGGTTAATATCTTCTTTGAACAGTTAAGGGGATACTGTCAGGAGCAGACATGTTTCTAATCAAAATTTCTAATATTAATGAAATTATTAAATGCCAGAATCTATGAACTTCTGATGTTTCTGAAAAAATGACTAAAAGGCCATAAAAAGACTAGATCAAAGCCTCAAATGAGTTGCATAGGCACAATGCCTATCTATGACTAACAATAGTCTCTGTATGATTAGAAGGCTCAGCTTAACTGAAATTCTGACTGAATCAATTTGAAAGGTTGTATGCAGCAAGACCATCAGGAATAAATAGCAGTTCCTGAAGATGTTCTGGAAGCAAGTCTCTGGACACCATCAGGAAGAAGGCTGGAACAGTAGACCAGTTCAACATCTCTAAGAATGAATGTTGTCAAAGCTGTACATTCTGTAATATATAATCTCACAGCCAATATTTTAGTCCCATTAAGATATTTGCATAAATTGTTCAAGGTTCAGAGATCAGTTAATGATGAAATTTTGCTCTTTGTTTGAGCAGGTAAAACACAACTGTCTTTTTTATGAGCTAATTTCATCAATAAGCAATTGTAATAAATCTTCATTCATGCCATATGAAGGAGGGCTGGACGAATCTTAAGGATTCCATAACCAAGAAGATTTATTGTGTCATTTAAGCTGACGTGTTGGCTAGAGACATTTTTATGTCTAAGCCAGTTACTGGGCTGTTCCCATGTCAAGAAATGAGCAGATCAACCTACCTGTTCTGTTGGATTTTCTCAAATTTTTTAAGATCTTCAGGGGTCTTCCCCTGTCATATCTGATTGATATCACTCTGGAAGGGGTCCAAAGAGTTTTCTCCTTTCCTGTCAACACAAATACAGAGCCATTCTCCAAAAATAGCATGTAGTTGGTCCAGTAACCATAAATCATTAAAGTTATAGCTTGACCTCTTTCCCAGAGGAATTTTAATATAATCACCAACCTTATAACTACATGCATTTTGGTAATTAAAGCAGTTCAAAGCAATTAAACAATCTAAACAAATATTAACCATTGATACAGTGCTTTTTCACCATCTCCTGCTTTTTCACCTATAATTTAAGATGAGAAGCCTCAATTTGTTATACATCTATGTGGTTTACTGGGTTGCGTGCATTTTGTAATTATCTGTCAGGATGGGGAAACTAGGCAGTGATGGCCCATGCTGATAGCAGGCAATTAAAGCCAGAGGTGATGGCTCCTGGTATAACTTGGGCAGTGATGGTACCTAATATTATCAGGTAGGTGCTGATGGCACCTACTATCAGCCCCTGCTGCTGGCAGAAATCAATTAAAGCCAGGGTTTTACAGTAGGAAACATTTTTTTGACTTGCATAGCTTTTAAGTATGCTCACAATAAACTGCTTGAAGGGACATTATACTCCAGAAGCTTGAACTGGCACCAGCTAGCTAAGCTGTGCTGAACATGGTTTCCTTCTTTCCACTCACCAACCATTACTCTGATAGCACTAGTGTTCACAGAGACCCCCGTACCCCACAGAAGCACCCAAGAAACATTTGAACAAATGGGTAGACAATCTGGGTTCCAACAAGTTGACACATGAAAAATTAAACAACACAAGCATTTTACAGTGTAAATGTCAGATCTGGGGAATATTTATTCTAAAGACACACACTAAATGCCAGGTAGCACATTCCTGTATATTTGTAGCCATTTGGTTCATAGTTTGGGTTAATATAAGAGCTCATTTAATACCTCTAAGCCATTTTGCTTCTCATGTTAGGAACATGTTGCTGTCCTTATAGGAATGTCTGAAGTTTACTGGAGAGATTTTACAATTCATAAACAAAAGTATCCTAGGAAAATACCTCTTTATCTCCTTTCTTCTGACCACAGACTATTGTGGAGAGCTAACACATATGGATACAAATGTGAAGCAATTCTTCCTGGGAGGGTTCTATTATTGGAATTTTTATCCCACTAACCATCAGTGAGAACTGGTTTGACCTTTCCATTCTGTGGTGGTTTGAATAGGATTGACCCTCCATAACCTCCTATGTTTGCATGCTTGGTCAGCAGGGAGTGGCACTATTAGGAGGTGTGGCTTTGTTGAAGTAGGTGAGGTCCAATTAAAGAAAGTGTGTTATTGAGGGTGGGCTTTGAGATTCCAGATGCTCAAGGCAAGCCCAGTGTCTCATTCTCTTCCTTTTGTTTGCCAATCTGGATGTAGAACACTCAGCTACCTCTTGAGCAGCATGTCTACCTGCATGCTACCATTCTTTGAACCACAATAAAAATGGACTAAACTACTGAATTGTAAGCCATCTCCAATTAAATATTTCCTCACAAGAGTTGCCATTGTCATTGTTTTTCGCAACAGGAAAAGAAACCCTAACTAAGACATACCCTTACTTCTCACTCCTGATAAATCTGTTGATCACACTAATGAGAACATGCTAAAAAGCCATTGCCACAAAATTCAGTAGAGGTAGAGTGTCATTTTTTATTGGATATCTTATTTATTTACATTTCAACTGTTATCCCATTCCCCCTTCCACTGCTTCTATGAGAGTGCTACCCCACGCATCTACCCACTCACCCACTCCCACCTCATCACCTTGGCATTCCCCTACAGTGGGGCATTGAGCCTTCACAGGACCAAGAGCCTCTCTTCCCATTGTTGCCTGACAAAGTCATCCTCTGTTACATATGTGGCTGGAGCCATGGGTCCCTCCATGTGTACTATTTGGTTGGTGGTTTAGTACCTGGTAGCTCTGGGGTGTCTGGTTGGTTGATATTGTCGTTCTTTCTATGGGGTTGCAATCCCCCTTCATCTCCTTCAGTCCTTTCTCTAACTCCTCCACTGGGGTCCCCATGCTCATGCTCAGTCCAATGGTTGACTGCAAGCATCTGTCTTTGTATTTGTTAGGCTCTGGCAGGGTTGGAGAGATGGTTCAGCCATTAAAAGTTAGTCTCATAACCAAAAATAAAGTTTCATTTTTCAAAACAGATCTGATTGGTAATAAAGTAATCCTCTTTTTTTCCCCTTAACTTGGAGCCATAAAAATTACCTTAGTCCACTTGGTCAAATACCTTACCATTGAATTTCTGATAACTCCTTGTACCTTTCCTACTAAACTGTAACTATACTGACTTTTCATTTGCAATTTAGTTTCATTTCTTATTTTACTGAAGACACATAGATTTTTTATTTGAATTTTTCATTTTCTATTACATGATTTAATGTGATGTCAGTGGCTCAGCCTTTGGAACTCTGAACATATGCTTTGTCTCACAAGCACATGAGGATGAGAAACTCAGCAGTCTGAAAGAATATAGAGATGCCTGATGCTTCCCAAGTACATCAAAGACACAAAGCAGAGTTCATGTTCGACTTTGCTCCCTATTATCTTCTCTGATTATTGGATGTGCAACATAAATGTGCATTCAATCTCATTTAAGGTAGGTGAAGTTACTGACTATGTCATTATAAATGTCATAGCATTTTCCTCTTTACTCTGACCCAGTCTCCACACACTCATACTCTCAGAATGTTTTTGTCTTATAACAATGCAGATACTATCTGAGTCTAGAATGTTAAGAGCTACATGGGACATAAAAATTTATCCAATTTTCTACCTCAATTCATAGTTAGTTGCAGAAAAAAAGTCACAAATGAAGTTAAATATCTAAATTCAGTTTTTGTAAAATGATGGAACAGACTGTATTGTTTTTCTAAAATAAAAATATGATTTTCATTTTACATTGGTTTACATACAAATAGGGATAAGGGTTTTTGTGCAATACTATATTGACTATACTAAGATTTTAAAGATGTCGCCAACCAATCCTACTGATTAATGTATTAGTGAAATTTAAAGAGTTTCAGAAGATAGTTTAGCAGAGCTATCATTAGAAACCCATAAGTCTTCAGTGAAGAGGATATAATAGGGTTCATAATGTACTACCAAGTGGGAGGTACAGACCTGACTGCTATGCATAAAGGAAACAACTGACCCCATTGTGCTTTAGGTTGTGCAAGCTCTGGGAACATATAAAATCTAATGATTCAAGGTGCTTAAAAAGTATTATAAAGGCTGGTGTGAAGATGCAGCAGTTGAAGACTACATTCAGCTTTTTTTTTTTCTTTTTATACATGCATGTAATTAAAATGTTATAAAAGCAAAAAGGAGGAAGGGGATAGGATGGGAGTTTCTAGGGAGGGAAAATGAGGAAAGGGGATGAATCTGAACTGTAAATAAATAAAATATTCAATAAAAAATAAAGAGTGAAAAACTGGTACATCTTACCATTATAAGTTGGATTCCTAGAACCTACATTGAGCAATAACTATTTCTAAAACATTCAGTACCTTCTTCTGGAATACACAGAGCACTATAATCACATAAAATCTACCCATCCCCAGGCACGGACATATAATTAAACAATCTAAAAATAACATTATGGAATTTCAAAGTTAGATAACTGGCATGGAGGATAAAAGAAAAAGTGTGAAATGAGCATTGTGAAGAGAAAGGAGTCCATGGTCATTGGAGCATAGAATTTGGAAAAGAAATGACAGAGTTGAATGTTCTTCTACAGAAAAGCAAATGTTAGGCACCACGGGGGCTAGTGGTTAACCACTAATATATATATATATATATATATATATATATATATATATATATATTATATAATTGATTTATATATAAATCAAATATATAAGTTCAGTGATGACTTTGGCTGGCTGTTATAAAATAACAGCAGATTCAGACTGAGTGGCAGACTCTTGCAGTTTCTTTTAAATCGAACTACTTTTGCTGATTTGTGAATGGTGTTTGTGAGAGGATCAAGCTGCTTGCTGCTGATTCATGTGAACTAAACTGTTGATATCCTGACAATGCAAACTGGATATGCTCCAAAGAGCTATTTGTAAATAGGTCCACAATGTTCTTTGCTCTATTACCATTTCTTTTCCACTACCTCTGGTGGGCAATGGGCTAGAACGGACATTAAAACATTTTAAAACCATTATTAAAAGTAGTTTTAAAAAACTAATCTACAGAAGAACATAAAAACCAAGGTGAATTTTGTGACACAGTTTGATAAGTCAACTAACAGACTTTGTTGTTCAAGACCCTTTATAAAACTTTTGGGTATTCAAAGAGAAGTGGTTCACCTAAGTGTAAACTTCATATATGATATTCTGGAAAAATACTCTAGTTTTATCTCAATTTTCACTTCATTGAAGATATTTAATCTTATTAGATTACTCAGATTACTGAAGAAGTAAGAATCTTTTTGATTTCTCTGAAATAGAAGCAGGAGAAACAACAACTTCATCATATTTATCTGTATAATACATTCCCTTCTATAAACCTATAAAACATATATTAGCATCTTATTAAATACAGCTATTAAAATGTGAGGTAGATATATAATTCACTAAATTTGACAATTATGGTGACACTCTATTTATACCTTTTGAGGCTCTGCATTAAATGATATACTTAAGTCTCTGGAGTAAAGAATATGGTATTTGCAACATGCATTGTTTTATATATTTGTTAGTCTGTTTGTTTTTAATACCAAAGGCTGACTGAAAAACCTTCAAAACCACATGCAATCCGGCTCCATATATCTTTACATATGAGAATTTCTTTGTATAAAATAAATATATCAAAACCCCAAGTCATAAAATAATACAAGTCTTATTATATAATAAGACTTATAATAATATAAGTCTTAACAGCAAAAGGAAGGACAATGTTCATGCAACTGACGTCTCGTTACTATTCAGAGTTTGTTGCTGAAAATCAGATCTGAAATGAATTTTGTCTGTTGTTTGCTTTTTTGTTGTTTGTTTGATTGCTAAAGATATGCCATCTTACTAAAGATAGAAATTCTGTGTCTCAAGTCAAAGCTTTCCTAGCCTTAGTTTTAAACAGCTGAGTTTAGCTCAATGTTTTAAAAATAGGACCACCTGAATAATTTTGATGTATAGAACACCATGTTTCTACATCACATTTAAGATTTCAATTTTGAGGAAGATATTATTCATTTATAGTCCCAACGTTTCTGTTTTACATATGCAATGACCACTGCAGTGCAGGCAGCTATTAGGAGAGACATAGAGTAATTTGGAGTAAACCATAAATCACTTGAGCTTTTTGGTTCCCTTTTCGATTAGATAATCCAATCTACTTAAATGCTTTAATTGAGTTTTAAGGTTGGGTGTTTAATCTGTGATTCTTGTAAATTACATTGAAGTTCCAGAATTTAATTATAAAAAGATGAGATTCCTTTTCTGAATAATAAAAAAAGTATCAATTTTATGAGATAATAAGAACACTTGGGATCAAAAATTTAAGAAACTACATTATTTTTTATTTTGTTAAGGTTACCAAGTGTAGAATATTCGACTATGCTCTTAATGTATTAAATAGAAAAACAGTGACCCATTTCTTTATTACATCTTCATAATCAATTTGTATCTCTCTTCCAAATAGGATTTTTGTTGCTTCGCTATCCCACCAGCAGACAGGAACGACACAACACGGGATTCTTCTCAACGCGGTTTATTCAGGAACTTTTTCATTCTTCTCTCTCTGGAAGCCTCCATCCCCGTTTTGTCCAGTCCTTTTATGCCCCCTGCCTGTCCACCCCAAGCCTGCCACGTGGGCATATATCATAGATGTGCATCAAATGGCCTGATTTTGTGTAGCAGCGAACCTGTGCAGTAGTTCTGCTTACTTGGCTTTTCTGGGGTGGATAAGGAAGTCAGGTGCTAGTCGTGAGACTTGGCGGCCATCCAGGGCGCACCATCTTCGGTTGGCCACCACACCCGCTCCTCACAGATTTTTAGTGAGAGTTCTCTGTTTAATGTGTTTAATTGAAGTAATCAATAATCAATAGTCAACATTATTCACAAACAATTCAATAAAAGGTTTTAGGAGAAAAAGATAAAAGCAAAAAGTAATTTCTCATTCACATTAACATCAATAACTTTATTTCAAATTAAATCATAACTTGATAATGAATCCAAAGTAGGTATCACTGAAAAATTTTGAAAGACATAGATATTACTATTGTTGAGAAAAGGAAGTAATGATAGTTCTAATAAGCAAGAATAATTTGAAGATTTAATTAATGTTATAAGTTTGACAAGGGTTTTCCAGTTTTCTCTTCTACATGAGTACTTAGTATGTTATTGTGCAAAATGACTTGATAGTTTTATTTAGTGGATACTGATTGGGTAGAAACTGTAAGATAAAAATGTACAATCTGCATCTAGTCAGACAGGTCCATGATTCCTACACTTCAAATCAGAGGTGACTCATCACCTAACATCTGAGGTACAAGGTCAGAGTTCTGTTAGAAGAAGTGTGTAATTTTCAAACGCTAGTAATAATAGAAATAAAATATTAAATAAAATTATTTAGGTACCAAGCAATGAAAGATTAGAAACAACCCCAAAGGGTAAAGGAATGAAAACTGTATCAATTAAAACTAATGAAAAGGAGGAAAATACACCAGAAGATGCTGACAAAGTAAATAATTTAAATTGGAAATAGTTCTACTCAAAGATCAAGCTATACTGCTCCTGATCATATACCCAAAAACTGTTCCACAGTATCACCAAGACACAGGCTCAACTATGTTCATAGAAACCTTATTTATAATAGTCAGAAACTGGAAACAACCTAGATGTCCCTCAACTGAAGAATGAATAAAGAAAATGTGGTACATCTATACAATGGAATACTGTTCAGCTATTTAAAACAAAGATATCATGAAATGTGCAAGTAAATGGATGGAATTAGAAAATATCATCTTGAGTGAGATAACAGAAACCCAGAAAGACACATATGGTGTTTACTCACTTATAAGTGAATATTGGTCATTAAACACAGGATAACCAAGCTACAATGCACAGATAAAAAAAAAAAAACAAAAAAACAACAACAACAAAAAAAACTAAATAAGGAGGACCCAAAAGAAAATATGTGAATCTCACTCAGAACAAAAAAACAAAATAGTCATAAGGTGACTGGAGGGCGAGATGTGGGTGAGAGATGGGGTGAGAAAGGGAATGGGGATCAGATGTGAGGAGAAGGAGTGTGGCAGAGGGTTGAGAATGAGAACAGCAAACAATTTGGTACAACTCTGGGAGTAGCTTGAGACCTAGTATAAAGTCTGGGACATCTATGAGAGTTACCCTAGCTGAGACTCCTACTATCAAGGGCTATGAAAACTGAAATGGTCATCTCCTGTAGCCAAGAGGAACTTTCACTAGAAGGAGCAGGATATCCACTCACCTACATGACCCTCAACCCAAAATTTGCCCTGCCTACAAGATACACAGAAATAAAGGTGTTAGAGATACTGAGGGTCCAGCCAAACAATTACTGACCCAACTTAAGAAACACTCTACGTAAAAGAGTCAATCCCTATCATTATTAATGATGGTCTGCTATGCTTACTAAGAGGAGCCTTACATGACTGTTTCCTAACAGGCTTTATCCAGCAGCTAATGAAAACTGATGCAGAGACCCATTGCCAAATATCAGGCAGTACATGGGGAGTCTTATGGAAGAGTGGAGGATAGAAATGAGCAAACTGGTTGTTACTACAAAATACTACCAAAAAACCTAAAAAGACAAGTAACCAGGGCCCACAAAGGTTGAAAGAGACTGAACCAACAACCAAGAGTACACAAGGGCTGGACCTAAGCCCCCTCCACATTTGCAGCAGATATGCTGCTAAGTCTTCATGGTATTTCCTAACAATTGGGGCAGAAGCTGTCTTTGACTCTGTTGCCTGCCTCTGAATCTCCTTCCCAAAACTAGACTGCCTGGGTGGGCCTAACTGGGAGATGATGTACTTCGTCATACAGTGACTGAATGTCAGAGGGTGGGGTGGTACCCAATGACTGCTTCCCCTTCTTTGGAGAGAAGGGGCTAAGAGAGAAGGTGATTTGTAATGGTGGTACTGGGAGAAGACCAGGGAATGAAAGGGGTGTGAAGTGAATGAATAAATTAATTTTAAACATCAGACAACATTTATCTATATTATCACAGTAACTATTTTCAAAAGAAATTAGCTTTCTATGTAGAAGCATAAAGCATTCATTAACTAAAACTTTGTATTCCTCATATTAATAACAGAAACAAGGACAAAAAAGGACTGTTTAAATTGCAACGACCTTCTCCATGCAATGTATAGCATTTATTCCCATTGGGTCAATGCTAAAGTATCTCTTAGAAGATATAAAATTTATAGGATTGATTTATCTTACACAATTTGGAATCTGTGTTGTCTAGAAGGTAAAATCAAATTAAATGAGCAAGAGAACATATATAAATTGTTAAACAACAAACAAAACAGTTATTAGGATCAGTGCAATGGTTGTCTCCGTGCCTTCACAAAAATATTATTAAGTAATGACTCTATATATAGTTGTCTGTAATTCAAAGAGTATCCATGGAACACTCTCATAATGCTGAACACACAGCAAATTAAATACTCACCATAATGACTTCCATGTTATCTCTACAGCAAATAATAACAGTACATTAATTATATTTTGGAAGGTGGTAATTGAATTAGGTACAATACTAAGCACAACAACAATAGCAATAAAATTCAGAGCAGAACTCAGTGACAATGATCAAGAAATGATATGTGAATTGAAGGAATAACTCCTTCAGCTAAACACATTTCTGCACAAAATGGGTATAATGTAAGGAAAAATAAGAAAGGATTCTGGAAGAAATTATACCAAATGGAAACAAAGGAACTACATGATTCTACCCAAGTTGAGCCAACAGCTATTGCTAGGACAAATGACTGTTTATAGAAGCAAGGACTAAGAAAAAAGAAAAAAAAAAAAAAAAACAGAGGGAAAAGATCCAAAGTACCAGGTCCATGCACCTGCAACCTCTCAGATCAATTGAAGCTTGTTATTTACCTAGAATGCAATAGGGGGTCAGGGGCTTGATTTGAGTAGGCAAAGGATTTCTAATATCATAGTAACAGAACTAATGAATGTGGTAACAAAAAAAGGAAGAACAGAAAAATTTATCAGAATCAAAGAGCAAGATTTTTTTTTGGATTTGCTAATCACCAATAGGTGAAGAGGTATAAAAATCAGAGGCGATGTGTACCAAGCCCCTCCCAGTATGTACTGTCCACCAGGGTGCTTCCTGTATCTCCTCTACCCATGGCCTTTCTACTCCTCCTCACCTACAGCACTGCTTTCCTCTGGCCAACTCCGCCCTTCCTCGTTCTTAGATTTACCCCTCTACCTTTGAAATGGCTCTTCCCAAAGCCTTAAAGACCTAGTCTCAGATATCAAGGCTGTTCTCTGTGTCTCCTCTTTCTTGCCCTCTCTAGGCTGCTCACTCAGATCTTCACTGCTTGACCTTTCCTCACCCGAGGCCCCCATCAAGGCTTTTGGATCAGTCATACTGGACAGGAAGAGTCACATAGGCTGCAGTCCTGTGCATCTTCCCATCATTTGATGTTTCTGTCTTCCCCTGCTTCTGTTCATATCGATCCCCTTGACTGTTCATGTGTACATCTAGCTAGAGAGCTTTTCTTCCACACCTCAGCTCTCTCAACATGAATTCACCTCTCAAAAGGTAGCTAGATGCAGAGCTTTGCTCTAGGAACCCTGCTTGCTTGCTTGTGTTCTTTCTTTCTTTCTTTCTTTCTTTCTTTCTTTCTTTCTTTCTTTCTTTCTTTCTTTCTACTTTTTTATTGAATATTTTATTTATTTACCTTTCAGATGTTATCCCCTTTTCTTATTTCCCCTCCCTAGAACTCTCCTAACCCATCTCTCCTCCTGCTTTTTGTTTTTATACCATTTTAATTACTTGCAAGTATTAAGGTCAGTTCTAGGTTGAGGAACTAGCAATAAAATAGATGCAACTAGTCAAGGAACAAACAAGACAATAAACACAAATAGTTGAAGAACAAGCAAGGCAATAAGCAAAATTCAGTGAACACTCCTATGATCACTGTTTCTAAAAGCTTATCAGGATGACCAAAATATCTGAGCCATCTTCCCTGTCCTAGCCCAAAGTCATTTTTGTGTCTGAAGCCTACTATCTTGTTCTAGCCTAAGATTTATATTCCTGCCTGAAATTACTTCTATGTTCTAGCTTAATATTTAGGTTCCTGCCTGACATTACTTCTTTGTTCTAGCTTAATATTTAGATTCCTGCCTGATATTACTTGTATGTTCTTTATACTATTCAAATTATTGGAAAGAGGTTCAGAGTTTAAGAGTGAGGAGCCATCTTGAGTGTCATGCCAAATACTCTTGGATTCATGCTAGTTCTAAAATGTACAGTGGTAGTCATTATAATTAGGAAAAAGTTAAAAAATACTTGCAGTGTATTTGGCATAATTCTAACACCTCTCTGGGTAGTTTAACTTTACATAGTGAGCTTATGAATTTAAAGAAAGCTGCTCTGCTGAGCATTGATGTGGTAGATACTGCTGATAAAATTACCCCTGTCGTGACATCAGTATTTCTATTTTGGTCAAGCTTCAAAAATGGCATATATAGCTTGATCATGCTATATAGCTTTTGTCTTGGGAATACTTTTATTCCTGCCCATCATGTTAAAGAGTATCTTTAACTACCTCAACACATTGGTAGCCAAAGTACATGGCTTGAATCTGAAAATGAACCCTCAGACAGAGTCACTAAATTAACAGGCTGGCAAGCAAAGGATGAGTAAGATTCTGCACAGAGCCTTACCAACCTAAAACAGAAGTGCTTTGCTTTGGAAAATGCATATTCCATGATAGGTAAGGAAGAAATTCTTGTCAGAATGACCTAAGACAGGCTCAGTCTTGTTAATGAAATTAAAAAGTGGGAGAGGTGGAGAGCCTTTGGGGATGCTTGGCAGGAATCTGACATAGGCCAAGGACAAGGAAGTAGGCTTCAGGTAGGAATTTGACATTAGGAACACTACTTTCTAAGGGAAAATGTTCTCTTATGGTCACTCCTAGAAAAAGGGGGACTTTTGTTCTCTCACTCCTTGTCCCAGTAGGGTGCTCTTCAGAAAGTCCATTCACCCCATAGTTTCAAGTTCAACATGACCCTGTTGTTGGAAAGGCCAAATTGTGCTTTCTGTCTAACTCTCGGTTCCCTGTCTTTACCTATTACATCCTGAATTATCATCAGAATAGATGGGTGTCTTATCCTGACACCTCATCAGAACCCTGAACCATTGTCTCCATAAATAAATGACTGCTACAGAAAGACCTGGATCACCTTTGTTCCTCTTCTTGTTCTTACCCAGCTATTAAGCAAACAAATCTTTATGTATTTTTATTTTATTTTTCATTTATGACTATCAGGTTGTGCTTGCTAATTTTGTATATAAATTTGGCTAGAACCCCAAATGTAATTATTTGGACAGACATTCTATACACAATCATGAAGACATTTCTTAAAAACAAGATTAACCTTTGAATCAATAAACTTTGCATTAAGTGCCTATCAAATAGGTGAATTTCATTTACTCAGTTGAAGAATAAAAGACCAGTGTCTCTAAGGAAGGGATGATTCTGCATAGATATCACCTGTGACCTTGGGCTCCCATGTCAACTCTTTCCTGGATCTGTAGTTTAACATTCTGTTTCATAGTTTCAAGTTACCCTTGTCAGATTAAATTGCATTAAACTGAATCAAAATGAATGAAATGGTCAAAATTTCAATGGAGAAAAAAATATTTATTGATGCAGTTTTGGAATTATAACTCTACAATTAAAAGAACCAATTCATTAAACCTGCTCACATAATATGAGTATATGTGGGTACACATACACAGACATACACACATACACACACAGAGGTAGACACAAATTTGTTTGTTTCTCTAATAAATTACAAGTCTTTTAAAATAAAAAATTGAGGTAATGCAAATTTCTTGATACATTAGGTATGTCTATTAAAAAGTACCTGAGTCATATATCACTTCAGAATGTGGTAATTGAATTTCAAACTTGCTACACATCAGGCAATTAAATTTATATGCAGTCAAAACAAGTACAAAATAACAAAATATGAGTTTCATAAGGAAGTTTATATTAACAACTAGAAATATAATATAAAGTGATTTAAGAAGCTGGAGTCATTTGCTAAAATGATTTAGTCCTTGCCATGCAAATATGAGTGTCAGAGTTTCAATGTCTAACACTTCTGTAGAAAGTTAAGGGCAACTTGTCATCCCAGTGCTGGGGAGAGGAAGACAAGACTACAGGAAAGTGCTTCTCGGCTACTCTTTTTTTTTTTTTCTTCTTCTTCTTCTTCTTCTTCTTCTTCTTCTTCTTCTTCTTCTTCTTCTTCTTCTTCTTCTTCTTCTTCCCAGAATCAGCAAGCTCTCAGTTCAGTGAAGAACATGCCTTAAGTAATAAAATAGAGGGTTCTTAGTGATGTCACACAGAGATAAATACACACACACACACCTAGTGTATGTGTGTGTGTGTGTGTGTGTGTGTGTGTGTGTGTGTGTGAGAGAGAGAGAGAGAGAGAGAGAGACAGAGAGACAGAGAGAGAGACAGAGACAGAGACAGAGAGACAGAAAGATAGGGACAGAGACAGGAACAGTGAAACAGACTTACACCATCATGCAGAGAAAGAGAATTGAAACCACAAATTTTATAGAAAGCATAGTTTAGATGTTTAGTAAAAAGGAAACTTAAATAGACAGGGAGATCAAATGTTTAAAGGTAAAGTTTGCCAAAATAATCTTTTCAATGTTATTTCAGTGAAAAAAATCACTAAATACTCTCTGAAATAATAGAAACTATCATGTTTTTTAATTTTGGTCCTGAAAGCTTAATTCAGCAATTTTTTGACTCTGAAAGAGAAAGATAAGGATGGAAAATGATTTATGTAATGATGAGAATCATGTGGGTAGACAAATGCTATTAGGCAAACTTGATATGCAAATAAATAAAGAAGCTATTCTAACACAGTAGTGGGCATGAAAAAATATATGGACATTGAAATCAAGAGCTATTCAAATTTTGTTTTCTGGTTTGGATTTTAGTGAATCCTAGACAGATTGTCCTTTTAAGTCAGAGAATTACTAGTTATTGATGCCATGCACAGAGAGTCAATAGCATAATGGATACTCAGAAAATTTCGACCCACAGGCATTGTGGGAGCAATTTTAGGTCTCAGAAAATGAAGGTCGTGCCTTGTGGTTTATGAGTAGCCCACTACATTGGCACTTCCTGCAGGCCATCTGTCCCTGATTCACCAGTTACAGTAAGAGGAGTAAATTTTAAAGAAATGTGGGAGTATTTAGATAAGGGGTAAGGTTTGTTAAAGTATGCCCATTATACACCTGAGGAATGTGTCCATTCATGGTTCTCTGGGGCCCAAGTGTCTGGAAATTTGAGTAGGTAAACTTCCTGGGACAAGTGAGAATTTCTGGGTATAGTATTCTTTTAGAATCTTGGAACGTAAGGAGTCTGTTAAGGGTTAGAATTTTTTTTGTAGTGGGTATGACTGGGAACCAAGCTTCTGTGGGTTACCCTTTTTATCTAAATAGATTTTTCTTATATTGTATATACTGAGTATAGTTTCTCTTCTCTCTACTTTGCCCAGTTCCTCTCCACATCCCATCCCTTCCAGATCCACTCTCTTTCTGTTTCTCATTACAAAACGGACATCCAAGTAGTGACATATATCTTTAATCCAAGCATTCTGGAGACAGAAGCAGGTAGATCTTTGTGTTTGATGTCAAGGGGTCTACAGCCATGTATACCCAGAAAACTCTGTCTTAAACACTACACACACAGACATACTCACACGCGCGCATGCTCGCGCGCGCGCACACACACACACACAAAGAAAAGAAAGAAAATAATTGAAACAGGTTTCTAAAGGTTAATTATTATAACAATACAACAATATAATATGTTAAATATTGGACTATGAAAAATACAAAAAGAAGGAAAGAAATGGATATGAATCTCAAGACCTATGCTCTTATACACTCAGAGATTTCATAAAAATAATAATGTAAAAGTCAATAGGTTAAAAAGAAATATAAAGAAAACTGATAAAATAGTAGAATTCCTGACATGGAATTATGAAACAGGGAATCTCCAAAGATGCCACTAAGGATGCCACAGGGTTTATTTTCTGCTGACCATCTACTTCTGGGTATGCAGCCTACCCCATAAGAAGAGTTTGTTTCCCAGGTGAGATTCTTGAGATTCAGATTTAAGTGATTATAATTTGGAGATAGCTTCTGTGTTAGGAAACAGGCATTTGTCTACTGCTCCATTAGGAACTAAGACTCCATTTGATGCAAACTCATGCAGTCTGTGTACATGTAGCCTCAGTCTCCATGAGTTGATATGGGTGTCAATTTTGTTGATTTAGAGGCCATTATTTCTTTGGAGTCTTCCACCCCCTCTGACTTTTAGACTCTTTCTTCTCTTCTGCAGGATTTCTTAAGCCCTGATTAGGGGTTTTGATAAAGACATCCCATTTGAAGCTGAGTATGATATGATTGCTTACCCTCTATATATTATATGGCTGTGGGTATCTATATTCATTCTAATCTGTCTTAGAGTTTCCATTGCTGTGATAAAATACCATGCAATGAGAACTTCGCCATTCTTTAGTGTCATGAGTTAATTGCTTCTGAGATAGCAAGGAGGCATCTACTACTCAGAGCACAGTCCAAGAGGTTGTAAAACCATTAACCAAAGGTCATAAAAAGAGAACTAATGACTTACTATAGCTACTAGACAGAAGATAAGATATTGACTGGGTTTTATCTATACAAAACTTCACTATTACCTTGGTTACAAAAGTTATGGCTCTTAATTCTCCATGAATTTGAGGAGCTGGTGACAGATGATGTATGTTTAGCAATATTATTCTTCATGAATATACATGTAAACATTCTCTGTTGTAACCTTCTTATTTGATTTTTGATTTTATTTTATGTGTAAACTTGTGATAAACCTTTTACCATGTGATCATGTATTCTAAAAGATGTATAAGTGCTGAGGACAAAGACAGATGGGCACTCCTTATCCCTGTTTTCCTTACTCTGGATTCCCTTAACTGCTTATTTCCCCTTTTTCTTAATTTCCTTTTTCTTATACTTTTTTTCCTTTTTTTATTGGATATTTTATTTACATTTCAGATGCCATCCCCTTTCCCCATTTTCCCTCCCTAGAAAACACCTATCCCATGCCCCCTTTTCCTTTTTGCTTTTATACAATTTTTTAAAAAATGTTAATCAAGAGCTTTATAAGTTTGGTAATGCTCAATCAGAAGTGTAAACCAATACACAATCTAGATATATCAACTATCTTTGACTGGTGGAGACACGTGAACATCTGCCTCCATGTCCCCCCTCTTTTTCTCTCTCTTTCTCATCACCTAGCTTCTCCTCTCTTTCTTCTTTTTCTCTCCTTGCTCCTTCTCTTCCTCTCGGTACTCCTCACACCTTAGCTCCTCCTACATATCACCCTTTCTGTTAAAATAAAACTTTTCTCTCAAAATACATTTAGAGCATAATTATGCCTATTTGTACCAGTGAGGTACAAGGTATTCTTAATACCCAGTCCATCATTTTGTTGACTAACCAAAACCTCTGTCATCGCTCCTAACTAAAATACTTAGTTCTGAACCTGGCTTTCTTTCTTGGCTTTAGAATGAATGTCAGCTGAAAACCATCCACTCAGATCTTTTCTCTCAAAGTAAATAGCCAGGATTGGCTATGAGACTATAAGTTTTCAACCCAGTCAGAAATCCAGAATGACTGAGTTAACTATAATTGTGGGAAGCACAAAGCATAGTTTCTAAAACTTAGACAATTTATAGAGACCACTGAACACCTGGACAGCCCCTATACTACAGAACGTTGGAGCATCAAATCTTCAGCCTTCTGGCCCAGGATCATCTGACAGACCTTAGTGATGTAAAATTATTAAGGGCTGATTACTCTTTCTAGGCAGATATAATTAGTCGACTATTCTGCAAGTGTGTCCTTTTCTGGACAGTAATTTGTCTGTAGATGGAAAGAGGCAATTCTTGTCTAGTGGTTGTCTCACCACAACTGGAGTAACTCCAAAGATGCTCAATTTCTTCTTAGAATTCAATACAGGAAGCTGTCAGGAGCAGACAGGTCTCTAATCAAAATGAACATTAATACAGAAATGTTTGTGACATCAATTCTGTAGACTTTTGACATTTTGAAAAGCAGCTACCCATGTAAGGTAATCTGGACTGTTGTCTGTTGACTCCACTCAGCTATTTCTAAATAAAACATAGGAAACACCCTAACAATAACTCCAAGTCATGGATTTCCTATAGTCCCTTAATTCACAGGCTGACCATTTCAAATCAGTTAAAAAAGTTAAAGAAGGACTGGGTCTAAGCCTTGTATTCCTAAATGTGTTATACTGGTACAATGCCTATGAGAGTATCAATATTCATCTCACTTTTATATCAATAAGAAGCTCATACCAATAAAAACCTTAAAATGTGTAATCAAAGTAAATTGGTGCCATTTAATTTTTGTATCCATTCCTCTGTTGAAGGGCATCTGGGTTCTTACCAGCTTCTGGCTATTATAAATAAGGCTGCTATGAACATAGTGGAGCATATGTCTTTGTTATATGTTGGGGCATTTTCTGGGCATATGCCCAGGAGTGGTATAGCTGGGTCCTGAGGTAGTGCTATGTCCAATTTTCTGAGGAACCGCCAGACTGACTTCCAGAGTGGTTGTACCAGCTTGCAACCTCACCAACAATGGAGGAGTGTTCCTCTTTCGCCACATCCTCTCCAGCATCTACTATCACCTGAATTTTTTGATCTTAGCCATTCTGACTTGTGTGAGGTGGTATCTCAGGGTTGTTTTGATTTGCATTTCCCTGATGACTAAGGATGTTGAGCATTTCTTAAGGTGTTTCTCGGCCATTTGTGTTTCCTCAGTTGAGAATTCTTTGTTTAGCTCTGTACCCCATTTTTAATAGGGTTATTTTGTTGTTTGGTGTCTAATTTCTTGAGTTCTTTGTATATATTTGATATTAGCCCTCTATTGGATCTAGGATTGGTAATGATCTTTTCCCAATTTGTTGGTTGCCATTTTCTCTTATTGACAGTGTCCTTTGCCTTACAGAAGCTTTGCAATTTGATGAGGTCCCATTTGATCTTAGAGCATAAGCCATTGGTACTCTGTTCAGGAACTTTTCCCCGTGCCAAGGTACTCCAGGATCTTCCCCAACTACTTTTCTCTTAGTTTTAGTGTATCTGGCTTTATGTAAAGGTCCTTTATCCACTTGGTGTTGAGCTGTGTACAAGGGGATAAGAATGAATTAATTTGCGTTCTTCTACATGCTGACCTCCAGTTGAGCCAGCACCACTTGTTGAAAATGCTGACCTTTTTCCACTGGATGATTTTAGCTTCCATGTCAAAGATCAAGTGACTATAGGTGTTCGGGTTCATTTCTGGGTCTTCAATTCTATTCCATTGATCGTCCTGTCTGTCTCTGTACCAATACCATGCAGTTTTTATCACTACTGTTCTGTAGTACAGTTTGAGGTCCGGAATGGTGATTCCCCCAGAGGTTCTTTTATTGTTGAGAATAGTTCTAGATATCCTAGGTTTTTTGTTATTCCAAATGAATTTGTAAATTGCTCTTTCTATCTCTATGAAGAATTGATTTGGAATTTTGATGAAATTGAATATGTAGATTGCTTCTGGCAGAATGGCCATTTTTACTAAGTTAATCCTGCCAATTCAGGAGCATGGGAGATCTTTCCATCTTCTGAGATATTCTCCAATTTCTTTTTTCAGAGACTTGAAGTTCTTGTCATACATATCTTTCACTTGCTTGGTTAGATTCACTCCAAGATATTTTATTTTATTTTATTTTATTTTATTTTATTTTATTTTATTTTATTTGTGGCTATTGTGAAGGATGTCATTTCCCTAATTTCTTTCTCAGCTTGTTTATCCTTTGAGTAGTGGAAGACTACTGATTTGTTTGAGTTGATTTTATATCCAGCCACATTGCTAAAGTTGTTTATCAGGTTTAGAAGTTCTCTGGTGGAAGTTTTAGGTTCACTTAAGTATACTATCATATCATCTGCAAATAGTGAAATTTTGACTTCTTCCTTTCCTATTTGTATCCCTTTGACTTCCTTTTGTTGTCTAATTGCTTTGACTAGGCTTTCCAGTACTATATTGAATAGGTAGGGTGAGAGTAGGCAGCCTTGTCTAGTCCTTGATCTTAGTGGGATTGCTTCAAGTTTCTCTCCATTTTGTTTGATGTTGGCTACTGGCTTGCTGTATATTGCTATTACTATGTTTAGGTATGGGCCTTAAATTTCTGATCTTTCCAAGACTTTTCACATGAAGAGATGTTGAATTTTGTCAAATGCTTTCTCAGCATCTAGTGAGATGACCATGTGGTTTTTTTTTCTTTTGAGTTTATTTATGTAGTGGATTACATTGATGGATTTCCGAATATTGAACCATCCCTGCATTTTTGGGATAAAGCCTACTTAATCATGATGGATAATTGTTTTGATGTGTTGTTGGATTTGGTTTGCGAGAATTTTATTGAGTATTTTTTCATCAATATTCATAAGAGGGATTGGTCTGTAGTTCTCTCTCTTTGTTGGGTCTTTCTGTAGTTTAGGTATGAGCTTAATTGTAGCTTCATAGAATGAATTGGGTATTGTTCCTTCTGTTTCTATTCGATGAAATAGCTTGAAGAGGATTGGTATTAGGTCTTCATTGAAGGTCTGATAGAATTCTACACTAAAACCATCTGGCCCTGGACATTTTTTGGTGGGGAGATTTTTAATGACTGCTTCTATTTCTTTAAGAGTTATAGCACTGTTTAGATGGTTTATCTGCTCCTCGTTTAACTTTGGTACTTGGTATCTATCTAGAAAATTGTCCATTTCATCCAGATTTTCCAATTTTGTTGAGTATAGGCCTTGGTAGTAGGATCTGACGATTTTTATTTTCCTCTGTTTCTCTTGTTATGTCTTCCTTTTCAGTTCTGATTTTATTAATATTAGTACTGTCTCTGTGCCCTTTGGTTAGTCTGGCTAAGGGTTTGTCTATCTTGTTGATTTTCTCAAAGAACCATCTCCTGGTTTTGTTGATATTTTGTATAGTTCTTTTTGTTTCAACTTGGTTGATTTCAGCCCTGAGTTTGATTATTTCCTGTTGTCTACTCCTCTTGGGTATATTAGCTTCTTTTTGTTCTAAGGCTTTCAGGTATGCTGTCAAATTGTTAATGTGTGCTCTTTCTATTTTCTTTTTGTGGGCACTTAGAGCTATGATTTTTCCTCTTAGTACTGCTTTCAGGGAGTCCCATAAGTTTTGATATGATGTATCCTCATTTTCATTTAATTCTAAAAAGTCTTTAATTTCTTTCTTTGTTTCTTCCTTGACCAAGTTATCATTGAGTAGAGCATTGTTCCGTTTCCAAGTGTATGTGGGCTTTCTGTTGTTTTTGTCCATGTCAAAGACCAGCCTTAGTCCATGGTGGTCTGATAGGGTACAAGGGATTATTTCAATCTTTTTGTATGTGTTGAGGCCTGTTTTGTGACCCAATTATATGGCCTATTTTGGAGAAGGTATCATGAGGTGCTGAGAAGGTATATTCTTTTGTTTTAGGATGAAATGTTCTATAGATGTCAGTTTTCTATCTCCATAGTAGTCTCCCTTTGTGATTTCTTTATTGTTTCTACTTCCATTTTTAGATCTTGGATGATTTTGTTTAATTCCTTCTCCTGTTTGGTTGTGTTTTCTTGCAATTCCTTAAGGGATTTTTGTGTTTCCTCTTTAAGGGTGTCTATCTGTCTACCAGTGTTCTCCTTAAGTTCTTTGAGAGTGTTATTTATGTCTTTCTTAAAGTCCTCTATCATTGTCATGAGAAGTGATTTTAATTCTGAATCCTGCTTTTCCGGTGTGATGGGGTGTTCAGTGCTTGCTATGATGGGGGAACTTGGTTCCAATGATGCCATGTACCTTTGGATTCTGTTGCTTATGTTCTTGTGCTTGCTTTTGGCCATCTGGTTAACTCTAATGCTGCCTGTACTTGCTGTCTCTGACTGAAGCCTGCCTTTCCAGTTATCTTGCTTATGTCTGATCTCCTCGGGGTCCAGATGTCTCTGTGATCTTCTCCAGCTGCACTGAGTACAGTGGAACCTCTAGGATGCCTCAGGATATTGTGCCTCCAAGGTAGCAGACCAGCTAGGTGTCTGCTGTTCTGGGTGCAGTGTCACCTCTAGGATGTCTCAGGATATGGTGCCCACTGATCTGAGTGCAGTGGCTCCTCTAGGATATCTCGGGATATGTTGTCTGAAGCTCTGAATTCAGTTGTTCCTCTGTGGCCCTGGGTTGAGTGGACCTTCCATAATGTCTCAGGCGGAATCCAGGGTCCACACAAGAGCAGACCCGGTAGAGGTCTGTCTGTTCCAGGCCTCAGATCAAGGAGAGGGGCGGAAGGGGAGTGCTATTTCCCAGGGGTGGTGGTTTGGGTATCTGCTGGAATCTGAGGGCTCCAGGTACCCAGCTATGGGCTTAGGGCAGTGTGTGGGTCTTTCTACCTACACCTCTGAGATCTGTGGAGCCTCCAGGATGTCTCCGGTGGAATCCGTGGTCCACACAAGAGCAGACTGGGCAGAGCCTTTTTCCTGTATCTTAAAAGACCCTTTCCCTCTATTTCTTAGACAGCTTTCATAGGAAACATTTTTAGAACTTAGAAATAAAGGCTAAAATCACTTTTTAATTTTTTTTTCTTTCTGGGACTTCAACTAGCAGGCTGAGGGTTAAAGCCATGCAATTCCTGCAGAGACAGAACAAGGACTACATTGCTTAATCCCCTGCATTTAGGCTATCTGTATAAATTGCCCAAGCTAACAGCTTTTAACCTCAGAAAAAGCAAGAAAGTTTTTAAAATATTTTAGACGCTATTAGCAACCACTTAGTATAGTTAGAGAGCTAGAATGTCTGGAGATCATCATACTTTAAAACAACACCTAAATCCAACTCTGTGTCTCATTCAACTGTCTCCAGGCCAGGAGGTTACTGGAAGTTATTTATACCATAGACATACAGACAGTGATTCAACAGCATGTTGGGCACACTGAGAAGACTTCAAGCCCCAATGCCAAAGACAAACACCATTGTGAGTTTGCTTCAAAGAAGAGAAAGATCTCTTTTTAAACTTTTTGATGATAGCATTAGGTATATAGCAAGAGCCTACAATCAGGCTCTCAGATTCCAGATAGGAAGCATGGAAAAGGAATGAAGAGTATATGTGTGCCACCCATAGTGTCAATTAAATCAGTACTTTTAAGTTAGTTCACTTTCCTGGTGTGACACCTCCAGTGTCCTGGTCAGTGCCTGTCAGTATGCGCAATAGATAGATCTGCAGCTAATCAACCAACTGCTTGATTCTACCAGCACATTCTTATAAATGCCTGCATCCTACGTATTATGTACTAAGAGGTCATAGCTTCAATCTCTAGCTCTTCCCTAAGCAGAAACAAGCAAGCAAACAAACAAATAAATGAAACATAATAAAAAACGAAAGGTACAAGAAACAACTCAGAAGTGTGCCCCTATAAAGGAGAAGTAATTAGTATCTAAGATACAGTTGATCACTGAAAATTAAGAATCAAAAACTCAGAGTGAAACAGAATTGATCAGACATTGTGCATAACTTGTTTTATTACAATATGTAAACCAAACCCACTCAAATACTGGTTTATAAGCCATAAAAATTGTAAAAGAATAAAAACATAACATTTTAGTTGACAGCGATTTTAAATCTTATGAAAGGCTGATGAAAACATAAAAATTCTATTAGGAAAACTGTTCATCTTTTTCACAAAGCTCAAAGCTCCCTATTTATATTTTACAACCTGAAGAAATTTAGCCTGTAGGCATTCACTTTAGATAAAGGTTCCACAACAATGGCAAACAGCATTTTGCTGGAAAGTTCTGATACAGTTGCTGTATGTTTTTGGATATTTAGCAATATATTTGTCTTTTCTCACTAGATGTGAATAAAATTCTCCAGGTGACAATCTAGATTTTTTTCAGATATTGTCAAATATCAAGATAAACTTTCCCCATGGTGTCAAAGTTCTATAAATACTTCAAAGTAGCAGCCATAACACAAAGACAATTTTATTTCTAGCAATAGCATTACTTAGAACACCTAAAAACCCAAAATAAACTAATCATCTTTTATAGATTAAATAAATAATTTGTTATATTTCCAATATAAGAAAATGTCAAAATTTAATAAGCTAAACTACAGCCACACTTATCACAGTGCTAAATTTTCACAAAATATTATTACCTGAGGAAAGCCATAGATTATTTTTTATATTTTTGTAATATATATATATATATATATATATATAAAATGTATAAGATGCATACATATATATAACTGTACTATACATATATAATATATAATTTTCAATGTATATACATTATACTTAATTATGATTTAATGGTATAACAGCAATAGTATTTAGTATTTTTTAATATAAAAACATAGGCCTTCAAATATTAATACCTTATTTACAAATCATGGAAACACATGCAAGAAGAAATGTCCTTAAAATTTACCTTAAATTTTCCAAGATAATAATTCTATATAATATGGAATTAAACATAATATTTTTTTGGCTAGAACAAGGAAGTAGGCTTCAGCCATGAAAATGACTTTGGGCTAGGACAGCAAAGTAGGCTCTGATATTTTGATGATCCTGATAAGAAACTGTCAACCATTGGTTTAAAAGAATATCATTCTATGTCTATAACATATAGAAAAGCACCTCAGCATATTTCCAGACCATTTAATCAATCCACAGCAACTATTTCAAATCTTGAAGAAAACAAAATCTTTCTGTATGAGTTTTCATGCCATACACAAAGTAAAATGCATAGATGATCAACATCTCTGATGACAGAATACTATCTTCTATACAAATGCTATCTGAGGAAGATGGTGAAGGCCATAACATTATTGAATTTAAAGTATGACATCTCTGTGATACAGTAATTTAGGAAAAAAAAATTTTAGTTTTTACATTTTTTGGTGAAGAAAAATCCTTTGAATTTTACATACTTATCTGAGTCATATAATTTAATATATACTTGAAATTAATAAAATTAGCTACAAATACTTTTAATAATTAAAGATAAGAATACATATTTAGCCTATCAAATCAGTTACATAAATCAAAGCTACAAAGTTTTACGTAGGAAATCAATTGAAATAACATTGTCTGTTTTTAAAATGAAAGAGACTAAGGTTTCCTCTAGGAATTAGAGAAACTATATGTATGCAATTTCTGTTTTCTTTTCTTTTCTTTTTTTTTTTTCTTTTCGATGAAGTACACTTAACATAAGTTATAGAAGCAGCTTTTTTGTTATTGCTTTTTTCTGGGATTTTGATGTTGAGATTGAAGTAAGTACTTCATAGATGCTATTTCAGATCTCTAGTAAGCTACACTTCAGCATGTAGTATGTCACAGCAGCCTAGACTGCCACTGAACCCGGGTCTTTGTGCTTCATTTTCAGACAGCTTGAGTCACAGTTAGTAAGAACTGTTCATGTGAGAGAACACTTGTTCCTTACCTAGTCAGGCACAAGAATGCTTCAATTCATCTCCAAATACTTTCTCACTGACTTCTGTGAGATGAAATATAGTCCCATAAGTTGCCTGAATTTTTAGGGATTCATTCATACAACTTCTAATGTAGTTATTTCCAAATCAAGCTTTCCTAGATTATTTATATATTTTGATCATATATATTTATTTTCTGAGAAGGAATTCATCATGAATCTTTAGCAAGAAAAAAAATAGCAGCTCTTGATTAGAGTTTCTCCATGAATCTTGACACTGTCATCTACCTGATTGGGTCATATGATAATCTATTACCAAAACTCACTGATATAATTCTTCCAGACAGAAAATGTAACATTTTAACAAAGAAAAAGAATGCCAGCATAGAGAGGTAGTGTGGGTCCCTTGTTCTGAAGGGCTTCCCACAATGATCTCCCGGCTAGGGACAGGGTGAAAGCCAGGAGGGTTCACTATTGTCTCTGCTGCTGTCTCCCCATGCCTCCATTGTCAGTCGGTCTCCAGCCTGGCCTGGTGCAGGGGGTCCAGGCCAAAGGGCACAGAGTCAGGGAGGGGAGACATCCTGCCCCTGCTGCTGCCTCTGCCTGGGCTGGGCTGATAAGAAGCTGTCTAGCTGACAAGGAGGCAGCTTGGTGTCCCACGCAGGTTCCAAGAAAGCAGATCTCTCCCCAAGTGTTACAGCCCTTGTGACAGACACTCTCTCGGACACTGGGATGATTCTCGCACACTTTACTTCCCTTGAATATAGCCCTTACATACAGTTTCAGGATGGGTTAGGGTCTGGCAGAAGATAATGCCTATTAGCTTGGTCTGAGAGCTTGGAGATACCTCATCTGCATGTGGGAGAGCCTCAGCCACTGTTCCTTGTGACTGATGGCCATAGACCTCTCTGTGGGAGGGGTTGTGGAGAGCTAAAGCTAAATGAAAAGAACCAGAGCCCAGGAGCAGAGCCGAAGACCTCCTGTCCAATAAGGGTCCGGGGTTCCAGGCCTATGCTTGACCAAGCAACCAGCTGCTTCTCACAGCCCACCGTCCCACAAGGTAGTATGTTATCACCGAATAGAATTAATGAAAGAAAAAAGAAAGGAAGGAATGAAGGAAGAAAGAAAAAAATGACAACCTTTTCCTGTAGGAAATACAAGCAAAGGATATCAGCCAGCAGGTATAGTGTGGGACTGAACATGAACCCATTCATGCTCTGTGAGCCCAGACCTCTAAGCATCACACAAGCAACTTGGCACAAGGAAGCTGCCAGCAGCCCTGGAGGCTCAATATCAGAGCTATTAGAAAGCAATCAGGAACATGATTAGACTTCGCTCATAGCCATGCTGGGACTTCAGATGCTTGTCAAATACTGACTTTTCTGAAATAGAATTGCTCTCTGCATTATCTTATCAGGCCAGCTCCATCCTACACTGTCTGTGCTTAACATACTGGTACTATAGCAGGCTGACTATTGAGAATTCCTTATATAACATGCTGTGTCACATATTTTAACATTATGATAGTTTAAAATAAATGACAGACTCTAGCTCTGCTTATGTACTAGTTTTACTGTCACTGTACCCAAACACCTAGGTAACAACCTAAAACAACAAGAAGAAATGATTTATTTTGGCAAACCAATTTCAGATGCTTATATATTCTACTGTGATATGTCCCTCTTGGTTTAGGAGAACTTCATTATATCATTGGAAGGATATGATATGAGCATTAAGTAAATTCAAGACATTCCAGATAGGAAGCAAAGAGTGAACCAGGGGAAAGAAACCAGATAACCTTTATAGGTCCACTTCGTCAAGCTACTCTCTAGTTCTCCAATTTCTGCTGCCTTATAAACAGCCACTAGCCAAGAACCAAACATTCATTGTGAAAGTCTTATGGAGCAAATTTCACATCCAGATCATAATCATTTAAATTTTCTAGAATAATCCATATTCAGAGTTACATTTTACCTTTAGTCTATAGGACAATCTATTAATGACCATGAAGGTGACATGGTGTCCATAGGACTAATGGCTTCCTCTTATTTCCAGGCAAATAAGAGCAAGTTCATTTTTTTATTATATTGAAAGCTGGCAGCAGATCTTATGTTCTGATACAAAGATTAGGACAGATTTGACTATAAACAGGTTTCTGAAACAGTACCGTGCCATACAATCAACAATATGTCACCTTAAGCAGGTGAAGCGAATTTAACAGATTTTATGAAGAACAGTGTTTGAGCTGGTTTAGATGGCAATCTGAATGATGACCTGTTCCTGATTATCCTGTGTAAAGATGCATCTTCCACTTCCTTGCATTGGACATCACTTTCAAAATCGTTGCTTTCTTTTATACCTACTATCCTTAGGTTTGGTCTTCTCACTGTGTCCTGGATTTCCTGGATGTTTTGAGTTAGAAGCTCTTTGCTTTTTTATTTTCTTTGACTCTTGTGTCAATATTTTCCACGGAGATGTATCTTCTGCCCCTTCAATTTTCTCTTCTATCTCATGTATTCTGATGATGATGTTTGTATCTATGACTCCTGATCTCTTTCCTAGATTTTCTATCTGCAGGATTGTCTCCCTTTGTGGTTTCTTTTATGTTTCTACTTCCATTTTTAGATCCTGGATGGTTCTGTTCAATTCCTTCACTTGTTGACTATGTTTTTCTCTAATTCTTTAAGGGATGTGTGTGTGTGTGTGTGTGTGTGTGTGTGTGTGTGTGTGTGTGTGTTTAAGGGCTTCTACCTGTTTACCTGTGTTCTTCTGTATTTCTTTAAGAGAGTTATATTATGTCCTTCTTAAAGTCCTCTATCATCTACATGAGAAATGATTTTAAATGTGAATCTTGCTTTTCTGGTGTGTTAGGGTTTCTAGGACTTGCTATGTGGGAAAACTGGGTTCTGATGATGCCAATTAGTTTCCGTTGCTTGCCTTGCCTCTTGCCTTCTGGTTATCTCTAGTGTTACCTGTCCTTCCTGTCTCTGACTGGAGCCTGTCTCTCCTGTAATTCTGGTTGTGTCAAAACTCCTCAGAGTCCAGCTGTCTCTGTGTTCCTGTGATTCTGGGATCCTGTGATCCTGAGATTCTGGGTTTATCAGAGCTTCTGGGAGTCAAGCTGCCTCTGAGATTCTGAAGTCCTGGTGTGACCAATCTCCTGAGAGTCTGTGATCCTAGGCATGTTAGAGCACATGGGAGTTGAACTTCCTCTAAGTGATGTAGGACTGGGTGAAGAACCAGCTCAGACTGGAAGGAACCTATGCCACTGGTTGTGTGGCATCCCTTGATCCCTGGCTTCCAGTTACTCCCAGTGTTGGGGCAGATGTTACCTCCCTGCCTGAGATCCTGGGTACAGTGGCATCTTTTCACATTTGAATTGAATGACGTATGAAAGTTTTTTGATGCTCATAACCTTTAAAGTAGCCTGGAAATACTGGCAGCAACAGACATGTTTCTTTCTCAAAAAGGTCTTTTAGTAATAAAATAACTTTAAATGCAATATTATCTGGATCTCTGGGGTATTTGAAGACCATCTATTCATCTATCTATCTACCTATCTATCTATCTGTCTTTCTAGAGTACATCTGAATTTTCAAACAGTTTTTATTCTTAGCTATTTCCTATCAGAAATGCCATGGAAATGTCTTTTTTCTAATTTCATAGAGAATTTAATAATGCAGACATACATTTTGTTTATGAACAGTTTTATGACCATGTGTCTGACTTGGGAATGTCATGCCCTCTCCTAAAGTCAATATATGTTATTTTTACTATCGGAAAAGTCTTGTTTTCAAAATGCAGTTCTTGTCAGCATACAATGAAAAATGACATAAATTATTCTTATGTTCTTTCTGACTTAAGACACATGTCTCCAGGTAAAGTAGAAATATATGGATACAAAAAATTATCTCTCAAATTACTTTAAATATATACCCATGAATAGGTCTCAACATGGTATCTTACAATTTTTAACAATGCCACATTTATTATCTAATACCTTATTTTTAAAATATTTCATAAGTTATTTTATTTATTTACATTCTTGTAGTTGCTCCCCACCACATCTGACTTCCCACAGTTCTTCGTCCCATTCTTCCTATCCCTTGCCTCTGAGAAGGTGCTTCACCCACTAAGCCTCTCATTTTCCTGGAGCCTCAAGTTTCTCAAGGATTAAGTGAATCTTCTCCCTCTTTGGCCAGATCAGGCAGACATCTGTTTTATATGTGCCAGGGGCTTCAGTCTGGCTTGTGTATGCTCCTGGTCAGTGTCTCATTCTCTGGAATCTCCCTGTGGTCTAGATTAGTTGATTCTGCTGGTATCCCTATGGTATCACTCTCTTTCAGTGTCTTCAATCCTTCCCCTAATTCAACCTTAGGTATTCCCGACTTCAGGCCAATGGTTGAATGTAAGTATCTCTCTCTGTCTCAACAGCTGCTGCTAGGGCCTCTTAGAGGACACCCATCCCAGATTTCTATCTATAAGCACATCATAGCATCAGTAATAATATCAGACCTTGGTGACTACCATGAGATGGATCCCATGTTGGGCCAGTCATTGGACCACCTTTACTTCAATTTCTTCTCCATAAAATGTCAAATATTTCTAATAATATTGACACCTTTGTGATAGCTATTTGACTCTCTATTAGAGTAGGAGTATCTGTAGAAAATAGGCCTTACTTACCCCACATACTATTATCTTTCCATTGCTGAAAACAATGCCTGACTCAGGGTGAAAGCTAAACTTAAGTGTGAACTGAAATCATGAATGCATATATGAGGGGCACTTTAAGTTCGGTTAAGTGTACATGAGTTTGGTTATCATTAGGTACAGACATTGCTGGAATGATGTTCATGATAGATCAGATTTCTATTATGCAAAAATTATTTTGATTAATGCAAACCAAGAATCAAAACTTATACTGAACTTTTAAATGTATATAAAATACAAATTGCTTAAAATGTACTAATGTTCCCTAAATTATGCTATAAATATGGACTGATGGGGGGGGAAGTGAAAGAAAACTTTATAGTATACCAGATATAAATTTGTCTGAAACAAATCCCAAGGGCTACTAGCATTTATCATTGAAAACAAATTATGTAATTTTAAAATATTTCTTAGTTTTCAAACCAAATTTCTCACTTAGTTTTACAAAGTTTTCTTCAAATTACGTCTGATCATGTTTCTTCTTCCAGAATACATAATTTACATTACAATTATGAATTTCCTTTTCTAGTTTATGAGTATATATTTTAACTTTATCAAAAACTAGAATTTTCTCCTTATTTTTTCTTTTATTCTAAGTGTTTCTGTTAAAGATTTAATTAAAAAAAACCTGAAGTGTCTTTTAAAATAAGGCTACTCAATCATAAAGTACAAAATAATTTAAATAGTAAAAACTAATGACATAAGGCAAAATGATATTTTAAAGTATAATATAAAGATTATATTCATTTTGTATCATAAAATAATTTGTGACAAATGTAAGTTAAAGGAAATAAAATGTTAAAAGTAAGTTGTCTTTTAAAGAGACAACTGTAACTACATTTTGGAGCATCGATTACTCATCCTTTTTTTGTTTGTTTGTTTCCTTACAAACCCATATATACATTTTGGAACCTACACTATGAACATCTCTATCTCCAGCATTGTAATTTGACATCATGATATGAAGTACGATTCCAATTTTAAAAACTGAGTAAAAAGGATACATTCATTATCACTAGTGGTGCTTATTATATTAATATATGAATATCTCATTTGTTTTTCAGCCCAGCTTCTGTTGATAGATATTTCTGTAATTGTAAATTGTGCTATTATAATTAATAATATATGCATCCTATATGTAATTTTGATAATATTTTTTCCTGGGATAACTTTTGATAAGTGGAATTGCTAACTCAGTAAGTATAAATACATTTGGTTCTTTTAGTTCATGTAGTGAAATTTCTCAGTTGCAATCATGGTAAATCTTAAGTTCTCAGCATCTTACGATGGAAGATCACACCATTTTGAACTATGTTGCTTGTTATTTTGCCTGTTGCGATTGTCAGTAAGAATGAGGTCTGAACGTGTGTGCCCTTCTAACATGCACATACTGAAATTCTAGCTTCTGAAGTAATGATGATGAGATGTGGCCTTTGTCACTAGGTCATGAGAACTCTACTCTGTAAATAAAATCACTGTCTATATTGAACAGCTTGCTAAATCACTTTGCAATCTGAGGTCATAGCAAGAAGACAGCTTGTGTGACAAAAGTCACCTTCTTGGACCCCAACTCATGTTTGTATGTGTGGTGCTTTGAATGAGAATGTTCCCATATGCAGATATATTTGAATGCTTCCATCCCAGTTGGTGAACCATTAGAAGAAATCAAGTGTTATGACCTTTTTGGAAAAGATGTGCCACTAGAAGTAGGCTTTGAAGTTCCAAAAGTTTAAACTAGGCTCAGTTTCTTTTTCTCGTCTATCTACTGTCTACTTATCTATCTGCCTGACTGTCTGTCTGTAACTATTACCTATCATATCTATCTATCTATCTATCTATCTATCTATCTATCTATCTATCTATTATCTATCAATCTATCTATGTACTTATCTCTGTCCTGTCTCTTTTCTTCTCTGTTCTTTCTCTGCCTCCTGCCTGTGGAACAGGATTCAAAGCTCTCAACTCTTCCTCTAGCACATGCATGTCTGCATACCACCAGGCTCACTATTAAAATGATAATGGTCTAACCCTCTGCAACTGAAAGCTAGCCCACATTTAAATGCTTTCTTTTATAAGAATTGCCTTGGTCATGATGTTTTTTCATATCAATAGAACAGTAATAAGTGAATGTAATTGTCTTAACCCTGAAAGCCTTCAGAGCTGTCTGAGAATAACTTCTGTGGTTTACAGGTGATATATACTGTACTTTGTCATTGCTGCCTGAATGAAAAAATACATTTGAACTTGTCAGAAATAAGTTAGGTTCTGTCATGATATGGTGTTCCCTCTGGGCTGCATGATTAGGAACTTCTCAAAGTATCTGACATTATCATATGCTAATTGAGACAGATAAAATATTTGAATATAGCATCCTCTCATTTATCCTGTGGCCATATGTAGCCACTTTTCTCCTGAAATAGTGTGTTTTGTTAGTTGTTGCAGGTTTTCTTGGTTGTTGTTGTTTTTAATTATTTTATTTATTTACATTCCAGCAGCTGTTTTTAAGGAATCCCACTAAAATGTTCTGCCATTATTTCAAGTGCAAGCCTTAGTCCTGACCTGCTTTATTTATCTTTGATTATACACAATTCAGAGTCAGCCTTCAGAGAATGAACCATTAGGAGTAAGTGCAAGTAATGACCTTTGTGAATTGCCTCACACATTTTACCATGCATTTAGCCTCTCCAACTTGAACATTCATCAGAATCCTCTGAAGAGTTTGTTTAAAACAAAGTAATGAACCACCCACCAATTTCTGGGCTCATTTCCAGAATTTTTTCTTCAGTAAACATTGGCTGGCCTAGAAACAATGTGGTTTTTAACATACTCCCAGGTAGTGTTGATACTACCTATTAGTCATCTCCTTTGAGGACCATTCTGCTAAATCTGATTGTTCCTGTATTATGTAGGCATTGACATTCTTCCAGGGTGTTCTAGAACAGTTGCTATTCATCTAACAAAGAAAATAAGGACCTCCTTATGGTGCAGTTGAAAGCATCAACCCCATTTCCAATTTTATTGTTTTGTTTTGACAATTTTAACAAGGCTCTGCAAGTGCAGACAGATGACTACATTGAAAACCCTTTCACAGAAAAAGGCATTTTTCAAATAATTCAAACATTGTCTATACTTCTTAAATTTAACCTTATCATTAATCTTACCTAAGAGGATTCCAAATAAAGTTAATAATTGACTCAAAGCAAATTTGATTGTTAAGGACTTATTCCCATAAGAAATACTTTTTACTCTTACTTACTAATAAGTTAAGAATGACAAATAAAGAGAAGAAAAATGATTTGGGCATGCACTTCCAGTGTTTCACACTTGGTTTGAATAAACATCCTCAATGCATCATGATCTGATCACAGTCCTAATGATTCAAAGTTAAATTGCTCACATACTCCAATATTTTTCATGTAAAAATTTAATTTTGATTCAATAGTAATTCCAAATTTACAATCAATGGCAACAGAGAAAGAGAGAGACAGAAACAGACAGAGACATAGACAGACAGAGGTAGATAATAGATAGTTGATGATAGATAGATAGATAGATAGATAGACATGAAGAATGGAGACTAGACAGTGTGATTCAATCCCATTTATTCTTCAGTCTTTCTTCTTCTCTCCAAGTCCCTAGTTCATAGCACCAAGTCTCAAGTCCTACTTCCTAGTTTCTTCTGTAATAAGTCTCAAGTCCTTCTTCCTTAGTTCTAAGTTGCTACTCTCTTTCCCACTTCCAAGTTTTTCTTCCGAGTTCCAAGTTTCGAGTCAAGTACTCTCTTCTGTCTGCCTCTTGCCTTTTATATATCTCAATTATAAGTCACTCCTTTAAGTCATGCCTTTAAGTCTCACACCTTTAAGTCTCACAAACCCAAGAAAAAATCCTGGGTATCTAAAACAAGATGTTTTCGGAGTGTGCTCTGCTGTTGTAGGCTGTTGTAAACAAATTTATTGTCAGGGTATAAGGCTCAAGATGGCTGAAAGGATGATAGCTGCCTTCTGTTGGCTCCCCACAAGTCCCCCTTTTTAAATTTTTTTCAAAAGGGAAGGCTGGGAAACTTATGGAAACCATGTCTGTCTTAGGTTGGAACAAATGACCCCAGCCTCCCTTTCCCATCTTTGGATACTCAAAAGCCATTGGTTGAGCTCCTGTCTTAGAATGATGAGGCCTCCCTTTTTGGGGCAAGGGTCTTGAAGTGTTCTTTTACCCGTCTTTGACTATCCGGCTTAGTGCATAAGTTAGGGAATATACCTCGTTAGTCTTGATGACAGAGGTTTTATAATCCCCTACTTCCATCCTGTAAAAACGGACCTGTATAGGTTTCATTAGCATCTATATGTTGTACAAAAGCCAGTTTGTTGAACAGCATGGACCCAAGACACAATAGACTTAACAATGCCTAAATAGTCAGTATAACAGCAACACTCTTTTTTAAGGGCAACATATAACTCCCTCTATCAGAGGGGTAAAAAGTATAAACCTCTTCTATTCTGTTTACAAATGTGTTATAGCAGAATCTAAATCTATATAAATACATAACTGATCATAGCTTTGATCTTAACAAAACAAGTAGGGAAATCCCCATTCCTGCTCCAGTCAATCTCAAACCCAAAAAAACAACTATAGTAACTGTGGTAGTGTGTTTTCTCCTAGGTCTAAACAATGTTTCCCACTAAATAATAAGCTGGGGAGCCAAGAGTCTAATAGAGCTACCCTGGAGGTTCAAGTGGTGATGTCTCCTTCCACACTGAGGACTTCCCAAGTTAGGTTTGCTGATTGATCTGCTCAAGCTTGAAGGCAATTTAGAAGCATATTCATGTTTCCTGCAAAGACAAAATATGCTTCTCAGGGGGTTTCTCCTCCCTGAATTTGTTATTGTTGTCTATTTGTTTAATCAGTCTCTCTAGCAGCCAGCATGCAGCATCTGCAGTTTGGGAATATATGCAGACAGAACCTCTTCCCCAGATAAGCACTAGATCTGGCCCCATTTCAGGTTCTAGTTAATGGGTCTTTCCAGATGACTGTTGCAAAATTCTTTTTGGTATCAGGATGCCAGAATCTATCTGCAGCATATTTTCCTTCAGAATCCAAAGTTTAAAAAACTGATGAAGGATATTTCTGGGGGACCCCTTGGTAGGGTACCATTCCCCCTTTTTAATTTTTTCAAATAGACATTTAATGGTTCTATGTGCCCTTTCTACCATACCTTGGCCCTGTGGATTATATGGAATAACTGTTTTATGTAGTATTCCCAATTTTTCACAGAACTGGTGCAAAATGGAGCATGTATAACCTGGGCCATTGTCAGTCTTTATCTGTTTAGGCACACCCAATACAGCAATTGTAGCAAGGATATGAGTGGTCACATGCTTGCTTGTTTCTCCAGACTATAATGTCACATAAATAAAACCACTGTATGTATCTACGTATACATATATATTTTTTTTAATTGCAAAACACTTTATAATGAGTCTTCACTTTTTCCTAATCCTTTCCCTGGGGAAAAATCCAGAGTTTACCATTTGATCCATGATTACTTCATTATGGATGCACATAATCAATCCCAACTGGGATAACAGATCTCTGCCCCAGGGATTAATGGGGAGGCCAGGATGACATAGGGTTGCATATTCTCTGTATTACCTTATTTTTTCCATGCCAGCACCTTAGAGCTTTGTTGTGAATTTTGACTTTGGCCAATACCCCTTAGATTAGTTAAGGTTGGGGTCAGAGGCCAGGTGGCAGGCCAATCACTTTGTTTTAGGATAGTCACATCAGCTCCTGTGTCAACCAAGCCTTAGAATGTCTTTCCATCCAGCCATAGTGTCATCATAGGTTTTTGTTTAACGATAGACTGTACCCAATATGCATCAGAGGAACGAAAGCCTTGATCCCCTCTCTTAGGACTCTTATATTTGTGATTAATAGGGAACAATGGAAGTAACAATTGTTGAGCTATCCTCCTTCCCATAGGAATGGTGACTATATTCTGAATTGCCTGTGCCATTACCTTAATCTCACCTTCATAATCATTATCTATAAGTCCAGGAAAAATTTGTAGTACCTGCATAGCAGTGCTGCTTCTTCCCACTATCAGGCCAAACACATTTAGATACAGTGGTCCAAACACTCCAGTGGGTAATGCCTGAGGCCCCATTTCTGGGGTTAATACTGTGTGGGTGGCAGAACTGAGGTCCAGTCCTGTGCTTCCTGGTGTTGCTTGACTAAGTTCAGAAAGGGATTGGTGTTTGCTGGTAGGACACTGACTGCTCCATAAGCCTGTTTTGGCTTGTGTCGGTTCGGGGCCTGGAGCTGCCCCCTGTTCCCATTTCCCTGATTGTGGGAAAGGGTGTTTCCTTGTGCTGCATCTGTATTAGACCTACATTCACTAACACAATGCCTTCCACGTTTGCAAAGTGGGCAGAGCCCAGGCTGTTTTCTGGGCTGTCTCTGGCTTAACTCATTTTCTGTCTTGCAGTCTCTTGCAAAGTGTCCAGACTTGCCACATTTAAAACATGCCTTTCTGTCTCTATTTGTCAAAAAATCTCTTACAGATTGTCCTTGCATGGCAGCCGCCATAGCTAAGCCCTGTTGGTAGGAGGGACCTATGTCAGAACAGAGTCTGATATACCCTGTAATGTCTGTCTTTTTCCTATAGGGTCTAATGGCTGCTAGGCAGGCAGGATTAGCATTTTCATATGCAAGTTGTTTCACATAATCTACACCTGACTCTGTATTACCAAAAATCCTCCCTGCTGTTGTCATTAATCTATGAACAAAGTCAGAAAATCGTTTATCAGGCCCTTGACTGACTACTGTTAAAGATGCACCAGGGTCTCCCTTTACCAGGAATTTACACCAAGCTTTCATGGCTGAATTTTGAATTTGAGCAAATAAATCTGGGTCATATTGCATCTGGTTATCACTAGAAGCAAATTGCCCTTCTCCTACTAAAGCATCAAAAGACCAACCATTGCCTGCCTGAATGTTTCTCCTAGCTGTTTTTTTTTTTTCAATTCTCATGATACTCTGATTTCCAAATAAGATAGTCACCACCACTAAGAACTGATCTCACTAATGTATTCCAATTGCCAGGAGTCAGCCACTCCTCTGCAGCAAACTCTAAAATTGCAAGAGTAAAGGGAGCAGTGGCACTGTATTGTGATGCTGCATTTTTAAATTCCTTAATAATTTGAAAATCAAACCCTGTGTGATGTATCCAAACAACCCCTTGATCATCTCTGGTCTCTGATACAAGAAAAGCCTCAGCATTTCCCTTCTTTGGATGATCTGTGGCTAATCATAAGCTAGATGAGAGGGGCTGCCTTTGGACTCTGAGTTGAGGAATGCAAGCAGCCAGGGAATTTTCACAATTTACCTCTCAAGACATCTTCCCTGTCTTAAATTTTTGTAGCTAATTAACTAAATCCTGATACTCTTTTTCTAACTCTTTTAGTTGTTTAAGAAAATATCTTTTTTCCTGTAACTACTTTCAGGGATCTACAACCACCACCTCCATAGCAGGAACATCTGGAAGCAGAGGCTCACTTGGAGAGGGGCTTTGGAAAGAGGGTCATTCAGGGTCATCATGTTTGACTGCCTCTTTCTCTAGGTCTGCACAATTTCGCTATGACAAATTGTCATCAACCTTTGGTTGTACTTTAGATTCTAATTTTAGATAAATATATTTCTTTTTATTTTGAACATGAAAGACAGCATTCAAACAATGAAACAAAGGCAGACAACACACATGAGCAGCAAACAACAAAACAAAAACAGAGAGTTGAATTCAGGCTGACTTATTTCTTGTCTCATTTTCATTAACATGACTTACCTTTCTCAACATGGTAGATTTCCGTGGTGATCACCTTCGTTTGACTTCTGAATTTTCAGCAGATCCTTCTTCCAGAATGGTCCCTCAATGGGTCTCTCATTCTTGCTGCCCCATATTTGGTGCCAAAATGTCATGGACCACTCTGCCCCACTCTTGGGGGCCAAAATGTCAGCGGACCGCTCTATCAATGTTGGAACCCACACTGCCAAAAGCCTTGGGGGCTAAATTGTTAGACTGCCCCAAGCTGCTCTGGTCTGCGGGTCAGGGTTCAGCAAGAGAGAGAGTGAGGACGGACACGAGGAATGGAGACCAGAAAGAGTGTAATTCAATTCTGTTTATTTTTCAGTCTCCTTTTCTCCAAGTCCCTAGTTCCAAGTCCAAGTCCCAAGTCTCGAATTCTAGTCCATAGTTCCTAGTCACTAGTCTCTTTCCCAGTTCCAAGTTCCAAGTTCCTAGTCTCAAGTTCTTTCTTCTGACTGCCTCTCACCTTTTATATGTCTCACTTCTAAGTCACACTTTTAAGTCACACCTTTAAGTCTTGTCTCTAAATCATACCTTTAAGTCTCACAACTTTAAGTATCACACACCCAAGGGAAAATCCTGGGTATCTAAAACAAGATTTTATCAGAGTGTGCTCAGCTGTTGTAGGCTGTTATAAACAAGTCTCTTGTCAGGGTATATGGCTCAAGATGGCTACAAGGATGATAGCCATCTTCTGTCAGCTCTCCATAGATAGATAGATAGATAGATAGATAGATAGATAGATAGATAGATAGATAGATTTATGACAGACAGATGATAGAGACTGACAGAAAGACAGACAGACATACAGTCAGAGACTTAGAAACACAAAAAACAGAGACAGAGAGAGGGTTGAGGAGAGAATGTACTAGGTTTTTTTCCAGAGATGAGCCCCCTGATGAGTTATTACATCGTAAGTGGTCAGTCCTAAACACATACACATATGGGCAACACTAAAATGAGTTATGTAGACTGTTTGTGTGTATGTGTATGTGAGAGAGAGAGAGAGAGAGAGAGAGTGAGAGAGAGAGAAGTAGATAAGTGATAGATAGATAGATAGATAGATAGATAGATAGATAAATGATAGAGACAGACAGACAGAAAGACAGATTGACAAAGAAACAGAGACAGAGAGAAGGTTGGGGAGAGAATGAATTAGATTTTTTTCTACAGATGAGCCCCATAATGAGTTATTAAATCTTAAGTGATCAGTCCTAAACACACACACACACACACACACACACACACACATATATATATATATATATATATATATATATATATATATATATATGCAACACTAAAATGAACTGTTTAGACTGTGTGTGTGTGTGTGTGTGTGTGTGTGTGTGTGTGTGTGTGTGTGTAACAATAGCAAATCAGAAAGCAGTCATGAAATTCAAGTGGGGAAAGCTGGAAGAGTAAGTATACATTGGGGGGGTGAAAATGATGTAAATACAATACTAATATGTAAAATTAAAAATACATTAAAGATAAATCTCATAAAATTTGTATTCAATTTTATTTTAATTTTCAACATGCATGTTTGAAACCATCAAATAACACAGATCTAATATTTTAAATGTGAATGTTTGTTGTAACATTTTATTGTTAAAAGTATATAGAATGAAAGTGAACACATACTATATGTTCAAAATCTTTAGTCATTAAGTCATTAGATGTCACCAAGTCCCCACAAAGAATTCAATGAAAAATATAACACCCTTATTTTTAGGACACCAAGCTTTATAAGCAACTGAAGTATTTATGGAGTGGTGGGATAACAAGAAAATTGTAGCACATTTACATCATGCAGTGCTGCCTAGACACAAATCATGCGAGCACTCACTTTTATGCCATTATCACAAACGAGAAAACAGTAAGTTAACATGTAAAGTCTACTGTCATTACAATTGTGTCTTACAGAGATACATTTAAGAGAGATAAAACTTTAAACACAATGCTAGATCATTTGTACAGAAGTTCAAGAAAGACAAAGATAAACCTAGCCTTTGAGGTAGAATTAAAAATGGATTAATGGGCTCTATTTAAGATTCAAGATGCCATGTTCTCAGTGTAGTTTAACATACATGCAGGCAAACAAGAAGAAAGAGAAGAGTTAGACAAATTTCACTGTTAACAGAATCACGGAAGCAGAGAAAGGAATTACCCATGAAAAAAGTGTAATCACATTTTGCCTTTATGGTGAGTTAAGGCAATTGCAGAATGTATAGATAAAAACATTAAGCAGCGTTGTGAAGCAGTAATCAGACACTCTGCAAAATCAATGAAAATGAAGATTTAATTATAAGGCTATGTGTTATTTAGAAAGAATCCAGTTAAAAGATTCTTCTGTTAAGGATGTAGAAGAAAAAATATCCAACTGTGGAAAGAATGTATAAAGAAATCTTACAATAAAAATGATAAGGTAGTAGCTTGTTGTAGCTGTTGTTGTTGTTGTGGTTGTGGTGGTGGTGATGGTGGTGGTGGAGTAATTCAAGAGAATATTGTTCAATACAAAGTTGCTGACATGAATTTAATCCCTAGAATGCCCAGGTAGATTCATAGGTCTTATTGGAAAACTACCACCTAATATTTGAGGTGTAACCCAGTAGATTTTTTTCTCAAAAAACAAGTTGTACAACATCTGAAAGTAAATATGTGATGTTGAACTCACTAATCCTTATGATCATGGTATTCCATATCCCATGCCCGAACTGTGCATGTATTACTCTCCATATTCATTCTCTTGAATTTAGCACAATGTAATCACATGTGGATTTAACATAATGATGACATATTAAATACAGCATAAACATCCCAACAAATGTTGAGCTCTTATTGCAAAGTGATCTCTGATATCTCACCAAAGCACTGCTTCCTTAAACCATTTTATTATGAACTGTCTAACATCTATTTGTTAAAAAATTAAATGTTTGTAAAGATGTGCATACATATCTTTGTTGGAGTAGAGATTTGATAAAGAATAATATTGCAAAAGGCCCTGGCAGATGTAAAAATGGCAGTTGTCCCTGATGGAAACTTGAGTTTTAGCAGAAAATGATGCATAATTTGATATCTATGAAATTATTTTATTTTGCTAGTAATACTATGTACAAAATAAACTCCAACTAGATTTTACTTAAAAGTATTGAAACCTAAAATGGACTAAAATAATTTGAAAATTTGTGTACCTGATGAAGTCGTGTTTCAAAGCATGAGACAAAAAGAAACTTTTCCAAATGATTATTAACTAAGTATATTGGAATCCAACCACACTACCAAAATTTAATAGATATGATGCTTTTTAACATGTTGATTTTTAACTTGCAAGTGCTAAAAGTCAGTAATCTTTGAGCAAATAATTCTTTGATCAAAGAAGTCCTATAGAAAATGAAAATGTAGGAATTAATTTCATCTTAAATGCATTCTTCCCATAATTTGACTTATTGTCACAAAAATTATTTATAGTGAAGTAAAAGGATTGTATTAAAGGTATAGGTTCATGTAGTAAAATAGAGTTTCTCTTTAAGAACACCTTTTACTTTCTTCTCGACATGTCCTATTGTTGTACTACCCAACATCTGTCTGTACTCGTGCTGGACTGTCTGACCTCAATGTCTGTAGTCATATTCCTCTCATCTACAAGATTTTCTACAGCTTCTTGCACCCTGCCATCTTTGATGCACTACATCACAGATAACCCACTTTCTAAATATTCCAGAGGGACAGTGGGATCTGAGTTTTCATTTTCCTCTCCACAGGATTTATTTGTTCCTTGCTGCTGGTATTATCTCTGTTTATGAGAAATTCTCACTTGTTTGTCACCAGTCAAGTTGCATTGGGAAAGTCTGGCAAATGTATATTGGATGTTACCCATTTCTTTCAATATTTAAATAAGTGGCAAGAGTGGATGCTCTGTGAAATACACTTGAGTCATTCCACTTAATGACATCAAGACAAAAACTAGAAATTTAAGATAAAGAACCAGAATCTGAAGCAAGTTATTTTGACTAATAACACATCATTGTGAGCAAGATATAATATTTGAAAAATTAGCATCTGTAGTTTTATGTGAGTATATGAATCATTACAAAAAGCTGTAAAAGATCCCATGGTTTTTGCTAACTGAAAGATAAATTGATAAATTACTCATGACTTTCTACATCTGGGCAAATAGACTGTGCACAAAGCAGGTAAAGAAATTCAAAAAGACAACAACAACACTCTGAGATCAGCCAAGGACCCTAGAGTCAAAAGGAGCAAAGCCACAGTTACTTTGTTGGTTGCATCACAGAATGTGATTTTTCATAAAGTAAGAATACTTTTGGTTGGGGCAGGGGAAGATACTATATCAAAGGCAAAAGTTTTAATGGAACATTGCATGGAAGGGTTACTAGATACAATAATAATATACTGTTTCTTTCAAAAGGCCATTAGAAAAAAATTGAATATTTACACCATAAATGATAAATATTCAATGAGATATACAAAATTTATCTGAATTAGTATTACATAACACACATAAAAATGAAAACACCAGATGGCATTCAATAATATATACAAATTTTAAGGTTTGGTGTATCCTTCAAAGCTAAAATAATAAATAAGTATATTATATACAAATAAAAAATATATATATATATCATAGATAAATAGCCAATACTCATACCATGGTAAAAACAAAAATATCTCCAAATACAGGTAGATAATTTTCTACTTTTGAATAATGAAAGAAAATTTTAATGTTGAATGAAACCTGTATAAGCTTTTGTCTAAGACAGCTTATTGCTTTCTGACACTGAAGACTTTACTCACTTGATATTTATTTAAAACCCTGTGCATTTAACTCATGCATCATGACAAAGCTCAGCATATGACAAAGGTGTGCTGACCCTGTTACTGATGAGTTTCTTTTCTTTGCAAGTCACCAAATGGTCTTGTATTTCTATCCTCTTAGCTAGCACAAAAAGTGCCATACAGTAGCACACATAGTTAGTGTACAGACTCAGCAGACAGAAAGCATGGTAGCAGGGTTCCTCTTACTTGCATTGAAACATCTGTTTTAAGCTTTTATAGAGAATGTTGGCACACCTTATCTGTGAAAAAGTACATCTGTGTCATTTTCTGTTTTATCAAAATGGTGTTGTAATTCTAAAGTATCAGAATATCAAAAATGCTGGCCCAATGCCTTCTCAGGCAGAACCACTACAGACTAGATGTCAAAGCCATGCAACCTCTGCAGGCAATTTGGTCAGTGTGACAGATCCAGATGCTATTCCAGTAACCAAATCTCCCCTGTGACATCAGAAAGTCTGTATGTGTGTCTCGTACACCACTGTCTTTGACATCTGTTAAAAAAATGTTTTTTTTTTCACCAACGTTTATTTGGCTGTTATTTTTAGTGGTAATTTACTGTAGTCTAAAAATATACTAATTAAAGATATTTACTAAATTCTGTAAGTTATATATATTAAAATTTATCCTTCACATCTATAAAAGTATGGCTTAATTTACATTCTTAGGGAAGGGATTTATAGTCAGCAAAATCAATATTAAGGAGTAATCTGCTCTGCTTATTATATTTGCTGCCCCAGATTATTAATTAAATGATCTTTTGTTTTTCTTGAATTTTACTATTTGATTTTATTGTTGATATCTTATGACTGCATTGTTCTGTTAGCCCTTGATACTTATGTAATGTGATGTAAGTTGCTGAAAATTTATATACCTTTGTTGGAGAGGGTGCTGTTCATATTAAAGAAGTGATTGCCTTGAGATATTCATGTTAATGTCATCTATAGCTGTCTTTCTTAAAAACAGAATGAATGAAAAATATAAAAGGAGGAGAAAATATAAGCAACTAAGTTTTCAAAAGTATCCAAAGTGTCCAGATTATCAAGAAGACTACATCTCAGATATACAAAGGACCAGAATCCAGTCAGTTGTTACAATGCTGATGCAATTGGAGAATGCTAAAGTGAATGAAAGAAGCTGAACAGAGAAAGACAAATGAAGTATGTTGCCTTTTAAGGAAGTCAACAATCAATGTTATATAAGTATGAATTGGAACTGTGGTCACAAAAAAGCAATGAAGAAGGAAGGCAGGATCTAAAAACAATAGAGACTTTAAGAAACTGGAAAGAGTCCTGAGGAAAAACAGGGATCCAAACATGGCAGAGTAGACAGATATGACTGATGTCTTATTTGTACATGTATGGAAATGTTACCACAAATGCATGTTAAATTTTACAATTAATATTTCTAGGAAGAACTAAAATGTGTGCTGCTGGAAAAGTAGAAAAGAAAGTATTAATAATATGAGTTAGATAGAGTGGGGTTATAAAACAAGGAAAAAAAGAAAACCTAGGCATTTGCAAGTTGGTTGTTATAATGGTGCAAAACTACATTTCTATCTAATAGCATAAATTCAAATGTAGATCAGTAAAGGATAGTCAGACTTACTTGTGAGATAGATACTGAGATCTGGTTTATGTCTGTGAGATTGAAACTTCCATTTTTACACACTTAATGATGTCATAATGAATTTGTAAATTTTCCCCAGAGTCTGTCCCAAGTACATCTGTAGCAATCCTGGCTATAAAAACCTTTCCTCCATATTGCCATTATGTCAAACAAATGGCTTCTAAGTTACATCTAGTGACTTTTAGTGATGGCTAACATGGTAGTCTCATTGTATTAAATAATTATAGTTTAATCAAACAGAACTGTAGCTTTAAAAAAGAAATAGCATATTAGAAAATTTATTAGAAAAAATGTTAATAAAGAGATTACACATTTATAGTTTAAAATGCTAACTTATAAAGAAGCTTACTGTGGAAAAAAATGACTTGTATATGTTTGAGCATGTCCTGACATACAACATAAAGTCAAGGGATGTCCTAACACATTCAGTGAGTATTTAACCACGTAAAATGAAGGAGGTACAGAACATTGTTAACATTAATTTCCTGAAATACACAGCACAGATAATTTTGACTTTTTTTGGAAAACATATGGAACATTTCTCTTTCTGCAAGTTCACTGCGTGCACATATACACACATGCATACTCACATACAAATATGTGTAAGCAGTATTTATTCTATTACATTCACAGATGCATATGTGCACAAACATACACACACAAACAAATACGCACACATGCAAGTGTACTTACAAGCAGTATTTATTCATGTAGGTGTTAAATACAATGTAAATTTGGTAAACATGATAGTTTTTATTTATTTACTGTCAATCTATGAGGTGCGTCTCATTATTGCTAATATATGCATCAACTGTATCCATACCTACTTTTCTCTGTAGCTTTGCCATTTGAGACTTTTGACAGTTTATACATTTTATCTTCATTTTAATAGAAATGTGAATGTTTTGCAAACTCCTTGTGATGTCCTTTGTTTTCCAGGAGTGATGTCCTATACATATGTTCTCCTTAATAGATATGAGCATTTTCCCATGCTGGGTACTGATAAGAAAATCCTTTTATCACAGATTTGATAATTTCAACTTGTTTGAAAATACTACTACCAAAGTGAGTAAGTCAACTTACATTTCAAAGAAAATTTGTACCGTATTTGACTTATTTGCCTGTATTTTAGAAATAGACTTCATACAACCAACTTTTGGTTTGGATAATTCTGGTTCATGTGAAGGATGTTTAGGTTTTATATAATTTGCTTATATTGTTGAACAGTCCTATACTTTTTAAAAAAAATAGTTATCTTTTCCCTAATCTTTAAAGTTTTCTTTCTTTTCTGTTTTCATTTTTTACTTCATGTTTTGTGTGTACACAAAAGAATGGAAAAAATATATACAGACAATAACACAAACTATTATAAAACATAATAAAATAATAAATTTTTGTTATTCATTTTTTGTGAGAAAACTAATCATTTTGAAATACAGTAATACATCAGTTTCTTCCATATCTGCACAGTGACTTCTGCGGATCCAGACCATTTGCACTGTTTTGTTTTCAAACAGGATGATTCATATTTTTGTGAATCTTGATAATTAGCATCTCATCCACAATTAATTTTCATCCTTATAGCTAACACAGAAAATCTAATGTTAATATTTATAACATATGATATCTAAATTTACTATTTGTAATTTTCCATTTATATTTCTATCAGCATTGTGTGGTTTATTTTGTATATGGATACTTCAGAAAATACCTGATAATTTGCATAAAGTGGAAATGTTTAATTTTTTGTTCCATGATCTACTGACCAATATTTTTCTCAGTTCCAAATAACCACTATTTATGATGCAACCTTATAACAAAATGTGATTTTAAGGAACACTTGCAATTTTTATGCTGTCAAAAGTACATAAAATAACCTATTAGACAAAAATATTTTTAATATTTGCCGATTAAGTCTCACAAAAGTAAACTCTGAGGGTTTTCACTGGAAATCATTATCTTGTTATAATGATCACAGTTTCTAATCAAAAATCTTGCCCCCAAATTAAAAAAGAATTCAATTTTTGTGTGTGCGTTTTTAATGTTTTCTTTTTATTTTTTAATGTATTTATTTATTGAAAATATAGCCCAACATCAGCCCTTCCTCTCCTCCTGCTACTTCCTCACACAAATTCTCCTCCAATTCTTCCTTCCCCTTATCTTTTGAGAAAGGAAAGCTTCCTGTCCCCGGGTGTTGCCCCCTACACACACACACACACACACACACACACACACACACACACAAACATCAAGTCGCTGGGACCTGGATAAGTTACTGACTATTTACTGTTTTTGTAGAGGACTTGTTTGCTGCTCCCACCATCAGTGTGTTGGCTCACAGCTGTTCTTCCAGTCTTCTGGTATCTGTGTTCATTGCATTCAGATGGTGTATTTACATACCTGCAGGCAAAATACTAATACACATAAAATGAAAACAAATATTTAAAATCTCAATTATAAAGTTTTGTCAGATTTACTTCACACAATCAAATATTTTATAAGGTGTTTTATATTCTCCTGATAGTTTTTCCATTTTAATAAAATTAATATTTAGAACAGGCTAGTTAATGGCATTGGACCAATTTAGTAGTTTTTTTTTTTTTTTTTCCTAGTATCTTAGCTGGCTTTGTCATCTTTCCATTACCGTGAATACCTGAGAAAAGAGTAATTGAATAATGTCTTTATCATGTTGTTTTTTTAGGCATGCAAATAAAAAATTGTCTTGATTATTATTTGGTGTAGGAGGTTTCAGGCATTGTTGGCAGCACAATTTCATTATCAAATAGTTCTGGACAAAATCGAAAGCTAAGTAATCGAACATGAAGGCTCTCTCTCCACAACTTATAATTCTACTGCCTTCTCGAATTCCTGCCCTGGTTTTCAACAGTGATAGATTGTTATCTGCAAGTGTGGGCCAAATAAACCCTTTCCTCCCCTATATTGCTTTTGGTCGTGACCTTTGTCACAGCAGCAGAAAGAAAACAAAAATACTGTGAAGCCAACAGTTTCTTTTATTTAAATTATTTGTAGATCTCACTCTGTGTTTCAAAAGCTGCAGTCCAAACACCTAAGCATCTCGACTTGCTGCATGTTTCTGGCCTACAATTTCCTGGTATTGTAATTTCTGTAATGCTGTCAAGGCAGCCACTAATTTCAGGCAGGTGGACAGTAGTTTATAGTACTGATTCAAAGTGTAAAACAGATAAACAAACAACAAAACCCTCAGAAAACAAAAGCAAACAAACAAAAAAACGAAAATCACTTCATAGATTTGCAACTGCAGCTTTGAATTTTATATTTTGAACATATTAGTGAATTACTAACAACTTTGAGATTAATTTTTTATGAACTCTCTTCAAATAACTTTGGATCTATGAAGAGATATTTGGATATCTGAAGACTTTGCATATTGATTGTATATACACACACACACACACACACACAAAGTTTTTCATCATTTGGAGTGTTTGTAGTTAATTTGCAAAATCAAAATTTATGTATCTAAGTGTGTTATGCCCCAATCACAGTGTTCACGCACCACCTCCAGGAATCCAACTCTACAAAAGCAAAGAGTTTTTATTTGAGTTCAAGCTCAGATCTCTCTAACCTCTCCAGTGCAGTGAATGGGTGTGAAAGATCCCAAGCTTGTGACTCCTTGCCTATTTATCACAGTTTCAGCAGGGAAAGAGGCTTTCCAACTTAGTAGTTACATGATTGGTTAACATTTGAAAATTGCAGCCTGGAGCATTTTTATTGGCTAGCAATGATTTCAAACTGTTATGAGCAATTGTAGTTAACTTAAATAATCAATTTTAAAACATCTGGTACACTTTCCTCTTAAGAACTGGTCGTTAATAAAGGTAGAGTGTCTGTTGCTAGGGGTATCTGGGTTACTTGAGAAAGATGTGTTTTTTCCAGAATCTAAGTTCAAACTAAGGGCAAACTTAACATGCGAAGGATTCTAAATACAAAATGGAGTTTGAAATGTTAGTCTGGGCCTTTCAAGTCATATAAATGTGGTCTTTAGAGGCATCCTTGCCTCAAAATGAGAGGGAGGGAAGGAAAGAGGGAGAGAGAGAGAGAGAGAGAGAGAGAGAGAGAGAGAGAGAGAGATAGAGAGAGATAGAGAAAAATGAGAATTTGTATTTGTGCTTTTTTATGTTTTCTTTATTTCTATATTTTCTTTTTCTTTCTTGGCCATTGGGAAATTATGTTATATTTTAATCTGTTACTACATCTAAAGAACTAGCTCTTGATTTGCCTGATTCAATGTGTCCTCTTGATGTTTTAGATGTCCCTCTACATAATAAGCACACTTTGCTCTCCATATTCTAATCAGGATCCCAGTTTCATCCTATGATTTTTATATTGGAGGCTTGTTATCAAGTGTTTACAGTGTCTCTTTATGTTTTGATAAAATATTTAATTATAAACCCTCTATTTTAAAGTATGTTTTCTTTTTGTAGTTGTAAAATGTATCTCATGCTTTTAGTATTTTTTTCAGTGGAATTTCTTGGGGTGTACATAATAATATATCCAACATGTGATTTGAATCTCCAATGAGAACTCAAATATAATTCTAATAAGTCTGTCTTTATATATTACTTAGCTTTTTGCCCTTATAGCTTTAAATATTCTTTCTTCCCTCTGTATTTTAGTATTTTGATTATTTTGTCATAATGGTACTATCTTTTCTGTTCTAATCTAGTTAGTGTTCTGTAAGCTTCTTGTAGTTCTTGTTCTTTATAGGGATGTCCTTCCCTTAATTAGAAAAAAAATTCATCTCTGATTTTATTAAAAATATTTTCTGGGACTTTGAGCTGGAATTCTTCTTCATCTTCTATTACTATTACTCTTAGGTTTAATATTTTTTTCATATTGTTCAAGATTTCCTGGATGTTTTGAATCAAAAATTTTGTAGACCTAACATTTTCTTTGACTTGTATAGTTATGTTTCCTATCACATCTTCAATGCTTGAGATTCTGTATTCCATCTTTTGTATTCTATTGGTGATGCTTGTTTCTATTCTCTTCACAAGCTTTCTAACTTCAGGATTCCCTCAGTTTGTGTTTTCTTTATTGTTTTTATTTTTAATTTTAGGTCGTGAACAATTTTATTAATTTTCTTTACCTATTTGTTTACATTTTTGTGGCTTTATTTACGGGATTTATCCATCGCTTCTGGCTGTATGTGTTTTTCTGAATCACTTTAAGGTACTTATTTATTTCTTCTTTAAGGACATCTAGCATCCTTTCTGTCTGAACGTGTGCCCTGAGCAGACATTGGGCGCTGGCTCTGCACCCAGTCCCAAGACACTCGGAGGAAGCTCAACTCCCAAGTGCTCAAACACGCCCATGATCACAGGTGAGGAAGCCTCAATATCTGCCCTAAGGATCCAGCGACTCTGGAACTCCCACCCAGGCAGTGGCTCAGATTCCTTCAAGTTTGATCCTGCACCTGGAGCAGATCTGGGGCACTTGCTCTGCACCCACTCCTACAATACCCAGAGGGAGCCCTACTCCCAGGTCCTTTGAAATGCCTAGGATAAAAGGAGGGGCCAAAACATTTGCCCCAATATCCTGAGTTACTGAATGCCCCAGAATCCAGGACCCAGGAACCCATGCCCAGACAGTGACATGAGTAACTTCGGATCTGAACCTGCACCCAGAGCATACATGGGATGCTGACTCTGCACCCACTCTTACAACACCCAGAGGGAGTCCAACTCCCAGGTACTTTGAAATACCCAAGATCAAAGGATCACAGGATCACAGAGGAAACTCAACTCCTAAGAGATCAGACACACCCAGGAGCACTGGAGCTCTGACACACTCAAGATCACAGTTAAGGCCACAACATCTTTTCCAACACCCAGCCTAACTGGGACACCCACAGAAACCAGGAAAACATAAACCCCCTCCCAGCCAGAGGCACAAGTTTTTTACAGCTTTCTTCTGTGCGCAGAGCAAATGCAGGACTTTAACTCACCACCTGCGCTTGCAACACCCAGAGAAAACCTGACTCTCAGAAGCTCTGAAACAACAGAATCTCAGGAGTTTGGTCACACCAGGATTTCAGTATTTCAGAAGAAGCTTGACTCCCAGGAACTTTGACACATGTAGGATGTTAGGATCCCAGGATACAAGAATTACAGGATCACAAAGACAGCTGGATTCTGTGGAGTTCTGACACAACCAGGATCAAAAGAGGGACATGCTCCAATCACAGACAGCAAGGGCAGATAGCAATAGAAATAACCAGATGGCAAGAGGCAAGCACAAGATCTTAACCAACAAAAACCAAGTCTATGTGGAATCATCTCCCTCGAAAGCAAGTCCTGGATACCCCAACACACTGGAAAAGTAAGATTTCATTTTAAAATCACATCTCATGATGAAAAGAGAGGACATTAAGAAGGAAAAAAATAACTCCCTTAAAGGAATACAAGAGAACACAGGTAAACAGGTAGAAGCCATTAAAGAGAAAACATAAACATCTCTTAAAGAATTAGAGGAAAACACAACCAAACAGATAAAGGAATTGATTAAAACCATCCAGGATCTAAAAATGGAAATAAAAACAATAAGGAAATTACAAAGGGAGACAACCCTGGAGATAGAAAACCTAGAAAAGAGATCAGGAGTCACAGATGCAAGCACCAACAACAGAATACAAGAGATAAAAGAGAGAATCTCAGGTGCAGAAGATACCATTGCAACATTGACACAACTATCAAAGAAAATTCAAAATGCAAAAGCTTCTAATCCAAAACATCCAGGAAATCCAGGACACAATGAGAAGACCAAACCTAAGAACAATAGGTATAGAAGAGATCGAAGATTCCCAATTCAAAGGGCCAGTAAATACCTTCAAGAAAATTATTGAAGAATATTTCCCTAACCTAAAGAAAGAGATGCCCGTGAACATAAAGGAAGCCTATAAAACTCCCAATAGACTGGACTAGAAAAGAAAATCTTCTTATCACATTGTAATCAAAACATCAAATGCACAAACAAAAAAAAAAAGAATATTAAAAGCAGTAAGGGAAAAAGGTCATGTCACATATAAAGGCAGATCTAACAGAATTACACCAGACTTCTCACCAGAGAATATAAAAGCCAGAAGATCCTGGAAAGATGTCTTCCAGGGCCTAAGGGAACACAAATTCCACTCCAGGCTTCTATACCCAAAAAAACCTCTCAATTACCATAATGAAGAAACCAATATAGTCCATGACAAAAACAAGTTTATACCATATATTTCCACAAACCCAATTACAAATATCCTTTGTAATTATCTATTACAAAGGATAATAGATAGAGAACTCCAACACAAGGAGGGAAACTATACCATAGAAAAAGCAAGAAACTAATCTTCTTTCAACAAACCCAAAAGAAGATAGCCACACAAACATAATTCCAGCTCTATCAACAAAAATAACAAGAAGCAAGAAGCACTTTTCCATAATATCTCTTAACATCAGTGGACTCAATTCCCCAATAAAAAGACAAAAACTAAAAAAAAAGGATATGTAAACAGGACTCAGCATCTTGTTGCAAACTGGAAATGCACCTCAGTGAGGAAGACAAACACTACCTCAGAGTAAAGGGCTGAAAAAAATTTTCCAAGCAAATGGACCAAAGAAATAAGCTTGAGTAGCCATTGAAATAAAATTGTCTTTTAACCAAAAATTTATCAAAAAAAAAAAAAAAAAGATAAGGAAGGATGCTTGATACTCATCAAAAGAAAAAAATCTACCAAGATGAACTCTCAATTCTGAACAATTTTGTTCAAATGCAAGGGGACCTACATTCATAAAAGAAACTTTACTAATGCTCAAAGCACATATTGTACCTCACACAATAATCGTACGTGACTTCAACACCCCACTCTCAGCAATGAACAAATAATGAAAACAGAAATTCATAAGAGACACAGTAAAATTAACAAAAGTTATGAACCAAATCATTAAAACTCTACCAACCCCAAAATGACGAGGAACAGATGGGTTTACTTCTGAATTCTAACAGACCTTCAATGAAGGTCTAATACCAACATTTTTCAAACTATTCTACAAATTAGAAACAGAAGGAACACTACCCAATTTGAATTTTATGAAGCCACAATTATATTTATACCTAAACCACACAAAGACTCAACAATGAAAGAGAACTTCAGACCATTTTGCCTTATGAGTATCGATGCATAAAATACTCAATAAAAGCCTCTCCAATTAAATCCAATAGCACATCAAAATGATCATTCACCATAATCAAGTAGGCTTTATCCCAGGGATGCAGGGATGGTTTGATATATGAAAATCCATCAATATAATCCACTACATAAATAAACTCAAAGAATAAACACCACATGATCATTTCATTAGATGCTGAGAAAGCATTTGTAAAAATTCAACTTTCTTGTCTTCTTTCTTGACCAAGTTATCATTGAGTACATTGTTCAGCTTCTATGTGTATGTAGGTTTCTGTTGTTTTGTTCTTATTAAAGACCAGCCTTAATCCATGGCAATATGATAGGATTCGTGGGATTATTTCAATCTACTTGTACCTGTTGAGGCCTGTTTTATAACCAAATCTATGGTCAGTTTTGGAGAAGGTATCATGAGGTGCTGAGAAGAAGGTATATTCTTTTGTTTTAGGATGATATGTTCTATAGCTATCTATTAAATTCATTTGGTTCATAAAAATTCAACACCGCATTATGGTAGAAGTCTTGGAAAGATCAGGAATTCAGGGTCCATACCTAAAAATAGTAAAAGCAATACACTGCAAACCAGTAGCCCACATCTAACTATATAGAAGGAAACTCTAAGCAATTGCACTAAAATCAGTGACTAGATAAGGCTGCCCATTCTCTCCCTACCTATTCAGTATAGTAGTAGAAGTCTTAGCCAGAGAAATTAGACAACAAAGGGAGGTCAAGGGGTTACAAATTGGAAAGGAAGAAGTCAAAATATCACTATTTGCAAATCATATGATAGTATATTTATGTGACCCCCCCAAAAAAAATCCACCAGAGAACTCCTACAGCTGATGAACAACTTCAGCAAAGTGGCAGGATATAAAATTAACTCAAATCAGTATCCTCTACTCAAAGGGTAAACATGGTGAGAAACAAATTTCAGAAGATGGAAAGATCTCCCATGCTCGTGGATCGGCAGGATTAATATAGTAAAAATGAACATCTTGCCCAAAGCAATCTACAGATTCAACAAAATCCCCATCAAAATTCCAGCTCAATTCTTCATAGACTTAGAAAAAGCAATTTGCAAATTCTTTTGGAATAGCCAAAAACCCAAGATAGAGAAAACTAATCTCAAGAATCAAAGAACTTCTTGGGAGAATCACCATTCCTGGCCTCAAGGTGTATTACAGAACAGTAGTATTAAAAATTGTATGGTATTGGTACAGAGACAGGGAGATACATCAGTGGAATAGAACTGAAGACCCAGAAATGAACCCATACACCTATGGTCACTTGATCTTTGACAAAGGAGCTTAAACCATCCAATGGAAAAAAAGACAGCATTTTCAACAAATGGTGCTGGTTCATCTGGCAGTCAGCATGTAGAAGAATGCAAATCAATCCATTCTTATCTTCTTGTAGAAAGAAAAAGTCCAAGTGGATTAAGGACCTCCACATAAAACTAGATATACTTAAATTAATAGAAGAAAAAATGGGGAAGAGCCTTGTACAAATGGACACAGGAGAAAATTTCCTTATCACAACACTAATGGCTCATGCTCTAAGATCAACAATTGACAAAAGAAACCTCATAAAATTGCAAATCTTCTGAAAGACAAGGAACACTGTTTATAGAACAAAACAGCAACCAACAGATTGGGAAAAGATCTTTACCAATCCTATATCCAATAGAGAGCTAATATCCAACGTATATAAAGAACTCAAGAAATTAGACTTCAGAGAATCATATAACCCTATTAAAAATAGGGTACAGAACTAAACAAAGAATTCTCAACTGAGGAATATCAAATGTCCTAGAAGCACCTAAGGAAATATTCAACACCCTTAGTCATCAGGGAAACGCAAGTCAAAACATCACTGAGATTTCACCTCTCATCAGTCAGAATGGCTAAGATCAAAAACTCAAGTGATAGCAGATGCTGGCGAGGATGTGGAGAAAGAGGAACACTTCTCCATTGTTGGAGAACCACTTTGGAAATCAGTCTGCTGGTTCTTCCAAAAATTAGACATATTACTATCTGAAGACCCAGTTATACCACTCTTGGGCCTATACCCAAAAGATGCTCCAACATATAACAAAGACACATGTTCCACATGGTCACAGCAGCCTTATTTGTAATAGCCAGGAGCTGGAAAGAATCCAGATGTCCTTTAACAGAGAAGTGGATACAGAAAATATGGTACATTTACACAATGGAGTACTACTCAGCTATTAAAAACAATGAATTCAGGAAATTCTTAGGCAGATGGATGGAACTAGAAAATATCATCCTGAGTGAGGTAACCCAATTACAAAAGAACATACATGATATGCACTCTCTGATTAGTGGATATTAGCCCAAAAGTTGGGAATACCCAAGACACAATTCACATACCACATGAAGCTCAAGAAGAAGGAAGACCAAAGTGTGGATGTTCCGGTCCTTCTTAGAAAGGGGAACAAAACACTCATGGGACAAAATACAAAGTATGAAGTGGAGACTGAAGGAAAGACCATCCATAAACTGTCTCTCCTGGGGATCTATCCTATATACAGTTACCAAACCCAGATACTATTGTGGATGCCAAGAATTGCTCACTGACAGAAACCTGATATAGCTGTCTCCTGAGAGGCTCTGGCCAAGCCTAATAAGTACAGAGGCAGGTGATTGCAGCCAACCATTGAACTGAGCATGGGGTCCCTAGTGGAGGAGTTAGAGAAAGGACTGATGGTGCTGAAGTGATTTGCAACCCCATAGGAAAACAAAACAATATCAACCAACTAGACCTCCTAGAGATGCCAGAGACTAAACCACTAAACAAAGAGTACACATTGAGAGACCCATGTCTCCAGTCTCCAGGCACAATGTAGCAGAGGATGGCCTTATAGTGTAACAATAGAAGGAGAGGCCCTTGGTCATGTTAAGGCTTGCTGCCCCCATGCATGGGACTGCCAGGGTGGGAAAGACAGTGTGGGTGGTTGTTACATGGAGCAGCCTCAGAGAAGCAGGTGGAAGAGGGATGTGATAGGGGCTTTCAAGAGGGGATACTGGGAATGGGGATAACATTTGAAATGTATAAAAAAAAAAATCTAATATAAGAAAATAAAAGACATCTATCCTAATCATAAAGTTGTTTTTACGGTTCATTTATTGTCATTCAACTGTGGTGTAATATTCAAGGCCTGCTGTAGTAGGATAGTTGGGATCTGATGTATCATATTGCCTTGGTTGTTGTTGATTTTGTCCCTTACACTGGCATCTAGGCATTTGCTATTGTGGTAATTAAAGGCTTAGTTTGTAATTTATGTGTTGGTCTTTGTTAGATGGGTGCTTTTTCCTTGGTTTCTTGATTTCTGTCTCCTCTTTTGTCTTCAGGTTTGAGTGGTGGTTGTGTAGAGATTCTACCTCAGTTGGAGGCTGGAGTTCTGGCTGTTGACATGGCCTCTGTTTGATCTGGGGGTCCTCTATGTAAGTTGTGCACAGACATATGGTAGGGTGGAAGTAAGCTGAAAATGAAGTATTATCCAGCTATTAAACAGAATGACATCATGAAATTTGCAGAAAAATGGACAGAACTAGAAAATATCAGCCTGAGTGAGGTAACCCAGACCCAGAAAGTCAAACATGGTATGTACTCACTTAGAAATGGACATTAGCTGTTAGATAATGGATAATCATTTTATGATCCACAGGCCAAGAGAGGTTACATGACAAAGAGGACTCAAGACAGCATACTGATATCCTTGGGGGTGGAAATACATTGATATCCCTGGGATGGGAAACACAATAGATTATCTGCAGTAGGTTGGAAGTGAGAATAGGAGGAATCCTCTGGCAGGGAACAGGAGGGAATGAGGGAGAAATTTGTAGAAGAGACAGCTGGAATTGGAATTATTTGGGGGTATTTTGTAGAAACCAACTGCAATGGAAACTCCCTGGAATCTAGGAGAATGACCCTAACAAAGATTCCTAGTAATTCAGGATATGCAGCCTGAACTGGTCATCTCCTATAACCAGGCAAGAAATCTAGCATTGGGACTCAGAGATCAATCCAGCTAAAAGACTTTGGATCTATAATTTTTCTTGCCAGCAAAATGTGCTGTAGTAATAATAACACAGAATTTGTGAGAGTGAGCAAGCAATGACTGGTCCAACTGGAGGCCCATGTGAGGACAGGGGAGTCCATCCCTGACAGTGCTTGGATGGCCAGGAACCAGAGACAAGGCAGCCCAGAGACCCAGGATACAAACACAACTGACCAAAAAAATGTTTAAATTTTGTGAATATCTTTTCATCTGCTTGTCATTGCTTTCTATTCACTTCTTTGGCTTTTAAGACATCTTCTCAGCTAACCATTTCTGTTCAGGAAGGCATTCCACTTCCACAATCTTTTAGCAAGTATTTACTGGGGAAAAATCTTCTGAGTCACTGTTTGCCTTCATCTAGTCTCACCAGGGAAAATTAGGACTAAGAGAGAATGCATCCTAAACAATTGTTGTTGGATGCTTTGGCAGTACTCACAGAAAAGTCATCAATTTCTGGCTGGCCAGGGGTCTGCTTACTCTGTTGGTTTTCATCGAATTATTTGCTTAACTTTGAAGACTATCCATCTTTTCTTTCCTTTTATTCCTAAGACAATTTTCTTCCCTTTTATGCTCTTAGTTTCCCTTTGAGGATTCAGTTAATTGGGCTTTCTTAGCTATATGCATTCCTCAAAATTTGGCAATCCTACATATTATTGGACTTGCAGAAATTGCCAGTACTACCCATTGTTTTATGTTGTGTCAGAAACACAGAAAGCATGTCTATGTCTTGCCAAAATGCCAGTTTTTACTTAACAACAATAAATTCACAAAAACACAATGTTTGGAATGCATTGGGAAAAATGTGGCAGACATTTCTGCTTTACTCAGTAATTTTGGCCAGGTGAATACAAGTCCTTTTTCTCCAATTTTAATTGCTAATATCTACTCTAAGGACATATATACACATAATACAGTATATTCATGTACGTGTATGCGATTGCTGACTACGGAATGCTTGAAAAGATTTAAAGAGGACAGAATTTTAAAGCATTTCTAAGTCCTGAGAACCTGAAACTGGGAATCATATCTTATACTCTTTGTATTGAGGAACAAACTTACTGAACAAAACAGGAGAGAAATATAGGGAAGCTGTGGCTACTGCATTCAGGCAGCTGCAGGTCATGACTTCAGAATAAAGCTGAGATTGAGTCTAGATGTAGATACAAAAGGGGAAAGCAGCTGCAGCTTTCAGATGGGTCTCATGATATGCCCAAGTTTTCAATTTCTTGAAATTCAGTCACTTGCTAATAAATCATTTTAAAGGTTTTTGTTCTTGGTGAAATTTTTAACATAGGTGTGGTTTTCCTTGCTCTGGCACTTCATTTAACAAGAGATAGAAAACGTAACTAATTCTGTTCTTCAGGCTTTTTCCTTATCACTGGAAGATATGTGGGATATATATATATATATATATATATATATATATATATATATATATATATATATATATAATCTGACCTCATTTTAATTGCTATTTACTGTAGAAATCTGGTAGAAACTTAACAACCTAAAGAGCTAATCCTCTGATTTCATTCTCTCAGATACATTACTCTCATAAACAGTCTTGTAAATGGTTAGTATGTAAGGCATTTTTATCTAGAATATTTGATATGTTTCTGTTCACTGTTGCCAGAAGCCAGAATCTCCAGGTTTTTCTGCAAACCTCAGGTCACATAGAACCAGATCACCACCTCTGCAACACATAAACACACAAAACCTTCCACCCAGGGGTCAAGAAACTTTAAATATGGACACATAGTAATCATGCCACAGCCTCCTATCCAGTGTTATACAGCTTAAACCCACTCTTTTTGGTTCAAGTCTGACCTACCTTTGCATCAGGAATGCTGCTCTGGTAGGACTTGCCTTTTTACCCAAGTCTCTCCACCTTGCAGAAAAACCATTAAATTACAAATTCCTAAAGCCACCCATCAATGTCTATCCCCTTGTTTGGCCACTCCCATCTCCTGAGGCTAACTACAGAGGTCCAAATTACAAAGTCCTGAAGTCTAACAATCAAAACCCCCATTTGGATCACTTAATCAACATGCCCAATTAAAATTAAATGCCTCTCCTCTCTATCCAGAGGCAATCCTTTGTCATATAGGAAAAATAATTTTGTCTGCTCCTTTGTTCCATTTCCCTTCTCTCTTGACTCTGTCTTCTGTCTTTGCCTCTTAATACCTGTTACTTGTCCCTCTGAGACAAATAAATCTCCTTTGTGCCGAGAATTTCATGTCCTCAGCTACTACACATTTACCTCTGTTACATAATGCATTATAATGGTCACATTTTAACTATGCCTACTTCACTTTCTTCTTACTAAGAACCAGAGATTCGCTCAGAAAATATAATAGACACCTTGCTTTGTCTGGCAGAACTGAAGCTTTTTAATTTAGATCACCATAATAATGTGTGGCCTGCCTGCCTACCAATATTTATAGATCTCTTGTCACAAATTGTTAGACTTAATACCTCCTAGACATTAACCTGAAAGACTCTAGAAACAATTGGCAAATGGGCCCCTAAGGATGTCCTTGGGGAATAGTGTTTAACTATGTTAGCTGATATGGAACAACCTCATAATTGTGAGCCAGTACAGCATCACATGCACATTCATCCACTCATTTATCATGGTTGTTATGTGAGCAGCTAATTCAACTTCTTCTTATTTTGATTTACCCACCAGGATGAAATTTGTGAGTCAGAATAAGCCCCCTTTCCTTTAAATCCCCTTTGTCAGAATGTTTTATCATAGCAACAAGAAAAAAAAATATAAACTAAACACTAGTACTGAGAAATAGGTCCATTGCTGTAACAAGTGTCTTTATGTGGTTCTTTGGCCTCTGTAAATATTTTGGTTCATTAGTTAAAAGAGATTGGAACATTGAACTTCAAATTTTCTTGAGTGCTATAAGCATTATAGTTGTATATTCTGTAGAAAAGTAGAAAACAAGAATACTGTGAAATGAGGGGAGCAAAGGCATGACTCGTGAGGTATCAAAAAACAAAAACAAAAAACCAGGATTTTGTCAGAATCTAAGAGAATGGCCACTTATGAGATGTTTTGACCAAGAATCTCATTTTACTCTGCCTGCATTCATATAACTTGAGTGAAGTTGAACTTGAAGATGAGGGAGTAATTTGTTTGGCAGAGGAAATTTCAAGACAGAAAAGAATCTAAGCTTAACATCAATGAAGAGAAACATGTACAGCATTGGGATAACTGGAAAATGTTTGGAGGTTAAGCATACCCATTGAAGCTACATCCTATAAAATTCTAAATTCTGCTACAGAAGAAGTCCTGAACTGAGGGGTTCCCTGATCCTTGAAACTAACTGAACAAAGACATATTTTCTTAGGGTCAACCCAAGAAGCAAAAGTATCCTGGGACAGGTAGGGAAATCCCTCCGCAGGGGACCCTGGGCCATCTACAGTGGAAAGAATGAGCTTAACACTGACATAAATTCATTGCTCTGTGTTTCTTGGCTCTCACTATGTATTTACTTCTGTAAATTTCTTCACCATTTGCCATTGTAAATAGCTAATTTCCTTGTTCCATCATTCATTTTCACTGTGCCCAAAAGATAGTGTCAAGACTTTCCTTCAGGTTAAAAAACAAACAAACAAACAAACAAACAAACAAAGCAGAAAGTGATACTGAAGGTCACATGAGGATTAAATCTAGACTGGTTTTCTCCACAAATTAACTTCATTTTTTTATATGGTGTCTTATTTCTAAATAAATCTAATGTTGGAAAGCCATCTACATCTTGCATTTCTCTCACAGAATATTGATCAATGTGGCATCATTCAAATTAAGACTATGTTATTCTCTCTCAGATGCCTCAGTACATTTGGACAAATGGCATTTTTATTTTGAAAATGAGATAAAGATTTCACAAGAACTAAGAATGTTTTCTCACCTTACAGACAAGCTCTAAAAAAACATCAATTTTCAATGAAAATAACCTACTGCTCTTTGTGTAATTATTCTTAGGGTAACACTTTTCAAAGTTTTCATTAATCACAATAATTGGTTAACTTTCATAATCTGACTTTAGAAAACATATATTTTTACTGACATTAAATGCACTTTGGGGAATGTTTAGCATGCAAATCATCAAGATCTAGGCCACTAAAGAAAAAAAAAAGATTTTTTTTATTGTACAGAATCAATGTTTTTAGCTGAGTTGAATTGTAACACACACACACACACACACACACACAATGTTGAAGACATCAGTGCTTATTTTTAGTCTGTTTGGTAGATCTGCTTTGAGGCTCTGTTTGGATTAGAACCCCCAAAAATTTGCATGGAAAAACAACACATTTTGCACCTGCAGGTTTCCCTAGAGTAATTTAATGTTACAGTTTTTGACAAGATAATTCCATCTTGACTTGAGTTGAGTTTGCAGTAGGCTACTGGGAGAAAATAAACGGAACCTATATTGGAATATATTTAACTGAAGTTAGTACGCAGCTCAGAAACCCCAAATGGAAAGAACAAGATGAGATACAGAATGAGAATCTTGCTTCTGTTTGGCTTTGCTTTCCAAGATCTTGTTCAAGTTAAGGTTTGTGAGTCCAGCTGTTATGTCACATTCCCTATGGTTACCTTTCTCTCTGTTCCCCTAAATGAGGTCACATCCTCCTATATTTTGTCCCTTAGAATAAAAAAGCTATTACACAGTTGCTAAATCTCAAAGAGCACTCATATCTCAGCAAGAAAATCCCCAACCCTGGCAATTTCAGGATAATTTTATGGACAAACCTAGCTCCCTGGCTCCTTGGAATATGGGTTAGGCCAGGCTAAATTACATGGTGTGGAACTTCCCATGGATACTTAATAAAAGCTTTTTGGAGGGGTCCTCTCATGTCACCTGCATCTCAATTTGCTTACTGTTTATAAATAACCATGTTTTTGCACATGTACTCAGGTAGTTTAGTCCACTTGGTAAAAGGAGACTTGATTGTAGGGAGAACATTTCATAGAAGCACATTTACAATTTAAGATGAGATGAAGAAAGCATTGTTCAGTTGTTCCTCATGGTACAGTGGAATAGTGACATTATTGAGTAGTGATAGTAACGCAATAGTTTTCTTCAAGCAAAAGGTGGGCCAGAGAGACAGAAACAAAGAGAGTTAGAAATAGAGAGAGGCCAAGGTAGGAGACAGATATAGGCAAAGACAGACTGAGACAAGACAGAGAGAGAGATGTTACCATTCACTGCTAGTACACCAGCAACAGAGTCACCATCCATTGTCCTGTCTCATGTTATTTTGCACAAGTTGAAATTCCTTTTAGTCTGTCTTTAATATGAATTTGCAAAGCTTGCAATGAAATCCTAGTCCTTTCAGTAAAGCTGTAGAAAATTTGGAGAAAACACGCTCAGCACAGAATTCATATTATTTCTGCCCAGGAGCTGGCTCCAGCTAATCAAAAGATGGAGGAACACGATCTCTATTGTTGGGAAAGCCTTCATTTTCAACTTCCAGAGACTGATGCTGAATGCATCATCCCTCATGATTTTATATTGTGACTTGGAATCTAAATTCCCTTCCTAGTGGCAATACCTATAAACTAAATAGGCAATCTCTATATTTATACTATCTTTAGCTACCTAATTTTATTTTACTAGAATTTGGGAGTTTGTTAAGAAGACACATGATCTAAGAAAGATTAAGGAGATGAGGAAAATACTATCCTCAGATACCCAAAGGCACTCCACTTTAATTTTCTTTTCTTCACCCTGTCCCCAGAACTATGCAAACTTAGTTATGATTATACTGGGTCAAATCAGTGCAATGTAAAAACTTGGAAGCATGCAGATTAGAAATTTATCTAACAACCTATGGTCATCTCAGAGAAGACTTAGTTAAAAATACAGAGGAGACTAGATATATTTTTATCTCTCTAAACTTAAAAATCACATGACCTAACTTCCACCCTCTAGAGAACAGAACATTTGCTCAAGAATGGATCCTTTGCTTTTATATGGACACTATACTTTTAATGTCACTCTTATTAAAATCACAGAATCATGCGCTTTGATAAAATTTCTCTAATTAGCTTACTCCATTCTTTCAAAGCTGATAAGCTTTCACTCTCCTAAGAGCCAGCTGCCTGTGACAATCCTTCACACAATATGATGTCCTCATTATTCTAATAGTAATAGTATAATGTCCAAAAATCAGTGGAGGGGAGACTCAAGAAAATAATTAATTTGATAGATTGATTTAAATATGAAAAACATTAGCTGTTAATAATTTTGCAATAATAAAATAAGGTGAAAGAATTCATAACAGGAGCTTGTGGTGCATACTTTTATTTCTAGCATTTGGGTGATAGAAGCAAAATGATAATGAATTCAAGGATGACCTCAGCTACATAGTAGAACTCTGGACCTAAAATTTAAAAATAAAACATATATAACAGAAATGTTAGTTAAAATAAGTTTGTTATAGGTGCTCTCTCTATTATCTCCACTTGTGGTCAGAGTATAGGCATTGTGCTTCCAGGTTCTTATTATCTTATTCAATGAACCAAAATAAATAATTCACAAACTGCAAAGTAGGAAGAAAAGTTTACTCTTAAGCAAAGACACAGTACAGATCAAATATACTACAAATGGACATCTAAGTGAGTGAATACTCAAGGTTTCAGTTATTATTCTTCAGAGCTTACCTTCAGAAAGCTAGAGAGAAGGATGAGTTTGGTTATTAGGGACCATAATGTGGTTGATTTTCACTTTTGATTAACAGGTCTGGATTATGTAAAGCTTTACTCATTATGCATGTTTTTTCTCTGGATATGTTTAAATTTGATTACATGGATTTCCAATTATACATAAGAACAAGAAAGTAACTAGAGTATTCCCCCTAGATTCTAGTAAATGGACACTGTGTTCTCGCTCAAAATCAAAACCATTCTAGGCCACATCACATCCTAACTTCTTACATGTGAACTTACCAAGGAACATGATTGACTAGAAACTGCTCATAAAGGGGGATCAGGAAAGGCTGTTAGCAACAGAGCTCCCCAATGTCTAAACCACCAGCCTGGGAGCACATAGGGAGGGACCCATGATTCCATCTGTACATGAAGAAGAGGACTGCCTTGTCTGGCATAGATGGGAGAGGAGATTCTTGGTCCCATGAAGGATAAACACCGAGTAGGGGGGAATTCAAGGGTGGGGAGGTGGGAGTGGGGGGTAGGTGGGGCATATCCTCATAGAATCATGAGGAGGGGAGATGGAATAGGAGGTTCCATGGCAGTGGGGGGGGGAGAAGGGATTAGGGGATAAAATCTGAAATGTAAATATAATATCCAATAAAAAAAAGGAATGGTTGTAAGCAACAGAGATTTTTTTTTTTTTTTTTTTGATTCTTTGGTGTAGTAGTTAGGTTCTGTTCGATGCAGATTGGAAACTTAGGTTAACAGCAAGATATTAATTGTATTGCTATGATAGACTTATATACTATGTACTTAAATACTATGTATTTAAGTGCTATTCCTAGCTTACCATGTGCATTGTTAAAAGAGGAATGTTTAGATAAAGTCATGTAAAGTTTCAAGTTGTTAAGTGATTCCCTTTTCTTGTCTGCCTCACTATAATCTAAAAACATTTTGTATTGCTAGACAAAAGAAATGATGAATATGCATAAATTAATCTTAAGGAACAAAGAATATTTTAGACTATATTATCCACTTGTGCCTAATGTTAGGTTTATAGATATTAAGGAAGGATATACACAAGTGAATGGGAAATGAAGAATAGAATGACAGCATAGGTCACAGAAATGACCACAAGCCACAAAGCCAATACTGGAGGTAGGCTTATGAAAGAAGACATCATCTAGGAAGAGCTGGTGAGTTCAGAAGCCATCAAAGACAAGGAAACAAATTGTCACTGAGGCACATTGAAAACCACATTACTGTTGGAACATTGATTGTAGCCAAGAGAAGCCCACAACAGAATTATAACTTCAAAAAGTAAGATAATAAATTTGTACTGCTGAAAGCTAAGTTGTTTTTTTAATAAAATCAAGAAGCTATGTATAATCACACAATGACATTCATGTAACAAAATATTTAATACTTTAAATTTTTAAAAGCAGTATTACATTTTTCTACTATATTGAGGCTATTCAGTATTGGATGACTAAGAAGGCAACATTAGGACTTACAGATGAAAAAATAAATCAGATAAGGAATTCACTGATAATGACAGTGACTACATGAGTTACATGTTTCCTTCTTGCAATAAAATATCTGAATAGAGGTTATTTTGGCTAACAAGTCATGATGCATCTCATAGAAGAATGTCAAGGAAGCATAGGCTTGAGGCAGCTGGTCATATGATTTCTATACTTGGGAAGAAGAAAACAGTCAATGTGAGTGTTCAGGTCACTTTCTGTTTTTCACTTTTTTATTCATTCCAAGCCCCCACCATGAGAAACAATGTTGCCCACAGTTAAGGGGTTTCTTTTCACCTCAACTAACCCAGTCTATATTATTTCTCACAGGTGTACTAGATTATTCTAGATTGTATAAGGTTGAAAAATCCTTTTAAAACAACAAATTGAATAAAATTTAAGTTCACTTAAGTCTTAGTTATAGTATTTGTGGAGAGGGCAGCAGAGAGCAATCTGAAAATGATTTTGATATGGGAGTTAGAAAACAAGGTACAGGCGTTGGTTGCCCTTGTAAAAGCAGAGACATCAGCATCCATGATAGAAAAATGATCACTAGAAATTGAAGATAACACTTCCCTAGTGGAAGCCCCCAACCAGGAAAATAATAGAATAGTATTTCTAGTGGAAATAACAGATCTGAAATAAATACAGAGAGGTTGAGGCAACTTTCCTTTCTAAAAGACATGATGAAAAGCATTGGCTGTGGAATAATAAGTAGCAGGAAGGGATGAATGGCTTTTTTTTCTGAAATTGATAGTAAATTGAACAATAACTTTTATTTTGGATATGTTTAGAATTTAACTTCAGATTAGTTTTCAAACAAGAAGTCATTTGATATTGTCTGATGGTACTTAGAATCAATTCTAGCTTACAGCAAATATTTTATATTCTTTAAAACAGGGTACAAAATGTCATGAATCAAAGATATTTAGATATGCAGGGGTTGTAGTTATTTAGTCACTGAGGTTAAGGCAGAAAGGAGGATTGAGTTATGGTTTCAGAAACTTACATAATCCATAAAAGTAAAGTGAATTTTGAAAGGTGTGGATGCTTCATGTAACAACAACAACAACAACAACAACAACAACAACAACAACAACAACAACAACAACAAAGCTTTATTGTTGATCATGGGACTGTGGGAAAGCTTCCAAAGGATAAAGCATAGGCCCCTATGGAAGGAATGCATAACTATGTAAGGAGTGCATTACTATAAAAGAAGGTATGGATAGGACATGTGGTGAATACACTGAAGAATGACAAACTCTCTGGCATATGGTCAAGAAAGAAGAAAGCCTATTTTAGAATTACTATTCATAGATGGAATGGATAGAGATGTAGTTGGATGAACATGGATAGTGTAGATACAGTTGACATGCATGAGTACAACAAGATAATTAAGATTGATTTTCATCTGAATTAAGTCATTTGTGTCATCTTTCAGAGCACAGTAACTTTGTATAAAAACGAGTATTAAAAGAATTATAGAAATGTAACTTCCTTAAGAGTAAATAAACTGTACTGTATGGTGAATATACACTTATAAGTGAGTATATGCCATGTTTGTGTTTCTGGTTTTGTGTTACCTCACTACTGAAGATCCTTCCTAGTTCCATCCATTTGCCTGCAAATTTCAAAATGTCATAGCTGAGTAATATTCCAGTTTGTAAATTCATCATATATTTTTCTATTTTTCAATTAAAAGATATCTTGGTTGTTTCCAGTTTCTTGCTACTATGAAGAAAGCTGCAATGAACATAGTTGAGCAGTATCAATGTGGTATGTTGCAGCATCTTTTGTATAGATGCCCAGGAGTGGTAAACACCCAAAAAGTTTCAGGTAGAACTATTACCAATTTTCTGAGAAAACACCAAATCTCCAAAGGGATTGTACAAGTTTGCATTCCCAGCAGCAATGGAGGAAGGTTTTTCTTGCTCCACGTCCTCACCAGCATATGCTATCACTTATATTTTTATCTTAGCCATTCCGACATATGTAAGATGAAATCTGAGGGTCATTTGGTTGTCATTTCCCTGATGGCTAAGGATGTTGAACATTTTAAAAGTAATTCACGGCCATTAGAAATTCATTAGTAGAGACTTCTGTGTTTAGCTCTGTACCCCATTTTAATGGGTTATTAGGCCTGTTGGTATCTAATTTATTGAGTTATTTATATATTTCAGAGATCAATTAGCCATGTTTCAATCCACAGACTCAAGGAATCTAAGTAACAAAAAGGGCCAAAGGGACGATGCTTAAATCTCACTGAGAAGGGAAAATAGAACAGATACCTTGGAGGTAGGGAACTGGGCAAGAAAGAAGGTATGGATGGGAACAGGAAGGATCATGTGTGGTGATTAGTGAGGAATAGAATTGGTGAGTGAGGGGCATCTATGAGACAAGCTTGAAATATAAGACAAGGTAAATTCCCAAGATTCCACAAGGATGGCCCTATCCAAGACTCCTAGTTACAGGAAATATGGAGCATGAAATGACCATCTCCTGTAAACAGGCAACATGTTCAATTGAGAAATGAAAATATCAACACAGCCACAAAATCTTTGACCCACAGTTTGTCCTGTCTACAAGATATACAATGATAAAGATGAAACAGAAATTGAGAGCACTCCCAACTAATGACTGGTCCAACTTGAGACCCATATCATGAGAGAGAGATAACCCTAGACTTAAAAACATTTTGCTATACTTTCAGACAGGAGCCTAACATAACTGTCATCTGTGGGGCTTGACCTACCAGCTGATAGAAACAGATACTGAAACTGACAGCCAAACATTAGACAAGTTCAGAGAATACCACAAAGTTGAGAAAGGATTCAAGGAGCCAGACGAATCAAGGACAACACAAGAAAACCTACAGAACCAACTAAACTTAGCCTGTAGGGGTTCATAGATACTAATCACTAACTAGAGTGTATGCATTTTATGGACCTAAACCCTCTGCACATATGTAACAGATGTGCAGCTTGTTGTGGGACCACTAAGAGCAGGAACAGAGAATGTCTATGACTATGTCACCTGCTTTTGTATCCCTTTCTTCTAAGTGAGCTGCCTTGTCAAGTCTTAATAGGAGAAGATGTGCCTAGTCCTACTGCATCTTGATATGGCAAGGTGAGTGGATATCCATGGGAGGCCACTCATTCTCTGAGGAGAAAAGGAGGGGAAGGAAGGAAAGTATAGAAGAAAGAGAGACTGGAAGTAGAGTAGTATGAGAAGATTTGTCCAGGACATAAAGTAAAATAATTAATTCATTAATGAAAAAGAGTAAATAAAGTAGTGAATACTAATGACTTGATAAAATATTGATGCTTACAAATTTATTATGCCATCCCATGTCTATGATGTTAGTACATAGATAGCCCTTATATTCCAAGATTGTCTAGTGATTGATTTGAATTGTTGAGAGGGAATGATATGAATGATCCTTTATGTAGGTGAATATGGCTAATGACATACCGCATACCTTCTCTTGTTTGTTTATGAATATCTGTTCTGCAAGAACCTAGGTTAAATTTAAAAATCAAAGACTTCCATCGTTAGTGAGATTGCTGATGGTTCTGCATCCACAAGCAAGCCTTCCCACTACACAGGCACAATTCCAAGCTAACAGGAAACATCATTTGCCATCTTGGCCATGCCTACCCAAGCTAAAATATTGAAGTGATATTGCACTGTGGAATAAGAGATACATAAAGCAAGACTGACCCCATTTTTGACCTTCATCACTGCGACTGTCCTGTTAAAAACAAAAGGATTATTTCAAAACTCTGTAGTCAAAAACATGTTATATTGCCTAGTACATTCACATGTCATGTCATTAGATTACTTTTGCTTGTGTCATTGAAAGAAGGTGAAGAAATACAGACACATCCACAAATTCATCTTTTACTGCTTAACTGCAGAGTTCTGGAGAGGTGTCTTAACCAGATCTTTCATTTAACTATCTTCAAATGAGAAATTATACTAATAAGCAACTGTGTTATTTTCTATATGAAGAATCCAACAGAGCACAATAAAATAATTTTTTGCAGTGCCAAATGCTCAGGACACAAAACTGACATGGGAAGTTACTTAAGCCTCTTAGAGATGTGGCTCTGCCACATCTCCACTACATGCACAACAAAAGTGATGGTTTACATTTAGAGGCAGGGGAAGCAGTCTCTTTTTAACATTGATTCTCAAGATGAGATGTAAGCTTTCACGTTGTCTACAGGATTTTGCCCTTGTGCTCTTGGATTTGGAGGAAAAAGGAAGGAAATTCTAGCCTACATGTTATCTTCTCATTCAGCAAATTAGTTGTTGAGGAAGATGATATTGAAACATTACCCTTATCAATGGACAGAGCCTCTCTTATTTAACATATGCAGACGTTGATTTTGATATACATTTAGTATGATTTTTTTTTTCTAACACAGAGACAAAAATATCCTTTTCCTGTGGCAAGTACAATTATCCCACATATGGTTCGCTAGCTCTTGCTTAGGGAATTATAAGTTCTATTTTTCTGTCTCTCTGTCTCTCTGTCTCTCTGTCTCTGTCTCTGTCTCTGTCTCTCTCTCTCTCTCTCTCACACACACACACACACACACATACACATACACACACATACACACACACAAACACACACACAAATAATTAAAAGAATCAATAAAAGGAAAGGTAAATATTATACTTATTTATTTAAGGGCAGTTTTTTGGGGGATTTTGTTTTGCTTCAGACTTTGGATTCTCATTTCTTGGGAAAGAATTTGAAAAAGTATCCATCTCAATTTGCTTCAATGTAAGTTTTATATTTTAAGCCAGTAAAAATGGGTCAACTGTCAGTTTTCCTATTTGTAACTCCACAGAAACTGATTTTGTTTGTGTTTCTCCTCACATAAGGTTTAAAGTGAACCTTGTATGTGATGTAAAAAAGATGCCCTCTAAAAAGCTCAAAGCATTAGCAATATGTTGTTTTCTGTAATGGCAATGGACTGGGTTCTTCCAAACTCTTAGTGTTAAGAACACATATTTACTTACATGTGTATTTACGAAGTCAAATACCAATTTTTAACAACTTGTAGATGACTATTTACTAAAGAGTAACATTCACAGGCACACTCTCAGAACTAAGATAAACTTGATGCTTATCTTGGAAAGTGCAAAGGAATATTAAAAATTTCAGAGTAGACAGAGCTTAGTATGGCAGAAACAGCCTCATAGGGAAAGATGAATTCCTGAACAAAGTACAAATTCAGGGCAAGGTAATGTCGAAAATGTCCACCTAGTCTCATTTCTATCATACAAACACATGCTTCTTCAATAATTAAAACAATCAAAATGTAGAACCAGCTGACAAGGACTTTTAAAAAATGGCTAAGCATAAATTTGAATAAGAATTCACTCATCTGACTTAAAATTGTATGTGTTAAGAATTAAGTTAGTAGCAGAATAGGTGCACATCTGGTTAGAAACTTCCCTATGTTTAGTTAGCACCTGATGTGTTTGCAGTGTTTAAACTATCAAATCAAGCTTTCCAGAGAAAGTAACTGGTATTTGTGACTCAAACTCAAATTCACATACAAATCCCTAATGATGTCATATATTTAGCAATACAACCAATATATTTGAGGTAATTTGATTGAGCCAATTCAATTTCAACTATTTCAATTTAGTGATTATAATGCACTCTTTATGTTCAGATCGGTTCATTTTAAAATCTTGTTTATTTTGAGAAATCTCTGAGGTTTCTTTTAAACCTTGTTTTTCTGTTTAAAGTATGGCCTTTGCAATATGTGTTTCTATCTATTCTGAATAATCCTACAATAATCCTAATTTAGTAGGCAAAGCAAAGTGATCCTCTTTAACTTATAACACACAGCATAAACATGCCCATGGACTAAAGTGATTTATATTAAAATAAGATTTTTATCAAACTCACATACAGTCTTTCCAACAAGTTTTATTAAAAACATCTAGATATTGTATTACTACACTTATATAGACAACATGGACCGTGAATGTGCAGAGGGAGATGATAGCTCAAAGACCAAGGATCACAGCAACACAAAGAAATAGGAGGTGACATCTGGGTAAAGTCTGATGATCTGTATGTAGTTAACTCATAATCTAAATAGTTCATAATTGAAGTAATATCACAGATCAGTTCACATGTATTGTACTTTTAAACCCTTGCTCTTGAGAGAGAACATGGTCAAAACAATTGAACTACTTTTTACAAGTGTTATTTTTGGTCATTTTAGCTTCTATATCATTTTAATGGAAGAAAATATAAGAAAACAATTATGAAATTTATTGCATAAAATAAGAAACGAGACTACAGATCAAAGTGCTTACAACATGTGCTCACGATAGATATATCTAAGAGCAAGTATACTTAATGACTTACAGAATTAGTATGCCCTGAAAATAAAAGAGCAATATGAGAATAAAACACTGATGTGAGAGCAGATGCAGTTGCGTGGAGCAAAACACAGGCTTTCCAAGACAAGTGCACAATATTTTTAGAGACAAAGCAAGATATTGGAGAAATAGATATAAAAAATCAGCAGTTCTAAGCTGATATATGGAAATGAAGAGGGCAAGAGAAAGTGATGAAAAAGCCAGATCATTACATTGTATGTTTCTCGATTTATCCCATTTCTTCCTACTTATTAAACTCATGACTTGAATAAAAGTTCTAAATTTCCATCTGCAAAAGTGATTATAAGTTCTAGCTTGTCCACAATCCTGGTAATTTATTTACAAACCATAAACATAGATTGAGCAGGTTTTGGAGCTATTCTAACTTATATCCCAATCATATATCACTTGTTACTTGCTGTTTCTCCTGGCCACCTGCTCTTGGTCTATTTCCTCTCATGGCAAGCATTTCCTCCCTTGGTCTCTTTTTTCTTGTCTCTTCTCTTCTTTTTGCACTTTTGTCTCCTATTCTGTCTCTACCTGAGACCCCAGCCAGGTAATTGAAAACCCACCTAACTCTAATTAATGCCCAATCAAAAGGCTTTAGCCTTTTATTAAAGAATTAACTTTAATACACACAACAAAACATAATGTAGGTGAGAATTCCTTTTTTAAAAACAACCAGATAGTGGGGCCAGCGATTCGCATTTTAATACATAGCAGCACCAGACCAACATCCTTGTTTAAAGCAGTTTAAAATAACCTTCCACAAGCTTATCTGAGCAATTAATTAATCATATAAAACAATGAAATTATTAACTCAATTAACAAAGTGTTAGTACTGAATGTATGTATGTATATGTATGTGTACTCATATGTGTATATGTACCTATGTGTGTGTGTATGTGTGCACGTGTGTGGGTGTACATATGTTTGGCTCCCACACTCAGGTGTCTATGTACCCTATCCACAAAAAATATGTTCAGGTCATAGATACTATTCTTGTTTCAACACTGGGATTTAAGTATTTTCTCAACAGTATCCAATTGTTTTTCAAAATTGTTTTCTCTATATTCTACTCTTTAAATTATTGGAGAAAATATCATTCTTACTTACAAGGCTGCTATAAGGATGATGGGTATTGAAAAGATCATATGCAGAAAAATTATTTAGAAACAGGATTTACTGTGTTCTGTATTTTAAAACATCAACAGGTTTAGATGGTGCTTATACATTTATGTGAATTCTCATGCTTTAAACCTCAGTAACATTTTCTGCAAGACAGAAATCATTTATGTTGATGCTATCTGTGAGATTATAAAGGATGTGTCCAAGGCTTACTTGTTCCTTCTTGTAAATCAAAACTATTCCCCTTTTGTGTATATCATAAACTCAAAATCTACGAAGCAAGTCTGCTTATTGCTCACTTTCTAACATACTCTGAAGCTCTGTGTACACTCAGCCTGAATATTTCAATTTTCTTCATTCTACCAAATGTAAAATAAACATTACAAAAGCTTTGACCTTATTTTAGAATAGTTGAAGCAACATGACAAATGAGTCACATTTCCTGAGAACAGTGGTGAGAAATGCCACTCTGATAGCCTAGTAAAGTTTTATATGAACCTTGGAATGGAGACTTCTTTGCACTCAATGTCGTGTAGTACTCTTAATTGGTAGAAGTCTACATGAGACTTTTTATTAATAGTAAAGGAGAAAACAATAATAATAACTAGTGATAGTACTTTTGGCTTTAAATTTTATAAATAAAGGTGTAATAAGTTTGTATGTAGATTACAAAAAGAAAAACATGATAATGTCCAGAAAAAACAAAATTTCTGAAATTCTCCATTAAAACTTATGCTTTCCAGGTTCAGAACTAAATGTTTCAGTTAGGATAGAAGACAGAGGTGCTGGTTAGTCAACAAAAGGATGGACTGGGTATTAGGACTATCTTGTACCTCACTGGTACAAATTGGCATAATTATGCTCTAATTGTATTTTGAGAGAAAAGTTTCATTTTAACAGGAAGGGTGATATGTAGGAGGAGCTAAGGTGGGAGGAGTACTGAGAGGAAGAGATGGAGTAAGAAGAGGAGGAGAAGAAGGAGAGGAGAAGCTAAGTGATGAAAGAGAGAAAGAGGGGGGAGACAGGGAGGCAGATGTTCATGTATCTCCACCAGTCAAAGATAGTGGTTATATCTAGGTTGGGTAGTGGGTTACACCTCTGATTGAACAATACCAAACTTATAAAGCCTATGATTAACATTTTTTTAAAAAAATGTATAAATGCAAAAAGGAAAAGGGGGCATGGGATAGGGGTTTTCTAAGCGGGGGAATGGGGAAAGGGGATGGCATCTGAAGTGTAAATAAAATATCTAATAAAAACAAAAAACCCTTATGCTTTAAATAATAGTGTAATGATAGTTATAATATGAAAATTTAGCACTAGAACACAATACCTGATTAGTACACACTATATTGGAAATTATAATTAATATTAATTAAGTGAAAACAGAGTAATGAGAGGAACTAGCAAACAATGTTTGTCAAAAACCTATTTTTCCAACTAAATATAAATGTACACCAAAACTAGTATACTGAAGACAAAAAAGAAGAGGATGCTATACCATGGTCATATTAAGCAGGACCTAATTTTAAAACAAGATTATACTAAAAATAAGTGTATTGTAGTACTTACACATAATACCATAAATTAAAATATAAATAAAACAGTTGTATAATTAATGAAGAAAAAAAACACTTGCTGTAATAACAATTGACAAATGGTATCACAAGTTCAGAAAAATTTAGATGATTGGACAATTTTTAACATGACACCAATTTGATGTATTTGCAAATCAAAACAAGTAGAAGTTTCATTCTCTTTTATTGCACTGGGAAATATCTGAAAAAATAATATATTAATTGGGGCTGGAGAGATGGCTCAGCAGTTAAGAGCACTGACTATTCTTCCAGAGGTCCTGAGTTCAATTCATAGCAACCACATGGTGGCTCACAACCACCTGTAATGGGATCTGATGCCCTTCTCTGGTGTGTTTGAAAAGTTCATCAGTGTACTCATACACATAAAATTAAAAAAACTTCTTTTAAAATGTAATCAATTAATTAATTAAAGGTTCCATCTCAAAGTGCTAGTAAATAAAGTTAAATATCAATAATAGAAACACATATAATAGTATTTTAATAGTAGTAAATATTAAAATAAATAGAAAATTGTATATAATGTTAAATATTGAAAAATAAAGAGTGTTTTTTTTTCATTTGAAAGCTTGCACCAAACTCAGAAGATTTTAACAAGAATGAAGAGAAAAAGATGAGAAAAACTGACCAATGTCAAAAGACTTCTAATGATCACTTCAAAACACTACAAGATTGGTAAGTACATTAAAGTCATTCATTTTAATAAGTGTGAGGCAGTGTTGCAATGGAGAGCCTACAAGGAGTTTTCATGTGGAGTGAACCATGTCCTTCAGGAGAACTGAGGTTCCTATCAAAATAAGATATATAGAAATAATCTTACCCAGTGACATCTGCAAGACTCATCCATCTCTGACTTTTCCTTGAGTGAAGAAGGGTGAATGAACTCTTCTGAAAAATCATCCTGCAAGTTATGCCCTTTAAAAGTATAGAGCACATATCCATGGTGTTTACATTTTGTAAACAGATAGTAAAACAAAAGACAATCAAAATAAACACTTTAGTGTAAACTGTTTCCAAGTTAGCATTTCCATGTGTGACTAATTGATGAAAAACTAAAATGCATAACTCTTTAAACCATTCTTCAAAATATTGCAACAGAAAACATAAGGAATATATTAATTAACTTCAATATACAAGTTATACAGACAATTGTGACACTCAGCAGGAGCTATAAAGTTAGCCTTTTAAAAAAAATAAGCAAATTCTGAAGTTATGAGATGCAGGATAAAACATCTATTTGGTATGCTTTAAACATGAAAGAGAATATATAAACCTTATCAGTGAGCGTTAGTTTGGGATGTCTCAAAAATGAACAGTCACAAAAAGAAAAGCATCTGAAAAAGAACTTATCTTTTAAAAAATGCCTCAGGCTTTTTTGAATACTTGCTTACAGCAAGGAGAGCTGTCCAGCTTAGTGTTTAAGGGATGGATAGGAAGAGCAATAATATCAACCAACCAGACACTGGAGAGGTCCCAGGGGACTAAATCACCAACAAAAGAATACACACAGCTCCAGCTGCATGGATAGGAGAGAATGACCTCATCTGGCATCAATGGGAGGGGAGGACTTTGATCCTGTGAAGGCTTGATGCTCCAGCATAGGGAAACAGGGGAACACAAGGGCAATGAGGTGGGAGTGGGTGGATTGGTAGGGGAGCACCCTCATAGAAGCAAAGGGAAGAGGTGATGAAATAGGGGAGTTCCTCATAGAAGCAGAGGGAAGAGGGGGTGAGATACTGGGGTTTTGGAGGGAAAACTGGGAAGGGGGATAAAATTTGAAATGTAAATGAATAAAATGATTAATAAAAAAATTAGAAAGGAATGGATGATGCCTCCACTAATGATATAAAGGAAAAAAAGAAAATATTTTTAAACCTTGTTTGATTATTAGTGGTTTTTTTTTTTTTTTTTCATTTTCTTTTCGATTGTATTAGGCTTAGAGGACTCAACATGGTAGCATGGTCTAGAGGAAGGCCATATATTAGTCAGCATGGAATGGATTGCTAAAGGAAGAAAGCAAGAAAGAAAAGACAAGAGGAAGAAAAGAAGACAAAAAACAAACACACCCAACAACAACAACAACAACAACAAAACCCAACCACATAGATTAACAAAATTTGATCTCTCAGTTCTGAGGGGTTAAATTTTGGGAAGGTTCTTTTCCTTCCAGAGTTAAAGGCAATGTACTGACATGGCAATTACACAGAGAGAAGAGTCTTACAATGAGATTGAGCACAGGAGAAATAGATATGCTGGTCCCAGTGCACCAGTCCAATTGATGCATAATTTTTTATTTGGCCTGAATAATTATTTGTCTATTTTTCCATTACAAAATTATATTTGGAGTACTTTATGTATAAAACAGTTTTTAATATCCAAAAATGTATATGTGATAACAAAACATAAATACATAATTTTATCATATTTGTTCATTTAAAGCACTAACAGCATTTATCTCTCAAAGAGCTGAAACTGCAGAGGTTCCAAAGAATTAAGCCACATGTCTGATTTGTCAAGTAATGAAAGTGCCTTCTAAGAGAGTATGTATTCATTATGTACTCTATACTAAATTTGATTTCAAATTATATAATTTCTTTAAAACAGCATTTGTATTAACAAATATAAATGTGAAGAGGCAATTCTTTGTTATGTTATTCATTTACAGGAACTTCATTAGTTGAGTAGAAAATAACTTGTAAGAGCATAAACATAAGCAGGGAAGTGGTGGTGCACGCCTTTAATCCCAGCACTTGGGAAGCAGAGGGAGGTGGATTTCTGAGTTCGAGGCCAGCCTGGTCTACAGAGTGAGTTCCAGGACAGCCAGGGCTACACAGAGAAACCCTGTCTCAAAAAACAAAACAAAACAAAACAAAACAAAACAAAAAAAGGAACATAATAAACATAAACTAGTAAGGACAGAACACCAACGACTTATGCTCTAAGATCAACAATACACAAATGGGATCTCATAAATTGAAAAGCTTCTGAAAGGCAAAGGACACTGTCAATAGGACAAAGCTGCATCCAACAGATTGGGAAAAGATCTTTACCAATCCTACATCTAATAGATATCTAATATCCAATATATACAAAGAACTTAAGAATTTAGACTCCAGAAAAATCACATAACCCTATTAAAAATGGGGTACAGAGCTAAACAAAGAATTCTTAAGTGAGGAATATCGAATGGCCTAGAAGCACCTAAAGAAATGTTCAACATCCTTAGTCATCAGGGAAATGTAAATCAAAGCAACATTGAGATTCTACCTTATACCAGTCAAAATGGCTAAGAACAAAAATTCAGGTGACAACAGATCCTGGTTAGGATATGGAGAAAGAGGAACACTCCACCATTGTTGGTGGGATTGCAAGCTGGTACTTTGGAAATCAGCTTGGCTGTTCTTCAGAAAGTTAGACATAATATTACCTGAGGACCCAGCTATACCACTCCTGGGCATATATCCAAAAGATGTTTCAACATATAATAAGGACACATGCTCCGCTATGTTCACAGCAGCCTTATTTAAAATAGCCAGAAGCTGGAAAGAACCCAGATGTCCTTCAACAGAGGAATGGATACAGAAAATGTGGTACATTTACACACTGGAGTACTACACAGCTATTAAAAACAATGACTTCATGAAATTCTTAGGGAAATAGATGGAACTAGAAAATATCTTCCTGAGTGATGTAACTGAAACACAAAAGAACATACATGATATGTTCTCAATGATAGATAGATATTAGGCCCCCAAACTCAGAATACCCAAGACACAATTCACAATTTTTGAAGATCCAGTAGCCCTGTATCACAGAGTTGATTTAGATACATTCTCAACTGCAGATACATTCTACAGTAATTCCCATCAGGCATGTAGAACAACAACATAAAGTCTATGAAGTAGTCTACATAATAAGTGATTTTATGTGCCTTGATGACTTCAGAGAGATATTTTTGAACAAACTATTTATATGGTATCTTCAGAAAACTGAATATGACATATTTAAAAATGGTATTTACAACATTATTAAAACCTGATGCTACTGATAAAATATCTAATGTGTAATTTATAAGACAACTAGTGAAGACCAGAGACATCACTTAGAAAATGTAAAGGCTGATAATACTACAAAACTTTATGCTCACACATTCAAGTTACAGTACTGAAATTCAAGTTGCCTACAGTTTAACTATCAGTTCACATTGATTCTTAGTTTATCTCCATGGGGTGATTCTTTAAAATACATAAAAATGAGGATACACAAGAAGCAATGCTAAGGAAGAAATCAGTGTAAAGACAAACTCATACACATCACCACTTACTGCAAAGGTGAAATAAGGAAGACAGTCTGATATGGGTGCAAATTGGAAACAGTGACCAGTGAAACAGAATAAGCAGTGCTGAGATGAGTCCATCATTGTTTGATTTCCCAGTTTAAGGTAGACACTTCACTGAATTTCAATTCAATCTTTAAATTGCTGAGTCCTTGGAAAACGAACAAGCCATGCCTTTTATTTCAAGCATACACAATTATCAAGTAGAGATAAATCATAGACCGCAACCTATTGAGTTGTAAAAAAATCAGAAAAATTCTTTCAAAAAACTGGGACAAATATGACTTTTTAAATAGGATCTTAAATAAAAATTTATATAGAAAACAAATATTAAAACTGTTAATTTCACTGAATTGAAATTAGTACTTCTTTCAGCAAATATTACTAACATAAAAAATAAAAGCTATGGGCTGATAGGACATATTTAATTGAACTGGCTCACATAAAAACACCTACAAATAAAATGCCTAAATATACAACATACAATTAGAAAATAAAATAAAACCAGTGGACTCAAGAGAGCTCAGAAACTAAGGACATATATTGTTTATTCAGAGAAGAAGAGTTTGGCCTGGAGGAGCTTAATATTCTCAGAGCAACAGAAAGAAACCTGTGCAATTTTAAAAGTGCTTTGTATTTATTCCTAACCACCAAGCCAGTGGGTCCTCAGTTGTTCAAGATTTGTAAACTAAAACTAAACCTCTGCCACCTTATGCCTTCAGTTTTCGTGATTTCCTAACATTATTCTTATCAGAAATTTCATAATAGAAAGGTCTTGGTAATCTTAGGATTAGACTCTTGTATGCTTTATTAGTTAAGTGGTTGGGTATCTTCAGTAGTAACATCTGGCCTACCATATTCCTATCAAATGATAATCTGTAATGGTCAAGCTTGACCCTTCTCATGTTTCTTTAGGATCAGGCAGCTTGAGAGTTTTGACTTTTTGATAAGTACAGTCTACAACTCTAGTTATCATTGAAAAAACTGTAGCAAATGGATCTCTCACCTTTCATCAACCCTTAAGATTAAGGTATCAAAGGCTCAGAGGGCGAAATTGAGACAGGCAGAAAGAAAAAGATTACCAGACTTGGTAAGAGGGAGTGGACCTGCACTAAAGGGCTGAGTAGAAACCGCTCACCAGCTGAGTCAAGATTGCAAAGCAATTAAGAATGTCTCAGAAGGATTTTAACACAAAAAGAATATTACTTCTATGTAAAGATTCTTCAAATAAAAATGTTAAAATAATAATGGCTTAGGTTTAGGGCCTAAACATGCAGTTCTTTCTCCATCTGCGTGGCAAACATTCCATTTTTAGGGATCCTGCCAGACACCCCATTTAAAGTAGAAGCTATGTTTTAAATCCCTGTGTAACCACTATAGCTGATAGTTCAAGTTTAAAAAATTGTAATCAAGAACCTCTGGAGCTTTTCTACAATTTAACTTATAAAATTATACTTTTAACTGTGTAGAAGTTCTTTGATGCTATTTGGATATTGTTAAACTTCGTGTGTGATGTTTCTATTTAATTGTAAGTTTTTGTAATAATTTTATAATAGTTTATAAAAAACACATGAGGAAATTCTTAGCAACATGAAGCTTTAACTTGAGAGCAACTAGGATCCTTTATCTCTTGCTAAAATAACCAAATATGATTTGCTGTTGAGAAACCTACTGCCAGAGTCTGGAAATATTTTATTCTTCTCCTGACTTTATTTCCTTCAACTCCCATGCTTGTAAATGTGTTTAACATTTTTCTTAATAAAGCCATGTTTATTAAGAAACTCTCTCTTTCATATTGTTTCATCCTAAAATTCTTTTTCTGCAGTTAAGTGAAGGATCAGGCCTTACCTCATTGAATGTTCTTGAAGTAAGAAGAGAATTTCTTAACAGTGTTCTGTGTTGTCTCTCCTATTAAGTATCTCCTCATACATGCATAGAAATAGAAATCTACACACAGAGACACACACAAACACATGAAGATTTTAGAGACCATTTCTTCTTTTGTAGTTCAGAATGATATTAATATCATGATTCCTGATGGCTGGAATTCCATGTACATACTTCTATTATCCTCATAGGAATAGGTATTATAAAAATTTCATGCTCGTTTTACTATTTTTAATTTCAATGTAGTAGTTTTGGAATTTTGGCTATGTGAATATGTAAACATTTGAATATAGAATTTATTAATATTTATCAATGTATATGCATATGAATATAGGAATATTCATCAGCTTCGCATAAGTGTCATTTGTAGAAGAAATTTATATTTTTATTTTTTGTTGTTTAATTTTATACTGAAAAGTTTCATTCAGAGCCATATTTTTAATTATTTGCATGATTCCTTCCGAGTTAGAGAATCATTATTAGCACTAACAAATTCATGCCAGGCGAGTGTTTAAAATTTGTTTTATTTATAAATTGCTAATAAACCAGTGATGATGAATTATATTTAATTTGTGTTACATTTAATTTGTCTTAAGTAAAATAAAGTTCCAAATTCAATGAGTTCTTTTATAATACTGTTATATTCTAAGTCTGCTTTACATTTAAATCATTTAATGAGTTACCCTGAGTCCTTTTTATTATTTTTATACACTGGAAAATGTTCATTTTTATCTTGGAGCACATAGCAGGAATTTTAAAATGTGAATAAATTCTTGGCAACACTTTTGCTACCAAACTTGATTTTGCAATCTATACCTCAAGATGAAGATGCTAAGTTCAGGACCTGTCCTCCAGAGGCCAATTAAAACAGCAAATAAATATTTAAAATCAAAAAAAAAAAAAAAAAAAGATTTGTTAAAGATGGTCACACTGGGAAGAAGGACAAAGAGATCTAATGATTCCATCCAGCACTTATTTCTGGGCCCTGAAGTAAAAGAGTAAGTAGAAGGCTAGTGATATACACATTTTAGCACAGGGTTTTATTCATTTTCTTGGCTCCAGTCTCATCTTGCAAAGTGATCTGGGAAGTTGATAGAACTGTGTGAAATGTTTTGTGGAGGTGAGAAATCGCCCCTGAACCTGTTAGGACTTTTTCTTCTACCATGATGTAATTCTGGAAATAATCCAAGTGTCTTGTGATCCACTGTACTAATAGTCTGATAGGCTGATGTGTATGAGTATCTTTTAGAATACTCTTTTCCCAGTACATGATTCCTTTACCACAGGTAGCTAAACAACCAGCTCCCACATGAAGGCTATCTATGCTCTGCTACCTGGGTTAGGGCCCTTTGCTGGTTTTCATTATTTTCCACAGTCTGCTGGAGTACCTGCAACTTTCCTGCCTTTCCTGAATTTTTTTCCCTGGGTTAACCGTTTGTGGAGAATTTCTTGCCAGTTGAAATTCAAGGGCCTTTTTATACCTTGGATTCAGCAAAAGGGCATTCTCTAGGAATGAAGTAGCTAATTTCTCATCTCAGAAAGATGAATAATATCCTTTTTCCAAGAGGGAAAAAGCTATCTGTTTGATTAGTCATACCTTCTACATTAAATTTTCAATAGCTTCTCTTAAAAGCTAATCTCCACATTGAAAATTTAAACCATGTGTGCCATGGAAGAAACATCCCCGAATGTATTATTTTGTTAGGCTGTTAAATTACCTAATAAATGGTTATTTTGAAAGTAACTTACACACATATAGCCATGAATTCCATGAAAATATAAATCTGATATGTTTAATAGAAACAGCAATGAGTATAATGTATTGATGAATGCACTATGCTAGAGTTACTTCTATTTTTGAATGATAAATTCATTTATTATGATTTTAAGTACTGTAGATCACAAATGAGGTTTTAAAAATATCTCCCAAGTATACATTGTCATTATTTTGAAAATTATACCTAGAATATATTCTTACAGTACATCATATTTATTGTATAAAATGTTTAGAAAAGAAGAAATATTTTTATTCAACCACTATAAACAAAGATCATATTTTAAGCCATGTAATTTTACCATATTCCAAGCAATGTTTAGAGAAACATCAAAGGAGAAATTCCTTTCTTTTCATCGATAGAATTGGGTGCAAATAATATTACCATAACATTTACAAATTTACACTAAGCAGATTTTGCAAATGTCTTATCACATTGGATTGTCACAAAGGCTAGACAAATAGTAAAAGGTTACATACTTGAAAATAATATGTTTCTAAAATAATTTTAGTTTAAACAAAAAGGGGGTGGGTATTTGAAAATAGTTGCACAACCCATAAAACTTCACTAAATCCTTGTAAAAATCACATTTGGGAGATCACAGTGATGTCACTGCTCACCAGGACTGTAGTCTCTACAGAAATTCAGAAGCACTGTCATTAACAAAGTTAATGAAAGCAATCAGATGATCTTGAAATGTGGAATAATTCAGATTGAACAATGCTTCAAAGAACTTGTTAATTATATCAGGAACTTAAGTGTATAAATTTCAAAAAAAAACCTGTTTAATACTGGGTCTGATATTTAAATGTCTGAAGTAACCAAACTTTTCAATTAATATAGGACTTCATAAACATAGTACAATGAAATTTGAGTTTAGGGTCAAAAGTTCTCAGTTTTAACATTTTTTGGTGTTTATTAGCGTAATACTTTTGGTTTTATCAGGACAATAATGGATTTATCATACATGCAGTGTGTACTTTTGACCATCGCTGAATATATAGGGTAGATATTTTGTGGATGTATTTTACAAAGTGATACAAAAAGATTATATCATAAGATGTGACATTATATTGTAAAATTCTCCATTTGTCTAGGAAAAAGTGGCAAACACAGAATGACTCTGGATTTACTACAAATGCCATTAAGAAGGGTATGCTCCCATTTCTCAGAATCATTTTGCTCTCCATTTATCATCACTAAAATTAAGGTGACAGTGTTATTCTCAAAATTTTGTCATGAAAATAAATCAGATCATGCATTTGTATGTCATAACATACCATACATAAGATGTCATAACATGCCATACATAAGATGTATGTCATAACATGCCATACATATGATGTATGTCATAACATACCATACATATGATGTATGTCATAACATGCCATACATATGATGTATGTCATAATATGCCATACATAAGATGTATGTCATGGGGAAAATGTCCAAGATAATTATAAAATAAAGACTTTCCATTTAAAATGAATAATTAATTAGAAGTTTCCATGGCACAGAAACAATATTCTTACTATTGGATTCCTGGTTCCTAGGTTCTGTGTCCGTTCTCATGAGAACTGGAGTGCACTGGATCCTGCTGCAGATGTTCATTAGTTATATCAAAGGGCAAGAAAGTTTAGAGATAAGCAGGATCCTTGAGCTCTGAAACATAAAATCAAAAACACAAACACAGCAAACTAAGAGTCCTAATCAGAAAGATATTCATGGTTGGATAACCTGAACATAGAAGCTGTCTCTTATCCCAGTAATATGTAAATAAAGCCAGGAACTGTCATCAATACTTTCATGATTACATCATTGGGAGGCATAATATATTTAATTTTCTATTTTTTGATTAGACACATTTATCAAGACAACTTATAAGGAAAGGTTTATTTTGGCTTATGACTCTTTAACAATAAATCTATCCTCATCCAGGCAGGGAATCATGGCAGTTAAAACAGCTGAGACTTCACATCTCAATCTATAAGCAGATAGCAGATAATAAGTTGATAATGGTGCATAACTTTTAGAACCTCAAAGTCTGCTCTCATATTTTCTTCTAACATTCTTTCTTCAGCAAGGCCACCTCTTCTAAACTTATCTAGACAGTGCCACAACCTGGGAAACAACTGTCCAAACATCTGAGACTACAGGGGACTGGGGCTTTCTCATTCAAGCCAATATAAGGAGACTTGACTAAGGAAAGTAGACAGCCATGGAGATTAAGGTTGCCAAGGGACTCCATGCTGTGTTATAAGCAATATAATACTACGTGTTGGATCCAACATATACAACAATCACATCACAATATGTTGCAGATATATTATACATGTTCCATATGATTTATAGCTTAGTTGGTTTTTCTTACAAGTGATAACACAATGTCAACTAGCAAAGAGAGATTGGTTTAATGCAGGAATGTTGCAGAAATCTAGACCCAATTCCACTATCTTTATCAGTTATTTCAAATATATAATACTAACTGGCAAAATACAGATAATAGTTCTTTAAAGGTAGTTTCAGTGTGTTGGAAAAGCAGTTAACATTTATAGAAAAATGAACAAGAATTACCCGTGTAGTCTGTTTCACTCATACACACACACACACACACACACACACACACACACACACACAGTCACACCCATGCACATTTTGGTAAGTTTAATTAGGTTACTGTGTAAATCTGACTCCAGAAAAAGCTATTTACATTTCTTAATGAAAATTACTCACTCTAAGGAAAGTATTTTGATATTTGTGAATCAGTTGATTAAAGTAGAATCTTCATGCAAACACATTGACCATTCACTTGTGTTTCTATTTATAGCCTCTATAAATGATATCTCATTGTTGACAGACAGTAAATATGCATGTACATATTTCTGATAGGTAACATAGTAAAATTATCCAATAGATGATACTAATAATTCCAAGCACAACAAAGTATGACCATCACAGTCTCCTGCCTACTTCTGGCTTAATTATAGAACTGCTTCTTTGAATAGTCCATATATGCAAGGGAAAATCTGTGCCCTTCCCCAGCTTTGAGCAGGCCAGAAAGAACTTGACCTTGCTACTATAGGATTTAGGTGGAGTTATCTACCCTGGCTGCACATGCACATTCCTACTGAAACTGCCTGCTGACCTTGACTTGTGTAAATTGATTTTCTTTCGTCAAAAATTGTCTTTAATACTTCTGAACTCTGAGTTTGTCACTTCTTTTTCAAACCCTAGTTATCACATATTTCTACATTTCTTCATCAATTCTACTTTATCAACTTTGTTATTTTTGATGTTTCCTCTTCAGGCTTGAGCCTTCTATGTTCTGTCTTAAACATTTTTTTAAAAACCACACAACTTTAAAAGTATAGAAAAAGATTCAAAAGCATTAACTTGTTTTTTTTACTGAACTAGGACAACCGAAATTCTACATAAAAATAGAAAACTCTCAATATAGTATTGAGAGGTAAGTTGTCCCAATATGGCTCAAAAACATATGTTACTATATTTCTCTGTACAAATTCATTATCACATTTTTTGGGAATAACATTAAGTATATTTTTAAATGTATTGCAGTGTTAACATCATTGAAACATATAAATCTACCAGGTTAAATGTAATTCTACCTACCTTTTAGAGAACTTGAAGTTATACAATTATGGAGTAATTTATTAAAATAAAGTTTGATAAATTTCTAATGGAAAATACTTTAAGAAAGAAAAGTAGAGGCTATTTTGAGAGCTAAAATATGTTAATAGTGATTAGGTCAAGATAAAAATATAAGTCTTGAATCTACTGTGCTTTTATTATTTTTGCATGCTTCTAACAAAAGGACCATAGGTAACAATTTAAAAAAGAAATAGCTATTTTGCTCATAATTCAGACTTCTTGGTCAGTGCCTTCATTGATCATGACCTCATGTATTAAAGTGTAACAAGATACTGTCAGGAGAGTCTGGTAGAGAAGCTTTACCACATTATAGGTGGAAAGCAGATAGTGAGTAAAAGACCTGGGGACCTAGTGTTATCATATACACATATACATATATATTATATTCATACACATGTAGATACATATACATCATATACATATACACATATACATATGCAATATGTGTATGTATTAAAATATTTAACACATATATATGTATATATACATATAAATACACATACACACACATACACACACATACACACACTCACACACACACATATATATACATATATTGCTATACTTGGTAAATTTCCTTCAGTTATATCCTAAAGTTTCCACTATCTTCCAAAATAGCACTGCAAGCAGAAGAAAAACAGTTAAAAACTATGGAATATGTAGACAGTATATTCCATAATAAAAGCATAAAAATTGAGGAACAGTGGGCCCTGGTTCTTTTCACAGCCCACCACCACACAAAAAATAGTAACAAATAATAATCTCTTCAGTGTTTTACAAGGATCAATTTAACTAGGAGAAATAAACGGAACACTGAACTTTATTTCAAAAAGTTCATTCCCAATGTATTTCTTTGCAATGATCTCTGGGATTGTTCTTATTAACAGATTCTTCTAAAACATTGGTTCTTTTTCTTAATTTTTTACTGATTCAAAAATTGTAGGATGTGTGAATTCTTTAAAGAGTGTTTTTAAAATAAGGTAAATGCGAAGGACACTAATGAGTGCTGGTGAAGTTCTGCCTCATTATATAGCGTCTGGACATGGCTGGCTCTTCATTCGCATAGCCCTTTGGTCACTAGGGCAATCAGCAAATAAGTTGAATACTGGAAAAGATGTAGATGCTTACTACATCGGACTCTGGAGATTATAAAAATCAAAAGTGTTAAATAAGCTAAAATGTCCTGACAGAGTAGACAATGGACATATAATTAAATGTGTTTGATAAATGTTACAGGGCTATGAACCAGCCACTTTCCACCAGATAATGGATTAGAGCAGATAACATTCTTAGCTGCAAGACTCCTGATGTGGACAGTTAATAAAGTATTCCAACACCAGGTCACAAAGGTAATTCCTTATAAATAATTTTAGAATTCAAAGAAGTCTCTCTCTGAATTGATTAATTACCAGTGCTGTTTTATGAAGTCTCCAATATGCAGACACAGCCATCATAAAACAAGCATTGCCACAAAATGTAATGATATCCAGAGATGATTTGCCTTGAAAAGCACAATCCTCAGTTCATTCTGTGACTCTGTCCTTAATTCCAGCTCAGTTCAGTTAAGTTTATATTTACATTAGAAGTCTATGAAAACATCAATAGTACTATTCCAAGGTAGGTTTTGGCATGTGTATTACAAATACATATATACGCTATCATCTTACGTTGGCCTGTGTGTTACTTGGTGGCATGGTAACCCTAGTTTCCAGAGGGACTGGTTTTTCTTCAGAGGTAACAATATGAAAGGAGTCACATACTGATCCAAGACAGGACCCAGTGTAACTTTAATTTTTTAAGCCATATTTTTAATGACTGTTTTCAAATGTTTTAACTTCCCTTGTAGCCCATCACCCACAAGAGTATTGGGGGAAAAGGATACAAAGGAAGTGAACCCACTTAAAAAGGTTCTTTGAAGCAACACCTGTCTGTGTTGTCTGAAAATTGCCAGTTTAGTTCAGAGGTTAGCAGGCAGCTACAGCTTGATCCATTTATAACACTTTATGGATATATTAGGAGTCTAGTTGGGTAGAGTCAGGTTAGCAATGTTGGAGACATGACCTCACAGAGATAGCAAGGCAGAAACACTAGAAGTTCTCAGCTGGGCCTGTCTCAGGGAAGCAAAAATGATAGATTCACAAGTGTTGCGCAGCTAGCTGTACCAGCAAGCCAAGCTCTGTTTCCGTGACTCCTTCAAGTCTGACTTGTACCTTCTAAACATCATATGTCCTCCACATGCCTTGTCTCAGCATGTATCTCATCTCAGTATGTGTCTTGCCTCAGCACAGGTCTTGACTTAGCACATGTCTTGACTCAGCATGTGAATCCAATCAGCCTGAGTCTGTGAAGTCCTGACAATTGTAAAGCAGACCTATGTATGAGTGTTGTTAGGAAAGAATACTTCACGTATCTTTTCAAGTAGTTGCTTTAGCAGAATATCCTGCCTTAGTTTTACACCTGTGTACACTTTAAGAAAACAATGTGTTTGCTGCAGCAAAACACCATCCAAGACAACTGACTTTCCAAAGAATCCTTAAGTTTCCACTTCAACCCAGTCCCAAAAGAATACTTCAGTGACCCCTTGCTTCTAGGTACAGATACCTCTGAGACATCCCAAAGAGTTGCACTTGTTGGGGAGCACCCTCACAATGTAGAAGTCATTAATGAATGTCTATTCACTTCCATAGCACATCCTTAAGTTCCCCACATAACACCAAATTTGATTAAATAGTCTGTGTTCTGTGTTGACACCCACACAATTCTGCTTTTTCATGGATGTAGTAAAAAAAGAAGTAATATGTAGCATGCTCCTTATTTGCCTTTTCATTGCACTGAGTAATATTTCTTCATAATCACAATGACTATATTTCTATAACAAAAATTGAATGATACATAACAAAATCTGACAGTAGAATGAATAAATAAACACTGATGTGTTTTTCTCAAATAGAGAACCTGATATCAATGGGAATAAATGGTTTATTATGCACTGTGGCATGAATGGATCTCTCAAATATAATGTGGAGTGAAGAAAGACAAACAAAATAGATGATATAACCACATTCTGCAGGTTTATTTTACATTAACATGGCAAATATGCATAATCTATAATTTTAGAAGTCAGAAGGGTGGGAACTTTTTTATGCAGTAGTCTTACTTGTTGAACTTTTAGTCTTCTGTTTCTTCATATGAATGCTAACAATGTATATGTGGACTATATAGAAAACATTTGGTTATAAGCTTTTATGTTGAACTTTAATTAAATTATGCACTAAAAATTATAGCCTACCAAAAACACTTCCTCTTAGCCTAGAATTTCAGATGATTATGGACCCTCAGACAAAATACTACTTGAATTATGCTATGAAAACTATTAGAAATGTTCTTCTGCTGTAAATTACAGAAAGGAATAATAAAGTAATGATTAAGGTATAAAAAATAAAGTCAGAGAATAATTAACAATGGACAAATAGTTGTTACTAGAGTATATATATATATATATATATATATATATATATATATTACATATATATATATATATATATTCATTACACACTCATTATTTATAATTTGGAAGTTTAATAACATATAAGGGATAGAGATTGTGCAAACATGAGAAAAGTAAAAGTGAGAAGTTTGGGTTCTTCTGAATTCTTTAAAGACGTTCATGTTGCTTGAACAAAACAGAGATATTTATTAACTTTAGACTATTTGAGTATATCTGTCAAACATAAGGTAACCTAAGTAATAGAAACATGAAATTACTTGTGAATGCAATAAAATGGAAAAGTAACATGAGGAAAACAAATTATTTCATAGGTAGTCAGAAATATGACCAAAGTTTATTTTAAAAAATAAGCATAGAATTTCATGATTAATTAAAAAATTTATTTGAGAGCACAAATTTTCAGTGTGGATAGGTGAAAGTGTATTATAAGCACATTTCACAGAAATTGCATACAAAGTATCAAAACACTATAAAATAATATACATTAAATAAATACAAAGCAAAAGAAACAGAAATGCCTTGAAAGAATACAGACAGAAAATACATGACAACTAAGGATACAAGTTAAAAAGAAACCATTACTATGCTAAACCTATAACTCAAAATTTAAAACACAGTTCTTCAAAAGTTATTGTGCACCTAAATTGCAATCTTAAAATATATAATTTAAAAGAAATTGCAATCATATTGAGAAAGTTCAACATATAATAAAAGATTTTATATTATTCTAGAATAAACCAAAAGATCATACAACATAATAAGATTTTCAAATATGTCTCCTGTTACTACATTAGAATTTAATGATAATAGTCATTAAGAATGCTTGTAGTATAGGCAAAATAATACCATGTGCCTCCATGAACATTTAGTTTCATCAAACAATGTTATGAGAACTGTATTATTACTGTTAGCATTTTATATATAATAAATATGAGTCATTGAGTTAAAATGATTATATTAAATATTGTTAAAAATTATTAGTGATAAAATTAGTGATTGAAATCAAGCCTACTCAGAGAGCATGGAGTAATGATATGCTATTGGCTACCAGTCAAACCAGTATACAAAACTGCTTCCTAAATAATCAATCTGCTGTTTTCAGTGTTGAGGATCTTGATGAAACAGCTGATACCCAGGTGAAGTAGAGTAACAAAAGTCAAAAATAAAATGAGTTTGTAAATGTTTACCAGTGATACACACACACACACACACACACACACACACACAAATATATGCATGTATGTATTTAATGTAAACTTTCAAAAGAAAAGGTACATGTGAAAATACATGTCAATCTAAGAGCAAATTAAAACAATATGAACAATATAGTTAGGACTAGCATAAAATTATATCTCAAATTGCATTATTCCAAGTATACAATGCCATAAAAATATTATTGACACATAAGAAAATATGAGAAAGGAACATTTTTTTCTTATTATGTAATTCAATATACTATGTCATTCCATTTCAGTGGTGAGCTAACCCTTTCTCTTCCTTAATTATAGGCTAAATTTGGCAACTCACTTCCAAAACTGTAGAGGGAAACCTAGCAAGCAATCTTTGACTTAGATGGCAACATTTGCTGTATGTTCCACTATTATCCACCTCCTCAGACCAGGCACTGCTCTTATAAACATAACTGCTCTAAGCACAAGAAGATAATTAGTCAATTCTAACTGGGGAACAATCTACAAAAAGTTAACTCCAACCAAAGTATTGAGGTGACCAAAAGTGGGGAAGAATACCCTGAGAAATAGAAGACTCTGAAGTCTTGATGATGTGTGGAGTGTGATTTGGTGTCTGACAATGGGTCATAATTTAGAAAAGAAACATGAATGGAAATTAGGTCAAATTCAAATAGAATATGTAATTGAGTTTTCAAGAATGTCCTTACATTTTTGTCCCAGTTTTGCAACAGGCTTATAAACAAAAGTTGATAATAATAAAGGAAGCTGAGCGGAACAATGCAGGTGACCCCATCCTATTGATGCATTAGCAAAATCATAACAAAATCAATGATATCCCATAAATATGAGAAAAGCACTATTAAATCCTTGAGAAGCAACCAAAAAGCAGAGAGAGAGTAAATTATCAGCATAAAATAACAAATTTTATTACCTAGAATATTTTTAAATTATTACAGACCAAGAACATAAGTTATATCTATAACCTAACTTATAGAAAAATGATATTAAGTACAATACTAAGTAAACTGTGATTTATTCTATAAAGAAGTCATCTCATCTGACTAGGAGACATGTGACTGTAATTTAAATGTCATGACATTTTATTTATTAATTGGAAAATAATTAAAGATATACAAGTGTGGCATGGCTGGAGGAAAGTGGGCATATTGTTTTCTGTTTAAAATGATTACCTTTTTGGAAGTAAAAAAAAAAAAAAGTCTGCACTCACAGCCCCCAAATCTGCTCTTTTAGCAGTGATCAGTGAACTCCTCTAAACAGATTTACTGGGTGTCTTACCTAAGTCACAAAAACATAGAAGAGTGTTTTATCCATTATTCTTGAACTCAAAACAGCATGAGAGGTTGTGCTGCATCTCATTGGTAGAGTCTGTGCTTAGCATGAGAATGACCTTGGCTTCTATGCCTAGCACTACAAATTAATAATGAAGATGACTTTAAAAAAAGAGACGGAAGATGAGAAGAGAGAAAAAAGAATAATAGTATTAAAATAATAAGAAGAAAAATATTCTATCAGCATCACAGGAATGTGAAAAAATATTGAACACTCTTGCTATGTCCTTATAAAAAAGCATGTAAGCTGTGGAATGTATACACATGAAGTCTTTTAAAATATAATAGATAAATGAATATATATGTATATAATTTTGTAAATAGTATCAATATTTGTGAAATAGTATAATTTCATTGATAAACTGTCTTAGTTATGGTTTTACAGCTGTGAACAGACACCATGACCAAGGCAACAATTGTAAGTTAATTGGGGCCTGCTTAAAGGTTCAGAGGTTCAGTTCATTATCTTCAAGGCAGAAGCATGGCAGTGTTCAGGCAGGCATGGTACAGACATGCTGAGAGTTCTACACTTTCATCTGAAAGGTGCTAGGAGAAAACTGACTTCCAGGCAGGTAGGATGAATATATTAAATCACACACACACATTGACACACCTATTCCAGCAAGGCTATACCTACTCCAGTAAGGCAACACCTCTTTATAGTGCTACTCCCTGAGCCAAGCCATCACATAAGCCAAGTAGCAAAAGTTTTTAAATCTACAAAAAACACCAAATTAAATGACTAAGACAATAATTGATAGTATCTTTATGATCAATATATGTTGTTTTAAATGTATTCTTTAAATTGTTTGCATATGTAAAATAGTTCAATAATTCAACAATGTGCTTTATGCCATCAGACTCATTCCCTTTCCTCTTCTCAGACTTTGACTGCCCATGAATTAGAAAGGTCAATTATAAGAGGGAGACAAAATTGGAGAAGACATTCCATCTTGACTTCATATAAAACACAAACTACACTCTTTTTATAGTTCAATCTTTGGATTAAGTAAATACAACTCTTACCACAGTTTGCAAAGGCTAAACACATATACTTAGTATTTATATTTCTTCTTTAAAGGATTCAAAGAAAATATCTTTAAGTCTCAAATGATGTATTATTTATTACAAATGAATAATTTAAACACACTTGCCAGCGAGTTATGGATCAATAACAGTTGGTACACAATATAACCAATTATGAGATTTCTTCTGTTTGTATAATATATAGATATGTTTATATATAAAGGTGAGAGTTTAGTTTTTAAAGTATTTGCTGGTATATAATTTATTTTAAGAGCTTTTTGGTTCTTCTATGTTTTACTGTTCATAATATTCAGGGCCGAGGCTACTTTTTCAACCATTCAGTTTTTACTTCTCTGCCAGCAGGTGATAGATTATGTTGATTGCTAAGGTCAAACTCTTACCCATAAGGGATAAAAAAAGATCCTTCCAAGCCCAATGACACCATTTACAATAATCTTGAAATACATGCCACTCTACTTTTTTATGTGAGTGGCACTTCTTGATATGGGGTCCAAAAGTACAAGATGCTCAGAGTACCAACAAATGAGAGAATACAAAACAAATAGTTGTTGCAAAGGTAATTTTGCAAATACATGGACTTGAAAATAAATAAAAATAGACCATTTCCAGTGTTACAAGTTATATTATCTCTGCCATTCACTCTTTTTTTTATTAGTTATTTTATTTATTTACATTTCAAATGTTATTTCTCTCTCTGGTTTCACCTCCACAAGCCCTGTATCCCATCCCCCCTTCCTCCTGCTTTTATGTGGGTGCTCCTCCACCCACACACCCACTTCCAACTCACCACCTTAGAATTCCCATATGCTGGGCATCGAACCTCCACAGGACCATGGGCCTCCCCTCCCATTGATGCCAGATAAGGCAATCCTCTGCTTCATATGTAGCTGGAGCCATTGGTCCATTTGTGTGTACTCTTTGGTTAGTGGTTTAGTCCTTGGGAGTTCTGAGGTGTCTGGTGGTTGGTACTGTTCTTCCTATAGGGTTGTCAACCCCTTTAGCTCTTTCAATCCTTCCAATAACTCATTCATTGGGGTCATTGTGCTCAGTCCTATGATTGACTGTGAGCATCCCTATCTGTATTGGTCAGGCTCTGGCAGAACCTCTCAGTGGAAAGCTATACCAGGCTCCTGTTAGCAAGTGTTTCTTGGCATAAGCAATACTGTCTGGGTTTGGTGTCTTCAGATGAGATGGATCTCTAGATGAATCAGTCTCTGGATGGCCTTTCCTTCACTCTGTGCTCCACTCTTTGACCCTGCATTTCCTTTAGACAGGAGCAATTCTGGGTTGATATTTTTGGGATGGGTAGGTAGTCCCATTCCTCAATTGGGGGCCCTGCCTAACCTCTGGATTGTCTCCACAGCTTTTCTTTCCCCTTTGTTGGGTATTCCAGCTAAAGTCAATCCCTTTGAGCCCTGGGAGCCTCTTGCTTTTCTGGCATCTGGGACTTTCTAATAGCTACCCCTATATTCCTATTCCCCTTTGCTACACACCTCTGTTCAGTTTCTTGATCCTTTGTGCTTCTTCCCTGTCTCATCTCACACTTGATCCTGTACCCCTTTTCCCTCCCTCTCTTCTTTCACTCCCAGATACCTCACTCCCTCTATATCCAGGGATTATTTTGTTCTCCATTCTAAGTAGTAATGAATGAAGCACCCATTCTTAACAGTGTAAAACCTATACATTACAAATATGAACCAGGAATTTCCTACAACCTGCCAATGAAACAAAACAAAATGAACACAGAAACAATACCAAAATAATAACGAGAACCACCCAAACTCTCACCTTAAAGGGAATGAGGAAAAACTTATTCTGGTAAAATTTTGAGTGAGCATGGTCAGAAAGCACATACTATAGTCACCAAAAATGTGATGTTTTAACATGGAAACATTTTCATGAAGTTTTATAGCTTTATGGAACAAAGATATACATAAATCAAGGAAAGTTTAAAACCTGCTGTGGTTTACACCAGCAGGAAATCTTAACAAGACTGAAATATTTTCTATGGGTCTAAGATTCTGTCTGATGACATTATTAGACATTGGATTGGTGAGGGTCAGTGGATCTGCTAAGTTAATAGATCCCAAAGCTGTTTATCTTAGTCATGGGACACTAGTGGTAAAGGTAAGCAGGGAAGTAATCAAAGAATGGCTGTTCCAGAAGGTAAAGCTAGTCCAAGACATGGCAATTTACCTTTAGACTTGCAATACTCCAATATCTCCATAGAACTGTAGTGTGGGGAGCCGACAGAGGTGGCTATCATCCTTGCAGCCATCTTGAGCCATATACCCTGGCAAGAGACTTGATTACATCAGCCTACAACTGCTGAGCACACTCTGATAACATCTTGGTTAAGATACCCAGGATCTTTCCTTGGGTGTGTGAGATTAAAGGTGTGTGACTTTAAGGGCGTGACTTAGAGATCAGATTTAGAGACAAGACCTAAGGGCATGATTAAAGGTGTGACTTAGAGGCGTGGCTTAGAAGTGAGACATATAAAAGGTGAGAGGCAGACAGAAGCAAGCTACAGATTATTAGGTATTTGGAGTACAACTTGGAACTAGGAATTAGGTTAGAGAGTACAACTTGGAGTACAACTTGGAGTAGGAATTAGGCATTGAGGAAGAAGACACTTGGACTAGAGAACTGGAAGAATTATTATTAGGTATTAGCACTTGCCACTTGGAGGCACTAGGGACTAGGAACTAGGGACTAGGAACTCAAGACTTGGGACATGGAGAAGAAGACAGACTGAAGAATAAACGAGATTGAATCACTCTGTCTGGTCTCCATTCTTCAAGTCCGTTCGTCCTCACTCTCTCTCTTGCTGAACCCTGACCCACAGACTGGAGCAGCTTGAGGCAGTGAAGGCTCTAACAGTTTAGCCCCCAAGGCTTTTCTCAGTGCCGGTTCCAACATTGACAGAGCGGTCCACGACATTTTGGCCTCCAAGCGTGAGGTACCTTGAGCCGCAACACTGTAGTTCACATTTTTCAGTCAGTATCTGCAGACACAGCTTCCATTGAGAAAATCTAGTTTTCACATTCACAACAATTTGTTAATTGTTCATAATAATCATAACTTCTACAATGGAAACCACAGTGAATCTGGAAAATCTGACTTAAACTTTAACTATCCTAACTGGCTCTGGTGACCTTGAGGGAGATGATTACACTCCAGGACCTGCTTATTTCACACCCGTTTGAATGTGGAGATTTGGTTTGTAATTATTATTGTTCTTTCTAGATCTAATTATGTGGGAAATTCCCCTATAGTAAATTACCTCAATGAACATATGTATGAAATGGAAGTACCTAACAGTGAATGACTGATAAACATTTTTTGGCTTTCTGTAGTGATTGTCATCAACATCTGTCTGCTAGACAAATAAAAGTATCCTGTATACTATAGCTGCAGGTAACAACACAATCTTCCTATGTGTTCATCTTCTATCCATCACTATCACCAGTCAATCAATTTCATATATCTAATCTATCATTATGAAGCAATAACCTCATAAACATTCAGTTTACTATTTATGAAAAATGAATAAGTTCAGTTATAATGTATCCTAATTAAAGAGACTCATGGTTGTGCTCAACTCATCTGATTTCATTACTCTCTAGTTTAAGGTGGGTTCATTTTGAAGAACTTGCTTTCCAGGACTAATGTTTGTGCTCATTTTTATACATATGTATTTACTTTATCACAGTCTCCATCATTTTCCAAACAACATACACCATAGGCACACACAAACAGACACACACACAAACAGACACACACACAGACACACACACACACACTGAGAGAGAGAGAGAGAGAGAGAGAGAGAGAGAGAGAGAGAGAGAAGAGAAGAGATAGCCAAAATTTTCAACAAGATATGGATTGGAAAGGTCAAATTCACACATATCACATACATATATCTCTGATGAGTAATTCATGTCAAAATAACCTACGTGATGAGAAACTTGGAAATTAAAGTAGTTGTTTTCTCCATACTGCCTCTGTGTCTTGCCCATGCTTCATAAGCCAGATTCACCAGAGTAATTATAATAGGCTCTATGTATAGTGTGGTGAGAATTAGTCACTTAAAAGGGAATTCCTCTATTTATTATCAGTGTAATGTAATCAATATGGAAAAAAAGTAACAATGTTTTCATTCATTGTATCATTCTGAAATTGAAATAGAATGCTATCACAGTGTCTACTTTATCATTCCGCGTGTAAAGAAGTCAGGTCACGGGGATTAAGAACTCAGCATATTGTCAAGAACATGATATAGCTGTCTCCTTAGAGGTCTGCCAGAGACTGACACATTCAGAGGACAATGCTCACAGCTAACCACTGATATGATCAAGGGTTTCCTAATGGAGAAATTAGAGAGAAGACTGAAGGAGCAGAAAGGGTTTGTGACCCCAGAAGGAAAGCAACAATACCAAACAACCAGAGCCCCCAGGGTCTAAACCACCAGCCTGGCAGCACATAGGGAGGGACCCATGACTCCATCAGTATATGTAGGAGAGGATGGTCTTGTCAGGCATAGGCGGGAGAGAAGATTCTTGGTCCCATAAAAAAATAAACACAGAGTGGGGGGGGAATGTGATGGTGGGGAGGGGGTATTGGGGGCGGCGGGTAGGTGAGGGCATAACCTCATAGAAGCATGAGGAGGGGGGATGGGATAGGAGGTTTCTGAGTGGTGGGAGGAAGTGAGGTAAGGGGATAAAATCTGAAATGTTAATATAATACCCAATTTTTTAAAAAAAGATGAAAAAAGGGAAAAAAGGAAAAAAGAAAAAAGAAAAAAAAAGAAAGAAAAAGAAAAGAAAAAAGGAGAATTAATAACACAAATGGAAGGATTTAGAAATTTAGGATGCAGTTCATGTTAATGGAAACAGCATCATAGAAACAGGAAAATCACACCCTCATAGAAGCACAAGGAGGGGGGATGGGACAAGGGGTTCCTGGGTGGTGGGGGGAATTGGATAAGGGGATAAAATTTGAAATGTAAATATTATAACCAATTTGAAAAAAAAAAGAACTCAGCATATTTGATCTACCCCAAATTGGAGAAGATTTGAACAGACGCGTCTTTCACATAGAAACAAAGACTTGAACAGAACTTTATCTGGTATCAGAGCTTGTGCCTTAAGAGTGGAAGCTAGTCATGCTAGTCTCTGCTTTATTTTCAGGTACTGGAACCGAGTGTCTGCTGCTTTTAGCACTTGCATAACTAGCTTTGTAATGCATCATTGGTCTTGTATCTTCATTTTCTTGAGAGAGGCACAGCAGAAAACTTTTCCTGGACTCCTGGCTGGTTCTTGATGCTCCCGCTGATGCATGCCAATACTGCAGAGTCCTGGCTATTTCTGGTGGATTGTGCTACCACTGCTGAACATGATTGGTATCCTAACACTATTGAAGTCGACTGCTGGTATCCTGACAAATGGATATTGGTATCACTGCAAAAACTACTTCTAAACAGTTCTACATCCTCTTGCCTATTTACCATCTTTTCTCCATTACCTCTTGATGGTGGGCTAGAAGGGGGTCAAAGCAATTGAGAACTTTTATTAAATGTAGGTTTTGTAAAACTAATCCTACATGGTATTATATTTGTACTCTCAAAACAAGGAACAATAGAAATATGTAAAGTGGTTCAACCTGTAAATGTACACGTTGTCAAGACTGACAAACTAGGTTGAACCCCTAGAACGTTCAAAATGGAAGGAGAGAATAGAGTTTCACAAATTGACCTCGGACTCCTCATGTTCATTCTGGCTTAACCCTGTCTCCTACCCTTCTACTCAAAAATAAAACATAAAATTTTTTGAAAAAAGAAAATGGAGCAAGATAAAATTAAAAATCACATATAAGCAGAAGACAAATAAGACATCTCATGAGTGGGATTTTCTGCAGGGGTGAGGTAGAATCCTGTGAGATACTCTGCAGGGGTGGCGAAGGATTCTGAACCTAGGCAGTGTGATGATTTTATTCAATGTTTTACATATTCTACATGGGTTTTCTCTGTACCAGATGTTCTATATAATATACATGTAGTACATTATTTAATTACCTTTTTCTTCAAACAAAACAATTTTATGTTTGCTATACTACTTAAAGGATTCTAAGTAGCCATATATTTCACTGTTAGTAGAAATTCTTTAGAAAAAATATAAAAAAATTCTCTACACATAAGGGGTGTGACCTGTTTCATTGTTTGTTTGTTTATTTGTTTGTTTACTTATGCCTTGTGGTGCTAAAAATCAAACTCGGGAACTCCCATAGCAGGTTGCTCTCCCATTAAGTTATATCCCAGTCCAATAATCATTCACTAAAAGACGAGAAACTGTCTCCTTTTCCTCTCACCTAGGCAGAACTCACTGGTTATGTGACATATCCATGCTTAATAGTTAACTACTGCTGAGCTCTGATTTTTAACTTCCAATTGACAACATAAAATGAATACTGTAAATCATATCATGCTGTATGATGAAAATATAGAACACAGGATAAATTAACTGCTTAGCAGACAACTATTTGGATGCCCAATTACCATTACTTCTCCAGAATCAGCTAAGAGAAGACACTGCACCAGAAATCCAACTTCATTTTCCATTTGGCATGAAGGATCTAGATTTCCTTCAGTCTTGGCTTTTGTACTAACTAACCTAGTCTAACTGTGTTATAATATTCTCATGAGCAGATTCTGGGTTCTCCTTTTCTCTACTTCTGAGTCAAGTAAGCGTGTCTGCCAACTTTTATGTATACTTTTAATGCTGAGGTATCCCAAATATGCCCTCATGCATTTTAGCCTATAATATTACATTCTTCACTTTGACACAATATAGAATCATTTCACTAGAGGATTACCTAGGTTATGTTAGCCTTGGGCATGACTCTGGGCATCATCAATTATGTTAAGTGAAGTAGGAGGTTTTATCCTGAATGTGAGTGGCATCTATTAGCAGTGAAAGCAAAGAAAGCTTATACTTTTGCCTACTTGTTTTAGCTTGCCTGTCTGTCACCAGTGACTGTACATGCTACCACTCTTGCTGACATCAGAACTGCACTTTCTTTAGACTTTCTTTAAACTGGTATGTGCTGAAGACCATGTTGCCTGTAGGAATTCTCCAGGCCCTTGCCACCATATTGGAACTGCCAAGGAATCCAGCTTTGTGAATTGAGGAAATACCATATTTTCAGCCTCTCTCATGTGAGATACATTATTGAGCTACCCAGACTGTCTCAACTAAGCAATCTAATAAATCTTCTCTTGTTATAAGTTACAAGTTCATACTATCAGGTCTATTCCTCTTGACTGGGTTGCAACCAATTTGGCTGTCACATGCCGGATAATTACATGATGATTCCTAACATTATCAGAGGTACAGTTAAGAAGTAGCAATGAAATAATTTTTGGTTGGAGGTTACCACATAAGGAACTGTATTAAAGTGTTGCAGCATTAGAAAGTTGGGAACTCCTGATCCAATGAAATCTGAATAACAAGCTAAGTCAAAAACCATCAGTTCCACATTGTCCATAGGTTCATTACAGCTGACAAAGAAGGAACTCTTTGTCTACATTTGATGTTTTATAGTCACCAAAGACACATAGTATGTAAGGAGCAAAACTTATGATAATGTACACTCCATACTCATTCGTCAGTATCTCTTCTGAACATTCAGCATTGGTAAACATCACCAGTAGTATCACACTCAAACAAGCTAAAACATTGATTCAGTGTCTAGCTATTATCCCTCACTCTGTTTCATTTCCAAGTAACACGATAATATGCAATTCCATTTACCTCTCCACTTCCTTCTACATTTATTATTCTATACTATTTTTGCATTCTGGTACAAACCATCATATTTCCTCAACATGGAACAACAAAACATACTTAAGGTAAAACTGAACACCCATTGTTGTCCATCCACATTCTTTACAGACAGCATTTGGAATGCCCTTTTCCTCTTTAAAATGAGTAAACTGGCTGAAACATTTTGTCTATGTTCAGAGTCTTCAACAGCTACCCTGAAGTCTTATTAAGATGTTTTTATCTGACAGGGAATGGCTTATGACCTTTGCTACCTGGATTCATCTCAGACCTGCATTTCTTAGCAGATAATTTCTTGCTACCCTTCACCAGTGCAGTAATTCTCATCAACCACATCTCAACTCAGTCCACCTTTGAAAAGATTGTAAATACTCAAGATTTAAAATCTATGTGGCATTCCCTGTCATGTGATCTCATGGTACTTGTGTTTTGAGCACATGTTCCTTAAAGATGCTTAGTATGTATGCAGGTTACACTTAGTACTATTTCTCACATTCTCAGCAAACTATTTATACATTTATTTATCTTGAGGCAGAGTCTTAACATGTAACTCTTGCTGGAGTGGAACTTATAGAGATCCACCTGCTTGTGCCACATGACTCAGTTCTCAGTAAGTTCTATTAATATAGCAAAATATTTCTTTTGATAGAAATTTTTATTAGTATTTGAGAAGAGTTAGTATTTGTTCAGTAATTATTCTGAATTAATATATTCCCTGATATAATACTTGCAAACAAATCAATACTCTGTTCATATCCCTCATATTAGTGACTCTAATGCCAGCCTCTTCATCATGCTTTGCAGAAGCCTCAGGTCTTCATCTTGTGCATAATTAACCACTGCACACTCCACATTTCTACTAGTGTTATTACTGCTTGTTGGAACCAATCTTAACTATTTGGAGAAGAGAAAGATAATCATTAGTAGCTGGGATTAAACTTACAAATGAATTCATCCACATTTTTATGGTATTTATTTAGGCATATCCTCCATTTAATTTTCACTGTGATGCACTCTTTTTTGTGTGTTGCTATCTCTATTGTACATGAAACACATATGTACATTTTTATGATTGTAAAATACATGCAGATACATAAAACAATATTCACATACACATACATGTATCAAGTGGAAGAATATAAAGAATGATGAAAGATAGTCTGAGGAAGAAAAGATATTAGATTCAGACAGTTTTGTTTTATAATAGAAGAGAATAGATTCTAGGCCCAATGTAGATAAAGACAAAAGATAAGGTTTAATTGAAGGTATACTTTTTACAACCTACTTCAATAAGGGTTTAACCTCTCCTCTAGCTCACCTCCCACCCTCCAAGTGGTAGTAAAAAAGTAAGGTTATTGGGATATTGGGGAAATAAACATGTTTAGAAATAGTTCTTTGGGGTGATTCCAATCTTCATTATTCTCAGTCCTGTCCACTAGTAAACACAAAACAGAAATTATCAGTTGTAGTCTGGTCTTCTCAGCAGACACCAAATATGAATCAGCAAGGGCAGTTCAATTCAGAAGAAATCATGAGGATAGACAATTCACTGAAGTCTGCAGAAGCTGCAGCAATCTTATAAGAAGTTCTTTGATTTTCTCTCTATGAAGTCACCACAAGTGAAGCTCAGCAATGCTATGTAATATGAACCAAAACATGCATGTCAACAGTGAACACTAGTATGACAGAGCAAAACAAACCAATGTTATAGCTCCCACTGTCTGTGGGATCATACTTTTTTCTTTCTAAACGTCATGTGTCCTCCACAATTTTTCTATAGTAAACACCCTTTTACTTGTGACTGCTGATACAAAATGTTTCTTCACATGTCTGCTTTAGCAAAACATTCTTTCACCGGTCTGTCCCAGAAACATATCATTATAGCCAGAGCCTCCAAAGAAACCAGAAATTTCAACTTTAGTTAATCAAATTAAAATAGAGGCATTTTCAGCTTATTATTTCACAACTTTACTATGTTTTTCTTTATATTATTTAGGTGTTGCCTTCCATACATAACAAATCTCAAAGTACTTCTTAAGTAAATTATTCCTTTTGATAGTATTCTTACACTTACTATAAAAACATATAGTTTTGTTTTCTTTAAATTAATTGATTTATTCATTTTATATCCCAATATCATTCCCTATCTCCTCATAGTACAACCTCACAGAGATCCTCACATTTCCCCCTCCTCTTCTCCTCTGAAAATAAGGAGCCCACTCTGCATCATGTAGTTTTCCTCCATCCCTCCCCAGCATACCAAGTCACTGCAGAACTAAGCTCAACCTCTCTCTCAACTAGGGCTATATATGTGCAGGTGATCTATGTCCAGCCTCTGTTAGCTCTTTGGTTAGTGGTTCAGTCTCTGGAAGCCCCCAAGGGTCCAGGTTTGTGGAGTCTCTCTCTTCTTCAGGTTGCTCAGTCCTTCCCCCAACTCTTTTAAGAAAGACTCTGAGCTCTACCTAGTGTTTGGCTTTGAATCTCTATATGTGTTTCCATTGGCTGCTGGCTGGAGCCTCTCAGAGGACAGTTATGCCAGGCTCCTCTCTGCAAGCACAACATAGTATCATTAAGAGTGTTAAGTATTGCTTCATGCTCATGGAGTATTCAGTGTTGGTGAGTCATTGGTTGGCTATTTCCTCCATCCCTGTACTTTGTGTACAACTATCTTTAAGTACATCATATTTAGAGTCGAAGGCTTTGTGGGAGGCTTGCTGTCCTTATCCCTCCTCTGGGAGTTCTGTCTGGCTACAGGAATTTGCCTCCTCAGGATCTATATCCTCCACTGCTAGAAATCTCATCCAGAGTAGCCCTCATAGCACCCTGGGTTTTCACATCTGTCTGAGGTCTGTGGTATGTCCTAGAGATGGCCTCCACTGGCCCCACAGATTTCTATTCTATCTAATCTACTCTCCCTACATCAGATTCCCCCTGGCTGTCTTCTATTTCTCCCTACCACTCAGTTCTTTCCCTCTATACACCTTCAATATCTATTTTATTTCTCTTTCTGGAAATGATTCAAGCATCCTCCCTTGGACCCTCCTTGTCATTTGGATTCCTTGGGTCTATCGATTATTACATGTTTACTCTGTACTTTATGGCTAACATCAATTTATAAATAAGTACATATGATACATGTCCCTTGAGTCTGGGTTACATCCTTCAGGATATTTTCTAATTCCATCAATTTGTCTGCAAAAGTTATGATGTACTTGTTTATTAATAGCTGAGTAGTATTCCACTGTATAATGAACCACATTTTCTTTATCCATTTATCAGCGGAGACACAGCTAAGCTGTTTTCAGTTTATGGTTATTATGAATAAAGTAGCTGTGACATAGATGAGCAAGTTTCCTCGTAGGGCCATTCAAAATTCTTTTGTTGAGAACTCTCTGTTTAGCTCTGTACCATATATATATATATATATATATATATATATATATATATATATATCTGTCAGATGTAGGGTTAGTGAATATTTTTTTCAATCTGTAGGTTGTTCGTTTGTCCTACTAGCAGTGTCCTTTGCCATACAGAAGCCTTTTGTTTTATGATGTCCCATTTATCAATTGTTGATCTTACAGCCAGAGACACTGATGTTCTGTTCAGGAAATTGTCTCCTGTACCAATGTATTCAAAGTTATTCCTCACTTTCTATTTTTGTTTTGTTGTTGTTGTTTGATTAAGTGTATTTTGGTTTTACATTAAAGTCTTTGATTTATTTGAACTTGAGTTTTGTGTAGTGTGATTAAATATCTGCATTCTTCTACATGCAAGGCATTCAGTTAGAACATTCTGTGTGGAACCATTAGTTAAAGATGCTCTCTATTTTTCATTGTATGGTGGTGGCTTCTTTGACAAAAATCATGTCCATTGGTATGTGGGTTTATTTTTGGATCTTTAATTATTTATTGATCAACTTCTGTGTTTCTATATGAATACCACACAGATTTTGTTACTGATTTTCTGTAGTAGAGTTTGAAGCCAGGGGTGGTGATAGCTCCAAATGTAATTTTATTATACAGGATTATTTTATGTAGCCTGAGGTTTATGTTGCTCTGTATGAAGATAAGACTTGTTCTTTCAGGTTCTGGAAGAATTGTGTGGAAATTTTGATGGGAATTGCATTGAATCTGTAGATTGGTTTTGGTAAGATTAGCATTTTCACTACGTTGATCTTACTGATCCATGAACATGGGAGATCCTTCCACACTATGAGATCTTCTTCAGTTTATTTCTTCAGAGACTTTAAATTCTTGTCATACAGGTCTTTTCCTTGCTTGTTTAAAGTTACATCAATATATTTTATAGTATTTGTTGCTATTTTGCAGGGTGTTATCTCCCTAACTTCTTTGATAGACAATTTATTATTTCTATAAATGAAGGATACAAATTTCTTTAAGTAAATTTTATATCCCACCACTTTCCTGAAAGTGTTTGTTAACTATAGCAGTTCTCAGGCAGAATTTTTAAAGTCATTTATCTATATCATGTGTGGATAGAAATACTTTAACTTTTCCCTTTCCAATTTGTATACCCTTGGTCTCACATAGTAGTCTTATTGCTCTAGCTAGATCTTTAGGTACCATACTGAATAGATAGGGAAGTAGTGCACTGCATTGTTTTGTCCTTGATTTTAGTAGACTTGCTTTAAATTTCTCTCCATTTTAATTTGATGTTGGCTATTGGCTTGCTGTATATTGCCTTTATTGTGCTTATGTATATATGCCTTATATCTCTGATCACTCCAAGTCTTTTATCATGAAGACGTGTATTTTGTCAAAGACTTTTTCAGCATCTAATGAGATGAATCTGTGCTTTTTCTTTCAGTTTGTGTAATTGGTAGTTTACATTGATTGATTTTTTTGAATATTGGATCATCCCAGTATCCCTGGGATGAAATATACTTTATTATGGTGTCTTTGATGTGTTCTTGGATTCAATTATTCAATATTTTTCATCAATTTTGGTAACTGAAATTGGTTATGAATGTTCTTTCTCCTTTTGAGTCTTTGTGTGGTTTAGGTATAAGGATGACTAGGGCTTCATAGAATGAGTTGGCGATACTACTTCTGTTTCTATTTTGTGGAATATTTTGAGGAGTATTAGCTTTTCTTTGAAAGTCTGGTGGAATTCTTCACTAAAACCATCTAGTCCTAGGCTTTTTATTGGTTGGGAGATATTAATGACTGCTTATAATTTCTTATAGGTTTTGGGACTGTTAATACTTTACCTGATCATGATTTAACTGTGGTAATTGGTAGCTGTCTAGAAACTCTTCCATTTCATTTAGATTTTTAAATTGTGTGGGAGTACAGACTTTTGAAGTAAGACCAAATATTCTTTCAATTTCTTCCATGTCCATTATTATGCTTCTGTTTTCATTTCTAATTTTGTTAGTTTGTGTGGTGTCTCTCTGCCTTTAAGTTTGTTTGGCTAACATTTTGTTTATTTTGTTGATTTTCTGAAACAAGTAGCTCTTGGGTTTTTTTTTATTATTTGTATTGTTCTTTTTGTTTCTAATTGACTAATTTCAGCCATGAATTTGATTATTTTCTGCCATCCCCTCTTCTTTGGTGTGTTTACTTCTTTTATTTTTCTAGAGCTTTCATGTATAATTTTAAAGCGTTAGTATGATATCTCTCCAGTTTCTTTATGAAGGTACTTAGTACTATGAACTTTCCACTTAGCACTGCTTTCTTAGTGTCCAATAAATTTGTGTACATTGTGCCTTCATTTTCATTAAATTCTAGAAAGTCTTTAACTTCTTTCATTACTTTCTTAACTGACCAAGTGATCATTGATTAGAGAGTTATTCTGTTTCCTTGAGTTTGTAGGCTTTCTGTTTTTCTGTTTTTGAAGTTTAGCTTTAATCTATGGTGATTTGATAAGATGGTGTTACCTCAATCATCTTGTGTCTGTTGAAGCTTGCTTTGTGACTGATTATGTTGTCAACTTTTGAAAGGTTTTCATGAAGTTGAGAAGAAGGTATATATTTTCCATTTGGATGAAATATTTTATTAGATGTGATAGGTCCATTTGAATTATCATCTGTGTTAGTTCCATTACTTCCATGTTTACTTTCTTTCCTAATTTTTAATGACCTGTCAATATTTGAGAGTAGAGTCTCCCAGTACTAATATGTGAGTTTTAATACATAATTTAAATTTCATTAATATTTACTTGGTGACTGTGGGTTTCCCCTGTATTTGAAGCATAAAAGCTCAGAACTGGAAAGTCTGTTTGGTGGATTTTTCCTTTACTGAGTATGAGGTGCCCTTCCCCAAGTTATTATTATTATTATTATTATTATTATTATTATTATTATTATTATTATTTGGTTTTGGTTTAAAGTTTATTTTAGTCTTTATTAGAATGGCAACCAAAGCTTGTTCTTTAGGTCCATTTTTTTTTTTTTTTGGCTAAGATTTTGCCAGCCTTTATTCTGAGGTAATGTGTATCTTTTATATTGAATTGTGTTTCTTGCACATAGAAGTTTGATGGATTCTATTTATGCTTCTGTTCTGTTAGCCTGTGTCTTGATGTTAAGAGATATTAATGAGCAATGATTGTCAATTCCTGTTATTTTGATGTTGGTGGTGGTATTGCGTGAGTGTATGTGTGATTCTCTGATTTGAATGATAAAATTATATATTTCAAGAATTTTCTTGTAGTTAGTCTCATTGGGTTGGAGTTTTTCTTCTACTATCCTCTGTAGAGCTGGGTTGGTTGAAAGATATTGTTTAAGTTTGATTTCGTCATTTAATATCTTGGTTTCTCCATCTATTGTTTAAAGTTTTGCTTGGTGTTGGAATCAGGGCTATAATTAGGGTCTTCAAAACTTCTACCCAGGACCTTCAAACTTTTAGAGTCTCTGTTGAGATAGGGCTTCCTTTATGTGTTACTTGGACATTTTCCCTTGCAACTCTTACTATTCTTTCATTTTGTACATTTGTTTTTTTGATTATGATGTGATGAGAGTACTTTCTTTTTCTGTGCCAATCTATTTGGAGTTCTTTAAGCTTCTTGTATATTTATAGGCATCTCTCTCTTTAGGTTAGAGAAGTTTCCTTCTGTGATTGTGTTAGAGATGTTTTCTGGGCTTTTGGGCCAGGAATCTTCTACTTCTATTCCCAGTACTCTTAGGTTTGGTCTTTTCATGGTGTGCCAAATTTCTTGGGGGTTTTGTGTCAAGAACTTTTCGTATTTTTGCATTTTATTTGACTCTTGGTTGATTTCTTTCATCATATCTTCTATGCCTTAGACTCTCCCTTCCATCTCTTATATTCTGTTTGTGACACTTATGTCTGTAATTCCTGCTCTCTTTCACAGGTTCCCATCTCCAGAATTACTTCATTTTCTATTTTATTTATTGATTCTATTTCCATTTTCAGTTCCTAGACAGATTTATTCATACAATTCACCTGGCTGACAGTATTTTCCTATATTTCTTTATATTTATTCATTCCTTCTTTAAAGACTTCTACCTGTTTGAGTGTATTTTCCTGTATTTCTTTAAGGTAATTATTCATTTTCTCATTCAAGGCCTCTATTATCTTTATTTGATTGGATTTAAAATTATCTTTTGTGCTTCTGTTTCTTAAGGATATCCAGAGATTGCTGTAACAAAATAGCTTTGCTCTGGTGGTACCATGTAGCCCTGGCTCATATTGCTTATGTTCTTACTTTGTCCTTTACTGTCCTTTAGCCATCTTTGTTTCCTTGGTGGTGATTGGATGATCTTGAGGTGAGCAGGACTCCACTAAAAGTCAGAAGGTGTCATGAGACAGACAATGGAGGCCCTGACTCTGCTGGCTGTGCCTCAAGTGGACCTTGCTTGAAAGGGTCTGGTGGAGCAATGTTTCATTTTTGGCTTCTATGGGAAAGCAGTATAATCTTCACCCAAGGCTTTGCAGGTTGGCAGAGTGAGCTCAGTGCTAGACCATGGTGGTCAACATATAGCATTTTTTAAAACCTTGTAACCATGTCAATTAATTTTATTAAGAACAAATGTATTTGTATATTTTTTGGTATTACTATTACCATAATTTGCAGAGCTTCATAATCTCCACTCAATGCAGAAGAAGAAAAAACTAAGGGTTAAAATCCTCTCAGCAAGCTGGCCATCATTAAAATCATTTGACAGTATTCTACATCTGTCTGTCCAGAATGAAGAGTACAGTGATTTTCATATAATGCTTCAGAAGGAATAGTAACACAAACCAAAACAAAATGAAAATTAACAATACATTCAATTTTTGCAATAGATATTTTGAAAGTGTATTTAAATATCACAATAAAATGGTTCACATATGCGCAAAGAGAGAAGAGGACAAGATAACACTCCATATTTTCACCTTTAGGATAACAGAGACCACATTCTTTCAAAATTGTGTTCTCAAACTGTTCAATTTTTTTAGTTGCAAAAATCACAAAGAGAAAATAACATATAATTCACCTTCTAAAACAGAAGACTTTTAATCTAAATCAAACCCTAATGGAGTAGAATTTGAGCTTTGTAAACAAACAAAAGCAGATGTTATATGTAAGAAAGTACTGTGGGGCAATACTGAGTACTTACAGTTTCTGTAAGTGGGGACACAATGAATTTTTTAAAAATACAGAAACTATAATACTAATACCAGCATTAAGCAGGCTGAGGTAGGTGGTTTGTCTACAAAATATAAGGAATGAACCACTAAAAAGAAGGGTAGTAATAATTGTGTGCAGAACTCATAAAGCATGTACATTCAAGATAAAAGGGGCTTTTATATACTCTAAAAGTATTAATGAGAAGGCTAGGCTGGCATCATGACAGGCTTCAAATTGGCAGTTCAAGATAATAGGACTAAATCTCTGTTTCCAAGAACTGGGCAAGTCCAAGTAAGCCCAGGCCTCAGAAAATGCCCTGCCACTTAGTGTGACGTAAAGACAAGGGTCAGCAGGACTTTCTAGACTTAATCAGCAACAGCTTCCAGACTTAGATGGCAACAATTTCAAGTCCACAGGCCCCAGTAATGGTTCTGGAATGGCCATAGAGATAGAGTCAAAATTAAGTTAGAGGTGATCTACCCTTTCCGGGAATTCCCCTAATGTGCTTTAAATTGTGTCATTGATCTAACTTCAGGGTCTCTCTATCTTTGTAGACCTCAGCATTCTGGATTTCTGCAGAATAAAACACTCTGCTTTTTACACAGTATTTGATTCTGGGGTAGCATCCTTCAGGAAATCATGGACTTTGTTTGGTGGCTCATCCGGGCTTCACTGCCAAACCACTGAGGGTTTCTTCAATCAGTAAATCTGGGCACCTGGCTGTCCTTTTTCTTGTCCATGTCTGTGTTACTGTTTTAGGTTTAATCTGTGTTTCTGTTTGGGGTACTATCAGGAAGTTGAGAAGGGTAAATCAGAGGAATATTTTGTCACCCAGCCTGGGGCAATGGAGAATGTTCTTGTTCCTGACCCACTACCAGAAGCAGGAGAACTTGGTAGTTCTCAGCTGATTTCAAAACTGGCTGTGGGTCTATAGGCCTCCCATGTGCAGTGTGGAAGACCCTCTGAGACAGCATTTTCATTTTGTTTTTGTTTTTCCAGAAATGTCGTTCTGCATCTGTGTGTATTGTTTGTACTTTTTATCCTCTTGTACAAAATTTTCTTTGATTCCTGGAATGAGACAGGCACAAAGTACCTCACTGGGCTTGGTCCTGAACCATTTTAAGGATTTTCTTTGAGTTTCAGAAGACTCTGATCTGGTTGTTAGTCACCCACAAACTAACCTTTTTTTTTTTCAGATGGCCCACCTATAAAATAGAATGGACTGAAAATGGGATTTTTCATATCCTCATCATTTTCAGGGTGAAGGATTAGTTTATGAGGCCTGGGACCACTGGGATAAAGTGGCATATATTACCATGGGGCAATACTTGGTTGAGAAGCTCCTTGATGAGATCTTTTATTGTTGTTTTTAAGGGCCTCACTTATCACCATCCTTCTTCCTCTAAAGGTGGGTCAGCCTCAGTACCCTGCCTTGCTCCCCTTTTTTGTTCCCCAGGAGAATCTTAGTCACCCTCCTTATGTTGCTGATCCTGCTGCCTCTGCCCCAAGTCAGCCACAGTAGAAAGAGAAAGGAGCATCTCCTGACTCCCCTGACTCTCCTGACTCTACTAAAGCCTTACCCTCCAGGCTGTAGGAGCCCCAGATGTTCATGGGAGTCAGTTTATGACATATGTGTCATTTTCCAGTAATGATCTTTACAATTGGAAGTTGCAGAGCTCCCAATTCTTAGAAATGCCATAAGTCATCACATGTCTTCTAGATTCAATCATACTGATTCACCAGCCCATCTGGGATGACTGTCAGCAACTGGTCCAGGTCCTCTTCATGACAGAGAAGAAAGAGGATCATGGGAGCCACCCAGAAATTTGTTCTAGGAGCAAATGTGCTGCCAGCTAAAATTCAGGCTGATATGGATATCACCTTTTCTTTGAATCAACCCCACTAGGATTTTAACACTGCTGAAGTTAAGGAGATGGTCCAGGTCTACCACAAAATTTTGATGGGGGTGCCTCTAAGAGGCTGCCAGATGGTTTACAATTTTTTTTTAAAGTGAGACAGGTGATACAGGAAAAGAATGAGAGCACCAGTTAATATCTAGAAAGACTTTTGAAGCCTAGAGCCAGAAAGCACCAGTCAGCTGTGAACATGGCTTTTGTTAACCAAGCTGCCCCTGACATTAGTTAGATGAATGGCTTTGCTGCTTGCCTCTTGCACCCAAAATCCAGCCTCTATTTGCCTTTGGATGACAAGATTTGGAGAGAGGCTTTAAAGGACAACTGACATTGACACTCCTGCCTCAAGTATTCAAGAACTCACCCACCATCTTTGACACTTCATGAGGCCTTGGGTGAGTACCAGTGGGGCCACCCCCAAATAACTGCTCCAGTTATGACATCTTTATTGCAGTTCTCTGACTTGGAGACATGCCAGGAGGCCACATAAGACCTGCTGCAGTAGCTGAGTCAACTTGGCTACCGAGTTTCTGCTAAGAAGCCAAACTTTGTCATCTTGTGGTCACCTACATGGAGCACATATTCAAGAGGGGTGGGTTGGCCAACAAATACTGTTGGACGCTCAGAAGCAATCTGCCCTTAGCATCACAGTTCTATCAACCAGAAGGCTACCTGACCCATCCTCAGACATGTAGCATGATTGCTCTATAGTTCTGGGGCATAACCAGAACATTATGCTAGACTTGACTGGCTTACCCTGGCCAGATAGGAAAGTATATACTTCATGGATGGGAGCAGCTTCATCCAGAATGGAATCAGGTATGCAGGAGAAATGTTAGTTGGGTAATGGATTTGGACTCTGTTATTTGAGCAACTCTTTTGCTGCCAGAAACTTCACTCCAGAAAGCTGAACTAAAGGCTCTAACTCAACTTTTAAAAGTGACAAAAGGGACGATAGCTAATATCTACACTGACAGCAGATATGCCTTTGCTATAGGTCATGTACATAGCCATCTTTTGTCATAATCCACTCAGCAAAGATGCTGTCTTCAGCAACCTAGAGGGAGAATAATCATGTGTTTCCTAGATACATGACCTCCTAGCAGGGATTTTTAAGACAACTAAAAGCATATGAAGCTATAATGAGTATTGGGGTTTTAGTTCAGTTATACATGGATGGACAGTGTTTCAATTTTTCTGAAAATGACCTCCTATGAAAATAACTTCTAGAAGTTAGTTATTTTTAAAAAGTGTTTTTAAAAGACTAATGTTTTAAACCTTAGAACTTCATTATTCTGATTTTGAATTCCAAAAATTCTGGGAAAAAATTTTGTCCTAAGTAGCAACTGATGCCTGTAATTGTAACTTTAATATTCAGATTCTTATATTTTTAATAAACCTTACATCAAGAGAATTTCAATGGTTTTTAAAGTTCATGTAATTAAAAAAGATGTGAGCAGATCTCAGAAAAATTAATCTTTCTATTAGCTGACGGTGCTTTAGAAAGACATAAGAGTTCTCCCCAGAAGAGCTAGAACTCCTCTTTCAGTCTTCTTCATCACCTAACATCCATATCTTCCAATTGCTTCAACCTATAATGCCTCATCTCCAGACTCATAACAATTATAGTTTGCTTACTAGAGCAAAAAGGGTAATCACATAAGGCTCAATAGTAGGGAACTCTTGGGTGAGCACAGTGGCACAACCCTGCAATCCCTGAGGCTTGGAATCTGTGGCAAAAATTTTAAAGGTCAAGACTAGCCTGTTTTCATATCTGCCATTTCTCTTTAAAATTTAATTTTTGTCATTTCAAAGATGGTGAAAAAAATGTTATTCTATAATAAAATACTATGTACTCAACAATAAAAAGCATATAAAAATAACATACCAATATTGTTGAATATTGTTTCCAGGCATTTACCTTTATAAAAATTGAACTTTGATTTATTAATTCAAACACATACACATCTGTTAATATATTTTTGAATAATAGCTTTAATAGAAAAGCCAATAAAGCACCTTTATAATTGAGTTATAGATTCTGTTACATAAAATTGAACCCAGAGTCATTCCACTTTTATAAAATAATGAACTATATGGCTGCTCTAAGTAACATTAATTAGCCATTGGCTTAACAGACAACTTTATAAAGCAATTAGATAGTAAATGAAATAAATGATTAATAATAAAAACCAAGGAAGCCTGAAAGAACAGCCACTGATGGATGTTGTACAAATCTTAAGAATCATCTTAGAGGATCCTGTGTACTTGGTAAAGAACAGGACTTTTGAACCATTCTCAATGCCCATATTTAAGTACATGACATTGAGAGATTAAAATTCCTCACTATACAAGTCTGTCTGAGCCTGGCAGTGGTGGCACATGCCTTTATTCCCAGCACTTGAGAGACAGAGGCAGACAGATTTTTGAGTTTGAGGCCTGCCTTGTCTACAGATTGAGTTCCAGGACAGCCCGGGCTACACAGAGAAACCCTGTATTGAAAAACAACAACAACAACAACAACAACAAAAACCCTAAGAAACCAAAAAAATAAATAAATAAAAACAAAACAAAACAAAACAAAAAACCAAGTCTGTCTGGAAAACACTAAGAGTGTGTTCTCAGCCTCAGGTCACTGCTGAAGATAAGCAATAGGGAATCATGTATTGGCTAGACCCTGCATGCTTGAAGGTCTAATCAACAATAGGATTTTCTGATTGTCATACCATATGCTCCCCAATACTACAAAAATACACTCAGAGAATGCATAACCATTCATCCAGACTGTTGAACAGACATTTTCAGTATTGGGGTCAACCGGATAGTCCCATGAGTCCATATGTATGATAATGTTTTCTGATGCTATATCCTGTCAAAGTCATGCAGTCATTAAAGACAGACTGTACTTGTAAAAAATATTACCACAAAAAAGGAGCTGCACTCTAAAGGAAATGTCACATTTGAAGATTACTCAGAGGAGAAATTTTCTACAGCCCATCTTCTGATAAAAGACAAAAGGAAAAAATGTTAGAAGAGGCATTAAAAGTATTCAAGGCACTGAAGTGGGAACTGAAGACAAAGAAGTAAGAGAAAAGTGGTGTGAGAATATTTGTCCCAATTGAGAACCAGGGTTTCTCACTTCATCTTTCCCAGAGAGGAGATGCTGAGTAGGAAGAAGGGAATTTGAAACAGGCAGGAATACATAACTAACAAAAGAAAATTTGGTAATATTAAAAGACCACAAATAAAATTGATATCAGTATTATATGTCATTTTAATATTATATTTTTATATATGCACCAAAACCCAGAAATGATATAACAAAATGCTTGTGTGAAAAAAAAGCTTCATTGTGGTATCTCTGCATTTACCACAGAGCAATAACACTTCCTATTATCTGATGTCACTGTGATTTTAGCTAGCTTAAAGATAAAGTGACTACCGTCATGGTTTATGGTAATAATAGAAACACAATATTTATTAGGCACTTACTATAGTTGTAGCAGATGCCAGGTAAGTGGTTCAAAGGCATTAGTCAATCTTCCAGCAGCTCAGGGAGCTATCTGCTGTTATGCCCACATGCAGATTAGGTCTTGAGGTGCAGCTAAGTGGAATTCACTAAGGTTTTAATTGGCAAAGAAAGTGTGTTTGAAATACTGTACTTGAGAATATCTTCTTGGCTGCTTAGTGACCAAACAACATTTGATTCATACTTTCTTTTATTGTGTTCTGCCCGTTTTTCTGAAGTCCACTTGAGATATATTCTTTTTAGTCAAAGAAACTTGTAATTATCAATGAAGTTTCTTGAGCCATCTGAAGAGACCCTCCACTTAAATGTCACTCCAGAGGCTAAGCTTGAAATAAGTAGCAGAGCATATTTATTAGTTTTTGATAGTCAAACATGACTACATTTAGGTATAGAAATGTATATATGGGATAAAGTTAAATATATTAAATTATAGTTGCATTTACAGTGAGTTCTTGGTGTAATAAGGGTTTGCAGAATACACTTGAATTTGGAGCCATTTTCAAAAGGTTATCTGAAGTTATAATTTGGTAGTGAGTGTGTGCAGCTTCTGTGCCTGTTATGTTTTTAAGTCTAAAAACAATCCCACAAGGGTAGGATGACATTGCAAGAGTAGTGAAATCATTTTGGAAGTTTATAGAAACCACAACATTCTTCAGAGCATAAATTTCAACCCACTTCTAAGCTGTCTGGGATGATTTTAAGAGTACTGTGACAAGGAAAATTTCTGGTAATCTCAGAAACCATAATTGGAACTCTTTATTTATACTCTACAATTTTTCATAAGTGTTACTAATTTTTCTTGTCTTCTTACATCACCTTTCACCCCTATCCAGATGAATTTTCCCATATTGGGCCATCCTTTCATTGTGATTTGTAAGTTAACAAGCAGAATTGGAAAGTCCATATCCATTTTACAAGTCAGCATAGCCCATGTAAAATTATCTGTTATATCTTTGTAAGGAATGAGTATGGATTCCTTCTAACAGGGAGTTATGTCTGAGCATTAGGTATGCAGCTCAAAAACTAACAGAAAGAACAACTGTCTAGGTGGCATTTATCCCTATAGCTGCATGGGACTTTTTGTGCTAAAATTCTGGTATGAAATGACTTAGGACACTCCATTCTTCCAGACTACTCTGTTCACAGTCTTCTGTTAAAGCCCAGGCCTGCAATGTGACTCAATCTGATGATATGAATGCACAAAGACATGAAGACAATTTTAGTTGTTAAGTATGTTAAATGATACCCTAAAGGTAGACATTACCTCATTTAGATTGATGTCCTAATATGGACCTAGATCTATATCCTGCTTTTCCCTTCTCCTCCTCCTCTTTTTACTCCACTCCCTTTTCTCTCCTCTGCCACCTCCCGTTTTCTCTTCCCTTATCCTACTCGCTCCTCATCCTTTCCTGTCTCCTCAGCATCCAACACAAAGGCCTTCTATGATCCCAGAGAGAAAGCAGCACATCTTACTTTGTTATGATGTATACCTTACTACATTATTATAGCTCCAGATGACAGACAGCACTTCTTTTTGAACCTTTAAGAGGTCAATCTTTCTGTCCTTATGGAAGACTCCAACACTAACTACTTTCTCCTTTCATTGCTTCCAAGCTGATGTCCATCATCTTTGTGTTTCTATTTCCTTTCTTTGGTGTTTTGGATAAAAGATGTTATAATTTTAAGATATTTATAACAGCGAATGGAAAAGAGAAAAGTAAATGATTATTCTGTCTTTATTTCCACTGGTACAAGACTGTCTCAATATACAATGAAACAGGGGTTTTCTTTCTCGTTTTCAACATTGCAAATAAAAGAGGGAAATAACTGTAGTCTTCTCCAGCACTGCTCACCTTCCTCTTTCTTTTATATGTTGAGTCAATTTTTGGAGACATTTCTTTTCCCTAACAGCTCAAGAAATTGTTAATTAGGTATGCCATGTCAAGAATGATCCTTCATGAGCAAACTTAAAGGAAAGCACATTCACAGGCTAAGGCTCTTTAACAGGAGAATGCATTAACTGGGTAGTGTGCTCACAGGAAATGTTTAACGAGATACCATCCTTTGATGATGGTCCAAAGAGCATGCATGATGTTAGGCAGAAGAAATTTGTTCAAGAACTGGGATAATTTTGAAGATTCAGTTTTAAAAATACCAGGTATCATAGTGAAATTCATTACTACTTGTATAACATGTAAAAAAAGAATTTGCCTGAGATATTCTGTCTTGATAGCTTATTTCATATAGTAATCAGATCACGAGTCTACTTTCCCAAGTTAAAGTGTTTCAATTTAAATCTACTTAAACAATATGCTTCAGTGTTGCTGCATTGATGGGCCAAGCTTTTCTTGAATTAGTATGCTACCCAATAGCCCCATCTATGAGCTTCTGTGAGGTTAAAAAAAAAACTCATAAGATAAATGACATAATAAGAAAAGAAAGACTAGGCATGGCACCAACTTTTACATGCTGGCCATCTGATGATAAAGATGATGACTAAGTGCATTACCTGAACTAGGAGAATACTCATTGTTGGTAAATACATTTTATTTATAATTATACTATCTGTTTCAAATGAATGGAATCTTTAACACTAAAAAAAAAAATACCTACCAAACTTATATCTCAAAGAGTATTTTCTACATATATACCAAATCAATTAATTTCCATAAGTAAAAATGTCCTAGAGTTTGGGACATTAACTCATGAAAGCTTACAGAGTTTCCCAGAAAAACTCTGAAATATATGTAAAGACATAGAAAATAACTCATCAAACATAAGTTTCTATAACTTATAGATTGACAAGAAAGCTATTATTAAAATGTAAAATTCAGTAAAATTTAAGAAAATAGTTTGCAAAAGTATACAGTATAGAAATTTTAAAGTGTAAGCATCAAAGATGAAATGAAAACTTGAAAAATAAATTACATTCGAATGTCTTATCAATTCTCAGGAAACACAAGTGCACTAGGGAAATCTCCAAAATGTTCAAATATAGGAGTACAACATCAGGAAGTTATAACAGTCTAGGAATATGTCAGAAATATATACTTAAAATTAAGACAATGTCTTTTGAAATATAAGCTATATACTAGGAAACTCTGAAGAACCTGTAAAATAATATATAGCAAAAGTTTCAAAATCAGTTTCAAGATATTTAAAATCAAAATTAATAATAAAACACAAATGTGCATTATAAAATCAATCAAATAATAATAAGTTACCAGAAAGCTATACAGTCTAGACAAAGAAGAAAAAAAAAAACATTTGCTGTGTCTTATGACACTGAAAACTGGTAGAAATGTTCTGTAGGCCTTTGATCATGTCTATGAGCATTAAATATATGTGAATCATTTGTTTCAATAATTCTCTATATGCAAATTTATATTACAGAAGAGCTCATATGAATGGAGTTGTTTAGGAAAATTTAATTTTATAGTGGAAGGTGTTTAGATATGGATTAAGCAACAGTTATTAGGAAGGTTCATAAGTGAACACAGACCTCAGAGAAGAAAGCAAAGCAAGCCAGTTCCTTTTCACAGACCCAGCTGTGGTCTGGCACAATACTCCAGAGGAACGATGGCATATAAAGTATTGATCAGGCTATTAGTTTTATTCAAGATATTTCCTTGTATTCTCATGTTAGTCTGATGTTTGTTCATGGAAATAATGCTATAAGAAACCCTAGAAATAGAAGCCCACCTGCCCAACAGCTCAATGAAGAGATTAGATCAAAGTATAAGTGCTTAGCTAACATTTGTAGAGCTATTCTGTAGACAGACTAAGGGTTCTGAAGAAAGAATGAAAAAAAATTATTCTGAAAAGGGACTTGAGCTTAATCCCAGTGTAAACTAGCTTGTAAAAGATGTTTAACATAATATATGTATGCAATATAAAAATTCTGCTTTGGAATAAATGCAGACTATATCAAGTTTTCTGAACAATATAGAAAGTTGATTTAAAAACCAGAAAAAAAAAATGATACACTCCTATAATCCCAGCTACTTAAGAGAGCTGATATACCAAGAAATCAGGCTTGAAGCCTGCATACATGGGATACATACAGAGTGTGAAGTATGTCAGAAAACTATCAAGATTATATCTAAGAATAAAATGTATATCTATAACAATAACAACAAAAATTGTGGATACAGATCAGTAGCACAATCCTTTCATCCTGGTTAAAGCCTTAGGTCATCTCTAGAGTACAACCATCACAAGCCAAAAGACCTTAAAGAAAGAGTTTGTGTCATTCTAGAGTTTTCTCCATATTGTGTTTGGTATATTTTATAAACAAAAATGAAAAAAAAATAATTAAAATGTACCAAGAAAGAAGCAGAAGGCAGAAAGGGAAGAATTTTCTAAACTAAGGGTAAACATTAAGCATATTGTAAGTTGTTCATCTGGTAATATTTACCTGTGCAGTTCAAGGTTCAGAGAAGCATAAATGTTGAATTCTTTGTGATATCAGTTACCCATTGTTCTAAGCTTTATGGTGTAGGTCCTTATGTAAGAAGATTTAGGTCATGTTAAGAATAACTGAAGAACTCCCTAATTTGAGAAAGTCATGACTGAGCTTTAGCAGGTATAATGACTTCTGACTTGATGAAATGAATGCAAACAACCTTGCAACACAATTTTATAAGAGCATTAAATAAAATGTCCATATAAAGATAAGATGAAGGCGAATCTTATATATTTTGTTTGTTACCTAGTTCTCCTATAAAAATGATGATATTTTACTACTAGGCAAAGTGCATAGAATAAGTGTCAGTGGAAAACTCAGCCATAAATGGGACATCTATATATCTGTATTGTACTGCCTTCTCAAGGCTCAGGAGGAATAATGACAGAGAAGGAGAAAAGACTGTATGGGGTAGAGATAGAGGAAGACAACAGTAGTGTTTTAACATGATGGCACACATGGACATATGGCAGCTGAGGTTGTCTGCACAAGATGAAGCCAGTTGGTGTTCCACCATGGAGTAGGAAGATGTTTATAACCCCCCACTTCTAGATAAGGAGCTAAGAAAAACAGATAGTTTTGGAAGAGAAGTAAGTTTTATCTGTGGGTGTGGCTCCTGGTACATTAGCCTACATTCTAGCATATGATCTCACATCTAATAACATGTGAGCAGCTTAAATTGAAATCAGTGGATTACTGTAAAAAATATGAAAGTAAAAGGTACTTGAAGTTGGGGGCCAGAAAAGAGGTCAAATCTATGAGAAGTTAGGGGTGAATCTGGGAATAAATATAATCAAAATATATTATGTAAAATTCTCAATCTATGAATAAAATAGTCTACAAAATGAAATAGATTATTAATACTAGACAATTTTACAGGATATTTCTTATTTTAAAAATTTATTGAGTCTCTGTAAATTTCACATCATGCACACCTGTCTTACTCATCTTTCCATCCCTCCACATCTTCCCTCTGCTCTTGCAACTTCATTCCAAAGAAAACAAAAATTAAAATTAAATTAAAAATTTAAAATAATAAAAAACAAAAACAAACAAACAACAACAACAAAAAACAACTTTTCACCATGGAAGTTGTGGTGAGTCACAATGTGTTACAATCAAACAGCTTTACTTCTAAATTTTTTTTTTTTTTTTTTTTTTGCAGTGAGTCTTTGGTCTTGAGAGGATTGCTGCCTAGGCCATAGCTTTTCAGCAAAATGAAATATGTATATTTGGGGATAGCTAAGAATCTGGCTTTCACATGGTATACTGTTCACAAGAGCAGATGATATAAATTGGCTTATCAATTTATATCATTACCAAATGTCTTTGATAATCTAGAATCCAATAGGTACTTCATGCCAAACTTTTATCCAAATACATGGAGGACTCCTAGAAGCCAAAGAATGCAAAACACAAAGCAACCAGCAAGGCCCAGTCCATGTATGATAAAGATTTTAGAAGTTTAAGATGGAAAACCTAAGCAGTAGCTGATTGATATAGTGGGAACCTAAGGAGTAAAGCACATGTAAAACAGATGAGAAATCCACACATAGAGAGGGAAACTACAAAAGACAGTGAAGAGAAGGGAAATGGAGCATGCCTAATGTAGCAACCTGGAGCAGACTTGATGAGGCTTAGGAAAGAAACAGTGAGTTTCAGACTGAAAACACAAAAATAAGAAAAGTGACTTTAAAAATTGAATGAAATAATCAAGAACTCTGGATAATTTCAAGATTCATAAACATATGAAGAATAATGGAAAATAATAGCAAAGACAGGAAAACACATTTGAAGAAACAATATAAAATAGAGCTACAGAAAATCTTGAAGGGATCAAATAGTATAATTATCAAATAAACACCAAGACATCTACATTATTTTCAATTTGTAAAAACATGATGCACTAAGAGAAATTTTACAGTAACCAGAAAAAAAAACATAATAAATAATGATAAAACAGAATTAAAAATGTGAAAAACAAAAAGTCCCCCTGAACAGATTCTTATAGAGAATCTGTTTCTATTATTTCTATTACTGGAAATAAATATTGCCAATATTAAGAATGAAAATCATGACATAAACTTAAGATTTTACACCTAGCATAAACAGAAATAAGTATTGCAATTATAGACATATTTTAAAATTTAAATAAAAAGGAGAAATCTCTTTCAAGAATCAAATTGATTTTTCCCAGAGAAAGGGTCAACCACCCAATGCTATTTTAGAAACAGTAAGGTACAAATGATTTTAATGATAACTATGGTAAATATTTAAGGAAAGATAAATAATCAAATATATTCAAATACCACCAACATTTTTGTATAACAGATATTTTCAGTTATATACATTATTCTTTTATTTCAAATGCTAAAATTTAAAGTACAATATTTTGTATCTGTGTCTCGTGATCTTTACACTAGCAATTATAATTTATTTTGGAAATACAAAACTGGTTTAAAATGTGAAACTCAATTGTATTCATAAGATTATTAAAGTGAAGAAGCATATACAATCCACCCTAATAGACTCGTGGATTCAACTGATATGTGATCACCATATCATTTGGTAAGAAAATAGCTTACCAAAATAGTGAATAAGGGATTCTCCTCTGTCTGGGAAAAGATTCCTAAAAATATCTAAAGTAAATATGTGTATAGTGGCAATGAGACAAGAGAGTTCTTTCTTGTCACTTCACTTAAATAAATATATGTTTGTTATATGTTTGAGTAAAACAAATAAAATGGTAACTCAATACTAGGTCTGACTGGCATGTTTTCCTGAAGTTTAGAAAAATGAGTTAGAAACCATCTCAATGATATGGAATGGGCTAGAACTGAATGAAAAAGGAGACCAAGATGCAACTCAGATTAAACGATTCTATTTATGTAAAAGATGTAATACATGCAGGTTACAATTTCATCTGCTGGATTTAAAAAGATGAGAAGAGTAAACAACAGGTCTTAGAGTAGGTGCTTATAGTACTACCCTAACATTCATAGGCAAATCTTAACTATATCAGAGTAATTTTCATTTGAAAAGGTCTAGATATACTAGCTTAAAATAAAGATTTTCCTATTTGTTTACAAAGTCAAAACTTAACAACATGCTTTCAAGAAGTCCACATTAAACAGGAAGGTTAATAGGGTTTAAGACAAATAAAGAACGATGCACTTATTATATTAACACCGGCTGAAGGAAGACTAGATTCAGTCTAGACTACTTCACTTCAAGCAAAAATATCAGTGTTCAAAACAAAGCAGAGCACAATGATAAATTTAAAAAATCAATTATCTTATGAAATAGGCAATTCTAAAAAAACATGCACCTAAGAACGGAATATAGGAATCCATGAGGTAAAACTAAGAAAACTGAGAAGAGAAATAATCAAATTTATCATTACAGTTGAAATCATCAACAGCCTTGTCTAAGTAATTGATGAACCTGGCTGGGTAAAAATCAATAAGCTGTACACAGATTGGCCTTGATTAACAACCCACTTGGTCTAATTGACATTTACCAAATTTGCTATCTAACAAATAAAAGTGGAAGTCAGGTTCTTCTCAGGTAAACATGGCATACATACAAAAAGACTGCTTCCTAGGATGTTAAATATATTTTAGGATATTTAAGGAAATAGAAATCTTACCAAATATATTCTCAAATCACAGTAAAATAACAGCAAAATGATAGCTGTGCAGTTCTCCATCATTGAATATTAAAGAGTACCATCTTCCATGAGTCAAAGTACACAGTAACAATTTTAATCAACTAAAGATATTATCAAATTTATAAAATATAAATATAAATAGTAATTATAGAAAGGAATTTATCCTATGCTAGGGTATTTAGTGGCAAAAACCTTGTGTGAGTTTTTGGTTTGACTGAAGGCCTACTACATAAAAGGGAACCTATACCCGACACTCCTGAAGTGACCAAGAACCTGAGAGTAGCTTCCCCAGAGACCAAGGGTAAAAACAAATACTACTGTTTCTTAAAAAACAAACAACAATAAAATGACTCCTACTGATAGTCTGATATATAATCAGATAAGCTTCCTTCTGTAGCAGATGAGAACAAATACAGAGACTCAAAATCAGACACTATGCAGATAAAGAAAAGCCACTAGAACAATCAAACCTATGCTTGATGTCTCCATCAGAGCCTTCATTCAACTCATGTCTCAGGGAATCTGCTGAAGAGGAGTCATTACAAAGAGTGTTAAAGCCATATGGTATGGAGAACTCAATGGAATCATGCCCCACTACATCTTCAAGATTCATGTATAAATGAACTCCCAGACACTGATGCAACATGCAAAGTGTCTTCATGGGTCTGCAACATGTCCTCTGCATATATATCATGGTTTCCAGGTTAGTGTTTTTATGGGGTTTCTGAGTGTGGGGATGAGTAAGTTTCTGTGTTTGCACCTTCCCTTGGGCTTTTCCCCTTCTGCCTCATTGTTTTAGGCAATTCCAATGTGTTAGTTTTTTTCTTATCATAGCATAACATATCATATCGTATCATATTGCATTGTTATATATTGTATTGTTATCCCTTAGAAGACTGTTTGTTTGTTAATAAGAGACAAAAAGAAAATGGGTCCCGATGGATGGGGATGTAGAGAGTAAGTGGAAGATTAGAAACAGGGGGAAATATAATCAGAATTTTTGGGAAAAATTATTTTCAATAAAAGGGGGAATTAGTCCACTAAAAATCAAGCCATGATTACCTGATGGCTCTAGGGAAGTCCAGTAACTTGTAGAGAGGCTTAAAATCACTGAACACTTAGCATATACAAAAGAAATATATCAGAAACCAGAATCAACCTATTGACCTACAAAATTAAACCGAATGAATAAATACTGTTGAAGAATGTGGGAATACTGAGATTGTCAACCACAGCTCATATGACCATAGACACAACTAAGGGCTGTGAATGCAGGAGGTGGGTGAAGGAAGCCAATTCTGCATTGGTTTCTTCAAGTGCAAGGTGTGATTGCTAGTACTTTGTGCTAGAAGACTTGCTGTGAGTCACACAATTAAGGTGCAACAAGGCAGGGCTATTTGGAAGCCAAAGTTTGATGCTGTGGATGAAACTGCCTCAAAGAGAATGAGACCTCATTACATGTTGAAAGACCCCCAAAACCTGAGATCTCCACTCAAGTCTCAGGAAGGCACACACCCAAGGACTCACGAGAGATGGGCTTGATGCAAACACATGAGGCAGTTTAATATCAGAGCTCTGGGTCAGCACTTATCTCATTCAGGAGACAGAGGAGCTGACCCCTAGGCTCAAAGGATTAGGGCTTTTATAGGCAAGGAGTGGGGGAAGTGAGAGATTTTCACAAGGGTACACATGATTGGTTGTTTTACATTTTTGAACATCAGCAGGCTGTGGAAGGCCCAAAAGGGGGAAGAGTGGAAGAACACCAGATGGCCCATTACTCATTTGGACATATCTCTGTTCTTTTAAGGATGTCCTTGCATACTTTTTATCTTTCATGGCCAGCCAATTTCTTGGATGATTCAACAGGCCTTTGACTTGTAACTCCACATCCTCTGTAACTAATTAACTGAGCCCTGACCTAACAAACTTGCTGACAGGCATTTTTAACTATTTAGGTTAGGGAAAAGGAATCACAGGGCCCTGATATTTTTATTAGTTTGGGCCTATTTCAAAATTTTCTTTCATGTCAAGCAGCTGCTGATGTTTTGTTGCTTAGAAACCCAAGACTCAACATACAAGTAGGCATTCCTGAATGACATTTAATGCAGGTAGATTTGCAAGTGAAAGGACAGCAGAGTCTAGAATCAAGTGGCTTGATCATTCCTGATCTTGGCCACAAATGATGTTTCTTTGCAAGGTAAAATTCCCTTGTAGAACTTTCAGGCATCAAAAACACATGATAGGCCTTTGCTACAAATAGCCTACTAGAGACCAATGTTTGTTCTGCTGTCTAACTCCCCTGCCTATCACCTTGCCATGAAGGGCTACTAGGTTTTACTTCAGAACACACTGTGAAAAATAGACAGGAAAAAGCCACTAAAGAAACTTTTATTGGGCCTACTACTAGAACACCAGAAAAGGCAACATGGTAACATGTCACTAGCTACTCACCCAGTGCTTCTAAACTGCCACTCAGGTAGCCTGAAGAGTGTTAGCTCCATTACAGCCATTTGTTCAGACAGTCTAAACTTTTCCTTTAGCTTCAGTCATAATCATTAAGAATTTTCTGTTGGTTCAATCACGGCTGTGCCACTTGTCAAAATTTCTCCTCCAACAGGAAACCTACACCTCCCTCCTGGCCAGGGTGGGAATTATTTGACAATTTTCAAAAACCTTGGTATTATGTGTTCTGAACCATCCTGATTGTGCCTTGCCTGGGGTAACCAGGGTGAACACCTGCCATCATGCAGAGCTATTTCAAGGTACCTTGTAGAGTTTCTATACTCTGGTTTCTGGCATTAGGATGATTAATGGGACTGTTTTACTGCTAGTCCCTTTGTTCTAAATTGATTCAGCAACACAGTATAGGACAAAACCTGATAAAAAGATATGCAAATTCTTTCTTCCTATGTTTTTGCTTATTTATGGAAAATTGACTATGAGAATCATTAATTATAAAAGAAACTTGATAACTTATCATTAACACCGCTAATATTTTACAGTGTTTTAAGGGTACTTTCTACCATCCTGGTACCCAGAAAGAAGTGGGGTGTATGATCTGTCTCAAAGAAATTCTTCTTTTCATGCCTCAACCCAGGAAATACCTTTTCCAGTGGCTCTAAGTAGCATTCTAAATAGTCCCCTGCCATTCAACTAGAAATGAAATTCAATATGCCTTCATTAATGTATGCCTCCCCAGGCCACAAACGCATAAGTTCTCTTCATGAGATAAGTTACATTTTTGTGCCATCTGTTCAAAATACTTCTACTGAAGTTATTACTATCAAGGAAATATATTGTATAAAACACCCACAGTACTAGTTTATATCTTCTTGTTATGTAATAAAGTGTGTTACAAATGAAATTCTACATAAACCCCAAGTACATAAAATGGCCAACAAAGCAGACTACTTTTAGATGGTATAGATTCAAAGTCAGAATCTACTAGCTTTATCTTCAATTGTGCAAAATGCCTTAAAATTTCCACACGGTATCACCATGGGAGCACTGAGTTAACTTGACCACAATTTTCAAACCAATGTTCTCCAGTCTTTTCCAGATCTCCATCTGCCATAAATAAGACCCAGAATTCCTCTTAAATAATGTGCAGCATGCTGGAACAACCAAGGGTTGAAATCACAGGTCTCCAAGGTGAAGGTCACCTGAGAAGGTCTTGCCTTCTCCCAGCCTCAAGTATTGTTAAAAGCAGATAATTGCATGCATTGTTATTCCAAGAATAAATTTGCATATCTTAATAAAATGTCAAAGCAATTTTATGTTTCTATTTTTGTTACCAACATTCATTCCCATTATTTAAAACCTTCGTCTAAAAATTAGAAAAAAATATCAAATTTAAGTCAATAAATATGATCCTAAATATTTTATAACTCTATAGAAAACTTCATCTCTATTTTTGTTTTTAATTTTCTTCTACAGATAATGATATTTTTATTTATTAATCAAACTGTGCAGTTGAGCCCACAAAAAGCATTATTTAATTTTTTTGAAAGATTTCTGTTTGTGTGTGTGTGTGTGTGTGTGTGTATACATCTATAGGCCAGAAGAGACCTGACCTTGTGAAGCTGAGTTCCTGGCACCTGCATTAGATGGCATATAATTGTCTGTTACTCAACCTCTAGGGAATATGACTCTTCAGTCTCCTGAAGGCAGGCACCTGCATTCCCTCTACATACAGACACATGATTTACTATACATAATCTGTACCGATTTATCATATATACATATTCATACACACTTTCTCAGCACATTACAGTTACATTTGTCCTAAGAAATAACTTCAATAAATAGTAGAGAATTTCTGAAGCCCTTTTACTTGTGTTTATATCTTTATTTTTTATGTATAGTGTAACTTCTTTCTGCTCACCATTCATATTTATGTTTTGTTCAAATATTTTTGTGAATATTAAGCCAGAAAAATATTTTTTTGGAGTCATTCTAATACTCTATCAATTCTTTTGAAAAATGAGTTGAAATTGTAGGTAAAAATGGCTGGGGAATGCAGGGTTCCTCACATCACGCTGTGTGCAGTTGGCTGGGAACACTTGCTTTCCTCCAGCTGGAAGTTAGGCCTGGCTGCTCACTAAAGGCCTCTCCATAGCTCCTCACAGTGCGGCCCCTACACATGAGAAAGTCCTTAGTTTTCCAAAACCAGTTTATTGGCATGGCGGATGGTGGAAGGATCTGGATGCATCCCCCATAAAACCCAGGCCAGTCCTAAGTTAAATAGGGAGGGGAAGAGCGGGTGAGGGCTGGGGAGGAATGCTCATTTGGCTCCACCCTCTGGTCTTCAGGTACCTCATTAGTATGTAAATCTCTCTAGGGCCTGAGGCCTATTTACACCCTCCACCTGTATCCTAGGTGACTGAAGGGTGTAGGTTGAATGGAGATTAGACCCCGTGTCAGGCCCGACATAAAATTTAAGCAATTTAACAGCTATCTTTTCACTTGGGCTTCAGTAACCACAGACTAAGTGATTTAAACAATTGAGGTAGATCCTCACATTTCTAAAGGCCTGATGTTGAAGACAAAGGGTAACTCTTTGTTCGATGTCTGGTAGATGTCTGGTAAGGGTATTCTTCCTGGCTGGCAGACATCAGATACTGCATATGCCCCTAGGTGATCAGTCTTCTTGGTGTCTGAATGTGTACACAGAGAAATGTTTTTCCCCTCATTTTATAAGAATAATGGAACTATTAGACTAGTATCCACTGATATAATTTTAATTAAGCCCACTTGCTAAAGTCCTGACCTTCAGTGTCAGCCAATTTGGCATTTAGAGCTTCAGCATAATTTCAGTCCATTTGATGTTAAAAACCAACATTTAAGACATTCCCATTTTTAAATTATTTTATTTATTTACATTTTTGTTGTTGACCCCCAGTTCCCCTCCCACAGTTCCTCATGCCATTCCTCTTCCTCCTTACCTCCTAGAGGGTGCTCCCCTTCCTTGGAGGCCTCAAGTCTGTGGAAGATTAGGCACATCTTCTCTCACAGAAGCCAGGCTAGACAGACCTCTGCTACATATGTGCCAGTGGCCTCAGACCAACGTGTGTATGCTCCTGACTGGTGGCTCAGTAACAGGAAGTTCCCTGGAGTCTGGTTTTATTGAGATTTTTGGTCTTCCTATGAGATTTTTTTTCTTTCAGTTCATTTAGTCCTTGCCATAATTCAACCCTATGGGTCTCTGAAATCAGTTCAATGGTTGGGTGTAAGTATCAGATTCTATCTTAGTAAACTACTACTAGGAACATTCAGAGGCCATCCATGCCAAGCTCCCATTTGTAAGCACATCATAGCATAGTAGTATCAGCCTTTGGCGTCTCCACATGAATTGTATCCCAAGTCAGGTTGGTCATTTCCTTTAGTCTCTTCTCCGTTTTTGTCCCTGCATTTCTTTTAAACAAGAATACTTCTCAGTCAGAAATTTTGACTATGGGTTAGTAACCCTGTTCCTCCATTTGAGGTCCTGGAGGTGGACTCTTCAAGTTCCCTTTACCCAATGTTGGACATTTTGGCTAACGTCACCCCCAATGAGTCCTGAGAGGGTCTCACCTCACCAGTTTCTGGTACTTTCTAGAGGATTACCTCACCTCCCACTTCCTGAGACTGCATATTTTCATTCATTCTCTTGGCCCTCTGGGCTTCTCTCCTGTCCTCTCTTCCTACATCTGATCCTGTTCCTCTTTAACCTTCCCTTGTTCTCTCACCGAGGTCCTTCCTTCCCTCTGCCTACTGTGATTATTTCATTCTCCCATCTAAGAGGCATTGAAGCCTCCTCAGTTGAGCATTTCTGTTTGTTACACTTGAGGTATGTAGGTTGTATCCTTGATATTCTGTACTTCTTGGCTAATATTTACTTATTAGTGGATACCAAAAATGTTGTCACTTAAGTTTTTGTTCAGTGAAAATAACATGTATGTCCTTTTGTGTCTGAGTTACCTCACTCAGGATATTTTCTAGGTCAATCCATTTGCCTTCAAAACTCATGATGTACTCAGGTTTTGATGTTGTTGTTGTTTTTGTAGCTAAACAATATTCTGTTGTGTAAATCAACCACATTCTCTGTATCTGTTCTTTGTTTAAGGAACATCTGGGTTGTATCCAGCTTCTGGCTATTACAAGTAAGTCTGCTATAAACATGGTAAAGCAAGTGTCCTTGTGGTATGGTGGGGTATCTTTTGGGTATATACTCAAGAGTTATATAGCTGGGTCTTCAGGTAGAACTATTTCCAATTTTCTGACATGCCACCAGATTTAATTCCAGAAAGGTTGTACCAGTTTGTAATCCTACCAGTACTGGAGGAACATTCTTCTTTCTCCACATCCTCACCAGCATGTGCTGTCACATTAGTTTTTGATCTTAGACATTTTAATTGTTGTAAAGTGGCACCTCAGGGTCATTTTGATTTGTATTTCTCTGATGACTAACAAAGCTGAACATTACTTTAAGTGCCATTCAAGATTCTTCTGTTCTGAATTCTCTGTTTAGCTCTGTACCCCATTTTTAATTGGGTTATTTGGGTTTGTAAAGGTTAATTTTTTTGAGTTCTTTCTATATTTTGAATATTAAATCTCTGTTGGATGTAGGGTTAGTGAATGTTTTTTTTCCCAATCTATAGGTTGCCAATTTGTCCTACTGATAGTGTCTTTTGCCTTACAGAAATTTTTAGTTTCATGAGGTCCCATTTATCTATCAATTGTTGATCTTAGAGCCTGAGCCAATGGTGTTCTATTCAGAAAAATGTCCTTGAACTCATACTGATGAGTTCAAGGCTCTTTCCTATTTGCTTTTTTATTTGGTTCAGTGTATGTGGTTTTATATTGAAGTCCTTGATCCACTTAGACTTCAGCTTCATGCAAAGTAATAAATATGGATCTGTTTTTATTCTCCTACATATGGACTGCCAGTTAGACCAGTATGGTTTATAGAAGATGCTTTCTTTTTTTCACAGTATGCTTTTGGCTTCTTTGTCAAATGTGAAGGGTCCACAGGTCTATGGGTTTACTTGTGGATCTTCAATTCTATTCAATTGATCAACCTATCTTTGTTCCAATCTCATACAGTTTTTATCACTATTGCTTTGTAGTACAGTTTGAGGTCAGAGATGGTAATTCCACTGTAAGTTCTTTTATTACTGAGAATGATTTTAGTTATTCTGGGTATTTTGTTTTTCTATATAAAGCTGATAACTGCTTTTTCCATGTCTGTGAAGAATTATGTTGGAATTTTGATAGGGATTGCATTGAATCTATCGATTTCTTCTGTTAAGATGTCTACTTTTCACTATGTTAATTTTACCAATATATGAGCATGGGAGAACTTTGACCTTCTAATGTCTTCTTTAATTTCATTTTTAAGGATTTGAATTTCTTGTCATAGAGATCTTTCACTTCCTTGGTAAGAGTTACACCAAGGTATTTTATACTATATGTGTTATTGTTTCCCTAATTGTTTTCAACTTGTTTATCATTTATAAAAAGAAGGCTTCTGACTTGTTTGAGTTAATGTCATATCCTGCCACATTGCTGAAGTTGTTTATCAGCTGTAGTAATCCTCTGGTGGAATTTTGTGGGCCACTTAGTTACACTATCATATCATCTTGCACATACTTTGACTTCTTCCTTTTTAATTTGTATTCCTTTTATCTTCTTTGTTGTCTAATTGCTCTAGCTAGAACTTTAATTGAATAGATAGGGGGAGAGTGAGCAACCTCGTCTTGTCCCTGATTTTAGTCAGATTGCTTCAAAATTCTCTCCATTTAATTTGATGGTGGCTATTAGTTTGGTATATATTGCTTCTATTATGTTTAGGTATGTGTCATGAATTTCTGATCTCCATGACTTTTAACATAAAGGGGTATTGTATTTTGTAGACAGCTTTTTAAATGAGATGATCATGTGGTTTTATTCTTTCAGTTTTATATAATGTATTACATTGTTGGATTTTCATATGTTGAACCATCCCTGCATCCTTAGGATGAAACCTACTTGATTGTGGTGAATTATGATTTTGATTTATTCTTGGATTTGGTTTGTGAAAATTTTATTGTGTATTTTTGCATTGATATTCATAAGTGAGATTGGTCTGAAGTTCTCTTTGTTGAGTCTTTCTGTAGTTTAGTTATTAGAGTAACCATATATTCATAGAATAAATTAGGCAATGTTTCTTCTGTTTCTGTTTTGTGGAATAGTTTGAGGACTATTAGAATTAGCTCTTCTTTGAAGGTCTGGTAGAATTCAGCACTAAAACCATCTGGTCCTGGACTTTTGGTTGGGAGGTTTTTGATGACTATTTCTATTATATATATTATGTCAAATATGAGTTAACTTTTTGTGTATTAATCTTTGGAGAATATTGGACAAAGGAGCTTCTCGCGTAGAATATCTCAAGAGTGAGACAATAAAAGTGAAGTCAAGATATCCAATAGAAAACCAAGAAAGACCTTTAACAAGCCCTGAGGAAGACAGAAATAACACTGCATCAGAGAAGAACTGAAAGATACAGTCAATTAAAATAAAATGAGGCAATAAATTATCACTCTGATGGCCTTGCTGTGAATAATTAACTGGAGGCTTCCAGGGAGAAATAGGAGAAGAAAGTTGTAGACAACTTTGAAACTATGCAACACAAAGGAAGTCTGGTGCATGGGGAAATTGTATGAGTTGAACTTAAATAGATTGAAGATGTCACAACATGAAGGTTTAGATTTGATAGACAAAATTTGTTAGGCTTATATAAGATCATAATTTTTGAAAGAGGCCATAGAAAGGGATAGGGACTCATTTGAAAGATACTAAAAAGATGAGATGTGTGTTTGTCAGTCTGATGGATCCATAATGTGGATTGGGACTTCAGAATTTTAGAGGAGAAAGAAAGACAGCCCAGATGAATCCAGAGATTCTTTTTATATTAGACAAATGCTGGATTCGTGCCTAATGACAGTATTAACAGGAAGGGGCAGAGGATAAGAAAGACATTTTCCATTCAGTGTCTGCTTTGATTAGCTGAATGGTGACACTGAGCACTGAGAAACAGAATGGTTTGGGAAAGGAGAGGAAATAAAGAAAGAAGAGAATAGAAAGAATGAAAAAGAAGGAGGAGAAGAAGCAGAAGGAGGAGGAACAGGAGGAGAAGGGGGAGGAGGAGATCCAGGGGGAGGAAGAGAAGGAGGAGGAGGAAGAGGAGGAGGAGGAGGAGGAAGAGGAGGAGAAGGGGGAGGAAGAGGAGGAGGAGGAAGAGGAAGAGGAGGAGGAGAAAGAGGAGAAGGAGGAGGAGGAGAAGGAGGAAGAGGAAGAAGAGGAGGAGGAAGAGAAGAAGGAACAGGACAAAATAAAACCAGAGTAATAATGAACAAAGGAGAGAGGAGACTGAAGCAATAATCAACAGAGGAGACAGCAGACTGAAGATAGCTGTCAATAACAAAAATCTCAGAGAAATTTAAGTTCCAAATTAGATGTACACTGCAGAGGATCTTGAGCTACAACTTGTAACAAACACATGATTCTGTGTCATGTTCAAGGTCAACATCTTAGTTCCCACTGATTTCACGTATATAAAATGATAAGCACAGGACACATAGCCAGCAGTCTTTAGCCACAGTATTTTTCTGTTATCATTCTATGGTTCAATAGAGGCACTTAGCAAAGAGACTTATACAATTCTCCTTTAACTAGTCATTTTTGACTGATGGAGTCTTCAGCCAAGCCAGGAACAGGAGGTGTCTGCCCAAAAACACCCCATCCTTAAGTGCCTTTTCACAAACAGTAATGAATGACATTGGAAGTATACTGCTCAGCGTGCCTTCATGCACTATCCCTGGGATGTGAAGAGTAAGTGGATATTTATTCATTGATGAGAACTCATTTATTTTATGATGAATTCCAAAATAGAGTTCTTTCATAGCTGACAGTTTCTGATGATGAGAATGTGGTTTTATTTTCTTTTTGGCATCCCAGTATTCTGAAAAATACAGAAAGCCACAGAGCAGAGCTCTTGACCTTCAGACATGGCTCTTGGAAAATGTAAGCTCTGAAATTGAGGAGCTTAAAACAGAACCCAAATTTCTCCTACAGCTGCCCCTCACTTAAATATATCTGGCAATACTCATATAGGATTAGACAGCTGTTACTTAATAACAGACTAAATATCAGACATGCACAAGAACATAGTATTTGCTATCTCATGTTACCTCATGACTTAAACATGACATAATTTACCAATAAGGAATATGTATTAATATAGAAGAAGGTATGATGAAGTAAAATAAGTCTTCACATATGTACCATGGTAAACTCTCATTAGGTAGTGAACTAGAGTATTGAAATGCATGAAAATACTGGCTTTACTGGCTGATAGAATTCTGTTATTTTTCCATGTTCCTTCTTTGACAATTTTCCAAGTTTTAGTATTTATCTTGTGGTCTTCAACATTAACAAATCTAAGTGCTATATAACTGAGCAATGTGTTTTAGGAAAGGCATTTAGATCTATCCAAGTGAAGGCCAACCTTTCTAAGCACACAGTCTTAGAATCAGACATCTTTCCTACAACTTCAACAGTGTATAAAACTGAACCTGGGGTTAGCCTGTTGGATAAAAGGTCCAGATATAAAATTTTCATGGAGAAATGAGGGTTTGATAATACTGTGGGTGTTGAAGCTGATACATTATTTGTCAAGTGAAACAAAGCACTATGGTATCAAATATAAACGCCATTTCTGGGTATGGTACTTCAGGCTCTTGTCTCTATTCAGATTTGGTGTTCTTTCCACTGTATCCTTACACATAGTGTTTTGCGCCCAATGAAATTTTCTGGTTTTTCCTCCAAAGGATTCTATCCTCATTGTTCCCTATGTACAGAATATTTTTTTCTGGATATTTTTTTCTTTTGTACTTACTAAAGTATGTTATGGGTATGAATAAACAAAACAAATAAATGAAGGACATGACTCCTTCTAGGTATGATGGAGGGAGAAAGTTCATTATAGATATATGGGAGAGCATAGTCAGGGCAGAGAAATCTGGGAGTGTCAAGAGTGGACATGAGCAGATTGAGCTGGACCATGTCCAGAAAGGAGACAGGAATGCGGGGGGGGGGGGGGGGTTGGGGGGAGAGACAGAGAAATGAGATGTAGCAGCCAAGAAAGCAAAGGTTTTTTAAAAAAGGAAAGAGTAACCAAAATGGTTGGAATATATATATAATATTATATATATAGTCCAGCCACCCGGTCTGAAGAGTGCAGAGTAGGAGGCAGAGTATGCAAGCCTGTAGGACTCTGTAACTGTAGGGGATAAGGGATGCCAAGAAAACTTGGTGACCAGGTTCATTTCAGTTCATTTCAAATAGACACCTCAGCCATTTGTTACAGGGTTTGAGACTTCACACTATATATTAATTAGTATATTCTATACATTAATAATCTTTTAATGTTCTTTCTTCAAAACATGTTGTTTTCTGTATTCTCTTGACTATGTCTTGGTAACAGAGGCGGAGAGATAAGTTTTTGTTACTGTTCATGTTCTACAGAGGAACAAGGTTTCAACTCTAAAACTTTCTAGAAAAACTAAAAAATAAACAGACTTTTTCTGGATTTTTTGTCTTTCCCTCTGCTAGCTCCTATAAAGAGGACTCAGAAAATTCACATTTACAAAATTATTACATGTTGGAATAGAATGTTTTTGCTCCTAAGAATTTTCAAATATGTATGCAGAATAGGGCCTTTCTCATTCACTTCAACCTAGAAATATTTCTTCATGGAGCTCAAGTATAACTTGTGGCTTTTGTTGCTAAAAACAATAAGCAACATGGACTCCAGTTCACTCTTGAAAACTCTCAGGAAACAATGTGCTCTGGCCAGTGAAGAGCACAGTAGGGACCATAGTCCAAGAGCCTAAATAATATTGGTGTAGTTGGCTGGAATCTGTCCATACTCCTCAAAATCCCTGGTCTGTATCTGGGGTCTGCTGGTAAGTGGCATAAGTCTAGTGGGAGACCCTGAAAGGATTGAGGTCATCTCCTCATAAATGATGACAGTCTCTTTTATTTTCTGAACTTTCTGCTTACAATCGATGCAGTGAGCAGCTTTATCTGCTACATACATTGGTGCCACAGTCCTAAAGCATAGAATAAATATAAAACTCTTCACTCTTCAAGATACCTACAGCTCAGTGGAGAACAATGTCAGCATTAATTTGACTATTTTAAAAGTGAACTAGTTTTTTAAGTTTATTAATATTTTACATTGGTTGTACATTTTATTTTTATTTAATATGCATTGGTATTTTGGCATATATGTATGTCTCTGCACCACATGTGTGTTTCTTGCCCCCATAGATGATAGAAGAGGCTGGCATATCTAACTGGACAGTTGAGAGCTGCCATTTGGGGGCCTGGTAATCAAAATTTCTTCCCCTGAAGGAGCATTCAGTGTTCTTTAATGATGAACCATCACTAGAGAGGCTCGTAATGTGACTATTTTTATCTTAATGACAATTTAAAAATATAAGCAAGGCAATTTAATACAAAATATTTCTTTGAACAGCCATCAGTAGGGAGGAGGTTGGTTTTGATTGTTTATTTGTTTCTGTTTTTTTTTTTTTTCTCTTCTGTTTGAAACATCAAACTTCAGTGACAGCTGGTATGCCTACCAAGGACAGCCATGACAATGGATCAGTCATGCTCTATAGGGCATGCTCTCTAATCCAGCCCTTCATTCAAGCTTGACATTTCACAATTTAATTAGTATCCATGCACAGCTAGAAGGCAGCTATTTCTTTAACCTATTTTTTGAGAACATAAGCTGAAGACACAGAATTAAGATTAATGATTTTCTTAATATCATAAAACTAACAAGGAAAATATAACTTGGCCCTTTTAGAGACAATATTGTAACAAGAGACAGCTAAAAAGGACAATTTTAATAATGGAAAATGTCCCTTTTCAAAGAAAACAATTACTAATTTTTTAAGATTTATTGATTTTCCTTTTACATATTTTTTTCCTACATGAATGTCTTTGTACCACTTGCATGCCTGCCAGAAGAGGACACTGAGGTATCTGGAGACTGAAGTTACAGTCAGTTGTAAGAAGTCACACATCTGTTAGGAATAAAGATCTAGTCTTCTGGTAGAACAGTCACTTTTCTCATGGCTGACCATGAGCTATAACCCCTACTATGTGTGTTTTTGTTGTTATTGACATGTTTTGTTCTGTTTCTTGAGACAATAATCTCAATATATTGCCTTGACTTGCATGGAACTCACTATATTGACATGGTTAACTTCCAATATAAAGGTCTGTTTCTATCTTTTGTATTCTGGAATTAAAGGTGTTTGTCACCAAGCCCCCCAAACCCTATTTTTAATCAGAAAATAAATATAGCATATACATGATTACATTATATTTTTGTTTAGCTGTGAAATTTTGCCAAAGCTCATGATTTAGAAAATTTACTAAGTTATAAAGTAAACTTCAAGGTTTGTATGTCCATTAAAAATAGAAAAACATTAAAACACAACCATAAAACAAACATAGTCTAGAAATAAAAATGTATTAGAAATTGAGTACATGTCCATTGTGCAATGTTCCACTACAAAGCTTGATTTTAACTTCCTGAAGAGGCCACAAAGACAGAGGTGCCTTAAAACACAAGCTTTGATTGGTTAAAGTCAAAACATTATTTGGTTTATTCCCATGAATAGCCCCTAGTAGGAGGTGATTTGGTGGTTTCTAGTTTCTTAAACTTATTTTGTTCCTGTGAAAATCTGGGATATAATACCCTAGCCTACTTGATGAATTTCAGAAAGTGAAAGAACCTGTCTTAAAATGAAGAATGGATGAAGAATGGAAAGAAAGAAAGAAAGAAAGAAAGAAAGAAAGAAAGAAAGAAAGAAAGAAAGGAAAGAAAGAAAGACTGTCTTTGGGTTAAATGGAACACCATGCTCCAATCCTGCTGAAGAAACTGCTTTGGTAATGAATGGTTTGGATTCATTAGTGATGCTGCATGGTGAGATTGCATTGCATTTTTTATTAATTTACTTATTTATATTACAACTCACTCAAAATTTCCCCTATGTCCTCTTTTGCTAGTTACTCCTTGTCCTTTCCCCTATCTCCGTTTCTCTCATCTTTTCTCCTCAAAGGCGAGGCCTTCATTGGATATCAACCTACCTTGGCATATCAATACTACCTTGGCAGTAGGACTTGGCTCATCTTCTATTTAGGCTAGCCGAGGCAGCCCAGTTAGAGGAAATCTGTTCCAAGACAGGCAACAGCATCAGAGACAGCCTCTGCTCCAGTTGTTAGTGGTCTCACATAAAAAACAAGCTGCACATCTGTTATACATATTTTGGGGTATGCACTTTGGTTGGTGGTTTAGGGCCCAAGTTAGTTGATTCTGTAGATTTTCTTTTGGTGTCCTTTGTTGGGGATTATTTCTAATGCTTTGATTTGATCAGGGGTCTCTGTGTCCAAATGCTAAAGGTCCTTGTCCCCAGTTGGGTTTTGATCTATCAATAACACAGGAAAGGATGAAGGACAGAGGATAAAAAAATCACCACGTTTCAGAAAGAGATGAATCAGCTTTAGAGCTGAGGAAGGAAAATCATCTGAAATGTAGGTAGGAAAGGATGTGGCCCCTGTAAGGACTGCCCAGAACCATCTTGGGCACCAAAGACTAGAGGGTTGTCCAGCAGAGGTTGTTGAGTCAGGAGTACCAAAAGGATAGCTGGCCAAAGATTAGAACTGCCCAGTCTTTGAGCTAGCAATCCATTTCAAAAATAAGCATCTCTCTCTCTCTCTCTCTCTCTCTCTCTCTCTCTCTCTCTCTCTCTCTCTGTGTGTGTGTGTGTGTGTGTGTGTGTGTGTGTGTTTGGCTTTCATTTGCAGATCCAACGAGTTCCTGGGTGGGTGGCTGGAAGCCTGCAACCTGCCAGAAGCCAAAGTGGCATAGCTAAACTCAGCACTATAGTCGTTGACACATCTGGCTTCTTCATTCTATCCTCTTCCTCTGCCTAATATTTGGCTGTTGGTCTCTGAGTCTCTATTGCTGGTAAGAGTGCAAGCTTGTACAAGCACATTGGAAATCATTTATGTGGATTTTCAGAAAATTAGAAATAGTTCTATGTCAAGACCTAGCTATACCATCCTGGGCATATACCCAAAATATTATTTCCCAGACCCTATATGGGCTAGCTAGACCACTAGCAATTGTGGTTATGTAACCTGAACAAGCCAACTCAAGTAACTGGGCAAATTTCCAACTGAGGCATGAAGACACCAACCCTTTCTGAGTGAGATTCAAGCATCCTCACTTTGGCCCTCCTTCTTATATATCTTCTTTGGGTCTGTGGATTGTAGCATACTTACTCTGTACTTTATGGCTAATACGCTTTTATAAGTATGTACCATCTTTGTCTTTATGGGTCTGGGTTACCTCACATAGGATGATATTTTCTTGTTCCATCTGTTTTCCTGCAAATTTCATGATATCCTTATTTTTGATAGCTGAATAATACTCCATTCTATAAATGTATATTTCTTTATCCATTCTTCTGTTGAGAGATAGATACGTTGTTTCCAATTTCTGGCTATTAATAATGAAACTGCTATGAACATAGTCAAACAAGTGTCTTTGTGAGATGGTGGAAAATCTTTTGGATATATGCCCAGGATGGTATAGCAGGGTCTTGAGAAAAAACTATTCCCAATTTTCTGAGATACTGCCAAATTGATTTTCAAGTGGTTGTTCAAGTTTACACTTACAACAGCAATGGAGAAGTGTTCTCCTTGTTCCACATCTTTGCCACCAAGTGCTATTGCTTGATTTTTTGAGGTTAGCCATTCTAATGTTTGTACAATTGAATCTCAGAGTAGTTTTGATTAGCATTTCTCTAATGACTAAGGACTTTGGACATTTCTTGAAGTGCTTCTTGTTCATCTAATATAGGATCCTGTCTTGAGAATTCTTTTCAACTCTGTACCCCCTTTTTAAATTGGATTATTTAAGTTGTTGATGTTTAATTTATTGAGTTCTTTACATATTTTGGATATTAGCCCTCAGTCAGATGAAGGATTGGTGAAGATCGTTTCCCATTCCGTAGGCTGCTGTTTTCTCCCATTGAAGGTTTCATTTGCCTTACAGAAGCTTTTCAGTTTTATGAAGTCCCATTTATTAATTGTTTATCTCAGAGTGTGGTCTGTTGGTACTCTGTTCAGAAAAGTGTCTTCTTGTATTCAAGGCTATTTCCCAATTTTTCTTCTATCACGGTTTCTGTATCTTGTTTTATGTTAAAGTCTTTGATCCACTTGGACTTAAGTTTTGGTTTTGAGGGTAATAGATATGTATCTATTTGCATTCGTCTACATGCAAACATCCAGTTCTATCAGCTCGATTTGTTGAAGATGCTTTCCATTTTCCATTGTATGGTTTTGGCTCTTTGGCAAAAATCAAGTGTCTATAGGTATGTGGGTTTATTTCTGGGTCTTTGACTCAATTCCCTTGCTCCTTGAACAGAGTTTGTTTTTTATACTGATACCATTCAGTTTTTATTAATACTGCTCTGTAATACAGCTTGAAATCAGGAATGGTGATGTTCTTTTATTGTACAATATTGCTTTAGCTATCCTGGATTTTGTTTTTTCCATATAAAAGTTGAGTATTGTTCTTAAAAGGTCTAAAATATTATGATAAAATTTTTATGGAAATTTGATTGAATCTATAGTTTGCTTTTGGTAGGATATGCATTATAACTATGTTAATTCTTCTGGTTCATGAGCATGAAAGATCTTTCCATCTTCTGATGTCTTCTTCAATCTCCTTCCTTCCAAGACTTGAAGTTCTTGCCATATAGGTCTTTTACTTGCTTGGTTTGCATTACACCAAGATATTTTGTATTATTTGTGGCTATTATAAAGAGTTTGCCCCCTAATTTCTTTCTTAGACCATTTATTGTTTGTATAGAGGAGGACTGCTATTTATTTCTTAAATTCTAGATTTTCACAACTTGATCTGATTTTGACTAAATCTAAAATTGAATGAAGAAAAAAATATTACATCTTCCTAGTTTGCAGATTAGTTAAATGTAGAGTCTTGAAGGCATTGTGCTGTAGGTTTCATGCGATCAGCAGCTGACCATTGACCTGCCACAGAAATCCTTGTTCAAGGATTTTTTACTATCCTAAACAGAGTGTTTTCTCATTTTAATTATGCACAAACAAAACCAGAAGAAGTGTCTGATTATTTTAGAAGTAAAGCTAGATTGAATTTTGTAATTTAAATGTCATATTGAGCAATCAATATTTCAATATTATACTTTTTCAATTTATTTATATTCATTATTTAACAAGTGAAACACTGAGGACAAGAGATTTTATTTTTACAGTAGAATTGATGAGGGAAAGCTAAGTTGAATGTGGTAACTGGGAAGAACCCTAAATTTCAGCCTGTATACACTAGTATTAGGCAGAGTTTCATGGTGTGTTCCTTTCAGTAGCTTCTGACATCATCAGAAAGCATAAAGTTCTCTTTTACATGTTATTAAATGGACAAATTTGAGTGCCTTTTAATAGCTAAATATATATGCTGAATTAAGAAATATATATGTTATATATATACTTGAGAAATATATATATTATAATATATACTTGAGAAATATATATATTATAATATATAAATATAATTTGTGTGTATGTATTTCAACTAACTTTATTTCAGAGTAATTGGAATGCTATATATATATATATATATATATATATATATATATATATTGTGTGTGTGTGTGTGTGTATGTGTGTGTCTGTGTAAAAGGTGTTTTTCCCAACACAACAGAGCAAAGTTGAAATGAAGGAAGTAATGCAAAGTGCCCAGATCCAGTCGGAAGCCTGCAAGAGAAGTTGTTATGAGCCCAATCAATGGCAAGTGGCCTCCTCATCTTCTGATGGCCCTTATGCACTCAGTGAGCTTCTACCTGGTCCTCAAACACTGTGTTGATGAAATGTCAAGTGTCCTCATTGATGGAGAAGAGTTCACAGGATTAGTGCAGCATCTGTGCGATCCCAGGATACATACTGTGGGAGAGGTTTATCTGAAATGCCACATTTTGCAAATGCATTCTTGAGGATTTATAAAGCGTGAGAATGTGTAGGAAAATTTCAAGACCTGAGGGCAATGATAATCCAAAAATGATTAATAATTCATGTACTTTGCAATGAAGTTCACTATTTTGTTTAATCCAAAACATTACATTTCTGCTCCTTGCATGTCCCTAACTTTTAAGCAATTGTAATGCAGCTCAAAGTGCCACATGCTGTTTCCACTGGGAAGATGTATACACAAATCCTTACTAACAACAGCAAACAAGGCCCATGTTTTGATTTCTTTTCTGACCAAAATAAAACTTTTATCATTAACTGTATTTCAAAATAATTGGAATTCTTGAGAAATGTTATATAATATGACTCTTATAAAACACAACACATTCTAAAGGTTAAATTTAATTAAAGTTGTACTGTCTTGTATTTTTATAATAGTCACATAGATAAAAATTGATATTTTCTCTGCCACCAAAAAATTATTTTATGATAATAAATGCAGCTGTAATCTACATGAACTGTAACAGTGCATAGAACAAAGATTTTATTTCTAGGAGGAACATAGTAGTACTTTAAAAAAAATATCAATAGTTATTTTTAAAACTTTTATATTTGCCTTTTGGCTGCATTTGGTCACCAAGATACATAATGTATTTTCCTAAAAGAAATTCAGTCATATGCCTGGTGGTAATTATAACAATGACATAATTCCTCCTCCCTTCCGAATCTAGGGGTGCTTATGTTTCTTCTATGCATTCTCAAGTTGAGTGTATTAAAAACAAGGAGAGAAATCTTAAAATAAAACATATACCCAGTTCTGACAGGGACTACTACTTTAGTACCATGTTTAAATTTGCTACAGAGAATCTAGTCCTATCCTGAGCAGTGCCCCTGACATTGACACTTAGTCCTCAGAGTTCCACAAGAAAATTTATTTTTACAAATGACAGTATTGGTGTGTACAGGTACAGAGCCGATGCTATATAATTGATGACCAAATATATAAACGGACAAATGCAAGCAGTAGAGATAGAGTTAAACAGGGCAATTAAAGAGTAAATGCTTCTCTTATAGAGAATCTAACCTAAGAAATTGTTAATCTGCCTGCCATTGTTTTATTTAGCATCATGCTGATTGTTCCCTTGTCGACTTGACAGAAAGCTAGACATACCTGGAAAGAGGGATGACAGCTTTGGGTAGGTGGTCTTCTATGGTAAAGAAACAGGCTGATAAAGTCTTTAGGAGCCAAACCAGTAAGCAGCTCCCTTCCAAGGCTTCTGTCACCAGGTTTTTGCCCTGTTTGAGTTCCTGACTTGACTTTATTGGAAGATGAACTACAAAATGTAAGACAAAATCAATCCCTTCTCTTCTCACGTTACTTTCTATCATGGTATTTCATCACAGAAAAAGAAACCCGAATTATGAGAGAAAATGGTACCATTATTCCTTTGATGGATCTTCCATGGCAGTGGAAGAGAAGACTATGAGGAGTAAAGAACTTTTGGATAGAAAAGCCAAGGGTGTTCAGAGCTCAATGGGCAGCTGCAAGAAGTGGAATATAGCGCTGACAGTAATGTAGATTATAGGGCCCTGGTTTGTAAAGTTTTACAAGGAAATAAATACACTTAGGGACTATTCAATATTTTGAACTAAAAATCTGTGGCTCTGGTCAGCTAAGACTGAAGAATTAGCTGATTTAACAAAGGACCAGAATCATTAAAGTGAAACCTTGCTTTGCTTGGGCAATCAGTGCTGCTTGGTTGAAGCTGAAAAATTAGCAGTATCACTGAACTGAAATGTTCTGAAAAATGTTCTTCAGACTCAGCACAAAGAAACTTTGGTACAAGACTGTACCTTGTGCTGTATTTTGGCTTTACTCTGTGCAGTCAAAGTTTGTGTTGTGTAAGAGTTTCTTAGGTGCTCAGGAGAGGTCAGGAGAGGCCACTGGTGAAAGCTCAGCCTGAGTTGAAACCGAAGCCCATGGATTGAAGAGGTTATGAAGAGAAGTTTAAGCTTCACATCATGTGACAGAGTACAGGAAGAGAGCCCAGGAGAAGTGTTGTGAGTAGTTTTAATAAATGATCTATGCTAAGTCTTGCCCACCCCATGGCTAGCCCCAAGCGGCTTTCTTGCCCTGGTTCCCGAGGCCAGTGTGTTGCCAAGCTGCTCCAGTCTTTCCAGGCCATCCACCGCCTGTGGCTAGCCTGCAGAAAGCCAGCTACCACTTGCCAGATACCCGTAGTCTCTTAAAATGATAACACTAGAGACTTGTAATATACCAGCCAGATTTATAGCAATAAATCTCTATCCTTAAAATGCCCTTGCAAAGAACGCAAAACTCAGTTGATATAATTACAAGCTGCACACCTAGAATGGACAAATGTACTCTATTGCCCATCTATAAAATCCCTAGTTATTTATGGCTCCTAGGGGCCACATGATTCTGGTTCATCTTCTTCCTCTATTTTCTTCAATCCTCCATCTCATCTATCTTTCTTCTTTCTGCTTCCCCTCTCTAAAATTTTCAGCTCCACCTTTTCCTTCCACTGCCCAATCACCGGCTGTAGCCTTATCTGATTTCACCTGAGTACAGGCACAACTCCTGAGAGAGCAGAAAATACAAACATCAATCCACAACAGTGATGCTATTGGTGAAGTTGCAGCTCATTCCAGCCACAGTGGAGATCCAAATATATCAGGGATGCCAAAGCACGGAGTGACCATCAGTGACAGCCATATACGCGGAATGCTTCCCAGCCAGAGCCTATAAAATCAACTCTTGTATGCTGTGAATAACAGAGCTGGAGAAATGGAGCACTTCACAGCCCAGAGGATAAGACTGAGCATGGGTCCCAGACTTCAATCACTAAACCTTTAGCACTGCTGGGTTTTGGCTTTGCTTTGATTTGATTGTGGAAAAATAAAGTATCTGACGTTGTTTGTATCATAAATGCCCACAGTTAAAAGACTGTGGGATTTTTAAGATTATGTACGTTTTTGAGCTTTTCGAAAAGAATGATAAAGAAAATGTTATGAATTAATAAATATTACATTTGTGTATAAGTTTAAACAAATTGTGAATCAATTTTAACAAATGGTAATTGTGCTGCTTTTGTGTCACCTTGACATATACCTACACATATCTATTAAGATGGGATCATTTAATAAGAAAATTCCTTTATAAGATTGGCCTCCAGACAAGTCCATGGGGGCTATTTACTTAATGATTAAAGTGAGATGGCCCAGTCCATTGTGGGTGGTACCCAGTCCATTGGGCCAGTAATCTTGAATGGCATAGGAAGCAGGCCCAGCAATTTATAAGGAGCTAACCTAGTACGTAGCATTCCTCCATAGCTTCCATTTTAGTACCTTGCTCTGGGTTCCAGATCTGCTAGAAATCCTGCTCTGAAATTTCATTTCCTTACTAAGTTGCTTTCTGTCATACTTTCTCACAGCAATAGAAACCTTAAGTTAACCTCCTTTTTATTTATGGCTTTATTTGGAATATGAGTATAGGACTGAACATTGATTCAAAAGCCCAAGATTTTACTAGAGAGCTTCACTTTTCATTTCACTTGTAGTACCCGCTAGTAGATGAGAGTCACGAAAACATTCTATCCTTAGTTCTGTCCCAAAATGTTTGTCTTCTGGATTTCATAGTTTTTTTTTTTTAAATGACTATTGTCTAATCACTGTGATTATTTATACAATTTGCTGGTTTTTAATTTTTTTAGCAGTCATGGGTCACCTGAGAAAGTATTCAAGTAAAGATGAAAATGTCTGTAAATGACTTGGAATATGACTGGATTTGTGTCTCATTCCAGGCCTTCAGCACTGCTTTAGCTGTTGCTACTGTGGTATGGTATTAGCTATAGTGTTGCCTGTTTGCCTCTTGTTGTGTTCTCTCTGCCATCCTTTGATCTCTATACACCATGGCCCTTCCATCCTCAAAGCACTCCTACTTGGACTCAGCTTTGTCTTCTATAACTCCTGTCTAGTCTCTGTTGTTACTTTACAATTATACTTTTGAGTTATGTTTTCCATGCATCGATAAAAGATTATTTAGAATTACTAGATTACCATTGAGTTTAAATTTATTGAGCTTAAATATTTAAAAAGATATAAAGCCATTTAGCTTTTGGAAATGTAAAATTTGAAATTGTTATACTACTCTGTATACATTTAGGCAAAAAAATTATACCTTTACATCTATTTGTAATCATGTTCGATTTACATAAATTAAATGAACATATGAAATTACCTTTGAACCCACACAAAGCTTGGTAACTAGATATCATTTAATATATTGAACTATAGTTATAAATTTAGGTGTTCATATTATCACATATTATTCATATATTATTCATATTATCACAAGAATAGAAATTTAAACTTATATACTCAATCCTTATTTTCAAAAGCATGTATACAGGTTTTGTAAATGTAATGTTATTTGCTTATTTTCATTTTTAAAGAGTGTACTCTATATACATTTAAATATACTGCTCAAAGTAATTCATCTTAGGCTTTGTAAAAGGTATAAATTGCAATCAAACAAACAAACATAAAACACACTTGTACCCAAGAGTGTTGCTTTGTATTAAGCTGCATAAGGAAATATAATTAACTAATGATCCAGAAACAATATGCAGCTCTGTCATTAAATGTGTTTAATTTATACTTACTAATTATTTATAAGGCAAAACAATTACTTACTCTATAACATAACTCTTCTTCATTCTAAATAATTTTACCCTGCAGAGTTAAGTTTGGTAAAATATCGGAAAATGTTTTGGCTGTCACAGCCACAGCAATCAGGTTGGGATCCTAATGGACAAAGGCACTTACTGTTAACCATCTTATAATATACAAGAGAACAATGTTGCCTCAAGAAAGAATTGTCAACCACAAATACTAATGATGCTGATACTGAACAAATCTATTCTAAAAAGATGCCAATTAACAATCCCAAAATGGTTGTGACCACATGATATATATAATTTAACATAGAAGTAGCTTAGATAACTTTAGAAAATAAGTACGTACATGTACTTGTAGAACAACTTCTATAATATAGATGTTGAAAATTTCTAATGTTTCATACTTAATGGCTTAATCGCCAAAGTATTACACCTGTGTGGTTGTCCAAACTTTATGATTTGTGAGCCAAAAACAAAAAACAAAAAACAAAAACAAAAACAAAACCTTTTTTTTGTGAAGGTTGTTTCAGAAATTATGTTAAAATACTGTTATAGTGATGGAAAGTTAACTAACACATCACCCTCATAAATTATGTTAGGACTTTATATTTTGAATGTACAAAGATACTTGCCTTCTGCTATATACAGATATATTTGGAATAGTTCTCAAACTGCATCTCTGATGATGACTGTATATTAAAATTGGCACAATTTAACACAGCTCTATCAATGAATTGAAACAGATATTTATGTCTCATTCTTTATTCTTGAATGGTTTTCAAACTTGTCTTAAAGCCACAAACTTTAAACTCACTATGATAACTGTGCCAGGAAAATTTAATATATGGCTATCTTTGAGAATCATTCTATTGCTTCTGCATTCCTTTCCATTTCATCATAATCACAGCATAGCTTGCACAGTGAAAAATAACCACAGTTGACATACTGTAATGAAAATGCACCATACACAAAATATATGAAGATCTGGTTGCTGTAACTCAAATGCTTCAGAAGTCCTTGTTTGTATCTTCATACCTCTTTGTCCAGTTCAAACTGTCCTTGACCATACATTACATATATTTCACATTGTCTCCCTGTCTCGTCTTTCTGTGTTATATCTTAAAACTGTATTAAAGTTTATTTTGAAAAAGTAAAAAAATTTGTATTTGTTTGATTTTAAGGCCTTCAGTGTTAGCTATTGCTACAATCTATGACCTCAGACTAGCTCAATATTCAAAAGAAATAAAATACTCTTATTATATTCCTGTGGTATTTACCTAAAAACTTGTGCATTTGATGGATTGGGCTCTACTGTGCTGGCTAGTTTTGTTCATATTTATGCAAGTGAGCTACTTGCCTTTGGGCATCATCAGTGCATCAGATTCTTTTGTATGTGAGCTGCTCAACCAATGTCACAAGTTGAGAAACATTTACTTCCCAACACACGCTCTCCTCCAGTACATCCATAAATAATCAAAGGCATAACTTTCTTATAATTTTAGCATAGACACAGCATACAAGAAGAAATATGTAGGACTTCTTAGTACATAGGTTAAGATACTGGTACCAATTTATTCCTCTTCATTCTACTAGCTACTGTAACATACAAAGAGCAAGGGAATGAGTTCAGAGAAATAGAAATCATAGACAAAGGAGAGACACAGTCATCCTAACTAACATAACTTGCCATTTTTCCCAAGATTGCTTCATATTTCTGACTTCTGAAATTCTCATCAATTCTTTTCTCTCATTTTATTTAAGAAAAACTTAATTTTTAGGTTTTCAAATTTAACATTGTCTCTATGTTGAGTCTCTATACCTTATATTTTTTAGAGTCAAAAATTTGTAATCCTGTCTTAATCTCAATTCCTAAGTGTAAATTTCACTTATTTAAGTATGTCAATGCAAAAGCATAATCTGAGTTACAGTTTCCCTGATTTAGGTTTTATTTTTCCTGGAATTTTTCTCATGTACTTACTTGTAAATATTCTGCAAGTATTTCTCTCTCTAATTGGCCATAAACCTTATAGTGGCCAAAGCTGTATAATTTTAATTTTATTATTTCATTAATAATTTTCATAGTAATTGCCTCCAAATACTTATTATTTATATAGAATACCTTATTTGTATTTTTGTTCATCTATTTTAAAGACATCTTACCACAAAAAAAAGATAAAATATGAGATATTTATGGAATATCTACACTATTTTTAACTGTTTCTATTTTAATGTATTTAATTGTCATGGTAATACACACTGCTGTATAAGTGATTTTAAGTGAGATATTGATATCATCAATCACCAAATTAGTCAGCAAACTTGGAAAGTAAGCAAGATCTAAATGATTATTAGTTTTTACTCCAAATATAATTTTATCTGTTATCAAAATAGCCTACAGTTACTCTTCATGCTTCCAGGATCAAAAATATAAATATTCACTCAAAACTTTATATGTAAATCTAAAGTAATCTTCCATAGTTGATTGAGTTAGCCTTATATTCTTTTAAGGTTATTTACCTTATATATAATTACATGATGTTTTTAAGCTAACTTTTGGAAAGTAGAAAAAGTAGCATCTAAAAAGAATACACACATTAATTAAGAAAATTGTCTCAACATGATTGATGTGAAAAAAAGAGAGTTTTAGAGTTTTCAAATAACAGTCAGGTGATCAATATTCATAATTCAACTTATAATCAAGTTTTAAATTAATTTTTCAGCTCAATAGTGTTTGCTTAATTAAGGAAAAAATGAAGCAAGGTTCACAGCACAGCCCCTTCTCACTGAGGAACTGAGCATAGCATCAAAGCTGTACTGCCTTTCTGATGACCTTCCCATCAGGTGTGGAATTTAGGAATCAGATCTCTTCTCAAGTCCAGATTCTCACACTTTTGACTATCTAATAAGTAAGAAAGAAAGCTGGTGATCATAATTCATTGTTTAAAACTAGAGTAGACACAGGGACTCTCACTTCTCACAAGAAAATCGGAAGAAAATAGCAAGATAGAGTGATGGAGTTTAGTGTTTATCTCAGATGACTACATGCCAAAATCCAGAAACTTCTCTCCCTTCCTCTCTCCCTCCATTCCTTGCTCCCTTTCTCTTTCCATTTCTCTCTCTGCAGTTCCAGCAGCTTCAAGACCTAATTATGCCATTGTCAGTAAGCACCAAATATATTTCAGAACAACATTTATTGACCTTCTCTTAGTACTGATTTTTAAATTTTCATCAGCATTTAAATTTGTTTCTAATTATTACAATTGGTTAAATATTATATGAATCCCCTCAGCAAAAGAACTACATACTATCACAGGCCTACTAGAGCAGTGGTTCTTAACCTGTCAGTTGTAACGCCTTTGTGGTGGGAGTAAATGAACCATTTATTGAAGTTACCAAAGCATTGGAAAACACAGATATTTACATTGTGATTCATAACAGTAGAAAAATCAAGAGTTATAAAGTAACATCAAAACTAATTCTATTATGGAAGGTCACCAGAATATAAGGAACTGTATTAAAGGGTTGCAGAATTAGAAAGATTGAAAACCACTGTTGTATCATGTTCCTTTAAGGACATAGTCCCACTTCTTTCACACATGGCTGCCACAATGTGACACATTTGGGCCTATAATATGACTTATTCAAAACAACTAAGATAACTAGTATATAGATTCATAAGAAGAAAAGTGTTCATCTTTGATTAATGATATAGGTTCTTTTCAGTGCTCCTGCTATATAATTATGTAGATACAAATTTCAGAACATAAAACTATTTTGTAAAAATACTTGCTGGTGCTTGCCTGCAATACCAGTTACAATGTCAGCTATTAAAGTGGCTGAAGTAGTATTGTGTATTTGGAACATGTCTAGATAACATAAAAAAAAAAAAAAAACAATGTGAATTTTTTTTTTAAAGTGTGCAAATGTGGATTCATGGTAGAAGGATGCCTAGTATATGGAAGCCCCTGGAATAAGGTGCAAGTACAGAAAGTAATTAGAAAGAGAAATATGTTTGTTAAAATGATCAAAATGGAGGTAAAGCTCATCAGTTAACAATGTATACTACTATTAAAGAGGAATCAATTTTTGGTTTCCAGTATCTACGTCTGGCCTTTAACAATTACGTGTTACTCTAGTTAGGGAGATCCAATACCTCTGACCACTACAGACACCTACACTAACTTGCATATGTTCATACATATTTATATAATTTAATATTTTAAAATAATTGAATATACAAGTTTCATAAGACCTTTGTAAAATATAAATTCTCTGTGTCTTTCATTAAGAAAGGAGTGATCACAGAACTTTGTTTATTGCCTTGCTTGTTTTTTGACTATTTGTATTTATTGTTTTGCTAGTTGCTTTACTATTTGTATCTATTATATTTCTAGACCCTCAACCTAGAACTGACCTTAATACATGCATGTAATTAAAATGGTATAAAATCAACAGGAGGAGGAGGTATGGGATAGGGGGCTTATGGGGAGGGGTAATAGGGAAAGGGGATGGCATCTAAAATGTAAATAAATGAAATATCCAATAAAATGGAAAATAAAAAAAAGTAGTAATACATCTCACAGAATGCTTCTTACATAAGTCCCATTAAGTATGGGGTTGTAACATTGGAGATGTCATTATCCTCTCTAAGAACAAGTATAAGAAATTGAAATATTCTTGCAAAATGAGACACATGTAGAAATTATAATGAATACGGGAAGGTTTTATTTAATTCTTGCAGGCAAAAGATACTGGTCACTCATAATGGAGAGATTAATTTGAGTAGTAGTCAGTTGTTGATAAAGTAATCATATAAGTTAGTCATCATTTGAGCTTCAGTTTTCTTTCCTTGGTAAATAATTGTGAATTATAGGATTATTCTTGACAATTTAGGAATCTTTGACCTATAACTTTACTAATCTAAGAGATTACTAACTGGTTATATATAAACACATTGTTTTACATTAATGGAGGTTTCACCTAATAGTTTTCAATGTTCTACATTCTAATGAAATTGACCTTTTATGAGAAACCAACTTGCTTTCTGCTGCAAAGTAATGTTCTTGTGTCCTTGATTCCAGGATAGAGCTGATACAAGATCCAACTGCAGCCAATTTTCCCTGCTCAAGACCCAGGCATTGTTGAAAATCATCATCAAAGCAGGAAACTGGGCTCTATGTTCCTGTGAGTGATGTGCCCCTCCTCTAAAGCTATTTCTCCTACACAACAGAGAAAGGTACATTATCTCTCACAGTATAAACCACTAAATTAATTAGAAATATAGATATTCATCTGGTAGTTTTGTCACATGATGCTGTGTGTGAAATATATCGTTCTTCCTAACAAGGTCCTCTTCTTATTTGCAAGAGATTGAATGATATAGATTTACAAAGAAATTTAAACCAGAGTTTAATACATGCTACTTCATAAATGTATCACTTTCCAGATGGTCTAATAGCTGTGGCTTTGAATATCTATGTTTGAAGTGTGTCACTAGGAAGTGGACAGCATACACTTCTTATTCTATGTATAAAATAATTCAGAACTGCTAACTATAGAAATAGCTTCATCAAGTGGCTAAAATGGAAAATTAATCTTGCTACTTTATAGTTTCATTTAAAAACAGTATGTAGAGATAATGTAAATCCCATGGGAGTTTATAACATGGTACAAACTGCTTCAAGTGGAGTCCATCAGCAAAGAAACATAGTATCCACTTCTAATGGAACTATTGCATAGAATCAGGGAAAGCATGATTGAATCACAACACACTCAATGAGCAGAGGAAGTTGGTAACAAAGTGACAGTCCAAAGAGTAGGTTCACAAGTTCAGGTAAAATCTGAGATATCTGTTCTCTATACACTTTCATATCAACATTTTCATTTTGAACAATAAAATGAAAATAAAAATATACCCAAGCTTTTGGCTGGGGAAGATTCCTAGCTGGTTTGCTGTCTTGAAGACTCCATATCTTGACCCATCCTAGAGGAACATTGCACTCAGAGCAGCAGAGGAACCACTGCACTCTGAGCAGCAGGATTTCAGGATCCTAGAGGCACCTGAGTCTCAGGAGCTCTTCCACCCCTGGGGCTCAAGATCACAGGATCACAGAGACAGCTCGATTCTGAGGAATTCTGACACAAGAAAGATAACTTGAAAGACAGGCTCCAGTCAAAGACAGTAAGTACAGATAGCACCAGAGATAACCAGATGGCAAAAAGCCAGCACTAGAACATAAGCAACAGAAACCAAGGTTACCTGGCATCATTAGAACCCAGGTCTCCCACCATAGTAAGTCCTGGACACCCCACCACACTGAAAAAGCAGGATTCAGACTTAAAATCACTTCTCATGATGATGATAGAGGACTTTAAGAAGGACATAAATCCATAAAGAAATACAGGAGAACACAGAAAAACAGGTAGAAGTCCTTAAGAGGAAACAGAAAAATCCCTTAAAGAATTGAAAGAAAAAAAAACAACCAAACAGGTGAAGGAATTAAACAAAACCATCCAGGATCTAAAAATGAAAGTAAAACAATAAAGAAATCTCAAAGGGAGACTACTCTGGAGATAGAAAACCTAGGAAAGAGATCAGAAGTCATAGATACAAGTATCACCAACAGAATGCAAGAGATAGAAGAGAGAATTTCATGTGCATAAGATACCATGGAAAACATTGACACAACTGTCAAAGAATATGAACAATGCAAAAAGCTCTTAACCCAAAACATCCAGGAAATCCAAAATACAATGAGAAGACCAAACCTAAAGATAATACGTATAGATGAAAGTGAATATTCTCAACTTAAAGGGCCAGTAAATATCTTCAACAAAAATTACAGAGGAAAACATTCCTAACCTAAAGAAAGAGATGCCCATGAAAATAGAAGAAGCATACAAAACCCAAATACACTGCACCAGAAAAAATATTTCCTCTCGTCACATAATAATCAAAACATCAAGTGCACAGAAAAAAAAAAGAAAAAATATTAAAAGCAGTAAGGGAAAAAGGTAAAGTAACATATAAAGGCAGACCTATAAGAATTACACCAGACTTCTCACAAGAGACTATAAAAGCCAGAAGATCCTGGACTGATATCATACAGGCCCCAAGAGAACACAAGTACCAGCCCAGACTACTTTACCCAGCAAAACTCTCAATCACTATAAATGATGAAATCAATATACTCCATGTCAAAATCAAATTTACACAATATCTTTCAACAAATTCAGCCCTACAAAGAATAATAGATGGAAAATTCCAACACAAGAAGTGAAACAACAACTAGAAAAAGCAAGAACATAATCTTCAAACAAACACAAAAAAGATAGCTACACAAATATAATTCCACCTCTAATAGCAAAAATAAGAGGAAGCAACAATCATTTTTTTCCTTAATATCCCTTAAAATCAAAAGACTCAATTCACTGATAAAAAGACATAGAATAACAGACTAGATACATAAACAGGAACCAGAATTTTGCTGCATACAGGAAACACACCTCAGTGACAAAGACAGATACGACCTCAGAGTAAAAGTCTGGAAAGCAATTTTCCAATCAAATGGTCCAAAAACCAAGCTGGAGTAGCCATTCTAATATCGAACAAAATTGACTTTCAACCAAAAGTTATCAAAAAGACAAGGAAGGACACTTCATACTCATTAAGGGAAAAAAATCTACCAAGATAAATTCTCAATTCTGAACATCTATAATCAAATGCAAGGGCAACAACATGCATAAAAGAAACTTTATAAAGCTCAAAGCACACATGCACTTCACACACTAACAGTGGGAGATTTCAACACCTCACTCTCAGCAATGTATAGATCATGGAAACAGAAACTAAACAGAGACAGTGAAATTAACAGAAGTTATGAACAAAATGGATTTAACAGATATCTATAAAATAATTTATCCTAAAAGAAAAGAGTATACCTTTTTCTCAGCACCTCATAGTACCTTCTGCAAAATAGACCATATAATATATATAACCATATAATAATCACAAAGCAGTTCTCAACAGATACAAAAAGATGGAAATAATCCTCTGCATCTTATGAGATTAGCACAGACTAAGCCTAGTCTTCAATAATAACAAAAAACAATGTAAAGCCCACATATACGTGGAAACTGTACAATGCTCTACTAAATGATGTCCTGGACTAGGAAGAAACAAAGAAAGAAATTAAAGATTTTTAGAATTTAATAAAAATGGAGGCTCGTCATACCAAAAGATATGGAACATAATGAAAAGAGTGCTAAGAGAATAACTCATACCTCTAAGTGCCTACAAAAAGAAACTGAATTGAGAATACACTAGAAACACAGCACAGCTGAAATCTCTAGAACAAAAAGAATACATCCAAGAGGAATAGAAGGCAGGAAATAATCAAACTCAGGTCTGAAACCACCAAATAGAAACAAAAAGACCTATACAAAGTCTCAACAAAACCAGAAGGTGGTTCTTTGAGAAAATCAACAAGATAGATAAATCCTTAGCCAGATTAACCAGAAGGCACAGAGACAGTATCCAAATTAATAAAATCAGAAGTGAAAAGGGAGACATAACAACAGAAACAGAGGAAATTGAAAAAAAATCAGATCTTAGTATCCTACTACAAAAGCCTATATAAAAAAAAAACTGGAAAATATGGATGGAATGAACAATTTTCTAGACAGATACCAGGTACCAAAGTTAAATCAGGAGCAAACATAACCCCCTAAAGAAAGAGCAGCAGTCATTGAAAGATTCGCCACCAAAAATAGCCCAGGAAGAGATGGTTTTAGTGCAGAATCCTATCAGATTTTCAAGGAAGACCTAACGCCAATTCTCTTCAAACTATTTGTTATTATACCCTTACATGTAATCCACACAGAAACACAACAAAGAAAGAAAATTTCAGACCAATTTGGTTGATGAATATTGATGCAAAAGTACTCAATAAAATTCTCACAAACTGAGTCAAATAACACTTCACAACAATCATCCATCATGATCAAGTAGGCTTTATACCAGGAACTCAGGGATGGTTCAATATATGGTAATCCATCAACGTAATCCACTATATAAACAAACTCAAAAAAAAAAAAAAAAACTACATAATCATCTCACTAAATGCTGACAAAGCATTTTTACAAAATTCAACATCCCTTCATGGTAAAAATCTTGGAAATATCAGTAATTCAAAGCTCATACCTAAACATAGTAAAAGCAATATACAGCAAGCTAGTAGCCAACATCAAACTAAATGGAGTGAAACTTGAAGCAATCCCACTAAAATCAGGAACTAGACAAGGCTGCCCACTCTTTCCCTACCTATTAAATATAGTATTCGAATTCCTAGTCAGAGAAATTAGAGAACAAAAGAAAGTCAAAGGGAACCATGTAGGAAAGGAAGAAGTCAAAATATCACTATTTGCAGATGATATGATAATATACTTAAGTGACTCCAAAACTTCCATGAGAGAACTCCTAAATAAACAACTTCAGCAAAATGGCTGGATATATAATCAACTCAAACAAATCAGTTGCCTTCCTCTACTCAAAGAATAAACAAGAGAAAGAAATTTGGGAAATGACACCCTTTACAATAGTCACAAATAATATAAAATACCTTGGTGTGAAGCTAACCAAGCAAGTCAAAGATATATGACAAGAACTTCACGTCTCTGAAGAAAGAAATTGAAGATGATCTCAGAAGATGGAAATATCTCTCATGCTCATGGATTGTCAGGATTAATATAGTAAAAATGGCAATCTTGCTGAAAGCAATCTACAGATTCACTGAAATCCCCATCAAAATTCAAACTCAATTTCTCATAGAGATAGAAAGAGCAATTTGCAAATTCATTTGGAGTAAAATAATCCCAGGATAGTGAGAAATATTCTCATCAATAAAAGAACTTCTGGGGGAATCCCCATCCATGACCTCAATCTGTACTAGAGAGCAATAGTGGTAAAAACTGAGTGGTATTGGTACAGAGACAGGCAGCAAGATCAATGGAATAGAAGTGAAGACCCAGAGCCCACACAACTATTGTCACCTAATCATTGAAAAGGGACCTAAAACCGTCCAGTGGAAAAAGACAGCATTTTCAACAAATGGTGCTAGTTCAACTGGAGGTCAGCATGTAGAAGAATGCAAATCGATCCATTCTTATCTCCTTGTACAAAGCTCAAGTCCAAGTGGATAAAGGACCGTCACATAAAACCAGATACACTGAAACTAATAGAAGAGAAGGTGGAGAAGAACCTCAAATACTTGGGCACGGGGGAAAATTCCTGAATAGAACACCAATGGCTTATGCTCTAAGATCAAGAATTGACAAATGGAACCTCATAAAATTGCAAAGCTTCTGTAAGGCAAAGGACACTGTCAATAGAATAAAATGGTAACCAACAAATTGGGAGAATATGTTTATCAATCCTACATCTGATAGAGGGCTAATATCCAATATATTCAAAGAACTCAAGAAATAACAACCAAATATCCCTATTAAAAATGGGGTACAAAGCTAAACAAAGAATTCTCAACTGAGGAAACTGGAATGGCTAAGAAGCACCTAAAGAAATGTTCAACATCCTTAATCATCAGGGAAATGCAAATCAAAACAACACTGAGATTCCACTTCACACCAGTCAGAATGGCTATGGTTAAAAACTCAGGTTACAGCAGATGCTGGCTAGGATGTGGAGAAAGAGGAACACTCCTTCATTGTTGGTGGGATTGCAAGCTGGTACAACCACTCTGGAAATCAGTCTGGCGGTTCCTCAGAAAATTGGACACTTCATTACCTGAGGACCCATCTATACCACTCCTGGTCATATACCCAGAAGATGCTTCAACAGATAACAAGAACATATGCAAATGGATGGAACTAGAAAATATAATCCTGAGTGAGGTAACCCAGTCACAAAAGGACACACATGGTATGCACTCACCAATAGTGGAATATTAGCTTAAAAGCTCGCAATACCCAAAATACAACTCACGGACCACATGAAGCTCATGAAGAAGGAAGACCAAAGTGTGAATGCTTCAGTCCTTCCTAGAAGGAGTAACAAAATACTCATGGAAGCAAATATGGAGACAAAATATGGGACAGAAACTGAAAGAGGGGCCATCTGGAGACTCTTCCACCTGGGTATCCATCACATATGCCGTCACCAAAGTCAGACGCTGATGTGGATACCAGGAAATAAATGCTGACTGGAGCCTGATATAGCTGTCTCCTTGGAGCTCTTCCAGAGTCTGACATATTCAGAGGCAGATGCTCACAGCTAACCATTGAACTGATCAAGGGGTTCCCAATGAAGTAGTTAGAGAGAAGAAGACTGAAGGAACTGAAAGGGTTTGCGGCCCCATAGGGAGAGCAACAATCCCAACCAACCAGAGGTCTCAGGGTCTAAACCACCAGCCTGGGAGCACATAGCGAGCAACCCATGGCTACAGCTGTATATGTAGGAGATGATGGCCTTGTTGGGTATAGTTGGGAGAGAAGGTCCTTGGTTCCATGAAGGCTGAATGCCCCAGTGTGGAGGAATTTGAGGGCTGGGAGGTGGGAGTGAGTGGATGAGTGGGAGCACATCCTCATAGAAGCAGGAGAAGGGAGGATGGGATCGGGGGTTTCTGGATGGGGGTAAAATGAAGAAAGGGAATAACATCTGAAATGTAAATAAAATATCCAATTAAAAAAAAAGAATATACCCAAAGTTTATTCTTTAAAAAAAGCAGATTTGATATGTTCAAATCAAGCCTCCTTTCATGCCCAGGAAGACTGAAGTATCCACCTCACTATAACACTTCTCAGAAAATTTATTTCTAAGTAATGTCAACAAACATGTGACTTTTTCTGGAAATCTGAGTTTTTGGTTTCATCATTCTGGTGCTGTACATACATCTTGGATGTCTTTACATTACTGTGTAATATCTGGACCAATGGCCTCTTTTGTCTCCTTCAAAGAATAATCCTTTTGAATATGTTCAGGAAGATTTGCACTGTTTTAAAGACATTGGGGGAAAGGAAAGCAATTGTAAAATCTTCCTCTATAATATGTATCTTCATCATTAGATGAGAATGGTCCCAGAATGAAGAGATGAGCTAAACCCTTGATTGACAGCTCTTGCAGATGGTACTTTTCTTTATTAAACAATCTTATAGTGGGTTTCAGAGAAGCCTGCAACCAATTTTAATACTGAATATGGCCGCCAAAATTCTCATTTTGTTGTTTTCTTGAAAAATCATGTTACAGCCTGCACAAAACAAAACAAGGGGATACTTTGTGTTCTCACAATTGTTAATGATACCATCCTAACTACAAAACCCACAGAAATGACAGCTGTTCATAAATATCCCACAAGTTCATGGGAGAAAAGAGTGACTCAGGAAAGTAAATGGACCTTTATGAAGCTCAATACTCTAAAGTATTTTACAAGGTTTTATGTTTTAAAGCATTTTTTCCCTTTCACTTGGAAACTTGGAAGTAGAAGCATGTAATTTGTGTGTGTGTGTGTGTGTGGAGGAGTGTTAAAAGTTTTGATATAACAAATTGAATCCAATGGCTTCCAACTACATTTCATGCAATACTTTGATTTCCTTCTGTTTGTGTCTGCAGCTTTAACTGATTTCCCTAAATTTTATATGTGGTTTAATCCATAAAATATTTATTTGGGGGTCTCTATATTAAATGCCCTATAATATATCTCATATTAAAGTACATTAAAATTCCTGGGCCCCATCATTATTGATTTTGATTTAACAACACTAGAGTAGGGCTCAGAATCTATACACTGATTTGCTCCTTTCTATTTAACTATATCTAAAGAAATGGGCTCACTGAGTGCATATTTCGAAGTACCCATGCAGAGGATAGAAAGAATGAAGATGTATTCTTTGTGTAGCAATGCATCATGATGAAAATATATCTTATATTCAAAAAATTGGAACTTTTGCTAGACCTCACAACTAAAGTTAATAAACTTTAAGATCATATAAGACTTAGACAGAGATCCTGCTGTTTACTTTGCCTTTCTGTTTTGCCTTTAAGAGAACAATTTAACATCCAACCATTTCTTGTTTTGGATTTCCTGTGTACTCAACTTTTACAACTTCAGCTAATCAGAGCTATAATTTTTAAGTTAAACACTCTTCTATATCCTATATTTATAAGTAATGTATGTGTGCATGTATATTATGATAATAATTTGACAAAAATAGAAAAGAGAGTGAAAGTGGCCTTATAAAATGAAAACTGGTGTTCCCTTTGGCAGAACATATACTAAAATGGACTAATACAGAGAAGATTAACATGGCGCCTGTACAAAGATGACACTCAAACATAAAGTTTCATATTTTTTCTTCTGTCTGGGCTGCCTTGTCTGGCTTTAGTAGAAAAGGAAGTTAATAACCTTGCAGAGGCTTAAAGGGCCAGGCTGGGAATATAATGAGGGAGCCACACTTGCTCAGAAGAGAAGAAGTGGTGGGAAGAATTGTGGGAGGGGATGACTAGGAGGGGGCAGTGAGTGAGATATAAAGTGAATAAGTAAAAAGTAAATAAAATAAATTGTTTTTAAAAAGGAAAACAAAATAAAATCAAAACTCACCACACTTGTTGTATTCAGAATACGAGTATTGCTTGATAGCTTTTGTTTATTTGTTATCTGGGTCAATTGAAGTCAATTGGAATCAGTGATTCAATGCCTTCTAAAACTCTTTTTAAGGGTTTCTATAAGGTATCCATCATTCTTTCCCATGTGATAGTCTCTGTGTAGTTCAATAAATAAGAGCAAAGCCACTTCTTATGGCCATAAACAGAGGTATGTGCCCCTAGACAGAGAGGCAGGTACAGCCAGATTCATAAGACAGCATTTAGTCAGGCACTGATTCATAATTGTACAACCAATAAAGGAAGACACAGGAAGAAAGAAGTAGAGAATTCAAAAATGGGTTTGTTCTTGCTTAAATTACACATGGGGGAGAGCACTATAGTTTATTTTTTTTTAAGGCAATACTATCACTCTTTGGATATTCTGCAGTTTTTATTAATGCATCCAAACCAATGCACTGTTCATAGAAAATATAAGACAAAATTTCAAAAAAAGATGCTTGTTTTCTTGCAAATTACTCTGAATTAGCTCATAAAAATTGTATGTATGTGTACAGAAATGTAGATAGATAGATAGATAGATAGATAGATAGATAGATAGATAGAATGATAAATATACAGAGATAGAGAAATAGACAGAGACAGAGAGACAACAAATCATCAAAATTATTTACAATTCTCAGTAAAGTTTATGCAGTCTGTAGACACTGGACAAATATTCAAATATATATTGTTTAATATTATATCTAAAATATAATCCAACTCCTGCTGTGATTAAGTATGTAACAGTAGGAAAAGAGAATAAAACAGTAGCATTGTTGTAGGATTTTATATTTTAGGCATGGAAAGTAATACCAGTTACTATGCTAATAGAATCTAGGTTTCTTTGTCTTGGTCTCTCTGCCTCTCTGTCTCTGTCTCTCTCTATCTCTCTGTCTCTCTCTGTCTCTCTCTCTCTCTCTCTTTCTCTCTCTCTCTTTCATGCTCTCTTATAACATATTTCTCTAGCTGTCTTTTTCTCTGTTGTTTTGTCTCTTTGTCTGTCCCTGTCTGGCTGTCTCTGCCTAGCTGTCTCTCTCACCCTCTCCTGCACCCTCTCTGTCTGTGCATCTTTCTGCATTGTTTTTATTGGGAAAGGTTAGTATTATAGTTTAGTCTCCCAAAGGCCTGACTTCCAATCTATGGCACTAATGGGAAGTGGTGGTATGAATAAAAGTCAGTGTTTTAGTCAGAGATCTGGCCTTAAATGGTATACCCTTGAAGAAATATTGAAACCTCAGCGTCTTCTGTTTCTTTGGTTTGCTTGTAGCTAAGGTTACCATGTATTTCTTTCTCCATGTATTTCTAATATCATATCTTGACTCACCAGAGGCCTAAAGGTAATTGACCATAGACTGAAGCCTCTAAAAATGTGTGTTAAAACCAACTCTTCCTGATTTTCATTTGATTTCTATAGATAATTTGCTATAAAATTGGAAAGACAAATGAGAGAGAGTGTGACAGAATGAGGAGAGAGAGACAGAGAGAGCATAAACATGCACATGTGCATCTATGCTCAGTCTTATGGATTTTAATGTTATGGGTTATTCTATGTATTTTATACAGAAGCGTATGTGCATTCATACATATGTACACATAGACACACCTCCATACATTCACTCAACATGTGATAAGGCAGTCTTAATTTACCAGTCTTAATTTAAATTTACAATTTAAAGTTTCTACTTTATCCACTGGAGAATTAATGTTGGTATTCTATATACTGCAGTCTTCTTAGGCTGCTAATCATGAACTGGTGAATATAATGAGCTGCTACAATGAATTTGTGGCTTAGAAGATCATGTTTTATTTTTCATCATTCTGGAGGTGGGAGTCCAAGTTCAATTTGGCATCTATTACATTTTTTTTATTAAGAAAGCTTTTTAATTTGTATTGACATTTTAGAGGAAGCGGGTTAGTTCTCATGGGCCACTTCTATTAAAGCCCAAATCCCATCACGATTCCACTCTCAAGTCTTCCCTATCATTAGCTTCAACTCTGGGTGGGTTGAATTTAAGTATATGAGTTCTGGCAGGATACAACTTTCACTCTTAATATGAAACTTAACCTCTGATTCCTGCTAATGAATTAGCAGAAAAAGTACCTCAAGAAAGAAACTATGCTAGATCGAGATAGTCATTTTGAGGAAGCAGGTACTAATGATCACATTGTAAGTGAACAAGACTAATTTGCATAAATGCATAGATATTCATCTCAATAAGATCTGTTGAACAGTAGGGTTTTTGAAATTCCCAGTGTCCCTTCATTGGAGAACATTTCTTTTCCTTTTCTAGCACTTATTAATTATAAATAGTTTCTTGGTTAAAAATGGGACTTTGTGGTTATTTCCTCTTCTCAATGGTGAGATTTTGTCTGGTTTGAACCTGTGTGTCTTATGTTTGTTACCATAGTCTTTGTGAATATATACATGTGTGTGTGTGTACGTACACCCACATTAGTCCTATTGTGTCTGGAAGATGCTATTTCCTTGGAGACATCAACCATCCATTGCTATTATAATATTCTTACTTCCTCATCTGCATAGATTACTGAACCTTTAGGTCTGATAAATATTTCTATGCAGCACTGTTTTACAGTCTCCCACATTCTGCACCATTCAGTGGGTCTTTGTGTTAACTTTGGTCTCCTGCAAGAGGTAGCTTCTTCACGAAGAATGAGTGACATTCTGATCCATGGTTGTCATTAGGAGCCATTTTACTACTAAATCTTAAGTTGTAATAAGCCACACTTACAGACAGGTTCTATGCAAAAGAGTGCATAACACAAAACTGACTCAAATGAACACAAAAAAGATTCATGTTTTATGTGTGCTTTTTTTTTAAAAAAAAAAAAAAAAAAAAAAAAAAAAAAAAAAAAAAAAAAAAAACAACCTTATTGTGACTTTTTTGCTTTAATGGGTTTGTTTTAATTTTGTCTTTTATTTGAGAGAGTAAGAACATGAAGTTTGTGACTGTGGAGGGATAGAAATATGGGAAGAATTGGGGATGGAAAAGAATATGAAAAAATTGTATAAGAGAATTAAATTAAAATACAAAACAATGTGTGTTTAGTAGGAAATAGTTTGATATAGTTTAAAACAAATATTACACTAATTTGTGTAATAAAGTGATCATATTTCAAAATAATGTTGAATGTTTTTCTTAATAAATAGAGTTGTAAACAAGCAGATATGCATTTACAATAAAAAGTGAAAATAGGTTTGATCTGAGCCATTAATGGAACATTCTTAAGATGGGACACAAAAGATAAAAAACACACATCAGTCTTTGCTATTAGGGAAATTTACTATATTTTTAAGCACTCTAGGACCTAATCTTACACAAGTGCAGAATTATTTTGAAATAATAGATTTCCTTATAAACATTTCTGGATTAAGATTTCTGTAGAACATGATCTTACAGGTGTCAAAGAAGCTTCCTGGATGGTTGTTTACCCACTGCCATGCTGACTTGAGGGCACTCACATGCTTCAACACACTAAGCTTTTTGCGGCTTGTGAGACTCTCAATGTGAAACTAGAGGTTCCTTAATTGATTAGAAAAAAATAAATGGGAAAGCCTTTCAGTAAATGTTGACAAAGACGATAATCTCTTGAAATTCTCCTGATGCTCAGCTTTCTTTTTTCCTTTGCATTAACACAGGGAATGCTACAGTGCAGTAGAAGACAAAACAGAGGGTAATGAAAAGTGAGTCCAGCTTTTGGGCTAATATCCACTTATGAGTGAGTGCATACCATATGTGTTCTTTTGTGATTGGGTTACCTCACTCAGGATATTATTTTCTAGTTCCATCCATTTGCCTAAGAATTTCATAAATTCATTGTTTGTAATAGCTGAGTAGTATTCTATTGTGTAAATGTACCACATTTTCTGTATCCATTCCTCTGTTGAAGGACATCTGGGTTCTTTCCAGCTTCTGGCTATTATAAATAAGGCTACTATGAACATAGTCAATACAACTCACAGATCATATGAAGCTCAAGAAGAAAGAAGACCAAAGTGTGAGTGCTTTAGTCCTTCTTAGCAGGAGTAGTAACAAAATACTCATGGGAGCAAGTAAGGAGACAAAGTGACTGGAGGAGGGGCTGTCTGGAGACTTCTCTACTTGGGGATCTAGCCCATGTGCAGACACCATATGCAGGCATGGTTGTGGATGTCAGGAAGTGCATGCTGACTGGAGAGTGAAGGGCTGAAGTGGCTTGAGGCCCCATTGGAAGAGTGACAATACCAACCAACCAGAGGTCCCAAGGTCTAACCCGCCAGCCTGGAAACATGCTTGGAGGAACCCATGGCTCCAGCTGTATATGTAGTAGAGGATGGCCTTGTCAGGCATTGGTAGGAGAGGAGGTCCTTGGGCCTGTGAATGCTGGATGTGTGTGGGAGAAATTTGAGGGTGGGGAGGGGGGAGTGGTTGGATGAGTGGGGGCACATTCTCATAGAAGTAGCAAGCAGGGAGAGACAGGATAACGGATTTCTGGGAGAAGGGAAAATGGGGAAAGAGGATAACATCTTAATGTAAATAAATAAAATATCCAATAAAAAAAACCAAAAAAGTGAGTTCAAATCTCTTCCACTGTCACTGAAATATTTCACTGTCAGTATTATGACATTAGATGGTCATGAATGTAATTTAGTAACTACAGTTCACATCTATGTACAAATTGCAGCAGATGAGCATTGTTTTTGGTTTGTACCTTTACTTATTTAATTACAAGTAATAATAATTGTTCCATTGTTTTTATTTATTAGTGCCAGTGAATGACATAAAACTTGTAGGAATATCACAATCAAATTGCATAATGTTCTAAATAAGCAGCTTTATCATTGACATTTGGACATGAAAAAACTGTGATTCCTTAATGTAACTTAACTTATAATAAAGATGCCTAAAGCCAGAAGAAGTCTTGGCAGTCTCCTGGCCATACAGTGGCAATGTAACTGTTGCTGGGATTTTCTGCTGCCTGAAGTAAAATCCCTGGTACTATGCCTTTGATCAGTCACAGCATATGCTTCAAAGTCAGCATCCCTGTGCCTATTTGGAGGCAAGAAGAAAGTCTGCTGCATGGCCTATGTTGTAAAGGTGAGTTCAAAAGTAATGGATCTCCAAACTATTCCACAACTATCTAAAACAGCATCATCATATGGAGAAGAAGCAATGATACGTGGGATTTTTAAACCCATATTACACTCCTGGTACTCAAAGGCTCATGTCCATTACATAAAATAAAATGGATTTAAGTGACATCAAGTATTCTTTAAATCTTAACAGTTCCAAGATTCACAGCACCTTTTAATATTCAAAGCAGTCTTTAAACTGTGAGCCCCTATAAAATTAAAAAAAAAAGTATACCTCATTATATGATATCAAAAGGGAAACATCTACATTCTAAAAGATCCAGGAGAGAATAAGAAAGGACTAAACCAGAGCAACAGTAAAACTCTGCAAGACAACATAGATCCACATCACTCCAGTCAGGCCTCTGCAGCTTGGAGCATTGCAGGATGGGTTCCTCCCCTGTTTTATGCAACCCACATGACTTCATTTCACTCTTGAGATGACTCAACTTATTGCCTGCAATTGTCCATGATAGATGATCCTTGTTCCTGGCATCTATAACATCCTGTGGAACATTTTGGAGGTGGGCCATAGTTGGTGGAAGTAAATCTCTAATGGTAGTCTTTTGAAAGTTTTGTGGGATTCTTGACTCTGGGCCTCTTACCTCCACATTTTGGTCTATACCATTTGAACATTCTCTATTCCATGCTGCCACCTCCATTAACAGATTGAAATTCTGTCCCATATCTTGCATTGCTGATGGATTGAAACTATGAATCAATGAGCTAAAATAAATTCATAGCACCTTAAGTGACTTCTGCCAGGAATTTCTGTTGCAATGGTACAAACATAATTAACACAGAAGCTTGATAGGAAAGTATTTGTCCTTTTTTTTAAGGTTTCTTACTTAGAAACTATTATTCATTAATATGAGCTTAATTTCAAATTAGGCCCCCAAATCTTAACTTTCAGTTTGTAAAATTCTATCTTATAAGATTAACTATTTCTCTAGAGAAACACTGAAGTACATTATTTTTCTTCATCTCTAAATTATTTACTTTACCTATCAACATAGTTTTACTTTTAAAATTTATACCACATCAGTTCAGGAAATGTTTTAATGGTTGTCAGAATGTACCCATAAAACATAATATGAATGTTTAATTCTAAAGTCAAGTTTGATTTTTAGTACAAAGTAGCTTGTAAAGTATTATTTGTCCATTCTGTTTTCCAAGGATCTGTCTCTTGACTTATTTGTATTCTAATCTCCAGAAAGCACAGGTTAAAGAGAAGAAAAGGTGAAGTTTTAAATTCAGAAAACACAATAAAGCTGTTTACTGACAACTAAAATAAATAAATAAATAAAATAAATAAAGTTGTTTACTGACAACTGCTTTGCATTTTCTAGACAACGAAGCTCAATTCTATTGGGAGCTCCCAGAAGTTTAAAGAATAGAAGGCTAGGTAAGCTACCAGTTACAAAAATCAAACCCAGGCTCTCACTGATTGTCCATTTCTCCAGGAAATGAGTAGTACCCAGAATTTTTCAGCCAACACAGGAAATATCTAAGTAGAAAGCTCACAGAACCCATTAAAGAAAATCCAGGTGATCAAATATATCTGCAACTAACTAAAAAACTGAAAAGTGTCCATTCCACTGAAAGTTCATAACTAGGTCAAATAGACCACTGTGTCCTATCGAATTGGCCATTGTAGCTTCAGTTCCAATGAAACACTGTTATATGAATGGCCCTTCTCCCCACTGCCACACAAAGTCTTACTCATATTGAGACTCAAACTGTAAATAAGGCAGCACAAATTCTCTTCATGGGCCATTGAGAAGGGTGGTAAAAAGGGATAATTCTTCTTCTAGTCTATTGGATGCCAAACCAAAGTGAAACACAAGAAAATAACCCCAAATTTAAATGTAACATATTCTAAAGTAAATTGAATAAAATAAAATTTTAAGATAGATGCCTCAAAAATTGCCCTCATCCTGTGTCTTTAATGCAATCTACATTGAACTGGGACAGGAACTTCTATAGTAAGAAAGTAGATTCCATCATAATATACTCACTACTGATGCAGTAAAGTGAGTTCCCCATTCAAAGATGAAATGGTTTGGAATCTCAAGTTGCTATATACACATGTCTGTAATTTATTTATTAGAGACTAACATAAACATTGAAAACTCAATTATGAAACAAGCCTATGTTTAGATGCTGACTCAGTTACTGGTAAGAACAAAATGCTCTTCTGTAGGGCAGTGGGCTGTGAGAAGCAGCTGGGTGCTTGGTTGAGCATGAGTTTCGAACCCCGGAACCTTTATCGGAAGGCAGGAGTTCAGCTCTGCTCCCAGGCTCTGGTTCTTTTCACTTAGCTTCAGTCCTCCAACAACCCCTCCCACAGAGAGGCTTATGACCATCAGTCATGAGGAATGGTCCCTCAGGCTCTTCCACATGCAGATGAGGTATCTCTAAGCTCTCAGGTCAAGCCAATAGACATTATCTGCTGTCAGACCCTAATCCACCCCAAAACTGTATATAAAGGGCTCTATTTAGGCGAAGTAAAGGCGTGTGTTCAAGAATCATCCTGGTGTCTGAGAGTTTTTGTCACAAGCGCTGTAACACTTGGGAAGAGCTTTGCTCTCCCAGAACCTGCCTGGGACACCAAGCTGCCTCCTAGCCAGCTAGCCTGCTCCTTATCGGCCCAGCCCCAGCCTAGACCGGTTCAGTGTGGAGAGACAGGGGCAATACCTGGGAGAGACGGGTCAGCTACAGGGCGCCAGCGGCAGGGGCAGGCAATCTCCCCTCCTGCTCGCACTCTGTGTCCTTTGGCCTAGACCCCTCCCGCATCAGGCCGAGACAAAGACCTACAGACAGCGGAGACACAGGCCGGAGGCAGCATGGAGACAGTAGTGAGCCTTCCCTGCTCTCACCTTGTCCCCAGTCGGGAGATCGTCATGGGACACCCTCCAGAAATAGGAACCTACACTCTTCTACTTATTCACAGTTTTAAAAGCTCGGTGTAAGATTCAGAAGAGAGCTCAGTGGATAAGGTACTTGACTCGCAGGGACTTGAACTTAATCTTCTGAACTCAGGTAAATACAGCCAGGGATAGGTCAATGATATATCTAAGTGGGTAGAGGGGCTTACCATAGAGTTTGATGGCTTGAGTTTAATTCCTGGGAATACATGATGGATAAAGAGAATGGCTACCAAGGGCTCTTTTCAGCCTTGACATACTTGTTATGGTGCACACACATGCACACACACCCATACACACACACACATACACACACACACACACACACACACACAAACACACAAATAATGAAATATATTAATAAATCCAAGATGCAAAAACTGACAGACCCTGCCCCACAAAATGTGAGCAATGCTTAAAGAAAGACATGATTGACTTCCCTCATTCACAGATATATGGGAACATATGCATATATTCATGTACCTGCACACACATGTGGGTCTGCATAGACATGAACACATGGGCATACATGCATTCCCAAAAACATGAGCAACAGACTGATGCATTAATACCTCAAGCAGCTAAATTTTCTTAAGAAGACACCACATATACAGCTCAGTATGTTTCACTACTATGTGAGATATTCAGTGGAGTCAGTTGCTAAACCCACCAGACTGAGGAAGTTTCTGTATTGTTAAGATCACATACAGTAAGAAATGTATAAATGCATAAACCCACTGGAAGCATTTTTTTTGTCAAATTTACTAAATGGCTTCTCCACACTTTTGACTTGGTTGGCTATTGATAGAAATGAAGGGCTTTATGTAGCTTCTTTGGGTTCATCCACATTCCTGTCCTTTGTGTTTCTGGTCATTTTTTGAATGGTTTACCGGAAACCTGAACTTTTGTGCACATCTTTTTATACATCATTATCTGCAATTTTATCTCTTCATCTGAATCTTCCCCAACATTGCTCTGAAATGTATAAAAATAGGAGGAAAGATTTTTCAAACCAAGAAAAATCCCTTTACTCTTTATTATAGAAACACCAATAAACAGACTTTAAATAATTTACATTCCAAGACAGCATAAAAAATCATATATTCTTCTGAATTTCCTAGTCCATGGTATTTCTTTTACATTTGAAATCTCAATTAAACGTTTAATAATTTGCCTTATGTATTTCACTTGTACTCATACTCCGGGCTACAATCATCTGGATTTCCTAACTCATCATTTTCACATGTGAAAAAAAAATTTTTTTACTGTGGGTAAAAAAATGTGTGTCACTCATTAGATTCATCCTTTCTACCTCTATTCTGTTAGACTTTAAAGCTGTTATCAATCCTATTTTCACCCTGTGCACTTTTCCATTCTTAAGCTTTCAAATGCTATCAGAGTCAATCGGAGCAGAGCTATGAATTAAGTTAAAGAACAGTCAGTCCTTCGATATCATGATCTATTAATTCCTGTCCTCTCTAATCTCTCTACCTCATTTGGAGGATTACAGAGAGTCGATTTAAGCATGACATTATGTTTTAGTTATTGGATTTGAAATCAGGCCTACATTAAAGAGATTTTTTTCTTTCTTTTCTTGAAAGGTTAGAACACAATTGATAATTCAAAATCAAGCACCCCTGCATCACTGGAAAAGCTAGTAAGTGGTTCAGAAAGATATTGAAGCAATATGTGCTGGAATGCTTGAATAGGTACACATTTGAGACAGCTAGAAGAATGGCAAAAGTGTGATCAGAAATCTAAATATAGATGTAGGAGGAGGAGACAGACAAACACAGAAGAAATGAATATGTGATAAAGAAACAAAAGGAGATTAGCAAGATTGTGATTTTGTCACATTCTCACAACATTTTATATATGGATTACATTTACATGAGTCCAAGCATTTTTAGAAAAATGTGCATCTATACTGAAGATAGACAAACCCAGTTCCTCTTATGATTTCCTAAATATACAATGCTATTAAGATGTAAATAGCATTTCTATTTTATTAGGTATTAAAAGTTTTAAGATAATTTAAAAATATTCATAGACTATTTTACATAAATAATAAAAGCATGAAGTTACTTTTGGTATGCATTTTGGGGTCCAGCTGAAGTTTTGCATCCTCTGCTTCCTCCCTCTCTGGGTGCCCAGAAATCACTGTACATTGGGCTGGAAGGATGAAGTGCAACCCAGAAAGATTAGAGTTTTGCACAATCTCACTCCAGCTGGGAGTGAATGTCTGGGGCTCAAGAGGGTGGGAGGCTGTGCAAGGATCTTAGTGTTAAAGCTCTTTTAGGCAAAGGTCTTCTCTGATAATCTTCAATGAAACACCTCTGTAAGACAAACTTAACCTGTGAACATTTCTTTATTCCAGATAGGCTTATACATATATACTTTATTCAGAGTGAACTTTTGATCAAGGGTTATATAGTTTTGGGAAAGGGGGTGAGACTGTCCAGTGTGGGCAAATGGCAGTAGCTAAAAGCTAAGGTACTGAGATTCCTCATTAACAGGGGGAGATATTCCAGGAATCTCAGGTGTAGACCTGCTTGACATTCCTCAGGTAGGCAATATCAGTTCTAGGATTCTCAGGTAGAGAAGAGTAAGTTCGGTTGAAAAACTGAAGTGCATCATTGTGCACAAAACTGATGGCTTTGCAGTAATGTCAGACTTGAATGTTAGCAGCAGAGTTTCTCAAAAGATCTGTTAGGATCAAAGAAGCCATCTTCCAAAGATCCTAAGGAATAGTTGTATACTCAAATATCTTTCATTTTCCAAGATAGTCGATGAAAATTATTATTTCATTGCTTTTTTTCTAGTTACTTCAATATTTACCAACACAAACTTCTGCAGCCTGTGGGGTTTTTTCCCCTATAGCTCTGTGCCACTAATCAATGCATTTTTCTCCATCAGAAGAAGCTAAGGGGAATATTTATCCTGTCTTGCTTCCAGCACACCTGGTTTTTGTTTTCCTTCCCCTTGCTTAGTGAGAGGTTTCCTCCACAAAGGAAAAGGAAAAAAATCTTCTAAAGTTGCCATTGAAAGACAGGGGCAATTTCAAAGGCACCCACCTGCCCCAATTAAGTGAATAGTTTTTAATCATTAGAGAAAGAAACATATATTCCTGAGAAATGACTTTGTTAAACTTGAACAACGAAGGCAAGAGACACAGTGAAAGATTGGAACAAGGATTATAGAGCATAAGAATAGGAGGAAGCTTTATATTCTTAGCTCTAAGAAATTAGATACAAGTTAAAAAAACAAGGTTGTTAAAAAATTAGGAATCACTTGAACAGTAGAGGATGGGAGAGTTAAAAAGGATAGTACAAGAAGAAACAATAAGAAGACATTCAGAAGCTATAAATGATTGTAGGAAGAGTAGACAATAAAGCTATTTAATGCACTGGACCTGTGAGTTTAAGCAGGATGAAGGTTTTAAACAGCTATCTCTCCCTGACTCACTTCTCCATATCCATTCTGAAGTTAGCTCAGTCTAAGAGTGCATATTGTGCATTGTCTCCTGCCACTGCGCTCTGCAAGTACATGATTTGTAGCTGAAGGCAGTTATCAAATGAAGATCATTGCAGGGCAATTCTCAGGGCAGAAATTGGAAATCTCAAAGGAACTGTCTCTGGGAATGCCTAAGCTTCTTTTTAGGATAATAAGGCATTTGGTCTACAGTCATGACTCATAGCCCAGTTGGGAGTTTCCGATGGCTTGGCCTCACAGGAGTAAGATTTTAAGAGATTTTGATAGCTTGGAGGCTCAGGTCTTCATGACTAATGCATGCCATCTTGAACAAGCTGAAAGTAAATTTGCAAAGTCTAGGGAGCAGGCAGCATTTCAAATATGCAAACATCTATAGCCAGTGCTGCTGCAGGGAAAGCAAAATTTTAACCTGTACATACGATGCAAGATATCATGAATATTGTAAAGAGTCCTGAACTATACAAATCAACATCCACTGGACGGAATTGAAGCTGTGGTGACAAATGCAGGGCTATGGTTATGTTTACAGAGAGCTAAACTTGCTGCTATGGATTTGATGAAGCCATTTTCACCTAGCAGGGCAGTACATCAGCAGATGCAGAGAATAAAATGTTAAATAAGCTCAAGAGAGCATTGAACTCTTCAGGGTATTTCCTTCTGGAATGGAAATGACGTTATTTATAGAATTATTTCCTAAATTGAATTCTCTCATATAGGATTTTGAGTAAATGAAAATTAATATACTTTAACCACCAAATATCTAACAACTGTCTTCATTTTATTAACGTTTTTATGGAAAAAAAACTTGCTATGTACCATGATGACTTGCCTTGATTATCATCTTGAGATGATCTAGAACAGTGGTCCTTAACCTTTGGATTCTGGGACCAGTTAGTACAGTTTCCCATGCTGTGGTGACCTTCAAACATAAAAATATTTTCATTAATACTTCATAATTATAATTTTCTACTATTTTAAATTGTAAAGTAATTATCTGATATGCAGGAGATCTGCTATGTGACCTTGTGTAAGAGTCCTTCAACCCCAAAAAACATTATTATGTACAGATTAAGAAGAGCTGATGTAGAGTCTCAATGAGGGACTCATTTAATAAGGTTGGCTTGTGAGTGTGTCTGGGTGGGGTTGTCTTGATTGTATTAGATGATTTGAGAAGACCCAAACCATTGTGGGCAGTGTTAGTTTGAGACCGTATAAGAGTAGAGAGAGTGAGTTCAGCAGTAGGCATACAGGCTTTCATTTTTGTCTGATGCTCTTGATTGATTGTAATGTGATTGACTATTTTACATTCCTGCTGCCTTTACTTCTTTGCTCTAATGGACTATAACCTAGACTTATGAGCTAAGAAAACACTGTCCTCAGATGCTTTTACCAGGGCATTTTATCACAGCCACTGAAATAAATTGAGAGAAAAGCATGGTTCAACAAGACAAAAGAAAATAATGGTTCATCACCACTACAACCAGATGACTATGGAGGTGATAAAGATGGTTTTTCTTCATCACTCTGGCCTTTGTCTTGCCTTCATTTGAGAAGTATTCCTTCTGTTTCATAGAAAATGATAATCACCAATAAAAGGAGGAAAGATTGCCAGAACTCATTCATGACTGTCTGAATTATTGAGTAGCTGTTTCAGAAATGCCTATGTTCCCAGAAAGGCTATCCAATGGACTGGATGCTCTGCTTTCTGGTACTGTTTGGTTCTCATTGAAGAATAATAATAATAATAATAATAATAATAATAATAATAATAACAATAAATTTCTGAGTTTTGATATATCCAGTATTTTATACCTATTAATTTGCATCCAGTCCATGGAATGGCAGGTTCTGTTCTTAGGTGTCTTAGAGTTGAAGAGTGTTTTCATTTCATGTAATTTTAATTATCTCAGAGTATTTCTAGATAATAAATTCACAGAATAACAGAGAAATGATGGCTGTATTTTCACTGTCCTGGCTTTGGTTCTGAAAGCATAGTGCAATAAATGATCATGATGTGAGTATATATCCTAACTCAAGGACTCATTTCTGTTATTTGGTGAAAATTGTTTTATCCTACATCATAAATTTATGATTTTCTACAGTAAAAAAAATGTGCATAGAATCATTAATATTATTAGAATTTTAAAAATAGAAGTAAACCATCAATTAAATCTTTTCTCACTGGACTGTAAGTAATTCTATGCTTTACCATGTCATATTTTCCATTTCTACATTTTTTAGCATCTTTCATGTTCCTTCCTTTTTCACTTTAAATAAATCCAATATAGTCAGAGAAACTTTCCATAAGGAGAAGAAATACACATTTAGAGTGCAGATTTTCAATTGCCCAGATACACAAGAAAATGTAGTGAGAGAATTTAATAGCCAAAGAAATCTCAACTTACTTCTTTAAGCTACTATGTACTTGTCATTCATCCAGTCCTTGTTGTAATATATATATATTACATATCCTATTAAATATATATATATATCATATAATATATATATATATATCATATCCTATTAAATTTTTCTGTTTCAGTAGTTAGTTAAACGTGTTTAAATAAATTTCATGTTTATTAAATTCCCACATCATTCAATAATATGAAGAGCCTTTTCTATTTCTATTTTTTATCCATTTTATATTTTATATTATCTCATAGTTCTAGTTGTATAATATTGTTAATCAATCAAAGCTCAAAGTTTTAATCATAAATAATTATATGAATGACTCAGAGTATGTTGTAGTAAGACTGATGAACCTCAGGCCAGTCACCAGAAACTATGACTATGTTGAATTACATAAAAGAAGGTAAGTAACGTTGAAAATAGAATTAAAATTTCTAATCATTTGACTTTTAAGTGTACAAACTATTCTTTCTCATCAAGGTGAATCTAATGTATTATAAATGGCCTTGAAAATGGAAGAAAAAGGAAAAATTGTAGCAAAGATGAGATAGTGTGGTGTTTATGAGTCAGAGCACCTGTCAAAACAATTGAGGAAGCAGTTCTCTGCCAGCCTTCAACTTCATCTTGAATACCTATGTTTGAGTTCATATTTACAGAACTGTAAGAAAATATGTACTGTTTCAAGCCATATATTAAACATACAGTAATTAGAAAAAGGAAACTAAGTCAGGATGCACTGTTTGATCTGGAATCAAAGAAACATAGTATTGTTTTTACTGAAGAGTGGTCTTATTGACTGAGAAGACATGGTACTTGTGAAAATTATTGATTTCATGCAGCAGTGGAAACTGAGGATCTAACCCATGGTCCACTGGGAGACCTCTGTTACTCTCTTATCTGTTCATTTTGGCAATAGGTAATATGTGCTTTCTTTTTTTAGTTTTTTGAGGTAAATGGTTTCATTCATTCATTTATTCAATAAACACTTACTGAATATCTACTATATCTTCAACCTTATGCCAATCATAAGGGTAGGAAACAATGTCAGTTGGGCAGTTACTTTAAAATACTTCCCAGAAAGACAAGATGGTCAACATTCAAATAAGAATACTAGCAAATAATTCAGGTCCCAAGGATAACAATGGTGTTGGGCTGTAATTTTTAATGTTAAAATAACTTGAAACAGAAGAAAAGGGCTAAAAGTAAATGCATCAGCTATTTCCAGGTGTTAGCATGGTTAGTTCTAGTCATGACTTGTGAGTGTTTGTTATACTGTTATCTGTATTTTTCTTTTTCTTTTTTACTGGATATTTTATTTATTTACATTTCAGATATCATCCCTTTCCTCCATTTTCTCTCCCTAGAACCTGCCTGTACCATCCCACCTCCTTATTTTTGCTTTTATACCATTTTAAATACATGCAAGTATTAAGGTCAGTTCCAGGTTGAGGGACTAGAAATTGACTTTACATAGTGAGTATATGAATTTCAAGAATGCTGCTCTACTGAGCATTGATGCAGGAGATACTGTGTGGGGAAAAAAAGGCTTGGGGATCCCACAGTTCCTCCTGCCATGCTGTGGTGTGGGTACTTGGCTGGGAACGCTCTGGGTTCCTCCAGCTGGAAGTTGGGCCCGGCTGTTCATTAACTAAAAGCCTCTCCCTGGCTCCTCACGGTTCCTCATAGCGGCGCAGCCCCAACACACGAGGAAGCCCTTGGGTTTCCAACACCGGTTTATTCACATGGTGGATCGTGGATGGATCTGGATGCATACCCCCCAAACCCAGGATCAACCTGAGTTAAAAGGGGAGGGGAGAAGGGGGAGGGGCTGGGGAGGAATGTTTAATTGGCTCCACCTCTGGCCTTCAGGTACCTCATTAGTACATAAATCTCTCTAGGGCCTGTTCGCTCCCTCCACCTGTGTACATGACTGACGGGTGGAGGTGGAATGGAGATTAGACCTCGTGTTTGGCCCAACAATACTGTTGATAAAATTACCCATGGCCTGAGGTCAGTATTTCTATTTTGGCCAAGCTTCAAGAACAGCATATATAGTTTGATCATATATAGCCCTTTTTGTCCTGGGAATACTTTTATTCCTGCCTATCATGTTAAAGTTTGTCTTTAACAACATCAATATGTTGGCAGACAAACTACATGGCATTAACCTGAAAATGAACCCCAAGACAGAGTTATTAAATTAACAGTCTGCAAGCCAAGGACAGGTAAGATTCTGCACCGAACCTAACCAATTTAAGACAGAGGTGAATTGCTTTTGATAATGCATATTCCAAGATGGGTAAGAAAGGCATTTTTGTCAGAACAACCTAAGACAGGCTCAGTCTTGTTAATGAAATAAAAATTGGGGAGAGGCAGAGAGCCTTTGGGGGTACTTGACAAAAGTCTGACATTGGCCAAGGACAAGGAAATGGGCTGCTTGGCAAGAATCTGATATTAGGCTAGAAAAAAATTAATTTCAGACAGGAATCTAAATTTTTGGCTAGAACAAGGAATTAGGCTTCAGACATGCAAATGAATGACTTTGGGTTAGGACAGGGAAGTTGGCTCAGATATTTTGGTCATCCTGATAAGCCTTTAAAAACAGTGATCACAGGAATATTCACAGAATTTTGTTTATTACCTTACTTGTTCTTTGACTATTTGCATTTATTGTCTTGCTTGTTCCTTGACTATGTGCTTTCCTCTTAAAGACCACATTTCCAAAATAAAATAAACAATATTTTTCAAAAAGGTATGGTTAGTATTGATTTATATACTGATTAAAAAGCTGAGAGAAAAGCAGATAATAATCTAAACTAAAATGTTTAATCAGAAATAATTTCTATTATGATATAAAATTTATTATAAAAATTGCACATAGTACAAATATAGCTGTATAAAAATTTATAGTTACCAGTATGTAATCATTATCATTCTATATAGTAGCTAATATAATTTACAGACTCTGTGTATAAAGAAATTGGAATATATCACATGTAAGAATATATGCCATTATCAAATGAATATCAAGCCTACATAATAGCATTTTTCTGCTGAGTATATTTCTTGCATGTTTTTGCCTAGACATAATGTTTTCACACTTTGAGATGATTTTAGAAAGAACAATTAAAACAGTTGAGTTTTGTGATATTCATGAAGATACCTTATAATGTAAGACCATTAAGTCAACTGTTCTATATATTTCATTCATAGAGTACTTCAAAATTTTATATACTTCAATTTCTAACTCGGATGTTTACATTAAGTATAATGTAAACCTAAAACATTTAATAAAAAAGACATTTGCCCTTCATGGAGTAATTCTAAGATAATATAAATAGTCCTGTGTCTTCTTAATTTTGGATCAAAGTGTCTGTTATAAGAAGAATAAATGCAGCAAATTGTGTCTTTGAGTAAACCAACTGATTTTATTTTCCTACTCTGTACAAATATTCAAAATTATTTGTTAGATAGTTTGGATGTCTAATTTATCAAAGCTGAACTTTTTAAGGTTGAAATACATACTTTTATGAGAAGTATGCACATGAATATAACTGTGCTATAGATATCACTTGATAAAGTTTTTGCTGAATGCTGTTCAATTTTCAATTTAACTGTATGAATTAGATGCCAAAGGAGAAGATGCAAATCTCCATAATTTCCTATTGAAAGGTAGTTATATTCTGTATTTTGCCACATGTATTTGCATTTTTAGAGCTTGTGTTGGTATAATCATAACATCATAACTCCTTTAATTAACAAAATGTTTTAAAAGACATTTGGATTATTTTCTTTAAAAAAGAAAATCTATTGTAAACAACAGTTTAAAAAGTCTGGCAGATAGATCTTCATCCTCACCAAGAGACTTGTTTATGACTAGACTGTGGAAGTGCAACTTTTAAGGCAGAGAAAATTTGCAATTTACAAATGTAATGTTAATTCCAAACTAACTGCCAGAAACATTTGTGCATGTTCATATGCATATAAATCCAAGAACATTAAATATCAGCATTGATTTTTCTTCTGCCTTATTTTCTCATTTGTATAATATCTCTCTTGTCAATCTTTCTATTGAGATTTTTCTTGCTTCTTGTTTGTAATTTTAACACTAATGCAAACTCCAAATATTTTCTAAATAATCAAATATGAAGTATAGTTGGTAAAACTATAGACTAAAATATAGACCAAAACATAAACTAAAATATAGTTAAAAACATAAAATATATGTTATGTTATAGTTTAAAACATAAAATATAGACCAAAACATAGACTAAAATCTGGGATGAATAAATTTGACGATACTGGAAAGCAAACATTTTACAAGGTGGGTGACTTCAAAATTCACCAATTAGATAGCTAAGAAGAAACCATGGGAGAACAGAACAGTCTGAGAAAATCCAGAGTGCATTCACATTGTGAAAAATGTTCCTATCAATGAACGTTCATGTGACAGCAGAACTGTAGGAAGGTAAAGTATTGACCTAGAAGAGATCACCCTCCTCCAAAGTTTACAAAACATTTTAATCATAGAAATAAGAGAGGGAGAAGGAGGCAGGAGGGGGAAGAAAGAAGTGAAGAAGGAGAAGGAGGAAAAAGAGGAGGAGAAGGAGGAAGAGGAAGAGGAAGAGGAAGTAGAGAAAAAGGAGGAAGAAGAAGAGGAAGGGGAGGGAAGGAGAAGGAGAAAAATGAGAGAGACAGAGACAGAGTCAGAGGGAGACATGAAAGGGGCAGGGGGGTAAAGGGGTCCTAATCATTCTAGAGGCAAAGTTTCTTCCAGTGTGGCTAAAACTGAAGCCTTAAGCAAGGTCACATAAGATTTTCTCATATGTGGCTATCACAATTTTACTAGACATAGGAGAAAAACTTTGAAAAGTGTCAGAAACATAAGCTGGAGTCAACCACCTTCATCTATATTAGTCCAGCACATAGGTAGGTTAGCACCTGTAACCCACTACTAGATCATAGTGAAACAATAGCAAAATAAATTCAAATTTATTCATAAGTCATAGAGATTGAATACCACAGTATGGAAAGATAAATATGCCTTCAAAGAAATCAGGTGGGGAATTTAAAAATATATATACAATCAAATGAAATAACAAAAAACTCTGCTACACAATTAAAACAGTTCTAAGATGGGAATTAATAGATAAGGTTAAAATGAAGTCATTTCTGAATTCTTTCAGATATTTAAAGAATTAACACTAATAGTTATAACCTTGTCCATTTACTACACAGGGAAGATGTACCACTAAGTGTATTTGTTACACAAAGTCTTTATTCTTCCTGATGTAAAATTGCATAAGGACACTCAAAGAGAATACTATAGCCCAATGTCCTTGACAAACAGGAATTGTCAATAAAATACTTGAAAATCAAATTCAACAACACATTAAAAAATCATTCACTATGATCATGCTGACTTCATATCATAGATACCAGGACGGTTCAGTATATGTTTGTCAATAAATACAATCCACCTTATGACTAGAGTCAAGGACAGAAATCACAAGATCAGCAGAAAAGCACCCTTTACAAAAGCTTAACACCACTTCATGTTAAAATTCTCAAAGAAATAAAGATTACAAAAAAACATATGAAGTTTACATGACTAACCTATAGCCAAAATTTTAATAGATGAAGAAAAACTAAAACTTTTTCCATTAAAGTCAGGTAGAGACAAAGGGCTTCACATTTCTCCATCAATGTATAAAGGTTTCATAAAATTAAAAAAGGGTTTGCACAGCGCTGGAGTCACATTTAATAGTCTTTGATGTTTTAGGTAGAACAAATAAGAAAGGAAAAGAAATTAATACACATAAAAGAGTAAGAAAATAATTTACTACTATTTTCAGATATGATTATAAGAGACACAAGAGATTCCATTAAAAGTTTTGAAGGTAATATACACTTAGGAAAGATGCAGGAGTAAAACAACATTCAGAACCAGTATCTATCTATTTGTCAGAAATTAAAATTTTAAAAAAGATATTATAAAAGCAACCTGAATTCACAATAGCTTCAAAATAAAATGCCTACAGTGAACCCCAGCCAGGGAAGTAAAAGACTTCTTTAATCAAAATTTTCAAACACTGAGAAAATTCATTAAAGAAGACAATAGAAGATAGATACATTTCCTATGCTCATGGGTCTTCAAAATTAACACAGTGAAAATGACTATGTTGCCAAAAGTGGCACATAAATTCAACGAATCCCTTCAAAATTGGAGGTACATACTTCACAGTAGTAGAAAAAAAACAATCCTAATATTCTTTCAGAATAACAAAAGAATCAGATATTCAAATAACTACAAATCTGTGTAGGATACAGGACATGTATACACAACTTGAGAAAGTGCATTTTAATGTGTGTGTTTGTGTGTGTGTGTATACTATGCTTTCATTGTTTACTGTTCTGGGTTTTATAAAAAAATATTTTGAAATGTATCTCATGTATTTTGACAATACATAGTATAGAGTTCATCTCTATACTATTCCCTTTAATCTATTCTTCTACCTCTTCCTCTAGCCTCCTTCTTTCTCTCAATCTTTGTTTTGCTTTTATGTCAAATATGTAAATTCTACTGATTCATATGTTTTATCTCAGAACTGTTTGATCTACTTTATTATTTTAGGCTTATTTGCATTAATTATAAGTGTGTGTGTGTGTGTGTGTGTGTGTGTGTGTGTGTGTGTGTGTGTGTTTGCAGGGATTATGTGAACATGAGTGCTGATTCTTGTAGAGAACAGAAGTGATGTATCCCCTTGAAACTGGACTTACTGGTGGTTGTGAGCCACCTGGTTAGAAAAATGTAATATTTTTATGAACTTAATTTTTATGTCCTTTCTAAAATTCCATAGATTTTTTTCAGTACCAGAAGCAATCCTTCTGTGAATGAATCAAAGCACAAATACTTAGCAAAAGAACAAACCCTACAGCTCTACGTTTTGCCACTTACTTATCCTGAACTTCTACCCACAACACATGCTCCTGCAGTGAACCTGTGGTCCTCCATCCTGGTTAGAGCTTGCTGACCTTGCATCCAAGGCTTTGATGATAGCTTCCTTTTTCTGCAGGTAATTGCAATATACACAATTGCTCAATCTGCTGCCACTCACCTCCAAACCCACAAGCTAGATTAGTGACATCCCAAGACAACCTGATCCATTGTCATCCTCCTCCAGAGGCCAAGCCTGCTATGCTCACAGAAAAATACTCTCTTTTTTAAGCTAGGTTTCCACAGCAAAGGACATAATATTTTCACCACGAAGAGGAAGGTTGGTGGGAATATAGCCATTTAAGAAACAAAGAAAACAGAGTAGTCATATATTAAACCATCTTAGCCTTTTCTATATATACCCAGGCCTTGAGCTCTAATTTGTTACAAAGGAATGGGGGCCTTCTCCCCTCTTCTACTGCTTGTATTATAACCAACCCCTCCAGTCTACTCTAGCACAAGGAAAATCATATCCTATCATAGCAGCTCACTTTAAGTTTGACTTTGGCCATAGGTAAAGGCCTCTAGTTCCTTGGTCAGGATTAACCTCTCCAAATTTAGACTTTTCTCTAAGATGTTCCTGATGACCTAGTGGTCTGTGTAGAGAGGCATTAATATGCAAAAGGTAAGAATTCAAATTTTGTCATGTGAAACCGTCTGTACTACTGCCTAACTTATTATTTGCTAGTTTATAAATATATAAAATTAGTAGTAATAACTGCATATTGTCCCACAGGATAGAGTGATATATCCATTTATTTACCACTAAGAATTAACTCATTGGCCCATTGGCCCGGATACTGGCGGCTAGAGCAGTCTCCCAGCCAATCTGCTCCCCTCTGGAAACTGAGTCCAGAGGCAACCTAGGGAAGTCACGGACCTCCCGCAGAGCAGCAGGTAGGAGAACGCACACACTGCCCTAGGCCTTAGAAGCACAACTAGCAGTAGGGAGCCCCCAGCAGTAGGGAGCATCCAGACCCTGCCCCTGCAGAGAGCCACTCCCCTTCCACCCCTGGCCTGGATACCAGTGGTTGGAGCAGTTTCCCAGCCAATCTGTTCCCGCCTGGAAATTGAGTCAGGAGGCACCCTAGGGAGGTCCAGACTGCAGAGCTGCAGAGGTACCCAAGAGAGGTCAAGGACCTCAGAGCTGCAGGCATTCTAGAGAGGACACAGCCCACAGAGCTGCAGAGGAGGGGACACCATATCCTGAAGCATCCTAGGAGCAACTACATTCAGAGCAGCAAACACCTAGCTGGTCTACTATCATGGAGACACCATATCCTGAAATATCCTAGAGAAGCCACTGTACCCAAAGCAGCTGGAGCTCAGGATCATAGAGTCATCCGGACCCCAGGAGTTCTGACACAACCAAGATAAAGGGAAGGTAGACTCCAATCAAAACCAGTGAGTGCAAGTAGCACTACAGCTAACCAAATGGCGAAAGGCAAACATAAGAATGTAAACAACAGAAACCAAAGTTACTTGGCATCACCAGAACCCAGTTCCCCCACCATAGCAAGTCCTGAACACCACATCACACCAGAAAAGCAGGACTCAGAATTAAAATCACTTCTCATGATGATGATGGAGGACTTTTAAAAGGACATAAACAACACTCTCAAAGAATTTGAGGAGAACACGGGTAAACAGGTAGAAGCCCTTAAAGAAATGCAAGAAAACACAACCAAACAGGTGAAGGAATTACACAAAACAGTCCAGGATCTAAAAATTGAAGTAGAAACAATAAAGAAATCTCAAAGGGAGACTACCATGGAGATAGAAAACCTAGGAAAAAGATCAGGAGTCATAGACACAAGCATCACCAACAGAATACAAGAGATAGAAGAAAGAATTTCATGTGCAGAAGATACCATGGAAAACATAGACACATTGGTCAAAGAAAATGTGAAATGTAAAAAGTTCTTCACATAAAACATCCAGGAAATATAGGACACAATGAGAAGACCAAACCTAAGGATAATAGGTATAGATGAAGGTGAAGACTCCCAACTTAAAGGACCAGTAAATATCCTCAACAAAATTATAGAGGAAAACTTCCCTAACCTAAAGAAAGAGATGTCCTTACATATACAAGAAGCCTACAGAACCCCAAATAGACTAGACCAAAAAAAGAAACACCTCCTGTCACATAATAATCAAAACATCAAATATACAAAAAAAAAGTGAAGATACTAAAAGCAGTAAGGGAGAAAGGCAAAGTAACATATAAAGGCAGACCTATAAGAATTACACCAGATTTTTCACCAGAGACTATAAAAGCCAGAAGATCCTGGACTGATATCATACAGGCCCTAAGAGAACACAAATGCCAGCCCAGACTACTATACCCAGCAAAACTCTCAATCACTATTGATGGAGAGACCAAGATATTCCATGAAAAATCCAAATTTACACAATATCTTACCACAAATCCAGCACTTCAAAGGATAATTGGTGGAAAACTTCAACACAAGGTGGGGAACTACAACCTAGAAAAAGGAAGAAAGTAATCTTCCAACAACTCTAAAAAAAGGTAGCTATACAAACATAACTCCACTGCCAATAACAAAAATAACAGGAAACAACATTCATTTTTCCTTAATATCTCTTAATATCAATGGACTCAATTCTCCAATAAAAAGACATAGACTATCAGATTGGATACATAAATAGGACCCAACATTTTGCTGCATACAGGAATCGCACCTTTGTGAAAATGACAGACACTACCTCAGAGTAAAAAGTTGAAAAACAATCTTCCAAGCAAATGGCCCCAAGAAACAAGCTGGAGTAGCGATTCTAATATAAAATAAAATCGTTTTTCAACCAAAGTAATCAAAAAAGATAAAGAAGGATACTTCATATTCATCAAAGGAAAAATGTACCAAGAGGAACTTGCAATTCTGAACATCTATGCTCCAAATGCAAGGGCACCCATATACATAAAAGAAACTTTACTATAGCTTAAAGCATACATTGCACCTCATACAATAATAGTGGGAGATTTCAACACCCTACTCTCAGCTATGGACAGATCATGGAAACAGAAACTAAACTGAGAAACAATGAAACTAACAGAAGTTATGAACCAATTGGACTTAACTGACATCTATAGAACATTTCATCCTAAAACAAGAGAATATACCGTTTTCTCAGCACCTCATGGTACCTTCTCCAAAATAGATCATATAATTGGTCACAAAACAGGCCTCAACAGATACAGAAAGATTGAAATAATCCCTTGTACCCTATTAGACTACCATGGACTAAGATTCATCTTTGACATGGACAAAAACAACGGAAAGCCCACATACATGTGGAAACTGAACAATGCTCTACTCAATGATAACTTGGTCAAGGAAGAAATAAAGAAAGAAATTAAAGACTTTTTAGAATTAAATGAAATGAGGACACATCATTTCAAAATTTGTGGGACTCATTGAAAGCAGTACTAAGAGGAAAAATCATAGCTCTAAGTTCCCATAAAAAGAAAATGGAAAGAGCATACATTAATTACTTGACAGCACACCTGAAAGCTTTAGAACAAAAAGAAGCTATATACCCAAGAGGAGTAGATGGCAGAAAATAATCAATCTCAGGGCTGAAATCAACCAAGTTGAAACAGAAAGAACAGAACAAAATATCAACAAAACCAGGAGCTGGTTCTTTGAGAAAATCAACACAATAGACAAACACTTAGCCAGACTAATGAAAGGGAGCAGAGACGGTACTCAAATTAATAAAATCAGAACTGAAAAGGGAGACATACAACAGAAACAGAGGAAATGAAAACAATCATCAGATCCTACTACAAAGGCTTATACTCAACAAAATTGGAAAATCTGGATGAAATGGACAATTTTCTAGATAGATACCAGGTACCAAAGTTAAAGGACAAGCAGATAAACCATCTAAACAGTTGCATAACCCCTAAAGAAATAGAAGCAGTCATTGAAAATCTACCCACCAAAAAATGTCCTGGGCCAGATGGTTTTAATGCAGAATTCTATCAGACCTTCCAGGAAGACATAATACCAATTCTCTTAAAACTATTCCACAGAATAGAAACAGAAGGAACAATACCAAATTCATTCTATGAAGCTACAATTATGCTCATACCTAAGCCTCACAAAGACCCAACAAATAAAGAGAATTACAGCAAAAAAAGCCCAGGATATCAAGAATTTTTCTCAACAAAAGAACTTCTGGGGGAATCACCATCCCTGACCTCAAACTATACTACAGGACAATAGTAATAAAAACTGCATGGTATTGGTACAGTGACAGTCATGAAGATCAATGGAATAGAATTGAAGATCCAGAAATGAGCCCACATACCTATGGTCACTTGATCTTTGACAAAGGAGCTAAAACCATCCAGTGGAAAAAGGACAGCATTTTTAGCAAATGGTGCTGGTTCAACTGGAGGTCAACATGTAGAAGGATGCAAATCAATCCATTCATATCTCCTTGTACAAAGCTCAAATCCAAGTGGATAAAAGACCTTCACTTAAAACCAGATACACTGAAACTAATAGAACAGAAGGCAGGAAAGACCCTCGAATACCTAGTCACAGGGGAAAAGTTCCTGAACAGAACATCAATGGCTTATGCTTTAAGATCAAAAACTGACAAAAGGGACCTCATAAAATTGCAAAGCTTCTGTAAGGCAAAGGATATTGTCAATAAGACAAAACAGCAACCAACAGATTGGGAAAAGATCTTAACCAATCCTACATCTGATAGAGGGTTAATATCTAAGATATACAAAGAACTCAAGAAATTATACTCCAGACAACCATATAACCCTATTAAAAATGGGGTACAGAGCTAAACAAAGAATTCTCAACAGAGGAAACTCGAATAGCCGAGAAGCACCTTAAGAGTTGCTCAACATCCTTAGTCATCAGGGAAATGCAAATCAAAACAACCCTGAGATACCACCTCACACCCGTCAGAATGGCTAAGATCAAAAATTCAGGTGATAGTAGATGCTGGCGATGATGCAGAGAAAGAGGAACACTCCTCCATTGTTGGTGGGTTTGCAAGCTGGTACAACCACTCTGGAAATCAGTCTGGCAGTTCCTCAGAAAACTGGACATAGCATTACCTGAAGATCCAGCTACACCACTCCTGGGCATATACCCAGAAGATGATCCAACATATAATAAGGACATATGCTCCACTATGTTCATAGCAGCCTTATTTATAATAGCCAGAAGCTGGAAAGAACCAAGATGTCCCTCCACAAAGGAATGGATACAAAAAATGTGGTACATCTACACAATGAAGTATTACTCAGCTATTAAAAATAATGAATTCTAGAAATTTTTATGTAAATGGATGGATCTAGAAATCATCATCCCGAGTGAGTTAACCCAATCACAAAAGAACACACATGGTATTTACTCACTGTTAAGTGGATGTTAGCCCAAAAGCTTGGAATAGTGAAGACTCAATCCGCAGACCACATGAATCTCATGAAGAAGACCAAGAGGGGGTGCCTCAGTTCTATTTAGAACGAGTTACAAAAATACTCAAGGGAGCAAATATAGAAACAAAACATGGTATAGAAACTGAAGGAGGGGCCACCAGAAGACCATTCCAACTGGGTATTTGTCCCATGTACAATCACCTAAGCTAGACACTGATGTGGATGGCTGGAAGTGCATGCTGTCAAGAATATGATATAGCTGTCTACCAAAGACTAACATTCAGAGGAGGATGCTCACAGTTAACCACTGATATGATCAATGGTTTCCCAATGGAGAACTTAGAGAGAAGACTGAAAGAGCAGAAAGGGTTTGTGATCCCAGGAGAAAAGCAACAATACCAAACAACCAGAGCCCCCCAGAGTCTAAACTACCAGACTGGGAGCACATAGGGAGGGACTCATGACTCCAGCAGTATATGTAGGGGGGAGGATGGCCTTGTCGAGCATGGGTGGGAGAGGAGTTTCTTGGTCCCATAAAAAACGAACACAGAGTGGGGGGGTGTGAGTGTGGGGAGGGAGTAGTGGGGGGGTAGGTGCAGGCACTGCCTCATAGAAGCATGAGCAGTGGGGATGGGCTAGGAGGTTTCTGGGTGGTGGGAGGAAGTGGGGTAAGGGGGTAAAATCTGAAAGATAAATATAATGCCCAATTCAAAAAAAAAAGAGAGATGGAAAAAAAGAGGGGAAAAGGAGAAAAAAGAGAGAAAAAAGAAAAAAGAAAGAAAAATAGGAGATTTAATAACACAAAAGGAAGGATTTAGAAATTTAGGAGGTAGTTTTGTTAATGGAAACAGCATCATAGAAACTGGAAAATCACACCCTTATAGAAGCACAAGGAGGGGGGATGGGATAAGGGATAAAATTTGAAATGTAAATATTACAACCAATTTTAAAAAGGGAAAAAAAGAAAAGTTGTTAGAACCAACAGCTTTAAAAAAATGTCAGCCCTCTAGGATAAATTTTTTTTTTCTTGATAGTAAAACTTGTTCTGAGAATTATATTTTGCAGAATACACAGCCTTCGTGTATCTACTCATCAAGCATACTGAGCAGACCTGCCCAAACTTCCAATGTCCTGGAATTCCATCTGGATGCAGTGAAGACACAGCTTCAAAGGCTTATCAACTTACTCTTCCCCCCACCCCTCTTCTAATATCTTGATGCCCTTAATCAGCTTGAAGATGTTAATGAAGAGTCAGGGCCCCTATTCCCTGGGCTTGGGGACTAAGGTGGTTAATACTGATCTGTCTTTCTAGGGAAAAGTAGTAGTTTTGTTGGAACTGGTAGGATTAGCTAGGACTTATTGCATAGCCATAACCTATTGGTAGAAATCAGTATAATATCAAGATGAAGTTATAATTTCTTAAATGGTACAAAATTTACTTTGATTTCAAATTTAAGGTTTTCATTGATATGAGCTTCTTGTTGATAGAAAAGTGAGATGAATATTGATACTCTCATTGGGCATATTGGGAATATTGATACTCTCATACTCACATTTAGGAATACAAGGCTTAGACCCAGTCCTTCTTTAACTTTTTAAACTGATTTGGGACCTTTAGCCTATGAGTTAAGGGACTATAGCAAATTCATGGACTTGAGTTTATTGTTAGGGTATTTTCCATATTTTATTTAGAGAAAGCTGAGAGGAGTTAACAGACAACAGTCCAGGTTACCTTACATGGATAGTTGGTTTTCAAAATGTCAGAAGTCCATTAAATTGACGTTACAAATATTTCTATATTAATGTTCATTTTGATTAGACACCTGTCAGCTCCAGACAGCTTCCTGTCGTGGATTCTAAGAAGAAATGAAGCATCCTTGGAGTTACTCCAGTTGTGAGGTAACAGCCACTAGGCAAAAATTGCCTCTTTCCATCTACAGACAAATTACTGTCCAGAAAAGGACACACTTGCAGAATAGTCGACTGATTATATCTGCCTAGACAGAGTAATCAGCCCTTAATTATTCTGCATTACTAAGGTCTGTCAGATGCTCTGGGCCAGAAGGCTGAAGATTTGATGCTCCAACGTTCGGTAGTATAGGGGCTTTTCATGTGTTCAGCGGTCTCTATAAATTGGCTAAGTTTTAGAAGCTATGTTTAGTGCTTCCCATAATTTCAGTTAACTCAGTCATTCTGGATTTCTGACATGGTTGAAGACCTATAGTCTCATAGCCAATCCTGGCTATTTACTTTGAGTACAAAGATCTGAGTGGATGGTTTTCAGCTGACATTCATTCTAAAGTCAAGAAAAAAGCCAGGTTGAACACTAAGTGTTTTAGTTAGGAGAGATGACAGAGGTTCCGGTTAGTCAACAAAATGATGGACTGGGTATTAGGACTATCTTGTACCTCACTGGTACAATTAGGAATAATTATGCTCTAATTGCATTTTGAGAGAAAAGTTTTATTTTTAACAGGAAGGGTGAAGCTAGGTGATGAGAGAGAGAAAGAGAGAGAAAGAGACGGGGTGCATGGAGGGAGATGTTCATGTGTCTCGACCAGTCAAAGATAGTTTATATATCTAGGTTGGGTATTGGGTTACACTTCTGATTGAGCACTACCAAACTTATAAAGCCTTTTATTAACATTTTTTAAAAATGTATAAAAGCAAAAAGGAAAAGGGGGCATGGGATAGGGGTTTTCTAGGGAGGGGAAAATGGATGGCATCTGAAATGTAAATAAAATATAAAAAAAACTAAAAAATAAAAATAAGTAAATAAAAGCTATCCCCAGCTTTGGCTTGGGGTTCATCTTGTCTATGTATAGGGGAACCCCAGTATACTGGCTAACATCTTATCATCAATAAACCTCATGTTATTGCAGTGAACAAAAAAGAATTAACTCATTTTTAAGTGTGAATATTTGATAGTTCCATATTAATAGGCTTTATCTTCTTTTTAGTTCTTGACTTTAAAAAAAACCCACAATTTTAGAAATGTGAGTTTGCACATGTGAATCCCTGTTGATGAGGACATTTCAGCTTTAAAAGGGTTGGTTTTGAATTTTGTGAACCTGTGGAACTGCCCTCAACCAAAGATCCTTCTGCTTACCTTCCAATTAACATGCAGTTGTTTGCCAAGAAACACTTGAAAATTAGTACCTCAGTAAAGCCTTAGTTTGCATTTCTCTTATTATGCAATTATTTTCATATTTAACAGATATTTATAATTTTTATAAGCTATTGTCTATGCTCCTGTCTGTTGTGCTGAACTCTTTGCTTCTTATTATCTATAGCCTCATTACTTGAGAAACTTACAAATTTAGCTCAAATTAAATATTCAAAAGCTTCATAGTTCATTATTCTAAATTTTAAAGTGTAATGGACCAATTATTTGAATCAATTTTTCATATTTCTACAAGATAAATTTGTTGGTACTCAAGATATTTTTGACATTTGTGGCCTGAGAAAAATTCACATTCTTCCCTTTGGATAATTTAAATAATTTCATACTTATAGTGTGAGAATTTTTTCTTATATAATGTAGTTGCCAATTAACATTTCTGGCAAAGGTGAAAATTCTATAAATCTTTCCTACTTTTAACCTCTCCAACTTTCTAAAACTTTTAATGAATTCCTTTAATCTCTTTCACCTGCTATACCTTTGCTTATGCAAAAGGCTGTTATGCATTCCTTAATATTTGATGGTCTTGAGTAGCTGAATTCTCCTTTCCTTTAGATCTTCTGCATCTACTGTTTTATTACTAGCCAATCATGAAAAACAGTGAGGTTGGGTAACAATGATCAATTACCACCTGCATTAGAATAAAAGCAAAGTGAACTTTCTCCCAGGCCTGTGCTTGCCAGCCTGGTTTGTGTCCTGGCACATTTTTTTTTTCTTTCAAAAAGAAATTGCTTTGCCAACCTAACTTTGTTTTGTTTTTATATTACTTTGTGAAGCATTGCAAATATTTTTTTCTGTATTTCTAACACTAACAATAATGTTTTAATATCATTTGAATACACATATTCTACAATATGTATAAAGTATATAAGCTATACCTATGAGATACATATTTATGTTATAAAGGATCACATGTGATACTTAATGGTTAATGAGAAAGCATTCCAAATTAGAATCTTAGTGAGTAGACTAACATGAAATTTTAAGCATAGAGTTAGGCTAAAATGAGATTCTATATCTAGATGTGACTATATCTACAAATTTATCTTTCTATTAATAATTTTTAAAGTGTAAATATGGATTTTACTTCTCAACATTTTAGAAAAATCCTTCTTTTCTTCTACTATTAGGAGTGTTTGTTTGTTTGTTTGTTTGTCTGTTTTCATCCCTGGCTAAAGTTTCCATTAGTTCTTGGAGGACTGTGTGCTGATTGTATTGTATGCTAATATTATATTTAGGTTTTTTTTTATCAGATCTTACTTTGATTCCTGTGATATTGCAGCCTTGCTCTGAATATCAAATCATGTTTTTTCCATGTACATAAATGAGAATAAAGACAATCCCCTCTCCCAACAAAACCAGAAAAAACCCTGAGAAAACAACAGTCTCCTTGATGTTGGCTCAGCTGTGAATGGATATTGGTCCTATATACTCGCTGTCTAGTTTAGTACCATTCTCTACCTTTAAGTAGGTATTTCAAAAGTAATGTTTTAGAGTTTCTATTTTGCTAGAAAACTAACTAACTTTTAATTTTTTAAAGCTATGCTCCCATCCCAAAGCAATTAACAGTAACACTTTCTTCTTCATTCCTCTATTTATATTCACCGTATGCCTTTTGAACCAGCACATTTCTCTTTTCTCCTCCTCTCCTTCATTAGTTCTCTCTCATTTCCTATAATGTATCACATTCTGTCTTGAAATTTTACTTCTAATTTTTCTTCCTTATCGTCAACATTTAAAGCAACAAGTATGATCTGAAAATGAAAGTTGGATCATGTCTTTTTTTTTGATCACCTCACCTTTCTTTTTGATGTATGCCATGTTTCCATAATTACCATCACTCATGTACTACCATTGATGGAGCCCACTCTCGTCGTCCGCTCATACAATATTGTACCACCAGGACATTACACTCTATCACAGCACCTCGTTCTCCTTACTGTATTGTTTTCAGCTTCTTAGAGCTCATTGATGTCCATATTCTCTGAGGTCCTAATCCCATTTCAGTTACATTATAGGCTATCTCTGCTACTATTTAGCTGGCTAATAGCAATTGAAACTTTAAATCTAGAATTATCGGCATCATTAAGAAAAGAAAGGTCTAACCCAACCTTTGATAGTAATTTTAGTACTTTCTGAAGGAACTAAATGAATCTTATTAACAAATTCATACTAAATTGTATAGCTATCATTTAAAGTAAAAGCAAACATAAAACAAAGCAAATAGAATTTCCCTTAGACAACAGCAAGGGAGAGGAGAACTGTTCATAGGTATGAACATGTTTTAGATCAACATGGATTGTTCAAGCAAAGCTTTACATAATTTTTTCCCAAAAGTTTTAGCCTTGATGGTGAGGACCCCCAAACTCAGGAGACCCTTCCTCAAGCCTCCGGATCGCGACCACCCAAAAATCACAAGAAACCATACCTGGATGCAATCAGCAGAGGTTTATTATGGGAGGAGCCGGCGGTCAAAAACGACAAGCTCTTTAGCTCCAAGAGCAGGGTTTTTGGCCCTGAGTGATGGGTACCGGGGTCTTTTAAAGAGCAAAACCACAAACCAGGGGAGTGGGGAGGGGGTAAGAGGTTGCCAAGGATACATAACATGAGAATAGTGATACATTCCAAAGAAACCCACCCTAAAAGGTTAATGGCCATAAAAATTACCCAGTACAATCATTTTCTCAAAAATGTGGTTTCACCAAGTCACTGCCCTACCTTGTCATTTATCAACTATTTATTCTCACTAGCTCCAGCTGTAAAGCCATAGTCCTGTCATTGTGTTTTTACCACCTGAATGACTTTCACTCCTTACAGCCAGTTCCTGGAACTGGCCTGGCTTGTTTCAGAGAAAATTTTCCATGTCCCTAAAAGAACTTGAAAGGCATCTATATATCTATATATTCTATAAAAATGATTTTTATAATTTTTCATTCTTCAATGGTAGCACTAACTGATTGAAAATAGATACTGGAAGTTTAGAAGCAGATACTAACAGACATAGTTCTCTTTAATTATTGTCCTAGGTTCTCTATTTCAAAACATAAAACTTCCATTTTCTTTGACCTCCTGGATGAAATGACTATGAATTGATGATTTTTACATCATGTATGAATTTAATCATACTTGTTGGTATCAGGCTCCGAACCCAGTGACGTCACATCTAGGCGACCCCCACATCGTTGCCAAGGCAACAGCCGCACACTCCCAGAATCCACCTGGCTACCTCACCTTTACCTGGGAGATACTACGTCATCGCCCATATAAAACAGGCAGGACCCCCCTGACTCGCCCTCTTATCTCTTCCATCTTCCTCTTCCCCACCTTTGCCCTTTCCCCTGAATAAACCTCCCCCCCCTTGGAACCACGTGGTCTGGAGTGGTCTATTCTGCACAGCGGTCGGATTTCTTACATCTTTCTTACAATACTATATATAGATGCAAAAAGTTAATCATATTATGTATGAATTAATCATAAAATATATGAATGCAAAATGACTGAGTTGTATGGCAATAGGACAGTAGCAATCAAATTTTTTCCAGGTGCTGAATAACTGGCATGGTTGAATAGACTTTCAACATTGTCAATCATATGTTACATATGTGATGGGTATATACACACATACACACACACACACACACACACAGCCAATCTTACTCTGAAAACAACTGTCAAGTTTGCAGATTGAGGACAGATGTTTATTCTCTACTGTAATTTGACACAACTGCACAGAAATTTTCTGCTCCAAAGAAGGACAGTTGGCATGGAATTGGAATGTTCTTAGCACACAAACACAGCCTGAGTAAAGAACTCTCTAGGGTATTACAGTGGACAACACATTTTCAATTATACATATTTTAGGCATTATAATGACACTAACATTGAAGTTATTGTTAATACCATTTGTTGTTTTCATAAACTGAATATTGATATTTCTTGATATAGTTATTTGTTAAATACAGGCATCTTATCATGGTCGTTGATTAATAAATTGTAATACTAGCGTAATAGAGGACATAAGAGTGTTGGTATTCCAGCGTTATAAAAATTCTGTTTGTTGTCCTGCTTAGCTACCATGTGGCTTCTGAATGGTCTCTCCCAGGCTCACTTAGACTACTTTAAATAAGCACCTTATTATTACTCTACTCTTACAAGCAAGTTGGAATGGTAAACATTTAGAGAATAGGCTTCTAAACCGAAAACGTGCTGACATTTATCTTGTCATTATTTCTTAGACTTATGGTACTGCATGGTACTTACCTTATATAAGGTCCTATAAGTAGAGTGTGCCCTCCCCCCAGCCTTGAGCAGACCAGAAAGACCTTGTTTACCACAATAGACCTAGTAATAGGACCTAGGTGAAGTTATCCACCTTGGCTGCAGATACAACTTTCTACAGGAACTTAAAAGAATAGATTCCCTGCTAAGCTTGCTTTGCAACATAATCAGGCTGAAACAAAGGAAGGGTTCTGTGGGGCTTTCTCTTTAAGTAGAAAAGCTGAATATTAAACTTTGAGCCCTTATCAGAAAACTTTGTCTTGTCTTCATGCTTCTCTCGCCTCTCGATCTCCTTTTTTCATTTCCAGCCTTCCTTTTGGGTGAAACCAGTTCATCCAGGGCCACGGCATCTACACTAGAGAATAAAGTGTACTGGGTGGTGTTCATATTTTATATGTAAGGCTAGTCCATATTGTAAGGAAGTCCATAAGGAAGTTGAACATCATTGAATTTGAATATCTTCAGTAGGTCCTAAGACCAGTTCTCAAGAAATGCTGAAGAAATGTTCCTCCTTTTTCTCTTTCTCTTATTAATATTCAAACTTTCCAGGCCTTCTGCTGTTAATACACACATGTATACATATGAAATTGAATTAAAATCCATAATAAATAAGTTTTGACTCACTGGTAACTAGTATTGAAAAGGTACTAATGTATCAGAAAATGCTTTTCCAATGAAATGAACATCACCACCAAAGACAAATGTAATTGTCCCAGTAAAACCTTGTGAGCACCACAAACTGGGCAATAGAATTGATGCCTTTATATAAGCAGGTATTTTATGGATACTTTGTCATGTTGAACCGGTGGTTCTCAATGTTGACTGTGCAGTAAATCTACCTTTGAGGCATTGTAAGTTCTATTGTTTATTTGTCTGGTTAGTGGATTTTTATATCAGTGCCATATCTTTGAAGTTTATCTAACAGTATAAAATCTCCCAAGCACTTTTCTCTCCAAGGCACTCCCATGAATTTCATGTGACATAAATGTTAAGAGTAATATCTTATTCAGTATGGAGGACCAAAAATATTTCTCAATGTTCATGGCTGTTGCTACAGACATGCAGTTGCTGTCTTCAAAGTTTGGTCTGAGAATCCTGGACCTGTACATTTGATTACAGTGCTCACGGTGTTTTTATTATCTAAAAGATGCACATGATAAACTAAGAAATGGGGCTAAAGTCTTCTTTTCTAGTTGATGTAGAAATATAGACCACATTTATTATAAATGCAACCAGTTATAATAAAGAAGTTGGATTACAGAATCCAACCCATTCACTTTTATCTTCAAATGGAAAGAAAAAACATATATACTTTATAAGTGTTTATAATGTGGGATAAAATACACTTGATATAGCAGTTGTTCAAGTTACGTAAGAATCTTCTATAATTGATAAGAACTATAATTTGTTAGTTAATGGAATTCACTCTACAAATGAACCAGAGGCAGAGGTCTATAAGAAGTAGCATATAGAAAGATTACTCCAGATTTGGCATTAGCAAATGTCTAATTTAATTTAAAAAAAAAAAGTATCTGTGTTCAAGAATGAATTAATGTGGGGAAACACTAGTTTTCCCATTCCAGCATGAGGAGTGAGCAAGTTCTCTTCTTACATTTAGAAACACACACACACACACACACACACACACACACACACACACACACACCGTAGAGTGAAAAATTATAAAGACTATTTTATGAAATATGTAGACTTTTTCTTTGCCCTTAGACCTGGGCAGAAAAATGCAGGTCCCAGAACGCGGAACTGAATATAAGATTTTCACTTCCCGGAGCACATTCCGGGTGGAGGACATTATTCCCTGAATCAAACCTCAGGCAGTAGGCCTGCCTATGGGTGGAAAAGGCCCAAGGCAGAAAGGCATTCCTGACCACAGATAAAAGATGCAAGCCACCTAGGTGGGGCTATAGCAGGAAGAAGTGAAGATAGTTAATCTGAAATGTCAAGATAGGACACAATGGCATGGTAAAAACCACATTTTTGAGAAGAATGCAGGGTGATTTCCACATGACACTAATCATTTAGGATGAGTACCTCTGAATTGTTCCACTATTTTCATGTTTTGTATCCTATGCATCCCCTCACCCCGCCCCCCCCCTTCCCACTCCACTGGTTTGTGGTTTTTCCCTTTAAAACCCTCCATGGACTGGCTGTGGGCTTCGAACTCCACTCCTGCGTGAGTGTGTGGTGAGACCGCTGGCTGCCAGGTTTCTTCCCTAATAAAACTTTGCTGATTGCATCCAGGTATGGTTTCTTGTGATCTTTGGGTGGTCGTGATTCCCTGAGACTTGAGGAAGGGTCTCCGGAGTTTGGAGCTCTTCAACACACACACACAATTTTTTTAAAAAGAGGCCATTAAGTTGAAGGGTTTGGAGAAAAGAAAGGGAACAAAGGAATTCTGTAATTATATTACAAAATTATATCCATGTGTCCATGACATTCCAGTTCTCAAAATGTCATTTGCTTAATTGTTTTTGTTTCATTAAAACTATCAGTTTGTAGTTGTGTTGTGTTGTTTTGTTTTGTTGAATCAAGAGAAAACCAAAACCAAAACCATGAGTGCAGTAGGTAAGTTGATGACTGGGAATAGAAGGAAGCTCATGGAGTGGCTCCCGCTGGAACATGGAGATGGCTCTTCTGCTACCCAGGGAGCTAGGCACACAGTGTTCAAAGAACCAGAGCAGTTGTCTGATTTTAAGGCGGGCCTCCATTCCTGCTCAGTGCTACATTTCTACAAATGAATCTTTTCTCAAGACATTGACAGAAAGAAAATGGTTTCTCAATTCTCCAAAAAGGCAGTTGATTTAGAGTGTCTTGTGTTTTTCACCATTTGAATCAAGCTTTGCAAAATTTAGCAATCTTGGATTCTGAATTCTGATGTTCTAATGATAACTGTTCCTTTCAGATAAGTCACTTCCACACAAAATTCTTTTTTTGTGACAAAATACTCAATCATAAAACTTATTAATTAATTGATTAATTAATTAATTTATATTGTGGGCTATCTATATAAGAGCTGAGTGAACTAAGGCCACATAACCTGGATATGGTACAGGAGTTACATATACATCATGGTAATTATAAACTCACTTAAGATTTGCATAAGATCTGTGTCTGAGGGGATTTCACCCTTTATAGCATTATTGCTAATTTCTTTCATTGTGCTATGGATTTTTTTTTTACCATGTGCAAAGGTGTTTACTTCAGGAAATATCTTGATTCTTTATTTTCTACTGAGCAATTTGGCCTCTCCTGCCTTTCAACAAATAGTAGCACAACTCAGAATACAATAATGCAGTGACCTATGGGTCATTGCAGTAAGGACTTGTCAGCATTGAGTGAACCTTTAATGGTGACTGAAGACCTCCTGTGAGTGGAATCACATAGAAACATCCATGCTTCCTACTTTCCAGTTTATATGTAGCTCTGAGTGCTTCCTGTTCTCAATAACTGATCATTTTCATCGGTGAATTTGTCCTTAGAGCCTACATAGTACGAATTACTTAAATTATCTAATGTGAAAAGAAACAGAATTATTTTTTCTCAAGTTTAGTATTTGTGATGGCTTCAAATAATTTGTTGACTTAAAGAACATACACTTAAGCTGTATTCGACACATTCACACAGTAAATGTAAGTTATAATGGTATGCTTTCCTTAGTTCTTATTACTAAATGCATTTACACTGATAGGTATTTTTATTTTAATACACATTTCTCTGGGTTGTTTTTGGGAGAAGTTGTGCTCATGTCTCCTAGGAAGTCATACTAAAATTGAGGCCCTAGAACTTTACCACACATTTTTATCTAAATTAGAAATAATTTATATGTGTTAATTATCATTGGATTATAGTTAAATACTACCTTCATTTTTTAATATAAATTTTTATGTGTTTTTTCTTCTTACACATTAGCCTGGCTACCTTAGTTTTGCAAATGTGGGTCAATAATCCTCATTTTTTTTGAAAGCTTAAATTGTTAGTTCCTATGATTACAGAGTAAATAATTGTATCCCACCTAGTGAGGCAGCTTATTTTCCTGATTTAACACCATCATCAGTCCTATCTTTAGACTATATTTGGCTTCCAGAGTATCATGATTTTCTACATATGATTATGTCCATTTTAATCCCTCATGCTCACCAGTCTTAGCTCTTCTTCTTAAAATGTATCCTAGATTCTTTCCTTTTCAACAAGCAAATCTGTATAAGAAATAACAAATATATGCCTTGACCACTATATTCTAAAATGACACCCGTTTCTCTAAGGTATTTTTTAAAGACCTAGGTAAAATATTAAGGTCTAGATGGAATGTTAATTTCTAGGCAAAGTATTAAAGCCAAAGTCAACTGTTAAACCCTAGGTAACAGTTACCTGGCTAGCCTGCCATTATAAAGAAACTTTATCATATAATGTTACTATGATTAGGAAACTTTCTAATGCAAAAGTTGAGTACATATTCTGTTATGTTCTGTGCCCTTGGAAGCCAACCAAATAGAAGTCAGTAGAACTGCTTTGTATAGTTACCCATAATAGGCTCAGAACTGACTCAATCACCTAACAGTACTTCCTGTACTTGTGTATAAGCTTTTATTGTAAAAGCAGCCCTGGGATGGACGCCAACATAAGAGAGACACCTGAACCAATATAAGAAACTATTTGGAGAAGACTTCCATTTTAAGTATTGATCAAGTAAAGTTTAAGTTCCCAAGACCTTCCTGGGAACTGACATTCTATTTGACACAAAGAGATATATACGTAGATATCTGACATGCTGGTTGACAAATTAAAGCACGAATATTAGACAAGGTAAGTACCCTGCCACAGTTGAAACCCCAACCAATGGGAGCAGGATAAGTGTACAACAACAACAACAAGCAACAACAAATATTCCTAAGGAAATCTCTCATAACTAAATTCTGATTGGTGAAATAACTTGGCACATACCTTTGTGGATTTAGCGTTTTAAAACCCTGTAGAATCTTAGCTCAATTCTGTGTTTCAATTCTTGCCTGGTCAACCAGTTCTGGGGCATATGTTCAATAAACTATCCATGTCTGACTGATATCAGTGTTTGTGTGGTTTGTGAGTGAAATGATTCCTGGATCCCAACATTATTCACTGCCCCCCACATCTTTGTCATATTTGCAGACATATATAATTTTATTCCCTATGACCAAAATATTCACAAATATTCTCAAAATATCTCAACTTCATGTACATCATTATTCTGAACTGGCCACAGAGAAAAGCAGGCATATGACTCACTGTTTAAATTCTGCATGTTGGCCGGGCGGTGGTGGCGCGCACCTTTAATCCCAGCATTTGGGAGGCAGAGGCAGGCGGATTTCTGAGTTCGAGGCCAGCCTGGTCTACAGAGTGAGTTCCAGGACAGCCAGGACTACATAGAGAAACCCTGTCTCGAAAAAAACAAACAAAAAAAATTCTGCATGTTGGAATTCTAAATTAATTTTCCAATTATGGAATTCATGACTTTTACAGAGTCAGAAAGGATCTGGTAACCTCCCCCCCCCATGGCTTATATATAGAAGAATAATCTATATACCTCTGTTTCATGACATTAAGCATTTTTTAATGTTTCTAAGTTGTGCTGGTTAGTCTTTTATCAACTTGACACAATCTAGCAGCAGCATCCGAGAAGAGGAGTATCAACTTGGAAAATTCTCCCAGCAGACTGGCTTATAGGTGAGTCAGTGAGGCATTTTCTTGGTGAATGATTGATATGCAGGTCCCTCACCTACAGTGGGGACAGACAATCCTGGGCCAGTGATCCTGGGTTCTATGAAAAAGCTAGTTGAGTAAGTCACAGGGGGCAAGGCTGTAAGGTATATTCCTCCACGACCTCTGTTTTAGTTCAGGTCCCCAAGCTATTGCCCTGACTTCTTTCAGTGATGGCCTCTAACCTGTAAGATGTAAAAAACCCCTCTCTCCCTGAGTTGGTTTTGCTCAATGTTTTATCACAGCAGTAGAAAGAAAGCTAAGAAATAAATTCTGAAGGAAAAAGCCTTTACACTGGCATGAGTTGCTTAGACATTCATTTTTCTCTAAATATTTGTAAGCTTACTCACCATAGTGAAAAAGTAAGTATAATACTCATAATTTCAAAGACACCATTCCCCTATGGCGCTGTACAGGGAGGCGTGTGGGAACCAATATGCTCACGTGGCATGAAATGTCTTCCAAAACAAACAATATAAATATTGCTATATTTTGATTTTATATGTATGGTAGAGTATTTTCTGCCCTGGTGAGTGAAGATAAATCAACTTATATATGTTTCTGTGTGTAGGCAATTTGCGGGGATTTAAAAAAACACAAGCATGAAAACCTATCACTTTGTTTTCGTAATATTTGCAATCTTCTTTTGGGAATTTGGATATTTGGTGTTTATTTTCCAAATCAATTCATCCTACTATGTTATAAATTATTTGAAGTCCACCCTTCAACCAAATCCTGTATCTATTATCTACAACTTCTCATCTTTCCACGCTCAGTGCTGTTCTGAGCATCTGCTCTGACTTTCTCTTTAATTCAATGAGATAAGCATCTTTAACTTCTGTGGTCTTTGTCTTTCATTTTTTGACTTAATTTACTTATATGTTATGTCTGTCATTTTCAAACCCATACATTCTCAAGTCATAATCACTAGAAAATAAAATATTGTAATATTGTAATTAACAGGAGAACACAAAAGGAGCATACTAAAATTTTAGGATGTTCTTGACACTAACCTTGCGTTGCACTTCCTGGGGGTTTGCATGAAAGTCACAGAAAACAATTTTACATCTTCTGAGTTTATATATACAACCAGGCAAGTCAAAAATACCTCCAAATATACTTACCAAATTAAGTCACATCTTTTGACAAGCTCATCTTTTTAAATTAGCACCTTCCTAAGAACATTTTAATCAGGCAATCAGATTGCCTCAAACTTAATTGAATTCTACTACACAGTAGGAGCTATAGGCAGTTCTGGAGCACTGGAAATTTCCCAAACAAGATAACTCTCTTAAGTTTACAGAGTTTTCTCATTGAAATGTTGAGGCTAGAGTGCAAATATCCTTCCAGATCTTTCAACAAATTGAGTCACAATAGACTGATTAGAGTGGGTTGAAAAAGACCCATTTAGCATACACTCCCCACACACTTTAACCATAAAGGTCTTATCTCTTATATTGGGAATGAACCAGAAATAAAATACAAACCTAAACAGGAAGCTGGAACATGGTAAAGCTATGGCTCTGAGAGAAGGTTCCATTGACTTCCTAGATTCTTGTGGAAGTGCCCTTGAGAAGAACGCAGAAGTGGATTTGATATAGACATGTTAAGATTAAGAAGCCATTCCTAAGACATTGCCAGGAAGTTTTTGGCAAATGAGGTCTATGGCAAGGTTGTTGCCTACAGCTAGCTAAAGAATTCTGGACACTGACAGGCTTTCCCAGACCTACTCTTTCTTCCTTCTTAACATTTTCCAAATAAACATGAAGCCACAATCTTGTTTCATAGAATTTTGGTGAGATATATGTTTCTGGATATATCTCAAATTTATATAGAAATCAAAATAATACATCTTCAAAAGTAAGGATCATAGGGACCATAATACAAAAGGTAAAATAAATACCTTTTTGTATATGCTTATCATTAAATAATCAGATGACTATGGAGGGCATTCACATTCTCTTTCTAAAACACACAACACAGAATGTTCTAAGAACATGTATAGAAAAACACAGAAATACAACAGTCATTTCATCAGCCTCAAAAGGTAATGTTAAAAATTAGTAAGTTAAAAAGAAAATATTAAAAAGAAACAGGAAAATAACACAGCTTTGACTCTCTCTCCTAAGACATAGGTTATTGATAGAAGTAGTTTTAAGACATGTCCTAACATCTGTGATAGGTTTCCTGGCTAAGCTAGAGTTTGAATACCTCACTATTGAGTGCGGCTTAACTTTCTAAAATCCATATAGTGAAAAAGCATTTCTAGCAATATCAAGAGTTTAAAGTAAGTATACCTATGCTGCCTTCAAGATGAGTCCAAATGTTGTGATGCAATGGGATATTTTGATTAAGTCTGTCATATTAATACTAAAGTTTACCATTTCAACTCATAAGAAACTAAGAAAAAACTATAATATGCTGCAAAGTATATAACTGAAAGTATCAATCTCACAAAAGCCAAGGGAAGATAAGCTGCCACATACCAGAACAAGACTGTGAACATATGATAATATGACCCTGTATTCTGGAACATGTTTTAGGACAGAAAAATATTACTGAGAAGCCGATAAAAATTAAATACATTTTGTAGTTTAGTCAATGTTTTTGTCAATGCTTCTTTCTTTTTTAAATAAAAATCATTTAATAACTTCTTTTTCAAATATATTTATTTAATAATTTTGCGACACAGTATTCACATTACCCAGTACCCCTCATGCAAGTATTCCCCTCATTCTACTTTCTCCTCTTTTGAAAAGAGAAAGCCCCTTCCCTTTCTGGGTGTCATCACCCCCATTAATACCTCCCAACCAACCTACATCAAGTCATTGCAATACTAGGCACATCCTCTCCCACTGAGGCCAAACAAAGTGATCCATTTAGCAGTGTGGGATCCATAGGCAGGCAGGCAACAGTCTCAGGGACAGCTGCTGCTCCAGTTGTTGAGAGACCTGCATGAAGACCAAACTACACATCTGCTACATTTATGTAGAGGGTTGGTTGCCTTCTACTCCTCTTTCATATGCTTGATTCTTTTTTCCCCCTAGGGAGCTCATGTGTACTTTTAAATTGCTGTTATGAGCACTTTCCAATTTTTTTATGGAGGTATTTAGTGCTCCGAACTTTTCTCTTAGCACTGCATTCATTGTATCCTGTATATTTCGGGATGTTTTGCTTTCATTTTCACTGAATTCTAGAAAGTCTTCAATGCTCTTTCTTATTTCTTTCCTGACTAAGAAATCATTGTGTGGAGGGCTGTTCAGTTTCCATGAGTGTGTTTCTGTTGCTCTTGCAATGCAGCTTTAATCCATGGTGGTCTGATAAGATACAAGGCCTTATTTCAATTTTCTCGAATCTATTGAGGCTTACTTTGTGACTGAATATATAGTCAATTTTGGAAAAGAATCCATGAGGTTCAGGAAAAAAAGCTTTATTCTTTTGTGTTTGGGTGAAATATAAATTTGTGAGATTCAATGTGCAATTTAAGCTTTAGTAAAGTTTCTTTTACAATATGAGTGTTTGTGTGTTTGGGGCATAAGATATTCAATGAGATGTTATCTTGGTAGATTTTTCATTCAATGAGTGTGCATTGTCCTTCTCTGTCTCTTTTGATTAATTTTGGTTGGAAGTCTATCTTGTTAGTTACTAGAATGGCTACTCCAGCTTGCTTCTAGTGTCTGTTTGGTAGAAAACTTTTTATCTTGCCCTTTACTATAAGGTAATGTCTATCTTTATTGCTGAGATGTATTTCTTTTATGCATCAGAATGATGAATCCTGTTTTGCATCCATCCTGTTAGCCTGTGTCTTTCTACTGGGGAATTGAGTCCATTGATGTCAAGAGATATTAATGACCATTTATTGTTATTTCCTGCTATTTTGGTGTTGTGTTGTTGGTGTGTGTGTTTACCTTTTTTGCTTGTATGGAATTATTTCCTATGTTTTCTTAGATGTAATTATCCTCTTGGGTTGTGCGTTTTTTTTTTTTCCTAGTATTTTCTTTACTATTTTCTGTATACCTTTGTATGTTACCCGCCCTTTCTCTCTTGCTCCTTTTATTATTCTTTCTTAGTTCTGTAGATTTTTGTGTTTTGATTATTGTGTGGCAAATGGCTTTTATTTTCTGGGACAGTCTAATTGGTGACATTAATTTCTTTAGGTTGTGTAAGTTTTTATCTATGATCTTGCTGAAAATATTTTCTAGTCCTTGGAGATGGTACTTTTTACCTTCTTCTATTCCTGTTCTTCTTAGGTTATGTTTTTCATGGTATTCAAGGTTTCCTGTATTTTTTTTTTTGTAGACTTAGATTTTTTAAACTACATTAAATAAAGTTTCTCAAATGCTTCAGTCCCCCACAGCTTGTAGCCTACTGTCCAAATGTATGGGAGAAAGATTACAAATAGGACAAGGAAATGTGATCTACTTATAAGTGGTTCTTTGCTGTGATTCCAATCTTTGTTTGTTAAGATACCAGCAGTCCAATTTAGTAGTGTCGGGATGCCAAACACAAATCAGCAGAGGTAGCTCAAACCAGCAGAAACTGACAGGGGACAAATCCTCATAGAAGCAGGAGAAGGGGGGATCAGATAAGGGGTTTCTAGGTGGGGATGAAAATGAAGAAAGAGGATAACTTCTGAAATGTAAATAAAATATCCAATAAAAAAAAAAGACTGATGGTCTCTAGATAAAGTTTTAAAGGTCTCTGGCCTTCTAGCTCTCTGTAATTAATACTGGTTTATAACTTCTAAAACATTCTAAAAACTTTCTTTCTTATTCTGTAGTTAAAATCACTGGTTCCTTTTTTCTTTAACTATGTGCCTTATTAAACATTATAACTTTCTGTGCTTTATTTAACTCTTTATGCTTAAATAAGCACTAGGAAACTTATCTCTTATTGTTCTGTGCTAAGAACTTAACTCTTTCTTACTATTCTGTGCTTCATTAAGCTCTAAGAACCTAACTTTTTCTTAACTCTTTATTACTTGTGCTTCAATAAGTGCTAATATCTGGGAATTAACACATAGTGTTTACCAGCAGGGAATTAAGTGAAAAGATTTAGTGCTGGTGCTCCTTTCTCAGCCAGAAGCCTCTTTCACTAAGCTAGTTACCTCTTTGTGAACCAGAGAGGATGGAAAGGACAATAATTAAGATACTTTATACAGGTATAAGGGTCCATGATTCACTGAAGAATTATACCCCTGAATCAAATAGTATATGACAAAAAGAGTGTTTTATTCTGCACTCCAGCATAAGAAGTTCAGCATGCAGGTGTCTTCCATTTCCCAAGATACAGAGTGAGCTCGAAGGCCTGATTTAAAGCACATTAGGGGGTTCCAGGTTAGGTGACCTTTATCTTATTCTATCTCTAGGGATATCCCATTACCAGGGCATGGGGACTGGAAACAACTGTTGATGAGGAAGTAGCTGAGGAAGTCTGGAAACTGCTGCTGAGCCATTGTCCATGCCTCAGGCTAGGTGGGATGGCAGCTTCTGAGGCTTGGACTTCCCTGTATTTGCCCAGTCCTGAACTGCCAATTTGAAGCTTGTCACAGTATCAGCCTAGCCTTCTCTGGCAAATATGCACAGACACATATACATTCAAACATTCATACACCCACACTTTGTGACAATCAACTCCACAAGTATCCATGAATGTTTATGTAAGTACACACATACCCTACATGCAAACATACAGATAAACAGAAATACACACTTGGATGGATGGATGGACACATGAATGGATGGATGGATGGATGGACACATGGATGGATGGATGGATGGATGGATGGATGGATGGATGGAGCAAAGTTTCCCAAGCCAAACCATTCAACCAACAACTTTATTTTTTTTCCTCTGGTTATTTTTAATAACTTCTTAGACAAAAAGATTTTTAGAAAATTACCTCAGAGATAAAATGTTACATAGAATGGGAATTACCGAAAGATGTTGATATTAAGTACAAAGCAGTGTTTCATTATAATACAAACATTAGAAGATGAAAGCAATAGTTTTTACATGGTCTTTGCTTATCGTAGTGCACACTTGTGACATTATCCTTGGATCTAAATGTTTTTCTTTAAATACAAAATTGCCACAAGTATATTTCTCTTTTTAGTGTAATTATGAAAGCTCATTGTTTTCCTTATTATGTTGCCTTTACTTACTATTCTGAGGTATGGGCACATGCTATTCTTGAGTCTAACTTTATTACATATTCCTAGCAACCCAGATCATTGCTAAAACTGTCTTCCTAAAATTATTTTAATCAAGTAAGGAATTTCATAGAATCATTATCTATTTTAGCATCACTGCAAGATAGTACATCTTTGTAAGTCTGTAGAAATCTGCTCAAAAGGGTGGGTCAATACCTAGTGATTGTTATATATTTAATATTAACAGAAAAAGCATATTAATAGCAGGAATCTTTCCTCAGATTTAATCTTCTCAGCCCTTCCTAAAGATGAAACCTATTGTGAAGTTTAGTCCTTGATGGAGCCATTTCAAGAAAATCACCTGCTATTTTTTTTTAGCTTATCCTAGATGGCTCTTGGCACTGATGCTTGCATATTTTGTTCCTGTTCTCTTCTCTAGGTCTTCCATCTCCAGGATTTCCTTAGTGTGCATTTTCTTTATCAATTCTATTTCCACTTTCAGGTCTTACACAGTTTTATTTATTTCCTTCACCTATATAATTGTATTTTCCTGTATTTCTTTATAGGATTTATTAATTTCCTTTTTGAAGACCTCTGTTATTTTTTAAGATTGAATTTAAGGTTATTTTCTTGTGCCTTCATTGCATTAGATTATCCAGGACTTGCTGTAGTAGGGTAGTTGGGTTCTGAAGGTGTCATATTGCCCTGGCTTTTGTTGATTATGCTCTAAGACCTTCAGCCATGTAGATGGCTTTGGTCTCTGGATGTACTTGTTGTAGTAGGTATTGGAAGAGGGGCTTAATCTTGGTGGTCCTAGTGTGTCAGGCTTCTGATGGTATCCTTTGGTTGTATGATTCAGGATCTCCAGGCCTGTATGGTTCAGGAATCACAGTTCTGATGAGGGGGAAACAGAGAAGTGCCCCAAAAGTGGAGATACATCTGGGATAAAAGGCTGTTCTTCATTAGTTTTTCTTGTTATTTATTGGTTTAGTTTGTTTTTTTTGGGGGGGTTGCTATTGTTGTTTTAATATTTTTTGAAACTGTAATAGAAATAATTTATTTCTCCCTTCAGACCTTTTCCCCTTCAATCCTGCTAATGTATCCAATCTTAAAAGTGGCTTACCTCTTGTTATTTTCTTTTATGTCCATTTATTTTGGGGGGCTCTTACTTCATCTTTGTCTTTTACCTCATTTCTTTTTTCTTATGCCACTTCCTTCTTCCTTCCCTTCTTTTTTGTATACCTTTTCTGAAATCCTTCATTGATGCTACTGTAATTAATGAATACTGAGGGTTTGATTGTAAACTGAAACACAATCTAATTAAACAATTACCAAATGATGTTTATGGAATGAAGAGAGTTTACTATGCAAAAACGAATTTTAAATAATGAATTCATAGTATTGAGCATGAATTCAAAGGTATAAATTGGATCTGCTTGAATTATCCTCTTTTGTGGACCATTTTATCTTACTAGTTTAAGAGGAAAAGTAATTACAATGTATTAAAATGAACAAGCAAAATAGCGCCTATTATAGAGATCACAAGACCAATTGTCATTGTTATAACATTGCTATGTATCAAGCAGAAGCTCTGATAAGGTCTAATGTTCTTTTCTGTCTGAGGTGAAAATCATTTGTATTCTGTGACCTGAGCTTCAATATATTTTAAGTAATTTATATTAATTGACACTGAAGGAGCTTATTGGTTGTTTCATTAGTCACCAATTTCCCAGGGTAGAGAAGCTATTGATAATTATGAAAAGCCATCATCAATTAAGGCAGAGAAAGCTTGAATTTGGAATAAGGCCAAGAACTGAGAGACCAGATAAACTTTCCATGCACTAGAAAGCCATTCAAAGCTGAACACAGAAGCCTGTGAAGTGTGGACAACTGAAGGTAGAGGCTAAAACCAGAAGTAACAATGCCCTCTCCTAACTCCACTGCTCCCAATTTTAATATGGACAAATGGAGAAAATCTATAAGGGGCAGGTAAATAAGCCTCCTCATTTTGAAAGATAAAGTCTTGTTGAGATATATACAGAGCAACATTCGTGAGCACCATATAAATTCTATTGCATGAATGGGAACAGGCAGGTGAAAACTTATCAATGTAACAGGCTACCTGTCTGCCAGCTTCCTCTTACAAGTTAGATTGTATTGCTTGTATGGGTAGGTGACAGCTTAGTATTTTTGCACTGTTTCTTTCAATCTGCTCTATGGCTATCCCTACCTTACACTCACCTCAGCTCTTACTGCCCATGCCCTTTTTCTTGCCCTGTCTTGTACCTTCTTCTATCTCCCAGAATGCTGATCAATGTGCCTGTTGGAAGTCATCTCCTACACTCTTGCTCATTATCTGCCTATACAGATTTATACAGAATACATCAAAGTGTCCTTACTGTTCATTCTGTTCCTTGTAGAGCTTTGTTATAAGTAGATATGTGATACCCACTCTAAAGTCTAGAAACATTGATTTTTTTTCATTCATTATACTCTTGTAAAGAAAGAGACTTGTTTTATTCATCTGTGCAAATCCTATGAAATGTCCATGATGCTTGGCACACAACTACTATCTATAATTAAGTCTAAAGTTAACTACAGTGACATTAGGTATATTGTGTCTTCAAAATCATGATTTTAAATCAGAATAACACAGCATGAAAACAGGCATGTAAATCAATGAAACCTAATACAAACTCCAGTGAGAACTCGACACAGCTTCAGCTATTTAAGTTTTGACAAACAAACAAACAAAACAAACAAACAAACAAAAAAACCCTTTTTTTTTGGGTTTGGGCTTTTTTGGTGTGTTTGTATGTTTGTTTTTAACATATTGAAGAAAGCACAACCTCTGCAGGAAAGAGTACTGGAAACACTAGATGAGGACATGTAAAGGAGACTATCTTTATCTCTTACACTGCACAAAAGTCAATCTTCAGTGGTTAGAGGAACATGAACAATAGACGTAAGACTCTGAAAGTGGGCTGGAGGAAAATATAAGGGAAAAAATGAAGTGGAAACTTCTACTTTCTTTGGAAATTTGGTTATGTTAAATGATGTTTTGCTGGGACACACAGGTGAAAGGATGTCTTGCTAAAGCAAACACATGAAAGAATATTTTCCTGAAGCAAACATAGGTGAAAGTATGTTTTGATAGACCAAACATGTGCAAGGACGTTTGATGAAGGAGTATAAATATGTCCCCACAGACAGTGGGAGACGATCACTGAGAATTGGTTTGGTTTGGTTTGCTCCGCCCTGCTATTCTTCATTATTGATATTTATGTATGGGTTCTCCTTTCATAGCCTTGTTGAACCCAACTTGCAGTAATGCTGACACAGAGAGAAACTCACCTAAGAACTGCTTGTGAGGCTCTTGCAGCATCTTGTTGGTTGGTTAGCCTTGCTGTTTCTTAATGACTGGACTGTAGCAGCAGGTTTGTGTCTGGTCTCTGCCTGTTCAAAGGACTGGAGTAGTTGAGTAGTATTTAATGTTTGCTACAGCACTGACCTGCTAATAAAAAATATCAAGCTTGCCCCCAAAGAACTATTGCTGAACAGGTCTACTTCTCCCATATTATATATAATATGTACATACCCAACCAAATTCTACTCACCTTTCTACTGATGTGAAGAGCAGAATGAGATCAAATGTAATGCAGTAATTTTAGATATTTATCTAATTTACCTATTAACAGCAACTTTGTAAGATGATGAAAGCAAAAGAAAATAATAAGCTTTGCAGTTACTACTAATTTATTATATATATATATATATATATATATATATATATATATATATATATATATATATATATATAATGTGGATTGCTCATCTTGTCTGATTCAGCTGACATTACTTACTTACTGAAAACAGGAGAACAGAAGGGCTGGTCTCCTGACCACCAGAATGCAGGGTAATGCATAGAAATGATTAAACAATTACAAAAATAAAACTGTTAAGTTTACTTTCAGTTGCATAATTCCAAAATATTTAGTAATGACTATAAAATTATGAAATATGTCAACATACTCTAATATGGATCTTAGGTGCTTGGAAGGACTGTCTCGGCTCACAATCCTGAGGTAAAGGAAGCATTCCCAGGGCTGCCTGAGGAAGATAGAGGCAGACAACACGGGCAAAAGGTCACCTGTGCTTCAAGTAGATCTTTGAAGACCTTGTCAATTTATTTTCATAAGATTTTATTTCACCATTTAAAAATAATATTAATATTTCTATATTTTTAAAATATTTGTAAGATTCTATTGCACTGTTTAGCATGCTCTGTGTAACACTATTTTTGAAAAGCGGATGCATTAAAGAAAAAGGAAAAGCTAGAAAACCAAATAATTTGTCAGTAAATCAGAGAACAAAAGATTCCTTTCTTTTCTTTTCCTTTCCTTTCCTTTCCTTTCCTTTCCTTTCCTTTCCTTTCCTTTCCTTTCCTTTCCTTTTCTTTCTTTTCTTTTCTTTTTTAAGCCAGGCAGTAGTGGCACATGCCTTTAATCCCAGCATTGAGGAGGCAGAAGCAGGTGGATCTCTGAGTTCAAGGCCAAATTATTTTACAGCATGAATTCCAGGACAGCCAGAGCTACACAGAGAAAGCCTGTCTCAACAGTCAAACAAATAAACAAAATATGCATTTTCACATGTATAAGTGATTTGCCTAGAGGTACGTGTGCATTTGTGTGAATTCGGTACCTGAAAAGGCCAAATGAGGACATTATATCTTCTGGCATAGGAGTTAGAGATGTTTCTCAGGTACTTTATGGTCCTGGGAATCAACTACAAATCCTCTGGAGAGCAGCCAGTGCTATTCACTGCTGAGCCATCTCTACTATCAAACAAACAAACAAACAAACAAAAACAAACAAAACAAAAACAAAAGCAAAACAAAAAAAACAAAACAAAAATAAAACCCCCCAAAACAAAACAACAAACACAAACAAAAAACATCAATATGTAACCCAGCATAGTCTTAAACTTGAAATCTTCTTTTCTCAGCCTTTTGGATGCTGAATTACATATGACTGACACTCGGCTAAGGTCTCTTCCTGAGCCATTTTCAAGGTAGTAACAGCAGCAGTATGCTGTGCTGTGCTGTGCTGTGCTGTGCTGTGCTGTGCTGTGCTGTGCTGTGCCTGGGAAGAATTGAGAAATGCTGTCCCTGTCCCTCTGTAGCTAAGTTAGCTGCTCACCAGCAATAGCACTGTGTCTTCTGTTCTGTATGACCAGCCACACACTTGTGTTCTAATTAATTTGGAATCATAATGCTCCCATCATAATGCACCTACTTAGCCTATGAATAATTTTACTTCAGTTTTTAAGATCATGGGGAATCTGTGGTTTTTCACATACTTCCAAGTAGATCATTTGACCTAAAATAAACTAAAAACAAAAAAACAAACAAACAAAAAAACATGTCTCAAAACATGTTTTCCATAGTTTATATAGCTTAAATCAGGATTTTCTTTTTTATTCGTGAAGTATAATTATGTACTTATATTCATTTGGTTTATCAGAGATTATATTGACAGAAAGCAGTTCATATTAGGAAAAAATGCTATGACATGCACTGAATCTCATAGTCCCACTCATGGTGAAATTCTTTGTTTCTTTTGATAGTTGACTTATCAGGGAAGATTCACAATAACCCCAGGACATTAAATAATCCAGACCTCAGCACTCACAGCAGTAAGTGTTAGACACACTGGGGAGAACTGAATTTCATACATGATTTTTTTTTCTTGTTTTTGTAGCATAAGTATTGAACTCAGGACCTTGTGTGTGCTACTTAAGAGCTACCCTGAGCTCCACATGCAGACCAAACTTCAGACAAGTATTTACACAGTTTTCCACATTGTCAGCTAACCTCTATCCTGTGAGACAAACCCCATTTCCCATTTCTATACTACTAGATAGCAGGCTTCTTATTGGAAAAAGAAAAAAAAAAAAAAAAAAAAAAAAAAAAAAAAAAAAAAAAAAAAAAAAAAAAACCCTAGCAGGAGAAAGGAGATAAAGAAAAGACAAAGATCTTTTTCTCTTTTCTAGTTGTGGGTGTAGCCAGCTGAAAATTTCCCACTTTTGCTTTTCTTTGATCACTCTCTTAGTACATGCAAAATAGAGTGCCTTCACAGCTCCAAGCCTCAGTGGTGCTGCCCCTGGAGCTGGCTCGTCCTTTCAGAACCTGTACACTTATGCCCTCTATTAAATATGTTTTGTTGAAAATGGGTGATGCCATTCTGCTTTTCTGAATAGTCCTGCTAATTCAGCCTTTACACTTGGAAAATAAATCCATTTGGGTTCAAAATTGTCTCCAATCTCCAGCAGTGTAATGACTCAAAAATTCTAAACCTGGAACAGACCTCACAGATGATGTCATTTCAATGTACAGGTCAGTTTGCTCAGCTGGAAAGGTTAAGCAGTTCACACAAAATCATTCAGCTACTGAATAGTAGAATCGAAATACAAATTTCAGATTTTATTTGGGGGTGTGGTGGGGAGTTTTCTGTGTATGTATGTTTGTCTGTGTCAGTTTGTGTCTGTGTATGTATGTCTGTATGTGTGTGTGAGTGTGTGTGTGTATGCGTATGTGTGTGTGTGCAGACATTTATTTAAGTTTTTTTGCTTTAACTGGGATAAAAAATATGCTGCTTCAAATAAATCTGCAGCCACTAAGAGGTGATGGGGTAAATGTAAATAAAAGAAGCAAGTGTTTCTCTTTATTCTGCTCAGTTTGAACCCAGTAACAGACTCATGCAGTCAATTTTCATTTCCATGTGGTCACAACACCTTTTTGTAATAAGTAGTGACATTGGCATGTTCTCCAGAACTCCATAAATGGAAGAAAACAGGGAAGATCAAACTGTGTTGAAAATGAAGCTGTCTTTCTATTGAATTTTTTACTAAGTTTCATAGCAGCTGGTCCCCTGACCTGTGCAGTCCTCCTGCAGGGTAGAGCACCTTTGCACTTATTGATCATTGAGCGTTAAACATACAAAGTTACCCAGATATCTTCAGCAGACAATTCCAAGGAAAGACTACATACAAACTTCAATATCAAGCACCACTAAACATATGCTTCATGTCTTAATATTTCAAATCACTTAATAATTCATAACTTTTCATAGTAAAGTTTGTAATTTTGAGTTATATTGACTGCTCCTTTTCTAATAGTCTTCCCAAATGTTTGCCCTTGATTAATAGCAGCAAAATTATCTTAAACTATGTTATAATACTCAATAAAAGCACATGTGATTAAGATTGAAAAAAAATTTAAGATAAAGCTGCTTTAGACTCCTTACGAAACTAAATTGAAAAATTATTATTTTGATTTTCTTTTCAGAACAAGAAGTTCCTATTAGTTCTCATATATTTTTAAGAACATTGTTAACAGTGGCTTTGACCAGGTCTCTGGGGGCCCATGATGGTAAGCTACTTCTCTGGCCTGAGTGGAGACCTGAGATTCTAAGCTAATGTTAATCTAACTGGACAGGTCAATCACCTGGCTAAGGGACCACCATTTAGAGAGTCAGATCCACCTTTAACCACATTAAAGAGACATGAAGGAAGAATTTTCCTTTCCAGAGTCACCACTCTAAATAGAGCTGATACAGAGCCCAAGGCCCTGGCTGTCTACAGTTCTGATAGTTTCCTTTTCGTCTCTCCTTTAAGATAGTGTTCAAAGCTAAGTATAGTTTTTCTGAAACTTTGGACTTTATTCTTCTATCTCAAAAGCCCCTCTCTCTACCATCTGCTTGCCTGCCCCATGCTCTGACCTTCAAGCCAGTTTAACTCAAATAGCATGGCTTTTCTTCCCATTTCTTCTTCATTTTCCTCTGGGCAGCTAGCAAGGTTTACAGCTTTCCACCCTGGGGATTTTCTTTTACACTCAAATAAAATTGCCCTTGACCTCTCTTTTAATTCCCTAGAGGATAAAATAGGAAGTGTGCTTTAAATTATAGGCATAGGTAAGTGCTTTTTGAATAGGATTCTGAAGGTACAGCAAGACCAACAACTGGTCTTAAATTTGTTTATTAACAAAATGAAGAACTCCAAGGAGAAACCTTAAATTCCCTGATAACATGACAGTGACTCTGGAGGAACACACCATAGCTTCCAATAAGAATTTTAACAGTATTTATACCCAGAAAAACATAGCACTAGCTTTACCAATGCTTTTCATGATTAAAGAACAGATATTTCGGGCCGTTTCTATCAATATCAACTTGTATTCCCAATCAAGCCAGTACAGGCAGGAAGTTGTCATGAATTCAAGGCTGACTTAAGCTGTATAGTAAAAAATAAATAAATAAAAATCCTTCAGAGAATCTTAGTAGAATTCAGATTTTAGGGGCTTTAGTTTTTTATTCAGATATGAGATACTATCTTATCATAAGTAACATAATTAAGATATTTGAAGCTTCAAATGACATTTACTATAAAAGTTTCAGGAGAAAAAGAATAGTTTCTGGTTCCATTTTAAAAATAAAATGCTTGTGTTTGTGTAAATGTGAATTCTAAAGAATGAAAATTCATCCAGGCACACTCATGCTGGTATTGAAAATGTCTTAAAGTCATGATGCCAGAAAGCTACGCTAGGGAAGGGCTGTAAACTGACTCCATAGCTTGACCCCATCAGTGAACATGTGCATATTTCCTAGCTTCTATTTCATATTTTCCTGAATTGTAATACTAATGCATCAGAAGAATTCTTATCTTTATTGTTCATGACGAAACTGTAAATAAATCCTCTCTTTCATATAACAGCTAAACTTGCCAATCAATTTCATCAAAAAATTTTACCAATTTCTTTCAATGATTCTTTCAAATAAAAAACATCAACTATTAAACTTTGGTTGAACATTGTAAAACATTTTTTTTGGACAATGAATTGACATTTTCCCCCTACGATGATAGATGTTTATGCAAATCTTTTTATCTCCCCCTACACTGTAAAACCTTCATGCAAATATTTTTAATCACCCCACCCTCACATTCCCAGTAAAACTTTTGTTCACACAAGATTATGTTTCATAATCTGAATGTAGGTGATTTAAGAGGCCTACTTCCTTCCACTTTCATTTATTTCCTCTATGCCCTAGCTGATGGTAAGAAAATCATCACCTGCATTAAAATACAATCCAAGTGAATTTCTTGTCCCAGTGTGTACTTCCTGTGCCAGTGTGCACTTTCCATCCTGTTCTACACTGCCTCTTCTGGTGTGCATTTTTGTCCTAGCATGTATTTCCCATACTTCTGTGTACTTTTTGTCCTGGTATGCACTTCCTGTCCTGTTGTGCACTTCCTGTGCTGGTGTGTACTTTACACCCTGGCATATACTGACTGTTCTGGTGTCTGGTGTACACTTTCTATCCTAATGTGTATTTTCTATGTTCATGTGTATTTTTTTGTCCTAGTATGCACTTCCATCTGGGTGTGCACTTCCTGTCCTTGTGTATTTCCTTTCTTGGTGTGTACTTCCAATTCTGGCATGTACTTCCTGTCTTAGTGTGTACGTCCTATTCTGGTGTGCACTTCCCATCCTGATTTGTACTTTCCATCCTGGTGTATACCTCTTTTCCTGGTGTGTGCTTCCCAACCTGGTGTGAACTTCCCATCCTGCTGTGTACTTCCTTTTTCGGTTTCCACTTCCCACCCTGATTTGTACTTCCTCTCCTGATTTGTGCTACTCATCGTGGTGTGTACTTCCTTTCCTGGTGTGTGCTTTCTGTACTGGTTTTCACATTCCAACCTAGTGTACTTTTCTTCTGCTTTCGTGAGTAGTGTACCCTTCTAATCAGAATCAAATTACTGTATTACCAAGACATTATAATTGGAATTGTTGTCATGGTCACTCTTTTATTGATACTGAACTTACTTTTAATATTTCATAAGGTGTTAACTTGTGGCTCTTCTTCTCTGATGTCATTGTAACACTGAAAGAGCAAAGCTTCAAAATCCCTTGAGTTTGATAGTCTCTGTTGCGGGACAACTGTCTAGGTTCATCCAGAAACTCAGTATGAATATAGGGATTTACTGATTTGGCAAGAGTTGTATGTTACTGTAATAAAGACATTTGAATTTTCAGAGTTATTGGTGATTACTCTCAGAGATATTTGCCAACCATCTCTGAATCCCCTACACTAGTTTAGAACTAAATTGAAGGCATGATATTAAGATGGCTTAGTAAGTAAACATGACTGCAGTCAAGTCTGAATTTGATCCCCAGGACTCACATGGTGGAAGGAGAACACAAACCCCAGAAAGTTGTCCTCTCACCTCCAAAGGCATTCTTTGATACATACACATCCATGCTAAAAGATAATAGTTGGTTTTTTAACGATTAAAATGAGGAGTTGCTGGGCTAGAAGTCCTCAGAATCTCTTCACACAGTTGTAAATAGCAGAATATTTTAGCCAGTGCCAAACTTGAAACTGTGAGGTCTAAAGTTATATTTTTAGTTTTAATTACTGAGTCTAAGCAATCCATAAAACAAGAATGCCTCTAACCTGCATGCCCCTTGTCTGTGGACAGATATTTCCTGAGATGCTAAAGGGTCTTATATATCTCATATATGTCTATATATCATAACAAGCCACAGGTTTCTACTTCCCTAAAGAAGTTTCTTTGACCCAGTGGAATTGAATGATCAAATAGAGGGCGAGATGTATAGGCAGGAAATACATCAGACTATATACTTGCCCTTGATTGGGCATAGGCAGAAGATATTCAGCCAGGAAACATGGCAAGATATGTGCTTGCCCCTGATTGGATCTGGTTGGAAATATGCAATCATATGGGTTGGCCATAATAAGCCTGTGTAAAAAGAAATGACTCATTCATTTTATGAGAACCCAGAGTTTATCATCTTGGCTAGTATTTAATTAAAGATTGCTGCAAATTTGTCTCAAAAATTGTGATAGTAATCAATCTCGAATAGTGTGAATAACGTAACCACTTTGCCAAACTGAAATTACATGCTGGTCAGTGCAATTCTGTTTGCAGCTAAGGTATGGAGTCCTGTAAAGCCCCCACCTCTGATGTTGCAGTAGGTTCAGACAATCTGTCAGATATCAGCAAGCACAGACTTTCAAGCTATTTGTGTCTTAGAATTCTTCCACTTGGAGTCTTAGATTAAACATGCCTGCCTCTGCAGATACTGAACACACTTGGGTATTAACTGGTGCAAGCGATTGAAAATGTTGATTTTAAAGGAAAGGTTATTATATTTGCTTTAAAAATTTTGTGGTTGGTGCTGGTTGTATAGTTCTGTGTAGTTCAAATTTTACTCTCAGAGGACTATTTCCACTTTAAAAGAGTGAGGAAAGATTAAAAACGTTTCACATTTCAAAGCTACTAATATTTCTCCTTTTCTTTTCAAAGCACAGAAAGGAGTCTTTTGTCTTAACAGAACCTTAAAGTGTCTTTGATATACAAGGCAGACACAATAGAAGTACAAAGAAGAGGGCTACAATTCTCTGCATAAAATGCAAAAAGAATAGACAGCTAAGTGAACTTAAGCAGGATGAGACTGCAAAGCTAGCTCAAACAGGAACAAGAGAGTCAGAAATGGCATGAGTCATACAAACCCCACAATACCCAGGTACTTGACCCAATGTGATTTGAGTTATAAGGTACAGGATGGCCTTTACTATCAGTTTAGATCCATAAAACAAACCCTTCTTACAGTATGGTGGACCAAGTAAAACAGTTTCTCTGTAAACCAAAATGGTGAAAAATCATCAGCTTAGATTGGTCTTCGATAGAAATTCCATTACACATGTACATATATAGTTGACAGAAAAGAAAATCGGCCTAATAGTTAACTCAATGTGTAGATTATATCACTTTTATTCTACTGATGAGCTAATTGATTTTGATTAAATGTTTGTTAATAAAAGTATATGCTAAAATGTTTCTTGAGTCAAAGTCTGGTCGGTATTTTTAGAGTATCAATGAGTCTGCACTCACAATCTCCTAGAATCTATGTTCATGATGTATGTTGATCTGTAATATTTTTTTTGTTGTTGGGTATTTGTGAAAAACTTGGTATCATTGTAATAGTGGCTTTATTAAAACAATTAGAAAATTTTCTTATGTTTTTATTTTGCTGAAATACATAATGAAGCTGATACCTAACACTGGCATAGTAATAAAATGTCTTCAAACAGTTGACCCCATGTCGGATACATCAAAGACTATCACACAGAGCACATCACACTGTTCTGGTTTCCTCGTGGCTGCTTCCTTGATGTCGAGGTGACCTACTCAACTACCACCTACCAGTACTGCTCAATCATCTAGATCTGGACCTGTCATCCTTGCATCCATTCATTTTCCCACTTCATTATCTGCCCCTTGCCCTGACCTTTCACTTCTAGAGTTTACACAGCTCATCTGGCTCTGCTCCAATTCTATGGTAGTCATAGGCATTGTAGCTCCTTCAGCTTCTTCCTGTAGTTTGGTTACATGCATTTATATTTATATCAGCCACTTTTGAACCTCCTTAAACTCCTGGTCTTTTTAGTCTTTCTTATATAATTTAACCCCCCCACACACACTATAATATGTAATGAAAAAACTAGAAATTAAAATAGAAATAAACAGGTGGACATCTATTAATTCTCTCTAAGGTCACCAAGGAAATTGGGTCTATCTGAGAAACTGTTGCCACTGAAACTGCTGTACATTCAAAGCTACTGTTCTGCAGTAATTCATACATTTTAGAAAGGTACTTATGAGTCTATGTTTCAGACATAACCTGCTTAAGGTAGAAAGCATAAAAGCCTACTAGCTTTTACACTTAATTTTACCTAAAGTTTCATATTTTGATGCTTTAGATCTTTACTCTACATTCTCAGGTGTAGCATTAGATCAATGAAATCAATTCCTTTTTGATTTTTTTCTCTAAGGTCCAACAATTTACCTGTAGAGTAACTCTTCAGAAGTTTATCAAAGCTTCTTCACTTCACAAGTCATTGACCAGTGCTACAAAACCTTAAATTTTTCTATGAATACACTTTTAAGTAATGTGTAGGTGTGATCATGTGTTGTTATTCCAAAGATAATACCTTGGAGGTTGCTTTCATATACTTCTTTCTCTTCTAACTAAAAATGCAGTTTTTTAAATAACAATTTTATAAGTATAGTATATATTGTATAGGTCATAATTAACCCCAAATAGTTAAATGCCTCTAGTGAATAAAGTTTAAAGAAGTCAAAAATTTCCTCTACTTTTCATTGCAAAGCAATTTAAATGTTATAAGTTTCGATCTTTCTCTAGGAACATTTATATGAACCATATTGCAACTTCATGATAATTGAGCCTCCTTCAAGAACAAAAACTTGAATAATGCTTAGTGACTTGAAATCTAGTTTTGAGGCCCTCATATCTGAGGAATATCCAAGGCTATTCCTAGTCATTTTTATCAGTGTAGATGCTGACAAATCTGGATAAATGCCTGAAGCTCTGACTTTGTTTCAAAGTATTGTTGGTAGGCCAACAATACTTACTCCTCAGCTCTTTGTTTTTTACCTTTAGGAGGAACCCTAACCATTATGCCCAAGAGCAAACATACCCATAGCTAGGAACTAAGGATTTCTACTGACTACATTTTGAAATATGTATTTTTTTTTTAAAAAAACTGCATTTAAAAATGGCTTCTAGTTTTACACAATCATTTTACTCCCATTTATCACTGTACAGTCTTAGGTCTTGTGGAATGTAATTATTTTCTTCTCCTTTCTTTCCTATCAATTGTGACAAGATCTCAAGTCCTGATACTCCTATTTAACTCTTACAAAGAAAATCAATGTCTCTTTTTCCAGAGAACCCACTGTGCCTTGAAGAACAATTTATTAGAGAGCTTCTAAAGATTCCAGATTTAATCTTGTTTGTGGACAGGCTACACCTTAAGACTGAAGTGTGAAATACACAGGAAGGGTGTGCCTTAACAGATTTCATTTTATCCTTAGATTATAGTCTTTATGAGAATTGAATCTGTTCTGATGGCAAAACACTTTTCACTTATCATGTACTGAAGAACAGAAGCAATCATTGGACAAGCTAACTCCATCTGTCCCTCAACTTTGCTTTGGTTTTTGACTCTTTAGCTTGTTTACCCAGTAAATCACTTTTTTCTGAAGTTACTTTGGGATTCCAAAAAAAGATAGTACTGGTCAATAAATGTGTTTATGACAAGGAAGAGCAATCACTTACAAACAACCAAATAACTCATGATATCATTGCCCCTGCAAAGAGCAACTACTGCAGTTACCCTAAGGCTATGCTCCAGAGCAGAAGCAATCAACTTTCATGAACCACATTGTTTCCTACAAGTCATGACAACAATAACAACTTCCCCAGACACTCTTCCTGAATCAAAAGAAAAAACAAACTAATGAGTCTGTTGGCCTAATCTAAATCTTTGCTCTATCAGCTACACATATGCCTAGCCTCTTATCCATTTTCATTTCTTGTAAAACAACAAAAGTTCTTGTGAAACCTCAGACACAGATCTAGAGCTGGTGACTTGTTTAATTCTTCCTCCTGGAATGGTCATTTTGCTTAAGTCTCATTACTTGCTCTCAGCTCTGCTTGTCATTTTGAATGATATATTGGAACCAGTATTAAAGTAGGCCCTATTCAGACTTTTTAAGAGATTGGCCTTCTGCTCTAGAACTGTAGCAACTAGACTACCAACAAAAAGAGACAGGAGACTTGTTACACACATAGAAAAGTATGGCATTGGAGTAGTACATTACTTTGAAAGGTTTTAATTGCAATGTTTAAAAGTGCATTAGGTATGTATGTATGTATGTATGTATGTATGTATGTTTGTTTGTTTGTTGGGTGCCACTTTGTTGTAGTAATTATTTAAAAAGAGCCTGCCGATCAATCTGATTATCTACACTGTCGTGGCTCTGGCTAGGCCACCAGTTCAGTGGCTGGAGGCCATGTGGACACTGCAGCTAGAAACAGCCAGCCAGAAACACCAGCCCTGCCACCCACAAGACACCCAGCGTGGAAGATAGCTCTGCCAATCTTCCATGCTGTCTCTGCAAGACTAGGTATTGCAAAGACCATCCTGTCATCCACTCAGGCCTGGTAGACAAATGAGACTCTAATGCTTAAATTATCCAAAGGCTTATATATTTAGTAATGATCAATAACAAGATGCCCTTACAATCAGAGGTGGAACCCAATACCCAACCTAGATATACCAAATACCTTTGACTGCTACAGACAAGCAAACATCAGCCTCCATGTCCTCCTCTCTCATTCTCCATCTCACCCTTAGTTCCTCCTCTTCCTTCTCCTCCTCCTCCCTTTACTCCTCTTTTTCCTCTTCTTACTCCTCCCACTTTAGATCCTCGTATGTACGTATGTATGTATGTATGTATGTATGTATGTATGTATATACATAAATGCTGTGGTGAACAAGCAGGAGTCATAGGAAAACTTCTAAGAGTTGGCTCTCTTTTTCTACTTTTAAGATATCATAATGGAACTTCGGTTGCTAGGTTTAGCAGTAAGCACTTCTACCCACTGAGATATTTCTTGGCCTTGAAATAAGAATTCTGAACATCAGTAAAAAACAATTTTAAAAAACATTGTTGAGAAGAAACAATGGGAGGAAGGTATGCTAAGTATTCTAATACCTTCTGAGATGATTTCTCTCTCTAGATCCCACACCTGAAAGGGAATATTGAATAAAAATCCCTACACCTGCAGAATTTTAGAAAAAAAGGAAACTTTGGCTAAATACAAAGGTGCTAAACCATCAGTCCTTGACTATGGAATCCTAAAATAGTTATCAAAAGCATTTTAGATGTACTACTGTGTGATAATACCTCCAAAACTTTCCTGATATTTATTCATTTGTTGTAGAAATTTCAAAATAATTTTTACAGAGATTTTCATAAAATAAGCCAAGAAATTAAAAATAAATTGGCCTCTTTATCAGCATTATTGAGTCATTTTACCAATTCTTGAGTCTCTGTGTTCCATAGCTCAGCTCTGAAGTTAGATGTAGAATGAGTACACTTGGTTGTACCCATGAACAATTCCACAGTGTTTACTTCTGCCTTTCAACCTAGAGTCCTGCTGGCTTACTCTTTGGGTGAACCAACCGTTTTCTTTGCTCTTAAGATAGAACTAAAATATTAGAAGAAAATAAAACATGCAAAAAATATCTTGCTTTTTTAATACAGAAGAATTCATCATCTCTCTGATTATGTGGCCATTTGTTTACTGGCACTGGTAATAGAATACTTTGTGTCTTAATACTTACTCCAAAGTCTTAATTATCTTCTGACTCCATTAACCTTAATCAGGATTTGTGGAGAGACCCAAAGTCATGGTACCAACCAATCTGGCAAAAAAACCTTAGTGACTTGCCATTTTGAGCTTTGTTGGCTGTTAGTGTAACTGTTGTTACCATTACAGCGCTCACTAACTCACATTGGTGTGTTTGACATCATAATACGTGGTTATTTAGGTGTCCTGAGATTTTCAAACAGGCAATTTAATACCTTCAGAAGAGAGTCTTTGAGCAAGAGAGTCTCAGAAAAAAATTTTCTCCACTAATTAGTTGAAAATGAAACAAAAACAACAGCTTTGGGCCTGTAAATGTTAATCTATAGCTGACTCCAAGGTACAGTGAATATGATAACCTGTCCCTTTCTGGCCCCAACCTAACAAAGTTAAAAAGAACGCAGACAATAATCATGTGGATAGCTGTCTCTTGTCTCACACACCCATAAAGAATCTTATATGAGAAAGAATAGACTAATTAACTGACCAATAATTAAAATCCTACAGTGACAAACAGTTATGTATCATTTACTTGATTGGCCTAAAAAGGTGGAGGGTAGCTTTTCCTGCCAAAGCTCACATAATCTTGGAAAGAATTCAGTTTGGATTCTGTATTTATCCAGCATTAAAGGCAGCCAGTTATTCGTTCCTATCCTGCCTATCTTGCTATTTTCGTACAGTGCATTTTATTACCTTACATTCTTTTCTTTAAAAGCTTATTTTAGGCTTTCAAATCTCTGAACTGATCAAGCACACTCATCCTCTAGTGTGTATCATGATGCAACTCTGACTTTGGTTAAATCTGTATTTTCACTAAAAGAGGCTTGCTTAACTTCTCTCTGGTTTCTTCTTTAATCTTGTTTGGAGAAGGCATACCACTACTAACACTGACAAGATGCCTACTCTTGCTCCCACTATGTGTTTCCTCTACATCTTCTCAAGACAGCTAATGCTTAGAACTATGATTAAAACAAGAATTTTTTTTACCACAGTACAGAAGTCATAAGAGAATAAAATGACATATTGTAACCTTTTTACTGTGTCATTTTCTGGAGAAATTGTCTTTGAAACCATTAGAAATATAACTTCTAAAGAAGACAACTTTTAACAAGAACAAGAAGTCATGAAGCTTCAGGACACAGATGGCTTCTGCCCAGAATCTGAAGAAATCAATCCAAACACCTGAATTATGAATTGTTCCTTGTGTTATGTTAATTGATGGCAATTGTTTAACACACTTGTCATTTAATACTTCCTATCGTTAATCTTTAATTATATAAGGTTTTTGATTATAAGCAAACACTACTCAGGATTTGTCTACAATCATTTTAAGACCCATATTCTTACAATGGTTTTCTATATTTTTTTAAGTACTTGTGATACATGTCCAACATTTGGCTGGATTTTCTTTTGAGTTTTCCAGAATAAATGATGAAAATAATGCAGACACACAGGTGTTCCCACAACCATTTACATTAGCAATGATTGATAATTATTTAATCTGTGTGTCAGTTGTCTAAGACGATAACAAAATAACAAATATTGTATGGTGCACACAACAGAAGGACTCTCTAATAGTTCTTAAAATAAGAACATAAAAGTTATAGAGTAGTCTAACTATCTGAATAAGCAATTCATACACAAAAGAAAAATTACATTTAATAAAACAATACAAGAATGGTCATTCACTGTTCCCATTGAGCTAAAGTCACTGTATCAATATTTCTCAGTCCTAATTATTATTACTCTTTACTAAAATTCCTGCATTAAATTATCTGAGCCCAGTTATTGAACATTCTGTAACTAAGGAACTGACTTTCTGTCAACAAGCTTGATTATACTGTAGGTATCATAATACTTTCTTGTATACTTAATAGATTTTTACTGATAAAATTTGGGACAAAATTCTATATCTCTAAGAATATTTGATTTTTATAGGATGATTTTTGTTCGACTAATGCCATATAGAAAAATATACTTGTCTCCTGAGAGGCTTTGCCAGAATCTGACCTATATAGAGGCAGATGCTCGCAGCTAACAATTAAACTGATCATGTGGTCCCCAATGTAGGAGGTAGAGAGAAGACTGAAGGAGCTGAAGGGGCTCACGGCCTCATGGGGGAGACCAACAATACCAACCAACCAGAGTTCCCAAGGTCTAAACCACCAGCCTGGGAACATGCATGAAGGGACCCATGGCTCCAGCTGTATATGCAGTGGAAGATGGCCTTGTCAGGCATGGTGGGAGAGGAGGTCCTTGGTCCAGTGAAGGCGGGATTCCCCAATGTGGGGGAATTTGAGGACAGGGAAGGAGGAGTAGTTCAATGGGTAGGGGCATACCCTCATAGAAACAGCAGGAGGGGGATGGAATAGGGAGTTCATGGAGGGGCATAGGGAAAGGGAATAACATCTAAAATGTTAATAACTAGAATATCCAATAAAAATACATTGAGAAATAACATTATTTTAAAATTTTCTTGATAATTTCATACTTGCATATATTTTAGTTTGTTTAAATCTGCCTCTTCACCTCCTCAAAGTTCACCATGACTTTTAGCATCCAACTTCATATGCTCCTGTTAAAAATGCACCGAGTCCATTAATACTGGCTTTGGATGTATAAGCAACAAATTTGATGTAGTAATGAAAAGCCTCCTAAATAAAAGTAACCCAGGTCCACATGAATGGAATACTACCAAGAGTAATATGAATACTCCTAAGATCATTTTATTAAAGAGAAATGAAAAGAATTATCAAAATACTCTACAAAGCCAACATTACCCTAATATATAAACTATGTAAACATAAAAAGAAAAGATAATTACAAGCTTATTCCTTTATGAACACCATGAAGATATTTTTCATTAAATTTTTTGCACATTAAATTTAAGTACACATTAAAAATATTATTTACCATGTTTAAGTTGTTTACATTACATCAAGCCTAGGGCATTTTGATGTATAAAATCACTAAATATAATAATTCACGTAAATAGACTGAAAGAGAGAAACCACTTGACCATCATTATAAATATAGAGAAATTTTTAACAAAATCCAGCATTCCTTATATTAAAGGCCCATAAGTAACTATAAGTATGAAGAGCACAGGTCAATGTAATGAAGGCTAGATAAAACCATCATTATATTAAATATGTGAACACTCGTTAGTTCATATGTATATTTGCCTCGTTGTGTCTAGAAAAATGCTGTTTCAATGAAGTTGACCATCATCTGTCACTCTGACAATCTTTCCTCATAAATCTTTAAGCCTCAAAGAAGAGATGTGATAAAGACATCCCATTTAAGGATAAGTCTTCCATAGTTACTCTCAGCATGTTTTCCAGTTGTGGGTCTCTGTGTTAATTGCTGATTACTGCAAGAAGAAGCTGCTCTGATGAGGCTTCTCCAAGACCATGATATTGTGCACAAGCTCAAACTAGACACATTCCCAGCATTCAAAAAGGAAAATGAGCACAAATTCCCTCATTAGCCAAGTAAATATTTGCAAATGACAGCAACTAAGATATGGAAAATTAGTTCTCAATAGCATGACATTGTATACGTCAACAATATTCCAGAGCAGAACCCATGTTTAGCAATAGAAGGCAAACACAAATTTGACTTCATATATTTTATTATATATTTTTTTGTTTTATTCTTTTAAGAGAAAGAAAAAGTTGCATGATTTGGGAGGCAGAGGAGTGTCTGGTAGGCATTAAAGAAGAATAAATATAAAATGTATTATATAAAATTCTCAAAAATACAATGTAAAAAAGAAAGCAAAAGCAAACAACACACATGCATATTTATGTGTTATATTCATAAATTGCCAACAATGCAATATCAATCAGCAAAAGTATGTAATACAAAAATGTTACAAACTGCGTGATTTTACTCATAGCATATTCTTAAAATGACATAATTAAAGACTTAAAACAATTTCTGGTTGCCAATAGTTACTTATAGGGGAATAAAGAGAAAGTTACTTACCTATGACTAGTTGTGAGAAATCATCCTTTGATGGGTTGCTCCTGTGGTTTGAATCCAGAGCATAAACCCAAAACATAAAAAGGTTAGTGAATTTTGCTTAAAATAAGGATACTTCTCAGTAGCGATGTCCTAGTTACAGTACAACAATCATTGTACTAGTGCAAGATGTTTTGACATTGGGCAATGAGTGAAGGGCATATAGATTCTCTCCAGGATCTTTCCATTGCATGCCAATCTGTTGTGTATAAACACATTTGAATTAAATATCAAATTAAGAATGTAACAGACATCCAGTATTATGTTGTCCATGTGAGTATAACTAGCAGAAACAAAGACTAGTTGGATTGTGGTATTTTACACAGCTCAGCTTAGTCTCATTGGTCATTAATTCTGTCCACTGGCACAATTAACTCTCAGAAAGCCATGAAAGGAAAGAAGATGTTTTAAGTGTAGAAATATCCATTCATTCAAGAAAAAATAAGAACTAAGAACAAGGAAGTCAAATCACAGAATCAAAGAAAGCACCAACCTTCTAACTAGTATTTTTGTGACTGAGCGCTAAAGTAAACATGGTTCACATAGACATCACTCAATACTCACCTCATCAGTTCATGGCACACAGGTCATCTGGATATTTTATCATCATTAGAAAATGTATGAATTTAAAGGTTAATTAAACATCAAATTATTAAGTTAGATGTTTAAAATATACAACCTTCCACACGCTATGAAATACTCTAAAGTGAAATACTACTAAAGGGTCTAACAATAGTCAATAAATGGCAAACGTAAAACATTTTTTACAAATACAAAAGCAACACAGTTAAAAAATGGACCAATATATGAAAAGATATTTCATACAGAACGGAGATAAACAGCTGGATATGTGTTTATAACTATTCACTGTCAGTGACGTCCAACAGAGAACATCGGCATACACTGCAATATTCCTACTAAGATGACTAATATTTACAGTAATTTGGAACAAATCCAATATATTGACTGTTAAGTACACCAAAAACAAACAAACAAACAAACAAAAAACTTAGATTTTTGAGAGGGTCTGAATGTCAGTCTAACAGCTGCTCTATCATGGTCTAAGATGGTATTTCAAATGAGAGGAAATGGGAAGCTCAAATTTGCCCACGTGGGTCCTTTTTCTCCTGAAAAGGAAACATTGGCACAGACACTGTAGAGCATATTCTAAAAGGTTAGAAAGAACAACAATTTGAAAAGGGTGGAGAATATATTGGTATCAATTTCCTGTCTGCAGCATTCTATTACAGTATACAAGATGTCTTATTGGGAGAAACTGGCTGGCAATTCATCAGATCTCTGTATTGTTTCTTGTAACATGAGACTCTTCATTTATCCTGGAATAAAAATTAAATTCCAAGCTGTCTATTTATAAAAACTCCTAGTAACAGCTTTTTTTTTTTATTGACCCAGTTGTGAATTAGAGCATTCTGGGATGGAAAAAGACTCTTGTAAAAGTAAGTTGCAGTCTCCAGAGAAAATTCTTTTTTTTTTTTTTCTGTTTAATGATATTGACAACTTCAGCATTTTAAAAAAAGTTTACCTCATTCATCTAATCCAATCATAAGATCAAGTTCTTCACTATACTTCAGACTCATCCAATAAAACTGATAATAAATAAATGAATAAATAAATGATTTTACATGCAAAATGTTATTGTATGTTTATGATTCTGGAAGTAATTTTCCCTGAAGTAAACTTCAAGAAAAATTAATTAAGGGGCTTGAGAACTACCTGGAAGTGGGTTATATAGACATAAAAAGATCAAATCTATGGCACTAAAATGTTATATTAGCTCAGTAAGGACTATTAAATGGTAAATTTATCAACGTTAATATCGTATGTACATGGCTTTTTGAAGTAAGAAGAACATGTACCTTGTTATTGCACTCTCCTATTTATTATTATTATTACTTTGAAGTATGACCTTACTAAGTTGTCTAGGGTGGCCTTAAAGTCACTATGTAGAAAAGCAAATTTTAAAATTGCCATCTTCCTTTCTAAAGTACTCAAATACCTGAGATTACAGGGTTTACAGCATTACAGCCATCAATAATCTGCATCTATACTGTTTCTGGTAGGAAACTGTATTTTGCTTGTTGTGCTTGTGTTTAGAAAGTGGAAAGAAAGATGACGCATGGTAGATAGGCAGGCAGCCAGCCAGCAGGACAGACAGACAGATGGCTGATAATAATGTATATTACCACAAATGTTTGCAAAATTTAAGGGGTGTTTCCACTGTAATAAATTCTGCATTATCTGACAAAAATGCTATAAACCAAGAATTTTAGTTTTTTATCATTAAAATTAATAAAAATAATTATCTAATTATCATAGTCTTCTGTTTAGAGCTGCATTTTCTTGGTACAGAGGCCTGATAAGACACTCCTGAGGACTGTGCACATGTGGATTATATGGTCTGTTAAGAATAACTTATGTTCATAATACTGTTCTGCAGAGTAGTAGCAGAAAGTAGGAATCAATGTTTTCTTTAGCTGCATGAAAAGATGCTAAATAACATTGCATCACTTACTGATTAACTACTACATAGTTACAGTTTAGGACTGTCAATAAACCAGATGTCACAAATCAAAGAAGAGAAAATGTGCTTGTCATTATGAACTGAAAGCTAGCATGTGGGAAGGCCCATACCTCCAAAAGTATGACTTTAATACCAGCTTCCTTTACAATGCAAAGTTATTATAGTTATACACTAGAAAACACTTGATTATCCAAATCACCTACAACATAAGCAGACAATGGAGAAGATAATGAAGAATGGTGAGCCTGTGTGGTGGCACTATTAGGAGGTGTGGCCTTTTTGAAGTAGGTATGTCCTTGTGGGGGTAAGTGTATCACTGTAGGCGTGGGCTTTGGACTCTCATTATAACAATGTGGGAGCCAGTCTTCTACTGATAGCTTTTGGAATGAGATGTAGAACACTCAGCTCTTCCAGCATCATGTGTGTCTGGGTGCTGCCATGCTCCTGCCTTGATGATAATGGACTGAATATCTGACCTTGTAAGCCAGCCCCAATTAAATGTTGTCCTTATTAAGAGTTGCTTTGGTCATTGTGTCTGATCACAGCAGTAAAACACTAACTAAGATAGTCTGTAACCTTAACACATATCCAAATTATTCAAATATTTCCAGACTATTTATACCCCATGCCAACTAAATCTGAATTTTGGGGATGAAGTATAAGCAAGTCTCAGTAATTTTCTAAACTGTAAGCTGAGTTCAAAGCACAGACATGTTTTAGAGCCATTGAGCAAAGTGCCGTTTTAAAATGTGCTTTGAACTCCACTGTAGTTGGACATCAGCTTCTCATTTAAATCAATGAGAAAAGACAAGAAGGTGCCAATTTCTTCTCATTTAAAAACAAAGGAATGATATCACACTGAAAATTTAAAGAAGAGTCTTGGCCAGGAGTGTCCAGTAATTGAAAAATTCAATAAAGCATTAAATGCAATTAATTTCAAAGTTGAAGAGAGTGGGGCTCTGGAATGGAAAATGCTATGTATGCCAGAGGCTGATCTAATTCAGTATTAGTGGCTTTGGGCTTTTGAACTGGTGAGAAGCAAGCTCGCCCAGAGCAATTCTGTAGAAATACAGGTCATTTTAATTACACCAAACCCACTCACTCTTTGCTTGATTGCTGCTGTGGTAATAAACAAAGGGATCTGAGTCTCTGGATGGTTCTGATGTGAAGAGCTTATGCAATAAACGAGGGGAAAGCCTTTTGCTCTACTGAGTCATGGAGTCAGTGTATATATTCAGTTGCTGAAATCCAGACACACAAAAAAATCAAGACAACCTTGCAGCTTTATTTTCCTGGAAACTTTAAATACGATTATGTTACACAATCCATGTTTGTTGCTGAAGTTTTCCTTCAGGGTGCTTTTGTTGTTGTTGGAAAATCTGGTTTGTTTTTTTTGGTAAACCTCATAAAACATATTTTTATGCATGTATGTGTGCATATATACGTTTTCTAACATTAGATTCAGAAAAGTAAGTAACTCTTGAAGGCCTGTCGTCACTCTTTTACTGAAACCACACTGAAGTCTTGCCCTGTTATCTGTGTTTTGCTGCAGACTATAGATTGTTGCTGGATCTCAGATTTGCCTGCTTTACAGCTTCACATGAGTAGATATGAAGTATGTGCATCTCTGGCAGTAACCTCTATCCAGTCTATATAGATGTCTATGCCTTGGCACCTACAGTGACACTATTTGCATTTGTACAAGTTTACAGTGTACTTTTATACAAAAAGAGTGTTTTTTACTTCTAAATTTGACTACTGCCATTAGATCCTAATATATACCCTATATGCAAATAACACTGGTTTGTTTTAATATAAAAATTAGTAAAATTCAAAGATATAAAGGCAAAATGTAAGAGTAAAATTCTAGAACAATACACAGAATAGAAGACTTATGGTCTAACATCAGGAAAACACTTATAAAACATTCAAACCATAAACTAAAATCCATTCTAATTAAATTTACCTTAACACTACAAATAACTATTTAAAGTCTTAATGAAAACTTGATAAATTAGATTATATTAAAATGGATATTTTTTTTAATCAAAAATTCTCCAAATCTCCATTTTTGACCAATGAGGAATGGCAAATAATATTACTCTAGCACTTTCTCTATGGAGATCCCACCATGGGTTAGTGACAGTGTGAGCTGCCCAAGTCTTTCAGTGCTGCCTGACCACTATGACTTTTTCTTGTGCCTATGTTAAGGTAAAAAGAGAAAAATCACCTCAATAAAGTTTTTTTCTCAGATCTCCATGTAGAATCACTGGCCTGTGTGTGTATCCACACTAACAAATCATATGCACACAAATACATGCACTCTAATAATCTGTATGTTTTTAATAAAGAAATAAATAGATGCCTTCTCACATGAAGAAGTCTCACTATCCTGACTGATTCTCTTGCCTACCTTCATATCATCATACTCACTACTTTAAATTTTATCAGCTGATTTTCAGGTAGTGAGTCAACCTTGAAAATCTGGGGAGATCCAACTTGGTCTTGCCATTTTGCCTCTTCAGTGTCCTGTGATGGTGCTTTATTCTATTGTTGCTCCCTCACACTTGCTGAACTACTCTCATATAGATACATTTTTAGGGAAGACTGAGCAGCTTTGTTCAGCTGATAGTGCTACAGAAGCACAAAGAGAGTACAAGCAGACAAGCACAGCAATGGGGTAGCATGAAGAATTTCCCTCTTACTATTAGATGACAGGCATGGAGAAGCTAATTGTGAACACTAACCTCACCTCACTTTCTTCATTTAATAAACAAGAACACAATAATATTTATTGGCAGGTTAGTCTATACACTCAAGCACTAATAATATGACTGTCAAAACAGAATTTTAGTCTAGCAAGATTCCTGATTCTCTCTCTCTCTCTCTGTCTCTCTGTCTCTCTCTGTCTCTGTCTCTCTCTCTCTCTCTCTCTCTCTCTCTCTCTCTCTCTCTCTCTCCTCTTTTTCTCATTCACTTTTTATTCTCTCCTCTTCATACAGATAAAAAAATCAATGTTTTTATTCTTAATCAATCAAAATATAAGTAGAAAAGACAAATAGGTGAGAAAGTATAGGTAGATAGAATTAAGTAGATGGCAGGTAGAGAGCTTTTGGTTCTGTCCTCAGATTAGCTTTCTGCATTTCATGATCTATTTTGACTTACTTTCAAAGAATAGAGCATGACAGGCCTCTGCTTTTATATTTGCTTCCCATGATGCAAAGGGATCTCTGAAATGAGCTATTAAACTGACTCTACATTTTCTCTTCCTGCCCTCTCTTTGGTATGGTCCATCCTTAAAACACAGGTTAAAGCCTAACCATTCCAACTCTGTGACACTTGTAGCAACCTTAAAATACCTCACAAATGTTTATTTATCTATGTACTGAAGAAGACAAAATCCATCCAGAGAAAAACTTGAAGTGCTTTTTTTTTTTTTTTTTTTTTTGGTTTGTGTTATGTTTTGTTTCGAGGTTCCCATTGTTTTGTAGCCAGTGGAGCTCTATGTAGAAAATAGAAGATGTATCTTTTTTATTTTGAACTATATTTATTAAATAGCTCCCTTCATTTTCTCTTTCTTTTTATTGGTTATTTTATTTATTTACATTTAAGATGTCCCCTTCCCCTGTTTCCCCTCCACAAAACCCTATCCCAACCCCCACCATTGCTTCTATGACAGTGCTCCTACACCCACTCACACACTCCTACCTCACCCTTCTACCAAACCCCTATGCTAGGGTATCAAGCCTATACAGGACCAAGGGCCTCCCCTCCCATTGATAGCAGATAAGGCAATCCACTTCTTTGTATGTAGTTGGAGCCATGAATTCCTCCATGTATACCCTTTGGTTGGTGGTTTATTTCCTGGGAGCTCTGGGGTGTTTGATTAATTGATATTTTTGTTTTTCCTATGGAGTTGTAATCCTCTCATTCTCTTTATTCCTTCCTCTAAATCTTCAACTGGGGTTCCTGGTCTCAGTCAATAGTTGGCTGTGAGTATCTGTGTCTGTATTGGTCAGATACTGGCAGAGGGGATAGCTATACTAGGCTCTGGTCAACAAGCTCTTCTTGGCACCAGCAATAGTGTAGGGGTTTGATTCTGCAAATGGGATGTGTCCCTGCATTTTCTTTAGACAGGAATAATTCTGGGTTAAAAACTTTGAGATGGGTGGATGGCACCATCCCTCAACTGTGGGCCATACCTATCTCCTGGAGGTGGTCTCTCCAGGTTTCATCTCCCCTTTGTTGGGTATTTTGGCTAATGTCATTCTTGTTGAGTCCTGGGAACTCTTTGCTTTTCTAGCATCTGCTTCAACATATAACATGGACATATGGTCTACTCTGTTGATAGCAGTCTTGTTTATAAGAGCCAGAAGCTGGAAAGAACCCAGATGTTCCTTAATGGAGAAATGAATAGAGAAAATGTGATAGATTTGCACAATGGAATACTACTCAGCTAGTAAAAATAATGACTTCATGAATGTTACAGTTGAGTGGATAGGACAATAAAATATCATCCTGAGTTGGGTAACCCAATCACAAAAGAGTACATATGGTAAGTATTCACTGATAAATGGATATTATGAATAGAAGCTCAGAAACCATGATACAACTCACAGACCATATAAAGCTTAAGAAAAAGGAAAACCAAAGGGTGGATGCTCCCATCCTACTTATAAAGGGAAACAAAGTAATTATGAGAGGTAGATGGAGGAAATAACTGGGGGTGAAGAGGAGAGGGAGGGAAAAAGGAGGAAAATGACTCGAAATAGATAGCAGAAATGAAGTGTGTGTGGTGTGCGGCAATGAAGGCAGTCACTAGAAAGATTTATTATTTTAAAATATCATCCATGTAACTATAAAATACCTCTGAGTCTCCCAGAGGCTTTTTGTCACACCATCCAACTTCTCTCAAGAGATACCTCCTCATAGAGCCTAGAGAATAAAGAATCAAATCCCCAGGGAGCCTACACTGCCTGTAATTATTAACACACTAAAAGTAAACCTAAACAAGCATTGTACAAGCAAATATTCTACAGCCTAAATGCTAATCAAATGGAATTTCCAACTGGGATCCAAACATGAACTCATGCAACTGTAAATAGCTCTCTGGGTTTCTGCTCTTTTTTTCTCCTTAACAGAAATAAGCTGCAAGACACACATGATTAACTGCCAGCTCCTAAAAGAATTCAATCAATGCTTTCTGACATTTAAGTCATAAATACTACAGAGGACTTTGGGACAAAAGTTCCAAATACACAGAATTTTCCCTTGTTTTTGAATTATAATACATATGTAAAAGATGAGGTAATATTTCAAGCAATGTTGTCCAAACAAATCTTTCTAATTCTCATCATTTTGTCTTGGTACTTAGGGGCATCACTAAAATCATGTGAACATCTTCTACGTTCAGTGGCTTTATATTAGACACAGGGAAGCTTTAAATATGCCAAGCTGGGAAGGAAGGAGAACAATCACATCAAAACTTCAGTCAGAAAAAACATATGTGGAGGTCAGAGCTATTCTCTCCTTATGCCATGTGGGTTCCAGGACCCCTTAGGTTCTGTGTTAAGTTTTTCTACCGAAACATCTCTCCAGAACCTCAGCAGCCTCTTGATGAATGTCTGCCATCAGCAAGAGAGAGTATTGAAGCAACATCTGGTCAGTAGATGCCATAGCAAAAAAATCAGCTGGCAGCCTTTCAGCAACTGGTGGCAACAGAACTTGCCATTTAGTTTGTTAGTTTGTGGTTGGTCTTTATTTGTTTGGTTGATTGTTTTGCTTTGGTTTGCTTTTTAGAAAGCTCAATTTCAAGGTTCAGTTTTTTTTTCCCTGACACTGGAGACTACTATAAACATGTTAAATCTTTGTACATGACAAGTTTTTCTGTTTTGGATGAATACTGAAATTTACATTTGCAGGTATTCTACCTATAGTGACCAGTTTTTATCATGATTTTCAGAAGTCCCTATGATTTAGATTGTTGGAAACATCGCATACATAAAATCAAACATGTAGACATTTAGATAAAAGAGAAATGAGAGTAGTTGCAATGGCTCGCATAGTTGTTGGCATCCATTTATAGCCTGACTTTCCCAAGGAAAGGGGCTTGGCATATGCAGTGTTCAGGGTTCCATGATTTCAGCTCATGTGACAGAAAGGTGTTTAGCCAGCATTCCCATGGAACTACATGAAAACTATAGTTAAAACAGGACAATGGTCAAAGGTACAACTGTTTAAATAGAACGGGCAAATGGTCAACTGTAAGTGACCTTCTGCTCAGTTTCTGAACTTTACTCTTTTTGAGTTCCCAGGGTCCTTTCCAGGAGCTGTTATAGTGTTTTGAACTGTGTACCAGTATTTTAGCTTGACCAATGTATATTTGAATTGTTTATGTTTTACTAAACTCTTGTGCCTAGTTTTTTGGTCAGATGTCAAGTATTTCAATGGACAATGCTCATTTGAGTGTTAATTGTCTAAAAACTTAAACCAGGTATAGAACTCTCACATCTTGCTTGATTACCAATATCCTAGCCTGAAGCTATAATGTAGTAGCATGATTTCTTTCTTTCCTTCTGGACTGTAAGCGCCACAAGGGAGAAAGCTTTGTTTGTTCAGTTCCTTCAACAGATACAGAAGACACTCCATCCATTTCTGTTGACTGAATACATGAATAGAGAACATAGCCCGTGTCTTTTTGTGGTCATGCACTTTTGAATATTTGGTAAAGACATGAAAGGCTCTCCTCATGAAAAATGGGGTTCAAGAACTGAGCCCCATGGGACTCTCAGTTCTCAGTCCCTAGAAGTTACCTGAAGAGAATGTTCTAATTAGCAGTTTTGAATAATAGAAATCTGGACAGTATGTGGTGGTTTGAGTAAGAATGGCCCCCATAGGCTCACACATTTGAATGCTTAGCCATCAGGGAATGCCACAATTTGACGAAGATTAGAAAGATTAGGAGGTGTGGCTTGTTGGAGAAAGCATATCACTGGGGCTGGGCTTTGAGGTTTCAAAGGCCCATTCTAGGCCCAGTCTCTCTCTTCCTCTCCTTGCTTGTAGATTAGGGAGAACCTTTACTGTTCCAGCAAGCACCACATATGCCACCATCCTCCCTGCCATGATGATAATGGAAAGACCCCCTGAAGCTATAATTGAGTCTTTTCCTTTGTGAAAGTTGGGTAGTCATCAGCAATAGTACAGTGACAAAGACACAAGGTGTTTCTATAAAAACAAAACATAATATTTTGTAACATATTTACTTTAAACAAGCTGCATAATTAAAGCTGATGCTCAGAACAGATAATTTCAATTTATCACTATCAAGTTTGTTCATTATGTTCTTTCATGTTCTTATTATTAATCAATTGTAGAATAATTTTAGATTATCAGTGTTGCAATGATAGTAACATTTCTAAGTATATCCACTAACCCTCTCAATACTTTCACTAAATGAGAGTCCTTTGATGTTGCCATTGTCTATTTGTTAAAACTAAGAATCCACCAGTCATTTCCTTTTTCAGTTTTTTTTTTTTTTTTTTTTTTTTTTTTTTTTTTTTTTTTTTTTTTTTTTTTTTTTGCTTGTCTATTTGTTTGTTTTTTGTTTCGAGACAGGGTTTCTCTATGTAGCCTTGGCTGTCCTGGAACTTACTCTGTAGACCTGGCTGGCCTCCAACTGAGAGATCTGCCTGTTTTTGCTTCTGAGTGCTGGGATTAAAAGCATGTTTCACTATTGCCTGGAAAATCATTACTTTGAATTAAACTCTATACATAAGTTTTTCTTTATCAGCTTCCAATTCCTACTTACTTTCTGTTACAGCTGTTGTCTATAATATGTGTCTATATTTTTTTTCTTTATGTTCATGATCTCCATATTTGAAAGCTATCAAAAAGGAATCTCATAGAATGCCAAACCTTGTGGTTTTGTCTGTTGATCATGCTTTAGCTTAAGGATTCTAAGACGGAATACATTATAGAAGCATCCTTCTTTGCCGGGCCTCAAAAGAATACTGAAACATGTCATGGATTGTGTTAACTTTCAATATTTGACTACTTGTTTACAGAGCTGCTAGGAAAATTTTGTCACTGTAAAGACTATATTTTCCTCTCTTGTAGTTCACTCTTTTAAGGTAAATGCTGTTACAGTTGGAATCTGCATTGTCCCTGAAGACACCTGTGTTCAGCAATTTGTTACCAGATTGTGGCACACTATTGAACAGTTGCAGAATGAAGCAGTTTGGTGGTGGTGGGGTTGGAAGGCAATGAAAAGAAGTTGGGTCCCTAAGGCATGACCTTTAAGAAGAAATTGGGGTACCAATTTTTTTGCTCCTAATCAGATTTATTCCACTGAGCTCTTCCAGTCATGAGTTACTTTAAAATACCCAGTATAAAGGGACAGGTGGCCATGCACTATAAATATCTCTAAAACTTTAGCTTGAATAAGGGTTTCTTTCTTACATTTTTATCAGTCACAAGTATTTGTTATACACAAAGAAAACTGAGGCCACTATCTACTCCACTTTCAATGATGAAGAATTTAGCTGGTAGGCCTGTCTCTCAGAGTTTCCATCTCACTGAAGGTTGACAGAAGAATGATTAATATGAGAAAAGTGAAACTAGAGAATTTCAGAAGTTTGATTGATTTGCCAATAAACAAAATAGAAATTTGAACTAAACCAGAAAAACCCAAGTGGATGCACCTAAAACACATAACTTAGTAAAAGTGAAGCTGTAGCTGAGCTGCAGCCATAAGTAAATAAAGGAGCCAGAGTGACTTATACCTGTTTATCCTGTTCATCTCCCCTTGACTTTCACTGCCTGCTAATTTTAATCTCTAGTATGGACAACCCTCTTGGATGGAAATGTGGAAGAGCACAGTTTCCTTGTGCATTATGCTTCATTGATAGATTTGCAAAGACTAATTTCTGACCACTGCCAGAAAAAGTGTTCTGAATATCTTTGTTAGACACAGAAGCTTTGAATGTCTGATCTGAGATCAATAGGTAACAGAAGGAATAATTTATGGAATTTGTTGAACAACATCTAAAAGAGAATAGTAATGGTGGATGCTGTGGTCAGCAGTACCCATTTTCTTGGAAGAGAATGGTGAAGGTGGTACCATGAAAAGAGAGTTGGCCAGGCAAAGCTTGCCAAGTGTACAAACTAGTACACATTAATAGAATAATAGCTAACTGTATCATAAAAGAATTTTAAGCCACAAAACTGTGAATGCCCTTGTATTCATTATGAAGATAATTGAACAAATGATTCAGAGAGGCTGTGTTTTTTTCTCTTTTAAAATACATGTTTTATAGTAATAAGGATAACTGTATCATCTATCTAGAAATGTTTCTCAAAGTAATTGTGAGAAAAAATACTTTTTAATTTTATAAAAGATAAGTTTTAAGAAGTGAGTTAGATCCTGTACTTTGTGACTCATTGCTAATATTCCATAATACCTACTATAATATAAATGCTATATAATTATATATTATGTACCTTGACAAGTTCTTACAAGTATGTGAAATAATGATATAAAATTTTAGTATATAGCAAGTTATCTTTACCAATATGTCATACATTAAATATAAAAATAGTAAAAGATAGATAGCTTCAATTCTCATGCATATACTTTCTAAACATTGTATAATATTCGTGTGTAATTTATACCAAAATATGTATAAATTTCCATCAAAGAAAATGAAATATGTAGAAAAATTGAGTATTTAAATAATACAAAATAATACTCTCAATTTATGTCACTAAAACTTGTTGAAAAACTCAAAAATTAAACAATTCATTATAATAATTACAAGATACTAAAAAATAATTAATTTAACACTATGTGATTAACATGTAGTTTAAAGAACAAGAAAATTTATCAGCATTTTTTAAAGTATTGTTAGATATATAAAGGGCAAAAATATTGAGAAATAAACACAGACAAATTGAATAAATCTTCCTAAAGAATTTAAAAATTAAAAATAATTTTAAAGCAGTTCTATGTATATAGAAAGTTATTACAATCTCTTATCTACATTTCAACTTTAAATCTAGAAAAATATTTTCCAAGAGTTATGAAGATGCAGCATTAAACTGGTAAATTATTTCAACTTAAAACAAAATCTGGAAGACAGAAATTCCAAAGCCAAATTGTAATTATGGAAGCAAAATGTTGTATTGATCTGATTTTTAAGATTTGCTAAATATATCAGAGAAAAAAAAAGTTCTTGTCAATATGGAGCAAATGTAATATTGAAATTGAATACAAAACATCAAAAATCATAACTGTTTTCTTGTAAATAGACAGTTTAGAGAGCCAACCATGCAAATCAAAGCCTTCTGTGTTCATTATGAACAATATGAATGGAAGATGAAGAAAAAGGTCAAATACTACAAAGCACAGTGAAGACATCTTGTGGCTAGTGGGCAGGTGTGCTATGGAGACAGGAGGATATGGTGCCAGCAAGTGCACCTCATTAACTGGGAAAGGACAGAATACTGAATGTAACGTCCAGCTCTATAGTAAATGCCAGCCATGGTCTCCAATTCTCGGTTTGCTTTCTCTATCTAGAGTTAGCCCTCTCAGCCCACTGAGTAGGATTTGGTTCAAAAGTTTAAGATACAATCCTTACTTTAATGTGCAGTAGATTTCAAATAAAACACAGCTATTATAGGACTTTCAAGACTGCTTGAGTTTTCTATCTATTCAAAACTCCCTTTTACAATCTTCTATAAAACAAGCCATTCTCTTGTTTCTGTGTGACTTAAAAATCTCAAACGTTACCTCAGCTGGCAATTGCTTCACTTTCAAATTCCCACTGTGTTTTTGTCATCTGAAAAGTAGATGGTAAGAACCAATGATAAAAGCAGTAACCAAGCACGATCTGAAAATAAAGCTTATTGGAGAATTTAGGCTTTAAGAAAAGGATTTTTTTTCATGGGCTCTTGTGAACATGAAAATCTATGAGTGTCTAATTGTATCTTTAAGGAATACATGAAGATCTGACAACTCGTTCTAAGTAGAGTTATAGATTTAACACATTTTCAATTAAAAGCTTAATGAGCTGCTTTATGAAACCTGACAAACTGATTCTAAAATTCATTAAAAGTATAAATGACTAAGACCTTTTAATATATTCTGAAATAAAAAGAATAGTAATAAAGGAATAAAGATATTACCAGATATTAGAACATTTCATAGATCAGGAATAATTAAACTTACATTGAAGGGACATAAAATTCCCAGAGAAAATATCAGGGAAATAATGTAAAGTACATATCAAGGACAATATGTGCAGAAAGTATTTTGAAAAAATCCTAAATTGAGCAAACAGCTTAAGAAAGAAACAATTCCAAAGATTGTATCTAATATATGGATTTAAAAAATACTTTAAAAAATAAAACTCAGAATATACAACTTGAAGATCTGTCTTCCTTTCTGACACTATGAAGTAAAGTTTGACATTGTTTATTAGTTTAAAAGGATTACCTATGGATTGTGATTCTGGGAAAACAGTAAGAAATGTGAATTGTAACTGCACTGAGCTATCTATCTGTCATGTCTGTCTATCTGAGAAAGAGTCATTGTGATGTACAATGACCCTCAGTCAGTTCCACTTCTAATGTCTTAACTAATGGAGATGAGAAAATGAAATGCATTTCCTTGCCACACTTTAAGCTATGCTGGCACTCTTAGTATACACTTATTATATTGAGGGAACAATGTACTTGTACTACAAGCAACATATGCAGTTAAAGCTTTAAGGCCAGTAATCATTTTGATGAATTATTGTCTTTCAAAAGGCTTCATACATAATATGTTACTTATTAATAATGTTACTTATTCCCTCTGATAAAAGTCAAATGTAAAAATACAAACACTCCTGCAGATGCCATTGCATAATTTTTGATACTAAAAATGTTTCTATGTAAAGAAATACTTATGGGTATCTGTGTGGCTGGGCCCAGAAAGATGAAACCGTCACAAGGATATGTAAAGAAATGAGAATAGTAGAAGAGACTAGCATTTATGCATTTGAAGCAACAGGCATACCAATGTACAAATGCATAGAACAAAGGCACAGAGTCATAGAGCAGCAAAAACTCTGAGGTTCTCTGGCCCAGTAGTTTGAGTTTGAGTTTGGTTTGAGTAGGTATGGATTCCATAAACTCATGTATTTGAATGCTTGGTTCATGGGGAATGACATTATTAGTATGGGTTGTTGGAGTAGGTGTGGCCTTGTTAGAGGAAGTATGTCACTTTGGGGATAGGCTTTGAGAATTCTATGCTCAAGCTCTGCCCAGTATGGAAAGAGAACCTCCTCCTGGCTGCCCCTGGAAGACAGAGTCTCTTCCTACCTGCTTTCAGACCAAGGTGTAGATCGCTTGGCTCTTCCAGCATCAAGTTAGCCTGCAAGATGCCATGCTTCCCATTGTGATGATAATCGACTTAACCTCAGAAACTGTAAGCCAGCCCCAATTAAATGTTGTCCTTTAAAAGGTTGGCTTGGATATCTTATCTCTTCATAGCTCTGGAAACACCCATGTTCCTCTTTCTGCACCAGTGGTCCCTTCCTATTTTTGTGAAGTATCAACACAACTTGTACTTCATCTTAGTTTTGTATAGTTCCCAATTGTTTTACATATTGGATGATCAAACCAAAATTTTTTTTTGAAATTGCATACAGTCTAAGATATAAATATTACATGAGATAACACATCAACGTTTTCAATTCATTCAAAAGACATTGATGACCAATCATCATAATGAAATTTAACTTATATGCCAAAGTACCAAAATGCTTGTTAAACACTATAAAGTAATGCAGCTTTCCAAGGAAACAATATTAGTACAATCATTTTAACTTATATTTAAAATTTTACTAGAATATTTTTCAAATGTTATTTATTATTCTATCCACACTTTTTGAAAGAAAATCTACTTATTTCCATTAGTGTTATGATTTGTGAATATGAAAGAGTAAAGCTTTATCAAAGAACTATAAAATTACATGAGCATTTTATTTATTATTTATTTATGTTCTAGTAAAAATACCCTGAAAAATTTATTTTCTCCAATATATAACAAGAATACATGCTCCACTATGTTCATAGTGGTCTTATTTGTAATAGCTAGAAGCTGGAAACCACCCAGAAGTCCCTCAATGGATGAATGAATACAGAAAATGTGGTACATTTATACAATGAAGTACTATACAGCCATTAAAAACAATGACTTCATGAAATTCACAGGCAAATGGATGGAACTAGATAATATCATCCTGAGTGAGGCAACCCAATCACAAAAGAACATACATGGCGTGTACTTACTGATAAATTATTTTTAGCTCAATAGTTCAGAATACCATGATATAATTCACAGACCATATGAAGCTCAAGAAGAATGAAGGTAAAAGTGTAGGTGCTTCAATCCTACTTAGAAGAGGTAGCAAAATAATCACAGGAAGTAGAGGGAAGGAGGACTTGTGAGGGAGAGAGGAGGCAGAGGGTAAGGGGGGGCAAGATCAGACTGGGAAGAAGTACAGAGGGTCAGGAAATTGAATAGAGATGTACATAGCAGTGGGGGATGGGGAACTGGGAGTAGCCACTAGAAAGGCCTATATGCTAGGGAAGCAAGAGGTTTCCAGGACACAACAGGGATGACATTAGCCAAAGTACCCAACAAAGGGGAGAAAGAACCTGTAGAGACCATATCTAGTGGATAGGCATGGTTGAGGGATGGTGCCACCCATCCATCTTAAAAGTTTTAACCCAAAATTGTTTAACCCAGAAGGAAAGGCCATTCAGGGACCTCCCCACTTAGGGATACATCCCTTCTGCAGACACCAACCCCAGACACCTGCTGATACCAAAAATAGCTTGCTGGTAGGAGCCTGGTATAGCTGTCCCCTGAGAGGCTCTGCCAGATCCTGATCAATAAAGATGTGGATGCTTTCAGCCAACCATTGGACTGAACATGAAGACTTTAATGGAAACGTTAGGGGAAGGACTGAAGGATCTGAAGAGGATTGCAACCCCTTAGGAAAAGCAATAATATCAACTAACCAGACCCCCTATAGTTTCAAGAGACAAAACAACCAACCAAAGAGTATATATGGAGGGAACCATGGCTCCAGCTGCATATGTAGCAGAGGATTGCCTTCTCTGGAATCAATGGGAGGGAAGGCCATTGGTCCTGTGGAGGCTAGATGACCCAGCATAGGGGGATGTTAGAGGCTTGAGGTGGGAATGGGTATTTAGATGGGGGAGTGCCCTCATAGAGGCAAGGGGGGAATGTGATGATGAGGGGTTACAGGGGGGAAACTGGGAAGAGAGTCAACATTTGAAATGTAAATAATTTAACTTACTTAAATTTATTTTAAAAAGGTTTAAACTTCTTGTCTGTACTTCTTCCAGGGCAGACCAGCCTGTCTGCCCCTCTCACCAACACACAGTCTGCAGGTCTCCCAAGGGATATGCCATAGCCAAGGGCAAAAGGTGAGACACCCTCTGCCCAAATAATTGCACCAGATGGAACCCCCAACGAGCCCAGCAGAGCAGGATTCCTCCCATTCATGTGAACCCTATCTTTCTTCCAGTCTGCACACCTTCTGGTGCAGGTCAGCATGTCTACCCCTCTTACCACCTTAGTCTGTAAGTCTTCCAGGAGATCTCCTGCATCCAGGGACACAGGTCTCCTAGGAGATATGCTGCAACAATGAACACAGGAGTCAGGCTCCAGACAGAGACACCCAGGCCAGTTAACAGCAAATATAACCAGATGGCAAGAGGTAAGCACAAGGCTATAAGCAACAAAGACCAATGTATTTTAATACCATCAGAACCCTGTTTTTTCCACAACAGCAAGCCTTAGATACCCCAACGCACCAGAAAAGCATGATGCTGACCTAAAAGTCTCACCAAGATAACAGAGACTTTAAGGAAGATATAAAAACTGACTTAAAGAAATAAATGAAAGCACATCCAAACAGATAGAAGCCCTTAAAGAGGAAACAAATAACCCCTTAAAGAAATGCAGGAAAACATCATCAAATAGGTGAAGAATTGAACAAAGTGGTCCAAGACCTAAAAATTAAAGTAGAAACAATAAAAAAAAAAATACAAAAGAAGGCAACCCAGGAGTGGAAAATATAGGAAAGAGATGAGGAGCTACAGATGCAAGCAACACCAACAGAACACAAGAAATAAAAGAGAGAATCCCAGGTATAGAAGACAGCATAAAAGATATTGACACAACTGTCAAAGAAAATACAAATCATAAAATGTTCCTAACCCAAAACATCCAGGAAATCCAGGACACAGTGAATAACTAAACCTAAGAATAATAGAAATAGAAGAAAATAAAGATTTCAGCTCAAAGTACCAGAAAACATCTCCAACAAAATTATAGAAGTAAACTTCACAACCTAAAGAAAAAGAGAGCCATAAATGTACAAGAAGCCTACAGAACACCAAATAGATTGGACCAGAAAAATTAAAACACTAATTTTGATAATAATTAAAACACTAAATGTCCAGAACAAAGAAAGAATATTAAAAATGGTAAGGTAAAAAGGCCAAGTAGCATATTAAAAGCAAACCTATCAGAATTACACAAGAATTTTTAACAGAGACACTAAAAGCCACAAGATCCTGGACAGATGTCATCTAGACCCTAAAAGAACACAAATGCCAGCCCAGCTTACTATACCTAGCAAAAATCTCAGTCATCATAGATGGAGAAACCAAAATATTCCATTACGAAACTAAATTGAAACAATATCTATTTACCATTCCAGGCCTATAGAGGATACTGGAAGGAATACTCCAATACAAGGAGGGTATCTATACCAAAGGAAAAAAAAGCAGGAAACTAAACATCTCACAACACACGCAAATGGAGAGAATCACACATACATAGTACCAGCTCCAACAATAAACTTATTATTAAAATAAAGGGAACTTTACTAAAGCTCAAAACATACATTGAACCTCACACACTACTAGTGGGTCACTTAAAACACCACTCTTACCAATGGAAAGGTCATTGAAACAGAAATTAAACAGCGGCACAGTAAAACTAATAGAAGTTATGAACCAAATGGATTTAACTGATAGATATATACTATACAGAACACTTCACCATAAAACAAAAGAATATACCTTCTCAGTGCCTCATGGTACCTTCACCAAAACTGACCATATAATCAGTCACAAAATAGCCTCATTAAACACTAGAAGACTGAAATAATCACATGCATCTAATCAGATCACCATGGACTAAGGCTAGACCTCAATAATAAGAAAAACAACAAAACATCACATAAACACGGAAATTGAACAACTCTTTACCCAATGATAACTTGGTCACAGAAGAAATAACAAAAGAAACTAAAAACTTTCTAAAATTTAATGAAAATAAAGACACAGCATATCCATGCTTATGGTACACAATGGAAGCACTGCTCAGAGGAAAATTCATAGCACTAAGTGCCTTCATAAAGAAATTGGAGAGATCCTATACTAGCACAACTCAAAGCTAGAGAATAAAAAGAATTAAGCACACCTAAGAGGAGTAGCCTGCCAGAAATAATCAGATTCATTGCAAATACCCACCAATTATAAATAAAGAGAACTATACAAAGAATCAACAAAACCAAAAGCAGGTTCTTTGAGAAAATCAACAAGATAGATAAATCCTTAGTCAAACTAAAGGACACAGAGACAGTACACAAGTTAACAAAATCAGAAATGAAATGTAAACATAAAAATGGAAACTGAAAAAATTCAAAATATCATCAGAACCCATTACAAAACCTATATTTAACAAATGTAGATAATATAGATGAAATGGATGATTTTCTAGACAGATACTATATACTAAATTTAAATCCAGGGCACATGAACTATTTAAAACAGTACCAAAATCCCCAAGGAAATAGAAGCAATCATTAAAAACTTCCCAACCAAACAAAGCACAAGGCCAGATGGTTTTAGTACAGAATTCTAGGAGACCTCCAAGAAGAGCTAATACCAACACTCCTCAAACTATTCCATAAAATAGAAACAAAGGAACATTACCTAATTCATTCCAAGAAGCCACAGTTACTCTGATAACTAAACCACACAAAGAGAACTCCAGACCAGTTTCACTTATGAATATCAATGCAAAAATACTCAATAAAATTCTAGCAAACCAAATCCAAGAATCCATTAAATCCCTCATGCACTATGATCAAATAGGCCTCATCTCAGAGATGCAGGGATGATTCAATACATGAAAATCTATTAATGTAATCCACTATATAAACAAACTTAAAAAAATTACATGATAGTCTCATTAGATGCTGAAAAAGCATTTGACAAAATATAATGCCACTTCATGTTAAAAGTATTGAAAAGACCAGGAATTCCAGACCCACACCTAAATAAAATAAAATCTATATACAGCAAACCAACAGCCAATATCATACTAAATGGACACATATTTGTAGCAATCCCATTAAAATCAGGGACAAGAAATGGCTGTGCAATCTTTTAGTATCTTTTCAATATAGTACTCAAATTTGTAGTTAGAGTAATAAGACAACAAAAAGAAGTCACAGGGAAAAATGGAAAAGGAGAAGTCAAGATATCACTCTTTGCAGATGATATGATAGTGTACAAAGGAGAAGTCAAGACATCACTCTTTGCAGATGATATGATAGTGTACACAAGTGTTCCCCAAAATTTTTTCTGAGCACTTCTACAGTTGATAATCAACTTCAGCAAAGTGCCTAGACATGAAATTAAGTCAGACAAATCAGTAGGCTTCCTTTGTACAAATTATAAACAGTCTGAGAAAGAAAATAGGAAAACAACATGCTTCGCAATGTTCACAATGAACATAAAACATCTTGCTGTAACTTTAATCAAACAAGTGAAAGATCTGTATGACCAGAATTTTAAGTTTCTGAATAAAGAGATCAAAGAAGACCTCAAAAGATGAAAAGATCTCCCATGCTCATAGATTGGTAAGATTAACATAGTAAAAATGGCCATCCTACCAAAAGCAATCTACAAATTCAATGCAATCACCATGAAAATTCCAATATAATTTTTCACAGACATGGAAAGAGACATTCACAATTTCATATGGAAAACCAAAAAATCCAAGATAACAAAAACAATTCTGAACAATAAAAGAGCTTTTGGGGAAATCTCCATCACTGACCTCAAGAAAAATTCATTAAGACCAAATAATATTGGTATAGAGATAGACAGGTCGATCAATAGAGTAGAATTAAATTGAAGACCCAGAAATAAACCAGACACTTATAGACACTTGATATTTGACAAAGAAGCCAAAAACACACACTGGAAGATAGAGGCCATCTTCAATATATGGTGCTGATCTAACTGGCAGTCCACATGTAGGAGAATGAAAATAGATCCCTATTTGTCAGCTTACAAAAAGCTCAAGGCCCATTGGATCAAGAACCTCAACATAAAACCAGATATACTGAATCAAACAGAAGAGAAACTGGAGAAAAGCCTCAAACCCATTGACAAAGGGGGAACATGTTCTGAACAGAACTCCAATGGCTTAGGCTCGAAGATCAACAATTGATAAATGTGACCTCATGAAACTGAAAAGCTTCTGTAAGCCAGAAGACACCATCAATCAGCAACCTACAAATTGGGAAAAAAATTCCCCAGCCATACATCTAATAGAGGGCTAATATAAAGATTATATAAAGAAGTCATGAACTTAACCCTCCAAAAAACCAATAATAATAATAATAATAATAATAATAATAATAATAATAATAATAATACCAATTAAAAATGGGGTACACAGCTAAACAGTGAATTCACAACAGAAGAATCTAAAATGGATGAAAAGCACTTAAATAAATGTTCAAAGTCCTTAGTCATCAGGAAAATGCATATCCAAATAACCTTTAGATGCTAACTTATACCAATCATAATGGCTAAGATCAAAACCTCTAGCACATACTGGCAAGGATATAGAGAAAGAGGAACATTCCTCCATTGCTGGTGGGATTGCAAACTGCTACAACTACTCTGGAAATCAATATGGAGGGTCCTCAGAAAATTAGAAATAGATCTACCTGAAGACCCAGCTATACCAGTCTTTGGTGTATATCCAAAAGACGGCATCACACATGCAGTAGCCTTATTTGTAATAGCCAGAAGCTGCAAACAACCCAGATGCTTCTCAACTGAAGAATAGATACACAAAAATGTGGTTCATATGCACAGTCAATATTATTCAGCTACTAAGAATGAGCACATCACAAGTTTTGCAGGCAAATGGATAGAACTACCAAATATAATCCTGAGTGAGGTAACCCAGACCCATAAGGACATACATGGCATATAATCACTAATAAGAGGATATTATGCCAAAATGTACAGAACACCTAAGATATAACCCACAGACCGTAAAAAGTTTTTATGTAGAACTGTTCAACTGAGGATGCTTCAATCATCCTGGGGGAAGAAAATAATCATGGAATCAGAGGGGCAGAAGGACTTACGTCGAAGATGGGAGAAGGAAGGAATAAAGGGAATAGGATCATGAATAGGGGGGACAGGAAAGAAGCTCAGATGGCCAGAATAATTAATGGAAATATACAGCCTTGGAGGGTGGGAGGTGGGGAGACCCTCTAGAAAGTACAAGAGACCTGGGAAGTGAGAGACTGTCAGGACTCAATTGGGTGATCTTAGCCAAAATGCTCAACAGTGGGGAAGATTAAATGCGTTAAGGGGAGGCCAGGATGAAAATAATGGCTGGATTAAATAAATAAATAAATAAATGTAATAAAATAATAATAAAATTTATTTTAAATGTTTTATTTTAAAGTGTTTTGCATAGACAAATTGGGTAGATATAATTTTACTCCACATATATACATCAGCAGCACTCCCAGAAGCCTGCACACCCTCTACCAGTTCTTTATGTTTAAAGTTATTCATAAGCAAAGTTGATATCACTTCTATACTTAGCATGTAACCTCCTCCACTATCTGTACACTTGGAATCTCACACATACCTACATACATATATGATTCTCACTTTTTACAATGGGTACATTCTAGGAAGTTTTCCTGAATACTACATTAATGAATATTGAGCCACTGTTTCTAGAAGAAAAGGAGTAAGATAAGCCTTTGGTCACATTTCTTTAACTTATTAATAGAAGAACTTTTTGTATGTTGTTTCTGTTGGTAGACATTGTGTTTAATAAATATACCAGATTCATTAGCAATAAACCAATGGCCATTAGCACTATAATTCACACTTGTGAAGTTCTCCTAACACGTTTTGTCCATAAACAAGCAATAGCCCTACACTTGGGATTTATTTTAGATAGCAAACTCACTGGAGAAACACATAAAAATGAGAAACATGGCATTAAATAAACTGAGAAAAAGATGCTTGCTAACAGTTCTGAAAACTAAAATAAGAGTTAGCACACTGCTTTTGCATCCTTAACTGGTAATAAGGGCACTGACACACTCATAGTACTTAGTGCTCTATGTTCAACTGCAAATGACCCTGAAGGCTCCACAGGTAGAGATTTTTTTTTAACATTACAAGTCAATTTTATGGAACAAGTAAATTTTTTATAAGTCTGCAAACAATGAAGGTTATTTCAAAAAGAAAAATCTCTTTCTAAAGAGCATCTGCTTCCATGAGTACAGATTGCTCAGCTGTCCAAGCCTGAAAGCCATACATATCTTGGGTAACATTATCTACCCTATGTGGACAGAAACATCCTAGTTGTCAGTTATGACTCTCCTCATGATGACCCACTCAGTTCACAGTCCAGCTGATCATATCAAAAATATTTGCAAAAATATCTCCTTCTAGCCATAGTGACACTGAATTTTAAGTGAAGATGGTATTACCACGCTAACTTCCATAACCATATTGATCTTTCCTATTAATTAATTAATTAATTTATATATTTGTTTGAGAAAAGTCTTCATGTCTACTAGGCTGGCCTCTTACTCATAACTTCTGATATTTCCCTCTTAAATGTCTTGAGATTACTGGTCTGTATCACCATTTCCAGCTTTTATGCATGTAATGCTGGAACGTGCTGATATAATCTAGGGCCTTTTGGTGCTATACAATTATGTCTCAACTATCGTACATCCTCAACCCTTCCAGTTTACAATCTATGATAAAAACAGGAAATACTCGAAGCCTATGTTAGATGCGCAATCTGCTTTAATCACCTCCAAATTCCATACTACTTCTTTTTAAATTTTCCTTTATTTTGGGGACTGAAATATAAGTGTATAATATATAATAATTCTGTCTCCTTGTTTCTGCCTCAAAACTATCTTACATGTCCATCTTTGCTTTAATTGTTTTTACATGCATACAAAAATACATAAACACATACACCCATGCATGTATTCATACATAAGAGAGAATGTGTATTTCTGTGTGTGTGTTTGTGTATGTGTGTGTGTGTGAGAGAGAGAGAGACAGAGAGACAGAGACAAAAACAGAGACAGAGAGAGGGGGAGAGGGAAGGAGGGAGTGAGGAAAGGAAGGAGAAGAAGAGAGGAAGAAGGGGAAAGGGGGGAGAGGGAGAGAGAGATTGAGACATACAATCTGCCAAGTGTTTATGAAGTTACTTATGCGTATGTTTTCTATGCTTTTGTATTAGCTAACCAATTGGTGTGCTCTTTCTTGGGAAATATTATTTTCCCCACTCTCAGCATTTCTTATTTACCTGTAGTTCTTCATGTTATTGCCACATGGTCTTTTCTTTATCCACTTTGCCATATCTATTGGTGTCATGCTTGTTTAACTCACATAGAGGCAGTCATATTGGTGAGACTTTATGAATGTAGTTTTTGATATTCCTAAGAGACCCAGTTTTATGGCAAATTTCTTGTTCTTCTGGCTTTTACAATCTTTTCATTTCCCCTTTTACAATGCTCCCTGAGCCTTGGTTGCAGGCATTGTATTATGGATGTACTCTTTGGGATTAGACTCCACAACTCAGTTTTGAACTGTTCTGGTTTGCTATAATGGTCTTTGTTTCTTGCAAAGAGAAATTTCCTTGATGAGGGATGAAAACTACACTTATCTGTTGATAAAGGGAGAAATGTTTAGATTGTTCTGGAGGATTATGTTGGCTTAGTAAAGTAGTAATTATAGGTTTCCTTCAAATATCCATGTTGTAACTGCCTTGGTTAGTTGGCTAGGTTTCCAATATCAGGTATAGTTAGGTCTTGTTAATTGGATCTTACATTTAATATGAGAGCTTGTACCATGATGGTATTCTTGCAACAACTGTACCCTTACAGTTATTTTCTCATGTTGTTCATTGATGTGCCTCACTGTTAGAAAATCTGAGTAGTACTATTGGGTGCTTTCTTCCCTTGGAATCTTGCATGATGACTTATGGTACTATAAAAACTAGTCTTCAGGGAGGAACCATTCAGGTTAGTTTCAACTAAGGAGTTTCTGGGCCCCGAATCTGAAGTACCCAGGGTATATCTTCAACAATAAATTGTTACTTTCTACCTATGAAGGGGACAGGAACAAAGATCAATACCCTGTATGCTTGAAGATTCTTTTGTACAATCCTGACTAACATCTCAAAGAAGCCTTTTCATGCCTGGTTTTTGTTAGATGATATTTGGCTCTTTGAGACAACATTATCAGCCCAAGTAGAAAAAGTTTTATTTAAAATATATATTATTTATATATATACTCTCTCTTTCTATCTCTCTGTCTCTGTCTCTGTCTCTGTCTGTCTCTCTCTCTCTCTCTCTCTCACACACACACACACAGACATACCACACCCCTTTCTATCATTAAGAATTCACATCTAAAAATAATGTTGAAAGACATGTACATTTTAGAAAACATTTAAACACTGATTGATAAAAATGGTAAAGAAAGTGTCCTCTGTGTTTTCTGAATTCATTTTAGAGGTATTTTGACGCAATCTTTAAATGCATTCTTTTTTATTCAAAAGGAGTATTGCTAGATATCTTCTGTTCATTCATCATTATATTTTGGAATACAAAACTTTCAGTTATATGTTGTCTTTTTGACATATGACTTATTATTTCATACAGTGATCAACATTTCTTTTTAGACTAGTTCTCCCTCACTGAAAGCCTTTACTGGGAGTAAATATTACCACATACATGGCAACAGTCATACATGTGCACAATGGAAAAATAATAGAGATCTTGTCTCAAAAGTGAGAACCAATCTTGAAGCTATCCTCTAACCTTCATATGTACATAATGGTGTGCACATGCCCACATTCATATAGGGATACACACACATAGACACACATACACACAACCACATATACACACATACTGTAGACATATATATAATCACACACAAAAACATGTAAAAAATAATATTAAAAGTCAGACGTGACAAAGGTTAGCACCCAGTGTAGTCTTCTGAGCTCTATACATGTATAACAGTGTATAAATCTATATACATGTAAATATACAGTCTCCTCACACAAATTGTGGAATTATTACATATACGTATTTTCTTGTTATTACTGAAATAATAAAAAATATTTATATACTGTTTTCATTGATATTATAAGTAATCAAAAGATAATTGATAATGTGTGAAGAAATTTGCATAAGTTTTATATAGACAATTCTCCATTTCATGTAAGGGATTTGATCGCCTGGATATTGGGCTATCTGAAATCCTCTAGCAGAAAAAGAATGGAATATATACTTTGCAGAAGCAGAGAGATGTCTGCTTTTTTTGAAAGATCATATGTGGAGAGAATTCCAAAGCAACACTTAAACTTTGTTCTTTTTAAAATTTTAACTTAAAAGTTTAAAATTTAAAACTTTACAAATGACTATATTACACTATATATTTTTTTAGTTAAAATAGATATAGTGAAAAGTCATCATAGTCACACAGTATATATATATGTGTGTGTGTGTGTATATGCATATATGTATATATATGTATATGTACACATATATATACATATATATGTATATATATTATGAATTAATATAATTTTTATTTTTCAACAGTAAGTTTACTGTTATGTTCACATAATATTACATTATCTGAACCATTTGTCCAAACTTACAGCAGATAATAGATACAAGCTATTAAGTAATTTCTTATTTCTAACACTTTGTAAATAATGTTTTAAAATTCCTTCATATAGTGTTTTACTTCCAAGAAATTTTAAGGTTCATCCATTTTGATATAATTTTCCAATTATGTTCTCTAACTTTGTTATGAGAAATGGTTTTCATTTATGTAAAACAGTTTCATATCTTTAGGTAATAGAGAGTATTTGAGTATATTTGTATATTATATATTTATCAACACAGGATAGATAGGTTTATATGGTAAAGAGTATTTGAGTATATTTGTATATTATATATTTATCAACAATGGGTAAATAGGTTGTCCATAATAACAAGCATTTATCATTTCTTTAGTATAAGAACATTCAAATGCATCTTGTATAGCTACTGTGACTTATTCAATACAATATTGTGGGCTATAATCACCCTCTGTATAATAGATCTCCAGGGCTTATTTTGCTTGTCTGACTATGACTGTACTTATTAAGCAAACTCTCAATATTTTTCCATACTCTATGGCAACTACTTTATTTCTAGAAGCTCAGTATTTGGGAGAGAGAGAGAGAGAGAGAGAGAGAGAGAGAGAGAGAGAGAGAGAGTGAGTGTGTATGTGTATGTTTTCACTTGCTCACTCAAATGAAATCACTAACAGGAGAAATTTGGTGTTATTTCACAACATTCTGTGTATCAGTTGCTAAATTTGAAAGTGTTTGAGTATTTAAAGTGATTCAAAGATCTGAGCCAATGAGGCTGACAAAAAAAATAGTATCTTATGTAGTCTTAAATGAGGAGTTATTTATGAATGAGTCTTAATATTTTAAACATGCACTATAAATTTTCAAAACTTGTGTATTTGTGTGTGTACATTGCAGTATTTGCTGTACTATTTCTTCATTTTGCATGATGTTGAGTGGTAGCAGTCTTTATCTTTGATTTGTAAGAGTTCTTACATTAAGAGATTTATACATTTGACTGTTATGAGTTGAGCATAATTTTCTTAGTTTTGCATTTGTGTGAAGTCCCTACTCTTTTAGAAACTTTACTTAGCCAAATTTGTAATCCTAATTTTTTTCTAGTTATGGTTTGAAAATTTGTTAAGTTACAATATAAAAGATTGATGCTTTCTTACTCTCAATTATATCAAGGGAGTTTTATGGAATTTTGCATGAGCAATAAATATGCTCTAAGGCTGTGAAGTCTTATCTATCTCTTGGAACAAGACTTCAAATGCATGTAGAGTTATTGTACTGTAAAACAACAATAATAAACAACAGTAACAGCTTCCATTTATTATTGACAATAAAGTACTTGAGGGTAAATGTTATATCATATATAATTTAAGTGAAGAATAATAAAATAGGATTTTAATAATGTCACTGCTATCCAATTATAGAAATTTAAGGCCCCAAAATATTAACACTTTTGTAGAAATTAATGGAAGAAACTAAAAATAAAAAAATATTTTATTACTGAAACTATTCATTAAACTAGCTCTTACTGTCCAATTATATTTTGTAGTAAGCCTATGTTTTCTATAGATGACTAAGGGAAGATAAATATTGCAATTTGATTCACACTTATTTGTTAAACACTTTTAAAGGGGCTGAGGATTAACCACAGAATGAATAATACTGAATCCTGTTGCTATCAGGAACAATGGAAATGCTAATTTATATAATAGCTACTTACTGAAGGCCAAGACTAGACCCATGGTGAAGGAGGACAGAATGTCATTTCACAATAACGTGATTTAAGAGATAACAAACAAATGCCATCTTGGCTCAGGAAACATTTTCCATTCAGAGATTTTGAATAATGACTGAACAGGAACACTAAAGCACCATGAATCATAGAGAATCTCATTAGTAAGGATATGGTTCAGTTTCCATATTGGCCATTACTTTGAGTACTTCTGTCTAGCTTCTACAGTCTGAACACTCACCCTTTGGAACTGTAGAGGATTGTATGTGAGTGCATACAGTAAAATTTCAGCAGCACAGATCCCATAAGCACCATTGTAAGGGCCACACATAACTCTACACTTCTTATCTATTCTATGTGTCCAGAGAAATAGGGATAGAACCTTTTACTTAGCTAGAATGACTCTGCAGAAAGATGGATAGTAGCCTCTGGCAATAATAGTCAACTCAGAGATGGGGCTTTGGTTATTGCATCAAAGCTTGCTTTTTACTGACCTGAAGGATGCAGCCTGGTGCTTCTCACAAATAGAATCATCATTATGCTCTCTCCCTTTGAAACACATGACACATGTAGTCTGTGGTCCCTTTTGAATATTGTGAAATATCATGAAGGCAGAAGCCAGAGTAGAATGTTTTGTTGTAATGTTTCCAGTCTGCAGTAGCAGACTACTTTTTAAGATTATATTTTTATATAATCTTAAAATTATAAGTTATATGTGCTCTATTTTACTAAAATTTTTGGCAATGAAACATGACAAGCTCTTACTTTATGCTACATTAGGAGAGATATCAAACTCTCTGTGCTACAGAATTCATCCAAAAGCCGTGTTGACAGATTCAGGACCATCTGAACCATTGTTCAAGTGTACATATTTACAATCATAGCACTAAGTATTAGTTTTCATTACTTTCTCAGATATTATTATACTTTTACTTTCATTCAAATATCAATATTCTAAACATATAAGTGGCACCTTCCCTGGTTCATTGTGAGTGACTGAATTGCAGAGATGCCTGCGAAATGGAAGCTCCAGAATAATTACAACAACTCTCCCTGCAGATTTTATCTTTGCTAATGTTTGGGAGTTGTGACAGTACATGTACCGTGCTGCAGATGGGCAATGCAAAAGCATGCACATTGCAATGAGCAAGACTTCCTTACTCAGATAGCACAGGAATTTGAAGAGTCGTATTATCTCTATACCTATCATGACTGCCCACTGAAAGACCCAACAAGCAGCTGAAAGAGTCAGATGTAGATATATTTACCCAACCAATGGACAGAAGCTGCTGACTCCTGTGGTTGAATTGGGGAAAGGCTGTTGGAGGCTGAGGAGGAGGGTGACCCAGTAGGAGGACCTGCAGTCTCAATTAATCTAGACCCCTGAGATCTCTCAGACACTGGGTCACTAACCAGGCAGCATACTGAGGCTGATATGAGGCCCTCCAACACACATATATATATAGCAGAAGACTGCTGGGTCTACAGGCAGAGAAGATGCATCTAACCCTTAAGAGACTGGAGGTCCCAGGGAGTTTAGAGGTCTGGCGGGGAGAGGAGTGGGGTGGGGACATCCTCATGGAGACAGGTGGGCAGGGAGGAGGTATGGGATATGGAATCGTTGGAGGGTGGACTGGGAGGGGAATGAGGTCTGGAGTGGAAAGAAAGAAAGAAAGAAAGAAAGAAAGAAAGAAAGAAAGAAAGAAAGAAAGAAAGAAAGAAAGAAAGAAAGAGAGAGAAAGAAAGAAAGAGAGAGAAAGGAAGAAAGAAAGAAAGAAAGAAAGAAAGAAAGAAAGAAAGAGAGAGAGAGACAGAGAGAAAAGATTAAAGAAAGAAATATATCTAGAGTAATAATAATTAGACTCTCCTTGGACTTCTAATACTACATTATTAATTTAATTATTTAATGATACATGTTGCAATATTAGTAATATTGAGCATTAAAAATCAGTAAAATTAAGGGCAAAACATTCACCTCCCATGATTTCAGCTGAATAGGGCAACAAGCCTATAAATTTGGGATTGTGGTATGGGCTCAGTAGGGATAAAACAGCAAGACTGATAACCTAATGAAAAAATAGGATCCACTTCACAATCCTCCCTCCCAGTTTGCCAGTTACTTTCCATGGTGAGCCATCACTTGAACTAAGGTATTCATTATCTTTTCAGATGGGAAAGAAAACATATCCTTTACCTCTTAAGCTATGTTGATCTATGATGCTCTATGATACGTGCAGCATCCGCATGTTGGCTAAGCTGGAATCCTCATCCTACACAGTACACTAAACTCCTTTGTCTTGGATCAGGAAAGGTTAATTTTTTTAAAAAAAATATCATTGTAATTGCTTTATTGCCTGTAACTTCATATGTCTTATAAGACTTTAATTATATAAAAGTATGTAAAATACTTTTTACATGGCTGAAATTATTCTGATTATTCTTCATTTTACAATGAAGTTTAGCTAAATGAGCATCCGTTTGAAAATGTTGGGCTTTCTATGAGAGACTGAGCATTACATAAGGAGCCTAAGTTAGTTCATACTAGGGAGCTGAGCTGGTGTCTACATCATCCTATTGTTTTAGCCTCTGGTCAGAACCTTCTAGTCACACCACAACATGACAGATGGTGTTATGGCAAACAGATGTTCATGACAAATTCACAGAGATTCAGATTAAATTCATAGTAATTTAATAACATATAACAATTCTCTCTGTTGAGAACAAACTCATTTCTGGGAGAAAACTTTAACCCCATTCAAGAATGGACAATTCCTTCATGTCCTAATTATCCTCCATATGAAACCTCCTAAAGATGTCATGACACACTCACAGTCCATGAACCTTTAAAGAACATTATTGTGTTATGTTTCCCCTGGGTAGGCACAATAGACACCTATACACTCTATATATGGAAGGATAACAAACCAAAGAATGTATCCCACCCACTTGCTTAGTAAATGAGCAAGTTTATCAAGATTACTTATGCAGTGTGGATGCATAACAGGATCACTTGTGCAGAATGGATAGAAGGTTATTTACAAGACACAGATGACACAATGGCAGCTACAGCACCAATAACTGGTCCAGCAAGAGTGACAAATCACAAAAGCTGACACACTGACACTCTGTGAGAAGACCTGAACACAACTAAGCTAGGTAGCAAACCTCCTCTTGTGCAGCAATTGTTACTGCTTTTATAATGATGGAGCTTGCAAATGTTTACACTTTAGCTTTCTGAGACTTGTAAGTTTTGTTTACTTCCTGAGTCTGAAAGGAAGCATGCCAGGTTAGCATATTTCAATTTAAAGGAAATTTCTACATATAATCCATAGTCTTTATCCAGCTCCTTCATTTTTTTTGGAACTTTTCTCCCTTGTTGTGGACTGAGTCTTGAATAAGATGATATAGATGCTATTTACACTTTTTTATCTACTACCAAATATTGTGCCACTAAGCCACAGAAATAGTTATTTAGCCACAGGAACCTTACCACTTATCAGTCTCACCATTTCACATCTCATTACCAAAACCATGATATCCTTCTATGACTGATCAAAACTGACAGTGACAATAATGTATAGGAATAAGCACAAAGTTTGGTAGACAATTCTAGGGGCATACTATAAAACTTTAATGAAACAAAGACTGGTTTCCTCCCAATTGGAGGCTATGACCTTCCCTGCAGTAGCAGTTTCCTCCTGTGGAGCAGGTATTAAGTCTAATAAAAAAGCAGAGGTTGAATCTATAATACTAGTTCCACTCTTTCACCAATGTGTATATCGTGCCTGCTATATTGATACTGTAGCATGCAAGGTCCATACCTTTTCTGAGTTGTTTGTGACAATTGACAGCGCAGAAACTTCCAGCACTTTGAATGTGATTTAACTTTTAGTTCAATCCCTCTCTTATTTTTCCAACTCTTATAGACAAAATAAGTAATATTTCCAGCAAAAGGTACTTACCATAAAATTCTGATGGGCAACCAAAAACACTGCCAGTAATCTGTATGAGGCCTTGAAATCTCCTTCATTCATGACTTCTAGAGAGGTAGTTTTCTCCTATTAATGGAATTTTCACACAAAGTATTCATGACCCTCTAAAGAACCCTTTTCTCCTTACTCTGGGTGATTTCATTTACATTTTCTATGTCTTTACTGTGCATCTCTGTGCTTTTACAAACATGTAAGATTTTCAAAGTTGAGCATTATTCAGCAGAACTCTTTAAAACAAGGTGGGCAGAATCTCTGAAGGCCAATTGCTATTCATTGCATGTTTAAGGGATGCTACAGGAATGCTATGAAGGAAAGATTAAGTAAGGCCAATATCCCATGATAAGGACTCATCATTCTATCTGTTGTACATTCAAAAGAGCAATATTGACTATCCTGGCACAATTTAATGCTACTATCTTATTTCACTTTACATAATACACAGTATTATGTATATGTATGAAGTATATGTATTATGTATGAAGTATATGCTTCACTAGTGACTTGTATTTTATAACAGCAATAGGATACTATTCTAGGATAAATAAGATCTCTAATTTGTATTTTATAAAAACAAACACATCATCTTTTTAGACAGAAGAATCATCTACAGAATAGTCTCTCTTGTAGTCTTTTACAGATTAGTAACTATGATTAACATTAGAAATGAATTTGTGATATACATAATTGCTCACTAGTAATTTTTCAACAGAATTTTACTAAAACGTCTTCTTAAATACATCTTCTTAATAGCAGTAGTAGTAAGATCATCTGTTAATATCCCAGACTTGGTATAAGTATGAACATATAGTTTCTTAGCATTAGGCGAATATTTCAGATAATCTACATATTGTCTAATATCTAGAAAATACTGCCATGTTATGATGTTGAAATAAATCTACCACACAACATCTTGAAAGTATATGTATTTTGGGAAAATTGTTTGGCCTTGGAACCCAATCCCTTGAGAAAAACCTTTGCTCCATATATAACTTGTACACTCTGCTAGAATTAGAAAATTCTACAAATACATTTTTAAATCCCAAGAAATTAATCAATATTGAAATAGAACAGGAAAGACTTTCAAAAATACAAAATGTAATGCTGTCACATAAATGTACATACACACATACACAGACTCTTTCAAACATGCTCACACACCTACATATACTCACTCACCAATTCTCTCTCTCTCTCTCTCTCTCTCTCTCTCTCTCTCTCTCTCTCTTTCACACACACACACACACACACACACACACACACACACACACACACACACCACAGAGGAGCCAATTGACATAATAAATAAATACCACAGCAAGGCTCAAATGCTCACCTTAGAAAGCTTGTCTTTATGGGGCACTTTTTGTTTCTGATGCAGAATTAGGCCCTCCAGGGAAGTACCTTCCACTTGAGTAGCTCTGTGGACATTTTAACACTATGGACTATAAGCCTGAAGAGGCTGACAGCTGTCCATCTCTTCTTTTCATATTAGGATTTATTTGGCAGCAATCCCTAAAGCTCTATAAAGCACCAAGAAATGAATTTTGGTTGATATTTTTTGTGGGATTAAAAATAGAAATATGCAAAATAATTCCTGTAACCCAAAACAAACATGGGCCTGAAGGCCAATCTGGAGGGACAAGTGACTATTTGCCCAGTTACCAAGGCACCTTCCCCCTTTATTCAGTATAGCATTTCTGGGGACTTAGAGCGTTTCCTTTCATTTTGTAGGTGAACTCTAAAATCCAGAGGAACTTAAATTAGAGAAATCAAGTTAGACTAATTTCTTCAGTGTAGGAATTTTCAGAGAATTTAAGATTACACAAAGAAAATATATTATGAGAACGTTTCCATAGCTTGGTTTTCTATGGTTCACATGTGTATGTACACCAGGCATATTTACGTGTGTGTTCATGTGTATGTACATGCATGTGTACATGTATATGCTCATGTGTATGTGCATGGATGTCTGTATATGCATGGATTCAGTTAATTTCCCCTAGGAAAATAATTTCTCTGGAAAAAGATCCAGTTGAAGAAAGGCATATTCTTAAAGCTTCTATTATCTCACATTTACTTTTTGTGACTTGATGTTAAATGTGAGAAAAGATAAGTTGCTATAAGCAATGTCCCTGCTAGTAGTAGTACCTCAAGAGAAACCTAAACCAAATGATAATTTTCAAGTGACAACTGGGATGAACTGAGAAATAGTGAAATCTAACGGTTTACAGGAGAATCGCATAGGAGCCCCAAAAGACTCTCTACAAGAGTGACATTCTCCTTTGCCGAAATACATTTGTTGACTTCTAATTGTGGAAGATTAGTTGTTATTTAAGGGATTCAGGGTAAGATTTGGAGTGTGGGAATATAGATAGTGAGTGGGTCTCTTGAATACTCATTCTTTTGGTAGACTTTGCAGCTAGAAAATTGAAACACAGTTTCTATCATGGAGCTTTAAAGAAATAATTTGCAAAGAATCATGTATGAGAAGATAGATAAGCTCTACTTTGTCCCTTTGTATCTCAAGGGAAGTCTCAGACCAAAAATAAATAAATAAACAAATAGATAGATAGATAGATAGATAGATAGATAGATAGATAGATAGAGGTCGACTTCCCAGTGCTGAGAGTAGAATAAATCCTCTGAAAACAAACAAACCAACAACAACATCAACATCAACAAAATATAGTGCAGTCAATGAGAAAGTCTGCTTTTTCCAATCACAACATACATACAACTTCAGCAGTATGACTCGTTTATACTCTATTTTTACCTTGACTCTTACTGTGCCAAGTGACTAGTACTTACGTTACAGCTAAGTGTTATGGTTTATGGTGGGAAGTCATTCCACAGAAAAGACCAAAATGCTTAATGGATGTCTTGAAATATTGGATATGAAGATCTGATTGAACTTCAAAAGAAAAGCAATAAATTTTGACTTTGCCTGCAGGCAGCAAAACCTTCCAGACATAGTAATCAGAAGGGGGAAAAAACACCTACTTAACATTTAAAAATGCACTGGATTTGATTGGAGACAATTGGATGTCCTCTGGAAAAAGAGGAAGTATTTACAGATTCTGTAGACGCTAAAATCATCTCGATAAAAAAGCATCACAAAAGTAAAGTAGATAATTTAGTTTATTTTTTCCAGGTGCCTGAATTATGTTCAACCAAACAGAAAATAACATTACAAATTATCATTTATTGTCAAAATTAACAAAATCTTTGCTAATTGAAGAATATGTTTACAACTGTGAGATGTTATTTTAAAACTTTTAAAAGTAAGCCTATGACTTTATAAATATCTTCCTCACTGTCATTTATTTTAAGTAAGAACTATGCTTCAGGCATAGGATAAAACAATGCTTATTAATTATTTATATTCACAAAAAGATCAAGGTTGGTAAAGTATTACATATATAATTATTAAATAGTAAAATCTCCATGTGGTATACTGTTTAGTTTTTTATGCTGCTACTATAACAGAGTACTCAAAGTTGATTGCTTATAGAAAATTAAGAAGATTTTTATTCATATATCTTTGGATGATGAATTTTTATGAGCAGGAGGTATTGACATATGCATGGCTTATAATGAGGGTCTTATTAGAAAAATAGGCTCAGGAGAAATAGAGTGAAGACAGTCCCTTCACAACCATCTGCAGTCTTAAGAATACTTAGACCTGAAAAAAAAAAGAACCAAACTCTCTTAATCATTAATCATTTATAATTTCTCCAAGGCCCCACTTTCCAACACCACCTTCAAGGTCAGTAGTAATTCCATCTTCAGTTTGAGAGGTGAAAAATTCTATACAAGCCATAGGAAATGCTTTGTCAGGACAAAACATCTCAGAATATCATCAGAACCTAGTTTGAGAGTCTGTTTGATATTTCCACTTCCATCAGCAAAATATGGATATTTTTTATTTACTTAAAGTTATTGTGATGATCAAATGAGAAAGAACACACATAAGCATCAAAGGGTTGATAGGTGTGTATGCATGCGTGTATTGCCACTGTTTTAAAAATCAATCAATGTTGATATATAAAGAGCCATGAGAAGAGGAATGGTAGAAATTACTGATGCATAAGAGAAACAAGAGAAGTAACTCAGAGGAAGCTTCATGAACAAAGTTGTTGTAGTTGTTTGAATATGCTTGGCCCATTGGAAATGGCACTATTAGGAAGGGTGGCCTATTTGGAATAGGTGTGGCCTTGTTGAAGGAAGTGCTTCACTGTGTAGGTGGGCTCTGAGGGCTCCTGGTGTGCAAGTTCTGCCCACTGTGGAAGATGATCTCCTTCTGGCTGCCATCAAATAACAATGTAGAACTCTTAAGGTCTTCTCTAGTATCATGTCTGCCTGCAGGCTGCCATCCATCCACTATGATGATAATGAACTGAAACTCTGAAAGTTAAGACAGCCCCATTTAAATGTTATCCTTTATAAAAGCTGCCTTGGTCATGGTGTCTCTTCACATTTGTAAAAGCCTAACTTAGACAGTTGTTTACGGAAGCTTGCACAGGTAGATAAAGGGTTCAAAATAAAGAGAATCATTTGAACAAATAATGTATCAAAATTCTCCAACTTTTTCTCTTTTGCTAATCAAACTAGAGAGAAGGAAATAGTTGCTGGAGTCATCAAAACCTGCACGGGAAGAAAGCTATAATTGCTGCTCAGAATAGTGTTTACCTTTGAAATATAAAAGCAAGTAAGACTTGCACTTGTCCATAGATTTGACAGGTCATAAGTTATTATAAAAGTATATGGCATGTTCTTGCTTATGCAAGAACTACTAAGGTTTTGAGAGAATTCACCCAGCTGTCATTCTTTGAATTACTGAACTGGTTTTCATTCTCCCTGTTCTTCAGTGTCTTTCTGGAGGGCAGTTCCCAGTTTTCTTTCGTCTGCTGTGTTCCTGTCCTCCCAATGGTTAAGGGTGTATATACCCCCCTGCTTCTCTTCATTGAGTTTTGCTCCTCATAGTGCTTTCAATGGGAACAATTAGAATGTACAGCTGCCCTCATTCCCTGCACTGGGCTTCACATTCTGCCAATAATGTGATATTACAATTTCATTTTACATAATTATAGTCTGTGTCATCCACATCAGAATATAAACTCCATAAAAGTTCTGAAATTTGGGTCTAGCATATCTGTTGTTGAAACACCAGAATCCTGTGAGGGCCTGACAAAAAGTAGGTTTCCGATGTGTTACTGGTATAAAAGAGTGAGACATTTAAAAATCAGCTCATAGTAAATCATTAGGAGAGAAGAGGGATTGGACTGGTAGCTCAGAGTTAAATAGCATGTGCTTCACTTACAGAGGGCTTGAGTTCAGTTTCTAGCAACCAGGTCAGATAGCCCATGGCCAAGAGTGCTTCCAGCTCTGAGAGGTCTGCATAGAGATGTTTGTTCCTTCTTTGTTTATTGAAAAAAATTAAGTAATATCTGTTTCTCTTTAGTGCTAGCAAATAACTCCATGAGCTGCTGAAGAAATGCTGTTTATCTGGATGTTCAGACAATGAGGATATGTCACATGCCTGTAATTTTACCCTCTTCTGACCTCCACAGTCAGTGCACTCATGTGCATACACACAAGCAGACACAAACACACATGCACAAACAGAAAACTATTTTTTAACAAGCAGCTCACTACATCAGAAACTAGTAAGAATTATATGTTAGCCACATAAACTTTGAAGTTATGTGAATGAAATGAGTGGCACTATCTCTAGAAAGACCTTAAAAAGGGAGATCCAAAACTCATGGGATGGAAAGGTACATAAAAATGAAAGGTTTGATCTGCATGCATGTTTCCTCAGCACCAATTTTACAACCTAGGTACTTGTTTTGAAAGGCTGAGAATTAAGTGGAATCAAACCAGCTTTCATCCTTGTTTTTGCTTTGTTTTTCATTCAGTGGAAAATATATTACAAACTTGGCATCTTAACGACCCACAGCCTTGAAACATATAATAAGAATATTCTCTAATCACCATTCATTACAAGAAATTTTAAATATTCCAAACCAGACTATTTTTAATATAGTTTATTAATTCTTGGAGAATTTTAAATGTGTGTCATCTATTTTGATTACAGTTTCCCTTGCTACTTTCACTATCTCCGACCAGACCTACTCCTGCCTCACCATTCCCAGCTTTGAGCTCTTTCCCGTCTTTTCAGTTTGTGCAGTCAGTATATGCCAGGACATGGGGCATCAAGCTACCAGGGGCTCATCCAGGGTAAAATAATGACTGGCTTAATTTTACACAGGTTGTATGCAGATAGATAACTACAGCTGCTGTAAGTTCATAAATGCACTGGTCTCCTTGTGATCAGAAGAAACTATTTTGCTCCATTTTATATAAATGATCCTTAAATGCTATAAGGCAGACCTGATTGGAAAATGTACCCACTGGAACAATAGTGGTACTATTGTTAGGTACTCCTGATAGAGTACTTCCTGACTGAATATGAGACCTGTTCTATAGGATAAATTTCAGGTCTGGCACTAATAAACCTTGAAAAACAGCCTATGACTGTGGACATTATAGAACATAGAATGAATCTACTTTTATTAAGTTCAATAGTTATGTTATAAAATTGTCTTATTCACATTTGTTTGTTACCATAGGTTCTGTTTGATCTCCACTATGGTCAGTCAGAGAAGCTTCTTTTCATAGTGTGTAATAGTTAATGTACAGATTCTTAACTGGTCAGTGTTCCAAGTATGAGTGACTGAGTATGAACTATGTATATTAGTCTCTCCCTGAGAACACACACTACCATCACCATCCAGTGCTCAAGGATTGCATAAGTGTGTGCAGAAAAACTCTAACACTGACAGACAAGGACTACAGCTGTCAAATGTTGATTTTTAAACAGAACATGTTACCTCAGACAAAATCCACAGCAACTGTGTTTGAATTCAAAAAACATACCTAAGTTTTACCTGTGCGTTTCTGAATTTATTTTCCTGTACACTGTTCTCCTGTGTCTTTTTGGAGAGTAGCTCCAAGTTTTCCTACTTCTGCTGTGTCCCTGCTCTCTGAATGGCTCATGGTTTATATAACTAAGAACTGCACATTATCAAATCAGTCAAATTTTCAATATGAAAGTGAAGGAGTCTCTGCGACCCCACTCTGAGCAAGTGAGCTAATGAAAATAGTTGGTTGCTGAGGAATGAAGGATCACTCTCCTTTGGCGACATGGATACCAGCAGGTTTCCTAAGCCAGAATTGGTGGCCCTTCATTCATGCACATATGGGGAGCACTAACTGGACTCAAGAAGCTATCAATTACAAAAAAAAATAAGAAGAACAAGAAGGGGAGGGAGATAGATTGGAGAGTTGTAGAGGGAAGGAGATGATGGATAGACGTAATCAACCTACATAAAAAAAAATAGCCATGGAAGTGTATTAGTCCCAACATTTTACATACATAATGTCAGTCAAGAAGATATTTTTAATAAAATTGCCAATCAATCAACCTTAATCAACACAGAAGCAAAAAGACTATATGCAATCTCAGCATATAATTCCAAGTTTCTATTAATGAACTGTGTAGTAAATCTTGTCAAGTGGTCAGAAAGTCTGGAGTATGAATGGTGTTTAGCTCAGAGATGGCAGCACACCGGTGTGTGTATGTGTTCTCTCTGTGTGTCTCTGTCTCTCTCTCTGTCTCTCTCTCTGTCTCTCTCTTTCTATCTCTGTTTCTCTCTCTCTCTTTCCTCCTCCTCTTCATCTTCCTCTCCCTCCTCCTCCTTCTCCTCCTCCTCCTCCTCCTCCTCCTCCTCCTCCTCCTCCTCCTCCTCCTCCTCCTCCTCCTCCTCTTCTTCTTCTTCTTCTTCTTCTTCTTCTTCTTCTTCTTCTTCTTCTTCTTCTTCTTCTTCTTCTTCTTCTTCCTTATAAAGAAAATCAGTAACATCTAGCCTCCTTCACAGAAAGACAATGACTCTTTGTTCTTTTGGGGAAATGATTTTATCATGATATTTGGGGAACAAGAAATTACTTTGAATGTTTAACCATGATTAAAGATTGTTTTTTGATTCCAGCAAATCCTTCCAAAGTTTCCTTGTCCAAAATCAGATTACAGGTCCATTGATGACAGAAAATCAACAGGATTAGTAGAACTCTCATTACCTTTTCAGGTACATCTAGATGAAATATAATGATCGAAGAATAACTTAAAGAAGAAAATTGAAGTTTATTGGCAAATAGAAAGTATATTTGTTGCTCAATGGGATAAGTATTTTTTCATTTGTGGTATTGACTGAATCCTAGTAGCTGTGAACCACCTCTCATAGGTTCTAAGAACCCAAACACAATGTTTTTGCAAAAGCTCTGCATGCTCTTATTAGGAACTGAAAAGGACTCAGCTTTTTTTCTCTTGTGTATTTTAAATCAACCCTGATTCTTACATTTACTAGTATATGTTTCCTCGTTATTAAATTATACTTTTCTCTGTTATAAACAAATTTAATTTTTTACTTTTCATTTTGAAACAAGTTTGTGTTTGTTTTTAATAAGTTGCCAGGTGGCTATGAGCTTGCTTTGTAGTACAGGTGGGCTTTTACCGCTAACTCTTCTCACCTCAGCCTGTACGGTAGTTGGGATTACAAGCTTGTACAATCTGGCTAATTTTAGACTCCGAGAAAGCACTGATAAATAGTGTTTCACAATATAACTGACATAATTTAGGCTATCTTTGCAATCCAGCTTACTTAAATTAATGTCCCTTCAAGTGCTAAACAGTTTTTAATGTCACTGACAGTTTTCATGACCCTAAGAACATGTTCCATTAAATAGATGATTAAATTAAAATGTTGTCATCCTGAATGTAATGCCTTTTATATAACTCTGTCTTCTGTCAAAATACCCATTGCTTCAAGGCAAATTGATTTGAGCAAAGATAAGGAGATTTGCTGGAAGTGTGGAAGGTTCTGGCCTATATAGAAGTCTTCTTCCAACTATAAATGGCTCTGTGGCAGGTGCAGCTGAAGGTCTTCACACAGATTGTAATCTTCGTTAGGTCTGGCCTACAGAAGGTTGAAGCTTCAGAGAGGAGAAAGAACTTTCTTTGATTGGCTACTGAGTCTTCAGCAGAGGAGGCTATAATAGGCATTGTCAATCATAAACCTGGCAAGTGCCCACCAGCAGGTCCTTTCTCTAAAATCTCATTGTCAGACACTGAGAAGCATTTACTCTAATTATTAAGGAACAGTGTTCTGGAATCAGAACCTCAAGAAATCATCTCATTTTAAGATTTTACAAACCTGACAAACTTGCATCAAGTTATTGTGGCTTAGATATGCTTGATGCTCTAAAGAATCATGAGCTCTCAAGGCTTAGCCAAAAATGGTGCATTGTTGTTGTGGAGTGGAGACATTAAGGGATAGGGCTGATGGAAGGTGATTAGGATACTCTAATAAACCAAGTTATCTGTTCTTACAAAAGTGGACTTCATCTCCAGGGATTAAATTAGTTTCTAGAAGAATGAGTTCTCATCTCACCTGGGTCTTCTGCTAAATCATTGATCCACAAGATAACTATTGCAAATTATTAGCATCTCCTTTCCCACCTGCTCTCTCTCTCTCTCTCTCTCTCTCTCTCTCTCTCTCTCTCTCTCTCTCTCCCTCTCTCTCTCTCGTGTAGTGTGTGTGTGTGTGTGTGTGTATTATACATGTAAGCATGCACATGAATGCATGCTGCATGCACATACAGATACCAGAGAAAGATTTAGACTGTCTTTTTTCTAGCGCTCTCCAGCTTATTACAATGAAACAGGGTCTCTCATTGACTTGGAATCCTGCCATTTTAACTAGATGTGATTGACAAAAAGCTCAGGGGATCCACCTGTCTCTAATCCTAAATGATACAGTTAAAGACATGCACAGTCTTGTCCAGTTCTTTACACAGATGCTGAAGAATAGATGTATGTCTTCATAATCAAAGAGCAGAAGCTCTTTCCCACTAAGCAGTGTTCCCAGTCTGCTAACAGTCATTTCAATGCCATCTACTTTAAGGTTGTCAAGAGAGTTGAACATATCCCAGCACCATACTCTTGAGTTTGTGATTAAAGCAAACAAGACAGAGAAATAAAGTTGTTTTATTTTTAATTAATAAAGTGAGAGACCAGACCTTGTGTTCAGACTCCATATTAGAGAACTAGCCTAAGGTTAAACTCTAATTAACTAAGAGGCTGATATCTAGCACAATTTCCCAGGTTATTCAAACAAATTGGCATCTCAAGGTTACAAGCCTGCCCCTGACAATTCACTTCCAACAACCACCAATCAAGAGAAAAGCAAAAGTTAAGTTTAAGGTTTGGCTCCCAGCACCAACCAATTATGTTAAAGGCCATAACCCCCTCTCCCCAAATCAAATGTATACCACCTAGATATCCCCTTTTGCCTCTATTAATACATGCTTAAAATAGAACTCTATTCTGCTGTATCAGAAATGCTGGTGTGGCCCAAGCTTGAGCTTATAAAGAGCCTAATGTGATAGCATGGAAGTTGGCTCACGGTTGGTCTCTGGGGGCTCGAGAACACTTCATGGTACACAAAATTATCCATTCTTAGATGTTTTATTATAACAACAGACGACAAAGACAAGGTTCCCAGCTTCGCTTATCATACTTCCACATCTGTATAAGTCAATGGTGATAGGTCCTGCTTCTTAAGATTGTTGTAATAAATAAACAATTTTCATGAGGAAAACACTTAAACTGATGCCTGGCCCATTACTCAGAAAGATATTATTATTGTGATTTTTTTAATCTCTTCACTAGAATACAGTGACTCTGGTCATAGAAGAAATACAGGCTGTATCCTACCCAAAGTATTATACGTGTAATCAAAGAATATGTGTTCCAGAAAGACTTTCTTTTCTCACTAGTGATGCAGTGATCAATGCAAAGCCCATCAGACAGCAGATGGTGGCATCTGTCCAAGTCTGCTCTGATTTCCTTTGAGATCCAGATGAAAAAAGAATTAAGATTCATGAGACAAGAGAAGAAGGAATTGGGGAAAGAAAGAGATGAGATGATCTCATGACTCAAGCAAAATAGGCACTGCAATTTTATTTGGCTCCTGCTGAACTACTTTTCTTTAAGCAGGTACTTAAGAAGCTAAATTTAAGTATAAGTTAAATCAGACACTGGAGAGCAGCACTGAAGTATTTTCATGCCACTTGACTTCCCTGAAGATATTCAGGGATTTTATAGCAACGGATTGTCAGAATAGGAATTCAGAGTTGAACTCTAACTTGCAGTGAATAAGATGAAGATATTATACTCCAAGGTAAGGAATGATAGGGGTTCAAATCAGAAGGTCAGTATTAATAATATTTTATTTAGCTTGGTGTACATGCCTCAGAGAAAATTGTGACGGTAGGCAGTAAACTAAGTGGAATTTTCCAGAAACATATGTTGTGTGTTCCTACTGCAAGGTTAAAAAATGTTTATGTTTTGTAACTTTAACAGACAAAGGCTATGAAATGCTCTATAAATCAGAGTCAGTAAATTCATAAGTCAGAGTCAGTAAAAGAAGAGGAAGAAGCTAGGACTCAGCTCTCTCTGTATATACCCTTGACAAGGTGTGTGTGTGTGTGTGTGTGTGTGTGTGTGTGTGTGTGAGAGAGAGAGAGAGAGAGAGAGAGAGAGAGACAGAGAGAGAGACAGAGACAGAGACAGAGACAGAGAGACAGAGACACACAGAGAGAGGTGTGAAGTGAAGACAAAGCAGTGCCTCATGAGGTTTTCTAAACCTTATTTTCTTCTATTGGGACCTTCTTATATACAGAAATGAAAAAATATTTCTTGAAGCAGGAGGCACTTCAATTTCATTGTTGTTATTAACTCCTCACCAGGGTGTCAGGTAGCCTGCTAAGTAAAGTGATCATTACAAGAATGGGTCTAGGATTAAGTTACCCTTAACATCCAGGTGTAAGAATGCCTTATGTTTTCTTTCTGCCATAATGTAAGATAAAACCAAGCAGACTTCCTGACATGGTGTAGATTTCAGCCAGCCAGCTGCAAAACATAAATGGTACATAAACCTTAGCAAAAAGTGGTAGACAAGTTCTACTAAGGGGTTTATTTGTTTATAAGTAAGATTGAAAACAGTGTACCTTTTTCTTCAATGGCTCAAATTAGGAAAAAAACCTAACAATCAGTCCTCAAACATTACCATTGCTCATCATGACGATAAGCTAAGTCTGGCTCTTTCCATAACATTCACAGGACAAAAGATGACACCTTAAAAGAGAGAGTAAGTCCAAAGTGGTTGCAAGTTGTATTCATGGGAACTTTTCTGATCATAACATTCTCAGAATGGTCCATGGAGAGGCCCTCAGAAGCAGAATTGCAAAGTTAGTATATAGTAGCTCTCTGCCCCTGTGAAACAAAATAATCCACATGTTACTGATATTTTTATCACCTTCAGGGATTGGACAGTATTCACTTGGGTAGTTCTGACTCAATTCTGACTCACTATCTTTTAGGAGGCAGCAGTGAAGACCTTATCTGTGCCATTTGCCAACTATAGGTTTGCATGGGACTGGAGTGTCAGGGTCAAAGATTGCTCATTCATATATATTCAAATTGATGTTAGTGACCTAAGCAAGTCTCAGCTCCTTGCTACTCAGATACGTACATTCAGATACTTGAGAGTTTCTAGAGAGTACAGGGAAAGTTCTGTGTCTTTTTCAGTGTGGTAGTCTGCTTCCAAAGTGACTCCTAATGACCCTATCTACTGGTATTTCCTTTTGGTGTCATCTCTGTGGTTTAATATATTTGTTAAATCTTGATACTTGCTTTAATATATACAATATGATAAGCCTGGCATCAGTCCTAAATTGTCATATGATAACCTGATATGTATATATTCTCCTGCTTATGCACTCCTGTCTACATATCTCTTATCTCTTTCTCATCCAATATTTATTCCTCATCTTCCTCTTCTTTCTATTGTTCTTATTTTTAAAAAGAATCAGCCAGACTGTCCTTGGCTTATACAGAGGATCAGAGAATAGGAGAGGGAATTCCCTAGAGCATGCTCTCTCTGTCTTTCTCTGTCTCTGTCTCTTTCTCTGTTGGTCTGCCTGTCTCTCTCTCTCTCACACACACACAGAAAGAGAGAGAGAAAGAGAAGACATATGTCTCATGAGAAACCGATGCTATGAAAGATTCCGTCTTTATTCAAATTGTAAAGTAATCTGCAACTTATAAGGAAGATCCAAAAAACTATAAAGCCAATCCCTGTTCTTAAGGCACAATAATTAGAAGATAATAAATATGTCTGATATCAATTTGTTATTCCATAATAAAAAACTATAACACCTATGTATTAGCTTTCTGTTTCAATCACAAGTATTTGACATCAACATATTATAATGAGGAAGGTTTTATTTTGCCTCACAGTTTCAAAGGTTATTTTTTTTCATGATCAGTTATCCATGTTGTGTTAGGCATACACAGTATGAATGTATCATAGTAGAAATGTGTGCTGGGGGAGAATATTAATGTCATGAAATCTAGGAATCAAGAACATAGAAAGACAGTAGGGGCCAGAATTTCAATACTCCCTTCAGATTCAAACCTCAGTGTCCCAACTTTCTGCCATAATATAAATCTTTTAAATGGTTCCATCATGTGATAACAGCATCAAACAAGTTAGAATGAAATCTTTTAACACACAGGGCATTTAATGTCTAAAGTGCTGGAGAGAATTGTGGAACTCTGTATAAATCAGGTTTACTAAATCCTTTGGAGTATGAAAAATCACATATTAAGAGCCACTAGAAAGCATGCCTGCAGGTCAGGTTAGAGAATCTTCTGGGTGTGGGTGGACTCAGAAAAATTTAAAAAAGAATTTTGCTTCATTTTTATTCAAAGACTGGGCAAATCATAGAAAAGTATAGCTCTGGGCAGGACACTGCAAAGTATAGCTCTCTCATGTTCCTTAGAAGGGGGAGAGGGATTGAAATTCAAGCCTCTGTCATGATAAAGGGAAAAGATTTTACCTTCACAGAGCATCTCTGAATGTGATAAAAGTAGTGAATACAAGCCAGATTCTTCTAGAATTGTCTCAGTAGATACATATAATTTGTTATTGTGGGGACACAAAAAGATAAATGCTTATTAAGAGCTATGAGAACTTTGTAACCAGGTGATGAAGAATGGTTTGTAATAAAATATGGAAAGCTGAAGGCATAAATTTTTCTCAACCAACTTTATTATGTATTCAACTTCTGCTCTAGCCCACCATTTTCTAGAGGAAGTGGAAAAGAAAAGTTATTAGGACACGAGGGAAGTAGACCCATCTAGAAATAATTCTTTGGGGGTGGGGAGTCTAATCTTTGTTATCAGGATATCAGCAGTTCAGTCTAGTAACAAACACCAAATATGAAACAGCAACTGTAGTCCAGTCTTCTTAGCAGACATGACACAGGAAGGAATAGCTGCCGTCCAATCCACTTGGCAGTCACCACACATGAACCACCAAAGGCAGTTCAATCCAGAAGAAACCATAAGGTTCACCAGCCATCCCAAGGCTACCTCTGAAGCAGCAAGAAGTCCCAGGAATGCCATGAAAAGTTTTTTTTTTTTTTTGGTGAAGTCAGCACAAGTAAAGCTCAACACTACAATGTTAGGTGAACCAACACACACGTGCTCTTAGCAAATAGCAAAGCAGAGCAAAGCCAACCAATGCTTGAGTTCCCACTGTTTGTGGGGTTATATTTATATTCCTTCAAAACATCACATGTTCTTTTGTGTGTCTGCTGTAGCAAAACATCCTTTTACCTGCTTTGTGTGTATGCTGTAGCAAAATATCCTTTCACCTGTGTGACCCAGCAAAATATCATTTGATATAACTGACTTTCCAAAGAATCCAGAAGTTACCACTTCAGGTGGGGTGTGGGAAGTGAATGTGGAGTCATGCAGAACGACTGGTTTCTGCTAAGGAATGGCTTTGTTGTTCAATATGAAGTGTAATAATTGTTCAGCCTTCATAAACTCCATAACATTTACAATTTGCAGCATTCTTTTCTGTTTATTTTTCTCCATTCAATTTGCCTGCTTGGTTGGTTGGCTTTTAGTATTATCAATTAGATAAGGAAATGTTCTGTAAACTAAAATGTGCTTATGGTAGGATCCTCAGAAGCACTCTCACTACTAATCTCAGTGCCCAGTGATTGTGCCCTGTCACTACTTCCTGCCCAGAATGTGATCCCAACTGATCTCACACTCCTTTTGACAATGCTTCTTCTTCTCCTTCAAGACACTGAGCTCTGCAGGGCTCCTTCTCAGCTTCCTGGCAGCTCCTTTTAAATTTTTTCCTTTGTATCTACACATTTTCTAACCACTAAAGGTTGGAGTGACCTACACATCAATTTATGACTGCATTTTACTTTATAAGCATCTGTGTAGATGCTAGTGACCCCATAGGCTCCTCTGAAATACTGATCTTCCTTGTAAAATGATTTCATGGCATTTTCTTTCAGGTGACAGTTGTCATGATCTCACCATGCCTTTACTGAGTTCCTAGCTGATCTGCCAGCCTTACCTGTGATTACTAATCTTCATTTGCAGTCTGACCCTGTGATAGGTGCTTAGAAGACCAGTGAATCCCACCCCTTGGTATGGTATGTCAGTGCCTCTTGAGACCTTAATGACTAGGGCCCCAATACAATAGATAGATTAGTGCCTTGGTGGTTCATTTTGTGGTGGCTTCTATGAAAATTTATGAAAGATGTTCAGTGTGCACTGAATAGAGGATCAGGTCATTGAGAGTATATTCTCAGAGCCTTATTCTTACCTTGGCCTAGCTCACTATGCATCCTACCTACTTCCTGTCTGTCAAGAACCTTCTGTGATATGCATTTCTGCTGCTATGTTGGCATACTCAAAGTTTGGGGACAAGAAACCATGGGCTATTCTCCAAGGGCACAGTCTTTACTAGCCTGAATTTTCTTCTTATCCCAAACTTTATGTAACATTGGATTATTTCCTGAGACACATTCCCCACCTCTTAGACAGTAATCTTAGCTTCTGCCTTTCATATCCTATTCCTATTATATTAACAAGATACTTTCTGTTATAGCTGCAAAGAATATCCAGGGGCTGATCACACATTCCCAAATTTCCTTTGACCATCCTGGCATAAAGTATCCATAATTACCTTACCCCAGGTTATTGTTATCAGCCTCTGAAATATTCTCTCAATCCCTCTGGAGCAATTCTACAACATATTTTGAATGGTACAGTAAAAAAAAAAAAAAAAAAAAAAAAAAAAAAAAAAAAAAAAAAAAAAAAAATCCTTGATGGAGTAATAGCTTCCTGTCATATTCAAGGTAGCAGCCCATCCCTTGCTGAGGCTAGCATAACTCTCAGGCTAGCTCATCCATGGCCTTTTAAATTCTACTATTGCCAGATGTGCTTCCATTTATGTTCTAATGTCAGAATCACTTATACTTAATTTGGCATAAATGTTTTTCTTACCTCCCTCAGAATTCCAGAACTATTTGGATCTAAACTCTGACCTCCCCTGAATGTTTTTATCGGGTTTATAAGTATCCTATGATTCACTATGAGTTAGCTGTTCTCTCTATCACTCTGAGGTTACAATGGTAGAGTACGTATACATTATTTATGTATTTTTTTAACAGAATGGACTTGATAGGTGTTTTAGGTATCTCATGAGTATAATCCTCAACTGAAGAATAATCCAATGTTGAACTACTCTTGATCAATATTATGTTAGGCAGCTCACCACAAGTGCCTCATAGACAGGTAGCAAAGTGCATCTGAGAATGCTTCATTCCTTCCATCAGTCTTCGGGCCAAGAGCGTTCCTGCTGGACAGACTGCAAAAATATCATTTATCTGGAATTGTCAATTGTTAGGAGAAAATTGAAGGATATTGTTGCCTTTGTTTTCTACCAATGTTATCATTGCATGTGCTTTTAAAATGCTTGAAACCCTGTCTTTCTGGCCCAGGTCACTGAGGCAATCTCTTACAGGTTTGGAAACTCAGAGATATGTCCGTGTCCACAAAACACAGAAAAATTTAGAGAGTTCCCCTCAGCACCAGGTAACTCTACTAGAATATAGGTGGTTTTTTTTTTTGTTGTTTTTTTTTTTTTTTTTTTTTTTGCTTTCGTTTTTGTTTTTGTTTCTCCATCAGGATCTACTGTGAGATAGTGACCACTGCACTGAGGACAAGGATAGGATCTATGTTTGGGGGGAACTGTAGGGACAGTCAGCTGTCAGGAATAACATCTGGCTGCTAGCTGGCATTTGATCTGATTGTGAGATCCAAAGCTACCCAAGAACCTCCATCCTCCTTCGTGGCTCCCTACTAGGGGTCAGTCAATCAGGACAACAGGACTCCAGGTCAAGCACAGGGCCAGCTAAATGAGGAAATTAGCCATGGTTAGCATGGGGTGTTTTCACACTCTGCTCATTAGCCAATCATGGAGGTAGAAATGAAGAAAGATCTGCAGCAAAGGATCTTGAGGCTTCCTCTATGACACAGCACACAAGGAGGACTGAGGTAACAACAGGGGCAGAAGGCAGCAGGAGGCAGCCAGCAATGGGGGAGGGAGTAACAGCAAGACACAACATTCAACAAAACAGTAATGTGCATCAACAATCCATTCGGCTGTATGAATAAAATAGCAAATGGGCAGAAATTGCTGCTGAGATCCAACAGAAGATCTTCCTGAACTGCCATCTTCTGCATGTGCACAGTGTATGGGCATTGCCTGTTATCAGTCCCAAAGAGACATTCTGGATGGCTCCCCTTTAAGGACAGAAAGCTACCTTTAAGGAAAAACTAGTCTTATGTAGTCTAACCAAGGGACTCAAGTCTTTTTCTTGTCTGTAACAGGAAGTGCACTAAAAAGAATAGTCTTTTGTGGTTGATGAGACAAGTCACTGATGACAGGGCATGGGCACAGATCACTTTCTTTTTAATCATTGAAGAACAGGAGGTATTGACATCACAGATGAGCTACCCCTCTAACATTGCCTTGGTTAAAGTATAGAAATGACTTTTCAGTTTTCAGAGGAGTAGAAAGTCTTGGAGGATTTCATCGTATTTTTTTTTTTTTTAAGGAGGCTGTACATATAGACCAGCCTAGAAAATACATGGGTCCAAGAAATGGAACTTGACTCCAGAAAATGCTGGTCCTGTGATTAAACCATTTCTCACAAATGTTCAAGTGCTGACTCAGTCAAAAATGAATGTTTATCCTCATACTTACTGTCTTTCACTGAGTATCTTTACAAAACAATAAATCCTAGACAACATATGACTCTTAGGGCTTCTGTCTGTACATGCAAACAAGGATTGTGTTTCCCACATAGGAAGCAGTAGCTTTTCTGTATTAGATCAAGTTCATTTCAATAATCAAATAAAATCATTTACTTGGTTGTTGATTCTAAAATATTGAACAAGAAACTTTATGGAACTTTTGCCTTTAAGATGATAAGAAATTCCTAGCGTTACAACTGGAGTTGGAGAAACTAGTAACTTTTGTTTTTGATGTACACCAAAAAAGGGATGGGAAAAATAAAACTGCCCTGGTGAGGAAGTGAGGGAGGCCTTCTGGGAAAAGCAAGAGGGAGAGAGAAGCCGGAGGGAGGGAGGGACGGAGGGAGGGAGGGAGGGAGGGAGGAACTGCAAGGAGTGAGAAGCAGGAGGGAGGATGAAGCAGGAGAATGGAGAAGCAGCAGGCAGGGAGAAGCACTAGGGTGAGGAAAACACTAGGCACAGTCAAATGAGAGGAGGAAAGGCTGTCTCCTGCTCTGCTCTTGACATTCAGTAAATCTAGCCACTCCAACCTCCTGTTCCCCCACACTCTGTGCACCCTCTTTAGGGTGATGCTTTTTGGCATGTGACATGAAAAGATACAGTAGAAAGCCATCTTACTCTCATCCACATTCCTCTTAAATGGATTGAAAGAGTTAGTTGCACTGGCCCCTAAGGACATTCAAATACCTGCAAACCAGAAACAGTTTTCTTATGCCTTGGGAGTGCTCTCCTAGACAGTGCTCATGGTTCCATGAGTTTTCTAATAAAAATTGTTTTTCTCCACTGATATATGTTTGTTGAGCAGAGCATGAGGGGTTTTTACACTAAATATGACCTTTCACAAAATCACGACACTTGATAAATGGGCTAAAATTAAAGTCCCTTCAACAATTTAAGTGAGAAAACTTAACTAATTACAGGCTGTTTATAGACTAAACAAATTCCATAAAACCTTGAATTAGGAACAGGAAAAGAACTGATCTTCATTTTCTCTATCCTTCAATAACATGATCTTTAGCTGTAAAGCTAAATGAGAGTAAATTTGACAGAAGATCCCATAATGAGAAGAAACAAACCCATACTGTGCAATGAATTGAGTTGAGATGTTCTTCCTGGAGGGACACATGACAACATAGTGGGAATCATCCTCGTTAACAACCTAGTTGGTGAGTTTGTTTCCCTGGACAGTCAAGACAATGACAGTGCTATTGCAATGGCCATTTGTAATCCCAGCACTTGTTCCTGCAGTGTATTCCTGGTTTCCTCTGACCCAGCACGGTCTTTCCTACTTCACAATTGCTATTTGATATCATGCATCTTTCCACATTTCAGAGAAACACACTTTTCTTGTTCATTGTGGTCTTATGAATGAAGAGCACATCTCTTATTTTCTAGTGTCAGATTTCACTGATTGAATATAGCATTATTTTAACAGCATTTGAAAGCCATGGAGAAGATTTATAGAATGTAACTTGAGAATGCATCCTCCATTATTAAAAATGGTGCCTAAGATGAGGCCATTTGTCCATAACCAAGGTAGAGTACGAGTAACAATAACAATGCAGTATAGTGGCTAAATTTATGATATTGTTAATGCAGTGAGATCTTTTAAGAAGACAGACTATGTTACTAGGTGATTTTTATCAATACTGTTAATGTTCAGACTTGCTTTGTTCACTCTTGGCTATCCACATTTTATAAAATAGTCACAAGCAAATGGATGCAGAAAAAAAGAACTTTGGTTTAAAATTCTAAGTTCCCAATTCTGAGACAGTTGTCAGCAGCTATGGCATCTTTCAGAAGTTGTATATTTCTAAAACACAACCTTCATTGTTTTTTAATTTAAAGTATATTATTTATTACCAGCAGATTCAAAATAACCCATGACATTTCTTATGAATTAATTCTGATGTTAAAGCCCAGATAATAATACCCAAAATGAAGACTCTAAAGCAGCCTCAGATGCAAAGAGTCTCTATAATCTCCTCCTACTATCTTGCATCTCATCTTCCCTCATAGCAAGTCATAGGAACTAGACTTTATATTTCATTGTGGACCAAAGAAAACAAAGCTCTTTCTCTTAAAGCTAACCACAAAACTTAAGTACTTTACATTAACCTCTAACTATTTCTGTATAAAAGTTTGTCTTGTAGGAATTCTCACATCTACTTTATAATTATAGGTTATTAAAAACTCTCATTCCAGAAAGAGTTGAACTCTTAATCCCAAAGGAACTAATGCTTCACAGAGAGGCAATGGATATTCTGAGCAGACAGGCCTTACATAGATCAACCGTTCTCTCTAATAGTGTTTCTACAGAGTCTGTGCTTCCATAATAATAAACATTAAGGAAGACACTGTAAAACTGTGTTTGGGTTTTTAATGATGTCATGTAATCATGTGACTTAAAAAATGTTAGAATAACCTGCTGCATGTTACATGACCTGTTTCATGATTCAGGATATGAGAGTCTCATTAGGCTTTTATGGTAAGCAGATAAGGCATCAGCTCTCAGGCCACAGAAAATTACAAGACCCTTTAAACAATCAGGTGGTCCTTCTATAAAGCAACAACAGAAGCACTGCCTGTGCCACACACTTCTTATGCTAGTTCAAGCAGAAGGGGAACTTCAGCATCCTTTTCTATGTATTTCTTTGCATGTTTCCTCATGTTTTTCCAAAAGTCAGGAAGGAAGTTTTCTTTATTAAAACTGGTGAGAGAACACAATACACTCTTCAAATTGTTTTTTTTTTTTTCTATTGAGATTTTACAGACATCTTTGAAAGGAGTTTACTTGCTATTTTCAAAAGCAGATAGGTTAATCAATTCTCTCTGCTATTCTGTGATTTATGATTTGTTTTTGCAATGCATTTTGAAGTCTTGGTCTCATCAGCTAAATTACATTCTTGGATCCTAACAAACCATTAAATTACATATTAAGAAAAAAATAGCTCTCTCCTTTCATCATATCAACACTCGCATTCACCTTTATTTTTCTTTGCCGAGGTTGAGAAAGAATGGGAAGATCCAGTGTACTCAGTCTCCTTCAAATCCTTTTCACAGGAGATTTGCTATTTTCTGGGTGGCAGAAGGTAATATACTTAGGCTCACATCTGCACACAAAGCAGAGATGTTGTTGAGCACCAGAAGGGTAGACAATCCTTGTATGTTCATTGCAGTTGCACTTAGATCTCTCTGAGAGGCTGGTATTTTTGCTTGACTTCATCTTTTTATGCAGATTATGTTGGGGCACATTCACAGGTGCAGGTTTAGTGGTGTAGGTTCTCCAGGTTCAGAGATCTTTAATGCCGAGGTCTCAACATAGTTGAGCTTGGATGGCATCCTGCTGCCGATGAATTGAAACATTTCTAAAGGATTTGCTCCACTCGATTAGCTGGGTAATTTTGCTCAGTTTGTCCCTAATGGTTCAGTATCAGTATGTGTATATGCTAAGAATCTTCATGTGTTATCTGGTGCTGTGATAAAGCAAATTGGTGAGGAAAGATTTTATTTCATCTTATATTTCCAGATAATAGTTTATTGATGAGGAAAAGCAAGGAAGGGACTCAGGACAAGAACCTGAGGTCAGGAACTAAGCACAGGACTATCTTGTTCCTTATGAACTTTTCAACTTGTTTTCTTATGCTATTCAAAACCAGGACCTACACATGAGTGATATCACCCACATTGTACAGGGCCCTCTTACATAGATTATTAAAGAAGCAAATGCCTCCCCTGATATGCCCTCAGACCAGTCTAAGAGAGGAAAATTTTGATGTGAGGTTCCTTCTTCAAAGGTGGTTGTAGATTATCTTAGGCTGACAAAACTAGCCAGCACACACACATTTTATGTAACTCAGAATAAATATTTAAAGAAAGAAGGTACCTTACAATCAGTTCCGAGGCTAACTGTTGTGCCTTCAGTTTGAGATGCTTTCTGTTTTTGTATGTGCCTCTTTCAGCTGCTGTATCACAGCCTCAGTATGTATATAGCCTTGCTTTCTATGTGCACCATGATGGATACATTTATAAGACAATGAGAGTTGTATCCAAGGAACACAAAGCACTTATTTTCTTTCCTCTCATCCCCTCACTTTTCATGTTACCATTATTATGTAAGATTATTACTTAAACATTTAATCTCAGAATTACATTCTAAGTGACTATAACCTGGACTTTCTTCTAATACCAGTTATTGTATTAGAAGCTAAAAAATATTTGGAAGTACATTCATTGGAGGAATATTTACATATACAGTCATTCCTTATAAAGAGTATACTATTGGGAAGCTGTAAGTGACCAAGGACCAAGCCTAACAAATTCAAGAACAGAAATAGTAAAATTGTAATCAAGTATAATCATATTATCCTAGATAGGGGAGAGCTAGAAGACATAGGAGAAAAGACTGGCATCCCCCAATGAAGAAGGAACTGTGCTTCTGTGTAGCCTCAAGCTTGAGATGGCAGCATCAGTAGCTCCTTGATATCCAGCTGAGCTGTAAATTTTAGATAATGAAACTAAAAATGGATTTATTCTCTCCATTTCTTTTCTTTTATCACTCTATAGTAGGCATCATATATTTTTATGTAGAGTATATTACAAAATTATTATATGTGAATTATACATAGTTTCAAATAATTATTAGAGGTTCTATATGTTATTAATATTGATCCATATACATGTGGATTATGTATAATTATAAAATATATACTATGTTATATAGTGTGTATATTTGCCTATACACATCTAGATATGTATATTAATACATTATATAATATGTGTTATTGTTTCATATAACATTACATATGTAAGAATATAACATATATTGACAATGTATATATACAACACATCATATAAATCTGTAAGTATGCACATACCAAATTATATATTAATCTTACATCATGATATATTAATCTTTATATTATATAATATATATGCAAGAATTTTACTCCTCTGGCTCTTTATCTGAGAAACAGTAGAGAACAGAGTCAAGTGTAATTAACCACATCATTAAGAATAATGGAGACCTTAATGAAGAACTTTAATTTATTTAAATCCAAATGAATTTCCAGTGGTAAACATTCTGGTGTCAGTCTATTTTCTCTCTGAATTCCTGACAGAGCTTTTGATGAGCTCACTGACGAAGAATAAGCAACTCAGTCCTTTCAGACCAGCCTCTCCAGGTAAGCAGAAAAGGAAGTGAGGAAAGAACATGTGTCCAACCTACATGAAATGTCACTTAGTTCCTTTTTTCTTGCTTCACATACAGATACAAACAAATAGAAAACTTGGGTACATCCAGTTTCCTATTTTCTCCAAAGAAATCAGCCTCCTGAGCTAGTGTGCTTGGCTTTGCATGCCACTGTACACCCTATTTGACATTGGTAATTTAGACTCTGTATAGGCCAGCTGGATAGATCTGTTCCACCCCTCACTTATGCCCCCTTGTTATTTACAACATGTATAGGAAAACTAAGGCACGTTAGTTATAATAAACAATGCAAGTGCCAGGGTATTTATCATTGAGTTGTGCATAAAATTATCATGGATATTTTCTTAATTTTACTGTTTTATAACTATATGTTTGCATTTTCTTATTTATTGACAATTTTCAGTTTGTGTCATGATGGTAATCTTTCATGAACACTGATTCTAATCCATTACTTTAAAATTCTATAGCTAAGCTTTCTTATACAGCACTCCTTCAATTTATGACACAAAAGTAAATGTCACAGCAAGGAAATAAATTGTTTTTAGAATCTCACTGACTGAGGCTCCTAAATTGAATCAAGTGCGTTCTGCTCTGATCCATCACATGAAAGTCATACAGGGAGTGTGGCTACTTTTACAGGAATGCTGCAAAAGCAGCATGGTGACAGTTGCAGATGTGAGAAAGAATTGAGAGTAGCTTGACACTGTGGCCACAGTTAATCTATGAGGACCTAGAGATTCCAGGTGAATTCTGAAAGAGAAATCTTGATAATTTATTGTTTTTTGAACAATTTCTGTGGAAAATTATTGACTGATATGTGAGGACCATATGATATGAAGAGCTGTGTATTGTGGTCATTATATAGGTTACCAGGAGGTTCAGTTTACCTCAGGCCCTGGACATGGTTCTATATATAGCTTTCAATATCACTTTTCTCTCAACTGGAATAAATAAATCACACCGTTCTATAAGAATCATGTTTAAACTTTAAAAAATTCCTGCTGCCTTCTCTGGAGTGATTTATATGTCCACATAGAAGGCAATACCACCAAATAGTGGCACTCCCTGGCCCAAACATATTCAAACCACGACAGTCTTTTTAACTCAGTATGAGCCATAGCTAAGAAAATGATTCCACCCACATCTAGTGTCCTTGCACTGCTCTTAAGTAGTTTCTTTCTTGTGTTTCTTGTGAGAATTAGATGTATCCTATCTCTGGCTCTTTCTAGCAAATATTTTTCTGATTTGTCACTTTTTCCACTCCATGATTAGATATCACTTTCAAACATGGCTTCTGCAAACTAACCTTCTACAAACTAACCTTACTTGCACCCTTTGGGATTAAAAGTATGTACTAAGAGCATGTCTCTATGCCAGATCACACTGTATTCCAGGGCATGTCTGCCTTCCAGGTAGATCATATAGATCTAGAATGTTTTTGCATATGATTTCTTGGTGTGTAGTCAGTTACTAGATAAAAATTTTTTTCTAAATTTGAGGAATAAAGATAGATAAATAAATAGCAGAAGATGGGATGTTGGAAATTCCCTGGAAGTTTCAGCAGTTTCACAACTAACTGCACCTTCAATTGAAGAGAACTTTCCTGAACATGAAAAGGTTTCTCTTTTAAATTAACCAATTCTGAAACTTTGGAGGATCCTATAGAGTACTGAGAGAGGAAAAAGTCATCTTCCTAATTACCTAGACCAGCCCAATCAAAGGTTGTGATCAAATGGACGTTGGAGATGGTATATAAAAATGTAGCTTACACAAGACAGCTTTACTGGGTGACTTATTTGCATCACAACCATGGATATTCATGATGGGGTACTTAAAGAAGAAAACCTTAAGTGTAGTCCTTGCTTGCAACTGCGGGAAGAATGGAGAACACAGTTCTGTGAATGCTACCAGGTCATGGCATCCTTGCTTATTAACCTTGTCCAGGTAGAGAAATGTCATGGGACATAATTTGTTTTCTGGCAGAGCAAAAGTAGTAACCAGAGAGTGTGAGATCTGGCATATCACAGCATAATCCTCTTCCATCTAAAAGTGGGGATCTGTAGGTCAAACTGACGTTTTTATGCTGACAGCAATTCTCTAATGGAAAAGTAGAAATTAAAGTCTGGCTTTGCATGGCCACAATGTAAACTCACAATGGAGACTTAGAGTAGAGACTCACAAAGGAGTACTGAAATATCCTGAAAGCTAAGTTGTTTTGATACTCAATATATAATACCACATAAAGTATTTTTTAAAGGAAAATGTGGAAGAATAGCTTCTGATAAGCTAGAAACCAAATAAGCTGCATAAGCAGGTACTTCAGGCCCCAGTGGCCTAGTTCTGCTGTACCACTTCCAGAAGCACTACCAAAATGTGAGCTTCAGACTCTCCTTGTGAATCCTCGGGAAAAGACCAGCCTGAGAAGTGGTCTCAGAGCCTGCATGTAGAAGCACTCTCACTTAATGGTGAAAAGAAGTCCAGTGGGTAGGCAGAATACTCCCAACAATCTCAAAATTTAGGATACGTAATGAAAAGATGTGCTATTTTATAATAGTCAACAGAAGAAGATTTACATTCTGTTAAATTTAATTTTAAATGTGGGACCTCCTAGCACCCCTTTAGCCAATTGTTCTATTTATAGACACGTCTGTTTCTTTAAGAATCAGCATAGTAAGAGCTGAACTTATGACCAGCATTTCCCTACAGTAAAACAACATTCCCCCAAAATATATTCTTCTTTCTATGGAACAAATTGTGGAAACATTTGTGTCTGTTTTAAGACTTTCATAACTTTGGAATTGGCAACAGACTTTGTTTCAATTGTGTTCTTCTTAATGCATTTAGCACCAAATAGTTTCAATATTTTTTTTCAGGTACAATTTTCTGACATCCATGTTTTTAAATATCTAAAAATTCTGAAGATTTCATCTGGGGCAAAGATGCTGTGTCATGGAGTTCCTGGAATACATCTGATTAGGTTATTGTTTTAGAGTAGCTTGGATGATGCTACCTTCCTACTGCGGTATACATTGGACACCTGTGTGAAGAAGCCATGCAGAAGTAGTTGGAGAGCTTATAATATACATGAAGTATGTCAGCTGAGCCTAGAGAGAGGCCAAGGTAACACTAGGTAAATTCCTAATGTTTCCTAACTCAGCCTACATAAGTAATAGTTTTAGTTGGCAGATCTTTAGCAAGCTTTCTGGATTTGGTATTTAAAAGTTCATAGTCAAACTTTATGTGGCTCCGTAAACTTAAAAATCAGTGAATATTTCCTTCTGTATATGGATCCAAAAAAATCAATATGTAGAAGAGACACCTGAATTCTCAAACTTATTGTCACAATATTATCAATGGCCATGTTACAGAGAAAGTCTAAATGTCAGTCAGTGAGGGGAATGCTAAATGAAGTAGGAAATCCCAAATGTTGTCACTCAGAAAGGATTTAAGCAAGGAAAAAAGGGTGGAGGCCTGAGCAGGAATGTGGAGAATGGAGTAAAAAAGAGAAATAAACCGAATGACAGAGACTTGAGCATCAAAGGGAGACTATATTGTGGAGATCTGTTGTATATATTAGTTCATGATTATAGTTAACAATAATAAAAATACTAATAATGGAAAATCACTAAGAAGGTACATCTCAAATACTTGCCTCATAAAACTATTTGTAAGCCTGTGAAATAATATATTTATTAGCTTCACCAAACTATTTTCTATAATATTCACATGTTAAATCATAAATATATTATGTCACAAATTATATATACATATGTTTATAAGTTGTATCTTTACAACCTACTAAGGGCATTACCATGCCCTTACTGAAACATGAAAAAGAGAATATACCTTAACTGTCTTAGAGCCTTTAGCTCTGATTTCCTTGCATTTGTATAAGAAGTTTTTATGTCCTGGATCCTGAGGTCTCCTGTTTTAAGATCCAGTTTGGCCAAAGCTATACCTTGGCTCAGAGGCTACAACTCATAGTCCACAGAAGGTCAAAGAAACCATGAATTTGCTTGCTAAAATATCCACAAGTAAATTCTGTCATTTTGCTCCATGGGCAGATCATCAGCTTTTCTAATCCTGTGAAGACTCCATTGTCTGAAGGCCTCTAAGAGGTCTACTATAGCCAGAGCCACAGGACCCTCCCAAATAAATGCAGCAATAAGCAACAAGAAGCCTAGCAAACTCGGAACCCATCCCCACTCCTATTTCCTGAGTGAACTTTACCTCCTTTCTGGCCTGTGCCTTCCACCTGGGCAGATCATCATCTTGTCTACTCCTCTGAAGACCCCACAGTCTGAAGGCTTCCCAGGAGATCTGCTACAGACAGGGCCATATGCCTCCCTGGAAACCTGCAGCAATTCAGGGACACAGAAAGCAGGCTCCAGGTAAAGACACCCAGGACAGTTAACACCTGAAAAAGAAAAAAAAACAGAGGCAAGCACAAGACAATAAATGACAAGAGCCAATATACTCTGACATAAACAGAAACCATTTCTCTTACCAGAGCAAGCCCTGGATACACCAATGCACCTGAAACCCAGGATGCTGACCTAAAATTCTATCTCATGAAGATAATAGAATATTTAAGGAGGATATAAATAAATCACTGAAAGAAGTGTAGGTAATCAGATAGAAGTCCTTAAAGAAAAAAACAAATAGATCTCTGTAAGACATACAGAAAAACACAATCAAACAGGTGAAGGAATTGGACAATGTTGTCCAAGACCTAAAAATGGAAATAGAAACAATAAAGAAAGCACAAATGGAGACATCCCTGGAAATGGAAAACTTAGGAATGATATCAGGAGTTACAGATGCAAGCATTAGCAACAGAATATAAGAGATAGAAGAGAGAATCTCAGGTATAGAAGATAGCTGAGAGGATACTAAGACAATGGTCAAAGAAATTTTATAACATAAAAAACTTCTAACCTAAAACATCCAGGAAATCCTGGACACAATGAAAAGGCCAAATCTAAAAATAATAGGAAAAGAAGAGAGTGAAGATTCTCAGCTCAAAGGACCCAAAAACGTCTTCAACAAAATCACAGAAGAAAATTCCCCAACCTGAAGAAAGAGATGGCCATAAATGTACACAAAGCATATAGGACACCAAATAGATTTTACCAGAAAAGAAAATTCACTTCTCATATCATAATCAAAACATTAAATTCAAAGAACAAAGAAAGAATAACAAAAGCTGTAAGGGAAAAAAGGCCAAGTAACATAAAGGCAGACCTAGAAGAATTCGTCAACACTTCTCAACAGAGACCTTGAAAGCCAAAAGACCCTGAACACAAATGCCAGCCCTGGCTACGATACCCTGCAAAATTCTCAATCACCATAGATGAATAAACCAAAATATTCCATGACAAAACCAAATTTAAACAATATCTACTTACAAATCCAGAACTACAGAGGATTATAGAAGGAAAACTCCAACACAAGGAGGGAACTGACATGAAAGGGAAAAAAACCCAAGATATTAATTATCTCACAACAAAACCAAATGGAGAGAATCACACACACATAATGCAACTTACAACAACAAACATAACAAGAAAAAACAATCACCTGTCTTTAGTATCTCTCAATATCAATGGATTCAATTCCCCAATAAAAAGACATAAACTAACAGACTGGCTACCCAAGCAAGATCCATCATTTTGCTGCATAAAAGAAACATACCTCAATGACAAAGAAAGACACTATCTCAAAGTTAAAGGCTGGAAAAAGGTCTTCAAAGCAAATGGTCCCAAGAAACAAGCTGGAGTTGCCATCCTAATATCCAATAAAATAGACTTTCAACCAAAAGATATCAAGTAAGATAGGAATGGACACTTCATATTCATCAAGGGATAAATCCAAGAAGAGAAAGTCTCAATTCTGCAAGACTACCCACATTCAAAAAAAAAAAAAAAAAAAAAAAAAAAACAAAAAAAAAAAAAAATTAAAAAAACAAATTTAACCCCCAAAATAATAGTGGGAGATCTTAATACACCACCCTCACCAATGGACAGGTCAATGAAACAGAAACTAAACAGAGACATAGTAAAACTAGTAGAGGTTATGAACCAAATAGATTTAACAGATGTATACAGAGTATTTCACCCTTAAACAAAAGAACATACCTTCTTTGCAGCAACTCATGGCACCTTTTCCAAAACTGACCATATAATCAGTCACAAAACAACCTCAACAGATAGAAGAAGATTGAATTAATCCCATGCATCCTCTCAGATCACCACAGATAATGGTTACACTTCAATAACAGCAAAATCAACAGAAAACCCATATACACAAGGAAACAATTTTCTACTCAATTATAATTAGGTCAGGGAAGAAACTGAAGATTTTTTAGAATTTAACAAAAATGAAGTCACAACATACCCAAACTTACAGAAAACAGTGAAAGCAGTGCTAAGAGGAAAATTCATACCACCAAGTGCCCTCATAAAGAAATTGGAGAGATCCTACACTACAAACTTAACAGCACTCCTGAAAACCCTAGAACCAAAAGAAGCAAATACCCCCAAAAGGAGTATAAGGCAGGAAATAGTCAAACAAAGGGATGAAATCAACCAAATAAAAACAAAGAGAACTATACAAATAATCAGCAAAACCAAAAGCTGGTTCTCTGAGAAAATCAACAAGATAGATAAACCCTAGGCACACTTACTAAAGTACTCAGAGATGGTATTCAAATTAACAAAATCAGAAAAGTAAAGAGAGACTTAACAAAAGAAACTGAGGAAATTAAAAATAATCATTAGATACTACTAAAAAGCCTATATGCAACACAAATGCAATATCTAGACTACATTAACTATTTGTAGATGATATATTAATATATAAGCAACCCCAAGAATTGTACCAGAGAGCTTCTACAGCTGATAAACAACTTCAATAATGTTGCCTGATATAAAATTAATTAAAACAAACCAGTAGCCTTCTTTTATACAAATGATAAATGGGCTTAGAAAGATAGTAGAATCAACACCCTTCACAATAGTCACAAATAATATAAAATATCTTGGGATAACTATAACCAAACAAATGAAAGATCTGTATGACAACAACTTCAAGTTTCTCAAGAAAGAAATAAAAGAAGACCTCAGAAAATGAAGAAATATTCAATGGTTTTTGACTGGTATGATTAATACAGTAAAAATGCTCGAGAGTGGTATAGCTGGGTCCTCAGGTAATGCTATGTCCAGTTTTCTGAGGAACCTCCAGACTGATTTCCAGAGTGGTTGTACCAGTTTGAAATCCCACCAACAATGGAGGAGTGTTCCTCTTTCTCCACATCTGCTATCCCCTGAGTTTTTGATCTTAGACATTCTGACTATTGTGAGGTGAAATCTCAGGGTTGTTTTGATTTGCATTTCCCTGATGACTAAGGATGTTGAACATTTCTTTAGATGCTTCTCAGCCATTTCATACACCTCTGTTGAAAATTCTGTGTTTAACTCTATACTCCATTTTTAATGAGGTTATTCGATTCTCTGGAGTCTAACTTTTTGAGTTCTTTGTATATATTGGATATATACAATAGCCCTCTATCGGATGTAGGATTGGTAAAGATCATTTCCCAATCTGTTGGTTGCCATTTTGTCCTATTGACAGTGTCCTTTCCCTTACAGAAGCTTTGCAATTTTATGAGGTCCTATTTGTTGATTCTTGAACTTAGACCATAAGCCATTGGTGTTCTGTTCAGGAAATTTTCTCCTGTGTTCAAGGCATTTCCCCACTTTCTCCTCTATGACTTTCAGTGTATCTGGTTTTATGTGGTGGTCCTTGATCCTCTTGCACTTGAGCTTTGTACAAGGAGATAAGAATGGATTGATTTGCGTTCTTCTACATGCTGACCTCCAGTTAAGCCAGCACCATTTGTTGAAAATGCTCTCTTTTTTTCCACTGGAAGGTTTTTAACTCCTTTGTCAAAGATCAAGTAAACCTAAGTGTGTGGTTTTATTTCTGGGTCTTCAATTCTATTTCATTGATCTTCTAATACCATGTAATTTTTAATCACTATTGCTCTGTAGAACAGCTTGAGATCTAGGATGGTGATTACCCCAGAAGTTCTTTATTGTTGAGAATAGTTTTAGCTATCCTTTATTTTTTGTTATTCCAACTGAATTTGCAAATTGCTGTTTCTAACTCTATGAAGAATCGAGTTGGAATTTTGATGGAATTGCATTGAATCTCTAGATTGCTTTTGGCAAGATGACCATTTTTACTATATTAATCCTGCAATCCATGAGCATGGGAGATCTTTCTATCTTCTGAGATCTTCTTTGATTTCTTTTTTTCAGTGACTTGAAGTTTTTGTTATACAGATCTTTCACTTGCTTAGTGAGATTCACTCCAAGATATTTTATACTATTTGTGACTATTGTGAAGGGTATCAGTTCCCTAATTTCTTTCTCAGCCTGTTTATCCTTTGAATAGAGGATTTTCTCTACTTAATTTCTGATTTAATTCTATATCCAGCCACGTTGCTGAAGTGTTTTTTTTTTTTTTTTTTTTTTTATCATGTTTAAGTGTTCTCTAGTGGAATTTTTGGGGTCACTTAAGTATACTGTCATATCATCTGCAAATAGTGATATTTTGACTTCTTCTGTTTCTATTTGTATCTATTTCACCTTCTTTTGTTGTATAATTGCTCTAGCTAGAACTTCAAGGACTACATTGAATAAATAGGGAGAGAGCATGTAGTCCCTGATTTTAGTGGGATTGCTTCAAGTTTCACTCCTGAGCATGTAGTCAAAAGATTCTCTAACATATAACAAGGACACATGTTCCACTATGTTCATAGCAGCCTTATTTATGATAGTTGAAAGCTGGAAAGAACTCCTCTGTTCTTTAATAGAGGAATGAATATAGAAAATGTGGTACATTTACACAATGGAGTACTACTTGGCTATTAAAAACAATGGATTCATGAAATTTTTGAACAAATGGATGGAACTAGAAAATATCATCCTGAGTGAGGTAACCTAATCAAAAAACAACACAAATGGTATGCACTCACTGATAAGTGCATATTAGCTCAAAAGCTCATAATACTTAAGATACAATTCACAGACCACATGAAGCTCAAGAAGAAGGAAGACCAAAGTTTGGGTGTGTTGTTCCTTCTTAGGAGGGGGAATGAAATATTCATGTGAAGAAATACAGAGACAAAGTATGGAGCAGGGAGTGAAAGAAAAGCCATACAGAGATTTCTCACCTAAGGATCCATCTTATATACAGTCACCAAACCCAGACACTATTGTGGGTGATAAGAAGTGCATGCACACAGGAACCTAATGTAGCTGTCTCCCATTAGAGGATTTTGACATCCCTACATTCTACATTAATACTTGATGTTCTCAATACCAAATATGATGCTATTAGTGGGGTTCTCTTTTATTGTTGCATTCTTTACCCAATAGTAGTATAACCAATGACTTCTGGTAGATTAAAACAAAACAAAACAAAACAAAACATTATACTCTCATATTCTTTATTCCCCTTTCTCTTACCTAAAATTATAGGCATCATAGCTTTGAAACAGACATTAATTTTTTTTTCTGTAGTAACATGAAGACATCAGTCTAAAATTTTCACCCTCTTTTCTTCTATTTATCCATCCAATAAAAATGTTTATTATTCACCAAGGATCTACTCATGTACAAATCCTTTTAATTGCAGTGTACACAAAGTAAATATAAGTAGGAAGTCCTGCCTTCATGAAGTTTTTATCTTAGCAAAGAGATGCAAATGAAAACAAGCAACCAACAAACTAGAAAAGAAAATATGTCACTTTCTACAGAAATATAAAGTAGAAAATTGTAGTCTGGTGTTCTGAGGAATGTTTTAATTGAGAAACATTGTGGGAACATACTCGGTATGACATTTCATCACAGAAGTTATGAGTCACTCTGAGTCTATTAAAGATGCTGCAAGGAAAGTAAGCCCAGGTGGGCAGCACATGTATTAGAGAGAGTGTGGTAGCGGGGAGGAAAAGGAGGACAAGATCACAGAGACAGCAGGTCTCACAGCCAGATGTCCTATGACTGGAATGCACTACTTGCATATTTTCAAAGAATGTTCCACATCTCTAGGTGCCAGGCTACTGATTAAATTCACAGGAAATAGTACCTGCCTAAACTATGTTGTTGGCCTTGAGAATGAAAAGTCATTGAAATAAACAAATCCTGAGAAACACAAGAGGACATGCATGCTTCCCATATTCAACAGATGTCCCACCTTTATTCAGTCTGTAAAACCATGAGATCTGTTTTCTTATTCCCATCTGATGAATAGTACTAAGCGATGTACCATGTGCTATACTACTCATGGTGGAAGCACAGCTGAGGAGGTCTCTAGCTCCCTCTATGCCCCACAATTTATAAATATTTTTGTAACATTCTGCTGTCAGTCTGAATTCTTACAGCCTTAGTGATTCTATTCCTATGATAAAACACCACAGCCAAAAACAGCATGGGAAGGAAAGATTAATTTCTGTATACAGTTCCACATTACAGTCTATCCCTGATAAAAATAAAGAAAAGGGACTCAATCAAGGCATGAACCTGAAGGCAGATGCTGTTGCAGAGACTACAGCAGAGTGTTACTGACTTTCTCTTCATGGCTTACTCAGCCTGCTTTCTTATACCCACAAGACCACCTGCCCAGGGTGGCACCTCCTACAAGGTACTGGGTCCTCCTACATTGATTATTAATTAAGAAAATGTTTCAGGACCTTGCCTATAGGTCTATCTTAAAGAGGCATTTTCTCTTTCCTCTCAAATGACTCTAGTTTGTGTCAAGTTGACATAAAAACTAGTCAGGATATAGTCTTAAAGAATAAGCTTGTACACACACACACACACACACACACACACACACACACCACCGTGAGGAAATTAAAATGTACTGGCGCCCTCTACGGAATCATAGTAACTCAGTTTTGCCACTTAGTATCTAACTTAATTACATCTGGTTTCCTTTTGGCTTTGTACAAAAACATATCTAAAATTAATTGTGCCAGTTTTTCTTATGCCAGTATACTGGGTCATATTCTTTACCTAATTATGACAAATATAAAACCAACTGTGTCTTCCTAAAATTTGCCTACAGAAATCACTCATTTATTTAGGCCACACTATTTTCCATCTTACTAAAGTTATCACCATCCCTCAATGCCTAGCAAGAGAACATTGTGTGTGTTTGAGGTCTATTCCGTCCATCAAATCATTAATTAAAAAGTTAATTAATATGAGGCATATTGTTGGCCTCTGTGACAACTCATTAAATACTTCCTTCCTAAAGACACTGTCATTTATTTTAGCTGTTATTAACAGCCTTCCAACTTCGATTCTTTTCAATGTCAAAACTCAAATTTAACCTATATGGAATTAACTTTGCAGGTGAAATTTTATATAAAGGTTATTTTATTCATTATTATTATTACAAATCATTACCCTTTTTTCTCTCTGATATTTGGGAAATTTTGTATTTTTGATATCTAAGCACAGGAATAGTGATTCAAACTTTGCCAGTTACTTTTTTCCTTAGTATTATATTTTTGTATTTTTACTTAATATAATGAACATTTATCCCTGGTAATAAAAGGATCAGTGCAAATTTCTGCCATGCCTTTAGAGGAAAATAACTGAATTCTATGTATGTCACTTCTTTTAGATATTTTAATATATATTAATATATAGAGTTATAGTTATTTATTATTTTTATTAATCATTTTATTCATTAACATTCCAAATGATAACCCCCTCCATGGTTACCACTCCACAAACTCCCCATTCCATTGCCCCTCTTCCTCCCTCCCCTTTTCCTCTATAAGGGTGCTCCTCTACCCACTCACCTACTCCTGCTTCGCTGCTCTATAATCTCCCTACCTTGGCACACAAAGCCTTCACAAGACCAAGGGCTTCCCCTCCCACTGATGTCAGAAAAAGTCACCCTCAGCTACATGTATCTGGATCCATATATCCTTCCTTGTGTACTCTTTGGTTGGTGGTTATTCCCTGGGATCTCTGGTTGGTCCAGTAAGTTGATATTGTTTTTTCTCTGAAGTTGTAATCCCCTTCAGCTTATTCAGTCCTTCCACTAGATCTTCAATTGGGGTCACCAGGCTCAGTCTGATGAATGGATTTGAGTATCTGCATCTGTATTGGTCAGATGCTGGTAGAACCTCTCAGGGAACAGCCATATTAGGCTTCTGTCAGCATGTACTTCATGGCATACACAATAATGTGGGGGTTTGGTGTCTGCAGATGGGATGAATCCCTAGTTGCAGCTATCTCTGGATGGCCTTTCTTTTGATTTCTTTTCCATTTTTTGTCCCTGTCTTTCCTTTGGACAGAAAAGTTTCTGGGTTAACAATTTTGAGATGGGTGGATGGCACTATCCCTCAACTGAAGTCTTGCCTATCTACTGGAGGTGGCCTCTACAGGTTCTATCTCCCCTTTTTTGTTTATTTCTGCTAAAGTCATCCCTATTGGGTCCTGGTAGCCTCTTGTTTTCCTGCTGAGACTTTCTAGTGGCTACCCCGGTTTCTCCATCCCCCACTGATACATATTTCTATTCAATTTCCTGATCCTCTCTGTACTTCCCTCCTCTCCCTTCCAATACCTGATTCTGCTCCTTTCCCCTCCCTCCCCCACCTCTTTTCCTTTCAGGTCCCTTCACTTTTATACTTTGTTTGTGTATATGTGTACATTGTATACATATATGCATATATGCATACATATATACATACATACATACAAACATATTTTATTTGTATAACACATCACTTCTATATTTTTCTTCCCCTCCCCTCTGCTCTCTTGTCCATCCATTTGTACACACACACACACACACACACACACACACACACACACACTTTGTCTCATAAGTATCTGATTATGTCTGAAAATTTACAGCAGTGTTGTCCATATTCATTCATTCTTTGTAGTTATGTATTTGTCTCTTTATTGTCTAAGTCAGTGCTTCCCTAAGTCACTGTGTTTCTCAACCTTCCCAATACTGTTACACTTTAGCCATAATGGTAATATTGCTATTATTATGCAAATATATGAGATGCAAGATATATGATATGTGGTCCTGTGGTGGGTCCTGATTCATAAGTTGAAAACCACTGCATCAAGATAGGCCCCCATTCTATGCTCCATCATTACTGAGGACTGTTACAAAAATAGTCATCTGGAGAGCAAGAGGCATGCGGAGAGGGGACAGATGGAGAGAGTATGGGAAGAGATGAGTGGACTTTGGGGTGATTTTGGGGGTGATGTGGAAAGCTAGTATATTGGAAACTCACTGGAATCTATCAGGATGACCCTGAAAAATACTAGTAGTGATGATACCGAGCTTCTGTAAGTAGGAAACGCTCCCAAATGGTAGGACTGGGATACCAACCCAGCCAAAAATAAACTTTGATCTGTACTTTGTCCTGTATATAAGATGTGCTGGAGTTATGGTGACTGAATTGCCAACCAGTGACTGGTTCAACTTGAGGCCCATGACATAAGATGGACACCATACATAACACCACCTGGACGACTAGGAATTAGAGGCTAGTTAGCTGGGAGACCTAAGAGAGAATCAAACACAACTGGCAAAAAAAAAATGTTAATGGAATGATTTCTGATGATATTCTGCTATACGTGAAGTTCAGTGGCTAGCCCAATCATCATTAGAGAAGATTCATCCAACAACTGTTAGGCAGACTAAGGGACCCAGAGCCAAACATGAGGTAGAGCTCAAGAAACCTCTCAGAAGAGGAGGAAGAATTGTGGCAGAAAGAGGAGTGCAGGATACCAGGATAACACAGCCCAGATTTGAATAAGCCAGGCTCATGAGGCCTCACAGAGACTGAATGACAATCAGAGAGCCTCCATGGGTCTTTACAGCATAGGTGTGTCCTCTGCGTATATATTATGGTTGTGTAACTTGGTGATCTTGTAGTTATCCTAACCATGGAGGTGGGGGTGTCTCTGACTCTTTTGCATGCTCTTGGGACCCTTTTCCTCCTGCTTGATTGCATTTTCCAGCCTTGATATGAACGTTTGTGACTAGTCTTATTGTAACTTCTTATGCTGTTTTGGTTCATATCCCTGGGATGCTTGCTCTTTTCTGAAGGGAAATAGAGGAAGAGTGAGACTGGAGGAGAGGGGAGGTAGAAGGGGGTCTGGGGGAAATGGAAGGGGGAAATGCAGTTGCAATGAAATCTATGAGATAATAATAATAATAATAATAATAATAATAATAATAATAATATAGACATCTGAATGTTCACTATTTTTTTTTTTTTTTGCTTTCTGACTATTTCCTCCAAATTGGACCTGAGCTTTCTCCCAGGATTTAATTTTGTCTCCAGTCTATGGTCTATAAGCAAACATTCTGTCATAAGAAGTCTCGGAAATGCTTGCTCACCAGAATATGTTTTTTAAATCCCTTATTGCTTTCAAAATCTATTTAGCCTAAGAAAAATCTCAGAAACATGCTGGAGGTCTGTGGTTAACACTGCAAGTGAGTGAGGCAACCTATGCCACCCTTCCCTGTTAATCTGCACTATGATTCCAGAAGACTGGGCAAGTCAAAATAAGTGCAGTCCAATTTACTTCCACATAGAATTACAAGAAACTACAATTGCTGTCAGAAGTTTTAAACCACTGTTTTCCCACTTTGTTGCTGATAACTGTATTTTGAAGAAAAACATAGAGATATCAAACAAAAACTACCTTATTTTTTGCTGTAAAAATGGTTAAAGCTATTGACTTGGAGTTCCTCTTCTTCCTGAATCAAAACAGAACGAACATCACCCTCTCAGTTTGCTCCCTATGTCCTCTCTCTGTTGCCCCTTTCTCACTTGTCATATTATGCTTAAGATATCACTTAATATTATCATTTTTGACCACTCAGTAAAGTTCATAAAACTGCAGAATCCTGGTGATTAAAATAATATTCCTTCTAACCTCAGGTTTCCTCTTCCTCTTTTTTATTAGCCTTTACATTAGTTCCTTGAATCACCCTAAGTAAACTTAACTTTCTAATTGTTTATTTCTCAAAGCACAACAGAAGGCTTTTCTTCCACCACTTTATTGAAACTGCTTTGTTCAACTGCCCCAGACTCCCTGCTCGTAGCTCCACAGTGCACTTGGCTCTGTCCTATAGCTTCAACAGATTTTGCACAGAATTTTTCCTCAGAGCCAAATCCTAAGTGTCTCTTCAGATATCCTTTCCTGCTTTCTGTTCACACACTCTGTGATTCTAACATTCTCTGCTGGCTACACAATCCTCCTCCTCAGTAGTGCCACTTTCCTCTGCCCTGTCCAGGGCCTTCACTTTTCCCTGGTGATCCCTCCTGTGAGTGTCTGGACCATCATTTTTTGAGTATTTAATATTTCATGTTTAGATTATGATTCCTTTTTTATATAGGTCCAACCACCTAACATGTAGTCTTAAATGTACAGGCATATAATATAATTATGCACAAAAGATGATCTCTCCATTCCTATATCATGACAGACCTAGGAACTCAATATTCTATAATTTAAGTTCTAGCAAATGCAAGATTCATTTTCTCAGTTCTCTAAATGTAAGTCAGAAAAATTGGCTATGTTTGTATCTCCTCACAGTTAAATGTTCAATGAGTATATCTAGTCATTTCATTTCAAAATCTGGATAACAATGTATTTCATAAATCAATTAAACACATCCACTCCCACATTTTCTACATTAGCATCAGTGCTTTGTGAATTGTGCCTGCTATTCCCTTTCACCTACTCAAATCTGCTTTCCCTCAGAAAATAGGAATGCTGATTTAGTTGATACCTTAAACTATGAGGATTCTACTTATATTCCTCAGTGGATTCACAATTACAATCCAATCATTTATTAAGTGGCAAACGTCTGCCTGTTGGACCTGGAATTCCACACTCTAATTTTATGCCGATGTTTTCTAGTGCCAATTTCTACTGTGTAGTCAGCTTTCAGATGCACCTTCCATCCTTGCAGACTCCTAACCCACACAGTAGCCTTTGTCACAATTATTTGTCATAAGCAACCTTCTCATGCCCCTTTTTCTTCCCTCCCATCTTTCAGATTTTAACTTAATTAGAATGTTAGCACAGTGCTCTTTTTTTCATACTGCAGTTGTCTCATTATTATAGATTCTTTTTTTATATTGGAGAGGATTATGTTTTACACATTGTAATTAAAATATCTGTTTAAAGTTTTGCTATGCTTTTCCTTGCCAGTCACATATATAGAATGTAAATTTCACTGTATCTGAGGCCATATTTGCAAAATCTACCATCACCTTCCCAGTTCAATGTGGGTGCCTGGTCTTCTAAGTGATCATAAAATTTCTGTTTAATGAGTGAAGAAAAGAACTATAATTATAATTTTAAAGACTTGAAAGCTGAAAGCCAAGGAGACAAAAATACTCTGTGCTAGCAACTTTCTTGCATTTCTCTCTTTAATTTTCATAACAAATTAAGGGAGTATGACTCATTCTCCTTTAGAGATAATAATACAGGTTTTATACCCAATGCTGACAGGGGAAAACACGCACAAATCTTGTCACATGCTGGTGTTTTTCCTGTGTTTCAGTGACCTGGTCTCACTTTATTTATGGCACAGAGACATTTTTAAAGCAGCCTTGTTACTTTTTCAAATAGAGTTGGTGCCTTCATCTGTGGGTTTCTCATTCGCATATGTATTCAACCCACTGTGGATTAGAAATAGTTAGAAAAATAGACTGTGTGTACTAAGAATGTTAGATACTTTTTCTGTCACTATTCTTAAACAGCGTACTTTAATAAAAATTTAGATGGTATCCACATTGTTTTAGCTTCTGTTTGCATATGGAATTTTTAAAATGTATTTATTTTTACTTTAATGTATGTGAGTTTTTTTTTTTCCTGCAAGTATATAAGGATACTAGTTATGTGCCTTATGCTCATGGAAGCCAGAAGAGGATGCCAGATTCCCTGGAACTCTAATTATGAAAGTTGTAAGACAGAGTATAAGTGTTAAAAACTAAAACCATGTCCTCTGTAAGAATAGAAAGTGATTCTAACAACTATTTCTAGCCTCTGGAGTGTTTGTAAGTACACAGGAGGAATGCATGTGTGTAGGTTGTGCACTAACAGTATATAATCTTGTATAAAAGTACGTGGGTATGTTCATATTTTAGTACCCATATGCTATCTCCATCATATTCTTTATAATTTTCTCTCTCTCTCTCTTTCTCTCTCTCTCTCTCTCTCTCTCTCTCTCTCTCTTACACACACACATAAGCTCTCTCTCTCACACACACACACACACACACACACACACACACTCGAGCTAATACATGAAGCAAGCTGACACATAATGTGTGAGTACTACTTAATTAAAATTTGCTTATGTTCTCAGCAAATTTCCCAAATGCTTCAAGAGTTTCCTAGGATATTGTAATAAAGCACCATGAAATGGACATTCTGGATTTTAGAAACTAAAACTTACAAACCTTAGGGAACCTATGATGATGCTCTTGATGAAGACTCCAAAAGATGGGTTCTTCCCAGCTCCAGGTCGCCTGGGAAACTCCTCATGGGAGGCAGCAGCACCTAGGCTTGGTTGGTGTCTCTACTTATAGTCTCCTAGTATTCTACACATTCTTTTCCTCATAAGAATCATTTTAACTTTGAAAAGATGTGATTATGCTTACATATGAGAAAGGGTGGCATTTACAAAGATTTTTCTAGGAAAAACTCCAAGTCACAAGTGACTCTTCACAGTCAGGAACTAACTAGGAATATAGATAATATTCTAATATGAGAACTGTCAATAATGAGCTCCATTAATATATCCATACACACCTATATTTACACTTTTACATCATATACCAGGTATAAATCATGACTCATGGGTTCATACAGAAAGTCCATTCAGTCCTTACACACGGCAATCCAAAGGCAGCTTGTATCCTTTAGATCTTAAATATTCTCTAGTCCTCATGTGGTGAAGGCCTAGTGTCTAGATGATGACAGACACTATTGGAATCTTTCTGATGTAGGGAAGTCTAATCAAAATACTTTAAACCACATATGACAGGTCCTTGAAGGGGCATTAGAAGCATGCACTCCATTCTCTCAGTTTCCTCCTGGAAACAATAAAGTAAACTTCTCCTTTACTACGCATTTCTGCCATGATGTACATCCCAAGAAACATGGGCTAAAACCCCTCAAGTCATTAGCCAATAATGTTTCCATCTTTTTTTCTCTCTTTTTTATTTGATATTTTCTTAATTTACATTTCAAATGTTATCCCAATTCCTAGTTCCCCCCGAACCCTCTATCACATCCCCCTCCCCCTGCTTCTATGAGGGTGTTCCCCACCCACCCACTCCAGTCTCCCTGCCCTAGCATTTGCCTATACTGAGCCATAGAGCCTTTACAAGACCAAGAGCCTCTCTTTCCATTGATGTCCGACAAAGTTATCCTCTGCTACATATGCAGCCGGAGCCATGGGTCGCTTCATGTGTACTCTTTGGTTGGTGTTTTTGTTCCTGGGAACTCTGGGGCATCTGGTTAGTAGATATTGCTGTTCTTCCTATGGAGTTGCAAACCCCTTTCTGAGTTGATTTTCTCAATAATCTGACACAGAGGCAATATGAAGTGTAATAAAACAGAGCTCTAATGCAAGACTTGATATTTCAGAGCTAATGAGACATTAAAAATATTGAAGAAATCATTCTCCCACTTCTCTAGTAGCTTGTCTTGAGAAATAAAATTTGAAAATGCTTATAAATGTGCCATCAGGAAGAGATACACACTAATGAGATCATGTTTACCCCTGGGAATATTTAACACTGAATTCACACAACCTTGGAGATTCCCACAAAATAGAAGGTGACCAAGCTCCACCCTTATTGTATTAATGAAATAACACAAAGCCAGGGCAAGCTATCCTAGTAGGAGATACAGTCTCCACTACACAGGTTCTTTATTGAATCTCCTATAAGTCTGCATTCTAATGGTGAATGCGGCTGAAGGGATATATTCATCTATCCACTCCCTTTTTATTTTAACTTACTCTCTTATATTTTATAACCCCACTGCAGTCACCTGTCTCTCCTCTACTTGTAATCCCACTACCCATCATGCACACATATCCACTCCTTCTTCTTTCCTTTTTAGAAAAAGTAAGCCTTCCAGAAATATTAAGCAAACATAGCATATCTAGTTGCAATAAGATTAGGCACTTTTCCTAGTATTGAGGTTGGATGAGGCAATGCAGTATGAGCAAAAGTTTCGAAATGTAGGCAAAAGAGTCAGAGATAGCTCCTGCTTCCAGTGTTAGGAGTCTCACAAGAACATTACGGTACACAATAAAAACATACACACACACACACACACACACACACAGAGAGAGAGAGAGAGAGAGAGAGAGAGAGAGAGAGAGAGAGAGACATATGCAAAGGGCCTTATTCAGACTCATGCAGGCTCCCTGATTATTGGTTGAATCTCTGTTAGTCTTAGTGAGTCCAGATTAGTTGATTTTCTTCATTTTCTTCTGGTGTCCCCCCTGGCTCCTACAATCTTTCCTCCCCTCTCCTGTAGGATTCCCAAATCTCCAATTAATGTTTGGCTGTGGGTCTCAGCATCTATTTTCAGTAGCTGCTAGTTAGAGACCTTCTGATGACAATTGCAGTAGGCACTGAACTATGAGTATAACAGAATATCATTAGGAATCTCTTTTTTTGTCTAATTTTCTTTATCTTATTTTATTTTATTATTTTTATGTGACATATTTAGTTCTATCCTTAGTCTCTTGGCTATATGGCCTCTGGTTCTTGGCTACCCAAGGATTGTCAGGGGTGAGATCCTTCTATGGCATGGGTCTCAAGGTGGGCCAGTCATTGGTTGGTCACTCCCACAGTTTATGTGTCAAATTCACCCCAGCACATCTTACAGGCAGGACTAATTGGAGGTTGAAGGTGGGACTGGAAGTCTTTCCTGGTTATGAGAAATGGCTACTTTTGGTTCTGTATCCTCTGTTACTAGGAGTATTAGCTAAGGTGCTCTCATAGATTCCCAGGAGTTTCTATTTCCCTAGGTTTCTACCTCACACCTGATATACCACCTAATTCCAGTGTCTCTCCCAGTACTCTCTCCTTCCATCCCCCCCCCCATATGATTCCTTGAGTGACCCTTCCATCTTCCCTGTACATGATACTTCTTGTTCCCATCCCCGCTCTGCTCCTTTCCAGGAAGTTTCATGCATCCCCAACTTGGCTTAAGGGGGTATACGTTCACTTCTAAGGATACATGTTAGTCAGAGAGGTAACTGTTAGGAGTCAGCTGCAGCAGGCAGAACAACACTCAGTGAAATGAGAAGAAAGAATGCCAAAATGTATAAAATGTCTAAAAGGGATTCCCAGCCTTAAGTGTGAATAGAAAACAAGGAACAACTTCAAACTGTGCACCTGTAGTCCAGACACAAATTCAAAGGGTCAATGAAAATTAATCTCCATTTTAAAAAAATGTATGTCTTGAAAGAGGAAAATTCTAAAGAAACTTTCTTTAATTTAGAAGAACTGAAAAAAATATGAACTGATAAAAACAATAACCACCAAGGTTAACTAATTAAAGGAGAGAATAAAGTGGCTTTGTAACACTATGTTATGAGGTCCAAAGCAAGCCATGAGTTAAATACACCTGAAATCTGCAACTCGTTGATGGCTGGAATTAAATCTACTGCATTAAATAACGAAACAATGAAAGGCTCTTTAAGTCAATGTTACCCTTGCAATGAAAATCTGAGGTTTTAAAGAGAATGAGCAAAAATATTTCTTAAAATATAATGTAAATTCTCCTTAAATTAAACAGAACAACAATAATAAAATCCCTATAAAACCAGGTGGACTCATGCATTCATTGTATCCATGATTAAACATTCAATTTTGTGATTTGAGGACTGAACTTTAATGATACTACAGAATTCTCAAGACCTACTAACAGAATCAGTTCTACATATGGAAGATATAAGAAGAGGAGTAGATGCTGCCCAGGGAAGACCTGGGTTTATTGAAGTTTTAATTTTTAGGAGGATTATTGTTGAATACTGCTGAGGAAATTGCTGAATGTTCCAATTCTTTTAGTTCCATCTCTGCAACCTCAGCTGACTCCTTGGTTGTAGACACTTGTCTGCCTGCCTGCCTTCCTTCTTTCCTTCCTTCCTTCCTTCCTTCCTTCCTTCCTTCCTTCCTCCCTCCCTCCCTCCCTCCCTCCCTCCCTCCCTCTCTCTCTCTCTCTCTCTCTCTCTCTCTCTCTTTCTTTCTTTCTTTCTTTCTTTCTCTCTTTCTGTGTGCTTTTCTACTAGTGCTGTAGGCTGCCTTCTTCAGTAAATCTCCTGAAACAGTCTTACCATTTCTCTTTCAAGAGGGTTGTCATGCTTCAAAAAAGGGTTAGATATCTTCAGCTTCATAGCCTCAAACCCAAAGATATTCTATAGATATCCATCATCCTCAGATGTATACTGGTATTCTAGTCCAAGGCTGCTGTACCTTCATGTATAAGAACAACTTTGTGGGTTTTGGTGCCTAAAAGCTTATTGGGAACAGTTTCCTCATTTTCTTTACCCTGACATGCAAGTGCTTCCTTTAGCATCTCATGTGACCTCTAGCAACCTCTTTTCTTTCTTATCACCTCCTATACATAATACATGCTAAGCCAATCTGCTTATGATGCCTCAGTCCTCAAAGGCATTGTCCACTCTTAATTTCTCTGTTAGGAAGTACAAATGTTTATAAGTTTCAGTTCTTTGAGTTGTCTTTCATCCTTTTGGAAGGGAATGCTTTTCATCCATTATGCTCAGAAGAACCTATTACTGACTATTAACTAATTTTTATGATGACCATTGTTACTTGAAATGTCTTGTGGATATCTGTAATTCCTCCTGTCAGGCAACATTTGTTTGATTTCCTGACGTCTGTCTCAGAAGAGGCTGTCTGCAAGCAGTCCTTAAGTATTTGAGTTCAGTGACTTGACTGGGCTAAAAATAGGTTACCTATCAAAATGACAGTTCTACCGTGCAAAAATAGATGCATCACAACTGAGGCATGGTAGATTGTAAGGATCCTCTCTATCCTATTGTAGAAGTTCAATGAAATCTCTCTTTTTTTGTGGTTCTCTTTTTAAAAACAAGGCATATCAAAGTGTCATAGAAATTCTGAAAACAAAATACAGTCAGGGCAATGAATCTCACTGATACAAAGTGTTTCACATCCTCTTCTGAAGAGTTTCTGGGATCCACCCAGCCATGACTGAAAGGTGATTTTATGTATTTTTCTTCTTGAAGGGTATAGACTTGAAAAGGAAAATAGTACATAGTCACACATTTTTTCTAGGCCTTACCATATATGCTTCTCAAAGACGTTTTATTGCTCAAGCTTGACAAAGGAGCAATTTCACTGATAGCACATATCAAGAATCACTTGATTATGAGCTATGACATTCAAAGCTCTACCTGAAGAAATGAAAATACATCCCAAGCAACAGTTACCAGAGCATTAGTATCACATGGTTTGTTCATTGTGTTGTTGCACCTTAAAAGGTGATATTTTCACCTTTATTTTGATATAACAAGAAAGAAATATGGTTCTTCAACAAGGATGATTTCAAGTTTCTTTAAATTTTATAAGGATTTTCTCTTTTCAGTTTTTAAATGTATTAGATATCATACATACATCTTTCCTAGATTTAATGTACCTTTTACTCTTTAATAAATATTTTACATACAAAATATTTTAGTTGGCTATATATAATTCTGTTGAGTGATAATATTTTAACATTTGTTTTAAAATAATTTACTGTCCAATTTTCTTATTATATATTTTATACATGATAGAATAATAATGGTTAGAGACTAACCAGGCATGTTTTCCATCTAGACTTAGAAGTCAAGTTTTTATGATTTTTCTCCTGCCTTGGGTAACATTTCAAGTGGAATTTGATGGTTTTGGTTTCAAAGCTATGTTCTGCCAGATGCTTTCTCTGTGATACCACAAAAATCCCTACATGCTTTTGTAGTCTGGATTTTATAAAGTCACAATAGAATTATTTCCTACATAGAAGTAATGTTCTAAGTGATATGCAGAGGGACAGAGGAAGAACAAGTACAGTACCCACCCCACCAGATGTTAAGCATAAACAGAAAGCCTGTGTTAAACCATAGACAGAGTGGATAAAGAGCAGCATTCTGTCAGTTAACAATCTTCTCTCTGTCAGCTACTCTCTGGATATCAATGAACTGTACTAACTTCACCCATCTTTAATTTTTAGCTATCAAACCCACTGTCACATAGTTGGAATTGAAAGAGGAGACACAACGTTGTTACAAGTAAGTGCTCACTAAACACTATTTCATTTCTATTAACAGAGGATTAGTAACTCAAAGGATACCATATTGCATGCTGTGGATAAGTCAGAAATATTCCAATATACTTTCTCTATTGAGGGCATAGAACATTCACATAAGAACTTGCATGTATTTGCAACATGAATTTCTCTTTATACCAAACTTTAAAATATGAATTTTTGAAGGAAGATGAGTTTAAAAAAGTAAATACAACTGAATTTATTAATATTTTATGATCTCTCACATGACTCTACAAATACTTGCTGAAGAAAAGTAAATTTAATATTTCTATGAACTGAATTTTTAAACTTATTTGAGGAAAAGGTTTAAAAAGGTAATAAATTATTAGCTTATTGCTCAATTTCCTATACAATGCTGATGCTGGATAGTTTTATGTCAGCTTGAAACAAGCTAGGGTCATCAGAGAGGAGAAAACCTCAATTGACAAAATGCCTCCATAAGATTAGGAGGTAGACATCCATAGGGCATTTTATTAATTAATAATTGATTGGAGGATGGCTCAGCCTATTGTTGGCTTCTGCGCCAACTCTTGCCTCCAGGTTTCTGTCCTATTTGAGTTCCTGTCCTTATCTTTGGTATTTAACAGAGATATGGATATGTAACCTAAATGAACCCTTTCTATCTGTGATAGTTTGAATGCTTGAAAACAGACAGTGACACTATTAGGAGGTGTAGCATTGGAGTAGGTGTGACTTTGTTGGAGATGTATTACTAGGGACTGAGTTTTAAAGTCTCAGATGCTTAAGTTATGCTCAATGTGACAATTTTTTTCTTGCTGCTTGCCGATCCAAATATATAACTCTCAATTCCTATTTCAGAACCATATGTGGCTACATGGCATCAGACTTCCCACAAGGATGATAACCAGAATAAACTGATGAAACTGTAAGTCATCCCCAATTAAATTTTTTATGAGTTGCCATGGCCATTATATCTCTTCATAGCAATAGAAACCCAAACTAAGACCAAGTTACTTCGGTTATGGTGTTTTATGGCAGCAATAGTAACCCTAACTAGGGCAATAGCTTAGGAAAAACTTACTCTTTCATTAGCACTTGGAAAAAGAAATTATAGGTAAAAAATAAACAAGTCCATTCTGAACTCACATCTGTATGTCTTTATGTGTCTTTATCTATATTAATATTATTGATATCTTTATCTATATCAATGTATATCTATATTTAATTTATTTTCTGAACATTTCATATGTGAGTATAGTATAAATACTGTATGTACTGTTTATTCTTTCTCTTTCCTCCCTCTCAATTCTTTCATGCCCTCCTTTTCTCAAATCCATCTGCTTTTATTCATTAATTATTGTTACATACGTACATATAAACAAATACATATGCTATACTTGTACTATTTTGCCAGTCACATTGTGATGATTTAATAGAACAGGAAATACGCTATTAGCCATTAGTGGCATAAACCTCAAGGAGACTCTATAGACATTGCTGTAGAAGTGGAAAGGACAATGTACACAAGGAAGCACACAGAGCAGCAGCTCATACTCTTTCATGACCTGCCACACATGATCTCAGATATTGAAACAAGTGAGAGAGACACCTATCTGTGTTTGCTGATTATATGCTCCTTAGATAATGGCTAATAATATCTTTATAAAGCCATTTACAACTTACATAATTTGTTGTTTAGGAATTGTCTTTTGTGGAAAGACCCAGAGCTATGTATACATTGGAGCTATACCCATAACATTTGTTTTTCTGAGAAAAGTTGTCCTTAAGCCCCCAAGAATGGTCTTGAACTTCCTCTAACCCAGGAAGTCCTTGACCACTATCCTCCTGACTCAAACTCTGCAGTGCTGGGATTTCATACTAGAATCATTGAGTTTGCTGCCAACTTCTATTCTGAACTTAGTCTCAAACAGAAAATGTAGCCTTTTTTCTTCACCATTCAGAGTAAACAGTTTGTGATCACCTCCTTCCAAAGAAAAGAGATTTGTTAATACCTCACTTAACAAAAACCTTCTATTGTTCCTTACAGCAAGGTGTGTAAAGTAGATCTCAAACACTTAATTCAATTTAAAAGAATATTTTGTCTGTTTGACTTTCATCAGAAGGCTCGTCCATCACACATCCACTAAAAATATTGCAATTTAATAACTAGATAGATTTCACTAATTGTTTATGACTTGATCAGATCATTTAAAATTTTCTATTTTTATGTTTTCTGTTTTTGTGATAAAACCCTCTGTAATACAATTACCAAAAAGTCAATATAATGACAACAATCCTTGAAATATTTATTTATCTTTTTATTCACTTTTTCATACATTCTATTAACTAGATAAGTTTCACATTGAGTAACTAAATAAAATGTTTTTAATGACAACTCTGGTACAAATTTCTATCATATTTCTCTAAAATATTTTCTCTGAAGACTAGTACTGTGCTGAGATAAAAAAAAAAGATTCTGCAGAAATTAAGGACACCACCGCTAATGTAATAAAATAGCAGCATAGGGGCAGGTTACAGCCTAATAAGGTTTCAATTCTGAAGCTTAATTTTCAATTTCACTTATAGGATTAACAACATGTGACAAAAAACATGAGATTAAATTCCCACTGCAAAATGTGGTAAGTATGTCATTAGTGATTTTGGTAGATTCAGAGGTATCTGTGAGAAATAATAAACACAAATCCCACATGGTCCAGTGTTTTCTCATGATAAGATACCATATTGCAAATCAGCATTCATATAACTAGTTACCAGTTTTGCACACATTTGTATCTGTGCGTGAATGTATCATACTGTTCTAGGCAAAGAAATTACACATGTAAACTCATGAATTATCAACATAGTTGAGAATCACAAAATTCCCATGCAATCATTCTTCATGCTATGATTTTGGACTTACAACTATTTCCCTTCCCACTGTTTATCAACTGCCAGTCATCAACAAACCTATTTTCAGTTCTCTTGGTTTGTCATTTAAAAAAATGAAAAAAACGTAAGTAGAATCATATAGTATTAGAATTTTCTTACCTTGTCTTCCTTCGTTCAGCATTAGTCCCTGAGTTTCTCTACATCAGTATACCCTATTCTTTGTGACCAAGCAGTGTTCTGTATAGAGAGATGCAGCAGCATACAGAGTCATCATATGATAGGCAATCTTTTGTTTCAAGTTATGGTCATTAAAACTAAGCTGTCCAGAACATTGTTGTTTTTTGTTTTTTGTTTTTTGTTTGTATGTGAGAAGAAGTTTTTATTCCTCTTGGATAAGTAGCTGGTGAGCAACAACCTTTTATGTGACAGGTGTGTGTTTAGTTTTTGAAATGACTTCCAAACTCTTCTTTAGAGCATGTAGTCACAGAAGCTGTTCACAAAATCCAGCTTCTCTATTTCCTATGCAGCAAAAGTCGGTATCAGTATTAACCATGATGAGTATCTAATGGTTGGAATTTGAATTTCTGAGCACTAATGATGATAAATTTATTTCATATCCCTATTTCTATCTGAATGCCCCATTGATGTCTTCATGCCCATTTTAAAATTAAAGTGGTTTTTTTTGAGGGGGGGGTGGAATTCTGAATATTTTTTTCTGTTCTCTATATAATATTCACCTCTCATTTATGTGAGTATATATACAAATAATGCTGTTGTTTTAAAAAAAGTGTGTGTATATAAAATTTTGTCACTTGTCTTTACTCTTTTCACACTCATTTCTATAGAACAAACATTATTTTATATGTTTGATGGTTGGTTATACTTTATATATTCTCTAATTTATCTCATGATTTAGTTAAGTAGTGTGACAAAATCATAGTTTGTGTCTCATTTCCTCCAGAGTAGTAAGAGCCACTGTATGCTTCTAGTTCAGTGACTACATGTTTACTGCTTAGATGTAGAAGTTTTACATTTTGCTTTGCATTTACTCACTTGGTTCTACTGATTTCCAGTTCTCTTACTTCCTATAAACATTTTATCTTAGCTTTGTGCTACTTCAGATAATCAGGTCATGTACAACCAAGGACTACTGATTAACTTCTTTACAAATAGAAGCTTCTTTTTTTGTTTTTAACACACATTCAGGTAAACAATGCTGAGAACTAAATATGATAAAGACAGCTTTGCTTTCCTTGATCACAATTTCAGAAAGAATACATTTTAAATGTAATCATTAAACCATCATGTCTACAGGCTTTTACAGATATTATTTGTATTATTAAGAGAATTCCACCCTGTTTTTTTTGTAGGTTACTGAGAGATTTTTTACATTGTAGTTGGACTTAAAATTTTGGTCAAACCTAAATCTGTCTCTATTCATATCTTCATCTTTCTTTACTAGATTGTTTAATGATGATTCAGCCTGTATTTCATGTTAGCTTAGTTAAGCTCTGCAAAAATCTGTCTGTTTCTGCAAAGTTGTTGAATTTGTGGCATAAAGTTATGTATAATATCCCTTGCTATTTTCATAATAATAGAATATCATTCATACTCAATTTGTGATAATCAGCAGTGAATCTTGTATTTTCACAGTCTTTATATTTTTCAGTCTTTCCAGATCTTATTAACTTTATGGAAAGAGGTTTTTGTAGTATTAAATTTTCTAAATTATTTTCTGGTTTTTACATTGTTTAGTGTGCTTTAAAATATTTTATTTCCAAATGGCTTACAATTATTTTCTGCTTTCTTATTCATCTTTTCTAATAAAATGCATCTCTGATGACTTTTTTAAACTTAGTTTATTCATCCTATAGTTGTTTTGTTCTTTTGCAAATATGCTTTTATTGAAATAGAATTACTACACTTTCTTATCATTTTTTCCCTCCAGGTTTCCAAGCTCAGGCCCTCAGAAGTGTCTCATGCAACCCAAGTCTCAAGTTGACAGCCTCTTTTTTCTTTGATGATTATTGCTACGTGTATATATATTTTTCATATTATATTTAAAATTACATGTATATATTTATATATATATATTAAAGTTAAAATTTTACATAGTTCTTTCTTAACAAAAAAATCTTATTCCATATCATACCTACAAAAGACATTCCAGTTTTCAAAACTTGCACCCATAAAGAAGCCAGTTCTAAGTAGTTTAAGATCTAATTCATCTAACTGTTAAGGGTTAGATAAGGGTGAAGACCAATCTGTGTGCAGAATGTAAAAACCACAGTTATGTTTATATGAGATGAGTTTAATCAAATTCTGTATAGAATAGTAAATATTATTATATTTAGCACTCTACCTTTCAACTATTATAAAGATACTAGTGCTTACTTAGTGCATTACTTTGCTTCTGTATTGTAGTGATCTATGATGATCAAAAGCAATTTGGGGAAGAAAAGGTTATTACCTTTCACCTTTCAGGGTTATTACCTTTCAGGGTGTTTCAGGGAAAGGTCCATAATGAAGGAAAGCCAATGCTGACACTCAAGGAGGAATCTGGAGGCAGAAAAACACATGGAGAGATGATTCTTACTGGCTTGTTTTACGTGTCTTGATCAACTCAATTTTTTTTTAAAGTTAAAAAAAGAACCATTTTATTGAACACAAAGGTTGACAAATACAATACAGTCCTATATGATGAATTCCAACCACAGTAATGAAAGCTTCATATGCTAGAGCCACTGCTTGATGCTTGATTACAGGCCACACTGAGCTGCTCTTTTCATGGGTTAAATAGGAACAAAAAGAAGAGTAAATTTCCCCCTCTTCCTTGCGGTGCACAATGAATAGATACCTCCTCCATATCTCGCTACTTTTAACCAAGTGGCTAAAAGATCCCCAGCATCAACTATAAAATTTACAAACTCTCAGGGTACCATTGATACCCAAAATTATATCATCCATCAGGACAATGTTTTTCTCTACCAAAATGAAAAGCTGCAGTGCAGAGTGCCATGTCAGGGTGGTTGTTTAAGACCCATCAGTACAACATCAACTTCACCATTTCCTATGAAGCAATCACTGGAAAGCACATCCTCTGAGGGAAGTGAGCTTAGAAAGTGATGTTTCCAGAGTGCTCATGACTTCTTAGAAGGAAACGTGACTAAGGGAAAATGTCCAACATAGAGAAGTTTCAGAGAAGTTGAGAGTGGATGAAAAAGGAACATGCACTCAAGACCACCTACCCAAGAGTGGCATCACCTACAGTTATCCAGTATACTTCCTATATCAAGTACTGACTAAAAACATGCTGCACAAATGTGCCCACAGAACAATCTTTTGGAAATATTAATTTCATCTCCCCAGGTATATCTATGATTTTGTCAGGTTAAGAAAAACCAACAGTACGTTCTTAACCCACCATATTTAAGGTAAGTATGCCTCATTCCAAGTAAGTATGAATTTGGCCACATGTACAGTATATACTCTAAACTACCTCTCTTTAAATTTGCTGAAATCATTTTAATAAAATTTTTAATGCTGACTTTATTCAAATTATCAAGACATTTCTTAGACAGTTTCTTTGACTGAAAGGGTCAGGGTATATAAGCTAAAATGAGCTTTGAAAAGCTTTATCATTAGGTATTGGACCAGCCCTTTTAACAGCCTGCTCTCAGGACTGTGTAGCTCCTTCCCAGAGAAAAGATAAAGGCAGACATGGGGAAGTTCCTGGAATCACTTTAGAGAGTGCTTAGCATACTGTCACCATTGTTATGGACCAGAGGACTGCTTAAATCAGGTCTCCACAGAGTGCTTCCACAACTTTGGCAATGGGAGAGGTGGTTTCTCATTTGTGTTTTGGATGAGATAAAGTAAATATTGACCAAATAAATATACAAGCAAATTATTAAAAATTCTGTTTGTTCTTTTCTCAAAATGGCTGGCTGTGAGGAACTGATTTTACTTGGACATTTTTTATTTATGCCTACTGGAGGTACCAACTTGAAGACTTAGATTTCAAAAATTACAAAAAAAAATTAATATAATTAATGAGAATGTATCTAATTAGTATAATTAATGGGAAGGTAGTATAATTAATGAGAAAGTAAATTCACTGTGTACATTTTTATGTTGTTCGTCCCATACTTTGGTCACAGTCACCTCTTCCCCTTTCTACCTCTCTGAGGTTTCTTAGATATTTCGTGTTATGTGGAAGGATCTTTTACTTGAAATGGGAAGGGTCTTGGGTGAATGAAGTAACTCTATTGGTTTCAACTACAGATGTCTCTCTCATTTTTTTAAACAGAAAAATGTATTATTCATTCATCTTTGGCCATAAATACAAGGTGTGGGCATTCAATGCCAGATTATGAGATGGTAGGCAATTACTGAATGAATTTGTAAATTCTCCTAACCAAACTAATTTGGTGGAATCTGTAAATTTTTTTTATTACTGCTTAATTACAGTGTCTTAGTTACTGTGCTATTGCTGTGAAGAAACACTACAACCAAAACAACTTACAAAAGAAAGTCTTTAATTGGGATCTTGCTTATCATCCAGAGTGAGTCCATTTATGGCTGGAAGATGGCAACAGGCAGGTATATGTGGTGCTAGAGAACTAGTTGAGAGTTTACAACTGATCCATAGTTACAAAACAAAAAGAGAAAAAGACACTGGGCCTATGTGAACTATTGAAATCTCTTAGCCCATCTCCAGTGATACACCTACTCCAAAAAGATAACAGTTTTTCCAAAACCAGTTCCACCAATTAAAGACCAAGAATTCAAGTATATGAGCCTAAGGGAGTCATTCTCAACCAAACCATCAATACACTGTGGAGGATCAAATCCAGAGCCTTGATAGCCAGTCTACCACTGCAATAAATACTTAGCCTTTAAGGCTGGGTTTTTAATTAAAGTTTAATATGACTTTTTTAATCACAAAAAAGTAGTCACAAACTCCTTCTCCTTGTTGACTAATCTGTAATTAGATTCTGAAGTGAATGAGAAAACATTTCCCTTATGACAATAAGAGTCTTGTGTCAGTACAGCTGACACTGAGATTAACATTTGCATCCTTGGAAATACTGAAGGAGCAGGGGGTAGGGAGGGTGTGTGTGAAGAGGGGTGATACCTGTAGAGAAAGGAAAGCATGGTTTCTTAGGTTGAATGCCAACGTCAGAATTGGATGAGTCCAAAAGTACATACATCTTTATTTCTCTTTAGTTTATATAAACGTGTAATCAGACACTTCAGCTGTATTTCTTCTGTTGCAGATACAAGCCAATTTTTGAAACAGTAAACATAGAAATAATCCTTTCCCAATTTCATTGACTCCCCTAGAATTTTTGACTCATTAAGAAAAATGATCTGCCTTTGCCTAAAGTCTCGCTCTTGTTTTATCTCATCTTCCATCTGCAGTTTCCATGGGAGAAGACTGACCTGGCAGGAATTCTTCTGGAAAGCAGTACTGAAGAGTAGGAAGAATGTGAGTAAGTAAAGCAACTTCCTAAACTATGCGAATTTCCTGAAACATAGATTTCATCCCTCCAACCGCAGCCCACTACCCTGCGCCAAAGTGAGAATGAAAACCATCTTGTGTTTTACAGCGTTTATTTTCACAAAAATATGGAACTTTATAAAAAATGAGTGCCAAAAAAAATCCTTCCTTCAATAGTTCTTCTAAGCAGTCCAGGAGACGGTGCCACAGCACTGATGATAATAAAAGCAAAACGAGGCTCATTTCCAGTCATGTTAAATGAGTTTTCCCAGCTGCTACAACTAGTAAAGCGTCTCTAAATAGGGAGAGAGTTACTTTGAAAACCTACAGTGGTTTTTATCCTCTGACTAGTCACATGTAATATATACTAACACATTTCCTCAGATAGTGCCACTATAGCAGGTCTGTGATCACCAGAGAGAACGTGCATACCCATTTAATGCTATTGGCTTTCCAATGTTTAAGCAAGCTCTCTTGCATATGGTATTGGGGTGACTTTGAATAACCATCTACAGGTCACAAGAGAAAGCTTCACTTGCAACATTATCAACATTATCAACATTATCAACATTATCAACATTACCAATTACAAGGCTGTTTTCCTAAAGCCTTTCTGCTTCCATACTTTCTCTTCCCCTTAAAAATGCCCAAACATAAAAGAGAACAATAAATACTTTAGGCTATAATAAAAACTTAATTTGCTCATTCTAAGTGTAAATTTACATAGATTGCTGAGATAAAATGACATTTTAATTATAGATTGCAAAGGAAGAAGGCCATATTTCATTGAACACTTTCAAGTTATTGCATTTAAATTGCATTACACATAGAGTGGCCCAATCAGTCATTCCTGGAGGCTTGATGATCTCGGATAAATGGTGAAATTTGCACTTCTCAATAATTAGTTTAAGTATCATTAAGCTTTTAAAAGCCCATTTCTGCTTATTATAGCTTACATATTAAAATGTATTTACTGAGGTTTCAGGTTATTTCAAGTATGAAAAGAAATGCCCAAACATTCAACTAAAGCTACATTAAGGTGCAAGTGTCTCATGATGAAAGCCTCAGCTGCCCACTTCTCTTTCTGTCTTGCTCTTTCATTGGCCACTGAAGCCTGTTATTTCTTTCCTACAGTCTAGCTATCATATATTGTATGTATAGTATATACATACTGAATATACTATGTATTATAGTTTTTACCACTTCAGTACACCCAGATACATCATACAAAGTATCTGGAAGACAAATCCTGACCTCCATGAATATGACTGTGAGTCAAAGTATATTTAAGAATATTTACTACTGAAATATTGACTTGAGTTCATGTGGTCATAACTGGCCAGCCTATATTCATATTTCCTATTTCCTGGCCTGAAAAGTCAATGTGCTTTCTCAGAAGTCTCTGGCTTTAAAAATACCCCTGGTTAAAAATCTCAATTCCATTCCTCTAGAGTTTCTAGGAAAAATTTGGAAAAATGTAAAAACTCACCAACTTGAACATTTTCACTGAAGCTCTCAGAAAAAAAATATAAAATACATTATTCATAAAGCCAGCAGAAAAACAGAAACTCTCACTTTTAAAATTGTGTGTTTTACTGAACAGTGTTTTATATTTTTGCTACAACAATGGGATTAACAAAAACACACTTGGCCTAGAATTTATCTCAATAAAAGCATGTGTAGATTTTTAAGTCATGTACTAATCTGGTTGTTTTCATGAATGCATTTTAAATTGGAGATCACACATGGCAGCCAAACTGAAGCTGTTCAGACAATATTATCCAACAACAATCTTTGTGAAAATCAAAAGATGAACCTGTCATGGGACTATAACTATTCACAGCCAGGGTTAGTAAACATAAGTTTTTAGTTAATGTTAAGTGGTCTTGTATTTGAGATAGTGTGGAAAGAAGAAGTTGGAGAAAGGTGAGGTATGGGGAAATGATGTAAATATTGTACCCACATATAAAATTCACAAAAACTACCTTTAGAAAAAACATAGCTACATCGCTATTACAAATAACATCTGGGCCAATTTTTGGTTAGAATGATGAGAATGTTCTGGAGCCAAATGTTATAATGCATCTTGGATCAAAAAATGGGAAGTCAACTGTAAGATGGCATTGCCCACAAGATATAAGATTAGACACTATCTATTGTGTTCCAATACCACTTGCCCAGCTAATCATCCTTGACACTCCCCCTTCTAGGTTGTTCATAAATTGGTGGTATTGGTTTAGTCCTTGTGGATGAAATGGACATGGTTGTTACCTTTGCTCCAGTCACTGCCACAACTGCAATAAGGCTTTTGAAATGCACAGTGAGGCCTTGAGAGAAGCACTTCTTGGGGAGACAACTTTAATATAAAGACATTTCTGTTTAATGTTCCAGTATTGCCAGTGACAACAAAATTGAGCCACCAAGAGAAGCAGGTGGTTAAACAGGGTGATAAAAGTGAATCATAAGGAGTACACTAGTGTTGCCCATGCACCTGCATTATTTCATTACACAGCTCTTGGGTATGTCCCTGTACTGAGTTGTTATAAAAGTTCTCTATCTTGCAAATTTGCTGAACATAGAGAAAACATTAATCCTGGTAAGAAGCTGGAAGATGGTCCTAGATCCTTGAAACCTTGTTAAGTGCTTCACAGACTATCTTCTTCTGTGTCACTTTGCTCTTTGTGACATGGGGCAGACAGTTGTGGGTATCATCAAAACCATGGACAAGAATGCTATTAAATCTTCAGGGACATGAAGTCTGCTCTGAAAACTCAGAAGGGACTATTCTCCCTAAAGCCTGTCACTCCAGTATTAATCAGTGCTGGAAAAAAGTCTCAGAGATGTTCATCTCAGCTGGACACTTATGTTTTAAAGCACTGGTAAATCATAACAATGTATTATAAATCTTCCAGAAAGAAATATGCTTTTAAGTTGTGTGTGTGTGTGTTTGTGTGTGTGTTTTCTTATGAGAGAGACTTATATGTAAGAAGATTTTCTATTGAATACTTTTTAATGAAAACAATTTGACCAAAAATCTACCACAGAATTTTGAGACCCCTTAAAAGAACTTTAATAGGAAAAATAGTTAAACCAATAAATATGAAAATTAAATGGACAGTTCTGAGAACAAGTAAAATTTCTATCTGTAAGAAAAACAGGAATGAAAAAATCTATTTAATGAAGTTAAAATTGCCCATGCCAAATTGAGAGTCTACTCACTGTTTTTCAAGTATTAGGAAAAATGTTTCTATTGACAGTATGTTTCTCTGCTGTAGCTGCCTGGTAAGGAGGAGGTACCCTTTCTGGTACATGTCTGGGTACTTCCTAGGGGCATACTTCCTGGGAGGAAGTGTGGAAAGGGGATGAGTTGATGTGTTAGAAAACACAAACACCCTATCAGCAAATAATTCTTCACTTATTATAGGCTTTTCTTTTTTCATTCAAAAAATATTATCCTCCTATTCAAAGAACATAAATACCAGTTAAGAAGTCAAGCAAGGCTAGGAATATTATTATCTATAATATATGTCCTAGTTAGATTTTCTTTTTTTTTTGTAAGCTTGATGTAAGTTGGGCAGGGTCAGCTGAGAAGAGACAACCTGAACTGAGAAAATGCTTCTATTAGACTAGCCTGTAGGCAAATGTATAAAACATTTTCTCAATTAATTATTTTTGTGAGAATGTCTATCCCACTATGGGTGGTATATCTCTGGGCAAGTAGTCCTGTGTCTTATAAGAAAGCAAACAGGTCATGGGAAACAGTCTGGCAAGTGCCATCCCCCCTCGGATCTTGCCTCCAGGTTTCTGTACACTATAAGCCAAAAAATTTTTTTTTCTTCAAGTTGTTTTTGGTCATGATTTTTAACTCAAAAATAGAAATTAAATTAAGACAGTATATAAAAAAATCAATTTTTAACAATAAAACATGGCAAGTAATCTGATCCTGACAAAATAATCCAAAATGCTGGCAAAGACCCAGTCTATAGACTGTATGTAAGGTGCTCCATGATCCTTGATGAGCATGAGCATTCTCCCATAGTTGAACACTATGTATGCACACATATTAAGTCTAGATTATTTAGAATGGTATTATTAAATCCCGTATATTAAAGACCTATAGCTGTTGTGGTTTTTAATACTTTACAGCATCAATCTGTCTTTGGAAGAAATGATTTAATAAATCATTTAATGTTTTTATTAAGCTCATCAGACCTCCTGACGGCCTTACTCTTTACTCCACAGCCTCCTTCAAAGGACCACCTTAAGCCAACATACTTTCTTTGGCAAATAAAGTTTCTTCTAACTGCCTCCACTCTTTTTCACAACCCTATTATATTTAGAGTGTTCAGTTGCCAGTCTAATTGTATTCTTTGCAAACAGACTTGGGGCTGATTTGTGTCCAGTTTCCTATCTTGGTGAACATCTTTGATCCAGAGCTCTCAAGATAGAAGTGGGGACACAGTTATGCTCCAGGAGTCACCAGTTGCTGTAGCAGGTCAAGGACATCATACAACCTCAAGTCATCTTACCTTCCCTATGGGGATATAGAACTTCTATCTTCTAATCTAGGATGTCATAGTCTTGTTTTTTTTTTTTAAATTTACATTTCAAATGTTGCCTCCCCCCCAGAGTTTTTTACCCCATCTCCCTCTTTTTTGTTTCTGAGGGGGTGTTCCCCACCCCCACCTACTCCTACACCCTAACCACCCACCTTTACCTACCCATCCTCTCCCCAACCCACCACCTACCCACCCCTACTTCACCTCACCTCATACACACACCATGACAACTCTATTCCCTGGGATATCAAGTCTCTACAGGATTAGAAACATCCTTTCCCACTGAGATCAGACAAGAAAATACTCTCCTACATATGTACTAGGGTCCATGGACCAGCCCATGTATGCTCTTTGGATGGTGGCTTAGTCTCTAGGAGCTCCCAGGGAGGGTGAGTTTGTTGACACTGTTGGTTTTCTTATGCGTTGGCATCTGCTTCATTTCTTTCAATCCTTCCCCCAGCTCTTTCATAAGGGTCCTGAACTTCAGTCCAATATTTGTAAATATTTGTATTTGTCCCAATCAGCTCCTGGTAGAGCCTCTCAGAAGGCAACCATAGTAGACTTCTGCCTGCAAGCACAACCTAGTGTCAGTGATAGTGTCTACTCATGGGCTAGATGCCAAGTTTGGTCTGTCACTGGATACTCTTTCCTTTAGTCTCTGCTCCACAATTGTCCCTGTATTTCTTTTAACCAAGAATAAATTTTGAAGGTATTTTGGCAATTCAATCCCTTCATTTGGAGCGCTATTTATCTACTTAATAGACAGAAGCTTCAAACAACCTAGATATCCCTCAACCGAAGAATAGATACAGAAAAATGTCATTCATTTACACAATGGAATAATACTATTCAGCTATTAAAAATGAGAACATCATGAATTTCGCAGGCAAATGGATGGAACTAGAAAATAGCTTCCTAAGTTGGTAACCCAAATCCAAGAGGACATGCATGGTATGTACTCACTGATAAGTGGATAATTCTTGTGGATGGGCCTGGTGCTGTTTGTATTTTAATGCTAATTCTGCTCTCCTGGGATGGGCTGTGGGCTTGGGGGTGAGTCACATACTTAGGTGATTTCTTGTGAACCAATCCCCTAATGGATAAAGGAACCAACCACTGTGTGAAGATGAGGAGAAGAGACTTCTAGATTGGATGAAGAAAGCAGGATGGAGAGAGGGTTCTTTTGGATCAGGGATAGAGTAAGGGCAAGATGTAGCTACTCACTGTTCCCAGTTAACGGCAAATTTGCCAGGTTTTTACTACCGAAGAATTTAGAATTAATATGTTTGGGAATAATGAGGAAACTTCTCACAACAGATATTAGCTAAAAAGTACAGAACACCCATGATACAACCCACGGACAGTAAGAAGTTTAACAAGAAGGAAGGCCCAAGGGAGGATGCTTCAAACTCAGTTTGAAGGGGAACAAATGAATCACAGGAAGCAGAGGGAGAGAGGGTCCTGGGTGGGAAAGGGAAGTTGGAGGGGAAAGGAGGTCAAGAACAAGTAAAGAGAAGACAGGAGAGAAGAACAGAGAACCAGAAGAATGAATGAAAATATTCAGCTACTGGGAGTGTGGTGCAAGGGTAACTAATCTCTAGAAAGTCCCAGAGATCTGGGATGTGAGAGACTCCCAGGACTCAGTGGGGATAACCAACAGTGAGGTGATAGAACCTGAAGGGTATCTTAATCTTAACAATCTGCATGCAACTGAAGCCAGGATCCAATGAAAGTGCACTGAATAGAGGAAAGGGCTCTCCAGCCATTACTGAATTTGCCTGATTTTGTCTCTGCAATCCATAGCTGAAAGCAAGCTTACAGACAGCAAAGTCATGTTCTTTCTGGAAAGAACGCCTCTACTGGGATGTTTAACAGGGACTGCCTTGCTTTGGGAGTGTTTTGAGAGATTTCCCCAACTCATGAGCTGAAAGGTCAATGAGGAAGTTGCCTTGTGCCAAACACCACACATTGATTTTTTTTTTTTTTACCAAATTCCATTGGTTCTGTTGATCAGTTTCTTTGTTTTACTTTTTGCTTTCTCTTCCATGTGCTCTGAACCATTTCTAAGTGATTCTCAGAAAAGTGGGTCACATTGCGATGTTAGAAATTAATCTTGAGTTCATTGTGAATTTGTTTTGCCAATCCCTTCCTGGAGACAAGCAGTCCTAAATATTAAGGAAACACTAAAGCCTGGGGCTGTCAATCTCACTTGTAAAAGAAGCCTCCTCTACAAGGGAGGCCTTGGGCACTCCAGCTCCGGAGTGTCTCTAGTCTGTATTTCTCTAACACATTGATAAACTGGGAGTGTTTTGCCTTGAAAGACCCTAACAAACTGATGAATGACACCTAAATAAAAAAGAAAAAGAAAAATACCATTTATAGAGAAGGGTTTAATGTCATGCTATCCCAGGCATAAGGCAGAAAGTTTCAGCATATCAGTTGTATGAAACTATTTTGAAGTAGTTAATGGGCTTTATAACAAGATGCATATGAGTCTATCATAAGTAATTTAATCTTCTCATTTATTCATTTCCACATGCTAAATATTCCTAGCTTTCCTAAATTATAATCTTTGTACCTTGGCACTAACTTTTACATATCATGAAGTAGAAGAAAACTCTAATGAATTCCTCAATGGATTGTGTTGTGAACTGTGATTTCTTAATGTATTCTTTTCTGCTGAAGGACCTGTCAAGTTAAAAATAGCTGAGTCTTATATTATCTCCTTATCATCTATTAATGTAAGCTCAGTGAATACATTCTGTCACTTTATATTCAAACTAAAAGAAAAGCAGTTTGGGGTCAAATATGTGTGGGGTGAGCTTCCAAATGACAGCATATGCATTCCTCAAATAGTAATATACATTTAACACACAATATTGCTTCTTGAGGAAAAAAATCAGCAGAAAACAAAGAAAAATATAGAAACTGCATAAAACTTCTAGTAATAAATATTTAATAGTTTGTTATTTTGTAAACCAAATTTTCTAGGAAAATTACACAATATATATTCTTAAAAGCTTTACCTGTGGAATCAAACATGTAGTACTTTAACCTGCTTCATCATATATCAATATGCAGGGTTACATAAATTATCACAATGAAAAAAGTATAATAATTCAAAACATACTTTCAACAACTAAAATATATTTTTGATTTAAAACATCTAAAGCAGATCTGAGAATGGTAGAAGAAATATATACAAATCATAAAACTCAAGAGAAATTAGTATTTGCTGTATATAAAAGATCCTTTAAACTTAATCATGAACATCCAATCCATACTCTTCAACAATGGGAAAGGCCTTCAGTAGGGAGAGCAGAAAACTCATTCACTATAGTCAAATATTTATAAATTGTATAGAGTATACTTAATGATGTCAATGAACATGTAAAAATTTTTTTGAATATCAAAATAAACATAAGTATCTTTAATAGACAGGCATAAAGAAAATACTTAGTTGTGTTAAGGTAGGCTAGAAAGCCAGGAAATGATGAAATCTGGAAAGGAAAGACACCGCTTACCTGGAAGTCTACATCTCTCAGAGAACCAGGGAATTCCACCATGATTAACATTTTCTATGGAAACTACTTTCATATACAGTCATTTCTGTTAAAATAGCCATAATTCCCTGAATTGTAAACTTGGGTATATGAACTTAGGTCACAGATCTTTTCTTTCCTAGACAAGTTCTAGGAATAACAAACTATACTCTATGTGTGTTTACAGTACAGACGTCCTGCTTCTCGACAGTATAGATATCTAGTCTTTGATATTGACAGTGGAAATTCTATCATCTGCCTTTTAGGACCTAGCCTGTAACTTCATTTAGAATGTTGGTTCGTTTGTTTAAAAGCAGTTTGGATGCAATAGCTTTAAATCCCAAGCTTCTATGCCACTGTTACAGCAACAATATTGATTCTTTTCCCCATGTTCTAGCTATGTTCTTTCGGTGTGCCTCTCTCTTCATTCTCATGTGTGAAGTCTATACAAAAATATTTAATAAAATTCCAGCTCTGCCTCATGCTGGCTAGTCCTAAATTCTTTTTGGAATAAATCTGTCAAAATTTTATCTGACTTGAGCTTCCTAAAACTTAAGGGAACTTTCAGGCTACGATGTGACAGAGATGTCATCTAGTATAATTTCTGTATCTCCCAAGTCTGCTCTTATGTAAGTAATCTCTTTGCTAGTATACTGAAAGTAACGAGTTTTTATATAAAGCAAGAAAACAGCCTATACTATAAAAAAAGCAAATTAAAAAGAGTAATACAGCTGGGAAGTGATGTTGCATGTCTTTAATCCCAGCGCTTGGAAGGCAGAGGCAGGTAAAACTTTCAGTTCAAGACCAGCCTGGTCATCAGAGCTAGTTCCAGGATAGTCAGACACTGAGAAACCCTATCTAAGGAGACAAAAAACAAAACAAAACAAAATAAAATAAAATAGAGGAAAACCAACATTACAAAGATCATTTCTAGGACTAGATGAATTTATTCAAATGTCATTTACAAAATGTTAAGAGAAATGAAGGCAGAGTAGTCCACAAGAAAACATATATGTAACAAAATTACGGATATGTACGCATGTGTGTGCGCACACACACACACACACACACACACATATATATATGGAAGTCATATGCTTCCTATAGTTTATTATAGTAATTATAGATAACATTTAAATGCAGATAATAGTATCCAATATTCAGTACATGTTTTTGAGAAAACATGTACCAGTATTAAAACAAAATATGTTGACTTGTGTAACATGGTCACACTGAGCTGAACTCAAGAAAGCTCAATAACATAGTTTTTACAACACTCATTTAACTTTCTAAGGAAAAAATGAAAATAGTAACTGTGTCTAAATATTAGCATTCTTCATAGAAGGAGCTGTGTTGGGTGGTTTGAAGTTTATTTGTTAAGATGTAGGATACAGTAGATTTTTTTGGTATTTCTGTAAACTTAATCACCTATCATGTTAAAAAAAAAGTGTAATAATGCGCTCTGTTTATTATTTTATAAGCCATCAGTTTCGTGTTTTTTATATCATAGTACTTCTTGAAATACAAATTCTGAAGAATAAATAAAAATTTATTTACTGAAGTTAAAGTAATTTTTAGATTTCATATAAAACATAGTCAAACACATTGATATAGTTTTAATATAGTTTGTCTCCTGTGAAATTCATGTTGACTTTAATTCTCCTTGCAAGATATTGTGCTGTTGGATGTTGTCAAACTGACCCAAACACAGATATATCTGAGAAGAGGGAAACTTGACTCAACAACAACAACAAAAACAAAACAAAACAAACCAACAAAAACCAGTAAGAATGGCCTGGATGAAAACCTGTGGGGCATTTTCACTTTCAATAGCAAGTCTGAGAATCTCTCAAACACTCTAACAGGGCCATTCATGTGCTATTTTGAATTAAGAGTTTATAGTTTTGGTCACTTGGGGCTGAAAACTCTGCTATGATTAACAAGAGATTAGAATCACTGAAGTGAAACCTTTGCTTTGCTGGACCAATTAATACTGGTCAGCTAGTACTAAAATATTAGCTGTAATCAAGAAGAAACAAGCATTTTGAGGCAAAATCTTCTGGGAAGCATGTTATGAGAGTCAGCATACAGAAGCTGTGGTCTAGAGGGAGCCAAGGTTGTAACTTGGCTGGCAGCCCAACTTGATAATAAGAGTTTCTAAAGTGGTATTGGATTTGAAGTCATGAATAGGTCAAGTAGACCAACCAAGGATTGACACTGTGAGAGGCCAAGAAAGGCCATTAATGAAAGTGTAGCCTCAATTGCAGTAGAAGTTCCAGGACTAAAGTATTCATGGAAGCAAGTTGACGGTGGGCACCATGTAGCAGGATCAAAATCACTGAAGGAAGCCAAGAAGAGGCTTCTGGTAAAGATGCAGCCTAAATGAAGTACAAATGCCAGCATTTTGGAGAAGCTGGTACAATAGGATGATAACCAAGGACCATAGCTACTGTAGAATGAAGCTGGCTTAAACTGATGGGACAGTCTATGTCTGTTTCCAATGGTACAGCTGGAGTAATGGAACCCATTGGAGCCCAGAGGCTCATGAGTCTCCCATACTGAGATTTACACTGATGTCAGGAAAGTAAAACTAGGTCTAATTCTGTAGATCAAAATTAGACAAGTGTTCTTTGATTCACCATCCACTAATTATACATCTGAATATTTATTGACAAATTAAAAACCCAAATTGTAGATGTGTAACCACTTTTCATATAAGTTAAAACAAAATTATTAAAAATGCCTAAATATGGTACATCAAGATGGACTAAAATATATCTGTAGAATAGAATAATAATTTTTTATAACCTGATCTCAGAGATGGTTTTTACAGTTGAATGAATGCATTGTAGTCTGTAGGAGATAACTGAACAAATGATTTGTATTTTTAAAAGTGTCTACCATATTGATGAGAAAACATAGAGAATTGTTCTCTCAGGTGTAGTAAGGAAGAACATCAAAACAACAGCACAGTAGCATGTGAGTGAGTGCTGTTATTTCACCCTGCTTAAACCTTCTGTGCGTCTGGGTGACTCTCCAGGGCAGTTTTACTTTTTTTGGTAGAGGCCAAATAAGTCTTGCTGCTTTTCTGACTACCTGAGGAGCTTTCCTTTGATCATGTCAATGGGAAAATGTAGAAAAATGATCAGGATGTATCCATCCCTTCTGGAATGAGCAGATGGAGATAAATCATACTTCTAACACTTTTGTGTCAATGGCTCTGGATGGCTCTGCCTCTGTCTAGTGACACACACTTTTGAATAATAAATTATTTTTTTAAAAAAGTGCATTCTATTTTGAAGGATAAACAAGAAAACAGTAACTTCAAAACAAATCTAAATGTAAGGAATATGAGTAAGTGGCAACTTTCTTCTTCGTGGGATAAATTTTAAACATTTGAATTTACTACAGAAAACTCATCTTGTTTAGTTTTGAATACCAATCAATTATTAATAATAATGAGGTAATATACCATTGCCACTAGAAAAAAAAAGAAAAATACAAAAAAATCTTGAGTTCTTATCTTATTTTCCATTTTTGTTTTGTTTTTGTTTTTGGAGACAGGATTTCTCTGTATAGCCCTGACTGTCCTGGAACTCACTCTGTAGACCAGGCTGTCCACGAACTCAGAAATCCGCCTGCCTCTGCCTCCCAAGTGCTGGGATTAAAGGCATGCACCACCACCACCCGCCCCGCAAAGATTCATTTGCTTTTATGTGTATGGGAGAACTGTTGGTTTCTATACACCATGTGCATGCAGTGACTAGAGAGGCAAGAAGAAGACATCAAAGCCCCTGGAACTGGAGTTACAGGAGCTTGTGAGCTGACTTGTGAGTTAGGAATTGAACCTCAGTCCTCTGGAAGTTATTTTATTTTCCTGATGCTGTGATAAAAATTCTCTGTCAAAAGCTACTTAAAGGAGAAAAGATTTATTTTATCTAACAGTTCAAGTCCATTATGACAGAGAATTTAAGGATATGAGAGCTTAAAGTAGCCCATCAAGTTGCATTTACAGTCAGAAATAGAGAGAGGGATGAATATAGTTATGAAAGTGCTAAGCTTAATGTCTCCATTTTATAGAACCCAGTATGGAGGCAGGGAATTGTGCCAAGAGCTGTAAGTAGATCTTCTGACATTAATCAGCATATTCATAATCATTCCACATCAAGAACACAGGAGCCACAAATCCTGTGTAATAACTTCCATTAAGAAGAAAGCCAACACTAGCCATCAGATGTAAATGCTAAAATGTGACACCTTGAGCAGTTTATAATGGTCATTAGAAGAATCTATAGGAAACTAAGGAAAACATATAAGAATACTTGCTAGTTACATAATAGTTATGATTAAGTTAGGAAGAGGAGAGCTGCCTATTTTTCCATAACTGAACATTTTGAAAGATGTTTAACTTTATTATTAGTGTTATTGTTGCTATTATAGTTTGTGTGTAAGTGGCAGTGTGTGTGTATCTGTGGTGGACAGAGACCATCTTCAGGAGTCTGTTCTACCATTCCTCCATGGGGTCAGAGGATTGAACTCAGGTTGTCAGATTTGCAGGGCAAGCATCTTCTAGTTGGGCCATATTGCAACCTCCTTGGGTGATTTTAAAATTAATAATTTTAGAATTCTCAGTTGCTCAATTTTAGTGTAAACAATTTCTAATAAATCCAAATGAAGGAGCCTTTTCCAAACTATGTGAAACAGAGTATTTTGTATTTCCAGAGTGGCTCTTTCTTGAAATGCAATTAAGGAATTTAAAGTCACTTAAATACATTTTAAAAAATATCTTACATACACATATGTTTTCATACAAAGAGATGATTGATAGCAAACAAGATGCATCTTCTGCCTCACAGCATGCCTGTGAGAAGGACCTGTCTGAGAGACACTGACTTGCTTGTGTTGTACAGCTTAGTCTCTGTGAGGGTTACTATAAAGAGAGAGTACATGCTTTCTTCAGTTCACAATGGTCTCTTTTATGTCTTTGGGATTTTCTTTCTGCTTTAGACAAGCATGTTTTTTTTTTCCTCTTGCAGTATACTGTTATGGCTTTCCAATTGCTGGCTTTGAATTTTTGAGATAGCATCTTCTATGGAGACTTGAGCTCACAATCCTCATGTCTCAGGCTTTAATGTGCTCAGATTATACTCATGGTGAACAAGAATATTTACAAAAATTTTACTGTTTTGTAGCATCTCTAGGTATACAAATTTTAAGCCTCAATTCCACACATATTTTCAAGTGAGCCAAGCCATTGCGATCATGAACAAGGCCAGACTGGCCTGCCTCTCTCATTTGCTTAAGATTATATTCTTTTTTTTCTATATTTTATTAGATATTTTATTTATTTACACTTTAGTTGTCATCCTCTTTCCCCATTTTCCCTTTCTAGAACAACCTATCCCATCCACCCTCCTCTTTTTTTGTTTTTATACCATATTAATTACATGCATGTATTAAGGTCAATTCTAGGTTGAGAGTCTACCAATACAATAGATGCAGTCAAGGAAAGACAAGACAATAAACAAAAATAGTCAAAGAAAAAGCAAGGCATCAATGCAACTTACATTAAATACTGTAGAAGAAACAGAAGTGTTTTAACTTGACAATTAAAAGAGCCTTAACAAATGTGCTAACACTTGTTTGAAATCCAGATCATGCCCCAACTATCCCGTGCTAACATGGCATCATAGAGAACTACAGATAATTTCCGTATATGTCTCTAAAAAGGTCCAGAACCAGTTTTCTAAATGAAGACTGTTATTCCCAATATTGGATTGATTGTTAGACCAGTCCATGTTTTAATCTGAATAACTGGTCACATTTAATAACAATACAAGAAGCATCATAACTTTTCTTTTTGATTCTCTGTTTTACAAGGTCTAAAAACTTGAGGCAAGGCAGCTTGTCCCCTCAGGGGTATAGGTAAGCAATGGAGGGTCAGGAACATATGTCCAATACAGCTTCCCAGTCACCATTGTCAGGGCACTCAGCAAGCTCACAGGTCAGCATCATTCTTTGTCCTCACATCAACATGTCTCACCCGTCGCTCTGGTGGCCACCATGCTCCTTCAGCATTCTGCAGAAAAAACACAAACATGCCCTCTTCCCTATATTTAATAACCGATCAAGATCATACGTTATGCCGGTAAGTGGATACTTTCCTTTCACTTATGCATAAGTACGCCTACATGTAGAGTGCCATAGACACTCAACAGAAAGTTCCTTGTCATCCAAGTTTAAAAAAATATTTAAATTAAAAAATAAAAAGAATGTGCTTTAAATTATTTGTGGTGTACAGAATATATGCACTTCTTTTTTATATTATGAAGATATTGTTTTAAAGTTCGATGAGCCCATTGCACAGTCTATTGACCTTGACAATTATAAGGAATCCCTGTAATATGGGTAACGTTAAATTGCTGCTAAGAAGTCTCAAATGTTTGACTGCTATAGACAGTTCAGGTATGGGGATTCCCCCAGATGTTTGTTGTTGAGAATAGTTTTTGCTATTCTGGGTTTGTTGTTATTCCAAATGAATTTGAGAATGCTCTTTCTATCTCTGTAAAAAAATGAGTTGGAATTTTGATTGAGATTGCTTTACATCTGTAGGTTGTTCTTGGCAAGATCGTCATTTTTATTACATTAATCCTGGCAATCCATGAGCATGAGTTTTCATTCCATCTGAGATCTACTTCGAGTTGAAGTTCTTGTCATACAGATCTGTCACTTGCTTGGATAGATTCATACCAAGGTATTTAATTGTGAAGGGTGTCATTTCCCTAATTTCTTTCTCAGCCTGCTTTTCCTTTAAGTAGAGGAAGGCTACTGATTTGTTTGAGTTAATTTTATATGCAGCCACTTAACTGAAGTTGTTTATCAGGGTTAGGAATTCTCTGGTGGAAATTTTAGGGTCACTTAATTATACTATCATATCATCTGAAAATAGTGAAATTTTGACTTCTTCCTTTGGAATTTGTATCCCTTTAATCTCCTTTTGTTGTCTAATTGCTCTGGCTAGGACTTGCAGTATGACACTGAATAGGTAGGGAGAGAGTGGGCAACCTTGTCTAGTCCCTGATTTTAGTGAGATTACTTCAAGTTTCTCTTCTTTTAGTTTGATGTAGGTTACTGGTTTGCTGTATATTGCTTTTAATATGTTTAGGTATGGGCCTTAGATTCCTGTTCTTTCCAATGCTTTTACTATGAAGGGATTTTGAATTTTGTCAAATGCTTTTTCAGCATCTAGTGAGATGATCATGTGGTTTGAATCTTTGAGTTTGTTTACATAGTGGATTACATTGATGGATTTCTGTATATTGAACCATCCTTGCATAACTGGGATAAAGCCTCCTTGATCATGGTGGATGATTGTTTTGATGTGTTCTTGGAATTGGTTTGTGAAAATTTTATTAAGTATTTTTGCCTTGATATTCATATGGGAGATTGATCTGAAGTTCTCTTTCATTGTTGGGTCTTTATGTGGTTTAGGTCTGAGTGTAATTGTGGCTTCATAGAATGAATTTGGTAGTGTCCCTTCTGTTTCTATTTTGTGGAATAGTTTATAGAGAATTGGTATTAAGTCTTCTTAGAAGGTCTGATAGAATTCTGAACTAAAACCATCTGATCCTTGGGCATTTTTTTTTTTTTTTGTAGGAGACTTTTAATGGCTGCTGCTATTTCTTTAGGGTTTACAGGATTATTTAGATGGTTTATATGATCCTGATTTAACTTTGGTGCCTGATACCTGTCTAGAAAATTGCCCACTTCATCCAAAATTTTCAGTTTTGTTGAGTATAAGCTTTTGTATTAGGATCTGATAATTTTCTTAATTTCCTCAGTTTCTGTTGTTATATCTCCCTTTTCAGTTCTGATTTTACTAATTTGTATACTGTTTTTATGCCCTCTGGTTTGTCTGGCTATATTCTTAGCAGCAGTTTTCAACTTCCATCCTTTATCCACATTTTCATTGAGATAGCATAGTTGTCTTTTTCTTGGGTACCCTCACTCTCATATAATGGCTTTCCCCAGGAGACATACAGATAATTCCATTGTGTTATGGTTGGGATATTTAAATGTTAACTAGAGGCTCATATAATTTTCACAACCAGTCCATGATACTACAGGGATGCAGTAGAAACCTTATTCAGTATTTTCTAATAAAAGAAAGTCAGGTTGTTTCCATTGTACCCTTGATGGGAGTGTTGAAAAGCTAGATAAGCTAGATCTCTCTCTCTCTCTCTCTCTCTCTCTCTCTCTCTCTCTCTCTCTCTCTCTCTCTCTCTCTCTCTCTGTGTGTGTGTTTGTGTATTTGTGTGTGTCTGACTGTCTGTCTATCTGTCTGTCTGTCCCCCCCTCTCTCTCTCATTTTCTCTCCTCATGAAGCAAGCAGCTTTGCTCTATGACTTGCTTCCACTTTAATACACCATCTCATCCTAGACTCAAACAGTACAAATGCAAACTTTTGAAACTGTGACTCAAAATAAGTACTTCCATCTAATAAGCTGTTCTTCTCATTCCTATTGCCACAATGCCAAAAAACAAAAACAAACAAAAAAACCAAAACAAAACAAAACAAAAAAACCTGACTAACCCTCAAACATCTGTGGATTTTGTCTGTCCTAACCAGTGACTCTTTTCCTCAGAAATATTTGTGAAATCATAGTGATACCCTTGTGCTTCAGCTTTCAGTTCAGCTTTTTATCTCCTAAGCTTTTCATGTCTATTTTTTCTAGTATGAAGATCATCTTGCATTTTCTTTTTCTTTTTTTTTTTTTTTTTGGCTTTTTATAAGAATCTTTAATTATCTCATAATTTTTCCAGAACTGAATATTTACATGAAGTACAGCCAGCAATCCTAGGTTACCATAAAACATTGAGATTTGACAGTGAGGACAGAATCTGAGTTCTCCTCAGTGTTTTAGTGTCTATCCCTTCTTAAAGTGAATGTGACAGCGTATAAATAGCACCATATTTTTTCTAGATCAAGACATAATAATTTGAAAAATGCCCAAGGGAAGAAAAAAGTTGTCAAGCTATATGTACAGTAGCTTGCAGTGTTTGACAAATTACCTAAGGTGATGAATTTTTTTATTTTTTATTGGATATTATATTTATATTTCAGATTTTATCCCCTTACCCCATTCTCCCCCCCACCCAGGAACTGCCTATCCCATCCCACCTCCTCCAACTTCTATGAGGATGTGCCCCCACCTACCCAGCCACTCCCTTTTCCCCACCCTCGAATTCCCCCCCCTCGGTGTTCATCCTTCATGGGAACAAGGATCTCCTCTTCCACCTATGCCCGACAAGACCATCCTCCCCTACATACACAGATGGAGTTATGGGTCTCTCCATATATGCTCCCAGGCTGGAGGTTTAGACCCTGGGGAGCTCTGTTTGGTTGGTATTGTTGTTCTTTTTATGGGGCCACAAACCCTTTCAGCTCCTTCAGTCTTCTCTCTAACTTCTCCATTAGAAACCCCTTGATCAGATCAGTGGTTAGCTGTGAGCATCTGCCTCTGAATATGTCAAACTCTGGCAACCCTCTAAGGAAACAGCTATATCAGGCTCTTGTCAGCATGTACTTCCTGACATCCACATCAGTGTCTGCCTTTGGTAACTGCACATGGGATGGATACCCAGGTAGAATGGTCTCCAGACAGCCCCTCCTTCAGTTTCTGTCCAACACTTTATCTCCATATTTGCTCCCTTAAGTATTTTGTTACTTCTTCTAAGTAGGACCGAGGCATCCACAATTGGTCTTCCTTCTTCATGAGCTTCATGTGTTCTGTGAGTTGAATCTTGGCTATTTCAAGCTTTTGGGCTAATATCTGCTTATCAGTGAGTAAATACCATGTGCATGTGGGTTTTTTGTGTGATTGAGTTATCTCACTCAGGATGATAATTTCTAGTTCCATCCATTTACCTAATAATTTCTCGAATTCATTATTTTTAATAGCTGAGTAATATTCCATTGTGTAAATGTACCACATTTTTTGTAGCCATTCCTCTGTTGAAGGGCATCTGGGTTTTTTCCAGCTTTTGGCTACTATAAATAAGGCTGCTATGGTCATAGTGGAGCATATGACCTTGTTATATGTTGGAGCATCTGCTGGATATATGCCCAGGAGTGGTATAGCTATATCCTCAGGTAATGCTATGTCCAATTTTTTGAGGAACTGCCAGACTGATTTCCAGAGTGGGTGTACAAGCTTGCAATCCCACCAACAATGGAGGAGTGTTCCTCTTTCTCCACATTCTCACCAGCATCTACCATCACCTGAGTTTTTGATCTTAGCCCTTCTGACTGTTGTGAGGTGGTATCTTAGGGTTGTTTTGATTTGCATTTCCCTGATGACTAAGGATGTTGAGCATTTCTTAAGGTGCTTCTCAGCCATTTGAGTTTCCTCAGTTGAGAATTCTTTGTTTAACACTATACTCCACTTTTTAATAAGGTTATTTGGTTGTCTGGAGTCTAATTTCTTGAGTTCTTAGTATATATTGGATATTAGCCCACTATTGGAAGTCAGATTTGTAATGATCTTTTCCCAATCTGTTGGTTGCTGTTTTTTCCTATTGACAGTATACTTTGCCTTACAGAAGCTTTGCACTTTGATGAGGTCCCATTTACCAATTCTTGATCTTAGAGTATAAATCATTGGTATTCTGTTCAGAAACTTTTCCCCTGTGCCTAGGTATTTGAGGGTCTTCCTCACCTACTCTTCTATTAGTTTCAGTATATCTGGTTTTATGTGAAGGACCTTTATCTACTTGGACTTGAGCTTTGTACAAGGTGATAAGAATGGATTGATTCTCATTCTTCTACATGCTGACTTCCAGTTGAACCAGCACCATTTGCTGAAAATGCTGTCCTTTTTCCACTGGATGGTTTTATCTCCTTTGTCAAAGATCAAATGACCATAGGTGTGTTGGTTCATTTCCAGATCTTCAATTCTATTCCATTGATCTTCCTGCCTGTCTCTGTACCAATACCATGTAGTTTTATCACTGTTGCTCTGTAGTACAGTTTGAGGTCAGGGATGGTGATTCCCCCAGAAGTTTTTTGATTGCTGAGAATAGTTCTTGCTATCCTGGGTTTTTTGTTATTCCAGATGAATTTGAAAATTGCTCTTTCTATCTCTGTGAAGAATTGATTTGAAATTTTGATGGGGATTGCATTGAATCTGTAGATTGCTTTTGGCAAGATGGCCATTTTTACTAAATTAATCCTGCCAATCCGAGAGCATGGGAGATCTTTCCATCTTCTGTGATCTTCTTTGATTTCTTTCTTCAGAGACTTGAAGTTCTTGTCATACAGATATTTCACTTGCTTGGTTAGATTCACTCCAAGATATTTTATATTATTTGTGACTATTGTGAAGGGTGTCATTTCCCTAACTACTTTCTCAGCCTGTTTATCCTTTGAGTAGAGGAAGGCTACTAATTTGTTTGAGTTGATTTTATATCCAGCCACTTTGCTAAAGTTGTTTATCAGGTTTAGGAGTTCTCTGGTGGAAGTTTTAGGGACAATTAAGTATACTATTATATCATCTGCACATAGTGAAATTTTAACTTTTTCCTTTCCTATTTGTATCTCTTTGACTTCCTTTTGCTCTGGCTAGAACTTCCAGTACTATATTGAATAGGTAGGGTGAGAGTAGGCAGCCTTGTCTAGTCCCTGATCACAGTGGGATTGCTTCAAGTTCCTCTACATTTAGCTTGATGTTGGCTACTGGCTTGCTGTATATTGCTTTTACTATGTTTAGGTATGGGCCTTGAATTCCTGATCTTTCTAAGAGTCTAAATTTGAAGGGATGTTGAATTTTGTCAAATGCTTTCTCAGCATCTAGTGAGATGATCATGTGTTTTTTTTTTTCTTTGATGTTTTTATGTAGTGGATTGCATGGATGGATTTCCACATACTGACCCATCTCTGCATTCCTGGGATAAAGCTTACTTGATCATGATGAATGATTGTTTTGATGTGTTGTTGGATTCGGTTTGCGAGAATTTTATTGAGTATTTTTGCATCAATATTCATAAGAGAGATTGGTCTGTAGTTCTCTTTCTTTGTTGGGTCTTTGTGAGGTTTAGGTATGAGCATAATTGTAGCTTCATAGAACGAATTGGGTAGTATTCCTTCTGTTTCTATTCTGTGGAATCGTTTGAAGAGAATTGGTATTAAGACTTCTTGGAAGGTCTGATAGAATTTTGCACTAAAACAATCTGGTCCTGGACTTTTTTTGGTGGGGATACTTTAAATGAATGTTTCTATTTCTTTATGGGTTATGGGACCATTTTGGTGGTTTATCTGTTCCTGATTTAATTTTGGTACCTGGTATCTGTCTAGAAAATTGTTCTTCCAGATTGTTCAATTTTGTTGAGTATAGGCCTTTGTAGTAGGATCTGATGATTTTTTTTTAATTTCCTCAGGTTCTGTTGTTATGTCTCTGTTTTCAGTTGTGATTTTATTAATTTGGATACTGTCTCTGTGCCCTTTGGTTTGTCTGGCTAAGGGTTTATCTCTCTTGTTGATTTTCTCAAAGAACCAGCTCCTGGTTTTGTTGATATTTTGTATAGCTCTTTCTGTTTCTACTTGGTTGATTTCAGCCTTGAGTTTGATTATTTCCTGCTGTCTACTCCTCTTGGTTATATTTGTTTCTTTTTGTTTTAATGCTTTCAGGTGTGCTGTCCAATTCTTAGTGTATGCTTTTTCCAGTTTCTTTTTGTAGGTACTTAGAACTATGAGTTTTCCACTTGGTACTGCTTTCATGGAGTCGAACAAGTTTTGGTATGATGTGTCCACATTTTCATTAAATTCTAAAAGGTCTTTAATTGCTTTCTTTATTTCTTCCTTGACCAAGTCATCATTGAGTAGAGCATTGTTCAGTTTCCATGTATATGAGGGCTTTCCATTGTTTTTGTCATTATTAAAGACCAACATTAGTCCATGGTGGTCTGATAGGTTGCAAGGGATTATTTCAATCTTTTTGTATCTGTTGAGGCCTGTTTTGTGACCAATTATATGGTCTATTTTGGAGAAGGTACCATGAGGTGCTGAGAAAAAGGTATATTCTTTTGTTTTAGGATGAAATGTTCTATAGATATCAGTTAAATCCATTTGGTTCATAACTTCTGTTAGTTTCATTGTGTCTCTGTTTAGTTTCTGTTTCCATGATCTGTCCATTGCTGGGAGTGGGGTGTTGAGATCCCCCACTATTATTGTGTAAGGTGCAATGTGTGCTTTGATCTTTAGTAAAGTTTCTTTTATGTATGTGGGTGCCCTTGCATTTGGGGCATAGATATTCAGAATTGAGAGTTCATCTTGGTACATTTTTCTTTTGATGAGTCTGAAGTGTCCTTCCTTATCTTTTTTTGATTACTTTTGGTTCAAAATAGATTTTATTTGATATTAGAATCGCTACTCCAGCTTGTTTCTTGGGACCATTTGCTTGGAAGATTGTTTTCCATCATTTTACTCTGAGGTAGTGTTTGTCTTTTTCACAGAAGTGCGTTTCCTGTATGTAGCAAAATGCTGGGTCGTGTTTATGTATCCAGTCTGATAGTCTATGTCTTTTTATTGGAGAATTAAGCCCATTGATATTAAGAGATATTAAGGAAAAATGATTGTTGCTTCCTGTTATTTTTGGTATAGAGTTAGAATTATGTTTGTGTAACTATCTGCTTTTGGGGTTGTTGGAAGACTACTTTCTTGCTTTTTCTAGGTTGTAGTTTCCCTGCTTGTGTTGGAGTTTCCCATCAGTTATCCTTTGAAGTGCTGGACTTGTGGGAAGATATTGTGTAAATTTTGTTTTGTCATGGAATATCTTGGTTTCTCAATCAATAGTGTTTGAGAGTTCTGCTGGGTATAGTAGTTTGGGCTGGCATTTGTGTTCTCTTAGGCTCTGTATGATATCAGTCCAGGATCTTCTGGCTTTTATAGTCTCTAGTGAGAAGAAGTCTGGTGTAATTCTTACAGGTCTGCCTTTATATGTTACTTTTCCTTTTTCCATTACTGCTTTTAGTATTTTTCTTTGTTTTGTACATTTGGTGTTTTTATTATTATATGACAGGAGGTATTTCTTTTCTGATCTAGTCTATTTGGAGTTCTTTAGGCTTCTTGTATATTTAAGGACATCTCTTTCTTTAGGTTAGGGAAGTTTTCCTCTATAATTTTTTGAAGATATTTATTGGCCCTTTAAATTGGGAGTCCTCATCCTCATCTATACCTTTTATCCTTAGGTTTAGCCTTCTCATTGCGTTCTGGATTTCCTGGATGTTTTGGGTTAGGAGCTTTTTGCCTTTTGCATTTTCTTTTACAGTTGTGTCAATGTTTTCCATGGTATCTTCTGTACAAGATATTCTCTCTTCTATCTCTTGTATTCTGTTTGTGATGCTTGCATCTGACTCCTGATCTTTTTCCTAGGTTTTCTATCTCCAGGGTAGTCTCTCTTTTATATTTCTTTATTGTTTTCTCTTCTATTTTTAGATTCTAGACAGTTTTGTTTAATTCCTTCACCTGTTTCATTGTGTTTTCTTGCAATTCTTTAAGGGATTTTTTTGTTTCCTCTTTAAGGGCTTCTACCTGTTTACCTATGTTCTCCTCAAATTCTTTGAGAGTGTTATTTATGTCCTTCTTAAAGTTCTCTATCATGATCATGAGAAGTGATTTTAATTCTGAATCTTGCTTTTCCAGTGTGATGGGGTGTTCAGGGCTTGCTACGGTGGGAGAACTGTGCTATGATGATGCCAAGTAACTTTGGTTTCTGTTGTTTACGTTCCTGAGCTTGCCTTTTGCCATCTGGTTAACTCTAGTGCTACTTGCACTCACTGGTTCTGATTGAAGCCTGCCTTTCCAGTTATCTTACTTGTGTCCAAACTCCTCAGGATCCAGATATCTCTGCGATCCTGTGATCTTAAGCTCCAAATGCTCTGAGTACAGTGGCTCCTCTAAGAAGTCTCAGGATACGTGTGTCCATAATAGCAGAACATCTAGGTGTCCACTGCTCTAGGTTCAGTGTCTCCTCTAGGATGTCTCAGGATAAGGTGTCTTCATGGGAGCAGACCAGCTAGGTGTTCGCTGCTCTGAGTGGAGTGGCTCCTCTAGGATGTCTGGGGATATGGTTTCCACTGCTCTGAGTTTAGTTGTTCCTCTGATGCTCTGAGGTCAGTGGCCTCTCTAGGATATCTCAGGATAAGGTGTCCACACAGGCATGGGCGCAGACCAGCTGGGTGTCTGCTCCATCCATAAGGAACAGGTGAGGGGTGGAAGGGGAGTGGTATTCCGCTGGGGTAGGGTTTGGGTGCCTGGTGGGTCCTGAGCGCTCCCTTATCCCAGTTGTAGCTCTGGGGCATAGAGCAGTGGGTGACTGTTCTTACCTGCTGCTCTGAGGTCAGTGTCCTCTCTAGGATGTCTCAGGATAAAGTGTCCACATGGGCACAGACCAGCTGGGTGTCTGCTTAAGACACAGGGCATCTTGCATTTTCTTGTTAAGACAGTTTCTTAATATTTTATTCCAGTTTGTGTAAAATGCATTTCTAAAGGTATTCTTAGCATTTGTGACTTTAAAGTTCATGTCTTGTACTATTTTTTTCCCCTGGCTCCCACTCTCAAACTCTGCATCTGATCTCTGTCAGCCTGTCACCCTTTTTTCAGACATAGCCTTGTAGAAATTTGAGGAGCATATAATAAGCATGCTTTGCAGGGCTACAGACATGATTCCTCCTGTCTCCACCGTTTGCCCCTGATATTTATACAAATGCAGGATTCAGAGGCTAGAGCCCTGTTGCAGGCATTCTCACTCCTTGTTATTGAGAACCACTCTTCCTAACATTTGGGGGCTAAAATGTCAATGTTGGAACCCACACTGCCAAAAGCCTTGGGGGCTAAATTCTTAGAGCCCAAACTATCCCAAGCTGCTCCGGTCTGCAGGTCAGGGTTCAGCAAGAGAGAGAGTGAGGACAGACAGGAAGAATGGAGACCAGACAAAGTGTGATTCAAACCCGTTTATTCTTCAGTCTCTCTTCCTAGTCCAAGTCCCAAGTCTTGAGTTTCTAGTCCCCAGTTCCTAGTCCCTAGTGCCTCCAAGTTCCAAGCTTCTTTTGAAGCTCCCTTCCAAGTGCCCAATACTTAATAATAATAATTTCTTCTCTCTGCCTCTCATTTTTTATATGTCTCATTTCTAAGCCACGCCTTTAAGTCATGCCCTTAGGTCTTGTCTCTAAATCTGATCTTTAAGTCATGCCCTTAAGTCACATACCTTTAAATCTCACACACCCAAGGGAAAATCCTGGGTATCTAAAACAAGATGTTATCAGAGTGTGCTCAGCTGTTGTAGGCTATTGCAATCAAGTCTCTTGTCAGGGTATATGGCTCAAGAAGGCTGCAAGGATGATAGCCGCTTTCTGTGGGCTCCCCACACCTTGTCCCTCATAGCTTAAGAAGAATACTTTTTAGTAACATGCTATCAGCATTCTTCTTTAATGTATTCATAGATGAGGTTATTAAATGCAACATACACACACACACACAAACACACACACACAAATACATAAACACAGACAGCACTGTGTTGGCTATTCTCAGTTGTCAACTTGACTATTTTGGAATGAACTACAGTCTAGAAATAAAAGGCACATGTGTGACCAAAATCTTGAGGCGGGAAGACAACATGCCTTTCATCTGGATCTTGAGGATGGAAGACACAAGTTTTTGATTCAGATCTTCAGGTAGGATGGCACATGATTTTGATCCATAGCAACAGATGTTTCAATCTACATCTTGAGGCACATCTTTAATTTGTGACATACCTACTTCTGGAGGCCTATATAAAGACAGTAGAAGAAGAAAGGCTTCATTCATTTTTTGTCTCCTTACACTCATTTTGCCAGCGCATCCACTGGAGCCTACTTCTTTGGGATTACAGATTAAACAGAAGACCAGCTGAAACACCCAGCCTGATGGGGATTGAGCAACTATTATATTCATTATATTCTCGGGTTTTTCATTGACAGCTGGCTACTGATTTTATATATAATATATATATATATATATTAGAAATGGAGATAGATGATAGATAGATAGATAGATAGATAGATAGATAGATAGATAGGGATAGATGAATAGATAGATAAATAGATAGATATTCATTTTATAAGATTTGTATATCTAGAAAATTCTGACTAACACACACACACACACACACACACACACACACACAGCATCTACGCCGGCCTGTGAGTGTTTATGTAGATGTTTAGGCAGTCCTTATTTGGTGTCTATACAGTCCTACTTCAATCCCATGTAGTCTTATAAAATTATCTTTTCAAGTCTAAACAATCTACTTCAGAGGCTAGACAGTTCTCCTTTTTGTGTCTATACAGTTTTCCTTCACATCTACACAGTCCAATAAGTTTCTGTCTTCATAGTCTATGAACATCTCCTGTGTGTCTGTACAGCCCTCCTTTCAATGTCTATGTGGTACTCATCAATGTCTCTGTATTTTTACATGGTGTCTAAACAGCTCCATTTTAGTTTTAGATATAGCTTCATGTCTACGCAATCATTGTCAGTGGTAGGTAGCATCCTTCACTGTCTTTGTCTATGCAGACCTTTCTCTGTGTCTACGCATTTCTCTTGAGTGTCTCTGTTTTCCTCTGTAGTTTCTATACCATTTAGATCAGGTGGATGATATTGTCTGTTTTTGTAAACCTTTCTCAGTGTCTAAGCAGTCTTCCTGTTTCTCAGAAGACATCATCCATTGTCTGTGTATTCCTTCTCTCACTGTGCAGACCTTCTCAGTGCTTTTTCAAACTCCTAGTAGAGTCTTGGGAGACCTGTTGCACTAGATATTTCTTCATATTCTATATGTGTTTTACTTCATTCTAATACCCAATGCAGAGTAAATTCTAATTATACAGATTTATACTATGCTATTTCTCCAGTGACAACCAAAAGTATGCTTAGAGTATTGCACATGCAATGTGTTTAATATTCTAATTTATGATTGATTCAGTTTGGAAATAAACAATATGGTTATACCAAAAAAAGGCATTTGAGCTAATCAGAAACACAGCCAAGGCAGATGAATGAGTATTTTGGAATTTAGATCCTATCTGATCAATAGAATGAAGGAGAGCTCAGAGGTCCTGACTCTAAGAACATCTAAATATAAAAAGAGAGGGTGGAGAAAGATTTGTGTGTGTGTGTGTGTGTGTGTGTGTGTGTGTGTGTGTGTGCATGTGATTTACTTCATGCAGGGTAATTGGAGCCAAGAGATTAAAACTTTTTTTGTCTGTTTTGATTTTTTTTATATTTGGCAGTGGAAACTATATATAAAATCTAGATACTAGGGGCCCTTCCTGGTCAAAACCCAGGCAACAGAAAATACATTCATGCACCAGGTAGCAGAATACAATAATTACAACCTACACTGTGAAATGAAAGTATATCAGAACTGACCAGGAACCACAAAACACAGAAGATTTAAAAAGAATGGCCAAATTAATAGATAATGGTGAGAGGTGGCCCCAAGATGACTCAGTGAGCTAAGGTGCTCTTCCTAGGTAACTTCCTGTTCACTAATGTGGCCCAAAAATCACCTACCATGCCAAACCAAGAATGCTTAAAGCCTGGGTGATCCAAGAATGTATAAAATATTTCTGGTCACAAAATTCCAAAAACATGTCACTCCCTACCCCCAGATTTTAAGAAAAGCTACAATCTAGGGAAGTTATCATGTTATGGTTCTTTGAATATAGACATTAACATTGAACTTTTGGCATCTGAGCAAGGTACAAATTGGATTGTTGATTCCCACCTTGGTTCAATTTTGTCCTTCTTGGTTTATTCCAAAGGGAATAACCTCTATAGTCAGAAGTCCATAGCCACTTTCCTCTAGGAAGAATCAAGTAGAGGACTAAAACAGAGCTGTGGGTGTCTTATAAGGAGAGTCTGTGCAGAGGTTCTTACTATCATGATCTAAACAATGAATGATGTAAAGCCATACCATGAAGCAGATCACTTGTGGTAAGTTTATTGGGAGGAGTATTCAGAGGCTGCTCTAGGTAAAGGTAGAGGAAAAAAAACAGTGGGGAGAAGAGGCACTGGATTTCTATAAGGAAATGCAGAGCATGCACAAGGGGAGGATATGTGACTTGTGGTGACAGTGGGAATGTGTTGTATCTTGGCAGTTAGTGATGCTGTATCCTGCTGTTGCTGGGTCCCTGGGGGAAGGTAGTGGAGAAGCCTGGCTGCTAACACTTACTAGTAACAGTAATGATCAAAGAATTTACTTTCTTTTCCCTGGTCTAAAGCTGACTTAAATCTTCAAACTTGTGGCTTTCTCCATTTTTGCTTTTGCTTATTTTGACTTTTACAGACCAAAACACTGTTATCTGTGATAATAAAACTTGTCCTAGCCAGCTGCCTTTGTCCCGATGTAGCTCATAATGCAAAACCCTATGTTGTTCAGCTGCCAGAATGTTTCACTTTTTCTTAAGTTCCCTCCATCTTATACAGTGCAATCAAATTCATGGCATGAAGCCCACACATACCAATTCCCTGTTTCTTTTTCTACTGCCCACCCTATTGCACTCATTTTTGTTTTTTTAATAATTATTTTTGTTTACATTTCAAATAATATCCCCCTTCTCTGGTTACCACTCCACAAACTCCCCATCCGAATTCCTCCTCTCCTCCTCTCCTTTGCCTCTATGAGTGTTCTCTTCCACTCACTTACTTGCTCCCACCTCTCCCACCCCACTGCTTCATCATATCCCTATACTGGGGCATCAAGTCTCCACAGGGCCAAGGGCTTCCCCTTCCATTGATGCCAGATAAGACCACCCTCTGCTACATATGTATCTGGAGCCATGGATTCCTCTTTGTATACTCTTTGGTTGGTGATTTAGTCCTGGAGAGCTCTGGTTGTCCAGTTTGTTCATATTTTTCTTCTTATGGGTTTTCTTTCTTTCTTTCTTTCTTTCTTTCTTTCTTTCTTTCTTTCTTTCTTTCTTGTGTATAAGCACACTGTCCTTGAAACACAAGAAGAGGGCATCAGACCCCATTACAGATGGTTGTGAGCCACCATGTGGTTGCTGGGAATTGAACTCATGACCTTTGGAAGAGCAGCAAGTGCTCTTAACCATTGAGCCATCTCTCCAGCCCTTCTTATGGGTTTCAATCCTTTTCATCTCTGTCAATCCTTCCCCTAGCTTGTCAATTGGGAAACTAGGGCTGTCCAGTAGTTGGCTCTGAGTATCTGCGTTTGTACTGTTCAAGTGCTGGTAGAACCTCTCAGGGAACAGCCATACCAGGCTCCTGTCAGCTTCTTGGAATCAACAATAGTATTGTGGTTTGGTGTCTGAAGCTGGGCTGTATCCCTAGGTGGAACGATTTCTGGATGGCCTTTCCTTCAGTCTCCGGTCCAATTTTTATCTCTGCTTTTCCTTTGGACAGAAATATTTCTGGGTTAAAATTTTTGAGATGGGTGGGTGGTCCCATTCTTCAACTGGGACTGTGCAGGTTCTGTCTCCCTTTTGTTGGGTATTTTGGCAAAATTTATCTCCCTTGGGTCCTGGGAGCCTCTTGCTTTTCTAGAGTCTAGGACTTTCTACCCCTAGTTTCCCATCCCCAACTGCTACATATTTCTATTCAAATTCCTGACACTGTGTACTTCTCTCCTCTTCCGTCCAATACCTAGTCCTGCCTTTCTTTTTCCCCTTCCCTTCCTCTCTCCCTCCCAGTTTCCTTCCTCCCTCTACCTCCTGTGATTGCTTTTTTCCTTATTCTATATAAAACTGAAGCATCCACATTTTGGTCTTCCTTCTTTTAAAGCTCTATTCTTGAAGCATCAACTTTACCAGACCCTGATTAGAGTCCCAAATCCCAATAGATTTACCCATGTATCCCTTTCATTGAATCCTGCCTGTCCTGTATCCTACTCTTTTTATGTCAACTCTGACTTGTGCTGTCAGCTATTCTTTCATCCAGTAACATACAACTTCTGCTCAGCCAGTATTTAGTTGTAAGAAAAGAATCATTACAAATTAGCATATTCAAAATGAAAATGTTCCATTTAACTAAAAAAAGAAAGAAAGAAAACAGAAAAACACAGAACTTAGAATTTATGGCCAAGGGGATCTTATTGTTCACAAGCTGTTAGGAAACAGAGACCCATTTCTATATTGTATTTTTTTCTAACTTGGGCTTGCTCCTTTAAAAACAATGTCTCTGAGCATACTTATATGATATTGTTTTAAAATATGATGATGTCAAATGGGCAGATTCTGATCATTTAGGTAATACTATCTCTTCCAAAAAGATTCTGAAATCATTTAAATCATCTCTAGTCATCAATCCATCCCTAGTCATCCCAAATTCTGCTACATAATTCAGGTACTTGGTCTTTCCTTGTTATTAATATCTCAGTTAAAAGTGTCCTCAGATCTCAAATGATGACATCTAACAATAGACAAGTATATCCTTAAATTAAGAGAGGCCGAAGGGATAGATTACTAGGTTTCTAAATCACAATTTTTGTTGTTATGAAGACACATATCAATATAAGCTGTAAATCAAATAATTTAAAGATGCTACTTATGAAGAGGGAAAATTTCTGCAAATGGTAAAAAAGTTAAAACTTTTGCTTTCCATCACAATTCCAGCAGCTGCTATTGGATGTATCTGAGCAGGACTGAGATACTTCATTAGTCATTCAAACACAGAAAAAAAAATGAATACAACAACTGGCTGGTGTGTATAAATCCAGAATCCTCCAGGTCTTCTTGTAGTAAGTGAGTAAGCAGACACTTGTGTAATTTGAGGCAAAGTATAATTTTGAAGTTTGATTCTGGATTTCAATTTCACATTAATATACTAATCCTTATTTCAAGTTTTTGATGAATCAGTTCCAATTAGAAATCATGGTTATATAAAAACTATTTTAAGTAAAATTATAAATATAATTAATCATACATTAAAAACTTAATAACAACTCACTAGCTAATCTGGCTATCATCTGTAGCATTCTTGAGAAGTAATGCTGACCTTCTAGCCCAGAACTACCTCTATAAAGCAGCCCAGAGACCCTCACTACACTTTGCACGGAAGCCATAAAAGTTGTCAGTGTGTCCACTCTCATAGCTGAGTACTTCTATAATTACTAGATCTTTTTATAGACTTATAATCAGAACTTTCCCAAGGAAAGGCAAATTTCTCAAATGTTCCAACTCTGAAGCTCTAGCTTCTGTGAATTTGTTTAAAAAACCAGATGCCATATCATTCAAATAATTTCAAGTTTAATTCAAAACTACTGTATAGACTTACATATTCTGAAAACAAACTTAATAGACCTACATATTCTGACCATGACCTCTGTCATGGTCAGAATCCTACCTCTGATTGCTTTGCTCTCTATGAGTATTGGAATTCACCCTATTACAAAAGGCTTAACTACAAACTTGCTAAAACCTAGCTGAGTATTGTGAACACATTTGTGTTTTGTTGCCCCTTGTCACTCACTGCTGTGTCAACCTTGTAGCTTCTTTGTATCTTATTTCCCCAACACAACACCTCTGGACTAGAGCCATCCATCCTTCACCTTCTAGTCTTTCACCACAGACCAGCTGTTTCTTTAAAAATCAAAGGTCACTCAGTGTGTCTCTGGGCCATCCTCTTCTACTCTGAAGTCTTCCTACCCTTCAAATTAAAGGAGTTCAGAGTCGTGCTGGAGTGCACATTCTTTTTTCATCAACATTTACAGGGTTCTTCCCATGACTTTAGCTTAGTAATAGGAATAGAAAAGTGTTCTCTGGGGTTAACAAAAGTTCTTTCTTGATTTTTGATCAGCCCCTCTTGTCAGCCACATTTCCCCTCGTAAACCCAGTTTGTTTTCTTTTCTAAAAAGTGTGATTGATCTCTAATATAGGATGGAAGGAGGAAAAAGGAAGGTCACATGTGCTCTGTGTGTAGTGTGTGCACTTCATTGATAAAAATTACTCTAGCAGCTGGCTGGTCTTCATATCCCAAATTAAAGTTTGTGCTATGTAATGGGTTGATTGTTCCCTCCTAAAGTGGGAACAGATGAACTCTTTAGTGAGGAAATTGGCTTTTTTTTTTTTTTTTTGGAGGTAAATGAACACTAGTGAATATTTTGACCTTAGTCAAAATCTTTGCTTTCTGATTTACAGTCTCTTGCATCTTTCCTTCCAGTTATTAATACTCAAGCATCCAAGACTGATGGTTGCATGAGGTAGTAGTCTTGAAAGGCAGACTGTTGATAAATTTTTTATCCTTTTGTGTAGGAACAGACAGGATATTAATCAGTGGGATAGTAGCAGATTGTAAAAATTGGTTTGAAAATATAGAAGTCAAGACACTGGAATGCTTCATTGGCTGTTTAGATTGAGAGCAGTGTGCAAACTGGAAGAGGTAGAGTCTGTACTGCAGGAATCATTAGCAAGTTTCCAAAGGACTCTTCATGTTTGCCCAGTCAGTCTTGAGAGCTGGGTGCCTGAAAGTATCTGCTTTTAAATTGATTACTTTTCTCTCCAGTGTCCCAGGCATTTGGATAGTGAAGAACCATACTTATCTGTCACTGGGAAGATGCATACCCTTTGAGAAGGATGGCTACTTGTTTTGTATCTTGAATAGAATACTTTTGGTCAAGTATCAAGAGAGTTCTTGCCCTCAGAGGTTTCCCCTTCACTAACTCCAAGTTACCTTCATCCTATTTGAGCTTCTCTGATGAGATTAGAGATGTGACAAATTACTTGAAAATGATTTTACAGGAAATGGAGATGCTCAAAAATGGATGAAAGCTGGGTTTTTATTTAATGTCAAAAGGAAAACTGATGGTTTTACTCAAGTCAAGAACATGCATGTAGGGGTCTGAAAAGAAAGCAGCAGCTTGTTGGCTCCCCTGAATGAACATAGCCTCTTCCATCTGCCTTACTGTGTAGGGGGCCAGGTAGCCAGAAACAAAGTCTCGCTCACACCCTGCATAGGCTCTGAGACTCTCTGACTGCATTGGAAAATATACATGATTACTCACTTGAGTTAAGTTGAAAAGAAATAAATGGTGTAGTTTAAAAAAAATAATATACTACTTCTAAATATAATTTAGACCAAGGACATAATAGTTTGTGTCCTTGCATTGCACTTAGAAATGCATTCTTATAATTTACCAAAACAAATATATTTTTCTTAATTTTAGAATATATTTGGTGCAATTAATATTAATCTCAAGTTTAGAAAATAATATACAAACATCATTCAAAGTATATCACAAGGATACTCTCTTTTTATAACAAAGAATATTTAAGATCATCACTTTTATGTCAAATTTGAGAGATAATACTCATAAAATGTCATATTAACATTGCTAATGTTAGTATTAGCTGAAATTGTATAATACACAGACAGTAAAACATATGTGACTAAAAGATATAAGGGTACTAAAAAGAACGTGATAATGGCTAAAAGAATCAGATAATGTATCTATCTCCAGAAACACCAGGGCATTAAATAATAATTTAACACAATTTAAATGAAAAATTATCTTGAGTATAGACACTAGCTGAAACTAGTATCATTGAATATAAATGATCATTTGTTATAAAATAATTGCAGAACTTTAATATCTTATTCTTCTAGATATAAGTATTTCTGTTTCTGATTTTACATCAGAAAGTTCATGTAAATCTGAGGCAATTTTCAGTATTAATGAAGCTACCTGGAGGATTATTTAATATCATTCTCCCTTCTCTCCAAGATTTTTCTTGGCTCCATTTTTTTAAACAACTTTTTCTTTTAGTGTAAACAAGAAAACTGCTCTGAGGCTCTGTTGCTATGCATGATACATCATTTCTAACAATTTTATGAACACATCTTAAAACAAAACCTCAGATATCCCTCTTCTTTTCTATTCTTTCTCTCCTTTTTGTAGTGTGCAAGATGTTAGAACTTTGACATTGACATGTTTCTTGAGCACTTCTGTAATGAACAGTTAAAATAAAACATGTTCCTAAATTTTAAGCCATTTCTGCTAGTCTGCCACAAGTAAATAGAAGCACAACCAACTTAATTCATGAGATGCCTTTATAGAAGCAACACTTAAAAACGATAGAATAAGATGAAAGGTCTCCAATGTATATGACTTAATTCTGGCATTTAGAACATTTTATTGTGCATGAGTAGCCTGCTCTTTACACTGTTATACTTGAGTGGAGCTTATGGAAACCCATAAGGGACAAGTTTCTAGTAGGTGTCAGTTTGGGAAAGAAAACCCATGACTGTAAGCAATATGTCAAAGAGCAGGGAAGCCAGGTTGCAAAGATTGGCTGTCAAGGCCACCTGCCACTCATGTAGGAAAGCCTTTTAGGTTCAGTGCATATATGACAGTGTCAAGGATTGGGGCTATAGGCAGAGAAAGAGTACATTTGATACTTGATATTTCACTGGGAAAAAGAGGAGTATTATTTTAAGGTGTGTGAAGGTGGGCTGTGTCCTTTAGGCAGCAATTGTGAGAGGCACACTGTTTTCTGGCTTTAGTCAAGTTCTCTAGGAAAGAGGACTGCAGACTTGAGGGGAATCTACCAGCTTTATGAAATCATTTTGGCCCTTCATCATATATATAAATGTAAAGCAGGGCATCTCTACAGTTGTCTCATGACCAAGCATCAAAGAAAGAGCTTGCGAATTAACATAGTGAAGTAGAAGAAACTCAGAATAGATAAGCAAACATTTGCCTAATTGAGAAAGGTTCCTCTGCTTACTATATTCTTACTTATGGGTAGCTGGGCACCCAAAACATTACAATAAATAAAAAACCCTCCACAAAGCAGGGGCATTTTGCTCTCTGGGAAGCCAAGCCATGCATGAAACAATGAAGCAAATGGGTCAGATGAGTAATTGAGGCAATAATTGAATCCAGAAGAAGGGAGTCTTTAGAGGTAAATCTGAGGGAGGAATGCTGTGGAGATGCCTGCAGAAGTTGATTCACTCCTGGAATTACTTAGTGTGCTAAGAAGCTTAATTTTTACAATTTTATTGGTAGAAAATTACTCTTTGGCTCTGTAGAAAAATTAATTAGAAGTGCCTAAAAGCTATATTTAAGAGAAATAAATTAATGAATTTTGTACATTTAAACAAACCTTTCATTTAGAGTTCTTAAAGATTTCTATTTCACATCTGTTTCCCAAGATGAAGGCCTCATACCAGTAGGAGGCATCTGCCACAACAGGAGTGCCATGGACTTGCTGTCATTAACTATGATCGTCATCTTTGTCATATTTTCTTAGTTTTTCAACATTTTTTTTCTATTTCAGAATCCCATACAGTTCTTTCCAGTGGCCTTAGTTGGTACATCTCTTACATGACTGGGAGAGATTTACAGTCATTCCTGGTTTTTGATATCGTTGACAGGTCTGTGTAGCACTGGTCAGGTGTTAGGCAGAATATTTTTCCATTGCAGTCTGTCCACATTTCTCAGGGTAAGAGCATGGTAAGGAAAAACAATGAGGTCAATGCAATTTGCATAACATGATAACTGTGCTTCATCCAATAAACCAGAGTTTGATGGCTGCTTTTATACATGATCTGAGTTTCACCAGGTTTGTGCACTTTAGACTTCCTTTATTATGCTCATGTTTTATCTGCACTCTTTGGAAAAAACTCAGACTTCAAAGTCAATTCCTGTAGAGTTCAACCTCAAATGTCCCCCAAAAGGCCTATATGCAAGAAACTTATACCTCGACTTGTACTATTGTTAAATTAAATAGTGGAACTTTAATAAGATAAAACTCAATGGAAGGAATATAAATCATCAGTGTTCTGTCCTTTAAGGGGTGCTGGGACTCTAGTCCCTTCCTCATGCTTAAAATCAGATGAGCAGCTATCTAACCACCTTCTCTGACTGTGATGTTCTTTGTATCTGTAAACTCACAGCCAATAATACCAAGAAACCAGTGACCTAAATTACAAGTCAATGTAAGTTTTTCCCTCTTATGAAATGTTTATGGCAGGTTTTTTTCATAGTGATGGAAATTTTTCCAAGACAAATGATTAATAGTTGAATGCAGTGCTGAAGACTCTACAGAGTGGCAAGCTGAGTTTCTACTGGAGAGAGGGACAACTAAGGAAATGATATCGAAGTCTGCACCACACTTACTATACTGTCTTACTGATTCATTAGTCAATTAGTTGTTTTGTAAGCACATGCTTTTTATTTTGTATTACAAGTCAGTCACTTCATTTTACATTTTCTTGGATTATGTTAATTGTAATTACTTTTGTTATTTCTTCTTTGTTTCATTTGCTGTCTTTTAGAGTCACTCATTCCTCTATCCAGTGACAGTATTAAAACATTAAAATGTGTGCTGAATATGTTTGTTGCTTATGAGTTTTAATTATATACTCTCAGCCTTGAGACAGCAATTTCATATTTTGACCAATATGTACAGCTATACATATTGACAATCATTTTTATTTATATTAAGCTGGAGTTTGTACTGTTGTGCTTTATTCTAACCCACATATACCTGGGTCCTTCTAGCCACTATTACCCATAATTTTTAACTATTATTCAGAACTTAGATCCTGATTGTAATTAGCTGTTCAATTCCAGTGCACCTGTAAAAGTTTTAGCCTGTACCATTACACATTCATTTGTGTTTATTATTCAATATCGATCTACTGGTTTTTAAATGTTCTAAACATCATTGGTATCCAAGTCATATAGGTTAACATGAACACATAACTTATTTAGTGAGGTTGTGTCATATGTTTGTGACACAGTTAAACCTACATTCTATTCAGAGTACCCTTCTTATACAGGTTACTGGTTTTTGTTTTAAATTTGTGTGCCAATATAAATATATTTTTTCAGTGTCAATGCACCACCATGTATACACACAAACACACATGCACACACATATACATACATACATATCATATAAAATATACGATAATTTTTCTAACATAAAAGTCATATGAGCTTTGCCTATTTACCCCATTCACTCTTCAGGCTCATAACAACAGATCTTCTTACCCTCTTTTTTATTATACATTTTTCATTGTATAATATAAATGACACAATGAGATAATTGTGGTTTTCTTCTTTACTTAGTACTATGTATCCATGCACAACTCGTGTATCAGGATAGATTTTTATGCTTTTGGTGCAGAGTACCATTTCAATACAGAAGACTCATACATTGGTGAGTCACTGTTTATTTACTCATTGATATACAGAAGGATGTTTTAATTATTTGTTTCCAGTTCTTGGCAATTATAAATAAATCTGCTATAAACATTCATACTTGTTTTATTTTTGTTCTGTTCCTGACATGTATATTTTTGATCTAACAGACAAATTTGCTTATTTACATGACAAGAGTTTTGGGAGATGCTATAATCTTTCTTCCCAAGAAGCTGAACTATTTGGTACCTAGATTAGTCACAAATGGGAATTCCTGTTGCTTCATCTTTGTTTCATGGAGGACTACAGAGCAGGGCAGGAGAAACCTTGCTTGATTACAACTAAAGAAAGAAACTAAGCAATTAGCTACATCTTAAACATACAAATGAATCTTTGGAGAGAGAAAAAAGGTAAAGAGGGATTTCTGAAGGTTTCAGAACTTCAGCTGAGTATATCTGAAAGAAAAACAATTTAAACAGAGAGCATCTCTTTCCTCTAGATTTTTTCTGTTACCCACAGACCCAGAACATCTGTTCTAATTCATTTTTTTCCTACTTGAAATATTCCTTCCAGAAGGAAAGGGGAGGCTCATGAGACTCAAGAGATAAACAAAAGGTCACAAGTATGGAAAAAGAGAAATTGAAAAGATCCCTAAGGCCCGTCCTCGGAAGTACAGGAAAGAATAAAAAAAGATCTCTAAGGCCCGTTCTCAGAAGTATATGAAAGAATAAATAATTTTTAGAATATTGAGCTGCTCAAAACCTGTTCAGAGAGTTCCACAATTGCCTGAGTCATCTGCAGTCCCGAGTCATCACCCATACATGAGTGGGATTTTCAGTGATGTGGCTCTTTTTGGATCATGCCTGTGGGCATAAGAACAGATAGTTAAAATTAGGGATTATGCTACTTTAGTAAAGTAGCAATTGTAGATTCTCCTTCAAGATCACTAGCTCTGAGTAGATGGTTAAATTTCCAGTATGTGGCATGTTTTCTCCATTGTTGAGTGTATCTTAAGTTCAATTAGAGAGCTGTTGATTTCCAAAAATGTATGTGTGCAGTTTCTTCATCCTATGGTTATCACACCATGCTGGTTTTTCTGTATCATTGCTGGATAAAGTTGATTGCTTTCCTCCTGTGGAAGCTTTTATGGTGCTTGGGTACAATAAAAGCTAAACCCCATAGAGGAGGCATGCATTATCCTGTTAATTTACTGTGAACTCATTTGTGTCAATAAATGCATGCATTTGTTTTCAAAGCAAAGAGTTTCTTTTCTGTCTCTCTGTCTCTCTGTGTCTTTATCTTCATATGTGTATGTATACATGTGAGTGTAAAACTTATTTTTTAAAGTGTAAAAATTATATAAAAATAGATTAGCTGAATAAACTTTTATTTCAAAATCAAGTGTACAGTAGTACCATAATTTTATCCTATAAATAAAAAATAATCATCTTGTTCTAAATTGTTCATAATTTATGATGATAGATGACTTTAAATAGTGATATAAACTTCAAATATTTTTTAAGTTTTTAAATTCAAATTAATGTGAATATTCAGGATAAAATCTTATCCTTAAAATTATCCTTAAAAATGTGTAGATGTCTAAAATGAAAAATCAACTTTTTTTAACATCTGCTTATACTATTTGCTGTAGAAATTAACATATGAAGGACTTACGATGGCCTTGTTGGAGGAAATTTGTCACTGAAGGTGGGCTTTGAGGTTTCTAATGTCCACACCAATCTCAGCCACCCCCGCCTGTGCCTGTGGAATGGGATGTAAAAATGCCAGCTAACATGTTAGCACCATATTTTCCAACATGATGCCATGCTCCTAGCCATAATGATAATGGACTAAGTCTCAGAAACTGTTAGGAAGCTCACAATTAAATGTTTTATTTTTATAAGAATCGTTTTATATTGGTCATGGTGTCTCATGTCTCATGGTAGAACAGTGAATAAGGCAGAAGATGACCTCAATAACCCACTCTTGCTAATAGATAAGTCATCTAGACAAGAAAAGAAATAATTAGAAATATTAGAGCTAATTGATGCCATAAACCAAACGAACCTAAAAATATGAACAGAATATTTAATCCAAACACAAAAGAATGCAACATCTACTTAGCACCTCATGAAACCTTCTCCAAAATGGACCACATAATTAGTTGGACACAAAATAACTCTAAAATATAAGGACATTGAAATAATAACTTGCATTGTATCTGACTATCACAGAATAAGTCTGGATATCAACAACAAATATAGCTGAAAGCTTACAAGCTCATGGAAAGTGAACAATTCATGGCTAAATAAAAAATGAGACCAAGACAATAATTAAGAAGGAAATTGAAAACTCTTTAAACTTAAATGAAAATAAAAACACATCATACCCAAACTTATGAGATGCAACCCCAGAACTTTCTACCCAAACCCCAATTTCCAAATAATGTCTGAGGCATAATTATTTATGAATAAATGCCTACACCATAAGCTTTGGCTTTTTTTCTGTCTAGCTGCTAATTTATTTACTTGTTTATTCTAAAATGAGCTCTGCTACATGGCTGGTTTCTTCTCCTGAGTTTCATATGTCCATCTCCTCCAACTCCAGGGCAAATCTTTCATAGCTGATTATTTCCCAGAGTTCCAATCTCTGTACCAGAACATCCACTTTCCATTTCCTGCCTTTTTATAATAAGCCATCGGATGTTTATTTATAGGTGATGTCTTACATAGTACATAAGAGATTCTCTCTATGTTTTCCTCTTTATAAAAGAGGGGGCTCTTTTTCTAAGATCAATAAACTATATACAATAAAAATATTTATGAAAGCTATCAGGTAAGAATTGCATTCACAATGTCCAGTCCAAATGTATTTGGCAACTTTGGAGAAAATGCCTTATTATCTATCATCTCTGGGAGGGTTCATAATTCTGTATCTAAACTATTTTCTATCATAATTTGCACTCATAAACTTAAGAATATCGTCTTAGATCTTAAGACATTTTCATAAATCTTAAACAACTTGGGCTTAGTTTCTAGTCTTCAATCCCATCAGAGATCTGAAAAGAAAATATTACCTTAGCAAATAGGAAGTACAGAACAAGCAGTTTCCAAAATTATAGAAATTATTTAGAAAGGGTTATAACTACCTAGGCAGTCTATGACAGTTTTTCTGTGTTGTCAGAGTATGATATTTGGCCTTCTTGGCAAAGAATATCTGACATTTTTTTTTATAAAGCAAGGATTATAAAGGACTTGCCTACCTTGTCCAGCAGGTGACTTCCCTGTTTCCCATTTGTTCAGTTTGGACAGAATGCTGTAGGAAGTTGAAACACGGATAGTTTTTTGCACCGTAGCCAGTTTGTCACATAAAAGCAAACTCCATATTGAGGTTTTTCAGTGTTCATCATCTTCTTTGAAGTAGTATGAGCATGCTGTCAGGAGGAGACATGTTTCATTGCCATGAAAAATCTTAGGTTAATAAGATAAACTGTCTATAGTGTATCTTAATAGACAATAGTACTTGTTTATACCTATTTATTATCTCCTAAACTTAAAAAGTATATTTCTGTAATTAGCTATAGTGTATTTCACATGACCATAAGTTTGATCTTAACTAACTAATTTCATTTTTAAATTATTCAAAACAGTTTGTAATTGCAGCTTCCAAATGGATTAGAAGTTAACATTGCATATTTTACAAATTTCATGGGAACAACACCTTATACAAGAATTGAAAGACACAGAAACACACACAGCTTAAATTCGTATCAATATGCAAAGTTTGTTTCAAATGTAAAATATTTGGCTTTTTTATGTTCTTTGCTCTAAAAGAAAATTCAATAATCAACATTTTAATCCTGTTATTTTTATTCATCCTCCCTTTTTTTTATCTTACCCTTCCTTTTCCTTTGACACTAGATAGGAGAGAAAGAATGGTAGAGGAAAATAAAGAGAAAATGAAATCACTGGGTTTGTTGCCTTATTTTGTTTCCTCCCTGATCAAGCCCATTAACAACTTGTAACCAACCTTCCATAAACAAACATCCATCATTTAATGAATGGCCAAAATCCATCCACCCCACTTTTGGGAGCATTGTTCTCCCAAAATTGTTCCCTGCTATCTAGGGGGCATCATTTTCTTTTAGGGGCCTCCCAAAAATTGGGATACTGGCCATTCTTTAAAAAAAAATCTAGCTGTATTGTTTGTTGTCCACTCTCTGTGTCTTGTGAAAGAGCAAAAATCAAATGAAGTCCTGGCTGCATCAGTCTCTGATGGTGGATGATCTGGAGAGCAGTTTTAAAATTGCCTGGGATCCAGGTTGGGTTTTTTTGTTTCTTTTTTTATTTGTTTGTTTGTTTGTTTGTTTGAGGAAGCCTCATAGTCTGAGGTAGGATCAAGTAGCATGCTTATCTCAGCATCTTCTCTCACTTAGGCCAGACCTGGCAGTCCTCTGCTATATTTGTGTTGGGGGCCTTGGACCAGTTCATGTATGCTGCCTGGTTGGTTGTTTTAGGGATCTAAGAAGTCTTAGGGGTCTGGGTTAATCAAGACTGCTGCTCTTCCTATGGGGTCACCCCCAATTTTATATAAATTAGATTTGTATGGATAAACAAACATTTTAATAACTACAATTAGAAAAATTTATAAATATGATTTTGGATTCTGTAGTAGATTATTATTGCACTATTTTGAAAGCTTGATTTTATTTTCACCTTAAAAAAGGTAAGATCATATTAATACAGTACCATAATAATAACTTAATTATAAATATCTAATGACAGTTACAGTAAAATATTTAATATTTGACAGACCAGTAGTGACAGTTTAATTGATTATACACAAGGCCTGAAAGGATCCATTCTACAAAAGTTTGTATCATTTCAAATAAACTCAGACTATATACAGAACTTGAAAATGTTAAAAAAAATTTCAAGACACCAGTAAAACTGCTTACTTTATCGTGATAAATAGCTATGTCACATCCTGTCATAACCTTAAAGGGTTGGTTGCTACAAAAAAATGTATCATTTTTATCCCCTTTATATTAGACTTGACACTTGAGAAGTAGCAAATCTATCTTTCAAGTGAAAACTATGATGGCAAAGATTTTCCATCATGAAACGAGTGTGATGTTGACACTGCTATTTCTTTTGAGAGAACGAACGCCATCTGTTTATTTGGATGCAGCAAATGTTAAGATGCTAAGAGAAAAGTCACAGAAGAAACTGACAAATGGCTGGACAGTGTCTTCTCAGCCAATTGTACAGATGGGATTTGAAATCAGTGGTATTGTTGCATGGAAGTATAAAGATGAAAGCTCAAGAATACAGAAGTTAAATAATTGCTTCTCTTTAAGAAAATATCAGCAACAATGATAATTGGACATTTATTTCAATCTCTTGGATACCATCAGAGGGACACAGAAGTATCTCAGATAGAGCATGGACTGCAGCTAGGTATGTCAATCATTCATTCTTGATCCATGACTTGTGATGGATGTCTGGGCTTGCCTTGTTTTTTCAGGCGTGTCACTAGATGTTTAGTTACCATTATTGGCATCCAGCTGTGAAACTTTATTTATTATTAAAATATTCAGTCAGAGAATTCTATGAGATTCTCATAAACTCGTGTCCATATAAAATTCACCTTACACATTACTGCTGTTTGACACTATATATGCCATCGTCTTCTTCCTATTTTCTATTTTTAAGTGTATCATTATTTTAATAAATATAAATTTCATTCATTTATAATAAGATAATTTTGTACATACACATATCAAAACAAGATAAAATTTATCAGAATTCTCACTTCATAAAAATTGCTTGATAATTTTAGTAGTAATATTCAAAATCCAAATTCAATACAGAAATTCTGGCTTTGTAATTCAGCTCAACTTCTCATGCATTCATAGAAGCTTGTTTTATCAGAAAGAGAAGGTCAACTGTAATATTGCTCTTTGCTTTATTAATTGAGCAAATGTGCATTTCATCCTATTCCTTGTCAGGAAGCACAGTCTCTGAGGAGTATCACCAATTAATGCCTAAAGGTGTATAGAATCTTAAAATACTTCTTTTTCAGAACCTTTGCCTACACTGATATCAAACTATCTATAGTAGGTGTTCTATTTTTTGATATTGTGTTAGATATTGTGGAAACCTTATGGTAATGGAGGTTATTGAAACAATGACTAACAAGGTTTCTTCCTTTTGTGTTCCCATTAGTTGAAATATTTCCACACCAATTCCTAACTATATTCACTTACATACAACTCATATGTTAGTATTTATTTATGATCTATTGTTTGCACTTTGATCTTCAAATAAATGTCATTTTTGCCCTCTGCTGTTAATGATAGTGTTGAACTATTTTAACTAGTTCTACAAACATGGATTATTAATCTCTCTACCAAAGGCACCCCCCAAACCAACTCATCAATAAGCTATTGGTATTATATGAGTTTTGATCTGTTTTCAGAAACTTTCCCTAAATCTTCTTCATTTGAAAATGTTGAGATTTCTGTTGATACATCTGTGGTGCATGGGAATATGGTTTTCATAAGAGATGAATAGAAAATTGGTGAAATCTAGAGGAAATACACCAAACAGAAAATGTTATCTACTATAGGTTATTTCTTAATGGTATGTGAAAATGTCAGACCTGATGTTTTCATGGATAAACTCAATTTTCCTTCTTCAGATATATTTTTATTCCCATCTGGTTTATTACCTATGCATTCTTCTGTTGAATATGTCACCAGGATACTGCAGTAGCAGACCCTTCCTGATTCTCTCTGTGACAATATTGAAGTAATCAATTAACCATGCTGATAATGCACTGATATGTATATCACACAGACTGAGTCTTTGAAACCATTTCACAAGAAAATAACATTTGTGTTCTCCTCAAACTACTGTTATTCAATGATATAAGGTATTCATATTCCTTCTGGGAAATACATTTTAGCATATTCCTTTTTGTAATATTTTCTTCAGTAATTAGTTTTGTACATCTGCTTATATATGATGATTTAGCTGCTAAATACTTTTTCCACAATATTTAACAGAGTATCAAGAAATTAGAGCACTTACCATCTATAGTTTGATATCACTGTAGACAAAGGTTCTTTAAAAGAAGATTTTAAAGATTCCATACAACTTTTGAGTAAACCTACTGATGGACACCAAAGAATAAAAGTATATTCAAACATGTTGTGGTATATAGACATGTTTATGTAAATATGTAGGTATATACTTGTGATTGATATCTATATGATTCATGGCAGTGTATTTTTATACACTGAGTAGTTGTGTAGTTGATATATGATAATGTCTTTAGATGGGTCAAAAAACCATTTGGGTGGGTGGTGTGTGTGTGTGTGTGTGTGTGTGTGTGTGTGTGTGAGTGTGTGTGTGTGTGTAATAAAGTAGCTGGCGTGGACATGACTCGCATGAGATACATGAGCTTCACCTTCACAAGAATCAGGTTCACTGCATTTCTGTTCTAAAAGTTTGTTTCCTGTGAAATTTTGTCTCCTAGAAACAACAAGGAAGTTATACCCATGAGACTTTACTAGTATGGCTACCAAAGTATGACCTAAACAGTGATAATATCAATAGACATGCTAACTCTGAGGGTGGTAAATCTCACATCATACCCAAGAACTACTGGCAATTAATGACTTCTAAAAGATAGAATTAGTCTGTGTCAGGGATGAACTTCCTAACTGACTAACTAATATAAAATGGTCAGCCCTGAAATCATACACAAGAAATAAAAATGAACTCAGGAGTGTTTGTGTGTGTGTGTGTGTGTGTGTGTGTGTGTGTGTGTGTGTGTGTGTGTACATCACCAAAAAGTAAAAAAGGCCATCAATTTAAGTAGTAGAGGAATATATGAGAGAAGCTGAAGAGAGTGGAGATAGAGATTCTGTTTTGTTGGTTTTTAAAACTAAATCACATATATATCTTTATTTCTTACTCTTTTGATCCAAATGCAACATTCCAAACATATGAGTCTGTGCCTGGAAAAATTATACAAATTATGTTAGTGCAATTTTGGGAGGAACAAATCTCAGCATACACTTGGGGCAGACAGAGTTCACATGCTAGGATTTTAATCAGCAGAAATGCCTGTGTGTTAGTTAAGGTTTCTATTACTATGATTAAAGATGAGCAGAAGCAACTTGGAGAGGAAGATTTCATCTTACAATTCTCTGGTCACACTCCATTATGAGAGGATGTCAAGGCAGGAATCCAACACAGGAATCTGAAAGCAGTTACTGAAGCAGAAGCCATGAAGGAGTGATGCTTACTGGTTTGCTTGCCCCTGAATTGCTCAATTAGTTTTCTTTTTTTTAAATTGAATATTTTATTTATTTGAATTTCAGATGTCATCCCATTTTTTTATTTTCTTTCCCTAGAACCCCCTATCCCATCCCTCCTCTTCCTTTTTGGCTTTTATACCATTTGAATTACACATAAGTATTCAGGTCAGCTCTAGGTTGAGGGACTAGCAATATAATAGATGCAAATAGTCAAGGAAGCAAGACAATAAACACAAATAATCCATTTATTAAAACATATTTGCAGTGTTAAATGCCGAAGGCCCAGGAGAGGTTATCATATCATTTCTTAGACTTAACTTGACATTAAAATATATTTTCCTGATCATCAATATTACAGATCAGTCAGATCCTTGCAAAATCTAAAATTCAGAAAGTAAAACCTATGAAGAACATATTATCTCATGTGAATATAATAAAACGTCATGTTAACATAATAAAACAATTTAACATTTGTCATGTGTTCTTCAATTTGGTTTTCAGGTAGTTTGTTAAAAATGTTTTGTATCTATGTTTACTAAAGAAATGTGTAGATAATATTATTGCTCCATTATGCCCTTATCTGGTTTGGATTTCAGCATTATATTGGCTTCATCAAAAGCATTTTAATAGATTATTTTATTTAGTAACATGCCAAATGTTGTCCTCCTTCCCAGTGTCCTCTCTGCAAACCCTCCATCCCATCCCTTCTCCACTTTTCCTCTAAGAGAATACACCCTGACCCACCTCACTCCTCTAGCACTCCGTTTCTGGAGCAACAAGTCTCCATAGGACCAAGTACCTCCCCTCCCATTGATGCTAAATAAGGCAGTCCTCTGCCAGAAATGTACTGGGGACCATGGACTCATCCATGTATACATTTTGGTTGGTGGTTTAGTTCCTGGGAGCTCTGAGGTATCTGATTAGTTGATATTGTTGTTCTTCCTATGTGGTTTCATTCTCCTTCAGTCCTTCCCTAACTCTTCCATTGGGGTTCCAGGGCTCAGTACAATGGTTGGTTATGAGTATCTGTATCTGTCTCAGGCAGGTGCTGGCAAAGTCTCTCATACAAGGCTCCTGTCTCTAAACACTTCTTGGCATCAGCAATAGTATAAGTGGTTGGTGTCTGTGTTTGGGATGGATCCCAAGGTGTGGCAGTCTCTGAATGGCCTTCTCTCAGTCTCTGCTCTATTTTTTTGTCCCTGCATTTCTTTTAGACAGGAACAATCCTGTGTTAAAAAAATTGCAGTGGGAGATAGGGCCCTTCCCCCAATTGGGGGCAATGCTTATCTAATGGAGGTGGTCTCTTTAGTTTCTACCACCCCTCTGTTGGGTATTTCAGCTAATGTTATTTCCATTGGTTTCTGGGAGCCTCTTGCATCCCTGGCATCTGGGACTGGTTCCCCTGTCCCCGCCACCCACAGCTACATATTTCTACTTATTCTTCTGGCCTTCTGGTCATCTGGACTTCTCTCCTTTTTCTTCCCATACCCAAACCTGCCCTCCCATTTTTGCTCCACAAGCCCTCTCCCACTAAGGACCCTCCCTCTCTCTACCTCCCATCATTATTTTGTTCCTCCTTCTAAGTGAGATTGAAACATCCACACTTTGACATTATTTTTTGTTAAGCTTCATATGGTCTGTGAGTTGTATTCTGGGTATTCTGAATTTTGGGGCTAATATCCACTTATCAGTTAGTACATACCATATATGTCCTTTTGGGGCTGGCTTACCTCACCTCAGGATGATATTTTCTAGTTCCATCCATTTTCCTGCAAAATTTGTGAAGTTGTAGTTTTTAATAGCTGAGTAGTATTTTATTGTGTAAATGTACCATATTTTAGTATCCATTCTTCCATTGAGAGACATCTGGGTTGTTTCCAGCTTTTGGCTATTATAAATAATGTTGTTTTGAATATAATGGAGCAACACATGAGATTACAAGCTGCTACAATCATTTTGGAAATCAATTTGTCAGTTCCTCAAAAAATTAGAACTAGTTCTACCTGAAAACCCAGCAATACCACTACTGGGCATATACCCAAAAGACGCTCCAACATATAACAAGGACACATGCTCCACTATGTTCAAAAGCATTTTTTAGTCTTTTTTTTCTTTGTACTTTATCAAATAGATTAAAAATCATTGATACAAGTTTTTCTTTAAAGAATTAGTAGAACTCACCCCTTTTGCCAGTTGGGCCAGTACTGTTTCAGTTATAAAATATTTTAATCTTGTTTCTTCACATAGGTATGTTTATATTCTATTCTTACTTGATTTAATTTTGGTAGACCATATGTGTTGAGAAATCGATCATTTCTCTTAGATTTCTCAAGTTAGAACAATGTATGATTCTAAGGCATGTTATCATTATATTCTGAATTTATGGATATTTGTTATAATTTCTTTTTATCATGAAATATATTAATGTGTATCTTATATTTTTAAAGTAGCTTATTTAGAGGATTGTTAATCATATATTCTTCTATAGGCTTTAGTAGAAGATGAAATACATAAAGGAATTGTGTTGACATATGTGTTGTTCAATTTTCATGAGTTTGTGAGCATTCTGTACTGTGTATTGTTGCTGATTATTAACTACACTTGATTATAAACATGTCAGATGCAAGAAGTTATTTCATTTTCGTCTATAGTTAAGACTGACTTTGTGTCTTTAGTATATGAGTAATTTTAGATAAAGTTCTATGAGCTGCTGAAAATGCATTCCGTAATGTTTGAATGGAATGATCTGTAAGTGTTAGCTCCATTTGATTTTTGTGTATTTAGTGTTTTGATTATTATGTGACGTGGAAATTTCATTTCTGATCTAGTCTATTTGGAGTTCTATAGGCTTCTTATATGTTCATAGGCATTTCTTTTTTTAGGTTAGGGAAGTTTTCTTCTATAATTTTGTTGAAGATATTTACTGGCCCTGTAACTTGGGAATCTTCACTTTCATCTATACCTATTATCCTTATGTTTGGTCTTCTCATTGTGTCCTGGATTTCCTGGATGTTTTGGGTTAGGAGTTTTTTTGCATTTTGTACTTTCTTTGACAGTTGTGTCAATGTTGTCTATGGTTCTTTTGCACCTGAGATTCTCTTTTCTGTCTCCTGTATTCTGTTGGTGATGCTTGCATACATGTCTCTTGATCTTTTTCCTAGGTTTCTATCTCCTAGGTACTTTCTCTTTGTGATTTCTTTGTTGTTTCTCCTTCCATATTTATGTCCTGAGTCATTTTGTTCGATTCCTTCAACTGTTTTGTTGTGTTTTCTTGTAATTCCTTAAAGAATTTTTGTGTTTCCTCTTTAAGAGCTTCTACCTGTTTAGACGTGTTCTCCTGTATTTCTTTGAGGGAATTATTTATGTCCTTCTTAAAGTCTTCTATCATCATCATGAGAAGTGATTTTAAATCTGAATCTTGCTTTTCTGGTGTCATTGGGTATGCTACCTTCACTCACTATCTCTGACTGGACCCTGTGTGTCTTGTTATCTTGATTGTATCAGAATTCCTCTGAGTCCAGCTGTCTTGGTGATCCTGTGATCCTGAGATCCTGGTTGTGATAGCTTTTGGGAGTCAGGCTGCTTTTGGGCTCCTAAAATCCTGGTATGCCTAAACTCCTGAGATCCTGTGATCCTAATATCCTATGTTCCTATGTGTTAGAGCTCCTGGGAGTCCAGTGTCCTTTGGGTTTTGGGGGGTTGGGTGCAGAGCTGAAGCCTTAGGGCTGCTCCAAGTACAGGCACAGACTCTCAATTTGATTTTTGATGTAGTATTTTTAAAATGAAATTGTGTGCATTGGTGTGCATTGTTCATGTGTTTAAAATGATAACATCTACTTTATGGGTTGTTCTAGTAATACTTATGAAATGACCTTCATCATTTCTCAGTTATCTTGATCTGAAGTTTATTTATTTAGTTTTTTACATTTAAACAGTGACATTTTCTTGGAATATCACTTTCAATCATGTCACCCTAAGTTTTTGTCTGTCATTGGGGAGATGGTGTTATTTACAAATGCATTGATCTTATTTACTAATGCAACAAGCTAATCTGTTTCTTCTTATGGGGTAATTGAGACCATTAATATTCAGACTCACTATTGAAAGCTGGATATTGATTCCTGTCATTATATTGATTTTGTCCTGCTTTGTGTTTTCCTTTCCTCACTTCTGTAACTGCTGTCCTAGCATGCTTTATATTTTCCTGTTCTATTTCCTCACTTGTATAACTACTGTCTTAGCATGTTCTACTTTTCCTGTACTACTTCCTTATTGTGTAACTTCTGTACTAGCATGCTTTATTATTCCTAAACTATTTCCTCACTTCTGTAACTGCTATTGTAGCATGCTTTCTTCCTTTTAATGTTATAGATGAAAATGTCAAAAATATCATTCACCTGGATCAAGTTAACTTGACTCCTGAGATGCAGAGTCAGTACAATTTGTGATAATCATTAAATGTAATATATCACAGAAATATATTCAAAGTCAGAAATCACATAATGGTTTCAATATATGTAGAAAAAATTTTGACAAAATCTATGTTCCATTCTTGTTGAAAATTATGAATAACACAGAAATGTGTGAGTATATGTCAATAAACTAAATGCTACCTATGATAAATATTCAGGCAATATTATATTAAATAGAGAAAAATCCAATATAATTCTACTAAAAAGAAGATTAAGAAATTGGTGTCCCATTTCTGTTTTGTTATTCAATTCTCTGCTTGAAATCTAGGCTAGAGCAACAAGACATGTGAAAGAAATAAAGATAATACAAATTAAAAATGAAAAAAATGCAATGTTAATAGTTGATAAATTGATTCTGCATGCTAGAGACAATAAGTGCTCAGTAGAAAATTTTAGAAGTAATAAATGCTTTTACAAAGTGACAGAATACAATCTTACACCCAAAAATCAATCCCTTTTAGATACACAAATAACAAACATGCAGAGAAAGAAATCATGAAAACTGCCTTGGGGGAAAAAAACTTTGACTAGGGTTTGCAACCCCATAGGAAGAACAACAATATCAACTAACTAGAGCCCCCAAAGACTTGGAGATTTAGGGGGCTAAACCACAAACCAATGAGTACACATGAAGGCACCAATGGCATCAGCTGCATATGTAGAAGAGGATGGCCATGTCCAGCATCAATGGGAGGGGAGGTCCTTGATCCTGTGAAGGCTCTATTCCCCAGTGTAGTGGAATGCAAGAGCAGTGAGGTGGGAGTGAGTGTGTGGGTAAGGGAGCACCCTCATAGTAGCAGGTGCAGGAGAGACAGGATAGGTGGTTTGCAAAGTGGAAACCTGGAAAGGGGATAACATTTGAAATGTAAAGAATTAAAATATCAAATAAAATATAGAAAAAATTTAATCAAGATGTGAAACACCTCTACCATAAAACCCTGTAAACAATAAAGACAAATATGAAATAAAATATTAGATATAGAAAGATACTTCGTGACCAACAATTGGTAGAATTAGTGTTGTGAAAATTACTACTGTACTATTAAATGCAATTCACAAATTCATGCACTACTTATTAAAAGCTCAAAGACACTCACATAAATAGATAATATTTATTTTAAAAAATGCCAAGAAAAGAAATTAAAGAAAAAAATAATCTCTTCAAAAGCAGTACTATGAAAACTGGATATCCACAATTATAGTGAAATCAGATTTCACACTATAACCCTGTGTAAATTCAGTACTAAACAGCTTAAAGTCCTTAATATAAATTTGCAACTCTCAAATCAGTAAGCAAAAAGAAAGAAAGACAATTCAAGATAGAGACACAGGCAAAAATGTTCTTTTTTTATTTTTTTAATTGGGTATTATATTTACATTTTAGATTTTATCCCCTTACCCCACTTCCCACCATCACCCAGAAACCTATTCCACCCCCCCTCCTCATGCTTCTATGAGGCTGTGCCCCCACCTACCCCTGCTCCCATTCCCCCCTCCCCACCCTCACATTCCCCCCCCCCCCCACTCTGTGTTCATCCTTCATGGGACCAAGAATCTCCTCTGCCACCTATGCCAGAAAAGGCCATTTTTTCCTACATATACAGCTGGAGTCATGGATCCCTCCCTATGTGCTCCCAGGCTGGTGGTTTAGACCCTGGGGAGCTCTGGTTGATTGTTGCTCTCCTCATGGGGTCACAAACCCTTTCAGCTCCTTCAGTCTTTGGACATAGAAAATAATGCCAACAGTTGACAAATAAGGTCTCATAAATTAAAAATCTTCTTCATTGCAGATTTATTGAATGAAAAAATAACCCAAACAATAGCAGAAAGGTCTCTGCTATCTACACTTCTGGCAGAGGATTAATAAGTAGAATATGCAAAGAAATAAAAATTTAAATAACAATGCATAAATTCACCCAGTAATAAATTGGGATAATCAAGTGAATATAGAATTTTTAAAAGATGAAGTACAGATAACTAGCAAATATGAAAAAATGTTAAACCTAACCTATCAAGGAAAAAGCAAATTAAAACTGCCTTGAAAATGTATCTCAATCAGCTTGGAAGTCTTTAAGAGGATTTGTGGCCCCTTAGTAAGAGAGACTATCCCAACCACCCAGAGCTCCCAGGGTCTAAATAGCTATCCTGGGAACACACATGGAGGAACCTATGGCTTCAGCTGTGTATGTAGTAGAGGATGGCCTTGACATTGGTGGGAGAGGTGCCATTGGTGGGAGAGAAGGTTCTTGGTCCTGTAAAAGCTGGATACACCAGAGTGGAAGAATTTGAGGGCAGAGATGGGGGAGTGGGTGGATTGGTAGGGGCACACCCTAATAGAAGCAGCAAGAAGGGGGATTGAATAAGAGGTTTCTGGGGGGGGGGTGGAGGATAGGGAAAGGGGATAACATCAGAAATGTAAATAGAATATCCAATAAAATAAGGAAAGGGAAGAAATCAAACTTTACCAGCACAAAAAAAAAAAAAAAAAAAAAAAAAAAAAAAAAAAGCTAGTATCCAGAATTTGCAAAGAACTGCAGAAATCAATACTATGGAAATAGAGTTACCAGTAGTCAACCAATAAAGGGGAACGTGAACAGAATAGACAGTTTAAAAGAAATAGAAGGGTCAGTAACTATTCTAAATGGTGTTCAATATTCTTACATATTACGGAAATGCAAATTAAAACTAGTCTGACATACCTCTTCATCTCGGTCAGAAAGGCTTTCATCAACAAATCCGACAACAGATATTGGAGAAGATGTGAAGAGAGAGGAATCCTTATTCACTGTTGGTGGAGGTGAAAATTAATACAGACATTAGGGGAACTATTTTGGAAATTTTTCAAAACAAATAAAAGTCAACCAATTAAAAGACAAATTTTTTTCACTTATAAGCATATATCCAGAGAATTCCATATCCTTTCATACAGACATATGTACTGCTGCATTTACTGCTGCTTTAAAAATTACTATAGCCAAGAATTGGGATCAACTTACTTTATTAAGAAAGTGTCAATATATAATAAAATGTGCTAATATTTTGTAGATATATAGATGATAGATAGGTTGATCGATTGATCAACCCATAGATAGATAGATAGATAGATAGATAGATAGATAGATAGATAGATAGAATTGTTATGGAAATGAGTAAACTTTGAATGTATAATATTAAGCAAAGTCACAATTTTGGAAAAAAGAAAAAGCTGCATTTTTCTTTGATGTGCAAAATCTAGCCAATACTATACGATAACAAATATACGAGTAGATATACTATAACATGAAGGAAACAGATCATGAAAGACTAAATATAAAAGGTTAAGGGAAAACTAAATTTAGGCAAAAGACAGTTTATAAAAGAAGATACAAAGATAATAGTTTTCTATTTCTAACCACTTCATGGACTGTTTGGGATGGGTGGTGTATAATTTCATAAAGTATATTTGATACTGCAAGTATAAAATGTAAAGTAACACTCCACAGTTTCCATTAATAATTCCTGTTTTAAATGTATAAATATTTATTGCACTAAGTAGATTTTGAATTTGATTACTATTTGTGTATGATAGGGGTTTTTGGCAAGTTTTAAAATAGATTTAAATAGTGTGTTTTTTAAAAGAAAATAAATACTACCAACTGTCATGCAGGACAAAAGGGATTTTTCAAACACTACTGGTGAAAATTTCACCAGTCTAGCTAATATGGGACTCAGTAAGAATGCTGCTTTACAAACTAAAAACAGTCTATTATACCACTCCTGAATGCATATCCAAAGAACTCTAAGTCAATATAGCACATAGAAATTCACCTTTGACTGTTACTGTACCAACAGTCATCAAAGCTGTGTTATATAATGAACTTACAGTGTCCAGCATCAGGGAAGCAATGAAGGAAATATTGTATATTCACACAGTAAATATTTTTAGTGGCAAAAATACAGTTATGTCAGGTAGAGGAAAATGGATAAAGCACATGGTAAAATAACAATATTAAGTAAAATAAGATAGGCTCAGAATCACAAACAACACATGCATTCTTTCATTTGTTGCACCTATTTGCTCTGTGTGTATGTATACTATGTATAACATAAAACTAAATACTATATTAAAATATAATATATCAAAATAGTTGTACATGACATAAAATATAAATAAAAGCATGAATTATACATGGAAGCTAACATGACTGTGGAAGAGTGAATTGTGGAAGACTGGGGTAACATGGGAGAAATAGTCTTGAAACTCATTGTATACTTGAATAAAAATGCTTTTATATATTTCAGTGCTATGGATATGTACTAAAACAATCTAAAAATAGCACATAAAATGGAAAAACCAGAGCTAGTATAATGCAGAGTTACAAGGGTCCATCAGTGCATAGTCACTCATTTTAATAAGTGTGAGCCAGTGTTGCAATGGAGAGCCTACAGAGAGTTTTCATGTGGAGTGAGCCATGTCCTTCAGGAGAACTGAGATTCCTATCAAAATAAGATATATAGAAATAATCTCACCCAGTGACATCTGGAAGACTCATCCATCTCAGCCTTTACCTTGAGTGAAGAAGGATGAATGAACTCTTCTGAAAATAATCCAGCAAATCATGCCTTGTAAGAGTGTAGAGCACATATCCATGGTGTTTGCATGTTAAACAGATTGTAAAACAAAAGACAATCAAAATAAATACTTAGTGTAAACTTTTTCCAAGTTAGAATTTCCATGTGTGACTAATTGAGGACAACTAACATGCATAACTTCTTAAACCATTCTTCAAAATCTTACAACAGAAAACATGTAGAATAGAGTAATTCACTTCAATATACAAGATATAAAGACAATTGTGGCACCCAGCAGGAACTATAAAGTTAGCCTTTAAAAAGTAAGCAAATTCTGAAGTGATGAGATAAAGGATAAAATATATGCTTGTTATACTTTAAGCGTGAGAGAGAATATATAAACCTTATCAGTGAGCAATAGTTTGAGATGTCTCAAAAAAATGTACAGTCACAAAAAAATGCATCAGAAAAAGAACAGGCAAGAATTAATATCTTCCAAATAAATTTGTTTTTAAAAATATCTCTGGATTTTCTGAATCCTGACTTACAGCAAGAAGAGCTGTCCAGCTCAGTGCTTAAGGGATGGATGATGCCTTCATTAATGATATGATGGGAAAAGAGAAAAGATTTCTTAAACCTTGTTTGAGTATTAAGTTTTTTTCTTCTACTTTCATTTCTATTGTATTGGGCTTAAGGTATCAACATGGCATCATGGTCTAGAGAAAGGCCATATTAAAGAATTATATTAGTCTGCATGAAATGATATGCTAAAAGAAGGAAGCAGGGTAAAAAAAAAAACAATAGAGAGAAAAGGAGGCAAAAAACAAAACCAAAAGCAAACAAATGAAAAACCAAAAACCACCGTAGGTCAAGTGTGTTTAAACAACAGAACTTGATACTTGATGTCTCAGTTCTTGGGGGTTGAATTTGGAAAGGTTCTTTTCCATCCAGAGCGAAAGGCAAAATACTGCCATAGCAATTACATAGAAAGAAGAGTCTTACTGGGAGATTGAGCACAGGAGGTAGAGATATGCTGATGCCAGTGCACCAGTCCAATTGGTACTTTATGTGAAATTCTTAGACAATCTACAGTTCTTTTTTGCTACTTCCAAGACTAATTATCTAGAAGGAAATAAAACTATTGGATGTGTGTGTTGTAATGTGTCCCTGCTTAAAATTGTTATTACCTGGCATTATAGTTTATAATGCACTGACCCTGAAACCAGATTCACATAAACAAATTTTACCTCATTGCATTTTAATTGACCAGAAGAATCATTAATGAAAACACTAAGCTATTTCTTGTTCAAAATTTTTGGCTATTCCTGGAAGACAATTGGAAATTATCAGATCTGATAGTGAAACCACTTTGTAATGGTCACTCATAAACCATGCATTTTGACATGTTTTATAGATTATGTTTTCAAGATCAGCAGAACTTTTTGAGAGAGTCTAATAAAGCCACAATTTATTCCTGTCAATCTATGTTAGTCTAGCCTGATATTGATACTAACTCTAACCGTATCACTAGCTGAATCAATCCCCCATACTAATTTCCAGATATGTTATTTTGCTCTCGTGTTTCCTTTCGCCCAGAGAAACAGAACTACCTATAGAAATGTATGTATACATATATGCATATATATGCATTTTTACATATTGAATTTCCCAATTTTCAACATATGAAGCATTTCTTTTTAAAGAGGCTACTCTGATATGAATAATTCCTTACATGAAAAATTACAATACAATACATTAAAGAAAAATGTGGGAAACCTAGTTAGTTATTAAGGGTAGCATTTTTCAACATATTCTAAGAGGACTTTATATAATTTCAAATGACTAATTTTCAATATAGCTAAAATTCACAACTGCAATCTCTAGTTGTATGTCTACTATAGCAAGCCAGAGTATGTATTGAACATTCTAATGATTGTTCTAAGAACTAAAACTTGGAAGTGAAAAATTGGCCCTCTATTATAACCAAGACTTCTTTGAAAGTATGGGAAATGTTTAATATTGTGTTTTATGCAAATTTATTGACATTTGTGAATGGGAATTTTTCTTCTCAATAACATCTGAGACTTTGGCTGTTGCACTGAGGCATATGTGTAATTATTTTCCTAGTGGTTAATTAGAAGTCAAAGCCTGCAGGGCAGTGGTGGTGCAAGCCTTTAATCCCAGCACTTGGAAGGCAGGGGCAGGTGGATTTCTGAGTTCGAGGCCAGCCTGGTCTACATAGTGAGTTCCAGGACAGTCAGGGCTACACAGAGAATCTCTGTCTCAAAAAAACCGAACCAAACCAAAACAAACCAAAACAAAACAACAACAACAACAAAAAGTCAAAGCCTGACTGCAGGAACTGACAATAGATCATGAGTTGGCAGATTATGGCTTATAATAGTGATCAACTGGGCACTAGGAAAACTTCTAACACATGATGATCACAAAGTGTCAGCAACGCCAGAGCATAGGGAGAGATGAGGCAAACCCAGCCACCTGATTAAACAAACTTGACCCAACTGTTATTGAAAGAGTAACAACTAATATGTCAAGGAAATTGCTTCATGTAACCAGAAAGTGCTGGGCTACTATACTCATCTTCCTTGCTAGAACCAGTAACTATGTGGACCCCTTATTGCCACACTGAGTAAAAGAACAGTTTAGAAAGTTCAATAGAAACACAAACTTTTCTATTCAACAGAAAGACTAAGCAGATTTATTTTTGAAACTTACTCCTTTCAGCATTTTGTCTTTTCCCATAGTTCACACACTGTAATGAATAGAGCATCCTTGCTACATGGTCACACAGTTTTCTTAACAGTTTCACAGTTTAACTTTTATGGCCGAAGAAACTATTGTGTATGCCTAGGCAGCAAAGCCTTTGAAAGCATTGATTGACTTGCTCATTTTACAGCATATTATCTGGGATAAATATCCCCACCCTTGCCTCAAGAATCACAAATGTCCTCTTTTCTTTGATATATTTTTCTTGAACAGTGTTTGTTTTAATAATTTGCATTGGTGTAGACAGTCTGCTTTAGAATTGATCTTGATTCAATAATCTTTCTATGTAAAAGAATGCAGTGACTTCTTGTATGTTTCTTTTTTAAAGGTATCCTTTAAAACTTAAAGCAGTCTACTAACTTTCCAGGACATTGTCTATAGGATAAATATACCATGAGGTAGAAGTTTGCATAATTCATTATTCATTTATAAGTGTCACTGTGCTACTGGTAATTAATTTCTCTTACATACATTTGGAAAAATAAACTAATAAAGTCATATCTAATGAGTGTTTCAGTTCACAGAAAAAGATTATGTTGGTAATGCCATGCAAATCCCTAAGCTTTGAAAGGTAGCTATCATGAACACTGCATATTTGAATCACCAAATTATCCAGGTTATGATACAAAGTTGTGTGTATCAACCATAAAACGATAAGCCAGCCTTCCTCTTACTGGAGCTGAAGTTTTAGAAAACATTTCAAAGCAGACAGTCACTGTGCTTGGGTGAAGTAACAATGGACAACATGTAGGAAAATGTTCTTAGAATTTTACAAGCTCATGGGAAGTAGGTTATGTAGTCAATGATATTTATTATGTGCATATTTTGTGGTAATCACAATTTTCAACATTTTATGTTAGTAACTTGTTTAAATTTCACCAGAGCCGTGTAACATGAGGACCACTTTATTGCCAGCCTTTAGTCAGGAAAAAAAAGTATTCAGATTATTGTTATAGTTTACTCACGTTAGTGAGTGATGGAACATAGCTGTGACCTGGCTGGCCTGATGCCTGAGCTCTGTTTCTGTACAACTACTTCCCCTGCAGTGGTCCTTTATAATACATTGTTTAGAATGCCTAGGCCAGCACATCTATTAGTAGGGTTTCTCTTGAGTATAAAAAGGGGAGCTTTCCCTGATGAAATGTGTCAGGCAAAGCAATAGTTAATAGTTTGTTATTCCTTTTGTACATTTTAATCCTCCATTAATGATGCCAGGTATAAGCAGAGGAAAACACCAAAAATTAAAATAGATCTGTTGATGCTCATATAGGATGAGTGCTGTTGTGGTGGTAATGCTGAACAAAACATTCTGAGCAGAAGTTAACAAAATCTGTGGTGCTACTATGTATACTAATATTTTGTCAGAGAAAGAAATCACCATCCAGGGAATAATGGAGCCTTAACTATGATGTCTGTGAAGGGACATGACCACTTTGAGTAGGTATAAGTTGTAATTCAAGGTGAAAATGATTCCATAAGCCTGAACACTACATGTCTAATTAGTGGTCATAATCATGAGTTTCTCAAGCCTTGTTATGATACAAATTTTCTTTGAATATTTATTGATTTGCTAAATTGTGTATGTGTATGTGTGTGTGCCAAGTGTGCCTGTGCATATTTGAATGTTGGCACATACACAACATGCATGACTCCTGTAGAGGACCAAGGATAACTACCATGAGTTTGTTCTCTCTTGCAATCTTGTGTGATCCAAAGATGAAACTCAGGGCTTTTCTGAGGACCTAAGAACCAGAAGTTTTCTTTTTTCTATTTTCATGCCCTAAGCCAGAATAGGCATTTTAATATACCATGGGACATGACAGCTTTCCAAAAGATTTTGTTGGACTACAGGTGCATATCCCATCAATATATTGATGCTTTTGAAATGATACTATACCACAGATGTAAGCCATTGGAGTTATGAAAACACTTTGAAAGGAGAATTGCACAAAAGTCAGTGGAAGGCATGGAAATCAAGAGGAAGGTATATAACAAAAGTAGAAAGATACATTCAGTTCTCAGAGTATCAGGGTGGAATTGATTTCTAAATGGGAAATGTATTGCTTTCAATGTCTTTGGTAAGGAAGATTTTTACTTAGTTATTGGTCCTACTTTTTTTTCTACTAAAAAATTCACATTGTCTAAATCTTTTATGTATTAGGAAATTCCTACTTGTCTGTAGCATCCACTTATATGTGTTTTATACAATTAGAGAGGGTATGAATTTGTTCAAAATGTATTTTAAATGTAACCAAAATATCTCTCTCTATCCCTCTTGGCAACTCCTTCTCTCCCTCTCCTCTCTCTAAAGGGTCTGTTTTGCATAAGCAATCACACGTTTTCAAGTAAGCAATGATCATACTTGCTTGAAGGTGTCTCTCCCAGAGGCACCAAATCTATATTACCAGACTGGAGAGTAAGCAGTCAGTTCACCCCAGATGACTTACAGCTGCCAAGGGAGCTGGGAGGTGAAGGTGTTTGTAAACAGTTTTATCTCTGTGAACTCCTAAAGCTTTAAATAGAAGCTCAGGGTCTGTAACTTCTAATTCTGTAACAGAATTGATTAGTCCTCACTCTGAGTGCTCCACATTAGTATCTCCACAGCAGTTTCACTCAGCATCTGACTTGCTATTAGTCAGGCTGTCATGGGACCCGCAAGTTCCAGAGACTAATTGCAAAAGAACATTTAATACATGACCTACCTTGAATTAATTCAGCTGAGTATGTCAGTTTTATTAGTACAACTTAGCAAACTGATTCTCAGACTTGAAAACTATGTTCAGCCTCAAATGCTTAAAACTGAGGAAAGAAAAAAATGTTCAGAATTTCTTGTTTCAGATGACATTTCTTAGGCAGCCTCTGACAAAAGAATTATAAGTATGACACAGGGGAAGGTCTGGACCCAAAAACATGGAAAAGAAGCATGCAGAGCTGACTGGGTGGTACAGCGGTCTCTCTATGCATTTTCAATTTTTGCAAAAGTCCAAAAAAATTAGACCATTTCTCTCATTTACCAAGGCTTGACACTTTCATCCAGACCAATTCCCTCTAGAATCTCACCGCCCTTCTCTCTCTTTCCATGTCCAATCCATCAAGAATTTCTCCCAGCTCTGCTTTCTGTGCATCCAGAATCCAAATATTTTTCATCATTCTCACTCAAAGTACTCTCAGCAGCCTGCTTGAAATCCAGTGTGCATCCTGCCAACACTTCAAGAACCACTTCACCATCTTATTTTAGAATTTGTGACCTTTTAGAGTGCTCAAAAATTTACATTTTATCACAATTAGTTTTATTCTCAATCTAACTGCTAGACTGTATATTCCAGAAACATAGTGATTATTTATTTATTTATTTATTTATTTATTTATTACATTCCAGATTTTATTCCCCCCATACACATGTCCACACTCTGACTGTTCCACATCTCGTACCTCCAACCCAGACCCCTGTCTCCATGAGGATATCCCCACCCATTATCCCCCACCCCACCTGATCTCTAAACTCCCTGGAGCCTCCAGTCTGTTGAGGTTTATGTGCATTGTCTCTGATTGAATACAGACCCAGCATTTCTCTGATATATATGTGTTGGGGACCTCATATCAGCTCGTGTATATTGTCTTTTTGTTTGTCCAATGTTTGAGAGATCTCAGATTAATTGAGACTGCTGATCCTCCTACAGTGTTGCCCTCCTTCTCAACTTCTTCCATTCAGCCTTTCCCTAATTGAACCACTGGAGTCAGCAACTTCTGTCCATTGGTTAGGTGCAAATATCTACATCTGACTCTTTCAGCTGCTTCTTGGGTATTCTGGAGGAGACTCATAATAGGTCCCTTTTTGAGAGCACTCCATAGCCTCAGTAATAGTGTCAGGCCTCAGGACCTTCCCTTGAGCTGGATCTCACTTTGGGCCTGTCCCTGGACCTTCTTTTCCTCAGCCTGATCTCCATTTCCATCCCTGTAGTTCTTTCAGACAGGAACAATTATTAGTCAGAGTTTTGACTGTGGGATGGCAACCCCCTCCCTCACTTGATGCCCTGTCTTCCTGCTGGAGGTGGGCTCTGTAAGTTCCCTCTTCCCACTGTCAGTCAGCTCATTTAAGTTCCTTCCCTTTGAGTTCTGAGTGTCTGTCACCTCTTAGGTTGTTGGTGCATTCTGGAAGGTCCCCTGTACCTCCAACATCCCTAGGTTGCCTGTTTCCATTCTTTCTGCTGGCCCTCAGGGCTTCAGTCATTTTCCCTCACCCAATACCAGATCAAGTTCCCCTCCCCTGTCCACTTTCCCTCCCAGGTTTCTCCATACCTCCCCACTTGTGATTGTTTTCTTCTCCCTCCCCAGTGGGACTTAAGTGTTCCCACTTGGCCCCTTCAGCTTGTTGACCTTTTTGAATTCTGTGGGTTGTATCTTGGGTATTCTGTATGCACTCACTAATAAGTGGATATTAACCCCCCCCAAAAAAAAGAAGAAGAAGAAGAAGAAGAAGATAGTGATTTTTATCTTTCCCAACCTTGCATATACTACAGAAGTCTAGCATGCTCTTACAAGTAGCTAGTGCTGCCTGACACACAGGGGAATAGAATAAAATAAATTTAATAGATATTAAAAATTACTAGCTTGGGCTTAGTTCTAGATCAAAGGAAGTATTCCTTATTCTTAAGTATTTGCCTACTGGACATCAGCTACAGCTATCTACCAGCCTCACCTTTGTTAATTTGAAACAATAGAAAGAATATTCATCTTCAGCCCAATTTCCCTTAATTGGATCTGCTTTATATTGTTGTTCTGAAGACTGAATTGTGCTTTTTAAAGGGTGACCATATTCTGTTCTACTGAGCTAGGACTCACAGACCCAGGGTATATCACAGAGCCAGTTACTAAATCTTCAGTCAGAGTAGTTTAAGAAGCACACCATCTGTGTTCTTTTGTGATTGGGTGGTCTCACTCAGGATGATATTTTCTAGTTTCATCCATTTGCTTAAGAGTTTCATGAAGTCATTGTTTTTAATAGCTGAGTAGTCCTGCGTTGTATAAATGTACCACATTTTCTGCATCCATTTCTCTGTTGAAGGACATCTGGGTTCTTTCCAGCTTCTGGCTACTATAAATAAGGATGGTATGAACATAGTGGAGCATATGTCCTTTTTATATGTTGGATCAATCATCTTTTGGGTGTACGACCAGGAATGGTATTGCTGGGTCCTCAGGTAATACTATGTCCAGTTTTCTGAGGAACTGCCAGACTGCTTTCCAGAGTGTTTATATCAGCTTGCAATCCTACCAAAAGTGGAGGAGTGTTCCTCTTTCTCTGCATCCTCACCAGGATTTGCTATTTCACGAGTTTTTGATCTTAGACATTCTGACTGGTGTGAAGTGAAAAATCAGGATTGTTTTGATTTACATTTCCCTGATGACTAAGGATGTTGAACATTTCTTTAGGTGCTTCTAGGCCATTTGATATTCCATGAAGGTTTATTCGATATAAGACCATGAAGGTTGAACACCAAGTGTGGGGGGGAATTCGAGGGTGGGGAGGTGGGAGTGGGGGTGTAGATGGGGGTACATCCTCATAGAAGCAGGAGGAGGGGGGAATGGGATAGGAGGTTCCTGGGTGGTGGGGGGAATGGGGTAAGGGAATAAAATCTGAAATGTAAATATGATATCCAATAAAAAATAAAAGAATTATTTGTTTAGCTCACGTATGCACTCACTGTTAAGTGAATATTAGCCCAAAGCCTTGCAATACCCAAGATACAACTCACAGACCACATGAAGCTCAAGAAGAAGAAAGACCAAAGTGTGGGTGCTTCAGTTCTTCTTAGAAGGAGTAAGAAAATACTCACAGGAGGAAATTTAGAGACAAAGTGTGGAGCAGAGACTGAAGGAGGGGCTGTCTGGAAACTGCCACACCTGGGGATCCATCCCATGTGCAGTCACCAAATGCAGACACTGTTGTGGATACCAGGAAATTCATGCTGACAGGAGCCAGATATAGCTGTCTCCTAAGAAGCTCTGCCAGAGCCTGACATATAGAGAGGTGGATGCTTGCAGCTACCATTAAACTGATCACTGGGTCCCCAATGAAGGTGTTAGAGAGAAGACTAAATGAGCTGAATGGTTTTGGGGCTCCATGGGGAAGCAATAATACCACCCAACCAGAGGTCCCAGAATCTAAACCACCAGCCTGGGAACACACATTGAGGGACCCAGGGTTCCAGCTGTATATGTAGTGGAGGATGGCCTTGTTGGGTATTGATGGGAGAGGGGTGAATTTGTCCTGTGAAAGCTGGATGCCCCAGAGTGGGGGAATTCAAGGGCAGGGTGGAGGAGTGAGAGGGTGGGTGGAGGTACATCCTCATAGAAGTAGGAGGAGAGGGGATGGGATAGGGATTTTGGGGGAGATGGGAAAAGTGTATAACATCTGAAATGAAAATAAATAAAATATCAAAAAAAAGAACAACAGAAAAAAAAAGTAGCACCATCTGGGTACCTCTTAATAGATGCTCCCAGAATACAGTTTTAGAGAGTATTCCCTGGAAATAGAGAACTTCACCACTACAACTCTGTCTTTGATTTGGAAGAATGTGTGCATTAGAAAACATGTTCAGGGAATTGGCTGTGGATAATGTACATGGTATTTCACAAGATGAAATAGGATATCACACCATAAAGACCACAACACTTGAACCAAATGAATGAATTTATTCAGCTAGCATTGTTCTGATCCTGCATAGAACCCAAGGCCAAACTGGCTTTCAGCTCCTTAAACCTCAATCTATAGTTTGACTACTCACTAGTACCCTCATCTGACATCAATACAATAGAAGCTAAACAGTTATTTCTAGTAAAAAAAAAATGCTCATTTATGATGTCTGCTATTTATTTTTAATTATTTGTCATGGAGTAGACTTTGTTCTTATACTGCTTCAATTTGATATCAATATTAAGGTATCTATTTCTTAGGTAATCTTCATAGTCTCATGGTCTAGCTGTGTATTTTCAACATTGGTTTTAACCTCTATAGTAAATTTTGGTGTCACACTATTCTTTGCACTAATTCATGCATATCTTTTATTTACAAGATAGGATTGAGTAAAAGAAGCTTGCTGGCAGAGAGGCAGCATCTCCACCTATGTGAATGGCACAGAGCAACACAATGACCTCACCTAGCTCATTTTACCTTTCCATGTTTCAAGATTCAGACTGGATAAATATTACTTAAAAAATTCTTTCTCATCAGCAATAAAATAGCCCACCTTAGGATACATGCCATTCACACTTGGAGTCTCTCTTTTAATCATATCTTTTGTGAAGATATACAATCACTGGACTAATAAGAACTTAGACTAGTGAAAGGAAATTTGTGTACTGAATACACTGAAATTTTAATGCACAATGTATCTTGCCTCAGGAAGAGTAAGTATTTCATATCCTTTTTCTATGATTTGAAGCAGTTCTAGAATATATCATTGTCTATTTTGTTGGCAGCATCTGTTCAGTTTACTAACTGTTCCTGTCAACAGATGATCCAGATTTCCATGTTATGATTTGAACAACTTCAGCCCAAGGCAAAATAAGAAATAAGTCATAAAGTATTTTCTTTAGCACACAGAGATTTTCCTCATGGTTATGGCCTCTCCTTGGGTTTGCGTCTTATCAAGACAAATCCATCAAGGCATGAGATTCACCTGCCAAAATGGTGATGGCTCTGTCACCTCTGATAGGAATGAATGGCATTCACAGTGATTTGAAGAGTTCAAGATCAAGCCTGTTTCCCCAATGCAATTTTAGTCATCAAACCAAAATAAGTTTGTTAGGGGAAATGTTGGTATTTCATTTTCAAATGCTCAGCCCTCTCTGGACATGATCTAGTGTGTTTTACTTTATTGGAGTGCCCAGGTACCATATGCACTCAGAGACCTTTGCCTACAGATATCATAAATGCACCAAAGCTTCTTAATTCTAACCTGAAAACCTAAAAGCAAAACATCCTACATCACTTCAAAGAGTTGAGTTGGTTAATTGCATAAAGCAAGAACTGAGGATTATGCCTACTTTCTATGGATTCTTGAACTTTGGACAGTCAAGAATAGCAATTTAAAAATCAATATGGATTTAGCCATGTTAACAAAATTAACCTTGCACTCCTGTTCACACCTTCTCTTTAATGAGCTTTTTAAAAAAATGTTGTACAAGACTGATCATTATAATTATTATGCTCTAATTAGTCTGATAAAGTGAATTGCTTTTGTTTTATAGGTTAGATGCTGCAGTGGACTTGCATACCTAATAAATTATGCACCTGGTATTCAGTTTCAGAACACACATAAATAATATTTTATTTTCTGACACAAATTTAATTTGAAGTTTCCCATTTATGGATTTCCTTCTAGTATCAACCACTTATGAAAACTCCCATCATTTTAATATCTTTCACTACTTTTCTGATATGTCAATGAAATAATTTTAAGCAGGAGAAAACCATTTTTTGCAGTGGGTGCCTGTGTGACTACAGGAGATCTTGTTCCTAGTATTAAAACTAGTATTTAGAGGACTACAATATTTGAATATATGATTAAGAGTTGTTACTGTTAAATTGATTCCAGAGTCCACAGAGCCATGGAATTAGTTGGTCCTGATTGATTTGGCCTTCAACATCTCCAATAATAATTTGTACACAAATTATAATTAAAATACAATTATGTTTTTACTTTCTGTTTCTCAGTTGCTTAGACACAAAACCAAAAAGTTACCACTGAATTTCTTTATCTTAAAAAAACATATTGCAGAATTTTCAAGACAACAGGTTAAGATTAAGACATGAAGCAGTATTAGCAGTGAACAATCTACCAACAGTCACAGAGCTTGCTGTGGAAATGGATCTTCTGCTGTGGAGTTCATGAGTTTGTAGTTAAAGAAAAAAGTTTTTCTTACTTATATCTCTGCTATAATTGGTTATTGATTAAAAAATAAATTTCCCTTTGCCATCATTGCATACAAACCTCAAGGAGCCAAAGGATTATTGCTGGAGAAAATTTAATTAAGCTAGAGACTGTTTTCATATGTTTAAAATATTTGATACAGTTAAGGGCTCAAGTCCCAGCCCCACCTATGCTAATGTTTACTGGGTGTCTATTATTACCATGAGCACGCCCTCCAAAACATACACACATACACACACATACACACATAAACACACACATAAACACACACACACACACACACAAACATCCAGCTGTCCAATTTTGAGAGCAGTGTCTGAGTTAGCATGAACCAAACCTCTTTTATTTTTATTTAGCACCATTTTACTTTTTTTGCATGATCATCACAGTTGTCTAAAGAAAGGTCTTTTCAAATCAGAACAAGATCTCTTATCTACAGCTGTAACTTACACAAAATAAGTTATCCTCAGTAGTTTTAATTCTCAGCTACATTACCCAAGAACCTTCTGAAAATTTTTGATCAACTGTGCTTGGAGAGGTGTTGGTAAATTACTGTAGGACAGAGAAGTTATTCAGGATCTGCAAGGATAGAGGACTAGAGTTTATGTTTACATGTTTGGAAAGAGGTTTATCATAAGGAATTAGATTTTGCTTTAGAAAGAGCTTGTGTAATTCCAGAAGGAAGCCTGTAGCTATTGACATGGGCAACAAGGGCCAGATGAACTCTGAACATGCTGTGCTTCAGAATAAGAGGGGATACTCTCAAGGTGCTCTTCAGACTTTCAATTGATGGGCAATGTATTTTAACTCAAATCTCTCCAAACTTCTAAGTACCACTCAAGTCACTTCCTATTTTGATACACAGAATCAACCTCACAAGTCAGTGCCTTGAATATGTGGCATGTTAGTGCATCTTCTTTAATCCTAACATGATAACAAAGACAATGACAATATCATGCTTGTGCCTAACAAGACACAGCCTTATCTATGCAAACCAGAAAAGCATCAAAGTCCTTGTCTAATGCTTAGACTTATTGGTAAGCCGAAACTTAAATATTCTACTAAAGTTAACAATGCTAAAAGACCATGGTATAAAGAAAACTCATGATCTAATGTAGGGAGGATAAAAGAACAAAACCATCAAAACTAAAAAATGACAAAATACCTCTTTAATAATAATGACAAAAGAGGACTTACAATTATCATTCCTGTGTCTGGTCACATATTATGTGGGAAGCAGATGAAGTCCTGAGTAGATGCTTATGATTGACATTAGCATGACCATTTCAAGAATCACAATGCTTCAGACCAATGGAAGTAACAAGACCTTCCCCAGAACAGGTTTAGAAGAGTGCCAAAATCTTACCCTGGTCCAAATGTAGATGTTGACAAATGTAGACATCTTTGGCTAAGAGCAGTGTGTGTAGAAAGTATCTACTATACCTTCCTTACTAGATGTTGATGTCATCTGCAGAAATAGTTAATTTAGACTTCCTCCTCCTGGATGACTGCAGCCTCATGTTGCTAAACTTAAGATAGCCCTCCAATTCTACATTTGTGCTTTGTATAACAAACACATTAAGTTCCCAGGCTGATGTTTGAGTTTCCATCAGAATGTACAGCCATAATCACCCCAGCTTTTCTATATGAATGCCTATTGTTTTTCATTCCTACAACCCCAGTCAGTTAATCCAAAACCTGTGTAGGTTGCTGTAATGACCAGTGCTGGTACTTACAAGTACTTACTTCTGTAGCATCTCTGAAGTTAGCAGGCGTCTTGGCGGGTACTTGTTTTTTCACTGGAGGTTGTAGGAAGAATCAGATGCACAAACTAAATTACTAGGGGTAACTCTATCTCCACTTGAAGTACAAAGACAAAAGAAATCTGCATGTGTGAATCTTAAAATAAAATCCTATTCTTCATTTCATTTAGGGTTCCAAGTTCACTGGACATGTTTCCTTTTGTGAGGTCAGACCTATAAATAGCAATGGTAGTTACCTAAGAATTGTAGCTCTCCCAAGAAAACTCTTAGCACTGTTAAACACAAATCTTTTTCATTCTTTCACAATGGTCAACTGTGTCTCTTGTGTCCAATATGCTCTATCAGTCTCATCTCCCAAAGTCTTTGAATCTCTTTCAATATATCCAAAGGAAAATGAACATTTGAAATTTGCTTATACTACATTAATCTTTGGTCTATGTGTCCATACTTCAGGCAGATGAACAAAAACAGATTTCTTTCACTTTAATGTGCTTTACAATATATGTGGAATTTCTGCTAAATTATTCTGAGTCAATAAAGTAGACAAAGCCTATTGACATTCTTTTAGTATTAACATACCCTTTATACACTTTCCCACATGTATCACAGATTTCTGTCTGTACAAATATAGAAACTTAAATAATTCTTTTGAAACACAGCATGCCTCTTCCTATACCAGCCTTCAAACACCCAGTTAAGTGTGTTATTATTATTTGGATGTAGTTATAGGTCAAGAAGTGAGGAAGAAGAGGATCCTGAGAATCAATATCTCCTCAGATGTAACTATTTAAAATTCCTCAAGTGATCTTTGGTTAATAATTTTATGTGACTGTGGACATCCTCCTTTTATTGACAGGTGACATTCTTAGAATTTGTAGTCACCCTAGCTTTACAAAGTTTTACTTTGCTCATGTGTTTATGTCCCTTCCTTGTCCAGTGACATTCATGAAGACAGAAGACCTTTTTATACTCATTTGATAAGATGTTTAAAAGTACTATATCTGGTTTTACACATCCTCGTTTGTGTGAGTGTTCAATTGAGATAATAGAATGATAAGAAATGTTGTTTCTATATTGCCAGACAAATCCATGTTCTGAAATAACTCCTTAATTAAATTTAAATATTTAGAATGTTTCAAAATTCTATTGGATTATTAAAATAATTCATCAATTCATCTCTATGATATTGTACCTCTATAACCATTCACGGCATCAAAATATATACTGGATAAAGTTTCCCTGACAACCAAAATCAATAAGAGCTGTATTTGTGTGCAAGAAAAGTGGGGAGACATAGAAAGGCAGACAAACAAAATGAGAACTCATAATGAATATTCTTCTATAATTATAAATGCAGTCATGTCTTAAAGAGTTGCTGTTGTCTTGGTGTCTCTTCACAGCAATAATATTCAAAGATAATTTCATTTAAAATCAGTTAATCTATTGTCTCTGAATTCTGTTTTAACATAATACTTTTAGAATAAATAAAGTGATTTATTATTCTTCCCTCCTCTTTAAAACAGAATTAAAACTGGTGCTATCTTCATAGAAGGAAAAGGGTGTAATCATGTCCAGCTCCTCTCAAGGAGCAGAGATGACATTTATTTTATTTTATAAGAAATGTAAACTTCCCTCTTTAAGCAGTCAATAAGCAGTGTACTAAAAATACTTATTTATCAAAATGTAAAAGGGCAGAATTCATGTATATACATTGGTGCATTAAGCTGACAGAACAGTGAGACATGCAAGTGAGAAGAATGTATTAGCATCCCAGGCAGAGGCAGAGAAGATGAATACTACAGGCCCTCCAGCCATTGTCCCAAATCAAACAGCAGCTGTACATTATCCACAGAGAGCTCTGGATAGGAGGTCTCACTCTGTGGCGGAGGTCTCAGTCTGAAATGATACATGGATGATCTCTAGCAACAAAGCTCCTGAATAGCAGTAGGTATGCTATATCTAGTCCTGAGTAATATTACTTTGCCTGTTGTATTGCCACTTTCCTAAACCAGCATTATATCTAACAGCATTCTGAATATGTATCTTTATACCAATAGATACAGAGTTTTATGCCTCATGAAGGCGTCTATATGTCTATCTCCTTCTCATTTATCTCCATCTCCAACCCTATTTCTATATCATCTTTATCTATATTTATATCTAGCTATAACTATCCAATCTATAATTTGTAACTATCTATAGATGATAGATAAACAGACAGATAAGTAGAAGACAGACAGATAGATAGATGATAGATAGATAGATAGATAGATAGATAGATAGATAGATAGATAATACATGGATACACAGATAAGTAGAAACATAGATGCATACATAGATAAAAAGGTAAGAGGCCATGGGGTTCATGGAAGGAGTTGGATGAAGGAGGGATGGGACAATTATATAAATGTAGTAGCCATATTTGTAATTCCCAAAAAGGGTTTTAAAGGATAAAAGATTCACTGTCCACTGTCACAGAAATATCACAGGAAACAGGTACTTCAGGAACATATCTGAAGCTTCACGGTTTTGACAGAATTATAAAAAAAAATTTAAAAGAACCAGGAACATGCCCCTGGTCTTTTAGGCTCCTCATCACTTTAAGGCCAATGGCAGGAATAAGATGACTTTCATGATAAATTAAAAAAAATAAGATGACAAATTATGTTCATAAAAATTCTCACAGAGTCATGAGTAAGGCAGATTGAACAGAAAGTGCTGGAATGAGATATCTGCCCATTTGTGCCCAGAGTCAATGCTGTTTGGTGTCAACTGTGCATCTTGAAATGTTTTTGTTCCTGTGGTGAACACCAGGCAGCCAAGAACAGAGCATTTTCAGTCTTGTGAAGGCTCTTGGAGAAGAGGTGGGTAATGATTGTTATGCAGATAAATGAGTACAATAAGTTTAGGTAATGAAGCCTGCATACATAACTCAAACGGTGTAATGAGCTAGAGAGACACTGGGGTTAATAAATGTGTAACATTTAAGGTGGTTACAGTATGAGACTGAAGACTGTAAGAACTAAATATGCTGAGGGATGATGGGGCAGCAGGGAAAGGCAGAGGAGGTGCAAAGGATCTGGAGAAAGATAATATTGGAGGATGTCCTGCCTCCTGCCCCTGTGATAAAATACCTGAAAGAAACAAGTAGTTAACAGGAACTGTTTGACTCCTGGTTTTAGATGTTTCAGTCCAGGATCAAGTGTCCTGAGGCAGTATGCCAAGTTAAGCACAACTTTAATAAAATTGCCCTTTTGCTCTACTAGAGGCGAAGAGAATGGCAACAATATCATCTACAGAATCATGCTCCTGAGCACCCACCTCTGTATCTACGCACATACTGGGCCCAACATCAACAGAAAAATGTAGGGGAATATTTCAAATCCAAACTACAGTAGCAACATGGATGTGAGGTTGAGGGTGTGGATTTTGGACATTTTAGGCCATTAAAAGAGCAAAGAGGATTGGATTCGGAGTTACTTCTTTGATCCCCAGTGGAGATGGCATTGAAGGCAAATAAATAATAAAACAGGAAGGAAACTTTTAGAGACACTGTTTGGGCAGTTCAGGTGAGGGGTACTTGGCACAGGATACTATTGGTTTTTATTGGCTGTGATCTTAGTAATGAAAAAGGAAAGTAGAAAAAAGAAAAGCCACAGGGCCAAAGCTCTATCACTCCTCATCTTGAGGTCATTGCTATGTGGTGCGTGATGAATACATTTTCCATTTTAAGTTGCCATGTGCTCACAGATTATAGTCACTTAGGTTGTTAGTGCACATGCCTCTTCTACAAATCCGTCCCCTCTTTTATGTAACTGAGCACATACATAGAACTTAGTCTGATCATTCCACAAATGTTAACTAAATTTAACTAAATTTCTGAATTTTATACACCCTCAACAATATCCCCATGCTTATTTCATTATGAATTACTGCAGTAATTTTTTAATATTATTTATAGGTTAGAGATACAAAACACTTAGATTTTCAAAAAAAAAACACTATTTAACATAAATTTGTTTTGAATTCCATATTAGCTACCCAAATGCGTTATAAATGTGCAATTAATTTGAAAAGTTTCCAAGTTTTGTCAGGTGGTTCTGAATGGGGCACTTCAATCACCCAAACTTGAATTATCCAAACACTTTGCAGCATCATAAAGTAGAGACAACACAGTTTGCCCTGTGCAAACTTTCACACTTAAACCATGAAAATTGATCACTCAGAGTCAAGCGTTGCACTTCACATACACACTCTGCATGAATAAAAGGAATCAGATTGGAGAGTCAAAAGCACTGTGGGTAATAGAGAAAAATTCAGTGCAAATTAACTGTGTGTCTCAATATTCCTCTAAAAAATTAATTCCAGCAAATATATAGTTGTTCTAGTTAGGGTAATTTTGCTGTAATGAAACATCATAACCAAAGAAAACTGGGGAGAAAAGAGTTTATCTGGCTTACACTTCCATATCACTGTGCATCATTGTAGGAACTCAAGCAGAGCAGGAACCAGAGGTAGAAGCTGATACAGAAGCCATGGGAGGTTGCTGCTTCCTGGCTTTCTCTCCATTGGCTTTCCCAGCCTACTTTCTTATAAAATCCAGGACCATTAGTACAGGCATGGTATCACTTGCAATAGGCTGGGACCTCCCTCATCAATTACTCATTTAGAAAATGCCTTAAAAGCCTGCCTACACCCTGCTTCTAAGGAGGCATTTTCATAATTATGATTCCCTCTTATCAGATGACTTTATCTTGTGTAAAGTTGACAGAAGACTATCCAACACTACAATCTTAAAAAGCTCAAAAAAATTAAAAACATCTTACCCCTAAAACAAATACATAATTTAATCATTAGGGATACTGTCCTCTAATGGCTTTCTATCTATTCTTCATCCATTTCTTCTCTTCTACTTCCTCCTCTGCTTTCTCCTCTAATTTATCCCTCCCTCTTCTTGTTTATTTTACATTTAAATAAGTGGAAAAAATTACATGCATCCTTTTTATTATTTTTCTTATAAAGTTGGACCAAGAGAATTTTGTTTTATTTCAACTATGAATATATAAGGATTTACAAAATGTTTCTTTGATTTGAATTGATTTTCTCTGTGTGTGTCTGGTGTGTGTTTGTATGTGTCTCTGGTGTGTGTCTATGTCTGCTGTGTGTGTCTCTGGTGTGTGTGTGTGTGTGTGTGTGTAATTTTATCTACTTGATATTTGCTAGGAAAATAGCAATGATTAGTATTATTCTGTACAGTTGAGCTACTTATAAGAGGATGGAGAAAGTAGGTTATGGTCATCTGAGTGCGCACAGCTCTGGCTGGAAAATTGTACTATATTCACAGTTGGGAAAGACGTCAGCAATCCCCATTCCTTAGCACCTGTTACCCTGAATCAACTTAATTCTAAACTTCATACCTGAAGTGAATTACATGCCATCTACATCTGACACTTGTTTTTTACAGTTTACATATTCTAATCTTAATTAGAAACATGAAGGTTCTTTTGACTATTCTTGTTTTATATATGGCATAAAATAAACTTAAGTAGAAATAGCAAGGATTTTTTTTTGCTGTTTTGTATTTTTGAGAAGGAATATTGCCCTGTAGCTTAGCTGTCCTGGAACTCATAATGCAGCCCAAGCTGACCTTGAATTTGCAGTATCTTCCCACGTCCACCTCCCAAGTGGGATTGTGAGCATGTAGTGCTATACTCAGTTTATGTTTCTAATATATAATTGGAAGATTTAGCTCTCTGCAAAATCTTTTGCTGAGGTAGCTCATCTTCATACAAGTCTTTAGTCATTAAAATAGTAATACTATTTTCTTCTATGTGATATAAATATATATCATATATGTGATTATATGCATTAATAGTTGTGTCCTTTTTCATTTTTTAAAAATGTATTCTGTTTTATATTTTTATATTAATTTATTCTCTCATGTATTCTCCTGACTGCAATTTCCCCTCCCTCTTCTCTTCCCAGTCCTTCAACCCTCCATATCTACTCCTCCTCTGTTTCTATTTAGGAAAGGAAAGGCCTCCCAGGGAGATGGAGCAAGCACAGCATATTACGTCTTTAATAAGACTAGGCCCCTCCCAACATAATAAGGCTGAATAAAGGCAACAACAAAAGGAGGACAAGGTTCCTAAAAGCAGACAAATACACCAAAACCAGCCCCTGCTCACTGTTAGGAGTCCCACAAGAACACCAAGCTGTACAACCATAACCTATATAAAGTGGGTCTAAGCTAGACCCATGTAACCTCCCTAATTGTTGGTTCAGTCTCAGTGAGCCCCTATGAGTCTAGATTTATTGATTCTGGGAGTTTTCTTGTGGTGTCCTAGACACTTTTATCTACTGCAAACCTTACTCTCCTTCCATGAGAGACACTGAGTTCTGTATAATGCTCGGCTGTGCATCTTTGTATGTGTTTCCATCAGTTGCTGTATGGAGTTTCTTGGATGGTGATTATGCCAGGCACCTGTCTTTAAGAATAGCGGAAAAGCATTAGGAATCATCTCTTTACTCTCCCTACTCTTAATGTATTTGATTTTATTTTAGGTCCCTGGGCCATCCAGCTTCTGGATTTTTGTTGCTGTTGTTTTGTTTTTCATTAGTTTTTGTTGTTGTTGTTGTTGTTTTATTGGATATTTTTTGTATTTACAGTTCAAGGTTTATCCTTTTCCCCAGTTTCCCTTCGAGAACTCCTCTATCCCATTCCTGCTCCTCCTGCTTCTATGAAGTGCTCCCCACCCATCCACCCCCCCACCCACTCACTTCCATCTCACTACACTGGCATTCCCCTACACTGGGGAATCTAGCCTTCACAGGACCAAGGGCCTTCCCTACCATTGATGCTAGACAATGTTATCTTCTGCTACTTATGTGGCTGGAGCCATGGTACTCTATGTGTACTGTTTGGTTGGTGGTTTAGTCCCTGGGAGCTCTGGGGGAGGGTTTGTTGGTTGATATTGTTGTTATTCCTATGGAGTTGCGAACCACTTCAGCTCCTTCAGTCCTTTAAACTTCTCCATTGAGGTCCCCAAGCTCAGTCCAATGGTTGGCTGTGAGCATCAACCTCTGTATTTGTCAGGCTCTTGCAGAGCCTTTCAGGAGACAGCTATATCAGGTTCCTGTCAGCAAACACTTCTTGGCATCCACAATAGGATTTGGTAACATATGTGGGATGGATTCCCAGGTGTGGCAGTCTCTGGATGGCCTTTCTTTTAGTCTCTTCTCCATGCTTTGTCCCTGTATTTTCTTTAGACAGGAGACATTCTGGTTTTAAAATTTGAAAATGAGTGAGTGACCCCTTCCCCCACCTGTGGGCCTTGCCTAACCAATGGATATGGTATCTACAGGTTCTCCTTCCAATTTGTTGGGCATTTAGGCTAATCTCATCCTCATTGGTTCCTGGGAGCCTCTTTCTTTCCTGTCATCTGGGATGTGATGGTGACTACCCACAGTTCCCCATCCCCTATTGATACACACCTCTTTTCAAATTCTTGACCCTTTGTATATCATTTTCTTCTCCTCCCATACCTGATCCTGCCCCCTTTTCCCCTCCCCCTTCTCTCTTCCTCCCAAGTACCTCCCACCCTCTACCTCCCATGAGTATTTTGTTCCCCCTTCTAAGAAAGACTGAAGCATCCATATTGTGGTCTTCCTTCTTCTTGAGCTTTATATGGTCTATGAATTGTTTTGTGGGTATTCTGAGTTTTTGGGCAAATATCTACTTATCAGCAAGAACATACTATGTGTGCTTTTTTGTGACTGGGTTACCTCACTCAGGATATTTTTTAGTTCCATCCACTTGCTTAAGAATTTTATGAAGTCATTGTTTCTAATAGCTTAGTAGTACTGCATTGTGTAAATGTACCACATTTTCTATAGCTATTCCTCTGTTGAAGGACATCTGGGTTCCTTCCAGCTTTGGGCTATTATAAATAAGACTACTATGAACATAGTGGAGCATGTGTCCTTGTTATATGTTGAAGCATTTTTTGAGTATATGCCCAGCAGTAGTTTAGCTGGGTCCTCAGTTAGTACTATATCCAATTTTCTGAGAAACCACAAGATTGATTTGCAGAGTGGCTTGCAATCCCACCAACAGTGGAGGAGTGTTCCTCTTTCTCCACATTTTCACCAGCATCTGTTGTTAACTGAGTTTTTGGTCTTAGCCATTCTGACTGGTGTGAGGTGGAATCTCAAGGTTGTTTTGGTTTGCATTTTCTTGATGACTAAAGATGTTGAACATTTCTTTAGGTACTTCTCTGCCATTCGATATTCCTCAGTTGAGAATTCTTTGTTTACCCCTGTACCCCATTTGTAACAGGGTTATTTGGTTCCAATTTCTGGTTTTTAGTCTTCTAGGCAGTATCATGGGTGAGCTTTCTCTGGTGGTTTGGAAATTTGTCTAAGAAATGAAACAGTTAATAGTTCTGTTCAGCTTTAGCACTTATGAACCACAGCACTGAACACCACGAGAAGATAGAAGGACATGCATGATGAAGCACCTTGTTGAATGTGAATACAAGGAAACAGTGTCATTATTAAAGTCTGTTATACAAGATCCTTAGGTCCAAAGTCAACTCAGTCCATAAGCTATGTCCTTTAGACAGAAATTGGAGAGATATATTCTCATAAATGTGACCTGTGTGTAGGCACACAAGAAGAGTGCAGAGTGTTTTCAGAGTGTTTTTCTTATATCCTCTCAATTGATTCCAGCTCAAAATAAACTGTGCAAAGTAGCATGTTTAGAGTGGCATATCTTACTGTCCTTTAAAACCTTTAGTATATAATTTCTTAAGGCACCTATATTTACCATAGCCACAGACAGATAATGCATACACACACACACACACACACACACACACACACACACACAAATACACACATATGCAAGCAATGTAAAGAATAATATGAACTGATACAGTAAATTAGGAAATAAAAGGTTACAGCAAATTAGGAAAATTTTATATAATTCCTTTACATTTCATAAACTTTTCATTTTTTCCTACTAAATTTTTCTTTGTTATCCAATGTTACTTTGTTGGAATTTATTTTTAAGCTGTTTTGTTTATTTCTCTGGAGCAGAATAAAAATTTACAGAAATTACATTAATATAAAAAAGATGTTTTGGAAAGTTATAGTGAGTTCATATGTACCTGAAAATCTGCATAAAGCTAAACATAAAATATTTCACATTTATATAATTGAACATTTATTGTATCAGGTCTCAAAAATAGTCTCCCAGAAATTTATGAAGACAGTATTTCTTTGTTACTTACAATATACTTTTTCTTAATTAGCACTGAGACCAATAGTAGACAAGGAGCAAAATCATCTTTCTCCAATTTTCCTTATTCTAATTTTATACACAGCAAAAGACAGGTTATGGAGAGAAAAAGAAGTACTGTCTCATTAATAAATGTGTATTTATAGACACAAGAGACACCCAGAAAACTGAATGGTCTCCAAAAAGTGTTTTGTTTTATCAGTTTTCTAAAAATGGGTTGCTTTCTGTCAAGTAGGTCATAATCATGAAATTATCACAGCAAAGGAAGGATCTTACATTCCTACATTTCCCCCAGGTGAGATGATCACATGGTAACACAAACCAGCTACCAAGTGAATACAAGCACATCCTTTCTAATATAGAGATTAGTGCCAGATTTTACTTAAAGTAATACACTTCATTTCTTGAATTAATAATCATATCTTCCCATCACAGACAAAACCTGTTCTAAGTATTTATTTGAAATGAGCATGGTAGAAAATCTTAAAGAAATACCAGGGACATCATTTGCTTATATTGATATCTCTCATAAAATAGCTGTTGTTTAGCATTTCATTGGTTGATATGGAGATTTCAGAACCAGTTTCATATTGTAAATACAGTGGTCTTTGACCTGTATCGAATTTATATTTAGAGATCTAGTGTGTTTCATTCCTCTATCAATAGCTGTTGACTCTGTCAGAGAGAGAGTCCACAACTTCTAGTAAAAGCAATAAAAATTTACTTTGTCCAAAGTACAATTAAATTGTTCTCTTTATTAAAATAGCTCATTATTCTCAGTCTTCATACAACTAATATACTGTTATAGATCAAATATCCAAAAATGTAATCAAAAGTTATTGTAACAAAGTGAAATTGTACAAGCAAAATAATACAGTAAAGATATCAAATTCAGTTTCCCTTCCTTTCGTTAAGAATGAGCAAAAATGCTCCCAAGCATTCCTGTGTGTATTCACCCAAAGCATAAGAATGATGCTCATTAAAGCAAGATGAACTGGGCCTGTGAGGAACTAAGGAATAGGGAAGTCATGTGGGAATGCTTCACATTAAATCTAGGTAGAGAAAAACATGTGGTTATTTATTAAAACATGAGAACACAAATCAGGTAAAAGGGCGGAACCTCCTGTGTTGCAGGATCCACAGGACATGGTTCACAACATGTATGATATGTCAGTCATGCCCTCAGAGAAGCGACTCTGCATAAGAAGCTTTCGTTTGATTCCACCTTGCTTGTGGTTTTAAGCAATGACACACTGGGAACTCTTGCTGTGTTTGAAAATGCCTTATATTCATGCCATAGAGAAATACACAATAAGAGGTTTTCAAGCAATGTCTATGCCTTTTAAATCTGAAATAATAAAAGGGGTGGTGTAGTTATTTGAAACTTGTGAAAATTTGGTTTTATTTAAGAAAATTTACATCTGATTTTGCAAATTCTTTAACTGAAACTTTATTATCTTATTGGAGTTCAGTTGGTTCCCACATTTGAAAGTTCTTAAAAGCTGTTTGTCTTTATTGAATTTTTTTTTCTGATGATATAACTGTCTTCTAGGCAAAGTGTCTCCAATTTAACAGGAAAAAGCTAATTTGTCACAAATATCAAGGGATGGGTGAGCTTTTCAGAAACAAAACATACCAAAATAATGGTCCTTGTTTTTTATCATCTGAAACAAGTAAAAGACCATTTTTTTGAGTGACATGTCTTGTGTAGAAATATTTAGGCTATACAGGTACAACTCTACAGAAGAAATAAAATTTTCAGTTTCTGAGGAAAATTAGGGCAGGACTATTATTAAGACAGTCATCATTGACCCAAGTATCTAAGATACTAGCAAATATTGGGAAGTTATGTTCATAGGAAAAGGTAATGCCTAATTAAATAATCAATGTCTAATTAATGAATTAATTAGCTAATTAAAGTCAGCATTCATTCAAGACAGAAAGGCAATGTAGCCCATATGAACTTGTAGGTTTTCCTAATGGTAATCTTGGCTTGGCTTCTCACTGTGCTTTTTTGGCAGCATGCTTTTTATATCACATAGTCTGTTTCTAACTCACATGGAAAAGAAAAGCAAGAAAAGAAACTGTAGTTGCATGGAAACAACCATCAAAGAGAATAAAAATTTCAAATGTATAAGTTCTTCAAAAAGATCTCTAAATACTTCAAAACAATGCTGAAAACAGTTACTTCGTGAGCAAAATTTGAGTCCTCTAAGAAAAGTCTAAGGAGACAGAGAAGAACCTGATGGAAAGAAATCTACAACTGCTTGTGCATCCTCTGTATGGCTGTTTGATATGCATCTGCGGATGGAAATTGAATGTGATCACTAACACCAATTCAATATGTTCACTAAAAGAAAAGCTGTTCTCCAAACAAAGGAATTCTTTAATATTATTGTTCTAGTAGACAAATTTAACTCTTAGTTTTAGTCAATGAAGCTGTCAAAAGAAAAAGATGAAGAAAAAATTTGAAGTCATATAATTAAGTATTATTTTAATTGACAATATGATAAAAATAATTTGTATATCCTAAGCAGAATATTGTGTCCTCCTGGTCCAAGAGCTACTCCTGTGAGGACCCCACAAAGACAGGTAAGAAATGGGATGTGTTTCTCTATTTCATGAGCACTCATGAAATAGTAAAATCATATTGAAACTATTAGTGATTATACCACAGATAGTAGTTAGGATTTGTTGAAAGGGTACAGTGGAAACTAAGTATATACAGTGTCCAAAGAAATCACACCCAGAAGAAATTTTAGCTGGGTAAGTTAGGATTCAAAAGTAGATAACAAGATTAAATAAAGAGGATGAAAATTTAATAAACCACCTACATTCTCAAGAATTTTCTTTCTTTTTCTCTCTCTCTCTCTTGGTTCCCCTGACTGATCTTAGCACAACCCCAGACATTGGAAGTAGACATAAAAGCCTTCTCATTTGCCTTGCAGAGGGGAGACTTGACAATGCTCAGAAAGCAAGTGAAGTCTGGGTGGTATCTCCCCATATCTTCTCTTAGGCCACCATTGATAGCAAACTTGTGACAGTAAAGGGGATGAAAACTGAATATGTAGCTTGATCTGCTGTGTCCACATGGAATGGGAAGCCACGATACTCCATGCCTTTCTTTCTTTTGGTCACTGGTCTCTAGTTGCTGCTGGCTCAATCTTGCCATGCAGAGAGTAAAAGTCCCAGTTCTCTAAATAGCGAACTGAAAGGAGATGTATCCTGTGCTGAGTTCATATTAGCTACTTGTCTCATTACTGGGATGAAGCCCCTGACAACAGCAGCATGAGGGGTGAGCATTTCTTGTGTCTCATGGGTTAGGGCAACAGAGTCTACTACAGTGAGAAAAGCATGACATCAGGAAGGGTGAGATGATTCTTCATATCTTCCCTCCAATCACTCCAAGATTGAACAAATTGAGACCCAAACAAAACCACAGTCTTCAAACTGTAGACTGGACACAGAGTGGTGTGCAAATAGGAGAAATGAAAACAACAACTACAGAAGATTATCAAGAGAAATGCCTATCAGTACCTGAGACCACTGAATGCACATCAGAGTTGGCAATTTGAAAACAACTAATCTATTCAGATAAAGTGAAAAAAAACTTACATTGTAAATTTTAATCAAGAATAATAACACGCTATCAAAATTCCCAAGGTACCATCCACTGTTTTTATGCATAGAAAGCAAAAGGATTACATGAACATACAGAGATGATATATTTAATAGATATCAAAACAATATATAAGAATTAACAGACCAAAACAAAAACATGACTCTTATAGATGGTCAAAACCTTTAATGAAATTAATTTTGAGACAGATAGTAAATGTAAAGGCATCTACAGATAAATAAAATATAAAACATGAACTCAATAAAATATATCTAGTTAGTTATTATAATTAGCAAGCTAAATTAAAATGACAAAGGAAATAAAGAAGGGGAGACATAGAGAGGATGGAGAAAGTAGAAGAAAAAATATTTATTTACTGACATGATAGATACAGTAGCTAGAGAGAGCCTGCAGGATTTGTAGAGAATTAGGGATGTCTTTGCCCCAGCCTTCCAAATTCTTCAGTGAAGCTACTACCCCAAAAAGTTGCATGAGGCAGATTAACAATAATAGATTTCTTTTTAATAATAAATGCATGGAGGCTTTAGAATGTACCAAAGTTCAAGAGTAGCTTCTATTTTCTCTGCATCTTATCAATGGGGAGAGACATTACCTTGTTCTATAAAGAAGGAATAAATGATTTTGCCTCTAAGTGATGCTCCCGCCCATTATGCAAGATGAGGGTAAGAAGATGCAGGGAGTAAATGTCTTGTTCTGCAGCTAAGTACACCATGTGATGGGAGGTGTTTATGAGGAAACCTTGTGAGAAGTAGGGGATACCTTATCCTTTAGTCTGAATTTGGTGAACATGAGTCATAATGAGGAAACGAATAACAACTGAATCCCTATTGGACATTTATATGCAGACAAATAACGAGACTGAGGGAATGACTTTGCCTACTTTTTGTACCAGAGACCTCGGGTTGAACCTCGCCACAGAATATATAACTGGATGGCATTTCTTGAAGTGTTCTAGGGTAGCTGGAAATGAGCATGACCATTAGAAACGAACCAATCTAGACAACAGAGAGGTACCATTTTAAGAAATGGGAATATATTGACATCCTACTACCTACATCAGCAGAGTATTTTGAACTTCTTACTAGCCAACACTTCACGTGCAGAATTTGCCCCACATGTCCATATCTAGTGAAATAAAAAATGGAAGAGTGTCTAGTCACACTATATTGTTTAAATGTTCAATACTTCATTCCCTGTCCTCCATGTCAAAAAAAAGAGCCAACTCATCAGACTTTCATTCACAAAGAAAGAGCTTATTTTGCAAGTTTTATTTTCAAATGTGTCAGTTTTGAAATGCAACAGTTAGGAGGTTATTTTCCAGCATGTCTCGTTATGTAAAATTTTCCCTCTTCGTAAGGTTATAAAATATTTGATTACACCATTGAAACCACCAAATGCCCACTACGTCTTCTTGAAGACAATAACTTTTTTTTCTTTGCACTAAACAGAGCAGGTAAATATGCAAGAAAATAAAACTGTTACAAAACCAAGGGCAAATCTGGAGAATAATAAGGATTGGAGTTGAGCAAAGGGACACTACCTGATTTCTGAACATAAAAGTACAGTCAAGACGTAAGTGTCCAGTGTGGTTTCCCTTGCAGTTTTATTTCCCCCTTTTTAAAGATGGTACATTGTTACATCTATGATCTTGTTTTACATTGACACAAATTGCTTTATAAGCACATCTTGATAGTTTATGCTGGATGTAGAGAAAAAAGACAGAGAGGCAGCTTTGCAGTTGAGCAAATCTGATCTTGGAGTTCAACCTGACAATGAAATTAAGAGAATCTTATGAGTTTTTACTATGACTTGGATAGATGTTTCCCAAAGGCCTATTCTTGATCTCTGAGATGAGACCTTTGGAAGTTAGAGCCCAGTTATATGTCATAGGTCACTGTAAATGTATCCTTCACAAAGGGAGCTCTAGCTTTATCTTATTCTTTTGCTTCATGCCTTTAGTTGAAGTAAGATTTTTGCCATACAATACTGCTAAATGTGCAGAGTAATGGCATTTAATTCTCTTGGACTGAACTCTCTAAATGTATATTCCAAGACTTACCATAGCCAAGCAAGGTGGAGCAGCCTGGAATCCCAGCAGGAGGTACAGAAGTTTGGTGAGCTTGGTGGAGCCTGGACTACATAATGACATTCTGTTTTAAAAAGTAAACAAACACAGTACTTATTCTATACAAGTTAATTATTTCAGACATTTTATTATAGCCACTTATGGCAACCTAGTAGGGACAGTGGGATTGTAACAACAACCTACTTAAACCTGTGAAAAAAACAAGATAAGATCACAAGAAAGTTCTAAAGACAGGCTACAGAAAGGTTAGCATATCCCTAAAATGCTTTAAGCAGACATTCCTAGGTGAGTTTGTTGGGGGTGGAAGGATTAGAATGGTGAAGAGAATATGGACAAGAAAGGCCAGGCTGATGAAGTTTGGGGCAGAGCTGTTATAAATGTAATTATAGGCCAGCTTTGTCATTCTATGACTGAATATGTAGATGTATTTTGTCTAAGCTCTGTGGGAGTCTAAAGCTGAAGGGTATGTAGAAGTTTTCCTGATGGAGAAGATTTAAGAGAACAAAACATTTAGGCTTTGACATTGGTATGATTGTCTGCTTCAGTGAAGTTTACAGTAAGGATTGAAGCAAAACAAACAAATAAAACAAACAAACAACAACAAAATGGCAAAGCAAATAGATTTTTTAAATTCTCAGCTAGGGCAGAGAATGAACACATGATGGAACTGCTGATTATGATTCCAGCCATGAAGGAGCAATTTCATCAATTTCAAAACACATCAACACAGCTTTTAAAAAAAGAAAGAAAGAAATTTTTAAAAAAGCTTTGCACCAGGAAAAGAAAAACATAGATGAGGCAGTTTAGAACTCAGCAAGCAGCGCTGCCCATCACAGACTCAGACTGAAATGCAAATACAAGAAGATTTGGTACAGAATCTTTTCAGACGAGTATTCTAGATTGCACTGTGCTCCAAGATATGCTTTGGTCTCAGCTGGTAAGGTGTTCTATGTTCAAAGTTATAATTCAAGTTGGCAGTAGACTTTGGCATCCTCCATATGTTTCTAGTTTGTGGGCATGCATGTAGAATGCAGAATTGCTATACCATTGTGTGTCTATGGAAGAAAACAAAAGGCTGGGAGAGCAGGCATGTACAGCAGGAAGCCTTAACACATTGATACCAGAAACTGAAAATACAGTCAAAAGACAGGAATTTAGGGATGTCAGCATTGTGCAGCCTGCCAAAGAAAGCTTATGAAAGGAAGCAAAGCTAATTCCACCATGTCCTTTGTGGCTCACTCACTGCAACCATGTGCCATGGATGCTGGACAAAGAACACAAGTATCTCATGTCTGCCTTGGTTAGCCTCAGTCCTGATTTGGTCTGCTTGTTTCTTATACTCCTAGCATTTCCATTTGGAGTGGGAATGTATATCCTGTGCCATGGTGTCTGGAACATACATAACTTGTCCATTTTAATATTTTTAAGAATCCCCCACTGGGTTTGCCTGAATTCTAATGATTTACTACCTCTCAGTCTTAGCATGTGTTTAAGAAATCAAATGTTTAACCGACCCATGTACATGTCAATGCCAAAACACAAATACCACCTCAAAGGTGAGATGGTTTATTCTTCAGCTAAATATAACTGACCATGACCCAGAAACAGTTACTCCAACTAAATACCAGGTTCTACATGGTTAAAATTTCATGCACACTTTTATTAACAGAACAAAGAGAAAATTTTAGAGTTAAAATTATAGCAAGTAGGAAGCAATAAGGATTTGGGTATTGTTGCAAATGCCTTTTGCTTTGTGAGATGATCGTGAGCCTTTAAGTATCAGAGCCAGAATGCTATAGTTTGAACATGAAATGTTTCCTAAAATTTGTGAACACAAATTTCTGGAATGAACCTTATCATACTTGGGCCTTCTAATATCTTGAATAGCTGATCAGAACTCAAAGATTGTAGAGAAATTGCAACATTTGAAGTCAATAGACAAAATAAATTGGGCCACTCTCCTTAATAGCGATTCATTGCCTTCCTCTCTATATGATCTAACATCTTTGTAATTACTAGATAAATCTTTTGGAATGTACAAAAAGAGCCCTCAGCTCCACTAGTCAAAAGGCATTTGGTCAGGCAGCATATGAGAACCTTGGCTGAGACTTTCCTGCTTTTCTAGGAATTGCTTATCTGATATTTCCAAGAACACATTTGGAAAGTGTCTTTGTTTTTAATTTTCTTTGTTCTGTCATTATTAAAAATGTGCATGAAATTGTAACCATGTAGAACCTGGTATTTAGTTGGAGTAACATGATTGCTTCTGGGCTGTGTCACTCATATTTAGCTGTAGAATAAACTGTCTCACTTTTGAGGTGATAGCACTAACATTTACATGGGTGGGTTAAACATTTGGTCTCTTAAACACGTGCCAAGATTGAAAGTGTTAAATCATTAGAAAGTGTGGCATCCTGAAGGAAAACTAGGTCAATGATAGTATTTCCCCCCAGTACCTCCCTGTGTCTCACTTTTACTTCCTAGCTGCCATGAGTAGCACTTTCCTCAGCAACATTTTCTGCCATGATAAGATTCTCCACAAGCCCAGAAACAACAGGTCAGCCAATGCCAGACTGATACCTCCACAGTTGTGAGCCAAACTAAAACTTTCTTCTTTATTAGTGGATTGTATTTGGTATTTTGTCACAAGAAGAGAAAGTTAATATAAGAATAAATGAAAAGGAAAAAGAAATGTAGCTGCCATCCCATCAACAAAGGTGATTGTGCAGACAGTGGTGCTAAAAGCTAAAGCCAGTAACTACTGAGGAGTTGTATTGACAAGAAAATAATTCTGGTCTAAACTTATATGTGCTGGTAGAAGAGAGTAAAGACTTTACTAATCATTATAAGTCAAAATCAACCAATAAAAATTAGTTATAACAAAAGACTTATCAATATGACTGAAAGTTTAGACAACCCTTGATTCAAAACTCTAACTAGAAGTCAGTAAGATGACTTAGTGATCAGGTGTATCGAGCATGAGAACCTGAGTTTGATCTGTGGGATCAACAAAATGGAAGGAGAGAATTGCACACATGAACCTCTGCATGTGTTCTGTGGCATGCCTTCACACACTTACAAACACACACACACACACACACATATTCATAACATAAATAAATAAATGTAATAAAAATTAAAAACCAACTAGATTGATAACTAGGTATCACCATATTTTTCTGTGAATAAACTTGCCAGACTAGCTGGTATGAAACCACAAATATTTCACGTTATCCTTCTATTCCAAACCTTTCTATCTTGCCTTCCTTATCTATAACAAATACAGCTTAAATGGAAACAAGTATCACAACTTCCTAAACCATATGCGTGTCCATGTATGTGTGTAACATGAACCTGTTTAGTAATTTTCACTTCCTAAATCTCATTTATTTTCTTTTTATCTTGTTTCTTTTTCATTTTACCGCAGTTAGTTTTTAGAACTAGAACTCATTAAAGGGTGTATGGCAAATGTGTGAATATTTTCTAAATAATAAAAATGTTATTTGATATGTCATTAAAACATTCTTAAGATTGCATTGCTAACTTGAACTGCAAACTATGGACACAGAAAACTTGACCTCCATCAACAGAATAGACTCAATGAAGGTATTTGGGAATTGGGTATAATTTGAAAGTTTGGCTGATAATCTGTCATAATTAGGCACTTAGGACCAGTTTGATATGATTTTGACAGCTTTATTGATCATAATTATGTCAGTAAGAGAAAAGTATGAGGCATTGCTTATGCTCTAATCTAATTCTCAGGCTGATTCTTATAATTTGATTCAACTGTGGTTATCCTTATCAAGAGGTTAAAAAATAAAACTACTTAGTTCTCAGCAGTTTCTTCCCCCTTTCAGCCACCCTATTCTATCTGAGCAGTGATTGTCTTTCACTCTCCTCTTATTGGTCCACTTTGTCCTGATTACCATTCTAATTCTGGTGAAAATTAGATCAGTATTTACCTGTTATTTCATAAGTATAAAAGATTGGTAATTTTAATGGAAAATACTCCCTTGCCTTGCCTCTGATGAGAAAGGTAAACATTTTCACATGGTGTCTTAGGGTTTACATTGCTATGAAGAGACACCATGACCAAGGCAATTCTTATAAAGAAAAATTGGGGCTAGCTTACACGTTCAGTTTCAGTCCATTATTATCAAGGCAGGCAAGGCACTGGAGATGCTGAGGGTTTTCATCCAATGGAAGCCAGGAGCAGACTGTTTTCAGGCAACTAGGAGGATCTCAAAGAACTACCCCCACAGTAATATTAATTCCTTCAACAAGGCCACGTCTATTCTAATAAGGCCGCACCTCCTAATAGTCCACTCCCTGGGCTAAGCACATTCAAACCACCACAGATGACAATAAACTGACAAAAAGAATAGACCAAAATAGCAAGTTTGCTTCACAGAGGTCTTTGTTCATTTGCTTTATTCCATAAATTCACATCACAAGATCTTCTATTGTCAGTGATCACTGAGTACCCCTGTCACCTCTTCACTTATATAGGAATATCCTGAGGCTGAGGTCAATCTAGGAATATAAGGAGACTTTGTCCCACAAATGAAAGTCATCCCCTGGATGTAATCTGTTTGATATTGCCTTAGAGGGGACTTTCTGATGTTCTGATATGATTTTCCTGTAAATGTCTGATTTGAAGCTAGGAAATAGTGTTCTATAATCTTTTAAATCTCTTCAATTGGAGTCAAGCTTCTGCACAATAGGAGAACCTCAGGAAAGTGATGTATTTTCATGGTTTGCAAGGCAAACATGCCAAGGAATAACTTATAGTGTTATGTACCCTTTAGAGTATTGGTGGTATTGCCTTGCTAAGTTAACATGTGACCCTGGGCAATCACATAAAAGGAAGCAGTAAAGAGAAAAGTCCAGTGACTTGACCCACCTCGGCAACACTGTAAAGAGTATTACATATTTTAAAATGGATCGCCCAGGCCTAGCATAGTAGAAAAACTATTCAGAATAATATTCCACGTACCAAGCCTTTTATGGCAGTATAAAGTGAAATTAGTTCTTGTTACTGCTTTGATATTTCTTCTATCAGTATCAAAAGTAATATGAGAAAAATCTAAATTTGTGTCTTTTTTAACCAAAGTAAATTTATAATATTACCAGAAATTTACAGTTAAGCTCAACTCTAGATATCTCAGATAATTAGGCTTTCCCACCTGCTCCATTGCATCAATAAAGCAGAATTTAATGGTTAAAAAGCATAGTGAAAAAGTTTAATCACTGGGGGAAATTAGTTAGAAGAGTAGATAGAGCAGTCCAGTAACTTCCAGACTGTTAACGTTCATTGAAGTGAGTTTTAGGTTTAAACAGAGGGAAAAGTGACTAGGGAATTCAAGAAGTATGCATGAAAGCAGACCTGGCTGAGGTATGGGCTGGCTGTTACTGTCATACTGACTCTTCAGCATTACTTGAGGAGTTCCTCTTTCTTGAGGGGAGTAATCTGCTTTCTACAAATTAGTTACTCCTGCTTCAAGATTCTGTCTCACATCAATAGCTAGCTGTTTGTATTGCAGAGGGGGTGTCTGTCCAAGAGACCCTGCTGTATTTGAAATCAAGGTGAGTATAGGTTTGGGACAATGTTTTAGTGTTGTAGCTACCCTAGAGGGTTTGTAACAAGTAATTATTAAAAAAAAAATAATAGAGAGACTTTTCAGTTCCCTTTACCATTGTTTTTACAACCTTAAAAGGGGTTAACACAGCGTAGGTATCACTGTATTTTACACAGGCATTTCTTGTGTAACTGCCTTGCATGTGTGTGTGTGTGTGTGTGTGTGTGTGTACACTCATGCATACATGCAGTAGTAGCAACTGACCCGAAGTAAAGGAAATAGATGTAAAAAAACAGAGATGCCAGATTTGCATCCTACCACAGTAGGAGTCAACGCTTTGTAGAGAAAATATGTCCGTATAGCTATGATAATAATGTTGTCACAAGTAGATTCAAAATGGACGACTCTATGACTCGGAAATCAATTTCGTGTTCTAAATTAAGTTGTAGTACTGTGCTTTCTGTGTTATGTCAATATTGGTGTTCTCATTACTACAAATTATACTGATTCAAGACAGAAAGTAGTTCTCTGAAACTAATGATATGGGCCTTTAATTTCAGCACTGGTGAGGCAGAAGCAGGTAGGTTTCTTGTCAGTTTGAAACTAGTCTGGTCTAGTAAGTTCTGAGTTCTAGGCTTACTGTACAATGAGAGGAAGAGTGGAAGGAAGGAAGGAAAAGGAGAATGAAAGAAGAAAATAGGATAGAGTAAAAATTTTGGTACAAAATATATTTGATGATGCTTTTATCCTTGAATACGTTAGTACATATCAACCTCAGAGCAGGTGCTAGAGAACAGTGCTGAGACAAACACAACTGCGTGAACACTTTTAGTCCATTCTAAGATTTAAATATGAATACATTTTAGTATCTTAAAATTTGTTTTAAAATGTAATTTTAATAGCATCATGTCACTATTTGTGTACATCTGTTCATATGTTTTTGTGATGTAGTATTTTTCTAACTATTTAGAAATTTTTTGTGCATTCACCTGCTGTTCTCATTTCCAAAGGAAGGAAAGAACGAATAAGGGAAGGAAGAAAATAAAACCTTGCCTTCCTCTCTTATTGTGTTCTTAGTATGTAAAAGATGCATTACGAAAAATAAGAAGAATATGCTGTAGAGCTTTTAAAAACAGTGTACAGTTTGCTTTTCAGGGCATGTGCCAGATTGTGCTTGCTTTATGGCTGTCAGGTAGATCATTTATTGCAGTATAAGATAAAGGGATTCTTGGGAATCATTCTAAACTTTTGGATTTGGGTTCTATTTAAGTCAGTTTGCTGAATTATATTTGTCATTATTTTTGTTATTGATTTTTTCTGATTGATTAGTCTGTCAGTTATTTACAGAAAAATTAAAAATCTTTTATAGCTATGATGAGATACCAATCCTTTTTATATTAACTTTTATTTAATTTGAAGCAATCTTATCAGGTGCCCAAAAATCTAGAACAGCATTCTTGTTATTATATTTATCTCGCTGACATATTTCAGTGAGTTTCTCCCTTAGGAAGCTACATTGATATTTCCTCTAATGTGTATTTGACTAACCTGGAGCTTGCTGATCCTTTATAGTTTGAACAAGTTTGTCAGTACCTCTGAAACCCATTCTGACTAGGCAGTTGTTTCAAAGACAGAGACTGAAGAAGAGATATAACTCAGGTCCTTCCACCTAACCTGGAGGGGAGTCTTTATTTCTCATTTTCTTAGAAACTCTTAATATATAATTCTTCTATGTTTTCATCTAATTGTTTTCAGCAGGAAAATAATCTTTAAAAACAACTTATTATGCCATTGCTTGGAGCAGAATTTTGCTTGAATCAACATGAGGTATGTCTACATCATGTCTAGTTTTTAAACACATTCTACTTTTTTTTATACTTGAAAACCTCTCTAAGAAATACAGCAGGTACAGAAGTTGATTATGATTGCCAACAAAGACATAAAACACCTTTAACCCATTCAATAGTTAAATTTGTCCCATCTAGGAATATGGGTTTGGGGTAATTATTGGTCTAAGTGCTGATTTCAGGATTGGTCTTTCTTGGGTGAGTGTTCCTTGGTTTCTGTTTCCTTTCTGGATTTTCAGAGAGTGCGATAGTTGTGTTACCTGTGTTACTGGTGTATTCACACTTGGTGTATTCACAGGGAATGCCTTCTGGTGTTGGAGACACAGTGACAGCTGGAAAGCAGGTCAGGAGGGGATGATCTGTGGGATCCACAGGAGTCATGGTCAGGAGAAGAGAGGCAGGTTCTAGATATCCTTCTGTTGCAGTGCTAAGGAAGAGCCTGAGGGATTGGGTCTGCTGAGGGAACAGAGAGCAAAGGTCTGCAGGCACAGTACCTGGGATCTGGCAGCTGTGGGCTGTGCAAGAGTCAGTATGTGTATTTTTCTTGAAGGCCTCCATTATCAAAAGAAAGCTTAGCGGATGCAGGCTTCCACTAAATGACTGGGTCTCAGCCTGCCAGATGATCTCTGAGATTTTAGTTCTCCCATCTCTATAGCAGTGGTGATGAAATTGCAGTCTAGAGTGCTGGAAACTGCCTCGAGTGTTAAATCTTCTAGTTTTTCCTCCCAGAGTGCGGTTAAATCATGTGTGTTTCTGGTATCTCAGTGCCATTCTAAAAATGTCTTCACAGCATAGCCCAGAGCTCTGTAGAGAAGCAGCATAAAGAGTCTTTAAATCCTGGGTCCCACCACACAGAAAGGCCCTTAGCCTTGTCTCCTCTCTTTGCCTGGGTGACTATAAGCAGAACAAAGGGCCAGAAAGGAAAAAATAAAATAAAACTTCCAGGGAGGGTATTGAATTAGAAACTTTTAAGCAGAGGGAAAGCAGCCTACTTCCATCTTTCCTTTGTTCATCACTTGCCCTCCCCCAAAGAGTTAATCCTGAGAAAGAATGCTGGATGCTTTCTTAGCCTATCCATTTTTCCTAAAGTGCTTACTGCATTAAGTGTGGATGGCACTAGCAGTTTCCACATCTCAAGCCTGTTAGTGGGAAATGCAGATTCTGGGGATTCTGTCTAGAAGATTTAAATCAGAAACAAAGCTTTAAAAGTCCTTCATTGCCAAATGCATGTGAAATCTGAGAAATATTGATTTCTGAATAATAAGTCAGATTCTGAATAATAACTCAACTTGGTTACTGTAATTGCTTTGCCCAGTTTTTCAGATCCAGGTTTTTCATCTCAAGAGACTCTCTTCAAGGCCATTGTTTTATCACAGAACAGAAAAAACAAATAAACCTTTTTGGTGTCACATCCTCAGGGACAATGACTTTTTGTCTTTTTGCATTTCTGCTATGAGACCTGTGCTATTCAGAGTCAATCAGAAAAGGAGAAATCAGAAGAAAATAAATATTTGAAGAGATTTACTAAAAGAAACTAGCTAAGTAGCTTCAAAGTCTATAGAGCAGGTGAACTGGAAGCAGAGGCTAAGATTTACTCCACACAAAATATTGTGTGAATTTGAGAGATTCACAGGGCCTGCACCTAATACTTCTCAAGTTATTCAATAAGTCCTATGCGAACTACTTAGGTTTATGGATTATAACCTTTAACTACTTCCACATAACATTTCTCAGCAACAGCTAGAGACATTGTTGAGTTATACATACTTGTATAAACCATCTCTGGGGTGGTCATACCTTCATCAATGGAGCGATATCAGGCATAAATATGCACAAGACCCATAGGACATGCTTAGATATATCTTCAATCCCAGCATTCAATAGTTTGAAGCAGAAGATTCCAAGATCAAGACCTGACTAAGACACATAGCAAAACCTTGTCTCATAAAACAACCCAAAATATAAAGAAAATATCTGTATGTAATTGAACTATTATTAGGAAAAATATTAAGCTACAAATCCAAACAGAAATATTTGTGTATTAAATAACTGACCTTTTTTCAAAACATATTCAATAGGAACAGTAAAATTAAACGATAATATTTCTAATCTTCCCTGCATTGATTTCTGGTTGTCTGTTCTAAGAGTCAGGAGTCAGACTATGAAGGGATGCCTGGATTTCTGCTGAACTTCACAGGGCCTATTTTTGTTTACATGTAACTGCTGTTTGTCTTACTGTGATCCCAACTTTACTCCTAATACTCTAATAAGGGTTTTTTTTAATTTATTTAACAAAAATAACAAAATAACTGAACAGAACTTGAATACTTTCCATCATTTTCCATTTTCCTGGGGAAAGTATGACACTTCATACCATCGTGGCTGGTTGTACATTGTGGACTGTGTACTTCATTATTGTATATTTAATTGCTCCATTAGTGTGTGTGTGATGTGTGTGTGTGTTAGAGAGAGAGAGAGAGAGAGAGAGTCAGAGATAGACAGAAATAGAAAAGGGGAGACAAAGAGTAGGAAGATGGGAGGAATAAAGGAAGAGAGATGGAGAAAAAGAGAAAAGACTTGTTAAATTTAAGAATTTTACAGAAGCTGCCTTCAGCCCTTTGTGTGTCCAGTGCTTACTTACACCAGAATTTCAGTGCTACTGACTTTATAATGTTTTCATGAACTTTATCCTGTTTTGTACCTTAAATTACCCTTTATGCACTCTTAAATAATTTATTTTAATTAATCACTATCAATTATATTGGGACATTTTATCATAGCATTACTATATGTAAAAAATCTAAGAAGACAGTCTTCATATTTGCTTTGTTATCTTTCATTGCTTTGATGGTAATAAAACACCATGGCTGCCTTTGCTTGGTCCTTGTGGTTCAGGCAGACACCTAGCTGGTCTGCTTCTGGGAAGACACGATATCCTGAGACATCCTAGAGGAGCCACTGTACTCAGAGCAACTGGTAAGAACACTCTCCCATTACCTTATGCCCCAGAGCTACAACTGGGAGCAGGGAGTGCTCAAGACACACCAGGCACCCAACCCCACCCCTGCAGAATACCACTCCCTTCTGCCCCTCACTTGATCCTTGTGGCTGGGGCAGACACCTAGCTGGTCTGCTCCCATGAAGATACGATATCCTAAGACATCCTAGAGGAGCCACTGCACTCAGAGCATGAGAAGGCTAAACCTAAGGATAATAGGTATAAATGAGGGTGAAGATTCCCAACTTAAAGGGCCAGTAAATAGCTTCAACAAAATTATAGAGGAAAACTTCCCTAACCTAAAGAAAGAGATGTCCAGGAATATACAAAAAGCCTGCAGAACTCCAAATAGACTATACCAGAAAAGAAATACGTCCCATCACATAATAAACAAAACATCAAATGTACAAAACAAAGAAAGAATACTAAAAGTAGTAAGGGAAAAAGGCAAAGTAACATATAAAGACAGACCTATAAGAATTAAACCAGACTTCTCACCAGAGACTATAAGGGCCAGAAGATCATGGACTGATAACATATAGATTCTAAGAGAACACAAATGCCAGCCCAGACTACTATACCCAGCAAAACTCTCAGTCACTATTGATGGAGAAACCAAACTATTCCATGACAAAACAAACTTACACAATATCTTCCCACGAATCAATCACTTCAAAGTATATTTGTTGGAAAACTCCAACACAATGAAAGAAACTACAGCCTAGAAAAAGCAAGGAAGTAATCTTCCAGCAACCCCAAAAGAAGATAGTTACATAAACATAATTTTACCTCTAATAACAAAAATAACAGGAAGCAACAATCATTTTTGCTTAATATCTCTTGATATCAATGGACTCAATTTTCCAATAAAAAGACGTAGACTATCAGACTGGATACATAAACAGGACCCAGAATTTTGCTACATATAGGAAACGCACCTCAATGAAAAAGACAAACACTACCTCAGAGTAAAAGGGTGGAAAACAATATTCCAAGCAAATGGTCCCAAGAAACAAGCTGAAATAGAAAGTCTAATATTAAATAAAATTGACTTTCAACCAAAAATAATCAAAAAATATAAGGAAGGACACTCAGACTCATCAAGGAAAAATGTACCAAGATGAACTCTCAATTCTGAACATCTATGCTCCAAATGCAAGGGCAACCACATACATAAAAGAAACGTTACTAAAGTTCAAAGCACACATTGCACCTTACACAATAATAGTGGGGGATTTCAACACCCCACTCTCAACAATGGACAGATCATGGAAACAGAAATTAAACAGAGACACAATGAAACTAATGGAAATTATGAAACAAATGGATTTAACTGATATCTATAGAACATTTCATCCTAAAACAAAAGAATATACCCTTTTCTCAGCACCCCATGGTACCTTCTCCAAAATAGACCATATAATTGGTCACAAAACAGGCCCCAACAGATACAAAAATATTGAAATAATCCCTTGCACCCTATAAGATCTGCATGGACTAATGCTGCTCTTTAATAATGACAAAAACAATCGAAAACCCACATAGAAGTGGAAACTTAACAACACTCTACTCAATGATGACCTAGTCAAGGAAGAAATAAAAAAAAAAAAAAGAAATTAAAGACTTTTTAGAATTTAATGAAAATGAGGACACATCATACCAATACTTGTGGGACTCCAGGGAAGCAGTACTAAAAAGAAGCAAAAAATACATAAGAAGAGGAGATGGCAGAAAAAAATCAAACTCAGGGCAGAAATCAACCAAGTAGAAATAGAAAGAACTATATAAAATGTAAACAAAACCAGGAGCTGGTTCTTTGAGAAAATCAACAAGATAGATAAACCCTTAGCCAGACTAACCAAGGGGCACAGAGACAGTATCCAAATTAATAAAATCAGAATTGAAAAGGAAGACATAACAACAGAAATTGAGGAAATTAAAAAAAATTATCAGATCATACTACAAAGGCCTATACTCAACAAAATTAAAAAATCTGGAAGAAATGGACAATTTTCTAGATAGATACCAGGTACCAAAATTAAATCAGGAACAGATAAATGATCTAAAAGACCCCATAACCCCTAAAGAAATACAAGAGGTCATTAAAAGTCTCCACACCAAAAAAGTCTGGGACCAGATGGTTTTAGTGGTAAATTCTATCAGACCTTCCAAAAAGACATAATACCAATTCTGTTCAAACTATTCCACAGAATAGAAACAGAAGGAACACTACCCAATTCATTCTATAAAGCTACAATTATGCTCATACCTAAACCTCACAAAGACCCAACAAAGAGAACCGCAGTCCAATCTTTTTTATGAATATTCATGTAAAAATGCTCAATAAAATTCTCGCAAATTGAATCCAAGAACACATCAAAACAATCATACATCATGATCAAGTAGGCTTTATCCCAGAAATGCAGGGATGGTTCAGTATTCAGAAATCCATCAATGTAATTCAGTACATAAAAAACTCAAAGAAAAAAACACATGATCATCTTACTAGATGTTGAGAAAGCATTTGACAAAATTCAACATCCCTTCATGTTAAAAGTCTTGGAAAGATCAAGAATTCAAGGCCCATACCTAAACATAGTAAAAGCAATATACAGCAAGCCAGTAGCCAACATCAAACTAAATGGAGAAAAACATGAAGCAATCCCACTAAGATCAGGGACTAGACAAGGCTGCCCACTGTCACCCTACCTATTCATATAGTACTGGGAGGCCTAGTCAAAGCAATTAGACAACAAAAGGAAGTCAAAGGGATACAAATAGGAAAAAAAAGAAGTTAAAATTTCACTATTGCAGATGATATGATAGTATACTTAAATGACCCTACAACTTCCACCAAAGCACTCCTAAACCTGATAAACAATTTTGTAAAGTAACAGGATATAAAATCAACTGAAACAATTCAGTGGCCTTCCTCTACTCAAAGGATAAAACAGGCTGAGAAAGAAATTAGGAAAATGACACCCTTCACAATAGTCACAAATAAGTTGGAGTGAATCTAACCAAACAAGTGAAAGAACTTTATGACAAGAACTTCAAGTCTCTGAAGAAAGAAATCAAAAAAGATCTCAGAAGATGGAAAGATTTCCCATGCTCGTGGATCCACAGGATTAATTTAGTAAAAGTGGCCATCTTGCCAAAAGCAATCTACAGATTCAATGCAATCCTCACCAAAATTCCAAATCAATTATTCATAGAGATATAAAGAGCAATTTTCAAATTCATTTGTAATAAGAAAAAACCCAGGATAGCAAGAAATATTCTCAACAATAAAAGAACTTCTGGGGAATCACCATCCCTTACCTCAAACTGTACTACAGAACAATAGTGATAAAAACTGCATGGTATTGGTACAAAGAAGGGCAGGAAAATCAATAGAATAGAATTGAAGATCCAGAAATGAACCCACACACCCATGGTCACTTGATCTTTGACAAAGGCACTAAAAACATCCAGTGGAAAAAGGACAGCATTTTCAACAAATTGTGCTGGATCAACTGGAGGTCAGCATGTAAAAGAATGCAAATCAATCCATTCTTATCTCCTTGTACAAAACTCAACTACAAGTGGACAAAGGACCTTCACATAACACCAGATACTGAAACTAACTGAAGAGAAGGTGGGGAAGAACCTTGAATACTTGGGCACAGTGGAAAAGTTCTTGAACAAAACACCAATAGCTTATGCTCTAAGATCAAGAATTGACAAAAGGGACCTCATAAAATTGCAAAGTTTCTGTAAGGCAAAGGGCACTGTCAATAGGACAAAACGGCAACCAACAGATTGGGAAAAGATCTTTAACAATCCCACATCCGATAGAGGGCTAATATCCAATATATTCAAGGAACTCAAGAAATTATACACCAGGCAAATAAATAACCCTATTAAAAATGGGGTACAGAGGATATTGCAGGTCCCATGGAGAATATATAGCTCAAATACACAAGAAAGCACATATGTGTGTGTGCCATTTTCTACTTATAATAGGAGTAAAATTTACATATAAAAATAATTATCATATATCAAAACTAAATTATTGTACATGTAAAAGTGAAAGATTTAAATATAAATCATGGGAAACATGTCTAAAATTTGTGGGAATAAACCATTTAGGGAAAATCAGGTTTATTTAATCAGGAAAATGTGTTGATACTTTCTATCACATCATACTGTGTCCTTAAAGCAAACTGTAGCATTGAATATCCCTGATTCACAAAGCTAAGCTTTGGACACAATGAGGATTTAAGCAGACAATTATAGGCTGAGTTTCCAAGCAAGACCTACTTGGTGACAGTGACTTAGTCTTCCCCATCTTCTGCCATTTTTCTTTACTCCCTAGTATTTTTTTATACTAGAGTAAATATAGAGAATGTAGGTAAAAACCCGATAACTAGAAATGGGAAATTACTGCTATATCTTTTAAAGTTTATCAAGATAGTATGTGAATTTCACATTTTAAATTCCAACATTTGAGAGATTTTCAAACATTATAAAAATACAAACGACCCTACCTGAACTTGGAATACCATTTAAAAGTTCAGAGATTGGTAGTGCAGTTTGGTTAGCGTGGGTGCTGTCTATTGCTTTTCCCTAAAAATCTAAAATATAAGTACATTTAGGAAGAAATCATAACTTGAAAAACCAGAGACGCAGGGTAGGAAGAAATTGTTTGGAATGGGGAGAAATTAAGTTTGTTCACTTATTCATTTTGAGCAGTATCAACTATGCATTAGATCATGTCTTCTTTGGTCTTTTCAGGATGCTATAACAGAAGACAATATGCAATAAGGCTTACAATTGAATGAGGTTTATTTTTCACAAGTATAGAAGTTGGAAAATTGAAGATCAATGCAGAGCAGTATCCACTTCTCATTGCATTTGCTTTGTGAGTCCTTTCATGGCAGAAGAGGTCAACAAGTTTCTCAGGCCTCATGTATAAACAAACGAACACTGTGTGTGAAGCCAACTACTCACAGCATACTAACCTCCCAAAGATCTGACTACTAAATACTCTCACATACAGGATGGATTCTCAGCATAAGAAGGAAATTTATTATGGCCACAGAAATTAAGATAAATGTAGATACTATGAGTACAAGAGCAGTTCTACCAGCTGTAGAAAGAGTAATGAGACATAAGCTATACACAGGATCATTGTTCTGTACGTCTAGAGAATAATGCTGAGTTCAAGATTTGGGTGTTGGAATTGAAGAGATGGCTTGACAGTTGTACATGTTGTACAAGTTGTTCTTGCAGAGGATTCATTTCAGTTTCCAGCAACCACATGGGTCAGTTTATGAATGCATTAATTCTAGCTAGAAGGGGGTTTTCTACATCTCTGGCCTCTGCTGGTGTATATAATTCTGTCCCAATATATACAGAAAATAAAACCAAATATTATAAAAGCTTTGGGTTTCATAAATGAACAAAAGAAATTTGTCTGGCAGATTAAAATGAGGTACAAAATGGCCAAATGTATTTTAGAAAACAAACAGACAAACAAAAAACAGAGTTTGACAGTGTATTTCAGTATAGAACTTGGGGAGAACTTGTCACAAAGAACAGGTTAGGGACCTAATATCAAATTAAAGGAAGCTTATCCAGTGTGGATTTTCTGAAATGTGACATTTATTTCTAGTTTCCCTGTTTTCCTTCCGAAAAAATTATATCATGACCACACATTCAAATCACCCTGCCCTGAAAAGAATTCAAGTCCCTGGCAATAAAGGGGGATTTGTTTCCAGTGTCTTTTCTTTGCTGTGTGTGCCCTTCCTGTCAACTATATTAATAATGGTAGGTCTGGAATCCACCTGATGGCCTTGGCTTGGGGGATTCATTTTCAGGTTTCTGAACACCATGTATGGATATGCACAATACAAAGAACTCTTGCACTTTTTTTTTTAATTGAGTAGCTGTTTCTTCCAAATTGATATGTTCCCTCCAGAAGGGAGGCAGGGAGTTTACATGAAACACAAATTACAAAAAATTCAGAGGGTTTAAGCAGCTCCTTGAAAATTAAAGCTTTACAAAGACTCTTGCCACGGTTACAAAGCAGTTAAGTATACAATTGCTAGAGAGGAAACATCTTCCAATGGATGAGCTCCCTACAAGTTGTGGGAGGATCTATTGAGCAGAGGATCTTTAAGAGGCAGGATCCATGCTGGGATGGGCTTTCAAGTGAAGAACCTGCCATTGAGTCTTCCATAATTCTGTAACTGAAGCCTTGTTATATCCCTCTAAGTAACTCCAATAAAAACTCATGATTTAATCATGTCTGATATTATTGTAACTATTTGTTTGTTTGTTTTGGTCTGTTGTTGATGCCCTTTTGGGTGCTAGTAGGCCCTTGCTCATATTTTTCCAGAAAGTGTCATATAACACTAAACAACTTCAGAAAATTAAATGAAAAATAAATAAACATGTATTATTCTAAACCACTGTAATCTGTGGTCGTTTTTAAAATTTTTTTCCTATGGGTCAAACCCAGCTAATATAGGAAAGAAGGCATAAATTACTGAAAAGGAAGCTTTTCAAAAACTAGGCATAGAAAAATGCCCACAAGATGAATAATAGCAAAGAAATTGCCACTTATTGGGTGCTCAATGGCCCTAGAAACATTTTACTTCATTATCTTCTATTTCAGAACCAGGAACTATGAGAGATGCATTCTCCTTTTCCTCTTTCACCAGTAAAGACAGTTAGACCACAAGTTAACTGAGTTGAAACTTGTTATATATAATCAACTCCTAACATGACTTCAAAATTACGTACTCACTTATTTCACCAGTAGTCAAGGAAGGCAGGGTTTCACTGAGTTTTTCAATTCACAGAGATTCTAAGCCTAGTTAATGCTCATGCTTCTAGGTCATTTAGTGTGGAGAATTTAGCAGAGGTTAAGAGGCTTGCATCATGCCTATTGAGTATAGAAATGTAAATCTTAAAGCAAAGCCATAAAGCAGGTGTGTCCAACCCAAGGAAGAAGTAGTTCTTACCTTATTATCTTGTTAGTGGTAAGCTTTATCTATACAATTCATAGCTCTGTAGCCATAGTCTTTTGTGGATAGTAAGCTGATATTCTTTTCTATAATTCTAGTCAAGAGATGCTCAGGGACCACCTGACCTAGTTTTTCTTCTTAAAGCTGGAAAGAGAGAACAGAATAACTGCCTGAAACAAAGACAGAGTACTTGTGGCAAGTCTTTCCTGAGATACATTTTCTCCACTGTGGTTTAACTTTCTTGGTACCCAGGCACTGAGGACATTTCAGATAGCAGCCAAGCTCAGTATCCCACACAGCTGAGAATGTACCTCTCCAAAAAAATTTTTTTTTGCTTCCCTGTAGTATCTGAGGATAGACCCCAGAGCCTTGTGCATTCCAGGAAGAATGGTAAAATGGTAATTTTACCATACTCCCAATGCCCAAAGTTTTTCTAAGGCGTCTTTAAAATGGTTTATGTGTATAAGTGCATATGTGTGAGGGCAGGTGGCCAAGGCCCCCAGAAGAAGGCAGCAGATCCCCTGGATCTGGGGATCTAAGAAGTTAGGAGCTGCCCAGAGAGGATGCTGTGAACAGAACTTGAGTACACTGGAAGAGCAGACCAACTCTTAAACTCTAAGGCTGTGGTTCTCAGCCTTCCTGATGCTGTAATCCTTTAATAAAGTTCATCATGTTGTTGTGGCCCCAACCATAAAGTTATTTTGTGGCTACTTCTATAACTGCAATTTTGCTATTCTTGTGAATCTTATTGTAAATATCAGATGTGCAACATATCTGATATGTGATACCCAAAGGAGTTGCTACCCACAGGTTGAGAAGCACTACTCTAAGCCATCTCCTAAGCCACTTCCTAAATCGATTTTAAAAGAATATACTTTTACTTAAAAGGCAAAGTTTCTTAATTTTGCAAAACAGTTTGTATTTCAGTTTTCATTTAGTCTGTAATTGACTGATATTTCTTCTTCCCTTCCCTACCCACAAGAGGGGCTGTCTGAATTTATCTATCCTTTTCTCAGAACATGAAATTAGAAAAAGGATAGCCCCTGATATGAGAACAAAAGAGCTGTATATGGAGCTAGAGAGGGAAGGAATGAGAGAAGGGTATATCTTGGGGTGTAGGTGGGTTGCCTGTGTTGATCTAGTTGAATTGAGATTACAGAATTTAACACTAACTGGAGGTACTGAACAGCTAACACTCATTTGCTTCAGTGAACAGAACAAACCTTCACTGATCATAAAGACCCAATTATCTCCTTAGATTTGCAGTGTAAATCTATGTGGACATGATGGTATCTTTTGGTTAGGAAGGAAAGCACAAAATGTTCAATAGTCTCATTCTTCACTATACTTACACTGCCTTTTGAAGAAAGTATTTAATATGAGATTTTTATTATTTGCCTTTTAAAATTATGATTATGTGTTCAATTTTACTAAATAATTTTTTCACATCTATTGAGCATACCAATTATTTTTCTTGTTGAATTTATTAGTACATACTTTAAAGCATCTATGTTAAAACATTTTACACATCTTAAATTCTTAGACAAAAAGAGAGACCAATACATAGTAATGAATTCTACGTTTTCTTTGTATGTTTGTTCAGCTTGCTCATGTTTTCATAATGGAATGTTGGCTGGTGCTTATGAAAAAAAAATCCCATTTGAATGTCCTTTGATACCCTCTCAATGGCTTGAGTGAAGCACTTCAAAAAATGGAATGTGTCAAATGCACAGCCTGAAACATAAGATGTCTGATTTCAGAGAGTGTCAAGCTGACCCACCAAATAATAAGCAGAAGTAAATGGGACTGAGGCTGGGGATTACTTAATCAAATTCCTTCTCATCATTTTTCCTAATAATCTCCATAGATATAAATGAAGAGCCATTCCTGTATCGCTTTCCACTATAGAAAATGGAAGCTTTATAGTTCATGAACATAAATGATGACTTTCATTACATTTTTATGATCTGTCAAGATCTGCCTTCCAATTCAGCACAGAAACTTTGGTCATATTAGTCTGCACATATATGAGAGCCAGAGTCATAGACTTGAGTTTTTCACATTCAAGTGCCTCTCCAAAGCATATCAGTTGATGAAGTAAAATACCACATTCAGTGACTTGCAAATATCAAGCAGAATGGTGCAGAGAAGTCAACTGAAATGCAGGCATTACTGACAAGCTCTTTGAGGCTGGAAATAGAAAGTTAATAAAAGCACAGTGGAGGGTGGTCTGCTGTACTCTTTGTTTGATTGTTTCCAAATGGAGCTTGGTATGTGCAGTTTCAGTAAAGTATCACGCTGCTTCCATTATAAATTCCAATTTACATGAATTTATACCACACCTCTGAGACTTCAAGATGCGCTCCAATTTCCACTGCAGTATTAGCCCAGGAGAAGAATTTAAAGTGCTGCTTTTTTCTTATAGATTTCAACAGAGAGGAAATGCAGAATAGTAGTTTCTTTGATTGAATGTCTTTTTTTTTCCTGAAAAAAAAATACATGCTTATATCTGAAAATATATGCCAGTATATTTAGTACTGGATCATAAGTCATAGCTGGTTGTGTGTGTTCCAGGCCCTACACTATGATGTCACAATAATGGCTCAGAGAATAAGAAACATGCCAAAGAACCTAAAAAGATCTATCAATAGAAAGCTTACATTCCTCTAAATCCAACCGACTAACAGCTTGTCTAAAGTAAAATAAGGTGACATAATTATAAATAGTAAAAATGCAGTTTCTTTACTAATGCCTGCTTCTTTCAGTGTTTTTAGTTAATATATAAAACAGTGGGTTCATTGTGACATTTCCATGCACATTTGTAATTGTACTTTGCTCATACCTGGCTCCTCATTATTTTACCTTGTCTATTCTACCCTCTCCAAAATTTCCCTTCCAGGTTCATACCATATTTATAACATATATATCATATAAATATATACATATGTATGTATAAGTATATATACATTCAATCTATACCTAATGAAAATATACATGTGTCTTCTTCATTCCTGTTCGCTCCTTATCTTTTCCCTATCACAGACCTCTCTGCTTGTATATTACAAGCAAATGTACTTATTTTTGTTTCTTAGGTTGGATTATCTCACTTACCTTGATGGTCTCTATTTTCATGTTTTGCTGTAAATGCTATAATTTCAGGCTTCATGGCTGAAGGAAACACTAGTGTGTACAGCACATTTTCTCTATCATCATGTTCACAGACAATAAGTCTGGCTCCATATCTTGGCGATTATGAATAGTAACACAATAAACACAGATGTGAGAGAGTCTTTTTGGTGTATCGCCTTAAATTCCCATGGATAGATATCTAAGAGTAGTATAGATGAATCATACAGTAGTTCTAGTTTACTTTTGGGGGGAACTCTTCTCAGGTTCCACAGAGTGTCTACCAGTTTATATTGCCACTAGCAGAGTATAAGACATCTCTATGACCATTGACTCATGAGCATTTATTCTTATTTGTCTTGATTGTTAATGGTTTTGACTTGGGTCAGATACAATATTAAAATAGTTATAATTTTCATAATCCTGCAGCCAAAAGATTCATACAAATTTTTCAATATTTACTAACCATTTGTAGTTTTTCTTTTGAGAACTATTTAGTTCAATAACCAAACTTTTATTTGAACATATTACTTTTGTGTGCATGTTAGATTTGATAGCTCTGTGTGCATTGTAGATACTAACCTATCATCTATAGATAGTTGGCAAATATTTTCTTTTAGCCCATAATTTTGTTCATCAAAGAGTTGATTAAGTGTATCTTTTGTCATGTAGGTGTTTTTTTTTCTTTTCGTTTTTAAAAAAATTTTATTTTGTGCAATCAGACTACCAAATTTTAGGACAACTGCCTTTACTTTTAGAATCCTTTTCAGAAGTTTATCCTTGTGTGCATAGATTATAGAGTTTTACTTTGTAAGTTTCAGTCTGTCATTAAAGTTTATAATCCATTTAAATTACTTTTGTACATTTTAATAGAAATGAAGCAAAGTTTTCTCTTCTTTACTTGTATGGTATGTCCAGTTTATCCAGTACAATTCTTTGAATAATAGTAATAAGCCTGAATAAAATATTGAATTCCAAAGGCATGCTATTTTTATTTGAACTTATCCTGGAGTATCTAAACTATAGGCCCCTGCTTATGATTGTAATAAAATTAGATTCAGACAGTTGAGACAACCAGACTTGTATTATGTTAGTATTCGGATGCTATAATCATTAAATTCACAGGAAAAGATGAAACCATCAAAATCTTCTCCTTTTGTAAAATATCCTTCAAGTACCTTAGCATTGGTGATAAGCATATTATTTAGTATAAGATTTCATGCATATTTTAGAGATGCGTTTGACACATGATCTCACATATACCTTTTAAGTTTCAATTTATTAATCTCTGCTATGAGAGACTAGTACTCATGGATCTCTGTCATCTGTGTATTTGCCTGTCAAATGGATGTCAGTAATATTCATTTAAGTTGTTATGTTATTGGCATTACAAATAACATCTTCTCTTGTTTTGCACCAATTTGGATTAAACATATTTTGCTTTCCTTTTCATCATCTCTTGGTTATTTGTCCAGACACTCAGAGTATATTGTAGAAAAATCATGCTAATATGTTTAGCCTTAATTGAAAAGTATAAATTTTAGTTCCAGCAAGATTGCTTCATGTTGTAATTTGAAGGCACTCTGGGTACTTTACATGGACTATTTTTGCTTAGCATCTTTAAACAAATGGAACTCAGAAGAAATAGTTATTTGTATCTAAGTAGTATTTTATAGAAACAAAATACATAGAACTTAATTATTAAAAATAAAACAGAGAATGAAAATGCACATATATCCAAAAACATGAAAAGCTAATGTATCAATATGATGTACTCATAACACTTGGCCACTAGTTACATAGGCAAAAAAAAAAAAATCAATTATCAGCAATTCTGAATGCTTAAATGGGTGGTTTATATAGCTAAGACTCAATTTTAATTCTGAGGCCTATTTCCTGACAGTAGCATATTATCTTACTATGTCTCTCTTAAATGATTAGTCAATTCTAGTTTTCTGTTTAGCATTATTTTCTATTTCTAAAACATTTTTAAATGTGAAAGAACAGCATGACTATAGATAGAGTAGCTGTCTGTAATGTTTAAAATGTTTTGTGAAATGTATTGAAGACATTGGGGTTTTTTTCCTATAACAAGGCATTGAAAAGGATGAAAACCTAAGTGGTGTTTGTAAAGCACTTTGGCTCTGGTCATGAGTGTGATAAAGTGTGTTTCGGTGTCATAGTAGATGAGAAACCAAGGTAAGTGAGCTGTAGCAGGAGAATTGGGAACCCCAGGGTATCATTTCATGGTCTGCAAAACACCATTTCTAAATGTTTTGAAATGAATGGTTTCCATCTGCAGCAAGGCCATCAACTTGCTGTGGGTCATTCATGTGCCCATCCCTCACAAGCTGACTGGGAAACCAGGTCCATTCTATGTGAGAACAGTTCTTCCAATTGATTGAATATCTGTCCTCTTAGCCATTCTTATATGCGCTGAGAAGAGAAAAACTTAGATGATATTGGAGGCTCATATTTTCCACCATGGTGGTAACTTAGCAAAGAGATGGACCAGTGGATCTGAAGTAATTCATATTAACAGGCAAGTGCAAGCTGGGATATATCCCTTGTTCTATCTAATATGATCCTTTTTCTTAAGGGGTCTTTCCTCTCTTAAGCAGAGAATTCAACTCTCCCTTTGATTCAACTGGCAAGTAGTACATTCCAGAAGAATGTTGACCACCATTGTTTAGAATATGCTCACCTGTACTGAAACTCAGGCATGGATATATTCAAAGACAACAGACACAATTGCACTTGTACCCCTTATTTTTCCCCTATTTTTGTCTGTATTGGATGTCATGTATTCTTCTCCTATTGATGACATTGAATGTAGCTAATGAACTTATCTTTTGTGAATATATAAAATATGCTGAAGCTTGTCTTATGTGTATTTCTGATATTTTATATTATGTTTTAGGAAATAGAATTAATGAGATCAAGCAAGTGATTATGTATGTCTTAGCTACTTTTCTATTGCCATGACAAAGCACCACAAACAAACTTGCAAAAGACTTTAAATTGGTGTTCATGCTCCCATGGGAAAATAGAATTATGGCTGTTATGTGAAGACCATCTTAGCAAGAAGGCAGGCATAGTGCTAGAGCAGTATTTGTGAGCTTGAACTTTGTGAGCAGAGAGAGATGGGGAAGGGGAAAGAGAGAGAGGGAGAGAGAGAGAGAGAGAGAGAGAGAGAGAGAGAGAGAGAGAGAGAGAACTAATTGTGAAAAGCATGGGCTTTCAAAACTTCAAAGCTTTCCTCTACTCAAAGGATAAAGAGGCTGAGAAAGAAATTATGGAAATGACACCCTTCATAATAGTCATAAATAATATAAGATACCTTGGTGTGAATCTAACCAGGCAAGTGAAAGATCTGTATCTTTCACTCACTTGAAGTAAGGAGAAAGAAGTCAAGAAAACGTGGCCGGCTGCTCATGATGAAACCCACTGTTATGAAGACTAAGCAACTTTGTCGACTTAAGATGAAATCTGCCCCACAAAAGTTTATATGCTAGAAGCCTATTTCCAATATGGTGGCAGTGAGAGGTGACAGAACCTTTAGGAGGCAGGATCACTGAGTAGGCTGAAGTTGTGAATTAACACAGTTCTCATGGGATGACTTGATTTCTAGAAGCAACTGTTGTTACAAAACAAAACAAAACAAAACAGAAAACCTGGGCTGGGGCTGGTGGTAAAAGAACTTCAAGTCTCTGAAGAAAGAAATCGAAGCAGATCTCAGAAGATGGAAAGATCTCTCATGCTCATGGATTGGCAGGATTAATATAGTAAAAATGGCCATCTTGCCAAGAGGAATCTATAGATTTAATACAATCCCCATCAAAATTTGAACTCAATTCTTCATAGATAAAGAACAATTTGCAAATTCATTTGGAATAACAAAAAACCCAGGATAGCAAGAACTATTCTCAAACAATCAAAGAACTTCTGGGGGAATCACCATCTCAGACCACAAGCTGTACTATAAGAATGTGTGGTGGCGCACTGCTTTAATGCCAGCACTCTGGAGTCGGACAGCTCTCTGAGCTTGTGAGTTCAAGGCCAGCCTGGTCTACTATAGAGCAATAGTGATTAAAAACTGCATGGAATTGGAACAAAAACAGGCAGGAAGATCAATGGAACAGAACTGAAGACCCAGAAATGAACCCACATACCTATGGTCACTTGATATTTGACAAAGGAACTAAAACTGTCCAATGGTAAAAGGACAGCATTTTCAACAAATGGTGCTGGTTCACCTGTAAGTAAAAATGTAGAAGAACGCAAATTGATCCATTCTTATCTCCTTGTACAAAGCTCAACTACAAGTGGATAAAGGACCTTCACCTAAAACTAGATACACTGCAACTAACTGAAGAGAAGGTAGGGAAGAACCTTGAATACTTGGGAACAGTGGAAAAGTTCTTGAACAAAACACCAATGGCTTATGCTCTAAGATCAAGAATTGACAAATGGAACCTCCTAAAATTGCAAAGTGTCTGTAAGGCAAAGGATATTATCAGTAAGACAAAATGGCAACAGACAGATTGGGAAAAGATCTTTACCAATCCTACATTTGGTAGAGGGATAATATCCAATATATACAAAGAACTCAAGAATTTAAACTCCAGATAACCAATAACCCTATTAAAAATGGGGTACAGAGCTAAACAAAGAATTCTCAACTGAGGAAACTCGAATGTCTGAGAAGTAACTTAAAATGTTTAACATTCTTGGTCATCAGGCAAATGCAAATCCAAACAACCCTGAGATACCACCTCACACCAGCAGAATGGCTAAGATTAAAAGTCAGGTGTTAGCAGATACTGGCAAGGATGTGGAGAAATACGAACTCTCCTCCATTGTTGGTGGGATTGCAAGCTGGTACAACCACTCTGGAAATCAGTCTGGAGGTTCCTCAGAAAATTGGACATAGTATTACCTGAGGACCTGCTATACTACTCCTGGGCATATATCCAGAAGATACTCCAACATATAACAAGGACATATGCTCCATTATGTTCATAGCAGCCTTATTTATAATAGTCAGAAGCTGGAAAGAACCCAGATGTCCATCAACAGAGAAATTGATACAGAAAATGTGGTATATTTACACAATGGAATATTACTCAGCTATTAAAAGCAATGAATTCATGAAATTCTTTGGCAAATGGATGGAACTAGAAAATATCATCCTGAGTGAGGTAATACAATCACAAAAGAACACGCATGGTATTTACTCACTGATAAGTGGATATTAGCCCAAAAGCTGGCAATACCCAAGATTCGACTTACAGACCACATGAAGCTCATAAAGAAGGAAGACCAAAGTGTGGGTGCTTCAGTCCTTCTTAGAAGGAGTAACAAAATACTCAAGGGAGCAAATATGGAGACAAAGTGTGGGACAGAAACTGAAGGAGGTGCTGTCCAGGGACTGCTTCACCTGGGTATCCATCTCATATGTGGTCACCAAAGGCAGATGCTGATGTGGATGCCAGGAAGTGCATGCTGACTGGAGACAGATAGCTGTCTCCTTAGAGATCTGCCAGAGCCTGACATATACAGAGGTGGATGCTCACAGCTAACCATTAAACTGATCATGGGGTTCCCAATGAAGGAGTTAGAAAGAAGACTGAAGGAGCTGAAAGGGTTTGCAGCCCCATGGGGAGAGCAACAATACAAACCAACCAGACCTCCCCAGGGTCTAAATCACCATCCTGGTAGCACAAAGGGAGATACTTATGGCTCCAGCTGTATATGTAGGGGAGGATGGCCTTGTTGGGCATAGGTGGGAGAGGAAGCCCTTGGTCCCATGAAGGCTGTATGCTCCAGGGTAATTAGAGGGCTGGGAGGTAGGAATGGGTGGGTGAGTGGGGCACATCCTTATAGAAGCAGGAGGAAGGAAATGGGACAGGGGGTTTCTGGATGGGGGGTGGGGAACAGGGAAAGGGGATAACATCTGAAATGTAAATAAAATATTCAATAAAGAAAGAAAAAAAAACTTCAAAGCCTATTATTTTACATCCTCCAACAAGTCACACAGCTCTTCCCCATCTGTCCTAATAGGCCCACCAATTGTGGATGAAGAGTCCACATATATGATCCTATAGTGGTCATTCTCATTTAAGCCACAACACTATCCTTACACTTACGGCCCAGGTATTTAAACAAGTTCTTACTGAACGAAATCTTCACAGTCACTGTGACCTTTATTTTTTGAGACAAACATTTTTTTTTTCTAATAAAATTCAGTGCTTGCTTAACAATGGCTTGATTTTTGAACCTTAAATATTTATCTGAGAAGTAAAACCAATGATCCTTCTTCCATATTTTTCTTTGGAAAAAACAGTAAATTTGAAGTAACCTGTCAATGAACAAACCCAGTGTCTGCCACTGTTGCATCTTGGTAAATGTTCATTGTCTTCCTCTATTTTCACTATTTCTCATTATTTAATGACTGTTAGTAACTATGAAGAAATCACTCATTATCAGCTCAAAGAAGTTTTTAGCAATCTCAGGCCTCAATAAAAATTGTTATTTTGTGTTCTTTCTACGTACTAATAAATGCATGTCACCCAAATAGCATTAACAACACAAAGTGATTCCGAGGTCTAGAAAGATTTTGCAAAATTTAAATGTTTAATACAATGTTAAAAGACTGTGGATATTCGGTTTGTTTAGACTCATTTTTCACTGATGTCCAAACATTCCTTAGGAGCAAAATGGTAATTCACTGCCATTAATCTTAGCAGACTTGGGCACTCTAGCACTGGCCACAGCCTCCATTTCCACTCAGCGGGGCACTCTGAGCATCACTGTTTAAAGACCTCATTTGTAATCAATGCTGCCAGACTCCTCAAGTGCTCTGAAGACTTTATTTTCTCAAAGTCAGAATGTACCCCAGTCTCTGAGCAAATGATGCCCACTACTTACTAAATGATCATGTCCTTTATTTGAACCAGGAAGCAACATGACTCCAATTTCAGTTTCTCCGTTTTGTATGGTTGTTTCTCTATACTGTGGTTTTGCACACTTACTTTCAGGCATGGAGCATAAATACAAAGAAGACTTATGGCCATATGCACATCTACATATAGGTTCCAGTGTCAGATGCAACCCCACAGGACACTAGAGTTTTCCACAAGCTGCTTTAAAAAAGCAATGATGGTAAAGCTTGAAAACTTCTTTTCTTTGCTTAGGAAATAGGATCAATGCAACCTTTTGTTAGGGATGAATGCATGAGGTGGTGAGAGATTTAGAATATTTCAGTAGCAAATATCCATTTGATCCATTATTGATTTCCTTCATTTCTACTTTCCAGAAGTGAAGTCACTGATCCTGAGATGGTGCACTTGCCCTGGGAGGTGATATGGCTGCAAAGTATTTAGATATGGCATTCCAGGATTTTCTTGGGGCATGTGCTTCCTACTCAGTGTGTTGTAAGAAAAAGTATCCTACAGTTGACTTCTTACTTGAAATTGTCATATATATATATATATATATATATATATATATATATACAAAAATTATTATGACTTTACACTTTTTATTAGAGGAAACAATGTTACTTATTACATGGTCATCAGAGTGGTCAGAATTTGCTTTTCAATATTTGAAAGAAATGGTCTTAGGCATATATTCATTGGCAAAGTCTCTCTCTTTTACATTTTTTTTAAAAAAATAGAGTATAAATATGCAAATTTATGAAAATGAGCAACCCAAATCTTATATTAATTTTACTAATGGATTTACCTCGTCAAATAAGGTAAGATGTATGTTGTTAATTTCTAATTTTACATCCCTTTTACTCACAATTTTGATAATGAATATTAAGAATTGTAACTATATTTTAAATGTTTCATATTAAATTTTCCTATTGGTAGTAAGATATGATAATTCTTTCAAAATATTATATGTGTGCCTTGTGTATCTTCAGATGCTAGGTACCATTATTAATGTTTCATATTTTTTCTATTTTACCTTTTTTAAAGAAAAGAATAATAAACTGTGACTCAAAGCAAATGTTTTCTGAGAATAATACTTTTCTGAAATGAAGTTTGCTGGTGCTTCCATCACAGCTATGAAGATCTCTGTGCTTGCCTGGTCCCTGATGCTCAGAAATTCTGAATTTGACTTCTGAGAAAAATGTTAGTATATTCTAATATGCTCAGCACAGTGAAGTGGTATACTAATTTCCCAACATACACTTGAATAAGTCTTCTTTTCTCTCCAATGTTTAGAAGATGAATTACACAGTTACATGATATTGGTGTAGCTGTATTATATCACCTAGTATCTATCACTGAAGCAACAAACACAGAAAATGTCTAAATTTACTGTCGTGCCATGGAAGGTTATCCTGGTTCTTGGGTTGTGGGTGTTCGGCAATGCCCCCAGAACCCAGGCTCCTGACACGAGGTCTAATGTCCATTCAACCTGCACCCTTCAGTCACATAGAGCACAGGTGGAGGGTGTGATTAACAGGTCTCCACCTCCAGAGATTACAATATTAACGAGTTATCTAAAGGCCGGGGGTTTAGCTAATTAAGTTATTCCCTCCCCTCTTCCCTTTCCCTTTAAAAGGCAAGCTCCCCTGGCTTTTTGGGGGAGTGCAAACCATCTACATCCATTCACCACACCATGAACAATAAAAGCTTTGGAAAACTCCTGGACTCCATGTGTCTCCTGGGCCTGCCACTAGGTTCCCAGCCTTTGGAACCCTGAACCTTCCTGATGCAGCCGCCAGCCCGCCCTCTGCTGTTGCGTGAATGTGGGACCCTCCACAGGCAGTGTGGAAAGCCGACCTGGGACCCCGCTGATGGCCCTTGTGACTTTGTCCCCACAGCCAGACTCCCCCATGAGTTTTTCTCACAATTTACCATGATCTATGCATTTGTACATATTTCAGAAAATTATTTATAATATTTGAACACATTTTAATTATAAATATTCTACTCATCCCACAAAGAGTATGGATATCTAGAGAATATGTAAAGTTGATAGTGTATGAGAAATGTATAGCTTTCCTAAGGAGAAAATCTTCATAAGTTTAGATTAACTAAGCTTTCATGGACTGAGTCACAGCTACATTATTGATGGGTATAATAGAATTCAGCTTTCATTGTCACCCATGTAACATACTCAAGGTGAAGGTGTCTTATAGTTTTACTCTCATTGCTATTACCATGGGCATTTCTGCTGTGAGTCAAATATGTACAGGGAAAAGCATGCTATAAGAAGGATGTCAGGTTGGATGGAAATGAAAGACAAGTATTATTTCATGATGGAGAATATGCTCGTCTTGTTAGGTTGTTCCCTTATTATTGCAATTTTTGTTTAGATGATTGCAATATGATAATACCTATCTTTTAAATAATTTTTAATTAATATAGTAACAGTGTTAGACAGCTAAAGACTATTCTTGTATATAAGTGTGATATTTTAAGGAAGTCATACGTACCCTATTGGCCAGGGCCCCTCAGTTCAAACACACACACACACACACACACACACACACACACACCACACACCCTGGAGAACACAAAAATATAACTTACTCAGTCTATATAATGTTACATTTATGGAGTTTTCAGGGCTGACCATAGGTATTGGATAACCAATTGATGTGCTCTCTTTGGGAAGACTATCTCTTCCCCTCAGTATTTTTTAGTTGCATGTAGTTCATTGTATAGGGTTGAAGCCATGAATGGTCTTTTCCTTGTTCCCACTAGCATGCTCATCGTTGTTCTCCTTCATCAGCTCATGTTTAAGCATAAAAGCTGCTTTTTCAGTCTCTTTGAATAACACACAGCCACATAGAGAGGTAGAAAAACAACTTCCCAACAGCTTGACTGGCTGAAGAATCGCCAGGCTTGACGTGTGGTTACTGATTCTATAACCTTCTAGAGGTGCTACATAAATATTGTTAGTTTCAGGACCTCGTCAAGTCTATGAACCTCCTCCTCCAGAGAGAATATAGAATTACTTTGTTATATTGATTTGTCTTAAAATCTGTAAAACAAAATAATTATTGTATTTTTTAAAAGAAAAAAGCATTTGTGGGCTTTTTAAGAAAAAAATTATCACTATACTACACACTGAATTTTCTCTATCTGGTATTCATCAATTGGAGAACACACTATAAATGACTCACACACACAATAATGGTTTAGATGAATAATGTATATGTGAAATTAGAAGCAAAACAATTTTCACTCAGATGTATATCATTATTAGTAAGGTTAGCAATTGACACTATATGCAAACTGATTTTTAGAATTCATTTTTATTATCTCACTTATACCTAGGATGCTATTTTTAAAACCCTAACTAAAAGAGAAAAAGGGAGGAGAGAAAAACATCCAGAAAACAAAATCATCATGATCAACAACAACAAAACATATCCATAGTCTCTTGAAAAGTTCTTGTGCTATCCATACCCTGAAATTGAATACGTGTTTGTCCCTTCAACCTCCTGCAATACACTCAATCAAGAAGCATTAATAAGTAATACTTATTATTCAAAAGTTGCAAAAGAATGTTTTAGTTTTTCTATTTTATTGTCACACCCATTATGTATTTACAAGAAAATCTAAACTTCTATGTCATGACCAATGACCCAGTCAAGCAACAATAATTCATGACCATGTGGGAAGCATGATACCAGGTAGGAATGGCATGGAAGCAGTAGCTGAGAGCTAATTGGAAATGGCTCGGGGTTTAAAACTTTAAAGCCTACCTCTATGGACACATTTCTTACAACCTATTAGCAGGTTGTATGATATCTTCAACAATAAATATTACTCTCTATTTCTATCTTGCTATTTCTGACCATGTATGTGACTCAGACACTGTCAATTATACTATGCTCTCTTGGTTTTCATTGGTTCTAAAATGTGGATGTGGTTGTTCACAGTAAATCCTAGTTAATATATCTATAAAATATTTGTGTTCTCTCTGTGGAAATAAATAGAAAAAAAACCTGCAGCAATGTCCTATATTGTCTCAGAAAGCTCAGGAGTCTTCTTTGCAATGACTCATTGAGAGGTAGCCTACTAATGATGCCGAGACTCTCATTTAGTAACCTATGGTTCCTGGAACCCTTTCATACACCCATACAGCATACAGTCATCCAAATTCTCCTTTAAAAGACATCTTAATTGTGTAGGCTTATCAACTACCGTATTTCCATATGGATTGTTCTTAATCAGATGAAGGGGTCTTATTGACCCCCTTCATCTCCATACTTCTGACAAACTCTGTAACATTTCCATCCCCAACATTCCCTCTCTTACATAAAAATTATAATCAGTTAATTTACATATTAATAGATTCTTATTACATAGTTAAGACACTATCCAACTTCCAGACCACAACTGTACTTGGGGGCAAATTAGATACTCAGACTCCCCACCAGCCCAAACCAAAGACAGCTTGACTCCCAGGAGGTCCTTTCCAACTAGGCTCATAGGTGAGACATCTAAAACCTGCACCAATACCTGGCCTATCTGGTACCACCACAGGGCCCAGTGGATGCAGGACCTATCTACTCTACCAGAGGCATATCTCCCAGTCCACAGTACACAACTATGCCTTGGGGTAGATCAGGTGCTCCATTCTCCCACCCCCACCCAGCTCATACTTAGAGACAGCTATATTTCAGGAGATCAGTCAAAACAAGGCTCACAGATCAGGCACTCCGGACTGCCTCCCACAACCAGACACAGTTTGATTCAAGAATGTACATTGTAACCAAATTTACATGACAGACAGATTCCACTCAGAGATAACAAGGCTAATTAACACTAGAGATAACCAGATGGTGAGAGACAAGCACAAGAACATAAGCAACAATAAATCAATGCCAGAACATAACCATCAAAACCTAGTTTTCCTACCACAGAAAGTTCTAGGTATACTATCACATCTGAAAAAAAACAAGCTACTGACCTAAAATTCCATCTCAGGAAGATAATAGAGAACCTTAAGTATGACATACACAACTCCATAAAAGAGATACAGAAGAACACAGATAAAGAGGTAGAAACCCTTAAAAAGGAAACATGTAAATCCCTTAAAGAAATACAGGAAAATACAATCAGACAGGTGAAGGAATTGAATAAAACCATCCAGGATCTAAAATTAGAAATAGAAAAAAGATCACAAGGAAGGCAACCCTGAAGATGGAAAACCTCAGAAAGCAATCAGGAGTTACAGATGTATGCATCACCAACAGAATATGGGAGGTAGAAGAGAGAATCTCATGCATAGAAGATACCATAGAAGATACTGACACAACAGTTAACAATAATACAAATTGCAAAAAGATCCTAATCACAAACATCTGGGAAATTAAGGACACAATGAAAACATCAAACTTAAGAATAATAGGAATAGAAGAGAATGAAGATTCCCAATTCAAATGGTCCAGAAAATACCATCAACAAAATCATAGAAAAAAACTTCCCAAACCTAAAGAAAGAGATGGCCATAAATGTACAAGAAGCCTACAGAACACAAAATAGATTGAACCAGAAAAGAAATTCCCCCCATCACATAATAATCAAAACACTAAATACACAGAACAAAGAATATTAATAGCAGTAAGGGGGAAAGGACAAGTATTGTAAAAATGCGGACATAAAAGAATTAGACCAGACTTCTCAACAGAGACTCTAAACATCAAAAGATCTCAGAAAGATGTCATGCAGAAACTAAAGGAATAAATGGCCAGGACATGCTACTATATCCAGCAAAACTCTCAATAACCATAGATGGAAATAAAAACAAGATATTGCACAATAAAACCAATTTTAAACAATATCATTGCATTAATTCAGCCCTACAGAGAATAATAGAAGGAAAACTCCAAAACAAGGAGAGAAATTACATGCAAGAAAAACCAAGAAATTAACAACAAACCCAAGAGAACTACACAAATACAATCACCTCTAACAACAAAATTAACAGGAACCAACAATCATTGGTTTATAATATCTCTCGACATCAATAAACTCAATCGCCCAATAAAAAAGACACAGGCTAACAGACTGGACACTGAAAAGGGGCCCAGCATTTGCTCCATACAGGAAACATACTTCAGTGACAAAGACAGATGCTACCTCAGAGTAAAAGAGTTTTCCAGAGTGCCCGGATAGCTCAGTAGGTAGAGCATCAGACTTTTGGCCGGGTGGTGGTGGCGCACACCTTTAATCCCAGCACTTGGGAGGCAGAGGCAGGCAGATTTCTGAGTTCGAGGCTAGCCTGGTCTACAGAGTGAGTTCCAGGACAGCCAGGGCTACACAGAGAAACCCTGTATCGAGAAAAAACAAACAAACAACAACAACAACAACAACAACAAAAAAGCCAAAAGAGTTTTCCAAGCAAATGATCCCAAGAAAAAAACTCGAATAGCCATTTTAATATCCAATAAAATAGACTTTCAACCAAAAGTTTCCAAGTGAGATGGGGAAGGACACTAAATATTCATCAAAGGAAAAATCTACCAAGATGATTTCTCAATTCTGAACATCTATGCTGAAAATGAAAGGACAACCACATTTGTAAAAGAAACATTACTGAAGCCCAAAACACACATTGAGCCTCACACAATAATTGTGGGAGACTTCAACACCCTACTCTCATAAATGAACAGACTGTGAAAAAAGAAACTAAACAAAGACACAATGAAACTAATAGAAGTTATGAATCAAATGCATTTGGGAGATATATTCCAAACATTTCACCCTAAAACAAAACAATATACCTTCTTCTCAGCACCTCAAAAGACTTTCTCTAAAAATGACTATATAATCAGACATAAAACAAGCCTCAAGAGATACAAGAAGTTTGAAATAATATCCTGCATTCTATCAGATAGACACAGACTAAGGCTGGTCTTCAATAACAACAACAAAAAAACCAGAAAGCCCACATACTCATGAAAACTAAACAACTCTCTACTCAATGATAACTTGGTCAGGAAAGAAGTAAAGAAAGTAATTTAACAAAAGGTAAAGCATAGCATTATAAACTTATAAGACACAATGAAAGCAGTGCTAAGGGGAAAATTCTTAGCACTGAGTGATTTCATAAAAAAAATTGGGAAGACTAGCAGCTTAAACACACATAAGAAAGCTCTAGAACAAAAAAAGTAAACACATTAAGGAGGAGTAGATGGCAGGACATAACTAAACTCATTCTTGAAATCAATCAATTATTAACAAAAAAATCTTTACAAGAATCAACAAACCTAAGAGATGGCTCTTTGAGAGCCAAACTGAATAAAGAATAGAGAGACCGTATCCAAATTAACAAAATTAGAAATAAAAAGGGAGAGATAACCACAGAAACAGAGGAAATAAAAAAAAGTCATCAGATCCCACTATAATAGCCTTTATTCAACAACTCAATAAAACTGGAAAATCTAAATATAGTGGATGGTTTTCTAGACAGATACCAGATAACAGATTAGGACTAATAACCTGTGTAAACTGTCCCATAAACCCTAAGGAAGTAGAAGTAGTCATGAAAATTCTCCCAACCAAAACCAAATCAAAACAAAACAAACAAACAAACAAGAAAAAAGCCCAAGACCAGTTGATGTTAGTAAAGAATTCTATCAGATATTTGAAGAGGACGTGATACCAATACCTCTCAAACTATTCCACAAAATATAAACAAAAGAAACACTATCTAATTAATTTTTGAAGCCACAGTTGCACTGATATCTAAATTATACAGACTCAACAAGGATAGAGGACTTCAGACTAATTTCATTTATGAGTATTGATGCAAAAATACATAATAAAATTCTTGCAGGTTGAATCCAGTAGCACATCAAAATAATCATTTGTCACAATCAAGTAGGCTTTATTTTAGGGAACCAGGGATGTTTCATTATATGGAAATCCACTAACATAATTTTCTATATAAACAAACACAAAGAAAAAAACACATGATTATCTCATTAGAGGCTGAAAAAGTCTTTGACAAAATATAACATCTTTTCATGTTAAAAGCCTTGGAAAGATCAGGAATTTAAGGCATGTACCTAACATAATAAAAGCAATATACAGCAAACCAAAGGCCAAAATCAAATTAAATGGAGAGAAACTTAAAGAAATCTCACTAAAATCAAGGACAAGATAAGATGGCCAATCTCTCCCTATATTCAATATAATACTTGAAGTTCTAACTAGAGCAACTAGACAAAAAAAGGGGGATACAAATTGGAAAAGAAGAAGCAAAGATATCACTATTTGCAGGTGATATGATAGTATATATAAGAAACCCCAAAAATTCTACCGTAGAACTCCTATGCCTGATAAACAACTTCCACAAATTAGCTAGATATAAAATTAACTCAAACAAATCAGTAGCTTTCTTCTACATAGAGAAAGAAATTAGTGAAACAACACCCTTTACAATAGTCACAAATAATATAAAATATCTTGGTGTAATGCTAACCAAGCAAGTGAGAGATCTGTATGACAAGAACTTCAAGTATCTGAAGAAAAAAAAAAATCAAATAGGAGCTCAGAAGATGGAAAGTTATCTCATGTGTATGGATACGTAGTATCAACATAGTAAAAAGGGCCATCTTACCAACAGAAATTCAGTGCAATCCTTATCAAAATCCCCAAACAAATCTTCACAGAGATAGAAAGAGAAATTCTTATATTCATCTGAAATAACAAAAACTCTAGAATAGTGAAAACAATTCTCATCAATAAAAGAACTCCTGGAGGAATCAGCATTCCTGACCTCAAGTTCTACTACAGAGCTATAGTGTTAAAAACTGCATGGTGTTGGTACAGAGACAGACAGGTTGATCAATGAAATAGAATTGAAGACCCAGAAACAAACCCACCTACCTGCAGTCACTTGATGTTTGATAAAAAAAAAAAAAAAAAAAAAAAAAAAAAAAAAAAAAAGCCAAAACCATACAGTGGGAAAAACAAAGCATTTTAAACAAGTGCTGCTGGTCTAACTCAAGGTCTGCATGTAGAATGAAAATTGAATCATTCTTATGTCCTAGTATAAAGCTCAAGTCCAAGTGAATCTAGGACCTCCACATAAAACCAGATATTCTGAAACTAATAGATGAGAAAGTGGAAAACAGCCTTGAACACATTGGCACAGGGAAAATTTTTCTGAACAAAATACCAATGGCTCAGGCTGTAAGATCAACAACCGACAAATGGGACCTCATGAGACTGAAAGGCTTCTGTAAGGCAAAGGACACTGTCAATAGGACAAAATAGCAAACTACACATTGAGAAAAACATTTACCAACTCTACATCAGATAGAGGGCTAATATTCAATATATACAAAGAACTCAAGAAGTTAGACTCCAGAAAATCAAAAAGCCCAGTTAAAAATGGGGTACAGTGCTAAACAAAAATTTCTCAACTAAAAAATCTCAAATGGCTGAGAAGCACCTAAAGAAATGTTCAACATCCTGAGTCATCAGGGAAATACAAATAAAAATGACCCTGAGATTCCATATTACATCAATCAAAATGGCTAAGATAAATATAACAGCAGAGTCTGGGGAGGTTGTGGAGAAACAGGAATATTCCTCCACTGCTGGCAGGATCATGTGATGGTACAACACTTTGAATAATAATATGGAGTTTCCTCAGAAAATTGGAAATAGTTCTACCTGAATACCCAGCTATACCACTAATGGCCATATATCCAAAACATGCTCCAAGATATAATAAGGACTGGTGCTACACTATAATCATAGCAGCTTTATTTATAATAGCCAGGAGCTGGAAACAACCTATGTGTCCCTCAACAGAAGACTGGATACATAAAATGTGGTACATTTATACAATAATATACTATTCAGCAGGCAAATTGACATATATGGTACATATGTCCAGATCTCAAGGAAATATATGGTATATACTCACTGAGAAGTAGATGTTAGCCCCAAAACTCAGAATACCCATGTATAACTCAGACCATATGGAGCTTAATAAGAAAGAAGGCCAAAGTTTGGATGCTTCAATGCCATTTAGAAGGGGAACCGAAATAATCATGGAACACAAGGGGAGGGTGCGACCTACTGAGAGAAAAGAAGGGGAAGGAAAAAGTGGGGCAGGATCAAAGAAGAGAAGAGACAGGAGAAAAGTCCAAGGTGGGGAGCTGAGAATGAATAAAAATATGTAGCAATGGAGGTGGAGCACAGAGGAAGCTACTAAAAAGTCCCAGATGCCAAAAATAAGAAAGGCTCCCAGGATCCAATGGAAATGAAATTAGCTTAAAAACTCAACAGCAGGGAGATAGAACCTAAAGAGATTACCTCTGGTAGATACACATGGCCTTGAGTAGAGGGGTGGGAACACTCACCCATCTCAAAATCTTTAACCCAGAAATGCCCCTGTGTAAATGAATCACAGGGACAAAAATTGGAGCAGAGACTTAAGGAAAGGCCATCCAGAGACTGACCCACCTTGGGATCCATACCATCCACAGACACCAACCCCCAAAACTATTTCTGGTGTCAAGAAGTACTTGTAGACAGAAGCCTGGTATAGCTGTACTCTGAAAGGTCTAAAGCAGATGCTGATACTCACAGCCAAACATTGGACTGAGCCTGGGGACCTCAATGGAAAAGTTAGGGGTTGAACTGAAGGAGCTGAAGAGAATTGAAACCCCACAGGAAGAACAATATCAACTAACCTGTCACCAACCAAAGAGTATGCATGTATGTGTCCATGACTCCAGTTATAAATAAATGTAGCAGAGGACTGCCTTATCTGGCATCAAGGGGGAGGAGAGTCATTTGGTCCTGTGGAGGCTTATTGCCCCAGCAAAGCGTGATGCAGGACTGGGTGGGTGGTGAGGAGAGCACTCTCTTATAGGCAAAGGGGAGGGGGCATGGGAATTGGAATGAGAATGGGAATGGTAGGTTTGTAAAGGGGAGATTGGGAAGGAAATAACATTTGAAATGTAAACAAATAAAATAATTAATAAAAAATAAACAAAAGACAGAGACTAATCACCCCCCAAAACACAACAAACAAACAAACAAAAAAACTCTATCCAATGACTACACAGATCTTTGGGCATCAGTTACATTACATTATACTTTATGATGAGATAAAGTATGCATGATGTAAACTATTTTCTGAATAAACAGATTTAGGACAAGAATGAGCTCTACCACAAAATTCATCTCACTTACATAACCAACATTGCTCCACCAAGATTTTATACCCACAGACCCACTCACTGTTCTTTCTAACCATTTCATTCCTGAGGTCAGGAAACGAGACTAAACACATAAATGATGTTTAAAATGATGCATGTTAAATACATTAAGTGATAAATAAATGGTACAACTATCTAGTCCACCAGTCTCTGATAAAATGAGGAGCTGTGACCCTATAAGGTTGATGGGCTAATGAAAAAGATGACCTCCAAACATATAAAATGGCAAATTATATAAGACAACAAGACCATACATTCTTATCCACATTATTTGTCTTTTAGGTGTATGAAATAATAATTTATTCATGTAATATTGGAACAACTTATGTCATTTGGAGGTGATATTATTGAGGGCCTGTGATTTAAGTATGGCCAGGAATTAAAGAGGTGAGGCAGCTTAGAAAAACTATATTTGGTGAGTAGATAGAGTATATATACATGAAGTTATAAAGACAGAATAGTACTAAAAAAAAAGCTTGAACACTTCTAAGTAGAAGAAAAAAAAAACTTCCAAATTTTAATCTTCATCTTAAGTCAAGGATGACACTAAGGCAATATCTGTATAATCAGGAATCTAAGGTAATGCAAGAGGAAACTAAACTAGGGCAACCAGACAGAGTATGAAACATGGCTATCAGTACATTTTGAGCCAGAATGAGAATTGTGACAAATCTATCTTTCTCACAAATGCAATCATGTAGAGACAAGTACACTTTAGATCTTTGATTTTCTACTATAGGCATCCTGAAACCACAATATACAGTAACTGTATCAGTAATGTTCTTCATCCCCTCATTTTGAAAAATAATAACATGCAAGCATAAAAGGCCATGAAAGAAGATAGAAAAATAGCATCTTATCCCAATGTAGCTGGGTCAATCTCATTGGTCTTTCTCATTTATTCCTCTTTTGCACCCCAGTTCTGTGCCTCACTGTTGACCTACATGTACATCAACAGATTTCTTAATTCTTTGTTCTTGGGTTACATTTATCTAAGCAGTTCCATAAGAAGAATGGAGGGAAAATAAGGGAGGTCAGGTTTCTATTAGAAATCTACATTAGATTGTTGCCATGGCCCTCCCTCCCAATTGTTATTCTCTTTCTGATTCTATCTATCCTTTTTTTTTTTTTTTTTTTTGCCCCAAACCATTGTTCTCTGTCCTTCTCAGCTTAATATGAAACTGATTATTATGCACAGTCTGATTAGTCTTGGTCTTATAGTCCTTGGTATTTTCTTGTCCTATAGTTGAGTACAAAAAGACATCCATTGTTTCCAAAATTTGCATACATAGCACAGTGTATGTCATTTTATCAAATCCCTGACTAGTTTGTTAACTGACATAAAAGAAGTCAAAGGAAGAACTGTTAGAACATTCTTTCATTGAGAGATCTCAGAATAGAACAACACTGATTTTGTTGGGAGACAAATGATCTCCAGTCACAGTGGTACATAGTAGAGGTAAGAGGCAGGAGTAGCACATGGTTAGATAATAGCTAAAGACTATAACAATTGGTCCCGTAGCATCCTTAGATGATGACAAGGTGGACTCTACCATTCCACTGCTTCCAATTATCTACATTCCCAACATAAAGAAAAATTTAAAAATTTTGTAAACTGATTGATGGCCCAGATTGATAATTCAGAAGGTTGTGTTACACATTTGAAAAAGTTTCCGAGCCAAGTATAAACACAGGACTTGAAAATTGGTTTTGTTATTATTGAAAGAGGCAGTTGTAAACTATGAGATTATAGAAGGGACATTTTCTTTTTATTTGATATCCAAAGAGTACACTTAGTCACCAAAGAAGATGCAAAATCAGGACACCATTTTTCATCAGAAAACGTACCCCATATAATATTGCCACTCTATTTTTAAGGCAAAGACACTAGTCTATCACCTTCTACTGCTGTCTTAATAGTCATGGTTATACTTAAATTCCTACAAGGTTAAGTATAAGGCCTTCCAAAGTAGGAACTGACCCTGAAAACAGTCAGTCAAAGTGCTGAGAACTAGCAGACTGGAGATAGAGATTCTAAGAGGAGCATGACAATTTAAAATTCTGTGAGGACTGATTTAGCTAAGTAAATATATTTACTTAGGATTCTATTGTTCAGTGTGCAAAAGAGTAGGTGCTTATATAAACAAGATGGTAAAGCCAGGACATTCAGAAACATTCCAGGAAGCAATCATTATTTCTAATAGTAAAATTATTTGAAAGAAATGTGGGAAAACACTTTCTTCATTGATATAAAATGCATTCTTGAGGGTATCCCAAAGGCTTTGCTGTCACATATAACTCAGAGGGAGAGTAATGATGACTGGCTTCAATAGAGTTAGTCTTTCCAGTTGTGAAGTAAGTTCGCTATGCTGTCATCAGCTTGCAATTTGTACCTCACACATGAATCTATAAATGCAGATTCCTCACACAACAGGTTAAAGACAGTTACTTAGTTTTCAACAATTTCAGCACAAGTCAGGAAAAAAAAGCAAGATTCATGACTACCTGGTCCCTCAAGGCTCAGCATCTTGTTTATGGATGGATGGTGTCTTGATCTGGGCCACACTACAGTTGCTAGAATTCTGAAGTATTCCTGTGTGGGTTTTTATACATTAGAAGACATTTGAGTTTCAAGGTGATGAATTGCAGGAAATTGTGTTTTGGATGCAACAAGAACAGAAGCCAGCATGTTCCAGCAAACTTACATCTTATCTCAAGACATTTGGATTCCCAGCATATTTTATAGTTATTCTTGAAAATTACAAGCAAGAAAGGAAAAGAAATGAGCCATCAAGGGCCAACAAGTACCTTTTCTGCACAAGTTTCTCTAGACATAGTGATATCTGGCAATGAGATTTAATGTAATACAAGTTCACAGAAATAAAATAACTGACCACATGAATAGACATTATTATAAATTGTATTTATAATTAGGAAATACACAGATGATTAAAATTGTCTTAATGAATTTTGGCCTCATATAAGTCCACAGATACAACCACCTCAATTATCCAGAACCATTCACAAAGAGAACAGATAAGAAAGAGCTGGAAAAAGAGGACAAAGGAAACATCCATTTGGAAATAAGTAAATTGTGTCCAAGGTACTTCTGATTGCATTCTAAGATTTGTATGATAATCTCTGGGTCCCCAAATGAGCAAGAATGCTTTGTGGTTACAAAGGTTGGCTTACTGTTTTGTACAGTTCAAAAAATGATCATAGAGAGCCATGTAGTGTCTTAGTAAGAGAAGGTTTAGATAGAAGTGTTGTATTGGTCAAGTTTCTCCAAGATGTGAGTGTGTGTGTGTGTGTGTGTGTGTGTGTGTGTGTGTGTGTGTATGTGTGTGTGTTTGTGTGTGTGTGTGCACTCACGTGCACTTGTGTGTGTGTGTTTGTGTGTGTATGTGTGTTTGTGTGCATGTGTTATGTGTGTTGTGTGTGTGTGACATAGAGAGAGAGAAAAGTAGAAAGAGAAAGATATATAGAGATCGATACACACAGGCAGAGAGAAATAGAGAGAGAAAGCAAGAAAAAGAGAAAGAGAGAGAAGAAATGGACACAAGAGAATGCATGCTAACATGTAAATAAAAGAGTTAGATACATGATTATTCCTTGAAAATTCTGAAGGAATATAATTTTAAACCTAGAATTACATTCCTTGTCAAAGTTATAAAGGGTAATAAAGAGTGCCATTTGTAAAAAAGAGGTAGACAAAAACACTACCGAATGAAAGAAAATATCTAGAAATTATAGTCTGGGAAGGATTCTATTTAATTATATTCTCTGCAGAAGTGAGACTTAAATGTCTCTCCAAAAACAAGAGGAAGATGCCACTGGAACTCTGACAAGAGGACCCTAAGAAAGAATGCTGAGATTCCCAACATATGTGAGGTTTCTGCCTTTTAACTGAAATAGGCTCTCACAGGTAGTGTCATACCTTAGGTCAGGAATAAACTGTTTTTAGCTTTCAGATTTCTCCTTTCATTGACTAAATTGATAAAAACGTCTTTGGGAGTATGCGTTTCATATGTATGTTTACATATGAATATATGTGTACATTTACAAAGAGATCAGAAGACAACCTGTGGGCTTTACATCCACCTATACTTTGTGATAAAAGTTCTTATGTTGGTCTGAAGCTTACAAAGCAGTCTAGGATGGCTGACTAGATAGCTCAGCTATCTGGATGTGTTTACTTTTCCATCTCTGGGATTCCAAGCTATTAGATGTACTATCTTTTAAGAAGAAAAACTGTCATCTTTACAAGATCAGCTGTGCTAGCTTTCAAAAGATCACCACAGATGGACTTACTGACTGTTAACATTTCCTCATAGAAGGAGCAGGTAGATAGTGCCATTTACTCTTCCAAGATAGTTGTATGTGATTCTTCCATAATTGCACAGAATTTAAGTCTCATGAAAGGGAATTGGCATCATTAGATGGACTGATGAGAATGAACTCCATCTATACTGCTTTGGGAACACCATTACTGATGCTCAATGAAGACTTACCAGGTCAAATGCATTAAGGTCACGCACATTTCTGCTAATACCTCTTATCAATGCTCTGTAAATAAGGCAAATAAAGTCAAACATTTCCCAGTGAGAAATTTGATAGAATTAAACTGGGTTTGCCATTGGAACATTAGAAGGAGGGCTAAATGTGTATGTCCTCCCCTCCCAAAATCAACTTTCTACATGGGTTTTCATGCTTGTATGACAAACACTTCACTATTGAAATTTTCTCCCAGTGTCCAGAATCCTCTTTTGTACCTTCCAAGTCATATCTCTCTCTTGTCAGAATATAGCCATATCCAACTTTTTAAATTTATTTATTTTTCTATATTTAGTAGTTGTTTATTAGAAAACAATAAATTCATTTTCTCTATTATGAGGCATGTAGCTACTGTATGGAATGAAGATGGACATAGACTCATACATTACCATACTTGATCCTCAGTATGTGGAACTGTTTGGGAAAGATTAAGAGGTTTGACCTTCTTGGCTGTGCTGTATCACTCAGCATAGACTCTGAGGTTCCAAAAGACCCATATCATCCCCTGTGTGATATCTAGCATCTATTGAGATGTGAAACCTCAGCTGTTTCTGTTGCCATGGCTTCAGGTCACCATGATGGACTGTATGGAACTGTAGGTCCAAATAAATGATTTGTTTAATTTTTATTGGATATTTTATTTACATTTCAGATAATATTTCCTTACCCCATTTCTCCCTCCCACCCCACCCAGGAACTCCTTATGCCATCCGCCTCCTCCTGCTTCTATGAGAATGTGCCCCAACCTACCCTCCATTCCCACCTCCTCACCCTCAAATTTCCTCACACTCAGGGAGTCCAGCCTTCATGGGACCAAGGATCTCCTCTCCCACCTATGCCTGACAATGTGATCCTCCCCTACATATAGAGCTGGAGCCATGGGTTCCTCCCTATGTGCTCCCAGGCTGGTGGTTTAGACTCTGGGAGCTCTGGCTGGTTGTTATTGTTGCTCTCCTCATGGGGCTGCAAACCCTTTCAGCTCCTTCAGTCTTCTCTCTAACTCCTCCATTGGGAACCCCATGATCAGTTCAATGGTTAGCTGTGAGCATCCACCTCTGTATATGTCAGGTTCTGGCAGACCTCTAAGGAGACAGCTATATCAGTCTCCTGTCAGCATGCACTTCCTGGCATCCACATCAGCATCTTCTTTTGGTGAACACATATGGGATATGTGTCCAGGTGAAGCAGTCCGTGGACAGCTCTTCCTTCAGTTTCTGTCCCACATTTTGTCTCCATATTTGCTCCCATGAGCATTTTGTTACTCTTTCTAAGAAGGACTAAAGCACCCACACTTGGTCTTCTTCTTCATGAGCTTCATGTGGTCTGTGAGTTGAATCTTGGGTATTTCAAGCTTTGCAAGATGGTGCAGCCACTCTGGAAATCAGTCTGGCGGTTTCTCAAAAAAATTGGACATAGTATTACCTGAGGACCCAGCTATACCACTCCTGGGCATATACCCAGAAGATGCTCCAACATATAACAAGGACATATGCTCCACTATGTTCAGAGCTGCCTTCTTTATAATACCCAGAAGCTGGAAAGAACCCAGATGTCCTTCAACAGAGGAATGAATACAGAAAATGTGGTACATTTACACAATGGAATATTACTCAGCTATTAAAGACAATGAATTTGAGAAATCCTTAGGTAAATGGATGGAACTAGAAAATATCATCCTGAGTGAGGTAACCCAATCACAAAAGAACACACATGGTATTCACTCACTGATAATTAGATATTAGTCCAGAAGCTTGAAATGATTTTTTTTATAACTTTCCTTTGTTATAGTGGTTTATCACAGCAATAGAATATACAATGCACTTCACCTTTTTGGTTTTTTTATTTTATTTTATTTTATTTTGGACATTTAAATTCTTTTTATATTTTTATTTTTTATTGGTTATTTTATTTATTTACATTTCAAATACTGTACCCCTTCTTGATTTCCCCTCTGTAAACCACCATACCATCTCCTCTCCCCAGTTCCTCTTAATTATGTGAATGTATGTGTGGGTTTGTGCACATATGTAGGTTCCCAAACAGGCCAATTACATTAAAGCCTGTAAAACTGAAGCTACAGTTCCCTTCCAGAAGTTCATGGAACTAAGTTTTGATCCTCAAGAAAGCTGAACACACACTTATTCACTGATCCTTCTTTTCATCCCAAGCTTTCATCACTTCTAAATTGCTAAATGTTATGCAATTGCACCAGCTTTTTTCTTCCTTCTATGGTTGGTGAAGATTTGATTGTCATTTGACTTGTACAATAACACATAATGTTGCTACAGGAAATTGTCCTAGTGCCTTGGTGGATACATGCCCCTTTTTTATCACTTTGTTTTTTTGTAGGGTCTTTATGTGTGCAACTTTCACAAACAATGGAATATGACTTCCTAAGGTAGTTATCGGTACTCCTACCTTGAGCACATAGAAATGCCTATTTCTGTTTATCTTCACTAGTGTGCACATTTATCGAATTTATGGTTTATTTTGGGGTCTAGATACTACTTTTCTCACTGTGTTTCACTTTGTTGAAACATGATGTATCCAAAAATAATTGTCAGTTACTTTATTCTAGAGTTAGATGTACTATTTTTCTCATCATATGACATTAGTGGTACAAAATTTCTAAACTGTTATTCTTATATTTTTAAGAAAACAGTTATTTGCAAACAGAAAGTATAGTGTTGAGTATAGACTTCCTTTTAATATGAGTTTTTAAAAATATTTTGACCTCCCTTCTAGCCCACCATCCACCAGAGTTAGTGGAAAAGAAAGGCTATTAGGATATGGGGAAGTGGAGCTCTTTGAAATAGTTCTCTGGAGCAATTTTAACTCTTAACAAGTCCAATTCAGTAGTGTCAGGATAGCAAACATGAATTAACAATGGTGGCATCACTCAGCAAAAACAGTCAGGCCTCTAACAAATCAGTAGGTCAGCAGGAATGACCAGAACAAGCAGGAATGTCAGAAGTTCTCTGCCATGCTTCTCTAAGCAACGTGAAAATCAGTGAAGATGAGGGTGCAAGAGCATTGAAGTGCTGTAAAACTACCTATGTAAGCCTGCCATCTCAGTTAGTTGGAGTCCTATTTATACTCCCTCCAAAAAAGACCTTGTCCTCTCATGGTCTTACCTCAGTAAAACACCATGTGAGTCTGTCTTAGCAAAACTCCATGTGAGTCTGTATCAGTTGACATCACTTTGCCAGTTGGCCCTAGTCTGCTGAAGCAGCAAGAAGTGATCAGAACAGCATCAGAAGTTTTTTTGTTTTTAATTTTGGGCTTTTTTTTTTTGATGACAAATGAAAATCATTGAGAAATGACAAGGAACACCAATACCTCCAGCATTGTCAACTTTCTGTTGGGTCCTTCTTTCATACATCCTTTCATGTGTTTGCTTTAGTAAAACATCCTTTCACCTGTGTTTGCTTCAGGAAAACCCTTTTTCACATGTCTGTCCCAGTAAAACACCATCCAACACAACTGACTTTCTAAAGAAACCATAAGTTTCCACTTTAGTTTAGTTTCTCCTTTATCTTTTAAATTTCTATTATGTATGTGTCCTATATAAGAACAGTAAACATGTGTTATACTACTTTTAGAAGAGGGGTAATTCAATAAAGAATGTGAGAGAGGGAGAAAGGGAAAAAGGGAAAGAGGGAAGGAGGAAGGAAAAGAACAAGAAATGGTAAAAGAGAAGGACAGAGAGAAAAAGAGAAAAAGAGAGAGATGAAAAGAAGAGGAAAGAAGAGGAGAGTTATTCTGTTCATTAATATATATGCATCCCTTGCAAATTTATTTTAAGACACTTTTATAAAATAGTAATGTATCATTCAAGACATTTCTTTCCACATTTGGTAATTAAAGCTTAAGCAGGTAACAACTCAAGAAAACAAAACTTACCTAATTATGTATTATTCTAAAACAATATAATATATGTCAGAGTCACCCAGAAAAAAATACAGACTAAATAGAATCTTCGATCTGATTTCCATACATATACACATACACATACACATGCACATGCACATACACATACATATACACATACCAACACACACACATAATCTATTTACCATCCAGCATCTATTTATCTATGTTTTGACATCTATCTATTATCTATCAAAAACATATCTATTCTATAGTTTCTACCTCTATCACTTAATGATTCCATAATTAATAATTTATCAATATATCATTGGTTATATCTGCTGCCTATGTGTCTATCATTCATGCATCCAAATATGTCTACATCTGTCTATCTATCCATAAAGCTTTCTTATAGTAAACAGTTTACATGATCATGAAAGTATGGAAATACAGAAATCTCCTGTTTTTAAGATGGAAATACAGAAATTCTCAATTTAAAATTTCCATCCAAACCAACAGGCCTGAGAAGCAAGGGAAGCAGTGGCATACTTCCTGGTTTAAGAGTGGGAAATCAGCATCCAATCTGAGTTAGATAGGGAGAAACAATTCCCTTCTAACAGACTTCTTGATTCTATTAAGGTCTTACTCTAACTGGCTGATTTCCACACATTCTGGGGACAACAATGTACCCTACTTAGACAACTGAATAAACTTGAATTCATTCAGATGTAGCTTCAAAAAAACCATAATATTTATCTAAATATATGGATACTCTGGTCTAGCCATGTTTACACATAAAATTAAGCTCAGAATAAACTAATGTGAACAATGATGACATTAATTCATGGGAATAGATGTCTGCTACTGTCAAGTTCCAGCTTAAGGGATTTGGAAGTGATCATATCTTTGGGCTTCTCCTGTGGAGTGTATGTGCTCTGGGACATTGCTCTCTATGGTGTTCACACAGGTATGCACATGTGGAGTTTATTGATTTTAAAATGTGATGAAATTTCTGAAATTTGTGATAATAATTTTAAGAAATTTTTTAATTTTTACATTATAATTATATCATTCTCATCTTTTTCCACTCTCCAAACTCTACTACATACTTTTCTTTGATCTTCTTTCAAATCATGGTTTATTATTCTTTAATTGTTGTTACAAATGCATCCTTACATACAGAAGTAAAATAAATACATGTACAATTTTATAAATAATACCCCTGCACACAAGTTCAGGGATCATTGTAGAAGAGGCATCAGAAATACAGTATGAGCCAGAGGAAGAAAGATTTTACTATGTGATTGTGTGTCCTAAGAATGTCAGAAGGTACATCCATGAAGTCTCACCCAAATGACTGCCTAAACATAAACTGAATATAGATAACAAACGTGGAGAGGGAAACTCAGCCCTTTACAAGAAACTATAGATAACTAAGGAATGTTGGGAATTGGAGAAATAATCTTCCCCAAGGAAGAGTACATTGATGGGTGATCCAATATCAGTGGTATTCTATGACAATATCTTATAATAATTTTATTTTACATATCTTGCTTTTACATCAACATAATTAAAACATCAATAGTCAAATATTCTACAAATCTACCAAATTATATTGGGAAATTTTTACTTTAAACATTTAACTAATATATTGATGTTGTTTCCCCTGGAAGAGAAAAATAAAACCTTTCTTTTGATACAAGAGATTTATTTAAAGGAATACTCTCTGATAATTATTTAATCAAGAAAATGACAGACATATTTGACATGGTAGATATATAAAATTTATAAGTAATAATATTTGTGTAGATTTTATGTAAACATTAAAATATTTCAAAGATTTCTGTGTGACTAGGAGACCATAATCCTGGGAGAGTTTCTGGCATTCCAATGTGGTCATAATCTTATTTAACACTACACTGATAAACAATGAGAGTTGGTCATGCTCTGTTCCTTAATTGTTAGCAGAGTTAGCCTGAAATCCATGCCCCAGCACAAATGCATTTGAATTAATTACACGTTTTATTTATTTATGCACACAGCCCTCAGAGCAGTTCATGAGGAGAAAAAGAGGGTAACAACATGGTAATTTGTTCTTAAACCTCAAAGTCTCTGCAGCAAGAATAGTATAGTTAAACATCCCATGAAAGAAAGACTACTTCCAAAACTCCCACAAAAAATGCAGGCTTAACCAATATCTGAAAATACGAAGTATTATGTTCAAATCAATCTACTTTTATATTAACAAAATTAGCATAATTTTATGAAAAGCAAATGATGCAATGTCAAAATTATACAAGCATTGAAGAAGTCTAAGTAACTGTCATACGAAAATCTTACAAAAGCTGAACAAAGGTTTTCCTCAGTATTAAGCATAACAGGAATAAAACATGTCATTTATCTGTTGTACAACTTTAAGCCCTCTGAGAGTGTTGCATGCACACACATGTAAGTTTGTGTGCACATAGAACCAGCTGTACCCATGCAGTGACAGATTCAGCTGTGAGACATAAATGGGGTGGCCTCACTATCCTCTGACCATCAGTACCAGGCCCTTTTAAAGAGCTAGTTTAATGGGTTTCTGAATGACAGTGAGAAAACAAAACATGTGCTCCTTTAATAGTTTTCTGTGTGGTGGTGAGAAACTAAAATGTCATGTCATCTTTTAGTTGTCTTTGAACACATTTGATATAGCAAGCCCATGAGAGTGGTTTTGGCTTTGGAGAAGCAAGATTCCTTATTAAGATTTTAACAAATAAATGACAATCTCACTGTCATCAATGGACTGTTGTATAGTTTTCCTAATTATTATTATTTGGAAGGATATACAACTTCTCCTAAGGCAATGAGAAAGCCAGCTGCTATTATATATGAAGTAATATTAGCCCAGTATGCCCCCAGTAAAGTAGTGATTGGAACTTCCTCCTCTCTCTTTTGGTTCCCAGTGTCAGAAAAGGAAGAATATACATTGTCCTCAGTCTGAGATCAGAAGGGAGGCATCATTGTTGACTCTGTATCAGAGCACAACATTCTGGGAAACTTCAATGTTACAGATATCTTTCAACACCATTCCCCATGATAGTTAATTGCCTTATTTCTATGAGAAAATACAGGACAAGAAGCAACTTAAGGAATTGTTTACCATAACTTGTACTTTGAAGAGATATTTTAGTTTCCCATGTTTGGGAAGGCATAGCAACAGGAGCCTGAAGTTGTTGGTCACATTGCCCCTGCAGTCAGTAAACAGAGTGTGGAGTGCTATTACTCTGTGTACTGTCTTCCTGTTATTCATCCCTAGACTATATTGAGGTGGGCCTCCCACATTCATTAATGTAAACTTTCTAAGTCCTCATAAAAATGTCCAGAGACTCTAATCTAGATCATATGTAGTTGAAAATCATTTTTAATTTTCACATTTTTTAACTAAATCTTTAGTCTATCTGGAGGCCCAATTTGGTTTGTCAACACTGGATTAATTTATAAATCTAAATTAATATGTATTTCTTGTGGGTCTCTATAACTGATCAGTGGGTGGTGAGCTAAAGTATGAATTTTATAGTCCTGAACCCCAGATAATTCAAGAGTCATCTCTAGAAGCAGGTGACATGACTACTGTGTGATATTGAATATGCAGTGTACATGAAGTCATCCAACAGCCAGGCTAGATTAGGAAACAGAATGAAGGGAGTATCACCCATACCTACTCTAAGACTGTAGAAACCTCACTTGGTGGTAACTCTGTCAACACCAGTCTCTATTTACTCATACCCCTTACTTGGTTTGCTCTTTCAAGAATGCTGAAGCCTATATGCACATTTATGAACAGTGTACATTGGTTTTTTTTTTTCTGTCTTGTTCTTTTATAAATAATTCTTGGAATACTTTGCATAACCTTGTATCCCTTAGGGTTTTGGGGGGGAGGTAGTTTGTTTGTTTGTTTGTTGTACAAGTATTAACAATGAGAATGGAATGAGTCATGTCTATACAAGAAGCCAATGTGTTTTGTAAAATTTGTTTCTAAGAATGTACATTTTATTTAGAAGTTTTTCTTCCTAAAACATTTGTTTTTATATTTTTCTTTTTTGACATCATAGTTGTTCTTAGACAGAATTAAAGTACAAACAAATGGCCTTGCTCATGGCACCTCTCAAGCACTGAAACTATTGAATGATATATCCTTCCAATTCAGCTTTAATAGATCAACCTGGAGATGCAAACTAAACCCTCCTTCAGCAGTAGATGAGAACTTTTGTCACTTCACTTTTATTATTTGGTATTTTTCTGACTTAAATTCTGGCCATTTCATGGTACCTATTTGTCCCTTATGGGTTAATAAGTGATTAATGTTCTTTTGTCTTTACACAGGTCTTATGTTTACAGAATCAGAGGGACAAATAATTGGGAAGCCTTGGATTTATGGTCAGCAGGAAGGAAATGGAGATAGAAAGCAGTGCAGTGTGTCTGCTATTTCCTGCCTGTGGTTTTACAGGAGTGTGGGTTGCAAGGAACCACTGGTCTCAGAATAGCATATGGGTTATAAAGCTGAGAAAGAAATTAACCACTTTGAATCTCATTAGTCCTGTTACTCACAAAAGGGAGGGAATTCTTTTGGATTTTATATAGCTCTTTTTAATTCAGTAATGATTTCTGGCATTTTTAGCTCAGAATAGGCATTAAAGCTGTATCAGGCTAATGCATGTAACCTTGCTGTGATAACCGAGGAACATGTATTTTAATGTAAGGGTATTCATTTTCTTTGGTTTTATACCTGTAGATAAATTTGCCTGTAGATAAATTTGTAGATAATTTTGCCCTTAAAGTATGATTATAATTTGACCAGAAGTGGAGGCTTCTTGGATTCTTCAAGTGTCTCCTGACTGCCCTGACTTTTCAAGCACTTTGCTAGTGTCCTTGTAATCTTAGTGGGCTTTGGTCTAAAGATAAGACACATTACCCAAGGTTTATTTCTACAGCTACTGACATATTTATAGAATTTTTATTGTACCATATGAAATTAAAATTAAACTAACAAGTGCTAACACTATTTTACTTGAATAAAATTAATGTTCTGTGAGGTGTCATTTTCATACAAATTAGGCCCTATAATTATGAAAAAGTTTTCAACTGCATTGATAATTGAAATAAGTGAGTATCTGTATTCTATACAAGTCCTTAGCCAGGTTTATATAGTCAAATAATACTTCACTTTCTAGAGTACTTTAAAGGTTTCCATTTATTTTTATCTATGAAAAACTCATAAAATGTTTGTTTTATTCCTCTTTATTTTGTAGACTATTTGGCTTGCAATCTTCTAAAGAAAATATTTATAAATAAAATTCAATTTCTTTAATTCTCAGGTAGTTTTTTTTGGTTTCAGTTTTAGTGTGTAATTTTCTACATTTCACCCATGTTTGTAATTTTATTTTAAAAAGTGGTGTGCTAATAATATTCCCCTTAACACTTTCAAACATCTATAGCCTTTTACTATGTTTTATTTTGTTGTTATTACTAGCGTTAGTGATACTTATGTTTATAATTTCTAGAATTCCTTTTTGCCAGGCATTTTCATTAATCATAATATGCCATATGAAATATTGGAATACAGAAATATAATTATTTTCTTTCTTTGAATTACTCTATAATTATTGGCATTCATTATTCTGCAAATGAAAATATTCCCTTATACTTATTTCCAAAAATAATATAGATCAGGTTTATATGATTTTTTTAAGTATCTTTTTTTCTGATTGAAATTTGTAATCAGGCATTTCCTTAAGGCTCCTCAGATCTTTTAAAATGAAAATAGTCTTCTTGTTCTCACCACTAATTGGTCATCATTACTTCAAAGCACTGTTAGTAGACAGAGATGGGAAATACACTTAAAATTCATATATTCATAGTCACACCTTGAATTCAATCTAACTCTTGTTACATTCTATCCACATTTTATCTCTAGATATTTGTTTTTGCTTTCTCCCACTGTAAAAGCTTCAATTACATAAGACATCAACAATATTATTCCTTAGGTCTCTCTTACAGAATACACAAAGACATTTCATGCTTTGTTGAGATAATTTCATGCTTGTAAACTTCATTCACTGCTGCAAAAACGTCAAAGCATGTTTTTTTTTAAATTCTTACCACCCTCACCTCTCTTTCACTTCTTACTCAGAATACTCTCACCTATTCTTAGAGTTTATTTACCAAGCTATTTTTAATTTTCCTATCTTAGGAAAGGAAAATTCCCAGCTCTCATGTGATTGTACCATGTAGTTATGTGAGTGGAATCATCTTTTTTACATAAATATGTTACTTATCTTTTTTGTTTAATTATATTTAATAAGTACCTTCATAAGGTCATTAATCTAAACTAGGAGGTAGTGGTAACAAGTCTTTAATCTCAGCACTCTAGAGGGAGATGCATGTGGATTTCAGAGTTTAAGGCTAGATTAGTCTACAAAGCATGTTGCAAGACAATCAAAACTACACAGAGAAATACTGCCTTGATAAACAAGCAAACAAACAAACAAAATAAGAGACAGTTAATCAAATGCCCATGGCAGAAATCCTCTCTGCATTTCTTCTACTTGTGGTAACTGTGTTAAATATATTGGACCACAATTGTTGCTAGAATTTTCTTATGGTAGCATAACAAATTAATGCAAATTTAGCTGCTTAAAATGTATACTATTTTAAGATTATCTAGGTTGGAATTTTAGACCTTAATAATAGCTAACTAGATCTTTCTAGAAGCATTGGGTGAGGAGTTGTTATCTCGCTCATTTTCCCTATTGAAAAAATCCACTAAAGTCCTGAGCTTCTAAGGCTTGATATGATTAGACTGGTCCCTATGAGACAATCCAGGAAAATCTCAGCCTGTCAAATTCTGTAACCTTCAGACTATGTGCAATATTCTTTTGCCACTCAGGTAGCACTGTCAGCTTTCAGGAACTCCAGGACTAGGGAGTGGAAATTTTGAGATTTTATTGGGCTGACCAAAGTGTTTTCATCAAAGGAAGATGACATCTTCATCATATCCTTAGATATTGGAACATTTAATTGTAAATGTGTGGAGAATTTTATCAAATGTTTTCAGCTATAATATTGTTTTGCTCTTTTAATGCAGTGAATTTCAAACTTTGAGAGATCTTGTATTATTGTGCCACTCCCCAGTTTTTCATGGTGTTTTATTATTTCTAAGTTCAATTTGACCTTAATTGTTAATGGTTTGCTGAATATTTTGTACACTGGTGTTCAAAAACAAACAGATCTTTAGCTTTTTTGTCTCATAGTAAGTTTGCCTTAGTGAGTTTTATGAATGATTTCCAGGCGAAAGCGTTTCAGACTGCTGACTTAAACCAGCAATGTTTAGTCTTCCAGACTTCTTTTACCCCTATAAACCTAATACATCTACATCATCTCCCATCATGTGGCTTGGCCAATAGCTTTGTTTTTTGTTTTTTGTTTTTTCTGATTTCAAAGTCACTATTTAGAAATCTCCCAATCTCTTGGGTAATTTCCCATGTGTTTGAATTAATAAATTTTGTTGTTTTTGTTGTTAATTTATTTCTTATTCTAAACTTCAAGATTATAAGATCCAGAGAGGATGAATAATTCCAAGGAAGCAACATCTTCTAGTCATAACAGGATAAAGTTTGACATATGGTGATTCAGAGACTATGGCTGTATGCACAGCACCTGCAATGTTCAAGCAAGATGAGGTCTCAGTGTTGACATGAACAAATAAACACAAAGGTCTCATCCTTAAACAGGAAACTATCTCCAATTGATAGCCACTTTTAAGGGAAAATTTAGTTTTTTCTAATGGAGTCTCAACTGGTATATTAAGCACACTTAAGGGAAGGCCTCATACTCAGCAGTAAATTGACCAAAATAAAACAAACTTGGTATTTCTAGAGATGTTTTGGTTTTTATTGCTTTGTTTGGACATTTTTGTCTTACTGGCTTTTTTGCTTGCATACTATTGTTTCTCATTTTGTACTTTTGAGTTTCTTTTGGGTGTGTGTTTCGGATGTTTTCCTTTGTATCTGTTAGTGTTTATTTCTTTAAAATTTTGGTTTGCTTATTTATATTTTTCTGTTTGTTTTAAAAAAGAAATATGAAAAAGAATGTAAGATGAGTATATAGGAAGGGTCTAGAAAGAATTGTAATAAGAGAAATCAGGATTAGATTACATTGTATGAAAATTATATTTCAATAAAAAGAAAAAGATAATGAACAACATTTCATATGCCTTCTGAAGATACAGGATGAAGCTTTATAAAGACTTGAAATTTTGAAAAAAATAACTTTATAATATGTGATAGTATAAAATATATTTATAATATATTTATAATCATAGAAATTTCCATCTTAAGAAGCTAGGAAAAAAGTTTAAAGTCAAAGTAAGCATGAGAAAAACACAGTTTAGGACTGAAGGAATAAAAATAGAAATATGGCAAGGAAAACTAATAATTGGAATATTTTAACAAGTGTGATAAAGTCCTATAATAAGAGAAAAAGAAAGAAAGAAAGAAAGAGAGAGAGAGAGAGAGAGAGAGAGAAAGAGAGAGAGAGAGAAAGAAAGAAAGAAAGAAAGAAAGAAAGAAAGAAAGAAAGAAAGAAAGAAAGAAAGAAGAGAGAGTTGACTGGAAAAAGAAATATCAAATTGTTAGTAAAGTAAATTATTAACCAATGTTATTCCCATAATAAAACTAAAGTACTTTCACTAATGAGCCATAGGGGATGGAAAGATTGCCCAGAGTGTTTGCTATTTGTTTTAGTTATTTTTATATTGCTGTGATAAAACACCATTGCCAAAGTAACTTTCGAAAGAGTCTATTTTGTGCCTTATAATTTCAGAAGATAAAGTGCATAATGGCACTTTAAAGAGAAAGGCATGGCAGCAGAAAAGGTTGAAGGCTTACATGTTGATTTGAAAGTAGCCGGCAGAGAGGGGAAAAAATGGGATTTCCACAGTCTTTTGAAACCTTAAAACTTGCTCCCAGTGAGACACTTCCTTTAGCAAGGCCACACCTCCTATCTTCCAAAACAGTTTTATCACTAAGAAATAAGTTCAAACATAGGAACTTATGTATGCTGTTCTCATTCAAATCACCACATTGTTCTTGTGGAGAATCTGTGTTTGGTGCCTAGCATTCATATTGCTTAGCTCACAAACATCTGTAACTCCTGCTCCAAGTGATCATATGCTCTCTTTGTTCTCTCTCTCTCTCTCTCTCTCTCTCTTTCTCTCTCTCTCTCTTTCTCTCTCTCTCTCTCTCTCTCTTTCTCTCTCTCTCTCTTTCTCTCTCTCTCTCTTTCTCTCTCTCTCTCTTCTCTTCTCTTCTCTTCTCTTCTCTTCTCTTCTCTTCTCTTCTCTCTGTCTCTGTCTCTCTCTTTCTCCTTTCTTCGTCCCTCTCTCTTTCTCCCTCCCATTCTTTCTCCATCTCTCTCCTTCCCATTTTTCATCTCCCTCTCCATCCCTCTCTTTTCCCCCTCCAGCCTTTTAGAATATTTAGATATTTTCTTGTATAGGTTTAGCACATATACTCACTTGTACTCATATGCACATAACCATAACACACACACACACACCACAAACACACACATACATAAATTAAACATATATGAATGTAAACAGGCAAAATAATATCTAACAATATCAACTCAAAATAGAGGGATAGGAGAAAACATATTGGAATGATCAGTAATCTCGGCATCATAATTATCAGGAAGATTGTAGCAAACCAAGGCAGCTTGGGCTTCTTAGAGACCTTGTTACTATGGAATGAGAGCTTGAAGGGGTGACTCAGTGCTTGCAAACACTGTCTGGATTCCCAGCAGCCATGTGAAAGCTAACAATCATCTGTAACTCAGTTCCTGGGAGCCAGTGTCCTCCTTGGTCACCTGGCAAAAATGCTGTTCATACACACACATACAGGCAAAATACGCATACAGATTAAATAAAATTTTAAAATTAAAAATGGGAAACAGGAAAGAAAGAGAATGAGAGAGATCGAATAATGTAGACAAATGGGAAGTTATTCAGCTTTTCATGATACCAGCATAAACATGCTGCCAAGATCAGGCTACAAAGAGAGGCAAATGTTCCCCATAAGGAATACAAGTTGAGTCTGCCAAAATAAACTCACTAGCTAAATTCACATGAGAACAGCAAACAAAAGTATTAATATTTATGCTCAGAAGGAAGTATTATATGAAGCTCAAAGGAGAGAAAGATGGTTAAGACTGGAATGTGTTCTTTATAGACGGAATGAGGTGGGGGGGGGGGGAAGAGGATTATACTGAGAAGCAATCCTTTCTCTGCTTTGTAAATTTTCCTGTGTTTGAAATTTTTCAGAATAGTTCAGCATAATTCTTGTGCCAAAAAATTGCTCATTTTCTGCCTCTCTCTCTCTCTCCCTCCATCTTTCTGCTTTCCCTTCTCTCTCCCCTTCTTCCTCCCTCTTGCCCAAACTCTCCCTCTCCATCCCTCCCTCCTTCTTATTCCAGCCTCTTAGAATGTTTAGGTGTTTATAGGTTTATATTCATAGAATCTCTTCCTAGATATTTTAATATTTTTACAGAACAGATAGCTCAAAAACAATGATTGTTTTCTATTACTTCATTTTAACTTACTAGATGTTTATTAGTGATACATGAATTTTTAAGTTTGTAATTAAAAATTTAAAGTTATTTATAAGATTTTACCCCTGATTTTTCTCCCTGCCTCCAACAATATAATTGTATTATTTACTAATGGAAACATTGAAATTTATGTCTAATTTTTAAATTTTTATAATACTGTTTATCACACATCTGAAGTCACATGATGTTTAATTTTAGTGATTCTCGCTGGTTTTTAAAAGTTAAGCCTGTAGCATCACCCTTAGAGGAGCTTTGCAAGCTTCTCAGTGAGAAATATTAACATATTCATCACATTATAGAGCTACCCTTCACGTCCCATTGTATTTAGATTTTTAAACATGAGTAAGCACTCAAAGCTTGAAGGCCTTTTCAAGTGTGTAGAGAAGATACTACAATTTTTACCCTGAGTAAATAGTATGAAAAATTAAGTTAGTAGTTCCCTTGTATTGAGACAGGTTTATTTTTCTTGAATAAAAGTCTCTTCTTCTTGATATTGTTTTTTACATGCTGCTCAATTTTGTGTGAAGTATTTTTTAATACGAATAGTACCTGCCATTTCAAACTGGCAGGAGTTGCTATTGTAATATCATTATTGAATGGAATATAAGTGCTTGCCTTGCTTGCTAGAAAGTTGAATTCCTTTATGTACTTGTCTCTGGTGCTTTTAGTATATTATTAAAATTGTATTTATATATATATGGATAATATATATATATAATTTTAGTATATATGTAATTATAAATATATATAATTTATATATAATTAAATATACATAATTTAAATATATATTTTTATATATTATTATATATAATGAAAATTATATATATAATGAAAATTTTATATATATATATATATATATATATATATATATATATCTTGAAGAATTCTCATGTAAAATACCTAGGCTTCTTAAATTTTTATGGAAATTTTTGATTAAGGCTTTCATTTTTTTAAGTAGACAGGTTTTTATATGCAGAATCAGTAATAGCATCTCAGAACTTCCACATTACTAATCCATCTTGATAGGCAAAGTTATTTTCAAGGAAGCTTTTAAATAAATCTGTTACTTTAAAAGCTTCCTTGTTTGATTAATTACATCCTGTTCATTATGTGAAGTCCTGTAAATTTATGTTTCTTTATTTTTTTCCTCATGAATTCAGCGTTTCATCTTTGGAACAAAACACAGCTCATTAGGACTTGTCTGTTGATTTTCTCTCCATCACTATTATCTGGTTGCAGTTATCGCATCCCTCTTTCTTTTTTATATATAACTAAATATACAAATACAACTGGTTGTTGGCTGTATCTATGTTTCTAGGGTTGACTCATTTGTGTTGAAAAACCAATCAAGAAGCTTATCCCAAGGGAAGACTAATTCTTTCTCTGTTAGCAGCTGTTACTTGTTTCTATCTTTTCATCCAAGGGTATGTTTTCTATATCTGCATTGGACTATTTTATCTTGTATTTGGTATCTTAGACTTTCTTTTAGAAAAATTTTGATTTGTGATTAAGGTTAACCAATAAGGTCATTCAGCTCTCCTCAGCTAAGTTATGGAGACTACAACACTCTTCTTTAGATGATAGTAGTTCTGTTAGTGAGTCATTTACACAACATTCACCTGGCACTAGGAAACGCATATTGAGCCATACTAAGCTTTTACCATTTAAGGCTTTAACATGAAGATGCAATGACGCTTTAGTTTTCATGTGAGAAAAAAATTTAACATCACAAATGGTGTGGTAGCATGGTCTCTATAGTAGAGTCTTCCTACTTCTTAGAAAAGGAGATGTGCAGTTACATCATACCTCAGCAATCCTCCTTTTTTACGTTTGACAGATAAGATCAAAAACCAATGTTGAGAGACAATGCTATCTCTTAGTTAATTTTTGACATATTATTTCCAAATAAAATTATATTTGTTAATTACCAACTTACATGTAGTTCAGCTTCATGTGGATGGTAATCCAAGGCACCTCTGTTTCCCTAGCATGTGTGATCCTGGTTCATTAGCCCCTTGGTTGGTCTATATCTAGGTTCAGCTTTTAGCTTCTTTGCGTGTTTATGGGATGCAAAATCTAGCACTCATGAAAACATGAATGGAATGTTAGGGATTGTGGTTTCAAAACTTGCATCATCCTCTTTATCATATAGAAATTTTTTTAAAGAGAGTGTAAGCAATCTGAAAATGCTGTAGTAAGTAACAAAGGAAACCTCTTTAGTGAAGATAATTTACAATTTGAGTATGGAGCTTAGTGGTAGAATAGTTTTGGCTATTACAAATTCCTTTTTATCTGAATGTATTCAGAGGATATAAACAGAAAAGGAACAATTTTGTTTAGATACATAGTAATCTATTTCATAGTGGCTTATCAGCTTCCCTTCTTTTGCTACCTACCTTACAGTGAGTTAAGCTGAGCTCATACCACTCATCAGGGCCACAATACAGACATCCATTTACATACTGTGGCTTTCAACATTCCACAAACTGAGTCTTCAATGTGTATTGAGGAGGCAGTACAGACTGGGTGATTTCCAGGCCTGTAAACTCATAAAATACAGAGCACAATTATCAAGGATAACTATGACCACTCAGTGATTCTGGACATCATAGTCACTTTTACATAAATATAAAAATCCAAAACTACTTTAGTAGTGAATGTCACAAAGTACCAAAATTATAATTTAGATGAATCAATGGGAAAACAGTGACTTGTTTACCTAAAATAGGAAAGTTCTATTATCTTGAATACTGTTATGAACTAAAGTTCCCTAATGCACATGAACATGACTAAATTCAATCCAGGCAAAGATAACAGGATGCTGACAGTGCAGGAGGAGGTGAAAGAGATTATTTCAAGTGAGGTTTACAAGGTTATTACCATGACTACCATGACTACCTTTGTTGTTGTTGTTTGTTTTTGGTTCTGTCTCCCAGAATTACAGCTATGAATCAAATGAACCTTAAGCTCTGTCATTCAGAAAATATTAAGTTTTAGCCATAGTTTCACAAGAGAGTTTCTTGAATGCTATGACACTTTTCACTAACATTGTGTTAATTATGAGAGGTCACAGTCTAGTAAAATGTGAATTTCTTTAATACTATAATAATACAAGTGATGCAAGTGTACATCTTTGAGAAGAGAAAGACCTGACCATTGGTTCAACAATATGTACCTCATAGCCATTGTCAGAAACAATCTTTAAAAGAGAGGAACCATGAATTTAATAGTATGTTTTGAAAAACTACCTCAAATTAAAAACAATAATAACAATAAAATAAAACAAAGAACTTGTTTTCTCTCATCAGTATTTCCTTTGCATTAAAACTTGGAAGGTCTAAAGAAATAATCTAGAAAATTTTTAAATTGTTCTTTTCTTTTTTGGGGGGGGGGTGTTTTCTTTTTTTCTTTTTTTTTAATTTTTTTTCATTTTATTTTATTTACATTTAAGATGCCATCCCCTTTCCCCCTTTCCCCTCCCTAGAAAACCCCTGTCCCATGCCCCCCTTTCCTTTTTGCTTTTATACAATTTTTTTTAATGTTAATCAAAGGATTTATAAGTTTGGTAATGCTCAATCAGAAGGGTAATCCAATACCCAACCTAGATATAAAGACTATCTTTGACTGGTGGAGACCTGTGAACATCTGCCTCCATGCCCCCTCTCTCTTTCTCTCTCTCATCACCTAGCTTCTCCTCTCCTTCATCTTCTCTCCTTACTCCATCTCTTCCTCTCAGTACTCCTTCCCACTTAGCTCCTCCTACATATCACTCTTCCTGTTAAAGTAAAACTTTTCTCTCAAAATACAGTTAGAGCATACTTATTCCTAATTGTACCAGTGAGGTATAAGATAGTTCTAATACCCAGTCCATCATTTTGTTGACTAACCAGAACCTCTGTCATCTCTTCTAACTAACTAAAACACTTACTTTTGATCCTGGCTTTTTTTTTTTTTTTTTTTTGGCTTTATAATGAATGTCAGCTGAAAACTATCTACTCAGATCTTTTCTCTCAAAGTAAATAGCCAGGATTGGCTATGAGACTATGGGTCTTCAAACCCTTCAGAAATCCAGAATGACTGAGTTAACTGAAGTTATGGGAAGCACTAAACACAGCTTCTAAAACTTAGCCAATTTATAGAGACCTCTGAACACCTGAGAAGCCCCTATACTACAGAATGTTCGAGCATCAAATCTTCAGCCTTCTGGCCCAGAGTCATCTGACAGACCTTAGTGATGCAGGATTATTAAGGGCTGATTACTCTGTCTGGGCAGATATAATCAGTCGACTATTCTGCATGTGTGTCCTCTTCTGGACAGTAGTTAGTCTGTAGATGGAAAGAGGCAATTCTTGCCTAGTGGCTGTCACCACACAACTGGCATAACTCCAAGGATGCTCAATTTCTTCTTAGAATCCACAACAGGAAGCTGTCAGGAGCAGACAGGTCTCTAATCAGAATGGACATTTATATAAATTTTTGTAGCGTCAATTCTATGGACTTCTGACGTTTTGAAAACCAACTATCCATGTAAGGTCACCTGGACTGTTGTCTGTTCACTCCTCTTGGCTATTTCTAAATAAAATATGGTTAACCTCCTAACAATTAACTCAAAGCCATAAATTTGCTATAGTCCCTTAACTCATAGGTTAACCATCCCAAATCAGTTAAAAAAGTTAAGGAAGGACTGGGTCTAGGCCTTGTATTCCTAAATGTGTTATACAAGCACATTGCCCATGAGAGTATCAATATTCATCTCACTTTTATATTAATAAGGAGCTCGTACCAATGAAAACCTTAAATTTGAAATCAAAGTAAATTTTGTACCATTTAAGAAATTATAACTTCATCTTGATAATAATTATACAGATTTCTACCAATAGGTTATGGCTGTGCAATAAGTCCTAGCTAATCCTCCCTGTTCCAACAAAACCACTACTTTTCCCTAGAAAGACAGACCATTATTAACCACATTAGTCCCCAAGCCCAGGGAATAGGGGCGCTGACTCTTCTGTAACTTCTTCAGGCTGATTACGGGCGTTGAGATATTAGAAGAGGGGTGGGGGGAAGAGTAAGTTGATAATCCTCTGATGCTGTGTCTTCACTGAATCCAGATGGAATTCCAGGACATCGGAGGTTTGGGCAGGTCTGCTCTGTATACTTGATGAGTAGATACAACAAGGCTGTGTATTCTGCAATATACAATTCTCAGAACAAGTTTTAGTATCAGGGAAAAAAAAAAATCCACCCCCCGGGGGCTGACATTTTTTTTAAAGATGTTGGTTCTAACAACTTTTCTTGCCCCCCCCTTTTTAAAATTGGTTGTTATATTTACATTTCAGGTTTTATCCCCTAACCCCACTTCCTCCCACCACCCAGAAACCCCCCATCCCATCCCCCTCCTCATGTTTCTATGAGGCAGTGACCACACCTACCCCCCCAACTATCCCCTCCCCACCCTCACATTCCCCCTCACTCTGTGTTTATTTTTTAATGGGACCAATAAACTCCTCTTCCACCTATGCCCGACAAGGCCATCCTCACCTACATATACCTCTGGAGTCTTGGGTCCCTCCCTATGTATTCCCTGGCTGGTGGTTTAGACCCTGGGGGGCTCTGTTTTTTTGGTATTGTTGCTTTCCTCCTGGGGTCTCGAACCCTTTCCGCTCCTTCAGTCCTCTCTCTAAGTTCTCTATTGGGAAACCCCTGATCATATCAGTGGTTAACTGTGAGCATCGTCCTCTGAGTGTGTTAGTCTTTGGCAGACCTCTAAGGAGACAGCTATATCATGTTCCTCAGATTATGCACTTCCAGCCATCCACAACAGTGTTTAGCTTAGGTGGCTGTACATGGGATGAATACCAAGGTGGAGTGGTCTACTGATAGCCCCTCCTTCAGTTTCTGTCCCATGTTTTGTTTCCGTATTTGCTCCCTTGAGCATTTTTGTTCTCGCTCTAAGTAGTACTGAGGCATCCCCTCTTGGTCTTCCTTCTTCATAAGATTCATGTGGTCTGCTGGTTGGGTCTTCGCTAATCCTAGCTTTGGGGCTAACATCCGCTTAACAGTGAGTAAATACCCTGTGTGTTTTTTTGGGATTGGGTTAACTCACTCAAGATGATAATTTCTAGATCCATCCATTTACCTAAAAATTTCTCGAATTCATTATTTTTAATAGCTGAGTAATACTCCATTGTGTAGATGTACCACATTTTTTGTATCCATTCCTCTGTTGAGGGACATCTTGGTTCTTTCCAGCTTCTGGCTATTATAAATAAGGCTGCTATGAACATAGTGGAGCATGTGTCTTTATTACATGTTGGAGCATCTTCTGGGTATATGCCCAGGAGTGCTATAGCTGGATCCTCAGGTAATGCTATGTCCAGCTTTCTGAGGAACCGCCAGACTGATTTCCAGAGTGGTTGTACCAGCTTGCAATCCCACCAACAATGGAGGAGTGTTCCTCTTTCTCCGCATCCTCGCCAGCATCTACTATCACCTGAGTTTTTGATCTTATCCATTCTGATTGGTGTGAGGTGGTATCTCAGGGTTGTTTTGATTTGCATTTCCCTGATGACTAAGGATGTGGAGCATTTCTTAAGGTGTTTCTCAGCCACTCGAGTTTCCTCTGTTGAGAATTCTTTGTTTAGATCTGTACCCCATATTTTAATAGGGTTATATGGTTGTCTGGAGTATAATTTCTTGAGTTCTTTGTGTATCTTGGATATTAGCCCTCTATCGGATGTAGGATTGGTTAGGATCTTTTCCCAATCTGTTGGTTGCCGATTTGTCTTATTGACAATGTTCTTTGCCCTACAGAAGCTTTGCAATTTCATGAGGTCCCATTTTTCAATTCTTGATCTTAGAGAATAAGCCATTGGTGTTCTGTTCAGAAACTTTTCCCCTATGCCTAGGTATTCAAGGGTCTTTCCCACCTTCTCTTCTATTAGTTTCAGTGTATCTGGTTTTAAGTGAAGGTCTTTTATCCACTTGGATTTGAGCTTTGTACAAGGAGATATGAATGGATCAATTTGCATCCTTTTACATGTTGACCTCCAGATGAATCAACACCATTTGCTGAAAATGCTGTCCGTTTTCCACTGGATGGTTTTAGCTCCTTTGTCAAAGATCAAGTGACCATAGGTATGTGGGCTCATTTCTGGATCCTCAGTTCTATTCCATTGATCTTCATGTCTGTCTCTGTACCAATACCATGCAGTTTTTATTACTATTGCCCTGTAGTATAGTTTGAGGTCAAGGATGGTGATTCCCCCAGAAGTTCTTTTGTTGTTGAGAATAGTTCTCTCGCTATCCTGGGTTTTTTATTGTTCCAAATAAATTTGCAAATTGCTCTTTCTATCTCTATGAAGAATTGATTTGGAATTTTGATGGGGATTGCATTGAATCTATAGATTGCTTTTGGCAAGATGGCCATTTTTACTATATTAATCCTGCCAATCCAGGAGCATGGGAGGTCTTTCCATCTTCTGAGATCTTCTTCAATTTCTTTCTTCAGAGACTTGAAGTTCTTGTCATACAGATCTTTCACTTGCTTAGTTAGATTCACTCCAAGATATTTTATATTATTTGTGGCTATTGTGAAGGGTGTCATTTCCCTAATTTCTTTTTCAGCCTGTTTATCTTTTGAGTATAGGAAGGCTACTGATTTGTTTGAGTTGATTTTATATCCAGCCACTTTACTGAAGTTGTTTATCAGGTTTAGGAGTTCTCTGGTGGAAGTTTTGGGGTCGCTTAAGTATACTATCATATCATCTGCAAATAGTGAAATTTTGAATTCTTCCTTTCCTATTTGTATCCCTTTGACTTCCTTTTGTTGTCTAGTTGCTCTAGCTAGGACTTCCAGTACTATATTGAATAGGTAGGGTGAGAGTGGGCAGCCTTGTCTGGTCCCTGATCTTAGTGGGATTGCTTCAAGTTTCTATCCATTTAGTTTGACGTTGGCTGCTGGCTTGCTGTATATTGCTTTTACTATGTTTAGGTATGGGCCTTGAATTCCTAATCTTTCCAAGACTTTTAACATGAAGGGATGTTGTATTTTGTCAAATGCTTTCTCAGCATCTAGTGAGATGATCATGTGGTTTTTTTCTTTGAGTTTATTTATGTAGTGGATTACATTGATGGATTTCCGAATATTGAACCATCCCTGCATTCCTGGGATAAAGCCTACTTGATCGTGATGGATGATTGCTTTGATGTGTTGTTGGATTCGGTTTGCAAGAATTTTATTGAGTCTTTTTGCATCGATATTCATAAGAGAGATTGGTCTGTAGTTCTCCTTCTTTGTTGGGTCTTTGTAAGGCTTAGGTATGAGTGTAATTGTAGCTTCATAGAATGAATTGGGTATTTTTCCTTCTGTTTCTATTCTATGGAATAGTTTGAAGAGAATTGGTATTAGTTCTTCCTGGAAGGTCTGGTAAAATTCTGCACTAAAACCATCTGGTCCCGGACTTTTTTTGGTGGGGAGGTTTTTAATTAATGCTTCTATTTCTTTAGGGGTTATGCAACTGTTTAGATGATTTATCTGCTCCTCGTTTAACTTTGGTACCTGGTATCTATCTAGAAAATTGTCCATTTCATCCAGATTTTCCAATTTTGTTGAGTATAGGCCTTTGTAGTAGGATCTGATGATATTTCTAATTTCCTCTGTTTCTGTTGTTATGTCTCCCTTTTCAGTCCTGATTTTATTAATTTGAATACTGTCTCTGCACCTTTTGGTTAGTCTGGCTAAGGGTTTGTCTATCTTGTTGATTTTCTCAAAGAACCAGCTCCTGGTTTTGTTGATATTTTGTATAGTTCTTTTTGTTTCAGCTTGGTTGATTTCAGCCCTGAGTTTGATTATTTCCTGCCGTCTACTCCTCTTGGGTATATTAGCTTCTTTTTGTTCTAACTCTTTCAGGTGTGCTGTCAGGTTGTTAATGTATGCTTTTTCCAATTTCTTTTTGTGAGCACTTAGAGCTATGATTTTTCCTCTTAGTACTGCTTTCAGTGAGTCCCACAAGTTTTGATATGATGTGTCCTCATTTTCATTTAAATCTAAGAAGTCTTTTATTTCTTTCTTTATTTCTTCCTTGACCAAGTTATCATTGAGTAGAGCATTGTTCAGTTTCCAAGTATATGTGAGCTTTCTGTTGTTTTTGTCCATGTCAAAGATGAGTCTTAGTCCATGGTGGTCTGATAAGGTACTAGGGATTATTTCAATCTTTTTGTATCTGTTGAGGCCTGTTTGGTGACCAATTATATGGTCTATTTTCGAGAAGGTACCATGTGGTGCTGAGAAGAAAGTATATTCTTTTGTTTTAGGATGAAATGCTCTATAGATGTCAGTTAAGTCCAATTGGTTCATAACTTCTGTTAGTTTCATTGTGTCTCGGTTTAGTTTCTGTTTCCATGATCTGTCCATAGCTGAGAGTGGGGTGTTGAAATCTCCCACTATTATTGTGTAGGGTGCAATGTATTCTTTAAGCTTTAGTAAAGTTTCTTTTATGTATGTGGGTGCCCTTGCATTTGGGGCATAGATGTTCAGAATCGCTAGTTCCTCTTGGTACATTTTTCCTTTGATGAATATGAAGTGTCCTTCTTTATCTTTTTTGATTACTTCTGGTTGAAAAATGATTTTATTTGATATTAGAATTGCTACTCCAGCTTGTTTCTTGGGACCATTTGCTTGGAAGATTGTTTTCCAACCTTTTACTCTGAGGTAGTGCCTGTCTTTTTCACAAAGGTGAGTTTCCTGAATGCAGCAAAATGTTGGGTCCTGCTTACGTATCCAGTCTGATAGTCTATGTCTTTTTATTGGAGAATTGAGTCCATTGATATTAAGAGATATTAAGGAGAAATGAATGTTTTTTCCTGTTATTTTTGTTATTGGCCATGGAGATATGTTTGTGTAGCTACCTTCTTTTTAAGGCTTTTGGAAGATTACCTTCTTGTTTTTTCTAGGTTGTAGTTTCCCTCCTTGTGTTGGATTTTTCCACCAATTATTCTTTGAAGTCCTGGATTTGTGTTGAGATACTGTGTGAATTTGGATTTGTCATGGAAAATTTTGGTTTCTCCATCAATAATGTTTGACAGTTTTCCTGGGTTTAGTAGTCTGGGCTGGCATTTGTGTTCTCTTAGGGTCTTTATGATATCGGTTCAGGATCTTCTGGCTTTTATGGTCTCTAGTGAGAAGTCTGGTGTAATTCTTATAGGTCTGCCTTTATATGTTACTTTGCCTTTTTCCCTTACTGCTTTTAGTATTTTTTTCTTTGTTTTGTACATTTGATGTTTTGACTATTATATGGCGGGGAGTATTTCTTTTCTGGTCTAAACTATTTGGAGTTCTGTAGCCTTCTTGTATATTTATGGACATCTCTTTCTTTAGGTTAGGGAAATTTTCCTCTATAATTTTGTTGAGGATATTTACTAGTCCTTTAAGTTGGGAGTCTTCCCCCTCATCTATACCTATTATCCTTAGATTTGGCCTTCTCATTGTGTCTTGGATTTCTTGTATACTTCGGGTTAGTAGCTTTTTGTATTTTGCATTTTCTTTGACAGTTGTGTCAATGTTTTCCATGGTATCTTCTGCACATGAGATTCTCTCTTCCATCTCTTGTATTCTGTTGGTGACACTTGTGTCTATGACTCCTGATGTTTTTTTTAGGTTTTCTATCTCCATGGTATTGTCCCTTTGTGATTTCTTTATTGTTTCTACTTCCATTTTTAGATCCTGCATGGTTTTGTTTAATTCCTTCTCCCGTTTGGTTGCATTTTCTTGCAATTCCTTAAGGGGTTTTTGTGTTTCCTCTTTAAGGGTTTCTATCTGTCTACTCGTGCTCTCCTTAATTTCTTTGAGAGTGTTATTTATGTCTTTCTTAAAGTCCTCTATCATCATCATGAGAAATGATTTTAATTCTGAATCCTGCTTTTCTGGTGTGATGGGGTGTTCAGGGCTTGCTATGGTGGGGGAACTGGGTTCTGATGATGCCATGCAACTTTGGTTTCTGTTGCTTACATTCTTGCTCTTGCCTTTTGCCATCTGGTTAACTCTAGTGCTGCCTGTACTTGCTGTCTCTGACTGAAGCCTGCCTTTCCAGTTATCTAGCTTGTGTCTGATCTTCTAGGGGTCCAGATGTCTCTGTGATCTTTTCCAGCTGAGCTGATTACAGTGGTATCTCTAGGATGCCTCAGGATATGGTGTCTCCAAGGTAGCAGTCCAGCGAGGTGTCTGCTGTTTTGGGTGCAGTGTCTCTTCTAGAATATCTCAGGATATGTTGTCTGACGCTCTGAGTTCAGTTGTTCCTCTGTGGCTCCGGGTTGAATGAACCTTCCAGTATGTCTCAGGTGGAATCCAGGGTCCACCCAACAGCAGACCTGGCAGAGGTCTGGTCCAGGCCTCAGATCCAAGAACTAGTTTCTAAGACACAGTCCCTGTTAGAGCGACCGGGATCCCCACTTCCTCTGGGTTCTTGAAGGTTGGGGGCAGAGCTGCCACCCAAGATCTGCTCAGTGCCCTGGCCCAGACCGGAAGGAACCAGTGTTCCGGGCCGGGAGTGACTTCCTGAGTCCTCGGTGGGTCCCTGTTACTCCCTGTTTAGGGCGGGCCCTGCTGTCTGCTTACCTAAGATACTGCCCGAGTTAGAGCGCCTGGGATCCCCGCTTCCTCTGGGTTCTTGAAGGTTGGGGGGCAGAGCTGCCACCCCAGATCTGCTCAGTGCCCTGGCCCAGACCAGAAGGAACCAGTGTTCTGGGCCGGGAGTGACTTCCTGAGTCCTCGGTGTGTTCTTTTCTTATAAGCAATAATTTTAAAAGTATGTAATAACTTCAAAGAAATCATTTTATTATAAAATAAAATTGGTAATACATAAAATAATCTAAACATAAAATAAAAATAATCTGAATAGTTCTATCATTCTTAGAAAATTGAAAATGTTTTTCTAAATGATTGGTACACATTGTATTTCCAGGCATGTTGGTGCGTGCCTTTAATCCTAGAACTGAGGAGGCAGAGGCCAGTGGATATCTGTGAGTTCAAAGCCAGCCTTGTTTACCTCATAAGTCCAGAACACTTAGGTCTACATAGATTCTTTCTCAAAAAATTTTTTAAAAACAAGAAAAGAATAAATAATAACGAAATACAGTAAGAGGGAGAGGGGAAGAAAGAGAAAGAAAAAGAGAGAGAGAAATAAAAAAATGTTAAAATTGCTTACATTTTACACTGTTGTCCTGTATTCTCACAATTTATGGTTGCATAATTTATTAACAATCTTAATATTTCTAAAATGAGCTGTTATGTGAGAAACTGTATCTCAGAGAAGAACAATGCTTTCTAGGTCTGAAGAGAGCAGATCATTTAAGTTGAGGCCCAGAACAGACTTCACTTGATGTGCTGTGTATCTTTAAGAAGCTAGTATTCTCATACACACACAAGATTACAAAGAAATAATGGCTAACTACGTAAAAAAAGAGAGACAATAAATGTTAGTAGAAAAGGAAATTTTCAAATGATTAAGGTAACTCATACTAGTTTATTTACAGTAAGATGATGGAAAAATAATTTTCTAATAAATAAAATAATTTTTTGCAATTTCTGAGGTCCCATTTGTCAATTCTTGATCTCAGAGCATAAGCCATTGGTGTTCTGTTCAGGAACTTTTCCCCCATGCCTACGTATTCAAGGGTCTTTCCCACCTTCTCTTCTATTAGTTTCAGTGTATCTGCTTTTAAGTGAAGATCTTTTATCCACTTGGATTTGAGCTTTGTACAAGGAGATATGAATGGATTGATTTGCATCCTTCTACATGTTGACCTCCAGTTGAACCAGCACCATTTGCTGAAAATGCTGTCCTTTTTCCACTGGATGGTTTTAGCTCCTTTGTTAAAGATCAAGTGACCATAGGTATATGGGCTCATTTCTGGATCTTCAATTTTATTCCATTGATCTTTCTGCCTTTCTCTGTACCAATACCATGCAGTTTTTATTGCTATTGCCCTGTAGTATAGTTTGAGGTCAGGGATGGTGATTCCCCCAAAAGTTCTTTTATTGTTGAGAATAGTTCTCGCTATCCTGGGTTTTTTTTTGTTGTTGTTGTTGTTCCAAATAAATTTGCAAATTGCTCTTTCTATCTCTATGAAGAATTGATTTGGAATTTTGATGGGGATTGCATTGAATCTATAGATTGCTTTTGGCAAGATGACCATTTTTACTAAATTAATCCTGCTAATCCATGAGCATGGGAGATCTTTCCATCTTCTGAGATCTTTTTGATTTCTTTCTTCAGAGACTTGAAGTTCTTGTCATACAGATCTTTCCCTTGCTTGGTTAGATTCACTCCAAGATATTTTATATTATTTGTAACTATTGTAAAGGGTGTCATTTCCCTAATTTCATTCTCAGCCTGTTTATCTTTTGAGTATAGGAAGGCTACTGATTTGTTTGAGTTGATTTTATATCCAGCCACTTTACTGAAGTTGTTTATCAGGTTTAGGAGTTCTCTGATGAAAATTTTAGGGTCACTTAAGTATACTATCATATCATCTGCAAATAGTGAAATTTTGACTTCTTCCTTTCCTATTTGTATCCCTTTGACTTCCTTTTGTTGTCTAATTGCTCTAGCTAGGACTTCCAGTACTATATTTAATATGTAGGGTGAGAGTAGGCAGCCTTGTCTAGTCCCTGATCACAGGGGTATTGCTTCAAATTTCTCTCCATTTAATTTGATGTTGGCTACTGGCTTGCTGTATTCTTTGTATACCTTGCTAATTCAAGGTAGGCCTTGAATTCCTGATCTTTCCAAGACTTTTAACATGAAGGGATGTTGAATCTTGTCAAATGTTTTCTCAGCATCTAGTGAGATGATCATGTGGTTTTTTTCTTTGAGTTTTTTATGTAGTGGATTACATTGATGGATTTCTGAATATTGAACCATCCCTGCATTCCTGGGATAAAACCTACTTGATCATGATGGATGATTGCTTTGATGTGTTCTTGGATTCAGTTTGTGAGGATTTTATTGAGTATTTTTGCATCAATATTCATAAGAGAGATTGGTCTTTGTTCCACACACCTCCCGTGTCTCCTTTCACCCATGGAAGAGAGACACGAGAGGCAGAATTCGGGTGGTTACCACAGCGAGGCTTTAATCTTGTATCAGCAAAAGTGAAGACTGTGGAAAGGCCAAAGACAGGAAGAGGCACAGCTTAAATACACCCTAGAATGACGTGTTCACTTCTGATTGGCTGTTCACTCATCACTCAATATTACGCCTCGGGATTGGCCAGTGACTTTGGTGGGCTTTTTTGCCTTTGCACCTGCGCAGTTAATTGTTTACTAGTGGGAGGACAAGATGCCCGCACCATCTTGGAATGGCGAATGTTGACACGCTCACTGAGGCTCCCAACAGGTCTTTAGTTCTCTTTCATTGTTGGGTTTTTGTGAGGCTTAGGAATGAGCATAATTGTAGCTTCATAGAATGAATTGGGTATTGTTCCTTCTGTTTCTAGTCTGTGGAATAGTTTGACGAGAATTGGTATTAGGTCTTCCTGGAAGGTCTGATAGAATTCTGCACTAAAACCATCTGGCCCCAGACTTTTTTTGGTGGGGAGATTTTTAATGACTGCTTCTATTTCTTTAGGGGTTATGTGACTGTTTAGATGATTTATCTGCTCCTCGTTTAACTTCGGTACCTGGTATCTATCTAGAAAATTGTCCATTTCATCCAGATTTTCCAATTTTGTTGAGTATAGGCCTTTTTAGTAGGATCTGATGATTTTTTTTAATTTCCTCTGTTTCTGTTGTTATGTCTCCCTTTTCAGTTCTGATTTTATTAATTTGAGTACTGTCTCTGCACCCTTTGGTTAGTCTGGCTAAGGGTTTGTCTATCTTGTTGATTTTCTCAAAGAACCAGCTCCTGGTTTTGTTGATATTTTGTATAGTTCTTTCTGTTTCAACTTGGTTGATTTCAGCCCTGAGTTTGATTATTTCCTGCCGTCTACTCCTCTTGGGTATATTAGCTTCTTTTTGTTCTAATGCTTTCAGGTGTGCTGTCAAGTTATTAATGTGTGCTCTTTCCATTTTCTTTTTTGGGCACTTAGAGCTATGATTTTTTTCCTCTTAGTACTGCTTTCATGGAGTCCTACAAATTTTGATATGATGTGTCCTCATTTTCATTTAAATCTAAAAAGGCTTTAATTTCCTTCTTTATTTCTTCCTTGACCAAGTTATCATTGACTAGAGCATTGTTCAGTTTCCACATGTATGTGCACTTTCCATTGTTTTTGTCCATGTCAAAGACAAGTCTTAGTCCATGGTGGTCTATTAGGGTACAAGGGATTATTTCAATCTTTTTGTATCTGTTGAGGCCTGTTTTGTGACCAATTATATGGTCTATTTTGGAGAAGGTACCATGAGATGCTGAGAAAAAGGTATATTCTTTTGTTTTAGGATGAAATGTTCTATAGATGTCAGTTAAGTCCAATTGGTTCATAATTTCTCTTAGTTTCATTGTGTCTCGGTTTAGTTTCTGTTTCCATGATCTGTCCATAGCTGAGAGTGGGGTGTTGAAATCTCCCACTATTACTGTGTGAGGTGCAATGTATGCTTTAAGCTTTAGTAAAGTTTCTTTTATGTATGTGGGTGCCCTTGCATTTGGAGCATAGATGTTCAGAATTGCACGTTCCTCTTGGTACATTTTTCCTTTGATTAATATGAACTGTCCTTCTTTATCTTTTTTTTTATTACTTTTGGTTGAAAAACGATTTTATTTGGTATTAGAATCACTACTCCAGCTTGTTTCTTGGGTCCATTTGCTTGGAAGATTGTTTTCCAACATTTTACTCTGAGGTAGTGTCTGTCTTTTTCACAAAGGTGCGTTTCCTGTATGCAGCAAAATGTTGGGTCCTGTTTATGTATCCAATCTGATAGTCTATGTTTTTTATTGGAGAATTGAGTCCATTGATATTAAGAGATATTAAGGAAAAAGGAATGTTGTTTCCTGTTATTTTTGTTATTGACAGTGGAGTTATGTTTGTATAGCTACCTTCTTTTAGGGTTGTTGGAAGATTACTTTCTTGCTTTTTCTAGGTTGTAGTTTCCCTCCTTGTGTTGAAGTTTTCCACCAATTATCCTTTGAAGTGCTGGATTTGTGGTAAGATATTTTGTAAATTTGGATCTATCATGGAATATTTTGGTTTCTCCATCAATATTGATTGAGAGTTTTGCTGGGTATAGTAGTCTGGGCTGGCATTTGTGTTCTCTTAGGGCCTGTATGATCAGTCCAGGATCTTCTGGCTTTTATAGTCTCTGGTGAGAAGTCTGGTGTAGTTCTTATAGGTCTGCCTTTATATGTTACTTTGCCTTTTTCCCTTACTTCTTTTAGTATCTTTTCTTTGTTTTGTATATTTGATGTTTTGATTATTATGTGACGGGAGGTGTTTCTTTTTTGGACTAGACTATTTGGGGTTCTGTGGGCTTCTTGTATATTTAAGGACATTTCTTTCTTTAGGTTAGGGAAGTTTTCCTCTATAATTTTGCTGAAGATATTTACTGGTCCTTTAAGTTGGAATTCTTCACCTTCATCTATACCTATTATCCTTAGGTTTGGCCTTCTCATTGTGTCCTGGATTTCCTGGATGTTTTGGGTTAGGAGCTTTTTGCCTTTTGCATTTTCTTTGACAGTTGTGTCAATGTTTTCCATGGTATCTTCTGCACATGAAATTCTCTCTTCTATCTCTTGTATTCTCTTGGTGATGCTTGCATCTATGACTCCTGATCTTTTTCCTAGGTTTTCTATGTCCAGGGTAGTCTCCCTTTGAGATTTCTTTATTGTTTCTACTTTAATTTTTAGATCCTGGAGAGTTTTGTGTAATTCCTTCACCTGTTTGGTTGTGTTTTCTTGCATTTCTTTAAGGGATTCTCTCTGTTTACCTGTGTTCTCAAATTCTTTGAGAGTGTTGTTTATGTCCTTTTTAAAGTCCTCTATCATCATTATGAGAATAAATTTTAATTCTGAATCCTGCTTTTCTGGTGTGATGTGGTGTTCAGGACTTGCTATGTTGGGGGAACTGGGTTCTAGTGATACCAAGTAACTTTGGTTTCTATTGTTTACATTCTTATGCTTGCCTTTTTCCATTTGGTTAGCTGTAGTGCTACTTGCACTCACTGGTTCTGACTGCAGTGTGCCTTTCCAGTTATCTTGGTTGTGTCAGAACTCCTCGGGGTCTGGATGACTCTATGATCCTGAGCTCCAGCTACTCTGGGTACAGTGGCTCCTCTAGGCTATTTCAGGATATGGTGTCTCCACGGAAGTAGACCAGCTGGGTGTTTGCTGCTCTGAATGTAGTTGCTCCTCTAGGATGCTTCAGGATATGGTGTCCCCTGATCTGCAGCTCTGTAGGTCGTGTTCTCTCTAGGATGCCTGCAGCTCTGTGGTCCTTGACCTCTCTTGGATACCACTGCAGCTCTGCAGTCCGTGACCTGTGACCTTCCTAGGGTGCCTCCGGACTCAGTTTCCAGAGGGGAGCAGATCGGCTTTGAGACAGCTCCAGCCACAGGTATCCAGGCCAGGGGTGGAAGGAGAGTGGCTCTCTTCAGGGACAGGGTCTGGATGCCAGGTGTGCTCTGGGGTCTCCCTACTGCCAGTCGTGCTTCTAAGGCCTAGGGAGGTGTGCGGGTTCTCCTACCTGCTGCTCTGCTGTCCGTGCCCTCCCTAGGGTGTCTCCGGACTCAGTTTCCAGAGGGGAGCAGATCGGCTGGGAGACTGCTCCAGCCACTGATATCAGGGCCAGGCGCAGAAGGGGAGTGGCTCTCCCAATTTTTTAATAAAGTTCTAATAAACTTTGGTTAAGAAAACACCAAACAACATCAGAAACCCTGCATGACTTAATGGTGTTACCTGGCATAAGATATTTTATCTTAAATAGATAGCTTAAGAAGCCCAAATGAAACATCTTGCCTTCTTTTTCCTTCATGTAAGAAAATCTTAACTTAGCATTGTTCAGAAGCTAGAGAAGAATTTAAATCATCTTCCTGGATGCTGATGCTTCTGGAATGTGAGCTATGATTGACTTTCTTATCTTTCAGAGGATTGTTGTAATATTCCAATGGCTTGAGGACTTTCCAATCTAATTTCTACTGTTTGATGTACAAGGTGTACTGGAAAATATAGGAAGTAAAAAAAATCTAGACTTCAGTCCGCTAATGGAATCTTTGTCAGAGTCATGTTTCATTAATCGAAATCTGCATCTTCAAGATTTACACCCACTTTAATTGCAAGGAACACTGACTAGTGGCCACTGGTCTCATAGAAACTTTAAACAGTACAAGGAGTTATCATTCAAAATCTGTAGAAATGTATCACAACACGTTAGTTTATACTCTTTCTATGATAGTGATTGTTTGATTAAATGAATGAATTGAATGGGCATGCTTTTCCTCTGTTCAAAAGTGAAATATAATATTGAATATTAAGTTTTCACTTTAAGGATAGTTTTACTTTGTGATGTGTAGTCACCCAAGTGTCTTACAATATTCATCAGGAGGAAACAAGAAAGAAAATTTTAAAAAATGTCTTTGTGAGTGTCATGGTTAGTTGACTTTTGAAGCAGGATCTCCTGTATAGGTTAGGTTGGTCTCAAACTCATGAAGCTCCTGCTTGAGCTTTCAAAATGCTAGGATTTCAAGTCCACACTGGCGAGTGTGGCCACATTGGCCACATTTCCAGTGTGGATTTTATTTCATTTCATCTTGGTTAACCTCTAGACTTTTGACACAATGGTTTCTCCTAACAGTTCCCCTTTAGCTGATCTGTGTCCCTGGTAAAGCTTTCATCAAGGGATCATACATTCTCAGCAAAAAAGTGATGAACTTGTATGAGTTGACAACTTTTTCCTTTTAGTGTTGCAAATAATAGGTTTATTTATCACCACAAAAACCTGCAGCATTTCAGTTGTGTTCTGTGTTCTCACCTTTGTATTTCCAAGAATTCATTATGGTTGGAGTGCATCAGGCAAATCTGTTCATTTAAGTCATACATGGAAACCAATTTTGTCATATCTGTGGGGTTTTTTTTGACACATCTACCCTGTGTGTCAGCTTTCAATTTAATTACAGTGATCACAAATATATGTATGTATATATATATATATATATATATATATATATATATATCAATAGAAAGTAAAGTTAGATCATGTTTTTTCCAGAGGATATTTTAATACAATGACATACTTCAAAACCAATAAGAATATATAATTCTTTCATAGTGTCCTTTATGCTGTCGAGCTCTTATTTTACATAAACCTCACAAACTTATGTCATTATTCTCTTAATATGATGTGATGGTTCTGTACTCTGACTTCTTAATCATCCAACCTGTTTTACATGGGTATACTTTAATGTGTTTGTTAATTTTCATCAGTAAATGCCTCAACATTCCTCAACATTCTGGATGTATATGGCATGAATATATATGGTAAAGAACATGGATAGGTTCTTGCTATTAACTATGATTTTGATTATGAAATTAATATCCACAGTGTAATTTCTTGAAAGACATATAGTCCACGCAGCCTCAGTTGTATTTTTTCTTTATTTGCTTCCTTATTCAAATATCAAACAATAAAAAAAAATTGTGTGTATCTTGGAGGCTTGTTCAGTGAATGTATTTGTTTATTTTGTATGATGTCTTTACTAAATTTCAACTTGACATATATCTTTAATGAACAAAGAGTGACACAGAAGAAACATCTATACACATAAACAGATATTTATTACAAAGATATTTCAGGTATTTTCTCCTCCACATCGATTTGCCTCTTTCATGAAGAATCCATGGAGTATTTTCTTTTTCACAAATCTTTCTGCTCTTATCCTAAGGAAACATGTTTTTTTTCTGTTGAGGACATATTTTACTATCTATTGCATCTATAAAAATTGCATGAAACATCAGGGTGCTCTTTACCTCATTATCCTTTATTATGGGTTTTGTTCTACTTTGTACCTTCACAGAAAGTATAGTACAGTGCATACTGTTTTAAAAATTATGAATGTATATCAAAATATATCAAGCAATCTTTGTTAACTCACCAGATTCCAGAAAAAGGCTCCATACCCATGAGGATGCAGTCACAGATTACATTAAGTACAAAGTTAGGAGAAAGTGGTGTGTTAAGACTGAGAATGATTGATCTTGGAGGAGTTATGACAAAATGCATTGCATGGAGTTTTTAAAATGAAGGAAAAAATTATGGGAAATAAAATGTAGAAGTTTCACAATACTGAAAACAGTTGTGAAAACTGAAATCCTGTTCTGTAATACTATTTGAAGAATAAAATTGAAATAATGTTTCTTAAGTAAACATGGCAAAAAATAAGAGTACTATTTAGAGACCTGAACTATTTTTTTTACACAAAAAAGATAAAACACTAAATATATGCTTGGATGTACACAAAGAAATGAATAGCTTCAAAGCTGGCAGACATGAATATTCAAAGGTTCCTGTATCCTAGTTTTAATTTACTTACAAGATAATGTTTAGTAAAAACAGTAGCATGTTTTAAATATTTTATAACATTTTGTTAACATCTATACTAACACAATATTTGGAAGGAAGTAGCTGGAAGAATGCTACCATAAAACTCTTTTATGTAAAGTTGCATATATTTTTGGAGATAGATAGTGAGAAATTAAAACTTTATAAGCCATAAGGTAGCACTTTAAAAAGCCAGAAAAAGAGCAGAAGCTAATAAGGCATAGTAGAGGGAAAAAATTAAATCACAAAACTGCCTTAAACTAAAACAGGCAGAAAAAGAACAGAATAAATAACAACAAACAAAAGACTAGAATGGTGGATTTAAATATAAACTCACTAAAAATGTTCCTTGAAAAATACCTGCATCTATCCTGGCAAAGAGGAGTCAAGATAAGGAAAGCAAATGACCATATTCCTAGTACAGAAGGAGGAAGAAGCAGAAATTCTCAAAGGTACTGCAGAGAATTACAAGTGAGGACATAAAGGGATGACACTCAGAAATGAATTAAGTTCAAACAAACCCAAGTCAACTGCATCTCTGAGGCTCCCTAGTAAGGGTAGGAGAAATAATTTGTTTAAAGTGAAGGCCAGATTGCCCTGCTCTCAGATCCTCCCCACAGTACTCACAGTCCCAAATCTAGTTGCTGGTTTTCATCAGAGTGATTTCTTAGAATTATGAAGCTCTAATGACCTAGTTGGTTTCCAAAGATGTGTCTGTTCATGCCTGCTGGTTACATCAGCAGGAACCCCATGACTTTGGCTTTCAGACATCCTTGGACTTCTACTGCAACACACATTACCTCCAGAGTTTTTTCAGAATAGTTTCTCAGGGCCTCCTTGCTGATCTTGACTCACGTTCCTTGGCCTCTGTGGCTTTCTAGATCATTAGCAGAATGCTTAGCTGGTCCCTCATTCTAGCATCTTTCACACCTACAAAGTCAATACAATCTGTATGTTTCTGTAGTATGAAGTAGTTCTAAAATACTAGAAGTAGTTGTCACTATTCCAACATTATCAAGATTAAGAATTTTAAGAATATATTTACACTGCCATTCAGAGTCCCTTTGAAAGCCACCAACTGCCTTCGATATTTCTGAACACCAATATTATACTAGTCTGCATCCTTTTTCATCATATATTGATAATGTCTTCAAATTAAAAACTTCAACATTTCATTTGGTTTCATACCTCTTTTTATTTAAACCGTGTGTACAGAGGGAAATTTTATACAATGTTTACCACTCAATGACTAAATCAACAACATAAATCCTTTCATTTTTATAAATAAGTTGCTGAATTAAGTTGTTTAAACTAAACTTATCATATTTAGAAACGCAATGCTGGTTTTACTGTTGGATTCATCATTAAAAAATCACTAACATTAGAGCAATCAAGAAGTAGCAATAAGATCATCTTTAGCTGAAAGCCACTAAGCCTATGTTGTCAGTTCATTACAGTTCTGTTTCTCGTACAGTTTATATTATAAATACTCAAGCAAAAACAAATTCCCCAAACTCAAAATATATGATGTCACACTGTGATGATCCTAGATCATCAGTCAAATTGTTAGCAATGCTCAGTGCTGCGAAGTACCAAAGGGAATTTATGTCTCAATTGTTAACAGTATAACAACTATTAGAATCTTCCTGATCAAAGGTAGTTTTTACATATAGCTTTTTAGAATGTGTCCTCAAAGGAGAAGTTAGGCCTGGAAAATTATATATGCCTCTGCAGAGCTCATCTCAATTAAACTTTGAGAATAAATGATCAGTACTTGATATTTAGTTTGTAATTATGTTGATGGTCCTAATCAGCTATTTAAAAACTTCTTACCTGTTGATTTTATCTTCAAATTAGATCTGTGTTTGCAACTATTGAAAATTTTTGTGAGAAAACTGAGAAAACTAAACCAGAAATATGTTTTTGTCTCACAACCAGATACAACAAGATGCTTGCTGTCTTTATTTGTTTATGTATAAGGTGTTGAACGATTCAGACTTTTAAAGTATCTGTTATTTTACGTGCCTTTTAAATCAATGAATTTTGTGACACTACATAAATTTATATTAATATTCATTTTCTAGCCTCTTTGAGATGTATTTAACATAAAGTCATATCAGGATGCCTTAAGATGGATGTAATTTGCTATTCAAAATTCCTTTGCAAATCATGTTTTTACATCATGATTTTTGACAACTTCATATATGAATACAATGGATTGCAATCACACTCATCTCCCTTTACCACTTCATCCACATTGACGGTCTTCTTCCTAGCTAGTCCTCATCCTTCTCTATTCCTGTCTTTTGTTTATGCAGGTCTTGTTCCCATAGCCAGCTGCTGTGAATTTGTAGCTACAATGGTCATATTACATTCAAAAGACATATAATGGCATTCCTGCTATACTCTGTCTCTACAATATTTCCTCTCCCCTTTTCACTATGTTTTGTTTGCCTTGAACTGGAGACATAGATGTTCTCCTTAGGACTGAGTACTCAACAGTCATCTGGTCTCAGCACTCTCAGATTGTCTCTTTAAAAACTCCTGGCAAATACAGAGGGAGATGCTTGCAGTCAACCATTAGACTGAGCACGTGGTCCCCAGTGGAAGCATTGGAAAAAGGACTGAAGAAACTGAAGGGGTTTGTAACCCCATAGGATGAACAACAATATCAACTAAGTAGACCACCCAGAGCTCCCAGGGACTAAACCATCAACCAAAGTGTACACATGGAGCAACCTGTGGCTCCAGCCGCATATGTAGTAGAGGATGGCCTTGTCAGACATCAACGGGAGGAGATGTCCTGTGAAGGCTCAGTGCCCCAGTGTAGGGGAATGCCAGGGCAGTGAGGTGGGAGTAGTTGTGTGGGAAGGGGAGCACCTCAGTGAAGGCAAGGGATGGGGGATGAGACAGAGAGTTTGTGGAGGGAAAACCTGGAAGATAGATAACATTTGAAATGTAAATCAAGAAACTATCCAATAAAAAAAAAAGGAAAAAAAGGAAAAGAAAAAAAAATTTCTAGAAGTAATACCATCCCTGATTTCGAGCTATATTACAGAGCAATAGTAATAAACACTGCATGGTATTGGCATAAAAAGCAGACACGTGATCAGTGAAATAGAATCAAACACTCAAAAATAAACCTTCACACCTATGGATACCTGTTATTTGACAAAGAAACCAAAACTATACAATGGAAAAAAGAAATCATCTTTAACAAATGGTGCTGTTCTAACTGGGTGTCTTCATGTAGAAGAATGCAAAATAACCCATATTTATCACCCTGCACTTAATTCAAAACCAAATGGATCAAAGACCTCAACATAAAACATGATACACTAAATATAATAGAATTTAAAATGAGGAACTGCCTTAAACTCATTGACACCAGAGACAACTTCCTTAACAGAACACCAGTAGTTCAGGCACTAAGATCAACAATTGATATATTTGTCCTCATGAAACGTAAAGGCTTTTGCTAGGCTAAGGACACCATCAACAGGATAAAACAGCAGCCTGGAGAATTCAAAAGATCTTCACCAACTGTATATTCGATATAGTTCTAATATTTAAGATTTACAAAGAATTCAATAAATTAGAAACCAACAAGCCAAACAAGCCACTTAAAAATGAGATATAGATCTAAGTAGAGAAGTCTCAACAGAGAAATCTTGAATAAAATAATAAATTATGGAAAAAAAGTAAATTTAAAAAAAAAAAAAACTAAAAAGAAGCCCTAAGCTATAAATATAAACATAAATTCCTAGATTACAGTTTAACTACAAGTCCTTTTAGCAAAATATCAATAGTGGGTTATCCTATAACCTGCAAGCACCACAGCCACAAATTTGACTAGGACTATGGTACTATAATATGCTGTTATGTTCATGGAGGAAGGTTGAATTTCATTTAGGATGCACTTGGTTTCCCACAAAATGTTCCTGTCACTGTTGGACTTCGTGAAGCTTAAGTATTGCAGTGTGAATCCACAGCTGGGTAAGTCTGGTAACAGTTTTTCTTCCTTTTCCTTCTAGCCACTGGGAGAAAACTTCTAGAAAGGTTCTAAACAATGCACCATGTCTGGATAGACTGGTGTCTTTAGCAATAACATCTTAACATTTAGTTTGTCATATGTATGTATATATTATTTATAACATGTTTATTGAACTTTTATAGGTCATCTGTATGTAGAAATTCATCTGTTTATTGTAGATTTTCTAATTTTGTAGAATATAGGTTTCGAATATTTATCTGTATGATTTTCTGAATTTCATTGGTATTTGTTTTGGTATCTTTTCATCTCCAATCTTATTAACTTGCTCACCTCTCTGTCTTGATTAATTTGTCTATGAGTCTGTCAATCCTTTTATTTTATTTATTTTAAAGAACAATGTCTATTTCATTGTTTATTTTTATTATTTCCTTCACTTCATTTTCAATGATTTCTATCCTGTCTTTATTTTTTCTTATTACTAGTTCTGTGTTTGCATTGTTCTTGTTTTCCTAAGGCCCTAAGGTAGAATATTAATGTATTTATTTAGGATCTCAGATTTTGTAATATGGGTAGATCCTTCCTAGCACTATCTTCATTGTATCCCATAGGTTTGAGTACATTAATTTTTATATTGATTTAAGTCCAAGATCTTTTTACTTTCTACAGTTGTTTGTTCATTGCTTTTTACTAGTAATTTCTACTCTTGCACATGGACCTCCTTGCTACTCCATTTCAAAAATTCTTCTATGATATTCTTTAAAAATGTTTTCTGTGCATAATATTCTCCTTTTGTTTTTATTTTGTATATTTTGCTCTTCCATATTGTCCTGAAAATAACAAATATTTCATTGATTTTAATTTATTTTACAATTTCAAGAATGTACACAATGAATTTTAATCATTTTCACACATGTATCTGTAGTCTTAGTCACGGTTCTAGTGTTGTAAATAGGCCTCATGTCCAAGGCAACTTCTATAACTGAAAATATTTGTGGACGGCTTGCTTACAGTTTCAGAGGCTTTGTCTAAAGTTGTCATAGCAACATGCAAACAGATAGAGTGCTTGAGAAGTAGCTAAGAGTTCTACATCTGAATTTACAGATAACAGGATGGTGGGAGGCACTAGACCTGGCTTCTAAATTCTGTAACCCACCTCCAACAAGTTCATACATCCTAATCATCAAGTATCTCTACTCCCTGATGACTAAGCATTAAAATACATGAGTTTATGTGGGCCACTCTTATTCAAACCACCCCATTCCTCGAGCTGGCCCCCATATGCCTATAACAATGTATTAAAGCCAAAGATCTATTCTTTCAAACATCTAAAGTCCCCATAATCTGTTACAGTCTCAGTACTATATAAAAATGCAAAGTCTCTTTTGAAATTAATGGAAATCTCTTAATTATAACCCCTGGAAAGTCAAAATAAAAAAGAATAATACATACTTCCAACCAACAGTGGTACTAAATGTACATTCCTATTTTAAGATATGGAGAAGAGAATATAGAGAGGTGATTGATACTGGATCAAAGCAATGCCTAGAACACACAGGGAGACCTGTAAACTCTGTATCTCCATGTCTGATGTCAGAGCACACTCTTCAGTTGTGCAACACCTTTCAAGTTTGTTTACTGCAACACTCTGTTCTCTGTCTTGGACTGCTTCCACACACTGTTGGCAGGAATCCCATGACTATGGCATCTCAAACTTCTTAATGTCCCCCAATACAATCCAAACTTCACGTTCACAGCTTCATGCAATGGCCTCTCTGAGCCTCAATGCAGAGATACTCCTGACAAATACTTGGTCTCAGTGGTTTTTCTTAGCTTCAGAGGAAGATTCCACAACCACTTTCTTGTGTCTTTAACTCTAAAACCAGAACCATGTAGCCAATGCTTATATGTTCTTCACCTTGCTGGTATGGAACTTGTCCCTTTGTTCAAACACACTTTCACCAGCTTTCTGGTTTTTGATAGTTTCCTTCACTGCTTAAACTTTTCTTTAATTCTTTTTTCTAACTTGGAAGCTTAGCTGTGAATGATCTTGCCCTGAGGTCACTACTCCCTTTATTTAATTTAACATCTGCCTTTTCTTTAAAGTTTTACCTCCTTGAATATTGGATTGGATTCAGCCACATTATACTTCCTGGTGCTTTTTTTTTCTATTCAAATATATATATGTTGTGTTTTTTGCTTGCTCAATTTTTCCTCTTCAGCATAAATCTGCATAAAAGTTACCACTAACATAACACAGTCAATACTAGGCTATTTTAAAAACTATCCTGCCAACACCATTATCTCAAAACTATGCAACTTAACCTCAGACAGACATTTTTTTTGGACAAGGGTAGAAAGCAGTTACATATCACCAGAAATATCTCTAGACCACATAATAGCATTCTACTATGAAACTTCTTTATCTTGGCCATTATAATCTCCACTGCTCTTACCATCATGGTTTTTGATGTTCCTCCCAGTACAGCTCAGTAAGCCCCACTTGAAGCATTCAAATGCTTTCCTAATTCAAAATGCCAACATCTTTCTACAGAGAAGCAGCAATGTCAGCCCTGTCACAGCAATACATCTTGGTAACAAACTTCTGTCTTAGTGTTCTATTGCTGTGAAGAGGCTCCATGGCCAATGAAACTACAATGAAATAAAACATTCAATTAGGGCTTATTTACTGTTTCAGAAGGTTAGTCCATTGTCATCATGGTAGTCCATAGATAGATATGGGGCTGGAGAAGTCCCAGAGACTTCTTTTTTTTAATAATTTTTTATTAGATATTTTATTTACACTTCAGATGCCATCCCCTTTCCCCATTCCCCTCCCCTTAGAAAACCCCTATCCCATCCCCCCTTTCCGTTTTTGCATTTATACATTTTTTAAAAATAATGTTAATCATAGGCTTTATAAGTTTGGAATTGTTCAATCAGAAGTGTAACTCACTACCCAACCTAGATATAACAACTATCTTTAACTGGTGGAGATACCTGAATATCTGCCTCCCTGTCTCCCCCCTCTTTCTCTCTTTCATCACCTAGCTTCTCCTATCCTTCTTCTTCTCCTCTTCTTACTCCTTGTACTTCCTCTCAGTACTCCTCCTACCTTAGCTCCTCCTACACATCACCCCTCCTGTTAAAATGAAACTTTTCTCTCAAAATACAATTAGAGCATAATTATGCCAATTTGTACCAGTGAAGTACAAGATAGTCCTAATACCCAGTCCATCCTTTTGTTGACTAACCAGCTCCTCTGTCATCTATCCTAACTAAAACATTTAGTTCTGAACCTGGCTTTAGGATGAATGTCAGCTGACCACCATCCACTCAAATCTTTTCTCTTAAGGTAAATAGCTATAAGTTTTCAACCCCATCAGAAATCCAGAATGACTGAGTTAACTATAATTGTGGGAAGCACAAAGCATAGCTTCTAAAACTTAGCCAATTTATAGAGACCTCTGAACACCTGGACACTCGCTCTACTTCAAAACGTTGGAGCATCTGTTCTTCTGCCTTCTGGCCCAGGATCATCTGACAGACCTTAGTGCTGCAGAATTATTAAGGGCTGATTACTCTGTCTAGGCAGATATAATCAGTCGACTATTCTGCAAGTGTGTCCTTTTCTGGACAGTAATTTGTCTGTAGAAGGAAAGTGGCAATTCTTGCCTAGTGGCTGTCTCACCACAACTGGAGTAAGTCCCAGAGATTTCTACATCCAGATCATCACGCAGAAGAAAGAGAGATACACTGGGCCTGACTTGGGCTTTTGAAACCTCAAAGATAACCAAAAGTGGCACACTTCCGCCATCATGACTATACCTTCAAATCCTTCCCAAGCAGTGCTACTTCCTAATGATCAAACATCAAATATATTACACTGTGGGGTCCTTTCTTATTCAATCACACCGATTTTCTTCTTTTTCCCTCCTCCTTCTATTGAAACCCATCTACCTGTAACAAGGTCTCCTTCATTTTTATATCTGTTCCGATACATTCATTTTTAACTCAAAAAAGTTAGCAAGCCAAAGGTCCCAAGTGAGGATGCTTCAATCCCACTTATAAGGGAGAAGAAAACAGAGGGCAGAGGGAGAGAGAAAACTGGGTGGAAGAGGAGAGTTGAAGAGGCAGGGTAAAGGGGGAACATGATCAGGTATTGGGTGAAACAAGAGTGAAGCCCCAAGGGTCAGCAGGATAAATGGAAATATGCAACCTTGGAAGGTAGAAAGTAAGGGGACCCTCTAGAATGTAAGAGAGAATTGGGAGGTGAGAAATGAAATACCCAACAGTGGGAGAAAAAACTTGTTGAATCCACCTACAGTAGAAAGACAGGACATCAAATGGAATGATGGAGTTGCCATCCTACAGAAAAACAAACAAACAAACAAACAAACAAAAAACAACAAAAAAATATTCTATTCTCAGAATTGTCCCTGTTTAAAGAACTGTAGAGACAAAATAGAGAAGAAACTGAGGAAAGGAAGGTCCAATAACCAGTCGAAATTGGGACCCATCTCAAGGGGAGGCTCCAAGGCCTGACACTCTTGTTGGTTCTATGTTGTGCTTGAAGACAAGAGCATAGCATGGCTGTCCTCTGAGAAGGCCAACAAGCAGCTGACTGAGACAGAAGCAAATACTTACACCCAATGCGCTGAAGTCAGGTTCTCCTGTGGTTGAATTACAAAATGGCTGAAAGAAAATGAGGAGGAGGGTAACCCCATAGAAAGACCAGCAGTCTCAACAAACCTGGACCCCTGAAATCTCTCAGACACTGAACCACCAACCAGAAACTCAGGTGTTCAGGAACTGTGGTCTGGGGCTTGTGATATGGATCACAGATTATATGTAGTTGGAGTTCATGGAGGCCTCACTGTAACCCTTGTTTGATGCAAGAGGAGAAGATTGTAGTTCTCTAAGATCACACAGGGCTGGTCATATCTGTTTCCTCTGAGTGTGGCCTCTGAATTTCTAGGGCTCCTTTTCTCACTGTGTATTCTCCCTTTCTTGCTTAAATTCCCCTGTCCCATCATTAGAAACATTACCATGAAACCAGGTTGCAGGGCTTTCCAGAGCTTGAATATATAAAACTGACAATTCTATGCTTTTGGCCTCCTAATTAAAAATATAAATACTCAATTTATTTTCTAAACTCCACAACCTAAAAGTAAACAAATACTGAATATAATAGATCAGTAGGAATATATATATATATATATATATATATATATATATATATATATATATATGTATAATTTAGTCTATATTACTTTTGTGCCCTCATTCTATATATTAAAATATTTGTACTGTTCTTTCTTTAAATTCTCAATTTACATCTTTTATATAATTTAAAATTTTGGATTAGTGTATTTCTTACCAAATTTAAAGTTTTAAAAATGAGGAATTTTAGTACTTATCATGATAAGGATAGTATGCATTAATATTTTATTTGAGGTAAAGACTTTCAGCTACTATATTTTTATTATTATGGTCTTTTGTTCTCAACAGTAAAGCTGTAACCATACTAAAGTTAATGAGGGTAAAATTCAAATTTAGCCTTGTTAATATTTTATACATATCCTAAACAATTTATATGTATTATTATGATCTATTTTAAATTTCAAAGATGTGTTACCATTCTTCTAGATAATTCTTCTCAGTTTAACAAGTAAAGAAATGGCTCAGTGGTTAGAAGGATGTACTGCTCTTTCAGAGAAATGAGTTTGATACCCAATATTCACCTTGAGAAACTCACAATTTTCTATTAAATTCATTTAATAGTGAATCTATTAAATTCATCTGTAAGGGATCTTCTAGTCTACATGTGTACCTGCATATATCCAAATAAAACATAGAGATACACATAATCAAAAATAAAATAAACTTTCAAAGTCTTTATTAATTATTTTTATATAGCTATTTTATAGGCACTAAATGCTCCATTAATAGGGTTGTATCATTTTTCTTGGAGTTTCTCAACTCCAAATTATTGAAAGGTTAATGAATTATATATAACTATTGAAGTATACTAAAAGAATAACTAAATGGCTTTGTGTTTTTTAATTTTTTATTTTACTTTGTTTTTATAATTGTTTCAAGCATCTAGAATTGAAGCCCAGATAATATATATTCTGATAATTCTATTTAATAAATAACACTATATTTGCCTTATATGAATTTATACTATACGTATGAAAGCTGCAAGTACGTGGACACAAACACTCTGATGTATTGTCCTTAATGTCATTAACAATTAGATAAACAGGACTTACATAAACTAATGTATATACATCAATATACATGTATATAAACATTGACAGAATAATGTAGTCATACATATATATGTATATATATTCACACACACATATATATATATATATATATATATATATATATATATAGAAACAAATATTTTTGTAAAACAAGTTAGATAAAATACTTAAGTAATTCATTTCTTAATAAATTACAAATTCTTATATTTGTAATCCTATATCTGTTTACATATCTTTACCCTTTTATTAATTACATGGTGAAGATGTTAGCCTCTCTATAATATAAGATGAAATCTTTCCTTGTATCAAATATATTAAAATGTTTATATTTTATTTTTTGTTTGGAACGTTTTAAAATTGCATTTTGAAATTAAATATTAATAATTAATGATTTTGTTTTGTAGTATTTTCTTAAGGCTGTTATTTTACAGTTGTGGGACAGTGTCCTCCAAGCATAACAGCTATTACCAACTCAGGAAGCAGTTACGACTGCTCATAACACACCCTTTAGATTAGGTTTGTTGTCATTTCTTCTCAAAGCAAAGGTCATCATATCCTCCCTTACAATCTTTTCTCCTTGTCCACAGAGCTTTCTTCCAATCTAAGAAATATTTTTGACACAAAATTCAAGAAAATATTTTTCAGCATTTTTAAAGTTGTAGTATTTGTTTGTTTGTTTAGGTTTTTGTTGTTTCACCATTAAGATTTTGTAACAAACCTCCTGTGAATTGATTTCTGTGGACTTGATGAGCTCAAGGTTAAAGTATACTTTTAGTAATCAATAGACACAACTTTGATTGAAAAGACCATTCTTTCCTACTTATTGTTCTCACGGGCACTTTTAGGAGTTGGTAAAACCACCAACAAGGAGCTTTCTGAAGCCTTCTGACAGCTGGCATGCTCAACCCTCAAGGGCAGTCGAACCGCAGAGGGCTGCTGATGGCTGCTAATGCAGCATCAACAATTGCAGAAAAACAAAAACCAAAACCTACTTAGCTGAGCTAAATACCCAGTCTGGAAGAAGCAGTGAAGCATTGGGCAGCCTGCCAAGGTCTCCTTGGCAACCAGGAATAGATGGAAACTTTCTTGCAAGTCTCCCCTACACTTGTAGAGACAGACAACTGAAGACCTGTTATAAATTTATAGTCACTTTTAGAAGGCTTGGGTTCTCCCTTTCCAAGCCAAGTTTAACAGTTCTTCCATAATTGGTTTTGTTTTCTCATCTATTCTTATATGTCATGTAGTCAGCCAGTTGGGGCCTAGTTGGGCCCGATTATTGTGCTGTACATCCAGGTATCAAAACACAGAAGGCAGTAGAACTGCTTAAGGAGCAAAGGGCAAAAGAAGATAAAGAAGATTTCAAAAATCAGATCCTGGTGCTGTCTTCATGAAGAGAAGCCTGAAATGAGGACTCCAGGGTTTGCCTCCCAGCTATCTTAAAAGACCGACTTTTTGGTCTGAACACAGAAACAGATTGCTCAGAAATTATTTTAACCCCAAGTTGTAAGAAAAGTGTAGAAAATGTTCCCTAAAAATTACAGTAGATTTTACTCTTTTTTTTTTTTTTTTTTTTTTGCTATGAGGAATATGTTAGTTAGAATTCTTCATAGAAACAGAACCAGAATCAATAATATGTATGATGTGTGTGTGTGTTGTATAAAATATAATTAACTTTGTATACCTACATGCAAGTAATTCTTGGAAAATATTTTCCTTTTCTTCTTGAAAGCTACTTTATCATATTTTATGTCCTGAAATTCTAGACCCAAATAAGCTATTGCTTTGCTTTCTTATTGCAATAAACTTTTCCCATAGACTCTGTTTCTTGAAGAGAAATCTGCTTGTATTTATAATCTAAAAATAAACAAACAAACAAACAACTCAGTAGGGGCAGTCTCACTGGAGATTCCCAAAGCTAAAGGCTTCTGCCATGTACTGGAAGCTTATCAGGCCAGTCCCTGGGACCTGACCAGAAGCTGGAGGTAGAAAGGAAATCTCATTCCTGACTCATCCTGAATTCTGAGCTTCAGCTGCAGACAGATATTCATTCTACAGCTCCTTCCAGCTTTCGTGAACTGTTACTCCCATGGAAACTTGCTCCACAGAGACTGCTTTTAGTTGCACAGAATTTTAAAACCTCTCTTCTGAAACAGCTCCTTGTTTCTCATAAACTGTTTCACTTAAACCCCATGTGACAATTTGTTTTTAGTTTTAGTTATTTTATCCCACATAGTGTTGTTAATTTAAAATTATCAATAAATAATTTTATTTATTTATAAGTAAAATGTATCATCTCCAGTTTGTACTCTTTGTTGGGTCCATATATTCCATTCTTAGAGAACAGTGGGACAAGGACCAGACTAACAGGAGGTGTCCCACTGATGGCCTCAGGGTGCCTGTCACTTGAGTATATTTGTGTTCCAAATGTCCTATTATTCCTTTTCTGTTTGTCAAAACTTAAGCCAAACCCAAATAGTCTTAGTTACTACAGCTTAATAGTTAGCCCTTGTAACTATAACTAGAAATTCTCTTTGTTTTTACTATTCTAAATTTATTAGCTAGAACACTTGAATCTCATTTTCATTTTGTTGTTGTTATTTTATAAACACACATGGATTTTAATTGAGAATGAGCTGAACTCGTTGCTGGGTAATTATGAATTCCTTCTCTGGAGGTCTTTGTCTCATGAATAAAATAATTAAAAAATTGAATCACTAGTCAAAAAAAGCACTTGTACCTAATAATTGTTTATGATGGTGTTACTAGAACTCCAGGTCGTATAATAGTTCCTTCTGGTCAATAGATTTGAATTAGATCATTACATTGCCATGTGAAAAATAGATTATAGCTATAATCAAATTTCAAGCTATAGTCTAAAATATTTGAGAGCCTCAGCTCTTGAGGGAGAAGTGTTATAGTAATTTTTGAAGCAATTGAGAATTTTGGAGCTCTGTTGAGACTTATTTTTTTTTAAAAAAAGAAAGGATGTTTTCTCTTGGTCAAAAGAATAGTATCTAGCTCCTGTCCCTGAGTGAAGATTTGAGATTCCAATCTGCTAGAATTATTAGAACAATACATACCATTTCTCCTCTCTTAAGAATAACCTAGCTGAACCCATCAGTCACCTTGGGAAGACTTCCATGCTACAAGATTAGAAGAATAATTAAACCATTAACCATGTATTGCACTTTTTTTCTCAGAAATATTCTGTGTACAGTTTCTTTTGGAGTTCCACTCTGTAGCCTTAAATCTACCTTTTTCCAAGTACAAACTTAGAAATGCACAGTTTTCCTTCTATCTTTTTAGATTTAGATACTGGCAAAAAATTAAGTATGTTTTGGAGAACTTTCTTATTTTGTTGCTGCCCATCTTTATGATGTAGCTTTTTGCTGCATTTTGGCTGTTTGACTGCCTACATTACTAACCACACTGGCCTAACTCAAAGGCCAAGGCTATTCTATTTGTCTTCTTAAAATCATTCTTCCAATCCAGGGTCAATATTCATGCCTTTCCTGATCGTGGTTTAGCTCAGACTCTAATAAAATTTTTGTGATACTGTCTAGTGATTCATTTTTTAAAATTATTATATTAATGAGACAAAGACCCCCAGAGAAGGAACCCATAATTCCCCAGCAACAACTTCAGCTCATTCTCAATTATAGCTAACCTGTATCCATATAATTTCATTTTCAGTGTTCACAATCATGTTACATACTGATAAGTTTGTATTTCTATACAATGCTTAGATCAATTGTTGTCATTTCTATTAATCTAATTTCAGGGACATCTTAAACAGTGAGTTCTGAAAGTAGAGATCATTTTTGCCATGAGTGAAACTCTCCATGGGACACTCATGTACCTAAGATCTTATAAATAACCCAGAGTTTCCCTTTTCTTCTCATCAGTTTAGGTCAGTATCTCTGAATTGTGAATAGCCTGGAAAACACAATATACTTAGGAGGAATATCAAACTCATTCACTCTGTTCTATAACACAGATAATTTGCTGTTGTGTATTTATATGGTTGAGTTATCAGAAACTTTAGTGTCTCCAAAACTTTTATCATGAAAGAATGCTGGATTTTGTCATAGGTATTTTCTGCATCTACTTAGATTATTATATGTTTTTAATTTTATTCTTTTTAATATTGAATTGAATGTACTGTTTTACAAATGTTGAACCATTCTTGTATTTGAGCAAGGTAAATTATCTTTGTGATGTGTTCTTGAATTCATTTTGCAAGTATTTTATTGAAAAAATTAAAACTATGTTTAAAAGCATGCTGCTGTATTATTTCATTTTTTCTATTGGGTTTCTGTGTGGTTGTGGTATATAGGTAGTAATAGATTAATAATAAAAAAAAAGATGTTCCTTCCATTTGCTGAATGCATAGCATCCTGGGCAGTTTTTTTTTTAATACTTTTACATCTATTGGGGTTGTGGATCTGGATATTTTTAACTTGTTTAATTCATCTTGATTTAACTTTGTTAGGTATTCTATATTAATAAGATTCATTGATTATTTTTTAGATGTTGCAGTATGATGGAATGCAGACTTTTGAGGCTGTGCCCTTATTATATGCAAAATTCCTTCAATTTCTATTGTAATTGGTCCTCTTTCATTTCTAATTGTATTAATTTTGATCTTTTCTCTCTGTCTGGATTAATGTGGTTAAAGATTGGTAAATATTGCTAATCTTTTCAAAAATAAAATTATTCATTCATTGATTCTTTGTATTTTATTCTTTTTATTTCATTGATTTCAGCACCAAGCTACATTATTTCCATCTATCTACTCTTTGAAGTAATTTTCTTTATTTTGTAGAGCTTTAAAAAGTTTTAAGTTATTAATATGAGATCTCTCCAGTTATATTTTGTATTGGCAGTTGGTGATAATAAATATAGAAAAGCCAAAACTGAAATAAAAATGCAAATGAAGGTGTAGTAAGTAAAACAAATACTTCAGTTATGCCTTAACAGACATAGAAGAGAATATTTCATGTCTTAAGGATGACATAACAGAGAAGAAATAAAGAGCTCAGTCATAGAACATGTTAAAGCTAAAAATTATATTTGGTACACCCTTATAAGACAAAATCCATAAATTATGGGTATAGAATAAGAATGCTATGGAGAAAAGGAGAAGATGGGGAGGAGGAGAGAAGTCAAAGGCACAGAAAATATTTTTAACAAGATAATAGAAGAAACTTTCCACAATGTAAAGAAAAGGATGCTCATTCATGTATAGGATACATAAATAATACCAAATTAAAAGCTGAAGAAATGAAAGTTCCCACAAGACACAATAATCAAATCACAAAATAAACAGTACAAAGAAAAGTTGGAAGGGCAAAAGACCAAGTCATAGATGACGGCAGGCCCACTAGAACAACATCTGACTTTACAATAGAGACTGTGAAACTCTGAAGTTTCTAGAAAGATGTTCTACGTTGTATAAGAGACAACAGATGCCAGCCAAGACTATTATACAAAGAAAAACTATCAAATACATCATGAAAGAAAATACATCTCATAATTAAAAGCAATTTTAAGCGATATTTGTTCACCAGTACAGCTCTACAGAAGGCACTAAAAGGGAACTCTTAGCTGAAATGATAGTTAAGTACACCCAAGAAGACACTAGGAATAAATCATCCCAGAATATTACATCAAAAGAGGAAAAACAAAACAACAATGATTAATCTATATGACTTACTTATAATTCTAATTAATGGCAGCAATTCCCCCAAATAAAAAGAAAGGGCAATGGATTGGATTAGAACCTGGAATCCATCTTACTGCAAGCAATCATCACTATTTTAATATCTGCTGAATTAATTTCAAACCAAAACTAATAAGAAGTAGGAAAAGGCATATACTCATATAAGAAATAACCCACCAAAAGGATATTAAAATTTCAAACATTTTTGCACCAAACTCAATGACATGCAAATTCACAAAAGAAACATTTCTACAGTTAAAATCCCACACTATGCATCACTGATGCATCATGACATATGCAATTTTAAAATATGTCATAATAATTCTCAAATTTTACCTGGCTGCTGTTCATGCTTTTTACCTATAAATTTATTATTTTATAAATTTACTATTTTGAGTGTTCTGTCTCTGTTTTCGTCAATCTATCTAAAGTTTTGTCATGTTTTTTTTTCTTTTCAAAGAATCAAATTTTTTGTTTCATTGGCTCTGTTTTTATTTCTAGTCCCTTAATCTCCATCCAAATGTTTGTAATTTCTCTCCATCGACTTTGAGGATTGGTTTATTCTTATTTTTCCAATGATTTGAAGTTCATTTTCCAGGTTGTTTATTTGGGATCTCTCTGTCTTTGTAAAATTATTTTATTTTTTGTGTATGTGTGAGTACTATGCTGCTTGTATGTATGTGCACTAGGGATGTGCAGTGCCTGCAGTGATAAGTGGAAGGAAACTGATTCTTTAGAACTGGATTAATAGATGGTTGTGGTCACTATGTGAATGCCGGAATATGAACTCAAGTCCTTTGCAAGAGCATTCATGGGGTTAACTACTGAGCCATCTTTCTAAAATCCCCTCTGACATTTAATATAGATGATTTAATTTAAACTTCAACAGAATGTCTTTACTATGTTTTGTAGATTTGAATGTGTTGTTTCCATTTTCATCTTGTTCTAAGAAAGTTTTTATTTCTTTCATTTCTTCAATGACCCATTTATTCTTCAATTGTGCATTGTTTAATCTTCATTAGTTTTGTATAGTTTCTATACTTTATCTTGCTGTTGATGCCTAGCTATAACATGTGACCAAATAGAATGTAAAATGTTAGATCAGTTATTATGTATTTGTTGAGAATTTCATTGTGTCCTTGTTTTTTGTTTATTTTGGACAAGGTTTCACAGGCTGCTAAGGAGAGTATATATCCATTGTTGTTTAGTGTTTGAGCAGGTTTTATAGATATCTGTTAAGTCTGTCTAGTGGATGTTGTAATTTAATTGTAGTGTTCATTAATTTTCACACTGTTGATTCATCTATTGTGAGAGTGAAATATTGTCCCTACCCACTATTGTAATAACTTTTATTGTCCTGAGGTAACTGTCATCTCTTACTGCTTCCATCTGCTAACCTAGGCCTGGACCTGGAAGCTTCTAGCTACCATACTATATTATCTAGGCTTACAATGTTTTCAGTCTGAGACTTACTGCTGAAAAAGCCGACTTCATCCTAGTTCTTTCTGCTCTCTAGCTAGCTGGTTCAACTCAGCTGTTCTGGCTCAAACTCCTCCCCAAGCTGACTGATTCAATCTAGCTTTTTTCAATTTCTTACTGGATTTCTCTACTTGGTCTCATACTAATGTTAGCAATATGTTCTAGACTTCTAGCTCTTACTCATTTTCTTGCTTGTTCTGCGTTTATCTTTGTCTAGCTTGTTCTCTCCCTGCAACCTGTCTCTTTATCTCTGTCCCAGTCAAACTGTCTCCTTCCTCTATCCCTTTGGAAGCTCTCTTCAGTGGCTTCCCTTTCTGCTCTCTTCCAGTGAGAGTTGGGCATATCCTATTCTGTCAAATTGTTCTCTGATTAGTCATTTTTCCTGCCATACAAGTAGACATCACTTTCAAACATGGTTGCTTCTTTCACCAACTAATTCTACCTTCATTGTTTGGATTAAAGGTGTGTATTAAGGGCATCACTGTATTCCAGCCAGAGGGATTAAAGGCTGAGTCTACAATGTGGTTACCACAATTAAAGGCCTAGTATATTAATTAAATATAGAATTGGGAGGCAGTTACTGGGAACCTCTTCTATAAAATCTATATTGGCACAGTTTTCTGGATTTTCTGGCAGAATTTTTTTTTTAAATTCTAGTTTTCTGGGTTATAACACAGCTGCGGTAGCAGCTGCATTGGTAAAAGTCACAGAAGCATGTTCAGTCTATTAGTAGAAGAGACTCCATGGTCAGGAGACTGGGGGATTAGCAGATTGATGATAAAATATTCCAGGTACCTTTATTTTTCAAACTTTAGTCAGCCCAGACATTTATTCCAACATGATTTTTAGTCCACCATCTTACCTGTAGTTTTCTGTCTCTGTTTTTAAAAACTTAAATCCTTTCCACTTTTATTAATTTTTGTTGGGTGTTATCTCATTACAAAACAAGAAGAAGAAAATCCTGAGAATTAAAGCTCATTATGAATATTTGAGTTTCTATAAGTCATTTTTTATTAAAATTGTAGTTAATATTTCATTATATACATCCATGTGTATGAGTGTATACATAGACACACACACACACATATATATATATGGATGGACTATGTCTATATCTTTGTTGTTCTCTTTGATTTTATTTTGACATATTTTAGATATTTTCCCATAAATAATTTTTCTGAATCTTATTTATCTCAGTTTTGTTTTTCTACAGTTTTTTTTATTGCTTTGTGGATAATTTTTGGACTATTTATTGTCTCTATCTAATAAGCTACAATTCAGCTTACCCACTATATATTTTATTTCACATTTTATTTACTTGTCTCTCAACATTTGATTTTGTTTTACATTTCTCATCTCATTAAAAAGTCTGGATATATTTCAAACAAAAACAATTAGCCATGCAAGGAATGAGAGTTGTATGATCCAGTCAGTAGAGATATTGAAATGACAGATAATGATGCCACAATCTAGTATGTTAAATCATCATTTGTCACAAACACTCAGCATGTTCTACAGAGTCAGGAAGCAGATACCTATAGCAAGTACCTTGTCATGAAACCAACTGAGAATGCTCTGTCTCTGGAAATTCTTACAAATGTGTATATAAAACCTCTGTTTCTCTTACAGTTTGTGTTTTTGACATTATCTTCAAGTTGAGTGCTTGCTCACTGTCTCTTTGTGTTTAATATATCCTCTTGTTGAATTATTTCTTTTATTAAAAATAGGTTTTCTTATACAATATATCCTAATTATAGTTTTCCCACATTCTATTCTTTCTAGTTCCTCCCTACCTCCTCTCCCTTATGGATACACTCTCTTTCTGTCTATCATTAGAAAAGAAGAGACTTCTAAAAGATAAAAACCAAACATTATAAATTATAATATAATAATAACAAACATCAAAAACTATCATAGCTTTTGTTAGACCTGTAGTATTAACTGTTACCCTAGATCTATGGCTATTTAGTCTCTGGTTCTTGGTTATCTAAACAATGTGAGCATGGTTTTCCTCTTGTCAAATCAAGTGTGCCTCAAGTCAAAGCAGACACTGGTGGGCTACTCACACAAATTATGTGCCACTATTTCCCTGGAATATTTTGGAAACAAGATAGATCCTAGCCTAAAGACCTGTGGCTGGGTTGCTGTCCACATTTATCTTTCAATAGCCTGTGGAGGATCTTCCTGTACCAAGGGCACTAGGTAGAACATAGGGGTCAGGGCTCCGTGTAGACACTAGCTCTGCTTCTCCATATTCGAGTATTGTGGCTGTTGTAAATACAATGGCCTGCTGTCCATTTGCAGAGAATCACCCCTTCCTTTCCTTAGCAACAGTCTGAGTTGTTTGAGAATTTCCATGGACCTCCTTTGCAAACAACTCGACAGTCTCACTACTGGAAGCTTGGAAACAAAAGATAGCCAATTGAGATCCATATCACTTGTTATTAGGATCATTAGGATCACCTTCATAGATTCCAGGAAGTTTCCACTGTACTGTTTACACACCGTTCCCTAAATCATCCATAAAATGTCCCACTCTGTTCACACACTCTTGCCCTCCACCCCATTTCACCCCCACCTGATGTCCCTGCTCCATTCCCACTTGTACCCAGTGTGCCCTTAAAATTTACTCTATTTTCCCCTCTCAGGGTGAACTATGTACCCCTCCTAGACCTCTCCTCTTTACCTAACCTCTCTGGGTCTATATACTACAGCTTAGTTATTATTTAATTAATGGATAATGTCTACATACAAATGAATTTGTCCCATATTTATTTTTCTGGTCTGGGTTACATCACCTATGGCAATTTTATCATGTTCTGTTCATTTGCCTATAAATTTAATGATCTCATTGTTTTTTTTTAAGTAGCTTAGTTATACTCAATTGTTTAAATATATCACATTTCCTCTTTCCATTCTTCTGTTGAGAGACATCTAGGTTGTTTTTATTTTCTGGCTATGATGAACAAAGCCTCAGCAAACATGGCTAAGCAAGTGCCCATGTGAAAGGATTGCATTTCCTTTGGGTATATGCCTAAGAGTAATACAGCTGGATCTTGAGGTAGATGGACTACAACTTTTTAACTGATTTCTACAGTACAGTATATTTTTTGCACTCCTACTTTCAAAGTTTCCTTGGGTTTTATTTATTACCTCTTGATCTTATTGCCTGAACTATTAGTTCTGAAACTTATCTCTCAGGTTAATGCATTCACTATTATTCCCAACTATCTTATCTGTCAAGTTCAGTGTGTCTGGTATTTCGTTCAGGTTTTTAGATTCACTAGGATATGAGTTTTGTATAGGATGATAAGTCTGATTTTTATTTGTAGTCTTCTCCATGAAGAAGTCCATCTTGACCAGCACCATTTGTTGAAGATTGTTTCTTTCTTCCTTTTTTCCCTACTGTGTGTTTCTGGCTTCTTTATCAAAACTCAGGTGTTTATATATTTGTAGATGGCTATTTTTACTATGTCATTTCTCCCAATCTATGAATATAGGAGATCTTTTCACCACCTGATATCGTCTTTGATTTCTTTCCTCAAATACTTGAAGATTTTACTATATATAACTTTCACTTGCTTGATTAGAATTACCCAAAGTTCTTTATATTATTTGAGACTCCTGTGGAAGATGTTATTTTCATGATTACTTTTATTTGTCATTTGTATATAGAAAGCCAAAATTAAGTTTTTGAGTCAATGTTGTACTCAACAAGTTTGCAAAAAGTGTTTACAAAAAGTGTATGAGTTCCCAGGTTGAACTTTTAGGGTCACTCATACATATTATCATATCATGTGCAAATAATGATACTTTGACTTCTTCATTTCAAATTTGTGTATTCTTGGATCTCCTTCAATTGTTTTATTGCTCTGGATTAAATGTCAAGTACAATATTGATGTGGTGAGAGTGGACAACCTTGTCATGTCCCTGAATTTTCTGGAATTGCTATGAATTTATATGCTATTTATTGTATTCTGTATTTCCTGCTAAACTTCCTAATTTTTTTTATTTTGAATCTCCTGGTTAGTGTTTCCTTTATTGATTTTATTTACATTTTCAGGTCTTGAACAGTTTTATTCATTTTATTCAATGGTTTATTTGTTTACTTGCTTGCTTGTTCATTTTTGGCTTTCTTTAAGAGATTTATTTTTTTCCAAATGTTTATTTGTGTTTTCCTGAAACTTCATTTAACATTTTATTCATTTCCTCTTTAAGGATGTCTAATAACTTTATGAAGTTGGTTTCATGGCCTTTTCCTGGTGCTTCAGCTATGTTGGGATAGTCAAGGCCTGCTGTGGTAAGATAGCTGGGCTCTATTGGATGCACAGTGTCCTGGTTGTTACTGATTGTGTTTTTATGTTAGGGTCTAAGCATCTGGGTATTTTGGTGAGTATATGCCTAGGTGATGATATCTGAGTTGTGTGTTTTGTTCCTTGCTTTTGTTTTTTCTTTAGATTTTCAGAGAGTACAATGGCTGTGTATTGCCTGTTTTACTGGCCTTCTCAGCTAGTTTGTTCAGGGAATGCCTGGTGGTTGGAGATTGGGATATTGGGATGAATTGAGAGATGTAAGTTTGAGGGAAAAGTCTTTGTGATTCCTTGGTCAAAGAAGAAATGGAAATAGTAGCAAGTTTCCTGCTATAGTGGTTAGAATGTAACTGGGAGATTTCGATCTCAGAACCACTAGGAGATCAGTGGATTCGCCCTTCAGACTACTTGTTCCCCTGAGAGGAATGTCTCTTAGGTTAGCATAAGGTTCCTGGTGGGGTTGGGGGCTGAGATAAAGCAACTGAGTGGGAGGGAAGGAGGTTAAGAGCGGATGGACCGTGGGATCCAATAAATATGTGGACAACAGAGGACGCATTGGGAGGGGGAGATGGGTTTTCTGTTGGAGTGCTGGGACTAGACCAGAGGATTGGATTTGGAGGAGAGGAGGGAGCACTGAGGATCTTCAATTAGCTTTCCCATCTCTGTGTTCTGCTTATCTGGTGTATTCCTAGTTAATGCCTGCTTGAGTTTTATGCTGAGTTAATGGGGTGAGTTGAGGAAAGGAAGGTTTGGGAGAAGATTTTTGTGATACTTTGAGAATGGGGTCAAATCAGAAATGAAGACCACAGTATGTTTCCAGCTACAAAGCTGTAGATGAGACTCCCTTTGATTATTTTCAAATGAATAAGTAAGCCATTTTATTAGTTTTTGAATCTTTATATGAATTGAATATTTATTGTATTTGATGTTAATAGCTATTGCAATTTTTGTTCCAACAATTTTTAAATTTATATAGGAATTTAATATCTATATTATAATTTTCATAGACTCATAATCCTTCACCTACAATACAATGATCTTGTTGCAATATTTTTCCTCTTAGCCATCAGTAAGAGTATAGATGTCATTATAATCATTATACATATAAAATAAAATTTATAACACATGGCCATTAATTTGTATTTTCAATTTGAGTTCCCTGTAGAATAGTTAGGAGACATAAAAGCAGATAATGTACATAGTTAATTTTTTTCTGATAGATCAAATTACTTGACTAATATTATTTTTTTAAATCCAAGGAATTCCCTTCATTTCTTACAATGAAAATCTGCTTATTGACCTTCAGATTAATGTGCCTCTAATGTTTCATTTTTAAAACACATATTTAATGAATGTGGATGTGGGGTGGTGGCCTAGGAGAAGCAGCTGGGTGCTTGGTCAAGCATGAGCTTGGAACCCTGGAACCTTATTGGATGGCAGGAGTTCAACTCTGCTCCTGGGCCCTGGTTCTTTTCATTTAGCTTCAGCCCTCTCCACAGCCCTTCCCACAGAGAGGTCTATGACCATCAGTCTCAAGGAACAGTGCCTCAGGCTCTCCCACATGCAGGTGAGGTATCTCCAAGCTCTCAGACCAAGCCAATAGGCATTATCAGCTGCCAGACCATAACCCACCCTGAAACTGTATATAAGGGCTCTATTTAGGGGAAGTAAAGTGCTCAAGAATCATTCTGGTGTCCGAGAATTTCTGTCATAAGAGCTGTAACACTTGGGGAGAGATCTGCTATCCCAGAACCTGCCTGTGACACCAAGCTGCCTCCTTGCCAGCTAGCCGGGTTCTTATCTTATCGACCCAGCCTGGGCCAGCCCTGGAGACAGGTGCAGCACCTTGGAGTGACCAGTCAGCAAGAGAAGCAGCCAGTGAGTGAGCAAAGGCAGCAGTGGGGGCAGGAAATCTCACCTCCCTGCTCGCACTCTGTGTCCTTTGGCCCCAGACCGCCCACATCAAGCCAGGCCCAGAGAACTACAGACACTGGAGACACAAGTCGGTGGCAGGCATCACTTTGAAGACATTCCCTTTATGCTTTCTGCCCCACATTGCTGTCAGTGTGAAATCGTAGTATTAATTCATGGCCAGTCCTAGGTGTATCAAATGATCTTCTGGTTCCATGATCAGAACAAAATGTTCTGGCATCTTTTCCATGTCTGAGTTTTGTTGAGTTTCTCACATCCATATTATCTATAATTTTTCTCTAGTTTGAAATGTTGCACCAGTGTGCATAATTTATTCTACTTTAATTTCTCTTTCTGTGTGTTCCTCTACATGTCAATCTGTCTGTCATTCCTTCTCTTCTTTGTCTAGATTACAAATTCTTCACATAATTGAGACTCATATTTGCCTAAGAAAAAATATTTTTCAATACACAGTTTTATATTGTCCCAATTGCTATGTTCTTAGTCATTTGATAGGTAGTTTCCAAAATGTAGCAAAATGCATGGGTAAATAGTTCAAACATTCCAATTTTCAGTTCCAAAATATATAATGTGTTTTTTATAGTCTGTGTTTCTCTACTGATAACCATCATTCTTCACTGATCTGTATCTGTTGTTTTATATTATTGTTTAAAATAAATCTTTTCTAGTTTCAATATTACCATTTCCACATTTTTTATATTGGTCTTTTACTGGTTACTAAATGTAATTGCCTCAAGCTTTTGAAATACTGAGCTAAAGACTCTGTGATATTTGTCATATGTTTTTAAAGGTTACTTCACAAAGATAGAAAGAGTAATTCTCAAATTTATCTGAAATAACAAAAACCTTGGTTATCAAAAACAATTCTCAACTATAAAAGAACTTCAGTGTGAATCACCATCCCTAACCTCAAGCTATACTACAGAGCAATAGTGATAAAAACTGCATGGTATTGCTATAGAGACAGACAGGTAGATCAATGGAATAGAATTGAAGACCCAGTAATAAACCCACACACTTATATACATTTGATTTTTGACAAAGAAGCAAAAACCATCTAGTGGATAATAGACAGCAGTTTCAACAAATGGTGCTGGTTCAACTGGTGGTCAGCATATAGAAGAATGCAAATTGACCCATTCTTATCTCCTTGTTCAAAGCTCAAGTCCAAGTGGATTAAGGACCTCCACATAAAATCAGATATGATGAATCTAATAAAAGAGAAAGTGGGAAAGAACCTCTAACACATTGGCACAGGAGAAAATTTTCTGAACAGAACACCAGTGGCTTATGCTCTAAGATCAAGAATTGACAAATGGGAACTCATAAAATTGCAAAACTTCTGTAGGGCAAAGGACACTGTCAACAGGACAAAACAGCAATCCACAGATTGGAAAAATATATTTACCAATATTACATTTGATAGAGGACTAATATCCAAAATATACAAAAAAACTCAAGAAGTTAGACTCCCAAGAACCAAATAACCTTATTAAAAATGGGGTGCAGAGCTAAACATAGAATTTCCAAATGAGGCATCTCAAATGACCAAGAAGTACTTAAGGAAACGCTCAACATCCTTAGTCATCAGGGAAATGCAAGTCAAAATAACCCTGAGATTCTATCTCACACCAGTCAGAATGGCTAAGATCAAAAACTCAGGTGACAGCAAATACTGGTGAGGATATGGAGAAAGAGGAGCACTCCTCCATTGCTGGTGGGATTGCAAGCTGTTACAACCACTCTGGAAATCAGTCTGGTGGTTCCTCAGAAAATTGGACATAGTATTACCTAAGGACCCAGCTATATCACTCCTTGGCATATACCCAAAAGATGTTCCAGCATATAACAAGGACACATGATCCACTGTGTTTATAGCAGCCTTATGTATAATAGCCAAAAGCTGCAAACAACCCAGATGTTGCTCAACAGAGGAATGGATACAAAAAGTGTGGTACATTTATATAATGGAGTACTACTTAGCTATTAAAAACCATGATTTCATGAAATTTGCAGGCAACTGGATGAAACTAGAAGATATTATCCTGAGTGAGGTAACCCAATCACTGAAGAACACACATGGTATGTATTCACTGATGAGTGGATATTAGCCAAAAAGAAGCTTGACATACCCACAATACAATTCACAGAACATATAAAACCCAAGAAGAAAGAAGATAACACCCAACTATGGATGCAATTGTACTACTCAATAGGGGAGAGAGAATAGTCTTTGGGAAGTAGAGGGAGAGAGGAATCTGGGAGGGAGAGAGGAGGGGGAGACGAAAGGGGGGCAGTTCAGATATGGGAGGAGATGGGGGAGAAGTACAGAAGGTCAGAAATTTGAAAGTAGGTGTGTAGTAGTGGGGGAGGGAAACTGGGAGTAGCCACTAGAAAGTTCCAGATGCCAGTGAGCCAAGAGGTTCCCAGGACCCAACATGGAGGAATTTACCAGAAATATTCAACAAAGGGGAGATAGAACCTGTAGAGACAATATCCAGTGGATAGACATGGCCTGCATTTGAGGGATGGGGCCACCCTCTCACCTCAAAAATATTAATCTCGAATTTCTCCTGTACAAAAGAATTGCAGGGACAAAGAATGGAGCAGAAACTGAAGGAAAGGCCACCCAGATACTAGGGATCTATCCCATCTGCTGACACCAAACCCAGATGCTATTGCTGATGCCAAGAAGTGCCTACTGACAGGAACCCAGTATAACTGTCTCCTGAGAGGCTCTGCCAGAACTGGACCAACACCAATACAGATCTACACAGCCAAACGTTGGAATGAGCATGGGAACCCCAATGGGGAAGTTAGAGCAAGAACTGTAGGAGCTGAAGCAGTTAGACACTTCATGGAAAGAACAACTATATAAAGCAACCAGACCCTCCAAAGCTCCCAGAGACTAAACCACCAACCAAAGAGTACATAAGGGGTACCCATGGCTTCAGCTGGGTAGTAGAGAATTGCTGTATCTGGCATCACTTGGAGGGGAACCCCTTGAGCCTATGGAAGTTTGATGACCCAGGATAGGAGAACACTAGAATGCTGAGGCAGGAGTGGGTAGGGGAGCACCCTCAGAGAAGCAGGATGGAGGGAGAAGGGGATAGCAGGCTTGTGGATGGGAAACTGGGAAGGGGAATAGCATTGAAATGTAAATAAATATAATAATCATATTTTAAAGCCACTTCTTTTGTTTTATATCTGCCCTTAAGGAAAGCTGTTTTAAAGCCTTTGGCTGTGCAATTCCCATAGCATTAAGATGTGATGCTCAGGTGAACAGCCTATGCTCCTGATATCTCATTTGCACAGGATATTTAAGATTTCTTACATTTCTGTAGGTACTGATAGTTTGCTCAACACATCTTAACTATGAGACAGTCTAGAGTGTGCCTCTGGGAGCAAGCCACCCTGATCTCTTGCTTGTCTTCCTTTCCCCAAAGGTTGTGTGAATTGTATCTGAAAACCACTGTTTCTTCTCTCTCCTGCCTCCCTGTCTCTGGCCCATCATTGCTGGAAGCAGCCTGGCTGGTGTGGGCACAAGTAATGTCATTATACCTTGATCGGCTACTTCTAATAGGATTCTGTGTCAGTCTGTTTTATGCTGGTTCTGAAGTCAAGATATAAAGGGATTTCTCCCATTCTCCTAGTTTTTGGGAGACCTAATTAATATCATTTTATTTAATTTAAATATTTAATAAATATAATGTTACAGCAGGGTTTTTAATTTTTTTATTTGGGTGATTTTTAAATATAAATTGAATGTCTTTAATAGTTATAGTACTATAAAATATTTAAGGAAAACACAAGAGTGACTTTAAATGGATTCCTATAAAAGATGGTATATTTGACTTTAAACTTTCATTAATATCTTCTGCTTCAAAATGTTTTCTGTCATGAAGCAGGCTCAGAGAAGTTATCATTTATGTTCTGCTGGAACAAAGAGATGAAGGCAGGCAAGCAGTAAGAGAGTTTAACACCCACATATTCTTTCTAAATAAATACTTGAAAGATCTAAGCAGTTGGAAAAATGAATTAACCTTCTAAGGCACTGTTTTCACAAAAGGAAAACAAAGACAAAAATACTGGGATTAAAAATCAGACCTAAGAAACCACACTTTATGTAAGCTCAAAGCATATGTGACAAGCCATCTGCATCCCTGGAGGCCTACTATGGCCAAGGACAAACAAGCGAAATTCCTAAGCATGAAAGCCCCACTTGCTTGGTACTTGGCAAGCCCTGTGTCCTTAAAGTCTGCACTGACACCTCTGTGTCCCATCTTCTGGTCTACACCTCTAGCTACAATCCACAATGCCTGCAGCCATATGCAAGTACTAGGTGAAACCTCTACTCCAATTCCCAGCCTGCTGGGCCCTCTGGACAAATCCAGCAGCAGTAAGTTCTGCCCTGTCTATTCTGCACTCCAATCCATAGGTCACAGCTCCAGCTGCATCCCTGGAGTCCTGCAGCTTCCCAGGACAAACAGAGGCCTGCATCCAGAGAGGTGGTGCATCAGCAACCACCAGCAACTACCTGCATTCTTGGGTGCCTGTCACAGCAAGCAGTTTGAAATCATCAGTACTACAAGCTCTGCCAACATGCCTAGATGCCTACTGCTACCAAGGAAAATCAACTCTATCTGCTCTCAGAGGCCTGCTGACATCAGGGACTCACCTCTCTCTGCAGCATCAGAGGCCAGCTCCAACTAGGAACTACCAGGAGCAGCAACACTAAGGACCAAGAAAAGATAAAGGCCAGCATAAGAACATAATCAACAAAAGCCATGGCAATATGACACCTGCAGAAACCAGCAATTCAACCACAGCAAGCCTGAATATCCTAACAGACCTGAATTGCAAGAAAATTACCTTAAATTTAAACTTATGAAAATCATAGAAGCCCTTAAAGAAGAAATGAATAAGTCCCTTAAAGAAATACAGGAAAATATGATCAAAAAAGTAGAGTCCCTTAAAAAGAAAACAACCAACTATTAAAAAAAAATACAAAAAACACAATAATAGGTGAAAGGAATGAATAAAAGTGTTCAAGACCTGAAAATAGAAATAGAAGTAACAAAGAAAATACAAACTAAAGCAATCCTGGAGATGAAAAACTAGGAAAGAGAAGAGGAATTACAGACACAAGCATCACCAACAGAAGAGAGAATTTTAGGTGTAGATGATAGAAGAAATTGATACATTGGTCAAAGAAAATAAATGTTAAAGCTAAACTGTTTCTAACACAAAATATACAGGAAATTTGGGACAATATGAAAATACAAAGCCTAAGAATAATAGGAATGGAAGAAGGAGCAGACTCTGGACTCAAAGGCTCAGAAAATGTCTTAAACTAAAGTGTCGGATGTGAGGGTGATCTGGCTGTGACATCTGTCATCCCATTGATCGCCAGGGTTATTTGGCTGATCTGACTGACTAGGTGGGTGACCCCTTCCTCCTTCATTGCTTCATGTGCATCCCTCCAGAAGCTGTGCGCTCGGTCAAAAAGGATGACCTTCCCCAATAGAGGAGGACTGGTCTTTGGTCAAGGGTATATAAGTAGCTACACTCCACTGCTAGAACCTCCAAAAATGTTATCAGAAGTGCCTAAGAAACTTTCCCTAGCCTCAAGGGAAAAATGCATATAAATGTACAAGAAACTTATAGAGCAACAAGCAGTTCTAAAAATTCCTCTGAATATATAATAATCAAATCACTAAATACACTAAATATATAAAACAAAGAAAGAATATTAGAAGCTGCAACTGCTAATGTCCAAGTAAAAGATAAAGTTATATTTATTGGAACTACACTAGACAAACCAGATTTTAAAAGCCAGAAGGGCCTGGGAAAATGTCTTACAGTCTATAAGAGATCATGAATGCCAGGCCAGACTACTATACCAAACAAAACTTTTATCACCATAGACAGAAAAAAAAATCATGACAAAACCAAAAAATATGAACAATATATTTCCACTAATACAGTCCTACAGAGGATACTAAAAGGAAAACTCCAACAGACAGAGGACAATTAAACCCAAGAATACACAAGAAAGGGATAAATGCACACCAGCAAAACCAAAAGAAAATAAAGAGAGAGAGAGAGAGAGAGAGAGAGAGAGAGAGAGAGAGAAAGAGAGAGAGAGAGAGAGAGAGAGAACCACAAATATCAAAAGAACAGGAACTAACAATCATTGGTCATTAATCAATGGTCTCAATTTTCTTAATAAAAAGACACAGGCTAACAGAATGGATACACAAACAGGAACTATCATTCCCCTCTCTAAAAGAAGCACATACCTGCAACAAATATAGATATTACCCCAGAGTAAAGGGCTATTAAAAAAGGCTTCAAATCATCTGGACCCAAGAATCAAGCTGGGGTAGCCATTCTAATATTTAATAAAATAGACTTTCACCAAAAAGGAATCAATAGCAATGCAGAAGGACACGTCATACACATCAATAAAAATCCACTAAGATGACATCTCAATTCTGAATGTCTATTTTCCAAATACAAGGGCAACGATATTCATGAAAGAAACATTACCAAATCTTAAACCACACATTAATAGATGAAAAATTCAATCCCTTATTTTCACCAATTCTCAAGTCATTAAGACAGAAACTAAAAAAAGAAATCATGAAATTATCAGAATTTATCAATCAAATGGACCTAACAGATACCTACAAAACATTTCACCACAACACAAAATGTTATACATTCTTCTCAGCATCTCATGGAACCTTCTCCAAATTGACAATATATATGGTATCAACAGATATAAGAAAATTGAAATAGCTTCTTGTACCCTATTAAACCACTATGGATTAAAGCTGAATTTCAACAACAAAAAAGTACATCTGAAAGTTCTAGAGAAATCAAGAATTCAATACATGCAAGAAGAGTAGAAGGAAGGAAATAATCAAAATCAGGGCTGAAATCAATCAATTGGGAAAAAGAAGACTACAATACAAAGAATCAATTAAACAAGAGCTGGTTCTTTGGGGAAAAAAAACAAGATAGACTACCCCTAAGGCAAACTAATCAAACGACAAAATCAGAAATGAAAAGTGAAGCATAACAACTGAAACTGAGGAAATAAAAAAATCATCAGGTTTTATTTGAAAAGCCTGTACTCCAAAAAAAAATTGGAAATTCTAAATTAAATGGACAATTTTCTAGACAGATATGACTTAAAAATCAAGGTCAGGTAAACATTCTAATTAGTCCTATAACCCCTAAAGAAGTAGAAACAGTCATTAAAAATTTCCCAACCAAGAAAAGGCCAAGGCAAGATTCTTTTAGCAGAGAAATCTACCAGACTCTCAAAGAAGAACTAATACCAACACTACTCAAATTATTCCAAAAAATACAAACAGAAGGATCACAGTCAAACTCATTTTGAGACCAAGGCTACCCTGATACATAAACCATACAAAGACTCAACAAAGAAAGAGAATTTCAGACCAATTTTTTTAATGAATATTGATAAAAAATACTCAATAAAATACTAGCAAATGGAATATAAGAGCACATCAAAGACATCATCCACCATGAACAAGTAGGCATCATCACACTGATAATAAAAGGGTAGTTAATTAAATGAAAATACATTAGTGTAATCTACTATATAAACGTGAAAGAAGAAAAAATACATAATCACATTACATGCTGAAAAAGCATTTTACAAGATCTAACATCTCTTCAGGTTAGATGTCTTGGGGAGATCAGGGATAAAGGCACATACCTAAACAATAAATGAAATATGCAGCTATCCATTCACCAACATGAAATTAAATTGACAAAAACTTTATGCAATTCCCATAAAATCAGAGAAAAGTCAAGGCTTTCTACTCTCTCTTTTTTGTTCAATACATTCCTTGAAATCCTGGCCAGCTCAATAAAACAACTGAAAGTGATCAAGGGGATAGAAATTGGAAAGAAGAAAGTCAAAGTATCACTATTTACAGACATGATAGTACACATAAGTGAGCTCAAAAATTCTACCAGAAAACTCCTTATAAACACCCTTCAGTAAAGTGCCTAGAAACAAAATTAACTCAAAAAATCAGTTGCCCTCCTTTATATAAAGTATAAATGGGCTGAGAAAAAATTATGGAGAGAATAGACTTCACAATAGCCACAAATAATATAAAATATCTTGATGGAGCTGTAACCAGGCAAGTGAAAAACTTATGAAAAGAACTTGAAATCTTTCAAGAAGTAAATTGAAAAAGATATGACATGGATAGATCTCCCATGGATTGGTAGAATTAACACAGTGAAAATGGCCATCTTACAAAAGCAATCTAAAGATTCAATGAAATTCCCATCAAAATTCCAATACATTTTTTACAAACCTTGTAAAAATGATTTTTTAACTTCCTATAGCAAAACAAAAGACCCAGGATAACTAAAATAATCCAGTACAATAAAGAAATTTTTGAAGATATCACCATCTCTGACTTTAAACTATACTACAGAGCGATCTTAATAAGAGATATATTGTACTGGTATAGGAAAAAATTGGTCAGAGGAATCAAATTGAAGACTCAGAAATAATCCTACACACTTACAGACAATTAAATTTTAACAAAGAAATTGAAACCATACAATAGGAAAATAGAAAGCATCTTCAACAAATGGTGCTAGTCTACCTGGATGTCTGTATGTAGATGAATGTGAATAGATTCATATTTATTACACTGTACAAAATTTAAGACCAAGTGGATTAAAGACCTCAACATAGAACCAAATCCATTAAATCTAATAGAATAGAAAGTAGGGAATAACTTTGAGCTCATCAGTACAGGAAACAATGTCCTGAACACAACACCCATAGCTCAGCCACTAAGATCAACAATTAGTAAACGGGGCATTATGAAACTGAAAAGCTTCCCTTAGATGATGGACACCAACAATAGGTCAAAAGAGCAGCCAACGATCAGAAAAAGACCTTTGCCAAAGCTATATCTGACAAAGGACTATTATCCAAAAAATATAAAGAACTCAAGAAGTTAGATACCAACAACCCAAATAACACAATTTAAAAATGAAGATACAAGGCTAGACAAAAATTCTCAACAGAGGAATCTCTTATGGTCTAGAAGCACTGAAAAAAAAATGTTCAAAGTACATAGTCATGAGGGAAATGTGAATCAAAATAACTCTGAGATCCTACCTTGCAATGATCAGAATGGCTCAGATCACAAATTCAAGGGGACAGAACATGCTAGTAACAGCAATAAACCCCCCAAACCCTCAACCCAAAGAGTATTCTGCCTACAAGATAGGCAAGGACAAAAATGGAGCAGTGGTAAGATAAATGGCGAACTAATGACTAGCTCACATTAAGACTCATCCCATGAACAAGAACCAGTCCCTGATATTATTAATGATACCCTGTTATGCTTCCAGACACAACCCCAGCATAACTATCCTTTGAGAGTCTCCTCACAGGGACTGACTGAAACAGATGCAGAGATCCATGGTTGAACATTAGATGGAGCTTGGGAAGTCTTCTGGAAGAGTTGGTGAAAGGATTGAGGAACCAGAAGATGTCAGTATCAATATTGACAACTAAATCAATAGATAATACACAGGACGATCAACATAGTAAATTTACCTGAACACTTGGGGGCTCCCAGAGACTGAACCACCAGCTAAAGAGCATTCATAGGCTGGATTTAGGTCCTTCTCATATATGTAGCAGATGTACAGATTGTTCTTCATACAGGTCCCACAACAATTGGAACAAGTTCTGTTCCTGAATCTGTTGCCGACCTGTAGATCCCATTCCCCTAGCTAGGTTGCTGTGTCTGGCTTCAGTGGAAGAGGATGTGTCTAACTCTACAGTGACTTGATATGCTAGGGTTGGGTGATACCCATGGGGAGGCCTCTACTCTCTCTGAAGAGAAGGGGAGGGGGGAATGGGAGCTCTGGCTTACTATGCACTGTCACATGCTTATTCTTGACTAATCCCAATGCTGTGAAGGTTCTATGGCTCTGATTAATGGTCACTAGTGATGGTTGGGCAAAGCACATACCAAAAAGAGTACTAACATAAAAGGATATTTCTGTATGTAGAAGATGGAGTATAATGATTCTGGACAAGAAGAATCTAATTAGAAGAAAGACAAAGAACAAAAATGCTTGAACATAATTGTATGATTCATATCCATTTTTACTCATATGTTTTCTATATTATAAATATGGAATTAAGATTTTTAACATTTATTATAATGTATGAATTTTTTTCCAGTACAGAGGAAAACTAAAGAACGTACAACCTCTCACCACCTAAGGAAAATAACAAATTATATATATAATTATGTATGTACACACACACACATATATATATACTATATATATATAGTATAAAAGTCTTTTTCATACAATACATTGTAATTAAGGTTTCTGCTTGCCCAGTTCTTCCCAGTGTCTCCCTACTTCCTCTGCCACCTGAATCTGCCTGTTTCTATCTCAGAAAATAGACAGGCATCTAAGGGATAATAAATAAAACAAATACATAGGAAGAAAACAAACCAATAAGCAGAATGAGAAGTTACCAAAAACAAGCACAGGGATCACAGGTTTGTACCCACAGGCATCTCATAAGACACAAAACTGTAAGCATACATACATACACACAGACACACACACACACACACTCACACACACACACACACACACACACACACACACACTCACACTCACACACAGGACTATATTATGAGTCAGAAAGAGATGCCATTGAATTCAATTTTTGTTGACCATCTACTGCTGGTAATGGAGACAACTCTCAATAGCAGTTTCTTTCCCCAGGGAAGCTACCCTGTAGAAAACATTTTTTTTCTTTTAAATTACAAGTGACTATAAATTGGAAATTGTTTCTGGATTAGGAATGGGGACACATGTCTCCTCTTCTCCTTTCAGCACTATGACTCTTTCTGATGAAGACTTATGCAGGCCCTGTGCACACTCTCTATGTCTCTGGGAGTTCATATATGAGTTGGTCCTGCTAGGTTTAGAAGGTCTTATTTCCTTGGTGTCACCCATTCCTCTGGTTTTTACAATCTTCCTCCCATCTGCTCTATAGCATTCCATGAGGGGAAGCTTGGATCACAACATCAGTTTAGGGCTTAGTATTCCAAGGGCTCTTATTCTTTGCCTATTGTTTGCCTGTTGTTCTCTGTATGTGTTCCTATCTACTCTGGAGGAAGCTTCTCTGATGATGGTTTGTTGAGGCACTGATATATATCAGAATGTCATTAAGTGGCATTTTATTGTTCTGTTTCTTTAGTAGAATAGTAGTATTTGCTTTTCCCTTATACCCCTGGACAATCTAATCTTAGGTTCTTGACCAAGCAATGTTGGGTATGGGTTCCATTGTATTAATTGGTTCTTAAATCAAACAAGATTTGGTTGGTTACTGCCACAAGCTTTTTGTGGCACCATAGTACTACATTATCTTATAGGCAGATTGAGAGGATTTTAACTGGTTTGTCTTTACCATTCGCTTTTGGTAGCATGCAAAGTACCTTACAGTACCAAGAACACTAGCACATAGCAGAGAAGGCTCTAAATAGTAAAGAGCTCAACTTCTGTGTTCAAGGCATTTTGTAGGTGTTGTATTCAGCAATGAAGCCTTGCTGTTAATGTATGAAAAGCAATATGTAGCCTTGGCATTTCCCTTTATACCCCTTTGGCTAACAATACAATCAGAAGCTTCCCAGTACTGTAAACTTCATTTGGTGACAAAAGATCTACACCTGAGGCTCTAACTCGCTGTTATTTGACAATGTAATTTAGATCATCTTCATACAGATATTTTGATCTCAGAAAAATATTTTAAATATATTGCTGTGATACTTCTTTAATAATAATAATTTTATTTATAAAATATAATTACTACATAAATTTAAAATATCTAAAGTATATGTCTGTGTATGTTAATAAGTATGTGTGAGAGAGAGGCAGAGACAGATGATGAGGAATGAGGGGGAGAGAAAGACTGAGCCATTTATATTTTATGTAAAATTATACCAAAATAAAGCATACTTAACTTCCATAATCATTATGAACTTTTAGGGAAATTCTTATAACATGGGAAAGAATAACAGAGGTTAGTAAATTTAGACTGTTAAATTAGGATGAAAATACTTTAAATATTATTATTTTGAAATATTAAATAAATTTTCCCTCATGTTAGATAGCACAGTTTAGAGATTTTAGGCAACTGACCTGAAGCAGTAGTGTCATTATCCAATAAAAACCAATGTAGGAGAGGACAGATTTATTGTAGCTCAGTTTCATAAGATTCAGTATGTCATAGTAGGGCAGATATAGCAGACTGGACCAGTTTACACATGCATCAGGAAGTCAAGAGAAGAAACTTCTGGTACACAATTCTCTATTTTCTTTTACTCTGTCCAGCATGCCATTTCCCAGGATGGTGTCACTCATATTCAAAGAAGGTCTTATGACCCCAGTTAACATTTTCTAGATATGTTCTCACAGATACAACCTGAAGGGAATTGTCAAAAAACAAACAAGCAACAAGCAAACAAAAACCTTTCTTGCCAAGTGAACAGTGAAGTACAGATGTAAAGTAAGTTAGGGGGAATCATACTAAAGCCCGGTCAGTAAATCAGAGAACAAGGAAAACAGAAAGGGACAAACAATCAGAAGTATAAGTGATGGTCATTTCCACTGACTCCGGAGTTCTTAACCTTTGAATTGATGTGATATTTAGTGAAAAGGGAAGAATACTGTCTCCAAATCTCTCTGGAGACATTGAATTACAAGAACTAGGCAAGGTCTGATTTAAATGATTGTACATAGACAAAAGAATTTAAGCTTTGATTATTTAGGCACAACACATACAGCTTTTCAATGCTTTCTTGCAGGGAAGTACATTAGGTCCTATCCCTTGGCCTAGTTAATTCCAATATGTCCAGTCAAATATTCCTAGTAATGATTTTTGTAACTGCAGCTTGGGTTCTAAACTTCAACTTCAAGTAGCAAATGGCCTAATTTGCAGTGTTCCAGTTTTGCATCTCCAAGTGTTATATATCGTCTTGATCTTTCAAATACATTGAAAGTATTATATTTTATGTGAGTAAATTATTAGTAAGTGGTATAGACTAGACCCATACCTTTAAGCTGTAACTGTGTTAAATAATCCTGGGTAGTCTTAACTTAAGTGTACTATAAATTTAAAGTGCTTCTTTTATGTTGGGTTTATAGCTGGATTCCTGTAAACAGTTTCTCTACAGACCTTGAGCTTCACTGCAGATTTACACCTACAGTTTTTCTGCTTAGTATCCTCTCAGTATGTTACATCAGAACTTGAATGTATCCCTATGAATGCTACCTTTTTCTTTGTCACATGCATATAAAACATAAGAAATCACTTTCAGCAGAGTGTGGCGATAGTTCAGTGGTTAAGAACATTTGCAGAGAACCTAAATTCTGTCTCCAGCATCTACATTGTGGTTTGTAATGCCCTATAGCTCTAGTTTCAGGGTATCACATTGCCTTTTTTGGCATTAGTAATACACATGTTATATGTACACATATAAATAAACTTACTCACACAGACACATAACCATATGTTCAGAAAGAAAGAAAGAGGGAGAGGAGGGAGAGGGAGGGGGAGGGGGAGGGGGAGGGGGAGGGGGAGGGGGGAGGGGAGGGGGGAGGGGAGGGGAGGGGGAGGGGGAGGGGGAGAGGGAGAGGGAGAGGGAGAGGGAGAGGGAGAGGGAGAGGGAGAGGGAGAGGGAGAGGGAGAGGGAGAGGGAGAGGGAGAGGGAGAGGGAGAGGGAGAGGGAGAGGGAGAGGGAGAGGGAGAGGGAGAGGGAGAGGGAGAGGGAGAGGGAGAGGGAGAGGGAGAGGGAGAGGGAGAGGGAGAGGGAGAGGGAGAGGGAGAGGGAGAGGGAGAGGGAGGAGAGGGAGGAGAGGGAGGAGAGGGCACTTTGGGATGACAATCAGTGACACCTTTTGTTCATTCACCTCCCAAGCTGTCCAATAATGTATGGTTAAATTTACACAAAGTTTTCCTATATTGCAAAGCATGGAGAATCAGAAAAAGAGGTTCCAATACTTATTGTATTGTCAAATTTCTTCCTTATTTGTGTCTAAAAATGTATTACAGAATACATTTTTCTATGTAGCTTTGTAAAGTTCTTAGTTTAAGATTATTACATTAAATAATAACTTCATAATCGTTATAATCATGAAAAACTTAAAAGGCTCAATAATAAACTCCATGTTTAACATGTTTTCAGAAGAAAAGCCAATCCACTGAACTTTCTATCCTTTGGGCAACAAATCCCTGCCATTACAATTCTAAAGGGGGTAGGACAGAGTCTGTCAACTGAAAACAGGGTAAGAAGAAACTAAGGAATGAGACCATCTAAGGAAGCAGTTAGAAGAAACAGACAAAAAGATAATAAGGGAACAAGTTTGTCTCAGTGTAGTATATTTTTAAAATGAAGACTAACTGTAAAGTGGTTTTAAAGAATAAAATAATTTTTCTCTTTTTTAATTCCTTAATAATTATATATATGTGTGTATGTGTGATGTGTTTGTGTGTGTGGTAAGTGTGTATGTATGTGATCTGTGGTGTGTGTATGTGTGATGTGTGTGTGTGTGTGATGTGTATGTGTGGCATGTGTGTGTGGTATGTGCGTATGTATGTGGTCTGTGGTATGTGTATGTATGATGTGTGTGTATGTGTGATGTGTGTGTGTGGCATGTGTGTGTATGTGTGGTGTGTGTGTGGTATGTGTGTATGTATGTGGTCTGTGGTGTGTGTATGTGTGATGTGTGTGTGTGTGTGGTATGTGTGATCTGTGGTGTATGTGTCCAAATGAGTTGTATCATGATTGCTTGCATGAGCATGGATAAATGGTTATTTACTGAAACATGAACAACCTATCAATAGTTACACCACTGAGAAATCTCATACATCTTGTCCTAAGCAATCATTAACAGCCAATAATGATTCAAAGAGTAATGAAGCCATATGCATCCCTCTCCTACTCATCATAAAGTGTGGACAGAAAAACCTAACCTAGTACTGGTCTTACATAGGTAACCACAGCCTCAGAGTGCATGTATGCTATGACCATGCCTCAAACACACCTTTTCTCATCACACCTGCCCATCTCTTACACTGCAACTCTCATAATCTTTCTATTTCTTTTTCTATGCTGTTACCTTAGTTTGGGAATTGGTTGCATAGATAACTTGTTTAGAGCTAAACATTCAATGGCTACTTATTTTTCTATTATTTTAAGTATTAAAAAAATTGCTCACTATAAAGCAGAGGTTTATGGAAGAAAATTTATATCTGTCTTGTGTAACTTAATAGCACAGAATCAAACTAACCTAAAGGTTAGTTTCACATCATTCTTTTGTTCCACATCATTCTCTTGAGTGAGCATTAATTTAATGTAGAATGCATTTTTAACTGAATGTTGTGATCTCACTGTTATAATTTTTACCATTTTTAAAGCATTCACTTTGTCTTTGTAAAGCCTTCTCAAGCATTATTATTGTCTTTATATTCGCCACTTGCCATTAATCCATCCACAGATGACCTTGTCCACTATTTCATTAAGCAAATCAAATTTGACAATGGGCACCACTTGAACCTACTTCATGTGGCATGGAATGACTCACCTTTTACTAAACAGTGCTAAGGCAGTGTTTACTGTTACTGTCACTTTCTGCCAATATTATTAATGACAGCATTATTTCCTACCAATCCATAAGTGAAACCCGGCCTCAGAAACAAGCAATCTTCCCTGCAGACATGATTGCAAGCTGGAAACTTAATTTGACTCCTTCTTCTTCAACATAGTTAGACAAGTAAATATACTTGTTATTAATACTTGATATACTAAAGGGAAATTTGCCCAGATACTTAACTATACCATCCTATTATGACAACTAAATAGAGATAAGGATGCAGACATGCCTCTGACCACTGATAGAAACTTCAATGATCCTGGTCCTCTTCTGTACCATCTCCAAGCCTGACTTCCAGATTTTAACAAAGTTTAAATCATTGGCATAACTATATCACTGCCTTAAAGTGCCTAAGAACACTGACCATTGCCAAGATAATCCCCTCTGTTCCAGCCAAAATCTGATCACATATCCAGTCTCCCATCCTGTGTGGAAGGATTGTTACTGAACTCAAACAAAAGAATGAAAAGTGTAGATTTGTTTCCCTGAATCAACATTGCTTCCTTCTTATATAATTATTGCTTCACTAATTACATTTAACTCACTCACCTTTCTCTCCTTTTTCTCATTTTCTTTTGACAAGCGCTCCTCCCACTCCTGAATAATCCAAGGTGATTTCAGTTTACAGTGGACTATGTGTCCTCTTGCAATAGTCAATACAGATCAGAATTCTGTTCTTCCCACTTTAAATAGCAAGCATCCTCACCTGTAAAGCTGTTCAACAAACACTCTCTGAAAAAATGTAGCCTGTAATTGCCAGACCAATAAAATAAACTTTCCAGGGATTCTTTTCTAGGCAGATAAATATGCACTTATCAGATTTCCACATCAGATTAAACATCTCTGAATTATATTAAATATACATGAATAACCACTAAAATTAAAACCTAAGTAAATTAACATTATGGTCTTTTTGAAACATTGAAGTTAATCTAAAGAGCTATAAATAATAAAAAGTAAACAAAAAAGTAAAATAAAAAAAGTATAATAAATAATTATCGCTACCCACGTCCGACCCATGGAATAAGGCAACGGCAACCTTGTTCTTCTTCAAGCGGTTTATTCAGCTATCCCGGTACAGTGCGCTTCCTCTCTCTCCTTCTCTTCTCTTTTCTCTAGTCTCTCTCCCCAGCTCCCACAGCCCCTTATAAGCATTACCTTTATCCTATCAGCAACTGCCACAAAGTCACTGGTGATTGGCCATTCTCAATGATGCGAGGTAGGGTGATAGGGTAACCACACCTCTCAGTGCATACAACTCCATATATGGAGTTGTCATTTCTCTCAAGCAATGCCTATGCCAAGCGCCACCTTGTAATGGCGAGAGCGGAGCCGCTTCCCACAAATAATAAAAAAAAAAAATAGAAAAATTAGATTAAAATGTAAGTCTGAATCATCAAGATTGATAGTTTGATTTCTTTGAGAAAGTATCAAGGAAGATTCACAGAATAAGAAAATATAGTCGTAGAATGAAATGTAACAAGAAAAATAAGAAAGCCTTGGATTAAACTCTAGTAATATATGGCAGAATAAACTTTAATGAATTTTATGGATGGATGTTCACAAAATGAAAGAGCAATGTGTTTCATAAAAATCTATGTATTTCAACATTTAAAACTTGGCCAAATACTGAATGATATGCCATTGAATTATTCTTTCTTAGGGGTAAATACAGTAATTGGATATTATATAATCAAGCACCTTGATTATGATGAAGACAGTATACATGAAAGGAGTTAATTACTTGTAGAATCTTGTATGGAAGAATGTCCAAGCACAGTTGAAGTTATTTCTAAAGCATAATAGCTAACTTTGTGAAGCCAAACTCTATTGAACTAAAATCAAATAGCAATGTCCAAAGTGCACATGCTGTGAAATCTCTGTACTGTAAGTGGCTTATAAGTAAGCTATTATGGTGATTTCTATTTCATATATTCTCATATTCAAAGAAAACTTAGAAGATGAGCTTAAAGAATCCCAGTATGCTATTAAAGAGAGAAATTTCAAATACTTTATGCTGCTTTAATTGGCCTCATCTTATTCTATACATATCTAACTATGAAGACAGATGGTGACCATGAATAGGATGTTGATGATGGTGTTGAAGGCAATGATTAAAAATAAGTAGTGAATAAATGATACTGAAATATGGGCAGATCTGTGAAACACGTAAGTGTTGATAATTTGAGAATAAGTTGCACATATATCTGATAGTCAATAAGTGATTTAATCAACAAAATAAATGCACTTTCTGAAAGCATATGTTTTCCTCACATTAACATAATACAACAAGAAAATTCATGCTAATATAAATCCATTAGTTTATTTCTAAATTACTAAAATTTCAGTAATTGGGGGCTATGGGTGTATTTCAGTTATAGAGTGCCACCAAGCATACACAGAGCTCATTGTGGCCTCCATCCCCAATACAAAATAAACTAACAAAGCCTCAGAGTTGCTTTATGTTTTTTAATTCTCTCATTTATTCCTTTCCTTTCCATTCTCCTTATCATTTGCTTCTCCGCCCTTCCTCATTTCCTTCCTTCCTTTCTCCCTTCTTTTTTTAATTACTGCCTTTAAATAGTTTTAGTGTCTGTGTACATGTGTGTTGCATGTGTGCACATATGTGTGTGCATGTGAGTATAAGTATATGTGGAGTTATGGGGAGTGTGTATGTGTATGGTGGTGTGTTTGGAGAGGGGGTTATATAAGAGTACAGGTGCACACTTGTCATGTAGTGTATATAGATATCACAAGATACGTTTCTGAGTTGGTTCTCTCCTATCATGGGTTCCAGATTTGTATTCTGGTCATTAGTCTTACATTGCAAGTACTTCTACATACTAAGGCATATTGGCAGCCCCTTTTCTCTATTTTTGTGACAGGGTTTTGCAGTGTAGCCTATGATGGCGCAGAATGCACTACATAGCACAGGCTGAACTCAAAATTAATCATCTAATATTTTTTATCTTTATAAAACTATATTCTGTATTCAGTTGTGTAGTGCTGTGTTTTTTTTTAAATCTGGGATGGATCTTTACTTGTATTTTATCTTTAATGGCAATGGCCTTTTATGTTGTCATATTTTTTCCCTCTAACAGGCTCCTCAATCTGAATCTGTCAAGCATCTTTGGCGGCTGTGTGATACACTGCAGATGTGATAGTGTGGTTCCTTCACTTCTTTATATTACAGGACACCGACCAGCACAGTTGAAGATGACAACCATATTTCTGCATTGTAAGATTTTATTGATTCTCCATGATTCAGTCTAGATACTTTTTTTCTTTTTTTTTTAATTGGGCATTATATTTACATTTCAGATTTTATCCCCTTACCCCACTTCCCCCCACCACCCAGAAACCTCCTATCCCATCCCCCTCTTCATGCTTCTATGAGTCTGTGCCCCTACCTACCCCCCCCATTCCCACCTCCCCACCCTCACATTCTCCCCCACTCGGTGAGAACACATAAATATCTGCTATTATTAGACTTCCTACTTAGCTTTAACATCAACTGTCACTCTTCTGGAAAATACTGACATAGCATCTCTAACTCAGTAATTTTCATATGAATACTAGTTCAGACCTTACTGTTAGAGACACCCCACCTTCAATCCTCCAGCCTACTGAACTAATCTTTCTTTATTTATAATAAAAACTGAAATTTAACTACTAGCTTCCTTGTAAGGCCAAAGGCAAACTAAACAGAAGGATGTGAAATAGTTTTGAAAAATATTTTTATATTTTTGCCTCTGATATTAACTAAACAATACTGTACTAAGATAGAGTTACCAGTTTCCTGAATTAGGAGATTACAGTAACAACAATTCCATATATCTTACCTAATTTCTTTTTCATGGGTGCTTATAGAATCTGAGAAAGGCTGCATACTTTTAAGTGTACTGAATGGATATATGCCACACATTTAAATATATTGGATTGGACCAGAACATTCTATTGAGAATTCCTGAAGATGAACCACATATGTCAAAGTTGAAGATATATCAATGTGCTGCTTATGAAAAATCTTAAAGAGGCATAAGGTAGAGTTTTTCAAGTTTAGAAAATGATTATGTGTGTACTGGCTTTAAATACTCTTGGTGAACCTACAAGGAATGGGAACATGATGAATTTAGAATTAATCTGAGAGGAAAATATTTAAAAAATAAAGTGTTCACATTAATAGAAATGCTATGAGAGAGAACTGCTTCCCTGTAGACCTTTTATCTAGACAGTGATCTTTAATCAAACAAATATAAGAATTCTTTTAAACTGCCCAAGATTATGGTTTGTGAAAGCATTTCTTTGGGCACAGACTTAACATTAATCAGAAGGGAGGTAATTCTGTTTGGTTCTAGTGTGGTGTGACATAAACAGAAAGCCCTTTTAAAGGCATGTGGAATAACAAAGAACTGATCTCCCCTTGAATAAAGAAAGATGCAAATAAATACCTGTATTGTAAGGGAGGGGAAGTAGACATATGGAAGCCTCTAGACACAAGGGCAGGTCTTGGATGATGGCCAAAAGAAAAGGTAATCTCACATAGTTGTATGAAATTTTCTTGATATCATCAGTGAGACTGCAAGCTCAGTGAGCCAATGTTTTTGCCACTCTCCTCATATCTCAAGGGTGTAATCAGCCCATGGACCTGAGTCTCCTGATGCTGAAATTCAGATGCTCAACCTTAGTATTTTAAAGTCTATTTATATGCAAATAAAATGATTAGTCAACAAAGTGATAGAAATGAACTTTAGGAGAACACTTCTGATGTACAGTGGAATGTATTATAGGTCTCAGTCTCAATGTCATAATCATTGCTCCTCTTTTAAGGACATGACAATCACATGGACAATGTCTACATTGAAATCATCCCCTACCAATTGTCAATAAACAAAGTAGCACTCACTTCCCTTATTCCTAAGGTCAACTTCTAAGTGAATGAACTTGTACTTGATAAATAAGCTTATCATTTCAGAGGAGATAAATAAGGTATCCCAATCTCTCTTTACAAAGCTAATATTAAAACACAACTTCTTCAGGCTTTTTATTCATATTTAATGTATTAAATAACCTTATAATACTTATAAATTTACATATAAATGTACACAGAGGAGATAATTTGAATGGACAGACTCACTAAGTTGAAAGGGGTCATCTCTGTGCAAATTTGTGTGAGAAAATTTCATTATATTTTCTAGCCTATTAAGTTTGATATGATCAAATATTTAATTTGGTATATTAAATTAAATTTTAACAAAATGATTACTATAAGCATATGTACTTAATATAATTAAAATGATCATAGTTAAACTTTAGACATTAAAATTCATAGGAGATAAAATTATTTAATACTAGCTGAGGCCTTAGTTGAAAGAAAAGAAGGTAAAATGGTTATATATGTATATTTTACATATAAAATATAACTTTAAAAATATATATAATACAACAAACTATATTAATTATTTATTAATATATATATAATTATGTATCACATATGTATATAAATTTATATAAATATATATATGTATGCATACCAGCTCTTCCGCATTTTAGACAAAAATCCCTGATATGATTCCCTACTTCTTCATTACTATGATACTTCCCTAAAATTTCTATTACTCTCTAGTCTTATTTTCACTTGTCCTGTCTCCCTTTGTCACTTCAGCTCTTGATAGCATCCACCATTTTCTTCTGTCACTGAGTGTAATTTATAACTTTATTTAATGGCAAGACAAACCATGCCATGCTTTGTTGTTATTTATGTGTAATTCTTTCTCATTTTTTTTGTGTGAGAGGCAAACAATATTAAAGACTAACTCCTATCAATCTACTTCACAGAATCCTTTCAACTTTTTTAACGTGAGACAGTCCCATTGTTTTATGCTTATCCATCACCATCAGTATCCCATTTGAATGGTATCTAATATGAGTGAAACATCACAGGGATAGGGCTACTGTACTTACCTTTGTTTTGTCAGTGTTATAGCTAGTTCACTGCAACTGAAGCTATCTAATTGTGACTACCTCCTTTCTCTGCATCCACACATGTTCTTCCTTCTTTGACCTCTGTATAATACTGTCAAGATAGTATGAAGAATACCTCTAGGAGTTGTGAACATGTGCTTCTCTGCAATGTGACTGGCAGATTATAAAAGAAAGCTCTGCATGCCAGAAATAAAGAAATGAGACCACATCCAATAATATAAAGCTCATTTTCAAGATGCCCATTTATATCTCAGTAAATATTAAGTGAACTGTTATCTTCCTACTTGATTTATGTTTTATGAGTATTTTTTTATTTTGGTCATTTTAATTTGATTTCTAAAATGGCAGCTTGCTTCTTTTCTTTTGTTTAATTAATTAACTATAAGAAAGTGAAAGATGAAGAAACTCTTTTATATCTGCCCAGTTATTTAATTTGGAGAAAAATATTTAAAAAGGATGCACTTTGAATTCATTCACAGTTGTTCTAACACAAGACTGTCTAGTTTCTGTTTTGCCTCATGAAGATTCTATACATTTTCTCTATACTTTCCTCTTTTATCTGGTCTTTGCCAATTCCATTACTCTAAGATGAGATCCTGATCTTACTCATCTCTTTGCCTGCTCCAAGGCCTCATCTATTCTGTGCTCAACAGCTCTGATGAATTGGGTTTTCAGCCACACTGCCACCACAGTTGATTTAGTAAAAAATTCCCTCTGTACCTCATTGCCTTTGGGGTTGATTTTATCTGCTGTGACTTGGTCAGTAGAATAATCTAGTGGGTTTTTTTTTCCTTTCCTAATTGATTATATGCAACTTCTGTGTACTTAATCTCAATAATAAGGACAAAATTAGAATGTGTATTTTTATGTAAGTGAACTGTACTTTAACTCCAGGGATGGCATTCACATTTCTCTTAGAAATTCACATAAAACTGTGGTAAATCAGTCTTCTTCATACAGTAAATAGTGAAATTTTTAATATATCTCCATATACTCATAAATAAATGTAGTCCTTACACATCAACAAAAAATTTCTCTTTGCAACAAAAAGATCCACTGCAGAAAAACCTACCAGTCAAGATGTACAGATGTGAAGCCCAGTCTAAAAGTATACTTCCACAAAAACATTTGTACACCTAAACTTCATAGAACATTTCAGAAGATGGGGCAGGATGATTTTAAGAACCAGAAGATTAAGAAGTTTTCTTTATGTCTCCCAATATTATCAGAAGCTCCACCCATAAAGTACCACCAGATAGACTACCTAAACACATGCTAAACAAGGACAACAACAAGTGACATGCTAAACAGAATGAGGAGAACTAATGTGGTCTCCACCTTACGTAAAGAAGCATAGGCAACTAAGACATGCTGGGAGTAGGGGAAATAGTCTCACACCAATTGATTATCTAATCCCAAATAATAAAGTGTGAAACACACAAATAACTTTATACAAACTGAACCAGTTATATTTAAATAGATATAGATGTAAACATAGATATAGATATGCATACACATATGTGTGTAAAACAATGATTAATGAAAAAAGAATCTGAAAGAGAGCAAGGGGTATATGAGAGAGTTTGTAGGAATGAAAGGGAAGGGAGAGATAATATAATTGTATTATGTCTAAAATATGAAATAATAGTAAAAATGAATTAATGCAATTATAAATAACAGTATACTATAATGCCCTGATGATGGGAAAAAATAAAAAATTAGATATTGAAGAAAGCACTGCATTTAAAATTCTGGGTGTTGGGGATGGCAAGGTGAGACAGTGAAAAGACTTTGAGTGTGCAGATTTTTAATAGTAGGAAAAGTAATTGCATTTATTTTTATTAGTCCATTTTCTATCACTGTATAACAATACCTGAGCTAATCGATTTACAAAGACAAAAAATGTATTCTGTTTCATAGCTTTGGAATTATTAGTCCATGCAAAAATTGGCCTGTAGCTTTTGGTTCTGTGATGAGCCGTATGGAAAAATCTTGCTCATAGTTGATGGGGGAAGCAAAACTAGAAAAAAGAGATAAAGCCCAATATCCTCTTTTGGGCTCATCACAATGAACTAACTTTGCCTTGCAGTATTTTACCTTTTGAAGATTATCCACTTTCCAAAGACACCAAAACATTAACACATGTGCCTTGAGGAACATTAATCTAAGCCACAGAATTATCTAAATCAGAATTACCCAAGAATGTGTATGTGTCTACAAAAATTATTAAATCAAATAATATCTTGTAACCTGGCATTGTTATCAGAAACATAGAAGTGAATTAAAGCATATTAACCAGTAAAACCAATAAGTGTACAAATTAACAAATTAAGAATTACAAAAAAACAAAACTCAAAGAGTGGGACAAAGTTCATGAGCTCAGCAATTGTGTGCTTGTGTCTAAATACAGGGTCTACAGATGCACAGACCAGCTGGAGGAAGTTCATTTATTTTCCAAGTTTTGTTCTTGTTATGAGTGACATTAGCTACTAAGATGCTCACTTTATAATCATGACACTTTACATTACCTAATAGTGCAATGCTTACCTAATGCTTTACCAAATGCATTATCTCATTTAAATTCATCTTCAACAAATGACTTCACATCAGCCACTGAGTATCAATACACCATAACAAAATTTTAATGCTGACAGCTCCATTTAAATCATTTTTAATGGGTAGAAAAACATGCTCTTTTTTGCATTTAAGCATGTAACCAAGAAAATGATAGAAGAACATTCACTCAAGCAAATAAATGGGTTATTGCTGTAGATAAATATATCAGCAATTTCTTGGAATATAGGATGCATTTTTCTTGCTTATAAAAGAATAGTTTGAAGATGAAAAACTTGGTTATGATTTTACATGTGGCAGTGACTTTAGATCATTCCATCCAGTTCAACACCCTTAGGACATGATGCTAGTTGGACTGAATAGACGGAGTAGACAGCAGTGGAAGATGCCAGTACATCTGGATGGTAGCAAAATGCCCCATCATCCTAATTGTGTTGGTAATGAAATGGTCTTCTTGTCCAGAACAAACCAGAATTTTTATGCTATAAAATCCATTCCAGGGAAGATCTTGGTTATAGCCAGAGAAATCCTCATGTTTCAGACAGGCAAAATTCAAAATAACATACTTAAATGAGAGATGGCTATCATGAAAGATCTTTGCAGACTTGAGTTCACTATGATACCATGCCCTCAGAACAATGAACCTCATAGTACCACTGGTGACTTCCAACACAAATCCCAGCTTACACTCTCAAAATCATCTTATTCATGTATCAGGAAAAATGAAAGAGGGCTTAAGCTCACCCTAATTCGTTAACTTATTATCCTAGTGATAAATGTACTGTGTTATGACAGTTCTCTTTTTAAATAAAAAATAACTGATATGATTTCAAATATCATGTTTTGGATATTTGGGTTTCAACCTGCCTATTAATCACTAACTGTAAATGTATTCATTATAGGTATTAATTCACTCCTGTCTTGCTGTCAGATTATTAATGCTGTAACCATAAAATGTGCCATTAGAGAACTTATTGTCAGAACAAAATCTGTGCAAAGATCATGGAGATGTTGTTAGATAAAAGTAAAATATGTGAAAAATGATGAGAAATAATTATCTCGAGTAATTAAATAATAGTTTATCATTTTATCTAGAGATAAGGCTACATTATTAGTCCTGGCCTATCTTTTGGGAGAAGATGAATGTACTCAAATGCTGCCTTCCACTCTTAGGCTAACACCTGCCTTTCCTTCCCCATTATTCCTCCTAAGCACCATATCATTTGCTGTCTAAGAAAAAGTGGCAATCTCAGAGCCTTTTCAGATGTCTTTGAAATCAAGGGTAATGCTCTCTGATTTATTTTCCTCTTTTCTACTTTAAATGGCATTCAAGTGCTGCAGGAATTAAGTAGTGCATGATTTCGTCTGGTGAATTTTAGAATATGTGGGATTAATCTTATGAAGCATGATTTCATTGTGCATAACTGTTCTCCTGTAGCTCAAACTTTAAGTACCCAAGAATGAAAATGAATTACTGATGACAAAGCAATTACTCCAACTCTTGTAGTTCACAGTTAAACTGAAATAAAAGTAATTCCATTACAACAAAATAAATAAATCAGTTCTATGCATAGAAAGGTTCTAGGTGAAAACTTCCTTTAATGTTATGTTTTATGGGCATGAATTCAGTTTCTTTTTTATAGTTTGAAGTCAACGAGTAAAAGAAGAAGAAAATGTTGGCTCAGACTTACTGTGTTCCAGGATCAGCAACGAAGTAGATCTTCTAACCAATCATTTAAGGGAGATAGAGTCCTCAAAGAAGCAAAAACACTCCCTGATTAGTTGAGCCAAATCTGTAACGAAAGTCACTACTGGCCAGGTATTTAGAAAACAAATTCAAACATTATAATATTAACATTAAATTAGAAAATAATTCCATGTATGTACAAGGACTTTTAAGATTGAATCACCCTTCTAGAACAAACCAAACATCTCTGTGTAGCACAGCACAGTACATCTTTCACCTTTCTTGAGAATTTCAATTCTGATCCATATATGTTAACTTTATAAGACAATTCTCTACCTTAGAGCCAATATATATAGTTGTTTGCAAAAATCCTATTTTCAGATATCAGGGGAGGGGTGGTGCTTAATTGTATAAGCTGTGGAACTATCCTCGAGGACCAAAATTTTACCTTTAGATACTGTCAGAGGGAATAGATCTGAAGGGAAAGGCTAAGAATGCTCTGTGTTAATCAGTAGAACAGCATCATGAGGCTCAACTCCTCAGCTTTATATCTCTCAAAGGTCTTACTTTAGATGCCCATGTCACCATATACTTCCCCAGAGTGACAACTGTGTGCTATCATAAAAGTCCATTCATCACATATACTTCATCCCAAGTCTCTGGACAGTGGAACATTCTGTCCCTCTAGCCATACTCTTTCAGATAGGGTGGTCTACAGTTTTGCTTTGAAGCACATAGCACTAATGTTCATTCTTTAATATGTCTTTATCTTTAAATGAAACACTTCCCTGGAATACAGTATTGAAGAACAAACTGTGATGTGGATGTAACACACTCATATAATAGCAATATCGCTTCTGCCTTTGACAGGCAACCTACATGGAACTATAGCTGATGCTTGGTGATATCCTGAAAAATTAAATCATTTATCCACCTATACAGTGTCTTTCAGAGCCTTCAAATCAAGATGTAATACCATACCACTGTAAGCCAGACACTGACACAGATGATAGAGCTAACATGGCTCATGAGGCTCTGACCCGCTACAACTCCATGCAGAATGAGAGTAGTGTGAATGTGAACAAGAAAACAACAGTATAACCTTTACTGTGGCACAAATATATAGAAAGAGGCAATAATGAAGCTTTGGAAAGAGTTTATTTGAGAAATCAATTTAAAGGATTAAAATTAAATGACCCTGGGTTGTAATGAAAACCTAAAAGCTACAAATACCAAGATCTAAGAAAGAAATTAGTTATTCAACACTGGACAGAAGGAAGATAGGTCAGAATGCTGATTTTTTAGAAGGAAATACATAAGGATGTATACGGAGAGGTATGGTCACATAGGACCTGGAAAACAACGTGAGTGGGAATCCTTCCCCCTCCCTTTTTCTGAGACAGTCTCCTAAAGTTTGAGCTAGTCTCTAACTTTTTATGTAGCCAGGAATAAAATTGACTAATCCTCCTGCCTCTGCTTCTCTAGCACTGAGATGATAGTCACCTGCCATCACAGACAGTTGGTGTGGGAATAGAGATTTAATACAGGACTTCATATGTATCGGAAAGTTCTCTACAAACTGAGAAACATCCTCAGCACTGAATTTCTTTCTAAATTATCAGTCTGTCTTTGATGTATAGTGTGGGCTTTAAGGAAACTCATTTTAGTTTGAAAACTTGTACACAGGATGATGGATTTATCCAATGAATCTTGTCCCAATATCTATGAGTTCTAACCCCAGATATTATACAGGCACTAGACTACCTTTCTGATTCTTGCCTGTTTTTTCTTAGATGATACATTCATATTTTGGATACAGTGCTCCTCATGGCTGAGCTCTAACAATACCTTTACTTCTCAGCATTTGTGTTTACTTGCCATAGGATGTCCAGGGAAACTCAGCCAATCATGTAAGAAACTGAGTCCTACATCTCACACTCTTGGTACTGATACGATGTGATCTTATGTGATATCACAAACAAGGAAAAAAGAATCAGGGGTATCAAAGCCCAAGATCAAGTTCTAATGAATGACTGCACCCAAACAAGGACAGGGCCAATAAGGGAATAGATATACTGTCATACATAAGGTATATGCCATGGTAGAACTGTTGGTCCCTTATGAATGTTTGAGTACCTGAAAGACTGGAGCATCTCTGAATAGCAATTAAAGATAATCTGACACTCTTCTACAAGATCTCATGCTCCAGGAATGCCAAATCGGACTGGGATATCAGCATAGGGTGAAAGTAGACATTAGATAGCATTAAAATCCCCAGCATTATTTCTTAAAACCATGCCTTTCCAAGTTCACAGATCTCACAGAATCTCTGCCATCACCAGGAAAATTTGAGAAAGTTAATGTTCCTCTAAACTCAAAGAACAAAAGAATAGTTTGCTATAATTGGTACTTTCTCTAATTCATAGAAGAAGTAAACAATGAAAAAAATGTTTATCTCAGTAAAGGGGCCCTCTCCCACTCAAGCATGAGGTTCTAGCCGGCCTTTTCTTTCTCTCCCATTCCCTCTGTCTTGCAAAAACCAATAGATTACATTCTTATGCTAGCCCCCAGGGTCTATTCCATTATTTGGCCAATTCTTCCTCCTGAGGCTGACTACCAAGGTCTGGCTATCAAAAGTCCCCTTTAGCTTATCTAATTAACAAACTCAATTAAAATTATACACCTCATTATAATGCTATTCCTCCCTTCAACTTTAAAAACTGCCATTTTCTTATGGACTTCATCTGTCTCTTCTCTATCCAGAGACAGTTCTTTGTCCCACTCCAGGACAAATACCCCTTACCCCTTTCCCTTGCTCCTTTTCTCCCCTCTCTGTTGCTACCTTCTCTTTCTTCCTCTTCTATCTTTGCCCCTTATCTCTGTCCTTATCCCTCAGGGACAAATAAATGTCCTTTGTGCTGAGAACTTGGTCTTGGGGTATGTTGAGCTAACATTCCAGGTTCCTATAACCAAGGACTTTTTTTTTTTAAATCTAAGACTTTAAGGCACATGGTTATTCCATTAGAGAACCTTAGATACTACAATACATACAATATTTCTCATACAATATTTTCCAACCATTAATAAGAAAGGCAGTGGCTAAAGGAATCATGCCAACCTAGAAATCAACACAACAATTTCATGCACCCAGCCTTTGCCTCACACCTTAACAATCATCACACCCCTTTCTTCTTTCTCTCCTGGTCTGTCCCGATGTCTGCAGAGGGTGGCTTCTCTCTGACTTAATTTTCTTCCTCAGTAAAATAATTTTTTTGCTTTCCCATGTGAAGAAGGATATAAAAAGATACACTCACAGTGGCTAGATTGGGGTGAAGGGTTAGAGGAAGAGGTTAAAGTGTGTGTGCTGCAGAAGAAAAGCATCCTTTACATTCCCTTTACTTGGCAAGCAGATGGCTGGATCTTTATATTAGTGCCAGGAAGAAACAGCTGGCAAATCAAAACACACTGCAAGTGGTTAGAAGTGCTTATGAGCATTAGAAAAAACAATATTTTTGAAAGAGGAGAAAAAGTTCAAGACATACTTAACATGCAGAGATGAGCTTGGAATGGGAAACTGAGTTGCTAAAGACAGTGTGAAAGGGGCAAGATTCTGCTTAGATTTGCAGCCTCCTCCACAGACATCTGCTGGGGCAACATACAATGATGAGAGTGTACTTAGGAAAGTTAATGCAAGAAAAAATGAGAATGTCAGAAAGGGCCCAAGAGAGACCAAGAAGGAAAGACACATAGACAATAAGCAATGAAGAATAAAGAAAGGTAGTGCCACACTTTGAATTTCACATCTTTGTGATTCCTTTATGCATGTAACACAAAACACTTCAGAACTCCCAAACATTTTTCTTCACAAGAGAAAAATATGGATACTGAAGTAACAGTTACCATACCACTTTATGAGTTAATCGAGAATAAAAGTGACTGTCCATGATTAACAACTGAAAGGTGATAATTGCCACCAAAGTGTCAGAAGAAAGATGAACATTTGAAAGGCATTTACTAGTATGTGCACGACAAGTGTCAGTTACCTATGTTCTATTCCATCCCTTATATTGTGAAAGTCTGATGAAGATTTAGATGATGTCTAAGTGTTTCATCTCAAATTTCAAATATTCCAGGCTTAGATTTCATGCCATGGTATGAAGGTGCTGGGCTATTTATGTTTTATGGCCTGTGGGAGGCTAGAAAAGCATTGCCATCTGGGGAGATACTTTTGTTTTACAATTCTCAAGGGAAACCAGTTAGTTACTGGAAAGGCTATTAATTATAAAACCTTCCTGGCTTTCTGTCTCACCATGTTGTCCCTTATATATGTGCTCTCACCCGTATCTTCCAAAAAAGCTCTTTCCACAGGCTAAACTAATGGTGTCATTGATCTTATGCTTTCTATTGTCAAAGCTAAATTATATACATATATTCTCTTTATAAAGTTATCAACAACCTAACATATATAGCAGAGGACTGCCTGGTCTGGTCTCGGTGGGAGCATACAAGCCTAATCCTTGAGAGACTTGAGGCTGCAGGAAGGTGGGAGACCTGGTGGAGGGCAAGCATCCTCTCGGAGACAGAGGAAAGAAGGAATGCAAAGAGTAACTGTGGAAGGGAGACTGGGAATGGGGCAATGGCTGGACTGTAAAATACTACTACTACTACCACTACTACTACTAATAATAATAATAATGTTACAACATTAACTATTATAACAATGAATAAATGAACATAAAAATATGATTTCTTCACCTGAAATGTAAAATAAAGTACCTCATTAAACTTAAAGAAGATAACAATAAGTACCTAAGTATATACAAACTACATATATACAATGTAAAAATAAGTACCTTTCTTATCATGTTGCCATTAGAATTAAGATAAAATTTTTAAGATTATACAAAACCTGTTCTTCATATGGGAGATGTTCAATAAATTCATAGAAAGCTTATTTCACTGATAGATTCAAAAGTATGGACATCATTCCACTGTGAGTTTTTATGGTACATGGGCTCTAGCATTTCAATTTTCTTTCCTTAATTCATTTTATATAAGAATAAAGAAATACATTTTTCTTCTGACTCTATTCAAGATATGGTAATTATAAAAATTATAAAAATCGTGAATTACAAAAGGAGAGATCAAAATAAAATGTTTATCAGATATTCTAATATCACTCTTTTGAAATTTGAAGAAAGTATACAAGAAAGATTGGTTCACTCAAATGTCTGGCATGATGTAACAGCTTGCTGGATAAATTTCACGTAGTTATCAAGGAAGCTTAACAAGTTAACTTGGGTTTCAGATGCTGGAAGATACTCATTTATAAGCAGAGATTAGGTGGACCTTGCACATCTTCTACCTTAAGAAATGCCTTACTGTAGGTGGACAGTAACAACCTTTAGCCAAAACAGTCCTGTAGAAAAGAACTAACCCCATTGTGGATCATGGTATCTCTTCAAGTTCTTCCAGAGTCTTCTATTTGAAGTGCTTTTTAAAGGTTGACTTTCTTTTTAAACCATGCCTTCATTCAAACCTATAGTAAAGCTCTGGGTTGGACAATGTTCTGCATTAACTATCTCTCTCTATGATCCCACAAAATTCATTTAGAGTTTCATCAAATTTCTGAAGTATTTATTAAACATACTCTGTTAAAAATAGAGAAAAAGATTGATTCAAAATATTAGTGCCCAGGGAATAGGAAATAGAGATATGGACCAGTTTGATTATCCTAGTACACTGAGACCTGAGTAGAGATCCCAGCTTGGACATTATTGGTCAACATCATTCTGAGAAGCACATCCGAGAGAAGCACATCTGAAGTTTCTAGCACAATTTTCAGTTTGAAGTGGCTGGAGGAAAGAGCTGTGTTCCTCATGATGCAATACCTAGTTCTGAAAATTGACTTATTTGATTCTCAGTCATCTAAAGAACTCCGTTCTGTTCTACATTTAAAAGGGAAAAATTGGATTTATTATAGTTAGAATACCCTCCCTTATTCAAGTTAAAATTGATCTTTCTGTATGTTCCATCTGTTGACCCTAGTTCTGCACTGTGGAGCGCTTCTGCTAAGTTATTTTCTGCTTCAGCACATACTCCATGAACAGCAGATTCCCTCAGGGGTAGAATTGCTATGGCCAAAAATGGTATACCAGAAAAGGATGCTCACCTGAACTGCTGCATTAGAAGATAAATGTGGATAGCTGTACACTTTCCAGTTCCACAATTCTTTAAGAATTTGTAAGGACTTGGGATGTAGCTCAGTGATAGAGTGCTCTTCTATTATACTTAAAGCCATGAATTCAGTACCCAATATCACAATGGAGCTATGAAAGAAGGGAAGAAGAGAGATTGGAGCAAGGGGATATATAAACTTAATTATTTCTAGATTTGGTTTTAAAATATATGTTAATTAAAACATTATTTTAACTAATTAATTAATTTCCCTCCACTCCCTCTAAACTTCATATCATCTTTATTATTATTATCTATGTATGCTTACATAACAACATATCTACCATCTGTCCCCTAGTCCTACAGAAATGTTTACTAGTAAAAACTATCTAGGCAGGTCCAAGAACACAGAATTTAATAAAAGAACAATCATAATGTTCATCAAAAAATTCAAGAAGTTTTAAAACATTCAAGAACCTCATTAAACTTAAAGAAGATAACAATAAGTACCTAAGTATATACAAACTACATATATACAATTGAATGAAATGACAAGAAAAAAGGATTTAAAATCATATTTTTTTAAAAAAGAGATACTTAAAAATGAAAGTAAACTCAAGCTAAAATGAAGTTGGAATATTTTGTATTATTTATTGTTTCCTATGGGTCAGGTACTATTTGTTCTGTGTAAGAAGGTAGTCAGTGATCTTGTATATGATATGAAAGTGATATTTGAATAGAGTATTGATATCTGCTGTATTTGTATAAGACAAAGAGTTTGAACAAACAAGTCTTTCCCTTGTGGTCAAGGATCACTCTGGAAGTGTGTACAAAGCAATCGCTGACCTATGTTCCTGTTCATCTGCTTCAGATACTGAAAACATTCATCATATTCTTTTGGTCACTTCCTTCTTTCTGAATTTATTTCTCCTTCATCTGCTGAGCAGATCTCACCCATAATTGGTTGGCCACCTTTAAACCCACATGTCAGAAAAAGAAATGAAGACCAGACAGAATTGTGAGACATAGAGAAATGAGACAAGTAAACTTCAGCAAGCTAAGGAATAAATCTGGGAAAGACAATGTGAACTGATGAGATCAGCAAGAGGAAGTTACATAAAAGTTTCTGCTGTGGCCACTTCCCACTATGAATGGGACATTGTGCCACTACTTTCTACTGATCATGAAGGAAAACAGGAAGCAAAACACCTCTGTGGTTTAAGTGGCAAGCAGCTGTGACCTTGTCAGCTGATTTACAAATGGAATAGTTCTAAACATGAAAGAAAGAGACTTCTGCAACAACATGGCTATCCAAGGGGAAGCAATTCATCAATGGATAGGTGTGAATGGCTGGGACAAGTCCCAGATGGGTCACACATTTTGATTCTTGACTAAAATAATTAGTAAAGTTGTTAGGCAAACAGAAGAATGCAGAACTCATTAAAAGTCTTACATTAATGTGATATTAGGAGAACATGCTGCCTACCATCTTGGGGTATTATGTGATTAGGTATAAGGGAAGAACAGAGAAACATTATGTCTTCATTAAGATGAAGAAACTATGGAAAGGGTAAAGTAATCTCTGTCCAGCCCTCTTCTCTTCAACAACACATCAGCCATATTGTTTTCCAAGAAGACCATATGAACAGCCAGCATGCAGGCAGATTCAGGAACATACATTCCTAACGGTACAATGCAGGGGAAATGAAGACAATGAGCCACCAAAGACTTCTGCAGAAATAAACAGTATAGAGAAATATATGGCAATGAGATAAGCTGTGAAGGGAAGACAAGAGTTTTGGGGTCCAATTTCTACTTATACAGTAATATATTTCTTTAAATTTTTATTTATTTGCTAATACGTGTGTGTGTGTGTGTGTGTGTGTGTGTGTGTGTGTGTGTGTATACACTTATTTGTAAGTCAGAGGACAATTTTATGGTGTTGATTCTCTTCTTACTTTTATGTGGGTTCTGCTATCAAACTCAGGTCCATAGGCTTACATGGTACTCTCTTTCATCTACTCATCTGCAAACACTCCTTTAGCAATATACTGAACATCCCAATATACTTAATATCACAGAAGGATACTCTTGTGATGACTACACAATAATCTTGGAATAGAAATATTCACATAAGAAGTTTGTAACCCCATAGGAAGAACAACAATATCAAACAAGCAGATACTCCAGAGCTCCCATGGACTAAACCACCAATCAAAGAGCACACATAGGGAGACCCTTGGCTCTAGCAGAGGATGTAGCAGTGGATGGCCTGGTCAGGCATCAATGGGAGGAGAGGCCCTTGGTCCTATGAAGGCTCAGTGCCCCAGTGTAGGAGAATGCCAGGGTGGTGAGTTGGGAGTGGATGGGTAGGTGGGCAAGGACCCTCATAGAAACAGGGAGAGGAGGGATGGGATAGGAGGGTTTGTTGAGGGAAAACCAGGAAAGAGGATAACATTTGATATGTAAATACATAAAATATCCAAAAAATAGAAATAAATACAACTTAAGAGACAATATTTTAACTTTTAAAATCTTCAAAATTCATAATTTAATTTCCCCGGTTTCCTCTAGTTAATGAATTCCAGTGCCAGGGACACTGAGCCTATTGTGACACCTTTGTTTTTACTCCTGCAAATGAAACCTGACTTCAAACAGAGCCAGGAGCCTGGGACATTTCTTAGAATAACGTATGATTTTGTTCTGAGAAGTTTTATTTCTTAATAGTTGCCTGCATTGGAATCTAGAAGTTATTCTATTTAATAGTGAGATACTGATGATTTGCTAATAGTGCTTTGTTGATAGCTACTCTGTACCTGGAAGATTCTAAAGCATCATTTCTGCCCATGGTTGTATATTCTGGCAAAATTAAGAATGACCCGAATCACTCATTTTATTTGTTAAACCCATTAATTCATCTAGCCTATCAAGGTTCTGTGGGATTTTGCAGTTATATCCTTTCTAAATAACCTTATTCTGAAGTACACCCATGATGCAGCTGCCCAGTTTCTAGTATACTTTCCACGATAAGGTCCTTCTTCCTTGATGATTAAAACAAACAATTAAGACCCACTTCCAGACTCTTTATTTCTTCTCTGATTATGTCTATGTTCCCACAATTTTCTTTCATCTGGGTCTATTTACCTTTGGTTTCTTAAACTTTATGAATTTTGAATTCAACAGACATTTTAGTGATTGATATGAGATGTCAGGAAAGCCTGAAGACATGATTTCGGCAAACAAATGTTTCTGTGATCATATGCTATGATAGATATCCTTGGGCTTGAATGTCAGAATTGCAAAGATTTAAATTATGACTACAGTAATAATAATAACTTCATGACCTAAGTTGCACAGCTAAGCCTTTCAGAGCTTAGAAGGTCAGCTGTAAATTAGGAACAGTGATAGTTGTTTCTGGTTTATTGTGTAAGACACACTGCATCTTGCTTGTTAGAAGTTCCATAATCTTAATTATGCTTTCAATTAGCCATATACTTCCTATTAATCCTATGCTTTTCTCTTTGCCTTGAGGATCCATGCTGTGATTTTAGACATGTTATCCTCTACACACAGCAAAGTGCATCTGTTTGTTCTAAGTTTAATGTCTTTTCTTTCTCCACCTCAATCTGTGCTAAGAAGGTTGCTGATAAAATCTGTGCTGTATAAGATGAAGGTGTCTTACTCCTCATCATGATCCCCCAACCCACCAGCAACACTGGATGCACTTAGTCAATCTTTTCTTACCAATGATGTCACCACTTTTGTTTCCTCCTATTTTGCTGAGCATGTCTCCCTATTTGCTTGGCTTAAGTTGAGGGCTGAGAGCCTGTAACAAGGTAAGATTGTAACTGTCCCCTGCAGGCTCCTATGTCAAGGGCTTGTTTCCTTGCTGAAGCCTGCTATGGTTTCGTTTACTGTGGGAATGCTCCTGGAGGGGAAATTGTGATCCTGGTTCCTGCCTCTTTATTTCCTAGCTACCACAAGATGTGTATTTTGGCTCCACCATGTGCCCTTGCTGTGATGTTCTGCATCACTAGAGGCACAAAGTGGTGGGGCCAAATGATACTTCACTCTGATGCTATTAACCAAAGTATATTTTCCTTTTTTTACACTGATTATCTGATATTTTATTACAGCAACAGAAACCTTCATAGTACATATAGAATTTCTAAGAACTAAACAAAACTATCTTGTTGCTACATTATTTGAACACTGAGTCAAATATAAAACTTTCTATCAAGATAGATATGGATGACTTAAAATTTCACCTTCACCTTGTAGAGTGGCTCTGATCTTACCTTCTGCTCCTTTGTGGACACAGATGACAAGGAGCAGGCTTTGAGTATGAAGCTGAATCCTTTCCACAAAATACAACACACAAGTGTCCAGTGATGAACCATGCACTTTTTTGAAATTTTATCTTCTGCACTAAAGAAATAAAATGCCCAGAAAATTTGTAAAGTAATACAGGTCCTAAGAGACCTGAAGTCTCAATATAGTCCTTTGTCCAGTGATGCACTAGATGATGGCAGATAATAGGATTTTGGTTTATCTGGGACTCAGAATTACATAATAGGATCATAATTCCTTGTGATTGTTTCTAAAGTCTAGATTTAGTTAGAAATACTGTATTTGTTAACTGGTCATATCTTTGTAATAATTCCTGATTGAGAAGCTCTTCTCAATGAATTATAATAACACCACACACACACACACACACACACACACACACACACACACACACATATACTCACACACAGCTCCCATGCCCTGATGACATCTTTGAAACCAGAGACAAATCAGGATAAAATTGGCAACTTGTAAAATAGGAAGCAATAAAAGACAGGAATTAACCATGTTCTGTTTAGGAAGTTATAGTTTCCTGTGATCAGGGTTCAGGAAGTATCCTACCCTGAGAATATAGATATATTCTTCATCTGCTTTCAGGGAATACATCCTTTGACTATTGTTTTTCTTTAAAAATGGAGGAGTTAGAAGACTGAAAGAGCTGAAGGGGTTTGTGACCCCATGGAGAGAACAACAATACCAACCAACCAGAGCTCCAAGGGTCTAAATCACCAACCTGAGAGCACACAGGGAGGGACCCATAGCTCCAGCTGTATATGTAGGGGAGGATGGCCTTGTTGGCATAGGTGGGAGAGGAGATCATTGGTCCCTTGAAGGCTGGATGCCCCAGTGTGGGGGAATTCAAGGGTAGGGAGGTGGGAGTGGGTTGGTGGGTGAGTGGGGCACACCCTTATAGAAGCAGGAGGGAAGATGGGATGGGGTGTGTCTGGAGGTGGAAATGGGGAAAGGAGATAACATCTGAAATGTAAATAAATAAAATATCCAATAAAAATGGTTTATGGTTGGTTTGGTTTAATTTTATCCTTTATCTCCCTGTAATTCCTCTCTGTATTCCTACTGTCCCTATGCTTGCTCTCTCTCTCTCTCTCTCTCTCTCTCTCTCCTCTCTTATTCTCTCCATTCATTTCTCAAATTCATGTCCTCTTTATCATTTTTATATATATAATAATGCTGTATATGATTATAAAGTATATAGTATAATGTTATATACTGCTCATTCTGCATTGTTACTAGGATGTATATGTTTTCATGTTTGACTGTTTTCATGATGCAGAGTAACCAATTTTTCGGATCTTCCTTGGGGAAGACAATTTTTTCCTGTTATCAGCATTCTGTAGCTGCTTGCAGTTCTTTGTCAATAGTTGGAGCCCCTGATCTTCTCTCATTCATGTTAAGAAGACTATTGATATTTTCTTTGTTTAGGTCTTGTTTATTAGCCATGTTGATAAAACTTCATAAGTATAACTTCTCTGACACTTCTAGAAGACACAGTATCACAGAAAACTTGTTGTTCTTACAGATCTTAAAAACATTCTGCATCCTTCAGATCATTGGCTATTTTTTTCCACTTCATAACACCTCCTCATCTTTTGGGGGGCTTTATTACCTTTTAATTTTACATATTATTGCAGTGGGGGTAGTAGTCTCTGCCATGTCTCAACACATTTATCTATTCTCCTGGGTTTGAATATCAAGTCATTCAGCTTGTATGGTGAGCACCTTTATTCTCTGAGACATTATGTTTGCCCTATCCCTGTGTTTTTAACATGTATTATATAATTTTCCAATTATTGTTCTTGAAGGGAGAAAAATACTGATACTGAAATAATTCTTCCAGTCTTACCAAAAATAAGGTGTCATTTTTAAACATACTTATTTTCTGCAACTCAAATATATAAATCCTATTCAAACACTCCTCTTGAGGTTTCAATAGTTATCTCCCTGTACATGCTATCAGAAGAAAACTTGTTCTTAAGGAATATTCAGCTAAACTCTGCCACATTATGGAGATTATTTATGTATATAGATTCTGAAGGAAACATAAGCAGAATATTGATATCACCAAATCAAACCTTCTGAATATATTGATATTTTTGTGGCCCATCACAATGTGATAGAGAAAACTGAATGCAGGATATTTTAACAACATACATGTTCAAAAGCTCTTTATGGTGAAGTACCCAGAAGAATTATTGAATATAATTATGAGTTAACAATTTCGAGGGTGAGGAGGTGGGAGTGGAGGGCACATCCTCATAGAAGTAGGAGGAGGGGGGATGGGATAGGGGACTTCTGGGTGGGGGAAATATGGGGTAAGAGGATAACATCTGAAATGTAAACAAAATATCCAAAAAAAAAAGAACAAAAAAAAAGAAAAAAATAATTTCAAATAATTTTACCATTAGTCAAGTCAATCCCTTTTGCTAAGTGGAAGGATTTTTGTTTTTGTTTTTGTTTTCTTTTGTTTTTCCTAGTACTAAGTATTGTCTCTCTGGTAAACAAATTCCCCCGTTTTTTCATTTTAACACAGAATCTTACCACATTTCTCAGGTTGGCCTTGATGATGTATGACCCGTAGCCCGGGAGGGCTTGAGCTGTCTCCTCCTTCATCCATTCAGGTAGAGAGAAGTAGGTTTGTAAAACTATGCTACAGTTTAAGCTATTTTTTTAATTTAAAAATATTGGGTTTAGGGGGCTGGAAATGTTGCTCAGCCGATACGGTACTTGGTAGACTCATAAAAGTTTTTGAGTTCTAACCCTGGCATGTAGCATATTCCTATAATCCTAGCATGCAGAAAGATGGAGTTCAAAGTCCTTCTAAGGTTCCTTTTTTTTTTTCTGCTTCTTCCATTGGGTTGTCTAAGGCTTTGCTGCACAATGGGCAGGAAAAGTTTAAGTGAAGTCCAGAAGGGGTGGGTTAACAGGATCTCTTTTGGGCACTCAATAGTAGAGGGAGGAGGTCTCCTCCAGAGATTTAGACTTACAGCTCTTCAGTGTTATAGTTCTTTTAAAAAACAGTTCTATTAGAGGATAGTCAATGTAACAGCTTATGCTCATATGCTTTATTCAGGGTGAGTCAAGGGATATATATATGAATCTTGGAGAGTAGGAAGAGATTCATCTTAGGGGGAAGTTTCATTGGCTAAGATTTAAGGTTCTAGAGATAACTCATTTTTATTCCAGAAAGTTGAACTTGTAATTTTGGTAAAGATTACCTGACATTCCTCATGTACAAGATTGGTCTGGCTACCCAGATCAGGCAGAGAAGAGGAAGCCCTACTAAGAAGAGGAAGACCTCCATTTTTGCACTGAGGTCATAAAAGTTGTCCATAAAGTAAATTACAACCTTAGTAACAAGGTGTAACACTCTGGAGAGTTCAGGGCCAGTCTGGATATAGTATATCTTGTTAAAATAAAAAAAAAAAAAGAATGAAAGAATAAAATCAAGACTCTTGTGGATTTGGTCTAGCATTTGTATTATGTTAATGAGGCTTCCAAAAATTGTATTAGAATCTGCATGTATGATGCTGAGGGTCCTTGTCCCCAGTTGGTTTCAATTGGTAAATAAAGCTGCCATTGACTAATGGCTCCGTAGGGAGATAGAGGCCAGACTTTAGGATTTGAGGGCAAGGAGACCTAGAGAGAAAAAAAAAAAAAAAAAAAAAAAAAAAAACGGATTTAGACCCACCATGCCAGGAGATGAGAACGAGCAGGCCTGTAGAGTATAGGACAGAGAGACTGCTGACATGTAAGTGTCAGGGATTGTGGCCCAGGAGGGTTGCAGGCCTAGTTCATGCAGCCAGGATAGAATATATGTTTTAGTGAATAATAATTCAGGAATATTGGAGGGAAGAGTTGCTAGCCACATGGAGGTTTAGAGTAGTCCAGCCATTGAGCTATTTAAGGCATATTAAAATAGAAGGATGTGTGTCTCTGTGTGTGTTTGTGTGTGTGTGTGTGTGTGTGTGTGTGTGTGTCTTTTATTCAGGAATCCAGAACATCGGGTTGGCTAGCGAGGAACCCGCACCACAGTTGCTGAGAAAATTTGAGTAACATTAATTGTCTATAATAACAGACTCACCTTAATCTATATCTTCAAATTATACCAAATGTGAGGAATAAGCATCATTTAGAAATTATTTAGCATTCCTTTTACTAAATGTGATTATATTGCCAAAACTGATATGTAGACTGTATAAAAATCTTAGAATTCCTTCACTAAATGATTAAAAACCACAGTTTTAAAAAATTCTTCTGCCTGATAGTAGTGGAGCCTTTAATCCCAGCACTTGGGAGGCAGAGGCAGGCAGATTTCTGAGTTTGAGGCCAGCCTGGTCTACAGAGTGAGTTCCAGGACAGCCAGGGCTACACAGAAAAACCCTGTCTCGAAAAACAAAACAAAACAACAACAAAAAAAAACCAAACAAACAAAAAAATTCTTCCAACTAGAAAGTAACAGATCAGATCTTAACTTCTAATACTTATTGAAAAGTAAACAATTTTGTTTCAATTTTGTTTCAACTAGAATGGGCTAGTATTGGGAAAGCGTCATTTCACAGGTTGGAGTTCAGCAAAAGTGGACATAGTTGGTAGATGAGGTTAAGAGCCTGGCTTTGGAAGCACTGTAATTTACTGAGTTAAGCAATAAGGTGAAAGGTATTTGGCTGTTTTTAGTGATGTTAAAATAAAAAACAAATGCTAGGGTTGATCTCCCTGTTCAAGCCCGGCAGAACAGGGCCTGCCATGCTTGTCTTCTTCAATGCTCACATTGTGAGCCTCCTTCTCTGTCATGACAACCCCTAATTTTAATCAACTGCACAAAGCAGGCTTAGAACAGAACCTTCAATTTTGTTATATCACAAGTGAGAAAGGCACTATATTTTAAAATATAGTGGCATATGTTCACTAATGCATCACTGGAATATAATAAAAATGTTAATGTGGGAAATAACCAGTTTTATACAAATATACTATTTTAAAATATATTAAAATCTTATTTGTTTCATGGTTGCACAAAATTGGTTTCAATTTCGGTAAGTCATAAGTGCCACAGATAAAAAGTTTAAAATGTAAATAAAGAAAAGTATACACCATATTTGAGTGGATAAGCAGCCAAAGCATGTAAAGAAAAGTTGTATTTTAAAATATTTTTATTATATTTTGTCCTTAAATATTATTGAGTATGCATGTGTCCACTCTGTTTCATAGGTGTCCACAATTGTTTTTTCCCTTATCTGCACTCTGTGTACGTTCTGTTCAGGACTGTCTGTCCCCTATGTACTGGGTCCAGGGCTGTATTTTTCCTGGGTAGTCTATGTCCAGGACTATCTGTCCTCTGTGCACTCTCTGTGTCCAGGATTATATGCCCTTCGTGCACTGTCTGTGAGGATGAATTTCCTTTGTGCCGTGTCTATTCAGGACTAATGTCTTCTGAACACTGTTCAGGAATTCCCTGTTTGGATTGACTGTGACCTTCCAGGGCACGGGACTTTACTCTATGTTACCCATATAACATGAACATGTTCCATTGATTAAATTCATTTATATTTTAAACATAGGTAAATAATCCCATGTGCTGGCATGTGTCAGATTCATTCTTCTATCTTCTGTCTTTGTACCTGGCACTGTTATGCCTTTCCGTGGTGCCACCTGCAGACCATGAACTTTTGTAAGTCAGCAAAGCTGCCTGTAAATTTTCAAATCAGCCCTGCCTGTGGTTCTTTTAAAGTTCCTAAATTATTTTAAAAAAGAAAAATCTGCAAAACTAACAAACAAACATGAAATTTAGCTTATTATTTTCATGCAGTAATCTCACATCTGGATCTCACATCTGGATTAGACCACTGACCCATCCACTCATCTGTCTACCAATGAAGAAGTATACTCTGGGTGGTTGTTTAACTGCTGTATGTACAGGATTAGCAAATGTCAGGAACAGAAAGCATACCAAGCCAATGATCTTCTGAGCTGTTTGTGCTGCTTTACAAGTGAATAGATTCATGAATCAACAGCGTCTGCTTATCTCTGAGATTTTGCCATGTAATTTTCCCTTGAAAGCTGTAGATTGGTATTTAATTCTTTTAAAATTTTTACAAATGCCTTGATCTACCACAGAATATAATTAGGACACTTTGTGTGAGGAAAACAGATTCTAATTGTATAATCTTGTTTTAAGTGTATTAAGCTAAAAGTTACCCTCTGAAATATTTCTTCTGAGTAAAATAGTAAGTCTGAGTAAATGACCTTAGACATAAACCCATGCAACCTACAACCTATCTGCTCACTATTCCTGGGCAGTGTATGGACCGAACACTTTTCAAAGTGATTGTCTTTAATTTTTTGACCCTCTTTCTCCTTTACTGAAAGCTGGAGAGATTAAGTTGTCTAGCCATAGATGGTCAGAGAACTGGCTTTTCCAACTATTAACACAACAAGACAATGTCCACAGAGCCACATTCACTGTTCCAGAGATTGGGATATTTAAGAAATATTGCAATTTGCCCATTTTAGGCTCATTAGTAAATGCCTTCCACATCTGTCCCCTGAGTTACAAATGTGAATATTCTCAGGCTTGATCTGGCATGAACATTGTTATGCCAGTACTTGAGCAGCTGTGTATTCTCAAGTCTGGATACCTATGTTCTGGATGATCACATGTCTCTATAGATCATGCTACATTCAAAACTGTCTGTAATGAAAGACCTTCACAATCTGAAATTATAACAACCCCTTTATTAATGCAATTTCTTATTATGATAAACTACACAGACACACACAACACATACACACACACAAACACACACACACACACACAGAGAGAGAGAGAGAGAGAGAGAGAGAGATCTTATTTTTTCATTAAGAAAGCTTTGATCTGGGTGTATGAGGTTGAGGTGAATTGTAACAGTCTAGTGTCCATGTTTCTCTGATATCTGAACTGAGGTGACAGAGGTATCAGAAAAGATAATAGGACCACAACAATTAGAGGAGTTATAAGTTACTGATTGTAGCACAAAGAATTTAAAATAAAGTTTAAAAAATGATGCCTGGATATCTTTACTATGCATGTGAAGGATTTGGACAGATTCAACAATGACAAAAGTGGAAAGTCAGAGTAAATATTTTCAATGAAGTGAGCAGCATGGGGATATAGGATTTTGAAAAATTTGGGCACAGCAGAGCTACACTAATTATGCATAATTTATGTGGACTTTGTCATTGAAGTTTGATAGAGATCAGCTATGATGATAAATGGATTACTAATTTGCAATCATAATGGTAGAACCGCTGATTGTTCTTAAACTTTCATAAAATTCAATGTATATTGTTATAGGTGTTACATAGAATTGCATCAAAATTTCTTAGCCTAAGACATCAGCTAGATCAAGTGTTCCCAACCTAGTTATCTTGAGTTCCTTCTCTCATGTGTGTGAATCTGTCAAAAAAGCCTGCACTGCTGCCTTCTAATTAGCTCTCTCTTTTACCTTTTTAATCTAAAAAAGCTGCATGCTACCTTTCTTATTTAGGAACGAGCCTGGACCTTAGACTATTTCCCTGATCTATCTATCTATTCTCTCTCTCTCTCTCTCTTTCTCTCTCTCTCTCTCTCTCTCTCTCTCTCTCTCTCTCTCTCTCTCTTTCTCTGTGTGTGTTTGTGTGTGTGTGTGTACACTCAGATGTACATACACACATATGAGCATATGAGTACATGTATGTGAAAATTAGAGATTGACCCTAATATAATATCTTAGGTATTATTTTGTGACAGGTTCTTTCATTGGCTTGAAATTCACTGTTTAGATGAAGCTGAGTAGTTAGTGAATCCCAGGAATCTAGCTGTCTTGGCCTTCCTAGCATTAAATTATAAACACAATCCACTATGCTCAGGTTTCTATACAGGTTCTTGGATTTTAACTTTTTTCTTGACTCTAGCTTAAGCTGTCTCCCTAGCCTTCTCCATTTTTAATTCCAGAAATTTTCTGGAATTTTTGAGAATGGCTCAAAAATTGAGACTAATAATAAAAGTACATTGTATAAAAATATAAAAATATTTATTGTATAAAAGTATAAAAATAAAAATACATTGTATTTTTAAAATCAACTTTATCCTTTTATCTTATCCAATTTCATTGCATGTTTCAGATCATACCACATATACAGCATTCAGAGGGTCAAGAAATGGTAGACACAGAAGTCTTACTAGTGTCGGGAGCACCTGTTGTGATCACCATAGAGAACCACATTCTGGTCTGCTTTAGCATGAATCGCATACAGTAATGTGTGTCTGCTTTGTGTGAATGCAACATGTATCTGACACTGTCAACTTATGAAATGACATTTTCCCTTTGCCTTGGGGATTTAGAACTTTCAATTGATGATCAAATTGCTCCACGGCTTTGTAGCTTGGTAGACTACATAGAAAAACAAAATCACTCATCTTGCTACGTAAGGAAGAGAATGAGGAAGGGAATAATGTCCCACAGTTGCCTTCAAGGTGCATGTCATCACTGACCTACATGCCTCCCCAGCAGCCCCAACTCTTAAAGATTCCAACTTCCATCAATTAACAGACCCACTCTAGGGACCAAGATTTTCACACGGGAATTTGAAGAACAATCAACATCCAAGTCATATCAAAATAGTCCAGCCATCTTGGGGGAATCATTCTAGGAACAGATGGGTTGCCTCAAGCTATCATTGCAACAATTCCCTCCACAGACTCCAGCAATCCCCATTTTCATGGCTCTCAGAGTAGAGGGACCAGCTTCATCATAAAATGAAAATAATCATCCATTTCTGCATTTTCCCTGGCTTTTTGGACAACTTCAATACAAAATAATCCTTTAATCCTTCAACACCAATGATTCCTAGTTCCCTTCAAGTTTGATGTGTTAAAAGGGTCATGGTTTGATAGAAACTGAGGCAGAGAAGAACCTACACATACCATTCTGATTCAACCTTTCATTCTGTCAACAGTCAACAGGAGTGAGGATAGAAAGAAGGCTAGCTTGGTATCTTGCTGAGTAGTGCATGTTCCATTCAAGGAAGCTGAAAACAGAGAGCTGAAATTAAATGTTTTTAAATTACTAACTGCTCAACTTAAAAGAAAGATTTCATCATGCAAAATTTATAACCATATATTTTCTAGTAAATAATTTTTAGAACATACTTGCATTTGTAAATTAAAAACATCACAGGAAATTAACATCAAAGTATAGATAGGTACAACTACATATCCCTAAAATTTATACCCTTCTTCTATTATATCAAAATATTATCTTCACTGATTTTGTATTTAGATATACCTCATGTTAGAAAATTTATTACTTGTATTATTAGCATCTAGTTCATTGACATTTTAACTTAGAAATTTTTCTTATATTTAGCTTAAACTTTCATTGCATTATCTCTATGTTAATCATTGTTTCCATTTTTATTAACACAAAACATTTTCATGATATTCAAGTATGACATTATGCATATAAAGCTGTTTATTTAATGTGACAACATGAAGCTCTTAGATTTCCATCAGTTTTCCAAGACTGTATTACCTTCTTAAAGCACAAAGGGTTTCAACTTTGAGGGTGATATCAGGAAAACAGCCATTCATTATTGAAACATAAAAAAGCACAGGAGACACAAGATATAAACAAAACATATAGAAAACAAACAACATCAATATTCAAAGTTGGGATACAGGTACAGAAAATAAGGTAATTAACTGTGTGGGAGAAAAGTAGATAAGCAAAGGCAGGAGCCCCCAGTGGAGAACTTGCATCAAGTTTTTGTTGTTTTGTTTGTTTGTGTGTGTATGTTTTCAGGAGTATGTGAAAAAACAATCTGATAGTAAAAATCTGTCTCAATGTGACATAGTTTTGTAAGCAGATTTAATTTATAATAACATCACCTAAACATTTGTTTGACAGGCAATGAGATTTACATTTTTTAAGCCATTGGTATTCTGCAGGTATTGTTACTCCCATGTACAAGTCAGAGAAATGAGCAATATATTAGCCATTCTTCCAATGTGATGTGTTGGACAAACCGTAGCAGCGGTGGGCAGCTGGGTCGCAAGGAAGTCCTCCACGCCGGCCACATGATGACGGGTCCCAATACATGAGAGAGTTCTTGGGTTCCAGAAGTTTATTGTCCATGGTGAATGTAGATGATGTGTGCAACCCCCAGTTCAAGCCAGGGTGGAGCTGTCTTAAATAGGGAGGGGGAAAAGAGGAAGGACTGGGAAGGAATAACTTAATTTAGCTACAGCCCCCCCCTCCCCCCCCCCCCGGCCTTTAGGTAACTCATGACATGTAGCTACACCCTCTTCCTGTGTCCTCTGTGACTGAATGGTGCAGGTTAAATGGAGGAGCCTGGATTCTGGGGGTGTGGCCGAACGCCTGCTGTTTCTCCCTTGGAATCTCGGGGTTCCAAGCCCATGCCCACCCAAGAACCAAGACATCCTTCCAGGGCCTGACAGTGACACAGTAGATATGTGACAAAACTTGATTTTTAGCTGGAGCATTCTTCTAAACGTCAAAATTTTAATTACTCTGAATCAATGAGACAAGCTGCTGAGTCAGAAATAGCTACAGTGTCCCAATGACTAGAAACCATGCTACTCACATAGGCCAGCCACATTGTTTATTCTCTTGAAGTCTACAGATAGTACCCTTGAAGTCCACAGAAAGACTTGAAAAATAACTCTTCAAGATTACAACAGGGCATGTTCATGATTAAGATAATGGTATAATTTATAGCCCCAAAGAGCATTTCAAGAGTCAACTAGGCATATCAAAATTAAATTATAATGAAAGTACTGAAAACTAGTCATAACAAGTCATGTTAACTGAACATTTTATGCCCAATATTAAGGTTGTTTCCAAAGGGACAGCTAGTCGATTTTATTATCATTTGTTTAAGTCCATATTTATACTACTGGCTTGACATGGCAATTTGCTATATATCATTTTTTGCACTGGCCATTTAGTCCTTTTCTGAAGATATTATTCTTCCATTTGTTATTGGCACATAGTAATTGGGTAGATTTGTACTGTGTGCTAATTTGATATAAATGATATGCTCTATAATAATGAAATTAGAATAATGTGCTGTTACTTGTTTGAAACTTTTATCATTTAAACCCTTATTTTCATTAGAACATACTTTCTCTCTATTATTATTATAATACATTGTTATAGTCACTCACTGTGCTATTCAACACTGGAAGTGATTACTTCTGCAAAATTATATTTTGGTAATCTGTCGTTAGTCCTATGTTCCCATTCACTTTCATATCTCTAGTGACCATCATTCCACTGTCTACTTCCATAGAATCATTATTTTTGCTTTCTTAGCATGGAGTTCATATCAAGTCTTTTAGTGGTCTCTTCATATCTTCATTAAGTCCAGAATGTGTCCAGAAACTTGTCATTTTATTGTGACAATAAAATATATGATTTATTAGAGTGAACTTATCTTTCTTGGCTTCAACACTATAGTTATCAGAAATACTATGCTCATGAGTATACGTAAGTTTTCAAAGTTGCAAACTTTTCAGTGAAACATGGACACTAGTACTTTCCAGAAGCCTCATTCTCTGACCCCATGTCAAAGTTTGTGTGCAGCTTGAATGGAATGAGCAGGTGTCAAATAATGCAGGAGTCTCTAGTGCTATCTTTCCACTGTAAGTACTGCTCCTTTCAGAAAATGTTGCCTATCTATAGCTTGGAAATGTTATATATTTGTTTCTAATAGATATTAATGGATTAGCAAAGACTTGCATTTGTCCATAGAATTATCTAGGATTTACTCTAGTAGGTAAAACTTGGTTATAAAATGAAAGGCCTTACAACTTTTTTACCATTTCTATATGTTCCATACCTCAACCTCATTTTATTTAGTCATGAAGTCAATAATGAGTCTAGATTTTTCTCCTTCAGTTATGTGACATCTTTGTTACTAAATGCTTTCATAGAAATTTAATGTTGATAACTGATTTGAAAAAGAAATGAGTAAATGAGTTCGGAATTTCAGAGTTTTTCTTTCCTAACACTTAAATGGGTTAATGTAACTTTTCTCCTATAAAAGCTTCTCATTTGTGATGGTGCCTTTAACTCCACAGTCAGCTCTGATTCTTGGAAGAAATAAAAGAAAAAATCAATCATTTTGCAAGTTTTGACCTTTATTACTTTGACCATTAACAATAAATAAAATAAATGTCCCAGAAATCACTCCACTGATACCTTTATTATTTGATAAATGAGATTTCTAAGGCCTTTGCATTTTCAATTTGTTACAATTTTCAGGTAAGTTTATGAGATTGTCTTACTTTGCTTCAGATCCTCAGTACCCACCCATGCTTCCTTCAGCCACTCAGCACTCAGCCAAGCTTCCTTCAAACCCTCATGCAGTTTTGTTTGTGGTTTGGTTTTCAATCTTTTTCTGAATTTCCAGACAATTATAAATGCTTCATTGTGTTCTAGAATTTGTTTCCTAAATAGTCACATGTGATTGACAGACTTTCCTCTATCCCTCACATATGAAATATACATATCATGCAAATTGCAACATTATTACCTGGCCATTGATTTTGGTGTTTTGTTTTGTTTTGTTTTTAATCTTTGGGCTAGAGCTTTTATAATAACAATGGATATTTTGTTCATTGTCAAAGATTGCAAAATTGAAATTAAGACATTAAAAACTTGATGTTGTGTTATTAATTAATGTCTGGGGGCATATATGAAGATCTATGTGGGACCATGAAAGAATAGCTTGGTTTCTGGTGGAGCACTGGCTAGAGATGACCAGAGACACAACAGGTATTCCTGCAAGGGATGGCACACATTTCACCACACTCCCAGACTCCAGGCTCCTGACACAAGGCCGAAGACCTCCATTGATCCGCACCTTTCAGTCACATAGGGCAATGCCCCTAGTGGACCCTCCAAAAGGTAGAGGGCATGACTACAGGCCTCAGAGCCTCAAGAGACTCCATATTAATGAGATACCTAAAGGCCAGAGGTCATAGCCAATTAAGCATTCTTCCCCAACTAAGACCATCCTCCATAGCCAATTAAGACCATCATCCCTCCCTATTTAAGTCAGGCCCACCCTGAGAAACAGGGGCGGGGGGTAAACCACATCTATTTTCCACCATGACAATAAACCTTTTAAAACCATGGACTTCCTCGTGTCTTTGGGGCTCACCGTGGAGAACCATAGAGAAGGCCTTTGACTACCAAGCTGATGCTTCATCTCCAGCTAGAAGACTTCTCTACATTCCAGCCAAAGAGCCCTGCCAACTTGAACAAGCTAGCTGACCCAGCCAAGTAAGTGCCATACCCAAGAGTCTCTCACCCCATGGGGTGTTCTCAGAGCTTTTCTCCCTCATTCCTCTCAGATGGGGGCCAGTCCAGCCCATATGCCCATTTTGTCTCAGTTCTTCCGCAGCTCCCAGCAGTGTCTGGGAGCCCAAGGACAGAGACCACCAGTCTCCCAGTAAGCCACTTCAGCCTGGAGACTCAGGAGCTCTGCCCCTGTGGACTTCAGGCTGAGACATCCACATGGGCAGAGCTCGGAGGCTTCTCACAGCCCAGTGCCCACCCAGTGCCGCATAGAGGAAACACAGTCAAATTTCCATTTCCATGCTTCTGGAAATTTGACAGCCCAACAGGACCCACGCCCACAAGTGAGCTACAGCCCTGAAGATCTAGGTTTTAGTTTCATGAAAACCACTTCAGTAAATAATATTCTCAACAATTGTTGACCCTGTATTTTCCAAACCCATCCATTAAACACTAGATAAATCAGATAAAAGAAGAAATGTGTAAAGAATCAAGGGTTTGGAAACAGGGAAGAAAAGAGAAGAAAAGAAACCAGAATGAGAAACTGAACAATTCACAATTGGTCTGAACTATTGCTGACCTCTGTTGGAGCAAGTATGTCATTGGAGGTGGACCTTGAGGCTTCAGATGCCCAAGCCAGTTCCAGTGTCACTCTTTCTTCCTGGTACCTGCTGATTTGGATGTAGAACTTTCAGCTACTTCCTCAGCACCATGTGTGCCTAAATTCCTCCATGTTTCCCCCATGGTGTTAATGAACTAAATCTTTGAACTGTAATCCATCACAATTGAATGTTTTTTGTTTATAAGGATTATCATAGTCATGGTGTGTTTTCACAGCAATAGAATGTTGACTAACACAAAAGTTGGTACCACAACTGGGATATTTCTGTGATAGGGTTAACCATGCTTTTGTTTGGAGGAATGTGGACTTTGGGAGTTTAGATTAGAAAAGCAGTTTCTGAGGCAGTGGACCATGCCAGCAGACAGAAAACTTGGTAAGGTCAAGCAGATTCAGAAATCCTGGTACTTCTCATTACTGAGAAAAGTAAGTGTTTAATCAATTCCCGACCATGTACCTGTCCTAGAACATGTGGCTATGACACCCCAAGGAGAGGACTGTGACAATCAGTCATGTAGAGGCAACACATGAAGCTTCTCCACATGCAAATGGGGCATCCCTAACATCTCAGACCAAGCCAACAGATAGCATCTGATTTTAGACCCCAACCATCATAAAATGTAAATAAGATCCTATCCACAATGTGGATTAAAGTGCACGAGTTATTTCATCAAAGACCCTCTGAGTGTCTGTCTTGTAGAGCTGTAACACCTTTAAGAAGAGAATTCTCTCCCAAAGCTTTCATAGCTGGAATTTGCTTGAGCCTACCTCTGTCATTTCCCAATTGGTGACCCCAACTTTGGCTCCTAGCCACCCACTGCCCATCCAGCCCACAGCACCCTATTGCACCCATTGCCTGCCACCGGACTCAGGGGCAGTAGTTCATAGAAGAAACCCAGCAGCCCACCTTGCTGTAGCTCCTTTGCCCCTCAAAGAGCCACAACTCTTAGATGTTCCATCCAGGCCACAGCCCAGCAAACACTCATGGATGGTGCCCAGTACACAGACTATCAGCAGTTGAATGCTTCAAGTGAGGACTATTGCACCATACTAGTAGGAACATAGAAGACAGTAGTGTTAATGGTGAATTGAATTGTGTAGGCCTAGATGGAGAGGTTTCAAGGTTTAAGAATATTAGTGTATGGCCTAGAAATTGTTCTTATGATATTTTATGAAAAAATCTGGCTGTTTTCTACCCTCGAATGAAAAATTCACCTGAGGGCAAATTAAAAATTTCATAATAACTTAGTGTTAACTCTGTCAGTAGCCAGTATTATGGAGATCTATAAGAAAAAGGAGCAAACTGAGCAAGAAAAAATATAAAATTTTCAATATGAGAAGAGGCACCAGAAAGTGTAAATTATTTAAGGAAAAGCTTGATGCTAAATGAATTTTAAAATGTGATGGCCTCAGAGCAAGACCCCACCCAGCTAAGCTTTTAATGCCGTTTTACCCTCAGAATTCAGGAGGCAGAGGCAGGCTAGAGTGTTCTACAGAGTGAATTACAGGATAAAAACCTTGATAATAAAGGAAATGAGCAAAAACATAAAGCAGGTAAAAATGTATTAATACAGGGGGCCATGTGTCAGCCCCAGCAAGGAGCTGGAGTGAAATGTGGTAGTTTTAATGACAATGCCCCCCTAGAGGCTCATAAGGTATATGGCTCTTTTGGAGTAGGTGTGGCCTTGTTGGAAAAAAGTATGTCACTGAGCAAGGGGGATGGAGGTGGGCGGTGGCCTTTGAGGTTTCAGATGCACAAGCCAGGCCCACTGTCATTCTTTCTTCCTGATGCTAACTGATTCAGATGTAGAACACTCAGTTAACTCCAGCACCACATCTGCCTACATGACACCATGCTTCCTTTCCATGACCTTTAAACTATAAGCCAGCTCAATTAAATGTATTCCTTTATAAGAGATTTCATGGTCATGATATCTCTTCACAGTAATAGAACGTTGACTAAAACAGAGTTTTATATAACATATTTTGAGCATATCAACACTCCTTTCCCCAGCTCTTTTCATATTCATACCGTTTCCCTACCCATTCAACTTTGTGTCCTACTTCGTATTAATCCCTCAAGAGTAGTTATCCTTATGTGTGTCATCTTCTGCAGGAGAGTGGTTGACTTACCAGGAGCTATATACTCTTAAGAAAAATCTTTTTCTCTAAGCAGGTAACAGTTGCCAGTAACTTCATGTCTAGTAGTGGAATTGTGTGCCCACCTCCTCTCTTCATACCAGAATGTGGTCAGATGTGAAGAGCATAGATTCTTGTCTCAACTGCTGTGAGCTCCTGTGTGGCTGCCCTGTGGGGTCAAGGCACTGTTTTGCTGTAGTCATCTTAACTCTTTCAGCTTCTTCTTTTATAATGATATCTGAGCTTGGGAGATTGTACAATATAAATGTTCTCTTTAGAGTTGTTCATTCTGTAGTCTCTTAATCTCTGCAGCCTGGCCTGTTTTAGTTTAATGCGTTAATTATCATCTACTTCAAAAAGAAGCTTCTCAAATAAGGGCAGAGGGGTAAATTTTAACTTTGGGTATAATGGTAAGCCATTAGAAGTTGATTTAATACTATGTCTATTTGGCCCATAATAGTAGTAGGTTTCCCCCTAGGGCCTATGTTCAATGTAGCCAGAGGTTCTCAGCCTTATCATGGTATCAGATATGGATTTTATCTTGTCCACTAAACCTTAATTTAAAAAAAAATACTAAAACAAGTAAAAAAATATTCCCATAATGTTTATGGCCTGTTCTTGAATGGCTAAGCATTACTGTAAATTAAAGGGTTCTGAGATGCATATAATTGCTGATTACTTTTCTGCTCTGGTAGCACCTTTTATCATTTTGGCTGCTATTGAATAGAGATGAAACTGCCAGGTCTATTGCTGCTTGAGTTCCCCATGGCTTTACTCAAATATTAGTCTTTGGCAGTAGAGTCAGGTTCTAGAGAATAACCAAAAACAATAGTAATAGCCTGCAGTGTTGGAGGTCAATGAGACTTCACTAGCTAGTGCCCCAAAATAAGTAATAATTGCTGCCACTGAGATTTTTATTATTTTTCTATAAAGGCATTTTTCCCCATTATAGAGTATTGCCATTTAACTCTCTCTCTGTGTGTGTGTGTGTGTGTGTGTGTGTGTGTGTGTGTGTGTGTGTGTGTGTGTGTAAATATACTTTTAGATATCTCCTACAGTAATAGGTTTCTATCTAGATCCTTGGTCTTAATTTATACCTACCCAAACATCTTTCTCTATATTATCCTCTACTCTTTAACTCCAGGTTAACCTGGCCTGTTCTATTATTTTCTTTTAGCCATTTTTACTAGTGTATCTATCTGCCCTCCCATAATGACCCATGCATAGCATTCTTTAGTATGTACCCAACAGACTCCATATTCTATGCAGGGATACCTGTTCATCCATGTCCATTGCTGCTCTTTTCACAAGACCCATGAAATGAAAACTACCTTCATCTGATGAATAAACATAGAAAATGTGGTATATTTACACACTGGAATGTTAGAATAATGAAATTATAAAATCCACAGGTAAATAGATGGAGCTGAAAGCAATCTTCTGAGTGAGGTAAGCTAGCCTCTGAGAGAGAAACATCATATGATTTCTCTCATTTATGAATATTGTGTGAATCTATATGCTTGTTGGGTCAGGAAATTACTAAGGGATCTATTAAGGATGTTTTCAAAAGTATTAAATATTTATGCAAATTAATGACTAATAGTCTTATTTCTACTCATATTTCTTAACGACCATGATACAAATGTTTAATGTTGGGAGGGACTTAAAGAATAATAGAACTTTTCTTACCTTTGTGTGATACCGGGTTTGGGGAAAAAGGGTCCCCAAAAATTCCCACCAAAGCCACCCTAAGCCAAGATAGTAGCTTTGAGACCCTTTTATGTGTAGTAAAAGAATAAATTTTACAACCACATAGGATGAGTTTCAGAAAGCAGCTTATGATAGATTCTATGTAGAAGACTAAGAGGAAGGGGAAGAAGAACAGAGAAAAGCAGGAGACTTCTTGTATAACAGACAGGAACCCAAGTCTTAGGGCTGCTAATTGAGCTGCTAATTTAGGTGCTGTTTTAAAATATTTATTTTCTTTTAATTTATATTACATATAAATTAAATATAAATACATGGGTATTTTATCTGCACACACACACACACACACACACACACACACACACACGTACCATGTGTGTGCCTGGGACCTAGAAGAATGTCAGATGTCCTAGAATTGGTTATACTGGTGGTTGTGAGTCACCATCTGGATGCTCTGAACTGAACCTGCATCTTCTGCAAGACATAAAATGCACTTAACTGCTGAGCTATTTCTCCTGCCCAATCTGTGGCTTTTCACAGGACTGATAGAGTAATCTGGGATAGGTACAGATGGAAGACCTGGTGAATGCATTTAGCTCCAGCATGGAGTATCTAGGGTATTTTTTTTTTCAGTTTCAATCTTAGAATCTGTAGGCAAAAATACCAACAGAAAAATGGAAACCAGAACAAGAACTTTGTTAGTATCTTTACTCTGCAGCAAGAATATTCATGAAACTGTTGCTTTAAGGCATTGCCAAACTGAGCAGTTTCTATCATGTATTCTCATGAGTTAAGGACATTGAAATGGCTCAGTGGGTATAGGTACTTGCTGTGAAAGCCTAGTGTCCTAGTTTGAATGAGAGTGAACCCCATATTCACATATACTTAAATGCTTAGTCACTGGTTAGTGGAATGAAAAGATTAGAAAGATTTGGAGGCCCAAAGATTTGGCCCAAAGCCCAAACCAGTCTCCCTCTCCCTCTCCCTCTCCCTCTCCCCCTCTTCCTTCCCTATCCCTTCCACTCTCCCTCTCCCTCTCCATCTCCCCCGCCTCTCTCTCTCTCTCTCTCTCTCTCTCTCTCTCTCTCTCTCTCTCTCTCTCTCTTCCTGTGGAGGATCAGAATGTACCTATCAACTACTGCTTCAATGTCATTCATGCTGCCATGCTTCCTGCAATGACCATAATGGACAGAACTTCTAAAACTTTACCAAGTCCCCAATTAAATGATTTTAAAGTTGCTGTGGTCATCATGTCTCTTTACAGCAAAAAAAAAAAAAAAAAAAAAAAAAAAAAAAAAACTCTAAAACCTAGCAATCTGAATTCTATCCCAGGAAGAGAATTAAAAGTAGAAAACTGCTCTTTTCATCTTACCTTTATACAAGTGCTATGGCAAGCATATGTGTTACCCCAACACTAATCATACACACAACTTTTAATTAAAAGAAAAGAAATTTTGATCTTTGAGAGTGGATAAAGATTATATTTATTAAGTAATTTGGATAAAATTTATGTATGTGGAAACCATCATCGGTCATTTTAAATTCAGGCCTGCTTTCACAGACTAGTTTTTACCCTAAATATTTTGCTATATATTTTTATTATATAATGATGGTTAATGGCTATAAATAAGTTTCCATGTACAAAAAATTAAAAAGGCTGCAAGGACTAAAATTTCTTCCTGGATTTCCAAAGTCTTCTATCTCTTTATTTTGTCCAGTTGTGGGTCCCTGTGTTAATTACTATCTGCTGCAAGGAGGAGCATCTCTGATGAGTGTTGGACTATATAGGGATTTTAATCTTGCCACATGTCTGCTGTTGCAAGGGATCACATCCAAAGAAGTACGTGTGTGTGGTTGGCTGGAATGCAGACATGCAACATACCTTTAGTTCCTCACCCTGTAATATAGACACACCCTTAGCACACACTTTTATTCCCTAGGAATAAAAGTAAGGCTAGTTTGTAGGAGGAAGCAGCCATGTTTGAAAGTGACATTTAATTGAGGGACAGACAAAGTGATTAAACATAGAAAGATTTGGCATAATGAGTCAGAGATAGAATATGCCCAACTCTCAGGAGAACAGCATAAGCAAGAGAAGGTATTTAAGAGCAGCACCAGGAGAGAGAGTCAGTCAGTTGGGATTCAATTCAATCCGTGCAGTGTGTGCAGTGCCAGTCATCAGAGGCAATTGAAGCCAGAGAATAAAAAGCCAGAAGATTAGAATAAATTTTCAAAATTAGTTTGAGGCCAAGAAGAACAATTCACTGAGAAGCTAAGAGAAGCCAGATTGAATCTGTCACCTTGAAGAGGAATTTGAACCAGAACAGCTAAACTGAACCAGCCAACCCGAGTTCAGAAAGAACTAAAAAAAGGGTGAGCTTATTCAGCAGTAAGTCTTGGAGGCCTAAATGTTCTAGACCTAAATTAGTAGATTGAGCCTGGAATATAAAACCTCCATGGTCCAGGCTTATAGAAGATTAGATTGTGTGGAGGCTACCAGCTTCCATGTCAAGACCTAGGGATCATTAGATAGAAACATTCTGGGGTCAGCCCAAGCGACATATTCATAAAGCTTGGGTACAGCTCTCATCGCATCCCTTCGTCTGAGGAAAGAAAAGTGACATTTACAATTATGTTAGACAACCCAGCAGTCTAATAAAGAACTAATGCACATCTGAACTTACAGAGGCTGTGGCATCATGGAGCATTAAAAAGAGAAAATGGAAGCAAAGTTCTACCTTTTACCCAAGAAGTTTTTGCAGTTAATACCCTCTGGCCAGTAGAAAATCAGTTTTCTCTAATGCAGTGACAGTGGGAAGGAATATCAACCACAGAATGGACAGGCCTCATGCTCAAGAGTAGTTGTTCAACACAAAACAGACCTTAAGTTTTTGAGTGCTTTTTGTTTTGTTTAACTTTTGCTTGGTAATTTTTGTCTTCTTGAAATTTTTGTTTGTGTGTTTTGATTTTTGTTGTTTGTCTTGGAATATTTTGGGGAGGAACAAAGAAGATGAAAGAATGTGAAGTTTTGTGGGAGGAGATACAAAGAAAAGAAAAGACATTATGTTTAAAATGTGTTATATTAAAATATTTTGATAATAATACATTTAGAATATATTTCAATATAATTGATGAAAGAATATCAGGATGAATCTCAGACTGATAAGCTATTTTGTTGTAAGTCTGGGTCTTTCACAACAAAGCTGTTCTGATAAATTTCTCTGGTTGAAATTTCCTCATTTCCTGCTAAAAAGTAGATGGAACTACAAAGCCGTTTCCATGATAAAAAGGGATAAACTTATGGATAATTTAAAAACATAAGAGTGGTGCCAGGATTTGTCAGAATGCTGGTGTGTTTGAGCTGTAAACTCTGAAAAAAAATGTCTCTCTTCCCAGCATCCTCTGAGTCCCAGCATCCTCTGAGTTTGCAAATTCTGATCTGCTCTTTTCAGGGATAGCACAGTGATTGATGACTATGTGGGAGTAGTAACAACGTACAGTTTTCCTATTCTTTTTCTCATTTTTACATTTCATTTCTTTTAGCTTCTAATTCACATGGTGTGGTAGAGATCAGCCATATTTTTTTTATAAAACAATATAACTGAGTTGAAGAAACTCAATGTCCAAGGAATTCTTTAGGAAAGCAAGTACCTGGAGCCTGACCTACAGGTATCTCCATTCTCTGTCCCGGTTTTCACGATTGCTATACTCAGCTATGTGTTAGGGTCCTGCTTTCTCCCCTTATGCCCACTGATTATTCCCCAGAACAAGCACAGTGCCTAGGTGTGCAGGGGTGAAAAATGAATAAAAACTTTTCTAATGATCTCATGGCATTTCATACAATTCTGAGCAAGTTTATGGGACAACTGATTTTTGTTAAGCCCATTCTCTCACCTGGAGGATGATTGGTATTAGTGTGTACTTTACCTAGGTCTTCACAGTTAAGCTTCTCAGAGCTGCCCACAAATGAACTCAAACTGTCTGTGCATCTGAACACATCATATGCTTGTATTCCTTATACCTTGTAGAATAGACATAGCACACACCATCAGACTCCTCGTGAAAAGCCAGGCACAGAGCACAGCAGCTAAGGGCTCTCACAGAATACAAGGACCCCTGTCTATTGATCAAGTATAAGATCTGTGCAAAAAACTGCGGGTTTTAAACAGATACTAAAGGCAGAATGGCCAGTGATGCTGTGTGGCCCTCATTTAAAACAGCCTAACCGAGATGGCATGCTGATTATGGAGACAAAGCCACAGAGAAGACTTTTGGATTTTAATTGGCATATACTGAGCACCACTGCCTTTTTCATATTCGAACATCAAATATCCTGACACCCTCTGTTATTAAATTAGATTTTGTCCAGTTATAAATTAGCACTGTCCTACACAGCACTTATCAATCAGTTTCATCTCTGGGCTTGGTTATATTCAGATAAAAAAGCCACTCATATTTTCCTTCTCACTACCCATAAGGCAAGTCAACTTAGCATTTCTAATATCAGACTGTGATATCTAGTCTAGCAAATAAATACTTATGCCAAATATGTGGGAAAGAAATGTGTCTTGGGAAAACAGAAACAGGAACACTAAAATAAACTCCGGAACAGGTGTCAAGCATTAAGTGACTGACTGCTTGTTTGATGGCTCCTCCTGTTCCTTGTTGTGCCTTTCTTTGTTCTTAGGTCATTATAATTACAAACTCAATTCAACCCCCTCTCCTTCCTGCCCCACCATTCCTCCTCTGCATCATTGTCTGCATTCTTTCTTTTTTTTTTCTTCTTTCTCTACTTCTTCATGTTCTTCTTGCTTTTCTTTATTGTTTAGCCTTCTCCCATCTCCTCTGTTGTGTGCTATTTCCAGGGCAAGACATAAACAACAATCTATTCATGGGAGACAGAGCAGCAATTACAGAACAACAACAAAAAGAGTCCACAAAATTCTAGTTTACTGCACAACTGAATTGATTGAGGGGGCCATGCAGAAAACTGAAGTTGGGTTGGAATTCCTGAGGATAGGCCAGGAGCAGACATGGATGAAGGTGCAGCCTTAGTTGTTGTGGGGACTCCAGGACACTGGGAAATGTTATGATCAGAATGTGACCTCAATAGACAGTAGCAGCTGTGGAGTACAGCCAGCCTAACCTGGCTTAGGCCTTTCTACCCACAGTGTTTGGCCATAATCATTTAACCTGTAACATATCACCTCACCTCTATAGTGAATATCACAAATGTCTCTTTTTAGTGTCTTGACTTACACTTGTATTTTAAGTTAAATATACAAAAAAGAATTGAAGCCGGGACCAACATATGAGAGGAAGAACTAGAATTTGTCTGTTTGACTATTAATTTTTAACTTGTTACAATTTTCATGATTTTATTTTTCATTATGGCTGACTAATATCCTAGTGTGTCTAGGGGCTCAGATTTCCTACAGTTCGTAAACAATTAAATTGATTCCATTTCCCAGTAATTATGAAGAATGGCAATGAACGTGGATGTACAAGAACCTTTGTACTGAGTATGGAGTGCTTTGCATGGTTGCCAAAGAGCTAAACCGCTGGTCTGTGTGCTAGATCAATTCTAATTGTTGAGAACTCTCCAGAATGATTGCAAAGCGATTATATTAATGTATATTCCCAAGAGTTCTCTTCCTCACATACTTGCCAGCATTTGTTGTCACTTTTAGGCCTGTCAAGGTCTGTTTGGACACGGGTGAGATAAAATCATAAAGTAGTTTCATTAATAAAATTTTAATTGAAATAGCATTATATCACATTCCTCTACCCTTTCTTCCTTCAAACTCATTCCAGTGAGCCTATATGCACATTCAAGTTGATTGGTTTGTTATTCCTTTGTTATTACTGTTGCATATACACAAATATATAGATAAAACCTGATAAGTCCATTTTTGGTTTTTTGTGCATATGCTTTTATGGCTGACTACTTTGCATCTGATAACAAATAATACCTGAGAAAGGCTAGTTTTCCTTCTCCCGTTGATTATTATTTAAACAAGTAATAATTCTTTGTCTGTGGGACAGCACGAGATTTACCTTTTCCCCAACAGCAGGTATATTAATGTTGCAATTATACTGATCTTGTGAGACTGTTTTGAAACAGACTTCCTAGTATTCTTGTCTGTATACCTATCCAACCCCTTTTTCCTGAGCTGAAGATGAAGAAATCATGATGGATATGTGTCCATTGATGCTTGGATCTTCACACTCTATTGACCTCTACATTGTGTTTAGTTTCTATGCTCGTCTTGCAAAGTAGCAATAGCAAAATGTTAATTTCCTTAATAGCTGAAGTTGTCAAGCAATTTGTTTCCTAGTCATTTTTATTTCTTATTTAAGAAGTTATATGTATAGTTCCTCACACAATTTTTAACTGGATTTCTTATTTTCTTAATGTCGGGCTTTTAGTTCATTGTATTTCCTAAAGAGGGATCTTTGGTCTGATGATGTGTGGTAAAAGGATTCTTTGTGTGGGTTGCATAGCCACTTTCATCATAGTTTTGTTTTGTTTTTGTTTGTTCATTTGTTTGTTTTTTGTTTGTTTGTTTGTTTGCTCTAGCTTCATGGGAGTCTATTTGTCTGTTGTTGTTCTTATTTCCTGGAATCATATTCAAAAAGCACTTATTTGTGCCTGTAAGTCAAAGCATGCTCCCTATTTTTTTCTCCAGCAGTTTCAGTATCTTATGGTAAGGTACTTTTTACATTTGAAATTGAATTTGGTGTAGATACAGAGACAGGAATTTTATTTCATTCTTCTACATTTAGCTAGACATTCTCCTAGGACCATGTTTGTTGAAGATGCTATTATTTCTCTGATATATACTTTTTGGTCTTTGAATATCAGATATCTGTAATTATTTGTACTTTTATAGGTTCTCAATTCTATCCCATTAATCTACATCTCTATCTCTGTGCTAACATCATGCTGTTTTTATTAGTTTAGTTTTATAATGGAGTTTGATATTGGGAATAGGGATACTTCCCACAGTATTCTTTTCCTTCGGGATTGCTTTGGCAATCTTTTGTCTTATGTATTTCCATAAAAACTGTACATCATTTCTTGTATGTTTGTAAAGAATGGCCCTAGAATTTAGAGTCAGATGCCATTAAATGTATAGCTTGTTGGGGTGAGATGGCCAGATTTACAAGATTGATTCATGCCCTTCGTTTCAGTTACAGGATGTTATTTAAATTTTCCTACATTGGTTGAGATTTGATTTCTGTCCTAGTAAGTAATTACTATAGAGATGACCCATGACTCACTGAGATGAATACAAATTCTTGAGAGTTTGATTAGAATGTTTTGTATATATCTCTTTTGTCCATTTGAATTATGGCACCATTTAATTTCTATTATTCTCTGTACATTTGTTTTGTCTAAATGGTCTGTCTATTGGTGGGAGTGGGTTGCGGAACTCATCTACTATCTCTGTTTGTTTTCAGATTAATGTCAGCTTTGCATCTAGGGATGTTGGGAGCACAGAGGTCCTTGTATTCACAGAGAAGCACTAAAAGGACCAGAGATGATAATAAAGCAGGGATATCTCCTCAATGCAGGAAATAGAATTAAATACCTACATTCCATCCAGGAAGCTAAGAATGGATTTTGTTAACAATAAAGTCATCTTTTTGTTCTCTGTGGAGGCACACTTTAACTACTTTTGCTGTAGAGGCATCCCCTAGGCAAATTCTCCAGAATGATTATTTCAGACTCTTTCACCCTATATTATTATCTGTCCTTAGGATATATCTCACAAGTACTCTATAGCCTGCTGACCTTTATGCTATTAGTCATAGACGGCATTAGATTCTAGGCCCTTTAGCTATAGAACTCACCCTCATGGTCACAAGTAACCTGTAAGAGTTTCTATATAGTTGCACCTTAATCTTTACTGGAATTGGAGTGTTTAGAATTGCCTCAAAAGCATTTCCCAAACTGTACTATGTTTTAAATATGTTGACAACAAACCACCTGGCATTAGACTCTCCAAAGCCTGATCCAGGTTGCCAAAGTCAATCTGTACTGGGTATTCATTCTTATGTCTTTGAGGGGTTTTCTTTTTGTTCTGACACTTGCAAAGGCCTGCTCATAGGAGTGTTTGTTTTATACTATTTGCTGTATTTATGTTTGATATATACATGTTTAGAATTTTTTGATTTTCATAAAATTGTGCCTTAATGGTTATGAAGAAAATTCTCTTCTATTTTCAGTTTGAAGTTTATTTTGTTAGATGTTAGAATAGCAATATTTGTGTACTTCTTTGTTGCGGTGGTAGGTTAAGCTGCTCTACCTCCCCTTCTTGAATGAAACACACACACACACACACACACAGAGCACCATATATTTAATATGCCTTAATTAGCTCAGAAGCTAGACCACTCCCAAACTTCCATATTGCTAATGCTTTTCCTCTGATTCTCCTGAATAATTACTTACTAAAATCTAAATTCCATCTTTATTATTCTAGACCCAATTTTTGAGGGGTGGGGGGCTCTAGGGCTGGGGCTGCTTTTTACCAGCCCTACAATTCTCAATCCTGCATCTTCTTCCTCTCCCGGCAATGGGCATTCTCCTCTTCTCCTACTCCCTTTGCCTGTGAGTTATAAAATCCTGCCTCTGTCTCCTGCCCAGTCATTGGCCACTGGCAACTTTATTTACCAAACCAAGCCAACTGGGGGCAGATACACTCAGTATCTTACATGCAGATGTTCACATTTCTGTGTAATTTGGGGGAACCTAATTAACATATGTAACATTAGATCCCATCTACAACCTTTCGTAGTTCTATTTACTTGGGATAGGTGTTTCCATCCTTTGCCCTAAAGTGATATCTATCTTTTGTGGTGAATTAGGTTTCTTAGAAGCAATAAAACTCATCTATTGCTTTCTTATGTGCTTATCCATGTATTTAATTATGGATAAGCCATAATTTATTTGTTAAGGGAGTTGAAACCATTAATATTTAAAATTATTATAGAAAGATATGTGTCAATTTATGTTTTTCCTTGACTTTTCTAGTAATATTTTAGACTCTGTTTGATTAATTGTCATCATATTGTCTACTATCTCCTTGTTTCTTATGTTGTTTATCTTTCTCACATCAATAAATTCCTTCTAGGATCCTCTGTGCAGCTGGAGTAGTAGTCAATGTTTTTAAAGTTATATTTTTATCATAGAATATATTACATCAATTTTAATAAATATTTTTGTTGGGTATAATAATATGGGTTGGCAATGTGGTCTTTCTGAACTTGAGACCCATGTTTTCAGGCTTTTCTGGATTTAAATGTATTGATTAAATGACAAGTTGTTCATTTTAGGGCCTGACTTTTAAGTGTGTCAGTCCTTTTCTCTTCCAGCTTTCAATACAGCTTCTATTATCTAGGTATTTTGGTATGATAACTTTATGTCATGAGGAGTTACTTTTCGCATTCTATCTATTTGGTGTTCTCTAGGTTTCTTACACTTAGATCTCATTCTCTGGATTTTAGAACTTTTCTTCTATCATTTTATTGGAGATATTTTCTCTACCATTGTTATTTTATTCCTTTATTTCTATGCCCATACTTTGAAAGTTTGATCTTTTAATCCTTTTACAAAGCTATCCTAAAGTCTGTCCACGTTTTTTGTTAGTGTATTATTGACCTTTGCTGTATGTTCCAATTTATTTTCCATGTCTTCAAACTCTGATGCTTTTTTTCCCATATGATCTACTCTACAAGTAAGGCTTTCCACTAGAGCTTTTATTTGGTTTACTGAGTTCTTCATTTCCAGTACAACTTATTTGTTTCCCCTAGAAATTCAATTTTTTTATTGAATTCTCTTTACCTTTCTTGAATTGTCTTCCTTATTTCATTTTACTCTTGATGTTCTCTTGGAATACATTTATGTCTTTTGTGACTTTTTAAAACATACTTATAATAATTATTTTGAATTATTTTTTCTGGGTAGTTTCCCAAATTATTTTCATTGGGAGTTATTCCTATAGGATTAACTATAAATTTTCAAGAAGACTTATTAACTTCTTGAAATAAATTTTCATCTTATTTTTGTTTCTGTGCTGGGTTAGTTCATATGCAAATAGTTTGTTGTTATTTTTTCTTAATATTTTTAAAGTCCAGCTTCCTTTCTTCCTTTAGTGGAGGTGTTTACAATATTCAAGATATGACTAAGTTGTATTAGGCTTGATGTGTCATTGTGCTCTATGGGTCTTGTATTTATCTTTCTCTAAGGTTAGGTACTATCTTGGATCATCCTTACCTCCTTCTTTCATTGACAACTTCTGCCTGTTCAAGTCTGCTTCTTTGTTACTTTCCCTTTCTAATGTCTTTACAATGTTCATTTGGAAATATTTTATTTGTACGGCATAACTTCACAACAGTCCATTGCACCCTATAATACATTCTTTCTTCCCGTCCTCCACAATGCTCCCTAGGCTTTAAAGGGATACTATAGGTACTAATTTTTTCTTATCTGTGCCTGATTTTTGGACAACTATGTCACAGGAGTAATCATTTAATCTTAGGTACCTGATTAGATTCACTAATCTTTCATTCCACAACAACAACAACAAAAAAAACTATCCATGACCAACTGATTACCAGCATGTTGCCAGCAGTTGTAATCTATTCAGAAGGCAACTGACAGATATATCACATACAACTAATGAATAATCATAGTTATTTCCAGTGAAGCCTTACGACTTCACTAGCTATGGATATTTTGCCTTGGCTTATAGTACCAGATATAAATTCCCTTCTGGAGGGAATGGAAATTGTGATCAGAAATCAATGTATAAGAAAAGAACTTCAATTTTCAATTAAATGAATAAATTATCTTCTTGGGTTATGCCTTAAATCTAATTTGGAAAGCTTATCTCTATAACAATAGTGTCATAATTGTACCAGAAGGTACAATTCTTGCCTGAAATTCTTATAATACAGAACATAGGGTCCAGAACCAGTAGTATTGTTGCGAACTCACCTCCCCTAGTACTCTGTGATGCTTCTCAGTACTTTGCAAGCCAATTAGAAGGTATTAAATTTCCATATAGCTCTTCATATTATATCCCTTGCACAAAAGTATTTACTGTATTGAAGACACTGCAGAGTCTTCAGTATTGGGGTCTTACCTAGTTATGACATGCAATAAATAGAAGTAAAAAGTGTTTTTATTATTCTGTGGGTCCCTGGAGCATTCCTGTTTAGTAAAAAATAGGGATATGACCCACCTATGCAAATAGAGTTTTTAATGTAACAATCTAATGGATTCTGGAAGTTCTCTTTCCAATTTATACAGGGTATCTGTCCTTCCTTGTTTAAACACCTTAAATTCTGTCTTTACTGTTCTTTCAGATTTCTTTTTTGAACAAATATATGAGATAATTAAGAGAAAGAATAATGTAATAAACCTTTTTTTACATAAGGTGGGCATGGTCTCTGAAAGCCCTCCCCTGTCCACTTTAAGCAAGTGAAAGTTGGGTTTGATGGCTAGCTATTAAAATAAAACATTACCATGGTCAGATGCAGCATGAAAGGAAACACTCACTTTCAATTGTTTTGTCAAAATAGCAATATTGAGTACAATAGTATGAATAGGAGACAATATCTTATCTAGCCACCCATAAACTACAAACATTTTTTAGCTTCTGTATCTTGGTGCACTGCTGCTGCTGGGTGGACATTACACTTCCTGGTCCTGATATTCTTGGGAGGACTGACAATTGCTGTTCCTCTTTGTTTCATCAAGGCTGCCTTAGAACATGCTTCTCATCTTGAGGGTTTCTGAGACAATGTTGTAGCTTGCGTCTTTCACTGACTATATATGGCTGTAAAAAGGAATCAGAGTATTATCAATTATTTGATAAATAATCTCCTCCAGTGTTCTTTATATTAAATACTTTGTAGAAATAACTGACGTTCTGTAGAGCAAGCAAAATCCTCTTGTAAATTATTGCAAAGACTTTTAAAGCTCCCAAAAGCTCACTAGCAAAGCATTTGGCTTCTTGTTGATTGTTTCCCCCTGGGAACTCCAGCTGGACACAAATCTTGCCACAGTTGTCTACAAGTGACCTGGTCTACCTTTTTTTTCTCTCTCTCTCAATTATTCCTTATTGCCTACATTATTCAGATTTTCTCAAATCTCTCATATTTCATAATAATGTATTCCCACCGTGAGACTCAGCAAATTTATTGAAGCCTCACACTAGTCCAAGGTTCCTGGTGAGTAATCCTTGTTCTTCACTCCATGGTAAAAACAGTTTTAATTTTGTGGCCTGCTGAAGTGGGCATCAAACACTGCCTTTGTATTCTCTCTCTCTCTCTCTCTCTCTCTCTCTCTCTCTCTCTCTCTCTTCCTTTATCTCTTCCTTTATTATTTTCTAGCTACAAATATTTATGGGCCTCAGAGTTAGAAACCACCTAGTATCCTTAATGGTTCATTCAAACAAGTCCATGAAGAACTCATTTCTACCATATTGCTTCATATTATTCAGGTTTTGTCTCAAGAAGGGATGAATAGTCACATGATTCTATTTGTCTGAATCCAGATCACTCAGACTGAAGCCACCTGCTCCTGGGTCCCATAGCCTCTTGTGTCAGGTTGTAAGATATTCTTTCATCAATGCCTGCCCAATTTCAAAGAGTTCAGGTATTCCTCCATTATTATCATAGTCTCTTGTTTCACATTGCTGTTAACCTCTTATTTTTATGTTGAATTTTGAATTTCCTCTTCCTGTATACTGAAACTCAGGTCTAAGGAGTATCTTCTATTTATTTTTCTTTTCACATTGCAATCCTTCTCATAGGATTAAAGATTTTGAGTCCCAAGTAAAATCAGTTAGCAAAGACTTAATTTGTACTCTGTTTTTCTTCAGCAACCCAGCCATAAAAGCATGCAAGCCAGAACCACCAGCTCACTATATTTTATTCACCAAATTTATACACCAAATTAAAGTCTAATGTCATGGATATTGGTCGCTTGCCCTTTTCCCATCTTAATTCGCTCCTTAAACAAGCAAGTTCTGCTGGGCTGCCATCTCAGCCTCACTTGTATGTTTTATGCTTAGCGTGGCCATGCAACTCTAATCCCATCCCATCATGGTGATTTCAAGGACTGCAAAATATTTCCTAGTTCTTCAGTGGTTATTGTTGTGTCCTTATAGTAACACAACAGAGCTCACTCATCACAGAAAACTACCCTGGGATTTCTCTCACCAACACACCTTTTTCATATATCTCAAACATGGTTTAATAACCTATTTCAGTGAGCATGCAAATACACTAAGGAGGTATACAGAACCACAACATGGATAAGGGTAAACACATCAAGATTGCCTCCCCCATCCATGGATAATCTACCCTCACACAGGTCAGCCTCAGTTACTTGTCTCAACTGCAGAGCCCATGCCGTCATGCATACCCAACTCACCTTGATTTTATTTTTCTCTGTTCAGAGGCCTACTGTGTTGATGACTTCTCCAGAGGATATAAGGGGAAAAACAGTATAGTCACCCAGAAAGTGTACAGAGCAATTAAATAATATTATCCAGGTCTGTATCCGTGAACTACAGAGTTTACTGGGATTGCTTACTAAGTATGAGAGAAAGATTTCTTAAACCTTATCATTCTTGTACCTACAGAACACTAGTTTCACTCCAAGAGTTAAAATGTTTCAAATATAGGTGAATAGCTGTATAAATACTCTCACTTTATCATTCTTTTCTCTCACCCTTGCCTACTAACATGTCAGGATCCAATTAAGCTCATAAGCAGTATAGCCTAGTTACATTAAAAAGTATGTTATTTTATTCCAATACAAGCAAAGTAATATCCACTCTCATTTTTACAAAATTCTATCTTGAAAAACAACTTATAACTCTGAATATCAGCTCATTTGCCTTGTTTATAAAATGAGGCCCCTTGAGTTCAAGCACTGTATCTCAATTCCACAGGAGCAGGACATTTTGATGTTTCAAAACCTGGAAACTTTATCCCAATCTTAGAAGCTATTATGCTCAGTTTTATTGGGCTTTCCAGAGAGGTAAGGAGTATGGTGGGTTTATATTTCTGTAATCTGTAAATCTAAAACAATCACTTCTCCTTACTTTCTAATTCTGAAAACCACTAATAATGGGATCAGCCTATGAGAAAATGCTACTGAAACATTAAAAATATAAACTGTTCTTTTATAGTTATTTCTCAAGTTCTGCCTAAATTAGAAGACTCCATGAACTCACCTCATTAATTCATGAGTTAATTTCGTGACTTGTAGATGTACTACTACCAAAATAATAAGTAGTATTTGTACTGGAAGCTTGCTTTTGTGCCTTTGACATTCACAAAATCTGGTGCTGGAGTTAATTGGAGGCAAGTTTGTTCGTTCATGCATTTTTTGGAGGGTGGAGAACAATAAAAGGCCAATGAATGAATTCACACAAAGAATGGAGAAGTGCTGCAGGTCATAGGAAAGTGATATTTACCCAGAACTGCAGATGGTTTTAAATGAGAGGCTCTTAGTTTATCACTGGAATCATGATGACGAGAAGGCAATTGAAGTTATTTTTGTGTTAAAGCACTTGCACGCATCGGTAAGTGAAGAATTTGAACTTTAGAGTATATTGATTTTAAAATGTACAATGCTCCATACATCAATGAATTAGACAATCTGCCCAGTCTTTGTTCATGGCAAACACGCTCACTTGGAAGACTGTTATGTGAACAGAGGGTGAGAATCACTTTCAAGTTAAATGGAAATAAAGGTTGCATCTTCCTAAACTTTGATCAAAGAGTCTCTGAACTGAATGATGCTTTTAAATGTGAAATCATCTGAGATTGCATTTGAAGCAGGATTTGCCTCAGCAGCTTACCACTGAAGGTTTCTGATTCCGCTATTTACAGCGTCTGCTGTGTCTGCACACAACTGGTTTACATAGTGGTAAGGAGAAAATCTTTCTATGAGAATGTGAGCACAGACTTCACTCCCAGCTGACAGCAATTGCTTTGAATATTTATCTGCTAATTATCATATCTACTGTCTCGGGTGAGTGAGAATCCTTAAAGCTGTCATTTGCCTTTTGTCAGACCACTACAACCTGTGTCTAGTGTGGCAAATTATCTTGTAGGACTAAAAACAAAATCCATATTAACAAGCAAATATTCAACTCCTGTTTTGTAGCATCTTTTAACTATTCTTGCTGTGATCACAGAAACCCTTAGCACCAGTTTTTAAAGAAACAGGATTTGTCCACATGTACAAATACTATTTCATTCATCAATGTTTCAGAGATTCACTACATACCTATTTGACAAGACTGTTTATTGACCTAAGATCAATATAGAAAAAAATAGCAAGGATTTAAGGAATATCAATGTGATTAAAATAATGGTTAGAAATATTGTATGAATAAACTACCAATTTTGGTTGGTTTCAACTGTTTACTATCTATATCAGCTCAAAGAACTAAGTGAAATTAGGCATGCAGTTTTGTGTCAAGCAATAGCTAGGGCTGATCTATACAATCACCCATTATTCAAAGCCATTATCCCTAGATGTCTGTAAGTACAATGTCACAAGCCATCTTCATTTTTTCTCACAAAACTCAGAAACAAAGGCCATTATGAATCAGAAGACAGAAAAATGAATTTCCTAAGTGTCACATGTTTGAGAGGGAAGCTGCAATAATCTAGAAAAAAAGGCATACCTTCCTATTTTTTCTCTTTCTTTATTGGATATTTTATTTATTTACATTTCAGATGCCATCCCCTTTTCCCATTTTTTTTCCTAGAAAACCCCTATCCCATTCCCCCTCCTCCTTTTTGCTTTTATACCATTTTAATTACATGCAAGTATTAAGGTCAGTTCTAGGTTGAGGAGCTAGCAATACAATAGATGCAAATAGTCCAGGAGCAAGCAAGACAATAAATATAAATAGTCAAACAACAAGCAAGGCAATAAACAAAGTTTCATGAACAATCCTGTGATCACTATTCCTAAGGCCTTACCAGGATGACCAAAATATGTGAGCCAACTTCCTTGTCCCAGCCCAAGGACATTTTCATGTCTGAAGCCCAACTTAAGACAGAAACTCATTGCATCTGATAATGCATATTCCACAATGGGTGAGGAAGGCATTCTCAGCAGAGCAACCTAAGACAGGCTCAATTTTGTTCATGAAATTAAAAGGGGGTGAAAGACAGAGAGCTTTTGAGGCTGCTTGGTAAGAATCTGGTATGGGCCAAAGACAAGGAAATGGGCTGCATGGCAGGAATCTGACATTGGCCAAGGACAAGGAAGTGGGCTTCAGGCAGGAATCTGACATTAGGCTAGAACAAAGAAGTAATTTCAGGAAGGAATCTAAATTTTAGGCTAGAACAAAGAAATAATTTCAGGCATGCCTTCTTATTAAAGAGACATTCTGTCACTTTAGAGTCAAAACTAGAGATCTGTCTACCTATGGCTGACAAAAGCATTTTTAAAAATTATCAGTGTAGCAGCTGCATGGCTTAATATGGAATAGATACCATGAGGTAGAAACTGTAGGAACACTAGTAAAAAGCAAATGACCTTTCACTACTGGTCAGGCTTTCACAGATTAGGGAAGGGCATCTAAGAGTAGTACCTCTTCATTGGAGGTGTAAATTAACTGTAAAACATTCTATCTTTCATCTTACATATGGTAAAGCAGGGTTTTAGCTGGTAGCTTCACTCTATCAACAGTTCTTTAGAAATCATAAGAGTGAAAGCTTGGCATTACACTTGGTATTACTGTTATAAGGGTCCATGGGTAGAGTACAGTCTAGTCCATTAGATGGACAAAAATGCTATACTTTGTAAAGAAGAGCCACTCAAGCCAGAGTGACAGGTGGAAAGGGAGTGCAGGACCACTGATTGACAGCTATAGATCTGAAGCAGGGTCCAAAACAGTAACTAACAGAAAGTAAGTGACAGATTTAATATGGAAAAGCAAACTGGAAGTCACTGAAGTGGGAAAGTAGAGATTCTGAACATCTAGACACAATATAAAAACAGTTACATGTCCTGGGAACAGCTGAGAGTGACAGTAAGTTACAGATAGACAGCTGACATGGAACTGGGAAGCACTGGCCACAGAGAATAAAGAACAAAACACACAAACTATTAGAACATTCAGACAGCTCTCATCAAGGGGACGAGAAGATCCTAGATTGTGACTTCATCCAGATGTCCCTGGGTCCTATATTTTATAGACTGTGGAAGGAGACCTGCTTTGCCTTGACTTCCTTTCCTCCCTGATTGGTCCTGCACAAGGTATCTTCTCTTAGACAGGCTATTTTACTTCTGTCTGCTTCAGAGATTTGAGCAGTTGCTATCTTCTAAGGGGTATAGGTAAGAAGACTGTGGCAATAAAACTCAATATTTAACAGGCCAATCTCTATGCCCTCGATTGGCCCAAATTCTGCTGACCACTACTTTATGATAAAACTAGTTTGGATTGCTGTCTAGTTCTTAAACCTCCTTCATTCAAATAATCTTCCACGCAGACCGTTCCCCTTTCCCCATTCATTTTATCCTGTTAACTCACTTTTTATGCTAGAGAGCAAATGTTACTACATTCTGAACCTATAAAATTAACTTACCCCTTTCCTTCCTTCTCTAGAATAAAGGATAATCATGTGCAGAAGCTCTTTCAATGAAAAAATGGTTCAAGCAGCTGAACACACTCGATATTCTGTTGCTTCTCATTAGAGAAGCTCAGATAAGTGAAAACCTGGGAATTATGATATTCAAAATTGGAAATATCTTGGGGTCTCAGTGCCTAAACAGATGCAAGCACAACTGCTGAGCATAGCATTCATCTGAATGACACAAAAGGGACGAGTTTCATGAGATTTCAGATGATAGAGATTGTTGGGGTCTCTGTTATTGTCTATTGTTTTTCAAACTGAATTTTATTTTACGTATATATTTGCTTACATTTATTTGTGTACAATATGTGTTTGACTGCTGCCCTCAGAGGCCAGAAAAAATCTCATCCTCTGGAACTAGGGTTACATATGGTTGTCAGACACCATACAAGGGCTGTGAACCAATTAAGGATCCTTAACCACTGAGCAATGTCCAATTATGGTTGGTTTTTAACCAATCAGGACAACACATGTCTTTGTATGGATATATCATTCTAGTTTTGTATTGTTGGGGGTAGGTTGTGGCCCTAATATAAAACTTTTGACAATGGCCAGGCTAATACCTCAAAGGAAAGAAACTACAAGAAATGTACTGCTTCTAGGTGTCAATTCATCAAACTTAAATGATTCTTAAAAAACATCCTTCACACACACAAACACACACACACACACACACACACACACACACACACACACACACACACACAGTGGAAATTCCTGCTAAAGAACTGATAGGTAGAGCCCAGAAGACGGGAAATGGCAAACTTGGTGCTGGCAAAGAACAATTTGACCCTTTAGCAACTCTAGGAGAGACTCATGGATCTTCCCTTCTTTAATATATTTTGTAGCTCTTCCCTGATTGGTTAAAATTTTTTCTTTATGTACATACCCACATTCAGCTACTCGGGACTCAACTGGCATCCCATAAATGCAGTTGTTTTAGGACTTTAGCCCATAGACCCACAACAGAATTTGAAATAGTTAGGAGAGAAGGAAACCAGTCTTCAAGAATCCCTCAGGATACATTTAATACAAGTCTCTAAGATGTGAGACAACTCTTCTCAGTAGGCTGCTAGCTCTAGTCTAGGGCTCCATCAATGACTTCAGGCAGGGGAGGTCTTTTTTGTTTCAACCTCCATGATTCTACACATTGGCTACAGAAGGAAATTTGTCCCTGTAACTGCCTCCAGCCTTCAGAGACATGCTGTACCAGGGATCCATGACTACAGAATTCAGTCTACTACAGAAAGAGCTCTGCTGTTCCTGCTACCCTCATCACAGTCTGCTGTTTGCTCTCATTCTTCAAGGTATTGCTCCTGGTTGGAAGCCCTACACCCTCTGAAGACTGCCTAGTTGTAGTGATTACTGACAATTTTTTAACAAGTATCCCATAGGATGCTAAGAGTATAGAGCATCCTCTTATAGCACAAATCTGAAAACATGCTGAGCACAGCATTCCATTCTCTGTACATTTTTACATACATTCTGTTTAGTCCTGATATATGGAGAAGACATTAAATAAAAATCAGCATAGCAAGATTCATTAATCTTTTCTGTGGTTTTCCTGATTTTTTTCTTTGTTTCATAAATATGATTAAGCCTGAAGGTGAAACTCTCTCTTTCTAAAACCCACCTTGGCGATTTTCTCAGGTCTTTATGTATTTCTCATATGTATATCAACTACTATATGTTGCTGTTGGATTGTCTTCTATTAGTCAGTACTGTGTATAGTGCAGAAACTAATAAAGGGAGGGACTAAGTATAATACCAATAGAGAAAACAAGTTTAAAAAGTGTTTCTAATAATTTGGGTCCTCTTTTGCTTTCTTTTGGTTAGATGGGCTAAGGTCTGTCAGTCTTATATATCTTCTCAAACAAGCAGCCCTTAGACTGTTGATCCTTTGTATTGTTTTTCTTCTTCTTCTTCTTCTTCTTCTTCTTCTTCTTCTTCTTCTTCTTCTTCTTCTTCTTCTTCTTCTTCTTCTTGTATTTCATTGACTTTGGGTTGAATTGTAATTATTTATTGCTGCAGACTAGTTATAGATTTGATTTATTTCTTCAACCTTTTGAGATGCATCATTAATCTGTGTGTGTGTGCGTGTGTGTGTGTATCTCTGTGTGTGTGTTTCAGCTTTTCTAATGTATGCACTTAGAGCTATAAATTTCACTTGTAGAATTTGCTTTCAATGTGTACCAGAAGTTTTGTTATATTATGTTTTCTTTTTCATTTTGTTTAAGGGAGTTTTTATTTGTTTCTTTTTTTTTTCTCAATATTTGTTTCTATACCAACAGATAAACATAGTCTTCACCCCTCATCAAGGAAACTTCTCTTTGCAACGCAGAAGACTTCTACAGAAAACCACACCAATCTTTAATGCAGAGCTGTGGCACCCATTCCCAATGGATACATCTACAAAATACTCCTAAACCTATGTCTCGGGGAACATTACAAGAGAAGAGGTGAAAAGATTTAACAGTCAGAGAATCGGCCAAAGTTTTCTGTGAGACAGTGTCTCTTATTAATATTAGAAGTTACACTGATAAAGTCTTAGCAACGTAACTGCCTAAACATGAGCTGAAGAAAGATGGCAATAATAGATATACCACAGTAGACTGGGAAAACCAACAAAGTCTCAACCCGACACAAAATACTAAAAGAAACTAGGAAATTCTGAGAGTAGGAGAAATCATCATCCCCTAAGAAGAGCACACCAATTGGGTTGTCAAGACAAAATGGTCAGCCCTGAACACATACATACAAGTTCTATTATATAATCTGAACAAGTTATTTTTATTAACATATATGTATATGCTTATAATAACAATAAATTAAAACACCATGAATTAGAAAGAGAACAAGAAGATCTGTGCGACGATTTAGAGAGTGAAAAGGAAGGGAAAAATGTTGTAATTGTATTACAATCTTAAATATAACTTTTAAAACTACGAATTAAAAGCAGAAGGAACTGCAGAGTCAGTAAAATGCTTACCAATTGAGGGTCAAAAGCTGAGTTCAGACACGCAGCATCCATGGTAAAAGCTGAATGTGGCAGCAGTGAGAAAGCAGAGGACACCTGGGATTCACTGGATAGCTAATTTAGCAAAAATAAGCAAGCTCCAGATTTATTGCAAAACACAAAAAAAATGCAAGTTAGAGAGCAAAATACTGGGTAAAATCAGTAAAAAGATTAATAGATTAAAAATACTCAAGTCAAGGTTATTACAAGAGAAATGAAGTACATTATTGAATCTCACACAGCCATTGAAACAGTGGAAAGGGAACACTATAAAATGTTAGATGGTCATAAATTCAACACTTAGGCAATGGACCAAATCCATTAAACACAAATCCATACAAATTACAATATCCAAGATATAATAGACAGGACAATTATTTCTCTAGCTATCAACATAATATGAGTTAATAAATTGTATAATATGTGCTCTAAAATTTTGTATTTTATACTATATAGTCTAACTAAGATTGAGTGGAGTCTGGAAGGATTGGACAGTTGGCTTAGAGATTAAGTGCATTTGCTAATCTTTCAGAGGCTCTGACTTCATTTTCCAGATCACATGTCAGGTAGCTCAGAGCTGCCTCTAACTTCAGCTTCATGGCTACCAAAACTCAATCATGGCCTCCATAGGTACCCACAGACATAAAACATGTACACATACACACATGCACATGTATAAAATTAAAGTAAGTTTATATCTATCTATCTATCTATGAAAAACTAAACATGAAACAATTTTATGTTATCTCTTAAAAATCAAAATAAGAAATAAAAATCTTTAGTATATTTTTTGAAGCTAATATTTCTCAGGTAGTAAAGCCCAAAGTAGGAAAGCAAGAAAAGAGTGGTATAAAAAGAAAGAGATAGAAACTAATATATTTACTAATTTTAATATAATAACTTGCAACCAAAAGATGCCAGACTGAAGCAAATAGCATACAAAAAATGATGGAAAGCATTATTTCCATGTTAGGTATTTTCAAGTAGTATTTTTTGACCAATACAGATGAAGATGCTTCCAGCCCATGCATTGGACTGAGCACGAGATACCAATGGAGGAGTTAGAGGAAGGACTGAAGGAGCTGAAGAGGTTTGCAACCCCATAGAAAGAACAACAATATCAATCAAACAGACCCTCCACCAAGAGCTCCTATGGACCAAACCACCAACCAAAGTATACACACGTGACTCCAGCCACATATGTAGCAAAGGAGTGCCTTATCTGGCATCAATGGGAGGGGAGACCCTTGATCTAGTGGAGGCTTGTTGCACAAGCATAGAGGAATGCTAGAGCAGTAAAACAGGAGTGGATGTGTAGGTGGGGGAGCACCCTCATAGAAGCAGAGGGATGAGAAATGGGATAGGGGATTTGCAGAGAAGAAACTGGGAAAGGGGATAACATTTGAAATGTAAGTGAATAACATAATCAATAAAAATAAAAAAATAAAAAATAAAACCACAAATATTACATATCAATAACTTAAAGAAAGAAAAGTTGTATAATCTTCTCAACTGATATTGATAATAAATTTGTCATTACAGGGTCATAATGAAAAATGTCACCTTATGCATGGGGCACATATCTCCCTTTATTTGAAAATTGTATATATAAAAATCAGATTTTAGTGTTAATTTTAAAAATTTAGATCATAATATAATTACCATCATTTCCTCCTTTTTTCTTCTTCCTCCAAATCTTGCCATAAAAACTTTATTTCTTTCTAATGTATGGCCTCTTTTCCATTAATTACCATTACACATACACACATATACATTCCTATATATTTACAAATATATTTTTCCATAAATACATGAATACAATTTGCTTTGTATGCATAACTTTCCTGACATGTATATGTTTTTAGAGCTGACCATTTGGTATTGGATAACCAAGTCATATATTCTTTCCTGGCAAGAATACTTTTTTCATTTTCAGCATTCTTTAGTTTCTGGTATGAATTTTTTTTGGATAGCTTTGAGGCCTCATTGACTACTTCCATCAATATTAGCCTGTTCATTGTTCTTATTCAGATCATATTTAGGAAGCCATGTCAGTAATACAAAGGAGAAAACAACCAAGAGTCTTACCCAGCTATGATACCTATGATTCACTCCAATTAACATCATGCCATGATAACCTTAAGTTTATAATAGTGGCACACCTATCTTGATGGTAACCAGTTATTCTCTAATTAGACTTAGAACATGCTCAACAAAAGGGAATTCACATCTGATAAATGGAAACCTAGCCAGCTACCCAGGGCTAGGGAAGTCATGGATCTTGGAGGAGAACCTACAATCACCAAATTATTAAATAGAATAATCACTAACTACATTCTAAATATTTGTTTTTATACCAACAGGTATGTGTGATCCTCACCTTTTATTAAGAAACTACTCTTTGCAACAGGTGGAGATCCTTACAGAAAGCCACAGCCAATCAAAATACAGAGTGTGGATACCAGTCTCTGTGGATACATCCACAATACAACTGCCATCTGTAATGTTCAGAACCAGAGGATTGAGAGAGTTTGATGTGAGAATGTATCTTCTATGAATGTAAGATGCTACATCTATACAGTCTTAGCATCATTCTTAATACTGAGATTGTGAATATTTCCCTACCAATATTTAAAGAAGAAAGGGATGTGTGTTTTTTCCACTCTCATCCAACACAGTCTTCTTGATATTGAAGATGAAGTAAACCTGACAGTACTTGCAAATGAAATAGTATAATAAGTCAATTCAGCAAATATACACATACAAGAATAATTCTAACTTTGTATAAAAATAATAAATTTAAAATCAAAATTAAAATAAAATGACATTTTGATTATCACCAATGAAATGAATGCATCTGTTCATTGTCTGGTCATAATTTCTTAACTGTGAAGCAAAGCTTTGTGATAATTTCAGCCAAAGTTTCTTCTAGATGTGATAGTAATTCCTTGTGTAAGACATACGAATATGTTCTTTTATTAGCCTCAGTCTCCATAAAAACTGCATGGACCACAAAGAATAAAAAGCAGTCACATGCAAAATGTTTCTAGGTAAGTTTTTTAGAAGATATCAAGCCTCAATCTCTTGTCAACTCCCAATAATTATCTTGTAGATGAAAAAAACTGTGCTTAATAGAGTGATGTTTTGGATTTTTGTTATTTAAGTATTAAAATGATTTTTTGCTGCTATGAAATAGTATGATGATAAATATAAAACTTTTCAATAATTAATAAAGAATCATCATTTGTACAAATAAAAATTCATATAGCAAAAACTAATTATAAGAGAAACTGAAACATATAGTCACAAGTTCCACCTTGGCCTATAATATAGATACTAATTCTTTATTTTATAGAAGAGGAAATTGAGGTATAGTAAAGATTGGCTACAATTCACATAGCCCAAATAAAGGAATACATTCATGCTCCCCCCATGGGCATATACCAGTCCCATTCTTCTATCCACAACCAATATCCAACCTATTTCCTCTTCTCATTCAGAATCAAGTGTTCCCCCTTGTGTCCTTCTTGTTACTTAGCTTCTTTGTGTCTATGCTTTGTAATATGGTTATTCTGTACTCTGTGACTAATATCCACTTATAACTGAGTAAATACCATATTTGTATTTCTGGGCCTGGGTTACTTCATTCAGGATGATCTTCTCTAGTTCCACTCATTTGCCTGCAAATTTCATGATGCCATTGTATTTAATTGCTGAGTAATATTCCATTGTGTAACTGTATAGTTCTTTTCTTAGGTCTTTAGTTGAGGGAGATCTAGGTTGTCTCCAGGTTCTGGCTATTATAAACAAAGCTGCTATGAACATAGTTGAGCAACTGTACTTTTTGGTAGGGTAGAGCTTCTTTTGGGTATATGCCCATGAGTAGTATAACTGAGTCTTGAGGTAAATATATCCCCAAATTTCTGAGGAACTTCCAAATTGATTTCCATAGTGGTTGTAAAATTTAGCATTTTCATCAGCAATGAACAAGTGTTGTCCTTAAACCACATACTAATCAGCATGATCTGTTGCTTGAATTTGAGGTTGTTTTAACTTAGCAATTCTGGTGGGTGGAGGTAACCAGGTAGAAGCCCTTAAAGAGGAAACACAAAAATCCCTTAAAGAATTGCAAGAAATCACAACAAAACAGGTGAAGGAATTAATCAAAACCATTCAGGATCTAAAAATGGAAGTAGAATCAATAAAGAAATCTCAAAGAAAGACAACCCTGGAGATAGAAAACCTAGGAAAGAGAACAGGAGTCATAAATTCAAGCGTCAGCAACAGAATACAAGAGATAGAAGAGAGAATCTCATGTGCAGAAGATACCATGGAAAACATTGACACAACTATAAAAGAAAATGCAAAATGCAAAAAAACTCCTAACCCAAAACATCCAGGAAATCCAGGACACAATGAGAAGGCTAAACCTAAGGATAATAGATATAGATGAGGGTGAAGATTCCCAACTTAAAGGACCAGTAAATGTCTTCAACAAAATTATAGAGGAAAACTTCCCTAACCTAAAGAAAGAGATATCCATGAATATACAAGAAGCCTACAGAACTCCAATTAGACTAGACCAGAAAAGAAATACCCCCCGTCACATAATAATCAAAACATCAAATGTACAAAACAAAGAAAAAATACTAAAAGCAGTAAGGGAAAAAGGTAAAGTAACATATAAAGGCAGACCTATAAGAATTACACCAGACTTCTCATCAGAGATTATAAAAGCCAGAAGATCCTGGACTGATATCATAAAAACCCTAAGAGAACACAATTGCCAGCCCAGAATACTATACCTAGCAAAACTCTCAATCACTATTAATGGAGAAACCAAGATATTCCATGACAAAACCAAATTTACACAATATCTTCCCACAAATACAGCAATTCAAAGGATAATTTATAGAAAACTCCAACACAAGGATGGAAACTACAACCTAGAAAAAGCAAGGAAGTAATCCTCCAACAACCCCAAAGGAAGATAGCTACACAAAAATAATTCCACCTCTAATAACAAAAATAACAGGAAACAACATTCATTTTTCCTTAATATCTCTTAATATCAATGGACTCAATTCTCCAATAAAAAGACATAGACTATCAGACTGGATACATAAACACGACCCAGAATTTTGCTACATACAGAAAACGTACCTCAGTGACAAAGACAGATACTACCTTAGAGTAAAAGGATGGAAAATGATCTTCCAAGCAAATGGTCCCAAGAAACAAGCTGAAGTAGAAAGTCTAATACTGAATAAAATTGACTTTCAACCAAAAGTAATCAAAAAAGATAAGGAAGGACACTTCAAACTCATCAAAAGAAAAATCTAAAAAGATGACCTCTCAATTCTATACATCTATGCCCCAAATGCAAGGGCACCCACATATATAAAAGAAACGTTACTAAAGCTCAAAGCATACATTGCACCTCACACAATAATAATGGGGGATTTCAACACTCCACTCTCAGCAATGGACAGATCATGGAAACAGAAACTAAACAGAGATACAATGAAACTAAAAGAAGTTATGAATCAAATGGATTTAACTGATATCTATAGAATATTTTATCTTAAAACAAAAGAATATACCCTTTTCTCAGCACCTCATGGTACTTTCTCCAAAATAAACCATATAATTGGTCACAAAACAGGCCTCAACAGATACAAAAAGATTGAAATAATCCCTTGCGCCCTATAAGATCACTATGGACTAAGGCTGGTCTTTAATAATGACAAAAACAATGGAAAGCTCTCATACATGTGGAAACTGAACAATGCTCTACTCAGTGATGACTTGGTCAAGGAAGAAATAAAGAAAGAAATTAAAGACTTTTTAGAATTCAATGAAAATAAGGACACATCATACCAAAACTTGTGGGACTCCATGAAAGCAGTACTAACAGGAAAACTCATAGCAAGAACTATTCTCAACAATCAAAGATCTTCTGGGTGAATCACCATTTCTGACCTCAAACTGTACTACAGAGCAATAGTGATAAAAACTGCATGGTATTGGTATGCAGACAGATAGGAAGATCAATGGAATAGAATTGAAGATCCAGAAATGAACCCACACACCTATGGTTACTTGATTTTTGACAAAGGAGCTAAAATCATCCAGTGAGAGAAGGACAGCATTTTCAACAAATGCTGCTGGTTCAACTGAAGGTAAATATGTAGAATTCAAATCAATCCATTTTTATCCCCTTGTACCAAGCTCAAAAAAACATTTTTATCCCACTTGTACCAAGTGGATAAAGGACCTTCAGTTAAAACCAGAAACACTAAAACTAATAGAAGAGAAGGTGGGGAAGACCCTCGAATACCTAGGCACAGGGGAAAGGCTCCTGAACAGAAGACCAATAGCTTATGTTCTAAGATCAAGACTTGACAAATGGGACCTCATAAAATTGCAAAGTTTCTGTAAGGCAAAGGACACTGTCAATAAGAAAAAATAGCAACCAACAGATTGGAAAAAGATCATAACCAATCCTACATCCAATAGAGGGCTAATATCCAATATATACAAAGAACTCAAGAAATTAGACTCCAGACAACCAAATAACCCTATTAAAATGGGGTACAGAGTTAAACAAGAAATTCTCAACTGAGGAAACTCGAATGGCCGAGAAGCACCTTAAGAAATGTTCAACATCCTTAGTCATCAAGGAAATGCAAATCAAAACAACCCTAAGATACCACCTCACACAGCTCAGAATGGCTAAGATCAAAAACTCAGGTGATAATAGATGCTGGCAAGGATGGGGAGAAAGAGGAACACTCCTCCATTGGTGGTGGGGTTGCAAGCTGGTACACCCACTCTGGAAATCAGTCTGTCGGTTCCTCAGAAAATTGGACATAGCACTACCTGAGGACCCAGCTACACCTCTCCTGGGCATATACCCAGAAGATGCTCCAACATATAACAAGGTCTTATGCTCCACTATGTTCACAGCAGCCTTATTTATAATATTCAGAAGCTATAAGAACCCAGATGTCCTTCAACAGAGGAATGGATACAAATAATGCGGTACATTTACACTATGGAGTATTGCTCAGCTATTGAAAGTAATGAATTCAAGAAATTCTTAGGTAAATGGATGGAACTAGAAAATACCTTCCTGTGTGAGGTAACCCAATTACGAAAGAACACACATGGTATTTACTCACTGATAAGTGGATATTAGCCCAAAAGCTTGAAATAAACAAGATTTAACTCACAGACCACATGAAGCACATGAAGAAGGAAGACCAAGTGTGGATGTCTCGATCCTACTTAGTAACAAAGTACTCAAGGGAGCAAATATGGAGACAAAATCTGGGACAGAAACTGAAGGAGGGACTGTCTGGAGACCATTCCACCTGGAATGTGCTGTCACCAATGGTAGAAGCTGATGTGGATGTCATGAAGTGCATGCTGACAAGAGCCTGATATAGCTGTCTCCTTAGAGGTCTGCCAGAGTCTCACATATTCAGAGGTGGATTCTCACAGCTAACCATTGATCTGATCAAGGGGTTCCCAATGGAGGAGTTAGAGAGAAGACTGAAGGAGCTGAAAGGGTTCGTGGCGCCATGAGGAGAGCACCAATACCAACCAACCAGAGCTCCCCAGGGTCTAAACCAGCAGCCTGGGATGGCCTTGTCAGGCATAAGTGGGAGACGAGATCCTTGGTTCTATGAAGGCTAGACACTGAGTGTGGGGTGGGGAATTTGATGGTGGGGAGATTGAAGTGGGGAGGTAGGTGGGGGTACATTCTTATAGTAGCAGGTGGAGGGGGATCGGATAGGGGGTTCCTGTGTGTAGGGGGGCATGGGATAAGGGGATAAAATCTAAAATAGAAATATAATATCCAATAAAATAAATTTAAAAAAACTTTTAGCTCTTTAGATGCAGAAAGTATGCTGGCCAATCAGGTTATACATCTAATGCTTTCAATACTTTTGGGTAATTTTTCATCATTTGAAGGCTGTGTCATAGGATTTCCTAAGTATCTAATATTTGTCTTGTGTGAGGAATTATTTTATAGTAGAGAGGAGGAAACAATGAGAACCTTCTTGAGTTCTTGTGTGGCTAACACTCTTTTGCTCTTGTGTCAACCCAAAAGGAAAAGAGAACATGGACCTTAATATTGCATGGCTGGAAATCATGAGCTAGTGGGTGTAAAAGTCAGTTTTTATTACTTGATAGTCCTTGTTTTCTACTGAACCAACAGGATAGAAAGTCAGAGCATAAGACCAAGGCTGTGAAAACACCTGCAGCAACTGTGATATTGTCACCCAGCATTTGATTTTCTGGTTTCCAAGATAAAAGGATAGAAAATTTGACTCCTAGTAAATCACTTACCAAACAGTTTAGTTTACTTACCAAAGCACTTCAATGGATGCCACTTGCTTTCCTATAGGAATTACCTTCAATTAAAGTAACACGTGAAACGAACTTTTCTTTCCTTATTTTTTTATCTCCAGTCAGAATACATGTGACTGTTGGGTCCTGGCATTGAAAGTGGCTGGCTCCATGTGTGTACAGTTGTGAGTGCTGGTTGGCCTGTTCTTGACACAGTGGAAGCATTTTCTTTAAGGTGGTTTAGAGTGTGCTTGCCAATTTAGATTTCTCTAACGATGTTTGCATTTCTCCACCCCAGTTTTGACACTGTCTTGCTCTGTAGCCTGGGTCTAAAGTTCAAGATCCTCCTGTCTTAGTTTCCTGTGTGCTGGAATCACAGGCAGGTGCCATCAAGCCTGTTTGTCTAATGATTGATGTTGATGAGGTTGGTAATTGTTGGTGGTGTCATGTCTATCTCTGAAGAGTTTCCTGATGTCCCTTTGTGTCATAGGTGAAGGATTGTTTTTTTCATTTTCATTTAGTAAATAGCTGGAGGAGGTACCATTGAACAGATGTATATATTCTAACCTTTTACCTACTAATTTTAGTATCTATCAGTGGATTCTGACTGTAACAATCCAGACTGAGGCAACATGTGTTTCTACCTTCTGTACTAGCTATAATTTCTCTGTGGGAGAGTGGTCCTCAATACATGTATGTGTATTTAAGGTTAGACCAGTGGCTATTTATTTCACTGTATGGGTTATATTTTAACTGTTTTGTTGCTGAAGATTGTTTGAGTGCTGTCTGTTATGAGATTTCTTACAGTTACACCAAATAAAACATCCTTCTTGGTCTCCAAAAAAAAAAATCTGTGCCCTATTTTATAATTGGGTAACTTGGTTCATTGATGTCTAATATCTTAAGTTTTTTATACTTTTTGGATGTCAGCCTTCTGTCAGATGTGGAATTAGTGAAGGCTTTTTCCATTCTATAGGCTGCCATTTTGTCCTTTTGACCACATCCTTTGCTTTACAGAAACTTTTCATTTTCATGGGGTCCATTTATTAATTGGTAATCTTAGTGCATGAGCAGTGTTCTCTTCAAGAAGTTGTCTCCTGTGCCAATGTGTTTAAAGCCATACCAGACTTTCTCATTTGTTAGAATTAGTGTATCCAGTTTTATGTTGAGGTTCTTGATCTACTTGTACATAAGTTTTGCATAGAATGATAGACAGAAATCTATTGGGATTCTTTTACTTTCAGACATTCACTTAAATCACCACCATTTGTTGAAGATGATTTCTTTTTTCCATTGTAGTTTTGGCTTCTTTTAAAATGTCAACTTTACATAGGCTTGTGGATTTATTTCTGGGTCTTCAATTCAATTCCATTTATCAATCTTTCTGTTTCTATATCAATACTATTCAGTTTTTCTTAAATCAATATTGCTCTGGAGTACAGCTTGAAATCAGGAATAGTGATACTTCCAAAAGTTCTTTTACTGTGCAGAAGGTCATACAGGTCTTTCATTTGCTTTGTTAGATATTTTGTATGGTTTGTAGGTACTATGAAGGGAGTTGTTTCCCTAATTTCTTTCTCAGGCATTTTATTATATGGATATTGGAGGACTACTGGGTTTTGTTTTGTTTTCTTTTTTGAGTTAAATATATATCCAGCCAGCCACATTGTTGAAGGTATTTATCAACTGTAGATGTTCCCTGGTAGAATTTTTAGGGTCACTTATGTATACTATCATGGCATCTGTGAACAGCAGTACTTTGACTTTTTCCTGTACAATTTGCATTCCCTTGATATCTTTTAGTTGTCCATTGCTTTAGCTAAAACTTCAATTACTATATATAATAGATATACGAAGAGTGGACAGTCTTGTCTTCCCATGATTTTACTGGAATTGCTGTAAGTTTCGCTTCACTTTAATTGATGTTGGCTATTGACTTGCTGTATATTGCCATTATTGTGTTTAAGTATATACCTTCTATCCCTGATTTTTCCAAGGCTTTTTTATGATTAGGGGTGTTAGATTTGCCAAAAGTTTTTACAGTGTCTACTGAGATAACCATGTTTTTTTTTCTCTTAGTTAGTTTATATAGTACATTATATTGATGAATTTTTACGTGTCAAGCCATCCCTGCATTGCTGGAATGAAGCCTACTTGATCATTGTGGATGATGTTTTTGATGTTTTCTTTGATTTGTTTTGGAAGTATTTTAGCATTAATGTTTATAGGAAAAATAGTCTGAAATTCTTTTCTATTGATTGATTTGTTATGTGATTTATGTATCGGGGGACTGTGCCATCAGAAAATGAATTTGGCAGTCTTCTCTCAGTTTCTGTTTTGTGGAATAATTTGAGGAGTGCTGGTATGGTATTTGCTTTTTTTTTTTTTTTTTTTTTGTGTCTGGTTGAATTCTGCACTAAAACCATCTGACCCAGGGAGATTTTTGGAAGAATTTTCATGACTGCTTCTATTTCCTTGGGCATTATAGGTCTATTTAGATTGTTTACTTGATTATATTTTAGCTTTGATAAGTTGCATCTATGAAGAAAATCAACAATTTTATTCAGATTTTCCAAGTTTTCAGCATAAGGGTTTTTGAAGTATGTCCTGATGATTATTAGGATGTCCTCAGTGTCTATTGTTTTGACCTATTTTATTATTAAATTTTTAAATTAGGTATTCTCTCTTTGCCTTTAAGTTTGGCTATGGATTTGTCAATCTTGTATACTTATCAAAGAACCAATTTCATTTTATTGATTCTTTATATTTGTCTCTTATTTTCTATTGTATTGATTTTAGCCATGAATTTGATATTTACTGCTGTCTTTCTCTTGGTTATGTTTGTTTCTCTTTGTTCCAGAAATCTCAGGTATGCTATTAAGTTGCTAGTATAAGATGTCACTAACTTCTTTATGAAATGTCTTAATACTATGAACTTTTCTTTTACCACTGCTTTCCTTGTTTTCCATAAGTTTGGGTATATTGTGCAGTCATTTCATTGAATTCCAGAAAGTATTTAATTTCTTTATTTTTTTTTCTTGACCCAGTGTCATTTTGTAGCTAGTTGGTCAGGTTCCATGAGTTTTGTAGGCTTTCTATTGTTTCTGTTGTTGTTGAAGTCCAGTTTTAATCTATGGTTGTCTGATAAGATATAGTGGGTTATTTTAAATTTTTTACATCTGTTGAGTCTTTCTGTGTGATTGAAGATATAGTCACTTTTAGAGAAGCTTCCTTTGGGGGCTGAGAAGAAGGAATATTCTTTTGTGTTTGGGTTAAATAATCTGTTGATACCTGTTAGGTCCATTTGAGTCATAATGTCTATTGATTCTATTATTTATTTCTATGTTTTAATTTACATCTAGATAACCTGTCTTTTGGTGAGAATGGGATGTTGAACTCTTCATCTATTAATGTGTGAGGTTCAATGTGTGATGTAAGCTTTAGTAATATTTCTTTTATGAATGTGGGTTCCTTTGCATTTGGGGCATATTCACAATTAATATTTCATCCTGGTGGATTTATTTTCATTAGTATAACATGTCAATCTGCATTTTTTGATTAATTTTTATTGGAATTCTATTTCATTAGATATTAGAATGGCTATTTCAACTTGCTTCTTTGGATGATTTGACTGAAATTTTTTTTCCAGCCCTTCATCATGAAGTAATTTCTGTCTTTGATTTTGAGATGTGTTTCTTCTATGCAGCAAAATGATGGATTAAGAGTTCATGTCATTCTGATAGTATGTGTCATTTTATTGGGGAATCAAGACCACTGATGTTGGAAGATATTAAATGCCAATGATTGCTAATTCCTTGTTATTTTGATGTTGGTAGTAGTATGGTGTGTGTGTGTGTGTGTGTGTGTGTGTGTGTGTGCTTGTGTTTCTCTTCATTTGTTTTTGCTGTTGTAAAATTATTTGGTGTGTGTGTGTGTGTGTTAGTGTGTGTTATTTTCTTTTGAGAGGGTGGCAGTTAGCCTTCTTGAGTTAGAGTTTTCTTCCTACTATCTTCTGTGGGTCTAGCTTTGTGAATAGATATTGTTTAAATTTTGTTTTTACATAGAATATAGTGTTTTCTCCATATATGGTGATTAAAAATTTTGCTAGGTATAGTATTCTGGTCTGTCATCTGTTGTTTCTTCGAGACTGCAAGAGATCTGCCCCAGTCTTTCTGGCTTTTAGAGTCTCTGTTCAAATGTTGAGTATGATTCTGATAGGTCTGCCTTTATATGTTATTTGACCATTTTACATTGTGATTTTTAATAATTTTTCATTGTTTCATATAGTTAGTGCTTTGATTATTATGTGATGAAAAATTTTTCTATTTTGGCCCAATCTATTTTGTGTTCCTTCAGCATCTTGTACATTTATTGGTATATCTTAAGTTAGGTTAGGAAAATTTTCTTCTATAATTTTCTGGGCCTTGAAACTGAGAATCTTCTTTTTCTCTCCTTTTCCTCCTCTCCTTCTTCCTTCTCTTCCTCCTTTTACTTTTCTTCCTCTTCTTCCTCTTCATCATCTCAATTCATTGTCATCCTCTTCTTCTTTTTCTATTCCTATTATCTTAGGACTTTTCACAGTATCTCAAATTTCCTGAATGTTTTGTGTCAGAAACTTTCTTGACTTAACATTTTCATTGACCAATGTATGAATTTTTCTATCATATCTTCTATGCCTGAGATTTTCTTCTTTCTCTTATATTCTATTGTTGATGCTTGCTTCTGTAATTTATTTTTATCTTACCTAAGTTTTCCATCTCCAGGATTCCCTTATTTTGTATGTTCTTTACTGCTTCCATTTTCATTTTAAGCCCTTTAACATTTTTTTCATTTCCTTCACCTGTTTGATTGTATTTTTTTTATTTTTCTTTAAAGGGATTATTTATTTTCCTTTTACAGGCCTCTATAATCTGCATGAGATAGCCATTTTTAAATGTATAAGACAATACATAACCTTCATGTGTTGAGGTAGTACTTCTCAAATAATAAAATAACTTTGATCTGTTGTCTTTAGGTCAATGTTTCTAAGTAGGTGAATGAGTGAATAGGTGTTCATATGAGCTGTGGGAAACACATTGAATTTCAATTAATTTAAAATGATACTTCATCTTTATAATTTACAAACTCATGGGTATTTTAAACACTAATTTATGATAAAACTTAAAATTAGTATTCAAAAGGAGAGTTAAGTTATATTATTCAGAGCACAAAATCATTTTTGGTGTTTGGAGACATGAGAGAACTATATACTATATTGTTCAGTAACCATATTTTCTCTGATTCCCAGAAACTTGTGATGTGAAACAAGGTAACAGTGCTCCTAATTTTCATGTTACAAGGACATGAATATGTTGATTTACCTAATTTTTCAATTATACATTCATATGAAATATGCATGCTCCTATCTAGACATCAGGCAAATTATGTCATGTTTTCTCATACCCAAATTGGCTATAAAATATTCCTTTAGGTAGATTTGTAAATATAACAAAAAAACCTCTGGTTCTTCGTAGACTTGTGAAATTAAAATCAGCACTCTACAGGCAGATGACATGGTTTAGGTTGACTTAAATTGAAACTCTAGCTGAGACAGCAGCCTGATAAAGCTGTTTCCTTAGAGGTCCCCCAGAGTCTGACACACCCAGAGGCAGATACTCACAGCTAACCATTAATCTGATCAAAGGTTCCCAATGGAGAGGTTAGAGAGTAAACTGAAAGAGCCTAAAGGGTTGGTGGCCTCATGAGGAGAGCAACAATACCAACCAGCCAGAGCTCCCCAGGGTCTAAACCACCAGCCTAGGAGCACATATGGAGAGCCACATGACTCCAGCTGTACATGTAGGGGAGGATGGTCTTGTTGGGCATAGGTGGGAGATGAGGTCAATGGTACCTTGAAGGCTGAGCACTGAGTGGGGGGGTGGGTAATCTGAGGGTGGGAAGGGGGATTGGGGGGTAGGTGGGTAAACACCCTCATAGAAGCAGGAGGAGGGGGGATGGGATAAGGGGTTCCTGGGAGGTGGGGAATGCGGTAAGGGGATAAAATTTGAAATGTAAATATAATATCCAATAAAAGAGGGGAAAAAAAAGAAAAGCGGTTAGAACCAGCATCCTTAATAAAATGTCAGCCCTCCCTCTTTAAAAAAAAAAAAAAACTATCTTGATATTAAAATTTGTTTTGAGAATTGTATATTGCAGAATGATCAGCCATGGTGTATCTACTCAACAAGCAAGCTGGGCAGACCTGCTCAAACCTCTGAGGTCCAGGAATTCCATCTGGAGGCAGTGAAGACACAGCATCAGAGGCGTATCAATTTGCTTTTCCCCCCACTCCTCTTCTAATATCTCAACGCCCATATTCAGCTTGAAGAAGCTAATGAAGAGTCAGCGCCCCTATTCCCTGGGCTTGGGGACTAAGGTGGTAAATGTTGGGCTGTCTTTCTAGGGAAAAGTAGTGGTTTGTTGGACTAGAGAGGATTAGCTAGGGTTTATTGCATGGTCATAACCTATTAGTAGAAATCTGTATAATTAGTATCAAGATGAAGATATAAATTCTTAAATGGCACCAATTTACTTTGATTACAAATTTTAAGGTTTTCATTGGTACGAGCTTCTTATTGATATAAGAGTGAGATAAATATTGTTACCCTCATAGGCATTGTACCAGTATAACACACTTAGGAATACAAGGCTTAGACCCAGTTCTTCTTTAACTTTTTTTAACTGATTTGAGATGGTCAGCCTGTGAGTTAAGGGACTACAGCAAATTCATGGGTTGGAGTTTATTGTTAGGGTGTTTTCTATGTTTTATTTAGAAATAGCTGAGTGGAGTTAACAGGCAATAGTCCAGATTACCTTATATGGATAGCTGGTTTTCAAAACATCAGAAATCCACAGAATTGACATGACAAACATTTCTGTATTAATGTTCATTTTGATTAAAGACCTGTCTGCTCCTGACAGCTTCCTCTATATTGAATTCTAAGAAGAAATTGAGCATCTTTGGAGTTACTCCAGTTGTAGTGAGACAGACACTAGACAAGAAGTGCCTCTTTCCTTCTACAGACAAATTACTGTCCAGAAAAGGACACACTTGCAGAATAGTCAACTGATTATATCTGCCTAGACAGAGTAATGAACCCTTAATAATTCTGCAGCACTAAGGTCTGTCAGATGATCCTGGGCCAGAAGGCAGAACAGATGCTCCAACGTTTTGTAGTAGAGAGAGTGTCCAGGTGTTCAGAGGTCTCTATAAATTGGCTAAGTTTTAGAAGCTATGTTTTGTGCTTCCCACAATTATAGTTAACTCAGTCATTCTGGATTTCTATGAGGTTGAAAACTTATAGCCTCATAGCCAATCCTGGCTATTTACCTTGAGATAAAAGATTTGAGTGGATGGTCGTCAGCTGACATTCATCCTAAAGCCAAGGAAAAGCCAGGTTCAGAACTAAGTGTTTTAGTTAGGAGAGACGACAGAGGTTCTTGTTAGTCAACAAAATGTTGGACTGGGTATGAGGACTATCTTGTACCTCACGGGTACAAATTGGCATAATTAGGCTCTAATTGTATTTTGGGAGAAAAGTTTCATTTTAACAGGAAGGGTGATATGTAGGAGGAGCTAAGGTGGGAGGAGTACTGAGAGGAAGAGATGGAGTAAGAAGAGGAGGAGAAGAAGGAGAGGAGAAGCTAGGTGATGAAAGAGAGAAAGAGGGGGGAGACAGGGAGGCAGATGTTCATGTATCTCCACCAGTCAAAGATAGTTGATATATCTAGGTTAGGTAGTGGGTTACACCTCTGATTGAGCAATACCAAACTTATAAAGCCTATGATTAACATTTAAAAAATTTATATGTGCAAAAAGGAAAAGGGAGCATGGGATAGGGGTTTTCTAAGGGGGAATGGGGAAAGGGGATGGCATCTGAAGTGTAAATAAAATATCTAATAAAAAAAAGAAACTCTAGCTGAATATAAAGTATATAGTATCATGTATGTTAATGGTGGATTGTTTTCTCAAGCATTTGTAATTAGTACTTATAGTTTAATATTCTTCCTTCAACATTTTATATGTCCAAAACAAGAAAATGGTGATTATATATATATATATATATATATATATATATATATATATATAGAGAGAGAGAGAGAGAGAGAGAGAGATTGTGGAAAGAACTGATTGATGCTGGCAAAATAGATGAAGAGAGCATGTGAGCATTTATTTATATTAAGGCTGATGTGAGAATCTTCTTTCTCTATGTGCTTGTTCATAACTCTTGTTATTGTTCACACATTGAACTTTTATTTCTAGTATAAAATTTAATGGAAGTTACTTTAAAAATCATCCACACTCTCCACCTTTTTCTATTATTTCAATCTGAATCCTTGCTGTGAGTTGAAGATATGGAGTGCTCACATTCAGATGGCTGCTTTTTGAGCGTAGGAGACAGTATTCGAATACTAAATTTTATCTGAGCTCTATGCTAACAATACATATAAAAATAGCATATAAGACTAGTTCTGAATTTAGAAAAAGCTTATAATTGTGCTTCCATTTTCTGTGGGTATTATTCAAATTGCTGTATTAAGTAGACAAAGAAATAAATTTTTGGCTGAGAATTGAAATTTCAGCAAACTTAAAGAATTGAATGTGAAGAATGATTGGGAGTGCTGAAATCTGGCCCTGAGCATCAGGTCAGGCTTGGAACTAGCTGCAGAAAGTTTCTTTGCCCACTAGAAAATCACTTCAAAGCTCAGCTAATAAGTCTCAGCCCAAATATATCTCCATGACACAAAGGATTCCTCCATGATCTAGAGTCTGGTTGTCAAGCATCTCCTGACCCAAAGGTCACTCAGTTGAACCATGTGGCTAAAATTCATTTGGTGTCAACTGAGTATAAGTTGCTATATTCTCTTGTTGACAAGTTGATTTTTGTTCCTCTAGAAAATTGCATTCAAGGTCACTCTTTTCCAGATCTTATATTATAAAAATAAACAGTGACATCACATGAAAGGCATTAGACAGCAAAACACACAAGCAGACAAACAAATCCCACAGCTCACTAAGAATACATCCCAGGGGCCAAGATGAGATGCACAGAGAGGATTCTAACCAAACATGAGGAAAGCCTGTGAATGGCCAATACTAAATGGCATGAAGGGAACTCACCTACATTTCTCTGAGAATTTTTAATTTGTGAAGTTTGAAAGTGAAAGATTCTGTCTCTTTCAAAATATCCAGCTGCCTTAACGTTTCCAATGTTACTACCTGAAAAAAGCCTTTGTGAGTATACCCTACACAACAGGCATCTGAAATGCCAGTTGATTGTTGCTTGGATTTGATTTAGAGGAGATCTGTTAGAAGTAAATAGATTTTCAATGAAACAATAATTGCTTGCCAAGAAAGAGATGAATGAAGGAAAGGGCTATGGGTCGCCTTGCAACCCACGAGGAAACTGCTGCAAGGTCTATTTTCTGATAGTCCTAGAGTAAAATAGTTAAAGTTGACACCTGTCACTACAGGTTCAAAACTAAATCTCAGAAGTATAATTAATTTTAGATTGATGCAAGAAGCACTTTAAGGCAGTTAGAATGTAATCAAAAGAGTCAGTATAGTTTCTGAAAAGTTTTTTTTCAAGTGTTTATACTTTAATTCTGCAGATCCTCCTGCAAAGACAGGGCCAGTTCACAGTTAAGAGACGGGGATCCTGCCCCAGAATGCCGGACTTAGCCAAGCCTGGTACTAACTAACTATATTTAGACTGAAACAAGTGAATTAAACTCCTTTTGCATGTACTGCATAAGATAGCTGTTACAACATATTTATCATTTTAAAGTGTTTCTTACATATATAAAATATTTACCACGGTTATACCTGAAAACAAAGGACCCTCATTTTAGGTTCTTAGCCTTGGATCCAATTTGTTAGAGTTTGACAGAATAAGACAAACAGGAATGTTTTTCTTAAGCTGGGGAGAAAGGCAGTAGGATGATGGCAAAAAAAGAAAGTCAGGTTTTCATAATTAAAATTTAAGCGAGACTTCAAGGAGAGAAATATCTGTGTGCTGTGGGTAAAGGTTTCATTACAGACAGTGTATATACTTGGAGCGTCCAGTTTGACCAGTGCCTGAATCAGGAAGCAAGAAAGAAGAAAGAGGAAAGGTAACACTTTTGGAGTCAACTTAGAAAGCAGGTAGGTTTAGCTGTGAGAATCTGTAGGCAGCTGCATTGAGGAACTTTCTTAATACATTATCTCACCCAGGAAGACCTTGCTTTTCTGATCTTCATGACTGCTCCTCACACTGTGTTTCTTATACCCTCTGGCTTCAGGCTAAGCTCCGGAAGTTAATTAGTGTGTTCTTAGAACACAGGAGGTAGAATCTAAAACAAGAGTTTATCTTTAGTTGATCTTTAGGCTTGCTTATATCTGATGAGCTAACATACTAGATAGCACTAAACATGTGCTAAGAATTCAAAAAAATATCAGTTCCATTTTTGAAGTTAATGCCTTTAAATATATCCGGAAAATATACTTTCCACAATTTTGAGATGTATTATAATAGTTAAAATCATATTATTTGCATTATATTAATATTCTCTTGTAAACAGTCTAAATGCTTTTTATTATGCAATGATATGTTTATAGATGGTTAGGTTATACAGTTAATTTTAATGCATTTTCTATTTGTGCCAAATCATTTCTTATGTAGTTACTATGTTATGGGGTTTACTACAGTCCAACTTCTTGTGAGTTTATGGTAAATTTTGAAATAATATATTTTAGACATTTAACAAGAGAATAAAATAATCACCAACCTATTATAGTTTAGTTATAAGGAATTCATCTTTAATGAAATTATTTGAAATATTAAACTTCTTTGTAGATAAAAGAAATCTTATCATCATAGCAATTGTAGTAATTTAGTTTTCTTAATTCTTTGAAAATTTCATACGTGTAGAAAATGTACCATGATCATATTCATCCTCACTTTCTTCTGGCAATGCTCTCTGGGCTTCTCTCCAACACGCATGCTTCGCAATTCATGCCCTATTTTTCTTTTCTATTTCTGTGCACACAGGTATGAGATCATCAACTGGGGCATTAGTGAACAATAGACAGAGGGAAGTAACATTTCTTACCCCAGAAGACTTAGGATTTATTCTTAAATTCTTCTCCCTTATCCATTTATGAATCCCACAACAAATTGTCAGGCCTGTTTAAAAGATATCTTATACCATCTTCTTCCACCAGATTCTAGGATCCCTCAGATCTAAACATAGCTGGCTTATTTATGCTCCTTCGGGTTTCAGTTTGAATGTATCCTTCTGATATATACTGTTTGTGACCTCCCTCAAAAATTTCAGTACCTGCCCTCTTTTTTCATATATATATTTTCATATATATATATATCATATATATATATGTATTCATATATATATGAATACACACACGTATATATGAATACATATATATATAAAATCTACAAAGTGACCTTATATATGTGTGTATTTATATATAATAAAAACATAATATATATACATATATATTTATATGTGTGTTTATATTTATATAAATATATATATATTAATCGACAAAGAAAAGTGACCTTTCTTTCCCCAGATGTGTGTGTGTGTGTGTGTGTGTGTGTGTGTGTGTGTGTAATTTCTGGCTTATAGACTTTACTAACACAAGGACTTGGTTATGTTTTGTATTTAAAACACAAAACCTAATAAACACTTTGTGCAGTGTTTTAATAAAAATGAAATTATTGTCCTTCTTTTTCCATTCTTTTCTAATCTCTCTACACTACAGAGTATCATCATCATCATCATCATTATTATTATTATTATTATTATTGTTTATGCCACTGAGTCAGAGTCTTCATTCGTTCAAAGTACTAGAACTGATGCTAAACACCTCTTCATTCAGGGGCTTCTCTGACACCCTCTTTTGTAGATTTCTCCTGTCCCAAACCCTATAAATGGCCCACTAAACTTACACTTTATAAAAAAATTATCTGGAATGCTAGTTAAGAGTATCTACTCTATTTGTGTTATTATTCTTCCGCAGGAATGTAAAGCTCACTCGGGGGAGAAGGACTCATTAGTTCTGGTCACGATTTTTTCTAGGAGGAGTTTTACACAAGATGAATCAGTACATCTTGAGGGTAAAAAAAAGGGTCAATAGTACTTTGACTAGAAAAATAAGTAAGATTTTCCTCTTAAAATGTAAATTTTATTTTTCACCATGAGCATTGATTGTAATGATTACAGGATAACCATTTTTTTTTCTTTGTGGAAGTAACACCACACTAGCATTATGGCTTTACCAGTACACACACACACACACACACACACACACACACACACACACACACACAAAGTTACTCTTAATAGTACTTAAGGAGCACATTGGTGCATCTCCCCATTAAAAAATACCTGCACTTAACAATGAAAAGCACTGTATCTAATCACTTATAATTTTATCTTCTACAAGTGCTTCTCAAGAGGTAAACTATATAAATTTGTCTTTTATCATTTAGTCTATATACTGCTTCTCAAATAAATAAGACTTATTTTTAGTTGTGATAAGTTACTCTGAAAATAGGATAAACTGAAATTTGGAGGTATGTAACAGGTCTCAATTGATTAATTGTCATTTAGATTGTTACTAGTTTCTAGGCTTAGACTAGGGATTTTGAAAAAATAAAATTGGGGAAATGGTTTGTAAGTCATACACCTCTACAAACACTAAAGAGTAAAAATTCAATTATAAGCATTTTTTCTGTTAATTTCTGCTTTTGCTGTTTTGCTTTGCTGCTTGGCCATTTTTGTCTTCCCTGGGTGAACTGACAAAGGCTGTTTGGGCCTGGAGATTCTGTCTCTACTATACAAAAATGATGTCTAACAAGAATCTCTACCCTGGGTTTACATAGGCATGAACAGATGGGAAATCACCTTTCTTTCAGTGAATAAAGGCACCCAAGAGAGCATGACAAATTGCCCTCACATTTATCAGTTTGATGTGTGGGAAGTGTAATCTTGCTGAGGAACAGAATTAGAAGTCAAGTGGCAACTGCCTCCTGCCATTATAAGATTATGCCCCTTTTTAATAGGAAGAGCACATTAACCAAGCATCTTTGATGGTCAGTAGGCAGAAGCTGAATGAATAGTTTACACATCCCTAAAAAATTAGGTGAGATACTATGTTAAATACTATCTGTTTAACTATTGAAAAATTACATGAGAGGTTATTGTCAACTATAATTAACTCAAATGGAGTCTGATTTTTTCATAAGATTATGAAGAATAAGCTGTATTCTGACAATTGTTTTAAATCAGTATCTCTAGAAAATTAAAAAGGACAAAAACAATTCTTTTGGGAAAATCAAATGCTATCTCTAGCTACTTAGTGCAATGCAATCTTTATAAAGTGAATACCTGAGTCCTTGGGGACCACCTGTTCTTTCTTTTTATAGAAAGTATTTCTAATATTCTATAGGTATTAATCAACTTCTGCACACATCCCTCATAAAGAAAATATATTGTGTGAATATCTAAAACTGATGTTTTAAACTTAAGAAATGCTTTCCTATATGATTATTTTACGTCAATGAAATAATATTTGCATTTATAAACACAGGGAAACAATTATGGTTCAGTGACTTTTCTGGCATTTAGTTTCTTTATCTGTTAAACAAATTTGAGTTGTGATGTTCTTTTGAACAAATTCGAGTTGTGATGTTTTCTTTATAATTTTGTGCTAATATTCATGTTCTCTCCAACATAGATCCTTAAGTGCTTCAAAGATTAACATCATATAAATTACTATTTAGAAAACAAATACTTTATCTTCTGTATGTTTTCTTAATAGTTTCCTTGCCAAATCCCACATCTATGTTGTTAGTTTCAACTCTTACTTGGGTCTTGAATTTCCCGCAACTGCTCGTGGATAATTCTGAATCTAAGTTTGAGAAGAACATAGTTCAAAGACGATAAGTAACTAAATGTTGTCCACATCATATACTATAACATATCAGTTTTCCAAATGGCAAATCCAGCTCAATAGCCTATTTGAATGTTTATCAAAAACAGTGGGTCAAAGGACAACAGATAATTCCTGATGATGACAGCCAATTCAAATTGATATTTCAAACTGTCAAATGGGGAACGATTTATTTCATAGCAGTGGATGACACTGAAAAGTACAAAGGTAAAAATACCTGGATTTGTCTCGTTTGGTGATTTTACTCTGGTATTAAATTCAACAGAACAAAATCATGTGAGCAGATACACAAGTGTCTTTGTTCCTTTATCGGCACTCTCATTATTTCGCCTAGAAGGTTATCTTTGTTTTCTTGAAAAAGGCTAAGAATAATTTTTTGTTCAGCATATTAACTATCTGTATGTGTGAAAATAGATTTATTTCACTCATTCCTCATGTTCTATGAGCAACATTGGTTGATAATATCCAGTTATGAATTTGATATGACATGAACCCTAAAGAAAGGCTTGATCTCAGAAAGAAAAAAATTACAGCACCAGGAAAAGATCAAAGTAGAAATTATAGTTGTTTCTGAAACAGCAAGAAAGGACACATTGTTTTAGGTTGCTTCTCCAAATGCTGTGATAAACACCATGATTAAAGGCAACTTGCAGAAAAAGGGATATATTTTTGCTAACAATTTATAGTCAAATATCAAGAGAAGGCAAGTTAGGACCTCAAACTAAGAATCTGGTCTTCAATTAGGTCCTCCTGCAGGAGATGCTTTTGCAGCTGCCCAGCCCCCAGTGTTTACATAGAGGCACCCAGCTGTTCCTGTTACTCCATGGCCTTGTCAGTTACCTTTCTTATATATCCCAGGACCAGCTGCATGTGAGTATTTACCCCCACATTGAGCTTGACCCTTTTATGTAAATTAATAATTAAGAAAATGCTTCCACACATAAGACCACAGGTCAATCTGATAAAGGTAATTCTGATTAAGATTACCTTTCTCCAAGTAACTATTATCTGTGTCAAGTTAACAAAAGAGACCAGTACAACTCATCTCTTACCAACTTGACAAACAGTTATCACTAGAAACTATAACCGTGCCTTTCTTGCTTATCTCCAAGATCTCATGTTAATATCATTATATAAAATACAGTACAAGTTTAAAGTTCCAGAGTTTGTAAAATCTCTAACATTTTAAATGTTCTTTGTTCTTAAATGTCCAGAGTTCCTTATTTGTTGACTTCTGTAAAATCCAAAATAAATTAAATACTCATTTCAAGAAGAAAAAGACAGAATGTAAAATCAAAAACACATAAAATCTAAGTAAACCAATGTGCCTCCAAATCTTATTGCTTATATCTGATACCTACGACTCATTTGTGAACTTTTGGGTCCCAAGGAGCTTGGTCAGCTCAACTTCTCTTGCTCAGCCATTTACAAGGCACATAACTTGTATCAAAGTCTCATTCATACCCCCTTCTACACTAATTTCTGTCTTTGGTGGTCACTTCACAGTTCTGGCTTCAGCAATGTGCTCAAATCTCCACTAAAACTGAGGACGCATCTTGACCAATGGCCACTCTTAGCTTCTCCTCTCCAACTGCCAAGCCTTGCTCGATTTTCCACTGCCTCATCAATTCTGCAGTTTCTAGGTTGCCAAAACAAGTATCATGTGAAAGTCACTTATTACCAAGTTCAGCTATCAGGTTGAGATGCTGCTTTGGATTCTTTAAGACCACAGCAACTATGTGCTGACTCTGAAGAAATATTTCTTTTGAATTTTTGCCTAATTATACTTTTCTCTTATTATTGGAGTGTGATCTCCATAATGAGCTAACCAGCACTGACTTTTCCCAAAAGAAAATATTTCACATCTTCAGAATCTTGGCCCAAAATATTACAGAAATGGCCCTGATATATTGTTTGTCTCTATCTAAAAATAAGCGAGCCTAGTGTCTGTCATCTGTATACCTCTAAATATTCCTATCTTCAAAGATCTTATAACAGCTCATAGTGCTCTGAGCATTCAATGACATTTTATAGCCAAACACTGCTGAATACTCTCACAGTCCTTCCTCAAACAACATCATACATAACAACCATCCACCATGTTTTTGGTAATAGTTTTTGTTCTTGTGTGATTTGACAAGTATCATGATCACACATACCTTAAGAAGGAAAGGGTTACTTCTGCTTAGATGTTACATATAGTCTGTCATCAAGACAAGTCAAGACAGGAACCTGGAAGCAGGAACTAAAACAGAGAACTTGTAGAAATACTACTTACAGCCTTTTTTGTTTGGTTGGTTTTTTTGTTTGTTTGTTTGTTTTGTTTTGTTTTTTGACAATCTAAGACCAGCTGAAATCATGCAGTTAGCTGAATTCTCCTACACAGTTAGCTACAGCAAACCACAGTTAGTTGCATTCTAGTTAACTAGACTCTCCTAAGTAAATGGAAAATGTCCTCCATTCTTGCATTAGGCCAATCTGATGGAAGTAATTCCTCATCTGAGGTTCTCTATTTCTTGGTGCCTCTAGTTAGTATCAAGATGGGAAAACTAATCAGCAGAGCCATTAACATTACTATGGAAAAGTGAACTCACAAAGGAGAAGAGGAGTGGAATGAAGTATTTCTGGATGTAGAGTGTCCAAGAGTATTGTAAGACAAGGAGACACTCTAGACTGAGGTAGATTCATGTCTAATCAACTACAAGCATACTAACATGGTCCATTTAGGAACCTGCAAGTAATTCAAAGAAAAACAGAGTAGCATAAGTGAATGGATTAGAGAAATTCAGATGGACTAAAAAATATAATTATTTGTGATAGCAGATATAAACACATATAAACACATCACTGGCTCTATGGTCTTCAAGGAAAGATTTGTATGTCTTTCTATAGCTGTACCAGGAAGACATATTGAGGAACTGAAATGATTATACTCAGTAGTATTGGCATATTCATGCTCTAATGAATTGCTCTGAGAGAGAGACAGAGACAGAAAGAGAGAGAGAGAGAGAGAGAGAGAGAGAGAGAGAGAGAGAGAATGAAATAGGGAGGGCTGGAGGTGTACAGGATCTGGGAGCAATTGAGGAAGAGAAAAAATATATTTTGAAAAAGCCATTGCCCTTTGTAGGCACATATGTGGCATTTTGCAGATGCCGCTGAAGAATATGCAGTAGTTCTCTGGTTAGTGAAAACAAAATCCTGACTTTGATTATGTTTTTTTCTGGAAGCTGAAAGCAAAGCCATGTAGCTACTAAAGTCTACATCACTTCAGGGTCTGCTCAAAGAAACAAAGTAATTGTCAAGAAGAGAAACACAGCAGAAAGGAATGAATCTTTAAATGAAAACTGAAGAAGAAATTACAAGTGAGACAAAATTAAGGAAATAACAAGTGAATCAAAGCCAAAGCTATAATGTAGTGACCAGTCTTTTGCTTCCTGCAACTGGTAATGCTAAATATCAGATACATGTGTAAATGTAATAAATCCTTCCAATGTTAAGATTCTATAATAAAAGTACATGCACACACACACACACACACACACACACACACCACAAATCTATGCACAGAATTTTAATCCTACAAAGCTCATACTCTACAACCAAGAATAGTCTGGCTCAAAATCGCAACAACACCTAAGATGAACAAACTAGAATTGATTCTCTCTCTCTCTCTCTCTCTCTCTCTCTCTCTCTCTCTCTCTCTCTCTCTCTCTCTCTCTCTCTCTCCTGCCTGCCAATTCAGATATTGATCTCTTGGCTCCTTCTTCTCTAGCACCATGTCTCCCTGCAGACCATCATGTTTTCCATCAAAATGATAATGAAGTAGACCTCTAAAACTGTAAGCCAGCCAACCCCCCCCCCCCCCCCAATTAAATGTTTTCCTTTATCAGAGTTGCTTGGTCATGGTCTCTCTTCAAAAAGCAAAAACAAAAAAAAATAATAATAATAATTAAGACACTCTCCCAAAGTGTGATGACAGCAACATTTGGACTTCTTTGCTAATCTGCTCAAATATCAAAAAATAAGGAATGTCGAATGAATAATTTTCCTAAGTTGTAAGCTTTTAAAAGCTTACAACTCAACTTCTTTCATTCTCCCTTGGAATATGGATGGGCAGATGAAAGGATAAATTATAAAGACAAAATGACATTTTATTTCTTAAACAGAACTACACTTGTCATTCTGGAACTTCCTGTTAAATGGCCCATAATAAATACTGCCTTGCCACAACACAGCAATTTCTTGTTAGAACCGTTTCTCAGTTATTGCTAAAATGAATACATATGTGTCTCCCCAACCCATGCCAATATGGAAACATCTGTATCAAAGGACCCAGTGGGCTTCTTCTCTCTGGAATTGTAATTACTATTTTGACTAAGTTGATATTAATATGAGAAAATACTGAAGGTTTATGATTTGCTTGAGATTTTCAACTGTGACAAGATTTTTGAATTTTTAACAGTATACACAATTTCTATTTTAATACAGATTAATCTCTTTGTTTTTGTAGTATTCCAGATTGTTTATAGCACATCTTCATAGGCATTGTTGTATGTAACTACATGGTTAAGAGATTGAGAGTTCTGGTTGTAATAAAGGCTGTCTTTCTGTAAACAAAGTTAGATTACTTTCTACAAATTCAAGCCTTTATTTGACTGTTAGTAATTTGCAGAATTAACTTGAAAAATACCAAATCATATGTTGAACACATGAAAATTTGTGATTTTGGAGTATTGCTTAGAGGTGGAACAATTCCTGGATTATAGAACTCACCACAAAAAATATAAATGAACAAGATATATAGTTTTATTGGCTGAGAAAATGATGACATATTTTTGTGCTTCACAGAACTGTGACTTGGGCTTGATTTTGAATATTTAACCTGCTTAAATTTCATGTTTTCTCTCCCAATGAAATTTTATAAAGGTTTTTATATATGATTTAAAAACCACATTAATAAGGCATAAATATCATGAGTATAAAATAAACTCAATCATGTTTAAACATTATGGCTTAAAGACAATCTTCACATAAGTGAACTGAACAAATTAACAAGTTACTTATACCTCTAAGCTTCAGTCTTATTGGCCATAATTATTTACAATAATAGTAGCTGTTCCAGTAAATGATAACCTGGACTAAATGTAATATAATGGGGTCTACAATGAGATACAATGAGGGTACCATTCAAATTCTTGTCATACAATAAAAGAAAATTTGTTACTAACAAATTTGTGTGTGTAGTATACATGGAAGAGAAAAGATGCTGTGTTTAGTTTCTGATAATTTTATGAATTATCACTTTTCATTGATATATGAATTAGTTTTTGAAACATCAATTGCTTAAGTGCCAGTCTTGCAAGCAGCTTTTAATGCAGGTTAGAATACTGAAATAAATTATTCCATTTGATAGTGTATTAATTCTGATTTCACCAAGGTGTTTTAGGCTACATGAATTTACAGTAGAATTGGCATTAGTCTTGGATATATTTTATTTGATATGTAACTGTGGAATTATGGTCACCAAATGCATACAAACTGAGATATGAGATTATTAAAGTACTATGTACGTCTAACTCTAATTCTAAAAATAAAAATATGTTCTACTATTCTGCCTTAAACTATAACCAGCCTCTAATGTAAATCCTAACATTTCGAAACATACCATTTATGCTGTGTGATTGAGTATCCTAAATGTACATACCTTATCTTGGTTTCTTTGATGGAAATCAATAGCTACTTGTTATAAAATTTTCACCTCTAACATTCTTAAAAATGATTCAGGTGTTTCAAAAATTTCAAGTTCAGTTTTCAAAAAATGTATATATATATATATGCATTTCCTGTAAATATTTTTGACTTTTTCTGTTGAAGTCAAATTTTTCTTAAACTTAGAGGTATAAGTAACTTGTTATTTTGTTCAGGCCACATATGTTACCATTTTCTTTAAGTCATAAAATATTTGAACAACATGATTGAGTTTATTTTATACTCATGATATTTATATTTTTCCTTTTTCATGCATGAAAAATTTTCCCCTTTTCCAATTTCTTCCACATTCTCATTTTTGTACTGTTTAAATTATATTTTCTGATATTTATTTAATTATCTAATATCATCTCTCTGTGTCATCACAGACACAGACTCACAGACTCAAGAAGCAACATACTCAAAATACTTTTAAAAATGAGTCTGTGTTGAGCATACCTGTCCAGAGCTAGAGGGGATGGAAGACACCAGAAAAACATGGCCCACGGAATCAACTAACCAAGGCTCTTATGGGCTCACAGTGACTGAAATGGCAAACATGGGGCCTGCAATGGTCTGAACAAGATTCTCTCTGTATATGTTGCTGCTGTTATCTTGTGGTTTTGTGGGATTCCTAATAGTAGGACCAGGTGTGTCTCTGAATCTTTTATCTGATTTTGGGACTGTTTTTTTCCAGTGGGGTTGCCTTGTCCAGCCTTGATGCAGACTTTTGCTTTGTCTTGCTCTATCTTTTGTTGTTTGATTGTTGTTTCTTGGAGACCTTCTTTTCTGAAGGGAAGCAGAGGGGAAATGGGTCTAAAAGTGAGATGGGTTGAATAAAATAGCTCTTATAAGTCCATAGGGAGTGGTGTTATTATAAGATGTGGCTTTGTTGGAGGAAGTACATCACGGGAGGGCAGGTTTTGACATCTCAGATGTTCAAATTGTACTTAATGTGACAAATCACCTCTTGCTGTCTGCAGATCAAGAAGTACTTTTTCTCCAGCACCATGTCTGCCTGTATGCCATCATGCTTCCTACCATAAAAATAAAGGACTAAACCAATGAACTAATGAACTCTAAACCACTCCCAAATGTTTTCCATTATAAGGGTTGGCATGATCATGGTGTCTTTTCACAGAAATAAAATCCTAACTAAGACAGAAGTTAGTGCCAGAGTCTGGGGTATTTATATAATAGGCTGTACTATGTTTTCATATAGAGGACTGTCGACTTTAGGCCTTTGTACTCAAAAAAGCAGTTGAATGTTTTAAATGGGATTTAATGGGCCACTAATAGCAACATGGATGTGGTACTGAGACTGATTTGAACTGTGGGAGCCTGGCTCAAGAGATTTCAGAGGAGAACATGTGTATGTGACCTAGAGACCATTTTTGCAATATTTTGTGACTGATTTTTTTTTTTTACCCTTGTCCAAAAATCTGCTTCTGGCTAAACTGAAAAGTTTTGGATTAATTGCAACAGCAGAGGAAATAGCAAAAACAGTATTGACTCTGCCACATGGTTATTAGTGTTCACTTTTATGCAAATCTAAAATAAAATGAAGTAAGCCAAGCAAGAAAAACTACAAAATGTACAATTTGAGAAAAAATTGAGGACTGGGAAGTGGAATGAAGCTAAAACCTGTGTTCAAGGAAATAATCAGATTAATGGAAAACCTGATGTTAACTAGAATATACTGAGAGATGACCTCACAGTGAGACCCCAAGCAGCTTCACTTTCAACTTGTGAAAAAGAATGAAAAAAAAACTTAAGCTATGCCTTTAATTTTAGCACTTCAGAGGAAGTGTGAGTCAGATATCACACAAGTTTAAGGCCAACATGATCTACAGAGAAAGTTTCAAGACAGTCAAGCTTAGGCAGTGAAGGAAATCACCAAAAGAAGGTTGCTGAAAGATGTAATTAAACAAGAAGCCCATGCACCCACCCCAGCAAGCAGAGAACTTGGCAGTTTTGGCCACATGATTCTGGCTTTAGACTCAAGAATAGACAAGAGTTATGACATCTTCCTCAATGACTAAGGAAAGCCACTAAGGCTAGGCATGTATCACTGGTGTCCCTGCATGGAGGCCTAGAGAGGCCATTGCATGAAACTGTGAAGGTAAAGCCTTGATTGCCTTGGAGATCCCAAGATGTTAGAAATGCCAGAGTCATGGGATTTATGCTGAATAAAGCTTTCACATGGGAGTAAAAACATCCCAAGTGAAGGAAGTGTGTTGTAGTCAACCAGGCTGAAAGCTCTTTGACATCAGGCATGGAGATGCAGAGTTTAATTGTTTTTCACACTTGCTATGGTTCAGTATTTCCACACAATGTTCTTTTTGGAATAGTATATTTCCTGTGCCATTATATATTGGAAGTATGTGATCTGCTTTTTCATTTTGATTTTATAGAGGATTACAGTTAAGCGATTGCATGAGTTCTAGAACTTTGAACTTTTAAAAAGGTGTTAATACCAAGATAAACTATGAGGACTTTTTAAAATTGGACTAAATGCAATTTGCATTATAATATGGCTACAAGCCTATGGGTGAGTCAATGAGTAGAATGTGGTGGCTTGATTAAAATAGCTCTCATAGACCCATAGGGTATATGACACTTATAGAAGGTAGGGCTTCCTTGTAGTATGCATGGCTTTATTGATGGGAGTGCATCACAATGGTATAAGCTTTGAGGTCTCAGATGCTCAAGTCATGCCCAGGGTAAGAGTTTCTGCTGCCTGTGGATAAAGATGCAGAACTCTCAGCTTCTTCTCCAGCACTGTGTGTTCCTGCACAACACCATGCTTCCTGCCATGATAATAATAGATTAAGCCTCCTCTGAACTATAAGCCAGACCTAATTCTTTATAAAGATTCATGTATATCCACAGCAACATAAACCTAAGAAAATAGAGGCAGTTGGGGTTGTGGGGAGTGGGGAGCTCAGAGAAACAGTGGTCAGGATGTACTGTATAAAAGAAGAATCTATTTTCAATTTTAAAAAGAAAATTATGTAAAATAGCTTTTTAAAACTTATTCTGCCTTGTTATTAAATACACACACACATATATATTCTAAGCACATAGAAGAATATGTACTGTTTATCTGTAAATCCAAGATCATTTTATGTGAGTGACTTGATCACATCTAAATTTTTACTGTCCTTAGTAGGTTCTGAAAGCACTATCTCCCAAATACCAAGTAAAGACAGGATTATTATTAACAATTATAAAAATAAGATGAGATACTTTTAGATTAATATCAATTTACATTTCTATTACACATAGCCATACTATCTTTTCATAAACTTACCATCTACTCATATGCCCCCAATGTTATCTCCTTCATAAGTGGGATAAATTCTGTCTTAGTTCACTTTCTATTGCTGTGATAAAACACCATGACTCAAAGCAAACAGAGTAGGAAAGGGTTTATTTCAGCTCACAATTGTCATCCAGTGTGAAGAGAAACCAGGTCAGAAACTCGAGGTAGAAACCTGGTGACAGGAACTGAAACAGAGCATATAGATAAATGTTGCTAATGGCTTATTTCACATGCTATCATATATGCTCTTGAGCAGGATGTCCATTGCACTGCCTCAGTGTGTTTGGTCCTCCTACATCAATCATTATTCAAGAAATTGCACCACATATTTGCCTGCAGACAATCAGAGAATGGAATTTTCTTATGTTGAGAAAACATTAAGCAGGATACGCACTTAGGATATAGGATTTGTCTATGGTAAAAGTCTTGAAATATAATAGTCATACTTACACATAATTTATAACTAGCGGAGCGTTGAATCTGTTGATCCTTGCTTAGACACCCTCTCTCTCTCTCTCGTGCTGTTAATGTTTTCCTTTCTAGAATCTGAGATTTATAATGAACCTCTTAACTATCCTTCCAAATTGCCTGGATTTTTTGTTTGTTTGTTCTACAAGAAATACATTATCACTACTATTGGAAAATTGACAGACACTGTTCAGCAGCCTCTTAAGTAAATATATGTGAACAACTAACCTGGTAGTCTGATAAATGGATGAGGCTAACGCTTGGCTTGTGGTCACTATGATTTGAACCATGTACTGGGCGCTTCATAATGGAAGAAAGAATGAGCATTTGATGCATAAGGACGGCAGAAATATTTATTGTCTACTTACAAAAATAGCTTCTTAAGAGGCAAGGGTCAAAGTAAGAGATTGTAATAATTTCATGTACCACAAATATAATAAAAGTATGCACTGAATGGAGCAGGTGGGATACATTTACAATCCTCAGAAAACCTCTCCTCTAATACTCAAACTCTAACTTTCCAGGAAACACATTAAAAAAATTCTCTACTCATCCCAGATAGTGACTGACAGTATCCAAAAAAAAAAAAAAAAAAAAAAAAAAAAAAAAAAAAAAATTCTACCTAAATCTAGCCTAGTGAACTGTGAGATTTTTAGACTTATTTACAGGAACGTAGAGTATACTTACAGGACTCTGGGTTACTGAAAGACACCTACATCACCCAAAATCCTATGCTAGAATACATAACAACTCACAAAATGTCCAGCTTCTTGTTTCCTGCATGGCTTGCAGGCAGAGGGTTTGGTGCTAAAGCCTACTCTCTCTAACAATTGTTACTACATATTGTACTTTGTAGCTGGCCCTTAAGAATCTTAAAATCTTAGGAGCGTCCTGAAACTTATACATTGCATCCACTCCCTGTATATTGTATGTATTCTTTTCTATGTCATTCTACATGAAAGAATGTTCCAATTGAGGGAGAAAAGTTACAATCTCTAAGCAGCAAAGCATAAAGGACAATATCCTTGATAGAAAGAGGGGAAATATTATTTCCAAGAAAGCTGGTCATCAATTGGTAAGATGATATTAAATGTTTAATATATTGTAAGTAATTAAAACTATTTAAAACATATAAAGACTTACAAAACATAAGACAAGAAAATGTGAGACTAGAAAATATACAGATTTTGAAAATGCTACAAGCCACTTAGCATACCCTACATATTTGTACAAAAGAGTATATATGTCATATGATAGAGAAAATTGTCATCTTTACAGACTCTATAATCACCTGAAAGATGAACCTCTGGTAATTCCTGTGGTCTTTATTTCGATTGCTTTAATTGAGGTGAGAAGAACTACTCACTTTAGATAGTTCTCTTGCCAGACTGCAATCATGGGCTTTCAGCAGAGAAAAGGAGATAGACAAGAGAACGAATACATTTCTTGCTGATTCCTGATTATGAATGCAATATGGTCAGCTGCTTCAAGCTCCTGCCACTGTGATTTCCCTGCAATAGTAGACTGTATTCTTGAACGAGAAACCAGAATAAACTCTCCCTTGAGTTGCTCTTGTCAGAGTATTGTACCATAACAAGAACAACAACAAAAATAAACCTAAGACATGTCCCAACATATATGACAAAGCAATGATTTTAGGTATAAATTATATTATAGAACATATTTTATAACATTCAAATGATACAATAAATTTATATATATATATATATATTCCAAAACACAAGTAATAAATCAAAACATAGATAGGCTGTAAACTAGAAATGTTGTTTTTACAAAGTAAACAAACCACAATCAAAGGGAGAAGTCAAAATGAGTATCTGATGAAGACAACTGAAATAAAATAAACCCAATCATCTCAATTAAAAAAATGGGCAAGAGACTCTGTAGGCCATTTCTCCACAGAAGACATAGAAAAGTTCAACAGTGAATGAAAAGACCTAAACATCACAAACCATCAGGGAAATGTCAACTCAAGCAATCAGTGGTGAGCTACCACCTCTCATTTATTAGAAAGACAACTACTAAAGAAAAAATGCAATCATTGGCTAAAGGTTTGAGAAAAATAGCCTTCATTTATTGCTGGTTGGGAAGATAAGTTACCAGGGACATAAATGAAACCAGAACAAAAAAATTCTTCAAAAAAAAAAAAAACCTAAAAATAGAATCCTAATATAATTCACCCATTTCATTTTCTGGGGACATAAGACAAAATTAATGACTTCACTAAAGATGTGCCTGCTCACCTGTATTTACTACAGAAATATTTAAATAATCAAGTAATGAAATCAACTTTAGTGTCTAGTAAGTAAGAATCAAACAATGTGTAATACACACAATTTACCTATAAAGGGACAGGAATCCCATGGCTTGCACCATTGCAGCTGAACGTGGAGAACTTCATGTTGAATAAAATAAGGAACAAGAAAAAAGTATTTTAACATTTCACTTCATGGTGAATCTTGAATAGCTAATGTCCCAGAAGCAAAGTAGGTTAGACATTAGCTGCTGCTGGACCTTCAGGGTCAGGTACTAAGAAGTTGTTAGTTGGTGGGGGTGGGGGGAGTCCTAAAATGCAGATTGATACAAGAAACATAGGTCCTTTTACACATTGAGATGTAAATAGTAGATAATAATATATTACTCTTGAAATGCTGGTATAGTTTTATTTTTTTCAATAGACAACAAGAAGAAAGGGAGCAGAGAGAGAAAAAGAGAGCAAGTTATATGGACCAATAGATGTTACTACCTTGATGTGTGTGTGTGTGTGTGTGTGTGTATGTAGCATAATTATATATCAACACACACTGTGGTTTATTACACATTGTAGCCAAACTGTTCTCCAACACACAGTTCTCAGCTTCTTGCTTCAGTCTTCTGAGTGCTCGGGTTAGAGTCAAGGATCCCCACATATAGCTATAATCTTATTTTGTAAATAAAGCCATTTAACATTAAGAAAATCTCAGATTTTTAAGTAAAATTTTTACTACTGTAACAATTTTATATGATTGTTATTTTATAAGCTAAAAGAAAAGGTAGTTCTTATTAATCTACAGAAACTCTTGTATTAAGACTGTATTAAAGATTGATGAGATTTTTCAATGGATTAAGGTACTTTCCACCATATGAAACAACCTATATTGAGTCTCCAGGATCCACATGGTAGAAAAAGAGAACTAACTCCCATATCCCCTGACTTACACACATGCAACAGTCTATACCATGATTCCAAAATAACACACACACCACACACACACACACACACACACACACACACACAATAAATGAAATTTAAAAACTTAAAGAAAAATAACAAAACTGACTTGCACTCATATTATTTACAGATGCTAATTTTTGAATCCTAGTTTTTACAGAGTAAATCAAAAGAGAAAAATGTGAGAAAATTTCAGAAGTTTTTCAAGTGTATTTCTTACATTTCCTACTTTGTAAACCTGTATATCTCTTGCTCTTATTTCTTTAGGGTGGAGAGTTTTCATGAATAAATTAGTCTATGATTTATACATTTTTGATTTTCCTCTCCAAAAGGCATAATTAGGTTTTTCATCAATTATAGCTTGCACATGAGACATTGTGAGGTTTTAGTTGTCTTTGTTCATCTGCTTACACACACAGAAGGGAGCTTGTATGCCATGTTGTTCTACACCATAAAATTTTAAATGATGGTCTTCATCCATCATATTAATAGTCCAATTAAGAGCACACGCCATACTGTAGTTCTACCTGATTTACCTTGCCTAGCAAACAAATAGACATTTTTCCCAGTTAGATTTCTAGTATTAAAATTACTCGGGAAACATTTAAACAGAATGCTTTGACTGCTAGCGCCAGCTACAATGTTTTTAAGCAGGGAGCCATGCATACTCGAATTGTTATCAGCACTACATCTCACACAGGAAGAAAACTGAAATGACTTCTCAGCTCATGTGAAACCAATTTACTTTCAAGTGTTAATTATCAAAGAGGTGACATTTTGCCAAAGTGCCTAGACCTTTCATGGGGGTTTTGATGGTACCACTAAGTCAATTGATTAAAATACTCTCATTTGTCTACCTGACTCTCTTTCAGGGTAAAATGTTTCACATTATTAGGCAATAAAGAAGTGTGCACAAAGCTAAAGCTTAATCTATGTAATGAGCAACATTTATCACAGTCTTACAGCACTAATCAGGCTTCAGACAATGCAGCCATTTAAAAGTTTGCTAATGAGTGTTTCAAGTGGAAGCGAACAATTTTATTCTTAGGTGTAATAGCACTATTCATGAGCATCCCCAGAAAACATTAAATTCTCCAAAGGCCAATACCACAGTTCCCATAATTAGCTATAAAAACTTTTTCGACAGCACGAAGGGATTGAATATATTTGCATAATACACAATTCCAGTGTCCATTTGCTTTCAGAGTAATATGTCATCTGTCAGCTTCACCTTAGATCAGTATAATGTTCTCAACACTCCAGGGTAAGCTGAGCCTGCTTTGCATTAGTTTGCTGTCTCTTGCACTGAACAAGCAAGAATGAGTGTGATTTCAAATCTATTGTTTCTGACTAAAGTAGACAGTCCACTAGGAATGGATGAGAGATGAGGAGTGAATGGTTGAAGCCATTGCCTATTGGCTTAGATTTTTAGGTTAATTTTTTCATCTCTGGTAAAAAAAAAAAAAATGACACACAACTGTCTACACTCTAAAAGCAGGGAAATGTAGCTCTGTTACCTTATACACAATAGGCAGTTTTGAAAGAGGTGCATTATTGATCCTTTTAACAATTATCAGTGTATGTTTATCAAATAAAATGAAGGGCTGCCTTTCTGACATCTTCACACACTTGCCCCCAAGTCCTTTGATTATACACAACATAGCTCCTTTGTATGACCCCCATTTTCCTGCTGTTTCCCTTTGTCTTCCCAAATAGACACCTTCTAACTTTATTTTTCTGAACCTCCCTTAGTTCACTTGACATGATGAATTCCAGTCTAATCAATTTTTTCTTTAAATGACATAAGTGCATTCTCTATTGCTTATTTAAACCCCACTATACCTACCCACAGTTTTGCTAATCATGTTTCTGTTGATGAATATATCTTGGCTACTGAGAATAGTGCCAGAAAGAGAATAAATGTGTATGTATTGCTGCTATATGTTTAAATTGTTTATATACCTATAGGTAGTATAACAGGACAATATGACAATTATAGTTTTTAAATTTACATTCCTATTAAAAATGGGATAATTTCTTAAACCCTTCAAGTAATCTGGGGGCTTAGACTATTTCTAAACAAATGTAATTGACATGTTGCTTAAATTTACATTTCTTTACTGGTATTTGTTTAAATTAATTGTTAGAGATGGAAAAATTACCATGAACAAGTACTCTTCCACTATGGGAGCAAGAATTAACCAAGTCAGAAAGAGATGGCACAGTGGTATCCTGTAGGTTATGAGCTTGGAGTAACAGGTTCAGACAGAGTAGGGACTGAGAAAAACAAGAAAAAGAATGAGTTCTCTCTGGAACTACAGAGGATAACATAGCAGCTTGAACTTAGTCCAGTGAAAACCATTTGGATATCTCTAAATTATGAGATAACAAATTTGTATTTTCATAAGCACTAGATTAATAATATTCATATGGCACCCACTGTCAATATCTATATACTACCCATCTCATTGTCTTTGATTTGCATTTAAAATTGTCTTTTTTAGTTTTGATAAACAGATATTAACTGTCTTACAAAATTGATAAGGATCAATTCACTACAACAAAATACTCACATGGCATGCACATCCAGTCCTTCCTAATCAGCCTGCACACCTCTATAGCACTTGAAGGCACTCAGAACTTTTTGTTATGTTATTCTTCATTTCTTCATATAAGAAAGAATGTGCAGGTGTTTTGTATCTTATTTAATTCACTTAACAAAATGCCTTTCCTTTTCTTTCAGATTGAAACCTTAGATTATTACACATGTTGCTCTTTATATGGAAGCTAGTGTTTCAAGAGTCCAAGGCATTAGGGTAAAAAGAAACCCTTTTTATTGAAGAGGACAGGTAATGTTTTCATAAGTATTATTACTGTAATCCTTACTTATCCTTTCTGTCAATTTTATTACAGATAAGGCTGAAATAACACATAACATTTTTCTACAAAATGAAGAAGAAAAGCCATTGGTTGGTATGCTTCATGGTTCCCCACATTCTGCTCCTGACAACCCATGGATGTAAAGACATTCAGACACTTTCCCTGGTGTGCTGATCAAGATAAATTAAAGAACCCAGGAGAGCAAGACTTCCTTTGATGGAAATTTATCAGCTTATTCTTAAAGAAAAAAAAATCACTTCCTTCAGTCGCTTTGATGAGTTTTATTTAACAAAGTCAAATCACTGGGAGAAACACCAAAGAATACCAACATTCCATAAAAGCCTCAGTTATACAAACTGTTTTCTAATTTAGTCCTGTCTGATACTCCAAATACAATCACTCACAAGACCAGGGTCTTTGTTCTGGAGTAAAAATTAATTTACCAAAACCACAAAATTCCTTTCTAACAATCATTTATTATTTTTCCAAAAATTATCTGTCCTTCCATCTTCACTTTTCTCTATACTTCCATAATGAAAGAAATTATATCAGAGTCCCCAAACTCCATTCACTGTTTGGTTCTGGGTGTCTGCAACCTTCTGAATCAGCTGCCGGATGAACCCTCTCAGCTTACAGTCATACTAGGCTTCTGTCTACGAGCATAAAGGAGTATCATTAATACTGTCAGGGATGCTTGCCCATGTGGTGGGTCTCAACTCAAGTCAATTATTTGTTGGCCATTCACTCAGTATCTCCTCCATCCCCTGTCCCTACAATTCTTGTAGACATGATAAATTTTGGTTCAAAGGTTTTGTAGATTGGCTTGTGTACCTACTGCACCACTGGTATTCCTGTATGCCTTTTCATGTTCAATATCCACAATGCTATGTTCATAGATAAGGTCACCTCCATTGATTCTTGGATGCCTCCCTTTCCCAGGCATCTGTCACATCCTGGAGACTGCCCCCACTTCCCCACCCCTGTCAGTTGCAAATTTCCATTCATTCTTATGAGCATCTCTTGTGTTCCTCCCCATGATCCTGGACACTCTCCAGTCCCCTCCCCACCACAACTCCCACCCAGTTCCCTCCCTCCATCTGCCTTTTAATGAAAATTTTATTCCATCTTCTAAGTGAGATTCAAGCATCCTCCCTTGTGTCTCCCTTCTTGTTTGGCTTCTTTGGGTCTGCGAAATGCAGCATAGGTATCCTGTATTTTATAGCTAATGTCCACTTATGAGTACATACCAGGCATGTCCTTTTAGAACTGGGTTACCTCACTCAAGATAATATTCTTAAGTTCCCTCCATTTGCTTGCAAAATTCATGATGTTATTATTATTATTATTATTATTATTTATTATTATTATCATTATTATTGTTGTTGTTGGATATTTTATTTACATTTTAGATATTATCCCCTTTCCCCATTTCCCCCTACCCAGAAACCGTTATTCCATCCCCCCTCTTCCTGCTTCTATAAAAATGTGCCCCCACCCACCCAACTACCCACTCCCAGCACCTCAACCTAAAAGTCCCCCACACTGGAACATCCAGCCTTCATAGGACCAAGGATCTTCTTTTCCACCTATTCCTGACAAGGCGATCCTCCCCTACATATACAGCTGGAGCCATGGGTCCCTCCCTATGTGCTCCCGGGCTGGTGGTTTAGACCCTGGGGAGCTCTGGTTGGTTGGTATTGTTGCTTTCCTCATTGAGCCACAAACCCTTTCATCTTTTTCAGTCTTCTCTCTAGCTCCTCTATTGGGAACTCCATGATTAGTTCAACGGTTAGCTGTGAGCATTCACCTCTGTATATGTGAGGCTCTGGCAGATCTCTAAGGAGACTGCTATATAAGGCTCCTGTCAGCATGCACTTCCTGGTATCCGCATCAGCATCTGCCTTTGGTGACTACACATGGGATGAATACCCAGGTGGAACAGTCTCCAGTCAGCCCCTCCTTCAGTTTCTATGCCACACTTTGTCTCCATATTTGCTGTGATGAGTATTTTGTTACTCCTTCTAAAAAGGACTTAAACACCCACACTTTGGTCTTACTTCTTCATGAGCTTCATGTGGTCTGTAAGTTGTATGTTGGGTATTGTAAGCTTTTGGGCTAATATTTAATTATCAGTGAGTACATAACATGTGTTTTCTTTTGTGATTGGGTTACCTCACTCTGGATGATATTTTCTAGTTCCATGCACACTAGCAACTTACCAGCACACCTGAAAGCTCTAGAACAAAAGGAAGCAGATACACACAAGTCACATGGACAGCAGGAAATCATCAAACTCAGGGCTGAAATCAACCAAGTAGGAAAAGAAAAAAAAAAAGAACTGTACAAAATATCAAGAAATCCAGGAGCTGGTTCTTTGAGAAAATCAACAAGATAGATAAATCCTTAGGCAGACTAATGAGAGGGCACAGAGACAGTATCCAAATTAATAAAATCAGAACTGAAAAAAAAAAGACATAACAACAGAAACTGAGGAAATTCAAAAAATCATCAGATCCTACTACAAAAGCCTATACTCAAAAAAACTAGAAAATTTGGATGAAATGGACAATTTTCTAGACAGATACCAGGTACCAAAGTTAAATCAGGAGTAGATAAACCATCTAAACAGTCCCTAACCCCTAAAGAAATAGCAGCAGTCATTAAAATACTCCCCAACAAAAAAAGCTCAGGAAGAGATGATTTGAGTGCAGAATTCTATCAGTCCTTCAAGGAAAACCAAATAACAATTCTCCTCAAAATATTCCACAAAAGAGAAACAGAAGAAACACTACCCAATTTGTTCAATGAAAACACAATTACACTCATACCTAAACCACTCAAAGATCCAACTAAGAAAGAAAATTTCAGACCAATCTCCCTTATGAATAGTGAGGCAAAAATACTCAATAAAATTCTCACAATTGAATCCAAGAACACATCAAAACAATCATCCATCATGATCAAGTAAGTTTTATTCCAGTAATGCAGAAATGGTTCAATATTCGGAAATATATCAACATAATCCACAATATAAACAAACTCAAAGGAAAAAAAAAACACATGATCCTCTCACTAGTTGCTGAGAAAGCATTTGACAAAATTCAAAATCCCTTCATGGTAAAAGTCTTGCAAAGATCAGGAATTCAAGGCCCATACACAAACATGGTAAAACAATGTACAGCAAGCCAGTAGCCAACACCAAACTGAATGGAGAAAAACTTGAAACAATCCCACTAAAGTCAGAGACTAGACAAGGCTGCCCACTCTCACCCTACCTATTCAATATAGTACTGGAAGTCCTAGCTAGAGTGATTAGACAACAAAAGGAAGTCAAAGGGATACAAATAGGAAAGGAAGAAGTCAAAATTTCACTATTTGCAGATGATATGATAGTATACTTAAGTGACCCTAAAACTTCTACCAGAAAACTCCTAAACCTCATAAACAACTTCAGCAAAGGGACTGGATATAAAATCAACTCAAACAAATCAGTAGCCTTCCTCTACTTGAAGAATAAACAGGCTGAGAAAGAAATTAGAAAAATGACACCCTTCACAATAGTCATTAATAATATATCTTGGTGTAACTCTAACCAAGCGAGTGAAACAGCCTTGTGAAAAGAACTTCAAGTCTCCAAAGAAAGAAATTGAAGGAAGATTGAAATATCTCCCATGCTCATGGATTGGCATGATTAATATAGTAAAAATGGCCATCTTGCCAAAAGTAATATACAGATTCAATGCAATCCCTTTAAAATTCCAAATCACTTCTTTATAGAGAAAGAAAGAGCAATTTGCAAATTCATTTGGAATAACAACAACAACAACAAAAAAAAAACAGGATAGCAAGAACTATTCTGAACAATAAAAGAACTTCTGAGGCAATCACCATCCCTGACCTCAAACTGTACTACAAAGCAATAGTAATAAAAACAAACAACAACAACCCCCCCAAACAAAAAAAAAAAAAAAAAAAAAAAAAAAAAAAACCCTGCATGGTATTGGTACAGAGACAGGCAAGAAGATCAATAGAATAGAATTGAAGATCCAGAAATGAACCCACACACCTATGATCACTTGATCTTTAACAAAGGAGCTAAAACCATCCAGTGGAAAAAGGACAGCATTTTTAACAAATGGTGCTGGTTCAACTGTAGGTCAGCATGTAGAAGAATGCAAATCAATCCATTCTTATATCCTAGTAAAAAGCTCAAGTCCAAGTGGATAAAGGACCTTCACATAAAACCAGATACACTGAAACTAATAGAAAAGTAAGTGGGGAAGAACCTTGAATACTTGGGCACAGGGAAAAAGTTCCTGAAAAGAGCACCAATGGCTTATGCTCTAAGATCAAGAATTGACAAATGGGACCTCATAAAATTGCAAAGCTTCTTTCTATAAGGCAAAGGACAGTGTCAATAGGACAAAACAGCAACCACCAGACTGGGAAAAGATCTTTACCAATCTTACATCCAATAGAGGGCTAATATCCAAGATATACAAAGAACTCAAGAAATTAGACTCCAGACAACCAAATAACCCTATTAAAAATGTTTTTTAATAAGAGCTAAACAAAGAATTCTCAACTGAGGAAACTCGAATGGCCGAGAAGCACCTAAAGAAATGTTCAACATTCTTAGTCATCAGGGAAATGCAAATCAAAACAACCCTGAAATTCCACCTCACACCACTCAGAATGGCTAAGATCAAAAACTCAGGTGACAGCAGATGCTGGAGAGGATGTGGAGAAAAAGAAACACTCCTCCATTGTTGGTGGGATTGCAAGCTGGTACAACCACTCTGGAAATCAGTCTGGTGGTTTCTCAGAAAATTGGACATAGCATTACCTGAGGACCCAGCTATACTACTCCTGGGCATATATCCAGAAGATGCTCCAACATATAACAAGGACATCCACTCTACTATGTTCATACCTTCTTTATTTATAATAGTCAGAAGCTGGAAAGATCCCAAGATGTCCTTCATAAGAGGAATGGATACAGAAAAATGTGGTGCATTTACACAATGGTGTATTACTCAGCTATTAAAAACAATGAATTCATGAAATTCTTGGGCAAATGGATGGAACTAGATGTTCCTGTTTTTAACAGCTAAATAATATTCCATTGTGTAGAAGTATCACCATTTCTTTATTCATTCTCCAGTTAAGGAACATCTTGGTAGTTTAGTTTCTGGCTATTATGAATAAAGCTGCTATGAACATAGTTGAGCAAGTAACTGTCTTTGTGGGATTGTGGAACATCTTTTATGAATTCTTGGGGACCCTTATGGGTGAGGAGGGAGAAGGTTTATGGGCCCCACAGAGGATAGGAACTTCACAGAAAGACCAACAGAAACAACTAATCAGGTCTCTTGGTGGGACTGTCTTCCTGTTCATGATAAATGTGTATGTCTTTAATCTACCTTTTTCATTTTATCCTCATAGATCTTTAGAAGGCAAAACAAAGCCTTTTTTATTTTCTACAAGCAACTAAACATTGTATTCAAATTAGAAATTTGTATTAATAAAAACTTTTGATAAAGTCCATTTTAATGAATTTGAGTCTGTTTGATTTACAGTTCACTTATTATCAGAGGGTAATTTTTTTTTTGTGCTCATACAATTTCTTTCAATATGTGATGAAACAGAGAACCCAGGCACTGTTAATACAAAAAAAAAAAAAAAAAAAAAACAGAAAAAAAAGAAAAAACAAAACAAAAAAAACAAACAAACAAAACCAGAACATCTGAGTTCCCTCAAGAGCACATGATACTCTCCACTTCTTAATGCCACTGGCACTGCAGACTAAAAAGCCTGCCATTCAGTTCACACTGTTCACTTAGTGTAAAAAGGTGATGCATTTGAAAGAACCTTTGATTTATGGTGGCACAGCCAGAGACCATCAAAGCTTGGTGTGAGTTCAGAAATAGATGGCTTTTCCTTAGAAATCAATGGCTCCCTGTCCACATACAGGAGGAATTGATTAGACTTCACTGGCGTCACACCTCTTGCTCTAATTAGATCATTATCTTACCTAATATAGGAATCTGGCATTTAAGTCTTCTAGAATGCATCGTTCAAGCCTAGCCATTCATGGTCATATTTCTATCTCCATGCATACTGTTCCTACTCAAAACTGCAAAACTCTTTTTATGCTAATGATTCCAAACTCTGAAGTCTTCCCAGGGTCTTTTTTGAATAAAAGTATAGACTCAGTGCTGAATTAGTAAATAATGCTCTCTACCTCATATCCCTGGTCTCTGCTTCTTGAGTCTGTGATAAGATTACTTCTTTAAGCTTCTGGAAGACATATGAAAAATTCTAGCCAAGAAGTTATGATTGATTATCAGAAGGGAAGAACCCTTGCCTCTAGTATAATGTCAATATGTTCAAGATGTCTGAGTGACCTCATAAGTATAATCCTTCTGATTGACGTGGCAAAAATATATATTACAAATATGAAAAAAATCTCCATTTTTGTGCCACCAAAATATGGAATTGACTACTATATAATGATATACATACAAACGTGAGAATAAAAGCAAAACATGAGCCTATTCAGTGCAAGTAACAGAACAACACTAGCAGATAATCAAGTAAAAAGCAGAGGTACGAAGCCTGTGACACTCTGACCATTCTCTCTGCATTCTTTAAAATTATGTGGATGGTGATCCATTTCTACATCTAAACCAATGGCAGCTACTGATGTGGCAGGGGATGCTGTTTATAAATTCACCAACTGAAAACCAGGGGGATAAAAATATACCTGCTATGGACTTTCAAATAACTCTTATGTTTCTACTTCAAAAACCTTTGATAAGAATTTTCTATGTATAGAAAAATGAACTTAGATAAAATAGAAGTGTCTAGGTATGGAATGTATTATTCAGTTTTGCAGACAATGTATTAAATATGTTCAGAGAATAACCATCTTGTTGACATTCTATTCTCCAATAGAAATATCTAATCCCCTCTTTTCCAAAAAGGAGGGGCGACCATCTGACCAGTAGAATCCTCCACAGAGCATGATGTGATCTCAGCAGACTTCTGCCTGCTTAATAAATATTCAAAGTCTAAGTAATCACCTGATTGATCAGCATTTTTGTTTTTTGTTTTAACTTTAACTACTTATGCTAAGACAGCTTCTCATCAGAATATTTCTAATGTATATGATAGACTTTGTTTTCAAATTCCAAGAGCAGAAATTAAGATTTCCCTGTGAGTTTTCACTTCTTTGCCTATCTCAAGGTTGATTAAGTACAAATAGCTAATTCAGAACACTGATAAGAGCCTACAGCCAGATCCCCTATTTTAACCCATTGAACCAAAATATATCCTTGGAGCTTGCCTGTTGTCATATCAGACGTAATTTTGAGTTAGAAACAGGACCTCTATTTTCCTGTTCCAAGACTTCAGGCTTGCCAGATAAGTCCCAATAGGTATAGCCAATTTCATAAGACACAGGTAACAGAATGAGAGCAGTGTTTAGTACCCTTTCACCAGTAATGGAGCAACCAAGGGTATCAAGATACTCAAGCCCATTAGTTACTGTGAATTTTCCCCGCATGGAAAGCACCATTTCCATGTGGTGGGTTTTTAAGCCAGATATAAATGGGCAGTAATAAGTTATGTAAGATGCACAATGATAAAGCATAATTTAACTACCATCTCCATTAGCTGAACTGGGCAATCATACTGAGCTACACAGTTACACAAATAGGAGAAGCCATTCACTACTCCCAATGTCAGAATATCTCTGGCCAAGGTTGTTCTCTTAACACTTTTCTCTTTCAGGCAGCCCACACAGCTCTTTGTCTGGTGAGCAGATCTGCCTTCGCATATAGTCCTATGATGTGAAGGATTAACCTACCTCCAAGTCATATCTTGACTTTGCCTGTTTGCACACAGGCAAGAAATGCTCTGCTTTTGTGTAAACATAATAAAAATGGCAACTGCAAAGTCTTGATAGCACGTGTGGCAGTCTGGGAATTCTTGAAAATTTTTCTATTTATATCTTTTCTAGCATATTTTACTATACCTCCTCTCTGTATAGAACACAGATGAGCCTCTAAATGAGTACTAGCTGAACAACTTTGACTTAGAGTTCAGATTTCGCAACATGAAAACAAATTGCACATTGCAATTAAATGTAATAGTAAACAGTTTATTATTTTACACTAAGTTAAATGATCCTAAAAATCTAAAGCTATTGAAACTTGCTTAGTCATAAGTTAAATAGTCAATGAACAGAAGTATCATGTGGAAACCATCAAGACTACAAGGGCAGATGTCATTGTTCATTTCTGGCTGTCAGTAATAAAACAAATATGTCGTTTAAAGTACTTTCCTGGGAAACAAGCAAAATTAAATGTCACAAAGTTTTTTCCAAATATTTAAAGATGAGAAACTCAGTTTTTACTATAAATTATTTTATTTATTGCATACCAAATGTTGTGCCCACTCCCAGTCCACCTTCACAGAGTTTTTTTCCCCCATCTCCTATCTCCCCTTCCCTTCACCTCTGAGATAGTACCCCTGCCCAGCATCCTCCTTCCCTGTGACATCAAGTCTGTACAGAATTAAGTATATCCTCTCCCACTGAACCCAGACAATGCAGTCTTCTGCTTCATATGCTCTAGGTCCTATGCACCAGCACCTGTATGCTCTTTGGTTTGTAGCTTAGTCTCTGGGAGCTTCCAGGGGTCCAGATTAGTTGACACTGTTGGTCTTTTTATAGGGTTGCCATACCCATCAGTTCCTTCAATCCTCTCCCCTAACTTTTCTATAGGGGTTTTCTACCTCAGTCTAACAATTGGCTGTGAGTATCTATGTCTGTCTCAGTCAGGTGCTGGTAGAGCCCCTCAGCAGACAGCCATGCTAGGCTCTTGCTTGCAAGTGCAACAGAACAACAGTAATAGTGTCAGACTTTGGTGTCTGCCCAAGGAAAAGATCCTAAGTTAAGCCTGAATGAACAGTCATTTGTTCAATCTCTGCTCCATTTTTATCCCTGTATTTATTAAAACAGGAACAATTTTGGGTCAAAAATTTTGAAGATGAGTTGGTGTCCCCATTCCTCCACTGGGGACCCTGTGTCACTACTTGAGCTGGTCTCTTCAGTTTCCATCTTCCCACTGTTGGAAATCTCAGCTAAGGTCACCCATATTGATTCCTGAGAACTTCCTCCATCCCAGGTATATGGGATTTCCTACAGTTTCCCCCCACCAACCTCAGGAAGCTGCATAATTTCATTCACTCCTTAGAGCTCTGGTGTCTCTTCTGTCTTCCCCAATATCTGATCCTACCTAACTTTTCACTTCCTCCTCCCTTCTACCACCCAGTTCCCTCTTCTTCTCTGCCTCCCATGATTGTCTTGATCCCCCTTCTAAGTGGGATTGAAGCATCCTAACTTGGTCCTTTCTTATTATTCAACTTCTTAGGGCCTGTGGATTATATCATGTGTACTCTGTCCTTTACTGCTAGTATCCACTCATCAGTGAGTACAGGCCATACATGCCATAGGTTAACTCACTATGGATGATTTTTTCCAGTTCTATCCATTTGCCTGCAAAATTCATGATGCTCTTGTTTTTAATAGTTGAATAGTATCCCATAGTGTAAAGAGAACACATTCTTTGAATCAATTCTTCAGATGAGGGTCATCTTGGTTGCTTCCAGTTTCTGGCTACTACAAATAAGGCTGCTATAAACATAGTGGAGCACATGTCCTTGTGATATTGTGGAGCAACTTTTGGGTATATACCCAAGAGTGGTCTAGCTAGGTCTTCAGGTAGAGCTATTTCCAGTTTTCTGAGGGACAGCCAGATTGATTTCCAGAATGGTTGGTCCAGCTTGCAATCCCACCAGCAATAAAGAGGTATTCCTCTTTCTCCACATTCTCACCAGCATCTATCATCTCTTGAATTTTTGAATGTAGCCATTCTGATTGGTGTAAGGTGAAATCTCTGGATTGTTTTGATTTGTGTTTCCCTGGTGACTAAGGATGCTGAATATTTCTTTAAATGTTTCTCGGTCATTTGAGATTTCTTTGTGAGAATTGTATGATTAGTTCTGTACTCCATTTTTAATTGGGTTATTGGGTATTTTGGAGGTTAACTTCTTGAGTTCTTTAAACATTTTAAACATTAGCCTGATATTTAATGTAGGGTTAGTGAAGATCTTTATTCAATCTAGTTGCCATTTTTTTTTTCCTATTGACAATGTCCTTTGCCTCACAGAAGCTTCTCAGTGTCAAGATTTTACCAATTGTTGATCTTAAAGTTGACCCATTGGTTTTCTGTTCAGGAAATTTTCCCCTGTGTCAATGTGTTTGATGTTATTTCCCACTTATTCTTCTATTAGATTCAGTGTATATGGTATTATGTTGAGGTCCATTATCCACTTGAACTTGAGCTTTGTACAAGGAGATAAACATGGATCAATTTTGGTCCCATGAAAGCTGAATGCCCAAGTGTGTGGGAATTAGAGGGCAAGGAAGTGGGAGTGGGTAGGTGGGTAGGTGGGGGCACACCCTCATAGAAGCAGAAGGAGGGGAAATGGGATAGGGAGTTCCTGGGTAGGGGTGGGAAAGGGGATAACATCTGAAATATAAATAAAATATCATATATATATATATATATATATATATATATATATATATATATATATATATCAATTTGCATTCTTCTACAATGCCGGCCACCAGTTATAACAGTACCATTTGTTAAATATGCTTTCTTTCTCTCAATGTGTGATTTTAGCTTCTTTGTCAAAGATCCAGTGTACACACAGGTGTGAGGGTTTATTTCTGGGTCTTTAGTTCTATTCCATTGATCTTCCTGTCTGTCTCTTTACCAATATCATGCAGCTTTTATCACTATTGCTCTGTAATACAGCTTGAAGACAGTGATGGAGATTCCTCCAGAATTTATTCTATTGTTCAGTATTTTTGGCTATCCTGGGTATTTTGCTTTTCCTTATAAAGTTGAGAATTGTTTTTTCTTTGTATGTGAAGAATTGTGTTGAAATTTTGATAGGAATTTCATTGCCATTGACTTTGTAGATTGTTTTTGGTAAGACGGCTATTTTTACTATGTCAAGCCTACCAATCCATGAGTATTGGAGGTCTTTCCATCTTCTGAGGTCTTAGAATTCTTTCTCCACAGACTTGACATTCTTGTCATACATATCTTTCACTTGCTAGGATAGAGTTACACCAAGATACTTTATATTATTTGTCGTTATTGCAAAGGGTGTTGTTTCCATAATTTTATTCTTAGCTCATTTATCATCTGTAAAAGAAGGCTTTTGATTCATTAGAGGTAATTTTATTCAAGCCATTTTGCTGAAGTTGTTTCTCAATTATAGGAGTTCTCTGGTAGAATTTTTGGGGTCATTTTTATATATTATTATATTATCTGCAAATAGTGATACCTGGATTTTTTCCTTTTCAGTTTGTATCCCTGTGATCATTTTTGCTGCCTTATTGCTTTAGCTAGAAATTCAAATACTATGTTGAATAGACAGTGAGAAAATGGCAAGCCTTTCCTTGTCCAATTTTAGTGGTATTACTTCAAGTTTCTCTACATTTAATTTGATGTCGGTCAGTGGTTTGCTGGATTTTGCTTTTATTATATTTAGGCATGTGCCTTGAATTCCTAATCTTTCTGTGACTTTTGACATGCCTGAAGGGATGTTAGATTTTCTTTAAGGCTTTTTTAGTCTAAAGAGATGATCATGTGATTTTTTTTCTTTGAACTTGCTTATTTAGTAGATTATGTTGAAAAATTTCCATATGCTAAACTACCCCCTGAATTCCTTGGATAAAACCTTCTTGATTGCAGTGAATGGTGTTTTTGATATGTTTTCAAATTTAGTTTGTGGGAATTTTATTGAGTATTTTATGATAATGCTCTTAAGCAAAATTGGTCTAAAGTTCTCCTTTTTGTTGGTTTATGTATCAGAGTAACTTTGGCCTCATGGGATGAATTAGTGTTCCTTCTGTTTCTACTTTGTGAAATAGTTTGAGGAATATTGGTAACATCTCTTCATTGAAGGTCTCTCTCATGTCTCTTGTATTCTGTTAGTGATGCTTGTGTCTGTAGTTCCTTTTCTCTTTCCAAGATTTTCCACCTCCAGAGTTGACTCCATTTGTGAATACTTTATTGTTTCTATTTCCATTTTTAAGTCTTGGATCATTTTGTTCAATTCTTTAATTTGTTTGATTGCATTTTCCTGTGTTTCTATAAGGGATTTCTTTGTTTCCTTTTTAAGGTTTTCTACCTGTTTTTCTCTACTTATTTAAGGGAGTTATTTATATTCTCCTTAAAAGCTTCTCTTATCTTCATGAGATAGAATTTAAGGTCAGAATCTTGCTCTTCAGGTGTGTTAGGATATCCAAGGCTTGCTATGATAGAACAGGCCTCTGATAGAAACAAAATGAATGGGCTTCTGTTGATTATGTTCTTGAGATTGCATTTTGCCATCTGATTATCTTTGGTATCAACTGGCTTAAGTGTCTATGATTAGAGTAGCCCTCTTTAAAATCAGGTGGAGCTGTATGTCCCATATTAGAGCAGACCTCCTGGGAGGCAGGCAGTGCTGTCTCTGGTTAGAGCCATCTTCCAGTGTCCCTGCTTACAGCAGTCCTCCTGGGAGAGTGACAAGGCTATGTATGGGGTAAAGAAGTAAGCATGCAGAACTGCCCGAAAAAGTAATTTTTTATATAAATCATCCTGAAACAAAAAACTTTCTGTATATGGTATTTTAAGGAAACAGCCACTAGGCAATTCCCAATGCATCAAAGTCAACATATGAGTTTCAACTTTAGGACATTATAGAAAGCACTGCCCTCTTAGCAGAAGCAGATGGCTATAGATACACATAATTAGGCAGGTTTTCTGAGTACTTTGTTTAGAGGCTGGGCCATTGGGTTGAAGAAACGAAGCATAGGAAAATTTTCAACGTATGATTGAGTCATCGGTACATAACTGCAAGTTAAGCAGTATTTGTATTCTAGTACCAGAACTGGTGTAATTTTCTTTTGACTTACAACTTTATTGAGCAATTAAAGGTTTATTATAACAATAACGAAAGGAAGAACATGAAAGAAAACAGCTATGACAAATACCGGTTTTGTGCTTTTCATTGTCTAGCTGTGACTTTGAGCAGAATTAAGTTATGACTTTAAATATATGTTTGTTATCTAAAATCATATCACAAACTTGTTCATGCTATTGTTTAAGCATTGTGCTACCTCATCATTACATAACATCTTTTAAATTATATTTATTTACTTACTTACTTACTTACTTACTTACTTACTTACTTTACATCCCAATAGCAGCTCATCTCCCCCTAGCCTCCTCACTATTCCTCCCTTTCCCAGTTTCTCCCCTCATAAGCCCCTCTCTTTCTCCTAAAAGCAGGGGAGGATTCTTATGGATATCAGCCCCCTTGAACTATTCAGTTACAGTAGAACTAGTAAGATCTTCTCCTATTGAGGCAGGCCAGTTAGTAGTAAAAGAGCCAAAGTCTGACAACAGAGTCACAGAGAGCTATGCTCCTGCTTTTAAGGTTCCCACAAGAAAACCAAACTGGAACTCTGTTATATATGTATAGAGGGTTTACTTCCATACCATGTATGTTTTCTGGTGGGTGGTTTTCATCCCTTTGAGCCCATATTGGCCCAGGTTAATTGACTTTGTGGTTTCCTTGACGTATCTGTTCCTTCGATCTTTCCTCCCCCACCTCCTCTTCCAAAATATTTCTCAAGCTCTGCCTAATATTTGGTTGAGGGTCTCTGCATTAGTTTCCATATGAGTCAAATCTCTCCCGCAAAAAGCTAGGCTTCTGTCTTCTTTCTGTAAATATATCAGAATATCATTAACAGTGCCAGGGATGTTCTCTCTCTCTCTCTCTCTCTCTCTCTCTCTCTCTCTCTCTCGCTCTCGCTCTCGCTCTCGCTCTCTCTTTCTCAGCATGGAATTCAAGTTGGTCCAGTCATTTGTTGACCATTCCTTCTGTTTCTTCTGTTATGCTGCAACTTTATTCCTAGATATCTTATAGGCAGAACAAATTATAGGTATAAGGTTTGGTGGCTGAGTTGGTGTTCTCATCTCTCTACTGGAAGTCTTTCCTAGTTATATGAGGTGACCATTTCAAGTTCCATATGCCCAAATGCTTGGAGTCTTAGCTAGGGTCAACCTCATAGATTCATAGTAATTCCCATTGGCCTAAGATCATCGCAAAGATGCCCCCCCACCCACCAATTCCAGTTTTGGCTCACAGTTTTCTCTTCTTTCCTTAGTCCTCCCTACACTTAATCATTCCAGTTCTCCTCCTGACAGCCTCTCCCACATAGTTCCTTCCCTCCCTCCACCCTATCTCTATTTGATTTCCCCTTCTCACTGAGAATCAAATATCCTCCTTTCTTTAGGTCCACATTGTAGCATGGTTACTCTGTACTTTATTACATACATATATATATATATATATATATATATATATATATATATATATATACACATACACATACACATATACATATATAATGTCTTTCTTAGCCTGGGTTATCTCACTCTGGATAATCTTTTCTAGTTCCATCCATTTGCCTCTAAATTTCATGATGTCTTCGTTGTTAATAGATGACTAGTATTTCATTTTGTAAATGTACCATTTTTTCATTCACTTTTCAGTTGAGGTACATCTAGATTGTTTCTACATCTTATTAATGATAAATCTGCTACACACATAGTTAAACAAATGTCATTGTGGACTGCTAGATCATCTTTTGGATATATGCCCAGGAGTGGTATAGCTGGGCCATGAGGTAGAACAATTCCCTATTTTCTGAGATCACCAAATTGATTTCCAAAGTGGTTATACAAGTTTGCACTCCCACCAGCAACGGATTGTCCCCCTTATTTTACATTTTTTAAATTGGGTTATTTGGTTTGTGGTGTCTAATTTTTTTGAGTTTTTTTTTATGTAATTTTGATATTAGTTCTCTGCATGATGTAGAGTTGGTAAAGATCTTTTCCCATTCTGGTGGCTAATGTTTGTCTTTTTGATGGTGTTCTTTGACCTAGAGAGTAATTTTCTGTTTCACAAGGTCCCGTTTAGTAATTGTTGATCTTAGTAACTGAGCTGTTAGTGTCCTGTTTAGGAAGTTTTTTCATATACATAAACATTCAAAACTACTCCCCCATTTTTTCTTTTATTAGATGCGGTGTTTCTGCTTTCATGGTGAGGTCTTTGATCCATTTGGACCTGAGTTTTGGGCAGGGTGAAAATCTGGATTTATTTGCATTCTTCTACATGTAGACGTCTAGTTAGAGCAGCACTATTTGTTGAAGATGCTTTCTTTCTTCTACTTTATGTTTTTGGCTCCTTTGTTGAAGATCAAGTGTCTTTAGGTATGTGGGTTTGTATCTGGGTCTTCAGTTTGATTTCATTGATCAGCCGGTATATTTTCAATGCCAATATCTTGTGATTTTTATTACTATTGCTCTGTAGTACAGCTTGAGATAAGGGATGGTAATACCTTCAGAAATTTTCTTATTGTACAGGATTGTTTTAGTTATTCTGGCTTTTTGTTTTTCCACATAAAAAAGTAGTGCTCTTTTAAATTCTGTAAAGAATTGTGTTGTAATTTTGATGAAAACTACATTGAATCTATAGATTGCTTTTGGTAAAATGGCCATTTTCAGTATTTTAATCCTACTGATCTATGAGCATGTTAGATCATTTTATCTTCTGATGTTTTCTTCCATTTCTTTCTTTAAAGACTTAAAGTTCTTGCTGTACATGTCTATCAATTAATTGGTTGAAGTTTCACCAATAGATTTTATATTGTTTGTGGCTATTATGAAAGATGCTGTTTATATAATTTCTTTCTCAGCCTATTTATCATTTTGTAAAGGAGGGCTACTGATTTTTGGAGGTTAATTTATACCCAGCCACTTTGCTAAAGGTATTTTTCAACTGTAGAAATTCCCTGGTAGAATTTTGGGGGTCAGCTTTGTATACTATCATATCTATGAATAGCAATACTTTTACTTCTTCCTTTCCAATTTATATCCTCTTGATCACCTTTATTTGTCTTATTGTTCCACCTAAAACTTCAAATACTTTTTTGAATAGCTCATATTAGTATTCTATAATACTATATGTGTGTATTACTCAGTATTCATCTCATTCCTCTTCTCCTAAGACAATTCATTTTCTTATTTCAGCCATACAGTGTTATAAATAATGCCTGCTGTTGACATTTATTTTCAATATTGAATAATAACCTTTGAGTAGGTTTTCTAAGGAAAAATTATTAGATAAATTTTACATATTATATAAATTATATTATGTTAAAAATATATACAAATATAATTTACAAAGCAGGAATGCATCTTTCCTTGTAGCATATCAGATCTGAGTAGCAGTAACTAGACTTCTATTCATACAAATCTTCCACCTAAGCTTATGTAGCCCACAGGCTCCACAGACAGTGCTTTTATAGCCTCCACTGGGAAAAATCATCAAACAAGAAAGATGAAATATGGTGGAGTGTTTGGCCATTCTTGTTTGAAACTTAATTTGAGACTCTCAATTTCAAAGGTTATGATATATAAAGGTTTCTACAAATTTCTACAAATGTTGTTCCCAACAAGAGGGGCATTCTGCTTACTTGGTGATAAATACAAATAAAAGATACAGGTAACATTTTAATTCTTACATTTTCTGGCTTTTTTTTTTTTTTTTTTTTTTTTGTGTGTGTGTGTGTGTGTGTGTTTTTCGAGACAGGGTTTCTCTGTATAGCCTTGGCTGTCCTGGAACTCACTCTGTAGACCAGGCTGGCCTCAAACTCAGAAATCCACCTGCCTCTGCCTCCCAAGTGCTGGGATTAAAGGCATGTGCCACCACTGCCTGGCCATTTTCTGGCTTTTAATTTTGAGATCATAACATAATTAAAGTTAAATCTGAGATTCACAAGTAGAAAAAAAGCAAATACACAATTGTCCAAATAAAGCAAGCTGTATTTTGAAGTTCACCTGTGACTGACCAGCTGGCTGTCTCCCACTAAGAATTTGAGAGCACAACCTCTGCCAGTCATTTGAAGTCCATTCTATAAGAGAGATAAACTGTTTACAGGAACAGAGAGTTGGCAGTTCTGCATTGTTAGAAAAATACAATGAAAGGGAAGAAACAAGTATAAAAATATATGTCATGTGAATAGTCTCCATTTTTGTGTAGGTTGAACAACATATTTCACAGTTTACATCAGATCTAGGAAACAAGGACTTATTCTTAATTACAAACAGAAATATTAACTTGTAAGGACTTTTAAACAAGAACTTATATTTTAACAGTCTCAGGTACATACAGAAACCTTAAATTAAAAGATCATTCTATATCATTTCTCCCTTCCATTTTCTCTATCCAAACCCTTCCAGATATCTCTCCTTGCTGTCTCTCAGTCATATGCATATATATATATATATATATATATATATATATATATATATATACTATTTCTATAACATAACTTGTATGTATGTTTTCAGTAACTGGTATTGAATAACCAGTTAGTGTTATTTTCCTGCTTTAGCCTTCCTCAGTTTTCTTAAGTTCTTTCTGTAGGTTTGAGATCTTGTGGTTTTTCCTCTGTCTGCTTTGTCATATGTATTGGTGTCATCTGTTGTGGACTTTGTTATTGCTTATATTCTGTTAATTGTGTTCTCATATTACACGGGAATTCACATGTCTGCATGTAAGATGTCACAAATTCCTACCCCCAGTTGGCTGTAACTGGTTAATAAAGTTACTAGTGGCCAATGACTGGGCAGACAGAGAGAGAGAGAGAGAGAGAGAGAGAGAGAGAGAGAGAGAGAGATGGTGGACTTTAGATTTCCTGGACAAGGGTACCCAGGAGGAAGAAGGATTTAGAACCCTCATGCTGGGGAAGCAGAGAACTGGAGAAGGGAGAGTGTATAGCAGTATAAGATCTGGAGAAGAGAAGCCCCAAGCCGTGCCCCTTGTTTGGATCTAGCATAGCAAAGATGGAACTTAGATTTTAGTAATCAATAATTCAGGAGTATCGGAGTGGAGGTGTTAACAATGTGGAAGTTTGAGAGTGCCTCCACTATTGAGCTGCTGAGGGAATATTAAAAATAAGGTTGCATGTGTATGTGTGTGTTTCATTCAAAAATCCAGAGCATTTGGGTGGGTGGCAAGGAATGCATGCAGTCACCTGAATGGGGTGATTTGAGTAGAGTTAGGTAAGTAATTCAACAGCCACCCTTATTCAGTTCATGCATAGGCAATAATAATAATTTTTAATTTTATCTTACATTATTTTACAACAGAAATGAGTCAAGCTTAGCTCTCTCATATACATACATACATGAAGAACTTGGGTTTTGAGCCTAAATTCTTGCTATTTTCTCAATATGTGACTTTGTTTCTCCAAAATAAGGAAAATAATGCATTTCTCATTTAATCATTGTGAGGATTGAAAGTCAGGATAATGATAATGTTGGCACTAATACTAGCTCACATGTGTTTGCTGGTAGACAGTGCACTCAGATCATTCTGTAATTTCCATTTCACCATACAATGCTGTCACTATGAGCTATTATTAGCCCTACTTTGCAAATAAGAAAGCAGCGGTTTAGTAAGATGAGGCTTCCTTTTCTAGGACACCTTTCAGTGGAGGAAACCAAGAACCAAAGGCTCAAATGCTTTGTACTCTTCCAAGAGGCTGGTTGCTCTCATTCTTTTGCCATTCATATTGTATTTTGAACAAAACATTTTAAGGATTATAATTCATTACAACTGAAGAATTAAATCACTCCAGTATTAAATACGAATGCTTTTAAATTGAATCGTTTTGTCTTTTGCTTTAGAACTTCAATTTTCCAAATGTACAAAAATCAATTTGCATTTTATGATACATTATTATGTTTATTTGTAATTTATCTTTTTATTAAAGACTAGTTTTGCATTCTCTCAAATAAAATACAGTGGCCATTAGACTAAGTGAAACAAACCAGATTCAGAAAAAAAAATCATACATGCTTTCTCTCCTAAAAGTAATCTGAAGTTAAATGTGAGGATGGCAGGAGAGGAGCATGAGAGGTAAGGAAGATTTATAAAAGGAGAGGCGTTGAGTGGATGATAGAGGAAGGGAGGACCACTTAGAGGTAGGAGAAGGACCAGAAAGAAGAAGGCACAGAGCATGGAATATTTAGACAAAATAAAGCACAAGAAGATAATGAATACAAATGCCTTATGAAACTCATCATTATTAATGTTAGCTTAAGATAATCAACTATGTAAAAATACTGAACAAACCCATTACTTTTTATAATAATATTTATTTCATTAAATATAAACATAGATACATAACCATGTACAAGCATGCACACATGCACACATGCACACATGTATAAATGCACACCCACACCCATACACAGAGGTGTCTCCTATTTAACTTTTGTCCAATTAATCTATATATCCCAGCCTTAATGTTCAATGATGTCATAACAATTATAATTTTTAAAGTATTTTAAAATCTGCTTAGATTTATAATATTTAACAATCCATGAAATCTAAATTAATCAATACTTAAACAAGTATATATTACTATATCCACATAGACATATATTAAACTTGTTCTTTCATTTTCTCCTGATGGATTCAATCATTCAGCTGATTTTCGAAATAAAACTTTCTAGAACTTTAGCACATATATATATGAATTATATATTATAATATATTATAATATTATATATTATATATATGCTGAGATATATACATCTGTTTGAGTACACTGAGAATATCTAATACTGAACATTGTAATTTAATATTGATATTAAGTCTGTATGGGTTTTTACCACTAAAATTCTAAGGCAGATAGCCAAATGCTTTAATTTTCCTATAAGTAATGTTAATCCATCATGAATGTATACATGACATTTTTTTATATTTTTATTTGCATTCTCTCTGTTATATCTTCTAATTAACTATGACCAATAACAAACAGGCATTTGTATTTCAACCATCATATTTTTAATGTTCATGAGTTCTTTTCCTATTTCAAGCTTCATTTGTTTCACTTAATGCGCAGTTATGTCTTATGGGAGAAATAAAGCAGAACCAGAGTATATCTTGTTGTCACCTGAGTTCTAAAACCAAGAGGAACTGCAAAAATATCAGAGTTACAGTAGTCTTAAATATCATTTAAAATGATGAATACTGTCTGGAGTCTTCATACCTTGACCTCTTTCTCAAATCATCAAAGAACAGCAAGGTGACAATAACTAAGCCGAGTTCCCAGGGCCACTCAAGAATAGTGTTTAATTGGATTTGCCAAGGACACAGTTTCCCAGAGAGTGTACTCAGTAACTTTGGAAATGATCTCTTCCTGTTTTGATTTTTTAGTTTACATTGTTATCTCCTGCCCTCTTAGGTAGATGATTAACTATTGTTGATTGATTGGGAAGTTAATAGAATAGGATGATCATGAAGGACATTCATGCCACCTCCCTTTGTTGTCAGCCCTGCCACAGGCTAAGCACCAGCAATAGCTTACTCTACTTCGCATGCTATAGAAATAGAAAATTCACTCACAGAAGGTAATCATTTGTTCTGTTTGCAATGATGTGCATTAACCATGTACTACTCTTGGTGATTCTGCAGGGAAGACAGATAGAAACAAATGCCCTATGTCAGGTTGAGCAAAGCCTCTGCATCTGTTGTGTCATTCTTGTATGTTCTTTTCTTCATTCTCCAATTTCTCCTCACTTCCTTTTCAGTCTCCCTTTCCCTTTCTCTCATTTACAATTTACTCCGCCTCTTTTCCAAACATAGATTTCCTTATAATTTTATGACATAGCTATCAAGACATTGTTTCCAGGTTTGCAATGAAATGCATATTTATATAAGATAGTTAATGTATTTGATATATTACCACATTTCAAAACACTTTTTGGATCATTTAAAGACAAGTGAAATGGTAATCAAATTTTTCTGACAAATAATTAGGAGAAGACAATGATCACAGTGAGTTTATATAAGCACACTGTTGTTGCAAGGCTTATGGGCCAAAGACTGCCAGAAACATAATTGCTGTTGAGCAACCTGAGTTTATTAATCTCAATAGTGAGACAGCATACTGAACCTAGTGAACTCTAGAGGATCTGCGGGATAGTGTGAATGAAGCTGTTGAATTTGACTCTGTTGGATGATTTCAAAGTTGTAAGAAAGCAAAGCTGTGCTGTGATTGGATTTGTCTGGAAGCTAGGTATATGCTATGGTAGCAATTATAATAAATCTATCTAAGAGGAATGATGAATACACTTGAAGAAAAAAGAAAATGTGGTCTACCTTTAATATGTTCAATAAGAAATGGTGGGCTGGGTCACTACGTGACCAATGTTTTGTATGTTAGGCATTATTTTGGTCAAATCAAGAAAAGAAATTGAAAGATGCATTTTTGTTTCACTAAAAGTATGCTAGTATGAACAACATCTTGTTTTGTTTGTTTCTTTTTGTTTTTCATTTGTTTGGTTGGTTTGTTGCTTTTGTTTTGCTGTGATAACACATCACCATTATCCACATAATTTAACAATAGCATGCTATTTAATTCAATAGATATGGATACTAGAAAGCCCCAGGGCTTGGGACCAGCACGTGCTAGGTTTCCTGTGAGGTCCTTCTATATTCTGCCTCATAACATTGATGAAAAGTGGAAAAGCGAGTGGGTATATATGAAAGAACTCAAATCTAACAAGCAGGTTTGTGTCATAGTCCCATGCTCATCAGTGGCTATGTGGAGGTTAATACCAATTGTTAACTTGCTTGTCTATGGAATCAACTTGGATTCAAACCTCTGGATAGGTCTGTGAGGCTACTTTCAAGAAGGATTAACTGGGGGAGTAAAAGGCATCTTCCCTCAGAATAAAAACTACCTTCCTGTGACAGCCCAGATATAAAGAAGTCCTGTAAACAACAATCATGCTTGCTTGGTTGTCTGCCTTCATTGTTTGCTGGTCAATGTGCCTATCCTATAGTTGACATTATTGATGCCAACCTTTCTTGACATTATAATATAGGTTTTTTAAGTTCAAATGTGGACTGAAGACCAGAACCACATAAGAACTACCATGGTACCCAACCTCCTACCAACCCATTTCAGGTTTCTCACCTTCTCTAGCATGGGGATGACCATTTTGGGATATTCTAGTCCTTAATATGCAAGCCTAATAAATATGCTTCTATAAACTCATTCTATTGAGTCTACTTCTTTAGGGGACCCTGTGTAATGACACTACTGAGGGATATTGATTGCTCTCAACAACACAATCACATATTAATGGATTCAATACCCCACAGTACTTACATTAAGAACTAAATTTCAACATGAGTTTAGGGTCAGATAATTGCTCCAATTGTAGCAAATGCCCTTCTTTTAGACAAATGCAGGTTATAGGATGGGTGATTTAACTTTGTCACATTTCAAATCCTAAAATGACTCAATTTGAACTAGAGAGGTGGCTTGGTAGAAAAAAGTATCTACCATGCAAGCCAGAAAATTGGAGTTCAATTCCCAGAACCCAGAGTGAAAGGAGAAAACTAACTTACAAAAATTCTCCTCTGAATTCCATAGTTCCCAAGAATACCTAAACATTTACAAATATGTATACAGACACATACATCTTAATAAAATAAATAAGATTAGTCTGTATTTGTATATTAAGTCAAAATAATAAATTATATCAAAATAATGAAGTATGTCAAATATGGGCACAGAATATTAAAAAAACAAATATTGGTGTACCAAAAGCACATGGCATGAAAGTCAAATGAAATGACTAAATTCTAAAAATCCAGGTAATTATTTTCTCTGAAAAGACATCCAAAGGTTCATGTTGAAAACTGACTTGACATCTCCTTCCCATTGTAGCATGCTTCCTGTATGTGAGACATCTGTAGACCTAGTTGTCTACTCTCCATATTTTCACAATTATATTCCTGTTTAAGGTTTTGACAGCTGATGGAATATGTCAAGTCACAAAAAACTGGTATATGGCAAGGACAAAATTCAGATGCATTATTTCTGGCTGCAAAGTTATATCTGCTACTTGCATATATGACTGTTCTGATAATGATACAGAAAGTTAATTAAAATAAATACTGATTTTTAATTTTAATTAAAATAATAGTGAAATCACACAGGAAATGCAGCCATAGTTTATAATTTTACTTTGACAATATCACTAAAACCTACAACATAGCATTGCTTTTGAAGTAATTAATGTACTTGAAACAATGTCAGAAATGTATTAATAGCTTCAAGTCATATGAATAATTTATTAACATATATATGTGTGTATATATACACAATGACTCAGTGACATTGGAACTTTAAAATCAATATTTTAATAGTATAAGGTAATGTCTAAAATATTAGCAAAAATGCACTGGTAGCTCTTTTCTCACAAGCTACTTTTGTTCTCATTGGAAAAGAAATGTTCTTAACATGAAAGTTGCCCAAGATAAAAAATTCTGCAAACTTAACTTGTAATTATGAATGTAAAATATAGACCCCAAATTAAGCAAACTCACCAAGTTTCATATTTGAGAGGACACATAGTGTCAGCATCCTTTATCACTCTGAATAATGACCCACATAAAACAAAGACACTATTCTGTAATTATCTGAAACCATAGACTATCTTTTACTTAATGTGAGATTACAGACATAATGGGAAGAGTTTGGTTTTTGGAGAGGAGTGACCTGGATTTGACTTTACAATGTTTCTGGGATTTGAGTTTGTTTCGTCTATAGCAAATTTTAGACTAATGAGCTTATCCTAATAGGACTGGGTTTCTGGGTTTCTGCATTTGTACATTGAGTTTTATATTCTGCTTTCCATAGACCTGCATAGAAACTTATATGTCATTGAATCCCTAAAACATTCAGCCAAGCAATAATCACGAAGTAGGGCAGGTGATAGATTTTTTTCTTTGTTTCTGTCTTTGTACCTGTCCATCATTAGCTGTAGTGGATTCCTCCTCCTAGATTATCAAGATCTAGGTCTTGATGACAATCAGCATTATAATAAACATTGTTGCCCTCATACTAATTTCTATTCTTGGTATAGTACCAAACACATCATAACTGTAATCATAAATCAGACACTGTGACATACTTATTTAATCCAAGCACTTTGGAAGCTGAGGTGAGAACATTGTGAGTTTAAGGTCAACATGGAATATATAGACTCTGTCAAAAGAAAAAAGAAAAAAAAAAAAACAAGGGATGAAAACTATGTAACCAAGTCAATCAATGTATAGTTAGTTGTAGGCAGGAAACAGGTTAAAATATCACCCAAAGATATTTTCATCTTGTTGACTTCTTGACATTGACATTTCCTGGGGTTTTAGTTTTGAGCCTTTTCTGCAATGTATCTCATCCACTTACCTGCCATTAGTCTCATGGCTTTAAACACCATCTGTCCACCAGAAGTATATGTTTATGTGTATACATATGTGTAACCTAGATCATACAATTGTCTTCAATTACAGATCATGTTAGATTATATATCTTTGAGGTAGCATATATATTAGTATCAACTCTGGGCATTTCCCCTAGATCTCTATCCACTCCCCCTGCTACATTTGCAATAAAGCTCGGTGATTGGGCAGTATGAAAGGTAGGCAAAGTGAGGAACTGGGAGGAGAGAAAAAGAAGAAGGAGAGGAAGGGGAGGAGAAGGAGGTTAGCAGCCATGAAGAATCATGGATGGGTCAAAAGCTGTCATGGGTAGCAACTTCTATCGAAAGGTTAGATATTGGGTAACAATTCTAATCATCTGGACATCCTGGTAATAGAGCATTTCTAAATACATAAATTCTTTGGTTAATCTTTAATCATTAAGTGTCTCATTTCTCCTGGGTACCATGGGCACAGCAGAAATGGTCTGGGCTCAGCCAAGCATTGTGGACAGAGTGGTGAAATGGTAGAGCCAGCCACCATGTTGGTGTCTCTTGGGTGCCAGAGCCTGCACATCTAGCTAGCCTGAGCCCTGCTCAGAGCCGAGGAGTAGCGGGAACATGGCGACTGCCCGGAAATAAGCCGGACTGGCTGCCATATTCTAAATATCACCTGATACAGTACTTAAATGTTTTTGTTATTTGTGTGTGTGTGTGTGTGTGTGTGTGTGTGTGCATGTGCGTGTGTGTGTGTGTTTGTGTGTGTATGTGTGCGCGCTCAGGCAAACATGAGCATCCATGCATGAATACACATGTTATGTGTATCTATGAGTACAGATGCCACATGACTCATGTGAAGAGGCCAAAGAACAACATTGGTGAGTCAATTCTATCATTCTATTTTTTCAATGGACCCTAAGAATCAAACTCAAATAACTGGGCTTATGTGTCAAGTGCTATTATCCCAGAGACATCTTAATGATGCCCAAAGAAAGCTGGCAGTTTTCTTTTAGAATATATATTTTTTTTTCTTTTTTGTGGTACTAAGGATAAAAACCAGCACTTTGTGAGTGCTTTGCCAGCCATCAGGCTACATTATCAGTTTTATATTCCCAGTTTGTTTTGATTAACCAAATATGTGGGCATGTCCTTGACTTTCCTCACATTCTATCCAAGCAAGCAGCGGAGAATCAAAATAGTCAGAGGATGTGCTTCTCCATAGAGAGTGTTCTGGCTCCTTCTCTAAACTGAAGAAGACTCCTGACTGTCATTCTTTTGCCTTCTCCCCTGCTCCTTCTAGGGCAGTAGTGTGTGACATGTTAAATTGTTAAAATGTAGGTTGATTCATGGTACATTCTGATCATAAATGCCTGCCACTGTGAGCACTGTAAGGACCCTTGCCTTTTATCTGATCTCAACATCATCTTCCTTCCTCTAGTCTTTCTGGCTATTGCATGAATCTGCCCTTATGCTCTGCCCTTACTACTAATTCTCTTACTTGCATGTAGCCTGCCACCTGGGGGGCTCTACATACACTCCTTGTTGTCTCTCTTCCTAGGCATCTTCAAGATTTTTTTTCATCTTCTTTTGCACTTTGCACCACACAAGTGCCCTTTTTCCGGGGATTTTCATGGCCATGCCAGCATTTACAACCCTACTTCTCAGCCTTAATTTCTTAAAGATAAAATTACTTTTTAATACTTTTTGTTTTTGTAATTTTAAATATTTTATGCTACCTTTTTATAAATAGATTTATGGAGTCTTTTCATATCTTATTGGACTATAAAGACCCTGGAAGTAGAATTTTCTTTTTCAATTTTGCTCACTGGCATAGCCAAAATATAGCTATCCTTGAAAAATATATTTGAAATAATGGGTGTATTTTGAGCTAGGTGTTAGCTGAGGAGTAAGCTAAAGCAAGTGAAAGAGGCAAACATGAGGGGAAGGCTTAATTTACAAAAACCTGGTCTCAGGATAACTAGCTATGAAAATTAACCCATCCCTGAGAAAGGCACAATTTAATCTAAAGAGCCTCATCTCACCATTGTATTGGGAATTAATTTCCAGCATATGATCTTTAAGGAATGAGCTGAAATACAACAGCCAGTGGTACTTTGTTCAGGCTTTTAGAAGAGGTTTGGCCAGAGGCAGGTGCTGATTTTAGGTCCTCTGTTTATGTCTTGTGTGGCCTCAGCTTCTACTACCTACTCCTCTTTCTCCCCCCGCCCCCACCATTGCCCATGCCACGTGGTTGTATCACAGTGCAATTCTCCTATTCCAGAAGGAGGTAACATGATGTGTCCATTTCTTCATCCTCCTGGAACATTTCATTATGCTCAGCTGTTTCTCTGTGTACTGTGCAGACAAACTGACATACTAAGTGTTCAGACTTGTTAATGCTATGGTGCCTACTGACCTAGCCAAGACTGCAGGGGTCTGTCAGAATTATGTGTCACATTGAGATACACAAACTTGGAAATATCAAGAGTAAGTTTAGGTGAGAATGTGAAAATTATCAAGGGCTTAGCACTTTCCTGGTACAGACCAGCACTTATGCAACAATACACAATGAAGTTCCCCTGAGCTGAGAATGCTTTTCTGTTTTCTATTAAATGAAAACCAAGAAACTGTTTAAGAAACAATCTTTACTTTGTAGATTCATGAAAATTACATCCCTTGAGTTTATGTACAAAGGATTTTAGAAGCCCAGACAGTGTTTTCTGTTACTACAGGTTTTCAATTTCTCAAATGGATGTTTCTTACAAGGGCATTCAATAAAATCTGAGGTCAAAATATAAATATACTAGGAAAGGCTGTTTCTGAACATGTGTGAATTAATTTGATGCAGGAGTGTTGGTTTCTAGAGCTGAAACAGCTCAGCCTGGTCTTCACAAAACATAGGAAGTAAATGTTTGAACACCATGTTCTCATGAATTTCTTATTGATTCCTGCAGGATAGCAATGAAAATGAGTTGTTAATAAAGAACCCTAACTATGATTTGTCTTGGCTAATTTTTCTTAGAAAAACAGAATCACATATGGTTACTGCTAATATTTGGTTTGAAATATCACCTATTGATGAAGTCTTGGCCCCTAGTCTATATGATTATTAGAATGTAATGGAGCCTTTAATAAGAAAGTATGTTAGTTATAGGAAGTAAAGGTACTGGAGCCAGGCTCTTGAGATAGATATTGGGATTCCAAGACCTTTTTCTCTTTCCTGCCAATTAAAGCTTTTTAAAGCCATATGTCTCCCTTGTGATATACTATGTGTCCCAGCCCAAAACAAAATCTAGTAATACTAGCTGAGATCTCTGAAACAGAGAGTCAAAATGAACCTTTTTCTCTCTTGACCTTAGTCCTCTCCAGTTTTTTGTCATAGTGATTGACACCTGTCTAACATAGCCATTTTATTTTCAACATGACAAGAGTCACAATATTTTCTTTGGAAACAAAAATTTAATTCTTATATAAAAGACTACAATTTTTTACATAGCTTATAATTGCAGCCGTGGTACTTAAACAGGGAGGAATTTACTTAAATGGCTGTCTTTGCCAGTTTCTTCTCAGTTGATTCTTGGAGCCTTCTTGTGTAGTTATTGTCCAAAACAATGAGTAGAAATGTGAAGTCAAAATTTTTCAATGAAGATAAAAATGGAAGGAATATTGTTTTCTTTGAGTTTCTCAACTACGTGAGGAAGTGTGTAGATAATAAAAAAAAAACTAATGCTTCAAACACTATGGTGTTAACTTTTGCTGGGAGTTCCATTATTGAAATCTCCTCCATTTCATTATGGTACTGGCAGGTGGGGCCTTTCAGAAGTAATTAAATCATAAAGACTTGATGACTTAATTCTCAGGGGGTGTTTTTTCCTCTCATCTGTTGGTCACACAAACAAGATACTTTCTAGAAACCAGAAAGAGAGCAACCCATTCCATACACCTTCAGACTTCACAGCTTCAGAACTGTATAGGCCTCTAATCAAATTTCATTATATCACCCCAAATGGATCAAGATATCTGCTACCCCAATCCCAGCATGGAGGAGTTGAGTCCTTTAAAACAGACTGGCGTATTTTCTTAATAAGTTATTCATATCAAGTGGCCATTATAATATCTACCTCAGTTGTTTGTCATGAGAATTAAATAATATATGGAAAACAATTTGTTATATATACAGTCTACAAAGATGTGCAATTGAAGAGTCTCTGATACTAAATGAGCTGTAAGTTTGAGTGCTGAGAAAAAGTTTCCGTCTATAACTTCTGCTTATGTGCTGGCCCCAGGTAATACACTCCAGTAACCCTGTGTCTTATAATTTTGTGTTTTGTCTCTGCATCAATTGTGATGCTGATTATGTAGGTTGAACAATTATCCAGTTACTGTTCATGGGTCTTAAAAAAATAGCTTTAAAGATCACGAAACTACTTGTTAGCTAACTGTCACCACAGAGATGATTAGGCAACACTAGGCAGCACAATTAAAGTATTCTTCAAGAGGTGGGATAAAAGCTTTCCACTCTGCCCTTTTAAAACCCAATTTTAGCATCTCTGATTTTTCATTATAGTTGATTAAATGAAAGCAGGATAGCTCTGATGAAACCAGGTCAGGTATTTGTGAATATAGGCATTAATGAAAGAGAAGAACCCTACAACCACAAGTGACAGACAGGAGATGATGATTTAAAATTGCTATGTGGCAGGCCATTATTGAGATGGGATCATGAACATTACATCAGATTCCAGTGTCCTGAATAAAGACCAAAATCATTGCAGAAAGATGGAACTGAGGTTGCTGTCATCTACATAAGGAACAAGGATCTACAAGGAACTCAAACAAACAAACAAAAAAAAAAACCTTGGAGTTTGATGAGGGTGCTGTATTACTCTTGCCTAGACTTCCTCCTTCCAGCCCTCCACATTAACTCACCATTCTCAAGTACCCCATGAAAAGAAATGATTGAACTTAATCCACAGAACTAAAGTGCTGTTTTTTGACAGATTTGTTTATTAAGCTGAGAACAGACTGGCCTCAAAGCTGGGAAATTCTGTGTTCTGCCGAAATTCTGTTATGAAATGCCAGTATTCCACAAGGCAAATCATATGTCCTTTCTAAAAAGCATTTCCCTAAATTACAACTAATGAATTACTGATTCCTTCTCTAGTTTTGAGGATTTTAGATGTTTTGTATGTAGTTCTAGAGCTGACTAGAAAAATGGAGCTTTGTCATATAGTGGTCAGTATTTCTATGTTACCAGCTCACATCTCTGGTGGAAGAGGGAACTCAGATCAGAAGGGAGGAAGTCTGCTCTTCGGTATAGGAATTTTGGTAATCGCAAAACAGCTGCAGAAACATTTTAATTCTCACTTCACTAGCCAAAACGGATGGGATAAATTCACAAGTTTGCAAAAGTGAAGGAAAAACACTCTCCTGTCTGATGGCAGCTATAAATACTGCCTACAAACCCAAGAAAAGGCCACAAACAGGAAAGAGAAGAGGAAGTTCAGACATTACCTGATCAAAGAGTAGCTAGAATTCAAAGCATCAAAATTGGAGCATTGAGTAACTCCCTATCAGCAAAGTCAGGAGTCTACCATACCTTGGGAAGTAGAGATGTGGAAATGGTCAATGCAATCTATGAAACTATCTGTAAGGCACTTTGTGGTATGAGACCAGTAGTTGGGGTCAAGATGTGTGATTCATACACCAGATCTACCTATTGCTACTGTTGAAACCAAAGAAGTGATCAGCTTCTCTCTTCAGATCCCAGCTCTTCCCTAAAATGAGGATGATAGGCAAATATTAATTTATGTTCATCCCATCAAATAATGGTTATAATTTTCTCAAAACTATGAACGTGATCACTTCCAAGAACTCTCAATGCCTGAAACACTCTCAGCCCATAGCCACCCTGGGTGTGGGTCCTTCCTCTCTAATCCAATATCTTTGTTCTTTCAGCCTTTATGTCCCTTGTTCTCCCTTCCTTTAGTTTTCTCGCTGGCTATTCTTTTTTTTACTTGGTTGTTCCCTCTATCAAATGGGATGTCTGACTTTTATTTTCTTTCACATGTTGTGGCATCTGGATCTAAGACAAGTTGGATATTCTTCAAGCAATCACAGAGGCTGCATGGGTATGTGCTAGGTTCTCTGCATATATGTTGTCACTGTTGGCTTGGTGGGTTGTGTGTGTGTGTGTGTGTGTGTGTGTGTGTGTATGTGTGTGTGTGTGTGTGTGTGTGTGTGACTCAAGCAAAGGGAGTACTAGTATTTTTCTAACTTTTCTGTATGCTCTTGGGACCTTTTACTTCTGTAAAAGCCTCACCCAGGCTTGATATGATGTTTTATGGCTAGCCTTATTGTATCTTGTCATGCTGTATTCATTGGATAGCCCTAGAAGTCTTGCTCTTTTCTGAAGAAAAATAGAGGAAGATTGGATCTGGGAAAGGGCAAGGTGGGGAATGGTGCTGTAAGAACTGGAGGGAGGGGAAACTGTAGTTGGGATGTTTTGAAAACTATCAATCAATCAATAAATTCTTCAGTTAAAGGAACATGATGTAGTGACTGGTTGCCAGCAGGTGAATTTACTGGTTATTTTAAGATTTCAGCAACATGTCTATTTCTGTTTGGAAGTTATGTACCAAAATAGATGAGTTTTCATTTAGAAAAGCTCACTTGAAGTTATTCTAACCATCATAGTTAGATAATGAGACAGGATAGAACTTGTGGAAAGTGAGCCTCGTTCCACTATTCTTTGTCGCTGATAACAGGTAGAATTAGGTCTCAGCTATACAATGTTGAGCAAAGACTTATCTTCTCTATGGTGTATTCTTCTGTATGGAAATTAGAACCATGAAATTTTGCTGGAGGGAATGATGAAGGCTGAAAATGTTTGTCATCATCTGTGTCCTAGAACATATGGGAGTCTGGATGAACAGGTATTTCCCACTTGCTTTTTCCCAGCACTCATGTCACACCTCCTACATTGTATACACCATGCAGTTTATTTCTCCACCTGATTTGAAATGCCTAGTAACCCCTAACCTTTGACCTGATTGTACACAGAATGACTTTGTCTTAAGCATTTTGTGACAGTGTGAGGGTACAGTGCTTACCACTGGTGACAATTAAAACCTAGTTAAAGAAAAACGTTGTTTGACAAAGACACATTCTAAAACCTTATGATAACAGCACACAGATAACAGTGGCATCTGCTCTCATATCCATGCTCATAAAACAAACATTTTCTACTGTGAAAATCATTATCTAGAAAAGCCCTCCTGATATTCCTTATTTGTACAACATCCCTGCCACAAACTGAAGATATTAAAATTTTCCTCTCCCATTCTCATTTCATCTTTATCCGTCTTTTTTGTTTGTTAATAATACTGTATCATTTTCAGACTATAAAGGGACCATCACTGCATCCATGTTATTGTTTATATCAGCAGAGTGCTCAATTTGGTAAATAAACATATGTTTCAACATCTTAAGTCTAAGCTGGGCTTAAATGAGATGTTCTTTTTTGCTACACAGACTGAAGACTGTCTCCTAGTTTGGGGATAAGCTAACATGTCTCTTATGCTTATCTCAAAAGAGGGTACTATATGTTAAAAATTTCCCAGACAGCTGGATTTGAAAAACACACAGTGCCCTTATTCCAAACTATAGTTCTATATGTGGTCCACATGGTAATATAAAACCAATTGAATAATAGCACAATAATGTACTAAACACAATTAATACCAATCATAATGTGTCAGTCCTTTGAACTGCTAGCAAAGTAAATCCACGTTACAATGTTTTGTTAGGATTTGTTGTTGTTGTTGTTGTTGTTGTTGTTGTTGTTGTTGTTGTTGAATTAATATAGCATTTATACTCCATCTCTAGATGAGAGAAAATAAATCAATATTCCACATTAGCATTTTCTAATTATCTACTCTTTGACAACAGACTTAATTAAGTATCTTAATTAATAATCATGATGACCATTGTATAGCTAGACAAAAAAAAAGTGACAGACCAATTTTGGTTTTATTTTAGTATTTTAAAATGATTAGCATTTCTTTATTAATTCTCTATATTTATGGGTGGTTCTATGTATCTGTAGAAATCAGAGGACATCTTTGAGTTGCTTCTTTCTTACTACTATGTAGGTCTTGGGGATTAAATTCTGAAGGCAAGTATCTCTATCTGCTGAACCATCTCTCTAGGCCTATTTTTTTTTTTTTAAAGAAAATCCAAAATTACTGTTGAAAGATCCAATGATAAATTCCCCATGTCCTATAGAAAATTTTGTACCAGTAGTTCCCAGAGCAGGGAAAAGGGGAATCCCAGTTGTGAGGACATAGCATTTTAAAGAATTTCAGCATCAAGGTACTGTTTTCCCTGAGACAGAATATATTCATGAGACACCTCCTTGTTAATAGTTCTTATGTCCTGAAAGAAAAGGAAAGGACAGTCTTGGAGGACAGGGAAGACTGAGAGACAGAAAGTGAGGGATAAATAAGCAGAGTATAGTGACATATGTATGAGAATGTTACAGTGAAACCCATTACTTTTTATACTAGCTTACAATTAACTTAAAAGTAGGTTCTTATGTTCTTAAAACAATTCTTGTAGACACCTTGTTCTTACACAATTCTTGAAGATGACTTGTGTCTCTGAAACTCTCCCCAGCCATCCATATCAGTGACTATCAGAGATAACCTAACCTTCATTCATCTTTTCTCAATACCTCGTTAAAGATGGGTTGGTGGCATGACAACTTGAAGGCAGCTTCACTCTCCATTGAACTATTCTTTTAAATTGTACCTTTTTACTTCACAGAGCAGGCAACTAAATCCATGTTTCCAGGCATGCTGGCCAATAAATGTTCTACCAAGTGCTACACACAGACTCTAGGCTAGTCTTCAAAAATCCTTTACTTAAATTATTTGCAATAAAGACTTTGGAAAGAAGTGTGGAAATACATTAAAATTTCTATGTAAAACATTAAGAGATCATTTGAAAAAAAGTAGAGAAAATAAAAAAAATTGTTGTTCCTACTTAGTATTTTATTATTTGCTATAAGAATGTTCATAAGCATCAAATGTACATGCATCAAATTGTTTCTTATTTAACTAGTTTTATTCTAATATTTTCTACTGCTTAGGAAAAGTAAGAAATAAAAAAATGTGCGTGAAATATTACAAGCTTAAAGTATTCAGAGAAAATTATGTTTTTGGTATATTTGTGTTAGATGTTACTTTAGCCTTTGAATGACTTGATTTTGTTGGTTAGTATTTCTGTGGTTTTCACGTTTGTAGCCACAATAATGAAGTGCACACACTGTACAAGCAGCTAAATGAATTGAGGTTTTCGAAAGATGTTTTTCCCTGTAACATCTCAGATATATAGTATAAAAGAGAGAATCTTTCTAACCATATTTTTTTTGTACAAGACCCTGGCTTCACTGCTCATGTATGTTTGTGGCAGTTTGAACTTTTACAGTGTTAAAAACGTTCATTGTCTATGAAATAACAGCAAGTGAAATCATGAGCTAATGGCCAATTACCCATATCAAAGAATATAGAATAAAGCTTGTTTCTGAAAATCTTTTTAAGAAGTGCAAAGCCCTTTTGGAGAAATCAGTCTTAAGTGTGCATACCATCCAAGAGGCTGCTTTTCGGCAGGGCATTCATTAACACTAACAAGTTCTGAAGCACTGAATGGGTTCTTTTGTCAATGTAGTACACCATTAGGCTTTGCTGTGAATTGATTGTAATCACCTTTATCTTGAAGTTCAAGTATGTAATTTGGACATAAGTGTTTGCATCTGAAACATTGCATTTTCAAACAGTACAAATCCTGGTATAGAGACACCTGTGTTCTAGGACCTGAGAAACTAAGCCCCACCCAGACTATGAATGAGTCTCATGGAACAGATTAAAGTCTTCTGTCTCCATAGCACTTTTTAGGGTGAGAAAGGAAGCAGAAGTAAATAGAAATAAGTAAACAGGATTTATCAGATAGGAAAAAATAAACTTAGACTCTATCCCAGACTGTGACAAACTTTTAAGAATTTCAAGCCACTGCTTCGCACATTTACTGCAGTGAGAGACCTGGTTACTTTTCTATTTCATTTACTTATATTTATTTTTAAATACAGTTCCATAATAGCAAAAAAAATTAGTTCTGTCATAACTTGAATAATCTTGGGAGAAGATTCTAAGCTTAGAACCAGTTTATATTCAACTCTATGAGACTGTGAAAAAAAAAGCACCCCTTAACCCTTGTAGTGATTTCGAATAATGTGAGATAATACACTTCGAACTGGTCTTCTTATAAGGGAATAATTGCATATTTAAGTGTAAGGCAGAGACAAATTATGAAATTTTAAACATATTTAATACCTGTATTTAAAATTGTCTTATATGTGGGAAGCCAAAGATTTGAGGGTTAATAGTTTTTGTAGACACTTTCTTTAGTAATTTAAATGAATTATTTTATGCACTGATGAACTGCAAAATATCAAAGCTCTCCTTGACCACACAGCAATTATCTGAAGCTATTTATGAGAGGAAGAGCTCAAGGGGGTAAGGAATGAACCTCATGCTATCCAATGGACATAGTGCCACATAAAATTGGACATAACCATGTGTGGTGGCCTTGGAGATTAGAATAGCATTCTGACAGTTAAGACTTACAAATGATTTACTAATCTCTCCAAGTCTCAATGGAGACATGGGAGCCAAAACGCATTTTGGAAGCCAAGCCCTCAAACCCATAGCTTATCAATCAGCTTTGGTAAAGTAAGAAGTGGGTAACACCTTGGATTCATTAATATGAGAGTGCTTATTATCTTTTTAGTTAAGTGAATATATTTACTTCTTTTGATGAGAAGCACGTAATCACAAGCTTAGCAGATAGAAACAGTGGGTTTATTCTCCCCTGGTTTCTGAGGGTTAGATGTTCAGGTAAGAGTTGACTATGTCCTTTTCGCAGTGTAACCAGTTAGAAACATATGCCAGCTCCTGGTAGAATTTATTTCATTCAAGGACTCTTTTGGAATGTATTCAGATTGTGATATAATTTATTTGCTTAGACAAGATGTACATTCTCATTTCCTTTCTTGTTGATGCCAGCTCCCACAGGCCCATGTCTGAGCTCAACAGCATCACCTTTGGCTCATGTTCCCTGTTTAGCAACTCTCATTCTTTCACCCTACTTCTCTAAACACTTGCCTAAATCTGTCAAATTTGTCTTCATTGGCAAATTAGCAACCCTTCTGATTAACTCAGAAGTCATAGAGAATGGTATTTGGTCTTATTCAGTTTTAGAATATGCCAACTGGAAGTGACTGAAAAGGATCTAGACACCAAGGATGAAAATTTAAAATACTTATTTGAATTTCGTCCACTAGGGTGCAAATGTTTTGCACACATCATTCAAAATGTTGTAGACAAACATGCTGGGAAATACCTGAAATAGGAAAGTGCTTTTAAGAAGAAATTTTGGGGGACTGAATCCAAGGCCTTGTACATGTTATTAGACCTGATAAACATAGATGCATTCAAATCCCCAACATGTATACTTACATCTGTTCCTAAAGCCTGGCTGGTAACATCATTAATTCACACAAATGCTCTGAAGGATGACTTAGAATATGTGAAGTACCTCCTGTTCACTGTGGTACCCCTTCCTAATATGGAGACTCAGCATTGTGCTACCAAATGGGAAATAATGGTTGGTAACTAGAATCCTTCATCTACAAGAGTCCCAGTGGATGACTGACACTGTGGATATTACTGAATTCTACATATATACATACCTACTATAAATGTATTATATATTATAAATTAGATAAAGAAAAATCAGAACAATAAGTAAAAATAATATGAAAATAGAATAGTGCTACAATTGAAAACATCATTATTTTTCTTTTAGGCCCATTATTAGTAAAATAAAGGAATAAGTTGTTTCACTGTAAGAAGTACAGCACATGACCATCTGTCTGATAATCAAGAAAATTGCCCATGATGAATGGGTAATACATATAGAGTAGACAAATAATCAGGTCACAAATGACCTCAGATTATCGAAACCATAAAAAAACATATTCAAATTGGTAGACTATTCTATTCTTTAGAAGTCCTGAACTTAAAGAGTAACCTATTTTGTATGGTTGTCACCACTAAAAAAGGAAGGGACTCAAAAGGTTTCTGAAATTATGGTAGTTGTACCCACAAGATTTCAGACTGTGAACTCCAGGATTCTGGTACATTTCATATTTTTTTGAGGCATAGAGATTTAATTATTTATCATGGCAGCCTTTGCAGACTCCTATAGTATAAGACTGTTCCACATTCTTCTTTCATCTCCATTCACACATTACTCTTCTATGCACATGAGCACAGGAAACATCATGTCATCTCAAATAGAGAGAATAAAATGACTCTCCCAATTGAAGAAGAGCTAAAGAACTATCCATGACTCTAAACAAGCAGAACCCAAATGGAAAATTGGACTTTACACTCCCACATTCATACTTAAGACCCCTGATCTCTAGGGAGGAGAAGTAGAGAAAGATTTTGTTGAGAAAAAGGAGACTCCTGAATCTACATCAAGGAGACACAGCAATCAGTATCATAAATGACCTAGACTATGGTCCTCTACAACCTTGTATCCTGGAAGCTCTGGCAGCATGCTGTCTTGTTGTCAGGGGCAGCCTTGCTTATACACTGAAGGCCTAAAATCATCCATAGGCCTAAGTCAGCTTGCTAACACAAAGTCTTAGGTTTCTGTGGAAAAACACTGAAACAGATAGCTATAAGATATTGTAAACAGGCAGCTTTGGTGGAAATTTACCAACCTGAATAGTCATAGACCTTGTGGATAGGCAGCCTTGGTGGATAGTACCAACTTAGTTAAGGAGTAGTGAATCATAGGCGGGGTCATAGTGACCTGTCCCCTGAACCTTCACCTAGCTGATACCCTGTTCTGGAAAATATCTGTACTCTCCCTGAACACCTACGCTTCTGCGACATCCCTTTCCCCACATCCTGCCTTTTTGTGTATATAACCCCTGTGTGAAAAAGTAAAATCAGCGGTTTGATCAGCCTATAGACAAGCCATCTCTCTTGGTGTCTGCCTGTTTCCCCGTTCTCTCTTTCAGGTGACCTCTCCAGACCCCTGTTTAATGTCCTGATGGCCAGAGCATCTTGTCTGAGAACTAAAGTTTCAATACCACCAGCTCATCATCTGCTGGCCACATGGCAGCATTGAGCTGCTGGTGTCTGCTCTGAAATCATATGGGCTCTCATGGTCCTACTCCCTTCCAGGTACACATTTCAAAACACACAGTGTTCATGATTATTACTTAGAGAAATTAATAAGGGGTCATGATGCAGCGGCATGAAGATCTCTGTGCATTCAGGCCTGCCTGGTGTACATAATGAGTTCTAGGCCATCTAGGACTACACAGTGAGACCCTATCTCAAAACAAAGCAAATTCTTTTTGTTTAATTCACTTTATATCTTGCTTACTGCCCCCTCCCAGTAATCCCCTTCCACAATCCTCCTCCCTGCTCTCCTTCTCCTCTGAGAGGGTGGGTCCTCTCCTGGATATCCTGCCACTCTGGCACAACAAGTTTCTGCAGAGTTATACAAATCCTCTCCCACTGAGGCCAGCTCAGCTAGAAGAATGTACAAATTCCATGAACAAGCAACAGCTTTTTGGTTAGCCCCAGCTCCAGTTGTTCAGGACCCACACAGAGAACAAGCTGTACACCTGCTACACGTATGTGGGGAGGCCTAGGTCCAGCCTGTGTATGCTTGTTGGTTGATGGTTCAGCCTCTGAGCACTTCAAAGGTCTAGGTTAGTTGTCACTGATTATTTTTCTATGGAGTTCCTATCCACTTCAGAGCCCCAATCTTTACCTATATTCTTCCATAAGAATCCCCAGTTTCCATCTACTGTTTGGCTCTGGGTATCTGCATCTATCTGAGTCAGCTGTTGAGTGAAGTCTCTTAGAGGACAGACATGCTCAACTCCTCTCTGCAAGCATAACAGAGTATCATTAATAGTATCAGAGATTGGTACTTGCCCCTGAAAAGGGTTATTGGTTGGCCATTCTCTCAGTCTCTATTCCATTCCCTGTCCCTGCATTTCTTGTAGACAGGACAAATTTGGGGTCAAAAGTTTTGTGGAGAGTTGGTGTTACTGTCACTCCACTGTGGTTTCTACCTGGCTACAGGAGGTGGCCTCTTCAAGTTTCCATATTCCCAATGCAGTGAGTCACAGCTAAGGTCACGCCAATTGATTCCGGCACCCAGGAAACAAAACAAATTCTTACCAAATATTTCTTCAAAGAAATCCTTAACATTGCATTTCTTTTCTAATTAATCTCACGTATTTTAACTTTACTCAGAATCTACTGGAACTCAAAGGGATGAGATAAGGATGGAGAAACACTGAAGAACCGGTGAGAGAACAGAACTTCCAGAAGTCAAGACTTCTTAAGAGGAAGAGGAAAACCCAAGGCAATGCTCTCAAGAAAAATGAGCAAACCCACACGATGGTATGCTGTGATGGCACACCAGAAGCAAAGAGTGCTCTGAAGCATGGGCTCTGTCTGTGTGGAGACAGCAAAACGGCTTTAAAGAGCAAAGATGTTGCTCCCCTCAATTCTCTTTCCTCACTTTCTTAAAATTTGAACAGAAACACAGAGAAGATTTATTTCAGGGAGAGAAAGACTTTATTTAGGAAATTTTAATATATTCATTTTCTGTGTTTATAGAAGGCATTTGGAAGGGGGAAAGAACTATTAATTAACCTTTGAGTCTTCTTTTGATGCTTTCTACCAAGTAAGTACATAGTAAGTAAATAAGTTTATAATTATTTGGAGTAAACTAATTTGCACATTAGAAATATCCACCTGAAGTTTGGAAATGATCCATAAATCTTTAGGTTTTCATTTTTTCTTGTAGAACTTGTTTTTCCCTTAATCACCACCTACCTATCCTGAATTCTAAAGAACAGAAGCCTAATTTAATTGTGTTCATTGAATTCCAGTAAGTAGATTTCACTGATTTTTTTTTTTTTTTGCTTCTATTTTTCAAAGGTAGTGCTATACAGGAAGATAAAGTCTCTTGACACTGTCTAGCACAGCAATTAATTAGGGCTACTTTGTGAATCTTCCTGTTGAATTTGCAACATAGATTTAACTTCCCACTAAAGCTTTCCTGATTTTTTTTGCTCAGAACCCTTCTAAGCATCTGAAAGTGGTTCCTTTCTGCCTGCAAATTCCAACAATGACCTAAGGTCAGGTGACTTTGTATGCTACTGAGATACAACCGAGTCAACACAACACACCTGGTTGTGGAACCTGCCTCTCAAATTCTGTTTCATCCATGCTCTCAAAGCTTTAAATCTTTGAAATTCCCAGAGAGCCTTAAATTTCAGTCCTTTCTTGTTTTTAATCAGCACAAAAAGTATAAGGTTTCATAATAGAATTTTCAAACAAGGTGTGGTTTAGTTGACTCTCCTCTCGTTTCACTTCGCCCTTCCTCCTTCAGCTTGCTTTTGTTCCTTTCTGTCTTACCTCGTCTTCTTAGAAAAGAAACCTTGTTAAAATAATCAATCCATCAATCCATCCATCAATGCAGGAAATTGAGGTGAACCAATGAAAAAAGGTAAGGGAGCATAAAAATAGAATTTTGAACATTCTATGAAAGATTTAAGAGAGTTTTAGAGATATTAGATCTCAAGACTCTGTTACTGTATGCAGTCTCCAACACATTTCACACTGGTTGAGTATTCCTCCAGTACTTAATAGAAACACAGTGCTACAGGACAAATTCAAAGGCCACTATAGAGCCTTCTCTCCCCTTTTGCTTCAGTTCTTTTTATCTTCCTTCCAACTAGTCCTGTATATGGTTGGCCTATGTTCTAGAAAATCTGGCAATGTTGCAATATAATAATGCAAACATGGGCCAGGAAGGTATTATGCAAATTACCTGTAAAGGGTCATGAGTATTGTGACTTTTGCAGCATTCCCTCAACTCACAAAACCATTTTCAGGGGTGCTTTTTTTCTTACTTAAAACTGTCACTGTTTCTATTCTAACCATGTGTCCCTGATCCAGTTGTTTACCATGGGGCAAAAAGAACTAAATACTCAGTTGAGTGCCCCAGGATGAGGATTTACATTCATTAGAAGGCTTGTTCTTGTCTATTTTGGAAGGTACTCTTTTCCACATATGTTTGTGTCTCTTGACCACTAACCAGAAATTAGGCAGAGCTTTTCTGTGTTAGTCTCCCATGGGAGTGTGCATTAGAATTGTATTAAATATGCTCTTTAACAGCAAACACTTCCCAAAGGTGCAATGAACATGTAGCCTTTCATGTCACTGTGACCAAATATGACATATTCATCTACAAAGACAACCTGGTTAAAAAAATTTCTCCAGGCTTACCAAACAAACAAATCACCAAAGAAAGAAATTATGTTTAATTTTTAACTTGAGCTTAAGACAATAACCTAAGTAAATATTTTTATTCAGAAAAAATAATATGTTTCAAAGGGTATTCTTCAGATGGCAAAGTAGGTCTTTGGGAGGCACCTACTTAATTATTATCCTGAAGATTTAGGGTATGCAAGCTGATTTCCATTTGAGTCAGAAGCCAGGACACTATACAGATAAGCACAAGAGCCATGACCTGTAGGTGGAGTACTTCAGAAACTGAGTTTGCACTCGGAGGTCAATGTAAATATGAGACCCAGGGTCACTTCAAGGCCATTGCATTGCTTTCTTCCTACAAAAGGCCCACAGCCCCACATAAACAAATTTCTATATTACCAAAAATGTAATTTAACACAGTGCACAATTATATCTGGGAATATATTAATTTGAGCTGACTCAAAATACAATGGCTTCTTTCTGAAAGAAAAGATGTTTACCTCTGAAAGCACACAACAAAAAGAGCCTCTTAGGAGTCTCTCATCAATTTTCGTTTTAAGTTATTTTTCTACATACTATTAAAAATAGCACATTCCTATTAAAGCCCTGAAGTTTCTTGAGTTTCCTTTCTTCTCAAACTCTTCAAACAATACTTTTCCAATTATATGTTAACCATTAGATCTTAATTTATGTAAATATGCATTATATTACAGGTAGAATTTTCTCAACTTTTTAGATTGCAGAATAACTTTCTAAAACCAGGAAAACTATATTTTTATAAAATTCATGTGGTCATTGTACAAAGCATTCAGGAATATTGAACTGTGTCCAGAGGGCAAAAAATAATCTTATAGAAATAGGAGACATCAAAAGATAGCATGTGTCCTGTGGACCTATGGTGATAATAATACAAATTGCTAAGTTTTATATCCAGAAGACCAAATGGATCCAACTAACCAGGGATATAAATAAGCTCCTGATTTGTTTAGTACTCAAAAGGGTATGAGCACTTTTGCCACACTTCCAAGCAGTTATGTCAGCAATATCAGAAAAAAAATGTGCTATTCTTAAAATAAAACAGAATCAAAGGTATCCATGTGGGAATAAGTTGGTATCAGATAAAAGATGCTATCTATATATGCTACCCTTGTTCAGGGTAGCCGGTGAGTACAGGTAATAGGTAGGAGGTAGTGAAAATGAAGGGTATACATGGAAAAGAAAGCTCAAAAGGCAGAAGAATCTTATAGGGAACACAGAGTAAGCAAGTGGGAACCTGAGAGAGTAATAACATAGAAGGGAACTCCTTCCTAACTAGGGAAGGCACAGAAGGAAAAACAAGGAACAAGTGAGAGACATATATGCCAATCAGTAATTAGAGTGTATGTGCAGGAGTCAAGGGATAGTTGCATCTTTAAAATGGATGACTTCAACAAGAACTGCTGAGGAACAGCATCTACTCGGCACAACCACTGGTTGTCTTAGCCCACAGGGAGCACCATGGTTCTGAGCAGGATGCAGGAGCTTTGGAGGGTAAGAAGCAATGGCCCCGCACTCTCTTCTGAGGATGCGAACAAAACTAAAAATATCACATAAAGACTGATTCTGAACATCTGCTGGATATTAAGATTGCAACCATCTTGGTATCTTTGTGGGCCTTATATACTCTAAAAAGAATCTTGGTGCTTATGGGCCATTATTTGACCTATGAATCTTTAAGGCACAATCAGTTCTCTTTTACATTTAAAGATCACTTGAGTGATGGCCACTGCTCCTTCCTTCCTTCCCACTCCCTCCCCACCCATCTGCCAAGGTTAGCTGATGACTAGGGCTGTAGAGCCCTTGGTTATGTGTGAAACACAGACTCCTTGACCCTCATTACCATACCTTAAGTCATGTTGAGGTCTTGCCTTCCAGGTGGTTAGGAAAAGGAGTCTCTTGACAGCCCTAACGCAGGCCCTAGCACTCTGCCATGCCTCTTCGACCATGTGTGTAACTCTCCAGGAGAGTTGTATTGCCTGCCGCAATGAGTTGATACTAGAAAGACATCAGCGAATCATTTGACTGTGCGGCTGGCTAATAATCTCTTCAGGCCACCAAAGGGGTTTCTCATACCTCCAGTTAGACGAGACTTGACAAGAAAGAAAGCATGCCCAAATCAAACAAACAGGCGCTTTTCGTAAAGTGCTTCTTAATTGCAGTTCAAAAGACTTCTGAAATTAAAATATTTGACAGCATAGTTCCTTGAAGGGGGTGACTTGGAAGACCATTTTCAGAAAGAATTTGTAAAAGAATCTGAGCAAGCAAGTCTGTGGCCTGAGAAGGGAACCTGCTTTCAGATGAAACTGCCCTGACAGACAGACAAACAGTACTCCATATTTGGTGTACTTGATAGAGTCCATAAAAATCAGTGTTTGTTTTAGCAAATGATCCCCACCCCTAGATATGGGGTAAGAGAAGAGTAGAGGAAAGTCAGGTGCTTTTCTTTCTGTGTGTGCGTGTGTGTATGTATTTTTGCTTGTGTGTTGGCGTGCATGCGTATATGAGGGCTAAGGTGCACAATTTTTCTTCCTCAAGGATCATGGCAGGATCATAGAACTCTTATCCAAGTGAGATCCGGGTCTCTGAATATCTTTTTTGTAAATAATAATAATTAAAAGCTCCTCACCAAATTCAAGCTTGTATATTATATTTTCTTTCAATGTTTTTAAATTTAAGTTTTATTGTTTTGTATGTAAATATGTGGACCCAGGAACTGCTATTAATGAGCAAAATGTTACTGTTCAGGGCAGTGATTCTGTTTAGTAACCAGACAAAAATGTAGACAAGCTTTTTAAAGCCATATAGTTTTAACTTTGTACAGTAGGTACCAGCCTGTATTATTGTAACAATAACTCTAGCAATGTATAGTGTATCTATATAGTTTGGGGTGCCTTCCATTTCATGTTTTTGTTGTTTTGGGGGGGATTTGTTGTTGTTGTTGTTGTTTTGTTTTTTGATTTCCTTTATCCGTGTGTCCCTGTGGCCCCCTTTCCCTCTGAAGTAACAACAGAACAGAACCTTTGCCGGCTCCACAGTCTGAATTGGGAGAGGAGACCATGTTGGAAATGTCACTTCATTCTAGCCTTGCCTTTGTTTTGGGTCTGGGCGTGTCTGTCTCCTCAGTAACAGTGACAGGTTTCATTTCACACTTAGTCTATCCCAGGACTTGGTGGAGTGCTGGGGCCCCAGAGCTGGAGGGTGTCAGGTAGACTGGATTTTGTCTTTTCTCCACGTCCTAAAGTGAGTTTTAAGCAGATTCTGGGAGCCGCCCATGCTCACTCTCTCCTTACCTACTTCCCTCCCAAATGAGAGAGAGATTGGTTTTGTTTTATTTTTTTAAAAAACAAACCACTGTCTTGGTGACATTTGGGTGCCCTGGTGACGTTGTTAGCAGTTACTGCAGGGGCGCTGTGCAGATGAGGCTGCGAGGGGACTCTGAGCCCGTTCCTCCCTCCGACCACCTTGCTGGATGAAATATCATTTTAATTTCTTTTTTAAAAATCAGTTTCTTAACTGTGCCTAATATGGCCTTTTTGAAAGAAAAATATTTGTTTTACCACCAACTACTTCATGTGTCTTGAGTAGAAGAAGAAAAACAAACAAAAAAATCACTACCAAACCAAAGGTTGCTATTTTTGAGACATCACGAGTTCATTGTGCACGGCAGAAGAGAGCACCTTCTCCCATGACATACTGTCGATTTTTTTAAGTCCTTAATTTTTTTTAGACCCATTTCTTAGGTTTGTGTTTTAGCAAATAGCTGTGCAGCCATCTTGTCCACACTAATGCAGAGGTCCTAAGAGGACTCCTGTGTTCTCTATCCCTGTGGACGTAAACTACTGACATTTCTGTTACCTTCTCTTCCCTTTGCAAGGGTTTACACTTTGGAATCTTCCAAAGAAAGTTTGGCCAATGCCAGATCTCCCAGAGTTGAGGTTTTATTATTATTTTTTCTTTGCTTTAAATCAAAATTGTGTCTGATTCCTATTTACACTACTGATTGTTCTAACCCCAAAGATTTTTTGTTTTTTCCCTGTATGAAAAGTAAGCAGCCTTTATGGTGAAACCTACCTCTTCTGATAGAAACTGAAGCCACTGAAAACAAGAAACAACCAGAAGCACAATGAAGTCCAGGCGAAGGTCTCCCCTGAGAGTCTTCGGATGTAGTCCTTGGGGTCTGGATCCTTTTCACAGGGTTATGCCATTTTATTCAAGTCCATTGCTCCGTTGTGCATTCTCCACAAGCAAAATGACAGCCAGTACATGAGGGGTTAGCTTGACAAAGTAGACTTCCTTGTGTTAATTTTTAAGGTTTTTTTCGTAACTATATCTGTCTACAGGCAGATACAGATAGGTATATGGAAATGTGCTTGCTTATAAAGTTAGCATTTATAAATGTGTTGTGACGGATCACTTGGGCCTGTACACATCCAATTAGCGTGACCACTTCCATCTTAAAAACAAATCTAAACAAAGTTATTATTATATATATATATATATATATATATATATATATATATATATGACTGTGGTTTGTATACAAACTATTGCAAACACTTGTGCAGCTCTGTCTTGATATAAGGAAAAGCATCGCCGTCTAACATTCTGCTTGAATGCCTCTGTGACTGAATTTTTTTCATTTTAAATATAAACTTTTTTGTGGAAAGTATGCTCAATGGTTTTTCCCCCTCCCCCCCCATTCCCTTGTAAATACATTTTGTTCTATGTGACTTGGTTTGGAAATAGTTAACTGGTACTGTAATTTGCATTCAATAAAAAGTAGGTTAGCCTGGAAATGAAATTAAAAAAAATTGCAACCATCAGTACATTTGGCTCTCTAGGAGATACCCTTAGAGAATGTCTTTTGGTTTCTCCATAATTTGGGGATAGTGGCTAGTGAACAATTTAGTGAGACACTGAGAAAAATGATCATATATTTTAAGGACCTTAACTGTTTCAAGCCATTATCCACAATCTCATTCACATGTTTAACATATATTTGTATTAAATAAAATAACTAAAAAACATTAAACTATAATGTGTCAGGAATATGTTAACACATTCTACAAAATATAATAAACACTATTAATCCCTTAAAGTTAAAGTCTTTGACATTAAAATGCAATAGTAGTGATTACATAGGAAGAAAATTCTACTGTCTACACAGTGAGTCTGATAGCAATTTTGGAAGAAAAAGAAAAACAGAGATAATAAGGTTGCTGCAGAAAACCCTGATAGACAATTAAGGACAAAAACCAACCACATGTTTAAGCAAGTCTAGGATGAAAAATGACCCTATTACTTTTACATCCATGCTGTGCACCTGATGAACCAATTTTAATTAAAAACAGACACGGTCATATTTTCAAAGACTGTAATAGAATGTAAGTAACAACAAAGTTAACAAAGACTACAGAAATAAATTGAGAAAATAGACAATCTGTTGTCCAGCTAGATTTTGTCTGTTTTATGCACCATTGAGTTTTTCTGAATGAAAGAAAAACATGAAGAGATGTTTTGTATATGTATATGTATGTATATATAGACACATTATAGAAGTCTGATAATTGTCATATAATGTCAAATGATTCACAAAAAGAAAAATAATTCCATGAAATGTAAATGTCCCTGACCATATCCTTAATTTTCTTTAACATACTCAGAAACCAATTTTTCTTTATACATTGTGAGACAAAGAAAGGCCTTTCTTCTAAACTGAATCCCTTCTGCACACTGTATAACACTATCTGTCTGGATGCCTTTCTACCAGATGGAATCTCATTTGTTCACTCTCTGTCTTGTCCTTTCTAGGCTCTGTCCTCCCCACTGCCCCTTGCATTCTCTTGGGACATCTTGTATGGCATATTTTCTTGGGCACTTATCTAAATCATGTACACTTCTGCAAGTACCCGAGTTCCATGACCTACAGTGATGTGCTCTTATCCCTTCTGTAGGTACCCAAGTTTCATGGCTTACAATGATGTGTCCTTATCCCTTTATCATCCCTGGAAGGAAAGATGAGCACTGGCCAATCTGACTCTCTACCAACATCCAAGTCACCAAATCTAAAGTAGATATTCAAATCTTTCCCTTGCTTATGGCTCTGCTTACTTGGAAGAGCAGGTAGAATGCTTATCTCCTTGCTCTCTAGATTTTATGTAGCAAGTGTTTTCTGGATTTCTCTCTATTACTTTCATTTAACTGTCTCCAGGGAATCTGGTCTGAGATCCTTTCAGCACAGAACTCATATAAATGTTCAAACTGCTGTTTCAATGTATTTGCACCTGGGTATTCTGTAGAACCCCTAAATAGAACCTGTCAAATGCTGACTCACAACCCTCTATCCACACTCTCACTCTCTCCTAGCCTGACCGTTCCTTACTTAGGATGCATAAAACATTCACCAAAGACCTGCTGTGTGCCTGGAACCAGTGCCATAGCAATTCTCATCTATGCAATGCAATGAGGGGTACTGCCAACCCCTCATTCTTGCTGAGTCCCAAAGCTTTGACTCCATCTCCTGTCAACCTCTTATGTTCAGACAAAATATTCCTACATTTAACCACCCCATGGCCCACTTCTTTTGCTCACAAAGATAATAGTAAAAGGCAAAAACAGAATCATCATTTCCATAATCAAAGGACATTTTGTGCACCAGGAAGCCCACACAGCATAAAAGATAAATATATAATGTGTGTATGTCACCTTTGTATACAATTATAAACATCTGTGTTTCAGGATTCATGTGTGACGTCTATTTGTATATAAAATTTGATATTTATGATTCAAAAGAGCTCATTACACATATACAATTACAAAATATATTCTTATATATGTAAATTATAATGAAGTTTTATAAAAAAAAAATAAAGGAGCAATGACATCACTTTCCTTTTATTTGGATGACGGAGCTACAGAATTGTGTAAAAGCAGCTCAGGTTTAAAATGCAAGGAGCTATTTAAATTTTATTTAATTCTCTTCAGAAATGCCACAGTTCCAGCACTTCTTTAACACATTACTCTTTTTTTTCTTTTTATTGGGTATTTTATGTATTTACATTTCAAATGTTATCACCTTTCCAGGTTTCCCCTCTGGAAACCCTCTAGCCCATCCCCTCTCCCCTTGCTTTTATAAGGATGCTTCCCCTCCCACACACCCACTCCCACCTCACTGCCCCAGCATTCCCCTACAATGGGGAATCAATTCTTCACAGAAGCTAGGGCCTCACCTCCTATTGATGCCCAACAAGGCCATCCTCTGCTACATATGCGACTAGAGCCATGGGTTCCTCCATGTGTACTCTTTGGTTGGTGGTTTAGTCCCTGGGAGCTATAGGGGGTCTGGTTGGTTGATATTGTTCTTCCTATGAGTTTGAAAACCCCATCATCTCCTTAAGTCCCTTCTCTGGCTCCTTTATTGGGGTCCCAGTGCTCAGTCCAATGGTTGGCTGCCAGCATCTGCCTCTCTATTTGTCAGGCTCTGGCACAGCCTCTCAGGAGACAGCTATATTAGGCTCCTGACACCAAATACTTCTTGGCATTTGCAATAGTGTCTGGGTTTGGTGTCTGAATATGGGATGGATCCCAAGGTGGAGCACTCTCTGGATGGCCTTTCCTTGAGTCTCTGTTCCACACTTTATCACCATATTTCCTTAAGACAGGAGCCATTCTGTGTTAGAAATTTTTATATTAGTGGGTGATCCCATCTCCCAACAGGGGCCATGCCTAACATCTGGATATGGTCTAAAAAATTTTCACTCCGCTTTGTTGAGCATTTCAGCTAATCTCATCCCCATTGGGTCCTGGGAGCTTCTTGCTTTCTTTATATCTGGGACTTGCTGGTGGCTACCCCCAGGTGCCCATGCCTCATTGCTACACACCTTTGTTCAATTTTCTGACCCTCTGTATATCATCACTGTCTCCTCCCATACCTGATCCTGCTCCCCCTTTTCCCCCTCCAAATCGTCTCTTCCTCCCAAGTCCTTTCTACCCTCTACCTTCTGTGAGTCTTTTATTATCCCTTCTAAGAAGGACTGAAGCATCCACATTTTGGTCTTCCTTCTTGAGCTTCATATGGTCTTTGAATTGTATCTTGGGTATTCCCGAGCTTTTGGGCTAATATCCACTTATCAGTACTTGCATACCATGCATGTTCTTTTGTGACTAGTTTACTTCACTTGGGATATTTTCTAGTTCTATCCATTTGCCTAAGAATTTCATGAAATCATTGTTTTTAATAGCTGAGTAGTATTCCATTGTGTAAATGTACCACATTTTCTGTATCTATTCCTCTGTTGACATCTGGGTTCCTTCAAACTTCTGGCTATTATAAATTAGTCTGTTATGAACATAGTGGAGCATGTTGGAGCATCTTTTGGGTATATGACCAAAACTGTCATAGCTGGGTCCTGAGGTAGTATTATGTCCTATTTTCTGAGGATGTTTCTAAGAGAAAGATTGAAACTTAAAACATTTAAATTGCTTTGCAATAAGAAGTGGAGAAAATTTTTTTACTTATTTAAACTTTATTCACTAGAGGTATTTAACTCTTTGGGGTTAATTATGACCTATACAATATATACTGTACTTATAAAATTGTTACTTTAAAAAACTGCATTTTTAGTTAGAAGAGAAAGAAATGAAAGTATATGAAAGCGACCTCCAAGGTCTTATCTTTAGAATAACACCACATGATCTCACCTACACATTACCTAAAAGTGTATTCACAGGAAAATTTAAGGTTTTGTAGCACTGGTCAATGACTTATGAAATGAAGAAGCTTTGATAAACCTCTGAAGAGTTACTCTACAGGTAAATTGTTGGACCTCAGAGAAAAATTAAACAGGTATTGATTTCATTGATCTAATGCTACACCTGAGAACATAAAGCAAAGATCTAAAGCAACAAAATACGAAGCTTTAGGTAAAACTAAATGTAAAAGCTAGAAGGCTTTTATGCTTTCTACCTTAAGCAGGTTGTGTCTGAAACATAGACTCATAAGTACCTTTCTAAAATGTATAAATTATTGCAGAACAGTAGCTTTGAATGTACAGAAATTTCAGTGGCACCAGTTTTCAGTGGGAATTAATAGATGACCACCTATTTATTTCTATTTTAATTTCTAATCTCTTCATTACACATTATAGTGTGTGTGGGAGGGCTAAATTATATAAGAGAGACTAAATAAACCAGGATTTTAGGAGGTTCAAAAGTGGCTGATAGAAATATAAATGTATATAACCAAACTACAGGAAGAAGCTGAAGGAGCACAATGCCAGTGACTGCCATAGACTTGGAGCAGAGCCAGATGAGATGTGTAAACTCTAGAAGTGAAAGGGCAGGGCAAGGGGCAAATAATGAAGTGGGAAAATGAATGGATGCAAGGATGACAGGTCCAGGTCCAGATGATTGAGCAGCATTGGTAGGTGGTAGTTGAGTAGGTCACCTCTACATCAAGGAAGCAGCCATGATGAAACCAGGACAGTGTGATGTTCTCTGTGTGTTAGTCTTTGATGTATCCAACATGGGGTCAACTGTTTGATGATGTGTTATTACTATACCAGTGTTAGGTATCAGCTTTATTATGTATTTCAGCAAAATAAAAACATAAGAAAATTTTCTAATTGTTTTAATAAGCCACTATTACAATGATACTGTTTTTTACAAATACTCAACCACAAAAGAATATTACAAATCAACATACAATATGAACATAGATTCTAGATTTTGAGTTCAGACTCATTTTTCCTCTAAAAATACCTACCAGACTTTGACTCAAGACATCTTGAAATGGAGGAATCATAACAGAGAAGTAATTACAGGTAAGAATCTAAATCTTAAGATAGAACAAAGAGGTAGGCTTCAGGCATGAAAATGACTTTGGGCTAGGACAGGGAAGTAGGCTCAGATATTTTTTGTCATCCTGATAAGCCCTTAGAAACAGTGATCATGGAGTGTTCATAGAATTTTGTTTATTGCCTTGCTTGTTCTTTGACTATTTGTGTTTATTGTGTTACTTGTTCCTGTAACCCTCAGTGCAGGATGTACATGTGGTATTAGATGGACACACTGCCTACTACATCACAGCAACTCAAATATCATCATTCTGGGTGAATGAGTTGATTTAAATTCAGCTAAATATGAAGTCTGGGGTTGACTGTCTAGTTCTGCTCCAGCCATTCCCAAGAGACACTGGAGGCTTCCTTATTCCTTTTCTATCCCAGCATTCTTAATAGAAGCAGATTTTCTCTCTCACACTTACCTCCTGGCTTGGTGCCTTTAGCATTCAATGAAGGAAATGGGTAGACAACCACTGGTAGGCTTTTAAACTTTTGCTGTGGAGCCTCTCCATTTCAGTCCAGGGACAGCAGAGGGCATAAGCCACCCTCCCCAGCCCCTCAGTTATTTTTCCTAGAGTCTGTACTTTCCTCAGCCATGTACTATCTGTTCTTAAGTATATTGGGGGGTGGGGTAATGGGTTTTATTTTTATTATTTATTTATTTATTTACATTCCAGATTTTATTACCCCTCATCCATCCCCCAACTGTTCCACATCCCATACCTCCAACCCAGCCCCTGTCTCCACAAAGCTGTCCCCACCCCCAACCCCCACCCACCTGACCCCTAAACTCTCTGGGGCCTCTAGTCTCTTGAGGGTTAGATGCATCATCTGATTGAACACAGACCAAGCAGTCCTCTGTTGTATATGTGATGGGGGCCTCATATCAGCTGGTATATGCTGCCTTTTTGGTAGTCCAGTGTTTAAGAGATCTTGGGGTTCAGGTTAATTGAGACTGCTGGTCCTCCTACAGGGTTGTCCTCCTCCTCAGCTTCTTTCAGCCTCTCTTTAATTCAACCACAGGGGTCAGCAGCTTCTGTACATTGGTTGGGTACAAATATCTGCATCTGACTCTTTCAGCTGCTTGTTAGGTCTTCCTGAGGGCAGTTATGATAGGTCCCTTTTTGTTAGCACTCCATAAACTTAGTAATAGTATCAGGTCTTGGGACCTCCCATTGAGCTGGATCTCACTTTGGACCTGTCCCTGGGCCTTCTTTTCCTCAGGCTCCTCTCCATTTCCATCCCTGTAGTTCTTTCGATTATGGAACAATTATGTTTCAGAGTTTTGACTGTGGGATGGCAAACTCCTTCCTCATTTGATGCCTTTTCTTCCTCCTGAAAGTGGTCTCTATAAGTTCCCTCTCCCTACGGTTGGGAACTTCATCTAAGGTCCCTCCCTTTGAGTCCTGATTGTCTCTCACCTCCCAGCAAAACTGTCAATCAACATAGATGGAGAAAACAAAATACTTTTATTTTTTAATTGGTTATTTTATTTATTTACATTTCAAACATAATCCCCCTTCCCAGTTTCCTCTCCACAAACCCCCTATTCCCTCTCCTGTCCCCCTGCTTCTATGAGGGTGCTCCCCCAGCCTCCCACTCACTCCTGCATCAGCACCATAGCATTCCCTTACACTGGGTCATCAGGCCTCTACAGGACCAAGGGGCCCTCTTCCTATTGATTCCAGATAAGGCCATCCTCTGCTACATATGCAGCTGGAGCCATGGGTCCCTCTATGTGTATTCTTTGGTAGGTGGGTTAGTCCCTGCAATCTCAGGGCCTTTTCTCCATACCCTGCACCTGCTGAGGGATAGTGGTAATGCAGTTTATTGCTATTTATACATAGGTCTAATTGCATGAATTTCAAAACCATTTATTTCTGCAGTAAGTAATGTTTAGGTATTCCTAACATTCTATTCAGTCTCCATAAATGACATATAGACAAAGTAGAGAAGACATAGTTATAAAAATGAAATATAAATCTTTTAAATCTTTTTTTATTAGATATTTTATTTACACTTCAGATGCCATCCCCTTTCCCCATTCCCCCCCCCCTTAGAAAACCCCTATCCCATGCTCCCTTTTCCTTTTTGCATTTATACATTTTTTTTAAGTAATGTTAATCATAAGTGTTATAAGTTTGGAATTGTTCAATCAGAGGTGTAACCCACTGACCAACCTAGATATAACAACTATCTTTGACTGGTGGAGATACATGAATATCTGCCTCCCTGTCTCCCCCCTCTTTCTCTCTTTCATCACCTACCTTCTCCTATCCTTCTTCTCCTCCTCTTCTTACTCCTTTTCTTCCTCTCAGTACTCCTCCTACCTAAGCTCCTCCTACACATCACCCTTCCTGTTAAAATGAAACTTTTCTCTCAAAATTCAAGTAGAGCATAATTATGCCAATTTGTACCAGTGAGGTACAAGATAGTCCTAATACCCAGTCCATCATTTTGTTGACTAACCAGCACCTCTGTCATCTATCCTAACTAAAACATTTAGTTCTGAATCTGGCTTTAGGATGAATGTCAGCTGACGACCATCCACTCAAATCTTTTCTCTTACAATAAATAGCTATAAGTTTTCAACCCCGTCAGAAATCCAGAATGACTGAGTTAACTATAATTGTGGGAAGCACAAATCATAGCTTCTAAAACTTAGCCAATTTATAGAGACCTCTGAACACCTGAAAAGCCCCTATACTACCAAACGTTGGAGCATCAAATCTTCAGCCTTCTGGCCCAGAATCATCTGACAGACCTTGGTGATGCAGGATTATTAAGGACTGATTACTCTGTCTAGGCAGATATAATCAGTCTACTATTCTGCATGTGTGCCTTTTCTGGACAGTAATTTGTCTGTAGATGGAGAGAGGCAATTCTTGCCTAGTGGCTGTTACCACACAACTGGAGTAACTCCAAGGATGCTCAATTTCTTCTTAGAATCCACGACAGGAAGCTGCCAGGAGCAGACAGGTCTCTAATCAATATGAACATTAATATATAAATATTTGTAGCATCAGTTCTATGGACTTCTGATGTTTTGAAAACCAACTATCCATGTAAGGTAACTTGGACTGTTTTCCGTTAACTCCTCTCAGCTATTTCTAAGTAAAATATGGAAAACACCCTAACAATAAACTCAAAAATATGAATTTGCTATAGTCCCTTAACTCATAGGTTAACCGTCCCAAATCAGTTAAAAAAGTTAAAAAAGGGCTGGGTCTAGGCATTGTATTCCTAAATGTGTTATACAGGCACAATGCCCATGAGTGTATCAATATTCATCTCATTTTTATATTAATAAGAGGCTCGTACCAATGAAAACCTTAAATTTGAGATCAAAGTAAATTTTGTACCATTTAAGAAATTATAACTTCATCTTGATTATAATTAAACAGATTTCTACCAGTAGGTTATGGCTATGCAGTAAGTCCTAACTAATCCCCTCTGTTCCAACAAAACCACTACTTGTCCCTAGAAAGACAGACCATTATTAATCACATTAGTCCCCAAGCTCAGGGAATAGAGGCGCTGACTCTTCTTTAACTTCTTCAAGCTGATTAAGGGCGTTGAGATTTTAGAAGAGGGGTTGGGGGGGAGAGTAAGTTGATAAGCCTCTGATGCTGTGTCTTCACTGAATCCAGATGGAATTCCAGGACATCAGAGGTTTGGGCAGGTCTGCTCAGTATGCTTGATGAGTAGATAAACCAAGGCTGTGTATTCTGCAATATACAATTCTCAGAACAAGTTTTAGTATCAAGAAAAAAAAAATTTCTCACCTCCAGGGGGCTGACATTTTTTTTTAAAGATGATGGTTCTGAAGACTTTTTTTTCCCGCTTGTTAAAATTGGTTGTAGTATTTACGTTTCAGATTTTATCCCCTTAGCCTACTTCCTCCCACCACCCAGAAACCTATCCCATCCCCCTCCTCATGCTTCTATGAGGCAGTGACCACACCTACCCCCCTCACTATCCCCTCCCCACCCTCACATCCCCCCCCACTGTATGTTCATTCATTCATTTTTCATTCATTTTTTTTATGGGACAGGGCCATCCTCCCCTACATATACCTCTGGAGTCTTGGGTCCCTCCCTATGTGTTCCCAGGCTGGTGGTTTAGACCCTGGGGGGCTCTGGTTGTTTGGTATTGTTGCTTTCCACCTGGGGTCAATAACAGATTAGGTGGCTGTACATGGGGTGAATACCCAGGTGGAAAGGTCTCCTGATGGCCCCTCCTTCAGTTTCTGTTCCATGTTTTGTTTCCCTATTTGCTCCCTTGAGCATTTTTATTTCTCATTCTAAGTAGAACTGAGGCATCCCCTCTTGGTCGTCCTTCTTCATGAGCTTCATGTGGTCTGTGGGTTGAGTCTTCGCTAATCCAAGCTTTTGGGCTAACATCCGTGGAGATATGTTTGTGTAACTATCTTCTTTTGGGGTTTTTGGAAGATTACTTTCTTGCTTTTTCTAGGTTGTAGTTTCCCTCCTTGTGTTGGAGTTTTCCACCAATTATTCTTTGAAGTGCTGGATTTGTGTTGAGATACTGTGTAAATTTGGATTTGTCATGGAATATTTTGGTTTCTCCATCAATAATGATTGACAGTTTTGCTGGGTATAGTAGTCTGGGCTGGCATTTGTGTTCTCTTAGGGTCTGTATGATATCGGTCCAGGATCTTCTGGCTTTTATGGTCTCTGGTGAGAAATCTGGTGTAATTCTTATAGGTCTGCCTTTATATGTTACTTTGCCTTTTTCCCTTACTGCTTTTAATATTTTTTCTTTGTTTTGTACATTTGATGTTTTGACTATTATATGGCGGGAAGTATTTCTTTTCTGGTCTAAACTATTTGGAGTTCTGTAAGCTTCTTGTATATTTATGGACATCTCTTTCTTTAGGTTAGGGAAGTTTTCCTCTATAATTTTGTTGAGGATATTTACTGGTCCTTTTAGGTGGGAGTCTTCCCCCTCATCTATACCTATTATCCTTAGGTTTGGCCTTCTCATTGTGTCTTGGATTTCTTGTACATTTTGGGTTAGTAGCTTTTTGTATTTTGCATTTTCTTTGACAGTTGTGTCAATGTTTTCCATGGTATCTTCTGCACATGAGATTCTCTCTTCCATCTCTTGTGTTCTGTTGGTGATACTTGTGTCTATGACTCCTGATCTTTTTTTTAGGTTTTCTATCTCCAGGGTATTGTCCCTTTGTGATTTCTTTATTGTTTCTACTTCCATTTTTAGATCCTGCATGGTTCTGTTTAATTCCTTTTCCCATTTGGTTGCATTTTCTTGAAATTCCTTAAGGGATTTTTGTGTTTCCTCTTTAAGGGTTTCTATCTGTCTACCAGTGCTCTCCTTAAGTTCTTTGAGAGTGTTATTTATGTCTTTCTTAAAGTCCTCTATCATCATCATGAGAAGTGATTTTAATTCTGATTCCTGCTTTTCTGGTGTGATGGGGTGTTCAGGGCTTGCTCTGATGGGGGAGCTGGGTTCTGATGATGCCATGTAACTTTGGTTTCTGTTGCTTACATTCTTGCTCTTGCCTTTTGCCATCTGGTTAACTCTAGTGCTGCCTGTACTTGCTGTCTCTGACTGAAGCCTGTCTTTCTAGTTATCTAGCTTGTGTCTGATCTCCTAGGGGTCCAGATGTCTCTGTGATCTTTTCCAGCTGCACTGATTACAGTGGTACCTCTAGGATGCCTCAGGATATGGTGCCTCCAAGGTAGTAGTCCAGCTAGGTGTCTGCTGTTCTGGGTGCAGTGTCTCCTCTAGAATATCTCAGGATATGTTGTCTGAAGCTCTGAGTTCATTTGTTCCTCTGTGGATCTGGATTGAGTGGACCTTCCAGTATGTCTCAGGTGGAATCCGGGGTCCACACAACAGCAGACCTGGCAGAGGTCTGATCTAGGCCTCAGATCTGAGAACTAGTTTCTAAGACACTGTCCAAGTTCGAGCGCCTGGGATCCCTGCCTCCTCTGGGTTCTTGGAGGTTGGGGGCAGAGCTTGCACCCAAGATCTGCTCAGTGCTCTGGCCCAGACCAGAAGGAACCAGTGTTCCGGGACGGGAGTGACTTCCTGGGTCCTTTTGGTTCCCAGTTACTCCCTGTTTAGGGCGGGCCCTGCTGTCTGCTTACCTAGGATACTGCCTGAGTTCGAGTGCCTGGGATCCCTGCTTCCTCTGGGTTCTTGGATGTTGGGGACAGAGCTGCCACCCAAGATCTGCTCAGTGCTCTGTCCCAGACCGGAAGGCAGATCTTTTAAATCTTAACAAACATTTAAAATGCATTGAGCAGGCTGAAATACTGGATAAGCAGTTAGAAACGGTTTATGGTCCTTCACAGGAACAGAGTTCAGTTCCCACCATCCACGCAAAGCCACCTGTAACACCAAGAGATCTCATGCTCTTGTTTGAACTCCATGCATACACAGAGATACATAAATAAAAATGAAATTAATATTTTTGAAATGTTGTATTGCACAAAAGCATCAGAAGGACAAAGCTAAGGAGTAGAATCACAGTAATGATGTCTTCAGAGCTCATATTATTAACTCAATATGCATGGATAATATTGATAAATAAAAACTATGTGAAATATATTATATAAATTATTATTTCTGGAGAAATAATATGTATGGGGTAGAGATACTTTTACTCATGTTTTAGACTTTCTCTGAACTATTGTATTTTAATCATATGATCTGGTATCTTTGATATTTAACATTTGAAATAGTGTATCTCATATTAAAGACAATTTTAAGAAGAATTAAAAATCAAAATTAATGACTCTAAAGGAGAATTAAGCTACCAGGTTTCTAAAACTTGCTTGATGCTAGTGGTGAGCTGAAAGAAATGGATACCAGCATTTAAACAGTCTTGATGTCTTCTATGGGGAACACAGGAGTGCAGAGATGACTCTGTTTTGCTTTCCATGTGGAGAAAGAAAAAAATACTGTTAGTTTGACAATGGAATGAACACAGGAGGTGAGCAAACAGTAGGATTGGGGACTCATTTTCATAATCCTTACAAGTACAAGGTGGTTGTCTTTATCTATACATCAATTATATATACTGAAAAGCATGTCAAGATTAAGTAAACATAATTTGCTGTCAAAACAAATGGGCTTGCAAGGTGTGCAATTAGATCCACATGTAAACAGCAACGGACTGTACTATCCCTCAGTAGATGCACCGTATGGAGATGAGTCCCAGGTGTTGAGTAATTTACCTAAGAAGAGCATGTGGTACATGGTGGAGAATACGACAGACTCTAGGAAGAAAGCCAATGTTTCAATACAACAATTGGTTGTATTAATGAGATGCCTCTTCTGGCTCTGTGTGTGTGTGTGTGTGTGTGTGTGTGTGTGTGCGCGCGCGCGTACATGCACATGCGTGTGCATGTGCATTTCATCTGGTGTCTTGTAATTTCCAATGTTCAGGAGAGAGCTCAGAGATTTTGAAGCTCATCTGGCATTTGTCTCCATGTTATTAGGAGGCAGAAGGCTTTACTGGTCCCTGTACTCTGGAAGGCCTTTATAGCTTTTATTGCTTTCACCTAAGCACCAGAACATTCCCATGGATTCACCCTAAAGTCCTGATATCTCAGAGAACTAAGAAAGATTAATGGCCCTGTGCATATCTCAGTAGCACAGGTAATGAAGGAACTGTCAATCATCTACCATTAACATTTTTAATTGAGATTCCTGGGTTACAGTCGAAAACCAGAAATGTTTATACATGTTGAAATATCTTAAATGTGGGAAGCTTGTGAATTTTTCCTGAAACTTCTCTGTATACTCAGACTTTGAACACTAAGAACTATAATAAAAATCACACTTCATGTGTAGGCACCTAGGGAGGTTAAAAATTGGATGGGGCAATGACCATCATTATGAGGTGATAAATAAGCTCTTGGAAAGAGAAAACCTTAACAAAGAAAACTTGAATCAGCAATAGCAAGATGTTAAAAATATATAGAACTTTGAAGACCCCTTAAATCTTCAAATCCAGACTGTCCTAATGTATACATTTAAATAAATTTGCATAGTCATAAGCCTTAAAGAGGTTCTTCACAACAATATGCTTTATTTATTCCCCAACTTCTGGCTGAATATGACTCTGTTGGAAGCCCGGGCACTGAGGGAAATGGAATACTGCTTATTTAGAAGCGGTTTGAATCACCTACTCTAGGAGTGTTATTATGCAAGATAGATTGTGCCAGACACAGCATTGCACCATGAAGTTAATCCACAGAAGTGGTTTTCAAAAGAGAGGAAAATAATTCTTAGTTACTCAGAGTGCTTGCTCTATTGCTTGCTTTGAGCCACTGTTCCACTCAGACTGGCAATGCATTCTTTGGAGTACTGACAAGGGTAGTGAATTCATGCCAGAGGTACAAGGAAGCCACAAGTAGGCTTTATAATCCCAGGAGCCACCCAAGAGAGAAGCATCTAAAACAAACTGATAGAAAATGAAGATCATGGGTTTATTTGTCAATCTATATAAAAAAGAGACATCAGAGAATTGGAAAGATTTAAATCCAACTATGATAAATTGTATTTAGGATATGAACTACATAAATCAATTCAGTGGTTACATGCCATGTAGACAATACAACGTGACTTAAATTCACACACACACACACACACACACACACACACACACTCAAACATATTTTTTTCCTTCTAAGGTAGCCTGACTGACGGTCTGGTGAGTATTCTCATGCTGGGCACCAGTTTATCTCTAGGATGAAGTTGCGGGAGGAGCTGGCTGAAGCATTTGTTGGAATTCTGACATACAGAGAGTTTATAGAAGCAAAAATCCATGAATCAGTTATATTGATTAAATGTTTACAAAAATTTTCCATCCCTTATAACTCTTGACTTTTCTTCATTATTTGTAGGTAAGCCCCAGTACACATGTATACATACATACATATATACATACATACCCACACCTATACATGTATGTGTGTATGTATATATATATATATACATATATATATATATATGTATATATATATATGTGTGTGTGTGTGTGTGTGTGTGTGTATTCTCATAGTTCACACAGCCTAGTGGCACCCCTTGCTTATAGTGAATTACAACATTCAATACAAAACAAGAATAATAAAAGCCAAAATAGACTGTGTGTTAAGAGTCATCTTATTCCTCTGTGAAGTATTCAGGAGTAGTGCTTTCATAGTAGACCAGTCCTGAGGCCACTACATGGTTTTCCTTTATCATTTACACTGCCTCCAGTTCCTCATGGTAACATTAAGTTTAGTCTCACTGACTTTATTTCTACCTGTGTTCTGTAACCGGGTCATTAAAGGTCAAACATGTTTCTGGCTATCTAACCTTGACCCCATAATTCCTCTAATGTCTTCATTGCTGTAGTGAAACAAGCAATTCAAAAGAATAAAGATCAACATTAGATCAAATGTTGGAGACTTCACTCAGTGACCATTAGGTCTTTCTTACGTTGGTTGTGCAAAGTTCATAGCAAAGTAAGGCTCTTTTCTTTGTGGCCTTGGAGGAAGAGAGCAAAGACAAACCTGGAACCCCAACATCTTATTCAAAGAAGTATTCTCAATGGTGTAACTTACATCCACTAGTTTTCACACTTGAAAGGTTCCATCATCTCCCAATAGTACCATAGGTCAGAGACCAAGCCTTTTAGTATATGAGCCTGAAGGGAGCAATTACCCAAAATATGTCAGTAGTTAATACAGAAAATACTTAAAAAGCAAATGACAGAAACCAAAAATTGCTAGAAGATAAAAAAGAAGAAACGTAGGAAACACACTCAGGCAATAGTAGAAGCTGAAGTTTGCATAAGATTTCAGTATACCAAAAATGATTATGATGCAGTTACATTTGATACCTTGTCCATAGATAAGGGAAAAGAGTTAGCTATAAATTACTGTATCTTAGCCAATTCCTCAGTCTTATAATTCTAATATCTTTTAAAAATACTTTTGACTTTTAATGGTATCATTAAAGACTTTTTTGCCAATGCCAAGAAATTGGAAGCTAAAAATAAACTTGATAATGATGTATCTCTACTTATGATGTGGTTAAATCCCTATAAGCATATCGAAAGTCAAACATATCAGTAATCAGCACAGAATATATATAATAATCTATAAAACATCCAGGCTAAGCCAACCCAAAATCTGTCACATTTTCTGTTTCCCTAGGGATTCTCTGGCTTACTGTGTGCTTAGCTCCAGCATAGCACTGCCCAGCATCACAAGACAGGATGATAAACACACAGAGGAACGTCCTAACTCAAGGTCACATGACACCTTCCATTAAATATCTGCAGTATTATGTCATTATCATGTCAAAAACACAACTATCTTGTTAATAAAACATCTTTGTACATTCAGTTGGCATGGCACTCACTAAACTTAAAGAAAAATATATTATACAAACTATATTTTCAGAAATTAAATTTGTAGAAAACTCCATATGTATATATGTATATACATATGTATATGTTTCTCAAATCTTATGATGAACCACATGAGGAAAAAGGCTTTTGGCACTTGCTCACAGCACAATTTCTTATCAAATAAGTTGCAATCTATCCAGAGGTGAGGAGAATGAAGCAGACTGAAGCAAATACAGCAACATTGCTTTTCCTTTTCTCCTTTCTTTCTTTCTTTCGTTCTTTCTTTCTTTCTTTCTTTCTTTCTTTTTTCTTTCTTTTTTGTTTCTTTTTTTTGTAAGAAAAAAGAAATATAGCAGTGTGAAATACTCCTAGCTTTTGGTTATTTGTAGACTGGTGAAGGTCCTTGTAGTGGCTGGTTTTGTGTATCTACTTGACACAAGCTAGAATTATCACAGAGAAAGAGGCCTCGCTTAAAGAAATGGCTGCGTGAGACCCAGCTGTAAGGTATTCTTTCAACAGTGATTAACTAGAGGTGAGGGCCTACCCCATTAGTAGGTGATGCCACTCCTGGGTCCTATAAGAAAGCAAGCTGAGCAATCCAGAGGAAGCAAACTAGTAAGTAACATCCCTCCATGGCCTCTACATCAGCTACTGCTTCCTGACCTGCTTGAGTTCCAGTCCAGACTTCCTTTGGTGATGAACAGCAATGTGGAAGTGCAAGCTTCATAAACTCTTTTCTCTCCAAGTTTCTTTTGGTCATGATGTTTTGTGCAGGAATAGAAACCCTGACAAAGACAGTTCTCATGCCGGTGGGTGGGAGAGAGAATTGGCTTTTCTCAGGGCAATGATGGGAGCTCTCCATCCTCCCCTCATTCTTGTGTTAAAGAGATGCTCTTGACACTGGAGCTCCTCTATCTCCCAACTCAAGTCTCATCCAACGCGAATGAGTTCCCTGTTGAAATGTTGGAAGAGTCTGAAACAGAAGTGTGTTGGGAAACCAAGGAAAAGAAACAGAGAAAGAGACGTGTTGTGGGGATTATGAATGAGATTAAGCAATAGGTGTTGTCCAATCCTGTGAGAGACAGTGGGAAATTTAGCAAGGGTCTGGGTCACATTTGATGCTGGGACCCAAATTTTAGGCCGGAAATAGATAGAGCACACATTATTGTCCTGTTTTCAGCTAATGAAGGGCTTCCATAAACTTAGGATATTTCATGACAGTCTTTACCACTTTCCTTAGGCACAATCCCGTGAACATTTCCCACAATATCTTTGCTAAGCAACTTTATTTTACTAAGAAAATACAATGACCCCTTGGCAAGTACACATTTTATTGTCAAAGAAGACAGATAATTACATTCTAAGTTACATTAGAATTAGACATTAAATTGTTAATGTCTAGACGTAAATACATGTATAATGGAACCATCCTAAAATATATTAGAAACAAGAAAAGCTTGAACGTGCATAATGATATACTGTGGCAATTGTCTAAGTATCTGCCAAATGTGTTTAGAAATGAAGTTACTGAACATCACTTCATTGTTCAGTAATTTGGAAATATTGAATTACAGGTGTGTTCTTGAGCTGTGACACAATAGTGGCATTGGCTATCACTAGCTCTGGAATGGGCTTCATCTTTGCTCAGTACAGAGATGACCTTTAGGTTTCTAGAATGATTCTCTTTAGTGACACCAAAGCAAATGTCTAAAATTCTGGAGAACTCATAGAAAGCCCACAGCCACATCACAGATGTTTCTAAGCAAGGCCCTGTATACAGATGTGTAGGAACAGGATCATTACACAAGAAGAAGGTTTTGAAAGGAAAAAATGCATCTGGCAGAAGAAAGAGATTTAACACAAGCAGACTTCCATACTGAACAAGACTAATGTGTACATCCCTCCCTGGTGCTGTCACACCAGCCACACACAAAAAAATGGTAAATGGTGAAACACAGTACCTGCTATAACCTTTCACAACGGATAAAACAGGTAAATATGTTTGCTGAGAAAATTTGATCCTGGGAAAGAAGCACAGCTCCTTTGGAAAGAAATTTGTGACCTCACACTGGGCAGGATCTGACAAAGACTAGTGAAAAAATAAAATAATAAGACCCTACTGTGATTTGGATATAGAGTTTCTCCAGAAGGTCTACATGTTGAAGAATAGTCCCTGTATATTATGGGGCAGAGCATTGTTAAGCATTGAGGTCTAGGAAGAGGTGACTTGGTCACAGGATCACACTAAGCAATGATTAATTCTTGTCTCTCAGAATGGATTAGGTTTTATGGGAATAAAATTGTTATAAAGAAGTAATCCGGCCCCCTCTTAGCTCACTCTCTCTGCTGCATTTTATACATTTTCCTGCTAGATGTCTTGATACCATTTAGCCAACAGATCCTCACCAGAGACCAAGAAGATGAAGCAGCTGAAACACAATTTAAACCTTTCAACTTAGAAATTATCTAGTTTTGGGCATATTATTACAGCCACAAAAAGAAAAAAAAAAAGAGTAATGCAGATACCCAAAGGAAAATTTACCATGAGAGGAGTTAGATAGATAAATGGATACATGGTCCAAACAAATGTCTTGGTAGGCACCTTTTCACCCCACAGCACAGCATCCTGCCAGGTGATCCATAGGTAGGCTAGAAGAATAAGGAACAGAATCCATATAGTTAACCTGCCCATTAAACTTCCCACTATCCTTCTCTCTTACATTCTCTTGCATTCCCATCCTCACCACACACAAAGATACATACTCCTCAAACATTGACATAAAAACCTTATTCATTAAATTCCTACTACTACTCAAAAACTTTAAGTCTGTACATAAAGCGTGGATACTACATCTAATGTCATTTACTTACATCATAGTATATTTGACTAAGGTAATTTCAGGTGGTTTATACCTACAGGTATAGCTGTAAAATGTGTACTACTATGTGTCAGATGTTTAATTTACAAAGTGATTAGTGTCCAAAAGTAGTTCATTAGAAAATAAATTTAATTCTGGAATTAAGAATTAATTTTGTATATTTTATCATTTACCAAAACAAAAGTTAGTAGGTGTATTAGTCTACGTTCTCTGCAAAACAAGAATTGATAGAATATGTATACATATATGTGTATATCATATTTCTAATTAGATCACATTATGTCTATTGTGATATAAGTATCTCACATATAATTGGAAATAAATTATATATTTAATAAATTCATAATTATACTCAACATGATAAAACTATACCACCTATAATCAAATATGCATTAAACACATTTAAGCAGGTCATAATTAATATATATATCAGTTATGTTTTTGTAGAGAACCTAGACTAATACACTTGTTAACTTTTGTTTTTATAAATGGTGAAATTATACAAAATTACTTCTTAATTCCAGAATTAACTTTATTTTTTTAATAAAATATTTTGGGACACTAATCACTTTTGTGAATTAAACATCTGACACAATATAAATAATAATACACATTCTATAGCTATAAACCACATGAAATTAACTTTCTCAAATATGATATGATGTAAGTACATGAAATTTAATGTAGTATCCTCTGTATGTACAAACTTCTAGATTGTTTTAGTAGTAGAAAGAATTTAATGAATAATTTAATGAATATGGTTCTCATGCCAATGTTTGATATATATATACACATATATACATACATATATATACATATATATACATATATATATATGTATATATATATATATATATATATATATATATTGCTGTGTATATATAAATAAACTGAAGTGTGTGGGTAGACCTGTGAAAAATTTTTTCTTAATTAAAACACTCAAAGTGAAAGGAAAACTTTTAATCTGGATATTTTGTGGTGAAAAAAGTTCCACCTTTAATCTGGAACATGTTTTACATATATATATATATATATATATATATATATATATATATATATATATATTAGAATATGGCTCTCAGGCTGTGGTCCAGCTAGTCCAACAAAATTCAAAAATTCAGCCATTATACAGCAGCACATGAGGCTGGATGTTTCAGCAGGTCTGGTATAGGACAGAATCCTAAAGAAATAGACTCTGATGCCAATGAAGGAATGGACTTGGCACTGAGAGCAAGAGGAAACCGGCAAAGAAAGCAAGCTTCCTTCTTTTCTTTCTTCCATGTCGTTTAAATATAGGCTGACAGTGAAAATATGTCCCAGATTAAAGGTGGACCTTACCACCTCAAAATATCCAGATTAAAAGTTTTCCTTTCACTTTGAGTGCTTTTTATATTTATTTATTTTTTTGGATATTATATTTACATTTCAGATTTTATCTCCTTACCCCCATCCCCCCACCATCCAGGAACCTCCTATCCCATCCCCCATCCTCATGCTTCTATGAGGATGTGCCCCCATCTCCCCCCCCACACACTTCCACCTCCCCACCCTCGAATTCCCCCCACTTGGTGTTCAGCCTTCATGGGACTGAAGATTTCCTCTCCCACCTATACCTGACAAGGCCATCCTCCCCTACATGTACAGATGGAGTCATGGGTCTCTCCCTATGTACTCCCAGACTGGTGGTTTAGACCCTGGGGAGCTCTGGTTGGTTGGTATTGTTGCTCTCCTCATGGGGCCACAAACCCTTTCTGCTCCTTCAGTCTTCTCTCTAACTTGAGTGTTTTAATTAAGAAAAAAATTCCACACAGGTCAACTGCACACTTCAGTTTTAGCTAACTCCAGATGTAGTCATATTCACAGTCAAAAATACCCATCACAAATTTGTTCCTTGTTAATTTGAAAGATAATCCAATCTCCTATGCCATGGTCAATTTTCAAATGAGAACAATAATCAGATCATACTATGACTAACATAATATAACATAACTAACTATCACACAACTGCAAACGCATTATAAATTTGGATTAAATAGTAATGTCCCTTGAAGGACTTTTTTTTAGTTTCTCAAATTTAAATATGATAAACACTCATATTCTGTAACTGATGTTAAATTACATCAAGGAAAGAAAACACAGACATCTCTACAGATACATGTTTAACAAAACAGGACAGAAATGTTTATGTCAATTGTAATTCTTGTTTCAAAAACTGGTCGCATAACCTTAGCTTGGCTTTATAACTACCTTCCTCTACTGAACATTTTATATTGCTTCCATACTCAGCAAAGTCTTAGTTCTTTTCCTAGAGGAGTAACACATACCCTCATTCCTGGAGGGTCTGTGTCCTTTGTCTTCCAGCCAGAAGTAAGTTGTTGCAGTTTCTCATTGACTTCAATCCCAGGTCACAGTAGCAGCAAAAGACTCCCTAAAGGATATCTTGCACTCCATAGAAAACACTTTCTACCTCCATTGTAGAGAAGCAATCTAATTTCCCCATGGTAGTCTGTATCAACCACTCCTCCTATTATCATTCCTTCCTTAGCCTGTTACTTGAGGGCTTCAAAAATCAAAGTGAATAGGGAAAGTCTGAACTTCCAGTCCAGTGAAATGTTTGCTGTGTCTTCTGGAAAGAGCACTTCCCACACTGGAACTGAAACTTGTAGGCCAGCAGAACTTAAGGTAATGGTAAGAGGAAGCATTTTTTTCCTGAGGAGGTCACTAGTGGTGATAATGGGTGGAAATATTCCCTTTTCTACCCTTTGATTTCAGGACCCATGGATACTGACTATGGAAGAAACCATACTTTATATTGGATGCTGATTCAAAACTTATATTACATTTTCGAAACTTTGCCTCAGTCCTCTATGATTCTGTCATTTAATTGGTGTTGTAACTGTCTCCCAAAGGCTATTTTATCTTTCTATCATTTAAGCTGCTTCAGGATAATAAGGAACATGGTACAATCAATGGATTCCATGATCATGATCATGGGCCCACTGTTACACTTTTCTGGCTGTGAATTGAGTTCCTTTGCCAGAAACAATACTATATGGATACCATGATGGTGCATAAGGTTTACTATAACCTCATGAGTTGTGGTTTTGACAGAAGCACAACATGCAGGAAAGGCACAGAATAAGTATCTACTCCAGTAAGGACAAAGTATTTTCCTTTCCACAGAGAAAGTGGTCCAATGACCTGCCCTAAGCTTGGTAACTGGCTACCTTGGATAATGGTTCCATGTTTAGGGCTCAGTTTTGGTCTCTGCTGCTGGCAGATGTGACACTCAGCGGCAGCTGTTCAGGTCAACTTTGGTGAGTGGAAGACCATGTTGTCAAGCCCAAGCAAAATCCCCATCTCTGCCATCATAGCCCACTTTATTCATGGGCTCATTGGGCAGTGTCAGGGATGACAGGGGAAAGAAGCTGACAAGCTTACTGTCTGTAATTGCCTATTCTATTTTCTTGGTTACTAAATGCATCCTCTACTGAAGTCACCTTTTGTTGAGCATTTACATGGAGCACAGCATCTCTAGCTCCTTTGCCCATTTGGAGAGATCTATGTACATATTTCTTCCCCAAATGTCTTTCTTACCAGTTTTATATATTAAAGCTAAACATAATCAATTCTGAAAGCTGGACTTGGAAGCAAAAGTCTTTAAGACAACTTCTGCCTCTGTATCTTAGACTGCTCTCAGAGTTGGAATCCTCCTGCATCTATCTCTCAGTGTTGGGAATATAAACATGGCCTACCAATCCTAGCTTGTAAGTAAATACTTCTCTGAAAAAATGTCCTAGAAATGAGCAAGAAATCCATCTTAAACCATATCAGATTTTAATGTCTCAACACCCATGATAACTTTGGATGTCTCACAGTTTATTTATGCTTAAACAAGTCTTTACTGAGATGTCTCCTCTTGGCTGAGTCCACAGTCATTGTAAGTAGCCCAGATGATCAGCATGACTCCTGGACCCTTGCTTAAGTTTACCCATTTAAGAGTAAATCAGAAAAACACAAAATATCAGGAAGCTATATATGAGAACATGCCTGTACTCTAAGCCAAGCATCAGATTCTTGTGGGAAGAGTGTTATGAATGTCTACTTTCTACCTTCATTAAATAGAAAGGCCAATCATTAGGTTTCACAGGATGATTCAATTATGCTAAATATTATCACACTACCACTCATTTATGCCTTCACAAATAACTAAAAATCACTACTTTGGTTAGGAGTAAAGACATTTCCATATTTCATGAATAATGAAAATTTGAAAAACTGTGGCTTGCATACTGGCAGCAGTACTCAGGGGAATTCTGTCTAGCATACATGCAAGTTGACAGGGAACAAGAGGGGTCTTTTATATTCACTATTATAAAGACATGCTTGTCCTCTAAAATGTAATAAAATAAAAACATACACATTGTAAACATCTTAGCCTGTATGCCATTGTCATCGGTTGGTTCTGTTAAAGTCCCTAAGGACAGTTGTCCCAGGAGAAATACAAGTTTGATGCAAGTCAAAACCAAATAGACTCAATATATGAAGCAGTGTCTGATACCATTAAAACAGAGAATGAGGGAAGAGTGGAAGCACAATGAAAGAAACACAGTCAGCACCTCAGAAACGTGGCTCACCATTTCTGACCAAAGACATAAGAGTGACTGACTATTCTGAGTTTTGGGGCTAATATCCACTTATCAGTGAGTATATATCATATGTGTCCTTTTGTGTCTGGGTTACCTAACTCAGGATGATATTTTCTAGCTCCATTCACTTGCCTGCAAATTTCATGAAGGCATTGTTTTTAATAACTGTACTCCATTGTGTAAATGTACCAGATTTTCTGTACCATTTCTCTGTTGAGGGACATTAGGGTTTCCATGTTAGGAGCTGCGGTTAGCAGTGACAACATTCACCATTACAAGATGGCGTGGGCATCCTGTGCTCCCACAAGTAAACAACTAACTGCGCAGGTGCAAAAGGCAAAAGCACGCCAAAGTCACTGCCCATCCCAGGGCGTAATATGGGTAATGAGTGAACAGCCAATCAGAAGTGAACACACCACTCTAGGGTACATATAGCAGTGCCTTTCCCGGGCATGGGGTCTTTCCGCTTCTGCTGATACAAGAATAAAGCCTCGCTGTAGTAACCACCCGAACACTGCCTCACATGTCTCTTTCGCGGGCAAAGGGGACACGGAAGAGGCCCGGAATATCTGGTGCCAAAACCCGGATCTTCAAGGTGCCGTGCCATGGGAGACACCCCCCGCCCCGACTCGGGGTGGGTTAAAAGACTACAGGATCGAGGTACATCTCTGAGAGGTATGCTTGGGGTGGAAGCCTTGGTTGCGAGTGGATTTTCACTCATTGCCGCAGCTGCACTAGTTGGCCTCTTGCTTGTGTTGCTTTCGCTTTTAGCTTATTTGTGTTGTGAGGATCCAGCTTGCAGCACAGCTATTAGGGCAAGTCAAGAGGTTTCAGGAGAGGTCCACTCCAGGGTATCAGAAACAGAGCGTGTTAGCTGGCATCAGGCCAAGGAGCCTAGGGATCAGGCCAAGGAGCCTGGAGATCAGGCCAAGTAGCCTGGGGAAAAAGATCAGGCCAAGGAGCCTGGAAAGGAGAAGCAGGCAAAAATGCCTGGGCAACAGAGGCAGGCCAAGGAGCCTGGTCAAAGAAAAGAGTACTTAAAAGGAACAGGGGCCATTGCAGGGCCTATTAAGGTTAAGGACACTTCACCGGCTGGTGAAGAGAGAGTGGAGGTCGGGGGGACCCCCCTATACCCCATTAAGGAGCTTGCCGCCATAAGACTAAGAAAGACCTTGATCCCCTCGGCCCCGCCCTTGCTTCCAGCCTATGCCCCGGGCAGCATCTCTAATTCATTTCTCAGCCCAGAAGATCAGAGACAGCTACAGCTTGCATTTCCGGTCTTTGAAGCGGCAGAAGGAGCACATGTTCATGCCCCAGTAGAGTATAGGCAGGTCAAAGAATTAGCTGAGGCAGTGCGTGCATGTGGAATTGGGGCTAATTTTACCGTATCCCAAGTGGAGAGGTTAAGTGCAGCTGCTGTGACGCCAGGAGACTGGCAGGGCACAGTGAAGGCGGTACTTGCCAATATGGGCCAATATTTGGAGTGGAAAGCGCTCTGGCATGAGCGGTTGCAGGCATGGGCTTGAGCTGATGCAGGCATTGAGGGTCAACAATTGTGGACTTTTGACATGCTGGCTGGAGTTGGCGTACATGCGAACGACCAAACCGCTCACCCTTGGCAGGTATACGTACAAATAGCGATAGCTGCTGTTAAGGATTGGAAGTCTCTCCCCAGGCGAGAAGGCAGTAACCTTTATTTGTCCAAGATAATTCAGACATCTAATGAGTCCTTCTCTGACTTTGTGGCCCGCATGACTGAGGCCACTGGCAGAATCTTTGGGGAACCAGAGCAGGCAATGCCATTAATTGAACAAATGATCTTTGAAAATGCCACAGCTGAATGCCTTGCAGCCATTGCTCCTAGGAGAGCCAAGTGATTACAAGACTGGTTAGGAATCTGTTGCGGCTTGGGAGGTTCCCTTACTAATGCAAGACTTACAGCAGCAAATTTAGAGATGGCTGCTGTCCTTCTCCAAGGTCAGGGACACTATAGACCCCTGCCATGGCCAGGGAGGGGAGCTGTCTGTGTTTTTTTCCACAGGAAGAAGACAATCCAATTTGGGTCCCCACAAGGCTGGTGTAGATTGTGAAGAATGAAGCTAGATTGCAGGATGACGGCTCTGATTCTCCCAATGCTGATGTTCGATTTGGGGATAAGTATACCACTATGGGCCATAGTTAGATCTTGGCCTGTTCCCATGCCAGTATATTCAAATTCTGCAGTGCTGCCATTGTTTACAGCTACTGAGTGTTACATGGATGCCCCGTGCTCTCGGCGCACCCACCAGCAGCCTGAGTTATATAATGCTACAAGTTTTCCATTAAACTTTACACTTTGTTTTGTGGCAGCAAGCAAGGATAATAGAACAAGTAAACTACATACACCTTATATGATTCTTAAGAAAGCCACTCTTGCTAATTGGGTGGATCCTGTGACTTACAGTAAGGTAAAGACAAGAGTGCTAGGGGCTGTCTTGAATCAGATTAGTTCAGGACAGATGGAAGGATCAGGAAATGTCGGTCTGAATTAATCAGCACCTATAAACATTACCACCACCATGATTGGAAGTAATGTTACTATAATTGGGAGGTCCAATTGGCATACCAATAATGCCACTTTGCAACAGATGATACCGTGGTACTATCCAGATTTGTCCTTTCCAGTGGTGTTTTCACCTTGCCAGTCTAAGATTAAACCCAAGAAACAAATTGCCAGAGGATTTAATTTATCCCCTCCTCTTGATTTGGCTATAATGAATAATACAGGTAAGAGCACTGGCATAGAAAATATTTGGCCCTTTTATCATTGGGTGTTGAGTAATGAGACTGGAGCTAGTGCCAGTGTATCTGCCTTTGCCTTGTTGAATGGTATATTTCATGAAGTACAAAACGTTTCAGCTACACGATCTAATATCTCTAGCCATTTGAATAACTTTAAAATTAATAAGGTGTTTAGGAATGCATCTGCACAACCGGTGTTGGTGTGTGTGGACCCCCCATTTTTTCTTTATGTTATCCAACTTTCAAAATAATTCTGATATCTTGGATTGTAAGAATGTTACATGCTTTTTAGCACAATGCTGGAATGGATCACTAGACCTAGCCTTGGTTGTGTACGTGCCTACCTTTGTGCCCATTCCAGTAGAAGCTGATCCTGAAACTTTCCCTATTACATCATTAATAAGACTTAAAAGAGACTTTGACATTACTGCGCCATTATCACTGCTATTACCATCCCTGCAGCTGCAGCTGTGACAGTCGGCATAGCCACGGCTAATCAAGTTACAGCAGCTACTGTTGTTAATCAAATTTCAGAAAGGATTTCTGAGGCTTTGACCACTCTACAGAAAGTGGATGCACATTTGGCATCAGACATTCTGTTGGTCAATCAGAGAGTTGATTTGCTCCAAGCCCATGTAGAACAACTCACAGATGTGGTTCAAATGAGCTGCGTGTCAGCAACCCCACATCTATGTATTACACCTCTGATATTTATGAATGATACATTTATTCAAAGCCATAACCTTTCTGCTTATTTACAAGGGAATTGGACTAGGGAGCTGGACCAGATGCAGCAGCAATTGCAGATCCGGACCTTGAGCCTTGATGGAACATGAGTGGACCCTGTTACCCCTGGCGATTTTACTTCTTGGCTTACCTCTGCCTTTTCTTTCTTTCTTAAAGGGTGGGGATAGGCCTGTTTGGTGCAGCCCTATGTTGTGGATTAGTGTTCATATTATGGTTGGTCTGTAAGCTCAGAGCCCAACAAAAACGTGACAAGGTCGCTATCGCCCAAGCACTCGTAGCCTGGAGCAAGGATCTTCCCCTGAAATTTGGCTATCTATGCTAAGAAAGTAACTGATGACTGAGACCCTCAGTTGATGCACCCCAAGGGTTCAGCCCATTGCACTGGGTCAATGAGAGGTTTAAGTCTAGCCAGCCCTTGCCTGAATAACTGTGGTACCTGAATATTTAGAGGTGTTTTCAAGTGGGTACTCAGGGAATGTTCCACAAGTGTGGATAGATTTCCCGAAAGTATGCCTGATTGCACAAAGGTTTGATGCCAAGAAACCTCCTCCCCTGGTGGCGCCCCAGGGCAGAGGCTCCCTTTCCCCATCAAAAGGCATCGAGATGGGTATGGGAAGTATTACTCATTGCACAATGACAAGAGAAGAAACCCATTACAATATCTCATTTTGCACAGGGGATCAGGCCTCTGCTTTCCCTCACTGAGTTGGTGCCGCGATTGATAGGCAAAAGGCTGTTCCATCTTAATAAAATTGATAGGGGGAGATGTTAGGAGCTGCGGTTAGCGGTGACAACATTCACCATTACAAGATGGCATGGGCATCCTGTGCTCCCACAAGTAAACAACTAACTGCGCAGGTGCAAAAGGCAAACACGTGCCAAAGTCACTGCCCATCCCAGGGCGTAATATGGGTAATGAGTGAACAGCCAATCAGAAGTGAACACGCCACTCTAGGGTACATATAGCAGTGCCTTTTCCGGGCTTGGGGTCTTTCCGCTTCTGCTGATACAAGAATAAAGCCTCGCTGTAGTAACCACCCGAACACTGCCTCACGTGTTTCTTTCATGGGTGAAGGGGACACGGAAGAGGCCCAGAATATTTCCAGATTCTGGCTATTATGAATAAGGGATTCATTTATGAATAATATGAGCATACTGGAGCATCTGTCCTTATTATATATTGGAGCATCTTTTTGATACATGCCCAATAGTGGTATAGCTAGATCTTCCATATCTAGTTTTCTGAGGAACCACCAGATTGTTTTCAGAAGTGGTTATATCAGCTTGCAATCCCACCAGCAAGGGAAGAGTGTTCCTCTTTCTCCACATCCTTGCCAGCATCTGCTGTCACCTGAGTTTTTGATCTTAGCCATTCTGATTGGTATGCATTGGAATCTCAGGGTCATTTTAATTTGCAGTTCTCTGATGACTAATAATGTTGAACATTTCTTTAGGTGCTTCTCAGCCATCTGAGATTCCTCAGTTGGTAATTCTCTGTTTAGCTCTGTACTCCATATTTTAATAGAGCTATTTGGTTATCTGAAGTTTAACTTCTTGAGTTCTTTGTATATATTGGATATTAACGCTCTATCAGATGTAGGGTTGGTAAAGACCTTTTCCCAATCTGTAGGTAGCTGTTTTGTCCTATTGACACTCTCCTTTGCATTACAGAAGCTTTTCTATCTTATTAGGTCCCATTTGTCAATTGTTGATCTTAGAGTCTGAGCCATTAGTGTTCTGTTCAGGAAATTTCTCCCTGTGTTGATATGTTCAAGGCTTTTTCTTGCAGACTATATAAAGCTTAACAAGAAGAAAGACTAAAGTGTCAATGTTTCAATCCTACTTAGAAGGGGGAAAAATAATCACAGGAAGTAGAGCGAAGGAAGGAACTGGGAGGAAGAGAGAAGGAGGAGGGGAAAGGGGGCAGGATCAGGTATGGGAAGAGACAGGAGAGAAGTTCAGAGTGTCAGAAAATATGTAGCAGTGGGGGTGGGGAAGTGTGAAGGTAGCCAAAAGTCCCAGATGCCAGGGAAGCAAGAGGTTCCCACAACCCAACTGGGTTGACATTAGCCAAAATACCCAACAAACGGAAGATAGTACATGTATAGACCAGCTCCAGTAGATAAGCACAGCCCCAGTTGAGGGATGGGGACACCCACCCATCTCAAAATATTCCACCCAGAATTGTTTCTGTCAAAAGGAAATACAGGAACAAAAAATGGAGCAGAGGCTAAAAAAAAGCCATCCAGGGACTGCCCTACCTAGAGATAAATCCCATTTGCAGACATCAAACCATAAAAACTATTGCTGATGCTGATGCCAAGAAGTACTTGCTGACAGGAGCCTGGTATAGCTGTCCCCTGAGAGACTCTGCCTGCATCTGACCAATACAGATTCAGATACTCACAGCCAAACATGGGACTGAGCCTGGGGATCCTAATGGAAGAGTTAGGGAAAGTACTTAAGGGGCTGAAGAAGATTGCACCTCCATAGGAAGAACAACAATATCAACTAACCAGAACCCCAAAAGCTCCAAGGGACTAAATCACCTACATGAATTGGTCAATGGCTCCAGCTACATATGAAGCAGAGGATTGCCTTATCTGGCATCGATAGCAGGGGAGGTCCTTGGTCCTGTGGAGGCTTGATGCCACAGAGTAGGGAATGCTAGAGCTATGAAGTGATAGTGGGTAGGTGAATGGAAGAACATCCTCTTAGAGACAAAGGGGAGGAAGAAGGAATGGGAGGTTTGGGAGGGGTGACTGAGAATGAGAACAGCATATGAAATGTATATAAATAAAATAATCCAAAAAAAAAAAGAGTGACTGGCTACCTTCATCACCACTATGTGTAATGTCTGTAGAGGTTAAGTGTAAGACAGTCTTTTTAAAGATATTAATCTGCTGCTTCCTTTAAAAAAAAACTGGCTTGCCTCTCTGTATAAAGAACAATTCAAAAGCTTCAACTTCAACTCTACTAATTGTCCTTCAAGGCAAAGCTTTGGTATTTCAGTTACATTGTCTTAAAATTTTCTTATAAGTCTATCAGAAGTACTACCACTCAGTTCCAACCAGTTACAATACTCTGTGGGACACATCAATGTGCAAATCAGTGGATCGAGATGAGAAACTAATGGATGGAAGTGGGGGGGGGGGGGGCTTTACCTAACATCCACCCAAAATCTCTGAAAATGAGATCATGTTCTAGGCCTAACCACTGTACATAAGAATATGGCCCTTAATGACACATGGAGACGGGGTGTTCTGGGAAGACTCTCTGTTGCCTGCAGAGCCAAGTCTCTCTCTCTCTCTCTCTCTCTCTCTCTCTCTCTCTCTCTCTCTCTCTCTCACACACACACACACACACACACACACACACACACACACACAAACAGCAGGTATAGGGTTCAGATGCTATATGGTAGCCACAGATAGAAACACAGCTCTTATCTGCAACTTTGCACTGTGGAGCAACATCCTGATCTAATGTCCCAGACAATTTTGGTAGATTACTAGATTTTTAAAAATAAATAATTTTGGAGTCATCACCTCCTAATTCTTCATTCAATCATGTTTATATTGGACATGATCTATGCCAGGATTCTTGGAGACTGGGAAATGACATAGAATAGAATTTCTTCACTGGAAACCTGCTCCTTAAATTTTGTTAGAGCCCACTGCAAGGATCCTTCCATCTCACCTCTCTGTCGCTGTCTCTCTGTCTCTCTCTCTCTCTCTCTCTCTCTCTCTCTCACACACACACACACACACACACACACACACACACACACCACCTGATTTTTATAGTTGTCTATTTTCATGCTTTGATATTCTTTAATGGAAGGTTTAACTTATAAGGCTCCTGGATCATTAACAAGGATTTTAATATCCTGTATAAACACATCTTACCACTTAAGATTTTCCCCACATTTGGTTAATTCATTAAAACACTAAGAATAATTCTTACCAATCTTTTGATGTCCAGAACACACTTTTGAAAATGCCTGGATTAGACAACTGCAATGTACTTTTCTTTCCCCCAGAACCTACTGATACTTGCTCCCCGTTGAACATAAAAGCGATCTTACTCCCTTACAACCCCTGCCAACATCCTTGCTTTTTCTCTTAGTTAGCTAGAGAGGGTTTCATCCCAAAGTTGATAAATATGGGGACCACTACTCTTCCTAGACCCACAGCATCCATTCAAATGTGTTGCTACATGCCACAAGAGTGACCTCATTGACATTGCTAGAGCCATTACTGGGAAACAGGCTCTATAAACCAGCAGTTCCCCACTCCTGTCCTGTCACCAGGTAACTGCTTCTTCTAATCCTGCCAGCATCAAAGCTGTTAAAGCTGAAACTGTCCAAGTTACAACTCCAGCTCTCTCTGCCTTTTCTGCTTCTCCTTCACTCAAATTAAATAGTTAAGTTTCTAGAATCCTTCTTGATCAACTGTCCTAAGCATAGCAGCATTCAAATGGAAATATGACGTTGATGTCACATACTTCTTCTTCCCTGAAGAACCATCTCCCAGCATCCCATGCCACAACCCTGGTTAGAAAAGTAGCTCATTCATACCATTTGTTCCCTTGATCTCTTTACTTCTAGATCACAAGCTCACTTAAGACAAACATGAATGAATCTCCATCCTTTTTCTCCTCTGAGGCTTGAATCTGTCTAGCACAAAACACTTAAAAAGCACTGATTTGACTTAAAAATGAATACTTTGTCCCATATGATCAACAGAACTCATATGGGCTCAATAATAACTAAGAACTATGGAACACTTAACCAAGAATCTGGAAAGATCCACATGAATTTGAAGTTAGAAGACTGAAGATCAAGACTGAAAGATCACTTGCGGGGAGCACTCAGATTCCAGCAGAAACACAACTCCCCACCCCTGCAGAGTGGCTCTCCCCTTCCGCCTCTCTCCCAGATCCGAGGCCTGGTGCAGACCCACAGCCAGTCTGCTCCTGTGTGGACACCAGACTCCTCCCGAGACAACCTAGAGGATCCATTGAACCCAGAGTGATAGAGGGTCCTCTGAACCCAGAGCAGCAAAGGTACCACTGAACCCAGAGTGGCAGAGGAACAACCAAACTCAGAGCAACAGACAACATATCCTGAGACATCCTAGAGGAACCACTGCACTCAGAGCAGTGGACGCCTTATCCTTAGACATCCTAGAGGAGACACTGCACTCGGAGCAATGGGCACCTGTTCCTCAGACATCCTAGAGGAGACACTGCACCCAGAACAGCAGACACCTAGCTAGTCTGCTACCTTGGAGGCACCACATCCTGAGGCATCCTAGAGGTACCACTATACTCTAAGCAGCTGGAGAAGATCACAGACATCTGGACCCTGAGGAGATCAGATGCAAGCAAGATAACTAGAAAGGCAGGCTTCAGTCAGAGACAGTGAGTACAGGCAGCACTAGAGTTAACCAGATGGCAAAAGGCAAGCACAAGAATGTAAGCAACAGAATCCAAAGTTACATGGCATCATCAGAACCCAGTTCTCCCATCATAGCAAGCCCTGAACACCCCATCACACTGGAAAGGCAGGATTCAATATTAAAACCACTTCTCATGACAATAATAGAGGACTTTAAGAAAGACATAAATAACACTCTCAAAGAATTTAAGGAGAACACTGGTAGACAGATAGAAGCCCTTAAAGAGGAAACACAAAAATGCCTTAAGGAAATGCAAGAAAACACAGACAAACAGGAAAAGGAATTAAAGAAAACCATCCAAGATCTAAAAATGGAGTTAGAAACAATAAAAAAAATCACAAAGAGAGACTACCCTGGAGATAGAAAACCAAAAAAAAAAAAAAAAAAAAAAATGATCAGGAGTCATAGACACAAGTATCACCAACAGAATACAAGAGATAGAAGAGAGAATCTCATGTGCAGAAGATACCATGGAAAACATTGACACAACTGTCAAAAAAAATGCAAAATACAAAAAGCTACTAACCCAAAATATACAGGAAATCCAAGACACAATGAGAAGGCCAAACCTAAGGATAATAGGTATAGATGAGGGGGAAGACTCCCAACTTAAAGGACCAGTAAATATCCTCAACAAAATTATAGAGGAAAACTTCCCTAACCTAAAGAAAGAGATGTCCATAAATATACAAGAAGCTTACAGAACTCCAAATAGTTTAGACCAGAAAAGAAATACTTCCCGCCATATAATAGTCAAAACATCAAATGTACAAAACAAAGAAAAAATATTAAAAGCAGTAAGGGAAAAAGGCAAAGTAACATATAAAGGCAGACCTATAAGAATTACACCAGATTTCTCACCAGAGACCATAAAAGCCAGAAGATCCTGGACTGATATCATACAGACCCTAAGAGAACACAAATGCCAGCCCAGACTACTATACCCAGCAAAACTGTCAATCATTATTGATGGAGAAACCAAAATATTCCATGACAAATCCAAATTTACACAGTATCTCAACACAAATCCAGCACTTCAAAGAATAATTGGTGGAAAACTCCAACACAAGGAGGGAAACTACAACCTAGAAAAAGCAAGAAAGTAATCTTCCAAAAACCCCAAAAGAAGATAGTTACACAAACATATCTCCACGGATGTTAGCCCAAAAGCTTGGATTAGCGAAGACTCAACCCACAGACCACATGAAGCTCATGAAGAAGGACGACCAAGAGGGGATGCCTCAGTTCTACTTAGAACGAGAAATAAAAATGCTCAAGGGAGCAAATAGGGAAACAAAACATGGAACAGAAACTGAAGGAGGGGCCATCAGGAGACCTTTCCACCTGGGTATTCACCCCATGTACAGCCACCTAATCTGTTATTGACCCCAGGTGGAAAGCAACAATACCAAACAACCAGAGCCCCCCAGGGTCTAAACCACCAGCCTGGGAACACATAGGGAGGGACCCAAGACCAAGAAACCAAAATATTCCATGACAAATCCAAATTTACACAATATCTTACCACAAATTCAGCACTTCAAAGGATAATTGGCAGAAAACTCCAACACTAGGAGGGAAACTGCAACCTAGATAAAGCAAGAAAGTAATCTTCCAACAACCCTAAAAGAAGGTTGCTATACAAACATATCTCCACTGCCAATAACAAAAACAACAGGAAACAACTTTCATTTTTCCTTAATATCTCTTAATATCAATGGACTCAATTCTCCAATAAAAAGACATAGACTATCAGACTGGATACATAAACAGGACCCAACATTTTGCTGTATACAGGAAACACACCTTTGTGAAAATGACAGGTACTACCTCAGAGTAAAAAGTTTGGAAAACAAATTTCCAAGCAAATGGTCCCAAGAAACAAGTTGGAGTAGCAATTCTAATATCAAATAAAATCCTTTTTCAACTAAAAGTAATCAAAAAAGATAAAGAAGGACACTTCATATTCATCAAAGGAAAAATGTACCAAGAGGAACTCGAAATTCTGAACATCTATGCCCCAAATGCAAGGGCACCCACATACATAAAAGAAACTTTACTAAAGCTTAAAGCATACATTGCACACTACACAATAATAGTGGGAGATTTCAACATCCCACTCTCAGCTAGGGACAGATCGTGGAAACAGAACATAAACTGAGACACAATGAAACTAACAGAAGTTATGAACCAATTGGACTTAACTGACATCTATAGAACATTTCATCCTAAAACAAAAGGATATACCTTTTTCTCAGCACTTCATGGTACCTTCTCCAAAATAGACCATATAATTAATTGGTCACAAAACAGGCCTCAACAGATACAAAAAAGATTGAAATAATCCCTTGTACTCTATCAGACCACCATGGACTAAGACTTGTCTTTGACATGGACAAAAAAAACAACGGAAAGCCACATACACATGGAAACTGAACAATGCTCTACTCAATGATAACCTGGTCAAGGAAGAAATTAAAAAAGAAATTAAAAATTTTTTTGGAATTAAATGAAAATGAGGACACATCATATCAAAACTTGTGAGACTCCATGAAAGGAGTACTAAGAGGAAAATTCATAGCTCTAAGTGCCCACAAAAAGAAAATGGAAAGAGCATACATTAACAACTTGACAGCACACCTGAAAACAATAGAACAAAAAGAAGCTAACATACCCAAGAGGAGTAGACGGCAGGAAATAATCAAACTCAGGGCTGAAATTAAACAAGTTGAAATGGAAAGAACTATACAAAATATCAACAAAACCAGGAGCTGGTTCTTTGAGAAAATCAACAAGATAGACAAACCCTTAGCCAGACTAACCAAAGGGCACAGAGACAGTACTCAAATTAATAAAATCAGAACTGGAAAGGGAGACATAACAACAGAAACAGAAGAAATTTTTTAAAAAATCATCAGATCCTACTACAAAGGCCTATACTCAACAAAATTGGAAAATCCGGATGAAATGTACAATTTTCTAGATAGATACCAGGTACCAAAGTTAAATGAGGAGCAGATAAACCATCCAAACAGTTGCATAATGCATAAAGAAATAGAAGCACTCATTAAAAATCTCCTCACCAAAAAAAGTCTGGGACCAGATGGTTTTAGTGCAGAAGTCTATCAGACCTTCCAGGAAGATCTAATACCAATTCTCTCCAAACTGTTCCACAGAATAGAAACAGAAGGAACAATACCCAATTCATTCTATGAAGCTACAATTATGCTCATACCTAAGCCTCACAAAGACCCAAAAAAAGAAAGAGAACTACAGACCAATCTCTCTTATGAATATTGATGTAAAAATACTCAATAAAATTCCCGCAAACCGAATCCAAGAGCACATCAAAGCAATCATCCATCATGATCAAATAGGCATTATCCCAGGAATGCAGGGATGGTTCAATATTCAGAAATCTATCAATGTAATCCACTACATAAATAAACTCAAAGAAAAAAACCCCACATGATCATCTCACTAGATGCCGAAAAAGCATTTGATAAAATTCAACATCCCTTCATGTTAAAAAGTATTGAAAAGATTAGGAATTCAAAGTCTATACCTAAACATAGTAAAAGCAATATACAGCAAGCCAGTAGCCAACATCAAACTAAATGGAGAGAAACTTGAAGCAATACCACTAAGATCAGGGACTAAACAAGGCTGCACACTCTCACCCTACCTATTCAATATAGTACTGGAAGTCCTAGCTAGAGCAATTAGACAACAAAAGGAAGTCAAAGGGATACAAATAGGAAAGGAAGAAGTCAAAATTTCGCTATTTGCAGATGATATGATAGTATATTTAAGTGACCCTAAAATTTCCACCAGAGACCTCCTAAACCTGATAAACAACTTCAATAAAATGGCTGGATATAAAATCAACTCAAACAAATCAGTAGCCTTCCTATACTCAAAAGACAAACAGGCTGAGAAAGAAATTAGGGAAATGACACCCTTCACAATAGTTACAAACATATAAAATATCTCAGAGTGAATCTAACCAAGCAAGTGAAACATCTGTTTGACAAGAACTTCAAGTCTCTGAAAAAAGAAATAGAAGATCTCAGAAGATGGAAAGATCTCCCATGCTCCTGGATTGGTAGGATTAATTTAGTAAAAATGGCCATCTTGCCAAAAGCAATCTATAGATTCAATGCAATTCCCATCAAAATTCCAAATCAATTCTTCATAGAGATAGAAAGATCAATTTTCAAATTTATTTGGAACAACAAAAAACCCAAGATAGCAAGAACTATTCTCAACAATAAAAGAACTTCGGGGGGAAACACTGTCCCTGATCTCAGACTGTACTACAGGGCAATAGTAATAAAAACTGCTAGGTATTGGTACAGAGACAGGCAGGAAAATCAATGGAATAGAATTGAAGATTCAAAAATGAGCCCACACACCTATGATCATTTGAACTTTGACAAAGGAGCCAAAACCATCCAGTGGAAAAAGGACAGCATTTTCAGCAAATGGTGCTGGTTCAACTGGAGGTCAACATGTAGAAGGATGCAAATCAATCCATTCATATTTCCTTGTACAAAGCTCAAATCCAAGTGGATAAAAGACGTTCACTTAAGACCAGATACACTGAAACTAATAGAAGAGAAGGTAGGGAAGACCCTTGAATACTTAGGCACAGAGGGAAAGTTCCTGAACAGAACACCAATGGCTTATGCTCTAAGATCAAGAATTGACAAATGGGACCTCATAAAATTGCAAAGCTTCTGTAAAGCAAAGGACATTGTCAATAAAATAAAACAGCAACCAACAGATTGGGAAAAGATCTTAACCAATCCTACATCCAATAGAGGGCTAATATCCAATATATACAAAAAACTCAAGAAATTAGACTCCAGACAACCAAATAACCCTATTAAAAATGGGGTACAGAGCTAAACAAAGAATTCTCAACTGAGGAAACTTGGATGGCTGAGAAGCACCTTAAAAAATCCTCAACATCCTTGGTCATCAGGGAAATGCAAATCAAAACAACCCTGAGATACCACCTCACACCAGTCAGAATGGCTAAGATCAAAAACTCAGGTGATAGTAAATGCTGGCGAGGATGTGGAGAAAGAGGAACACTCCTCCATTGTTGGTGGGATTGCAAGCTGGTACAACCACTCTGGAAATTAGTCTGGCGGTTCCCCAGAAAACTGGACATAGCATTACCTGAGGATCCAGCTATACCACTCCTGGGCATATACCCAGAAGATGCTCCAACATATAGTAAGGACATATGTTCATAGAAGCCTTATTTATAATAGCCAAAAGCTGGAAAGAACCAAGATGTCCCTCAACAGAGGAATGGATACAAAAAATGTGGTACATCTGCACAATGGAATATTACTCAGCTATTAAAAATAATGAATTCAAGAAATTCTTAGGTAAATGGATGGATCTAGAAATTATCATCCTGAGTGTGTTAACCCAATCACAAAAGAACACACATGGTATTTACTAACTGATAAGCGGATGTTAGCCCAAAAGCTTGGAATAGTGAAGACTCAACCCACAGACAACATGAAGCTCATGAAGAAGGAAGACCAAGAGGGGATGCCTCAGTTCTACTTAGAATGAGTAACAAAAATACTCAAGGGAGCAAATATGTTAGCAAAGTATGGGACAGAAACTGAAGGAGGGGCCATCAGGAGACCATTCCACCTGGGTATCCATACCATGTACAGTCACCTAAGCTAGACACTGATGTGGGTGGCTGGAAGTGCATGCTGTCAAGAACATAATATAGCAGTCTCCTTAGAGGTCTGCCAAAGACTAACACATTCAGAGGACAATGCTCACAGTTAACCACTGATATGATCATGGGTTTCCCAATGGAGAACTTAGAGAGAAGACTGAAGGAGCAGAAAGGGTTTGTGACCTCAGGAGGAAAGCAACAATACCAACCAACCAGAGCCCCCCATGGTCTAAACCACCAGCCTGGGAGCACATAGGGAGGGACCCACGACTCCAGCAGTATATGTAGGGGAGGATGGCCTTGTCGGACATAGGTGGGAGCGGAGATTCTTGGTCCCATGAAAAACGAACACAGGGTAGAGTGGGATTGTGAGGGTTGGGAGGGGGTAGTGGGGGCAGGGGTTAGGTTTGGGCACAGTCTGATAGAAGCATGAGGAGGGGGGATGGGATAGAAGGTTTCTGGGTGGTGGGAGGAAGTGGGGTAAGGGGCTAAAATCTGAAATGTAAATATAATACCCAATTTTAAAAAAGAAGAAGAAAAAAGAAAAAAAGGAAGGAAAAAAAGAAAAATAGGAGATTTAATAACACAAATGGAAGGATTAATAAATTTAAGAGGCAGTTTATGTTAATAGAAACAGCATCATAGAAACTGGAAAATCACACCCTCATAGAAGCACAAGGAGGGGGGATGGGATAAGGGGTTCCTGCATGGTGGGGGGAATGGGATAAGGGGATAAAATTTGAAATGTAAATATTATAACCAATTTTAAAAAGGGGGGAAAAGAAAAGTTGTTAGAACCAACATCTTTAAAAAAAAATGTCAGCCACTAGGAAAAAAAATTTATCATGATACTAAAACTTGTTCTGAGAGTTGTATATTGCAGAATACACAGCCTTGGTGAATCTACTCATCAAGCAAACTGGGCAGACCTTCCCAAACCTCCAATGTCCTGGAATTCCATCTGGATGCAGAGAAGACACAGTGTCAAAGGCTTATCAATTTACTCTCCCCCCCACCCGTCTTCTAATATCTCAATGCCCATAACCAGCTTGAAGAAGTTAAAGAAGAGTCAGCGCCCCTATTCCCTGGGCTTGGGAACTAAGGTGGTTAATATTGGGCTGTAGTAGTGGTTTTGTTGGAACAGGGAGAATTAGCTAGGATTTACTGCATAGCCATAACCTATTGGTAGAAATCTGTATAATTATTATCAAGATGAAGTTATAATTTCTTAAATGGCACAAAATTTACTTTGATTTCAAATTTAAGGTTTTCATTGGTACAAGCTTCTTATTGATATAAAAGGGAGATGAATATTGATCTCTCATGGGCATTGTGACTATATAACACATTTAGGAATATAAGGCTTAGACCCAGTTCTTCTTTAACGTTTTTAACTGATTTGAGATGGTTAGCCTGTGAGTTAAGGGACTATACCAAATTCATGGCTTGGAGTTTATTGTTAGGGTGTTTTCTATATTTTATTTAGAAATAGCTGAAAGGAGTTAACAGACAGCAGTCCAGGTTACCTTACATGGATAATTGCTTTTCAAAACGTCAGAAGTCCACAGAATTGATGCTACAAACATTTCTATATTAATGTTCATTTTGATTAGAGACCTGTCTGCTCCTGACATCTTCCCGTCTTGGATTCTAAGAAGAAATTGAGCATCCTTGGAGTGACTCCAGTTGTGAGGAGACAGCCACTAGGCAAGAATTGCCTCTTTCCATCTACAGACAAATTACTGTCCAGAAAAGGACACACTTGCAGAATAGTCGACTGATTACATCTGCCTAGACAGAGTAATCAGCCCTTAATAATTCTGCATCACTAAGGTCTGTCAGATGATTCTGGGCCAGACGGCTGAAGATTTGATGCTCCAACGTTCAGTAGTATAGGGGCTTTCCAGGTGTTCAGTGGTCTCTATAAATTGGCTAAGTTTTAGAAGCTATGCTTAGTGCTTCCCATAATTTCAGTTAACTCAGTCATTCTGGATTTCTGATGGGGTTGAAGACCTATAGTCTCATAGCCAATCCTGGCTATTTACTTTGAGACAAAAGATCTGAGTGGATGGTTTTCAGCTGACAATCAATCTAAAGCCAAGAAAAAAGCCAGGTTCAGAACTAAGTGTTTTAGTTAGGAGAGACAACAGAGGTTCTGGTTAGTCAACAAAATGATGGACTGGGTATTAGGACTATCTTGTACCTCACTGACACAAATAGGCATAATTATGCTCTAATTGTATTTTGAGAAAAAAGTTTTATTTTAACAGGAAGGGTGATATGTAGGACGAGCTAAGGGGGAAAGAGTACTGAGAGAAAGAGATGGAGTGAGTAGAGGAGAAGATGAAGGAGAGGAGAAGCTAGGTGATGAGAGAGAGAAGGAAAGAGAGAGACAGAGAGGGGGCATAAAGGCAGATAGATGTTCACATGTCTCCACCAGTCAAAGATAGTTTATATATCTAGGTTGGGTATTGGGTTACACTTCTGATTGAGCATTAAAAAACTTATTAAGCCTTTGATTAACATTTTAAAAAATTGTATAAAAGCAAAAAGGAAAAGGGGACATGGGAGAGGGGTTTTCTAGAGAGGGGAAATGGGGAAAGAGGATAGCATCTGAAAAGTAAATAAAATATCCAATAAAAAAAAGACTGAAAGATCACGAGAAAAATTCTGCTTCTGATCAATGCTGTGAGTACAGCCTGGAGTCCATCTCTGTACCTCCATGAGTTTGAGTCTATAAAACACCTGTGTTCCCGTCACTTCTCTGCAAAGAAATTCCATGACAAGTCAGGGCAAATTTCTACTACTTCCTATTTCCTCTGGCAGTATTGTTCTAGTTTGTTGCTTCCTGTCTTGATTCCTCTGGCTAACTCAACCAGAGTTTCTTATACAGTCCAGGTCCATCTGCTTAGACATGGCACTGCCCACACTGTGACAAACCTTTCTACATGCCCCCATGGAGATGCCCTTGGTTCAGTCTAATACAGCCAATACCTCAATAAGGTGCCCTATTCCCAGGTATAGTTTATGTCAATTTGATAAAAACTAACTAGCAGGGGAATTGATCTCTGGGTCATATTTATGTCTGCAAAGGCAGAGGTACTAACAAGGAGAAACTGACACATGCAGTTAAAAGCTATCAACAATAGCTGGGCTTCACAAGCTAAAATCAATTAACAAAGTATTTTCTAAATCAAGTTTTTCCTTAAAAGCCTCAGCCATAAATTTCCACAACCCTTCCTCTGTGAAATGTGTAAGTACTTTTCTAATACTATAACAAGTGTACAGAAAGTAAGACTGTGTGTGGGTGTGTGTGTGGGTGTATTTCTACAGAAATAAATGTCACTTTGGTGAGAAAGATACATTTCTATAGGGCAGCCCAAGTCTAAGCCCTAAGCAAGACTGTCAGAGTATGGCATAGGTTTCCTAGGACCTTGCTTTTGACAGTGTTGATGGGTGCACTCAGATGAATCTTACTGTGCACAAGAAACTCCTGGATAAACTGAGAAAGTGAGTTAACTGTATTGAAAATAGCAACACTTTCCATGCCTTGGAAACTGTCTCAGAGTTCTCTGAACTCAATAAGGTGTTGTAAGAAAACACTCAAAGAAAAACTATTCCCAAGGCATTTTTGCTTCTAAAAAGAGGGCATTGGGGTTTGGAATAGAAGTTATACAGCTTCATAATTGTTGTTTTGGAGGAAAGTATAAATCCACTCTCAGGTCATTTTCTCCAGTGCCAGTGCTGTTGGATCTTGGAGTATGAGGTACTGAAGTGTGTGCATGAACACTAACCACGGGCTGCCCTAAATTCAAAACTCTAGAATAGTTCACTGCCATATGTCAACCCAGCTGCATGGGAAAGAGCAAAGAGCCTCAAAAGCTTTAGAACATATGGTTCCCTGGATGGGAAAATGTGCTGGACAGAGCAGAGTTGTTAGAATCACCCCCTCCCCATTACCATAGAAGAAATTTGCAAATGTGAGAATTTATAAGGAAACTAATAGGCCCTTGTTTGTTTCCTGTAGAGCATAATGTGGAAATCTAAGAGTACCGGAACTGGTATTCAATCCTCAGCTGTATTCAGGGGAGGAGCAAGTGTTCAAATACATGAGCCTGTTGGAGAGGCATTTCTCACTCAAACTATGACATCTACTATCCCCCCCAAAATATGCTCAATACCTCAGAATCACCTTTTGAAAAATGTCTTTAGTGAATAAAGGAACATGATCTTTAGTCACTTTCCTTCCCTCCTGAGCGTCTGCCACTTGTTCAGCACACGTTTTAATAGAATTGCTGTCACTGTCAAGTATAAATACATATTACTGAGGACAATGCCTGTCATAAAGCTCAGCTATAGAAAATATATAGATATGCTCCTGATAAACCAAATAATCTTTATCATGTCATAGGGTATCATTTGCTATTTTTTTTTAATTTTCATATTTGAATTTAGAATGTAGGTTTAAAAAGTAGGAAGCAAGCACCCTTTTCATTCTGTTTCTCTCTTTCTCTCTCTCTCTCTTTCTCTCTCTCTCTCTCTCTCTCTCTCTCTCTCTCTCTCTCTCTCTCTCTCTCCCTCCCTCCCTCCCTCCCTCCCTCCCTCTCTCCCTCTCTCTCTCTCTCTCTCTCTCTCTCTCTCTCTCTCTCTCTCTCTCTCTCTGTGTGTGTGTGTACACATGCATGTGTTATTGGAGATTTGGGCACATGTGAAGGTCTGGTATAGATCTTAGGTTATCCATTGGAAAAGATATGTGGATTGTACTTAATTGAATAAGTCTTAATTAAATTGTACTTAAATAAGGCTTAGCATGAGGAGTTATTTCAATTAGCCATAAGAATAAGCAAACTTTCACATTTCAACTATCCACTGCTTACTCTCATTTTGAGAAATTCATCTGAGATCTTTTGCTATTAATGGATATTATATCCTTATTTTTTTCCACAATGTCTGCCGATTGTCACTCTGTATGCCCTAGGAACTTGTTTCTTAAACCTGTTACCCAGTTACAGTGTAGGTGACAGCTACTGAAAATTCAGCAATGAGACAAATGTTTGAGGATTGAAGTTTTCAACAAATCAAAATGCTGAAACATGAGAAGAGTAGATCTTCCAACTAACTGTGCCAGTGTTCACAATAGGAAAAAAAGGCAGAGAAGGACTGATGAGGTAATGAGCGACAGTAGACATGACATTGAATTTGTTCAGGAAAGCAGCTGCTGGGATATTTGTGCGTGAAATTCTTATTCTGTAAAGACAAAGCAGGCTTTATCAATTAATATATTTTAAAATCTTTGAAATAATTTTTGTTATCATTTCTAAGACTTTCTAGTTTTTCTTTTTGTTCTCTAAGGCTTTTTTATTTCCTTTTCTTTTTTTCTGCATGAGTCTTATTGGATAAAGCATAGCCACCTTGTACTACAAATATACTATTACAGACATGTATTAAAATGTGAAAGCTATTACTTTGGGGAAATAAAGAACATTAATGCAAATTATTTTTATATTACTCTATTTTATTTTTAATTATGTGTGTATATCCTTCTGTGTGTTGAGGGTTGGCGATGTGTGCACATAAGTGCAGTTGCCTTTGGAGGCTAGAGGAGGGTATCTGAAACTGGACTAACAGACAGTTGTGAGCTTCCTGACATAGATGCTAAGGACCAAAATACAGCAAACACTTTTAATCACTGAGCTATATCTCCAGCTTCCATATGTATTATGATTACATATAATGATGATTAACATCTATATACAAAATATTTCCTATTATGTGTATGTAAATATTAAATATAAATCAAATTTAGTTGTATACATTAACTGTTACTTTATAAATTCAATTAGCTAATTTTATAACTATAATTCTGCAATTCTTATGTTTATAAACTGTTAATTTGATAAGTAACCCAACTTTTAGAAAAATTATTCCCTTTCATCTATAATCCACTATTACCTACCTTTGGTATGTACCCACCTGCTTATAATAATAATTCTTTTGTATTTGTTTTTAGTTTTTTCTTTAAATGCTATTGATTAACACCTTTTATTGATTAATAAGGAATTTTATATCTTACTATGTGGTCATACCCAATGCATTTCATAAATATACCTATTACTCAAAATTACACTTTGAAATAACCTAGTATTTCTGATTAATTAAACGATCCGGCATCAGTAAACCTGAAGCCTAAATGGTTGAAGGGAAGTTGTCCAAGTCATAAATGTCATAAACAAGTTAGTCAGGCTTGTCTCAGAAAGTTCCTTTCGGGGCCTATATCTAGACTCTGGTTTTTTGATAATGACCTCCCTGATGCACTCAGCTTTGAGGATGACTCTTGCTTATCTTCTTCCAGCATTTTCTTTGGCTTTCAATGGCCCAACACTTTATAATGATGCAATGTACAGCTCCTGACTCTGCCTAGCACAAGGCACACATTTCTCCAGCTGTTAAGACAATTTATAGCTGACAGCTCTCAGCTAAATCCTCATTAACTACTCTTCCTTCAGCTAAAGAAATTACCCAGAGCCAAGTCGATAGGCAGTGATAGATCATATGATCACATTTGGAATGCTGAAGGACCATCTCAGCTCCAGGATGACATGTGTGATTTACTGAGGACATTGTTTAGCCTGTATTGTCATTTAGACCTTCATCTGCCTGGTCCTATCTTGCTATTTCAGGGACATAGACTCCAGATTTCTCTCCATGTGATTCTCTGCATGATAATTCCACAAGAGTTGCTATTTGGGAGTCAACTTTGTAGGGAGAATTTGGGGATCAAGATGTGGTTAGGCAGTGATACTGTAAAGGTGGGATTCAAGTGTGTTCAGGCAAGCTTTATATCTTGCCATTATTAAAGACCCAGTGCCGCATCTTTATCCATTATTAGCACCAACCCCACTATAAACTTTGGGCAGCATTTTAGTTTGCTCATGTTCATTCCTAGACATACTTTAAAAGTTTTGAGTCTTTAATTTTATTTTTCTCTTATTATCTTTCCTTTTTTATTATCTTTTATTTAATTTTCCAGCAGTAGTTACTACAGTTTTCTCTATAAATTCTTAATAGGACATGTAGTCTACAAAGAACCTTTAAAATATTTCATGAGTTTCATGCATGAAGATGGTATCTACATCATTCTGGTGACACCATTCATGTTCATTTTTTTCTCCAGTCCCATCCCTCTCAAATTCACCATCTTTTTTATTTAATGTTGTTGCACATATGCATAAATTATATGACCTATTTAGTCCATTTATTGATGCTCATATGTACATGTGTCAAAAGAATCACTTAGGATTAGATAACCTATATGGGAGCTTGTCCCTGTGGAAATTGGTTCTCCTTGTCTCAGTTCTTATTGATCATCTGTAGTTCTTCATATATGAATGGAACTTTGCAGAAATTACTTTGACCACATTAGCATGTCAACTGGTGCCATGATATTGTTTGTTCAACGAATCATATTGTTGATATTTAATGGATATATTTTTCTTATCTAGCACCAGAAATCCTTGACCTCTGGCTCTTACAATATCACGACACTTGCATAATTGTCTCTGATATAGGAGTTGCATTTCAGGCATATCACTCTTGACTAGTCATCCCAGAGTCACTTCTCATCTTCCTTTTGACAGTTGAGAATCTCTATAATACTCTTCTTCTGTTGCAAAAAGAAGCTGCTTTGATAAGAGCTAAAATTATCTGTGGATAAAGGAGCAAGAATTTAGAACACAGTTTTAAAAATCATATTTATGGGAACCTTGCAGAGAAAAATCATTACTGAATTCAGGCCATGTTATTAAACATGTGTTCCCTTGATTACATAATAACATGTAATATTATGCCATGGAGCTTCAGCTGCTAATAGTTAATAGTTTGATAGATGCATCATCATATGGAGAACAGTGTCCCTCTCAAATAATGAGTTAAGACATCCACAGCAAGTATATAATTTTCTTTGGCCTCTGACAATTAGAATACAATATGTGGATTCCATGGTCATCTTAGTTCAGGCTTTACTGCTATGAACAGACACCATATAAAGGCAATTCTCATAAGGACAGTATATAATTGGGGCTGGCTTACAGGTTCAGAGGTTCAGTCCATTATCCTCAAGGTGGGAGAATGGCAGTGTCCAGGCAACCATGGTTCAGAAGGAACTGGGAGTTCTACATCTTCATCTGAAGGCAAAGGCTTGGTAGCCTGCATAGATGCACGACTCTAGGAAAAGATCCAGCCCAATGACACAACTGGTCTACAGACAATTCCAGCATTACTTTTAGCTTTCTGACTCTTTCCTCAAAATTATGACAAAGCAGCCAAAGAAGACTTCATTTCCTGCAGGTCTTTTACATTCCATTAGCATTTCTGAATCAACTTTAGGAGACCTAGCCAAGGCTTCTAAGTCATGAATGAGTGTTCCTCTATTCAGTCTTGATATCTGGTTGTTCATCTCTGTCCTCCCAGTTCCTGATGATTTGAGTTTGTGGGTTAACAATAGCAGAATTCTGATGCTAGCTTCTCCTTTCTAGTCCTAGAAGTGGATTTTCCCTCCATGATAGACAGACTTTACCTTAGTGTTAAGTCTGTAGACAATTGAATATCTTAAGGTAAACCATAACAGAAACAAATTCAGCTGACAGGCTTTTTCCTCATTTCTCTCTCTGCAGGATCTGCAAATAGAAGAGAGCATCCATGACCCTCAGAGTGACTGCCTTTCATTCATCCCTTCCCCATGCATCTTCTTTCTGCTTCCTGAAGTACCGTACAATATTTTATAATAAATACCTTGCTTTTGTGCAGGCGTCATTCTGAATCTGAGAAGTCCTCCTTTGAAGCTTCCCCATCCTATCAATTCAATGCTGGGCCAGGAGTTCAGTCAGGTTTTCTCTGATGCTACTGAAGATAAGAATCTCCTTCCAGATGAGTATAGGTGGCTGCTGGCTTTCCAAGCACAGCTGAATTTTTTAGCTGACCTGAGGAATGTTTCCACACAAAGTGAGTTGCAGAAGAGTTGAAATGAATCATGACCTCCTTCACCACTATTTATATTCCTCAGCTCACTTAGAAAAAAATTCTTCGCCTATTTGATTTTCTCCCCACATCCTCAGTGAAAGGTTTGGCAGCCTAGAGACTCCTCCAGGATAGAGACCATCACCCAGTCCAGTTTGTGTCCAGTGGTAGAGTGCTTCCACCATCAGACTAAACTATGATGCAGCTATAAACTCTCACTTATTGAGACAGCAGATGCCTGTCTTTAACTGGGTTCTTGTTCTTCCCCATCCAAGAATGTAGTCAATAAGCAGCAAGAGATTAAACGAAAACCTAAAAATCTTTTTATCCTAAGATTATCAACTCAATAGGAAAATGGCCCACTATATAGGTATGACAACTTGAATAGGACAGTGAGGGATTTGAACTTAAAGGAGAAGCAGAAAAATCAAGAGTATGCTGATGTGTGATGTAAGTGTGCCACAAGACAGTCTGTGCCTCAGAGTTGCAAACAATGTCTTTTTGCTGAGGCAACATACTGCTCAGCTTATCATTGGGGATGCTTTCCTCTTGCATCCTTCTTCTGATGTCACACCCAGGTCCAATCGAAAACCACCTCTGGAGCCAACCATTTTTCCATAGTCATCACATTCTGTCGAATTCAGCTTATTAGAGGCCCTTTTGTCTAGTGTGCTCCATTCCTGGCTGACTCTTCCATGCCTGGGGCCCCTCCTATTTTTTTATAATTGTGGTTCCTAAAAGTCTTGATAGGAAAAGTTTTGGTTTTGCCACTTGTTATCATGGGTTTCCTAGATAAGAGAATCTGAGACCATTTCTTTCATGGAACCCATTTAGTTAGGAATATGTTAGAAAATAGAAGATGTGAAAGAAGACATGGCAAAAATATAGCATGAGCCAATATCTAACTGTTTGGGGCAAGTTGTACTCAATCTTAGTAAGTCTTCTGAACATCCTTTTGAATTGTACCTGTTGGAATGAATGACAGTAGCTTTTAGCTTGGAATGTCCCTTTGCTTGGAGGTAAAGACATTCCCTGTCTGAACTGGGCTGCTGAGCTTGTGAAGGACATCTTTCTAGGCTTCGTTCAGCTAAACCAATCTCTCATTTCCCTGTACCATGAAACTTTATTATGGAAATGCATCTGTGTCTTCTCAGTATCTGCCCTCATCTGATGGTTCCTTTATCTGACCCCCATCTTTGGCATACCTCATATTAAATACTGTCCTACAAAACAGAGAGGATATCTAGTGAGCTGAAAAACAGTACTGAAAAACTTCCCTTTGTCTAAGAATGAATCATTGCCAGTGGCCTAAGCACTCAATGAATCATTGCCAGTGGCCTAAGCACTCTTAGCTCCCTGGAACTACTGAGGTACCCAGAACATTTTCAGAGTATTTCAGGCTGGGAGTCAGAGGGGTCTTCAAGTATGAGGCAAGTGGCTTGGGGCCAGGCTTGGGATTGGGAACAATAAGTGCACTTTTGCAAAACTGATCATGAGTTGTATGCACTTAGTCACATTGAGCACTAGAAGTTGCAGAAGACACAAAATGGTGCAAAGGACAAGGCATAACATGTGGAAGGCATGGTGACTATGATACTAGAAATTATGGGTCTTACTGACATGTGGCTTATGCTAAGTGCTCTTGTGGAACTCACATTGTAAACAAGGCAGAGGGTCAGATCTTTAGCTCAGAAAAGCCATGTCAGCACTGGATAAGAGATACCAAAAAAAAAATGAATTTCAAAAGAGCACCTTAAAACAGAATTTTATTTTCTTGTGGTGCAAGAGGATAGTGTCTAAAGTGAAGGCAACAGCAAATTTCTGTTCATTCATTTCCCCTCTCAGCATCTGATGCTCTCCATAACCCTAGCCCTTTCTTTGCCTAGAGTGGCAGCCTTCAGTCTCTACATCTATCTTTATACAGGCATCTTTCTTCCATGTAGGTATCTCTTTTCATGAGCTTATGACTAGCACATTGACCATTGAGTTAAGTCTCAGCCTTACTGTCTGGAAGCCATTTATATTTTGAGGTTGTATTAGCTATCCAATTTGAGAGTATACTATGTAACCAAGTGCAGTCTGTATGGGCATAAGGGCGTAAAGAATTGGAGAGGGGGTAGTTCAAGATTATCATCACTAAAACATTTGTAAGACTCTTGCACCATGGATTACCCACACTGTAAAGGGAATTGTGTAATGCTTTGTAGTAAACAATAACTTAGGTAAGCCTGGATTCTTAGAAAAGGAAAATAGCTACTACCTCAGTGTAAGTTGGTATGACTGACCACCTTCTTGCCTTTCTTCTACCCTAATTTCATGAGCACTTTCCCCAGTAGTGTTCTCTTTAAGCAAAAGGCACAAGCTATATAAAAGTTATTTACTTATCTAAATGTTTTTTAGAGAGAGTTCACAAGCCACAAGTATGTTTGGATGACCTTTATTCACATCTAATACTGTTAGAAGTAGAACATCATACTTCCACTTCTAGCCTCAGCCTATATATCTAAATATCATTTTACTGAAAGAAACTTATAAGGTAGAGCTCTGCATTGGCTCTACCTAATCTGATTTACTGAACTAAATTTCTGGAGATTTAGCATTGAGCTTGGCTGAATATTCTAACAGTGAAAAATCAGGTGCAGAGCAAATGAGATTAATGTCACAGCCAGCACCATATATTTCCTTTGCTTAATGTGGAATGCAGTATTTTCTCTCCTGGTGAGGCTTCAAAGAATTATCATACTTTAGAGTGAAACTAATTGCCAGAGAGAATGAAAGTTCATTTCCACAGATGAGATGGCTCCTCGAGCCTGGAATGGAAGGCTTTTTCTTCTGTCTTGATTTGCATTCCTGGGGGTGACTGTAGATACTTGAGAATGTCTGCACTTCCGCCTGCCCAGCTGCACAGCAAACTTTTGTCTTCTGTGGCTGATGTGCTTAGGATATCTGTTCTGCCCAGCTGTCTTGCACCGGACAACAAAGAAATGTGATTTTTGCATTGACTCAGTGGTGATAATTTTGGTAATGATGATGATGCTAGCTAATAATTACACAATGCTACAAGATGTTGTGCGAGGCACATCATGCCAAGACTTTGTTCAGCAAGGCTACATACATATAGATTACATAGCATTAACAGTCTCCTATAAAAGAGGAAATAATCCCAATGAACCAATCACTCAGGACATGGAAAAAAACACTGAACAAAACATTATCCTCTTCTTTTTATTCTCTGCCTCTTGTTACAAGAAAAGTATTTTACTTTATGTTAGATAACATTATTCCAGCATAAGAAAAGAGCCAAAGGGCAGAAGTATAATATCACAGCCAGACATGAATTCTTAAAACCATTTACTCAATAGATAACCTTATTATTTTAATGCTCAGAATCTGAAGAGCAAAATAGGTGAAGTGAATCCATGGGGGTCAAACAGTCATGTAAAGGAAATATCCACATTTTGATTTCATAAACCTAGACTTAATAGATGGCATTAATCTAATTTTCAATGATGCTAACTTTAAGAATGTTTAAAGAAATTTCTTAGTTATCATACCTGAAAATATTTTACAAAATAAAATCTGCCACACTCATGTAACAATACAAATAAACAACTTAACATCTGTACGCAAAAACTGAATCTCTTTCATAAACGTTATGACTGAAACACCAATCCAGACCACATGCTAATTGAACATGTCTGGTGGCAGTTAATTAGGTCTCTGCCGGCTCAAATTTCAGTTTTTCCAAGGAACTCTGTAACCATTCCTTACTGCTTTGTGATGTTCATAAGGTATTCTTCCCTTTCTTGCAGCACAAGTGAAAATTCACTACAGAAAAGATTTATACGACCATGCCATCTGTTTTGCCAAGATGGGAATATCTCCACTTAAGCTAAAACACTGAGTGAGAAAGTCCTAGGAAGTTAAAATAGGCCTATGTTCAGTGCATAAAAATCCAAATTTAGCTAACTTATTTCTGGAACCATAGAAGTATTGTTATAATTTGAATGTTTTGTTCTTCAAAATCCTACTTAAAATTTTGACTGTCATGGTAGTATTATTAAAATGGCAGGACCTTTAAGCACCTTCAGAACATGCTAAGACAGTGAGGTATTCACAGATTCATAAGTTAGATTTCTTCTGTTATAAAAAGATTAGTTCCCTTCTTGTCTCTCTTTGTTCTTCATCTCTTCTGCCAGGAATAGCACTCCTTCTTTCTGAAGAATGCAGTGAATTTTTTCTTGGAAGGACTTGAATTTCACCCAACAGCAAATCTTGTGGCATCTTGGTCCTAAACCTACTAGGCTTTGGATTTATTATCTAAAATATGTCTTTCTTTATAAATTACCCAATTTTAGACATTCTTTTACAGTATCAAAAAACACAGTCATCCATTTTTAAAAAGACCTTCAGGCAATAGTGTTTGAAATAATTCTAATTTACAAATGATGACTAGAAACCATAAACAAAATGATACATTATTATTCTAGTGGATTTGTAGCCATAGATTCTAGATATTCTTTGGTAAATGTTTGTTGGGCAAAACCAGGCATAATCCTCAGAAAGTGAACTTTTCTTTCCTTAGCTATAAATCATTTCCTAACTCTTGGTCTTTCCTGCATGTTCTTTCCTGCTTAGAGGACAAATTATTGCCGATGGTCTTCGTAAACAAGGCACTCTGAATCAGGGGAGCCTGACTGCAGGAGATCTCATCTCATGACTCCTTCAGAAATACCATGAGCTGAACCCTAGAGACTCATTCATTTGTCTTTTTCCATAGAATTTGTGCACAATGTCCTTTGGTGAATTTCTGTCTTCTGCGCAGCTGACAAGAACATAGCCATGTCACAAGCCCCAAGACCTTAAATGCGTGGGAATAGCAATGCTACCCCCCAAATGTTGATAGTGTGTAAAAAAGTATCAATCACAGCTTTCTCCTCTGAGATAACTACAGCCTGAGATGTTTCTCTAAAAAGAACTCCTACTGAGACAAATTAAACTGCCTCCTTATTCAGCTGCATATAATAAACCCACCTCCTCATTCAGCTATCAATGATGAATGTACTTCAGCATTTGGGGATATGCAATAAGCCCAATTCCTCATACAGCTGTATATAATAAACCAACACCATTATTCAGCTGTATATAATAAACGTAACTCCTCATTCAGCTGTATATAATAAACCCACTCATCATTCAAATATATTTTTTAAACTGACTCCTCACTCAACAGTATGTAATAAACCCACCTCCTTATTTAAACCCATGTCCTCATTCAGCTGTGTAAAACAACCCCCCTTTGCATTCAGTTGTATATAACAGCCCCCATTGTTCAGCTGTAAGAAATATACTTAGTCTCCTGCCTTCTCTATCAGAGCATATGGTCAACCCAATACCAGCTTTTCTGCATACATGTTTGCTGTACCTTCATTCACATTGCTTCAATCAGGTCAGTCTCTAAGATGTACAGGTCATAACAGCCCTTGTCATAAAATATCTATTAGGTACATTATAAAATAGTGACACTTGGTTTACTTAGAAGACTGTGTTCTTCATTCACAATAAACAATGATTTCTATTTGTATTTTTTTTTCTATTTTTGACTCTGAGTAGCATATCTTCCAATTCATCACCCATAGAAACAATAAAAAGAAACTTCAATTAGTCTATATATATATATTGACAACCAACATGTATGAAGAGTATAGAAGATAAAATATCACTGAGTGGCAAAGTAAAAATCCATGTACACCTGATAGAAGATGGACTATGTGAAAGGGACAAAAAGAGGAAATGATGTGTGTTCTTGGGTTGATACAGCTAAGACAAAAATTATATGTTTCAAAGCCAGCAGCACAAGGTTAAAGCATAGCAGATTCTAGAGTAATACATCTTTTTTGGCTATAATACACATATTTCTATATATTCATGTTTGTTTCTTCAATATGCTTTGTGTTTCTGAAACAAAATTACTGAGGATGGAAATGTATAAGTAAAGAAATTAGTTTAATTTATGACTATGATAGATGATAATTTCAAACAGCATGCAACCATTGTTAAAGCAAAACAATTCCTTTAGAAGCATCTACATGGAGGAGCTAAAATGGGACTCGGATGAATGCAGGAGACCTCAAGCTCACAAGCACATGGCCGAGACTTGCTTGATAGCAACTGCTCCGTGAGGACTAATTCATTCTCCAAGACTAACATTAATCCATGCGTGAGATTGGAAACCCATGACTGCAGAATATCTAACTCAGCCCTACCCCTTAAAGCTCCCCATGCCTAAGTATCACCTAATGACATCTAATGGGCAGTAGAAAAATGGGGGGGGGCATCCAGGCACAACCAAGTATAGTAACAAAAGTACCTCTTATTCCTCATCAGAAATAGAAGTCTTACTCCCATTTCAAGACAATTTGAGAAAATTTTTAGCATTTGTTCAATTTAAAGTCATTTATTTGTACTTTGAAGGAAGAGCTAAAATTGAAGGCCATTTGGGGAAAAATATTCTGTTGCTTTAGAAGATGAAAGAAAATTCCAAAAGGTCAAAACCAATTTGAAAGATTATTTTTTGTGAAGGAAGGTTGAGATGCAGTAAGCCCCCATGCACACATAAAAATAACCTATTTATTGAATTTTAAAGTAATATAAACTTGAATAAGCTTAAAGCTATAATGATGTTAGCCATATATAATTGACACATATTCTTTTCCAAGTCCCAATAGAAAGCTCACCTACTAATGCTTATCTTGAATATATCTCCTTTTAATCTCATTGTCTTCCTTCTATTCTACTCCACATAAACCCTCGATACTTAATAATTATATAGCATATTCTAAGCTTTCATTCTTACATGAGCTTGTGGCTTAAAGAAAAAGCCAAGTACAACAGATTTAACTCAAATAAAATTGCTTATTTTGACCAGAAGCCTGGGTTGATATTTATGCATTGAAGAAAACTCAAAGGATCCTTTAACCCTAATTATTCAAGTCTTAAAGTTCAAGTTGAAAAGATATTTTAACTCATTAAACTAGAAGCATTCACATGGAGAAGCTCAAAGGGACGCAGATGAATTCAGGAGACATCAAACACATGGGTCAGCCTTGCTTTATAGTCATTGTTGCTGTGAGGAATAATATATTTCTGATATTTGGCATGTCTGGTTTTAAGTGCATGCTAACTTATATTTTATTATTTTTTATTAAGGGGCCATGGGTTAATAGCAACAAGAATTAACTTGAATAGCAAAACACACTTGGTTTCTCTTGACAAAGTTGGGACTCATCTGGACTCTGTTTAATTTTGTCCCTAAAAGAATGCTGATTATCAGTATGAATACTGAAAATGGGTACAATGCTTTGGAAAGGTGAAGACTTAAGATGTAACGTTCACTCATATCATAGAATTTCTCAGTACTGTCAAGAATTAGTTTTATACTCAGCCAGTAGCAGAAGTCTTTTGTGACAAGTTTTTTTTTAAATTGTATTGGATATTTTATTTATTTACAGTACAGATGTCATCCACTTTCCCCATTTCCCCTCCCTGAAACTCCCTATCCTATACCTCCTCTTCATTTATGCTTTTATACTATTTTGATTACATGCATGTAATGAGGTCAGTTCTAGGTTGAGGGTCTAGCAATACAATAGATGCAAATAGTCAAGGAACAAGCAATACAATAAACACAAATAGTCAAAGAAAAAGCAAGGCATTAAACCCAGTTACATGAACACTCCCATGATCACTGTTTCTAAAGGCTTATCAGGATGACCAAAATATCTGAGCCTACTTCCCTATCCTAGCCCAAGGTCATTTTCATGTATGAAGCCTACTTCCTTGTTCTAGCCTAAAATTTAGAATCCGGTCTGAAATTACTTCTTTGTTCTGGCCTAATATTTAGGTTCCTGCCTGACATTACTTCTTTGTTGCAGCCTATAATTTAGACTCCTACCTGAAATTACTTCTTTGTTCTAGTCTAAAGTCAGATTCCTGCTTGAAACCTACTTCCTTGTCTTTGGCCAATGTCATATTTCTGTGTGACGAGTTTTCTAATAATATGTTTATTTATTCATTTAGAAAAGTGTTGTTCATTAGAAACTGGACCCCAAGAAATAAGTGGATCTCTCTGAAAATTCTAAATTTATGCCAAGTCATATTCAAGGTTTTTTAAATAAATGAGTATGGAGATTAATATTTATTGTCAACTTGACAGAGTTAAAATTACCTATGAAACAACTGTCTGGGCTTTTCTGTACTTGGTATATGCATTTCCAGAAAAGGTTGACCGAGATGGCAAGTCTCCCCTAAGTGCTTCATATACTGTGTTCTGAGACAGAAGCAATGGAAGAAGGCAATCAAAGCATGAGCTGGCATCATTTTCTGCTTCTCTCTAATGTAAACAGTTGTTCAAATTCCTGCCGTAGTAGACTATACCTTTAAATGTTATCCAAAATAAGCTCTCCATTCTTAGGTAGCTTTAGTATATTTTTCACAGAAATAAGAAAAATAAATAATAAAGCATGTTATTAAAAAGAGTGAGGGTGTGGTTGTGATAAACCTAAGTGTGTAGTTCTTGGACCCTTGAGGCTGATCTGTAGGAGAAGGTAGGATTTAGAAGACCAGAAAGGTCTGAATATGCTGTAATCAGAGTTTAACGGGATATGAGAAAAAAGAAAACCTGACTTCTGTAAGTTGCTTTTGTGAGGTATTTTGTCACAGCTATAAGAAAAGCAACTAACTAAAACAGAGACACAAGACACAGATGATTTCTAGAAAAAGAGAGTCTGAACATCACTTAACATGCTATGGTGACTAAATTATACAGTGAATAAAATTAATGTAAATGAAAATTTAATAATGGCAAAAAGTAATAATGGTGTCAAAAGGGGAGTCCTGTTGTTATCATTTTATTGAAGTAGAAGTTTTTCTGGAGAACAAATTAAGGAGAAGCTCTTTTAAGCTTGGAATATCAGAAATGATTTTGGACAAAGTGTCATATGAACTGAACTCTGAAATTCAGAGTGAGTTTTGAGAAACAGGAATGATTGAATAGGGAGTTTTAGCAAAATAGGCAATCATGAGCAAATGGCAGAGATGAAGAAGCACATGTCATGTGGAAGGACCACTAAATAACTCAACATGATGACAGCCAAGGCTTTCACTATAGAGACTTAGAAACGAGACACTGCAAGAGAATTTGCACAATACAGTTATGCTTTGAATACAGGATTAAAGATCTTCCATTTTAGTTCATAAGCAATGAGGGACTACAGACCCTGGCATTCACTGAGGTAAGCTGCTCAAACTCATCAGCAAGGAACACACAGGGAAGGCTATTCTCCCGGCTTCAGCCCTTGGCTACTGTGATCATTGCCTGGGCTACAGGAAGTTTCTAAAACCTCACCAGCGACTCACCAAGATCTTGATGTCTGCTGTTCTAACAAAATACCTTTGTAAAGAGAATAATCCATTTAGTTCACACCTGTGGAATTTAAAAAAACATGCTGATAGCCTTGATTTAGCTTTAATAAGTCTCCCCTGATAATTAACTATATCACAGTGGTCAAAATATGTATAACAAGACCATGCTTAGTTAAGAGGCCAGACAAATGTCGGGCTATTAAAACTCACTCTCTCAAGGACTAGATTGGGATCTATATATACACCACTTAATCAAAGAACCCATTCTTCACTAGAGACAAAGTAGCAAACAAATTGTATGTATTGCATAATAATCAGTGGAAAGAAGAATATCAACTTGAGAGTGGGAGCACAGAAAGAGTTTATAGAAAGACTGTTGTAGAAGGATAATACATACACATTTTATATATGTATGTGTATGTATATGTATAGCAGAAGCCATGGACCCACTCATGTATAATCTTGTCAGTCTGTGTGTGGCTTCAAGACTGACTACTCTGCACTAGAAAACTAATTAGGGGACTCAACCTTAGGAAAAACTTATTTCTTGTTTTTCCAATAGACATCAACTGCCTGCGATTTTTTTTTTTTTTTGTCCAGTGGTGGGACCCATGTTACTAAGTCTATTAATATTGCCATTGTTCTTATCTCATTTACATAACCATCTCTACAAGAGACTATACAATAACACATTTTCTAGTACTCTAGTATTTTGGCTCTTAAAATCCTCCTGGTCCTCTTCCACAATGACCCTGAGTCATAGATACAGGAGCTATGATACAGATGTATTCTTTGGGTCTGAGCTCCTCTAATCCCATTAATCTCTGCATTATATCCAATAGTGGTGTTTCTGTGATAGTTTCTGTTTGCTGTAAAGAGATGCTTGTTCATTGAAGGGTGATAGCTACACTTATCTATGTGTATAAGAATAAATTCTAGAAAAAGAATATAAGAAATTACACAAGTCTAGCAACGTGGGAGTTAGACTTTTTCTAAGGCCCGTGACTTCTTCACTAATCCCAACACTTTTATACTTAAAAATCACTAGAAAAAAAAAACAGAAAACCAGAAGCAAACAAAATATTTCATGTCAAAGACGGGGAGAAAGAAAAAGGACATAATCAATGCCCCAGGAGTCAAGAGGAAAAAAATATATCTTACAAAAGCCAAATGAAACTGTGGGAAAATCCTTCAGTGAAGCCAAGGAAGGATCAGTGAAGTAAGGAGGCAGGGGCTTCAGGACACAAAGTATATGCTGGCCAGGGTCACAGTAGCACAAGGTGAGGACCTGCTCACTGGAAAGAAAAGAAAGGAATTTAGGCAATCACATGCATGTAGAAAGTTCCAGAGCAGAGGTTTTTCATGAAAGGAGCAAGGTGGGAAATTTAATTCTTCAAATGTTCATTCTGTATGGGACTCATAAGAGATTTTTTTTTTCTCTCAGCTCATTACCTTGAGGTTCTCAAATGAGGACATCTGCTCCCATCTCTAAAATTAAATCAGAGTAACTAAAGCTGCTTCAAAACAAGAATATTTTCATTCACTTATGGTTGTTGTAGTTGTTGTCGTCATTGTTGTTGCTGTTGTTGTTTAGAGCCTGGGTCATGCTATTAACAGAGTAACATTGAAACCCTGCAGGATCCTCAAGAATCTTCCCCAAGATAAAGAGACGGAGTCCCATAGAGAGTAGTTACAGTAATGTCCACATGGAACAGATAGCAAGATCAGCAATCTCTAGAGACTCTGCTTGCTGGAAACAATGCTAGATACATAGGAAAAAAGAGGATTCAGGGAGATCATTTTGAGTGTGTCAATGGAGAACTTTAAAACAACCCCACAGTGAAAAATTAATTGAAGGAGGATGACAAAGAATTCTGGGAAATACTGCAATAGCTGTGAATGATCTGCTGAAGATAATATTCTAAGAAATACTTACAGAACTGAGAATTCCCTTAAGACTCACCCTGTCTAGATTGGCTCTAAGCAAAGATTGGACCCTTTGAAGCCCAGGATTTCTGTTTACAACATAATGCCTGAAGATTCATATGCATGAAGACAGATATATTATAGAGTAAGCACTGAGGATAAAGAAGAAAGCAGCAGCTAGACCATGGGATGATGAGAAACCCAAGCAAAACAGATTTGAACTGTCAGAGGCACAGTTCCCTTTCCTTAGACAATAAACAAAGCAATTGTCATGCATTGGAGTGGAAAATGCCCCTTCGTCTTCCCACATTCGTAGCCTAAATGAGTGACTGTGCTGGGAGAAAAGAAGACTTCCTCTTTTATTATTGGAAGAGGAATTGAACTGACAGAAACTAAAAAGAGAAGGGAAAAGAAACATAAATTTAAAAGGCCATGTGACTTGGTGTGACCTAGAAAAGGATGTGACTAGTAAATGAGGGCAGAGTGCTGTCCTTGGTACTGGAATAAATCTGTAATGCACTTGGAGTGAAACAGACCACTTCAAGGTTCTTTCTGACCTTTTTTCTCTCTCACCTCATTACCTTGAGGTTCTCAAATGAGAACATCTGCTTCCATCTCTAAAATTAAATCAGAGTTCCTAAAGCTGCTTCAAAACAAGAATACTTTTCATTCATTCAGTTGTTGTTGTAGAGAGGCAGGATCATATTATTAACAAAGTAACATTGTTAGTAACAGAAGACCTATTAAAGGAAGGCTATACCCTTCTTTCCAGAAGAACGGAATCTACCTCTGAGTAAACACATCTGGTTGTTGTCTATGTTAATATACCGGGCAATCACCCAGCAAAAGACCACTATCAGTAACATGTGTTCACTTTAAGCCTTGTGTAGGAGATGGAAGGAATAATTCTCTCTTTACTGAGATAATGTACTTCTCCTTCCCAGAATTCTAGTCTCTTAGCATAGTAGCGTACACAGCCTCAGTCATGAACCTTTCAAAGCCTACTTACAATTCTTAATTACATAGAAGCTCTTAGCTTTTCTTTTATTAATCTATCTCTTTTCTAATCATGATTTTTCTAACTCTTCGGGATTTACTCTTCAAATCTTCTCTCCCCAATATATGTCTACTGCTTTGCCATGTGGCTGACTTCCATGTTATCTTAACTACACCTTTTTCTCTTTTTGGACACTAGCCTCCTGTCCAGGGAGCTGCCAAGATTTACAGCTAACCTGACCTGGCATTTTTCTCTTAAGTTCAAGTAAACTCATCATCAGGCTTCCGTTTGAGTCTGTTCTGATTATATTTTTTTTAAATAAGCTGAAAAGTCCAAGGAGAGGCCTTGACTTTTCTACTATCATGTGCTGATCATGAAGCATCCCATCAAAATTTCCAGTAACACTATGCAGCCCTGCCTGGCCTGGAACTTAAGATCCTCTTGCTTTATTTAGCCTTCTGAATGCCAGAATTACAGGTATGACCACCACACCCAACTTAAGGAATAATAATTATAAAAAACTCTTTTAATTATTAAGCTGACTATCCAGTTGAAATCAAAATATAAATAGTTCAAAAGATAGATTATATAGAAAGATAAATAAATTACAGACAAATGTTAGAGATAGATAGATAGATAGATAGAAGATAGATAGATAGAAGATAGATAGATAGATAGATAGATAGAGGATGGAAGGTAGATGATAGATAGGTAGATACATCATAGAATAAATAGATAAATAGATAGATGATAGATAAATAGAAAACAGTCAGATAGATACAAGAGTAAAGACATAATAGAGACAGTTATCAACTTTTAAGAGTATTAATTACAATTTAAATATTTAAAAAATAATGAAAATTCTGTACTAATCAATAATTTCTCCAGAGAAATTGATTTTTTAATCTGATAACATATGAAAGATAAACTGATACATGCAAATTATCTTTTAATGTTTTCTCAGAATATGCTGGATTTTTTCACTTTTATACAATAATAAATTTATTTTGGTTTGCTTAAGAGTTTGAGTAACTTCTATGATATTTTCCAAAATGGCTACACTTATTTGCATTCCCATCAACAGGGCCAAAACTTTTCTTCACCTCCTAAACAACATTTATCATCTGTCCTTTCCAGTCCTTTTTATAATAGCCATTCTAACAAGTAAAAGAGAATAGCTCATTATGGATTTAATTTGCATTTCCCTAATGATTAGCAAGGCTTAGTCTTTTTGCATGGACCTTTTGACCATTTATCTCTTGCCTGTTGAGAAAACTCTGCTTTTATGCTTTTAGAAATTGAGCTATTTGTTTTATTGCTGAGTTCTACACATAGTGTGGATGTTAACCCTTTGCCAAATGCATAGTTAGCACATATTTTCTTACATTCTACATGTTTTTTTTTTCTATAAAGAATTTTCTTTGTTGTGCAGAAGCTTTTGGTTTATAAAAATTAAATTTTCATATAATCCTGCCTGAGTGTATTCAAATTAGTTGCAATCATTATATCAAAGTGGTATCTGCACAACAATGTTTTTGTAGCAGTGTACACAATAACCAACAATAGGGAATCAACCTAGGTTTCTATCAAGAGAAAATGAAAAAAAAAAAAGGTGCAAAAACAAAACATGCCATGCATGCTTCAAAAATTATTCAACCTTATATTTAAAAGAATTATGTCATTTGCAAACATACAAATTGAAACAATTATTGTGGTTAGTGGAATCAGATAAATACAGGAGGGTAAATAATTTTTCTTTACCAAAAATTTTATGTTTGTAAATACATGTTTAAAGTCATTATGTTTATTCACTTGTGTGTAGATCTAAAGATCAAAAACCCATCTAACTCAAGTAAAATGATGATTTTTCAGTGTCTAGTGTAGAAAGAGAAGAGGAAATCAGAAAGTCTTGGTGGAGGTGTGCAAAAGTCAAAAGGATGAGATGCTGATTATACTGCAGACTACTGTGTCTCTAATTATAACAATAACTGCTTCAAAGCAACTGAAAGAGGAATTGTCTATGTGCCACCACAGAAAATGAGAAATAAAAGCTTACTAATTAGCTTGTAGCAAACATTCTCTATTTTGTAAGTACATCAAGAAATCACGTTGTACCTATATATGTGTAGAACTATAACTGGTTACTAAAATAATATTAATGAAAATTTTAAATTATTATAAAATTTCCCATATTTGAGAAACATAACTAGTTTAAATCTTCATTTTATACCTTCAGTGTTCTGCTATAAAAACACATATTAAATTATACATTTAAGTGTTTAATCACTTCTAAAGTTTAGAACCTACTGTGTGTTTATAATTTTTATAGAAAAAAATGATCACAAGAATAAACCAAACACAGGAATTTACATCATGCTATGTAGTTAGTACATATTGCTCCCAACAGCCTCCATGGACCTTCTCAAGATATTTTCTAAGACTCATTTCTTCATCTATATAACGATCAGAATTGACCCATTTTCTAATAAATAAGTCAGGCAATAAGAGCATCGTACAGCAATGATCATTCTTTCATTTTCTTCAGTAAAATTTTTAAAGAGTTTAAAACAAAATACAACATAAGGCTAGAAAAGCCTGTTCCTAAAAGACAAGAATTTTCAGACAAATTTTTAGTACCAGGAATGAGAATTCTACCTGTAAAATATTGTTCAGGGAGATGCCAAAGATTCTCAAATCATACAGGCTTTGGTTATTTCTCTTGATTCCCAATAGAACTAAATGGTAAAATCTTATATTTTTTTACGAATTTTTTAAAGGATATTACATACCAGTTTCATGATATATAGAAATAAGCTGGAATTCAGCTGGAAGCTTCTTTAGTGTTGGCTACTTTGCAGTCCAGGAATGTGTTGTTCAGGCTGCTGGGAGAGAAAAGGCAGTGATGGTCTTACAAATTTTGAACTTTATAAGCCAACCTGCCCAAAAGATGTACACCTATGTGCAAGAATGACACTATTGTTAAACTACTTACCCTCTTGTTGGATTAAGGTACACTCTACTAGAGGGAATCCATAGCTATTACTGTAATTCTGGTTAAAAAACCAACGATGTGTGAGGCTTTAGAGGTCCCAGTGGAGAACTGACTACCACCATTTAGTAAGAATTATGTAACATCCAACTGCCTTCTAATATTTATCTTTACACCTATAGATTGATGTTAGACACTTCTTTAGTCAGAAAACCCTCTTCTTAATAAAAAGTAGTTAAGACATGATTTATAACTACCCAAGGTGCTAAGAATGAGCAACAGATAAGACACTTAAACTATCATCTCTAAGGCTTAGGCATCATTGCATCAAAGGGGGAAACAGAATCCAAGGGCCAGGAGATATACAGAACTGCACAGTGCCATCTTACAGACAATACTTAACCATGATAATCATGATCTCATAGCAACTTCAGGTGGCTGCACTAATTCTGTACCAAAATAAGTCCATCATCAATTTTGAATGAAAGAGGGTTTAATGATCCAAACCCCTTACTTATAAACTATTAGTTAAACACAATATTTAGAAGGCAATTCATCATTCACATCATTTCCATTTAACCAAACAGTAATAGTATTTTCTACACTCATTCCTATGACATCTCCAGCCACAGGCTTTCATCTTATCTTTTAGTTCCAAATATGCTCTTTAGGACCAAATGAGAGCTTTTCTATGGAGGGGGATTCATATATTGTGCAAAAGTATATGGTTGTGCCCCAAATACTCAGATAGTTTTGTATTAGTGAGAAAATTCTCCCTGCATGCACACAATATATCACACAGTGCCCAGTGCTGATCAGGATACTAGGGTGACATTTTTTTTCCTAGTTGTTGCATAGTGCCTGCCAGAACAACAAAAGCCAGCACAGAAAAGGTTTCAAATTCATATTCCATTCATCATGAAAGTGTGCCATTCTAGCAGGCATGTCCAACATTCTTATTTACAAAGTTCATGCGTGAGAACTGTGTGATAAAGTTTCAAAACAATAAAATAAAAAAGGAATCAGCCTGATGAAATATGGCTCAGTGGATAAAATTTCTTCAAACCAAGCCTGACACACTGAGTTTGGTTCCTGAAATCCATTGTGCAAGGAGAAAACTGACTGCTATAAGTTTTTCTTTCACCTATTCACTAATGCCTTGGTATGTAAGTGTGTGTGTGTGTGTGTGTGTGTGTGTGTGTGTGTGTGTGTGTGTGTGCTCGTTTGTGTACACATGCACACACACGTATATAAGTATGTGCATGCACAGTAATAATAAGAAAGAGGTCACAATACAATCCCACAATGCTTTATGTAAGTTTAGAGTTTTGTGTTAGATTTTATTCATAGTTATCTTGCAATGGTTTCATCCTCTGGGTCTCAGATTAGATATACCTTATAGAGGAATTCTACTTAAGAGTGTTTCAGTCTCAGGTCAAACTTGGTTGTATTTCTTTCTCATCACCTATCTAAAGAAACATGAAACCATCACAGTATCAAGGAGGCACATGAATGGAGAAAGATAGCCATATTGGAATTGCCTCAACAGATGTTGTATTCTCAAACAGAGGTTAACATCTATTGGATATATCATCACTCATTGAGGTGTCATGCAGCTTCTTCTCCCTAAGTTGTTATTTGATTATATTTGTGCTAATTCAGGTGCCAGTTGTGTTGGGTGACTTGTTAAGGAAACACAAACAAATTTCTACTCACACTAGCTAAGGCACTGACATGAAAAGGAAGAAACACTCCCACATCAAGAATAACAATGAATCATTAAAGATAGCTTACTGCAGTTACTTACTAAAGCATAGGTCACTCAAAAGCAGCTATGTAATGGAGAAGCCCATCCCAGCATGGGTGACAATTCATGAATAAAATGACCCTGGAATTCTTATCACAGAGTATTGGCAGCTCCATGAAAAAAATCTCTGACCATACTCTGAGAGAAATCAAATTTTGCAAACATTATATCGTGTTTTCTACTTCAATAATTTCTACTTGTGATGAGTAATCATCTGTCAATTTAATTAGATAGAGTACACTAAAAGGGAAACAACGTATCTTTACCTAAGACAACAACAAATCCCATGAGAGACATTCATGACCTGGTTGTTTAAAATGGAAAGATTTACTCTAAATATAGTCAGCAATTTTCACTTACTGTGTTTCTTCCATTGCCTCCTTTTGATATCAGAACTCAGCTTCTTTGAGTCTCCAATATGGGCTGGCACCTCTTCAAGAATCCTCCAGGCTATCTGTGTCAACTAGTTTCTCAGACTCTTCACTGTAAGTCAGCCATTGTTGGACTACCCAAATCAGACCATGTAAACAAATCTAATACAAAACCTTTTAATTTACAGTAATTGTGTCAGCTCTATTACTGCATAGAATCTGAATAATACAAACTGTGGTACTAGTAGTGGAGCTGTGGGGAGTCGACAGAAGGTGGCTATCATCCCTGCAGCCATCTTGAGGCATATACCCTGACAAGAGATTTGATTACAATAGCCTGCAACAGCTGAGCACACTCTGATAACATCTTGTTTTAGATGCCGAGGATCTTCCCTTGAGTGTGGGAGACTTAAAGCTGTGATTTAGAGCCAAGACTTAAGGGTGTAACTTAGAGATCAGATTTAGAGATAAGGGTGCGGCTTTGGTGCTATAGTGGTGAGCATAGCTGCCTTCCAGATTTAGAGATAAGACCTAAGGGTGTGACTTAAGGGCGTAACTTAAGGGTGTGACTTCAAAGTGAGACATAAAGGCATACAGAAGAGTTCACTACAACTTGGAGTAGGAATTAGGCATTGAGGAAGAAGACACTTAGACTAGTGAACTCAGAAGAAATTATTATTAGGTTAGGGACTAGGAACTAGGGACTTGGAGAGAAGAAGAGAGACTGAAGAGTAAATGGGATTGAATCACACTCTATCTGGTCTCCATTCCTCGGATCTGTCCTCACTCTCTCTCTTACTGAACCCTGACCCTTGGACTGGAGCAGCTTGAGGCAGTGCAGGCTAACAAGTTAGTCCTCAGGGCTTTTGGCAGTTGATAAAGCAGTCCCCAATATTTTTGGCCCCCAAACGTGGGGTAGAGTGGTTTGCAACATGGAGCCACAGCTGTGACAAAACTGACTATGATGCTTTAAGCCTTGGAATTCTTTGGAAAGACTACTTGTAAAATTTTGGTTTGGAAAAGCAACTTGGTGCTCTAGCAAGATTCCACTGGACCTTTGCTATACGAGTTTAGAAGAGAAGGATGCTCAGGAAAACTTTAAAAACAGAGAACCAGTCTGTGGATATCAAGAACTAGGCTAGAGGCTATTCATATGATATTTTGATCACAAAACATGGTTTAATTCTGTCCATACCTTCAAGAACCTGACTGTGTTTCAATTTAAAGATAATAAATTTATTCCTTTGGAGAAAAAATTTAAGGCAAGATGGTATTTAGTCTTACTCTGAAGAAACAACTGTTATTAAAAGAAAAACCAACAATATTAAAGAGAAGTTTTCTCTGCTGAATTGGGACAATAGATAATTATTTCCTCTGAGTCAAAATATCCCTTGGTTCCTCTGTAGTTCAAGGGAGCCAGCTCTTAAGCTGGTATTGCCATTATCATTGATGGAAAGCAGTGAAGGCTATGTAACATGTAAGAGTGTAAGAGGTTTTGGTTTTAAGGTTTGAAGATGTAGACTCAGTTGTATTGGGAACCTCAAAATATGAAAGATTCTAGGGTTTATCTAAAAGAGGAAAGTGAATCCATGAAGTGCACTGGGCGTAGGTATAAGTGCAGCTGTGTGTTAAAGTGTAGGAGCAGTGATGATGTATAGACAACTCTCTGGAGTCCAAAACATTATATATCACAATACCAAAAAAGCAGACATGAGCCTTACGAATTGTTCACTGTTCATTATGCCCTTATTCTTGACTTTTGGTTTATAAATGCTACTTTGTGTCATTATATATTGCAAGTATGTAACAGTTTCTGTTTGAAAGGATCCAACAACCACAACTGAGACACTGTTTAGACTTTTAAAGTAGAATTTTTAGACATTATTTGACTTTCAACTTTGAACTGTATTTTATGTTATAAAATAAACTTGAAATATTGGAGACAATGAGGCGGTGGGGAAAAGTGTTATTTGTTTGTCACATTGATTAATGGCCAAATTGCAGTTATTTGTCAATTTCACATAATCTAGAACCACTGGAGAACTGGGTCTCTGTGAACAATTGTATAGGGTAGGTTTCCCTTGTAGACTATGTATCTGTTGGGTATCCTCCTGATTATGTCAATTGATGTAGGAAGACCCAGCCTAAAAATGGACAAAGAGTACCATACTAAAAATTTGGGATCTAGTGTATAAGAATAGAGGAAAAACAGCTATGCTCAGGCATCTGGGCTCTCTACTCTTGTCTGTGGATGAGGCCACTTGAACTGAGACACAAATAAACCCTTCCTCCCCTGGGATGTTTTTGTCAGATTATTTCATCACAGCAAACAGAAATGAAACTAAGATAGTATTCTTATTTATATTCTTTATGCCACATGAGTTTGATATTCCCTGATACTTTTACCTTTTATAAGAAATCTATGATACACTGCTCTATAAGCACTGCATCATAGATTTCTTATAAAAGATTTATTTATAATTTTTTATAAATTTTTAGATTTATTCCATGATCTCTAAATTCTGTATTTTAATTAGTAGTTGGAGTAAAGTGTTTTCTAATTTTTTTCCTTTTTTCTTTAAAAAAGAAAACAGTTGTTTTACATTAATTAACTTATTTATTCACATTACCTCTCAGTAGCAGCACCTTCCCTGCCCCCACCCAGTCCAACCTTCAGAAATCCCTTTCCCCATTACCCTCTCCCCTTCTCCTCAAGAAAAGGTAAAGCTCCCCTGGAGTACATCCTCACCATCAAGTCATGAGCAAACTAAGCGCATTCTCTCCCACTGAGGTCAGTCTAGCTAGGGGAAGGAGAGCCCATGGCAGGCTATGATCAGAGATATCTCCGACTCCAATTGTTACATGAAGACCAAACAGCACATTTACTACTAATATATAAGGGCCCTAGGTCCAGCTCCTGCATACTCCTTGATTGGTGGTTCCGTCTCTTTGAGCCCCAATTAGTTGATTAGATAGGTTTTCTGGTGGTGTCATTGACCCTTCCAGCTAGCTCAATCCTATCCTGACTCTTCCACATGATTCCCTAAGCCAACCAATGACTGGGCCAAATTGAGACCCATTCCCTGGGAGAGAGCCAACCCCTGATACTGTTGATGATACTCTGGTATGTTTGCAGACAAGAGCCTAGGTCTCCCCAGATGCTTCATCCAGGATTGGATGGAAACAGATACAGAGATCCACAGTCAAACATCACAGGAGGCTCAGGGAAAACAGTTTTATAAAAGCTTTCTAATTTCAAAATATTAGATATATTTGATATCCCAAAAGTTGTGTTCTCTAATAATATGCATTTAAATTAAACAAAACCTACCTAAGAGTTTCACCTTGAAATTTATTAATCATGCACAATGTGATAAGATACATATATCAAAGTATTATAAGATATCCATTATTTGCACATTTCCTAAAAGTGAATTTAAAAGTTCCAATAATATTTTAGGAAAAAAAAACTGTACTGAGATTTATAGTACAAGCTGTGATCAATTTAAGTGAATAGAGCATGTGTTTTTTAAATAAATCCTAAAATTATTTTTTTCTTAAAGAAATGAAATTGGGAGGGAGATGTGATGGGTTTCTGGGCTGGATGGAGTTGGACAAGCTAAGTGAGTATGGTGCTATTCACTGGATGGGACCTCGTGTTATGTAAGTGCAAAAAGAAAACTGGACAGCAACCAATGTTCATTGCTTTCTACTTCTTATTTGTTGCTTTTTTCTAAAATATTTATCTTCTTATTTTATTTTTTATTAAATTATTTTATTTACATTCCAAATGTTGCTCCTTCTTTCTGATACCCCCTCCCAAAGTTCTTCTCCTCATCTCTCCACCCTTCTGCCTCTGAAATCATGCAGTCCCACACAACCGCCCACCCTAGAATCCCCATTCTATGAGGTAGCAAGTCTCTATAGGATTAGGCACAGCCTCTCCTACTGAGGCCAGACTAGGCAATCCTTTGCTACATACATGCTTGGGGCCACTGATCAACACATGTATGCTCTTTGGTTGGTTGGCATAATCTCTGGGAGTTCCCAGGGGTCAGTGTTAGTTGACACTGTTGTTTTTTCCTATGGGGTTTTCATCTATTTCACCTCCTTCAATATTTCTAATTCTTCCATAGAGATTCAATGGTTGGCTGTAAGTACCTACATCTGTCTCAGCCAGTTGTGCATATAGCCTCTCAGAAGACACCATGCTAAGCTCCTGACTTCAAGCAGAACATGGTATCAGTAATAGTGTCAGGGTTTGGTGACTGCCCATGGGATGGATCCCAAGTTGGGCCAGTGACTGGTTGGCCTTTCCTTCAGTCTTTATTTCATTTTTGTCCCTGCATTTCCTTTAGACAGGAAAAATTCTGGGTTAAAAATTTCAAGATGGGTGGGTGGCCCCATCCCTCCACCGGGCTGGAGATGGTCTCTCTTCAGGTTAGCTGTACCCACTGTTGGGCATTTAGGCTAAGGTCATCCACATTGAGTCCTGGAATCCTCTAACATACCAGGTCTCTTAGACTTCCTAGAGGTTCCCCCAAACCCAAAGCTGCATGTTTCCATTCATCTCCTGGCCCTCTGGATTTCTCTCCTGTCTTCCTCCATATCTGATTCTGCCTCCTTTTTTTTCCTCCCCCTCTTGTCTCCAACCCATGTCTTTCCCTCCTTCTGCCTCCTGTGTTATTTTGTTCTTTCTTCCAAATAAGATTGAAGCATCCTCACTTTGGCCTTCCTTTTTGTTAAACTTTATACAGTCTGTGAGTTGTATCATAGGTATTCTATACTTTTTGGCTAATATCCACTTATCAGTGAGTACATATCATGCATGTCCTATGGGGTCTGGGCTACCTCACTAAGGATGATTATTTTCTAATTCCATTCATTTGCCTGTAAAATTCATGATGTCTTCATTTTTAATGCCTGAATAATATCCCAATGTGTAAATAAACCACATTTTCTATATCCATTCTTCCTTATGTAAATGAACCACATTTTCTGTATCCATTCGTCTGTTGTGGGACATCTGGATTGTTTACAGCTTATGGCTATTAGGAATAAGGCTACTGTGAACATAGTAGAGTATGTGTCCATGTGGTATGGTAGGGGATTTTTAGATATATGGTCAGGAGTGGAATAACTGGGTCTTCAGGTAGAATTATTTCCAATTTTCTGAGGAACTGCCAAATTGATTTCCAGAGTGGTTTATACTAATTTGCAATCCCTGCAGAAATAGTTTACCTCTTCTCCATATCCTCACCAGCATGTGCTGTTGCCTGGGTTTCTTACCTTAGCCATTCTGATTGATGTAAGGTCACTTTGATTTGCATTTGATCTCAGGGTCACTTTGATTTGCATTTCCTTGATGACTAAGAATGTTGGACATTTTTTAAAGTGCTTTTTGGCCACTCAAAAGTCCTCTGTTGAGAATTCTCTGTTTAGATGTACTCTGTGTTTTAATTGGGTTATTTGGAATTTTTTGGAGTCTAACTTCTTTAGTTCTTTATATATTTTAGATATTAGCTCTCTATCAGATGTAGGGTTAGTGCAGATCTTTGCCCAATCTGTAGGATGCTACTTTGTCCTATTGACAGTGTCCTTTGCCTTACAGAAGCTTTTCAGTTTGGTGAGGTTCTATTTGTCAATTTTTGACCTTAGAGTGTGAGCCATTGATGTTCTGTTCAGGAAGTTTCCCCCTGTGTCTATGTGTTCAAGGTTATTTTCCACTTGCTCTTCTATTAGATTCAGTGTATCTGGTTTCATGTTGAGGTCCTTGTTCCACTTGGACTTGAGCTTTGTACAAGGTGGTAAATATGGGTCAATTTGCATTCTTTTACATTCAGACCACCACTTTGAATGTACCATTTTTTGAAGTTGCTTTCTTTTTTCTATTGTATGGTTTTGGTTTTTTTCCCCATAGGTGTGTGGGTGTCTGCTTTTTGTAAGTGGATACAACAGGAACGGCTGTGACCGGCTCCTCCTACCTCTTCGTCTCTGCTATGATTGAATGAACCTTGAACTATGAGCCAAAATAAATACTCTCCCATATATTGCTCTCTTTGAAGTATTTTTTTCATGGAATCAGGAAAAGAAACTAAGGCAAAGGAGCTCACAAAATACTCTGACCCTATTCCAATAGTCTTTATGTACATTACACTCAATAAGACCCTTGCAGAAGCAGTCATGTCCAGGACTTTAAGCAAGGTCACTTCGTACAGTGAAACTGCCAGGAATAGCGACCCTAAACTAACAGCAAAAAGCATTATCACAGGAAAAAGTTTTACTTGATAGTGCAGAGTCAGAGGAGCTATAAATATGCTGAGTTATCAGGGGACTGTGAAATCACTGGCTTTGAAGATGTACAAACCTATTAAAATACAAAATTTAAGGAAGATGACTCTCTCTTAAATGGTCAAAGAGAACATTCCTGCTCAGCAGGGATTGTGCCATCCATTCTATCTGCAGAACCTTTAAAAGGTAAATTTGTTCTGTTTCAAGGCACAGAATTTGTTGTACATTTTTTTCTAACAGAAGAAAAATAATAGTTATTTTATCTTATACTGATATTGTCACATTAGAGTCTCCTAATTGTCAATATACTATTCTTTTTCCGTTTAAAACTTTCAAATCAAATTTATATTAAAACTCTTAATAATTATATACTTCTATTTTTATAACGGCTGAAAATCCATTTCTTTGAAATAGGATAGTTATGTTAGTCATGTTTGGGTATAATTTCTATTTTCTTGTTTTGCTTTTTGCCTATCAATATTTTTTCTTCCGCCTTTCTTACCTTTGTCTATTCTGACTGAGTCAGAATTTCTAATGTTCAAATTTAACAATCATCTGAAAAGCAGTGCCTCTCATCCTTCCTAATACTGTGACCATTTAATATAGTTGCTTATGTTGTGGTGACTCCCAATCATAAAATTATTTTTTTGTTATTTCATAACTATAATTTAGTTACTGTTATAAATATTAATATAAATATCTGATACGAAAGATATCTGATATTCAGCCACCTAATGGGTGATGACCACCTAATGGGTGATGATGGTTGAGAACCACTGATCTAATATTATATAAACGTGTATGCACATATGCCTTTTTGAAAAATATAGTTAAATGATGCGTTGCTTTTCATAATCTGCTTGAACTTAATAGTTAACACTGCACGTGATATATTTTTCCCATATTTAAACTTTCATGTAATGGGGAACAACTGAAAAATTTGCTCTAATATTTAAATCTTCCAAGATTACCTCTCACAGAGCTCTTTGGAGGTTATCTTCTATATTCAGTTCAGTGATTGGCCAGTGATACAAAAGAGTTTCTATGTTGACTTGAAGAGTCACTTTATTCCTTCATCTGATAGAGTGCACCTTTTGATTATCAGACCTTTGGGTAGTCCTAGCATCCTTGCTTTTATATGTTACAGGACAGTAATTGTGGCTTTCTAGCTTGACAGATAGATTTTCAATGCTGTCTATGCAATATAGATCTCGATGTCATTTCCTCCTTTCAACAGTTACTTCTTCATATACTGCTTGTTTTGTTTCATTTTCAAGACTTTACACATAGTTGAATTCTTAAAACATCTTTGTTTAGATTTTGCTATAGCTACCCATACTCTGGTATGACACATGTAGATGCCTCTTCTGTTAACTTGGTCTGAAAATTTCTGGATCATCATCTTTCCTATCACCTCAACCACTTCTGAATGACTAATATCTGGTCTATCTATCTATCTATCTATCTATCATCTCTGCCTCTCTCTCTTTCTCTCTCTCTCTCTCTCTCTCTCTCTGTGTGTGTGTGTGTGTGTGTGGTTGATAATATGATTACAACATTTATTCCCTTTCCTCAATTCAATATATATATTTCCCCACTGTCTGTTAAAATCATGACCTTTTATTTATAGCATGTATATATATATATATATATATATATATATATATATATATCCACATGTTCATAAATATAACATTTTTCCTCCATATAATGGTGTGTGTGTGTGTGTGTGTGTGTGTGTGTGCATTATCAGTGCTGACATTTGTTTTTGGACAGCCAATTTGTGGGATCATCCCTGAGGCATTTACTACATGGAGCATCTCTTCTCACTCACATGACTTCAGTCAATAATATAATATCACCATTTACTTATTCAGTGTTTTATTTACTTAATATGTTTTCTAGGTACCTTTTTTGACCAAAACTCAAGTTTCTGAGGCTGTCATGATGAATATGTCAGATGTACTGTAATTATATAAACTGTCTTCTTTCTTGCCTACATCCCTTGAGACAATCATTAATTTTGGTCAATCTAACTCAAAATAACTCCAAAGATGTTACATGTCTTTACCTACTCTAGGCTCTTTAATTTTGTTTGTTGTTGTGTTGACTAGATAATACAAGTATCTTCAGATTTTATTTCTTAACTTTTAACGTTTCTTTTCTTTTCCCATATATAATGTTCTCTAAAATATAAACCTGCAAAAAAGACATGTTCACTGGCACTCTAGTGGCATAACCAGCTGCTCTCTCATTGGACTTGTGACCTGCTGCTCCATAAAATGGATCTTATACCTGGTGCTGTATACCTGATCAAAATTTTAAGCCTTGGTAGACCCCATGAAGGAAATTACCACTGACATTTAGCTATAGATCAAGCAGCTTTCTAAATGTCTATGTGTATACTCTTCGTCAAAATCTACTCTCAATCTTAGCCATAGAAGCTTCCATTTGCTGAGCAATGCTGAACACAGAGACTTTTGTCTGAGAATAAGTGAAAGATGAAGGTCCTACCCTAGATCACATATTATACCACCTGTAATGCTCAAAAACCATTTTAGAAAATGTATAAAATGAGTGTGAGAACAAGAAGACAGGGAGAGGGGTGATGACTTATGCTATAGACATAACACAACCAATGTCACAAACTCATGGCAACTAAACAGCACTAGTTTTGTATAGAAAGGGTCTTCTCAACAATCCATCATGATAAAGAGACACACATTATCCAATCTCTTAGTACTTATGGACTATGGGAGACAGGGAGCCACTGTCTTCGGTTGTGCATACACTGATATGCCTCTGAGAGTCTGATGGATAGTTGCAATCCCAAGGCCACACATACATCTCTGGTCAAACCAGTGAACAAAACAAAGCAAGCCAATATCAATGTGGGAAATATATTAGAGGAGAAGAGGGATGGAAGGGGACAAGAGAGAGTGGGGGTAAAAACAGTCAGACTGAAAAAAATATGTATTCATGAAACTTTCAAGAAAAAAAGTTATTAATAAAAATAAAGCAAAATCAAGGCATGCTCATGTTTTTATTCAGTGAGTTACACTCAATATGATCAGTTTTCCTGTAGGAATATTACTTGGTCATACCAACAAACAGGATGTAATATGCTGTTGTTGATTTCTCTCTGCTTACCTTTTCTATCTTAAGTGATATTTTCAATTACATTATTGTATTAAATCATTACATTTAAATTGGTATGTATGCTACATTTATCATATGTTTAGCTTGTATTAATTATACAAAGTAACAGTAATAGGCTTCACTATAACTTCATAATAAGTGTATATATTATACTTAGGTCATACTCATCCGTTCTACAGTTTTAATATTTTTCCACACATGAGTTGTACAGAATTTGGAGCTAAGAGGGAATTTAGTAATCTCACAGAGTGATTTTTAAATGTGAAAATATTGTAAGACTTTGGGCACATGTAATGGGGATGTCTAAAATGCTAAAAGAATATTCTTCGTAAAATATATATCTTCCCCAAAGTATTGGAAGAAGGAAAATGTCAAAGGTTTGCTTGTAACTAATTTGAAAAAAATATTTCTTGTCAAAAATTATACATATTGTGTGATATAGATTTATACATATTTATATGATTTGATAACGTGAAGAGTTTATAATAGTTTTTTCAGAGTATTTCAAAGAAATCTAAGAATACATTGGTTAACTGGATAGTCTTTCTTCCTTTAGACATTCATTGTTTTAAGGATTTAAGCACAGGAATATACTGAGAAACAGTTATTTATGCAAAGAAAAAAGCATGCTTAAGATAGTATCAATTGCCTGTGATCTTCCAGTATTGTTTTGAGAATGTTATTGTTACTATTTTGTGATAGGTCTTACTATGTTTGATTTGACTAAATACTTGATATGTAACGCAGGCTGCCCTTCTGCCTTACTGTCCAACCTTCAGCATTATTATGGCTCCAAGCCCCCTTCTTCAATTTCTTTCAGTTTTCAGTAAATAATAAAACAAAAAGAAAACTCTGGGGAACATACCTTTTCTCAGAGGCCCTAGTATTGTACCACATAAGATAGTAGGTCATGATAGAGTATTGCTCCTCCATATTAGTGTAGAGAAATTTTAAAATGGAGGCAGAAAGAAATTTAGAATTTTGAAAATAGTAAGAATGATATTAATAATAAAGAGCTCAGATCTAAACACTCATCTATTTCAAGTTCCTGTCAGAAATTGTTCCAGACAGAGCTTCATTGCAATCCATACAAACAATTGCATGTTCATTGTTTGCAAGCCCTGTTTGTTTTCATAGTGTGACTCATAGGACTCACTGAGCTGGAGTTCACACATGCTCATCAACAATTGGCACTTACTGATCACCACCATTTGGTTCCTGGCAGTTCCACTCACAGGTGTAGTCAGCAGGAGGCCTGGAGACTTGCATACTACATCAGAGTTGGTCAAGAGAATATTTCTACTTAAAAGTAGGGCATCTAAATTTGTTTCCATTTCCTTTTAGAACCTTAAAGTGGCATTTAATGACCTTTTATTATTTTCTCTATGATCCACTTGAAAGTGATTTATATAGAGCCCTTGCAGATTCCTGAAACTAAATATGTTTAAAATCTATAATTAAGTTGGCAATTAAAATCTGGGAGGCATTTTGGTTTAAGATAATTCAAAAAGAATCTCTCACTCACACACAGTCATAGATATTTTTATTAAAATAGGAAACTTCTTAAATCATAACTTAATTTGCAATTATGAATTCATTTATTTTTCTTAATGTTGTGAAACACACTAGTGCCTCCTAAACAGATGCTCACAATTAACTCTAAAATGGTTCTGATAAGCTACTTAATAAGCCCAAGCACTAGGGACCTTGACTGTTATATTTCTTTAAGGGATAGTAGTGCAGTCAGTTCTGCACAGGCAATCACATAACTTTGAAAAGTCATGAAATATCATAAATTTAATGAACTTTTCAGTTAATTTGCATAACTTAAAAACTCCAGAATGTGCCTGGAGCAGAATTTGCTAGAACTCTGTCAATTTACACACTGCTCTTTCAAGGAAATGGAATGCTGTCAAAGTAATTGTCAAGTCATTTTGTGGGCAAAAGAAGATTGGGAAAAGGCATTCACAACAAATATATATGCCCTGCTTTCCTATAACCAAGACAAACAAAGATTATAGACTATATCTTTCTCCTTTAAGAACTGTGCAAGACAGACAAGGATTATAGGCTACATCTTTCTCCTTTAAGACTGTGCATATCCATTGTCAAATAGGATCTGTAACCCTTGCATTATGGAAAGTATGGTTTGCTGGTAGAGTGGGATAAACTGTTGTGAATATTACAAATTTTAGTTTTCCTGAATAGTGCAACTGGAACTAACACTATCAACTTAGAAAGGATCAAAAATACACAACTAGAGGATCTTCAACTGATGCCAGGAAGTTTCTAAACTATTGACCTGAACCAAGGAGAGCAATTTCAAGAAGAAAAGCTGAACTGTCTGGAAGAAGGGCTACAGGGGAAAATGTGGCTCATAGAAACAAAAGTTAGAATATACATAAGGCAGGAGTGATCAGCTATATCAAACAATGCCTCCAAGGGTTGATTAAGCTTGGAAAAGAAAAGAAATTGTTGGCCTATGAAGTTAAAAGCTGCTGTAATGGAAAAAGTAGTCTGAGTTAAATGGAAGATATGTTAATAGGAGCCATGTGACTTGAGGCACCACAGATGGCTCTTCTTGGAAATTTCTTCTGGTTATAGGTCATAGAAACAGGACCTGAGAGCACCATGTAGTTCAAGGAGGATCAACAGCTCATAATTTAGTAGACTTTGGTTATGTAATCTTCAGTTTTTATATCCCCATTTGTGCTGTATTTGACCTTAAATAATGTAGAACTTAATATAGAATATTATGTATCCTTTGAATAAACATTGTAGAGAGTATGGAAAAAATTTTAGGTAGTATTGACAAAGTTGCATGGAATTATTTCAGAAGTAAAAACAAAGAGTGCCCAAGAATATGTCAAAGAGAGGGAACCTTTAAGGTAATCCCTAAAGGGTTGATAAATACATAGTAGGTAAGGAAATGAAGAAATGTATTTTCAAACACAAAACTTCATGCACACCGATGTAAAGGATTTAGGAATGTACAACACATTTTTCTGCCTCCAATGATCATAACTGCTACTGAAGGCATGATAAAAAAAAATCAAACCAGGCAGGAAGGTCATGTTATGTTGTGGATGATTTTGTACATATGAGAACATAGAAAAAAAAAAAGAAAAAAAAGGAAAAAAAAAGAGAACATAGAACTGAGAGTAGTCAATAGAGAAAAACTTTATTAAGTGCTATAATATAAATAACTGACCCTACAGAAGCCCAAATGCTAAGCTTTGGTCCTGTGTGCATGATAGTATAGGATGTGTCACATTTAAGAAGTGTTGCCTAGTGAAAGAAAGTAAAGTCACTGGCCATGTGCCCTTGAAGGAGCTCCTGAAAGTTCAACCACTAACCTTTTCTCTCTTATACATCCACATCCTAGCTATGAGATGAATGTTTTTTTCATATACCTGTAGAGTGAAAAAATTATAAAAATCATTTTATAAAATGTATATAAGCTTTTCTTTAGGCCTTACTTTAAAGGACATGAAAAACTTTCTCTAAAGCAAGCTAAAATGTAGACTGGCCAGTTTCAGGAATGGGCTAAACCACAAAGCGAAGAGAGGAATGCAAGTCATCTAGGTGGTGCTGAGAAACTAGTGACCACAATGACAAGGTGGGGCTGTGTGTGGAACAACTGAGAAATAGTTGAGCAAGTGACAGGGCAAGGCCACAGTGACAGGGCAAGGCCACAGTGAAATGGCAAGACCACATTTTTTAGAAGAATGAGTATACAGAGTGTTTTCCACATGACCTTGACTCACTTAGGTTGGGTTCCTCTGGAATTTTCCACTATTTTTATGTTATGTTTCCTTAGCAACCCCTCACCCCCTCCTCACTCCCCTCACTTGTGGTTTTCCCCTTTTAAAAAGCCCCTCAGCCAGCCGGTCTTTGTCAATTCAGCTCCTGCATGAGCAAACAAATTGACCATTAGCTGGCTAACTCTCCCTAATAAAGTCTCTGCTGTTTGCATCCAGACTTGGTGTCTTTCAAGTTTTTGGGTGGCCATAACTTCCTGAGACTTGAGTAAGGGTCTCCCTAGAGAGGGGGTCTTCATACCACCACATTGTTCCTAAGTAGTGAAGATTGTTGTCTTCCTCCAAGTAACTGGCACAAAGTTTCTCATACACTGATAATAAAATGACATAAACATAGTAACAATGGTACTGTAGAAACCCAATGTGAGACATTCAGGTCGCCATTTGAACTTAGAATTCAGGTCCCAGTTTGAACTCAGATTTTACTACCCCGGGACTAATTCTGGCATTTTAGGAGGAGTACATTATTCCTAAATCAGAGGACACTTGCTGGATTAACATTCAGAAGAGGAAGGGAGAGGCTGATTAACATTCCTCAGACCATAGGGAATGGGACCCACCTGCGGGTGGGGAAGGCCCAGAGCACAGAGACACATTCCAGGATGGGTGGTGGTCAGGAAGCCAGACCCTTAATGTAATAAACCTGTGTAAATGGACAAAGCTGGAATCTGAGTCACCCAGGGACCAGACCTGAGAAGGTCAGCCTTTGTGATTGCCCTCCTGTGCTCTGTATAAGAACTACTCCCAGCCTTTCTTCAGGGCTTTCTTGCAGGCTTGCAAGAGAGTCCCCGTGCACTGGTATCATTAAACCTCATGTTACTACGAATCCTCTGTCTGTGTGTGATTCTGGGATAGTGCACCCCCTGGTTTGGATCTTAGAATCCAATACTCCAACAATATCAGGTGAAGAAAATGAGGGATAGTGCTGTCTTAGTTAGTGTTTTATTGCTGTGAAAAGACACTATTGCCATATCAATTTTTATAAAGGAAAACATTTCAGTGAAGCTGGCTTACAGATTCAGAGGTTTAGTCAATTATTTTCATGGCAGGAAGCATGGCAGCATTCAGGCAGATAGAGTGCTAGAGAAGGAACTAAGACTTTTGCATCTTGATTTTAAGGCAACAGAAGAAGACTGTTGCACACTTGACAGATCTTGAGCATAGGAGACCTCAAAGTCCACCGCAATAGTGACAGACACATTTCCTCCAACAAAGCCATGCCTACTAAAACACAGTCCCCTCCCTGTCCCCCATAGGGTTGTAACCATAACATAACAAAACTTTATTTAGTCCATCTTCAAAACTCTCCATATTAAAAGTTCAAAGTATCTTCTGAGTCAACGCCTATAAAATCAAAGTTAAAATGTAGAATGCATACTTCCAGCATATCACAGCAGAGGATATACGATAATGTTCCAAAATGTAGGGAAAAAAGCATAGTTAGGAAATACTGAACCAAAGCAAGACCAAAAGCCACTTGGGCAAACTCCAAACTCTGCATCTTTATGTCTGATGTCAAATGTTCTTCAGATCTCCAACTCCTTTCAGCTTTGTTAACTGCAACACAGTTCTTTCTCTTGGGCTAATTCCATTCTGTGTTAGCAGCTTTCCTTGGCAGGTAAACAGATATCCCATGACTCTGGCACATCTAACATCTTGGGGTCTCCACAGACATCTATGCTTTACCTTCACAGCTTTATGCAATGTTCTCTTTAGGTCTCCATGCAGGTACATTCCCGGCACATTCCTAGCCTCAGCAGCTTTACTTAATTATAGAGAAGAATTCTATCCTTCATTCTAAAGTCAGAACCACTTGAGTTTGGGGGTCTTCATTTGCAACCACACTAATATCTAAGAACCCCACTGGGAGGTGAGGGAACACCCGTGGTTTTCTGTCTGGTTGTTGTGTGACCATTTGTCTAAATTGTCTGGTTTCTCGTGTGCCTGTTTGTCTAAGTTGTTTGGTTTCTAAGTTGTTTGTGCCCATCTGTCTGAATTATTTGGTTTCTGAAAAGTGCACTTTCGGTTTAGACTGGCAGCTGTTTCTGTCTCATGAGAGGTAGTAAACTGTTTCTGTCTCAGGAGGAGATAAAGGAGTGACCAGCAGACGTGCTGTGGGATCACTAGCTGCTGCGCCCTGAGAGATGTCTCAGGAAGACATGGGGGGGGGTCCATCTAGGTTCCAGAGAGGATGTGGAATCCCTCTCAGCTGGCACTGGCACTGATTTTCTAATCTACAGTCCAAAATTCCATATTCCTCCAAACAAAAATATGAGCAGGCCTATCACCACAATACCCTAGTCCCTGGTACTAATTTTTGTCTTATGGTTTTTGTTTCTTTGTTTGTTTGGTTGGTTTGTTTTTTGTTGTTTTGTATTGTTTTTCTGTGAAGGGACACCATGACCAAGGCAACTCTTATAATGAACAACATTTAATTGGGGCTGGCATAGAGTCAGAGATTTAGTCCATTTTTGTTATGGCAGAAAGCTTGGCAGTTTCCAGGAAGACATCGTGCTTGAGAAGGAGCTGAGAGATCTATATCTTGATCCTAAGGCATCAGGGGAAAACTAATAAAACTAAACTGGGTGGAGCTTGAGCATAGGAGACCTCAAAACCCACCTCAACAGTGACATATTTTCTTCAACAAGGTCACATATAAGGCCATACCTCCTAATAGTGTCACTGTCTGTGGACCAAGCATTAAAATACATGATTCTATGGGGACCAAATCTATTTAAGCTAGGGCTATTCTACAACTAGTTTAAAGTTACTAAATAAAGAAATAATGCTATGTGGGTTGTCCTAATGTTGTCTGTATTTTAATGCTAATACTGATTTCTCAAGACCTGGTTGCCCCAGACATGAGTGAATTTGCATGGAGACCCAAGTGATGCTATGCACTAACTTAGTTTTGATTGGTAAATAAAGATGTAGACAACTAATACTTGGGCAGAGGAGACATAAATGGGGTTTTTTAATTTTGGGGGATGAAGGTCAAAGGAAAACCACAAAGAAAAAAAGAAGGTAAGAAAGAAGAAAAATTCACCATGAGTCAGGAGTCAAGAAAATATGGCCCTGAGAGTTTGCCAAGTGTAGTTAAGAAAAACTCAGATAAAATATAGTAAGTAATAACTCAGGGTTACCAATAGAAATAAATTTTAATGACACAGACGATAGATACCTGCCCAGCTTTAATGCTGATTAAGGCTTATTGTAAATACAAAGGTTGCATGTGTTTTTTAATCTGAGAACTAAATGGGCAAAGGTGGGGTAGGAAACCCAGATTGGAACTAAAATTTTCTACAACATAATGAAGTTTCTGTGATTATGGGGGCTAGAGGGATTGGAGAGGAGAGGGGATAAGGTGAAGAAATCTGGGAAGGGGGACCATGAAATGGGGCAACGTTTAGAATCTAGAAAAATAAAATCTTTAAAACAAAAAGATGAGCCAGACAAGCAACTTGTCTAAGTCCCCCACAAGTAGTTGTATTCAAATGAGCTTTCTTTCTTAAACTTGATGCTGGTATCTTGAACTTAGTACTTCCTCCTTGATAATATATGCTGTTTACCTTGCAGGAACCGTGGCATTTTAGGGGACAGTGGAAACAATATACGCTTTGAGCAAAATTGATTACACTTATTTATATCAGTATAGTCAAAAGATTGTGGGTATAAATGCATATATAGAGGCATGTGCTGTATATGTACAATTATGTATTTATGTATATATGTGTGCATGTATGTATATGCTCTGTGTGTGTGTGTGTGTGTGTGTGTGTGTTTAGTCACAATACTAGTACCTGTAGTAGCGACAGGGTGGTAGTTGTTCTATCAAGCCAATATTATGCAAAAAACAGCAAATCCATAAAGCAGTTTTTATGTTCTATACAATCTATTATGCAATATAAACAAGCAAATGCAGTTTAACATTCAGAAAAGTGCTAGGACAAACCTATATTATTGGATTTTATCCACTAGTGTAGACAATCAGATCCATTTAGATTTGTCCATAAAAGAAGTAAGATGGTAAATATTAGATCACAAGGTCATTTGGGCAATGCTGTATTTTCCATTCAGTTCTATAGCATCAGGTAGGGAGAACTCAGTGACATGTGAACTTCATTCCTTGGGGTTTTGTGTGGTAACCCTAAAGTTAATTGCATTCTTGCTAAGGATGAGGTAAGTCTGGTAGATCCTGACCTGAAAGCCTGTGTGATCCTCACACCCCACCATTGTCTAGTCAAATATAGCAAATCTCATATCATAGTGTAAAAATTGAGTATTCAGTGAACAACTCTGTGTCTGGAATAAGGTCCCAGCAGATTCAGAGAAAATAAAAAAAAAAAAAATTTAGCAACAGCTAAGAGGTTAGATGTTTTAGCCATTATTGTTTTCCTCTGAGGAGTCTACTTCAAATGTCCCTAACTTGGGATTGTCTCAAACCCAATAAACACAAATTATATGCATAATTTTTATTATTGAAATCCATTGACTATCAACAGAATTGATATTTTTTTCTATATTACAAATTACATACAACTTTTTACTGAACAGCATCAAACCATACTATATGTGATGATCTAGAAATATATCTCTATGGCTGTCATGTACTTGTATCTTATTATCTGAACTACTGTGCATTCAAAAGAATGCACCCTCCCTTGAAATGCACTTGTCCTATCCATATCTGTCATTGGCATCATAGCAAGGTACCTGTAAAAGCATAGGTGAGCATTCACTCTGGGGACTGACAATTGTAGGGCTGGGCTCTGCCCTGCAGAAAGCAAGACAGCACATCCTTGGAAGCCAAAACGGGGTCAGAATGGAGGAATCTGCTGTTTCCATTTGCAATCAAGCTCCCACAGCAGACACTCTAAGAAAAGAACACTTTTGCTCGAAGGAATGCAAAATACATCCTACAATGTGAACCTGTGGCCATCAGCTGATAAGTAGGGGAATCCTCCTGCATGTAGAAAAGCAGATAAAAAAAAATACACACTTCTCAGTTAATGAGTAATCGTCTCAGGTTACTCTGAAGAGCAAGGAGTGATACTTCTCTCCTGGAGGAAGAAGGCCGTCTTTGGAATCTAAAGCATTATCCAGACAGATCCAGGATGTTTTGCTGGGAAGAGCAAGAAATGAACCACTACAACATTTGTCACCAGAATAAGCATTTAACTGGGGACGTTTTCCTTGGTTTTGAGAAAAACAGAGAAACTTGAAGCACTGTATTGTGAAATAGCAGTCAAAGCAATCAGGCAACAGATAGATTTGAGCAGTGCCCCCAGGACCCAATGCTAAGTCAGTGTATTGATCTGCCCAGCCTGTTGCCACTGCCATCCCTGAGACCTTCATGATTGCTCTGGCCCACTCATCCAAGCATAGCCTGAAACCCCTCACGGCACTGTCTTCAAGCTCTAACTAGAACCACTAAGTGTGCTTTTCTTCCCTGTGCACTCACCTGAGAACATGCAGCTTGCACATTTGGGTATAATTTATTGAACAGGGGTTAATGACAACACCTTCCATGTGTCTCCATTTAAATATATGTCCTAATATATTTCTCTGTTTGGATGTATGTCCCTTCTGTTCTTCTCACTACCTCAGAATCATCCTCTGTGATGAAGAATCACCATCAGAGCTCTGCGGAAGCCAAGTCGAGATGCCCTCGAATGTGACCCTCTTTTGCCCTACAATGAGTCACTGTCTACTACACTCATTTCTTCCTGGATCTTATCCAGCCTAGAATTATATGTGCATGTAATTGATTACAGAGACCAGGCCTCGCTGATTCTATGTGCCCCTCATTTCAATACACAGCCCAGCTGCCAGCACATGGCAGTATATGTTGTGCGCTAGAAGGCTTCATTCTACAGCCCTGAAAAGGGGCTGTTTAGGAGAAATCTTAGTGCCCACACTTCCCCATATACCCTGCCCACCACATCCTCTCTTAGTGATCTAATTTTACAGAGACTTGGGCCCCTTTTCTTTGCCCTTGGGAGTACATATTTGCAGGAGAGCTCAACTCCACTGCTAGGTAAAGTTCAGCTTGCCATGGTAATAAGATGACACTGGTTATTAGAGGTTCAGGCAAAAGCAACATACAGGAGAAACCTTACCACCATCTCTAGAATTCTTTCAGGACCAGATTAGCAACCAAGAAAAAGACTGTTTAGAGACCTTCTTTTACCACAGTTAACTTATTAAGTGACTTGTCTATAACTGACAATGGTTAAAATTTTCCCTTCTTTGGAGTGATTTTAATTGTGAGCCAATACAAGAATGGATGATAGTTTCTGTGCAAACAAACAGAAGCAAATGCCATAGTTCTCTCAATGAATAAGAATTTCCAAGAACTGAAGGAAAGCAGGAGCAAGGCGGGATTTGGATGGGGAAAGGGGAAGAAAGAGATGTTATATGTAGCGTAAAATCTCAAAAATGAAAAGAATTTGCAAGAATATTCAGTATTAATGGTGGGAACTGGGCCTTAGTATGTGATTACTGTGAATACTTTGTAACACTACTGTCAAAAGGAGAATAAAAACTGCTCCTTGTAGTTTCAACCCCACTGACCTCAAACAATCTCTCTCCACTGCTGCCTCCTTTGGCCAGGATCACATGCACAAGCCTTGTATTTTGCATACAACTCTGGTCAATGCTTGGTAAAGAAGTGACACACTTTACTCATAATAAAAGCTCATTTAATCCAAGAAACAACTGGGTTGTGGTGGTGGCCTATGCCTTTAATCCCAGGACTGGGGAGGAAGATGCACTCAGATCCCCAAGGTTAGAGAACATCCTGGTCTACAGAGTGAGTTCCAGGACAGCCAGAGATACACAGAAAAACACCCTGGAAACACAAACTTTTTAGTAGGTGGGTTCATTCTGATGGAGCCTGACAAGCAACACTCCAGGCTCACAACTCAACCACAGACCCCTTCAACCTCATACAGACTACATGCTCTGCTGCAGTAGGTCTGCCTTCTTACTTGTTCCTTCATCAGCCTACATTATTTCTTTTCAGAAAAGAATACAGTGACTAATTAAAATTCTGCTCAGTTACATAATGCCTGAGTGATTCTATTCTTTGGCATCTCCCTGGACCATTTCTATATTTCAGGTCAGACCTACAGTTTCTCAAAAAAATGAACTTTCCAATACTACATATGATCATCATTGTCCCTACCTTGCTGATTTCTCGGTGACAGATGGTGGAAGCACATTGTTTTCTCAACCACTGAATCCTTCGTGTGTTGATTAAACATGGAATGATAGGAGGTACACTCATAAAGATCAAATGAATACACTGCTGTCTCAGAGTGAAATTCACTTTCTCTAACTGAATTCTACCCTAATAAGGTAGAGCTATGTTTTCTGTTCCATGGGAGTTCAGAGGTAATCTTCTCAAGGCTCTCTTGGTGCTCTAAGGTCATTATGGACTTTGACCTTTCCATTTTAAGTTCTTTATCCTGGCAAAGCACAAATCTTCAGGTAACGTTAAAGTCTAAGGTAGGTAAAGTTGTGAAAAAAAATGAATTACAAATATAGGAATCTAGTCTGTCCATGACCCCATGATCTGTTGGTGCAATTACAATGTTGCTAACATATCTCCTTGCATTGGTCTTATTTTCAAGTTTGTGAAGCTGGTGAGGACAGGGATCACTTCTGTGGCTTTAATGTCAGTAGAGTCTAGTTTAGTACCGTGGTAACCAGAAGACATTTGCTGAGTAGTGAGTAATAAGAATGAATAAATAATTTAATCAACAAACAAACAGATGTTTGAAATTAAGAGGTACAGCTTGTAAATCCACTTAAGTGGTCTCTTTCTATTTGAGTATTTTTTTCAATTATTAAATCCAATATGTATTACCATTTAAAGTTTAACAAATTGCTTAACAGGAGATCTGAGATTATTCTGACATTTCAAATTAGAGAGGGTTTTTTTTTCCCTTGGCAAACATTACAGCACTATAAATTTTCATTAGTTGAGTTTGCCTATTCCCTAATGCAATAGGGCTTATTTTTCTTTCCAAAGGTTAATTGTGTTTTTCAAATGTCTACTCTTTCCTTAAATCACATTGGGTATAATATTTAAACACAGTGACCTCATTCCTTTTTCATATTTTGTTAGCGTTTATTCCAATTTTGTTATTAAAATGATTTGAGCATACTTTGAAAAGCTAAATTAGTGGCTTTCAAACAATGCTGATTTAAATTTATATTGCAATTCTAAAGATTTTTCAAAAGTAATGATATTATGGTTTTTCTAACATGAACAGGTATATTTAAATGAAATACACAAATACAAATAAAAGTGAAAAGGCAGCACATAAATTTCTCTGAGTCTTTTTGCTTTGGAAAATAGAAGTTTAGTGTGCTGAATTTTAAATATGTTTTGATTTGAACTTAATAGTTGATTTGGATCTCAGGGTTTTGTCGTTTATGCCTACTTAATTAGAGATGCACTTGGAAAAGTAACACACTCCATGCATCATTAAGCACTTTAAATAATTAATAGTTGATTATTTTCCCTTTTAAGATAGCCTCATTTATAATTCTGCCTCAACGATGAGACTGACCTTTATGTTAAAATCAAGTTGTGCTTCTATTTAGAAAATAAGACTTGGCTTGGAGTACATAACAAATGACATATAGGCTTGAAGTTCTGTAAAATGTGAAAGGTTTGACCAGTGTCACACCAGAATCAAGTGAAGAAATCAATAATCATAATAGAGTGATGTTTAAATTGATGTTTCTTATGGACTGACCCCCAAGACCTTTTGTTAAACCCTGACTGAGTCAATAAAAGAGGCAGACTGTGTGGTACATGCTCTCTAGAAGCAGAGATGTAAAAGAAGTTGCAGTAAAGCTAAGATAAGAAAAACAAAAATCAAAGACAAAAGCTTCTTAAGGTCATCCTGAAAAAAAAGCATTTACATTTTTCTTGGTGATCTTGGTGAATACACTATTACAGACAGGTCTATATTTTCTCATGTTTAAGTATTTCTCCAAGTCAATATCCACCTCAAAAGAACACTTCTGGAAAATGTAATTTGAACTAGTGTGATCCATTGAGTCATCTCATAGACAAAATACTAAGAAAATAGGCATCTCTGAAGAGAAGTAATGTCACCATCTACAAATAAGATGCTATGGTTCCCCAAAGACAAACTCACTCCTCTTTGTGACTGTACATTTAAAAAAGCACTCATGTAAGCAGATAGAATCTCAGTTGTGTTCTCTCAAACTGAAAAGGAGTCATCATTTAACCCTACTTCCCATAAGCATCATAATCCAAAAGTCTGACTTCTGGGTTTTTTTTTTTTCACATAAAGAATCACTGCACTCAATTATTTGTGTGGGTTATAGTGATCCTGGGTTCCCTTAACCAAGAAGAAAACTGTTCTGGAATTGATGTATATCGTGGTTAGAAAGGATTCTCATAAGTTAAAGAGAAAAGTTGGCCTTCAAATTCAATAAGTACAGTTATGTAGGACTGTTACTAGACACTCCAATATGCCACACAGTTTTCAAAAAGAAACCAGGAAGGAGATATTGGTCGAGGACAAAAGATTTATTTGTAATTTTTCCAAACTAAGGTGAAAACTACATAGCTCCTCTCCAGTCTCCACTATACCTGTCTGGCCTCAAAAGTTATATAAACCAGTGTGACAAACACCAGAACTATGGAGTTAGCTGTGAGATCGTTTATATTATTAAACTTCTTCTGTGGTCTCCATTATTCCATTTCTCTGCAGCCAACTTCAAGTATGGAAATTATATCATCAAAGGATATACAGTTGCAGACCTGTTTTGTTCAAACTTAGGGCTGAGGAATAAACTAGACATGGTCTCAAAGACATACTATGTTAAAAAGAGAAAAGAGATGCAAAGGTTTAATGGAATGGTAAGTGGGAGGTCCCCACCAGTCTGGGTCTTGAAGAGTGTATTGTCCCTAGAGTTCTTCCATAGGTGTAAGGTAAAGATCATGTCACACACATGTAAGCAGCAAGAATACACATGCACATCTTTGGATATTTTCAGGTTTTGACTTCAGCACGTCTGTTATGCAAACACTAGTGTTGCACATAAAAAAGGACCAATAGTCTTCAATTTAAAATTAGGAACACAAGTTTCACTCTATGAATGCAGAAATCCTTCTCTGTTCCTCCAAGACCCTAACCAATTATCTTTCTGCATGAGATCACTATTACACTGAATTTCTTCATGACCACATGGGATGAATATCAGTGTTTCTTAGTTTGAAAATTATTACATGGTGATTTAAATATCTTAACAATTACAAAATCTAGAATATTTAATATCCTAGAGTTTTGGAAATGATAAAGAAATAATATTTAATAATTATGACCAAATTATGCATAGCATATTTCTTATAAAAGGCAGATGATGAGATAATGCACATGATAAAGGCATAAAATGCAAATTTCTTTTACTTCCTAGTAGGAATTCTTGGCTTGTTCATTCCAGGAACTGGATGTGTTTGCTCACACTTAACAGTGCTATTTTTGAAACAATGTTATAATAGTGCAAAATTTCAAATTCTTCTTTTTTTTAAAGCTGTCAACTTTTATTTTAAAGAAGAAAAAGAAGGAGAAGGAGAAGGAGAAGACGAAGACGAAGACGAAGACGAAGACGAAGACGAAGACGAAGACGAAGAAGAAGAAGAAGAAGAAGAAGCAGCAGCAGCACAGGCATATGGAAAGACAGGCAGAGAGACAACTCCCTGAACAGCAAGGGGTCCAATCCAATTTCCTAAATAGGTGCTTTGGGGTTTTTTTGTTACAATAGAAGTTTATTCCCATGTCCATCTCCAGCAGTCTAATTATTTTTTATTTAATTCTATTTTTTACTTGTTCACTTTACATCTCATTCACTGAGCCCCTCCTATTTACCCCTCCCAGCCTCCTTTCCCTTCTCCTCTGAGCAGGTAGGGTCCATTTTGGGAATCCCCCACCCTAGCACTTCAAGTTCAAATTTTTGCATATGAAGTTTTTTATGTAGCTTAGCTGTACAGCTAATAGAAATGTCAACTGTACTTCAAATTTGTCCCTTTCCCTTAGTCCTTCAGGACTTATGTTCAATAGGTGAATTAACCTTACTCATGTCGTGTAGAAAACATATAAATCTTAGTGCACTAAAGTAGCCTTCAGGGAGGTATTGACTTCCTTGTGGTTAATTATTTTATGAATGATCTTGATGCATTATACCTCAGACTGATTTTTCATGCTGAGTTACAGTTTTAATACATTAATGTTTTCAGAGATCCTTCACTTGCCAAAAAAGTTTAAAGTCAGGGTGATCAGGGATCACACTGTTGAACTGAGGAGACTGTCTTAGAAGTCAGTTCATGGGGACTGTTAAGAAAGTGGAGATCTTTTATATTTTAGGTTGTGAGCCTAGCTTTTAACGGTTGAGCCATCTCTCCATCTATTATATCGCTAGACCCTCAACCTAGAACTGACCTTAATACATGCATGTAATTAAAATGCTATAAAAGCAAAAAGGAGGAGGGGGATGGGATAGGGGGGTCTAGGGAGGGGAAATGGGGATGACATCTGAAATGTAAATAAATAAAATATCCAATAAAAAAAGAAAAAAGAAAGAAAGTGGAGATCTATCTGGCTCGGATACTTTTTCCTTATGTTAATCCAAACCCAGCTTTGAAGCAAGAAAACCATGAGCAGAAGCGGCTGAAACTGTATGTTTGATTTTATAATGGTTGTGACCAATAATATATCTGAAAGAAAACTTTAAATAAAGAAAGATGTGCTTTGTATTGTAGTTCCTAAAGTTTTGTGCCATGGTCAATTAGCTCCATGGACTATGGTAGAAAATGGTGGTGAAAGAGGCCTGTGGAGGACAGACCTGTTAACCTCGAGCATAGAAGAAGCAGAGGTAGTGAGGGACCAGGGTTAATAAAGCCTTAAATTCCCATGTCTAGTGACCTACTTCTTCCAAGTAAGTCCAAATCCTAAAAGATACAAAACCCATCCAAATAGTATTACCTTGGTGTGACTAAGCCCCAAACACTTAAACTTTTGGGAGGAGGCATTTTGTGTGTCTTTGTGTGTGTATGTGTGTATGCATGTGTGTGTGTCTATGTGTCTGTGTGTCTGTGGGTGTGTCTGTATGTACCTCTCTATTTACAAGTCATGTGTGTATGTCTGTATCTGTGTCTGTCCATATTTACATGTCATGTGTGAGTCTCTGTGAGTGTTTGCAATGTACTCTCTCTGTGTGTATGTATATGGTTACATACAATGTGTGCGTTCTCATGTGGATTCATATTCAGTCACACTCCACTTTCTTTTGAGTCAGGGCCTCATAGTCTCACTGAAAATGGAGCTCTGTTACTTGGCAAGGGTGGAAAATCAGTAAGCTGTGAGGATTTTTCTGGCTTTGCCAGCTCAGAGCAAGGATAAAAGGTGCATGAAACCATATTCATTGTGTATGTAGTATTTTGTTTTTATTCGTTCTTCAAGAAGTTCATATATGTTTTGATCAAAATCACCTCTCTTCCAACAACTCTTTCTAAGCCCCCCCAACTTTCCTATGCACCTAATTTCATGTCTTCTTTCCCCCCTTAAACCCACCAAGTACAATCTGTATGACCATTATATTGTTGGATGTGTTGCCTTCCGCTGAAGCATGGTCAGTTTACCATTCTTTACCAGACTACGTTCTTATAGAAAACTACTCTCCCTTTCCAAGCCTCTATTAATTGCCAATATTTCCTTTGCTAAGAAATAAGACTTTATGCCCACCTCCACTCTTCATGATGAGATATGGTTAAGCTTGAACTTGCACAGACGCATGCTGCTGTAACTACTATGAGTTCATATGCACAGCTCTCTTCCTGGATCAAGGAGACTGGTTTTTCTTGTAACCATCTGCTGTCTCTGGCTCTTATGATTTTTATGAACCTCTTCCATAATAATGCCTGAACCCTGGGAGTAAAAGGTGTGATATAGATGTCTCATTTAGAGAGAAACAACCTCCATATTTTTTTAAACTTGGACTCTCGGTACCCAAACTCAAGTTCTCATACTTGTATAGCAAGCAATTACTGACAGAGCCATCTTTCTAGACTCATAAAATATCTAAACAATAACACTCAAACAGTGGTGCTGATGGGGGCATTTGGGTTCATCTTTGTAGGGAATTTGAAAGGAAATTGTCCTGAAGCCCCATATTTTACAGTGAGCAGCATAGCAGATAAGCTTTAAAAATAGCTATTTCATATATTTCATTCACCAGAGACCCTCACCTTTAGAGAATAGTTCCAAGTTCTAAGGTTAGGAAAGAATTCCTGAGTTCCATGTTTGCCTGTTTAGGAATTTGGCTTTTTTTTTTAAGATGTTGTATACCTCTCCTAATTAAGATGCTCTTTCCTGGAGGGAGGAGGGAAGTTGATAAGAAAGTAGATGAAACTTTCCAGGTTTAGAAAATTCCAGAAACTTAGAAGATCACAAACTCAGAAAGTTACAAGATCTGATAGGCCCACCTGATGATCTGATGTGTGTGTGTATATACATATATGTCTTTGTGTGTGTGTATATATAGTTATCTCTCGCTCTTTCTGTGTATGTGTGTGTACATATATGTCTGTGTGTATACATAGATCTCTCTCTCTCTCTCTCTCTCTCTCTCTGTGTGTGTGTGTGTGTGTGTGTTCGTGTGTGTGTGTGTGTGTGTGTGTGTGTGTGTGTGTGTATGTGTGTGTGCTGAGAGGAAATACATTCTTTGCCAGAATTGCCCTAAAGCTGGGCAAGGAGAACCAAGGATGTTGAGATCTTGTTTCCTCATCTATGCTGGAACAGACTTTGAGTCACATAAACTCTCTCCTTTACTTTCCTTCAGTAAATAGCAGAACTAATATCATTTTACCAACCTAGGCTTAGATGAAATCATTCCTAGAGTCTGTCATCAGTACTGTATATGAGGAGCCCAGATGTTTGTTCATATCTTTCTGGGTACAGTCACATGATAGAGGAAGTGGTGAGTATCATTCACCTCAACCACAGGCAATGAACAAGTAAGAAGCAAAGAGCAAAATTTTCAGACTCCCCTGTAAGATAAAAACATGTAGAAAAAGAAATCCCCCCCCTTTATTTTCAAAAACCTAAAGTGAAATTTTTCTCTTGGTTCTATAGATTACTTTAATTTGTAATTACTGTCGGCCAACTTCCAGTCCTCCTATTGCTGGACTAAAACTAACAATGCCCAGATATTTCAGTTACAGGTGATGGGATTATATCAGTGGTCCCCTTGGCAAAGAATAAGGTCCAAGAAGACTCTATCAGTATGATTCAACAAGTAAATCAGTGACATTGAAAAAGAAAATATTATTGTCCTGGTTTGCTTTCTATTGCCATGAAATAAAGCAATTGTGGAGGAGAGAGTTTACTTGTCTTACATGTTTGGATCACATGAGGAAACCTGAGGCAGGATCTCAAGGAAAAAAACTAGAGGAACTAAAGCAGATATCATGAAGGAGTGCTGCTTTTTGACTTGACTCCTCATGGTCTGCTCAATTTGTTTGTTTTCTTATATAATCCAGGACCACTTGTCCAGGAGTGCCACCACCCACACTGAGTTGGTTTTTTTCACAAAACAATTAATAAAGAAAATGCCCCATGGACTGGCTGCCAAATCAAGTTGAGGGAGATGCTCTCTCTCTCTCTCTCTCTCTCTCTCTCTCTCTCTCTCTCTCTCACACACACACACACACACACACACAAATACACACACAGCCCAATCTTTCTTTGCACCTATTATCTTGAAAAATATTTCAATATGCTCTTTGAAAATTTGTGAATCTAATAAACTGTCATTATTATTTAGCTAATGCCACAATAGGAAGGAAAGATTGAACTACCGTAAACTCAACAATCTAAAACTATTTTTATTCAATACATGAGTAGGTTGGTGAGTAAGGCAAGCCTGTCTTTCCAATGTTCTCCCAGTTTGTCATTCAGAATTTTACCTGCTAGCAGCTGGCAGGTGGGAGCATTGTCTATGCCTTCTCTCTCCTCATCTAGATACGTCACCAGGCATGTTCCCCAGACTCAGTGTTACAAAGCAGAAAAAGGAAGCTCGGGTCTCTTGAAGCATACATAAGCTCAAAACTACACATCTGTTTTCACCTATATCAACTGTGGCAAGCAGCAACCTGGCTGAGAGATCATTCAATTGTGTGTAAAGGGACAGACCCAGGCAAAAATAAGAAAATTGGGCCAGTTTTGCCAACAGCATACAAAGACATAAACAAATTAAAATGAAAATTTCTAAAGGATTTATTGTAAGAAATAAACCAGGAGAAGCATTTACTTGTTCTCTGAAGAAATAGAAAGAAAATATGGGTCATTTGAGAGTAAAAATAGATGAATGATGAAGTTTTAAGTCAAGACACAGTGATTTATATAGTAAAGACTGATGGAAAAAAAACTAGTTATTGCCATGCTATAATTTAACATGCCTATGGAAGGAGTGCTGGTTAGAATTGATAAAGCACATAGCTCAGTCTGAGCAGGAAGAGACAGGAGAGATGCTAGAAAAACATAGAAAAAGAACAAACATGAATAAAATTGGAAGAGAAATAATTAAAAGTACTACCAACATTATAGCATCATCCAGTGGTAAGTAAATGCCAGAACTAGAAGCAAATCCTGTCATGAGATTCAACAGAAGAAAATAGTAAATTTGTACATATACTATTACTTCATTTGGGGGAACTATCTTGCTTTGCCCTCAAGGCTGGTCTCAAACTCACCATATAGCCAACACTGGCCTCAGATTTGTGATTCTCCTGTCTCGGTCTTTGAATGCTGGGATTACATGCACATTCAAGGGAGAACATATGAAGAAGATATATTTAGCCATGCTGATAGTTGCTGACTCACTAAGGACCAACAAAATCAAATGTAAACTAACAGAAAATTAAGAAAGTGAAGAGCCTTTAAATGCTGAGAATGTCTAATTAAAAGATCAATTCCATATCTTTAAGATAATAATATCACAGGGAAATTACAAACAGGAAAACGTGGGCACAAACATATAATATAAAAGATTCTATGTCTATAATGAAGTCAAAAAACAAGAATTTACAAAGTAGAACTAGTACTTGTAATTTTAGAACATGTAACAGAACTGAAAACTAACAAATTACTATTTTCCATACCTTTTTCATAATTACTATTTAGAATTGAAGTAATACATATTAATTTAAAGTTATATGCAAGAATACTGTATATAATTCATATAGTTGCATTATACTAAAATAATAATGTATTATGAACAATATGTAAAATTTAGAACTGAATATCAGCAGAAACCTAATACTAGGAAGCCTCTCTAGAAATAAAGTTTGAATGATTCTGAAATGCATATGATAAATTTCTCTGCTTATTATTAAGAAATGTTGCTATTAAGCAAGAACTATATATTTTCACACTATCATGATAAAGAAAAATTATTTAAATGTAATAAATGTTATACTTAATGAAAATATTATCTACTAGTCTTAGACAATAATAAAATGGCTCCTATTTCCATGGTCATTCAGGATGGTTTTAAATGCCTATTTATGTAGAAGAAGTATATAAAGAATAGATTTCAAAAATAATAAACATTCATTATTAAATATATGAGTGCTTACTGAATGTGCAGAAAGTATCCTAGAAATAACAAGCAGTGAGGAATAAGGTCATATAAAAATTTAAATACTAAAATTACTCTTCTGCATTATAGTAGTATGTCTTTTTCATAAAGAGTAAAAAAAAAACAAATTTTCCAAATGATTTCAAATTTTAAAATACTTACACTTTGTGAGGTATTTGCACAATCTTATGTCAGCAAAATTAAAAACTGAAGGAAATAAAAGTAAAGGTAGATATATTCAGTACCTGAAAGGAGTTGTCCCATATAGTAGTCATTTTACATATCATTCTGACATAGTAGCAACTTAATAAAGTTTGTTCAACCACACTGGAATACACCTAGAAGTTATTGAGGCAACTCTGTTTGTTTATAAGAAGAAACAACATGATAAAATGAGAATTAGTCTTTACTTGCACTGAATGGATCAGAGGTAGGCACACCTTCATTTAACACAAAACAAACAAAATTACAAAATGCTTTAAAAGGAAGTAAATGGCAAAGACTGTTTAAATATGTAAATCAATCATTTAAATCTAAATCTTGGGACAACCAGGTTAAGTCCACCAGTATTGCTCACATGATAATTTGCCATAGGGATATTGAAATGTAAATGACCCAATGCCCCAACTCAGAAAAGAGTTCAAAGTTTGGATAAATCTGCACAGTGAGTTTGGAAATTTTAAAGTTACTGTGCTCTGAGTGCTGGAACTGCAAGGCACTTCCTGCAGAGCTTTCTTTTATACCTGTTGGATACAGCAAGAGAATCTGGGCAGCTTGTGCAAGTGGAGAAAGCATCAGAATCAATTTCCTTTCCTACAACTGGGCAAGATTTATTGGAAAGAACTCACTCTGCAATTATAGCGACGTGAGCAATTTAGAGGAAGGTAACAAGGTTTCCAAAGGAAGAAATGTGTGGTATTAATCTACCCCCAGATCTATCTGAAAATGAGTAAATAAGCAAGTGACACAAATCATTTCCCTCCCTTTGGCAAAATTTCAACAGCTATGAAATGAATTATCATTAAGGTTTAGAACAACACTTTATCATGAATAAGGAACTGGGAACTGAAATATGCCCCCGCCAGTAGATTAATCTTTCCTTGGCATTCTGTTTTATTCCTCTACTCAAAAATCAATGAATTCCAGCCCACCTGGCAAGTCTTGTGTGAGTTACTTAGTGGGGAGTCAATGCCCTTGATGAATTCATTCTCACTTAACTCTTATCTTCTTATAAGAACTTCATATTCTGATCAACTCCAAATTAGTGGAAATATGGCATACATTGCTAGGACACATGATGTTGGGTGGTTAGAGAAGTGAGGTTGATCTGGGAGAATTGAAGGGGAGTGAATATGGTAAAACCTTATTGTTTGTAATTCTCAAGGCACTAATAAGGTGAATTAATTACATGGGAATCAGTGGTATATTAGCCAGATATTTGTGAGACTCTTGTAGGACTATAAAGATGAAAATAAAAATATAACCATGTAGTAAGGTCAATTTTAATATTATATTTAATCTATTAAAATGTTACTGTTTCAACATAGAAGCAAAATAAAATTCAATGACTTTTTAAAGAATCCCTGTTCTTCTGTTTCTAATAGCCAGTATGTGTCTTATATTTAAAGCATACCTTGATCCAGAATGGCCACAGTTAGGTGAGCCAGAACCACATATCACGAAATTAGTCTGCGAGAGAGACAGCTCCAAGGAGCTGAGGAGATGCCAGGCTGCCAGTATAATGCTCACTTACCTGATCTTTAGATTCAACTCAACTGCGGCAATCCATTTCTAGATTTCAAGCTTCTGGCTTATGTGGAGAACCATTTCTGCAATACTGAGTGGTTCAAAGGTTCAAACATACAAACACATATCAAACTGTGTTTTGTGTTTATTTATAAATATAGATACAAATTCAGACAGAGATCAATGTTGACACTCTCCTGAAATATTTTTAGCTCATGTCTGTGGTGCCAGAGTTTAGCCAACAATCAAATTCTTTGATAATCCTTGGTTTTATTTTTTTATTTTTTAATTTGTTTTTATTGGATATTTTATTTACATTTCAGATGTAATTCCCTTCCACCCTCCACCCAGGAACCCCCATCCCATCCCCCCTCCTGATTTTATGAGGATATGTCCCCACCTACTCTCCCACTCTCACCTCCCCACCCCTGATTTCCCCCACACTGGGGAATCCACCCTTCACTGGACCAAGGACTTTCTCACCTACCTATGCCTGATACTCTCATCCTCCCCTACATATACAGCTGGAGCCATGGGTACCTCCCTATGGACTCCCAGGCTGGTGGTTTAGATTCTGGGAATTCCGGTTGGTTGGTATTGTTGCTCTCCTCATGGAGCCACAAACCCTTTCAGCTCCTTCAGTCTTCTCTCTCACTCCTCCATTGGGAACCCCATGATCAGCTCAATGGTTCGCTGTGAGCTTTGGCCTTTGTATATTTCAGGCTCTGACAGGCCTCTAAGGAAACAGCTATATCAGGCTCCTGTCAACATACAATTCTTGGCATCCACGTCAGTGTTTACCTTTGGTGAATGCACAAGGTATGTATTTTTTAAAGGCAAATATGTTATATACTTTATCTTCATAAATACAACTCCCACATTCTCTCCTCACCATTTCAGGTTTCTAACAGACCATAACTACCTTTTAAAGCTTATTTTTCATATTTCTTGATCACATATTGAAACAGTAAGAAACACCAAAATTGTTAGCCCTACTGACAGTTTTATAAGTAGTCCAGGATAAGATATATCATGAAATACTTTATGATGCAGATCATAGGTAGTGAAATGCCAAGATGGCTGGAATTAATTCAGCTAAAAGAACTCTGAGGGTTTGGTACATCGGAAGTCTGTTAGTCTCCAGTATGAAGAAAGATGTGATAATGCATCTGAGGAGAAAATCTGCCCTATTTATAAAATGATCCGCTCAGATCTCTCATTTTCAAAGCTAGTAATGGATGCTCAAATGGGCAGCCTGCTTCTTAAGCACAACAGGACTAGCTGCCTAGTCAGCTGGGATAATACAAAAAAATGAAAACATTAGTGAGAAGTCAGAAAAGTTCAGTTTAATGGAACAAAACCTACCATTAAACTTGTGACCCAGTTGACTGTGCAAGGTTCACATAAATGCTCATAGGAGAATGAACAGCTTGAAACCTGGAAGTAGATGTTCCTGCATAATGGGACTGTCCCTGGAGTACAGGTGAGTGAAGATAATGGCAGAAGTCTGACAGTTATCCCAATAAGAAAAGGGCATCAACCACAGGAGGAGGTCCAGAAAAGGCCAGGAGCTACTGGCTTCCCAGTGAGCAAGAGTCCCAGAAAACACTACAGATACTGGGTTCCCCACAGAGCTGTGAGCTTAAATCTGTGCTTACAAGACCAGGGCAGGCATAGTTCGTAGTGATCACAAGGGACCAATAAGAACAGGTAATATCCCATTCTTTTAAGTTATTCATCTGAAAATTTGTTATCACAGAGAAAGATCATATCCAAGGAAGTAGAATGAGATTCAAAATTATACTTACACACACAATGAGAATTTTAATTATGAAGCAGAAAGCATGTCTGGAAAGATGACTCAATGAGTAAAAGGACTTTGCTTTTAAGACTGATGACCTGAGTTCAATCCCAGGAACCCACAGGGTGGAAAGAATCGACTCCTACAAGTTTCTCTTAGCTCTCTACATGCCTGAGTTCACAAGAAAATGCACACACACAAATAAACTGAGGAAATGTTTTAATAGAAAGAAACAAGAATAGTCAGAAGACAATAAAGCTAATATTTCTTGGAAGCAAAGTTTCATCAGTGGTATGGACAGTTACATTGTGTTAATAAAAATTATTTCAGAAGCAGCAAGAAGCTATAGGTTGTATTTATTTACACATGAGATCTCAAGGCCTCTTAGACATGAAGACTCAAACATGCTGCTAGGATAGATTGTCTATAGTCAGAATGTTTCCCCTATAAAAAAAAATGGTCATACTTTGTATGTGGGCTGTTTATAAACAGGATAAATTCAAAGTATGTAATTCAATAATTTTATCATTGTACAAATACTGTGGACTACACTTCCCAAGCAGTATATGCAGCTGCTTTGCTTACATTTCATCATAACAATCATGAAAGTAGTACATAGCTCTGTGACAATAACTATGATTGATACTAAGAAAAGGAAGGAGTTTTTCAACTTCATTCATGTCATATGTTGTCTGTTGGTGATCAAGATACTTCTGAAGTGCATGATGTAGTCACAAATGAAAGCAATGAAAATGTATTTCAGGTTCCCTGTGAATTAATTATATCTTGTCACAGCCAAATAACGCCACCCTGGTTATTTCTTTATCTATTAATAAAATCACTTACATCTTCCAGTTTTGAAGGCAAAGTTGAGGAATAATTCACTGAAAGGACAAAATATTCAGAACAGCACTCTGTGTGGTATGGAGATCTAAAAGCAGCAGCACTGTGGGAAGGATATGTAGCTGCATCAAGAAGGACGTTATTTAATAGAGCCACTCAATAAGACATTAGGAAGCTATGTGCGAAGAAAGATAGCATGGTGCAGCCACCCTGGAAGCAACACATAAAAGCCAGTCTAAATGCAGAAAGAGGAAAAAAGCATCAAGTTTCTAGGAGGCCTGTAGCAAATACAAAAAATGAATTGCATAGATGTGATTATCTGCTAGGAACTCATATTTTCTGCTAATTCTGTTAAAGTGAGAGATTGCTAAACAGATGGCATAAATTTACTTCAATTATCTTTTCAGCTAAAATATATTAAAAATACTTAAACTTACCATGAAGGAATATGAAGAAAATATGCTGTCTTTTCTCATACTTTTTCTTTTTTGTTTTCTTTATACCATTATACACTGAAGCATGTTTGAATCAGCCTCCCCATTTTCTTCCTAGTGCCCACCATAGAAACTATAACATAACTCCCTCCTAACTTCACTTCATATGTGTGCATGTGTTGTTGTTACTTGATAACCCACCAAGTCCTATTAGTGATTGCTATATGTTCATGAGTATAGGGGAATGAACTGGAGCACGAAAACAATCCAGAATATACAAACAAAAACCAACCAAACAAAAAAGAATGATTCTCCCTTTCCTAATACCTTTAACTATTAGTAACTTCTAAGTAACAGGTGGGGCACCTCCTTTATCCCTGGCAGAATTTTGGCTGGCTTCTTTTTGTATAGATTTTGTGCAGTTAAGCACAGCTATTATGAGTTCATAGGTTTAATAGAAATGTTGTGTTCAAAATACCATATTTGGAAGAACGTTTTTTCCCATGCATAGGTTCTTACACTCTTTCTTCCTCTTTTTATGTGATGTTTCATAGACTTTTAGATGGGAATTTAATAAAGATACAAAGATGCCCTGTTTATGACTGAGCACTCAGTTTAATTTCTTATTCTCATTGCTTTGACCAGTTATGAATCTTTGCATTTACTACTGGCCACTAAAAAAAAAGTTCCTTAAAAGGGCTAAGTGCATCCCAGGTTTATGCTAGTAACATAAATTTTGAGAAGGGGACTGGCATATGGCCGTGGAGCAAAATATCCAAAAAATAGCTCTATGCCCTGAACCCAAAGAATGTGAAAGCATCATTAATAAAGTCTTCATGTATAGTTGTGATAAATAACCAATGATGTTAGCTGTGCTGTTTTGGAGACATCTGGGGCTCCATACCAGTAACTCATAGATTATTAACAAAAAAATGAAAGCAGAGGTATAGAGGTATAGACTACTTGATGTGGTGGTTTGAACGAAAATGGCTGCCATAGGCTCATAAAGAGTGGCATCATTAAGAAATGTGTTCTTGTTGGAGTAAGTGTGGCTTTATTGGAGGACTATCTCACTGGGGGTGGGATCTGACCTTTCAGATGCACAAGCCAGGCCCAATGTCACTCTCTCTTCATGTTGCCTCAGATATGAATATAGAACTCTCACCTACTTCTACAGCAACATGACTGCCTCCATGCTGATGCTTTCTACCATGATGACAATGGAGCAAACCTCAAACGTATAAGCCAATCACAATTAAATGTTTCTCCTTCCAGTTGTTGCTGTGGTCATAGTGTCTCATCGCAGCAGTAGAAATTCAAATTAAGACATTTGGTGTGGAATGGTATACACAGAGAAGAGTGCTGCATTATGGCAGGAATCAAGGGGTAAAAAAGAGGGATAACCCAAATAAAGGTTGCATGAACATGCTATGGAGACCTAGTATCACACAATATGATTAGAAGTAAAACTAGAGATTTCTGCCTTCATTTCAAGTGGCCACATAGATCTTCTCTTTCAAATGTTTTCCTATACACTTATCCATTTGCTTCAGCCTAAATCCCATGAGACATTACTGGGAACATTCTAACTGTGCCTGCTAGAGAAGCAAGTAGGACAGCAAAGCAGGGAGGCAAGCTTCATATTCTCTTGTACCCTCCTTTCCTCTAAATTGAATCCCCTGCTTGATTCCCCACTTCTATACCAGACTATTTGCTGGGGACTCTTCTCACTCTCTACCACCATACCCAGAGGATTAAGCAGATTCTGGTAGAACACCTGCTATCCTCCCTACTGCATAAGCCCCTCATTGCTGCCCCTTTCTACCAAGCCCATCTGCATTCCAATAAATCAGTTTCCAATAGCCAGAAACATATTATTACCTAGAACCTCCAGTGGCCATATTTAGTAGGATCTCCAAAGCATTCATTAACAGGTAAAACCCAACCATTGCACTCTCCTAAAATGAGAGAGGGCAACAAACCCAAGGGGAAAAACACCCACTCAACATAGACAGGACCTAGCATTGTAATATTCCCAAATACCTAGATGTCAGGGTAAAAACACAGTAACAGCCAACAGAATATGTTCCCATTAGAAGCCAACAACTCTACCAACAGAAGACACTAAAAATGCAACATAGCTGAAACACATCACAACGATTTTAACATAGACTTTATGAATATGATAGAAGTCCTTAAAGAATCTGTTAAAGAAAACTGTGAAAACACAAAGTGTGGAAAGAAATTTATAAAAAGCAGGTCAAGACATGAATATAGAAGTAGAATAAATAAAGAAATACAAAATGAAGGATATCTGGAAATGAAAAATTTAGGAATGAAAACAGTTTACTCAGAGACAACCCAAACCAACAGAACACATGATATGGAAGAGAGAAACTTAGGCAATAAAGACAAGATAGAAGAAATGAATATCTAGGTTAAAAAATATCTAAAAACATAAGGCATGAAATATCCAGAAATGAGAACACCAAATCTAAGAATAGTAGAAATAGAAAAAGGAGAAGTTGGAGGAGTGGGGAACCAGAAAATATTTCCAACAAAAAATTTAGAAGAAAATTCTCCCTAACGTTTCTATCAGGGTACAAGAAGCAAAGAGAACAAAAAATAGATTGGACTAGAAAAAATTTTCCAACAGCACAAAATTAAAAAAAAATTAAATATATAGAACAAAGAAAGAATGAAAAGTTGCAAGATAAAAAAAGTAACATATAAAGACAGACCTACTAGAATAATACTTGCTTTCTCATTTGAATCTTTTAAAATTAGAAAGACCTGGACAGATGTTCTATAAACGCTAAGTCACCACAAATATGAATCTAGACTACTGTACCCAGCTAAACTTTGAACCAAAATATATGGAGGGAAAAAAAAGACATCATGAGATTAACCCAAATTTACCATATCTGTCTAAAACTACCCTTACAGAAGACTGTAGAATGAAAACTTTGGCCTGAAGAGATTAACCACACACAAGAAAAAGCAATGAATAATTCCTGACCAGCAAATAGAAAGGTGGAAAAATAAAACCTTCCACCACAAGAACAAACAAAATAGCAAGAATCAACAAGAAACACTGCACCTTGCTATCTCACAACAATTTCCCAATAAAAAGACTCACTAACGAAATGTCTGTGAAAACAGGAGCCATCCTTTAACTGACTCAAGAAACACACCTTAACATCAAGGATAGGTATCATCTCAAGGCAAAGGATAGAAAAAAATATTCCAATCAAACAGACCTAAGAAAATGTCAGTATAGTCATTTTAATATATTACAAAATAGATTCATTCCAAACTAATTAGAATAGATAAGGAAAGATACTACATAGTTCAAATATTAGCATCTATATACCAACACAAGGGCACACAAGTTTATAAAAGAAACACTGCTACACATTAAATCATGTATTTACCATTACATACAGATATCATAAAACTTCAGTACACAGCCCTGGCCATCCAAATAAAATGTAAAAAGATAAATAATGAATCTTATTAAAATCATAGACCAAGTAGACCTAAACAGATATTGCAGAACATTCCACTCAAACATAAAAGACTATATCTTCTCAGTACTACATAGAACTTTCTTTAAAACTGACCACATGCTCAGACACAAAGCAAGTTTCAACAACAGATATAAGAAAATTGAAACAATACCTTACATTCTATCTGACAGCCACATATTTAATCTAAATATCATCAACAACAGAAACAAGACAAGTTTACAAACTCGTGGAAACTGAACATGTTACTGATAAATGAAAAAATGAGTCAAGGCAGAATCTAAGGCAGAAATGTAAAAGTTGCTAAAACAAATAAAAGCACCTGAACTTATGGAACACAATAAATACAGTTCAAATGGGAAAGGCCATAGCGCCAAGCACCTCCATAAATAAATTGAAGAAATATCATATTAGTAAGTTATCAGCACACATGAAATATCTAGAACAAAATGTAAACATCCATAGGCATGTGGATTTAATTCAATAACCTCAATTAGATTCCCTTCATCAACCTGTTCATATTTATGCCAAGACCACATGGTTTTATTCTCTGTATTACAATTTGAAATCAGGGATAGTGATATCTCTAGAATTTCTAAAACAATATATAGGATTGTTTTAGATATCATGAATTATTTTCCATATGAACTTGAGTACTGAACTTTCAAGGTCTGAAAAAAATTGTGCTGGAATTTTCATGGAAAATGCATTAAATCCATAGATTACAATGGCCATTTTACTGTTAATCCTGCCAATCCATGAACATTTTAATGTTTTGATATACACTTCAATTGATTTCTTTTTTTCTTTTTCTTTTTTTATTAGATATTTTATTTACACTTCAGATGCCATCCCCTTTCCCCATCCCCCCCCCTTAGAAAATCCCTGTCCCATGCCCTCTTTTCCTTTTTGCATTTATACATTTTTTTAAAAAATGTTAATCATAGGCTTTATAACTTTGGTATTGTTCAATCAGAAATGTAACCCACTACTCAACCTAGATATATCAACTATCTTTGACTGGTGGAGATACATGAACATCTGCCTCCCTGTCTCCCCCCCTCTTTCTCTCTTTCATCACCTAGCTTCTCCTCTCCTTCTTCTCATCCTCTTCTTACTCCTTCTCTTCCTCTCAGTATTCCTCCCACCTTAGCTCCTCCTACATATCACCCTTCCTGTTAAAATGAAACTTTTCTCTCAAAATACAATTAGAGCATAATTATGCCGATTTGTACCAGTGAGGTATAAGATAGTCCTAATATACAGTCCATCATTTTGTTGACTAACCAGCACCTCTGTCATCTATCCTAACTAAAACATTTAGTTCTGAACCTTGCTTTAAGATGAATGTCAGCTGACAAGCATCCACTCAAATCTTTTCTCTCAAGGTAAATAGCCAGGATTGGCTATGAGGCTATAAGTTTTCAACCCCATCAGAAATCCAGAATGACTGAGTTAACTGTATTTGTGGGAAGCACAAAGCATAGCTTCTAAAACCTAACCAATTTAAAGAGACCTCTGAACACCTGGACACTCCCTCTACTTCAAAACGTTGGAGCATCTGTTCTTCTGCCTTCTGGCCCAGGATCATCTGACAGACCTTAGTGCTGCACATTTATTAAGGGCTGATTACTCTGTCTAGGCAGATATAATCAGTTGACTATTCTGCAAGTGTGTCCTTTTCTGGACAGTAATTTGTCTGTAGATGGGGAGAGGCAATTCTTGTCTAGTGGCTGTCTCACCACAATGGGAGTAACTCCAAAGATGCTCAATTTCTTCTTAGAATTCAATATAGGAAGCTGTCAGGAGCAGACAGGTCTCTAATCAAAGTGAACATTAATACAGAAATGTTTGTCATGTCAATTCTGTGGATTTCTGATGTTTTGAAAACCAACTATCCATGTAAGGTAATCTGGACTGTTGTCTGTTAACTCCACTCAGCTATCTCTAAATAAAACATAGGAAATACCCTAACAATAAATTCCAAGCCATGAATTTGCTATAGTCCCTTAAGTCACAGGTTGTCCATCTCAAATCAGTTAAAAAAAAGTTAAAGAAGGACTGGGTCTAAGCCTTGTATTCCTAAATGTGTTATACTGGTACAATGCCTATGAGAGTAATAATAATCATCTCATTTTTATATCAATAAGAAGCTTGTACCAATGAAAACCTTAAAACCTTTGTAATCAAAGTAAATTGGTGATATTTAAAAATTTATATCTTCATCTTGATAATAATTGTACAGATTTCTACTAATAGGTTATGGCTATGCAATAAACCCTAGTTAATCCTCTCTATTCCCACAAAACCACTACTTTTCCCTAGAAAGACAGCCCAACATTTACCACCTTAGTCCCCAAGCCCAGGGAATAGGGGCGTTGACTCTTCATTAGCTTCTTCAAGCTGATTATGGGCATTAAGATATTAGAAGAGGAGTGGGGGGAAGGGCAAATTGACAAGCCTCTGATGCTGTGTCTTCAATGCCTCCAGATGGAATTCCCGGACCTCAGAGGTTTGAGCAGGTCTGCCCAGCTTGCTTGTTGAGTAAATACACCAAGGCTGATCGTTCTGCAATATACAATTCTCAAAACAAATTTTAGTATCAAGATTTTTTTTTAAGAGGGCTGACATTTTATTAAGGATGTTGGTTCTAACCGCTTTTCTTTTTTTTCCCCCTCTTTTATTGGATATAATATTTACATTTCAAATTTTATCCCCTTACTACATTAACCCCACCACACAGGAACCCCTTATCCCATCCCCCCTCCTCCTGCTTCTATAAGGGTGTTTACCCACCTACCCCCAATCCCCCTCCCCACCCTCAGATTACCCCCTCCCCCACTCAGTGCTCAGCCTTCAAGGTACCAATGACCTCGTCTCCCACCTATGCCCAACAAGGCTATCCTCCCCTACATATACAGCTGGAGTCATGTGTCTCTCCATATGCTGTCAGCTTTCCCTTCCTGACATCCATATCAGCATCTATTTTTGGTGACTGCACATGGAATGAATACCCAGCTGGAATGGTCTTCATACAACCTCTCCTTCAGATTCTGTCCCACACTTTGTCTCCATATTTGCTCCCTTGAGTATTTAGTTACTCCTTCTAAGGAAGACCTAGGCATCCTCACTTGTTCTTTCTTCTTCATGAGCTTCATGTAATCTGGTAGTTGAATCTTTGTTGTTTCAAACTTTTGGGCTAATCTCCGCTTATCAGTGAGTAAATACCATGTGTGTTCTTTTGTGATTGGGTTACCTCACTCAGGATGATATTTTCTAGTTCCATCCATTTACCTAAGAATTTCTCGAATTCATTATTTTTAATAGCTGAGTAATATTCCATTGTGTAAATGTACCACATTTTTTGTATCCATTCCTCTGTTGAAGGGCATCAGGGTTCTTTCCAGCTTTTGGCTATTATAAATAAGGCTGCTATGAACATAGTAGAGAATATGTCTTTGTTATATGTTAGGGCATTTTCTGGGTATATGCCCAGGAGTGGTATAGCTGGGTCCTAAGGTAGTGCTATGTCCAATTTTCTGAGGAACCGCCAGACTGACTTCCAGAGTGGTTGTGCCAGCTTGCAACCCCACCAACAATGAAGGAGTGTTCCCCTTTCTTCACATCCTCACCAGCATCTACTATCACCTGAATTTTTGATCTTAGCCATTCTGACTGGTGTGAGGTGGTATCTCAGTGTTGTTTTGATTTGCATTTCCCTGATGACTAAGGATGTTGAGCATTTCTTAAGGTGCTTCTTGGCCATTCGTGTTTCCTCAGTTGAGAATTCTTTGTTTAGCTCTGTACCCCATTTTTAATGGGGTTATTTTGTTGTTTGGCGTCTAATTTCTTGACTTCTTTGTATATATTTGATATTAGCCCTCTAGCGGATGTAGGATTGGTAATGATCTTTTCCCAATCTGTTGGTTGCCTTTTTGTCTTGTTGACAGTGTCCTTTCCTTACAGAAGCTTTGCAATTTTATGAGGTCCCATTTGTTGATTCTTGATCTTAGAGCATAAGCCATTGGTGTTCTGTTCAGGAACTTTTCCCCTGTGGCTAGGTATTCAAGGGTCTTCCCCAACTTCTCTTCTATTAGTTTCAGTGTATCTGGCTTTATGTGAAGGTCCTTTATCCACTTGGAGTTGAGCTTTGTACAAGGGGATAAGAATGGATTAATTTGCATTCTTCTACATGTTGACCTCCAGTTGAGCTAGCACCACTTGTTGAAAATGCTGTCCTTTTTCCACTGGATGGTTTTAGCTCCCTTGGCAAAGATCAAGTGACCATAGATGTGCAGGTTCATTTCTGGGTCTTCAATTCTATTCCATTGATCTTCCTGTTTGTCTCTGTATCAATACCATGCAGTTTTATCACTACTGCTCTGTAGTACAGTTTGAGGTTCAGGATGGTTCTTTATTTCTTCCTTGACCTAGTTATCATTGAGTAGAGCATTGTTCAGTTTCCAAGTGTAACTGGGCTTTCTGTTGTTTTTGTCCATGTCAAAGACGAGTCTTAGTCCATGGTGGTCTGATAAGGTACTAGGGATTATTTCAATCTTTTTGTATCTGTTGAGGCCTGTTTTGTGACCAATTATATGGTCTAGTTTGGAGAAGGGACCATGAGGTGCTGAGAAGAAGGTATATTCTTTTGTTTTAGGATGAAATGTTCTATAGATGTCAGTTAAGTCCAATTGGTTCATAACTTCTGTTAGTTTCATTGTGTCTAGGTTTAGTTTCTGTTTCGATGATCTGTGCATAGCTGAGAGTGGGGTATTGAAATCTCCCACTATTAATGTGTAGGGTGCAATGTATGCTTCAAGCTTTAGTAAAGTTTCTTTTATGTATGTGGGTGCCCTTGCATGTGGGGCATAGATGTTGAGAATTGCAAGTTCCTCTTGGTGCATTTTTCCTTTGATGAATATGAAGTGTCCTTCTTTATGTTTTTTGATTACTTCTGGTTGAAAAATGATTTTATTTGATATTAGAATCGCTACTCCAGCTTGTTTCTTGGGACCATTTGCTTGGAAGATTGTTTTCCAACCTTTTATTCTGAGGTAGTGTCTGTCTTTTCCACAAAGGTGTGTTTTCTGAATGCAGCAAAATGTTGGGTCCTGTTTATGTATCCAGTCTGATAGTCTATGTCTTTTTATTGGAGAATTGAGTCCATTGATATTAAGAGATATTAAGGAAAAATGAGTGTTGTTTCCTGCTATTTTTGTTATTGGCAGTGGAGATATGTTTGTGTAGCTACCTTCTTTTACAGTTTTTGGAAGATTACTTTCTTGCTTTTTCTAGGTTGTAGTTTCCCTCCTTGTGTTGGAGTTTTCCACCAATTATTCTTTGAAGTGCTGGATTTGTGTTGAGATACTGTGTAAATTTGGATTTGTCATGGAATATTTTGGTTTCTCCATCAATAATGATTGACAGTTTTGCTGGGTATAGTAGTCTGAGTTGGCATTTGTGTTCTCTTAGGGTCCAAGATCTTCTGGCTTTTATGGTCTCTGGTGAGAAGTCTGGTGTGATTCTTATAGGTCTGCCTTTATTGTTACATTGCCTTTTTCCCTTACTGCTTTTAGTATTTTTTCTTTGTTTTGTACATTTGATGTTTTGACTATTATGTGGTGGGAAGTATTTCTTTTCTGGTCTAAACTATTTGGAGTTCTGCAGGCTTCTTGTATATTTATGGACATCTCTTTCGTTAGGTTAGGGAAGTTTTCCTCTATAATTTTGTTGAGGATATTTACTGTTCCTTTAAGTTGGGAGTCTTCCCCCCTCATCTATACCTATTATCCTTAGGTTTGGCCTTCTCATTGTGTCTTGAATTTCTTGTATATTTTGGGTTAGTAGCTTTTTGTATTTGCATTTTCTTTGACAGTTGTGTCAATGTTTTCCATGGTATCTTCTGCACATGAGATTCTCTCTTCCATCTCTTGTATTCTGTTGGTGATACTTGTGTCTATGACTCCTGATCGTTTTTTTACATTTTCTATCTCTAGGGTGGTCTCTCTTTGTGATTTCTTTATTGTTTCTACTTCCATTTTTAGATCCTGCATGGTTTTGTTTAATTCCTTCTCCTGTTTGGTTGCATTTTCTTGCAATTCCTTAAGGGATTTTTGTGTTTCCTCTTTAAGGGTTTCTATCTGTCTACCAGTGTTCTCCTTAAATTCTTTGAGAGTGTTATTTATGTCTTTCTTAAAGCCCTCTATCATCATCATGAGAAGTGATTTTAACTCTGAATCCTGCTTTTTTGGTGTGATGGGGTGTTCAGGGCTTGCTATGATGAGGGAACTGGGTTCTGATGATGCCATGTAACTTTGGTTTCTGTTGCTTATGTTCTTTTGCTTGCCTTTCCCCATCGGTTTAACTCTAGTGCTACCTGTACTTACTGTCTCTGACTGAAGCCTGCCTTTCCAGTTATCTCCCTTGTGTCTGCTCTTCTAGGGGTCCAGATGTCTCTGTGATCTTTTCCAGCTGCACTGATTACAGTGGTACCTCTAGGATGCCTCAGGATATGGTGCCTCCAAGATAGCAGTCCAGCTAGGTGTCTGGTGTTCTGGGTGCAGTGTCTCCTCTAGGATATCTCCGGATATGTTGTCTGATGCTCTGAGTTCAGTTGTTCCTCTGTGGCTCTGGGTTGAGTGGACCTTCCAGAATGTCTCAGAAGGGATCTGGGGTCCACACAATAGCAGACTGGGCAGAGGTCTGGTCCAGGCCTCAGATCCTGGAGAGGGGCAGAAGGGGAGTGCTCGTCTGCAGGGACAGGGAGGGGGGGGGGGAAATCTGCTGGAATCTGAGCGCTCACAACACCCAGCTATGGGCTCAGGGCAGTATGGGGGTCTTCCTACCTAATGCTGGCTGTGGGATCCATGGAGCCTCCAGAATGTCTCAGGCAGGATCAGGGTCCACACAATAGCAGACCGGGCAGAGGTCTGGTCCAGGCCTCAGATCCCTTCAATTGATTTCTTAAGACTTGAAGGTTTTATCATACAGTCTTTTTCTTACTTGATTAGAGTTACACCAAGATATTTTGTAATTTTTGTGGCTTTTGTGAAGGATGTCCTTTCCCTAATTTCATTTTCAACATGTTTATCATTTGTATAGAGGTGGGCTATGACAACATTCGACAAGAGAGAAGAATACAAAATTACATACTGACTGCAACCATACTGAGAGAGAAACACTGGGAACTATCCCACTCACTCTAACATCAAAATAAAACATGCTTGGATAATGTTATCTAAGAAAGTTCAAAAACTTATACAAAAAAAAAAATCTTTAAGACAATGAAGAATGAAACAGAGAAACTAAAGAAGATACCAGAAGATGGAAAGATATCTAGTGCTCAAGAATTGGTAAGGTTAATATTATAAAAATTACCGTGCTACTAAGGCAATGCAATATCCATCAAAGTTTCAACACAATTCTTCCTAGAAACAAACAAACAAACAAAAAACCTGAGTCTCAAAATCTATATGAAAACACAATATACTGCAGATACCTAAGCCAACCCTGAACAGTAAATAACTGCTAGAGATATCACTATCACCAGTTTAAAGTTATAACATAGGACTGTAGCAACAAATATAGCAAAGTAATGGCATGAAGAACAAGCATATTTGACAAACCAAATATAATTTGATACCAGATAAAAGCCCATGGTCTGTGATTTAGCTAATGCAGCTATTTTTTATAAAGAGATTTAAAAATACACAATGAAGTATTTTTCTTAGGGGGGAATTTACTATAGGGTTCCTGTGAGCTTCAGGAAAAAGAACATGTTTTTTTATTTAAAAAAAAAAAAATAGCCAAGTTATTTCTTTTCAATATAATGGTGGAAACACTAGCCAGAAAAGTAATGTAAGAGAACATTATAGAAATACAAGCAGAAAAAAAATTCAAATTATCTGTACTCTTAAAAGATGTGGTATTATTTCTGAGATCTCCAAAACTCCACCAGAAAACTTCTAAAAAGAAAAAAAAATCTTCAGCAAAGTGGCAGGATGCAAATTCATTTGCCAAAAACTAGTAGCCATTCTATACAACACTAACAAATACACCGAGAAAAAGATAATGGGACAATATCATTTAAAATAACAACAAAGACTTGATGTGAAACAAACCATGGATATGAAAAAACCTCTAAAATGAAAGCTTCAAATCTCTGCAGAAATAAATTGAGAAAAACACTAGAAAATAGGAAAATGTCTTATATTTGTGTTTCAGTTGAATCAATAATATAAAAATGACCAACCTACCAAAATCAATTTACATACTCAATGGGCTACCCATCAAAATGCTCGCAACATTTTTCATAGAAATAGGGAAAAATCCTAAAACCCATATAGAAAGAGAAAAGACTCCTGATACCCAAAGCAAATCTAAGCAGAAAGAATACTTGAGGGGTATATATTCCAGACATCAACATATAAACAACATGATATTAGAATGAAAACAGTCACAGAAATCAACTTAATAAAGTAAAAGAGCTAAACATGAGAACTTGTAACTAGTCATTTCATATTTCACAGAGGCAACAACAATAAAAATATCTTTGAGAAAAGAGCACCTTCAGCAAATGATGCTAGAAAAACTGCGTGTCCATATCCTGCACCAAAAAGAAAAAAATAGATTTAGGTAGACTTCAATTTGAAATGTAAACCACTAAAACTGCTAGAAACACAGGTGGCACTCTATAAGATACAGGTGTAGGAAACGGTGTTCTGAGCACAACTCCATTTTCCCAGGAATTAGGGCCAACAGTTAACAAATAGGACCTTATAATACTAAAAGGCTTCTCTGTACAGCTAAAATAACAATCAATTGAGTGAAGATGAAACCTACACAATGAGAGAGAATCTTAGATATACATCTGACAAAGGATTAATATCAAAATTATGCAAAGAACTCAAAAAGCAAAGATTCAAGGAAACAGAGTATAGACACTCTGGAAATAAGTATGGATAATCAAATGAATAAAAAATAAAAAAAATTAAACCTATCACATATCCTAGCTCTATCACACCTTGCCATAAGCCCAAAGGACATCCTACTCTACAAATACTTGATCAGTAATGTTATTCTCTGCCCTATTTGCAATAGCTAAGAAATGAAAATGATCTAGATATTCTTCACTAGATGAATATACGATGAAAATATGGTACATATTCATAATGGAGCACTATTAATCTATAAAACAAAATATAAATTATGATGTTTACAGGTAAATAGATAGACCAAGAAAATATTGTACTGAGTGGCAAAACCAAGAACCAGAAAGACATATTTCTCTTATATGCAGCTCCTAGTTTCAAATCATCAGATGTAATTACATAACATAGAGTATCTACAGAAACCAAGAAAATATAATGGGGCAATAATTGGACAAAAGAGGGTTGAGAGAAAAACAAACACAGAGGAGGACGGAGAGAGGTCAATATGGTAGAAAAAGAGATGAAGGACAAATAATGTTTAAACGGTTTAATTAAACCTTAAGGCTTTTAATTAATATTGTTTTATATTTACCAAAAATTATAGAAAATATATATAAGTGTAATATACACATATAAAACACTTATGTAATAAAAACATAATATATATTTATAAAATTTAATAAGAGTTTTAGAAATATCTACACTATATATTTAGAAATAGTTATAATATACATTTCTAAATATTGATTAATATATTTTCACTTGACCAGACAATGTTCCCCCAATAACCACAAACTAATAAAAACCCAAATACCATGATGAGAAACCTTCTTTTGAATGGTAGGTAAGGGTTAGCCAAGTGACTCACAAAATAATATTGTTGAGGCAGCACTTGGTCTCCTCTCAGGCATTGAGGGTAGCTACTATTGCCAAAGACACCTCACATTTAAGACACAAGGCTCTGATGATTCAACATAGATATGACTTGAAAGTCTCTTTCCCACAGTTTATATTCCACAGTTCCTAAAAATACTATAAAATCCAGCAATGGAGAAAAATATTAAATAGTCCCACCCAGCTGCAACATCTTTGAACCAGAAAAATTACCAGCATGGTAAAATAAATTGGCATAGCTATCCATGGCAAACACCATCTGTCTACTGAGCTTCAGTTCCACTGAACAGAAGGAAAATCATGTCTGGTGCTAGAAACCTGGTTACATTATAGGGCTAGTGAGGTCACGGCTCTTAACAAGTGTCTACTACTGTCACTTTGCTAGATCAGCATAACTCTTATTACATTCAAGATGTTATTCTTAAACCCACAGAAAAGTTTAGCTATTACCCCTCCATCAAAAAGTCTCTCTTTAAAGCAAAGGAAAACCATCACAGAAACCAAATTCAACACAATGCAGAAATACATAGATTCTGGATAGCACAGCCCCAGGGGATAAACCTGCATCACACATGAGGGGAAGAGAGACTTTAAGAATCAAAACTCAAGACAGTCTTCTATGAAACAGTCTCTCCTGAAAATGGTGGTATACACCGGAAGTTACAGTGGTAACAATTCTTCATGTAGAAGGGAGGAAGTTTCATGGGGTCCCACCTATGGACACAGAACTATAAACAGCTAGTGAGTAGTAGGAAAAAGAGAAGTAGGCTCTCCTACTGGTGAATCCCTTCAATGCAAACTAATCAGTCCTGAAATACTATAAAAAACAAAAACCAATTCAGAAGATTGTGTTTACCTTCTGTGCATACACACACACATATGTATATATACACATATATGCATGTGTTCACATATATGTATGTAACAATAATAAGAGAAAAGGAAGCTATTAATTTGAGAATTGGAGTATAAGAAGAACTGAAGGGAGGATAGAGGAGGAAAGTGATATAATTCTATTTTATTTAAAAGAATCTTTTAAAAATCAAGAAAAATGTTGGATATCTAGGCCCAAAATATTAACTGAATCTCAAAGGAACTATGCTTAAATAAAAAATTTTCTACCATTGTTTCTTATTATTTAACTCTGTTTATTAGACATTTTAGAAACAGCAAAACTTCACGGATATTGAACAATGGTAGCCAGAAGCATGGGTGCCTCCAGAATTCCTAAATGGTGTACTTACTGTGTTGGATCGTTTGTTTGTTTGTTTGTTTGTTCGTTTGTTTGGTTTTAGTTTGTTATTGTTATTTTTATGTCAATTTGACAAAAGATAAGGTCACCTGGGAAGATAGAAACTTGATTGAGAAAACGCCCCAACAGATCAGCTCCTAGGCAAGTCTGCAGGATGTTTGTTCTTTGTTTTATTGAAGTGGGAGGACTCAGTTCACCATGAGGTGCAACCACTGGCCACGTAGACATAAGTTTTATAAGAAAGCAGGCTGATTCAACCATGGGGAGCAAACCAGTAAGCAAATTTCTTCATGGTCTTTGCTTCCGTTCTTTCTTACTGATTCCTGCCTTAAGTTTCTCTCCTTACTGGTTCCTGCCTTAAGTTCCCTTAGTCATAAAGACTTCCTTGGAGATGTATATTAAGTAAATTCTTTCTTCCCCAAGTTGCTCTGGTCATGGTGTTTATTAGGGTGGCAGAAAGAAAATGAGAATATCATGGTAATGGGATGATTCTTTATTTTAACTCTACCATGGCTACTCTTATCCTCCCACACATTATAGTTTATTTCTGGGCAATAAACAACATGTTGTGAACTTTATTGGTATACAATTTAAGCATTTTCAGCTTATTAGCCATGCTCTGAAGTGCACACAAGTGATTTAAATATAGAAGGTAAATGCTTCTTACTGTGGTACAGAGAGTAAATGTTGCATCTTCATCAGATACAACAGAACAGTCCCATAAATGGCAGCGTGTTAAGTACTTGTATGTTCTCTGCCAACTAGATTATGACAGAAATTTAGAAAATAGCATAGCCCTGTGGATGTATACTAATGTTCCTGCTAGAAAACTGTAACTGATAATGTTTAAACAATAGCACAGAGGTAACACAATTTCTAAAACTATCACACTATATAGCGATTGCCAAAGGCTTTTGCAGTAAAGACACTGTAGCTGAAATACGAACAGCAGTTGGAGTTCCCTGAGAGGACTGAGACAGACTGACTACATGGCAGGTTTCAAATTGGAAGGTCAGGAGACTAGGTCTAAATTTCTGTTTCGCAGAACTGGACAAGTCCAGGCAAGTCCAGTAAATACCGGAAAAACCCCAGGCCTTGGGCAGACAATCAGAAATTGCCCCACCATCAGAAGCTGGCCTGAGACAAGGGTGGATTCAGCAACAGTTTCCAGGCTTACCCAGCAACAGTTTCCAGACTCTAGCAATGCTTCTGGAATGTCCCTAGAGATAGAGCCAACCAATTAAGCTAAAGGTCACCTACCCCTTTGTTTTACTACAAATGTACATCTACATTTCTTAATCATTGGTGTATTACCCACTCATATACTCCTATGTCACTTAGTTACACAAACAATAAAAGTTTGAAAATAAAATTGTAGCTCCAGTACCAGTCCTAAATCTAAAGAACATTTGTAAAAATACTGTATACATTAATAAAGTTCAAATTTTATATTTACATATTTAAAAATATATATTTAAAAGTTCAAACCTGGAGAAGGAATGACAACTTCCTGACCTGGCAGAAAGATAGAAAACCTGTAGAGAGCATGTTCATCGAAAACGTTAGTTATTTTACTTTTCTTTTTCAAAATATTGTTATTTTCTCACAAAATTTAAGTCAGTTTTTTCAAAGAATACTCATTTTAACAGCTACCTGCAGTGCTCAAATAATTTTTAACTTACACATTACATTTTGTTGCTTTTTAAAGGTATGTTATTCTTCAATTATAGATTAAAACAAGAAAAGAAGAAAATTCACAAAAGTAGAGTTACCCATAAACCTTTCCTTTAATCTCTAATATCCTCCATAGGTGGTATGTACTTATAAAATTTGAACAAATCTTACTAATTGAAAAGCACTGTTTTTCTTTGGCCATTGATCACTCTTCTAGTGGTATATAAGATAGATTTGAATGTTGTCATGTGATGTTTTTCTGAAAACTGTCATATGAGAGGATATTTATGCTGAGGCAAACACGTAAGAGAATGTTTTTCTGAAAGCTCCCTAAAAAGGGCATTTGATGGTCTTAGTGCAGACAATTGAGAGGACACATGATGCTTCAAAAGGATATGTGAATAACCCAACAGACAGTAGATGGTGCTGTGTGGCATTAGATCACCTTGCCACTCTTTGCTAGTCCTCATGGGGCTTCGCTGACTCTGGTCTTCGCTGACAATGTGATGGCATTGGTTCACCTTGCCTTCTTTGCTTATTATCATTTGTCATGACTTTTTAAGAGAGAAAACACACCAAAGAATTTCTCATGACTCCTGATTTCTTTCCTAGGTTTTCTATCTCCAGGGTAGTCTCCCTTTGTGATTTCTTGATTGTTTCTACTTCCATTTTTATGTCCTGGATGGTTTTGTTCCCTTCCTTCACCTGTTTGGTTGTGTTCTTTTGTAATTCTTTAAGGGATTTTTTATGTTTCCACTTTAAAGGCTTCTACCTGTTTACCTGTGTTCTCCTCAAATTTTTTGAGAGTGTTATTTATGTCCTTCTTAAAGTCCTCTATCATCATCATTAGAAGTAATTTTAAATCTGAATCTTGCTTTCCTAGTGATATGGGGAATTCAGGACTTTCTAGTGTGGGAGAACTAGGTTCTAATAATGCCAAGTACCCTGGGTTACTGATGCTTATGTTCTTTCGCTTGCCTTTTGCCATTTGTATCTCCTTAGTGCTACCTGCCCTGTCCCTGACTGGAGCCTGTCTTTCCTATTATCTTGGTTGTATCAGAACTTTGTGGGGTTGGTGTAACTATTGGGGTAAGTGCTGAGGCCCCAAATCTGCTCATTGCTCAAGCACAGACAGGATACTGCCCAGGTTAGAGCTCCGGGAGCCCCATTTCCTCTGGGTTCTTATAGATTGGGGGCAGAGCTGCTGCCCAAGATCTGCTCAGTACTCTGGCCCAGAATCTGGTTAGTGATGTTCCCACATGGGAAGTAGCCAGCAAATGAAGTGGCTCCTTTGACAGCCACAAACTTCAGCATGGATCTCTGGGCAGTAATTCTTACTGAATATCCTCTCTTCCTGGAAGAAATGTAGAGTGGTTGTAAGCTGCTCTGTGAATACCTGAGCGAAGAGGGAGTAAAAAGTGAAAAAAGAAAGTAAAGTTCCTAGAAGCTGAAGAAAAAGATTCCAGTTGTCACTCTTCTCTCTTTGATTTTGATGTCAGTCTTCTGGGTTTAGCCTTACAACAGATGTGCTCATACGCTCAAGATATGCTAGACTTTCTCCATATTATCTTCTGAAAGATCATATTCAATTTTTTTTGAATAAGCTCTCTGATCCAATTTAGTTTACTATTTTGAAAGTTATTGTATATCTAAATTTATTACTTCTAAGTGGATGCTCATTCCTTTCACTCTTAGGCTTCTTTGATTTTTCTCTACTGCTTCCTTTCTGTAGTTCAGTAGTTTCTCTTTTAATTTGTGGTGACATTTTTGAAAATTTTGGAATCTGTTTTCTTTAAAAATCATAGAAATATTATAAAGTATGTTTTCATTTTAATCCCAGGTGTAGGGATCTGGACCTCCTTTGCAGCAGCTGACTATGATTTTCCTGTGCTCTAGCAAAGGTATAGTTTTGCCAGTGCAGATAGTTTCTGTGTGATGTTTGGAATTCTGGGAACTTCTTAAAGAGTATATTAATGGTTAGCTGTGAGCATCTGCCTCTGGGTATGTCAGGCTCTGGTAGACTTCTAAAGAGACAGCCATATCAGGCTCCTGTCAGCATGTACTTCCTGACATCCATATCAGCGTCTATCTTTGGTGACTGTACATGGGATGGATACCCAGGTGGAATGGTCTCCAGATGACCTCTCCTTCAGTTTCTGTCCCACACTTTGTCTCCATATTTGCTCCCTTGGGTATTTTGTTACTCCTTCTAAGTAAGACCTAGGCATCCATACTTGTTCTCCCTTCTTCATGAGCTTCATGTGGTCTGTTGAATCTTGTCTATTTCAAGCTTTTGGGCTAATATCCACTTATCAGTGAGTAAATACCATGTGTGTTCTTTTGTGATTGGGTTACCTCATTCAGGATGTAACCATTGATCTGATCAAGGGTTTCCAATGGAGAAGTTAGAGAGAAGACTGAAGCTGAAAGGGTTGGTGGTCCCATGAGGAGAGCAACAATACCAACCAACCAGAGCTCCCCAGGGTCAAAACCACCAGCCTAGGAGCACATAGGGAGGAACCCCTGACTCCAGCTGTATATGTAGGGGAGGATGGCCTTGTCGGGCATAGGTAAGAGAGGAGATCCTTGGTCCCATCAAGGCTGAACACTGAGTGGGGGGGGGCAGGATTTAAGGGTGGGGAGGTGGGAGTGGGGGATAGGTGGGTGCACCCCCTCATAGAAGCAGGAGGAGGGGGAATGGGATAAGGGGTTCCTGGGTGGTGGGGGGAATGGGGTAAGGGGATAAAATTTGAAATGTAAATATAATATCCAATAAAGAAAGGAGAAAAAAATTTTTTAAAGAGTATATTAAATACAAGAGCCCAAATAAGCATGAATCATTGATTGTCATTTAGGAAGAATGGTTGCATTTTTCCAGAAAAAAAAATCTAAAAGAAAAAAATAGATTTTAGAGGCCCCACTCTCTCTTCTATTCTTCTTTCTCTCCTATAGAGTGATATGGCATCAAACCATGAGGATAAAGGTTGAGGGGGAAAAGAACCCACAAAGTAGCTAAGATCAGCTACATTCATTTTTTAAAGAATTTAATAACATATATTATACATAATGTTTTGATAAAATCAACTTTGCATTGTCTCATCCCCAATTATTTCCCAATTTCTGTTCCATTTCCCCTCCAAAATTCATATTCCTTGTTTGTTTATTCTCTCATATATTAAATCTCAAGTGTAGTGTCCCCGCTTTCTTCTCCTTTTTCCTCCTCTCCATCATGTCACTCATCCCCCCTTTCCACTTCCTCCTTGTCAGACCCCATATAGTCCTCCTTGGCTTTTCTTCAGAAAAAGGCAGCCTTCCCATGGATATCAACCAAACATGGCACATCAAGTTGCAGTAAGACTAACCATCACTCTTTGTATTATGACTGGATGAGACAACACAGTAGGAGAAAAATAAGTATCTAGAGCAGTCAAAAGACTCAGAGAAATTTCTTATTGTTAGAAGTTCTACAAGAAGACCAAGGTACAGCCATAATGTAAATGCACTGAGTCTAGGTCAGATGCATGCAGGCTTTCTGATTGTCAGTTCAATCTCTGAAAGTCTCATGAACCTAGATAAGTTGATTTTGTAAGCTGTCTTTGGTGTCTTTGTCCACTCCAGCTCTTAAAATTCTTCTACCCCTCTTCTATAGATTCCCTGTACTCTGCCTAATGTGTGGATGTGAGTCTTTGAAGCCTCTCTGATGACAATTATTCTAGACTCCTATCTATAAGTATACCAAAATATCATCAGTGGTTATTTTGTTGATATCTTTTAATTGCCAGTCCTGTATAGCTCTACCCTGAGTCTTTGGGTTATTCAGTGTCTGGTTCCTGGCCCTCTAAGGAGTGCCAGGGTTGGGCTCCCTCTCATGGCATGGGTCTCAACCTAGACCAATCATTGGTTGACCACTCCCATAATTTACCCTGCATATTTTTTGGAGCCACCAAATCCACTGATTGCTGCCTGAGTGTTTATGAGTGTAAAACCATCTACTTGAACACAGTAGCCTCTCCCATCCTGAATCCCTGAAGTAAATGTTCCCTTATGTAGCAGCCAATAGTTGTCAAGAGTTGCTCAGATAAGGGTATCACTTAATAAGCCCCCTTTCCATCCAAGCTGGTGTGGGACAGTAAACCATGCCAGAAAGCTGGGTAAGGGTTGAGCTGGTCTGAGAGCCTGGAAACTCGATGGGTACATACCTGAGAAGGTAGACACCCCTCTACTCCATGCCAAATCCCTGCCCTGATACACGTGGCAGGCTTCCAATGTAAGGAAATGTCACCTGTGGTTATGTAGGCCCAGAGCAGAGTTCTCTTTGCTAATGAGGTAGTCCCTGAGGGTTTAACCAATAAGCTTCCCTTTTCAGACATTCTTCCCTGCAAAAGTATTTAATCTCAGGTCCACGCTGAGAAGTTGATATGTATCCATTTTCCACAACAAACAGTCAATAAACAGTTTAGAACCATGCACTGTCTCTTTCATCAGGAACCACAGTGGGGATCATAGGGAAGGCCTTTGATTACTGAGCTTCAGCTTAAGTCTCCCAAGCTTCCAGCCAAGCTAAGGACAATCACCACTCACCTAAGCTGGTGCTCTCCTTCCTCCTTCCTCCAGGGCTTGTCTTCAGCTTGTGGGCCTATTCCATTCTCAGCTCTTTAACTCCCAGTGGCACCTGGATTTTGAAGAGTCTAAGAACCACCACGACCAGCCCTGGCAATTTTGCAGGCCCGGGGACACCCGACACTTCGTTCCTGACTTGTCTATGTGATTCTCCAGTGGCCCAAGAAGTCTGTAAATACCAGCGATGGTTTTACCACATCTAAGACTGGGTTTTCCCAGCCCCTGGAACAATGTCTTCATGCTTCCCTGACAGGAACAGATGCAATCAAACTCTTCATGTTTTTTTCTCCCCAATAGCCATGCTCGGCAGAGTGCAATGCAGATCCACATGCTGAAATATGGCTGATTTGATCTTTCATGGTTCTTGAGAAGGGACTCGCAGAAAGTATTCTGTACTGATGAGAAAATATAGTTTTGCTTGAAATTTCTACTTGCTGTGGCTATTAGAATCTTTCTACCCCCATTTCCATAGCGAGCCCTGAGCCTTCAATATAAAGAGTATAACACAGACATGTCATTTAGAGCTGAGCAGTTTGCATACTTTTATTCTCATCACATCGACCAGTTGTGGGTCTGGATATGAAATGTCATGTACTGAGAAAAGAAACTTCTCTAATTAGAATTGAAAGATGTCCTAATGTACACTGTAAGGATAAGAACTTCTGGAGTAGTTATTACTCTGTTCTTTAGCATAATAATAATAATAATAATAATAATAATAATAATAATAATAATAATAGATTATCCCCTATGATTTGTTTAACAAGCCTCAGTTTTTGGCCTGGTAAATGGCCCAAGAGTGAGTTTCATCTTGTGAAGCATCTTATATCTAACTAGAAACTGGTTAGTTACTCCTATGACATTCATGCTATTATTAAATAGTTATGCATATGGACATGTTTTGCCAGTTCACTCATTACTGTACCTGCAGTGTTACAGATGGAGAAGACTGTTGAATATTTTCCTCTTTCTAGTAGGGTACATATAATGTCCTAGCAATATGAAAGCTATTCAGTAGGGATGGCACATCTAAGTTAGCACCAGCTTTAGTTTGTTTTGTCCTATAACTCAAGTATGTGGTGTTTTCCACAATATAATCTTGCTTTAAAGTTCTGTGAAGTAATCAAGAGCATGTCATATTTGTGTGGTCTATGGGATGCCTTTGACCAACAACTTGAAAAGAATATCTCTCATCTGACAGTAGGCTTTCAAAATTTAATATCCAGTAGTATCTAAGAGAGGCACTGTCCCCTATTATAGGGTAATTAAATTTGAACTAATTCTATAAGTGTATATGTATATCTTTTATAAAGTTTCATCTATGGTAGGTAAAATGGCTTTTCAAATGTCTCTAGTATTAGCTATTCTTCTCCATACACTTTTCTACCAAGCCATTTCATCCCTAACCTATTTCCATCTTCCTATTCCCTCAAGTTTCCTTCATTTATTTCTGTTTTAACTTAGTCCAATTTAATGAAAACCAAGACTGGTGATTTTAACTTTTACTTCTTTCCTATTGTACATTAAATATTAACTTTAAACTTTAACCACTACTTTAACTGTAGTTCAAAAAATATGATGAATTAATTTTCATTTATATTAATATGTATATAAATTTTAAGTTAAAAATACTTTAATAATCTGTATGTTATTTATAGTTGGCTACTTTTTATTCAGTTTTTGTTTGGCTTTGTTTTTTGAGACAGTTATAGTATAGCCCAGTTCGGCCCAGAGCTCACTAAGGAGCCTAATCTGTTCTTGAAAACACATCAGTTCACTTGCTACCATATTTGTTACGTTGTTTCTTTATTTTCTGTCACTACCAACGTCCGACCCGTGGAATAAGGCCATGTTCTTCTTCAAGCGGTTTATTCAGCCACCCTTGTACAGCAAGCTTCTCCTTTTCAAGCCCATGCAGCCCCTTAAATATTTGCCCTGCTCCTATCAATGACTGCCACAAAGTCACTGGAGATTGGCCATTCTCAATGATGCGAGGTGGGGTGATCGGGCTCCCACATCTCCGAGCGCATACAACTCCATACATGGAGTTGTTTTTCTCTCAAACATTGCCTAGTCATTCAGGCTACCTATATGCCAAGCGCCATCTTATAATGGTGGCGGTGGAACCACTTCCCACAATTTTCCATGATTTCTAAAGGAGCAAACAAACTTTATGACTAGATGATAAAGCTTGGAATCACTGAATCCAGTAAAAGAAGGCATGCATGTCCATGTAAATAAAAGTAAACACATGAAATATTTATGGTTTATACTCATTTAAAACCAACCCAAAAACAAGTGTTCAATACTCTTCTTATAGGTTAGACAAGAACAGGTTTGCTACCATAGACATTGAAATATGATTTTTTTGTATCCAACAATAACAGATAAATACTATGTACTGAGCAATGGAGTGCCCACACACACTCTAAAGGAGATTCCTAAAAGTCAATGTGAAAACAAAAAGGCAAAAAAAGAAAGAAAAGAAAGAAAAAAATGCACCATTTAATTCCAAATTTCTCCATAAATTTAAAATCTAACAAAATGATATTTAAAATTAATCTGAGTTTTCTCAAGTGTTTGACAAAATTATTTTTCAATTATGTGAGAGAATGAAGATTCTTTAATATTATTGTCAATAAAATAAAATATAAATGTCATAAAGGAATTTAAGATTCAATAAAATGCATAATGCAAATGTTAATAATAAACACACAGTATTGTAGTGCCAATCAAAATGTAAGCTGCTTTGTAACATAACACAAATCCAAAAATAAAACATCAGAGAAAATAAAATGTGATATGTAATAAATGTGGTACTAGTAAACCGGTAATAGGAGAGCTAATTTCGTTTTTAGATGATGGCCTTACAGGAAATAAAATACTGGATTTGTATCTTAATTAATTGCACGGTTTGTGCATTATTAAAGATTTAAATGTGAAAGTTAAACCAAGAGCTGAAAATATCCTATAATATCTTTTTATCTAAAAGGACAAAATTCCCTCAAGAAACATTAGCGATTGAAACCCTATTAAGATTTTTTTAAAGTTATTGGAAATTACTGTATTAAAATTTAAAATATTCATTCAGCCAGTAAATATAAATATGGGTGAAAGATTTGAAAATGTTAACTGAGATTTTAAAAATTGACAGATTAATATTTATATGACATAATACATTTCTGAAACATATTCCCATGATTCCTAAATAAGTAAAATTCATCAAAAACAGAAAGCTAGACAATCAGTGAAATTCAAAAGGTTCATAAGTTTACTTCACAAAAGGTGTTGAGATCTATTAGCAGTTAGATAACTGTTTTTAATGAGACTAAATATATATCACATCCCCACAATGACCTGTTTTAATGGTATTGAATGTATGTTGGATTTAGGAAACATTCTATATTTGCAACAAGAATGCAAACTTGCATATCACGTTTGAAAGGTGTAATCTGGTATTTGTTATGGAAATAATGCATTCACATCACTGATTACTTACCTTTCCTACTCATGGGCATGCCTCCAGTGGAAGTCCTAAATCCATAATGTCACATTCATGGTGCTTTTCTTGGTATTCTCCTGTACTTTTATTATTCATAGTAGAAGGCAATTAACTATTGAACATTAATACAATAAGCAAAAGATGGACTGGTGTATAGCTCAGCAGATAAAATGTTAGCTATGCAAGCATAATAACCCATTTGGTCCTCTGTATACAAATATATATGAAGACAAATATTTAATACAAACACTAGGAAGGAGGAGACAGAAAATCTCTAGGGATCATTGGCTAGACAGCCTACCTTAAATGACTAAGTCCTAAGTCCCAAGGAGAAGCTCTATCTCAGAAACGTGTGGACATTTTCCAAATTTGAGTGAAACCCAAGGTTAACCTCTACTCTCCATACCCATCACATTCACATTCATCCACACATGTATATGCAACAGGAGCACTCACGTACACATGCATGAACGCGTGTATACACACACACACACGGAAGTAAAATATACAAATAAAACATTAACATAAATAATGATAATTTAATCTACCATGCAACAATTAGAAAGCAATAAATAAAATCCACAATTGGTAATTTGAGTGTCTGATACCTTACTGTAACTTTGTAATTTACAAATTCCTCATTATTTGGTCATACTCTGACAGAACACCTGGTAAGGAGTAACTGAAAAGAGAAGGGCTTTCTTTTGGCTTCTAGTTTTAGAAGATACTATCCATCAAAAATACTATAGCTGTACATGAGTGAGGATACCATTCATGTTGCATCCATAGTCAAGAAGCATGGATTGAAAGGAAATTTGGAAAATTCATTTCCTTCAGGAAGATTCCACCTCCTAAAAACAGTCTCCAGATTTCCCAAACAGCATCACCTGCTGGGGGACCAGGTGTTCAAACACATGAGTCTGTAGCACACATTTAACATGCAAATGATAACAAATACTTACTGCATATAATATTTAAAAAGTTTAAAAGCATGTTAATGCAGAAGGAGAAATCCCACAGGGTCTCAACCCTAGACAAAGAACTGCAGACAACTGATTTCAGAGAGAGGGAGACTTGACCTCTCCTGGGATGGGTCCCCTAGCTGGTTTTCCAGTGCAAAGTGATGAGTCCTGAATTTATATGGACATAAACAACAAAAACAGACTCAGCAAGTTGTTATTCATAAGTTTTTCATTCATGTGTATATGTATGTATATATGTATGTATCAATAATAATCAAAAAAAAAGGAGTCCATTAATTTTAAAGAAGACTGAGGCATGGGGGAAGGGTTAGAAGGCAGAATGTAAGGGAGAAATGTAATGTTTTATTTTAATTTAAAATAGGCTTAAAATAAAAATAGAAACATAACTATCATTATTCAACAAAGCATTGAACTATTATGCAAAATGTATTTTTCATGAGAAGCTAGAGCTTCTCAAGAACAAAGAGAAACATCCCAGTACTGGCAGCGCATACGCTGTGGAGCTCAACCACGGAGTAACTACATGCATGGCATGTACTTACTGATAAGTGGTTATTAGCTAAGAAGTACAGAGTACCCATGATACACTCTACAGACCCAAAGAAGGTAAATAAGAAGGAAGGCCCAAGTAAGGATGCTTGATTCTCACTTAGAAGGGGGAACAAAATAGTCATAGGAGGCAAAGGGAAGGAGGTAACTGGGTAGGAAAGGGGGAGGGAATAGAGAAATAAGACTAGTTATGAGTAGAGATAGGAGAGGGGCCCAGAGGCCCATGAGAATGAATGGAAATATGCAGCTACCAGTGATGAGGAGCTCTAGGCTATTGTGGAGACCTGAGATTGAGGAGGCTCCCAGGAGTCAATGGGGTGACTTTAACTGAAATGCCTAACAGTGGGGATATGGATGAAAAGACCACCTTCAGTAGCTAGATAAGATCTCCAGTGGAGGGATGGGGATACCAACCTACCTACAAAACTTTGGACCCAGAAATTGACCCTGTCTAAAAGAAACTCAGGGACAAAGATGGAGCAAGGACTGAAGGTATGGCCAACCAGTGACTGACCCAACTTGAGACCCATTCCATGAGCAGGCACCAATTCCTGACACTATTAGTGATACTATGTTGGGATTGCAGACAGGAACCTAGCACATAGGTGTTTTGAGAAGTTCTACCCAGCAGCTGACTGAGACAGATACAGACAGCCAATCTTTGGAAAGAGGTTGGGGGCCCCTCTGGAAGAGTTAGGGGAAGGATTGAAGGCCCTGAAGGCAATGGCAACCCCACAGGAGGACCAACAATGTCAACTAACTGGTCCCCTGGGAGCTCCCAGAGACTGAACTACCAACCAAAGAGCATACACAGGGCTTCCTTTTCCTATCTGAGCAGGAGAGGATGCACCTAATCTTGCAGTGATTTGATACATTAGGGTGGGGAGATACTGCGTGCACCCTCTCAAAGGGAACTGGGTAGAAATGGGGGAGAACTGCTCTGAGGGGGAATTAGGAGGGGGACAGCATTTAGATGTAATTACACAAATAAATTAAAGTAAAAGGAAAAACAAAATGAAAAAGTAAATAACCCTGAGGAGTGATGAAGCAAGAGAGGGCTGGGCAGCACATATTTACAGCATTAGCCTGTGAAATGGTGATATGTGGAAGCTCCATGTACTGAGATGACAAGTTCCCCAGAAAAAGACGTGGGCCAATTGTGAAAATGCAGCAGAGTTTGAACAGAAGGACCAGAGAAGTGGCATCAGGTTGTGTAACATAGTATTAAAATCTATTTCAAGAGCAGATTTATAGGCACTAAGGGGCCTATGCTTCAGTGTAGGGAGCTATGAGGACACAGAGTATAAAGACAGGGCTGAAATAAATGTCTTCAGATCTTCAGGAAGCTTTTCTGTGAGGCAAAAGAACAAGGCAGTAGTAACTAGTGAGAATCTTGTGTGCCAAAATGAGACTTGTAGATGCAGAAGAAGAAAGAAATTGCACAAATACACAGTATTCAGAGAGAGGTCTGTTATCTCAATTAGGATTCCAGTAGTACAGCAGTAGCTGTGGAGAAAGGCCACTTTGGCAATAAGACAGGAGTCACAGCCTATACATATAGATACAGAGGGGTTAGTAGATTTGTGCCAGAAAAATAAGAATTTTCTTTACCCACTCCTTTTGTCTTGTGTTGTTAGACAAAGCCACCAGCTATGGTGTGGATAGATTGGAAAGGGTTATATATATAATTTCATCAACTATAACTTAGAACACCAGAGCTTGGGCCTAATTATGTTAAAATAAAGTGAAAAGTATCCAAAGCTTCATTTCCTTCCAACCATATATTGGAACCCGAAATTTAGGAGACAACTAGAATAATTTGTTTACACACATGGTCACTAGAGCATTCCTCACACAGGACTAGAGACCATAGAGAGTTGCTTCTGAGTTACAGGGAAACACTAGCCTTCAAGAATTGAAGGAAAAAGAGACAATTCAAAGCTCCAACCAAGACGTTCATCCTGGAACAGTCATAAATAGGTCACTATTCATTCTTGTTATGTATTCAGATTGTGAAACCAATGTAGAGGAGCACCTGAAACAGGCTAATAAAGAAGAAGAAACTGGAGTGGGGATGAGAGTATGTGAATGCATACCATTCACATGTATGATTGCTGTGCCTATGTGTGTGCACTCAAGTGTGTATCCAGTCATGAAACATACAGATTAAATGAAGCTGGTCAAAGCATCTGCGCACAGAACATACTAAGGCTTAGAGAGATGAACCATGGATTCTTGGAAGAATATTATGCTTATCGGAAGTTAGGAATCAGCTGAAGTCACATGTTCCCTAGAAACTCTTTCTTTCCACATCAGAAACACTGTTTTCAAGAGGAAATGTTTTGTGTCGGTGAATATCTAGTGCATAGAGTGATGCATGTGCATAAGTGCTAGCAGGTTCAGGGCTTGGAGTCCCTTCTAAATTTTCTTTTGGAAGCCAAATTGTGATTAGAAAATGCCAATGGAAGTTAGCATATTATGGTTTCTGAAAAGCCATTGCTTGCAGATGGCATTAGTCCATGCTTTTCAAGAATCTGTGAGCTGGTTTTCTTTCTTTTATTTCAATATTGCATTTGTTCACCACTATTTTTCACATAACATAGAGATATTCTTTCAGTTAGCCTGAATCAAAAGGACAAATTCTGAATCTAAATTTAAAAAACAAGCTATTACAGCAAAACAATCATATTTCACAGACACTTTGACATTCTGCATATGTCATCAGAAAGTGATAGTTGTTTAGCCATCACCCCTTCTCCTTTGCAAAGTAAGGATTATTTGCTAATGAACAACCCTTGTTCCCTGATCTACATACTCATTGTCTTAGTGTTTCTATTACTGTGAAGAGATACCATGACCATGGCAACTCTTGTAAAGTAAAACTTTTAATTGGAAGTGGTGGCTAAAATTCAGAAGTTTAGTTCATTTTTATTTGTGGCAGGAAACATGTTGACACACAAGCACATGTGGGGCTAGAGAAGGAGATGAAGGTTCAATATCCAGATTGACAGGCAGCAAGAAGGAACATAGGGAACCACTAAGCCTAGCTTGAGCTTCTGAGATCTCAAAGTGTAACCCCCAGTGACACACCTCCTCCAACAAAGCCACATCTACTTCAAAGGCCAAATCTCCTAATAGTGCCTCTCTTTATGGACCTATGGGTACCATTTTTGTTCAAAACACCATACTCTTATTTCCTATACAATGCTCTATATAATTCTATATGTTGAATCACCTTTATTTTCTATAATAATTGCATATTTGTGTTATTTTGTCTTGTTTGAAAAATAAAATGCAGGAACTGTTAATACTAGTTTTGAGCATTATTATAAAATAATTATCTTCACTTTGCAACTGCAGATTTTCTTTGAATCCCAATTCTTACCCCACAGGCTTCAGAAAGTGTGCCGTATCAATTTTCTTTTTCATCACCCATTTCATATGAGGCTGAAAGTAAATAACTGCAGCTAACCGCCCTATGTCCAGTTCTCCAGCTTGGGTGCAGCAGACCCAGGAGTTACTCTTCTCAGAGCTGGTGCTTCATTTCAAACCTGTATCATTGTCCTTGTCATAGTCTGGTGTGAAATATTTTCAGGCTCAAGACAGACATCTGTTACTGTAGCTGTCTTTCAAACAACTTTATATTTAGATATACTTTTAAGCCTCTAGGGCAACAGATTTTTCTATCAAAACCTTGAAGAATGTACTAAGTTAAGAGAATGAGTGCTGACAAAGTCATGAATCTTGAAGGGCAACCTAATACCCCAATTTAACTAAACTAACATAATCTCTCCTGACAATCTAAGCATTTGTCCTCATTCCCTCAAATAAATATAAACTTCATTCCTCATCAAGGAAACTTCTCTTTGCAGTAGGTGGACACCACTACAGAAAACCACAATCAATCAAAGGCAAAGTTGTGGAGCCCCATCCCAAGAGATACATCTACAAAATTAACCCATGCCTAAGGCTTAAGGAATATTGCAGAAAAGGGGATGGGAGGATTATAAGAGCCAGAAAATTGTGGAGTTTGCTGTGAGATTGTGTCCTCCTGTAATGTCATAATCTACCCCTATAATGTTTCACCCATATGACTGCCTTAACATAAGCTGGACACAGATGATACCAATAGATATGCCAAAATGAAAAGGGAAAAGTACAGGAGGCTTCAACTCTACACACACATACACACACAAATACACACACACACATACACACACAAATACACACACACACACACACAAAATATATACAGGCAACTGAGGGATGCCAAGAGCAGGAGAAATAATACGTCTCCCAGCACACCAATTGGTTGTATAATACCAAATAATCATCACTGAAAACAACAGAATAGAAGCAACATTATTCAAACTGAGCATGTTTTATTTGTGCATTTAAGAATTATATGTCTATAGATGTATGCATGTAATAACAATTAATGAAAGAATGTCATGAATTTGAAACAGAGGAGGAGGGGCATATGGGATGACTTGGCAGGGGAAAGGGGACAGGAGAAACCGTTATAAATATATATTTAAATCAGCAATTCTTTCAAAGTAGCTGTGCTTCTTGGGTGGGATTTCTCCAAAGCTAAATATAGTCTAACAAAGTAGAGAAGGTACCTCATCCAGGGTTCTGCAAATAATCTCTCTTCCACTCAACTGACAGCTGTCTCTCCCAAAAAGTATAGGTACATTCCGCTCTCAGAGACCTCCTTTTCTCAGTCAACAGTGCTCAGGAAAAAGGATGTGCTTTTCTTTTTAGACAGAACTTAATTAACCAACATTTGCTCCACATCAAGCAGTAAATCCCCTGTCTTGATCAAATTTGGAATCCACCATCCCGGCCGTGGGATACAATTTGTCTTCAGAAAGTCTCCTTCAGTGAGGATCCTACTTCTATTAATAGATCCCTGAATCACTGTCTGGCCTCACTGGCCATGTTGCTGTGACTCTGAATGTGACTTTCCTTGAACTGTCTATGCCACATCAATTTCTCTTGGGAAGACTGCCTGGAAACATGAAGCGATATTCCCTCAGTACAAAAACTCTACACACAATAGCTGAGATCAAGATGACTCTACTGCCATGAGCTATCAGGCACTTGTCAGACAAGTCCTATTTGAATACGATGACTACGAAGTGTGGTTTCCCACCCAGAGACCAACACCTCATGGTGGGTGGCCACAAAAACTTCTCCCACTCTCAGTGCTATCAAGACTTCACTAAACTGTGGCTCCTTGGATCTCATTTGAACCAAAAGAGTCAAAATTATGTGAATGACTTAGTGGACCACACATTTCCGTGTTTGAAAACTTCACATTTTTTAATCTTCAGGCAGACTTTTTAAATTTTTTCATTTTACCCTCTCTTTGACATATATGGTTAGATGAGTATGTGTCTTGGTTCTCTTCGAGTTCTAATTAGGAATGCTGAGTGGCCATGTCTGCTTGGCTGAATTGCAGAAATTGCTCATGTCAGCTGGAGGCTCAGCCTGAATCAGGGCCCTAGTCTTATGTCTTATTGTCTAGAGAGATTTGAGGCACAGGACTGGATTGATAAGTGTCAGCACTGCTTCTGTGTCTCAAAAATTACGTGTATGTGCAACAATTTTCATCATTATTGTGGGCTAATTAATTTAGGATAATAAAAGTTATTAAATAATTTTAAAGTAGAAATTTTTTAATTTTTATAACATTCTATTTACATTGATATACAATAGATCAATTGCCACCGCATTTGCATTTTCACTGAGGTGAGAAGGTCCCTTCAAACAGAGCTGCCTACCAACAGTGAGCAGGCGATGATGGCAACAGACAATGTTGGATTCATGAACAGAACGTTCACAGTGCAGCCATGAAGGAACAGCTGGTCTGCTATGTCAATTCTACTTTAAAAAAAAATCATCTGAGTTCCCTAAAGTGTGTAATTTTCCAGGTGGGAATATATCCAAAAAAAGTTATGTGGCTACTATTTAGCCAATGTCTTTGAAAAGTTTAAATAAGATCACTTAGTATATAGCATGAAAAACTTAAGCTTCATCACAAAAGCTGTGTTTTCCCTGTCTCCTTTGGTACAAAGAACATAGGGTTTCCCTCTTGTTTTTACATTAAGCATTTCTGCTGATCAGCCAATTGGTATTCAACAAATTAGGTAAACAGAGCATTTGTGTGATGCTGTTTAGAAGAGACTCATTTAGGTGGTCTTAAAAGGAAGAAGGGAGCCCATTCATACCTCATTTTCTGGAATGTGATCTACTAGACAGAGTACCTAGACATTATTCTGCAATGGCAACATCATATCTTATGACTGGCTGGAAAGAAGAAAACTGTCAGCAGAATGGATCTGGTCCCCAGAGGATTCTCCATGGGAGAAGTGGCTTTCACCCCACATTAGGGGCTGCAAGGTAAGCATCTTCTCTCCTGATGGATAGTCTTGCACGTACATTTGAGTCTGTTTCTTTGAAATTCAATAAAGTCCCATTTGACTTTGTTTTAAAAAAGAGAAAGAAGGTGGTATCAAGGAAGAATCACAAATGATCACAAAACTATGAGTTCAAGTACATTTTTAATTCAACAATTTTTAAAACTGATTTAAAAATCTATTAAAATGTTAAAAAAAAAAAACTAAAACACAAACACTTTCAGATATGGTAGATCTTCAAGGTGTTCACTCCAGAGTCCTTAAAGTCCCCCACACCCAAATTCAGAATGCAAGAACAGGCTACCCACGTGATTCTACCCCCAGTAAATTCTGAGATGGATGATAACAGATGGAGCACTTGGCAATAATGGCCACAGCTGTGGCAAGGCCAGCATAAAAGAGGAGAGAAATCATTACATTCCAAGTAAGCACTTCTAATTATCTGTTTCTTTTTAATATGAGAAATGGTACTGTGTCCAGCCTTCTAAACACAGAACACAAAGCAGATTTATTTTCATTTATGACCTCAAGATGCTATCTGTCCCATACAGCGGCCCCCCATTTCCTAGTATTATCAGTGTATTTTTATCAGTACAATGTGCCTAGTGTCTAGAACACATGGTCACAATGCACCTTATTAGAGCTATTTCTTCTAAAGCTGTGACTGTGGATGGAACAGAAATAGAAATTAGAAGGAAGCAGTAATTCTCCCAGATAATTTTCATTCTTTTCCTTTGATTTGTCTCCATTATTCCAACCATTGAAGCAAAGTAGGGTATTGAAAAAAAAAACAGAAAATTACAGATTTTAAAGCAAGTTCTGTCATAAGATAGTGAAGGATGTTTGTTTAACTTCTCAGAGATGAACTTTGAAGAATATCAACTTAGTTTCCTTAGAACTTCAGTTTGGGGATTTAAGTGATTTCTTGTTAAGCTACCACTAGTGGGACAGATGGAAAGTACTTGCTCACACAAAGATTCTCACACATAAGAATCAATATTCTTTTTGATGATGATAGCTTTTGCCATCTCTGTTTCTGTTAAAATATTTTAGGAAATAAAAATGGTTATACCTTCCTTGCACTTACTTGCCCCCTGGGCTGGACCTGTGACATTGTGCAGTCTATGACAATAAAACTGAGCTAGACTTCAGTGAGGGCAACCTTATGACCAGATGAAGGAAGAACAGAAGCTGCAAATTCCCTTCCCTTCCTTTTGATGTTTGTTATCCTGCTTCTACGACAGCAGAAAGAAGCACACAGCCAATTGCGGAAGCTTTTTCTAATTAAAAGGATTCTGTGTAGGGTCGAAAAACCTTCTAGAAGTGCTGGTTCTGCTCCTCACTGCAGAAAGTCCTCCTTCTTGTCAACAAAAGCTCTCCAATCCTATTTCCTTAACCACAAGTGGGGACCATGAAAATGAATGCACTATCTGCATAGAGAATCCAGGCTAGTCGTTGTCATTTTTATGTTGCTTTTAGTTTGTCTTTGATTTTTCTAGCCAAATATGTCAACTTCACCAATGTTTATTACATCTGAATTTATAGAAGCACAATGCATACATGAAATGTACGTGGAATATATATATACAGAGAAAGAGAATTATCACATATCATAGAATGTATATAAATAGCACATGACATGCATCACACATCTACTTTACGCTACACACATGTTCAAATTCACTGTACATAAACTACATTTCATAAGCGAGAAACAAAACACATGCATGCAACACACCACATATGCATATCCAAAAAGCTCCTCCAAGAAAGCTACATAAACACTCATATCTTTGGTGACACATTTTGTGAACTGAGCTCTTCATAGCAAATCTCTACTGATCTGCTAGTATAATGAGTTACTTTGTCTAGTCATGGTCTAGCTGTTTCAGGAGCTTGTATGATATAAAGAAGAATAAGATTACATTGGTTCTTGTGACAAGTTGTAAACACCCATGTTCTCCAAGTTAAAGCCATTCTTGGGCCTCTAAACCAGAGTAGACCAGTGTGTATATTTTCTACAAGTCTCACTGAGCAGCATCTCTGTACATTCCTGGTGCTTGGTCTTTTGCTTGGCTCAGACCTTAGTCCTGTGCCCCAGGCAGCATGCCCTCTTGGCAGATACTAATGACTCCTTAGCATTGGAACACTACCCAACACTTTAGCTTAAGATTGAAAATTCTCCTGTTTCAGGTTATCCCCTGAGTAGGGATCTCATTAGCTTGAGATGATGCTCTTTCCCTGGGAGCTCCCATTGATCCTCTCTTAACCGCTGACTGCTGGGATCACCAGTGAGCCCACACAAATTACAAGAGTTCCCTTGTACACCTCATGTAGGAGTGTCAAGGATAAAATGTATTGAGCGTAGACAGGGTGGTGATGTGTTTATGAAACTCCTCTATTTCAAATGAAGGAGCTCCCTTTTCTCTCAGTTACTGACTTCTAATAATGTATAGATCTTGCTTATAGGTAGCTACTAAAAATACTTATTTACACCTAAAATTGTTAAGTGTTAGTTTTTTATCCCTAGCTAATTGATTTTAGTAAATTCCCTAGCAACTGAACACCTCTATCCTCAGAATCAAAGCATACTGACTGATAGAAGATAATCACTCCTAAACCTCTGTCCCACTTACCTTCATTAGCATGTGCTCTGTCTCATCCCAGAAAAATTCTAACTTTTACACATGCCACTTTTTTTTACACTCCACATAAGATCCACATCATATAAAACTGATTAAAATTAGAATCTACATTTATCTCCATAATGATATGGCTGGCTTTTTATTATTAATTTTTTAATATCATACTAAGAAATAAATTAATTGTGATATTTTTATTTTCACACATACATATAATTATACTTTGTTCTTATTATACTTATTATATACTTATTATACTTATTATACAAAGTAATTATACTTTGGCCACATCTCCCATCACCCTTCTCCCTGCCTATCACTGGTACCCTTCCTCACCTCTAATAGACCCTTTCTTCTTTTTCATGTCATATATCCATTAGTCTCCTTCCTTTCTCATATAGTTCCCTTTAAAATTCTCTCCTCCCTCATCCTATTCAGAATTCACACCGAGTTTCCTTGTGGCCACCAGCTGGATATAGGTCTCTTCTTTTTTCATACTTTCACCGGCATTTATTGTCATTTGTCTTCTTGTTGACAGTCACTCTGACTACGGTGAAATGGAATCTCAATGTAGTTTTAATTTATATTAGGGTATTTTTGTTGTTTTTGTCTTTTTGTTTTGTTGTTGTTTCTTCTGGCTAAGTATGTGAGCACTTGCTCCAATATTTATTGGACATTTATGATTCTTCCTTTGAGAATCATCCAATAAATTATTTATCACATTTATTAATTGGACACTTTTTTTGGAGTGGTTGCTTAAGTTTCAAATTTTTTTAGGACTTTCTCGCTTCCTGTAGCTGCTGCTTCACTCTGGTGCTTGCTTTCTTTGCTGTGAAGTTTTGAATTCCATCTGATCTCATTTATCAATTCTCGAGATTAATTCTAATGCTAGTGAAGTCCTCCTTTGGGTCAGTGTCTTGAGGTGATTACCTTCTGTTTCCATCTAGAAGTTCCAAAGTTTCAAAGCTAACATTCTAAGTTCATTTCTGTGCATAGTGGAAGATATATATGTAATTTTACTCTTCTATATGAGGATATCTCTGTGCCCAGAAACATTTGGTGAAAATCTATGTTTTATCCCTCTGTTTTGGATACATTTGTGAAAGAGTAAGTGGCTACAAGTGTGGTATTTCTAGATCCTCTACTGGAACAGAATTGGTTATGCTACTGTTTTTCTGCTCTTTGATACTATGTCTCAATATGACAACTTGAGAAAAAGATTGTGATGTCTCCAACATTGTTCTGTTCATCTTGTATGGCATTTGCTATTCAAGTCTTTCATGTTTCTATGTGGATTTTTAGATTGTTTTATCCTACTCTTGTGATAGATGCCAGTGGAAATTGGAAGGATATTGTATAGTCTTTAATTTGCTATCAGAAACGCAGCCACCTTTGCAGTATCAATGACATCACTCCATGAGCATGAGGGATTTGCATATTCTAATATAGTATTCTATTTAATTCAATTCTAATTTTAGAGGTCTTTCATCTCCTTGTTTAGCTTTATTCCTACATATTTTTTAAACAATTATGAATGGAAATTTTTTCTTGCTTTTTCCAAAATTTTATTACTGGTATATACAAAAGACCAGTTTTTATTTGCATGTTGATATTTTTTTCCTACTTTGCTGAATGGGTTTTTCATGTTGGAGAGTTTTCTGGGCAAGTCTCTTCTGAGGTCTTTTCAGTATAGTGTTGTGTTATCTGTAATTAAGGATAATTTGATTTCTTCTTCTCCCAGTGATATTTCTTTTCTTCCTTATATCTTATTGCTTAAGACTTCAAATACTACTACAGTGAGTAAACTTAGAGAGAAAGGAAACATTTGCATCATTCTTGATTTTAGAGTAGATGATTCCAGGTTTTCCTCATTTAGTATAGCACTGGCTATATATTTGTCATGCATATCCCTTAAGGAATTGAATTATGTTCCCCCTAATTATGTTTCTTTGAGGATTTTATCATAAAGGGATGTTAGGAATTCTCAAAAGCGTTCTGTCTTTCTATTGTAGTGATTATGTTCTATCTATTTTTAGGTTTTTTTTGCATGTTGCATGACATTAATTGATTTGTATGTATGAAAGCATGTTGGAAAGACAGGATGAAATAAAGTTGGCTATGGTTTATGCTCTTCTGAATGTGTTCTTTTTTAAAGTTAGTTTGTAAGAATTTTATGGAAATTTGACATCTACTGTCACCATGGAAAGTGGACTGGTTTTTTCTTTGTCCCTGTCTGTAATCCAGTTTGGGTATCAAAGTAATAATAGTATCACTGAACAAATTGGTGACATTCATTTCACTTAGAGTTTATTGAGTAGCTCAAAGAACTAGGGTGTTTACTCCTAAATGTTCTGTCAAATTTAAAAGTCTATCTGTCCAGTGCTGGACATGCCTACATTGAGAAACTTTATTACTCTTTCCATCTCTTGCTTGTTATGGATCTGTGTGTTTTTTTTTGTATTTCCCTAAGGTAATGGTGGTAGGTTTCAGAATCTGTTTTCAAATCATTACCAAATGATCCTCTACATTTCATTGTTATATGTTGCAGTATTGTCTTTTTTACTATAATTTTAATAATCTTGGTCTTCTATTTCTTTTGGTTAATTTGAATGGGCTACTTCAATCTTGTTTGTTTCTTTCAAAGACATTTGATTTTTTGATTATCTTGATGTGCTGTTCTTTTAGTCTCTATTTCATTAATTTCTGCCTTGATGCTCATCATTTATTTTTGTCACCTAATTCTTTGTATTATGGCTCCTTCTTGTATTTTTTTTCTAAGATTTTGGTGTAAGCAGTGTGATGGATAGTTTTATGTCAATTCGACACTAGCTAAAGTCATGTGAGAGGAAAAAAATTCAATGAAGAAAATGTCCCCATAATAGCAGGGTGGAGACAAGCCTATGGAGCATTTTCTTAATTAATGATTGATGGAAGAGGGACCATCCCTTTGTGGATTGTGCCATCTCAGGGTTGGTGGTCCTGGGTTCTATGAGAAAGCACTGTAAGTGAGCCATGAGAGCAAGCCAACAAGCAATCCTCCTCCATGGCCTCTGCATCAGCTCCTGATTCCAGGTTCCTGCCCTGCTTGAATTCCTGTCCTAACTTCTTTTGATCATAACTGTGATGTGGATGCATAAACTAAATCAGTCCTGTATTCCTCAAGGTGCTTTGGTCATGATGTTTCAGTACCTCAATAGTAACCTTAACTAAGAAAAGCAGTAAGTTATTTACTTGAGGTATCCTAAAATTTTTAATGTAAAAACTCGTCACTGTGAACTTGCCTTTTAACTGCTCTTGCCATAGGAGAGAGCTTTGGGGAAATTATATAATTTTCTTCTCTTGATTATCAATTCTTCCAGAATTTCCTGTCAGATTTCCTCAATGACACACTGTTCATTTAAAATTGTATTGCTGGACTCGACATGGTGGCAAATGCCTTAAATTTCAGCATTCAGGAGACAGAGGCAGGAGGCCTCAGCGATTTTAAAGCCAACTTGGTCTATATAATAAACTTCAGACCAGCCAGCAGTAATAAATACATAATAAATAAATAAATAAATAAAAAGAGCCTTTTGTTTTTATTTCTATACTCGAGTTTCTGTAGTTTGACTTGTTCTTAGTTCCTAGTTTTATTCTGTTTTGGTCTGATATAATGTAAGTAGTTATCTTGATTCCTATGCATATGTTAAAATGTACTATGTGGCTAATGACTAACATTTACTTGTTTTAATTATACATTTTATACATGACTTTATACAATGTATTCAATATAAATAAAAAGACATTCAACTGCCAAAATACTATATTTCTCTAAAAAGTGATGATTATACTAATATAGAGAAATACATAAACTTTGTATAAAGTTTATTTTTCTTTTGAGTCAAAAAATATTTCTACTGTCTACTACTTAAGGGTGCTTTAAGTATAGAATTATAAGACATGTCTATTTCAATGTGTTTGCAATATGTAGTATAAATTGCACAATTTTTTTTCTGCTACCACTGGTGTTATAACAAACATTAAACCATCCAGGAACTGCAATAAAAGAAGTTTGAAGTATGAGCAAGAGTAATAGTAGCACACCTTGAATATCCACATACTCTAAGGCTGAGTCCACCAACCATTCTGGCCTGTTTTTGACAATATACATTGACTGAGTTATTTTGGGTGTGATGAGGGCCAGAAATAGCTCAAGACAATATGTATGAATAAAGGACCAGTGGGCAATACAATGTGTCCATTTTCCTTTGTTTCCAGAAGAAACCTACAATCTGGAAGCCAAGAAAAGAAACAGGAAGTGAACAAAAGTTATAAGGATGGTATCATTGGAATTTGTTAGGCTGGCTTTAGATGAAGGAATAAATATTCTCTCATGGACAAACATCTTACAAAACCATGCCAAAGTTTGCTCACCAGAGACTACTTGAACTATTTGAACGAGTAGTTTGAAGTGTGAACTTTAGTATTATAGATGGGGCTTCAATGAATCAACAAATCCAGCTGAAACAGACTTTGCTCTTTGAGAATTATAAAGATTATGAGAGATACCCAGTATCCCAGACAAAGGCAGAATGAATGGTTAATACTAGCAATGTGTAGGCTCCATGCATTACTCCCCAGTGAGGAACTTCACAGCAAAGCAATGCAATTTCCAGGGAGCACTGGTACAAGAGGAAGGGGCATGTAGAATGGAAAGACCCATAGGTTGAGAGGTTGCAGTGTTTTTTGTTGTTGTTGTTTTGTTTTAGTTTTTGTTTTGCTTTATTTTTTTTCATTCAGAATCCTGCAAAAGGGCAGAAAACTGATTTCATACACCAAACTGCAGGTAGGTATGAAAATGCACACCTGGAAATGTCTCCCTCTGTAGGAAGATAAAAGAACAGTGGAGCCTATCATAAATAAAGCCACAGATTGAGCTTGGCAAGGATTTTGTTTTGTTTTGTTTTTGTTTCTGTTCTGTACTATAAGCCATCAGAACCTTAGTACTGAACACCTCCAGGCCCTTCACTAGTTCAACTCTTCATTCAGTTTTTATCCTAGAATTAGGTAATTTCTGTAAGAAAATCGGAACTCTAAAGTAAGAGAAACAGAAACTCATTCTCCTTTTCATTCTTTCCTGGTCTTTCCCTTCTAGACAAGAAACTGATTTCTGTTTTTAAATCATAACCTCCTAGCTTATTGTATTAGTAGGAACACTTTTTACCTTCCTTGGTGATAATGTGTGGATGCCATAGAAATCCATCATTATCTCTATCCTTTCTCACTTGCCTTTCTCCTGTGATATGTGATTCATTCTCTAAGTGTCACCTACATCTTTGGAGCCTCCAGGGACAGTGCAATCAAAGCCTAGCCACTCCCGTGTAAAGCACAACAGGGGTCCATCTCCTTAACCTGGCATCCAGATGGACGAGAATATTCACTGGGGAAAAAACGGAACCAAGTCCATTAGAAGAGAGCAGACTGAGAGGTCTCAGGGGTGTCTCAAAAGAAACCAAGAACCTAAATACATTTGAAAACTAAAGTGCAGTATAAATCAATACTGTTGAGCTTACGGCTCAAGGTTATTCATTCAGCCAAGACCTCTTGCACATTTCAAGTTTCTTTGCTTTAAGTTCAAAGAGTTCATGCATTTGAAATTTGGAAGAAGATAAAAGGTCAAATTTTACATTTTCACAGACGGTGGTATACCTTTGGAGTATTCGTTATTTAGGATTGCATGTTTTGTACCATTTACTCTGAACTTTATGTTTATTCTGCTCTGGCCCAGAATTCATGGAAAAATTGGAATGTTTCACTGTTTCAGAACTCATAATGGTTATGTATATCCATTTTTGGGATATTCAAGCCCTATCTTTCTTGTAATAAGTCAATTTTAAGTCAAATGCTTTATTTGATTTATCATGACTTGTTCTTTCAAGTGAAAGGTGCCTTGAAAACATGGACAGAATAAATATTCTTTTTTGGATAGGGACAAAGATTTCCCAGGCCAGAAATTAACCCCCTTCCCTGCCTGGAACCTTTCTGATATCTGAAAATGCACTTTCTGAGATAATAACATTCTAGCATATTTCACCTGCTAAAATCTCAGCACCGATGAGGCTTTCAGAATAGCAATAACTAGAAAAAGAGCTGCTCTGTAATGAGACCAGGAGAGCTTCTTTGTCTTAAAAAGACAGAGTACCAGGGATTAACTGTGGTTTTGGCTAATTCTTAGAGACAATGAGCTCTGCAGGAAAACAACTCAATAGCTTACATGTCAGGGTGGGTTGGTACCCAGAGGAGACCCCCCCCCCTGCTTATCAGAGGAGAAGGGGAGGGGGTATGTGAGAGGACTGGGAGGAGGGAGGTGTAGTTGTGATGTAAAGTGAACAAGTAAATTAATTAATAGAAAAAATAAATAATAATAGAAAACAAACAGGAACTAATAGCTGGGGCATTGCCTCCTGGACTTAAGTTAGCAGTGAATCCTTAAATCAGCTAGACCCATAACTAAGCTGCAAATAAGTAAAACCAGTAAATGGCCATTATTTTACCTATCAGTAGAATCCATATGCATCCAAGCCAGCAAAGCACTGTAGAGAAACATTTTTAATATGGATATAAAACTTAGGACTATTCTGTGGCCAAAAATGTAAAAGACAGTGGTCCAAGGGAAATAAGATGATCTAGCGCCAAAGGTAGCATATCAAAAGCTAGATTTAACATTTAAACACTATTAGAATAGTGGTTGGAAAAGGTGAGGCATCAGCTGTGTGTCACAAGAGTTTAATAAGTAACAGTGGCCTTATTTTTGTCAGCCTGATCATCTGCCGAATAACATCCTGTCTCTTAGAATTGTTATAAGGGTTTAACAATTTAATAAATAGACAATACTCTGAAATTTTTAACACACATTGAAATAATTGCAATAACTAATATTTATTAGGAATTTAATTTTTAAGAACCTGGTAAAATTTTCAAACTCTTTCTCATACAAATAAATTTGTCATTTAGAATATTGCTATAAAATAACACCATAATTCTCCAACATTAAACAGATGAGTTCTTAGTTGAATGTCACGTTGAATGCCATGGGGATAATGTGCTAACATTTCAATGTATATAGCCTGTCCCCAAATCCTAGACTCCATAACTTCTCTAATTTGTCTACAAGAGATTGTTTCACTGAATCTCAGCAAAGTATGTGCTAAGCATAAATACTGTGGTGCTATACATCAACCAGGACAATGGAAATTCAACTCTGAGCATGAATAACAATATCAATACAGTTGCCTTGTAGGTTCCCTTTTGTACTTTAGAAAAATAACAAACAACTACCATGTCAGATGATAGAAGGTGAAGAGGGTGAAATAGAGCTAGCTCTTCATTATGCATTGGAGGATTCAACCAGCCAAAATATGCAGGGAAAATTTTGTATCTCTATTAAATATGCAGCAAGCTTCTCTTTTCTTGTCATTATCCCTTCAGCAACAACATAACAATTATTTGCAGAATACTGCAGTGTTAGACATTACAAACATTTGGGAGATGATCTAAAGTACATAGGAGATTATATAGATTATACATAAATACCATTATTATAGAAGGGGCTTGTGCATCTGCAGACTTGAGTATCACCAGCAAGTTTGAACCCTGCTATTCCAGGTGAGCTCTGTTCACTGGGTAACTAACCTTATAGAAGAGAATTCATTATCCCAAACTCTCAACATTTATCTGTAATATCAGAGATTTAAGCCCTCATAGAAGTTTTAATGTGTCTTTTATAGAATTATTCAATGATGGACATGGGAATTACAGTTTGTTAGTGAATTAAGTTTTTTCCTGGTTTTCTAATGTATGTAGCTGTCAAGTGAGACTAGCCTGTAATTTATCAAAGACTCAGATAATATTTTCAATATAATAGATTTATCTTCTCAATAAGAAAGGTCAGTTTCCTTGGATTCTAACAACATCTGAAAGTATCCATCTAATTAGACCCTTAAAAATAATACATTTTACCTACCTGTCATTTAACTTTCCATTGTTGAACTTTCTCACAAATAAAAAAATTACATAGCTACTTAGAAAACAAGAATGCAAAATGCTGACTCCATTGTTTGAAGCAGCAGAAAGAATCAACGGAAATCAGCAGTTTTATCAGTTGTGTTCCCTGGTGTCTATACACGGAGAAAAGTACCCACCTATAACTTTGACTCACCCACCTGGAACAAATGAGTTTACTGCATTTGAATGACTACAAAATCCAGTAATTTACTTTAAGTCCCTGATTGCTATATAGAGTGAGTGGTAGACTTATGTAAAAACAAGTCTTCTTAAGTAAGATGGTTTGCATCACTTGTATGTAGAGACAGTGAGGTAAATATGCTGGACAGACCACCAAGCACAGACAGACATTCTGCCCCTGTGAAGCATCATAGTTGGATAAAATAAGTCCTTTAATATAAGTGGAGGTTTGGAGCACTCAGACAGTTTCCTCACTGTTCTAGATTAAAATGTGGTTGAGCCTGTAATAGGAAAGAGTAGAGATAGGTTCAGGGGGCTCTGATTAACCTTTTGGGGGCCCATCCCTTTATTAACACCATACTATGATTCAGGAGTTAAGAATTAGGTTCAAATCCCAACTCCATTTCTCTGAGATGTAACTTGTGACATATTACACAACTTTTTAGAAAGTAATTTTCTCAACAATAATGGGATTACAAAAATGAGGAGGTTGAAGAGATGGACCAACAGTTAAGAGCACTGCCTCCTGCTTCAGAGGAGACAAATTTGATTTCCACTTATATAGAAGCTTACAACTATCTGTACCGCTAATCTCAGGGGATTCAATCCCTTCTTCTGGCCTCTGCACAAACATGGTACACATACATAACATGCAGGAAAAGTGTCCATACATATAAAATACATTAATAAATTGTGTTTATTAAAACCAAATAAAGAGCTTTATAGAGTTCCTGGGAGAAAAACACAAGTTAGAAAATAAGTCAGCCAAATTACTTTGTATGTCATAGGAGACATAGTAGTAAAATAATTATGATGCAAATTAAATTCCACCAAGCCGTAAAACAGCCACTTATGCCAGGCCAAATGTAAGACTACTTTCCAGGTGGAGATAGAAAATACACTTTCAAAAAGGAAGCAACATTTGCTTTGAAGCTTAAAGAATGTACTACTGAATGCAAAAGCAGAGTTGATCTCAGGATATTTGGGGTAAGGGATGGCTTGAATAATAGAGTGTATGATACATTTCAGATAGAGTTAATGTTAGCTAACTCAATTGTGCTGTTGGAGATGATGAAATATTAACTAAAATTGTCATGCCACATAGAAAGTCTTTTCTAATTGCATGTCTCATTAATTCTCAAAATGTTTCATGCTCCTACTCCATCTTATACATGAAGAACAGAGGGCATAGTCAAATTTCAAGCAGCATTTAACAAGGCTATGACCATGATACGTTAATTGTTGTTTAATATATAATCTCCTAAGCTCTAGACTTAGTTACCTCCACAATAACAAATGACAACACTGAAATTCTAAGAAATTCCAATATTAAAGGGGTCGTAGAGAAAAGCTAAGGTTTGGCACTATATGGCAGGGTCAGACTCCCTGGAGAGGAGGCCCCAGAAGACCATGGATTGAACGTATAGTTTCCATTGCAATGGAGACCCAGGATACTGGAGATGCCAGAACTGTGAAGGAACCACCAAGGATAGCACCACATGTGGTTTAGAACTGGCTTTAGCATATAAGATAAGCTGTGTATACATATAAGACAAGCCATGGATGGAAGATAGAACTGCAGAAGTGGAGCTACCCATGCACTTTGGAGCTCAAAAGACCATGAGTCCAAATTGTCAGATACTGGGCTACAAGGTTTAGACCCACACTACTGGACTTTGAATTTGCTCAAGTGCATTTGGTTTTATATCTTGGTTCTTCTCTATTCATATTAAATTTAAATGATTTTAAATATTTAACTTGTTTTGGATTTTACAAGGGCCCACAATAAAGCGACTTCAGATATTTTCAAGTGATTTTGAACTTTAAAAGTGTTTAAATTTTTAAAGGACTGGGAAGCTTGTAAATTAACAGCATTTTCTATATCGTGTTTTAAGCACAAGATATTGGAAATAAACCACAGAAAAGCTCAGTTTTCATAGTGATGTATTCATGTGTCAAATTTATGAGAAGTTGATTGTATTGATCAGTTTTAGTCAACTTGACATGAACTAGAGTCAGTTGAGAAGAACCTCTACTAAGAACTGCCTCCCTCAAAATGGCCTGTGGAAATGTCTTTGGGGATTTTTCCTGAGTAATGATTTATGTGGAAGGGCACAGCCCATTGTAAGATATGCTACCCTGGAGAAGGTGGTCCTAGGTGGTATAAGAAAGGTAATTTTGCAAGCCATGGAGTGAGTGTTTTCCATGATTTCTGCTTTAGGTTCTGGCTGTTGGTTCCTGTCATGAGTTATTGCCTAGACTTCTCAATGATGGACTGTGATAAGGAAGTGTCTGCCAAATAAGCCTTTCCCTCACCAAGTTTCTTTTGACTGTAGTGTTTTTCACAGCCAGAGAAAATAAACTACCATACCAGTAGAATACATTATTTTATCTGAGATATGCAAAAGGTGGTCCTGAAAGATACATTCGAAAAAAATCATACATGGTATCCCAGTTTATGCTAGTTGCTTATTCTAATTCTGTTGCCCTTTAAGAATTGTATCTTTTACACACACACACACACACACACACACACGTACATATATATGTATGTGTATATATATCATATATATGTATATATGATAGAGAAAGAAAAAAATGTGCATGTATATGTATATACAAGTATACATATGCATGTGTATGTATATGTATATACAAGTGCTCCATAAAGAATGACTGTTGGGGAAACATTTTCATCTTATCATTGATTCTTGTATCCAAGAGGATTTATTTCTGTGTTGAAATTGAGTGTTTAAAAGCATTGAAGTAATTCCAAGATAAGATAGGATTATATAGGTTTACTAAACTATTTCTCACTATATTTATAGACTGGACTAGAAGACCATCAGTACTCCTATAAAACCATTGACTTCTAGTTTTCCCCAAATGCTCCCAAATGTCATTTAACTTGTTCTTCTACCTTTTATTTGTGCTATAAATGGAAAGGTAAATTCAAAGACTTGACTGTGTCAAGCTATATGTTTAGAAAGCTTCACAGGAGGTGCTAAATGCCTCATTTACATCACATCAGGAGGCACACAATGTAACATAAGGTCACTAAGTGATGCTAAGATTAATCTCAGTTAAACTACTGACAGAACTTTCCACTGAACCTTGCTTATATCCCTCCTGACTAGCAAGTTATATGTAAAGTGATAACTTTGTATAATATTTACTTTATGACAACTTCAAATAATGATGATACACTATTTGATAATGACTTTCTGAGATGATTGTTATACTAGAATGCATTAAATGGCCATTATTAAATTCACTCCCTCTTTTGATATTTGTATAAAAGATATTTGCTTTAAAAAAAAACAGATGTCTTGATATGTTGAAATGAAAACGTATTATGAAATCAATTTTTTACTTAATTTACATTTCCAGATATTCATTATTTAAATTAATGGGGCTCATTATGATTTATTATATACAATTATATCATATCTATTGATCATGTCCACCCATATTAGTATTTTGTAATTCCTCCTTTCTCTACTTTCATCCTCACCCAGGACTATTCTCTGTCCCAACATGTCCTGTTAATTTCTTCTGTTCTCCTTACTGTCACCATTCTCCATCTCTAAGCAATCCAGTTATATACTGCTAAATGTTGCCTTACTGATTGGACACATGAGTGAAAATGTTTTCTCCACTCCGTCTAACTTGTTTCACTGGACTTCATAGTCTCCCATTTTCTCAATAGAGACATAGGTTAATATTTTCCACTCTTTTTTAAATTATCAACTTTTCTGTTCTTCCAACTAGGGTAAAGTGAGAGAGGTTTCAGAGACAACTGTAAGGGTCTTCTCTGGTGCAGTAAGCGGATGTTAGCCCAAAAGCTTGAAATAGCCAAGATTCAACTAACTGACCACATGAAGCTCATGAAGAAGGAAGACCAAGTGTGCATGCCTCGGTCCTTCTTGGAAGGAGTGACAGAATGCTCAAGAGAACAAATATGATGACAAAGTGTGGGGCAGAAAGTCAAGGAGGGGCCATTGGGAGACCACTCTACCTTGATATCCATCCCATGTGCAGTCACCAAAGATAGACGCCGATATGGATGTCAGGAAGTGCATGCTGACAGGAGCCTCATGCAGCTGTCTCCTCGAAGGTCTGCCGGAGTCTGACCTATCCAGAGGCGGATGCTCGCAGTAACCCATTGATCTGATCAAGGGTTTCCAATGAAGAAGTTAGAGGACTGAAGGAGCTGAAAGGGTTGGTGGCCCCAAGAGGAGAGCAACAGTGCCAGCCAACCAGAGCTCCCCAGGGTTTAAATCACCAGCCTGGGAGCACAAAGAGAGGCACTCATGACTTCAGCTGTATACTTAGGGGAGGATAGCCTTGTCAGGCATGGGTGGGAGAGGAGATCCTTTGTCCCATGAAGGCTGAAAACCGAGTGGGGAGGAATTCGAGGGTGGGGAGAGGAGGGGGATAGGTGGGGGCACACCCTTGTGGAGGCAGGAGGGGGGATGGAATATGGGGTTCCTCAGTGGTGGGGGGAATGGGGTAAGGAGATAAAATCTGATATGTAAACATAATATCCAATAAAAAATATGAAAAAAAAAAGAGTAAAACCTGCATAATGACAGGAGTAGCTACATAGGAAAAGTAAGGACCTCTCCTCTGGGTGACAGTGAAGCTGAATAAGGAAGCTGTCCTGCTCTGTCCATATGGCACCAGGATCCTCTTTGCTTTAGAGTACAAATGAAAACCATCTAAAGCAGGGCATTTAACTTGGATTCAGAGACAACATTATATGTGCATGTTTAAGGACCATAGAGATTTATTCAATATGGCAAGATTTAAAATGTCTCACCTGAAACAAAGAATTAATATATACTAGCACCAATGCAAAAGAGATATTTAAAGTGAGTGATAAATATTTTATAGCAGCATTTTACCCATCAACGAGAGGGGCTGAGGGAGAGGTTTAGTTGGGAGAATTTGAAGCAGTGAGTTTGGTCTCTAGAGTCCATGTAAAAAGCCAAGCACAGTACTATGTTTGCAATCATGTGCTTGGGAGGAAGAAAGTAGAGAATCTCTAGGGCTTCTTTGCCAGCCAGTCTAACTAAATCAAAGAGTTCCAAGTTCAATGATAAATCCTGTCTCCAAAAAATAGCATAACAAGAAATTGATGAAGATATCAAATGTCTAGTTATGGCTTCAACATAACATGTGTATACAATATACACATGTGCTCATGCATATACATACACACATGTACACACACACACAGAGAGAGAGAGAGAGAGAGAGAGAGAGAGAGAGAGCTACAAGTATACTTAATCCATTAAAAATAAAGTCATAGGGAGCTGGAGAGCTGATTAAGCGGTTAAGAACACTTTTTCTTGTTAAAAAACAAACAAACAAACAAAACTAGTTTTGATTCCTAGTCCCCATTTTACAACTCACCACTGTCTGTAACTCCCATTCATTGATATCCTCTGACATTGGGGGGCATCAGTCATATGCATGCTGCCATAAATATGTGTGGCCAAAAACACAGAATGAGGTTTTAAATGTATTGAACATAAGTTTACTCTGAAATCTTCCAAAGTAAGGAAACAGTTAGAAACCGATAGATTAGAAAAAAAAAACTATGTAAATCTTTAAGAAAAACAAATAAAGTGATCAACATCAAGGCAGGAAACAATCTCCTTAAAAAAATAAAGACAAATAAAATACTTAAAATCACTAAAAATATGATCCTTTATGTGAAGAAAAAATTAGTTAAGTGATAATGGAATCTGGGTATACACCGCATATTTCAAATGCTGAAAAAAAAACAGCAAAAAATCATTCATCAATAATGGTAAAAATCAAGATATTCTTGGTTGAAGAGTCAGAAAAACATCACTGCCAAGTTGTTCTTAAAAGACAAATAGCTAAAAGAGGTCTCTCATCAGAAAGGGAATGATAATCAAGAATATCTGGCAAGCTGGGAAAGAAACAAGATCACTGAAAATGTGATTTTCATTGATTACAATAAGCTTTCCTTCTGTGTTTCTGAAGTGTGCTTAACTTTCACTGCAAAAACCCAGTATCACTCAGTGCAGTTCTAGTGTTTGTAGGGAAAATAATTACAGCAGTTATGAGGGGAAGAAGATAAGAAGCTGTGGAAGGATGGGATAGTTCTATATTTCAGTTGAAATGATAAAATGATGCTAATTCGCTTATAATAATTCATGTGTCAATAACCATTCCTAAGTTGGTTGCTAGCAGTGCCACACGAAGACATGTACTTTCTAATGAACTAGAAAACTAAAAATTTAAGTCTAAACAAAAGCCACATCATTCATTAAAAATTAAAAAAAAAAAAAAAAAAAAAAAGGCCCTGGCTTTTATCACAAGTTACAGAAAGGAGAGAGACAGACAAAGGCAGACAGACAGACAGACAGACAGACAGACTGATTGAGATAGAAATGAGTTGGTGGATTGAATAAGAATAGTTTCCCCATAGGCTTATATGTTTGACTGCATACTCAGCAGAGAGTGGTACTGCATGAGAATTGAGTGGTGTAGCTATGTTGAAGGAGGTGTCATTGGAGTGGGCTTTGAGAAATCAAAAAGCCTGAGCCTGGTCTATTCTTCTCTTCCCAATGCCTGAAAATCTTAACATATAGAATTATCAGCTACTTCTTCAGCACCATGTCTGCCTGTGTGCTGTCATGCTTCCCACTGTGATGATAATAGACTAAATCTCTGAAACTATAAGCAAGGCCTATTAAATGCTTAAATTAAATGCTTTCTTTTATAAGAGTTGCCTTATGGTCTTTTCGCAGTTATGTAATAATACTAAAGTAGAGATCAAACAAACAAAACCAAGGCTAAAAGTGGAAATAAAACATGAAGCAGGCAACCTTTACATATTGATCATTCCTTGATAGATCAATGTTCTAGCTGTTCCAATTAAAATGTAAAGATTAGCAAAATAATGTATAAAATTTGTCTGAATGCTGATTTGTTTTCAGGTTTTAAGGTTATATTTGTTAACTTTAATATAACAACTGAAATGGGTTAAAAGTGAAAAAACAGAAGACAAATACCTGAGGATGACATCACTCAGTGTAGGTAGGAGTAATTACAGTCCATCAGATGATGTTTAACAGAGGAATGAAAATAACAGATAGAATGAAACATTGGCTGATGTGCAAAAAAGCTATTTAAAAAAATCTGAAATGTCTATGTGCCAACCAAAGGGGGATAAAAGAAAGAAAAGACATAACAAGCTTTAGAAATTCTAACTCTTGCTAAGTAAACAGACAGAAACAACAGCATATGATATGAAAATCAGTAATACCAACACTCATGAAGAAGTTGCATATCAGATTGGCACTGGCTCCTGAAATCTACAGATAGTTTTTATTTTCTGGGAGGGAAAGGGCAAACATCTAATCCTCTTCACATGTGGACACTAGCAAGTCAGAGTAACTCTGGGGACACAAAGAGCACTGTCATGAGTGCTACCACAACAATGCAAGGTTCAGATTCAAGGCCAAGCTCAGTAAATCATACTTTATTTATTATTATAGTGCAGACTCCAGATGCTAGGGAGATTTTCAAGGAGAGTGCATATTCCTTACCTGTCTTAGTTCTTTAATTAAAAAAACATATATTTTCAAATAATAAATATTGCATTTTTAAGATGGAAGTATTTTTGTCAAGTAGTAGAAAATGTAAGTGAAATACTTCATCCCAGAATCAACAAGAATAATAGATGCTCACAGAGAGCAATCAAAAACAAATCACAGAAGAAATTATTTGGTAGCAGGGTATTACGAAGGGTCAGCTATAATCAGGATGGTCATATCTGCTGCAAGGCACCTTTTTTAAGGTTTATGGAAAGTAGAATAGATTAAGTTGACAGAAGGCAACATTCAACGATGGCGGTACCTAAAAGTTAGGGTAGCATGCTGCCTTCACTGCTTTTTTATTTGGGTTTAAGGACATGCAGAAAATAGTGTTAAGGAGTAAAAAATTTTTTTCCGAGACAGGGTTTCTCTGTGTAGTCCTAGCTGTCCTGGAACTCACTCTGTAGACCAGGCTGGCCTCAAACTCAGAAATCTGCCTACCTCTGCCTCCCAAGTGCTGGGATTAAAGGCATGTGCCACCACTGCCCGGCAAGGAATAAATTTTTTAAAATTAACTTTTTCATTTAATTAATGAGTGAAGAAAAATCCATTCTGAAATAAAAAGCATATGATGTGACGTGACGTGACGTGACATGACGTGATGTGATCTATAGGCTAAATGTCCAGAAGTTTGAGGTATATAGTCAATAATGGCTACCTGGGAATTGGCTCTCTTAGAATAATAGAAGAGGATCATTATCCACAGTTCAGATCTTTGCCTGAAACATTAAGAAAAAATTAAAAAATGCATAAAAATCAGCTTTCATTATATAAAAATAATCCACAAGAAAGCAGAATTGTAATAATGTATGCTTGCATACAGCAGCAACCCAAATGCATAGAAAGCAAAATCAAACTTAATGGTAATTAGGAAAGTCCTTTAGGAAAGAATATGACTTGGGTAGACAGCTTACACTCAGCTCTGTAGCATCCGATCAATAGCCTACATCTCAGTGACTTAGAGCCGCAACACACACATTTCTCTCTCACGGTACAGGCTGCTTTGATTATCCTTTTCTGAAGGTCCAGGCTTCTAGAGCCAATGATGTGAATGCATTTCCATCAGCACAAAAAGAAAAAAGAGAGCATGTCAGAACTATAGGTCTTAAGTTTGCTGCTTTGGTGTGACAACGCCATTTCTGGTCATTTGTTCTCAGTCAAATGGCTGTCTACTGTCAATGGAGCAGTGGTAAGCAAATATGTCATGAAATTTAAGATTATTCACACTCACTTCATGTTTACATGTTTCTGATATTGTTATGACTGAAAAGGTGATTTTATAGAAAAAGTTATATAATTAACACACAGATATTCACATATGTTAGACAATCATTTGTCAAATATGTAACACAAAATTGTCATTACTTAGCTACCAAACCTTTTTTTTCTCATTGTTTAAGTGATTATTTTATTAACATTCATTTATTCAGTTGATGACATGTGGTTCAGGATGCCTATCCTCTGGCACTGTCTGGATGCCACCAACACTCAGCTTAGGGAAGGTCCATGATGGAGATTCCTTTGTCTGTGTTTCTCTACAGGGCAGCTGCACTCCAGGCAGAGGGGAAATAGGAGTATGAGACAGGCAGGATTCTCATTCAGTTGGGAGAGAGTGTCTAATGCTGAAGGGGCAAAAGAAGAGAAAGGGCCTTCTTTGAGACTCTTAGTGTCACAGCTACTTCAGCTGAAGACCTTCTTCCCCATGGCAATCTTTGATGAAGCAACTTGTTCATATTTCTTTATTGGGGCTAGATGTGAACACATAGGCTTTATTAATGGAAAACTAGCGATTATATAATTTGGGGGAAAAGTATGAGAATATCTAGGAAGGAAAAGTCATTGGTTGAAGACTAAGGCTAAGGAAATACCTCATTAGCATGGAGAAGCATTGTACTATGCTACATGACTGATCAGCGATCGCCTCAATTGGAGGGTATAGTTAGGAATTTCCCTGCATTAGAGACAGGGAGGGAGCAGCTTCACTCCTTCTGCCTCAGATCTCTGAGATTCCCAGGGTTGGAGCAAACTCCACTTCACCAGTTCGTATCTGTCTGGTGGCTGAGTCGTGTAATGAGGGGTTAAGACAGAAATGTTAAGAATCTTGTAAGTGATTGTGCTGATTTATTAATGTGACAGTTGTAAATTCTCCCCAACATCTATGACTTCACTGTCCCTGAGTAGTAGTGTAGGTTTCCAGTATCACACATGATATCTCTCATGTAAAGCAGGTCTTAAGTATAATGTGAGAAGTTTTGGTTACCACCACGGTGTGTGTACTACTATTGTATTCTTAGGGCTATTGTGCTGTGCAAGAGTCATAGCTGTGTAGCACTGTTGGCTGCTTCCCTCCTTTGCAAGCTTGGTCTGAACCTTTTGGTTCCATAAAAACTATTCCTCAGAAAGCAGGTTTTCAAATCAGCTCCAGTTCAGAGACCTGTCTGTGACGACACCATCATCATCAACAACAAAAACAGCAGAGGCAACAGCAAAAGCAGACATGCATTTGAAGAGAGTAAAGTTGGGGGAGAGTTTAGAGGGAGGAAAATGGAAGGGGAAAATAATGGAATTATATTATCAGTGATCTCAAAAATGAAAAGAAATAATAAAACACAAAAATGAAAAAGATTTATGTATTCTATTTTGTACATATGAGTGTTTTACCTCTGTGTATATATGTGCACCGTGTGTATGTTGAACAACCACAATGGGTCAAAAAAAAAGTATCAGATCACCTGTAACTGATATTATGGAAAGTTGTGAGCCACCATGTAGGAGCTGAGCCTCAGACCTCTGCAAAAGCTCTTATCCTCTAAGGTATCTCTCCAGCACAGCACTATGTGTAGTTTTTGTTTAAAATTATCATGCAAGATATCAGACGTTTTTATTTAATCTACCTCTCACTTCCTTTCCTACCCTTACACCCCTATTCCCATGACCACTTTTATATCCAAACTTCATGTGTTATATTTTTAATGCACTGAATGCAATTGATCCTGTCTGTATGTGCATGGGTTAAAGACTATCTACTGACATATGAATGGTCACTCATTCATCTCATATTCCTTAAGTAATCTGATTCTCTCACCTGAAAAGCCATCAATTATCATAACTGTTTACATAAGAGTTTACTCTCCATGCTGCTATTTTTTTGCATTAATCTTGTACAGGCCTTGTGCATTCTGTCACAGCCTCTGTGTGTACTCACCTTGTTGTGTTCAGAAAACACCACATTGTTATCATTTACCTCTTTTGGCTCATAGACTTTTTCTGTCCCCTCTTCTAGAGCAATAACTCAGCTTTTGAAAGAGAAGTGTGGCATAAGCATCCCATTTAGACTATGACCACCACCTTGCATGTTCAGTATCTAAGTCATTTACTTTGTTATTTCCCCATTGTTAGCATCTCACATTGTCAGATGACAAATAACTGGAGAGAAAGCAAATGTGCCTGTGTCATAAGTCCACCATGAAAGCACTACTGGGCCTCTGCATAATGATTACCTCACACCTTTTGTTTATGCTTCTCTCTGTGTGTTTGTTAGTGTTGTAATTAGTATTATTTAACAAGAACAGCAATGGAATTACTCTAAAATTGCACGAAAATTATCAACACTCCCACAGATAAATGAGTAATTATTATGAGTCGAACCATCAGAAATTAGGAAATATAAACAATAAGGAAACACATGGAAAATATTCAAGAGCATTTGTAATGAAAGCAAAAAATTTAAGCAACAATAAATTTTAATTTTATACCTATTAAATTAACATAAATCTAAATAACATGGCAAGATATAACCCAAAATGAGACACACAGCGTCTCACTAATTCCTTCCCAGTAAATTGTAACATTGTAAATTAGTATTGTGTTGGGAACATAATGGCAATACATTTTAACAGCTGAGTGGAATTTATTAATCTTTGAACCATTAATCCAATTCCTGGGTATTTATTACTAAGAAATGATTTAATAGAAGACGTCCCACTGAAGCTACATATTATGTTGCTGACACTGGCATCAATTGAAACCTAGCTCTCCCATGACAACTATTTTCCTGGTTCCTCTTGGATAAAGCTGCTCAATAACCAGCATAGCCTAGATGTGGGCTAAGCATCAACTTTCATCTCTCCCCACAGCCCCACTTACACTAAAAGAAATTGAGAGGAAAATCTCTGGGTGACACATAAGCTATCCATGACTATGTCTTGGGTGACTTAATTAAAGTTCTCATCTTAGGGAATTATCTTACTTATGAAACAATAGTACCTAAGAAACTCATTTCGTGACTTACTTGGCCAAACTACTGGCTTTGAAAAATAAGACTGACTGAGAGAGGGGGGAGGGAGGTGGGAGGGAGGGAGAGGAAGAAGGGAGAGGGAGGGAGAGGGAGAGGGAGAGAGAAGAGAGAAAGTAGTTTGAGAAGAGGATAAGACCATACCATGTAACTAATCAAGGAAATTACTGAAAAAGTATTTCCCTACTCAAAGAAGAAACACACACAGTCATACACCCACAACACCCACCACACAGAGAGACACATACTCAAACATATACATACACAGCTTCTCACATAAGTGCACTCACAGGCATACAAACACACACTGATAACACACATACACACATGCACACTGTTATAATTGAGCAAAACAAAAGGGAGAAATAACTTAAGTGTTACACTTCTTTTTCTGAATGTTCCTCAAAGGATCCAGGTAAGCCAGGCTCTCTACACTCAGCACTTTGGTACTTCTGGTGTTGCAAACTGAGAATATACTGCTTAGTGGACAGTCTGAAGCACCTAAAGCATTCTAGCTTTAAACTTAGTTATTATCAAACTCCATCTTGGATCATCAATTTACTTAAATTCCAAATATTATCAATCTAAATTTTATAAGACATTACACTATCACCCTTGTTGGGAGCCAACTTTTAGCAGAAAGCGGCTAGAAAGCAGCTATCATCTTTGCAGCCATCTGGAACCATATACCCTGATAGAGACTTGTTTTTCAACAGCCTACAACAGCTGAGCACACTCTGACAAACATCTTGTTTATCCCACATAGCTTGTTTTGCTGTTTAGTGACTCCAGCTGCATGGTGCACGTGGTAAAATGTCTTCACCTGTGTTCTCCTGCTTGTGCTTATAAATACCCAGGATTTCCTTGTAAGAGTGTTAATATAGTCAATAGGAGGTGTGAATATAATCTATGGGAGACAGTAAACGAGACTTGACTATGCACCCTGTTTTGTTTCCATTCTTCACATCTCTTCCCCTTCTTCCACCCACTCTCTCTCTCTTGCTAGACCCTGACCCTCAGACTGGAGCAGCAGAGCAGTCTGGGACATTTTGACCCCCAGTGGGGCAGAGTGGTCCTCAACATTTTTGGCGCCCAAAGTGAGGCTCCAGCATGGGTCTCAACACACCCTGGCTCTGTTAATTTTCAATTTCTGCATTTAGTGAAACTTGATCCCTTATCTAAAATGAGCTCTACTCTCTGCCCCTGAACTTAATTCTTTACTCTTAACATCTTCATTAGCTCCAACACAGACAGCCTAGCCTAATAAATCTTCCTGTGTGTTTCCTCCCTTTGCCTCCCATCAGGCTGTGTACAAATTGTTAAATCCCTGTAGAAATCTACTCTTTACACCTTTTCACTAAATGAGTTTCTTTGTGTTGTCATTTTCTCGAATGATAGTAAGAAGTTGTGATTTGTGCAGCCATAGAATTTTGCTTCTAGCTAAGTTGTTCTAGAGTTAACAGCTTCTGAGTTCTTGCATAATATTCTAAATCCAACACTTCCCACAAGATTTAACTCACCATTGTTCTCAGCTAATCCTTGAAGATTTGAAATTCTAAACTGTATTTTCAAATGTCACATTAAAACATGACTTACACTACTAGTGATATATGTTAAACTGAATTATTCTTTGTTTATCCTAGCTCTAGGTTATTAATTTTTTAATAGTTAATTGTCTGGAAGACTCTGATTTTGATACATTTATAATTGCCCTACCTTCCAACATCCTTAATTTTTCTGGTAAAATTGTTTACATCCCACCTGTTTCTAATACATATTTGCCCCTACCTTCACCTGTCATTTCATTCCAGGGTGCAATCTGAAAACCATGAAAACAAAATGCCAAAGAAGCTATCTCAGTCTGCTCTCTTTTACTGCAATTAAATAGTATAGACTGAGCAATTTATAAAGACAGTGTCATTTAGCACATGGTTCTGAAAAACTAAGAAATTCTTGATCTCTCTGGAGTGGTCATTCTTTGTCAGGGGTGAAGGGGGTTTCTTCTGTAGTGTCCCTGAGAGATGCTGGTCATCATATGCAGGAAAAGAATATTCTAATTCAGGTCTCTTTTATACTTAGCAATATTTTCATTGGATTAGAGGCTTCCTCTTCATCCTCATTAACTCCAGTCCCTAGTTATCTATCTTAATTACCTCCAACTACTATGACCAAACTAAATTCTTTCCCTGCCAGTACATCATCATGGGGATTAACTTTTAACATCCATTCTAACGGGGACATTCAAACTTTAGACAAAGACACAATAAACTTTATCATGGGAACATTGATAAATTTTTCTCAGTGCCCCGAGCAAAAGGAAAAAGACATAAGGAATAACCTCAAGCTGACATCAAGGCAGTGGCTATGATGATGTCCAAGAAGCTAAGTCGCAATTCCAAATTCTGCCTGGAATAAACATTTAGATCCAGCTAATGTAGGACTCTACCGGCAATGGCATCTAAAGGTTGCAAATTTCTAAGATTCTCAGACTTCTTCAAGACTACATATTGGCTTCCCTGTTCCAATTACACTCTGTTGCAATGATATACACATATTGTTTAGATTATTAATGATAAATTAAAGAAATAAACACTGAATTTTATAATATAGTCAGTCTGGGAAGAATTTCTAAGGGAGAAATGAAGAAAATATCTGAATGAGAAAGCATATATCGTAATGGCATAAAATTGAAGTTGGAGAGTCCAGCATAAATAATTGCAAATATTTATGAAACATAGAGTTGCTTTGAAATCTGTAACTATAATTAGCCCTTAGATATTTCTTTGATCATTTCATGTATTCCTTGTAATAAACTTTATACCATGAGAAATAACTTGAGAGATCTTAAACTAAAAATATCTCAGTTGAATACTATTTAATAGTCATTCTGTTCTGGGTATATTTCCAGGAATTTTTAAATTATTTATTTTACTTTAAGGTTATAATATAATTAGAACATCCCTTCTTTCCTCTCCTCTCTCTAAACATTCCTATAAACTCCTCCTTGTTCCTTTCAAATGCATGGCCTCTTTTCTTTCATTAATTATCGTTATATACATATGGTTAAATGTATATTTTTTCTTTTATTGGATATTTTATTAATTTACATTTCAAATGTTATCCCCTTTCCCAGTTTCCCCTCTGGACACCCCCTATTCCATCCCCATTCCCCCTGCTTCTATGAGGGTGCTCCTCACCCACCCACCAAATCCTACCTCACCACACTAGCATTCCCCCATATGGGGCATCGAGCCTTCACAGGACCATGGGCCTTCCCACCAATTGATGCCAGATAAGGCCATCCTCTGCTACATATGCAGTTGGAGCCATGGATTCCTCCATGTGTACTCTTTGGTTGGTGATTTAGTCCCTGGGAGCTCTGGGGTATCTGGTTGGTTGATACTGTTGTTCTTTCTATGGGGCTGCAATATAGCTTGTTCAGTTTGTATGTTACAGGCTTTGTATGTAGTCCCACCAATATAGATTGCCTAAACATGAACAAGAACATCAATCTTACACACACACACACACAAAAAACCCTACAACAACTAAAAAATGCTGAGGCCAGATGAAGTAGTCTTCCTCATGGAGGAGCATACTCCCTGATCATCTATTTCTAAATACTCATGCAACCTGATTTTACAAAAATAGTCACCTGGCCAATAAAGTGGGTGCAGTTTTCAACTGAGAGAGATAAAGTCATGATGATTCGATAGGCAGGCATGTGTCCCACATGAATGATGAAAATGGCATGTGAAGGTCTGCTTACTTTAGGAACCCTTCCTCAAGTGTACCAAGATTCTGTTGTGCATCATTTTAAGAGAAAGAACTGTGCATGTCATAAAAATTTGTGTTTTTCCATGGTATAACCTTTCAGTACAGCAAATAATTTTTGTAGTGAGTATGTGATTAGTGGGTATTAAGCAGTGGCGACTTATTCACATGTTCTCTCCTTTTGCTCATTTTCTTCTCCTAGTATTAATTAAGAGTTTATGTCAAACTGATTGGGAAAAGGGTACACTCTAACTGTGCATTCTCCCCACACTTGGCCTCACTCACTTGTTCTGTGTTTTCCCTGTGTTCTGTTTCCACATACTCTGGTATTTAGAAGCATGTTCCTCAATGCAGTGAGAAATTTAGCTGCTAACAGTTCAGAAAGAGTTTCTGCCCTTCAAGCTTTTCCATTTAGCAAGTAACATACAGAGTACAGATATGGGTCACAAATTCATAAATGCAAGGCCTTGAGTTAAATTCCCAAGCTCCATCCACTTCTGATTTATTCACCAAGTAAACAAATGAAGCAGACCTAAAAGGTATGTTCAGGTAGAAATTGGCTACCTTGAACTTGTTTTCAAATTAGTGTCTCCGGACCAATGGCATCTGCCACAACAGGAAACCCAGAGTTTTGTATATCCTCAGAACTGTTCCACAATTACCATGAAAGAATTGGGAGTGAGAATCAGCTATGGTATTTTACTATTATTTCTTTTATTTTCATTTTAACAAGACTTACAAATGAATCAAGGACCCCTAAAATCTTTAGTTTATCTTTAGTTTAGTTTAGTTTATCCAAGTGCATTAGTAAGAATTTATCAGTTCATTACTCTGAAACCTATCTTAATTTTATGATCTGTAACCCTCAAAGACTACATTATTGCTGCATACATCCAGAGTAATGAGTCTGACAATAGAATTTACAGGGAAGAAACAATTATGTCCTCATGTCCCATTCAGCTGAAGCTGGCAACATTAAGACTGTTCTCTGGATTACACTTTGAGCAGGAAGCCCAGAAGACTTTCTAGATGCTCATTGTCTTTTGAAATTTAATACCAAGAACTGGAACACACTGAATCCCTATACGTTTTCTGAATGTGACATTATAAAATCAGCTCTGTAACATGGTACTCTAAGTTTATACAAGATGATGAGCACAGAAACCCTGGGAGGCCTCATTAACAGATATTTAAATCTGCATGTTGTCAGGTCGCTTTGCTCATGTTCAGAGAAGCAAGGGAGAGGCAACACAGACATACAGGAACAATCCTATAAAAAGGGGATTCTATGCTGCTGATTACCTGTAATTCAGTAGCTTTAGGTTAGATAGTAGGGCATTATGCTATAATGAATGAGGCTAAAATAAAACCTAATAGCAAAAGATACGTGATGAGACCACTAATAGATAGCTATAGAAAACTATATCTGTGTATTCATTTATGTATAGGGTGAGTAACTATTGCGAAATTCCCTTAATTATTCACCCAATGGCAAATCATCCTTTGAATATTATTTTCAACTGTTTTCATATTTGTTTTTTTTTTTCAAAGTTAAATGCTGGTAAAGTTAAGTAAAAAAAAAAGTCACCAAGAAAGATTTTTAAAACCCCTTGGAATGTCTCTATACCTTCATTCTAAGATTAAAGAAAATGAGAAAAATAAACAAATGTGCATTAAGACAAACCCACTTCGATAAACCATTTAACATATTTCTTTATCCATTTTTCTTTGGCTATTCAGACCAAGCAAGATCTTTGGACCAAAATCATGACCTACAAATATTCAAATTCCAGGAATTTCATGATAATTCTTAAATCACACCAAGATCATAAAGATAGTTTTTCAATCATCTACTTCATGATCTCTTAGCCCGGGTCTCAACTCATAGTCTCTTCTTTATTATACATTAAGCATAAATGGAAAGCAGAGCTAACAACTGAATAGTTGTAATAAATGCTACAGACACTAACACAAACTACAGGAGTGTGCACATGTGAACCTGAACCTAAAAAGAGAGATAAGGATTAGAGAAGGTGGCATCACCCTTCTAAAAAGGTTTTATTAAATAAACCAAAATAACTATTTAAAATTCAGAAATTCTGCTCACTAAAGTATAAAAGCATTAATCATTTGTGTTTTCATTCATACAACTCCACTTTGAACTGAGATAAGATATGTCATGTTTCCTAGCCTCTGATAACACTTTATGAGAGCACACTTTTCTCTGTTAATTTTGTACCCTTTAGGAGAATAATATGCTAATAGTGAGATTCTTAAATCCTACTTAAGAATTCAGTATAAATTCTCTCAAAGTACTTCTTTTTTATATCTTAAGGTATGAACTGGAAGTTACATGCAATGAGTCCAAGCATATATTAATATACTCATGTACACTTATAAAGACACTGATGTGTTTTATCTCAAAATAATAATAGTATGGCTTTGGGTCTGTGCAATGCACACCTGTGTTTGAATAAAATCTTTATCAGCCATTGCTATTTATAAATTAGAGGTTTGAGAAAGCATCTTCCTTGATTCTATAAGCATTGTATAGTCTTGTTACTTTGCTTCCACTCTTTTTGAAAAATTTTGCCTAAGCATTTATTATTTCATAGCTATGGAGCAGATTGAGATGGAAAATCTCTAGGTACTATAGCACAGCTTCATCAAATAACAGGGTACAGCTGCCTGGGCTTTTTTTCCCCACAAGGGAGAGAAAACAACAGTCTTGAGATGAAAGACCAGGCAGTTGTTAATCAGTCTCTAAAGTCCTGTGTGCAGAAATGTTAATGATAAGTCTGAAAGCAGACTCAAGGCCTGAGGTTTCACTTCTGCTGAGCAGTGGGCTAGCAACTGCCTTGTGGGAGCTCTCACTCCCCTGCCTGCGAATTGTGACGCCACCTCTCTCTCACTTCCTTAGCACTCAAAGGGCCATTTTCATCACATCTTCTAGAAATCAAGTCCCAGAGGTTGTTCCAGTTTCTCAGAATTTCCTTTTAAAATGTGCTTTTGCCTTAATTGTTTTTCTACTGTGACTTCTTAGAAATAGTCCAGGGAGAGATAGGAATAACAACTGTAAGGATCATGATTATGGAAACACTACTTCAGGGTGTCATCCAAAAAGTACTATGCACATACTCATGTGCATTTGGTCTCAAATTAGGATAGAACTAAAAAAAAAAAACTATCTCCTTAATGCAGAAATGTACCTTCTTTATGCACTAGCTGCAGGATTCCATTCAGAATGAATGTGGTTTTCTAAACCAAGTAATGATATTTTAAGATTAGGATGTAACCATAACTTCTTTACATCTTAAGTGCTACTATCAGAGTATCTATTATATCCTTATGATAGTCAAACAATCCATATATATAAACATTGATTGAGCACAAAATAATTTCTATACATAAACACATGGGATAACTTCTACCCAAGCAATAACCAGGTTGCTCCCAGTCTCTTCATGGAACTCACAACTTAAAATTTTATTTTCTCTTATATAACTCTGCATGTCAGGGTAGTCATTTCCTTTTTTATCTCCAAGAATGAAAGCCAGATATTTTTGTTCTAGACTGCTAGAGCTGAGACCCCATGACATTAATCTATACTCATCTAACAAAATGAGTTTTTAATTAAGAAAATAACTATGTATGTTAAGCTACTATCAGATAGAATTCAATACTGAACAGCGTTGATTGAATCAAGAGAGCAATCGTGAGTATCTTAGTTAGGATTACTTTTGCATAAACACCACAACCAAAGCAACTTGGGAAGAAAAATGTTAACGCAGCTTATGCTTCCACAGCAAAGGGAGTAAGGATGGGAACTCAAGCAGAGCAGGAACTGGAAACAGGAACTGATGGAGTGGCCATAGAGGGTTCTGCTTACCAGCTGGGCTTGCTCCTTTTTGCTTGTTCAGCCTGCTTTCTTATAGAACCCAGGACTACCAGCCCCAAGATGATACTGCTCATAATGGGCTAAGCCCCTCCTCATCAATCATTAATTTTTAAACATGCTCTATCAGCTTGCATATAGCCCAATTTTATGGAGGCATTTTTCTTAACTGATGTTCTCTCCTCTCGGGTAACCTCAGTTTGTGTCACACTAACATAAGCTATTCAGCACAGTGAGGATAAGAGCACCAGCAAGCATTCCAAACTTCCACACCAGCTTTATGAATGACTTAATCATTTCTGACTTGCAAGACCATTTCTAATTTTATACATAAGAAAATCTATGTATAAACCTCTATTAATTGAAAATTACACTAAATAAAACAATGTATGTACTCATATAGGCATTGATAGAGAAATATATATGTATGCCATAAATCAATAACTATCTTCAATTATTGATGTAGGTTTATGGAATGCACATCTGTGAATATGAATAAGATCTCTGAACATCTATGTAACTAGTAAGCTAAGAATTCATTATTCTGAACAAATCTTATTGAGCCTGTTAGAGAAACTGTGAAAGGTAGACTGAGATTTTTATCTAAACTATTGGCAGAGTAGGTATAGAATTTCAATAAAATATGTAAAGCCAAATCATTAATCACTGCAATTTTCAACTTGCATGGAATTTATGTATTTATTTATTTATTTATTCATTCATTCATTCATTCATTCATTTATCTACCTTTTCAGGATAAGCACCAGTCAGTATAACTACCCTAAACCATAGAGCAAAATACTCTTGTCATATTAACCAGCACACAAGCTTTGCTTCTCACAATATTCAGGTCCATAGCTTTCTCCTGCTCTAAGTCTGCTGTTTTAAGTATCATGTCTTCATACTAAAATGTATGAACATAGGGCAGCTACAGAGATGGGGAATAGGTGCATTACAGTACTATATACTCAGGGTCAGAAGACATGGCGATCACCTATGGAAATAAAATAGAATGAAGTTTTTTGTAGTCTATGTATAGTGATTTTTTCATTTACCTTTTGCTGTGGGGAAATGGAACAAGCACATTTTCAGAGTCCCAAGTAATACATTTCTCACTTTCTTGTAGAGCAAAAGAGGAACACTCTTGTCACTACAGCTTCCAAAGAAATGAGTGAAAGAGCTAGCAAAAATTTGACCCCCTGCCCGGCTCACCACCAGCATTCAACTTCACATTTAAAAGCAGAATTCTATCCACAACCAAGAGAAAAATGAAAACTTTATGTCTCCATTTAGGTACCAGTGCTGAACTGAATGCATCATTTCTCTTTCAGGAAGGATTTGAAAATGGGTGAAGGTGAACTAGCATGTCCTTGGTCTGTAGAAACAAGAAATGTGGTACTTGATATAGAAAACATATTTCTCTTCACATACTCACATGAAAATAATATTCATTCCAAGATCTCAGAGTGCAAATTTATAAATAAGAAAGGCTATTTCCACGTCTACAGATCAATAGAGAGTGTTGAATCTGGTTGTAGCAGCCCAGGCCAGACATGCAAAGGGTAAAGGTGTGTTAGCCAGGTGAAAGGAGGAGGGAGTCTGAGGTGAATGAGCAGAGATTTCATTTACCTCCAGAGCCTTGCAATCAATTCAACACAATTCTGAGGTTCACTGATGCTCTAACAGTGGTTTCAGATGTTCTTTGTTGCATTTCTTGACCAATGTATCTATGATGTGATATGATCCCATCTAATAATTTTATTTCATTAGAAACTGTTATTAGATGCCTCTGTGAGATTTTATTGTAATATAATAATAAGGAGCAGATAACAGTGGAACTTGTGGCATTTAAGATGGATTCAAAGATGTCTTCAATTAACAGTAGGATTGGGCTACCAGGATTGAGGTAGGTGTAGGGTGTACCTGTATCTGGGAAAGCCATATAGAAAACAGGACTGACAGGCACAGTGAGTGGCTGTATCCCAGGCTTGAAACACAGCACAAGAGCTAGTACAACTGCACAAGGGTGAGCAGGCAGACCATCAGAAGAGACACAGTGGCAGAGTTCAGACAAGTGACATCTATTCCACTGTGGCAAAACCCTCATCTTAGGGTGCAAGTGAAAGAACCCTGGAAAGTTGATGTAGAAGAAAAAGTGACATTTCCTAAAGCTCATCTCATGAGAAAATTAAATCCTGGCTCTGCTGGAAAAGGGCCAAGATAGAGACAGGAAATAAACAAAATCAGGATTAACTAGTTAAAGGATTTTTTAATATGTTCTATTGCAAAGAAGAGGTAAGGATACAAAATTAAAACCTGCTAGATTCTATACGTGAATTGAAATGTGAATATGAGGATAGGATCATAACGAGCAATAAAATGATCATTAGATCTTTGGTCATATAAACTAAAGACAGAGTTGCTGGATAAGGAGTCCTGAGATTAGACTCAGATATGAGAATGAAACATAGAATTCATCTAGTATATCACAGAAAACATGTTCAATTTTCCCCTAAATGAAGATGATTCCAACAAAGCATTTGATATATAATGGAGGTTTCTGATGGGAGGGCTCAGGCATTCCAATGTTGAAAGTTTGGAGAGAATACAGTGAAGTATGCAAAAACAAAACTAGAGAGTAAGAGAGAATTGTGGTAGAAAGAAAATCAGCAGATGGTATTATCCAAGAAACCATAAAAAAAAAAAAAAAAAAAAAAAAAAAAAGAACTTAGAACATGAGGGAGCCATTAACTGTGTTGAGTGATAAACTGGGTGAAATAAAATTCAGGAATAAGGCATGACCCCTGGAGTATTTGATGAGCTACAGGGGCATGAGTGAATGAATGTCACATAGAGATACTTCAGAGGGTAGTAAAAGGCAGAAGTTAAGGATGATGAACATAAGTCTCTGAAAGAACTGGTGGTAAAGGACCACAGAGAAACAAGGTATAAAATTGGATGCTAAGAACATTGGTCTATTAGGGAGAAAGGAAATGCTAACACTAGAAATCAAGTGCAGAGTCTCTCAAATAATGTTCTTGACCTGGTGACAATATAGTGAATACTACTAAGGCCAAGAAAGGTTCTTGTGAGGTCATGTGATGGCACTTCTGAGGAAAGGGACACTCAAGAATGATCCATCATGATACTGACTGGTGCTCATCCTGAACGAGAAAGAATACCATGGGGCACAAACATCTATGCCCATTTTTCACTGTTTCCTAGAGATAGCTGAAGAACTCAGCTTAGAGCCTTTGGAAAATTCCACCAGGCCCCCTCCCCTCCCAGAAGAGAGAAGTCCTTAGAACTTGTAGGCACCACTCCCTTCTGGAAGGGAGAAGCTGAATTACATCCCTCCGGAAGACCACATGGGGAGGGGGGCAACCACTGGCCACCTAGAGATAAGGGAAGCCCCAGAGCAGTAGATATGTAGGGCTGTGAAAGGGGTCTTGATTTTGGTCTAAGCACTGGCTGGAAAGCCCAGAGACCCAACAGGTGTCCATTGCCTGTAAGGGACGGGCGGGCATCTATTCCGCCACTCCCAGAATCCAGACACCTAACACGTGCTGTGGAACTCAACTGACCTGCACTGTTCAGTCACGTTCAGGGCAATGCAGCCCTTCCCAAAGAGTACAGGTAGAGGGCAAGACTATAGGCCTCAGGCCCTAGAGAGATTTACATACTAATGAGATACCTGAAGGCCAGAGGGCAGAGCCAATTAAGCATTCTCCCCCAGCCTCTCTCCCCTCTCTCCCTCCCTATTTAACTCAGGTCTGCCCTGAGTTTTATGGGGGGTGCACATCCAGATTCAACCATCATCTGTCATGCCAATAAAGCCTTTTGGAAACCCAGCCTAACTTCTTGCCTGGAGTAACTTTCAGCGTTCCCAGCCATGCTACCCACATTGACACATTCCTCAGGATGGACAAACCTAAGAACTAATCAGTTTAAAAGTCACACTGTTCTGCTAATCATATCATGCTTCGTTGCTGTTTCTCTATTCTGCCCCTGGAAACTGTGTGAAAGCCGTCAGGGGGTCCAGGTAGCTAAGACTCAACAGAGTCTTACAAGCTTTATTATTGTTGTCCTCATTATATTTATTTTAAATTGTGAGTCAGATAAAGATCATGAAACAGATATGAGTTCAAGTGAATCTGGCAAAATTTAACGATTTCACTGATATGTTGACTCTATAAACATGGATCTCAGAAACAGGATGTAAAAGAGTGTCATCATGATGGCCAGAGGCTCTGTAGAGTCAAGTGGGGAAAGAGAAGGAAGGGAGATTGATCAATGGATGTCAAGTTATAGTCAATTGTTAGATAGGCATAAGAGATTGGTGTGTGATGTCCCACTGAAGAGTGACTATAATACTGAATGTTTATATAAAGCTAGAAGCAATTTTAATGTTACCACACAAAGCAATGGTAGAAGTTTTAAGAGCTAGACTATAAACACTGCACGGTGAATTGAATAGGATACAATTTGTACATTGACCAGATCATCACGTGAAAGTCCATACACCTGTTTAACTTTTGTGTCAATTAAAATCACTAAATAAACGAAAATTAAAATAGAAAATAACCCCATGAATACTGAAGCTTAAATTTTTGAATTATTTGTTTAAACCCTTTAGACTTACGGTACAATATAGTATAAAATGAATTTACAGTAACCCTTGCAACAAACAAAAAATTAACAAGGATGAAAAAATTGCTTTGATAATGCTTCCAAATACGAAAATCAAAAGTATTTCCTAGAGCAACAGTATAGAACCTAGCACAAATAAATAATATCATCTCAGCTATGCCAAAACTTCTGGAAAAGAGACTAGAAGATAAATTTATTTTACATTCTAGGTTATAGGAACATGTATTTTTAATTCTGTCTTTTAAACTACAGTCTAAATCCTATCTTTCCATGGATGTTAGATACTTCTTTTAAAATAGCTCTTTAAATATCTTTAAAGTAACCTATTAACAAATTTAAGCACAGATTTATGCTTCCCAAATATAAATAAAAATATAACAATTAAATGTCCAAATATGTAGTGTTGCCAGTTAAACCTTAGATTGGCTTTAAACTAAATAACATTTGCTTCCTTTCTGCAGAGAACTAATCAAATTAGATATGACACCTTTTCCCACCTCCACAGAGAACTCACATAGGAGAAATTAAAATATAAGTGGGAAAATCCTTACTGCAGAGATTATTCTCACAAGCACTGGCATGGTTTGTCACATCAAACTCTCACAGCAGAGCACCACTCAGGCCCCGGGGTAAGAGTGTCTGTGACACAGGAAGTCAAGGACCTGAGAATGTAGGGTTAAATTAACAAATTAGAGACAGAAAAGGGTACTGTGTAGAACATTAGATTATTCAAGGATGCTTCTCTTGTGTCTAAATCAATCCAATCATGTTCTCTAAGTGGAGAGGCCAATGCTGATGAGGTGGCTTCATTTGGTTTCCACCTCACAAGGAGTAAATTACTGTAACTTAGAGAAGATGCATTCGAGGGAGCCAGCCTGTTGTTTGAAGTCTTCAAATTGCATCCTCAAATTACTGAGCACTTGACAAAGATCAACTAACAGCTCTTCTTTGATGTCTGGGACAACACATGAGGCTCGAAAGTTAAAATGCCTAAAGGAAGATTGGCTTCAAAGGAATAAGAGATGCCTTTCAGAAATTTAAAGAGAATTCTGATTAAAAATTAAAAACCAGTTTGTTTCTGCTTGTAAGGAGTTATCAGTGCTCATGTAAGCTAGATTACAGTTGCTTTGTTTGGGCTAAGGATGAATGTGGTCATGCACACATGTCATTTTGGGGATGTGGTGAGAATATCAAGGCAGAGAGTAAGTAGTTGAGCAAGGATGCTAATTTCATTGTAGTCACTGAGCAAAAGAAGAGACTGGAAGATATTGATGTCTAAAGTCCCTTCAAAGACACACTCCAAGCTCTGCCCTCCTTCCATTAGGCCTAACCTTCTCAGTGTACTTTCTCCTCTCAATAACATTACAGAAATAGACAAGATACCCACCATCCCAGACACCAATTAAGAAAACCAATTTCTAATACCTGAAATACCAATTTCTGAAACATACCTGGCACCTCCAGGCAGGCAGAGGTGCTAGTAAGTATGCAGGAGGGGCTGAACAGATTAAATATGCATTATAAATCAGTGAAGTCTGTGCTCCCAGCTCATTGCTGGCTGATCGTCTAAGACTGGCAGTCTTGTATTTGTAAAATAAATATATTGGAAAAGCTCCACATCAGGAGGTTTCAGTGAAAGATGGGAAAAAAGAAAAATGGCCATGGCAGGCACCATCTTTACATACCCTACCCATTTATTATTATCAGATAATGATGCAGAATCCACCAAAAATACACGCAGCTAGCCAGAGAAGCCTTCACTTCAAATACTTTTTCAGACTATGAGATACACCACTATATGTTTGCAAATACAGGATTCTGACTGTTAAGTTCTTTGGGAAAACAGATGAAGCATCTTTGCAGGGATTACAATTTTTTGTTGTTTGAAACATTTGACTTTTTTCTATTTATAAACTCTGCCTTAAAATACATTTCCAAGAGTTCAGCTGTTTAAACACATATAAATTTTAATGAGGGCGGCCTTCTAGTGTACTTATATTGTAAGGTGAAACTATAACAAAAATAGAATCAGTCTTATTAGTAAAACTGATAATATTGGAATAGAGTACCAATTTGAACTTTATATCTCACCCTGCTTGTTCTACAATGATAAGGGCACCACACCAGTGCTCAATAGCCCCATCCACTTGAGACAATGTGAAGTTTTATTGACTTACAACCGGCTTCTTTTCTATCTGCCTTTGCATTGTGATTATTTCCTCAAATGCATATTCTAAATGATGGTAGTATGGTCTAAATACCAAGCAGCTATGGGATCAGCCTCACAAAGGCAGAACTTTCTTGCTGTTGGATCTCTGAATATCTTGGTCTCGATACATCTGTACTAGCATCATTGCAAACAAAACTTGGGGGATTTAACCTGTAGTTATTTTGAAGAGAAAAAGAATATACAAGAACTGAAAATACAGCAAAAAAGAAAAAGGAAAGAGAAATTCTCCTGACATGGAATTTGTAATCACACATAAACGATTTCTTGAGGCCAGTGTGAAAATAAATGTTTGCACTCTCATGATGCCTCCTTTTGTTTTTTTCTTTTTTATTCTAAGAATATAAATAGAGATCAGAGTCTCTTTTGCCAACTTACTAAAAATAATTACTTATATGTGACATTGAAGTATTCATTGAGCCATATGGGGCCAGCTCAAGGCTTACAACCAGCCCTTGCCTACCCCCTTCCACATGATCAAATAAAGCAGAAAAAGCTAAATTTGACTTTGTCACAGAATATGCCATAGCATCAAACTTCAATTTGAAAACAGAGAAAACAGGAAAAATGGAGAATCAAGAACTGGTAAGAAATTTGTTTGTATATTTGTTTGTTTTTAACTTTACTTAACCTTGGAAATAATCTTTTTCTAAGTCAATGAGTTTCTGACCTTGGTTGGATACGTGTATCAGGTCTGTATGCTTCAAAGCCAGGAAGGCTTCATTAAACAGAATTTATTTCATGTACTTGTTTGCAATATAATATTAAGGACCACCCAATGGTAAATCAGCTAACACGAAGAACTAGATGCACATATCTATTATCCCACATAGTGATATTTTTATTGTGACAAAATCAGTTAGAATCCACCAAACAGAACTAAACTAATGCAAATTAACTGAAGTTTTCACATTGTACACTAGAGCTTAAACTTGTTCATCATACATATCTGTGGCTTTATATCATTCCAACTACACCCCCTCATCCTCCACCCATGATTATTTTAGATCTTCATCTCTGTGGATGTGAATTTTCAAATACGTGTGTTTCTCTCTCTCTCTCTCTCTCTCTCTCTCTCTCTCTCTCTCTCTCTCTCTCTCTGTGTGTGTGTGTGTGTGTGTGTATGCATATATTCTTCCTGTTAATAGAAAAGTTTCCATTACTGTAGCATATACCTAAAATAATCAACTTTTTAAAGAAAAGGGTTTCATTTGACTCACCATTTTAGAGGTTTGGAACATGGCCCATTGGTCCTGCGGCCTTTTCATCTGTGATGATGCAGCTGATCAAGGTGGAAAGAATGGTAGAGGAAGATGCACATCTCATGGCAGCAGAAAGAAAAAGAAAGAGAAACCCAATGAATTCACTTTCTCCCATTGGGCTCCACTCTCAAAAGGGTCTACCACCTTTTGGTAACACCACAGCCTGGGCATGAAAGTGCAATTCATAGACTTTGGGGAATGTTGAAGATCAAAATTATAGCAACATTTATACAGACATTACATAATACTTATTTCTCTTTTGGGCTTATTTTACTTTTGATCTATCAGTCAAAAGCAAAAATTCATAAACTATGTTGACTGGAAAAATGAGACCCAAAGTTTTCCCTTGTGTTATTAAAAATTGTCTTCTAAACCTACCTTTGACCCAAATGAAGGTTTGAGTAGTTCAACCCAAGACTCAACACATGTAGAATAAAATGCTGATAGTCCAATCCTCCCAGACATAGTCTCTGGGTCCCGACTTTGAGTGATATCCTCAGAACACCTACATCCAAGCTTTAGGCTAGAGGAGAAGAAGGAGGAGGAGGAGGAGGAGGAGGAGGAGGAGGAGGAGGAGGAGGAGGAGGAGGAGGAGGAGGAGGAGGAGATGGGGAGGAGGAGGGAGGGGAAAAAGAAGGAGAAGGAGAAGAAGGAGGAGGAGAAGGAGAGGAGGTAGAAGAAGAGGAGGAGGAAGAGGAGGAGGAGGAAGGGAAGGGGGAAAAGGAGAAGGAGAAGAAGGGGAGGAGGAGGGGAAAGAAAGAGAGGGAGGGGGAGAGGGAGAGGGTGAAGGAGAAGAGGGAGCAGGAGGAGGAGGAGAAGGAGAAGAAGGGGAGGAGGAGGGGAAAGAAAGAGAGGGAGGGGGAGAGGGAGAGGGTGAAGGAGAAGAGGGAGCAGGAGGAGGAGGAGGAGGAGAAAGAGGAGGAGGAGGAGGAGGAGGAGGAGGAGGAGGAGGAGGAGGAGGAGGAGGAGGAGGAGAAGGAGAAGGAGAAGGAGAAGGAGAAGGAGAAGGAGAAGGAGAAGGAGAAGGAGAAGGAGAAGGAGAAGGAGAAGGAGAAGGAGAAGGAGAAGGAGAAGGAGAAGGAGACGACAAGAGAAAGAAGACCCACTGCCTCATACAGGCTAGCAGCAACAATCTTATAAGCCTAACTTCTATCCAGTGGTCACACTTAACTGCCAAGGACTCTAGGGAATTTCTCTCCATTTTGTGTAATGGTGGACTCAATCAATAAAACAAGGGTTTTATCACTTTATAAGCCACTGAGAATTGCAGTTCGCAAGATGAGAGCTAAGCAAACTTCATTCTAATTCAAGCGAGAAGAACAAGGACACTCAATGCCTTGCATGTCTGGGAGTCTAAACAAATGTTGTTATTAAAAATTGACAGTGATCCCTTTAAAAGTCAGCACCTGACACTGTTTTCTTGAGCCCTGACATTTTATGATTGTACACAGTGCTACTATGAGCTGTTTACTGAATTCTGATTGCTTCAAAATTATACTAGCATCATAGCCCAAAGCCTTCATAACACTAAAAAAAAAAAAATCTTCTAGAAAAAGCTCTGCTTCAGACAGCAGTGGACTTATGACCCTTGCCCTCACTCCTGAGCTGATAAAACCTTTTGTATCCTGAATTGTGTGACATCAGTATTATTTCTATGATCGCACTGCTGTTAACATTATTTTCCCATTATGAATCAACCATTGTTAGAATTATTTGAAAATGTATAGCTATAAAAAATCTGTTTCTATTATGCTAATAGAAATAGCTAAGCATTTTGTATAATTTTCCTTTCCCTTTCAGATACCTCTCTTTTTATTCATAATTATAGTCCAAGTTTCCAAATAGCCATAAAAGTGGGATACAAATCATATTACCATGGGATTCATTTACAGCATGCTGTAGATATTCTACTTCTACGATGCTTGAGTTTACAGATTCTGAAACATCATGTTAAAATGGTACAGCCATGTCCTAAAAAGCAGACACAGGCTGACTTTTAAGGGAACAATGAGGCTGGGGAGATGGCTCAGAGGTTAAGAGCACAGTCTACTCTTCCAGAGGTCCTGAATTCAATTCCCAGAAACTATCTATAATAAGATCTGGTGCCCTCTTCTGGCCTGCAGGCATACATGCAGGCAGAACACTGTATAGATAATAAACCTTTGCCAGGCAGTGGTGGAGTATGCCTTTAATCCCAGCATTTAGGAGGCAGAGGCAGGTGGATTTCTGAGTTCGAGGCCAGCCTGGTCTACAGAGGGAGTTCCAGGACAGCCAGGTCTACACAGAGAAACCTTGTCTCGAAAAACAGAGAGAGAGAGAGAGAGAGAGAGAGAGAGAGAGAGAGAGAGAACACAATGGTGTAATCACTCCTTTCCTTCCACTTCCATTTTCTTTCCAACACAAAACCAGAATTCATTTGACCAAATGTTAGCATGACCACTGAAATTTCTGCTCAAGAGCTGAAGCAGCACAGTGAGATTTTCAGCCTAAGTCTGAAAGTACAGTTATTCCTCACTGATCTACAAGGCAGATTACTGCAGAGTAATGTCTGTGTTCTGGAAATGTGAAGATATTCTAAATTGGATAGTTTCATGGGGTCATTTTCCCTCTCTGCAATCCCTATACCTTATTCTTCTGAGGGCACATGGGGAACTTGTAGTGAGACATCTCGTAGTCATTGCCATGCTGAGCGACTATATTCCACAGCTGTGTAGCAGTGAGGTTAGCTAAACTACTTTGTGCTTCCAGTGGGTTGTCCTCACAGACACCCATCAGAGCCCCCTGGAATGATGAAAGAAAGATACACCCATGTACACACACACACATACACATATACACACACAAGCACTAACACACACACACACACACACACACACACACACACACAAACCAGTTAATTTTCATATGCCTTGACTAGCTCAAAGGCTGGGTAGTTTTAATCCTCTACCTGACTAGCACACATTTCCATCAAGTACTCCTGGTACAGTGCCTTCTCAATCTATGTTTTATCTTTACTGCCACTTAACTTCTCAGCAGCCCCTCCCAAAGGACTTCCTTCCCCTTTCATCTACATTTTGGACTATTTTTCTTCTGCAGTTCTACATTGAATCCATCTCCCTCCAAGAGATGGCCATCTCTCTCCTTCCTTTTTCTGAGTTTATAGCCCAAACAAATCTAAAGGTCCTGCCTTAGTCTACCTGCCCAGCCATTGGCCATTGGCTCTTTTTTTGTTTTGTTTTTGTTTTGGGTTTTTTTTTTTTTTTTTTTTTGGTTTTTTTTTTTGTGTGTGTGTGTGTGTGTTGTTTTGTTTTTTGGTTTTTCGAGACATGGTTTCTCTGTGTAGCCCTGGCTAACCTGGAACTCACTCTGTAGACCAGGCTGGCCTCAAACTCAGAAATCCGCCTGCCTCTGCCTCCCAAGTGCTGGGATTAAAGGCGTGCGCCACCACAGCCTGGCCCATTGGCTCTTTATTGATCAATCAAAAGCCAATTGTGTACAAGAACCTTCAGCATTTAGACATGCAGATTCCCACTTTTGGGGTTCAGATTAATTCAAAGCATTAGAACCAATCTCCAGCACAGCTGTACAACTATAAGGGTCTCAGATTCCTATTAAATGTACACACAGCAATTGAAGTGATATAGTCTCCTTGGTCTTACACAGAATGACATAACTAGATGAGGACTAGAATGCCACACCCCACCCATGAAGCAAGCTTTTCCCTTCAGATATCCCTAGTACAATTTTTCACATAGAATGTGAAATAACAATTTCAAATTACTGTTGTTCTTCTCTTCTGGTCATGCTTCAGTAAATATTGTTTGTATAGCAGGACAGGTTAATCCACATTGCAGCATACACTTACCAACATAGTCATAGGAACACTCAGCAGTCCTTGGATCACAGAGTTTTCCCAGGTAAAGAAAAATATTAATAGCATGAACATTAACCACTTTCTAAATTAGCTTATAACCCCAATGAAAGTACAAGATAGTGACAGCAGAAACTTAAAGAATGGGAAGAAGGAAAGACTATATATCAGAACACTACTCTTTGCTGAATTTTATTGAATTCTGCTGAGTTGTGGACAGGGCTCTAGAAATGAGTTCATGATTATTCTGTCTCTGTGTGAATGGCAGCAACATGTCCTTTCCGAGGTGGGAGAAATAAAGAAGCTATCTAATAAGAGAACAACCTGGATTTAAAGTGTGTTAGCCATATAGAAGAAAAGCCTGTGTGGGGAGGGACAGGATAGAATGTGGAGGCTGACCTTCATGTGAATTAGGAGCTAGAGTCTTTGAATAAATGTATGACTGTCAAGTTAAGCTATAATGGTAAGTTAAGCCTCACATGCTGAGTAGATACAAAATTGGAAATGAGACCACTTTGCCTCCATCTTCGTTGCACATAGGCTTGAGGCCCAATTTCATTCTCATTTGGCAAACTCTTTACCAAAGAAAAACAGATATTGATACTTGAAGTTGAGGCCACAGGGTCTCAATTTGAAACAAGGACTCAGAGTTTGAGAAGACAGTGTGATATTGCCAAACACCATACTTCCAAAGCAGACAGCCAGACATCAATCAAATAAGAAGCTCCATCCAAAGGATTGAAAAAGATAAAAGATTAATGTCATCAGATCTTTAGCCAGCTTAATAATCTCCCATCTCTGAGAGAAATGGCATTCGGATGGACACTACTCTGTTCATAATCAACTCCTGAAGTGAATATTCTTATATCCCCCCAGTATGTATAAAACATGTCTCTGTTAGAACTTTTATATCATCTTAACAGTGTATCATTTGAGAATGCCTGTTCTCTGGCCTTACCAAAGGTGTGTTTGTGTGTGTGTGTGTGTGTGTGTGTTTCTCCATCACTTTATGTCTTGATGCATCAAGACATTTATTCCAGTCAGAAATTTTGATTTATTATCCAGTGTTAATGAAAGTGATGTCATTGATAGTGTTGGTTGGAAACTCTGACATATAGTGTCTGGAAGTTATCACCATGGGACAGAAAATTGCTAAAACAGCTGAGCTGAGTAGGGAGCTGAGATAACTGTTGCACCACAAAGCTATTCTGCCCATGGAGGGCTCTCATTTGATTACCCTCAAGTAATATAAAAGCATTTTACAAATGAATCAAGAGGCCAAGAGGACTCTCAGAGCTAACCAGCAGTAGCTACAGTAGCACATAGTTTCAGTCCTGTATGACAATAAATACACCATCATTTCCTACACTTTATCTCAGAGCAGAATATATAAAATAGTGACCTGGCCCAGTGAGAAGGAGAACTGCATTTCATGGTAATTTTTTTTATACTCTGAAATTATAAAATGAGAGACTAGTAGGAAAAAAGAGTGTGTGGCATATAACCCTGAAAAAACTCTTTGTATTATTTTCTCTTATAGAAATATTAAAGATTTTTTGATTAGCAAAGTATTTTAAAGCTGACTACATTGATGGTTTCACATAGCTACAGATCTGCTGTGAACCACTAAACTATACTCTGTGATAGAATTGTGTGTACTGCAAGCTTTATCTCGATAAATGTATTGAAATTATTCAAATGTTTAAAGAGAGAAAAGCCAAGGCACATGAGAAAGATAAGGACAGCAGTATGAAATTTAAATTTATCTTGTGGGTATTTAGGGAGTGGTGTATGTGTTGAATTTATGCACACATATATGTGCATGCAGAGACCAGAGGGTGTTTCTTTCCCTCTTCTCCTTATGCCATTGAGACAGAGTCTCTCACTGAACTTAGGTTTTCATTTTTGTACAGCAAGTATTCTTACCCACAAAGTTGTCTCCTCAGTCCTGAGATTTAAATGAAAGACTAAATGTTAACCACAAAGGAAATTCATTCTCTCCCTGCTTAACCTATCTGGGCCTCAAAGTCTGAATTATCTAAAATGAGTGGCTGTTCTTATAGGGAACAAAAAGCTAGTCATTTTGATGTTCTGGGCTAGTATTGTTTTCTGCTTTTGAAAACACTGCTGTGTGTGAGACTGTAAGTGTGTGCATTATGTTTGTACAATGTGTTCTATACAACTGCAGATCAAAATTGCTCTTCCAAGATCTGTTTTGAAGAATAGCTTGGAATGCAACCAGAAGCTTAGAATTCTGATGTGCCAAAACCTATGTTAAGTTTATCATTTCACCTTTACAGAGACATTAATCAAAGATGTTTTTCTTAAAGTAAACTAAAATAGGCTGTTCTATGTGACACAAAATGCAAATTTTAATAAGAATATGTTAAAAAGCTCATGAAATGTCAATTTTATTTGTTCTTACTAAAATTTTGAAATTTTAGAGAATTGACTATATTTATATTAAAAACTAAAAGCTCACTTCCCAAGAACAGGACTGCCACTAACTGAAATATACATAGATCAGAACAGCTGGATGCAAAGGTGAAGTTACACCATCAAAATTCGACCAAGTGGCTCTGGGGTGCAGTCTTTTCTCAAGTCTCTTCTCTTTAAGACAAACTTCCTAATTACATTGAGGCCCAAAAGACTTATTTACCAAATGTTTTTAATGGTACCTACACTCTAAAAATCATAGGGGAGAATATGAGAAGTACACGAATATTGCCTAGCACTGAGTTTTTTGTCCACAGTATTTGCTCTCTTGCCTCTCAATAAAAATTCAAAAGTTGTTCAGTTTATGAGCAATATGAGCTCTCAGGGCTCAGTGAGTTTGTGCCATTTTTGCTTAGCCTCAGGTGTGTGGCTTATAGGTTGCTTACCTGAAATTTGTCAGATGGATAGTGGGAAAACAAATGTTGCTGCTTTTGCAAAACATGTTGAAACAACAGAGCTGGCCAGCCATCACAATCTCAGACTTGTGGTGCTTCCACAGTGACAAGACATGCAAGCACTGGATTCAACAGGACTGAAATTGTTCCAGACATCTCTGCCCTTTGCTTTGTACTTTTCTTGAATTACCATGAGGAAGAAACATTAAAAAATTCCCAACCCTTCACATTTTTGTATCTTTTACTGAGGGTGCTAAATGGTCTATTTTTTTTCCTGTGTAGATATGAAAAAGATATGGTCTTGCTTCTGGTGAGATTTGCCCTGTGGGAGAGGAGCTGAAATAACATTCTGGACGCAAATAGACTACAAATAACTTGAGCCCTTTGAAATCACTCTTCCGATATTGATTCACTCCAAGGATGAAAGCCAGCCCTAGGCAGAACCAGACCGATGGATGCAGAATTCCTGGGAAGCCTGAGATCTCTGGGAAACAGAAGCTTCCAGAGGCACTTAGCAGTGCACCCACCAGCTAGGCATGCTTTAACTTCATGCCAGCCTTTGAAAGTCTTGCAATTTATTTGAGACACACTGCCTCACATTTTCAGGTGAAAATTTTGAGGAGAATAAAATAATTGCTTACTACCTTAGCTGTGATCAGGTGCCATATATGTTTCACATTCCTGACTAAACATGCTCATATCTAAAGATTCAGCACACACTGAGACAGTGTCTCTGTTAAGCAGATTGGCTGCTGTTCATAAGGAGAAACAGAGTGCCAATAGGAGCACCTGGGTGGAGGCAGGATGCAGTCTTCTGTTCTTGAACACTTGCTAAACATCACTGCAATTTGTCCCACATCTTCTAAGATAAAGCTAGAAACACAGCAGACACCAGTGTCAGGATGGGTAATAAGTTGGGCTGTGAACACATGATGGGAACCAATGCAGAATAAAGGAGAATATAGGGCACTGGCAAGGAAGAGGTCTGCGTTATTGCAAGCAATAATATGAAATGGTACAATATGATTCTGTTTTGGAAAATATTTCTATGTTCTAAACATGTTTCCAATGATGACTGAAGGATGCTCACAAAACACTTCACTGAGCATGTGATCTCCACAAGTGTGAAAAGCATAAGGTTTGGGTGCTAGGATGGAAGACAGTAGCTCCAGTGTGTCAAATGATAGGATAAGGGCATCCTGTCCCTGATGGTCCAGTGCTCCCCCATAACTAAACACCACAGTCTTACTCATGGTGCCTTCTAGTTCCTCTCAATGTGTTTGTCAAAGAGTGACACACTTTTAAATAAATGAAACTGTTATCAAGCTAGATTGGGTGCTTTAAGTTCTCACCCAATAGGTCTTTTGTATTTTGCCGCTATCCTAGAAATAGTATATTCACGATGAAATTAATATCATTTCTATATAAATTCTGGAGGTGCAGAAAAGCTTAACTCTCATTCATAAGTCCCACCAAATGCATAAACTGACTTTGACTTTCACACTGCAGAGTTGGAATTTTCATGCCAGTTTGTAAGATTGCAATGAGGCTCAACAAGTGTGCTCAACTCATCCATCCAGCTATGTCTACCTTGGGGTTGCAAAGAATTTAAATTCAGACCTAGCATAATGTACACTCAGGCTCAATCATGTGAAGGCAAATATTTATGGAAAGAAAGTCCCTAGACCAGAACCCTGCTTATCGAAGGCAATAACATAGAAAGGACCTGTAATAATGACTTGCCACTTTTAGAGGAATGAGCTTTCCTTAGGAACTGCATGCCCCCAGCTCACCCATATGCCACAGCAGAGTGGCTTCCTGGTTTCTCAACTGTTTCCTAGGTTGTCTGAGAAAGCCTTCCTTAGAATTATCTAAGCTGGAATATCTTTAGTGATTTGCGTAAAGTAGACTAAATCCCACTTTTGGAAATTCACAATGTTAAGTACCTTATTCTCAAGGAAAAGAAGGTATTATAGTGTTTTGTTTTGTTTTGTCACACATGTGCAGCCCTGAATGAGACATGAGAACAGACCTACCACGACAGGTATCTTTGAGTTGATGGTGAAAAGTGATTGGACAGACAGCCTTTCTTCTTCTTCTTCTTCTTCTTCTTCTTCTTCTTCTTCTTCTTCTTCTTCTTCTTCTTCTTCTTCTTCTTCTTCTTCCTTCTTCTTCTTCTTCTTCTTCTTCTTCCTCTTCCTCTTCCTCTTCCTCTTCCTCTTCCTCTTCTTCATCTTCTTCCAGAGGCCACCATTGGCATGGATCTAGCATCAATGCTCTTGCCTAGGACTTGGCATATTGCAAACAGATTTGGGGTCATGTAGGACAGGAAGAAAATACATCATAAGTTCTTGTTTGCAAAACTATTTTAGTCATTGTCCTCTGGTGTGGTTTTTAAGCACAAATAAAAGTCTGCTGAAAAATGTTTAAGCCACCTGGAATCCCCAAATGATTCCCTTCTGTTGATATGAGGCAGAACTAAGTGTTACAGATCAAGCAGGAGATTGCTTCTTATCAATTTTATTATAAAAGTAGATTCAGGTTAAAATCCCAGAAAAGGGCAGTCCACATGGACACAAAACATCTAGAGTTTGCTGGGGTGGGGAGAAGACAAAACTATAGCTACAAATAATGGCACTATCTCTCCTTTCTTGCAATGAAACATTTTAATATATGCTATTTTAGTTGACCTATAATAATTGTATATGTCTATGGAAACCCTTATATTTCTCCATGTATAATGATTGAATACAAGTAATTAACATAGCTGTCACTTCAAACATTTAGCATCTGCACACTGGAGAAAGCATAGTCGCTTCTGAGATAAATAAGAACAATCAACATCATTATCCTCTGCTATCAGGAATTGAAAGTTGTTTCTTCTACTGCATTTATCAAGTAAGCTGACTGCATTTTCTCATTTTCTCAACCTCCCAAGTCTCTTGTAACTATGACTCTAGTCTCCCATCCTATGCAGTCAACTTCTTCAGCTTCCACAAAATGAAAACATTTAGTATTTGTCTATCCTTACCTGACATATTTTAATTAATGTAATACCTACCCAGCCCATCAGCTGATCTAGGTTGTTTCTAAGGACAGAATTTTATTCTTTGTTATTGTTTAACAGTATTCCATTGTATATATACATTTTAAACCATTCATTAGTTGGTTACACTATTTGGTTCCGTTACTGGACTATTGTGCAAATGTAAAAAACATGTGAGTGCAGAAGTCTCTTCAGCAACCAGTTTTCATTCCTTTGAATATATTCCCACTAGTAGGAATACTGGTTTATATGATAGATGGTTTTTTTTTTTTTTTTTTTTTAGGTTTTGACAAAGCCTCCATATTTCTCTCACAAACCCAGTACTAATCTACATTCTCTTGCTGCAATGCACAGCAAGTCAGGGAGATGGTTTTGCTTAATATTACATGCCTCTTGGTCTCAGTTCTGATTCCAAACTTAGTCTATTAAAAGAATAATGTAAGTCAGTGATCAGTTGCCAACATCTTTCTAATTTCTTTAATCTTTGACAATATAAATTCAGTTAAATGAACCATAGAACCATGTGTACTCCTTTTATGTGATTCCCAACTGAGCCAATAGTAGAAAATAATTTAGAAGCTCTAAATAATGTTATCCACTGGCTTAAAACTATGACTTTTTCTGCAAAACAATGTCATCTACTTCATAGTACTATGCTAAGATCTCTTTATCTCCTCACTTTTTATGTCTTCTATGTCTATGGAGTCTTTCCCTGACTCTCATGGGGAAATTACAGGAAGGCAGAGGGCATCTGATTAGTCATGAGGACACAATCTGGTGGAAACATGGATGTCTTCCATCCTATTTGCATCTCAGGCACAAGCTAACTCAGACCAGTTGCTGAAGTCTGTACTTATGTTCTCATTTTATGACAGTGGCTCCATCATATGGCATGTTGGATTGTGTTATGCACCCTGATAGGCTATGAGTGTAAATTAGCACCCAGAAATTAGTACTCACAATCCATTTGGCCTCGTTCTCTGCAGCCTATAAAATCAGAAAAATATTTACCACTCAGTCAAGCTCTGATAGAGTTAGGCTAAGAAAGGAAGCCAGGCTTTTCCATAAAACAACAGACTTTATAATCCTAAAGACACTAAAATTCTGTTACCCAGTACACAGATCTGTACTTTTGTCCCAGCCCACATTATTCCATACCGGTGCCATGTTTTTTCAAGCCCAGAGAATCCTGTTGCCCACAATCTTCAAAGTGCAAATCCTGTGACACTCATCCTTTTTGCTGAGAATCCTACCTGACCCTCCCAGAAGAGTATCTAAGACCCCTTACTTCAAGTTGTGAAGCTGGAATCAACTGGGAAATGGAAGGTGATTCCCCTTGTGACATCTGCACCAGCAATATCTTCATCACCTAACAATGATTTGAAACACAAACCGTGGACATTATAGAAACCTACAGAACAAGATTCTTGACAGTATCCTAGGAGATACCATCAAAAATCAACCTGAAAGGAGTTGTAGCTGCTTCCTAAGAGTTGAGGACCTTATACGTAAATCATCATCAACTTGCTTCACTCACGTCTGTCTGACAACAGACGTCTGCTTCTCCTAAAAAAGCCTCTTTCCCAAGTTCCATCCTGCCTATGTGAAGAATTACTTTGCCCCTTGATGATAATGGCTTGGTTCTAGAACCTTGACTGGTGCAATGCAGGGATGAAGAAGTGACAGGCAGTAAAACAAAACAAACAAACAAAAAAAAGCAACAGTGGACTTGGGATCAGGTAGACTGGGTTCACTCTGAAAGAGACCATCTATCAGGAAACCACTGTGTTTACTATGTTCAGCACAAGGAGGAGGGGTTGCTAGTCTCTCAGTAGGAGGTCTCTGAAGGGGCACAGTCTTCAGCTATAAACATCCAGGAGGAGAAAGATACCTAAGATCAACAGTCTGTACCTACACTGGCCAATCATTCATATTCACACATAACTTGGACCAGAAGAAAGCTTTACCATCACTTGACCAGGGAATGCTTTGACATAGCCATGGGTCTTGGGCATTGAGGTCATTGATATGATCTTGCTTATGTCAATAATACAGATTTATTCAGTGCTTCCTCTGCTCTCCATACCTTTAATATTGGTAATTAGATAGAATAAGACCTTGGGTTAAGTTCTATTTAAACTTAATCATGTACACTATTCAACAGGCATGCATGTGTGCATGCATGTTCTCATACATGTGTGTCTACATATTATCAACATGTTAAAGTCAAAGAAAATAGGGAAGCAAGACTCACTGCCTCAAGCAACTGTCACAAATTAACTTTTTCAGTCCTCCCAATTGCACATGAGAAGTCTTGCCTTGAGGGCTTTTGTTCTTCAAATTGATCTGGCATCATTTTCTTGAATACCTGGATATTCCACAAGTTATTTGTGCTCCAAGAGACCTCAGAAAAAGCATATTTAAAACCAACACACATTTCCCTTCTAAGTGCTGCCCTCTCCTTCTTGTGGGAGACTTGGGTGTATGGAAATGAGTAATGGTAAAGGAAGTGAGAATTTATAACTACTCATAAAGACTCATCGCCCATTTTTATCCTAGCAAGGCTCCAGAGGACAGGCATGTCTTGGCTTAATGGAGGAGCTGTTACTTGGGGCCTTTACCTGCAGATACAGTTCCTCTCAGAAGACCTGAGTTGAGGAGAATGGAAGGGTGGCCTTGGTGCATTTTATGGTGAATTAAAGAAGCACAAAAAGTGAGGGTTTGGTTAAATTCTCTGTGATGAAAACTGGAACTTTGATGTGGCTAACAGAATGTCAACAAGCATTAAGTCCCTTGAGTTTGTATGCTGAAGCTGGTTAGTGCCCTTAGTAATCTCCTAAGGCTCTTCATGCGGTAAAACTAATTTAAATTGCAACATGATTCAATAGGTGGAAACAGAAAGTTGAAATAAGCCTTTTGGATCTTGTAACTGCACAGAACCATTGTACATGAAAAGTACGGAGAAAAACAATTGGAATCATTTCAGGCTTTGAAAACTTATAATTACAGGTAAATGGCTATTATGTTATTGGAACAGCCATTATAACTGAAAGGTACAATTTGGGATAATATATGTGGAGACATTAATACACCATCAGATTTTTACAGCACAAGCATCACAATGCATCCAATTTCAAATTAGAGGTTACTTCCCTGTTTTTTTTCTTGAATCTCTGCCTCTATTTTTAAGTAGGGCATTCATGTGAAATAATGACATCATTTCAAAGAATCATAATAATTTTTGGCTATGCAGTATTCACTATCATTTAAAACTCTCTGGGTCTTTAACATTATAGGAAAAATAACAAAAGTCAAAATTACCCATCAGTTTATTCTCCATATGACTGTCACCTCTAAGTGACTTAAGCTAATGGAATAGCACAGCTACATAGACCATCCAGGTTGAATGAAATCCAAAAATCATCCTTATTTGCATTTAGAATTTGCATTTAAATGCAAATGCATCTGATACTTTGGACATCTCCTGAGGCTAGATTAAGCGTCTCCACAAAGATAAGAAAACATGAACAAAAAAGAAAACATAAATTATAGAAAGAACCAACCAAATTCTGTCTGGACTGTCACTTGGTTATTGGGTGACATCTTTAACAGTCATGGACCTCTGCATGATTATAAGTTGCACATAGCATGTGATTACCTCAGGGATGATCATAATGGAAGAAAAGAAGGAGAAAAAAGAAAGAGGTGGAAGTCAACTAGAAGCCAAATGTACCTGTGAACAGCCCACCTCACCACCAGGCTGCTTTCCTTAGCCACATGACACCTGGAGATACCAAGCCATTGAAGATTCAGCATAAGATCTTGAACTCCCTGTGTTCATCCTCAAGAGACATTTCTGAGGTTTCCTGGCCCTTCTCAACTATCCCAGAATCTCTAGTTATGTAGATACTTGTCCTCTCTTGTAAATAACTAAAAAATGAATAGCAGCAATCCAGTACTTCCTTGAATTTTTATTTTGAGCTTGAGTTGATTCTGTGGCAAGTATCAAGTTGTTCACTCTTAACAATCTCACCTTCCAGATGAAGAAAATTTAGCTCAGCTTGATGTTTCACTGCTATAAATCCTCAGTACTTGTTAGTAACATCATTTAACAAGATCACAGATAAGCCCATTTACAATCTCAATAAGCAAAATTCCAAGCACTGTAATATAAGAGCTTCTGTGATCATGAAAATGCTGGCTTGACTGAGACTCTTATATTTGTTTGTCTGTAGTTCTGCCTTGTGTTTGATGGAGTGATGGGTGCTTTGCTTGGGTGGAGCTTTCTCAAAAAACTGGTGCTCTCTATGTTGTTTGAAATAAAAAGAATTGAGGCAGCAACTGTATTAATTATGCCAGCCACAGTGATGAGAAATTGATCCAAAATAGACAAAGGATTGAGAACAATACTAATGGAAGTTGAGAATTAAAATGAATTTCTGCATTTTTATGTGTATGTTTAGCATACATTGATCTTTTCTGAACAGATTGAATATAAAAGTCACAATTTTATTCAAAATAATGTATTTTCTTTCTCCAAAATAATTTTATATGCAGACATAAAATATTTTTTGAAACAATAGTAAGTTAACCTGTGGATAGTTATTTTGAACTATATCAAATACATGGATAGTGAGGTACATTCTTTTGTGGATAAAATAAACTTAGAAGTGGGCTTTGAGGTATCTACTTAACATATAATAAATATTTACATTAAATATCCTTATGAAGCACAGTACCATATACAATGAATACATACAATGTTGAATTTGCCTTCCATCTCTTCGACAAAATACTTTTATGCACACTAACTTGGGTTCCATTTCACAACTCATCACTGAAGAAAGATAGAGTAGCAACACAAGCAGAAGCAGGAACCATTGGGAAATGCTGCTTGCTGGATTGATATTTGTGGATTGTTCAACTTGCCTTTTTATACAGCCAGTAGCACCTCCTAAGCAATGTCACTGCTCATAGTGGACTGCAGTCGTTGAACTCTATCATTAGTCAAGAAAATTCCCCCTACAAACTTACCACCCATAATCTGACAGAAAAAATCCTCTAACAAAAATTTCTTCTTTCTGAATAAGTCTACCTTGTGCCAAATTTTCTAACAAACAAACAAACAAACAAAAAAATAGAAAACACTACATACAAGAGAAATTTTAAATAAATAAGCAGAGGAGATAACTCAGTAAAGTGCTTGCTGGGTCTGTTTAATGATGTAATACCACAATTGATGATGTAGGCTTAGAATCTCAGTACTGGGAAACAGAAAAAGGCAGCCCCTTGGGACTTCCTTGAAAGTCAACCCAAACTGATGGTTGAGCCTAAGATAAGTGAGAGACCTGTCTCTAAAACCAAAGTACAAAGTTCCTGAAGAACAACAGAAGACAAGTTGGAGGCAGTGAGAATATTTACTGTTTCTTATAGCTATTGTGTTGTATATATTCAATCATTCACAATATAACCATGCACTTTTATAATGTATAAATTGAAAAAAAAAGTACTACAACTTGCTTGACATAGCATTTGTCTGTTAATTTACAATATAAACCCATAATATGGCTTCAGCTGCCAAAAAAGAACTTTCTTTGCATCACACTGGCTTATTCCTGGATGCTCCTCTCCCATTTACATACTTATCTTTCTAGGGTCTATGGGATAGAAAAACAGAATCCAATCAATATGACATTTATCCTCAAGGACAGAGACACCCAGTTCCCTCTTCCCTCTACCCCTTACTACTTCTTTCTCCCACTCTTCCAATCACTTGCTGATGCCTGAAAAAAAAAGAGAGAGAATTTTTTTTACCAGTATAAATAAATAAGATACAGTGGTGAAACTCACCATAACACTTTAAAACATTGGTTGATAACTGATAACAGAGGTGGAAGTGCAAAATGTGATATTGTTATAGAACTTTGAAAATTATTCTCTTACAAACATATACATACAATAATTTTGTTGATAAAACCTTCAAAAAGAAGAACTTCTTTTCAAGCTAGTCATGTAAAAATATTCTATAACACTGACAAAGATAGTTCACAAGGCCCAATAGCCTTGATTCACAAACTCTCTAAGTGTGTACTTCTATTCCCACATGGTATTCCATTTCAGAATGCATTTAATAGGCAATATGGCAGAGTTACAGAAATACTTTCAAAGCATGTGCACTCATAATGTACAAATAACTGTGTTGCAAATTAGCTGAATTATTCATGGAGGTGCAGTGCCAAACAGCATTATCTAGACCTGAATTCCTAACAGGTTGAGTTCATTTTTCAAAAACAAAATTTGACAGTTCTTTATGATGCCTGAGTGCACACATCACATCCAAGTTTATATAATGTTGAAACTATTGCAGGAAAAATGAAACATACAGCCAGCCAGCCAGCCCCCACATTTCTGTATTAAATCCAAACTCAATCAGATGAAGAGTTTGGACAGAAACATTCAGTAGATTGACTAAAATATTAAGGTGTAAACTGTAAAATAAACCCATTTTGATAATTTTTCAGAATACTAGTAAAAAAATTTTTTGTTTGATATGTAATAAAGAAAGGTCCAACAAAGACAAACAATGTACTTAGGCTAATTTCCTCTAGATAGTATTAATATCCAGAGGAACCAAGAAATGCCAGGAAATAGGTAAGGTTAGTAGCCTGATCTAAACAGTGACAAGTTCTGTTTTCTGTCTCCTTCAAAATTAAAACTAGATTATTATTTTACAACATCATATAAATTATTTACAAGTTATGTCTCCTATGTCTCAGAAAGAATATCCATTGAAGGCTGCAATCAGTGGGGTGGCTTCTGAACATAGTGGGCCTCACTTCTTTTCCTGAGCTTTTTTAGGTGTGACAAACTAGGAAGGTTCATATTCCACCAGGTCTAAAATCTTCCTTCCTGGCTCACTCTGGGATTAAGGGGTCATAAGACACAGTATAGGTGTTCTAGATGAGTCTCTGAGTTAAACCAGAGTGTAGTTCTTGTATGTGATGATGACCTTCGTAATTGCTCCCTGTCATTTTTGCATTTGTTAATCCTCTTCTGGAAATGATGTCTAGTCTTCCCCCAAGAAATTGAGTTGACCTTGTGACTTGTTTGACATGATGCCAGATTTAAATTTGCTCCTTTATAGGCCTACGAACATTTGCTTTTGCTATCTTGAGTGCCTGTCACCAGGTTCCAAAGAAGCAAATTAAGAATGCTAGGTGAGACTTGTCTCTTAAGACATGTCAGCATGTGCTCCTGGGTAAAACTTGATGGTTCCTGATCACATCAGCCTGCAAGAAAGCTGAAGCCTGAGTGATCCCTTGAGCTCAGCAATGTCAGCAAACTTTAAAAGGAATCATGGGAAATGATTAATTGCTGCTGTTTTAATCCACTAAACTTTATATATTTTATGCAATAAATAACTAAAACATGCATACAGGAGCATGAAATTAACACATGGATAAAAATGTGGTTAACAATATAGATAATTTTTACTTTATGGTTTTTCATCTAAAATGCCATGACACATAAAAAAACAGAACTAAGGATTACCATAAATCTGTGCTAAGAATTCTAAATTCTAAGCATTTGTCTCCTAACTGCTAGGATGCTCCTCTGTGGGGTAAAGCCATACATAGGAGTATTTGCAGTGTAGGGGAGTATGTGGCAAGCAGAAATAAAGAGTAGAGTCGAACAAAGCAATCACGGGTACATTGGCAATTTGGGCTTCTTATACTACAGAAAATGCCAAAAATCAAAAAATTTCAGTTGTCTTACACTAGAAAGCTACTAGCCCAGGTGTTAATCAGGTCATGTGTGCCTCTTAGAACTTGACTATATAGAATAAAAGCATGACCACTTCTGCATAAATCAATATTAGCTTCATGATAACTAGAATCTTTTATCCTTCATCCATCTTGTTTCCTTGTCAGTTCTGATGAAAAACTCAACAGACAGGGATTGGGTTTGTCATACAAGAAAATAAATAAGTTCACACACAGCAATATGATTTCTTGTGTCCAGATGTTTTTCCCCCAGTATGTATCATAAAATGAATGTTTTCTTCATCAGATATATCTTTTCATAGTTCCCTGATCATATAATAGGCCCAATCTTACAAAGACTGCTCATAAAAATTTCAAATTTGTGGATGATATTGGTAAGTAATTCACACTCTGATTAATGTTCCATTCCATAATAATTATAAAGCAGAAAATTTATGTGTTCATAGTCCCAAAAGTTTAAACACTCAGTGTTCCTATATAAACAATTTCCTAATCATTGAACAATTCACAGACTAACTCAGAAAACAATAGCCTAAAGGCTTTCAGAATTCTCTTTTTCATACAATAAAAAACCACCATTGGTTTTTCAGGAGCCAGAGAAATCAGAAGACATGTATGTGTGATCAAAGAAACTTTGAGCAAAAACAATAAGGTTGAAACCAAGTCCTTGATTCACTAAATTTTGCTCACTTAATATATATCTGTTTGAAAATAATATAATTCTATATACAAGAGACACTAAAGCCTTCTCCTGAAATCTCTTCCCCTTTCCTGGTCCCTACCCCCAAACCCTGACAAATATATTCATCAAAGTGGCAAGACACAAAATTAATAAATACAGACACATACACACACGAACACACTAGCCTCTCTATACAACAATGGCATATGAACAGAAAAAGAGATCAGGAAAATAGTCTCATTTCCAGGAGCCTGAAAAGTTCCTGCTGTTTTTGAATAAATGTAACCAACTAGGTAAAAATATATAAGTAAAATTTCAAAACACTGCAAGAAAAAATTGTGAAAGATACGGGAAAGAGGGAAGGATCCCTTACACTCGTGAATCAACGTTATGAGGCTATCTTACCAAAAGCAATCCAAAGATTTAATGAGATCACAGAAAATTTTTAAAAATTAAAACTCACAAAGAAGTAGAAGCCAGAGAAATCTAGTCAGAGAAATCTTGATCAAAAAGTGTACCGCTGTGTCAATATACCTACCTTTATCTTAAACTAGAGCACCATCAAAATGAAATGGGCATAGATGGTACTGGCACAGAAACAGATGCATAGATCAAGAGAATTGAAGTCCTAGATACAAAACCATGTAATTAACACTACCCAACTTTGAAAAAGCAAACATTAAAGAAATTATACCATCAACAAAAAATGGTCCTGGAAAAACTGAGTGTCTACAGACAGAAACTAAAACCTTGTTTCTCTTGTCACACAAAATTAAATTCCAAGTGTACCAAGGATATAAGTCATGAATGTTTGAAACTGCCAGAGGAGTGAATAAGTAGTATACCTTAATATATAGGCATAGTGTATGGTCTTTCTGAATAGGCATCCAATACACCAAAAATAAAACCTAGAATAATAAATGGGATTTTAAAAAATTAAAAAGCTTTGGTATGGAATGGAAACTGTCAATTAGTAAAGAGATGGGACAATGTCTACCAGATTCACATCCAAAATTGGATTAGTAACCAAAATATACAAAGAACTTAATAAACTAACTTTAAAAACAAACAGTCTGATCAAAACTTGGATCATGTAGACCAATCTATACATCTGCTACAAATGTATAGAAGCCCAAGGCCCAGCACATGCTCTTTCTGAGCCTCCATGGGCCCAGGATAGTTGACTCTATAGGTCTTCTCTTGGTGTCCTTAACCCCATCTCACTTCCTCAATACTTACCCTGACTCTTTCACAAGACTCCCAAGTTCTCATAATGCTTGGCTGTGATCTTCATGTGGGTCCCCTAACAATTGTAGCAGGGACTGTCCCTGACTCTGTTGCTTGCCTTTGGATCCCTTTCCCCTAGTTGGGATGTCTTGTCTGGACTCGGTGGAAGAGAATATGCTTAGTCCTACTGAGACTTGATATGCTAGGGTGGATTGATACCCATGGGGGCCTGGCTTTCCCTTCTTTAAGAAGAGAAGAATGTTAAAGAAGTGTTAAGTTGTGTGGTGGGTCTGGGAGGAGAGGAGGAAGGGAGACTGTACTTGGGATGAAACGTGAATTAATTAATTAGTTAATGAATGAAAAAAATTAAATCATGTAACTGAACACAGAGTTTCCACATAAAGAAATATAAATACAAATTTAAAACTGTTTTGAGATTTCTTCTCAGGCTAGTCAGTTTGGATATCAAGGAAGAAAAAGACAATAAATGTTGACATGATTGTGGGGAGAGAGAAATGTTCACCTACCATTAGAAAGAGTATATATAGGTACAGTCACTATGGAAATTAGTGCGGAGGTTTCTTAGAAAGCTAGGATTAGAACAGCGTATGACCCAGATATTCCCCTCATGGCCAAATAGCCAAAGGACTCTATGTTCCCCTACAAGGATATTGCACAAAACATCCTCGTTGCTGATATACTTACAATAGCTATGAAACTGAATCAGCCTCATCATCCATCAACTGAAGAATAACAAGTGAAGAATAGTAGATACACACAGTAGAACTTTATCCAGCTTTAAATAAAAGTGAGATTTGTATAAAATAGATGGAGCCAAAATATTACACTAAAAGAGGTAACTCAGAATCAGAAAGACAAATTTCACATATTCTCATACATGTGTGTAATATTTAGATTTCTATGTTTAATTTGGTTTGTCTATAGATGTAAAAAATATAGAAATGGCCTATAAGAAGGGAAGGGAAACAGTGTTAAGGCAGGAAAGAGATAGTAAGTGCTATGAAAAAAGAGGGTGGGATACTGAGGGTTAATGTTTTACACAGAGATTGTTGCAGAGGCAGGGAAATTACAGTGTAGGGACTTGTTGATCAAAGACAAAGAGTGCATAAAAACCATTACAAAAATACAAAATATTGTATTTATTAAAGGTAATTATTAGTAAAGCTACTATTTAATAGGTATAATAAAAGAGAAAGAATCTGGACACAGGTAAACAATACTGTCATCAGAACATGACTTATCAAATAAATATGTCCAATGCCAGATATGAGCATTCTCTTTGAGTTATTTGTCAAGAATGCTCCAATAACAATACAGGATATTTTCATTACCCCTAGATGCCTACCATAATTAGGCAGTAAGACCATTTTTGATAATGACACATGTATTTTGGGCATGAGACCGAAAAATCAAACTGTAACTGCCCTAAAAGTCTTCTTTCTTTCCTCCTTGCTTTTGTATTACAGGGAGATACTATTCGTGCCAAAAAAGAAAAAAATCATTTCTGATATTATCCAGTAGTGAGCCACAAATGCTACATAGTGCTACCAGACAAGATGTGCCCATTTGTGCAAAAGTAATGTGAAGGTTATAAAGGTAACCAGCTCCTTTCTGATTGGATTTGAAGCCTGATCCACAGGGTAGAATTCAAAACTTTAATACTGGTCAAAGTCCTTGGCACAGGAAGTCATAGGTCCCAGTAGTGGTCACAGAGGACTCAATTCTGCTATGTTTCTAAATAGGCATGTTGTTGAACTACCTTCTACATATTTTTGCTTACATACATGGATTCATGCTGCTCTCTACCTCAATCATTAAAGTTTCTTTCTGCAGTAGTCAATAATTAAGGCAGAGACTCATAACTGCCTAAAGTGCTCAGACTAAATAATCATTGAGTGCTAAGTTGTAAATGGGATATCAATATCAACCACCTCACCATAGACTCAAGGAGTATTCTGGAAGAGCAAGAGAAAAGCACTTAAGAGCTAGAGGATAAGGAGGAGTGTTTTGAAACTCTGTCTTCGAAAAATATGTAGCCACACATGAATCACATATATTATTGCATAGGGTGATTCTGGTGGCTGAAATAAGTACATTTTTATTTAGAACAATTTGCATCATCTATTTTATTTTAATGAATTGTGATTTAAACTGAAAATGAGTCAGGCATTCTCAAAGATCTTGGTTCCAAGAATGTTTCTCTGTCTTAAAGTGGAAATCAAAGTTTTTTTTAAAAAAAAAAAAAAAAAAGAGGCAAATTCAAGACAGCTGGCTCTGGGTAGGGAGAACAAAGGCCAGGCACGGCTGTGTAGCAGGGGCAGGTGCCATCTGCGTACGGAAAATGGAGAAGCAGTGGCATGGAAGTGAAAAGGTTGTTCTCCAAGCAGTTTCAGATGTGTGCCTCTTAGCTGCTTTTATCTTCTGTCTTGCTCTATGTTGTAAGTGCCTTCTCTGTCCTGTGAGCGTGACCATCTTGACATTTTCATGAGCTCACAAAACTAAGTGGCCATGTATTTTTATACCTTCATTGAGAAGACTACATAAAAAAATGAGATGTAATCCCAACTTTTGTTTACTCTTTTTTACGCTTCAAACAATAAAGACACTTCTCTTTTTAAGAAAAAAAAAAAAAAGAAAGAAACTCTGTCTTCTGACATGACATATCTGTTGGGCTGATGGGGTTACAGCAGCTGTGGCCACCTGAGAAAGCCTATGCAAGATCAAGACAAAATCACTTAACATTCTTACAGACAGCACTAACCAAACTCAGTGAACTACAAATCACAGGGGAGTGTTGAAAGGTATCTGGAGGAATTAGCAGGGAGGTAACATCAACATACATTACATAGCTGTATAAACTTTTCAATGAATAAAAGAACATATCCTAAAAATTAAAATAAAAGTGAATAATTGAATTCAGAACACATATACTTCCCAATTTTACAATGAGCTTATTGCTGGTGTTGGGAATTGTTTAAATTCTAAGTGAGATAGTTACTTTAGAAATGTTTAGAATGTAGCCTACCTCATACATAAGAATCGAGCACAGGATACTATGAAAATGCTAAATTTAGCCTGAAAATGGTTCAAAATTTTCCCAGAGAAAGAGACTTTTGCTCTGTCTTAATTCATAATTGGAGACTGTAAAACGGAAAGTGGATAAGGCACTGCGGAGGGAGAACAGTTGAAAGGATAAGCTCCCTACAGACTTGAAAGTGATTCTACATGGCTCACTTATAAAATGAGATCAGGCCAGTGAGGACCAGAGCATGGGGGATTGCATGGCTCCCAAGAACTGAAATGCCACACTAAATGGCTAAGAGTTTATGAACAAAATTATGGAGACATCAGCTATCTGCTTCTCACAGCCAAACCAAACAAGCTGGGCAACAACAACAGAAACACATTCTTCTCCACTTCAAGGGAATATGCTCCAGAACACTGTTAGAAAATAAAGTTTCAACATGTTTTGAAAGATAGATACCATACAAAGAACTTCTCTAAACCACAAGAAATAGTTAGATATCCATAACAGAAGAAGTAATATAAAATACATAAATCTGCATAAATTAAAAAACATAGCAATGAATCAAGGAAGAATCAAAGTAAATATTATTAAATATTATTTCAGTACGGCAAGTTAATACATCTTACCAAAACATGTGTGACACAGTGAAACAGGTAAATGGATAGCAGAAAGCCATTGCATTTAGAAAGAAAAAAGGCTAAAATTATATATATAATACATATAAGTGTATACAAAGACACACACACACACACACACAAATTAAGCCACTTGGGCTCTCATTGTTGTCTATGAGAACTTGAAGAAATCTTTTGAATCATCGGTCAGGATATATATATATATATATATATATATATATATATATATATAGAGAGAGAGAGAGAGAGAGAGAGAGAGAGAGAGAGATTATTCAACCCTTGATTGCTTCTCAGGCTTAAGAGTGGTTCCTATTGTTGAAGATACCTCACGCTTAGGATATAGGACTTTGATGATTACAGCTGGGTCTGAACTGCAAGCCTCTGCTCTGCCATCTAGATTCCATAGTTCCAGAAAATACTATGAAAGTTGTCAAATGAATGAAGCATTAAACAACCCCACCCAGCAGCAAAATTTATGAACCACAACAATTACCAGCATGGCAAAATATTCATTAATGTACAAAAAAGTGGAACATGTATCCATGACAACCAACAGCTAATTAGACTTAAAGCCCATAAAATAAGAAGAAAATCATGCCTAGTACTAGAAACCTATTCAGCTGCCTGGGGCTAATACAACCATAGACCTTGAAATTAAATCTACTACTGCCATTTTCTAAAGCAGTATATTTCCTCACTACAATCTAAATATTCTCTTTACACCCATAGATAAGTATAGTTACCACTCCAATCATAGATGTCTTTCTTTACAGCATATGGAGACCATCAGAGAAAACTAGAATTGGACACAATGCAGAGATCAGTAGATTGTGAGGAGCTTAGCAATAGATAGATCTTGTAGCTATGGCTCAGACAATATTATGAAAAAGATGGCAGAAAGATTGCAAGATTCAGAACACCAGAAAGTCTAAAGTAAAACTGTCTGTTGTAAAAATGGCTGTAAAAAGAATACTAGAATGACATCAGTGTTAATGGATATGTTACCAATGTCGAAAAGAGAAATTTTCATGGAGTCCTTCCCCTAGAAAGAAAAACTACTGCAGGCAACTGATGACTCCTGGGAGAAGGAAATTAGTCTTTCTCTGGGATGAGCAACCTTATTGCCTGCCCAATGCAAAGCAGTCAGCCAATATAGACACACAAACACAAATGAATTTAGTAAGTTATGTAAGTTATATTTGAATATATTCAGGCTCACACATATATGTTGTGCATGTGCAAATAATAAACATACTGTGTGTGTGTGTGTGTGTGTGTGTGTGTGTAAAATAATAATCAGAGAAAAAGAAGCTATCAACTTGGGAATCAGGCTACATTAGAGGAGATCAAGAAAGGGTAGCTGGAAGAAGCTAGAGGAAAGATACACAGAAAGAAATGTTTCAAATCATGTAGCAGAGGATTGCCTTATTGGGAATCACTGGGAGGGGGGACCCCTTGGTCCTCTCGAGGCTCAATGACCTAGGGTACAGGAATGCTAGGGCTCAGAGGCAGGACTGGGTGGGAGGGTGGGTGGTAGAGCACCCTCATAGAAGCAGGGGGAGGAAGTGAGGCGTCGTGCAGGGGAAACTGGGAATGGGGATAACATTTGAAATGTAAATAAATAGAATAACCAAAAAAATTTTTTTTTAATTAAGAAAAAGTGACCTCAAATAAATAACCTAATTTATATAAAATAAGAAGAAACAAAAGCCAATATAATATGAATGATAATATAAAGTTATGAATATTAGATCATAGATAAATTGCATAAAAACATGAAAAATATCAATCAAGCTAACAATTCATTATCCGAAAAGATCAACAAGATTAACAAACTTTTGTTATTAAATGGACTGAGGAAAGCAAGAAAGAATAGTGCTGGGGAGATAGCAGAATGGGGAAAGTTCTTGCCATGAAGCTTTATGACTTGGGTACAGGTCCTCAGCACTTATAGCCAAAAGTCAGTTGAAGCGGTGGGAACATGAAACGTCAGCATGATGAGCAGCTATGTGTAGATCTGATAGACTTGCTGGCCAGTCTAGTGCAGCTTCAGCAAGAGATCCTGGCTCAAAACATTAGATGGATAACAAGAGAAGAGAGCACTTAGTGTGGATCTCTGTCCTCCACACTCATATTCATACAGCATAGCCACATACTTATAATTATACATATATACATACGTACATACATACATATGTACATAAACACACACACACAAATAGGGGAGAAGTAGGAGGCAGGTAGGCAAGAAGGAAGGAAGGAAGAAAGGAAGGAAGGAAGGAAGGAAGGAAGGAAGGAAGGAAGGAAGGAAGGAAGGGAGGAAGGGAGAAAAGGAGGGAGGAAGAAAGAAAGAAAGGAAGAAGGAAAAAAGAAAGATGCAAATTATGAACACTAGAAATGAAAGCTGAGACATAACTCCCAATGGTGCAAAAACAATATAATAAAGTATATTCCAATACTTCATCTTTTTTTTGGGGGGGGGAATTTTTATACAGTATTTCACTGTCTTTCTCAAACTTGCTTTAAATGCTTCATGCTTCAACTTCACGTCTCTGAAGAAAGAAATAGAAAAAGACCTCAGAAGATGAAAGATCTTTCATGCTTATGGATTGGCAGGTTAATCTATAAACTATATTATATATATATATATATATATATATATATATATATATATATATATATTATAACTATAACTATATACTATATTAATTATAGTAAAAATGTTCATCTTGCTTAAAGCAATCTACAGATTCAATGCAATCCTCATCAAAATTCCAACTCAATTCTTCACATAGTTAGAAATTTGCAAATTCATTTGGAATATCCAAAAACACAAGATAGTGAAAACTATTCTCAACAATAAAAGAACTGGAGCAATCAGCATCCTTGACCTCAAACAGTACTACAGAGCAAGAGTGATAAAAACTGTATGTATTGATACAGAGACAGCCAGGTAGATCAGTGGAATTGAACTGAAGACCCAGAATTAAACCCACACACCTATGGTTACCTGATCTTTGATGAAGGGACTAAAACCATCCAGTGAATAAATGAGAATTTTTAACAAATGGTGCTTGTTTAACTGGTAGTCAGCATATAGAATAATGTAAATCTATCCACTTATCTCCTTGTATAAATCTCAAGTCCAAGTGGACCAACGACCTCCACATAAAACAAGATACACTGAATCTAATAGAAGAGAAAGTGGGGATGAACCTCGAACACATGGGCACAGGGGAAATTTCCTGAACAGAACACCAATGGCTTATGCTCTAAGATTACAGTCAACAAATGGGGTCTCAGAAGATTGAAAAGCTTTGGTAAGGCAAAAGACACTGTCAGTAGGACAAGACAGCAACCAACAGATTGGAAAAAGATCTTTACCAATCCTGCATCCAATACTGGGATAATATCCAATATATACAAAGAACTCAAGAAGTCATTCTCCAGAGAACAAAATAATCCTAGTAAAAAATGGAGTACAGTGCTAAACAAAGAATTTTCAACTGAGGAATAACAAATGACCTGGAAGCAGCTAAAGAAATGCTCAATATCCTTAGTCAACAGGGAAATGCAAATCAAAACAACCCTGAGATTCCACCTCACAACAGTCAGAATGGCTGAGATCAAAAACTCAGGTGACAGCAGATACTGGTAAGGATGTGGATTGTTGGTGGGATTAAAAGGTGGTACAACCACTCTGCAAATCAGTCTGGAGGTTCCTCAGAAAATTGGACATAGTACTACCTGAGGACCCAGATATCCCACTTTTGGGCATATACCCAAAGATATTCCAACATATAACAAGGACACTTGCCCTACTATGTTCATAGCAGCCTTATTTATAATATCCAGAAGTTGAAAAGAACCCAGATGTCCCTCAACAGAGGTATGGATACAGAAAATGTGGAACATTTATACAGTAGAATACTACTCAGCTATTAAAAATAATGACTTCATGAAATTCACAGGCAAATGGATGGAACTAGAAAATATCATCCTGAGTGAGGCAACCCAGTACCAAAAGAACCCACATGGTATGTCCTCATTGAAAAGTACATATTCGGTTCAAAACTCAGAATACCTGTGATACAACTCACAGACCATATGAAGCTCTAGAAGAAACAAGACCAAAATATGGATGCTTCAGTCTTTCTTAGAAGGGGAAACAAAATAGTCATGGGAGGTAGAGATTGGGAGGAAGGAGGTGGGAGGGAAGGAGAACAGGTGTGTGATCAGTTATGGGAGGAGACCGGAATGATATACAGAGGGTCAGGAAATTGAACAGAGGTGTGTAGCAATGAGGGATATGGAACTGGAGGTAGCCACCAGAAAGTCCCAGATGTCAGGAAAGCAAAAAGATCTCAGTACCAGTGGGGATGAGATTAGATGAAATGCCCAACAAAGGGGAGAGATAATCAGTAGAGACCATAACCAGACATTAGGCAAGGCTTCTGGTTGAGGGATTGGGCTACTTTCTTGGCTTAAGAATGAATGTCAGCCCTTAATAATTCTGCATCGCTAAGGTCTGTCAGATGATCCTGGGCCAAAAGGCTGAAGATCAGATGTTCCAGCGTTTTGTAGTGTAGGGACTGTCCAGGTGTTCAGTGATATCTATAAATTGGCTTAGTTTTAGAAGCTATGCTTTGTGCTTCCCATAATTTCAGTTAACTCAGTCATTCTGGATTTCTGATGGGGTTGAAAACTTATAGTCTCATAGCCAATCCTGGCTATTTACTTTGAGAGAAAAGATTTGAGTGGATGGGTTTCAGCTGACATAATTGATCTTTTAAAATCAGACTTTTACTATGAGGTTCAGGTGGACCTAAAATTTTGGCAATCCCAATACCCCAGCATTCATGGTGCTTGGATTACAAGCATGTCCCACCATGTCCAGTTGGAATTATTCCCTCTAGTGTTATTAATCTGCAAGTCATGACACTTTTAGACAGGAAGCCTAGAGGGGAAGGCCTTATAATATCAAATTTTAAAAGAAAATATTTATTTAACCCATGTAATATATATTTGTGCGTATAGCTCAGTATTTTAGAACTTACACCCTTGGAAAACATTGATCTCAGCAAGTTTCCTGCAAAACTTTGGCAATTAATGTTCACTTATTGAGAACACTCAATTCTATTGGATGGGCAGGGAGAACTAGTAGAACCTTAGCTGCATGAATAATGAGATTATACTACTTGAACTTGTTGTTGAGGAATTCATTTCCTGTCTTAAGTGAATAGAATCTTTGATTCAGATCCACACTGTGTGTCTCTTTCATGGTCAACAAACTTGGAAAACTTGGAAATTGTTTGTTGTTGAACATTATGGTGAGGGAACAATGTCTTTATCTCATTCCAAGCTTACTGTGGAGCCACGGCAAAATATTCTTGCAAGTTAACCCATGGAGAAAAGTGATTGAATAAGACACATCCAGCTTGCCAGGATCAGTCCAGATGTCAACAGATTAGAGAAACAGTGACCAGGAAGCAGGGATCGTCTCATGAGAGTGAGACTTGTCAGATGATGGAAGTGATCATAAAGGAGGACTACATTAAAGATGTTAGCACAGCATCCTAGAAAGAAGAACCATGGAATATGAGTATTTATAGCAAAAGCTAAAAGTCTCATGTGAAACAAGAGTCACTTAGCCTAAGGCAGATTTTGAGTATAAAGGGTTCTGGGTGATAAACCACCCCTCTTCTGGGTGAGAATGTTAAAATTTTTCACATCTCTCAAAAAAGACAGCACAGTCCTTTACCTTAGTAATATCGCTGTAATGAAATTATAGCTCATATTCTAGGATGGTTTTTAACTTGAAACCCTGTAGCCTTTGCCTCACAAGTGCCAATGGTACAGGTGTGTACTATCACCCTGACTTCTGTTCCAGAACTCAGAAAAATAAATAAATAAACTTAAAACCACAGGCCTATAATTTATAGATTTTTGTAAGTCAACAATTTTGCTGATTACAATAGATAGTCCATATTTCAAAATTTAAAGGCAGCAGACATGGCAAACAGGAGGCACCCAGCTCCTGAAGAGTTGTAGTTTTTAAGGTGTTTGCTGTGTGTTTGATAAGCATATTTGTTTTGTAGACTGAATGACTATTTTAGATTATCGTTTACTCAAGAAGCCTTCTCTCACAGACTGAACTCAGATGGAAAAGATTTACTATGAGGCAAACATGATGTAGTGAAAAAGTTGAATTTCAATGCATATAATTAAAATGTCAAACATGTAAGTGCTATTATTTTTAAGACACTGTATATGTTATAGGAAAACTAAAGAACTGCAGTCAAATAACTCAGCATAAGGAAACATGAGCAAAGGGGAAGTGGTACCCATCAGACCAGGTGGGGAAAATTCAGTATGTCCCATCCATCAGTTGTAGCACATCCATCAGATGTAGCAAAGCTATATCTAGGAAGGACTGGAACCTTTAAGTATCATCTGCTTGCTGTCAGTGAGTCCTCCAGAGTGATCTGAACTAACTGCATTAGCAAGTAGAAAAGGCGTGCGATGACAGTAAAGTCAGAGCTAAGAAGACCAGAAATGTCAAGGAAAAACATTTTAAGCAAAATATTGATGCAATCTGAATACTGTTTTAGAAAGAGAGCCCTTTAACCATATGTGGAAAGTAAATTCAAGAATTACCTACTTGGAGTGAAAACTAAACAAACAGGAATATATTGCAATGTTTGGACTTAATTTGAAAACATAGGTGGAAAAAAGAAAATAGATTTAACAGACAGGTTGTGATATTTTTTGAGATTTAGGCACCTGAAAAGGCAAGAGATGCATACAAGTTACTGAAAACACAATTTAATGAAGAATTATGTTTAAAATCTCCCATAGAGAGACCATGTGACTACAAGGTGGAACACATACAAAGCATGGTAAATTTATTTACACAGCACCCACATGGACATCAAGACCAACAACTGACAAATGAGACCTCATGAAACTGAAAAGCTCCTCTATAGCAATGGGTATTATCAATTGCATAAGAAGGCAGCCTGCCAAGTGGATGAAACCATTACCAGCTATACACCTGACAGAGCGTACTGTTCAGAATATATAATGGACTCAAAACTAAATACCACAAACACAAATAACACAATTAAAAATATGTGCATCACATTAAGCAGGGAGTACTCAAAAAAAGAAATACAAAGACCGAAAACAATTTTTTATATTCAACTTTAGTCATCAATAAATGAAGCTTAATGCTACTTTGAAATTTCAGAATGATCAAGATTTAAAAAAAAAAACAATTACAACAAACATTTACTGGTACCAAGACATCCCTGGGTGTTTGAGAGGATAGAGCAGTGTAGAGGAGTTAACCTAGAGTTATTCTATTCTAAAGAATAATTCTTACCCAGCAACATAGGCTATCAAATGCAAATTCCATCACCCTGTATGGATAACCTCCATTTTAAATGTTGGACAATGGAGTTTCATGGACTCACCCCAAACATTATGGACTATTGTCATTGCCCTTGCTTTTCCTCCAGAATTTGATGGAAATACCCCATTGCTAAACACAGCATATACTTGCATAGGATGATGTAGAGAAATCAACAAGCACTTAACTGGACTCTTTATCTTTACTAGCTAGCTGTAATAGTGCTAGAGCCATTGCACATGAATTCAGTGAAGTCATGACTGTATGTTCAAGATCAAGGCAGCAAAGTTCCAGCATGTAAGAAGCATGGGCTTGTCAGTTTGTACCACTAATTGAAGACACATTGTTTTTTGAAAGTTGCTAGGGTAAAGACAATCACTTTTGTTCTATATTCATGCATACTAAGAGAACTCAGTGGGATTAAAAACAGAGCTCATGAATTTGAAAAGAGACATTAGTTGGGAAGGCTGGTAGGAGAGAAATTGTAAGGGAGAGAAAATAGGGTAGATGTGATAAAAATGCATTATATCTGTTTTTTAAAAGCAAAGTGTAATAATAATCTGTCTAAAACAGTATTTTTACCTAAGTTTGACTTACCTACACCAAAATATAGTAAGAGTAATGGTGTCAATGTTCTCTTGGATGCAAATGAACTACCTAATTACTTTTCCCAATAAATTGTTGCTTGAAGTTATTAAAAACAAACAAACAAAAAAAGCCTTCAACAGCGTTGTTCTGGAGGAAAAGTAACCATAGTTACATAATTATCAAATTACACAGTTGTGTGCCTTCCATTTTGATTTTTAAAAAGGTTATCTGACCAAATTGTGCGTTTGTGTACTTTTTACAACCCAGTGTTCAATTAATTTTGGCTTTGTGGGCAAGGCAGTTATTCTTTCTCAAACCATATCTATTCCAAAGTACAAATTTAAACATCTATTCACTTTCAAATCTTCTTTCCATCTCCCTCTGCCACAGTTCTGGTTACCTCTTCAGCCTTGGTAAGCCACATTCCTGCAATGAAACACATGGGTGAAATGAGTCCCTATGAAATAATGATACTGATTCTGCAGGCTTCTCGAGACCCTGCAGCCATGCTGACTCAGCAACAAGGTCATAAGCCAGAGCTGGTTTCAGGGAAATGCTTTCACAAAAGGAATGATAAAGTACAAAACAAAACAAGCAAAGACTGACTTAAGGTTTTTAAATAGAGGTCCAGTCATAAGTCACAATGTTCTGTTGGAACCCATGCAATCCATCTCTCACAAAAGCTGATAAGAGCCAAAGTGACTGATAGGACTTCAACTAAGCCACTGCTGGTAATATCCCCAGGTGATGATGTTTTTGCATTTCCAATTCCATATAATACTCAGAATTTAAGCCTACCCAAAGCTGAAAGGAAGAGGTAAAACCTGCGGAAAGCCCAGATAGCCAAATTCACTCAAGTAACTGAAATTTCATCTCCAGGACAATAATAGGAGATCCTATCTTGATGAAAATGTAAGTAAAACAGTTGGTTGCAATACATAGCTCAGCATACCTAAGCTTAAGACCTATCTAAAATATGTATTACTGTAATAATACCCCAAGTGAATATGATGTGAGATAAAGAATGAAAACTCTCTAGTCCTTAGAAAATCTATGCTCTATTACTTGGAATACACACACACACACACACACACACACACACACACAATGCTCTTTGTCACAGTCAAAAGCATCATTATTTTTTTCTTCATTGTGAATCTAGAAGCCTCATTCTGCAACCTCAGTTCTTTACTAAAATTCACCAGGCTTATCACTCTTATTCCCTCCAAGAAAAGAAGAGCTTCTTTAGTTTCTTTTCTAAACACTTGGCCATGCACAAAGCATGACTAAAATACTGGATGTATTTACCATGTAAATGTACCATGTATTACCATCACTCTAACCCACAATTCCATACCTGGATGCCGTAATGTATGTTCTCCTTTCTCTCAGTGTCACACTGGTGTTTCCATAGTTAACCATTTCCAAACTATTCCTTTGGACACCCCCTTTGCACTGTAACTGTGAAAAGTGTGAATTGTACTTCATACAGTCTTCTGCAGAGAATGTGAGAGCTGGGCTAGAAAAGCAAAGGTATACTCAATGAAAGGCTAAATGGATATATTCAGAGTCCAATTAATTCAATTTAAAGCAACCAGAGCAAAGAGCGTGTTAAACTGCTTTTTATAAAATATGGTGCCAGTAGCTATAAAATAAAAGGCAAAAAAAGAAGTAGAAAAAGATTATGATGGGTGTGAAGAGGATAAAGATGAAGAGAGGGAGATAAGAAGAAAGAGAGCAGGAGAAGAAGAGGAAGAGAAAGCAAAGTCCCTAACCTCCACCAGACAACCACACAGTAGTGGAAAATACTGAGAGATGATTGATGATGGCACATTATGGACAGGTGGAGAAATATAGATGATACATGACAGGTGGGTAGGAGGAGGATAGCTGGATCTGATGTAAAAACAACTATAATAGAATGTAGAAAAGACATAGTCTCTAGAGTTGAAGGGAGAAAGAACTTATTAAGAAGCCAATTATTAAAAAGGCTTTTAAGAAATTATTTGCTCCTTATATTCAATTGAACATTATTTGTACTTCAGAAACAAAGATTGTGAGTCAGAGACAGAAACATAGTTTTCAAGTGCTTAGAGGCAACTGTTAGTTCACAGATCTAGCATGCCAAACACCATTGCAGATCACAGCTCTACTGATAGAATTAATTTAATACACTGCATACAAACAAAGTGTCTTAGTTAGGGTTTCTTTGTGTCATGATAAAACACCATGACAGAAAGCAACTTGAGCAGAAGGGGTTTATTTCATTTACCCCTTTATGTCTCACTCCAACCTAAAAAAGAAGCCAGGGCAGGGACTAAAGCAGAGATGATGGAGGAATGCTGCTTGCTCTCTTGCTCCCACGGCTTATTCCACACAATTTCTTGCCCATCCCAGGATCACTTACTTGCCCGGTAACTACTGTTGCCCCTAGTGAACTGGGCCCTCCCACATCAATTATTAATCAAGAAGCTATCCCACAGATTTATCTACAGGCCAAGTTGATGGGGGCATTTTCTCAATGGAGGTTCCTCTTCAGAGATAACTCTAACTTGTATCAAGTTGACAAAACAAACAAACATACCCAGGACAATCAGTTGAAATTCTCTTCTTTGAGAATTTTAATGCATTGTTAAAAACAAATCAAAAGTCTTGTTTTTAACTTTGTGTTGATTCTTTGTGAGTTTTACATCATGTACCCCAATCCCACTTATCTACCTGTTCTTTCATTTCTGCCTCTTGCAGCCTCTTCTCCAAAATAAAACACAGTCAAACATCCAAATAACCAAGACTAGAAGACATCTCATCATGCAACCTGTAGTACGTCACACTGTGTCTTACAGTATACCCCTCTGTGCACATCTTCACTTGCAAGTGTACATTGCAATGAATCATTTGTCTGGTTTGAGATCTCTCCGATCATCATCTGGACTCTTCATATTGCCCTGTGTCGTGGAGATTCTGCAGCTTTGGATCTCTAGGACTGATTCTTTCATATATCCCAGTGTTTCCCAGATGGTATAGATCTTGGATTAGGCTAATTCAGAGTTCTGAATCTGGGCCTGGGTGGGAGCTGAGCTGGTCAGTGCTCTGGTTCTCCCTTATCTGCCCACCAGGGTGAGCTCTCCAGCACTTCTCCTGACTAGGCCACAGAGCGGCCATCCAAAAGAGGCAGGGTCAGCTTTCATACTCTCATGCCCACAGAGACCAATCACTCACACCCCTGCCACCAGGGCCAGCTCCACTGTACTGCCTGAGTATGGCTCAGGGCCTACTCTCCCTAATGGTACCAGTAATGAGATATGGAGCCAGCTCTTCAGAGTCCACATCTAATGAGCGGCAGGGCCAATTCTGCACAATACCTGGTAATCCATGTGGTTCCAAGAGGCTGGCCTAACCAGGGACATTCCAATGTTCTCTATTGATAATATGGTCCATGGACATCAATAGTAACCCCTGAAGTTACAAAGCCATGAAATCAGATATGGCCCTCAGTGGAAGCTCAGCCTGAGATCTTCCATGGCCCCAGTCAGTGGGAGTGGTAACCTCCAGTCTCCAGTTCCATCTCTCTTCATGATGCTCAAGTTACTCCACTTCTCTCCTATCTGACCATCATACATTTACACATTATGGTTGCTCTTGCAGTAGGCTGGCATCCTCCTTCTGTGCTGTGTGGCATGGTGGCAATGGGTTGTCTATGGCCTGACTGTGCTCTACACTGGAAGACAAGTCTGTGGCTGCCATGAAGGTCCGTGAGTCTCTGTGAGTCTTTTGACACTACACTGAATTGTTGAGTTTTTCAGCTTTTCTGCAGAAATAATCCTGCACATTCCTTTTTTTTTTTTTTTTTTTTTTTTTTTTTTTTTTTTTTTTTTTGTACTTGTAGTTTCCTGGGCATGTCTTCAGTGGAGTCTTAGATCATATTGTTTGAGACTGCTCTTCAGTTTTCTGTTGTTACCTGTCTGCAACTCATTTATAAAGTATGATGTCAGCAGTCACAGTTAGTAAAATATTAATAACAAATATTAAAGTACCAGTTTATTGAAGGGCCATTTATCTCCAGCTACTACTCCTTAATAATTCCAAGAAAACTGAGGCCTTCGGGTAAGTGCACCCAGGAGCCCCCCAGACACATTCTGGGGGATCCATAGAACCCATAGCCAGCACTAGCACGCTCCTTCTGCTGCTCGCCCCCCCTCCGGTCTGAGGCCTGCAGGGTCTGAGTCCCAGACCAGACCTCTACCAGGTCTGCAGTTGTGTGGACCCCGGATTCCACCTGAGACATACTGGAAGGTCCGCTCAACCCAGAGCCACAGAGAAACAACTGAACTCAGAGTGTCAGACAACATACCCTGAGATATCCAAGAGGAGACACTGCACCCAGAACAGCAGACATCTAGCTGGACTGCTACCTTGGAGGCACCATATCCTGAGGCATCCTAGAGATACCACTGTAATCAGGGCAGCTGGAAAAAAACCACAAAGACATCTGGACTCCTAGAAGACCAAACAAAAGCGAGACAACTGGAAAGACAGGCTTCAATCAGAGACAGAAGTACAGGTAGCACTAGAATTAACCAGATGGCAAAAGGCAGGCGCAAGAACGTAAGCAACAGAAACCAAAGTTACATGGCATCATCAGAACCCAGTTCCCCCATCATAGCAAGCCCTGAACACCCCATCACACCAGAAAAGCAGGATTCAGAATTAAAATCACTTCTCATGATGATGATAGAGGACTTTAAGAAAGACATAAATAACACTCTCAAAGAACAGATAGAAACCCTTAGAGAGGAAACACAAAAATCCCTTAAGGAATTACAAGAAAATGCAACCAAACAGGAGAAGGAATTAAACAAAGCCATGCAGGATCTAAAAACGGAAGTAGAAACAATAAAGAAATCACAAAGGGAGAACACCCTGGAGATAGAAAACTTAAAAAAACGATCAGGAGTCATAGATACAAGTATTACCAACAGAATACAAGAGATGGAAGAGAGAATCTCATGTGCAGAAGATACCATGGAAAACATAGACACAACTGTCAAAGAAAATGCAAAATACAAAAAGCTACTAACCCAAAATATACAAGAAATCCAAGACACAATGAGAAGGCCAAACCTAAGGATAATAGGAATAGATGAGGGGGAAGACTCCCAACTTAAAGGACCAGTAAATATTCTCAACAAAATTATAGAGGAAAACTTCCCTAACCTAAAGAAAGAGATGTCCATAAATATACAAGAAGCCTACAGAACTCCAAATAGTTTAGACCAGAAAAGAAATACTTCCCGACACATAATAGTCAAAACATCAAATGTACAAAACAAAGAAAAAATACTAAAAGCAGTAAGGGGAAAAGGCAAAGTAACATTTAAAGGCAGACCTATAAGAATTACACCAGACTTCTCACCAGAGACCATAAAAGCCAGAAGATCCTGGACTGATATCATACAGACCCTAAAAGAACATAAATGTCAGCCCAGACTACTATACCCAGCAAAACTGTCAATCATTATTGATGGAGAAACCAAAATATTCCATGACAAATCCAAATTTACACAGTATCTCAACACAAACCCAGCACTTCAAAGGATAATTGGTGGAAAACTCCATCACAAGGAGGGAAACTACAACCTGGAAAAAGCAGGAAAGTAATCTTCCAAAAACCGTAAAAGAAGGTAGCTACACAAACATATCCCCACTGCCAATAACAAAAATAACAGGAAACAACACTCATTTTTCCTTGATATCTCTTAATATCAATGGACTCAATTCTCCAGTAAAAAGACATAGACTATCAGACTGGATACATAAACAGGACCCAACATTTTGCTGCATTCAGGAAACGCACCTCTGTGGAAAGGACAGACACTACCTCAGAGTAAAAGGTTGGAAAACAATCTACCAAGCAAATGGTCCCAAGAAACAAGCTGGAGTAGCGATTCTAATATCAAATAAAATCAGTTTTCAACCAGAAGTAATCAAAAAAGATAAAGAAGGACACTTCATATTCATGAAAGGAAAAATGTACCAAGAGGAACTTACAATTCTCAACATCTATGCCCCAAATGTAAGGGCACCCACATACATAAAAGACACTTTACTAAAACTTAAAGCATACATTGCACCCTACACAATAATAGTGGGAGATTTCAACACCCCACTCTCAGCTATGGACAGGTCATGGAAACAGAAACTAAATCGAGACACAATGAAACTAACAGAAGTTATGAACCAATTGGACTTAACTGACATCTATAGAACATTTCACCCTAAAACAAAAGAATACACCTTCTTCTCAGCACCTCATGGTACCTTCTCGAAAATAGACCATATAATTGGTCACAAAACAGGCCTCAACAGATACAAAAAGATTGAAATAATCCCCAGCACCTTATCAGACCACCATGGATTAAGACTTGTCTTTGACATGGACAAAAACATCAGAAAACCGACATACACTTGGCAACTGAACAATGCTCTACTCAATGACAACTTGGTCAAGGAAGAAATTAAGAAAGAAATTAAAGACTTTTTAGATTTAAATGAAAATGAGGACACATCATATCAAAACATGTGGGACTCATTGAAAGCAGTACTAAGAGGAAAAATCATAGCTCTAAGTGCTCACAAAAAGAAAGTGGAAAGAGCATACATCAACAACTTGACAGCAAACCTGAAAGCATTAGAACAAAAAGAAGCTAGTATACCCAAGAGGAGTAGACGGCAGGAAATAATCAAACTCAGGGCTGAAATCAACCAAGTCGAAACAAAAAGAACTATACAAAATATCAACAAAACCAGGAGCTGGTTCTTTGAGAAAATCAACAAGATAGACAAACCCTTAGCCAGACTAACCAAAGGGCGCAGAGACAGCATTCAAATTAATAAAATCAGAACTGAAAAGGGAGACATAACAACAGAAACAGAGGAAATTAAAAAAAATTATCAGATCCTACTACAAAGGCCTATACTCAACAAAATTGGAAAATCTGGAGGAAATGGACAATTTTCTAGATAGATACCAGGTACCAAAGTTAAACGAGGAGCAGATAAACCACCTAAACAGTCCCATAACGCCTAAAGAAATAGACACAGTCATTAAAAATCTTCCCACCAAAAAATGTCCGGGGCCAGATGGTTTCAGTGCAGAATTCTTTCAGACCTTCAAGGAAGACCTAATACCAATCCTCTTCAAGTTATTCCATCGAATAGAAACAGAAGGAACACTACCCAATTCATTCTATGAAGCTACCATTACACTCATACCTAAACCACAGAAAGACCCAACAAAGAAAGAGAACTACAGACCAATCTCTCTTATGAATATTGATGCAAAAATACTCAATAAAATTCTCGCAAACCGAATCCAACAACACATCAAAACAATTATCCATCAAGATCAAGTAGGCTTTATCCCAGGAATGCAGGGATGGTTCAATATTCGGAAATCCATCAATGTAATCCACTACATAAATAAACTCAGAGAGAAAAACCACATGGTCATATCACTAGATGCTGAGAAAGCATTTGACAAAATTCAACATCCCTTCATGTTAAAAGTCTTGGAAAGATCAGGAATACAAGGCCCATATCTAAACATAGTAAAAGCAATATACAGCAAGCCAGTAGCCAACATCAAACTAAATGGAGAGAAACTGGAAGCAATCCCACTAAGATCAGGGACTAGGCAAGGCTGCCCACTCTCACCTTACCTATTCAATATAGTACTGGAAGTCTTAGCTAGAGCAATTAGACAACAAAAGGAAGTCAAAGGGATACAAATAGGAAAGGAAGAAGTCAAAATTTCACTATTTGCAGATGACATGATAGTATACTTAAGTGAACCTAAAACTTCCACCAGAGAACTCCTAAACCTGATAAACAACTTTAGCAATGTGGCTGGATATAAAATCAACTCAAACAAATCAGTAGCCTTCCTCTACTCAAAGGATAAACAGGCAGAGAAAGAAATCAGGGAAATGACACCCTTCACAATAGCCACGAATAAAATAAATTATCTTGGAGTGAATCTAACAAAGCAAGTGAAAGATCTGTATGACAAGAACTTCAAGTCTCTCAAGAAAGAAATTGAAGAACATCTCAGAAGATGGAAAGATCTCCCATGCTCCTGGATTGGCAAGATTAATTTAGTAAAAATGGCTATCCTGCCAAAAGCAATCTACAGATTCAATGCAATACCCATCAAAATTCCAAATCAATTCTTCATAGAGATAGAAAAAGCAATTTACAAATTCATTTGGAATAACAAAAAACCTAGGATAGCGAGAACTATTCTCAACAATAAAAGAACCTCTGGGGGAATCACCATTCCGGACCTCAAACTGTACTACAGAGCAGTAGTGATAAAAACTGCTTGGTATTGGTACAGAGACAGAAAGGACGATCAATGGAACAGAATTGAAGACCCAGAAATGAACCCGCATACCTATGGTCACTTGATATTTGACAAGGGAGCTAAATTCATCCAGTGGAAAAAGGACAGCATTTTCAACAAGTGGTGCTGGCTCAACTGGAGGTCAACATGTAGAAGAATGCAAATTAATCCATTCTTATCTCCTTGCACAAAGCTCAACTCCAAGTGGATAAAGGACCTTCACATAAAGCCAGGTACACTGAAAATATTAGAAGAGAAGTTGGGGAAGACCCTCGAATACCTAGGCACAGGGGAAAAGTTCCTGAACAGAACACCAATGGCTTATGCTCTAAGATCAAGAATCGACAAATGGGACCTCATCAAATTGCAAAGCTTCTGTAAGGCAAAGGACACTGTCAACAAGACAAAACGGCAACCAACAGATTGGGAAAAGATCATTACCAATCCTACATCTGATAGGGGGCTAATATCTAATATTTACAAAGAACTCAAGAAATTAGACACCAAACAACAAAATAACCCCATTAAAAAATGGGGTACAGAGCTAAACAAAGAATTCTCAACTGAGGAAACTCAAATGGCCGAGAAGCACCTTAAGAAATGCTCAACATCCTTAGTCATCAGGGAAATGCAAATCAAAACAACACTGAGATACCACCTCACACCAGTCAGAATGGCTAAGATCAAAAACTCAGGTGATAGTAGATGCTGGCGAGGATGTGAAGAAAGAGGAAGACTCCTGCATTGTTGGTGGGGTTGCAAGCTGGTACAACCACTTTGGAAGTCAGTCTGGCGGTTCCTCAGAAAATTGGACATAGCACTACCTGAGGACCCAGCTATACCACTTCTGGGTATATACCCAGAAAATGCCTCAACAAATAACAAAGACATATGCTCCACTATGTTCATAGCAGCCCTATTTATAATAGCCAGAAGCTGGAAAGAACCCAGATGCCCTTCAACAGAGGAATGGATACAAAAAATGTGGTACATTTACACAATGGAATATTACTCAGCTATTAAAAATAATGAATTCGAGAAATTCTTAGGTAAATGGATGGATCTAGAAAATATCATCCTGAGTGAGGTAACCCAATCACAAAAGAACACACATGGTATTTACTCACTGATAAGCGGAGATTAGCCCAAAAGTTTGAAACAACAAAGATTCAACTACCAGAAGACACGAAGCTCATGAAGAAGAAAGAACAAGTGAGGATGCCTAGGTCTTTCTTAGAAGGAGTAACTAAATAACCAAGGGAGCAAATATGGAGACACAGTGTGGGTCAGAATCATAAGGGGGGGTTGTAGGGAGACCATTGTGTCTGGGTATTCATTCCATAGGCAGTCACCAAAAATAGACGCTGATAGGGATGTCAGGATGGGAAAGCTGACAGCAGCCTGATAAGGCTGTCTCCTTAGAGGTCTCTCAGAGTCGGACATACCCAGAGACAGATACCCACAGCTATCCATTAATCTGATCAAAGTTCCCAATGGAGGAGTTAGAGAGTAAATTGAGGGAACCGTGAACCATACGGGCTGGTGGCCCTGTGAGGAGAGCAAGAATACCAACCAGCCAGAGCTCCCCAGGGTCTAAACCACCAGCCCAGGTGCACATAGGGAGAGACACATGACTCCAGCTGTATATGTAGGGGAGGATGGCCCTGTTGGGCATAGGTGGGAGACAAGATCATTGGTACCCTGAAGGCTGAGCACTGAGGGGGGGGGGAATCTGAGGGTGGGGAGGGAGGCTGGGGGTAGGTGGGTAACACCTTCATAGAGGCAGGAGGAGGGGGGATGGGATAAGGGGTTCCTGGGTGGTGGGGGAAATAAGGTAAGGGGATAAAATTTGAAATGTAAATATTATATCCAATAAAAGAGGGGAAAAATAGAAAAAGCGGTTAGAACCAACATTCTTAATAAAATGTCAGCCCTCTTTAAAAAAAAAACTATCTTGATACTAAAATTTGTTTTGAGAATTGTATATTGCAGAATGATCAGCCTTGGTGTATCTACTCAACAAGAAAGCTGGGCAGACCTGCTCAAACCTCTGAGGTCCGTGAATTCCATCTGGAGGCAGCGAAGACACAGCACCAGAGGATTGTCAACTTGCTCTCCCCCCCCACTCCTCTTCTAATATCTCAACGCCCATAATCAGCTTGAAGAAGCTAATGATGAGTCAGCGCCCCTATTCCCTGGGCATGGGGACTAAGGTGGTAAATGTTGGGCTGTCTCCCTAGGGAAAAGAAGTGGTTTTGTCGGAATAGAGAGGATTAGCTAGGGTTTATTGCATAGCCATAACCTATTAGTAGAAATCTGTATAATTAATATCAAGATGAAGATATAAATTCTTAAATGGCACCAATTTACTTTGTTTACAAATTTTAAGGTTTTCATTGGCATGAGCTTCTTAGTGATATAAGAGTGAGATGAATATTGTTACTCTCATAGGCATTGTACCAGTATAACACACTTAGGAATACAAAGCTTAGACCCAGTCCTTCTTTAACTTTTTTAACTGATTTGAGATGGTCAGCCTGTGAGTTAAGGGACTATAGCAAATTCATGACTTGGAGTTTATTATAAGGGTGTTCTCTATGTTTTATTTAGAAATAGCTGAGTGGAGTTAACAGGCAATAGTCCAGATTACCTTACATGGATAGCTGGTTTTCAAAACATCAGAAATCCTTAGAATTGACATGACAAACATTTCAGTATTAATGTTCATTTTCATTAGAGACCTGTCTGCTCCGGACGGCTTCCTATGTTAAATTCTAAGAAGAAATTGAGCATCCTTGGAGTTACTCCAGTTGTGGTGAGACAGCCACTAGGCAAGAATTGCCACTTTCCTTCTACAGACAAATTACTGTCCAGAAAAGGACACACTTGCAGAATAGTCGACTGATTATATCTGCCTAGACAGAGTAATCAGCCCTTAATAATTCTGCAGCACTAAGGTCTGTCAGATGATCCTGGGCCAGAAGGCAGAAGAACAGATGCTCCAACGTTTTGAAGTAGAGCGAGTGTCCAGGTGTTCAGAGGTCTCTATAAATTGGCTAAGTTTTAGAAGCTATGCTTTGTGCTTCCCACAATTATAGTCAACTCAGTCATTCTGGATTTCTGATGGGGTTGAAAACTTATAGCTATTTACTTTGAGAGAAAAGATTTGAGTAGATGGTCATCAGCTGACATTCATCCTAAAGCCAAGGAAAAGCCAGGTTCAGAACTAAGTGTTTTAGTTAGGATAGATGACAGAGGTGCTGGTTAGTCAACAAAAGGATGGACTGGGTATTAGGACTATCTTGTACCTCACTGGTACAAATAGGCATAATTATGCTCTAATTGTATTTTGAGAGAAAAGTTTCCTTTTAACAGGAAGGGTGATGTGTAGGAGGAGCTAAGGTGGGAGGAGTACTGAGAGGAAGAAAAGGAGTAAGAAGAGGAGAAGAAGAAGGAGAGGAGAAGCTAGGTGATGAAAGAGAGATAGAGGGGGGAGACAGGGAAGCAGATGTTCATGTATCTCCACCAGTCAAAGATAGTTGATATATCTAGGTTGGGTAGTGGGTTACACCTCTGATTGAACAATACCAAACTTATAAAGCCTATGATTAACATTTCTTAAAAAAATGTATAAATGCAAAATGAAAAGGGGGCATGGGATAGGGGTTTTCTAAGGGGGGGGAATGGGGAAACAGGATGGTATCTGAAGTGTAAATGAAAGATCTAATAAAATAAAAAAAATAAAAAAATAATAAAAAAAGACAAAATACTTCCTGCAACAACAACAACAAAAAAATAATAATTCCAAGAAAACAAATACTCAGTTCTATGTGGGAAACACTGAGAGATAGAAAGTTTAAGTAGAATACCCAAGGCCTCTTCGACATTAATCCTGATGAGTGAGTACTCATTGGTTTCTCCACACTGTAAAACCTCCTGTAAGCATGTACATGTATATGTATGTACAGTATATGCAGAAATCCATGTGTGTGAAAGTGTACTATTATACATATTTCAGTTGGTGTGTTAATGTGTGAAAATACAACTAATTCCAGATAGACAATGTAAAGAAGTAGGCTGAAATTGTGGTGAAACAATCGTGTAGGGTGCATATGGCTATATGTGGCTGAACATAGCTATGAGTGTGGTCCTACACAAAACTGTAAATGTACTTAAAACATTATGAAAATCTTTGGCTAATGTTTTGTAACTTGACCACACAATTTTCCAACATGAACTTTCTATAGGACAACCTAGTGTCAAAAGCATGCCTATAACCAGCATGGCCTTACCACCTATAGTTCTTTGGATGCATCCTTTAAACTCTGTGTACTCTATAAACTGAGAGAAATATTTTCTCTGTTCTCAACAGATCTTCTGATTAAGTTACTTTACATATCTGAAGTGCTTAAACTGTTCTTGGGATCACTGTAATTGCTTTATAATTGCCAGCTATTGTTATTGCTAGTGTTATTATTGATGTGCTTCTTTAAAAACAGGCTTTCAGTTTCATTCCTTCTAAGTTTTATTGTTCTGTAGCAGACATTTCATTTCAGTGTTCACTAGGAAATTCTAGCAGGATTTGTAAAGCAAATTTACATGAAGCAATAAAGGATTCAAAGATCTCCCAGAACAAGAATTTCTATCTTGTCAGAACAAGACCTCCTCGTAGTTGGCAGACTCCCCAGTGGGGCTACACAGCTGATAGTGTGGTGGGGTTATTCTGTCAGGATATTATTGTTCACTCAGCAATAAAATGGGTGATCTTAGAAGGAGACGGATCTGCCTCAGCAGCGACCAGAGCGCTCATTTCATGACCCGTGGTCAGAGCATCTTCTTGGGGCTCTGTTGTGAGTCATTTACTAACCCACAGCAGGCAAAGGCCACTGAATTGCACTTGAACCATATAAATTTTCTCTAATTCATGGTCCTAAAATCCAGTCGCTTAACTTTTCAGTTCATAAAACCATGCCAAACTTATTTTCTAGTTAATTAGCTATTCACTATTTATTATTTTTCAGCAGCGCAGCATATCTTTACTATTTATTCTCAACATTTATCTACATATGCATTATAACAGCAAGATATCTTAGAATCAGAGAAGGATTTACTCAAATCTTGTATAAATTTATTCTAGCTTCTACATTAAAATATAGTACAAAAAAAGCTATATTCCAAGCAAAAACAAGTTTTATGGTTTTCAAAATGATCATTTTTTTACATTAGACAATCAGATCCAGGTTTCACAGAAAATAAACAGCCATGAACATTACAGTGCATGTAAAGCAATTATTCTGACACATTGCTCAGGCTCAGTTGTAAAATCAGTCACCCATTCTAGGCATAAGGGTCAAACTGCTGATTTTGGCATGTAATGACTACTATGTGGTTGCCTAGGCAGGTGTCAACAACTTATTAATAAATACAACCAGTGAGTGCTCATGCATGTGCATGCATGTTCATTCCCCCACATACACACATATATACACAACAAACTCCAAGATGAATGATGAAGACATACATCTATTAATATCTATGCAAAAATGCATTTTCGTACCTACATAAAACATTAATGAAGCACTATAGTCATGCCTCATGGAGTCAATGAAGTTGAAGCATTACTAAAGCTCTCTTGCCTCAAAGAAGTTGCAAGTCACACTTCTTTCATTATTCCCCTTGATTACTTCTTTTCCTTCTTCCCATCTCTTCATTACCAGTTATTTTTAAAAGTGTCCAAATCAATGCCATATTAACATTGGAGGCCAGCTATATTAATAAACTTGAACACATAAAATTGCTACTTTTGAAAAATATGCATTTTAAGATGAGCAACTTAGCAGCATGATTTAAGATATTTTATTCTTTATCAAAATTCAATTTTTTCACTCTAAAATGAATAGGTCATGAATATGTATTTAATGAACAAGCAGATTGTCTAGCAGCTAAGCTGTAGTCAATAGATAACACTTTTCATCACTTTGGAAAATGTCTTCAGTCTTTTTTCTCTCAGCCCTGTGATTTTGTAAGCACCAATATAATTTTTATCATCAAAGATTAACTTTACGTGTTCAGAACTTCATATACATGGACTGCTGGGGATTCTTTTATCCCCAGCTTTTCTCATTCAGCACACTTCTTAGATGAATCAGTGTTCTGCATATGTTAGTAGTCATTCTCTCCACTGCTGAGCAATAACCCATGAAGTGAGTAACCAGCTTCCTAGGGGCTTATCCATGAGCATCCACTGTTCAGACTGTGTACCCATTATGCAAAAGAAAAATGATTCTGCAAATGTGCTTGAGGAAATCTCCATGCAGACATTTGTAACCACTTTCCTTTCAAAAATATCTAGTTTTGGAGTCAAGTTTATAAGAAGCTGTTAACCAAAGCAGCTCACTGGGTTATTTTAGGTTTTTGTTTGTTTGTGTTTTTCAAGCAATACTGTATTCTCACCAGCACTATACCATGGGCTCAAGCTGCCATCGTTGTGCATCTCAACCAACTTTGATTGTTGTCAGCTTTTGCACTTTCAGTCCTTTTAGTGGCTCTAAGTAACATCTAATTGCATTTTCCTCATGAATAAGTATGCTGGGCATTGTTCTTCTGTATAGTGGGTGTTTCTATTCCATCTGATAGCCGAGACTCATGGAAAAAGTAATTCATCTTTGCTCAGTACTTCCAGGAGAGAAAGAATCACTGATTCTACATATGAGCTGAAAATAACCAAGAGGTCTGCAGAACCAAAGAATCAAGCGGGCATCACACAGAACAGTGTGGCTGGAATACTGAGCCTTTCAATTATGCATTTACTCCCCTTCCTGTGGTTCAGCTGTTTTCCTCTGTGATCCACACAACTCTTCCTTTTCCTGTTTAAACAGACTCAAATTAGTTCCTGCTATGTTCAATTTTAACAGTCTAAATTTGGCACTTAACTAATGCCAAAATTGTTTGACTATCAAATTTTAAGCATTTTGCTAGTATCAGGAGTTACAGGGAGAAAGTTTTCCTAAATGCTCATCTCTACTAATTAGACAACACTCTCCCTTTATTTAAAGAAAATTAAATATACATGTATATGCATGCGTGCGCACACACACAAACAAACACACAGTAGCATACTAATGATTTCTGAGAAAATAGTCAAAGATAGTTTATATAGATTTCAGAGAAAAAATGCTAGTACTATATAAAGACAGAAATGGGATTTTAAAAAGAGTATATATATTTCTTCCAGGGTGTAGCCAGACATAAAAGTAGGAGGACATGTTGGGAAGATTAAAGACTTCAGAGGGAGTGGGAGGGGAAAGAAAGAGAATATGGGATGAATATAATCAAATGTACAGCATGTATATATGAAATTTTTAAAATATTTTTAAATAAGAATAAATTTGTTAATATTTTGAAACTAGCAATTTCATTGTACTCAAACTTTATTTTTAAAATTAGCTAACTTACTCTTAAGTCCCACATTCAGTCATTTACAAATGAAGTCAGCTTTATTTCTTACTCATCAATCTGTTTCCTTTTTCTGCCTTTCCATCTCTGATTGTATTACATAAGATTTCTTGTACAGTGTTGCATAGGAGTTGTGACAGCTTGAAGCATCACTCTCCATTTTAGGGGAGAATCATACAGTTTCTCTGCATAAGGAAGACATTCTTTTCAAGCTATTTATAGCTGTCCCATGTTAAGAATCATCCTCTCAATTCAACCTGTCTCAAAGCTTGTTATTTGTATTTTTCTATGAATAGGCACTGGATGTTATGAAGTATACTTCCCACATTTATGTATCTGAAAATAGTTTGTTTTTTTTTTTTTCATGGACTGACAAGTTGTTCAGCTGCTAAACATCTGGTCACAAGAGCTGGAGTTGAAACCCTGAAACCTGAGTAAAGATACAAGATAATTGACTCTACAAACTTGTTTCTGACCTTAAGCCATGCCCAAGAATAAATGCACACATCAAACATACGCACATTAATACTAATACTAAGACTAATAAAAAATTTAAAAAGCAATACTTTTTTTCTTTCCTGGGCTATTAATATGAGGTATGGCAAGCATTGATTCCTCTTTCTTTTTGTTCATATTTATCTTTTTATTTTATTTTTATTGAAAATGAATTATTTTCTCATACAATACATCTCAACCATAGTGCCCCCTACTCCACTTTACCTAACTCCTTCCCACTTTCTCTCTCCCCAAAATGAACAGCTCCTCCCCTCATTTTTTTCAGACAAAAGCAGACCTCCAAGAGACAACATCAAACACTATTAAACAAGATAAAATAAGACAAGGCAAAAGCCCTCAATCTAAGCTGAACAAGGCAATCCTATAGGAATAAAAGCATCCCAACAGCAGGCAAAAGAGTCAAGATACATCCTTCCTACTTGTAAGAGTCCCACAAATACAACAAGTTAACAGCAACAGCCATAACATGTACACAGAGGACCTGCTGCAGACCCATGGAGGCCTCATGCCTGCCACTTTAGTCTCTGTGAGTCCCGTATGAGCCCTGCTTAGTTAATTCAGTGAGCCATGTTCTCCTGGTATACTCCATCCCCTATTACTCTTACAATCTTTCCTCCCTTACTTCCATGAGATACCCAGAGTTCTGAGGGATGGGATTCAATAGATACCTGATGTAGGCTTAGACTTTTTTCAAAACCTGCTTTAATAAGGGTTCTCAAACACTTTGAACCCCTCTAACTCACCCTCCAAAGATGGGGGGGGAAGATGATAAATAGGACAACACCCTGTTTTTGGTGTGATTCCATTTCCCATTTGTCAGGATACCAGCAGTCCCACTCAGTGGTGTCAGAATACCAACAGTGCAGTATAAAAGTGTCACCAAACATGAATCAGCAGTGGTGGCACTATCCAGAAGAGTCACCCGGCCAAATTAGCACAAGTCAGTAGGAGAGACCAATGTCAGCCTGAATGCCAGGAGTTCTCTGCCGTTCCTCTCTGAATGAAGTAAAGATCAGCAAAGATGAGAGACTAACAAAGCATTGCAAAGCTAGCAGTGAAAGTGCCCCATCACTGTCTGTTGGGTCCTATTTACACTCTCTCACAATATCATGTGCCGTCTCATGAGTCTTGTGTCAGAAAAACAACATGTGAGTCTGCATCACATGGCACAACCAGAGAAACTCTACTTCATCTGCCATTTAGACTCCGTCTCCATAGAAGGTCTGGCAGTGGGTATCTGTACCTGCTCGCAGTTACTACTGAGGAAAGCCTCTCTGGTGATGAATGAAAAAGACACTGATCTATGAATAGAACAGAATGTCATTAACAATCATTTTAGTGATTCTTTTGACCAGCGATACATGGTTATATTCCATGTGTCTGAGCTATCTAGCCTCTGGTTTCTGGCCATCCAGGCAGTGTAAGACATAGGCTCCCTCTCCTGATATGGACCTCAAATTAAACCAGACCTTGGTTCGCCACTTACACAAGTTCTGTGCCACTATTTCCCCAGCACACCCTGCAGGCATGAATAAATCTGGACACCCACTCAACCACAAAACCCTCGATCTATAATCATTGATTTTCAAACCATGAATCAGTGTTGTATAGCTGGAAAAAAAATCCATGTGGTCATAATATACATTTCATTATACAAGCTGCTGTATTAAATACAGCAATACTTTTACAAGACTTTTACATTTATTTTTGTAAAAGATGCTTTTTATTTTTTTTTTTTTTGTGAAATTTCTTTGTTGGTTTAGATATGAAAGTAAAGGTAGACTCAGAGTTAGATGTTAGTTCCATTACTTGTTTCTTTGTCATTTTGACCATTACCTGACAGAATGCCTTATGGGAAGAACAGTTTACCTACATTCACCTTCAAGTTACAGTCCATCTTATTTCAGAAAGCGTGGTGGAGATCTTGGCAATGAGAGCTTGTGACAGTGGTTTATACTCCATGCTAGCAAACAGAAAATACAGAGAATGAGGAACTCAGGACTGTTATAACCGTCAAAGGCCCACTGCTAGTTACCTCCTCGCCACCACCCAGCTCTCATCTTTATGAGTCTGCAAGTGCCTCCAAATGACAGGATGAGCTGGTGAATGAAAAACAATATATGAGCCACTGTAAAACATTTCATGTTTAGATGTTAGCAGTCACAATGGCCTTTTTTTTCCCAGTTTAAGTCCTCACAGAAAGTACTTCAGCCTTTATGGATTTTTTGATACCATATTGTTTCTTCAATTCTTCTGATCTCTGTATGGACTTCATATTTTATTTCCTTCTCCTTAATTGAGATTGAATCCCCTCTTTTTTGCCTAGCTTTCAAAGGTGAAACTAAATTACTGACTTTAGATTTGACTTAAAAAAAATAAGTATAGCAATTACTATAATATCCCTTCTTTATGCCGTTTGCACTGCATCCCAAAGATTTGGGTAGATGGAAGTTTCATTTAGTTCATAACATTCCTCAGTTTCCTGTGAAAATTCTCCTTTCATCCAAATGTATTTAGAAATGTACTCTTCCAAGATTTGGGGATTTTGTTGATTTATCTTTTTTATATTCTTGTCTAGCTTTATACTTCTAGTATCTGTGAGTATATTCTGTATAATTTCTCATCTTTTATATTCAGTTAGGTGCGTTTTCTGGCTCAGAATATAGTCATGCATTAAAAATGATCCATGGAAGTTTGAGAAAAATATGTATTTGATTAGTTAAGTACTAATCAGATGCAATTGATTGGTGTTTCCGTCTAGTTTAACTGTGTCCTTTCTGACTGCCCTTTGTCAACTACAAAGAGAAAGATGCTTAGTCTACAACTGTAATAGTAGATTCATTTGCTTCACCACTGACTTAATTAGGGTTTCCATGGCTATGAAAAGATGTCATGACCCAGGCAACTCTTATAAAGGAAAACATTTAATTGGGACTGATTTACAGTTTTAGAGGTTTAGTCCATTATCATCATAGATGGAAGCATCTTAGTATACAGGCAGACATGGTACCGAAGAAGGAGCTAAGAATCCTGCATCTTGATCTGAAGGCAACTATGAGAGGACTGGCATTCATTACTTCTAGCTATCACTAACCTTCTACATTCACTTTATTTAAGCTATTATATTTATAGTGGGTTTCTTCTAGATAAGAAATATAGATGTCTCTTTTGTTTGTTTGTATCATTGTTTGATACATTCTGTTAACTGCCTTTAAACAGGTATATTTGAGTTATTGATGATTAGCCTGTTTGTTGCTATAATTAAACTGAAGCACATGAAGTTTTATGTAGAGGGAGGTGTCAATTCCCTAATTGGTTTTTGATTGTGTCAATAAGGGAGGCAGAAGCTAATTGCTGGGCAAAGGGGAAAGGTGGAATTTTGGGTCACAGGAGGAAGAGAAGGGACACAGAGAAATAAAAATTCGGACCAGGCTTTGGAGCAAGGAGGAAGCTACAAACATGTAGGTCTTGGAGCCCCTAGAGTTTGTAGCCTCTGCGGCAAGCAAGCAGATGCCGAGGAGGACAGACGGAGGTAGTTGATAAGATTATGGCAGGAAATTCTTTGCCCAGCCACTAAGCTATCTGGCTAGTTTTCAAATAATAAAACTGTCTAGTGTTTTCCATTTGTGGTGCTAAAAGTTGAGCAGGAGGAGAAAGAGGGCAGCCTGGGTGGTTGTTGGCAGCTTGGCGAAGCTAGCCATGAGGGGCTGGGGGAGCCAAATCAGCAGCTCCTGGGAAAAATGGCCAACTAGCCATTAGCAGAGATCAGTGAGACCAGTGGTAGCTAATCTCAGAGCCTAGCAGAAAGCACGGGCAGAGAACCCTAGAAGAAGGAAGCGTGTTTTCTAAAATTGCACACAACAGTTTTAGATAATATATTACCTTTCTGCTGTTTTTATGTCTTCTTTCTTTTCTTCTTTTTTAAAAATATAGTTTTATTTATTCTTTGAAAATTTCACATAAGATAATAAAATATATCTCGATTATTATCTTCCCTCCAATCTCCCTAGGAGGCCCCTCCCAACCTGATGTCTTCTTTTATAAACTTTTTATTTATTTACCTTTAACCTACCACATTAAATTAGTATTGCACATATGCGCACAAGTATGGGGCCATCCACTGAGGTACCTCTTCAAAGAAAAGTGGCTTCTGTGTCCACTGATATAGACATCAACTGTCAATAGTTTCTCAGCTAGCAACTGGGGCCACCTACACCTTCCATGCTAGAATTGTTAACTGGCTTTTTCCTGTACAGATCCTGTCTAGGTAACCATAGCTGCTATGGAGTCTTGAATGTATCAGCCATGCCATATCCAGAAGACATCTTTTGACAGCTCTCCTTGCCATCCTTCAACTCTTAAATTTTGTCCACCTCCTCTTGCACTATAGTCACTGAGCCTTGGATGGGTTCGCAGGAACTGGTTGATACACATAAATGTCTGTGGCTATACACTCACAGTTGTATATTCTCAGTACTTTGAAGAGCTATGAAGCTCTGCATGAATTGTTGATCACCGAAATAAGAAGCCTCACCAACCAAAACAGAGAAAAACACAAATGTACAAACCAAAACATAAAGATTTGGCAAGTAGTTTGACAACATGATTATTTAGAAAAAAATATCAATAAGCCCACCCATATGGCCTATAATATTCTTCACTGGGGTGCTTACTATGTTTACAGTGTCAGATAAAATCCCTACCATGGAGGAAGTCTCAAATCAGGAAAGCAGTTAGTGACTTCTTACAGTATTTCACCAATGAGCCTGATTAAGGTATTCTTACATCTCTGTGAACCAAATAAATCTCTTTTGTTTTAATCTGATAAGACCCACATGAATATTGGCTGGTAATAAAGGCTTGGAATTCAAGAAATTCTAACCAACTGTTGGCATCTGTGTTTCTACAGAAAATTAATTAGGGAGGAGAAATTAGGAGCAAGTTCACTAGAGCCATAAATTGTCATTATAGAAGCCACTGGATGTCCAAGAGTCCCCTAAGCAGACTTTTAGTAGGGTAGAAAAGGTGGTGGTTGATAATTCCAATGTACAGAACTGTGGAAGAATGAAATGAATGACTCCCAGAGCTAACATATATCAGTTGGTCACTGTGAACTGGAGCAAACAAACACAGCAGCTACTGTCCATTCTGGGAGTCCTTACCTCCAACCAAAGTACCCATAGTACTGTTTATAAATGACCTTCAGATTATTCTTGATTCCCCAGACAAGTTTTGTACATGTAGATATGTAAGAAGTATCATGATTTTCATTAGATGCTAAGATGGTTATATAATAGGAAAAACAAAGGAAATGGATAAATTACCTAAGAATTTGTCTCCATTTGCATAAATTCCTACACTTTCCAGTAAACAGGTAAGAGACATACTCTCTGAGAGACACAATAGAGACACAACCCAAACATCAGTACAAAAATGTTATTTAAATTGTTCAGGGCTTCACCTTTCTCTTTGTTTAACGAAAACATGATTGATCATTGAATTTTTTGATACAAGGTATTTATCTGTTGTATTAAATCAACCAATGTACCCATTGTCTAGATGTGGCTTTGCTCCTCATTTCAGAGGATACTTACGGGACACCAAAAGCATCCTGCCTCCCCATAGAAGCCTGAGGGGGTCTCAAACTAACTATTAGCTTGAAACCCTGTGTGACCACCCAACCTAATTAGATCTGCCTGATACCCCCGGTGGTGTGCCTGGGACAGGCTGCAGAGGGAAGTACAACTGTATGATGTCATCTGAACCTCATTATCTAGATATGGCCTTGTTCCTCAGCTTGGTGACTTGATGGACTCCAAGAGGATCGATCCTACCTCCCTGTGGAAACCTTCAGGAACCCCAAAACTAACCAGCTTGGAACCCTGTCTGCCTACCCATCAGAGTCATATCTGCCTGCCTCCCCAAGTGTGTCTGATTTTGACACAACCTGCAGAATAGGGTCCACCTGTGACACAACCTGCAAAGTGGAGTCTACATGAGGCACATGTAGACAGAGTGGGATACCTTGACCTCCGTTGTCTGGCCCATGGCTCCCCATACCCTCTGGAGAAGTCCTGCTGTATCAAGGTCATCCAGCAAACACCAGTGAAAGCCAGATGCCTAAAGGACAGCATAAGAACACAATCAACAATACACAGGACATTATGGCAACACCAGAGCCTAGCTATCCTGCTACAACAAACCCTGGATATCATAATGAAACTGAAGCACAAGAAGATCTTAAATCCAATCTAAGGCCTTTAAAGAGGACATGAATAAATCTCTCAAGGAAATACAGGCAAATATATTACAGGAGCGCACAATCAAAGAGATGAATAATATGAATAAAACTGCCCAAGATCTGAAAAGGGAAATGGAAGAAAACACAAACTGAGACAATCCTAGGATTGGAAAACCTAGGAAAGAGAACAGGAACTGCAAACATAAACACAACCAACAGAATACAAGGAGATGGATGAGAAACTATCAGGTTTAGAAGATACCAACATATTAGTTAAAGAAAATGCAAAATCTAAAAAGTTCACAAAACAAAACACCCAGGAAATTTGAGACACTATGAAAAGACCAAACCTAAGTATAATAGGAATAGAAGAAAATTCCCAGTTGAAAGAAAGTATCTTCTATGGGTCCCTTGTTCTGGAGGGTGTCCCACGATGATCTCCTGACTGGGGACAGGGTGAGAGTAGGGAGGGCTCACTACTGCCTCGCTGCCTCCTGCCTGCTTCTCCACTCTCTGTAGGTCTTGGGCCGGCCTGATGCAGGAGGTCAAGGCCAAAAGACACACAGTGCGAGCAGGAGGGGAGATTGCCTGCCCCTTGCTGCCGCCTCTGCTAGCTCACCTTCCCTGTCGCTGGCTGGTCTCTCCCAGGTGCTGCACCTGTCTTTCCATGCTGAGCTGGTCCAGGCCCGGGCTAGACTGATAAGGAGCCGGCTAGCTGGAAAGGAGGCAGCTTGGTGTCCCAAGCAGGTTCAGGGAGAGCAGATCGCTTCCCAAGTGTTACAGCTCTTGTGACAGAAACTCTAGGACACCAGGATTCTAAGCGTTGTGCTTTACTTCCCCTAAATAGAGCCCTTATATACAGTTTTGGGGTGGGTTAGGGTCTGGCAGCAGATAATGCCTATTGGCTCAGTCTGAGAGATGGCAAATACCTCATCTGCATGTGGGAGAGCCTGAGGCACTGGTCCTCATGACTGATGGTCAGCAACCTCTCTGTGGGAGGGGTTGTTGGAGGGCTGAAGCTAAGTGAAAAGAACCCGAGCTTGGGAGCAGAGGGAACTCCTACCGTCCATAATGGTCCAGGGTTCCAAGCTCATTCTCGACCAAGCACCCAGCTGCATCTCACAGCCCACTGCCCTACAATCTTCAACAAAATAATAGAAGAAAATATCTCTAATATAAAGAAAGAGATCCCTAGAAACATACAAGAAGCTTATAGAATACCAAACAGATTGGACTAGAAAAGAAAATCCTTCTATCACATAACAATCAAAACACTACATATGTAGAACAAAGAAAGAATTTTATAATCAGCCCTTAACAATTCTGCAGCACTAAGGTCTGTCAGATGATCCTGGGCCAGAAGGCAGAACAGATGCTCCAACATTATGTAGTAGAGGGAGTGTCCAGGTGTTCAGAGGTCTCTATAAATTGGCTAAGTTTTAGAAGCTATGCTTTGTGCTTCCCACAATTACAGTTAACTCAGTCATTCTGGATTTCTGACGGGGTTAAAAACTTATAGCCTCCTAGCCAATTCTGGCTATTTACCTTGAGAGAAAAGATTTGAGTGGATGGTCGTCAGCTGACATTCATCCTAAAGCCAAGGAAAAAGCCAGGTTCAGAACTAAGTGTTATAGTTAGGACGACAGAGATTCTGGTTAGTCAACAAAATGTTGGACTGGGTATGAGGACTATCTTATACCTCACAGGTACAAATTGGCATAATTAAGCTCTAATTGTATTTTGAGAGAAAAGTTTCATTTTAACAGGAAAGGTGATATGTAGGAGGAGCTAAGGTGGGAGGAGTACTGAGAGGGAGAGAAGGAGTAAGAAGAGGAGGAGAAGAAAGAGAGGAGAAGCGAGGTGATGAAAGAGAGAAACAGGGGGGAGACAGGGAGGCAGATGTTCATGTATCTCTACCAGTCAAAGATAGTTGATATATCTAGGTTGGATAGTGGGTTACACCTCTGATTGAGCAATACCATACTTATAAAGCCTATGATTAACATTTTTAAAAAAATGTATATGTGCAAAAAGTAAAAGGGGGCAAGTGATAGGGGTTTTCTAAGGGGGGGAATGGGGAAAGGGGATGGCATCTGAAGTGTAAATAAAATATCTAATAAAAAATAAATAAAAATAAAAAAGAATTTTAACAGCAGCAAAGGAAAAGGGCCAAGTAACATATAAAAGCAGACCTAACAGAATTACACCCAAATTCCCACATGAGACTCTAAAAGCTAGAAGGGCTTAGGCAGACGTCTTACAAACCATAGGAGACTAGAGATGTCAGCCCAGACTACTATACCCAGCAAAACTTTCAATCTCTATGGATGTAGAAACCAAGATATTCCATGACAAAATAAAATTTAAACAATAGCTTTGTACTAATGAAGCTCTATAAACAACACTAGAAGAAAAACTCCAACACAATGAGGTTAACTATACTCAAGAAAGCATGAAAAGTAATAATTTCATACCATTAAAACCAATAGAAGAAACACACACACACACACACAAATACACACACACGCACACACACAAAATCAACCAATACCAACATCAAAATAACAGGAAGTAACAGTCATTGGTCATTAATATCTTATCACATCAATGGACTCAATACCCCAATTAAAAAAAAAAAAACCACAAGCTAAAAGGAATGCATACATAAATAGAATTCAAGAATCCATCATTCTGCTTTATACAAGAAACACCTCTTGGAAACAAAGATGGTTATTATCTCAGTATAAAAGGCTGGAAAAGGGTTTTTCAAGCACATGGACCCAAGAAACAAGCTGGAGTAGGCATTCTAGTATCTAATAAAATAGACTTTCAAACAAAAGTAATCAAAAGACACAGGAAAAGACACTTCATACTTATCAAAGGAAAAATCTATCAAAACTGCACACTTTAATAGTGGGAGACCTTGACATTTCAGTCTCTCTTAGCAATGAACAGGTCATTGAGACAGAAACTAAACAGAGAAATAACAAAACTAACAGAAGTTGTGATTCAAATGGACCTAACAGATATCTATACATTTTACCCAAACACAAAAGAGTATAACTCTTCTCAGCACGTCATAAAACCATCACCAAAATTGATAGTATACCCAAAGTAAGCCTCAACAGATACAAGAACATTGAAATAACACCATGCATCTTACCAAATAATCACAGATTAAAGCCAGACTTTAACAACATAAATAACAGAAGCCTAAATACTCATGAAAACTGAAAACTCTCTACTCAATGAGCAATGGGTCAGGTAAGAAATAAGGAAAGAAGTTAAAGACTTTCTAGAACTCAGTGAAAATGAAAGCACAACATACCCAAACTTATGGGACACTATGAAAGGTCTAAGAGGAAATCTCACAACACCAAATGCCCTCATAAAGATGTTAGAGAGTTCTCATACTAACAATTTTAAAGGCACTTCAAAGAGGACAGGGATCCTACAGAAAGACCAACAGAGTCAACTCACTTGGAACTTTGAGGGCTCCCAGAGACTGAATCACCATCCAAAGAGTGAGCAACTAATGGACCTAAGCCTTCTGCACATATGTAGCAGATGAGCAGTGAGCTCTTCATGTGGGTCTCACAAACAATTGGAGCAGGGGCCTGCCTGTCTGTCTGTGGATCACACGCCCCTAAATGGACAGACTTGTCTGGCCTCAGGGGAAGAAGATCTTCCTAGTCATGCAGCAACTTGATGTGCAGGGTGGAGGGGTGAATGTTTGGGGAGTGGGAGGTAGGGGTGGAATGGGGGAAGGATTCAGAGGTGGGCTTCTGATTCTAAGGGGAATAGGGGGAGGACTTAAATGAGGCATACAGGTAGTAAAGGAAAGGCTGATATTGAGTTGTAAAGTGAATAAGTAAATTTAATTAAAAAAAAAAACAGAAACTCGCTGAAATGGAAAGTGCTCATTGACAAAGGACTTTCATTTTTATATTCTTAAGCATGAATTTAATTCTGTCTGATATATTTGAGTGTTTATACCTGTGCTGGTTTTGTTGTTGTTGTTTGGTTTGGTTTTGTTCTCTGAGATATTTTTTTTCACTTAATGATAGATGTGAGAGAGCTCCGCCTATTTTGGGCAGTACCACTATTTTGGGCAGGTGGTCCTGGGTATACAAAAAAGTAAGCAGGTTGAACAAACTATGAGTCATCCTCTGAAGGTCAGTCTGTGCCCTGACTTCCCTCCATGATGGACTGTAAGCTGAAATAAATCCTTTTCTTCTTAAAAATAATCAACCAATGCATAACCTTCATTGTTAAGTACACGCATCAGTAAAAATAGAATGCATTCTGAATTTCACATATTTATATTGACTCACAATAGACTGGGGAGCTCCTCTAGAGCCTGATGTGTTGGCATCTCAAATAACATCTTCTAGAGCCCAGTATCTCCCTGCTCTCCAATTTTGACAGTGAGTGAACTCCCTCTTCTATCATCTTTAGCCAATGGGAAAAAAAATTAAAAGGCCAAAATCACTTTACCCCTTTCACCTAGCAAACAATAAAACCATAGAGTCAAACACAAAAAAAAACCCATACAGTTCATGGAACCCGATGAAGTGAATTTCTGTGAAATAATAGGGAAGTGGAAAATCATCAGGAAGGAAAGGTTAACAGCATCCCTAACTGGCAGCCAAAGTTGGCTTCCTAATTAAACCATTTACTCTCCAGAACAAAGGAGTTTCCCTGACAAGGGGCTGCTCATCACAATTCTCAGACCTTTAAAAATCTCATCTGATCTGATAAGGTGGGTTACGAAAATGGAAGTCTACTAATTAGCACTAACTGATTCCACCTGACATGACTGTACTCTGAGCCATCTCGAGGATGCTCAGTGGGGAAGTTGGGAAAGATTGCTTATGTAGTAGATAACAAAAACACATGCAGTACTTAGGGAGAAATTATACAATTTTACCAGATAAAGCTGGTGCCCCTAGACTACTGGGTGAGGCTCTGACTCATTACATTGTAGTTGGTGGAAGAGTTTCCTTAAGCAAGATCCTACGTTCCTGAGAGAATACAGAATGAAGCCAGGTGCTCTTTCTAAAAGTAACTAGGAAGCTTCTGAGAAACTTGTGATTGCATGGTCCTTAATTATTAAACAATGCTGCTTCATTGGGAAATCAAGAATCATATGCCATCTGTATATCACTGGGTATTATATATTGCATACCTAGAATACAAGACTTTTAAATGAATAATTTCAGTTGTATGAAACTCGAACTAAGTATGATTATGATTTCTCCTTCACATACAGTTGAAGCACATATCCCACATTCCGATGCCCTTATTTGCAGCCACACATTCTTAAGCCGTAGTTTTGCCCCAGCATGACATCACGTGACTGGATGAGTTTTCTATACTTACCAAAGATCTCCCTCTGGTGGGACTACAAGAAAAAAACAGGAGTGAAGGTCACACACATCCTAGAGAAAACCAGTCTGGAGACTGTGCCTCTACCTACATTTAAAGAACTTAAAGCTTACCAGGAACCTACAAACTTGTTGTTTGCTTGTTATTAAATCCATGCAGACTTAATTTTCTTCCTAGACTCCTATATCCTATAGTGGCGCTCTGGTTAAACATTCCTCAAGGTCCATGTGTTAAAGGTTTGTCTCCAGCTCAAGGTGCTACTCAAGGCACTTTTTCTTCCTCCACACTCCCTCCCATCATTATGTATCACACCAGCTAGAAGCTCCAAAGAAAAACTCATAGAGAAAGACTTAGATTTATTATAAATGTTACTTTCAGCTCTGACTCTTCATTGTAATGGGGTACTCCCATCTCTTGGGTGTGATCCCACAGGCTGAAAGAAGCATGGTCTCCAACCACTTGCACACTCAGTTGTCAGAATGAACTGTGGCTACAAGTGTCACTTTCTAGCTCCAGGACCACATCTGTGCATCCAGGTCAAGTGGCTCTGTGTTAACCTTGGGCCAGGTGTACTGCCTAATATTTGCTTTTAAACTTTGAGAATTGTGAGCCTAGACAAAGACTCTCTCCTTAAAGTGAAGGCCTTGAGTATTTTTACAGAGATTAAAAGGTAAATAACAGAAGTGGCAAATGAAATAGAGTAAGCTTAGATATAGAAAGAAATTTATTATTATAATTAATTGAAGGCACTGTCTATCAATAAAATGAATTATAAAAATAAATAAATAGAAAATTCAATAAAAAATGTTTTATCTATCAAAGGTTTTGATGAATACTTGGCCAAGGATCAGCCATAGCTTGGGGAGGGGTTCTGAGTAAGGAGTGTTCAGGATAGGGAAAAAGGAGGACGTGAAGTCAAATCACGGGTATAAGTGGATCACCTGTGCTCTTCTCAAAGCAGCTTTTCAAGGATCACCAGACAGCTCAGCTCTCACAGACCAAAGCCCAGACTTTTATTTCTATATCAATTCAATCAGCCACCCCAAGTTCCCTTTTGATTATCCCACCAATCAGCATTTTTTTTTTTTTTTACTTTTGCCCTCTGCTCTTAGGAAAAGTCAGCAAGCACATTTTTCTTAACGTTACAAATGAATTCAGAGATCTGCCTGCCTTTGCATGCACAGACAACAAGCTAGCTAGGTGGGAACTGGCTTCCACCATCAAGAGATCACCATGCACGAGCCTAAATATGCTCTGTCCCAGGCTGACTTTGAACTCAGAAATCTGCCTGCCTCTGTAACTTTCTGACAAGCTGGCTCATTAATGCAGCTTCCTCTGTTCTTTTGGGTCTGTGAAGCTCCTCATATAATTCATATTGCATTCTTATATTTTGCATAGTTGAGAAATTATATATTTTTGAACACATGTTTTTAGAGTTCCTTCCCACAGTGTTAAGGGATGTCCTGAATGTCATGGCTTTCTACCATTTTTCTGAGCCATTAGACATACCTTAACCTCCTGGACTCAAGTTGTCTCTGATTATCATGAAGCCATTGACCTTGACAGGGAGAATACTCCCCAATTACCTTGACAAAGAGAATATATGCTGAAGATAGAACATGAAGTAAATATATATATATATATATATATATATATATATATATATATATATTTACTTCATATATATATATATATATATATATGCCTCAGATTCAGCAATTTTCAATACTCATGGAGTCCTACACCCTTCAGGCTCTGTTCTCGAGGTGGGAATCATGTCATGCTGTCCCTTCCATGATCATACAGGACTTGGCAATACTTGTTTCTCACATGAAGAAAATCATTATCTATAGTAATATATGTGGTGTATATATCAACAGAGCAAAAGAATCTGAAAGGGGCATCATGTATAAGCCACTGAATACAGATTTGCTTCTAAAGTTCCACTTACTTTACTCTTACTTCTAAATTTAAGTAAGTTTCAAAATCTATTTCTGTTCTTCACAAGTGCAAGCAACATACAAGAAGGAGGCACCACTCCAAACAGAACAAGTAAAGGAGGATATGGTTCCACAGAAGACTGGAAAGGGTATCTTAGCCACACAAAATAGTAGTAAGGCAAGTAGTATTTAAAATTCCTCCCAGTCTTGGACATTTCACCTATGTCTAATAACTCCATTTACACACATGTGTTTTCTATTACTATTCTTATATAAAAATTTATAAACCCAAATAAAAAGATGGCTATGATAAAAAGAATATCTTCCCAGATTAAATAGCAAAGAAGCCATAATTCTATTTCCTACTCTCCAGGATAGCCGTTAACATAATACAATATAAATGAAACAACCACATAGTCCCTCCTTAAACAACAAAACACATTGTATGAGTAAACCTAGTGATGCCTGCTGCAAATGCCATGAAGCAATAACTGACAGAAGCAAAAAAAAGACCACATAAAATAATAATAAAATACCTTCCTAGAGAAGGGAATAGCAAACATTGGTAGATGCCAACTAGTAGAGTTGCAAGTAAGGATTTCCCAACACCTCTGATGCGTAGAAAATTCTAAACATAGTTAATCGGGACACACAGATGTGGCAGCGACCCTTGGGATCACAATTCATTCTGACAACTTAGGTGTAAATGGTTAGGCAGCATACTTCTCCCACTCCTCCGACTGTAACTTAGACACAGAAGAGACTCACTAAAATGATGAGTCAAGGCAGAAAATATCATTTACATTAAATCTAAGCCTTCTATCAAAAAAAAAAAAAAAAACAATCTGGAGAAGAATCCTTTGGGTTTAATTTTTGAAAACATAGACTTTCTTTTCCAGAAATATACATTTAAAATGGATAAGAGTGAAACAAAAGAACATGTCGGGAAAATCAATACAGAATTCTATATAGATTTTCCTTAAAAGAAACAAAAGGAAACATGACAGATTCCAAACCACAGACTCTGCACCTTCCTGCAGAGTATCATTTACTTGCACATCAGATAATCATAAAGAGGAAGTGATTTGAGGGAGAGATAGATCAAAAAGAAATAAAAAGGTATAGTTGGCAAAATTTAAAGCTGTACTATGGACAAGGAATATGGCATTAGATTCCCAGAAGCTGAATTAAGAAAGTAGAGCACACATAAAAAAAATTACCCTAAAGCATCAAGAGGAAGATAAAAATGTTTAGTTTCTGAAAGTGAGCATTCAGAACTTCACCACACAAACAGAACGAGCAAGCCACAGAAGCCATCTATCCATACAACAAAGACAGAAAGCAAAGGACAGGAGATGATAATTGGGGAACAACAGTCTGGCTTCCATAATCCAAGGCCATACAGTAGATCTTCTTGAAAGGAATGAACTCTCCCTCCCCAGCACAGCCTCAAGTACACCAAGTTCCCAGAGCACTGTGGAGCATCTTTCACCAGCACTGGGCCAGCCTGTGATGACACTTTCACTGGCATAGCCACCAAATGAAGCCTCTGGCTTCTCATTTTGTGCCATATTGGCCTCTTCTGACTCAAGAATGTTTCCTTTCACCTACCCTTCTGCACCCAAGAATCCCTACCCCTCCATTTTTATCTAGTTGTCTTCTCAGGCAATATCAGAGACCAAGACCTGTTTTACTGGATTGCTTACTTCATGTCTCCAACCTAGGAACAAGGCAACTTGTTTTATTCCATAATACTACTTCTGCAGTGAGCATAATTTTGTCTTCAAAGCAGCATTAGATAATGTCTGGAAAGTAGCATAATGCAACAGAGAAGAGAGAAGAATAAACTACTGTTCAGGGGCCAGGGGCCAGAAATTCTAAAACTTCATCATGATGAGAAGCATTCTGTTCATACCACTGAGTGGAATCACAAGCAACCAAATTGCCAGTGTGTGTGTGTGTGTGTGTGTGTGTGTGTGTGTGTGTGTGTGTCTGTGTGTGTGTGTGTGTGTGTGTGTTTGTGTGTATATGTTTGTATCTCTGTGCATCTCTATATGTATCTGTGTATGTGTGTGTATGTGTGTTTGTGTGTGTGTGTGTGTGTGTGTATGTGTGCTTGACCCTTTCTTAGATCAGGGAGAGGTATTTCAGAAATCCTAGAGGGAAAAAATAGAAAAGAAAATGTTTTAATTATAATTTCAAAACAAAAAAGTAAATTAAAAAATTTTGAGCATTCAGAAGAAAGCTGTATAAAAAAATTGAACATATAAATTTGAAAGTGGCCAATAAATATTCTTAAAGTGTTCAATACCTACCAGTAATAATTGTGCTAGTCTGCTATGCTATTTTCCCACACATGTAAAAGCTTTTCTAACAATTGAAATAATAATTATTCTCAGTTTCATAGACTACTAGGAAAAGGAAATGGGCACTCTCAAATTCTTTCAATGAGAGTATAACTTAGTGCAAACTGCCTGGAGGGCAATTAGGCAGCACAAGAGAACACTTCAAAAATAGCACATACTTTGATGAAGGAGTTTTATTTCTAGCAATTTGTCCTAAGGAATCAATCACAGATGATTAAAAAGATGCATGTGCAATGCTTTTCTTTGCAGCACAATTTATAATAGTGAAAAATTGGAAACAATCTAAATAGCTGCCAATAAGAAATTGGTTTTTTAAAATATGAAACACATAAACTATGATGAAATTCAAGAGAGTGATTAGCAGACTTGCAAGAATAGAAAATGAAATTGGGAAATCGATCGGGGAGAAAAAAAGACTAGGTAATATGTAGAATTACCTAAATTTGTTTGAAATATATGAAAATATAGCTCTAATTTTATGGAGAGGAAATAAATACAGAGAAAGGGGCTAAGATTAAAATAAAATTGTATTAATGCAGACACACTAAAGCAATACTGAAAATCTGTGCCAATATAAAAAGTCTCTACCGGGTGTTAAAACATTACAGTCTCAGTAAAATAATGGATTAATTGTCCCTCAAGAATAATCTCATAGCCCAATAAAACTGGATGTAGATATACTTACATGTATATAACATCTTCACACTGGGTACATATGCTACCATATTTTAATTAAAAATGATGAATGATTTAAGACAATGTTAAGCAAATTTATGTGGGTAGAGTGTGGCTGTGTGTGCAAACATGTGAGTTCATGTGTGTCTGAAGGTATGTGTCTGAAGGTGGGCAGAGGCTAGCATGTGTAAGCCAGAGGTCAACTTTGAGTGTCCTTCCTTACAAACTGTCCACCTTGTTACTTGAGATGGTTTCTCTTACTGAGGCTTAGAGCTTACAGTTTAAATGAAGCTTTACAGCCAGTGTGGCCAATACTCTCTACCACCTGGAGTTACAAGTATAAACCATACCAGGCTTTTACATGTGTTGGGGGGAATCAAACTCAGGTCCCATTGCTTATGCATCAAGTTCATTACAAACTAAGCCCTTTCTCCAACCACAAGAAAATACATTTCTTCAGCAGGGAAAAATAAAATCATCCTTATCTAACATTACTTATTTGGTCTTTTTTTTTAGTTTTTCAAGACAGGGTTTCTCTGTATAGCCCTGGCTGACCTGGAACTCACTTTGTAGACAAGGCTAGCCTTGAACTCAGAAATCTGCCTGCCTCTGCCTCCCAAATGCTGGGATTAAAGGCATGTGCCACCAATGCCCGGCCTAACATTACATTTAAAAGGGAACTCTGGCTAAATTAAAGACTTGATTATTAAAGTGCATTTTAATGTAAATAGAGACTATTGTTACAGAAGCTTTTCAGAACAGACGAGAAAATGTAAATGTTCAGAAGTATGTCACATGATCACACTATGATAGAATCAACTATGTAAAATTTCACATTTACTATTTATTCTTTAACAATGTTATAGGAAAGTATGTAATATATATTTGTATATTATTTGATTTTACTTGTAGAACACATGAAATTTATTGATATGTAGGAACTCTATAGATCAGGTTATCAGAACATTCACATAATATAATTAAAGCTGTTCACCATTCAACAAACTTTATAGAAAAAAATGTCAGCTTGGTAGGGCATCATCCTAAATGCAAGGAGTTAATATCTGTAATAAACAATAGAATATTGTAAATTATGAAGCAAAGTTACTTTATTTTAAAATTAGATGAAAAATGTGAAGATCATTCATGGACAACAAACCTGTGAGTCAAGCAAAATGGAACCAGATTCTCCAGTTGACACAACAGATAGCCAGTCACACCCAAGAATTGTAAAACTATGGACTTAACCCCTCCAGAGATCAAAACTATTTTTAACAGCAGTTTCCACCAATATTGACCAAATAAAGACCCTGGGTTGATATCATATCCCTTATAAATATAGTATATCCATTGTTTATAAAAAATTCACATTGTATTATAAAGTTCTGCAGAAAAGTCTTACAGTGAATAGGAAGAAGGACAATGTGCATAATAAGTACTACATCAACTTATACAAAGGCTTTTATCTCTAGGTGGGAGGAGAGAGACATGTGCAGAAGCAAGGCCCCTAAGACTGCCAAGATTGTAATCAGAAAAGCAAAAGTATAGCAATCTGTATGTAACAACACCAGAATTATAATTACAAAGTGTAGACAGCTGGACAGTGCTCATGTCATGGAGGCATGAAGACACAGAGAAGCAAATGTATTTGCACTGATGTGATGAAGTCAGCAGGCACAAACACCTCATAGAACACTTTGGAAATTTTGAATATAAAATTTTTGTAATGGAACTTTCAAAACTTTTGATCATTGTGTAAATGTCCTGAAGATAGTTGCATAAGTGGGTAAATATATATATATATATATATATATATATATATATATATATATATTCAAATAAAACCAAAGGAGTTATCAAACTGCCAAATACAGTGGTAAAAGTGGTACCCCACAAATATATTCTAAGGTAAAATGATGAAGTATTTAAATAAAGACAACCAAAAGAATACACCTGCAAAAACAGTCATACCAAACAAATATAATTTAAGACAAAGTACACTTCTAGACATAAGTGTCAATATACAATAAAAAAAGGATTCACGGAGTGCTTAGAGAAATGTCTGTGCACGTTTGTGCACTGGGTGATATATCATCAAAATATACAACAAAAATGACAGAACTACAAGAAGGAATTGACAAATTGACCTAAGAGGAAAGATTTCAAAACACTTTTTTTTTAGTATTTCATAAATCAAGCAAGCAAACTAACAGCAAATAAATGCTGCTGTGATAGATGAGGAAACATTAACAACTTTCTCTAACACATATATTTATGACATTGTATCTAGAAGTTAAAGAAAACATCATCTTCAAACACACATGCAGTAGTTATATAAATATAGACATTATCAGAATGTAAACCAAATAGCCTTAAAGTATTTAATAAGAAGAAAAAGTAAGACTGAAATGGGAAGAAAAATTTAAATACATGGAATATCATATATTAGAATAGGATATTTTATAATACTTAACATGAAACATGAACAACATATAAATTTGATAATAATGTCAAATACATATTTATGCTACATAAATTTATGTTTTATAGTATGGTATTGTTGGCATGATATAGGTTATCTAATATTATAGAATATATATATGATACCACTGAAAGCAAGTATTTTTGTAGTTGAAGTACTAGCAATCATGATTAAGCAGAATTTGGTAGCACAAATAAACACAATTATGAATGGAACAAACAACTAAGGCTGCGGTGCTGAAGATATGAGGAAGAGGGAAGCAATATCTCTGCTTCTCTGAATTTTTGCTTATCTCCACAGACACCTGGAATCCTGACACAAGCTTGGTGAAATTTTTTGAGAACTTAAATCTTGCAATGTTGAAGAAGTCAACAACTAAGATGCTATTAGGAATCCCAAAGCCAGTGGGTCAGGTTGTATTTGACTGCTCATAGCATTAAAAAACAATCACAGAGATCCATGATATGTACATTTCTGGGGTCAACATCATAACTAGTCATGCAGCTGCTTCAGACTGTTTACTAGCCTAGGCTGACAGATTTCAGAGGGTTCCCAGTGAAGATGTCTCATACTATGTCGGTGATTTGTGGTTGGAGATACCTTACAAGCCTGAGGGGGAAGGCATGCCTAGAAGACTGCAGCCAACCTTCCTGTTTCTGTTTCTTTGTATATTCTGTTGCTCAGCCTATATTTTGTGTTTTGCTGGATTAGAAGTTATGCTTGTAAACAGGACCATAAGGGAAGGGGTGCTATTATTGTTTTCAGTGAACCACTGCTCAGAGGGGCAATCTTGGCACCTGTAAAGTGATTATAAACAATTTCCTGACAATAAACAAGAAAACATAGAAGAAGTAAATTCTTAGACTTCATAACATAGAAAAACTAAGTTATAGAGAATGAAACAACCTGAATAATCATAAAACTACATAAAAATTTAAAGGTTTCCATAACCTACAAACTAAAATATTAAGTCAAATAGTTTTGTAAGTGAATTTACCAAAGCTTCCAATGAAGGGTGAATTCACATCCTAGTAAAAGAGGAATATTCCATGTTATTTTATATCATCTAGAAATATACAATGTATGACAGACAGATCCTGGCTGTGTTTTCAAATCCACAAATAAGTTGAGTTTCCAGTGTAATTTGCCTAATATGCATCATCTGTGCAATTAGTATTTGGTACCTTTTCTATAGTTTCTACATTCTGGGGGTATATGTAGGAATTATGTAGGTAATCCCCCATATCTTGGATTTGGAGAATGGGAGTTATGACTGGAATCCAGGCAGGCATGACCACCAAGGGATCTGAAAAAGAAAAAAGAAAAGAAAAGAAAACATTAGGAGGAGAGGTTTCCAAGGCTTCGTCTTTCATTTGTTTTCTAAATAAAATGAAATTGTTAGAGGTTTTCAAGTTTATGGATATCATGACCCAGCCTGCCTCACAGCAGAATTGTACCAGAAGGTGATTTTGGTACTTTGTTGGGGAAATAATGATAGTGATCAAGAAACCAGGATCCAGACAGGTGACAGCAGTTATGTGGAACAGGTGGCATTAGAACAGCCTGTAGACAGGTGTCAGTTCTAAATGTATTTTCACAGTGAGACTGACTCAATTTGCTGAAGACTCGTGTTTCGAGGAGTTGTAGTAAAGGGTGTCTGCCGACTCCAGTGTCCTTAAGATGAGCACATGGATTTCTTCTGAAGTAACACGGGACTGAGTGGAGCAGTTTAGGGAAAGTGTTCTGAAATTGGTTGGAGCTGTTTGAGATGCGTATGAAATACCCAACTAGAAATCTGAGTTAGATGTTAGGTGCAGAATGCTTAGAAGTTAGGACATAAACAGAAACTGGTTAATTTAATCCTGATTTTAAAAAGAAAGCAAGAAAAATCAAGTGAATTCAAGTGTGCATGTAAACAGTATGATAATGAACTTTAAAACTTTGTCTTCCTTCTTTTGTGCATTCTCACACAGATATAAATCTACAGAAAAATGAAATAAACACAGAATGAGCTATATATAATGTGATAGAAGGTAGATACTGTTTTCAATTGATTAAAATTGCTATGATTCACTGTCAGTTTATATCTAGAAAACAAAATTATTCATACCTTTGAATAATTCATTTCACTTCTCAGGAAAGCCTTGTATTATGTAGAACAATTACACAGACAATATCCTCATTTAAGCATTGTATATATTAGTCAAACCCCACAAATGTCAAAAAATAAAGGAGTAGTTAAGCAAATCAATGATATTTGCTAGGTAGAATTAAAAACGATTATTCTAACTACTGTACTTAATAAAGGAAAATGTGTTTAATAGAACATTATCAGGGGGTCTAAGCAAGAAGCTGGCATTTGGTGAAAAGGCAGGACACAACTAAGGAAGTGCAAAGCCAACTCAAGCTCACACTTCTTTTTCCCGAGCTAAGACAATACGTGACTTTCAAAAATTAAAATATAGTTTGTTTAGAAATTGTCATACTCAAGCTTTCAGTCAATATGAGTAACAAAGTAAGACTTGGTCATACCTCATGACACAGCAGTGCTGTGGTCAATGAGCACAATCAGACTCTACCCCTCTGTAAGTCTAAAGCAGTGGTACTCAGCCTGTGACCCCCTTTGCGGGTCACCAAAGATCATCCTGTACATTATATATTTTCATTACAGTTTGTAACAATAGTAAAATTATACTGATGAAATAGCAATGGAAATAATTCTATAGTTGGGAGGTGGGGTGGCACCACGACATGAGAAAATGTGTTAAAAGGTTGCAGTGGTATGGAGAATGAAAACCACTGGTGTGGAGGCTGGACTCCAGCTTTGTAATTCCATAAAGTTAAGAATGTGTCCACAGTGCTGGAGCCTCAACACAATAGTATGCACCGTGTGTACCTGCCTCTGAGCCAGGCTGCTGCAACCACTCAGAGGCATACACAGAGAAAATGAATCAATTTAGTACCTAATGTTCGCATAGCTTTTACAATCTCCAAAATGAATCTTTATTGACAGCACGCCTCCTTCTCTTACAACTGAAAATACTAGCACTAAGTATATAAGACACATTTAAGCAAAAATACAAGAGCTTGTGTATGGTCTGAAATCTGTCAGTGGGAAAATTACTAGTTCTTATAAAACCCACATTGTCAACTGTTGCTGAGTGAAGAGTCACTTATGCAGTTAAGAATGTGACTAAGAAACAAGAGATAATAATGAATCCCTTTTCTACAAGTAAGGTTGCCAGAATCAATTTTTCTAGATTGGCAAGTGATCACCACAGTGAATTTCCCTAGAATGCTTAGCAAAGCTCTCTATTCCTGACACTCTTTTTCTTTCTTCCAAAGTTTCTGGGAATGGAAGACAAATTCAAATGCCAAGTCACAAAAAACTAAAATCAACTAAGGGACTTAGTCAAGAAGACTCATGTTAGATATTTAAATATATGAAAGGTAAAGAATTCCCTGTCCTGAAGAATACTGGTATTTAAGCATGATGTTCAATTCCAAGATAGGAAAGTAAGTGATAATAAAAGCTAGTACCAAAATTAAAGTGGCTAGTGACATTGCAAAGCCATCACACCCTACAGTGGCTTGTTTCTGGTGAGTGAACAAACTGGATCCATCTTTGTCTATGGCAAATATAACTGTATAAACTCCAACTTGTCAGATCTCTTCCCTATGCCAAGCATTTGCTTTATAGCTGTACTTACCTTCATTTTGAAACTTGTGGCTTCCATTTAAATGTATTCCTCTGTTCTATAGGTGCCATTGCTTTTGGATTGCTCACAGTTGACTTAGACTCAAGTCAAAGACCATAAAATTCAAACCCAAAGAGAAAAAATACATATGCAAATGTTTCTGTACAAAGATTCCAGGGAGGTGTGCAATTAAGGATCCATCTCAGGGCATAACCAGTTGAGAGCAGAACAGAAAAGTGGGCAAAGCTGCAGAGGAAGATACTAAATGGATCTGCATATGCCTCAGCAATAGCGTTTCCACACATCTACATCAAGAAGCTAAGAGAACTTAAAGCTGGAGGTGGAAAGAGAGAGACAGTAAAAAGCAGACATCCACAGAAGTAAACATTCAAACTGAGCTTAGAAAGCAAACTGTATTAGGTACAAAGTGTATCCTTCCCTCCCTTCTTCCTCACACTTCCTCGGGCCTTTCTCTTGGGCTTTATAAATTTTAACTGTAATTAGATATCTTCACTACATTAAATTCTCTTTTTGCATCTGTCAAGGTGATCAAGGTGATCATGTGATTTGTTTGTTTGTTTCTTTCATACATAAAATCAACAAGTAAACCCTTAATTCAGGGTATGCATATTTTTAAATGTACTATTGGGTCCAGTGTATTTCACTGAAGACTTCTGAGATGTTTGTATAGCAGAGATCGAGGCTACTGATGATAGTCTTATAATAGCTCTATTAGATTAAAGAATTTAAAAATTCACATTAAGCATCTGTTAGAATTTAGCCATGAAGCTATCTGGTCCCAGGCTTTCACTTTTTAAAAGATTCCTAGTTAATGCTCTGGTCTCCTTGATCATTATCAGTCTCTTCATGTTTTCTGTTTCGGGTTGATTTCTTCTCAGTAGGTTATAGTCCTAAGAATTGATCCATTTCAAATTTATTTTTATATAATTGTACATATTGGCCCCTTTTGTCCTTTGTGTTTCTGAGGCATCTGTTTTAATACATGATTTTATCCTTATGAGTTTATGGAAATATTCTCACTTCGGTGGTTATAGAAAATGCTAACAACCAGATGGACTTTTTCCCAGACTTTGGTGTACTTTACACACCAGTTACCAAGGTAGTTTTCCTTGTATCTCCAAAAAAAAAAAAAAAAAAGGCCCTACAAAATATCTAGATCACAGTTGGCATCTGATGAATAATTTTGGGATGAATTGTCAATCCAAGAAATAAGAGATTAAATATGCTTAATAAAAGTCTACTGTATTTCCTATAAGACACTAAACAATAAGGAATTTTGCACAAATGACCTGGGAATTTTCCTTTTAATACTATCTTAAGAAAATTCATATTTACAAATCTGACAAACCAGAGTAGGTGATTCTGTGTCTCTAAGATTAAAACTAGTAATCCACCAGGCCTGAGAGCTCAGAATACTGTAGTGTTTTAATTAACTGATATAATTTGTGAAAGACATAGTTGGTAGTTGCAACTGGTACATTCCAAGGGAGATTTGCTGTCTGCTATTGGGACATGTAGATAAATCATGGAATGTGCCTTCCCCAAAGCAGTTAGAAAATTTAAGAAACCTCCAAGTGGGTTTTAAAGCCTCTGTTATTTAAGCAACTTCTGTAGTGAGGCTCTAGGCAAGAAAGACCTGCTCTGCTCCTAAGTTTGCCCCAACTCCATAGCTAACTCAGTGCCCAGATAGCCAAAGGGAGAACAACATTTGTGTTTGGAGGGTCATTGTCTAAAAGCTTTGATTTGCTGTCTGATTTACAGAAATGAAATCTATACATAGAGTGAAAATGTCATATGGTACATATGATATGATATATGATACATGCATGTATGCATAAACACTCATATGTGTATGTATACTATATGTAGACATCCAATACATATCATAAACAAGGTCAACAGATTTACCAAAATATCATTCCCTGTCTGCTCAGTTTGTAAGTTAGCCAGTCCTTTTAACACTAGCAGAAGTCCTAACATAATCTTTAAAGTGGCTGAAAACAATTAAGAAAAGGGTTGTGTTGATAGCTGTCTATGTAGGGAACTACATAATTCTAATATTCAGTCAAAAGTGAATGCACAAAAGTGTACTAAAAAAGTGTCAGAAGTTGAACCAAATCCAAACAAAACCTAAGCTGTTTAAACTGCTGTAAAAGGTGTCACTTTCTTTTCCTTGGTGAGACAAGCCATGCAAGGGAGGTATCTATTTTTTAGGAATGCTAATTATAATTCAACATATAATTATTTTTCTCCACAATAGTTGATGACAATGATTGTCTTCAGTACTGAGGACTCCCTAGTAGTGAGGAAGCAATCTAGGAAGAAACACAGAGACTGGCAGAGACAGAGAAGGAAATAGAAGGAAGAATGGGAGTGGCAAAAAGAACTCACATTTTTCAGTCTCAATAAAACACTGGGAAATAGAAGAATGATAACATCAAGGCAAAAGATTTTGAACGAAGTCATGTGTCTTTGTATTTGAATGCAGCTCCGTATGATGCTGGTTCACAAGAAAACGGGGAACAAAGTTGATGTATTTTTATCTTTAAGATGTACTTTAATTCTTTCAATTAATTGACGTGAATGATAGTTGCGGAGAGCTAATGAGCTGCAGATGTCCTACTCCAGAATGGCAAGCAGGCAAACGTGGCTTATCAGTTCTACCCAGAAAAGATATGAGTTTATCTCCCTGGCTTTTCTCATAAACTCTGCTGTCTTTTTGAAATATCTCTGGCTCCATCTTCAGAGAAATAATGTGTGTGCAGCCTTGAGAGAGAAGCAATCTGAGAAGGGAAAGGCCTGTTTATCAAAGCACTCTGTGCCCTGTCTTCCTCTTCAGGGCAGACCAGGGCCTAGACTGTCTGATCCCTAGGGAGACTTTATTTTGTAACCATGGCTTTAAATGCAATAATAATTCTTGTAAGCTAAGAATATATTTGTATCTAAGATAAATGCATAATTTCTTTGGAAAAAATCTATAGTGAGGGAAATTGTTGAACACTGTACATTCTATCAGAGACTACTGGAATGCTTTAGAAAGGGTGGGAAACAGCAAAGGGGAGTAGAATAGCTAGCTAGAAAGTTTAGGTATCTTATGGTAGCCATTAATCATCTTTGAAGGCCAAATCTGAAAGTATAGGAGTCTACTCCAATTTAGAACTGCAAAACATTTGTCCTGTATTCTACACAAGACATTTGGTCCTGAGGATAGATTAGCCTGCTGAACGGCTGCTGCAATTCAGATAACAAGCAACAGCAAGGATGGCCAGGCTGGCTCATACAGGAGTTTTGGCTGTCAGTCAGTGTTTTGTACAGGTGTCACCTCTGCTAGAGTCTGCCTGACATCATGACAGGTTGCTGCATCCAACCAGTTCTGCAAATTGTACGGACTTCTGTCTCAAAGATTCTTGGGTTTTGAAACAAGGAGTAGGGCATTGTTCAAGGTCAAAGAATCAAAGAGAACACAAGTCCTGATTTTCTCTTCCTTCCATGAGGCCCTCATTGAAAGAGATTTAAACTGTTTTACTCACAATTATGAGATAGCATGGCTTTTAGTGCTACCTCGTATAACAGTGCTGGAAACTTTTTATAGGATATCTTTAAAAAGCCATCTCATGATGATTCAGCAGCCACTCACAAGCAAAATTGAAAGTGCCTGGATGTCTTACTATTTCCAATAACCAAAATTTAAATCTAAGTGAGTCAATACTTATATTATTCAGGTTTTTCTATTAAAAAATAACTGAAACCCTTAAAGTGTTTAGCAATGGTCCAGAAAATGTAATGGAGCAAGTTCAGATTTAGCAGGCTATTAATTGAGCTCTTGATAAGGATTCAAATAAAAAAATGAATCAATTGCTTCTGGATATCAGCTCTCACATACATCCCCCTACTTATCAGCAGGCAGGAAGGAAAACCTAAAAGTCTATCTCTGTCATCTTATCTCTCAGTTTATGGGGGAAATCCTTTAAGGGATAGTTCAGAGTTCTCCGAGATAACACGGGAGAATAGCTTTGCTTTTAATTCTTCCGCTGGATCATTAATTCCTGAGAATGTCACCACTGCCAAATGCCAATCACTGAACATAAAAAGAAAGAATTATTCACAAGATGTTTAGGTCACTTTTAGCTCTGATTTTTTTTTTCCTGTAAAGCTGCTTTGAAAACATTTTCATTCTATTTTAAAAATATCTTTGCAGCCCCAAAAGGCTGTAGCACATGCCTGACGCTGGCTGCTGTGAAGGGAAATTCAAATTCTGGCAAACAGCTGCTTTCATCTGGTTCTTGGACAATGAAGCTACTTGGAAATTCTCATAACATCTTAGGGAAAAATAAGACATGTCCCCAAATTTAGAAAATAAATTTAGCTTATTGCCTAAGTAAGTCTTGATATAGCCACTTATATCCCCAGAGAAAAGACAGATCCAGTGTCAACCCAACCTTCTTGAATTAAGATGACAGAGCAAATACCATGCCTCTCTGGTGAAGCCAAGTCACAATTCAGATCTGATTTCTCTGCATTTCTCTGTGATAAACAATAATGGTGCCTGACAATTTAAGACCACAACTGGGGTCAGAAGGAAGAATCAATTAAATTTCACAGTGGTATTCTTCAGATTTATTTCATGGGATTTCATTTTCCTGAAATAATGTTCCTTATTTTGCAGTTGGATTCTCACTAAAAATTATTGACAGTTGACATAGCAAATCAAATAAGGGAAATTTGACAAAGCCCCGTCTCCATATGAACAGCTACAGGCAATCAACAGCTGCTAAGAAAAGAATCTACTTTCTCCAGGGATGATGCTTCTTGATAGGTTTTCCAGTGCTAAGTTGTCAGCCCTAAAATCATGCACATAACTACAATATTACATGGACTCAGCAGTATATACATACATATATATATATATATGTAAATATGTATATCAAAAATTATTATAAAAGATGTCATGAATTTGAGAGTGAACAGGGAAACATGAAAAAAGCTGGAAGTATAAGGCAAAATATGATTTGAATATAGTACTTGTGTATAAAATCTTTAAAATTAAATTTTAAAAAATTATCCCTTTCTACCCAATTTTACTCACAATATACAAACATGTCCCGCTATAACCACATTTTACTTTGGTAATGGCCTAGCCTTCCTTGTATGGTAATAATATCGCTGCTCTTCTCAGTCCACTCAGTCTGCATCATTCGTGTGGAAGAACCAAGTAATAGCTTAGGATAGCCCTTTGTCACGCTCTCGCAGGGAGCATCCCACAGAGCTCATCTCACACTTGCAATTGCAACTGCCACATAAGGATGCCCTGCTGGGATGGAAACTGGACAGGATGGAGCAAGAAACAATGAGGGTTGAGTGTGAGGTGATCTCACTCTAGGAAATCAAACAATACATTTATTTTACCAAGTACTCAGTCTTCTAGTTGGGTCTTTCTAAGATGTGTTTTATATTTAATTATGCATATGAGGGTATATGCACAGGTGAGTGCAGGGATCAGAAGCAATGGATCTCTCTGGAGTGTTGGTACAAATGGTTATGAACTGCCTGACCTGGGTACTGAGATTTGAACTCCTGTTCTCTACATCAATATGTATGCCTAAGTGCTCAGACATCTCCCAAATCCCTTGTTGTAGTTTTGCTTTTAACCATAACTAGATTTTAATATCTTTGAAATTGATCATTGTATAAAATAGCCTATATGGTTTTAAGAACCATACAAATCAGTTTGTGATGTTCACTGGCTTTTTAATTCAATTTATTTCTCCTAATAGATACCTCAGTTTTTCAAATTCTCTTCAAGAGTTGTTCCAACACAGTGGTTACTAGTGTTAAAAATTGTCTTCCTGGAAATCACTTCAGGTATCTATGGTATTTTTCAAGGTACTAATTTGATTTCAGTATCTGGGTGAAACCTATCAACACAATGCCCAGGTCTGAGAAGGGCCATATTTCCTACTTCATGAAAGTTCTGATCCAACCATCACAGAAAACAAAGAATGTAAAGGAAGCAGTATCTCAAGTTGTTTTGAAGATCTGATCAGTTTGTCTTCAATATAACTAAAAGCAAATTCTGTCCATTCTGATTCTAAATGAGCTAAAATTTGCCACTGCCTTGGGAAATCAGGGCACTGGGAAGAACTGCTCTGATTGGAGTTCTAAAATACAGGCATTAGCCCACTACACAAGAAAAACCCACTGTATGAGATGTCTTGTATTCCAGTAGGGGTAAGGCTCACTAGTCCAGGGCTGATGGTCTTTGAAGACTTAGACTACCCAAAATTCCTCCATAAAAGACCATCTCAGATAACTTAGATGAATATTGAAGCACCTTCAATGAGGAGGAGGATGTTGGTTGGCTTTCCAATATGTGAAATAGAAGTTATTTTTTTTAAAAAGGACCCTTTTCAAAACACATCTTTGTAAGAATCATTGTTGATGAGGATGTCAAAAAGCCTAGGAAGCTTCTGCTATCAGTTTTAGATTTGGAAATTCCTGACTTAGAAAATATGTTTTTCCTTACATGTATCAGAATGAAGAGATATGACATTAGAAGTGTGTGTGTCTAAAATCCCAAACTAGCCCTATAGTTAAGACAGCCAGGGTGCTTACAAACTATAACAGTTTGTAACACTCTGAAAACTATTGGCATGGGTCTAATAATCCTAGCCAGTGTACAATAACCACCCTCTTATCTTCTTAAGCCCCTAAGTCAACCTTCCAGATGTATTTTCAGAAGCCCCCAAAATCAAATATATATGGTACTTTAACTATAATTTGCTTTTATCTCTTTAAGAAGTCCATACCTGTTCTATTAGGAGGGTATTACTTCTCTCTTGAGTGTTCCTTCTATTAATCCCTGAGTTTTACATCTACATTTTAGATATCTATTAGTAACTGCCACCCTGCTTTAAAAAAAAATAATGTTTAACCTGTTGATTCTTTTGTTTACAGCTGAAAAAAAAAGTCATTTGTTATATAATATATATATATAGGTTATTTTACTCATTTCTGAAGGGCATAAAGTATATGACTACAGTCACAGGGTTACATATAGTCTAAAAAGTGGATTCTATTGTATACATTTATATAGATAAGCCCCACTAGAATAATTCCTTAGGTTTATTGATGTGTCTCCTATTCAATTCAAGAAAATTAGATAGTTCTGTCTTTTAATAAATTCAGACATTTTCTTCACTGTGGCACTATTGGCATTTTAAGCCAGACAAATGTTACTGGATCTGTTTCACCTTTCATAGGTGGAGCCTCCCTGAAAAAGTGAATGAGTAAAGACGGGCTTTGTAGTTTTATTGCCTAACCCTGCTTCCAAAATTTTCTTAGCTTCCTTAATGAAGTTGATGCAGTGTGAACAGCTGCACCAAAATGTTCCTGGCACTATGTTGGCCCCAGCATAACTGACTACATCCCTTGAAACTGTAAACCAATACAAATCTTGCCTTCCTAAGTTTGCTTCTTGGCAGATACTGGATCATACAGGGAAAAAAAAAAAGCAATTAATTTGCTGCCTAACCTATGTGTTTATATTCATTTAGCTTTAGCATCCACCTACTGGATGGCAGCTGCATCAACCCGTTTGTGATAAACTACCAACAGCTGTTTTCAGAGATTGCCACATATGCCCTAAAGTTAGATGCTGAGCCACCCTGCCTGAGAATCATTGCTTTAGTGCTAGGGTGAAATAAAGCTAAATGAACAGAGGTGCTGAAAAACCAGACCCTACAGGCTCTGCCACAATTCATAACTTGGATTCCTCTTTTAAAAGTCATCAGAGAACTCTAAACATTCTCATCTTTTGCTACATTTTGGGGGTCATGATGACCATCCTTTGCCATCATGGATTTCCAATAAGACACTATTGGTGATAGCAACAAGAAAACTACAAAGAAATGGAACCCAAGTCCTGCTCCCAGGTTCTCAAGCCTGCAGTCAGAATCACCACTGTGTATGCAGCCCCTGAGCCAAGGCTGTACCCTTCAGTCTTACTGAGTTCTTTAGTTTTCACGGATTAAAATTCAGTCTCCATTTTCAGTGACATTGAAGCAGGCATTTTGCCTCTGCTCCCTGATGAAGAAGCCATGCTGATTATCATAATGTGGAACCAATCCTGATTGTTACATCCTAGAACCCAGCAGCCCACCAGGAAGAGAGGGCTGGCCTCTGTTGACTTGAAGCCCTTGATAGCTCTGAACTGTCCACAACTCATCAAGATGAACTAACCACACTAATTAGAAACAGCAGCCCCGTCTGCTACCATCTGTGTGGCTCACAACGTTGTGGGAGATGGGCAAAGAACATAGGCGGTGAGTGGGCTTATTAGTGATCATTAGCATATGTGCTTGCAGCTGTGTACCTGCTTTGGCTGGACATGATGTCAGCCAGTATTTCTTTCTCTATAGCTAAGACATCAAGGGCCACACAGAATCCTGTGTGCCCTAAACCTGAGCAGGCACATGAGCAACAACGCTATCTTTTTTCTGACATTGTACTTCAAATAACTTTCACAAATCATTCTTCCCATTTCATAAATGTTATTTGTGGGGCAGTAGATCATGCCACCAGACAGAAAACTGATAAGCTCAAGCAGATTCAGGAACCCCAGCAATTCTCATAATTAATAATGATAGGCATTTAAATGTACTCCAGACGAGGTTTCTGTCCTGGAACAGGTGACCATAACACCCCATTGAGAGGACTGTAACAATAAGTCATGTAGGGACAGCCCCCCAATTCCTTCAACATGCATATGAGGTATCCCTAACGTCTCTGACTGAACAGACAAAAAGCATCTGCCTCTAGATCCCACCCCTCCCCCAAGTGTTTATAAGGTCCTATCCACAAGCAATAAAGTACAGTTATTTCACCAAAGATTGTCTGAGATTGCCTGACTTATTGATCTCTAACACTCCAGGGAAGAGTCTTCTCTCCTGGAGTTTTCATCACTGGACATCAACCTGGCTCAACCAGCTGGGTGTATGTGCTTGACTGTAACCACTTCCTACTCAGTGGGCCTACCATGGCCCATAGCTGCCTGTCCAGCTGCCTGTCACCAAATCCACAGCGGCACCAGTGGCAGCAAGAGAGGCCTGTCAACCTGCTTTGCTCCTGCTTTCCTTTAGAGTGCTGTAACATTTTGGTTGTTCTGGTCATGCCCAAACCCCTTGAGACCTTTCACTCCAGCTAGGAAAAGGATTCCCCACCAGCTGTCACCCAGTACTCAGACCTATGCATACTGGCAGTTATTCAGAGAATATAGGACTTTCTTGCTCAGAGTGGTTCCTGGGCAAACCATCTTGGACTTTCCCAGGAGCTTCTTAGCGGTACAGAATCCCAGGGTCCACTCAGAGTATTGGGCCATAATCTACATTGTAAGAAAAAAACCAGTGTATTCAAGATCATGCTTAAGCTAGAGACATACCAAGTTCTCTAAGACAAGCATTGTATCATTTTTCTTTATGGTATGCAATGGTCTTAATAGAACTCCCAGTGTAAGTAATTTTTATAGGTTAAATGGCTAACTATCCTCTAACAAGTCTAAAAATTCACATAACAAACTCCTGGTACCTGATATGTCAGCTATGATGGCATTTGATAACTTGGTCAATACAGATGTAATTAATTAAGGTGCAGTCCCTAATCCATGGTGCTCAAAAAATGCCCTCATAGAATGGGACAGAGAGGAAGGACATTATGTGAACATGTAGGTAGGGTTTGAGAGGGTTAGGTAGATGCTGCTACAGGGCAGGGAGCACTATTAATTACCAGCAAGTCCCACAAGACATGTGAAGTCAAGGAACAAGTTCTTCAAAGCCTGAGGAGGAACCTATCCTGACCATGCCTTGATTTTAAACTCTCATCCTTCAGAACTGTGATAGATGATAGATAGATAGATAGATAGATAGATAGATGATAGATAGATAGATAGATAGATAGATCTGTCAGTCGATCTCTGTTCTACCAGCCTATTGGTTGTTGGGAGCCAACTTTTAGCAGAAAGTGGCTAGAAAACAGCTATCATCTTTGGAGCCATCTGGAGCCATATACCCTGACATGAGACTTGTTTTTCAACAGCCTACAACAGCTGAAGCACATTCTGATATCCCACATATTTTGTTTTGCTGTTTACTGCCCCCAGCTGCAAGGCACACGTGGTATCCATGCCTGCAAGGTGCACGGTGCATGTGCTATCTACCTGCTATCCACACTATAGACTCCTGTAAGGCTTATGTCATATCCACATCTGTAAGACACGAGATATCCACGAGCCTATAAGGCACGTGGCAAAAGCCTATAAATACCTCAGATTTCCCTTCAAGAAGAGAGTACGGGAGACAATGAGAGAGACAATAAAGCAGATAGAGAGAGAGAGAGAGAGAGAGAGAGAGAGAGAGAGAGAGAGAGAGAGAACAAACGAGACTTGAGATTTGACCACACATCCTGTTTTGTCTCCATTCTTCGAATCTGTTGCCCCTCCATACCCACTCTCTCTCTTGACCAGAACACTTAGCCCCAAAGTGTGGGGCAACATGGACGTTACAGTTTGGCTGCCCAAAGTGGGGCAGTTCGGTCGTTACAATTGGTACTTTGTTAAAGCATTCAGCCTTTGGGTATTGACTCCATGGGCCTGAAAAAGTCATCACATACAGTATCTTCTTAGAATTATTGTTGCTTTATAATTTAAGAAAGAGAATATGAACATCTACTTACCAACTAAAAACATAAAAGAGGGGAAGAAGCCGGGCGGTGGTGGTGCATGCCTTTAATCCCAGCACTTGGGAGGCAGAGGCAGGCGGATTTCTGAGTTCAAGGCCAGCCTAGTCTGGAACAGAGTGAGTTCCAGGACAGCCAGGACTACACAGAACTACACAGAGAAACCCTGTCTCGAAACCCTCCCCCCAAAAAAAGAAGAGGGGAAGCAGGGTTTGGGAGCGCTCCTTCTGCTGTGTGTTCTGAAAGATGCTTTCTTCAACATGGAGTGTCAGGTGGCTTCTCTTTAGGACACTTCATGACTGTCCTTTAATCTTTTGAGAACTGTTTTTGTACTTGTTTTGTCAACATTTTTCAGACTCTCATAGGGCTGCATTTTCTCTAATGGAGTGATACCTACAAAAAGAATGAACACAAAGTTGTAATTTCAGTGATGGGTAAGTGGAGAACCAAGTTACTCTGACATGGAACAACATGTAAACACATACATGTCCTTCTTATGGCAGTTGTCTTTGCTCACTTTCATGGTGGCTCTAGACCTAAACTTTTATTTGTGTGCTTTTTAAAATGAGTGCAATTTTCCACTTAAAATGTGACATTCTAGCATTGAACTGGAAGCTTTAAATACATGAAAATGAATTCTTACAGCCAATCTCAAACAGGTATCTTCCACCCATTGTGACATGAAGTGTTGAAGATTGGTAAAGATAAATTGGGTAGGATCTCTGAGCAAATATTGAAACTTCTTTGCTCAGTTCTTCTTTCTCTCCCCTATGCCTAACAACTGTCTTAACATTTGTACATTCAGATCCTAACACCATTTTTGTACGAAGAAAGTATCTAATAAAACAGTGATCGGTGAAAATCAGAGGTAATAGACTAGAAAAACATCCAGTGAATAAGATGACAGCCACCAGCAGTTGTAGCTTTCAGAGTACTGTTTAGGGCACTTTAGCCAGTGACAGTGGAACTTCAACAGGATGGCTAGAGAAGGTGTTGCAGAATCTGTGGTTGCCAGGCATCTAAGACAGGAGGTGCCCTCTACCATCCAGATGCACAAGGGCACTACTATAGGCAAAATGGAAAGACTAGTGCTTAAAGGCGCCTAAGTCTGCCAGTATTTGAACTCGTCCACACCTGTTTCCTCCAGAATGAAATGTGCTACATTCTAGGATTTTTAAGAGGCTACAGTAGTGTGCAGGCACTTAAATTAGTAGATAAGGCCCATGTTGTCATTTTCAGAGGCCTTCAGAGACTCTCCAGAACAGCTCTTCCTGTTTCTGCAGATTTCTACCAGGGAAGCCTGCCTATAGGACAAGACTCTAGGAAAATAGTAGGTCCTACAAAGTGACCACTCAACAGCTGGCCTTGCAGGGCTGCACCCAGTACATACCAACAGTCTCTACTCTAGATATTCCCTCTCTGAAAAAGACTTTAAACAAATCTTGTCCATTACAAACCTAACCTTAGACTGGCTTAAGTATATTATAATCTAGTCCTCAGAGATCTCAAGGATCCAACTCCCTAAACACTCAGCTCATTGAACTGTGTTCATTCATTAAACCTTGCTTCATTAAACTTTGTCACAGGCTATACTTACATGGCTCCATTTTCTTCCTGTTGTTTCAAATGACCTAACAGTTGCCTTAAGATTTGATATGTTCTGTGCAAAAACAAGTATGTGTGATATGTTAAATGTGCAAAAGGAAGTATGACTTATTACCATGCATTTAAATTATTCTCTGTTCAATTTCCTGCCAACAGTCTCTACTATAATAGTAAAAAGTCCGGAACACCATTATACTTTGCATTATACTTTCTTTTCTAGTCCATAGTCTAAAATAGGTTCTGGGAGGGAGCATGTGCTGGCTTTGGGAATCTTAGGTATGATGTCCAGTAGGTAGAAACTGACCCTGAAGCCTTGATAATGAAGAGACAGTAGACATTTACCTCTTGAGGAAAAAAAATACAATTGGTGATAAACTTAAACCCAACTAACTTGAGCATGGATTTAAATTCAATTAAAGCCATGGACATCTTTGAACAGTAGAAAATGATGAATTCTTTTACATCCCTGGATCTATGAGCATCTGTGCATGTTAACCCTATAAGCATTGTCCTTGGGCTCCCACCTTTTACATCAGAACTCAACATTTTAAAATTTTTCTCCCTTTTAAAACATATTTCACTGCCTGTGTAAGATTGTCCTATTTATGTATTCAGTTACATTTTTTATGAAACTTGTTTTTGTAGCACAGAGACATAAACTATTGAGGCAGAAAGATACTTTTGAGCAAAATGGTAAAAAATAGCATGAATCAAAATCGTGTTGAATGTTTGAGGTCTTTTATCTATGACACTTCAAACAGTATTTTTCTTCATAGGATATATTTAAGTTTGTCAGCAGGGAGACTCTCCTAATACTAGGTATCATTGGGTTTTCTGGGGAGTCAACAACTTCAGCAGTGTCAAAATTGATGTCCTGAAGCATTTCCCCATGTAATCAGATGCTCCAAGCAGACTTTCTCCAAGTTAATGGAGTCTGTTTGGCTTGTAATATTTAGACTTTCTCCCCAGGGAATATGCTGCTTGTCTGGTATACTGGTTATTCCCTTCTGAGCCACAGTGTTCTAAACTGGCACAGGGAGGTATCTCTACAGACAAACGCCTGGTTCCCCTCATGTTTTTCCTTGGGCACACATTGCTAATCCTTTCACATAATAGAGTGAGATTTCACTGTCTTCTCTATATGCTGGATAGGTTAGAAGCAGGTCTAAGGCTTTTCCTCACCAACATTTACCTTCCTTACAGGTTTTCTTCCATTTCCCTCATCTTCATTCTCAGAATATGAAATGCTTTCTGGTACTTTCTATAAGTGATGTTTTTTGCTGTTTTTTTTCTCCATTGTAAAACTCAAATTGTTATAAAATTAAAGATATAGAATAGCCTAAAAGATACCTCCTCATTTTCTAACTTGTCAGATAAACCTAAATGTTTTTACAAAGTACCTAGAATATGAAGGCCTGAGGCTGTCTGCAGAGTGACAACTCTAGGTGAGAGGTCCCAACTTGATCCCAACTGTGAAGTTATCTATACCAAGGCATTGGCATAGAGGCTTGAACCAACATTCATCTCTCTGACTTCTGGAACCCATAAAATGATACAAGCAAGCTTCAGTTTTGTAGATCACACAAATTGCTAATATATTCTACATACTACACAAATGGAAACCCTCAAAGTTACATACACCAAAGGAATAGTTGTACTGTAAAGGTCTGTGTATCAAATACAACATTCTATGGCTTAAAGGGGATGCCTGCAAATTACTTCTACAGGGAGTGAATTGAGGCACATGAAAGGAGTTGAAAATGGAATGAGAAGAGTGTGGATGATATAATTATGCTGTACCCATGTATGAAATTCTCACAAAAAATAAAAAGTTAAGTGTACAAAGCAATTTAGAAATTCTATATTAATCTAGTTTCTAAGTATTAATGTGGAAATCAGTTGCAATCATAAAACAACACACAAAAGATGAGTTTGGAGCTTACAATTTTATACAATTCCATTTCCCTCTGAGAAAACACCTTACAAACACAGTACACATTCTGTTACCAGAACTCCTAACCAAGACATGTAATTAAGATTTAAACTTATATTTCTACATTGTTGTTTACAAGTCTAGAGACTGAGACCAGTGATTAATGTTTTGAGTTAATAGCTTGGAGGACAGAGACATCTGTCAACTTTTAACAATAGCTCTCTAGAATAAAATGCTTTTCCTGGGGACAATAACTAATGAATGTCACATTCATTCCTGTGCCTTTCTCCACCTGAACTGTGTAGCTGCCTATGGGTATATGACATTTTAAGTCAGCTCTGACTCTCTAAAATAGGAAGAGAGCAAGAGAGAGAGAAAGAAAGATGAAAAACTTCCAGGAAAAGGTTATAAGTCTGATTATAAATTTCACTTTTAACTATTATTTTGTCTATTTCCAAAACTTAATTTATATAGAATTCAAAGCTTCAGTATCAAGTAACCCATTAATAAATTCACCACATCTCTAAAAATGTGTATACATAAGCACAACTTGCTGTAAGATGCCGTGCAATCCTGAAAATGTGGTGCTTAGATGTCTGACCTCTAAGGGATACGATCCAATCCTGTATAAAATGCACCCCCAACCCACCCCATGCTCCTCCTGCTGTACCTTTAGAGTAACTTTGAGAAAATATCACAGTTGCTTTTTAGACAGAAAGTCATAATGGTAAAAAGTAATGGCATGTGTATTAGGGTCTGGTGGTATGGGCAAATGGCTGTGATTTAGGGATCCCCAATGAAGCATATCCAAGTCCAAAGTGCTTCACAGCTAGCTGGGGTATCTCTGAATGAATGAGGATACATATTTAGTTGTATTTGCCTCATCAGTGAAGTGGGGATGGGGGCAATATAAAATGCCAGACTTTTGGAAGAACTAAATCAAGCACTTAATGTAAAATTTCTCAGAAGAGTGAGAGTGTGTGTGTGCATGCATATGTGTATACAGTGCATGGTGATTATTATTTGTGATGCTTGGGTCCTCTGTAAAGACATATAAAAAGTCCTAGGCCATGTGCTATAGTGGTCTCTGTCCAGTCTCCTCTCTAAATGCCTCTACTCCCCCTATGTGGAATTTTCCACACTCACACTCACTGTCATCTTGTTCCTTCCCTGGGGCCTCCAATCACCAGCTATTCTTCACTTGACACAAGTCTTGTACTTGTGCTTCCCAAAGGAGTATGAACATACTCCTGAGGAAAAGTTCTGTTTTACATATATGCTGTAAAGTCACAGGTTCTCCAAATCCAGATCAAGGGAGCATGCATCTCAGCTGCGTTCATCTCCTGTGGCAAACAGAACCATGGCCTAGCCCATCGTCATCTTCCAGAAACATTATGTAATTTAATTTTTGAAGACTGAATAGCAACATAGCATGGCTCACGTATATCTCAAGGAAGAACACTTGCCTATATACATAAGGTCCTATATAGGACTGGTCACTAGCACTGAAATAGAAATGCAAATGTATTAAGCAATCCTTACCTTACTGTATAACTATAATTGACAGAGTTGTAGGAGCTGAATTACAATTGACCAGAAGACTGACTGGTATACTTCATGGGTAGTTAAATGATTAAAATTGATTCTGAAGTTTCTTTACACCATTCTGAACATTTTTCTGAAGACTTTGAAATAGTACTAGACAATTTCCCATTGTCCAGAGAAAAATAGAGGGCTACTTCCCATGTGATAATGTACTTGCCTCAAAGGGGAAGCATCCTCTTTCCTTTTGATGATATTTTTTAAGTAAACTTCAATGAAATAGTGATTTAATTGAGGAAAGTGGATTATATTCTGGCCTAAGTTCCTTGTGGCTTTGCACACAGGTATATTCAATTGCCAAAGCTCATGCTACATGTCAATACTCCATGATAACCCATAACAGTGGATGCTGTCATGACCTGTTTTTTCTTCTTGTCCTATCTTTCCATGTAAATATGTACACTGAAACCTCAATAAACATTTACAACAATCTGTAGCCCCATGGAGCATTCAGAAATTTACTGAGAAAAAGACTCTAAGACCTCAGCCACTTACATTCAGTAAGTCGTATTGGGGTCCAGCAATTTATATCCTTAACAAGAGCATCAAATAATCTTTGTGCTGGTAATCTTGATAAACACTGCCTATCTGGTTATGCTGTAAGAGTAAAGGGACCACTTATGATTCCAATAAAGAGGTGTTCCCTCTGTTACATGCAGGATAGCAGAAAGAACTTTTAATGAGAAATAAAGAGGCAATCCTCAGGACTAGAACAAAGTGAATATTATCAGCATCTTCAAAATTCTAGAAGAAAAAATAGAGAATATATTATATTATATTATATTATATTATATTCCTTTTACTGTTCAACACAATCTTCACTGAGATAAGATGTTACAATACATTTTCACCATGAGATTCTTTTCTATAATGATGACTCATCCCAATTAGTTTTTCTATGAGTAATGATTTCCCATTAGAACATTTTTATTTTTGCAAAATATTGTTTACTTATATTATTTTGTTTATACTTTTTTGTCATATACATAGCAATATTTCCAAGCCAGTAATATGGGATGATTTTTTTTTTATTTTTTGAGGCTATAATTATATCATGCCACCCTTTTCTTTCCTTCTTGCAAGCTCTCCCATCTCCCATACACCCCTCCTCTCTCCCTTTCAAATGCATAGCCTGCTTTTCATTAATTGTTGTTACATTCATATTTTTTTCTAAATGTAACCTACTCAGTCTGTATAATCTCATTTTTATGTATGTTTTCCATGCTGACCACTTGGTATTAGATAATCAACCGATGTGTTCTTCCTGGAGAAGACTATTTCTCCTACTCTCAGCATTCCTTAGTTTCTGTGATTCTTTGTGTATAGTTGAGTCTTCATTGGCTTCCTCCCATCTACTTTGGTGAGTATATTTCTATTATCTTTGTCCCAGTGCTTTTTAGACAGTCGTATCATTGAGACTTCATGAATGTGGCTTCTGACTTTACTAGGAGACACAGTCTCACAGCAAACTTCTGATCCTGTAACTCTGAAGAGTTCTATACTCCCTTTTCCTCAATATTCCCTGAGTCCTCAATTCAGGAGTATTGTAGATACTTGTATATGTTGGAACTGCGCTCTGCATTTTGGTTGGTTATGACTTTCTGTGATATTCTCCATCTATTTCAAAAAAAAAAATCCTTGATAAAGGGTGAAGACTACATTTATCTGTGAGTAAAAGAACAAATGTTTGGGATATGGCCACAGATTGTGCTGGTTTAGTAACCCATGTTGATTCTGAAAGTATCTTTGCATTTTCTGTAATACTGTAATTGATGAGTTTTATCATGTAATACTGGCTTGGTAATCTAGTTCAAAAACACTCACCTCTGTTTATTCTATGTGACCTTCTTTTGGGGCTGGACAACTATTCAATTCCTCCTGCTATCACAGGGATCCTTCATATGCAGGGACTGTGGACATGGTATATGCCCTTCCTCTTGGTCTTTATCTCCCAATCCCTACTCATCATACAAATTTTAGTATGACAATATCGTACTCTCAAATTAGATATCCCCTTTTGTCATTCCCAGATAATACTGTAACCAGAGTTCATAGTTGATGTACTGGTACAGTTTTCTTCTTACTCACTAACGTATGTGGAGGGAAAGTGGGTTATAGGGATATGTTGACAGAACTGGCACAGAAGACATAATCAGTCACCATTGAATGACTGTTAACAGAATGGAAAAAAAACTTAATGATGAATTCAGGTTTCACAACTCAGGCTATGACTCTGACAATGACAATTTTCAGTCATTCTCTGGATTTCTTCTACCCTTCAGAAGTCATATCTCTAAGGCTTCAGCATACATTTCATCAGAAATAAGTTTTAAAAATATCCCCTGATCTGTGTGGAGTTGCTGGGGTACAAGATCCATGGAAGAAATCACCTTTAAGACAAGAGAAATCTCGACTTTTACAGGCATCAGATCAGGGTTTGGAATATTCAGAAATACTGGAATAACTTCAATGGAAGCAATCTTCACTATTAATGAAACACAGAACATCAGTGAAAGAACATCAAAGAAATCTTATTTTTTGCTGTCTTAAGCACATGTAGAAAACATCCTTTTAGATGTTCAAATTATTTGTGTTCAGATGACATTCTCACATTGATATTTTACTACAAATATTTGTAGAGAGAATAAAAATAAGAAGATTTAAGGAAGCTACATATGCCAGAGGAAGATCAGAAGCAAAGTAGACTATCGGTGTCAAACAATAGTGGGGGTTGACTTACATGAGTTTCTAGAAAGTCTTTATTTCTCAGTCCACTGTCCCCAAGTATTCTCTGCTGCAAGCAAAAATACACGTGGTAAGTGAGGATGAGTAGAGGTGGAGGATTTTAAAGATCTCTAAGACTCTTTCCTAGTCTCATATCAATAATATGCTGCTTGACCTGGGAATGGAATCAAAATGAGCCATTTTGCGTGAAAAAAGAAAAGAAACAACCCATATTCATCTCTCTGTTGTTACATCCTATGCACTAGATTCTGGGAATGATGGCCTGAAACATGGCAAGGGGAAGAATAATTGTGGCCATTCCAAATAACCTTCAAAAATTATAATTGTAAATACCTTGAGTTTTGTCCATATCAATTTCCTTGAAAAGACACAGCCTTGTGAATACACATCAATGACTCTAGGAAACCTTGTCCTTAATTTTGAGGGTGACATCCTAGGACAAAACTAACACTACTTTGAGCATAGTCTTTAAAACATCACTGCTATCAGTGAGCTAGCTATAATTAAAAAGTAAATAATCCATGTCATTATACTGTAAACACTCCTCATACTACAATTTATATTTGAAGATGAAAATATTTTAAGACTTTTTTATCATGATTAAGAGAAAGCAAACAATAAAAACATTGTATAAAAACCTTCCTGGTTTCATAAAGAAGATATTTTCTTGTAATGGCTGCTGACAAAATTAACTAATGTCTCAGCTAGTACATTAAGAAATAATATGGTTCTCACCGTGATCCTTTTTAGCCAGGATAAGACTCTTCACGTGGCTTTCCCTACAGGGAGATAATTTACTGGTTAAAAGATGTGTGCAGCTCTATTTTTCTCCTTTTCCTAATAATTAAATTTTTTTATTCCATGACAAAAAAATCAATGATACTTCTTACTACATTTAATCTTAAATAGGAAAAAAAAAAAAAGGACAAATCCCTTTACTACTAAGCACCAGTACAATAGGTCTCAGGACTTCCTTCAGTCTTATAGCACCCCATGGCCAAACTTGAAGAGTAATAAATGTCACAATAACAATCTGATACTTATGGATCCTGAGTAGGATGGTAGAGGCAGAAACTAGAAAACAAGATTCAAGACTATGTTTCCTATAACACTTACAGGGCAATCTATTAAAGATTCATCAGAATAGAAAAAAAAAAAACTTGCGCATTCAATGAATGAAATTAGAAAATATCATCCTAAGTGAGGTAACCCTGACCCAGAAAGACATGTATGGTATATACTCACTTACTTATGGATATTAGCCATAAAGTACAGGATAAACTTGCTGTAATCTATAGCCCCAACAAAGCTATATAACAAGGAGGAATGGACGGTGCTTGAATCTCACTGAAAAGGGGGAATAGATTAGATATGGGGGTGAATGGAAGGAATGAATTAGATGAGAAAGGGTTGGAGATAAGACTAGAATGAAGGAATGAGGTCACCAACCCAGCCACAAAACCTTAGATCCACATCTTGTCCTGCCTACAAGATGTGCAGGAGTAAAGAGTGAGCAGAAATTGAGATAATGGCCAACCAATGACTCCCCCAACCTGAGATATAACATGAGACTGCTGTGTCTAGCTTAATAGGAGAAGATGTGCCTAGTCCTACTGCAACTGAATATGCCAAACCAGGTTGATATTGATAGAAGGCCTCCCCTTCTCTGAGGAGAAAAGGTGAAGGGGGGGGAGGTGAAGTAAGAGGAAGGGAATGGGAGAAGAGTAGAGAGAGAAAGCTGGAATTGGGATGTACAATGAATTAATTAGTTAATTAATGAAGAAAATCATTCAGGCAAACTGATTTAATGACAAGAAACCCTGCCTGCTTCACTCTACTGTAACTAATGTGCTTTGTGCTTTTCAGAATAACTAAGAAATTAAGTTAAAGGTGGGAATCTTAAGGGTGTGGGGGGTTGGTTTTAACCTGTTAAATGATAATTATGCTAAAGTTGAATTCTAGGTTCTTTGTCTCTTCTAGGTGTTTCTCAGTTTGCTGATGTTCCCTCTACAGTCCTGAAATGAAGCAATTAAGACAGGCCTCCTTGATAGAAGAGGAGGAGCAGTCAGAAAGAACACCACATAACAGGTGTTTAATGAACACAAGATTGCACAGCCAACATCCAACAAGGACTGTTTGAGCTGCTACACGGGAGTCTTAGAGGTCTCTTCCAGGTTGGTCAGGAGGTTGGTACAAGTACAGGGATAGTTTGAAGTGGGTTGAAGTCCAAGAAGAGTGGCTTTATAATGCAATATGTATATCAGATCTTAAAAAGAAAAATAGAAAAAAAAATCAGGCACTGCTGTACTCTAGTGAGCATAGAGTCAGGGTCATGAACCCTCACAGGAGTTAGTTAGTTTAAAAAGAAGATAGAAGGCTCCACACTTCTAAACACTAATCAGTTATTGAAACGGGTTTTACAATTGAGGAGCCCTTCATCTCTCTGAGTGAGGAAGTCTCTCCTTCCCTGAAGTCAGGAGCAATTACTAGCTACACAGTCATGGTTCTATTCCAGGGCTGTGTCAAGTTTCACGTATGAAAAGTCCATTTTAAAATCTTTTATCAGGCCTCCTGCCACATTACTCTCCTCGAACATTAAAAGAAAGAAGATTGAATTGTGGGATGCTTTGAAGCAGGAAAAGCCAGCAGTGAACAGCAAAGTAAGAGACAATCCCTGGCTTAGGTTCCCTCGAAACAAGAACTCTTTTACATGAATCCTTTTTAAACTAAAAATAATACTTCCTTTTCTTTCCTCCTTGCAATAAAGGCAATAAATATTCATAAAGAATTAGGAAGACTAAGGTATATGAAAACAACAGAAGTTCACATATGTACCACTTTGATCTGTAGAAATATACTTTATTACTTATTGTTTGTGGACTCTTGTCATTTAAAGAAGCATATATATATGTATATATGTATATGTATATATATATATACATATATACATATATATACGTATATATGTGTATATGTATGTGTATATACATATGTATATATACATATATATATATATATATGTATATACACACACACACACACACATATATATGCATCTATGTGGAGCTCACAGGAGTGGAGACAAGAAGGGAACTTATGTGGAAAAGAAATGGAGACACAGTTTGCAAGAGAAAACACAGCTAGAAATTGTCAGAAGCAAGGAGCTGGCAGGCGTCTGACAGTAGCCTGTCTCTAGCAGTGTGTTCTGTCATTTTGTGATAATAGAACTCCTGCACCACTTCCAGTGCAGGAAGTCTCTTCAGCTGGAAATATTCTACACACCTTACTCACTGAATCTTTTTGCTGAGCTCAAGTGGAGAAAACAAACCTATCATGGGAGCAAAGTTGCAGAGAGGGGATGAGAAAGTCAGTACAAAAGAATCAAGGGAAAACCAGAGGTCCATTTTGAGAAATAGCCTCTGGGGTCCATTGATTTGTGGGAAGAATGGAGGCTCTTTTCTCTCTGTAAGAAGATGCTCAGCATAGCTTTCTAAAGCTGCAAATAGGAGGACGTCATTGGAATGCTGTAGAATCTAAGAAGAAAAAAATAATTCCAAGATGACCCAAACATTTAAAATTTCTAAGTGCCTCTTGCAACCTATTCCAAAAACCCAAGCAACCAAATATAACTTTGTGGAACCTTTCAAAGTTTCAGAGGTTTGTACCATCTACATGAGTTCTTCACTACCAAGTTACATTTACCACACACACACACACACACAAAAACCCAAAAAACAAAAAAAAACAAAAAACAACAAACAAACAAAAAAAAACTTGTTTCATAGCAACATAGTATCACTCTTGACTCTAATGTTAGGAGAAATCATTCTCTCCTCTAAGCTTTTCTTCCTTGAGGCAAAATGAGATATCCATAGCCCACTAACACTGTGGTTAAATCAGTATGTAAACTAAAGGCAACTGGGACTAAGTTCATTGATTGGCCCACAGTTGGGAACTGTGGCAAACCTGAATTCCCATAGTCCTATCATAACAAAATGTGCAGGGATATTCTAACACCCGTTTGCCTCCCACCATGTTCTCAAAACCACCATTTCTCACATTGTAGGTTCCTGTTATACAATTTCTCAGTTTGTGTCTTCCCTCCTTTATAATAGATGTTCAGTGTTAGGCAGTAATATCATAATTTACTGCTTTGCTGCAATGACATACCAGTGAAAGACAGCTTACATGAAACTTCAAAGACCTATCAGGCACTCCCTGGGCTATTTTCACTTTGATATTCCACATTTCCATGGTGATACATGGACAAGCTGAGACAAGTTCAGAGAAATCATAATGGTAAGAGAAACTCCATCTGTGCTACCTGTGAAGAGTCACAGAATTTGTGCTGAGAGATAGAAAAAAAAATGTGTTGCAGGGTACTCCACTATGGCTGTCTTCAAAGAGCTTATTCTACAATATCCACTCTTTATTAATTATCTTTGAGGTCATAATAACTGTGTCCTTTAAGACTGCACTGTGTTTTTGCAGAAAGACTCTGAAAGTCACTTTCTAATCCATGGACATGGAGAGCTATAGTGAGTGTCTTCCTGACTCTAAACCAAAAGTATTGTAAGAGCCAGAGAGAATTGGAATTGGAAGTTCATGTCCAGAAATCCATAGGAGTTCCATCGAGAAACTTGAGTTGTCTGAGTCGTTGTTTGCCTGTGACAGAAATCACAAATGAGATAAAATAACTAGCAAATTGTTTTTCAGTCACATTTTCTCTGATTTTTGTATGACCTCCAAAAGAACAGGAAAGGCCAATATATAAATGTTATGTAGAATAAATGATATTGGAGTCTTAAGAACAGATTACACAAATTTAGAATATAGATTATTGTAAAATGGGGATTTTTTTTTTTTAGATTGTCACACATGGCTAAAGAATGAATTGTCCCATAATAGCAATGTGCAGGCTGAAGAGCTGAGGAAATAGCCGATGTTCAAACCTAGGAACTAGAAGACTCAGAAGAAAAGGAAGTGATAATTTAAACAGTCCTAGTTCCGGTACAAAGACTAAAGAATCTAGAGTCTGATAACCACAGACAATGACAACAGAAAAATTATTTTAAGGAATAACAAAGAAATGTTTGCTGTGTACACAAATGTTTGTGACCTTTCTTCCAGGTTTTGTTCCATCCTATTGGATAGCCCCAACCACATAGGGGGATGACTTTCATACCCAGTTAACTAACCCACACATCACTGGTTTTGGACACACCATCCTGCTACATGTGGAAGTGTTCTTTACTGGTTGCATGATCAATTCTTTTTCTACTCAGACTTACAGTTTTGTAGACAGAAAATTGACTAGTCCCCAGCTCTGCAGCCTATAAACTGAATTACAGGAGAATCAGCCTTTAGCCATCTGAGGCAAACTGATTAGAAGGATGGTAGTTCATGTTTGTGACTTTCGAACTGTGGACCAACCATTAAGCCTAGTCAGTCCCCAGCGCCCTCAGTTTATAGACTTACTTAGTTGTGGTGTAAAATGGCTATGGCTATCATATTTTACTAGGAAAAAATGAGGATTAGAGAAGAAAACAAATTCCCCTAAGGTTACACACAGATTCACATCATTCAATCAACTTGGCAAACATGATTACTCTCTCATCTCAGTGTGAGCTGTATTATTCTTTGGACCAGGAACAGAACCACTAGAGAACATATTCAGGATAAAATGGGACTCAGAGATGGCCAAGGATAGGTCATGTTCCAGAAGTAGGTACCAAGATCATCATAGATACATGAAAACAGGCAAACGTAGTGAAGTATAGGTAACACACAATGACCTCACAGTTCTTGGGGCATTTTTAAAATATATAAGTAATTGCATAATTCTAAAGACTATGTCAGGAAGGATGGCTCAGTGGCAAAAGTTTCAACCAGGTAGCAAGAAAGAACTATTGAGTTGAAAGGAAACTCCATATATTCTGATCTCAGGACATTACTCCAGCCATACATACAGGGTCATACAAAACTTTTAACTATTACTGTCATGTATCACTAAAGTTTGGGGACATATTTCTAGGTAACTTCCATGTTACTGATAATATTTAAAACAGTGGCACCCGATCTGACTTGTAGTTACAGAGCCACCAAGTTCCCGACTAGGCAAGTCTTAAGGCCACAAGCAGTGGGTGTGTTCTTGCTGCTGCCATGGTTCAGGCTACAGGCTCAAGTGGGCCAGAACATTGGCCCTGGCACACATGAGCTGCCTGTGTGGGAGATGTCTCTGCCTATCTCCCACACTGTCTCCACAAGGCTGGCCTGAGCCCAGACCATCCCGCCATCCACACAGTACCCAATAGAAACGAGACACTACTGCTTAAAGATTATCCAAAAGCTTTATCTGTTTGGTAATACTCAAATATCAAGATGCCCACTTAATTGGAAGTGTTAACCAATTAACTAACCTGGATATAAGTTGTTACCCAGGACTGCTCTCTATACATGTGTGGCTCTTCATCACTCCTACATCTCGGCCCTAGCTCCTCCTCTTCCTCTCCTCTTCCTCTCCTCTTTCTCTCCTCCTTCTCTCCTTACTCCTCTCACATTAGCTCCTCCCAACTTTCGGGAAATATTCCACTACACTTCCCCTTTGTAAAAATCCAATAAAGTATACATACACAAATCTGTGTGATTAGCCTACTATACATGTAAGGAAGATGATACATCCACCATCAAATGGGCAATCCAGTTCAACTAAAATATCATTATGCAACCTACCATTGTATTTCTACCTCACTGTCTATCAGGAATCATATATCTGAAAGTCATGGTTGATAATTGTTGCCTTGGTCTTAGAACTTAGGGCCAGAAGGAACGTTTCCACATGCATATGCCATACTCAAAAGTATATCTCCCACACAGGGCAGGGGACTTTCCTCAAGATCTCACATTGTTCTCATACCCAACCCCATCTTACATGTGAGAACCGGCCATCATGCAAACAGGGCTACAGAAGGCATGTAACAGGTCCAGTGACTCAGTTATAAGTAAAAAGAAAAATGATACATCTTCATTTTCTTTCCTTTTGGGATAAAGTTCTCTAGGAAAAGTACTTGAAGGAAGGAAGACTTTAGCTCACAGTTTTAGGTATAGTCCACTAAGACAAGAAAGTCAAGAGAGTGGAAACTTGAAGCATCTGGTCACTGCTTAAGAAACAGTGTATATAAGAAACAGATATATAAATGCACATTGTCACTCAGCTTGCTTCCTCCATTCATCTAAATAGTTAAGAACCCCAGGTCTACAGAATAGCTCTATCCAGAGTCAAGGTTGGCCTTCCCAAACCAATGAATCAAAATAATCCCTCTGCAGACACACTCAGAAGCCCATTTCCCCAGTGATTATAGATTCTGACAAGCTGACAATTAACACTAATTATCTCAATCAGTAATTCATTTTCCTTCTAATTACCAAGGCTTGATGGAGCTCTTTCCTATCAGTCAGTTCCATGAATTCTAGATGATTCTTTGTGCATAGTCCTCTGACCGTTGTAAAATGCCCACCAAATCCATCCAAAGAAAATATGACAAAGTTTTCCTTCTATACCCAACAGAAATACTTTTTAAATTATCAATAATTGATGAATTTTTAAAATAGCTCCACACATCCCACACTGAGTAAGATAAAACAGGTATCTGAATCTCCACTGGGCAAGCTTAGCAATCCCAACAGTGCCTCTGGTCCCCAGAATGTCCCTCTGATTTCCACAGGTATTCTGTACCCCAAACACAAGAGCATATGAAAAATACTGGAAGAAGGTAGAGCCCAAGACCACTGTGCCACAGGCTGCTGTCCTGTCTCTACAGGATGTCATCAAATCCCACCACTCTGTCATCATGCCTCTTAGAAGAAGGTAAAATCCATTTCCTACCTCATGCAGTGTTTGCATAATACCAGTTGCCCATGACCCATCGCATGTGTCCAGTTCTTTGTCCTGGTTCTCACACAGCACGAAGAATATATCACCCCATTATCACCAACTTAAAGCCTATTTCACTGTCATCATCCATTTGGGACATAATGGTGTTTACTGAGGCTTTCACAGAGTTCTTTGTGACATGAAGCTGGAATCAGCCTAGCAATTGTAGCTAACAGACAGAGAGCCTAACTGTGCCAATGCAGCAATCACTGGCTTACAATATCTGTGGACATCAGGGCAAAGGGGGTGCTCTGAAAAATCCAAAGGGTCTAAGAAAAGAAAATAAATGCTTAGCTACCATGATAGACAAAGAAAATAACAAGCGGCACACTGCAAGCTTCATACTTCGTAGCAGCCTTTGGTGAGAGGGCGGGAAAGAGAAGGTGATGTGGCCATTTGTCAGCTCATGTTGTGGGCGTTGATGTCAGGACAGATGCATTAGCACTTGGTAATAGCCTCCCACAAGGACTTCGTATGACTCAAAGATGCCTAAGCAGGGCCTGCTATAACCAACAAGCTCAACCTAACCACTTCAGTGATCACAGAAACTACTCAAGCCTTTCAGCCACTGAGAGCTGGCCACTCCTCAGCTGTCTTCAGCAAACATATGCGTGCATGAGGTTCCTAGAATTTTTTTTTTACTTAAGTAGGAAATTAAATTGGTTGCTCTTCTTGTCTAACAGTTGCTTTCTGCTTTCTAGTAACCTTTCTAAAAGCAGAATGGAAGAACTCCTTCCCTACAGGTGGTAATTTCAAAAAGAAGACTGCATCTAAAAACAAAGGCCACACTCTAACCATGTGTATGCAAATGTTAGAAAAGTGTAGCATGCCTGGATCCCCACACTAGGTCAGTAGGAGCCTTCTAGTAAACCACACATCATGAACTTTTTCAGGTTACTTATGTTACAATTCAGTTATTTTTCTGTTCTTTTCCTTGCCCTGACCAATTTCAAGAAAAATACTGTGCCTTTAAAGTCAAGGTAAGTGTAGTTCTCACTAGGTCAAGATGATATTTAATTTTCAAAGTCCTTATGGGAAAGTTACTGCGCAGAAAAGACGTACTGCCAGGAGCAGAGTTTGTGTACACAGACTGGCTAGTTCTTGATGTCGCTTGGAACATCTCCCCAAACTCTGTCCACATCCCAGAACAGAGGAGAAGGCTGACGTGGTCCCTGACTCCTTGGAGTCTCACCATCATGCTACAGAAGATGGCTTGCATTCCCCTGGCTGGACCTTCTTCTCTCCCCATCTGGTTCCTTTGTTGGGCTCCTTGATGTAATTGTTAAAGCTGGATCTACCGTGCCCACTACTGAGTCAGCTTCCTGTATTTGTCCTGAGAGGAGAGCTGGCAGCTGAGAATGAGCTCAGGTTCACTGACTCTATCCTGGCTTTTGTTTCAGTTGTTGCTGAAGCACAGATTGGGAAAGTAACAGCACCTCAACCTTCCCAGCCCATGCTCATCTCTCTCATTCTACATCACTCTCCTCCACATCACTGTTAAATACTAGAACCACAATTCTTTTTTCTGTTCTTCTTCGTACAGACTGTGCCTGCTTCTCCCACACTCAGAACTCTATGGTGTCTGGCAGAGCTCTAATACTGAGAGATCAGAATCAGCCCTGACTCTGGGGAGGTGGGAAAACCATAAAGATTTCAGGGAGGAAAATCTATTCTATCCCTTTTTGGGTCCAAGCAGGAGTTACCAGCAGGGAGCAGGACAGGGCTGCACTGCCACCTACAGGCAAAACTCCCTAAAGACAGGCTCCCAGGTGAACAAGACCCTGCCTTGTTGCCTTTATGCCTGATTGTTCTGTGAGAAGCATCAACTCAGAAGTAGTGGCCTGGGGAGTGGGCAGGAGTGCACTCCTGCTCTTAAGATTCTGAACGACCATGAAATGTAAAAAAAAAAAAAAAGTGTGTGCAAAATACAAGTCACTGCATAGGACAGGAAAGGGGGAAAGTGGGAAGACTAGGATCCTTGAGCGGGTCTGGAAAACGGTCCTTGAGAGCATGTTATGTAAGTGCTTGAAAGTGATTAAAGACTAGGGACCATATTCTAGAGCCTGACTTACTGCAAGTAAACAAAGGCAATTAAAATTATCTATGGCTTTTTATTCTTCTGCAGTGCTTGAAAGTGCTGCAATTGAGGCCTTCTATAAAGTATAGGCACAGAATACTTTATATGATTAATGAAGCCACTTAGCTGCCCTAAACCCAGAGACGCTCGCCATACATCAGTGAAGCTGCTCCAACCCCTTGTGCACAACAAGGGTTTGTGGTTTCCCAAGTCCACCAGAAGTAGAAAGTAGACACTTTAACAGTGTTTCCCTAGACCCTACTACAGTGTCCTATTCCCAGTCCCTGCCCCACACACTGCAAACAGTTTTCTGTGGCCTAGTCAAATCAACAACATTGGTTTTGTCTATGAATCAGCACTTTGAGCTTTACTGAAGTGATATGGAGTCCCTGGTTCACTCTAAAGCAGGGGTGAAGGGTGACATGGGCCATCTCCTTATTCATATCCTAGAGGTTATTACGAATATTGCTAATTAAGTCAGCAAGGCTGTTGCTAGCAACACCCATCCATGATCTCTCCTGTGGCCGGAGTGTCCTCAAATAAATCACAACAGGGCATCCAGCTTCCCAGGTTGACTATCCAAAAAGATCTAGAGAATCATAGATAGACATGCAGAAAAACATCTAAAAAGAGGGAGATACCACATGTGCATGGGCATGTGTGCAAACACATATAGAGTGGAGGAGGGAAGACTGACACAAGATAAAGACAGAAACACAGAGAGTAAGAATACAAACCAGGTGAAAGCCAGACCCTCCCATGACCCAACCTCAGAGGACATTTCTGGATCTTAAGCACATCAGTTCTTAGTCTTAAGGAGCAAAAGGCAAGTTTTTTGAAAAACATATGACCACAAAATACTGCCTTTGCCACTTTAGGAAGAATACCATTTTCATACTCTGTCGTCTGATTGATCAGTTTCCATTACAAGTGCTAAGTGGATTTTGGAAGTATCCAGCGGAAAGAGAATAGAAAAAGTACTCTTCTTTGCTAGAGAGAACAGATGAAGTATAACTATTTTGTAAAGAAAAAAAAATCCACAGTTCTATTTCAGTGCTTTTTCGGAAACAACCCATAGCTGATTCTATACTGTGCTTAATAAATGCTGAATCTTACATTTGACTTCCTTTTCTGCGTTATTTCTCATATTACTAATATTCTATGAGAATAGATGCAGTGAGCTCTCTTAAAAGATTTCCAGAAAAAGTATCTAGCTTCCAGATTATGTGCGAACCGGGCTCCTTAAAATCTCTTGACTATATCAGGTCCACTGTTTTAAACCAGTGTTCAAATTTTCCAAGCCGATTCTGGTCATGATTACCCTTAATTACACCCCCAGCCTCAGAGAGACAGTAGAGATTTTAGTGTGATTCCCTGCAACCCAAGCTTCATTTTAAGGGCCTAGCACCAATTCCTCCCGGTCCTCTCCCTCCTCTACCTCCTACTTTCCAACAACCAGTGAAGCACCAAGTTAATGCAAAATTAGAATGTTCTCGGTTTTCCTTTTGCATTGGTGTCACATGGTATAAGATTTAAAATAGTCATGGAAGTAAGCGGTGGGCTTTAAATCTCATGTCTGCCCTTCAGCCCCAACCACTCACAAAAGTCATTAGTAATGAACAAATGAAGAAGCTCAGGTCTTTGCCCACCCTCTAGCGCCATTGTCAGTGTTTTAACAGCAATTCTTTCATACTCTTTTCTGGGAGTCTCTGAAGAGCTTCTATATTTCCTTTAATGACTGGAATACTACTGTATGGATAATGTAGCTGGTCAGCCCTGTATATGCCGGACAATTTGTTGTCATTTTCTAGATCTACAGCCACAAAGGAAAACTTTTCCATGTGAGGGTAGCTTTGATTTGCATGGCAGTCCATTTCCGGTATATCAGTATGACTTCAGTGAGTACGGAGGTAAGAGGCAGGTCTCAAAAGATGTGCTGCTTTACCTTGCTGTATAATGGGTCCATGCTCCTGTAGCTGCCCTGTACAGAAGAAATAAATGTCATGGCTGTAGATGGAAACTTCAATCTAATTTTCAGGGTTATGAAAACCCTGTCAGAGATTTTTGGCTCTCTTCAAGGAGAAGACCTTCTCCTCTCAAGTTTATTTTAAGGGGCTGAGGAGCTATCCATGTTTGAGTTATCCATTTGCAAAGAAGCCTTGTTACAGGTACTAATTCTGCCTTCACAGGCATTTTGAGTGTCACAGCCCTGTTGCCTGTTATGAGGAAGAGTCTGTACTGACTAAAAACTACATGACCCATGGGACTGTGTCTGTTTCCTCTACTAGAAAGGCACAGGAAAGTAAGAACAGTATCCTCCTGCTATGGCTCTGAATACACTGCAGTCCTAACGTTCACAGTGTCCCTGGGTTAGAATGAAGTCTGGAATAGGCAGAAACTAGCTTTTCACTAATTCTTCTCTGGTACAAATTACATCATACCTGCCCTGAGTTCGAAACTAGATGAGGTGGGTGATTCATGATGAAGTGAATCTGCACTGCATCTTTCTGAGGTAAGCATTATCAAGAGTATGCCCACTTTGCTATCCTCATTGGGAGTTGATTCTCTCCGCTGTATATTAGATGCAGATTCCAAGATATTATCTATGGGTACCAAATTAGAAGTTGCTTTGAGGACTTTAAAGCTCACAAAGGCTGTTGATTTGTTGAACACATATTTTAAAAGCATGTACTTAAGCTGGGCAGCGGTGGCTCACGCCTTTAATCCCAGCACTTGGGAGGCAGAGGCAGGTGGATTTCTGAGTTCGAGGCCGGCCTGGTCCACAGAGTGAGTTTCAGGACAGCCAGGGCTACACAGAGAAACACTCTCTCTCTCTCTCTCTCTCTCTCTCTCTCTCTCTCTCTCTCTCTCTCTCTCTCTCTCACACACACACACACACACACACACACACACACACAAAACCTGTTAAAGGCATGTATTTGAAACTGTGGCCTAGCTAGCAATATCCAGTTTACATGAAGCCTCCAGTCCCAGGGAATCTAAGCAGTTACACCACACAGATAATCCATAAAGGATGAGCAATAAAAGGAGTCTGTCTCCTCCTCTTCTGTTTTCCCCCGGACTCTTCAGTTAGCTGGAGTCTTCAGGTGTGTCTGGGAATGAACTGAGCTATATGAGTCTTCAATAAAAACTGAGTGGCCTTAGCCTGAGCTATGAGCCTTTGATACAAATGAGTGGCCTTAGCAAGTGGAATACATGAAGAACACGGTGATCTCTTAGTTTCTTACATAGAGATAACTGCACTTGCCTGTCAAAGCTGCTGTGAGAAACGAGATGATGGAAATAAAGGGCCTGGCTCCATGGCTGCCATAACAACAGCCCAAAATATATCTCAGCTCTTTTCTCTCACACTTATCCCTAGCAACTGCCAGCCTGCATCACATCTCTCCTCAGTCTCAAAAATGGCTACCTGCTACCAAGTGCGGTCAGGTGGCCTGAGAAGACTGTGCTCACCATGAAGAAATATATCTGAAGTGGAGAACACTACACAAGCTGAGATTTCTGCCTTGAGCAGCTCACATCCCCACTTCCTAGGCAGAAAGCTTCCTAACATACTCTTGTTCACACTGTGGGAAGCTTGGGAGGGCCTACTGATATTTGAAAGGTCCAGTAAACAATGTTTCTAAGCTGTCTGGCCAAGCAGAAACTATATTTTATTATTTGACAGAAAGCACTGACATTCTGTTTCATTTTAGGGGAAACATTGGCCATACCACACACATTCGTTCAGACCAGTTTCACAAAACACAGCTAGGTAAGGTGATTACTGTAGGACCTTCAGTAGGCATGTTAATTATGCCTCTATGTATACCCAGGTTGAACCCAATTTCCTCCCCCTGCTGGAAAGCTTGCTTTTTGAGTAAGGTCTTCCCCTTTTTTAGAGAATAAATTTTATATATATATATATATATATATCATGCTATAGTGATGGAAGCTACATTGGCTTGAGAAGTAGAGGAGAGGGTTAAAGGGGAAACCTAAGGTGCCTGTGGCCTGTGAGACCTGATATGTGTCATGTTGAGAGTTCAGGGTACACACTGTTTACCTGTGACTCCATTAATCAGTGCCTGGTTTTCTGTGGCTCACAAGGTCCTAAGCACACTGCAACAGAGAAGGATGGATTCTCGGCTGCCACTCTCTTTCCTTGAACTGATACCATATGGTCTACTCACATCTGCCTTCCCTTTTCTCACCTACATGATACTTTTCTTAGCTGCAGTAATATTCAGTGTTTAAGTCAAAATCTCTAGGAAGCACCTCAGATAAATGGGCCCACGATTGGAAGAGGCTCCCCCTAAGTGGGTTTCTCTTACATTGTTATTTCCAATCTAACTCTTCTACAGGTTTCAACTCTGAACCTGACCTTTGAGTGGCTTTGGATATGAATACCCCTAGAGAGAATGGCAGCAATGTGGAGTAAGTAGAGGATGTTTCCTGCAGCCAAGGAAACCGTGACTGGGCCTACCCTACAGGTACTTCCAACTGGCTAAGGTAGCCATGCATCACTCCTGGCTGCTCATTCTACCGCCTGTCCATTCAAAGGTGTCCAGGCAGTGTCACTGCAGACAATGAAAAAGTCACACACACCATGCTTCTATGTGAAGCAAACAGGGAATGTTAGTGTCAAAAGTTAAGTTTTTCTCTGGCTGGAGAGATGACTCAGCATTTAAGAGCATTGCCTGTTCTTCCAGAAGACGTAAATTTAATCCCTAGTACCCACATGGTAGTCCACAACAGTCTGTACTTCAAGTCCCAGAGGATCTGGAACCCTCTTCTGGACTCTCTGGGAGCCAGGCACATGCAGGCAAACCCTCATGCACATAAAATGAGTAGGTATTATTATGATTATTATGATTATTATGATTATTATGATTATTATTATTATTATACCAGTTACTCTATATTCAAAGGTCTCTTGTGTGCTGTTCTGTCTCCCTAGGCTTCATCCTGATCTCCTTCCACCAGGCCTTTCATTTGTCTACAGCAGTCATTCTCAAAATCCCACAACAGAATCACAAGAGGACTATGAAAAACAGGGTAAGGCTAGCTATGCATCAGAGATTTTGATTTTGGTGAGCACAGGCATTTGTATATATACTAACTTACCAAGTGATTGTGCAGCTGCTGATCCAGGCCTCAAGAATCAGTCAAAGGAATTATCTGTGAAGCTATACAGCATTAAAAAAAAAAAAAAAAAAAAAAAAAAAAAAAAAGACCCTTCAATTACATTAGAATCTCTGAGAAGGGAAATATAGGGTTCACTGATCTGTTTTAAGTTACTTAGGAGATTCTGTTGTGAAACCAGTGAGCAAGCAATACAGAACTATCAGTAACACAACATACAGCTGATCCACTGACTCCCACCGAAGGTCACCACCCTCAAAACTCATTGGCTTCTCTATCATTTTGCTACAGTATGACTGAAGTCCTGAAAAAAGGTAAAGGCTCAGGGAAGAAAATTATGTGACTTTGACTCCTGGCTTATAGCAGGACTAGCTCAGACCCACCAGCAATATAAATGATGACACAGAAGCTCTATTATATTATATATAGATATATATTATATTAGCAATGATGTTTTTATGCATAAGCCTTTGCTGGACAGTCTCCCTGATACTCTAAATGTAATTCTGCTAATCCTGGCACTATATCCATCCGCATGGGTAACCTCACCTCCCTGTTCTGCTCTGATCCATCAATTTACCTCCATGTCCTTGGCAAATTTCCTGCGTCCTATTTCTTCTCCTTCTCTCTGTCCAGAAGTTCCACCCTCTACCTCCTGTCCAGATATTGGGCATCAGATCTTTACTACAGCCAATCAGATACAATTCTAGATTGTCTTACCCAGATGAGAAAGAGCAAATATTTACAAAATATGAGACCAGCGATGGGCCATGGAATAACAATACCAAGATCCTGCCAATATTTAGCTCCCTGCCAGTACAGAATTAATAAATAAATATGGAGGCACAACTTCCTACAGGGTACCCCAACACTGGCTGCATCTTCTTCACAGTCAGACAGTATAACAATGGCCCACCATTCCTCTACCTTTGTTTCAGATGTGACAGGTGCACCTGTTCATGCATGTGTGTGTGTACATGTGTGTACGTGTGTGTGTACGTGTGTGTGTGTGTGTGTGTGTGTGTGTGTGTGTGTGTGTGTGTGTTTCTGCTTCAGTGAGCAGCTCAGGGAAGAGAGGAAAGAACTGAACACTAAAAGATGTAGGAGAGAGCCTCAGACACAGACCCCATGCTCCAGACCATAGAAGAAGATAAAGAAGCAGGAGGCTGAGAAGTCCTGAAGAGAGGATTACCTCAAAGAGCTGAGTATCCAGAACCACTTGTCACACTTCTGTTCTCCTGACTTAAAAAAGCAACATGAGGATTTATCACTCATGTCTCTGCCTCAGGCCAGGGAAAGCCAAGGAAAATTATACTTTGTACTCTTTAAACTTTCTTCTCTGCCTTTTTATATCTCACGTCAAAGTACTTTGTATTAGGTTCTCAAACAAATTTACCTCCATAAATAGACATGGCTATAGGCTTTGAGGTTTGCATTCCGTTGAGCCTGAAATTTAATACAATGTGAAAATAGAACATGATTAAAATAATACCATTATATTAGATTAATATCAAGTGCATTTTTGTGACAAATGTTTGTGGTCTACCACAATTAATTTCATGGACTATGAACAGACTTTGTCCAGAGAGGAAATATGGGGGAAAAAAAAAAAAACGAGAACAGTCTCCATCAATATGAGACAGGAACCTCATGGAGAAGATAGTTACTAATGGCATACGAAGAGAACTCAAGCCTAGTTACAAATGTAGACTTTGGGGCCCTCTTAAGCCTACCCAATCAAGAATTTAAGACAGCCGTTGCCATGTATTATGTTCCTGCACTTAGTAGTAAGTGCCTCCAGTACCCACCACTCCTTCTTCCCACGACACAGCTCTATTAGTCCTTTGATTTTGTTAATTCTCAGTCTTCCAAGTTGCCCCTAAATGTTCTGGCTCTGATTGCACCCAGCTGGTGCAATCTTAGCAGAATTTTTTTTCTGTTGCCATGGCAGCACACATCACATGGGAAGTCCTATGCTTTCCGTTTTCTTTTATGCTCCTTTTCTTTTCTTACTATAATCTGCACATGTTGCTTTAAAAGGTATTAGTAAAGACGTTAGAGCGGTTTCTATCTCCTAACAGATATGATTAATTTTTCTATGCACACCAAACTAAATTTTGATTAAATTTTATCTGGGAGAAAAAGAGTATCTTTAGAAACTGAGCAATAATTTTTAACTTACAGCTTGAATATGGTCTGAAATCTGATGAACCAGGATTATTTGTGGTTTCAGATATTCTCCAGATATTTGGCATTTTTTTACATATACATAATGCTGTACCTTGGAGTTAGAATCCATACAAACACAAAATATAGTTTGTACCAATTTTATACAGAATGAAAGAACGTAATTTTACAGAATAGTTTCAATTATGGTGTGCATGAAATCAATTTCACTGAAATTTTCTGTTTGTAGTATCATTTTGGTGTTCAGAACTTTCGAAAGTTTTTATTTCAGGTTTTTACTTTAATGAGGTTCACATTATAATAAAAGTAGGAATATAAGAGAATATAAGGAATTATAAGAGAATGAAGTGTCATGTATTTGATAAATATAATGTGTGTGTGTGTGTGTGTGTGTGTGTGTGTGTGTGTGTGCATTGTATGCAACCTATCCTCTACATTTACCTGACATTACTTTTATCTGCTAATGTTTCCTGGTATTTCTAGGATGAAGTTGAATATGGTCCTGCTTAAGACTGTGTTCTATGATCTGTAATTGTCCCAAAGAGCTTTGTTTGTATATTTTCAGAGTCATAAAAGGAGTAAAATTGCAGAGAAAAATATGATGTGAAAACTTGTGTACCTTCTGATATGTTAAATCACATTTGTCTAAAGTATATGTGACTGTGTAGAGTCTGGAAAAAAAACAAAGCAATGGCCTCATTAGCTGCACAAACCAGCCTAGCAGAGACCATCAATCAGGGTAGGATAGAGTAAGGTTAAGACATCTGGAGAGAACAGAATGCATTCAAGGTCAAAAATGTCATCCAGTCAATGTAGAGTTGAGGGTAAGCTGCCATTGGCAATGGAGAGTGGGGCCACTGGGTTGACTGAGACAGGACCTGGCCTGATAGCCTGATAGTCCAGTAGTGACCACTGAGGGTCACTAAATACTTATTTCTCTCACAGTGCAGAGGAGATATGTGATAATGCCTCTCTGTGTTGTATGAATGTGTACATGTGTATGTATGTGAACCATGAATTCTCATAGAGAATTAGATCCATCATAAAACCTCTATATATCATTGCACTTGTTTGATAGTTGAAAATGTTTATTTAAAAGAGATGAGTTTAGAATTGGCAGGTATACACTTAGGGACATTCTGTTTGATGTTCTCATTACTTGCTGTTCATTGTTTCTGGCCACATAAACAGCTCTATCTGCAAAAAGAAACAGAATACTGAAGAAGATATGAACAAGAACCACAGTTCTGGTTAGTTTTGGAGTTTTGTTGTATTGTTGTTGTTGTTGTTGTTAGTTTTGTGCAATATGAAGTTACCTGAGAAGGACAAACCTCAGTTAAGACAATATCTGCATCAGATTAGCCTGTAAACAAGCATATGGAGCATTTTCTTAATGGACAATTGATGTAGAAGGGTCCAGCTGACTGTGGTTAGTCCAATCCCTGGTAAGATGATCCTGAAGTTTATTAGAAAACATCCTGAGCAATCCATCAAAAGGAAGCTAGTAAGCAGCATTCTCCCATGGCCTCTGCTTCATTTCCTGCCTTCAATTTTCTACTCTTCTTGAGTTTCTGTCCTGATGTTCCTCAGTGATTGTTGCTACCTAAAAAATGAAGATAAGATAAACTGGTTTCTCCCCAGGTTGCTTTTGGTCATGTGTTTGTTTGTTTGTTTGTTTGTTTGTTTTGTCATAGTAATAGAAACAAAACTGGGACAATCAGTAATAGAAAGTCCCACATTTAAGGGTCCAGGGCCAATGGATGAAGAGGAGGAAGCAGCTAATCCTGAAGAGAATGCTATGTGGGCAACAGAAGCTGTGTCTGTCAGATCAGAATGACTGTCTTTAATAAAGGGCACTGAAAAACTCCAAAGCAGGGTCATGTGACCTTCAATGGCCAAGTAATGATCTGACAGTTATGAGACTTTTGCTATTGGTGATGATTTTCTTAGCAAAAGATGAAGTTAGTGATACAAAAGTTCAATGTCTTTAGCTACTTGAGAGATGCAAGCCAAAATTACACTAAGATTGTGTCTTACCTGGTAGAACTAGTTTAGAAAACAAGTGCTAGCAAGCCATAGCAATAGGGAGTGTTACTTCTGAGAATGTAGGCTAGTGCCGATTACTGAAATTAGTGTGCTGATTCCTCAAAACTAGAGACGCAGAACTTTGCAGCTATCTCCATGAAAGCATGTCGAGGAATGACTCTAAGTTATACACACACACACACACACTTACACACACCACTAGATCTGTCTGGCAATGCTGCCCCCGAGAATTACAAACTAACCAGTACCAGGCATGAGGAATAATATCCTTTAGAATGGTTAGTCAGGATAGTCCAAGTGACTCCCAAAACAACACAGACTATGGCTGTTGTCCTTGGTTGCCTTTCACAGGTTGAAGGTAAGTCCTTATTGCTGTAGACACCAGATGCTAACAACACAGTATTATTCTAACTGCATCTAACTTGAAATCTGTTGGGGACCGCACTAGTCCCACGTTGGGGTGGCCAAAAAATGTCTCGGCCTGAGCAAAATGTTGAGGCCCAGGCTGACCCACGTTTGGGCGGCCACTGTATCCTGGCCCAAGCTGCCACTTCGGTCTTCAGGTCGGGGGTTCAGCAAGAGCGAGGGTGACGGCAGATTCTACCTAATGTCTGAGATTCGTCTCTGATGATCCCTCTATAGTCTCTGATCTCCGTCTATATTCTCTGATCTCTGATTCTGTCTTCTATCGTCTCAATTCTAATCTGTTCTGTCTCTGCCTTTTATATGTCTCACTTCTAAGCCACGCCTCTAAGTTACACCTTTAATCATGCCCTTAGGTCTTGTCTCTAACTCTGATCTCTATACTTCTAAGTATACTATTAAATCACACACCTTTAATCTCACACACCTTTAATCTCAAGGTATCTAAACCAAGATTATCGGAGTGTGCTCAGCTGTTGTAGGCTATTGTAATCCAAGTCTCATGTCAGGGTATATGGCTCAAGATGGCTGCAAAGCTTATAGCCGCTTTCTGCTAAAAGTCGGCCCCCAACAGAAATCCCCCTACCTGTGTCTAGCATTAATGGTACCAGAAAAAAAAAAAGAGCTATGACACCTATGAACCACAGCAATGACCAAAATGGCAAAATATTCATAAAAGTGCCGTATGTATACTTATATATACGTAGTAAGCAACAGCTGTCTAATTAAGCATTAAGCCCACTCAGTAAGAAGAAAACCATGTCTGGTATTAGAAGCTTATCCAATTTCCAGGGCCCAGGGAAGTCATGAATATTATGAATCATTGAGGAGAATCTACTTTGGAAGAGTAGTATCATTCTTGTCTACATTTTAAATATCATATTTACACTCAAAGATAAACTACCCAAAGAAGCTACCACCCTTCATCAAAGAATTTTCTCTTTATAGCAAATAAAGATCAACATAAAAGCCACCAGATGACACAACTAAAAACAAAGCAGAGATAATGATGTATTTTTCTAGGTTTTGACCAGATTCTTTAGGTACTTAATACTTAGTTTTCAACTATGTGTACTTAACTAATATTTCTTCAGTTTTTTCTCAGGATACATATTAAAGATTAATTTTCAATATTGTATTCTTAAAATATATTTATGGATCACGCTCCCTGTGGGTCATTTTCTAGAAAATTATGAACATGAACATTTGGTAAAGGAAGCCTATATTGTTACACAATAATCTTATAATCTTATCTACAATATGGAAAGGTAGCAGTAAAAGGGCAATATGGTTGTATAGTGCTATACTTTATATCCAGATGCTTTCCAAAGCCTTGTACATTAAAAACTTTGCCCTGGTTTGGTGCTATTAGTGGTTATAGGATCTCTAAGAGGTGGTCCCTAGGATCTTAGGTCATTGTATGTGTTCCTTGGAGAGAGAATAAGTATCCAGTCATTCATCTCTCTCTTTTGCATCCTGAAAAAGAACAAGAATTTTCTGGATCTGCGGTGTCACAAGTCCAAAACAGCAAGGCCAATAGATCATAAGCTACAAACTCCCCACTCTACGTCAGAATAAACACTCCTTTATAAATAAGTGTCTTCAATATTTTTCTTATAGTAACAAAAATATTATCAAAATATTATTATCAATTGCCCAGTGAAAGACTCCCATGAATATAAACAGTGTCATTAATATCTCTGTGGTTCTGATATTATGTGAGTCATGTGTCTATCAAAAGAGGTGGCACAATATAGCCTTACATGGGAACAAGAAGAAAAGAACTTCTCCCAGGGTAATGATCTCACCATCTTATAAATATCTTCATATAGAAGAACAGAAGGCTCTATTTTCATAGCTATTCTGCCCTCATCCTATTAGACATGAAGATTACTCTTTGTGCCATTGCCTTTAGAACAACCTCATAGCACAAACTTTCTAGTAATGTTGCTGAGCTCATATTTAGCCAAATATATCCTGTCAATGCTCATCTCTCACCTCAGGCCCAAAGTTCTATAGCTCTGAACAAAAGTGACTCTAACTGATGCTGACAGTGATTGTATTTGTCAGCTATAATAACTTCCATTACTATAACAAAATAGAAGAGGTAAATTCCTTGAATGGAGGTATTTCTTTGGGTTCACTTTTGAAGGTCTCAGTCCATACTCAACTGGCCCATGGTTTTCTGTCCTGTAGGAAGACAGCACAACATAATGATAATGCAGAGGGAAGCAAACCCTTGTTTTGTTGTAGGCAGAAAGCAAAGAGAGAAAAAAACAGGGTGAGGGATTTCTCCTCCAATAATGTCATATAATGTTAATCTAGCTCTTAATACATGGGGTTTTGAGGGACACTCATCCAAACTTCGGCACCAGTGGAATGCAAAAACTTATTCCTCAAGTTTTTCTTTTGTGGAGTCTGAGAGAGATAAATTATGAGCAGTATATTGCATTGCTGAAGGACTGATAACACGAGGCACTCACCATGCCCATAAATATTCTCATTTTCTCTCCTCTTGCCCTGTGACTGGCAGCCATCAGCTCTTCTCTGTGAGTAGAGGAACAGATTGTGTCACTCCACATGCATGGGGTTTGAAAAAAGAAGGTGGCCCAGTGTACAATGTGAGAACATTAGAGACAAAATACAACATGTGAGTCTTATTTATGATATTTAATAGGTATGGAATCTTCTAGACTCATATATTTTGATGTATATTCTTTTATTTACTGTGAGGTTATATTCCAATAAAGTTGAAAAAAACCTAAAATGAGCTATCATAACTTTGGGACTGTCTTTACTATGAGCTTCAAGTTTCCCATTTTAGAATAATTGGTATCAACATTAATATATAGTATACAGATTTTAATATAATAAAATTTACATAGGCATATGTACATTTAAGAAACTCTTTTTTACCTCTCATTCCAGAAATACTCTATGCTCTAGTTCAGCATGCCAAGCTCTAAAGCTCCAAGCTGTCCTTGTCCCCAGATTGTGGACTACGAGAGGGCAATCTGCACAAATACCCAACAGCCATGAGCTGGAAATCATCTCCAGCATCCCAGAGCTCTATATAATCACTGAAAATGAAGGACATGCATACTGCAGAACTGGCAATGTCTTCTGTGTTTGTGGTTTCATATCTAACAGTCAGTCAATTAGACAGACACACATACACACGTACACACACACACACCATGCATTTTAACAAGGATAACACATTGGAGTATGTAATATTTTAACCTATCCAATCCATATGCTATTGATACACCAATACAAATGCAATGTTAAAGTATTTTAATATTTCAGCAGCTCCAGCTCCTTCATAAGTTAAGATGGCAATGCACGTGCCATGTGCTGACAGGTTGAAAGAACAGATTATGTGTAAAGTCCTAAATGCTAAGGCAGTGCCACCTTACACCAGCCACTATGCTGCCACTTTATTTCCTCCTCCAGCTCTTCCCATCCCCTTTCCTTTAATCCTTCCTTTCTTCTCACACATCCTTTCATTCTTTTCTTTCTGTATTTTTCTTCTCTCTTTTTTATCTCTTCTTTTTCTTTCTCTCAATTTCCCTTCCTTCTTCCCTTCCTCCCTCCCTCTGCCTTCTAAATTTAACCTGGATTGTACTGCCTTACCATATTAGGTGCTATCTAGCTCACACTCTCAACTCTGTCATTAAGACTCATCATTAGGCATCTCTTTATTTGCTCATGCCCATTATGTGCATGGTGAACTAAAAAACCTGTCAATCACATACAACACAAGCAAAAAAGAGACATTTATTGTACAGCATGCTATCACAGGCAAAATTTAACTAAAAAACAAAAGCAGATAGACACTTTAATTGGTAAAGCTGACAGAGCACCTTTAGTTAAGTTCACTTTATGGCAAGTAATTATCTCACTATACAATGGGCTGAGCATTTTATGTATCTCCCATATTTTTTAACAGACTACAGTGGTGCTACTTCATGCCTTATATCATTACAATAAAATTTGTTATATAAATGCTTAATGACATGCTTTTCTCTAAAACCAACTGGTCCTATAAAATTAAGGGATATAAGAATAGAAATTAGTATTTGTCCTGAAAGAAGATGGAAAAAATATACCTCTGTCTTGGTAGGTTAAACTTGCAACAATTATCTGTGATTTGAAGACAGAAAAGATGGATCCCCCTTTTCTAAAATATTTCCCCACCTATTTAAACCCACATTTAACCACCTTGTGAGACCCATCTAGATCATCAATAAGTCAATTGTCTGCCTCCTCTACAGAGTTACTGCTGGGTGGTTATGTAAAGAGTTTTGGACACTCTCAAGCATTCACATTTTCTGAAACTTTGTAGGGACTCCTTGACACCTCCCATACTTTCTCTGCTTTTACCACACATCACATAATTTATTTAACATTATGTGGCCTCATGATTTGATATAAAGTCAGAGAATCATGTTTATTGATCATTTCCTTGCTAGTGTTTTTCCCCCCAAGATGGAATGAGAACTTACATGGTAAGAAACAGCAGGCATGAGGAACCTAGCCAAATGGACATTAATGGAGTATTTAGTCTTGAGATACTAACTCTGTATAAATTAGTCTATTTGTCTATTATGTTCAAGAATGAACTAATGTCCTCAAGGAAAAAGCACCAACCACCTTGTAAAGGTCTTGGTCTACTCCCCTTTCAATCCTCAGCACACCTCTGCTACCTCCTCCCACACACACATACCCCATCATGAGCATGTAAGGAAAGAGGGGAAAATACTCTATGCAACCCTCCCCTTAGAATGCATCCTTCAACTAATGGTTATGGAAAGGCAACCTCTTTATAGCATTGGCTGGAAATTTTCTACAGTAACGTCACAGAACTTAGCATCAATTAAAGAAATAGACAAGCAATAAGAGGTTTATTATAAAATAGTTTTTGAGTTCCAGAAACTTCAGTTTGCTTCAGAACACATCATCTTAATCCAGTTGCAGAAAGACAAATAAAATAATCTCTCTCATACTATACTTTTTTCTCTTATTGAAATAGGATTTTTCACATACATCATATGCTGATTACATTTTCCTCTCCCTTTACTGCTCCCAATTCATTCCTTCCATTTGGATCCAGACCCTTCTGTCTCCCCTTTGAAAATAAATGAGCACTTAAGGGCTAATAAAAAATATAATATTATTATGCATAGATATACCACATTTTCTTTATCCATTCTTCTGATGGGACATCTAGGTGGTCACCAATATCTAGCTATTATTAATAGAGCAGAAATGAACATGGTTGAGCAAGTTTCCATACTGTAGAATGAAGAATCTCTTGGATAGATGCCCAACAGCAGTATAGCTGAAACTTAAGGTAGATTAATTCCCATCTTTTTTGAGAAACAGCTATATAAATTAACATAATGGTAGTATGAATTTTCATTCTCACCAGAAATGGGTGAAAACTTACCTTATTCTACATCCTTGTCAGCATGAACTGTCACTTATTTTATTGATCTTGGCAATCCTGATGGGTGTAAGATGAAATCTCAAAGGACTTTTGATTTTCATTTTCCTGATGATTAAGGATGATGAACATTTCTTAAAGTGCTCCTTAACAATTTATGTTTTATCTTTTGAAAATCCTAGTTTAGATTTTTACCCACATTTTTAATTGAGTTATTATTTTGCTTGATTCCCAGGTTTGCTAAGGTTTTTTTTTATATAGTTTGTATATTATCCCTCTATTTGATGTGTAGGTGGTGAAAATATTTTCCCATTCTATAAGGTAGCACATTGTCCAAATTACAGTGTCCTTTCACCATACAGAAACTGTTAAGCTTTATGAGGTTCATTTTATCACTCAGAGATCTCGGTGGTTCTACAAATGGTGTTCTGATCAGAAAAACTTCTCTCATGCCATTGAGGTCAAAATTATTCCCCCTTTTATATCTATAAAATTCATTGTATCAGGTCTTATGTGGAGGTCTTTGATCCATTTGGAGTTTTTTGTGCATGGTGTTATGTATGGGTATATGTAGATTCTTCTACATGCAACCATGCAGTTTGACCAGCACCATTTGTTAGAGATGTTTGTCTTTTTTCAGTGAGTATTTCTGACTTCTTTATCAAAACTCAAATGTCCATACATGTGTAGATTTATGACCAGGACTTCAGTTTGATTTCATTAATCAATGTATCTATTTTTGTATCAATACTCTGCTCTTTTTATTACTATAGTTCTGTAGTATGGCTTGAAATTGGGAATGGTGATCCCCACAGCAGTTATTTTATTATTCAAGATTGTCTTAGTGATCCTGGGATTTTTAAGTTTCCATATAAAGCTGAAAATTGTCCTTTCAAGATCTGTGAAGAAAATCTTCTTCTGGTTCCCTTCAGAACAAGATGTAGAGCTCTCGGCTCTTTCTCCAGCACCATGTCTGTCTGGATGCTGCCATGTTTTCCTCTTGATGAAAATGGACTGAACCTCTGAATCTGTAATCTAGCCCCAATTAAATGTTGTCCTTTATAATAGTTGCCTTAGTCATGATGTCTCTTCACAGAAATGGAAAGTCTAGCTAAGACAGAAGTTGGTACTGAGGACTAGGTTATTAATTGTGCTAGGCCAGACCATACTTTTGTTTGGAAGAATGTGGATTTAGGGACTTTGAATTTGGAAAGCAGTGGAATGTTTTAAGTGGAGCTTAATGAGCTATCCTAGTAGAAATATGGAAGTTTTTGTTGCTGAAGGTGATTTGAACTGTGGAAGCCTGGCTCCAGAAGTTTCAGAGAAGAAAACTTTAGTATGTGGCCAAGAGACTGTTGTGATATTTTGATAAAGGATGTAGCTGCTTTTTGTCCTTCTCTGAAGAGTCTGCGCATGGCTAAGGTAAAGAGTCAAATTAATTGCACTGACAAATGTCTCAAAACAACCCAGTTTAGACTCTGTGCTGTGGTTTAGTCTCATAAAGAATGTTTTGATGAAGCATAGTTAAGTTTAGAATGAAAGATACAAAATGTATGGTTCAAGTAATAAAAGGTCATCAAGAAGTACAATGGAACTGAATCCTAGGTTTAAGTAGATAAACAAATTAAGAGACTGGGACATCCCAACAAGAACCCACCCAGCTAAGCCCATTGTTTATGTGTTTGAATTTTAACAAGGAATACTTATATCATGTTAGGCATTATTACCTGGTTATTGTTTTCATTTGGACTTTTAATACAGAATGAACTACAATGCAGAAATAGAGGGCAAACTTGTGATCCTGATAGTGAGGCTGGAAGACACTGGCTTTTGATCTGGACCTTGAGGAATAATAACCAAGAAATGCTTTGGGCTAGGTAAGTGGTACATACCTTTAATCCCAGGAGACAGAGGCAAGCAGGTTTCTTCAACTTTACGCTTCTTGTTCAATATCAATCTACAGAGCAAGTTTCAGGACAGCCAAGCTTATGCAGAGAAGGTGTTAGGAACCAGAATGCTGGTGATAATGTAATAGAACAAGGGGTAATGTTCCAGCACCAGCAAACAGCAGATTTTGGCAGTTTCAACCATGTGACTCTAGCTTTAAAGTTAAGAATAGAAGGGACTACTTGGACAATTGGTGCCAGTTAGCTGAAGCTAAGAAAGTAGTGATGATTAAGAAGAGACAAGCATTACTGAGGTGAAATCTTCTGGGAAGTATTTTCTGAGAACACAAAAGAAGCTGTGTTCTAGAGATAGCCAAGGTTGTACCTCTTGCTTCCTCTGGACTTGGTAATGTGTAAAAATCACACATGTGGTACTGGTTTTGAAGGCATGTAGGGGTCATGGAGAGCAGCTGAGACTTTAGACTGTGTGAAGCCATGGAAGGCCATTGGTGAAGGTGAAGCCTCAGTTACAGTTGACAGTTCAGGACTGAAGGGGTCATGCAAAGAAGTTGAGGCTTGGAACCATGAAGAGAACCTATGAGAGGCTATTCTTTAAGCCTAGTTGAGGTAGAAGACTAGTAAATTAGAGATGGCAGTGCCATGGTAGGATCACCAAGTAGCAACAGTGGAGTGGAGTCAACCAGAGTCTAGAGTGCTACAGAGCTGGAGAAGTGACACAAGTTCTTTAGAAGAGCCTAACAGATCATGTATGGATCCCAGACATTGGAACAAGACACTGTAAAGTTGAACTTGCCTTGGATACTACAAGATTTTAGAGACAGTAGAGTGATTGGAAACCTGTTTAGGAAAGCTGCTAACTGGGAATAGAAACAGCCAAAGAGAAAAATTGCGTTTGCAGTCAACAAAGCTGAAAGGATTTGGAGATCTGAAGAGAAGAGCATTTGACCTCAGAAATGAAGATGTAGAGTTTGGAGTTTGCCCAGATGGTTTTCTGTCTTACTTTGGTCCAGTATTTCCTCACTGTGACAGTTCCATTCTGGAATGGTAATGTATACTCTACATGATTTTGGAGGTACATAATCTGCTTGATATTCTGGAATGGTAATGTATATTCTGCATGATGTAGAAGGTACATAATCTGCTTTTTAATTTTGATTCTTTAGTAATTACAGTTAAGAGTTTAAGTGAATCTCAGAAGAGACTTTGAACTTTGGACTTTTAACATTGTTGAGACTATTATAGGCTATGGGACTTTTAAATTTGGACTAAATGTATTTTGCATTGTGCTATGGCTCAGTATGGTTTCCATAGATTCATGTGTTTAAACAAGCCTATGGTGGCCAGTGAATATAATGTGGTGGTTTGAATATGCTTGGCCCAAGGAGTGGCAATAATAGGAGGTGTGACCTTGTTGGAAGAAGTGTGTCACTGTGGAAGTAGACTTTGAGAGAGTTTTCTCCTTGCTGCCTAAAAGCCTGTTTTCTCTTGATTACCCTCAGAACAAAATGGAGAACTCTCAGCTTCTTCTCCAGCACCATGCCTTCCTGGGTTGTGCCATGCTTCTCACCTTGATAAAAATGGACTGAAATTCTGAACCTATAAGCCATCCCCAAATTAATGTTGTTCTTTATTTAAAAGAAGACCAGTGAGAAACTGTGTTGGAATTTTGGCAGGGGATTACACTGAATCTATAGGAAGCTTTCAGTAGGATGGCCATTTTTACTATATTAATCTTACTGATCTATGGGCATAGGAGATTTATTCATCTTCTGATATCTTCTTCAATTTCTTTCAAGAACTTAAAGTTTTTTTTTTTATCATACAAGTCTTTCACTTGCTTCATGAGAGTTATTCCAAGATATATAATTTTTTAAGGTTATTGTGATATGTGTTGTTTCTCTGATGACTTTCTCAGTTCATTTATCATTTGTATATAGAAAGGCTACTGATTTTTTGGGGGTTTATTTGGTATTCTTCTATTTTGGTGAAAATGTTTACCAGATGTAGAAATTTTCTGATGAACGTGTCAGAGTTACTTCTGTATACTATTATTATATTATATATACTATATTATATTACACTATATTATATCTTCAAATAAAGACACTTAAAATTTGTCCTTTTTAACCACATTCAGTTGTCTTATTTTCTAGCTGATTTCAAATACTATATTGAAAAGTATGAAGAGAGTGGACAACCTTGCCCTGTCCTGGTTTTTTCAGTTTCTCTCAGTTTAATTTGATGTTGAGTGTAGGCGTGATGTAAAATGGCTCTAGTAGTTGAGGTGTAGCCCTTACATTCCTAATTTCTTGAGAACTTAATCATGAAGAATTGTTGGATTTTGACATAGGTCTTTTTTGCATCTAAAGAGATTATTATTTTTGTTTGGTTGGTTTGGTTTTGTTTGGTTTGGTTTCGTTTGGTTTGGTTTGGTTTGTTTGGTTTGGGGGGGATGTTTTTTGGTTTGTTCATTTTGTTTTGTTTGCGTTTAATCACTTTGTATGGTGGATTACGTTTACTTACCTATGTTGAACCATCCCTGCATCTCTGGGATGAAGCCTACTTGATCACAGTGGATGATATTTTTGATGTGTGCTTGAATTCGGTTTGCAAGAATTTTATTGGGCATTTTCCATCTATATTCATAAGGAAAATTGGTCTGTAATTCTTTCTTTGTTTAGTTTTATGTAGCTTGTGTAACAGGTAGCCGTGGCCTGATAAAATTAATTTGGCTATTATTCTTATTTTTCTACTTTGCAGAATATGTGGAGGAATATTGGCATCAACTCTTCTTTAAAAGTCTGGTACAATTCTAAAACCATCCTGCCTTGGGGTTTTGTTGGTTGGTAGACTTTTAATACTGTTCAAATTTCACTAAGAGTAATAGTTGTGTTTGAATTGTTTATCTGATCTTGATTGAACTTTGGTAGACGCTAGGTATCAATAAAATTATCCTTTTTTTTTTTTGTCTTTCTACATTTCTGTAATATACTAATTTGTTATTTAGCACCAAATTCCCAAGCCAAGGAAGTTTCAATAGACACAATTCCAAGTAGTCTTAGTGTAAATCATAAATGGTATCTTAGGGCTCCTATTTCTGTGATAAAACACCATGACCTGACTGTAAACCTTTTTTTTTTTTTTTTTTTTAGATTTCCCAATTTGGTGGAAAATGGGTTTTTCAAAAAATGTCCTTATAATTCTCTGGATTTTATCAGTGTCTGTTGTTATGTTCCCCTGATTATCTCCAATGTTGTGGATTTTGATCTTTTTTTGTGTGCCTTCCCCCACAGCCTTGGGCAGGTCTGAATGAGTCATTTACCACAGTAGACCAAAACAATAGGACCTGGGAGGCATTGCATTGCCAGCCTTGGCCCTGCAGTCTGCTACAGGAGCTAGAAGAATGGACCACCTGCTGAGCTTGCCTTGACACCTCCATGCTGCTATCTGTTCACCCAGCTGAAAGGAGAAGAGACTCTGGGGGTGGGGCTTTCCCCTTTATAAGTGAAAGCAAAATATTAAACTTTGGGCCTTGATCAGAAAACGTTGTCTTGGCCCCACGTTTTCTCTCGCCCTCCACTCCCCTTTCATTCCAAGCTTCATCTCAGGTGAACCTGTTTACCCATAGCCACTGGCAACTACAAACTTGCGTGTCTTTGTGTTTGTTACATTGATATTAAGAATTACAATATCCTGTTTGTGAATTTTTTCTTTTTATGTGTATGCAGTTTCCTTCCTTATCTTTTCTGATTAGTTGTAGTTTGTAGTATATTTTGTCAGATACTAAAATAGCTACATGCTTAGCATCTTGTGTCCAGTTGCTTGAAATATCTTTTTCACATTTTTACCCTGAGTTGATGTCTGTCCTTCATATTAAGGTGTGGTTTTTGTGCATTCCTTGTCTATAAGAAGAATGGATCGTGTTTTTGTACATGTGTGAAAATAAAATTTGAAAGCAGAATTGAAACAATAACAAAAAATTCATGGTCAGCAAAGACCACCAACAATTTGTTAAATATAGTCATAATAAAATATTAAGTCCCTGCAAGGGCAGGGTGACCAAAAATAAAGGCATGCAAGGGCATGCCCAGACAAGTCCAAACAAGCCCAAGTGAGTAATGGGCTATCTGGTGTTTACTTTTCTCTCCCTCCCTTTCTGGGAGGTACGAGGTTCTGCAAGTTCTGCCAGTTCTGCAAGTTGCTGATGTTTGAAATATCCAATCATATGTAACCGCGCCAAATTTTCCCGCTCTCCCCAACCCCTACCCATAAATATCCCAAGTTTCCTGGGTTCTAGGTCGGAACCTCTATCTCCTGCGTGAGATATGTTCCGGCCCGAGTGCCCTCATCATTAAATCTCCTCTGCAATTGCATCAAGAAGGTCTCTCGTGTGTCCTTGGGTTCCTGCAGGTCCGGACTTGGGTGAGGGTCCCCTTTTGGGGGTCTTTCACATGCTCTATTAGTCTTTTTATTTGGGAAACTGAAACATGTTTTCAATGAACAGTGGGGTTTTTTGTTTGTTTGTTTGTTTGTTTTTTTATTTTGTTTTTTTTTAATTTATTAGATGTTTTCTTTATTTACATTTCAAATGTTATCCCCTTTTCTGGTTTCCCCTCTGAAGACCCCCTATCACACCCCATTCCCCCTGCTTCTATGAGGCTGTTCCCCCACCCTTCCACCCACTCCCACTTCCCTGTCCTGGCATTCCCCTATATTGGGGCATTGAGCCTTCACAGGACCAAGGGCCTCTCCTCCCATTGATGTCCAACAAGGCCATCCTCTGCTTGAGCCATGGGTCGCTCCATGTGTACACTTTAGTTGGTGGTTTACTCCCTGGGAGCTCTGGCGTGGGGGGTGTGGGGGGGGGAAGTGTTGATCATCCAGAGACTGCCTCATTTGGGAATCCATCCCATATATAGTTACCAAACCCAGACATATTGTGGATGCCAAGAAGTGCTTGCTGACAGGAACCTGATATAGCTGTCTCCTGAGAGGCTATGCTAGAACCTGACAAATATAGGGGTAAATGCTCACAGCCAACCATTGGACTCAGCATGGGGTCCCCAGTAGAGGAGTTTGAGAAGGGACTGAAGGAGCTAAAGGGTTTTGCAGCCCCATAAAAGGAACAACAATATCAACCAACCAGAGCAGTGTTTTTTGAGTCCTGTTATTTTTGTGTTTAGATAGATTTGTTTGCCCATTTGTATTCCCTTTGTGATGTGCTGGCCTGGTATTATTTATTTACTCATTGTGTATTAAGGAGTGTTGTTAACCTCTTCAGGTCAAAGACTTGCTTATGTTGTTTTTGTTTTTGTTTGTTCTGTTTTATTTTCTATTCACTAGAATCCAGTGCCATTCCTAGGGATGAATTTGTAGATAGATGCTTGAATTATCTTTCTTTCTCTATCAATTGTGACTGAAAGTTCTGCTGATTATACTATCCCTGGGCTAGCATTTACTTTCTCTTAATTTGTAGAACATCTATTTACAACTTTCTGGCTTTTTTTAGAGTCTCCATTTAGAAATCACATGTGATTTAATTCATCTGCCTTTTTATGTTACTTTGGTCTTTTTACTTTGTCATTTTTAAGATTCTTTGTTCTGTACATTTACTGTTCCAATTATTATGTGTCAAGGCAACTTTGTTTTCTCATCCATTTTACTTGGTGGATATGCTTCTTGTACCTTTATAAGCACCTCCTTAGGGTAAAAACATTTTCTTCTATGATTTTATTGAATATACTTTCTCTGCCTTTGCCTTGTGTTTTTTGCTATTGACTCTATTTTTAAAATTCATAGATTTGATCTTTTATAGTGTCCCATATTTTCTTAATGTTTTATATAATATATATAATGTTTGTAATGTTTTTTACATTTCATATTTCTTTGACTAGGGTGTGCATTTTTCTATCTTGCCATCAATGCCTGATATTCTCTCTTCTATCTCTTGTATTCTGTTAATGAGGCATGCCTCTGAGGTTCCTATTTAAGTTCTTAAAGTTTTCATATCCAGATTTCCTTTCATTTGGGTTTTCTCTGTTGTGGTGGTTTCAATATACTTGGCCTATTAAATAGCATTATTAGGAGGTGTTGCCTTGTTGGAGTAGGTGTGGCCTTCTTGGAAGAAGTGTCTCATAAAGAGGAAATATAATTCCAACACTTCTTGGGATGCTTTAATGATAAATAGGGAACTTATGAATTTCCAGAATGCTGCTCTGCTGAGCGTTGATGTGGTAGATACTGCAGATAAAATTACCCATGGCCTGAGGTCAGTATTTCTATTTTGGTCAAGCTTCAAAAATGGCATATACAGCTTGACCATGCTAGCCCATTTTGTCCCTGGAATACTTTTTATTCCTGCCCATTATGTTAAAGCTTTTCATCAAAGACATCAACATGTTGACAGCCAAATACTTGACTTGAAACTGAAAATGGACCCCCAGACAGAGTTTGTTGAGGCCCAAGCTCGAGTCCCTGTTCGGGTGCCAAAATAATGTTGGGGTCCACACTAGCCCCACGTTGGGGCGGCCAAAATAAATGTTGTAGCCCAGGCAAAATGTTGAGGCTCGGGCCAACCCACGTTTGGGCGGCCACTGTATCCTGGCCCAAGCTGCTGCTCCGGTCTGCAGGTCGGGGTTCAGCAAGAGCGAGGGTGAGGGCAGACTCAAAGAATGGAGACCAGACAGGGTATGATTCAATCCCGTTTATTCTTCAGTCTCTCTTCCTCTAAGTGTCTCCTGTATGATTCTCCCTCTATAGTCTGAATCTCTACTGTCTGCCTCTGCCTTTTATATGTCTTACTTCTAAGCCACGCCTCTAAGTTACACCTTTAATCATGCCCTTAGGTCTTGTCTCTAACTCTGATCTCTATACTTCTAAGTCATACTTTTAAGTCACACACCTTTAATCTCACACACCTTTAATCTCACGTACCTTTAATCTCAAGGTATCTAAACCAAGATTATTGAAGTGTGCTCAGGTGTTGTAGGCTATTGTAATCTAAGTCTCATGTCAGGGTATATGGCTCAAGATGGCTGCAAAGCTGATAGCCGCTTTCTGCTAAAAGTCGGCCCCCAATAAGAGTTATTAAATTAACAGGCTGGCAAGCCAATGATAGGTAAGATTCTGCACAGAGCCTCACCAACCTAAGACAGAAGTGCATTGCTTTTGATAATGCATATTCCTTGACAGGTAAGGAAGGCATTCTTGTCAGAATGACCTTCAGTCTTGTTAATGAAATAAAAAGCAGGGAGAGGCAGAGAGCCTTTGGGGCTGCTTGGCAAGAATCTGACATGGGCCAAAGGCAAGGAAATGGGGGGCTTGGCAGGAATATGACATTGGCCGCGGACAAGGAAGTAGGCTTCAGGCAGAAATCAGTCATTAGGCTAGTACAAAGAAGTAATTTCAGGTAAGAGTCTAAATCTTAGGCTAGAACAAAGAAGTAATCTCAGACAGGAACCTAAATATTAGGCTAGAACAAAGAAGTAATTTCAGACAGGAATCTAAATTTTAGGCTAGAACAAGGAAGTAGCCTTCAAACATGAAAATGGCCCTGGGCTAGGACAGGGAAGTAGGCTCAGATACTTTGGTCATCCTGCTAAGCCCTTAGAAATAGTGATCACAGGAGTGTTTTCATGGAATTTTTTAATTGCCTTACTTGTTCTTTGACTATTTGTGTTTATTATATTGCTTTTTCCCTGACTATTTGCATCTATTGTATTGCTAGACCCTTAACCTAGATCTGACCTTAATACATGCATGTAATCAAAGTGGTATAAAAGCATAAAGAGTGAGGGGATTGGATAGGGGGTTCTAGGGAGGGAAAACTGGAAAAAGGGATGACATCTATATTGTAAATAAATAAAATATCCAATAAAAAAAAAGGATCAAGGAAGAAAGGAGGTGCTGATAAGGAGAAGAGGGAGATACTAAGTGAGTTTTATATAACACTAAAAAGAATTTTGTGAAACACTTTTTCAGGTAAAAGGAAGAAGGTTTTGTATTGAACTTTGTATTTCTAGAAGAAATCAATTGTTTTTCTTCCTAAGGAGAAACAGAAAGAAGAGTACCCAATAAACTTACTTTAAACAAACCATTTGTTAAAAGTTATTTAAGTAAATGAGCAATTGTACCTGATCCTCGGGGCTTCAGAAGGTTGCCACTAACATGGGCCACAGTTAGCTGATGAAATGTGGCTGCTGGCTGGGGTTGCACTTGAAGACCAAAGGCAGCTAAGTCAAATTAAAGACAGTCATTTAAAAATTCCAGTCACATAATGGAACTAGCAGCCAGCAATGGAATTAGCAGGAATCATCTCTCTGTACAGGCACCAGCTACTTACATATTGCTGGGATAATTGCCACTTTCCAGGGAAGACCTGGCAGTGGACCTTCCCTAACTATCTAGGACACCTGGTCTTTGCTTGGAATTCCACTGATATATCAGTGTTGCACCCACTCCCCAAGACTCCTAGAAATAGGTTACAAAGACAAGAGGTATGCAGAAAACTGATGACCTGTTTTTCTCCCCTCTCAGGATTAGCATCACAGAATATTGTTTTAACATAGTAACAGGAGTTCTATAACCTTTCTTGCAAGAAACACCTTTAATCAAGTGTAAGTGTAGAATATAAACATATATTCTTATCTTGCCTGCATCCTCACCACCACAACCTGATGTTCTCCATTCGAACATTTCTTTCCTCTGAAGTGATTTAAGGAAGTATCTTTCCTTTGTTGTTGCTGGATGTTCTGGAGACTAAAGCTGCCACTCAGTGGTTGAGCTTCTGTATGGTAGAGCTCATGCAATTAACCCTTGAGTCAATTGTAGGCAACAAATGTTAAGAAAAAAAGAAGGAGGGAGGAAAAGAAAAGAAAATGCTAAAAAGGTTTCAATACTTTATTTGTTAAAGGCTGAATCTCTTCTCATTTCCCTCATACATTTTAAAGGCAATAAATAATTGAAAAAGAAAGCTTTTTTTCAGTTGCTTCACATTTCTGATCTAAATGGATACATTTCTGCTTTTGAGCATAGAACACTCTGACACTTCAGAGGACATTGTGTACAATTTCTTTTGGTGTTTCCTTGTGAAATCAGAGGTTCTTGACAGCACCTCACCAGAATGACTAACAACAGGAACTCAAACAAGTCACACAGTTGGTTTACAACTGGAAATAGTTAAGATAGTCTAACTGCAGAATAAGAGAATAATTAGCTAGCAACCCCAAAGTGTTATGCTCTGGGGCAAGGAAGAAAATCTACCAGAAGTCAGGACCCAGAATCTTAGCCTGGAGATGGGCAGTGACTTTGGGAGAAGTGGTCAGGTCACTGAACTCTGGCTTTCCTCCATCCTGCTGGCCTCTCAGTATCTTGGAGTTCTGTCTTGTATGTTTCTTTGATTTTATTTAATATTTAATTGACAAATAAGAAGCATATATATTTGCCATGATGCATGCTCACATTGTCAGATAATGAAAGCAGTGTAATCAACATACTCATTACCTTCATACTTACCAATCACATACTTAGCATTTCTTATGGGGAAAATATTTAAAATCAACTTGCTTAGAAATTCTGAAGGTCTGAATGTATTAGCACAGGCTGTGCTATGTAATAGTGCACTTGAACTTTCTTTCCTACTCTTTGACCTACCATCCTCCTTTTTTCTGTGAACCCTCGTCATCCCATACTGCAAGCATCTAGTAACCACTATTGTCTCTGTATCTTTTACTCCATTTTTTTATATTTCCACATAAAAATGAAAGCATATTTTTGCTTTGTTTGTCTTTTTATGTATGGTTTGACTACATGCTAAAAGATAAAGCTGAGTGTTTAGGTCACCCAATATAGAAAAGTCAACTCTAAATGGATTTATATACTGAAACATAGAACTGAAATTATAAAGCTCCTCAGATAAAACAATGAACATTAGTCCGGGCATTGGCTTTTTGGCTATGGCCCCAAAAGCACCAACAAGAGCAAATATATACAAATGGTATCACAACAAACTGAGAAGTATCCAGAAAACAAAGGAAACAATTACAAATTGAAAAGACAACCTATACAGAAGAAGAGGAATATTTCCAAGTCACACATTTGATAAAGATCTGTTGTTTCCAAAGATTGAGAGAAAGAGAGACAGAGAGAGAGAGACAGAGACAGAGACAGAGACAGAGAGACAGAGAGAGAATTTTAAATTATGGTAAAATTGGAACAAAGAAAACAAATATCTCTCAAAGTGCAACATACAAATGGCTAGCAGATATATGTGAAAATGTCAAGCATGAATAAAAATCAGAGAAAGTCACATTAAAGCCATAAGAGATATCAGCTCACCCCTGCAAGAATGGGTATTATTAAAAATAGGCGAAAGACAAGCATAAGTGAAAGTTTAAGAAAATAAAGAGAACAGACTTTTTCTACTATTGGTAGGAATGTAAATTAGTTGTAGAATTCCTCCAAAGCTACAATAGAATTGCAATATAATACAATGATTTATTTTCTGGTGTTTCCTCAAAGGAAATGAAATGAGCAAGTTTCAATATTGACTGAAGAATTTTTCACTGTACCTGAGGCCCATCAACAGGTAAATGAATATGTACACACAGTATGACACTTTATGGCTCAAGAAGAAATCCTAGCATTTACAGTGCCACAAATAAATGCACAGGGAAGTTTCATTTGAAGTCACCCACAAGTTTGGCAGGAACTGGAGGATAAGTATATAAGGCAGGAACTGGAAGATACATGTTCTATGTAAATACCCTGGTCTCAAAGGCACCTGATTTTGTCCTTCGCAGGAAGCTGCACAATTGCAACACTGCAGCCTCTAATGTCATGTTGAAACTATGTATACTTTTTCTAGAAGTTTGAGAGGCATGTTTTCTTGGTAGCTCAGTGACTTGCCTCTCACCAATAATGATTATAATCATAAGTTTGCATGTTCCTGTAATTAGTATGTCACTAGATGGGACCAAGGTAAGTCTGAGACCCCTGGCAGAGAGACGGACTATTCTTCCCTGAGGCACATAGGTCTGAATTCAGTTAGAGACAGGCAGGCTTTTTTCCAGAAGCAGAAAATGTGACAAAGCTTGGAGAGAAGATGACTCTCAGCATTGGGCTCATCTCTGAAGACTATTGCCGACTGTAATGGAGCCAGAGCTGAAGAAGAACAGGTGAGAAGAAGAACAGGTGAGAGTTTATTTGGAACTGATTTTTATACAGTGTAGGAAATGGGGGTCTATCTTCATTCTTCTACATGTGAATAACCAGTTTCACCAGCACATTTGTTGATGAGGCTCTCTTTTCTCCATTATGTATTTTTGGCTCTTTTGCCAAAAATCAGGTTGTTTTAACAGTGTTACTTTATACCTATCTGTATTTTCTATTCTGTTCCATTGATCTACATGCCAGTTTTTGTGCTAATGTAATGTAATTATTATTGTGATTCTCTATTACAGCTTAAAATGAGGTATGGTGATAAGCCCCACATTATTTGTTTTGCTTAGGATTTCTTTCTTTATCTGGGGTCTTTTGTGCTTTCCTGTGAATTTTATGTTTCTTTCCCATTTCTGTGAAAATGGCAGTGGAATTTTGATGGGAACAAAACTGAGTCTTTAGCTTGCCTTTAGTATTTTCAACTTCACAGTACTTCACAAAACTTCCACAAAGCTTATGGTTCTGTCTTCCAGTATCTTCTATTTCTTCAGGATTTTAAAATTTCATTATTAGAGCTCTATCACTGCCTTAATTTGTTTTATTCATAGATATTGGGTAAGGGGGCTGTGGTGTTTTGAATAAGAATTGCTCCCAGAGGCTCACATATTTTTTCCCTCTTAAAGGTAGTTTATATAAAATCATGACCAGCCTTCTGCTGGGGCATATCTCCAGCTTGTCTGCTTCTCTGAAGACACCACATTCTGAAGGTTTCCCAGGAGTTTTGCTGCATGCAGGGCAATAGGTAAGGGCCCCTCCCAAACAAACTCAGCAGCTAGAAACCATGAGGAGTCAAGTGGACTCAGAACCCACATTTCCAAGACCCCTAGCCCAAAATTGGACTCCCCTTCTGGCCAGCCTTCTGCTGGGGCAGATCACCAGCTTGTCTGATCCTCTGAACACAACAATCTGAAAGCCTCCCAGGAGTTTTGCCACATGCAGGGCAACTGACACAACAGTCTTGAGGCCTCCCAGGAGTTCTGCTGCAAAGAGGGCAACAGACTCCACAGTCTAAAGGCCTCTGAGGTGAACATCTACATACAGGGCAACAGCCTGACTGCTCCTCTGAAACGACCGACCCAAAAGTCTGAAGACCTACAAGGAGATCTGCTGCAGCCAGAACAACAGATCAGCACCTTGACTGACCTCTGAAGACCCACAGTCTGAAGGCTTCACCAAAGGTCTGCTACACCCAGGACAACAGGCCTCCCAAGAGACCTGCATCAAACAGGGACAGAGGAGGCAGGCTCCAGTCAGAGACACCTAGGCCAGATAACACCAGAGATAACTAGATTTCAAGAGGCAAGCATAAGACTCTAAGCAACACAAGCCAATGTACTTTGGCACCATCAGAACTAGTTCTCCCAACACAGCAAGCCCTGGATACACCAATACACCTGAAAATCAGGATGCTGACCTAAAATTTTATCTCATGAAGATAATGGAGTCCTTTATGGAGGATACAAATAATTCACTGAAAGAAATACAGAAAAACACAAGTAAATAAGTAGAAGCCCTTAAAAAAGAAAAACATGAATCCCTTCAAGAAATATAGGAAAACACAATCAAATAGGTAAAGGAATTAAACAAAATGATCCAAGACCTAAAAGTGGAAGAGGAAACAGCAAAGAAAATACAAATGGAGGTAACTCTTGAAAAGAAAAACCTAGGAAAGAGGTCAGGAATTACAGATGTAAGCATCACCAACATAATACAAGAGATAGAAGAAAAGAGAAGATACCATGGAAAACCAACAGTCAAAACTGAAAAATGCAAAAAGTGTCTAACCTAAAACATCCAGGAAATCCAGGACACAATGAAAAGACTAAATCTAAGAATAATAGGTATAGATGAGATTGAAGATTTCCAACTTAAAGGACCAGTGAACATCTTCCACAAAATCATAGAAGAAAACTTCCCTAAAATAAAGAAAGAGATGGCCATAAATGTACAAGAAGCCTATAGAACACCAAATGGATTGGACCAGAAAAGAAAATCCTCTCATCACAAACACCAAATGCACAGAACAAAGAAAAAATATTAAAAGATGTAAAGGGAAAAGGCCAAGTAACATATGAAGGCAGACATATCATAATTACACCAGACTTCTCAACAGAGACACTAAAAGCCAGAAGAGCCTGGCAGAGGTCATGCAGACCCTAAGAGAATACAAATGCCACCACAGGCTACTATACCCAGCAAAACTATCAATCAACATAGATGGAGAAACAAAAATATTCCAGAACAAAACCAAATTCAAACAATATCTAGCTACCAATCCAGCCCTACAGAGATTTCTAGGAAGAAAACTACAACACAAAAGAATAAAAACACCCCCCCCAAAAAAGACAAGATAGTATTCATCTCACAACAAAGCCAAAAAGAGAGAATCACATGCACATAATGCCACCTATAACAATAAACATAACAGGAACTAACAATTATCTATCTTTAATATCTCTCAATATTAATGGACTCAACTCACCTATGAAAGAACAGAACCTAACAGACTAGATACACAAACAAGATCCAGAATTTTGCTGCATACAAGAAAACACATCTAAATAACAAAGACAGACACTACCTCAGAGTAAAAGGCTAGAAAAAAAGACTTTCAAGCAAATAGTTCTCACCAAAGAAAGCTGGAGTTGCCAATCTAATAGCCAATAAAATAGACTTTCACCCAAAAGTTATCAAGCAAGATGGGAAAGAACTCATCAAAGGAAAAATGTACCAAGAGAAAATTTCAATTCTGAGCATCTATGCCCCAAATGCAAGAGCATCCATATTCATAAAAGAAATTTTACTAAAGCTCAAAATGTACATTGAACCCCATACAACAATAGTGGGAGACTTCAACACCCCACTCTCACTAATGAACAGGTTGTTGAAACAGAAACTAACAGAAGTATGATGAAACTAATAGAGGTTATGAGCTAGATGAATTTAACAGATATCTACAGAACATTTCATCCTTAAAAAAGAATACACTTTCTTCTCAGCACCTCATAGTACCTTCTCCAAAACTGACTCTATAATGGGTCACAAAAGTAGCCTCAACTTTTATAAGAAGATTGAAATAATCCCATGCATCCTATCAGATCACCATGGCCTAAGGCTGGTCTTCAATAACAACAAAAACAACAGAAAATCCACATATCCATGGGAACTGAACAACTTTCTACTCAAAGATAACTTGATCATGGAAGAAATAAAGAAACTTAAAACTTCCTGGAATTCAGTGAAAATAATGACACCACACACCCAAATTTATGGAATACAATGAAATCAAGGCTAAGAAGAAAATTTATAGCACTAAGTGTCCTGGTAAAGAAATTGAAGAGATCCTACACTAGCAATTTAACAGCACATCTGACAGCTCTAGAACAAAGAGAAGCAAACAAATGCAAGAGGAGTAGACTGAAGGAAATAGTCAAACACATGGCCAAAAAGCAACCAAATAGAAACAAATAGAATAATACAAAGAATCAACAAGACCAAAAGCTGGTTATTTGAGAAAATTAACAAGATAGATAAGCCCCTAGCCAGACTAACTAAAAGGCCCAAAAACAGTATCCAAATTTTTAAAAATAAGCAATGCAAAGGGAGACATAACAACAGAAACTGAAGAAATTTTTTAAAAAAGTCATCATATCCTACTATAAAAGCCTGTGTTTAACAAAACTGGAAAATCTAGATTAAATAAATGATTTTCTAGGCAGATACTATGTACCTAAGTTAAATCAAGTGCAGGTAAACTATCTAAACACACCCATATCCCCTAAGGAAATGGAAGAAATCATTAAAATGCTCCCAACCAATAAAAACCCAGGGCCACACAGCTTTAGAGCAGAATTCTACGAGTTATCAAAAAAGAGCTAATATTAACACTCATCAAACTATTCCATAAAATAGAAACAGAAGGAAGACAGCCTAATTCATTCTGTGAAGCCACAATTCCTCTGATACTAATACCACACAAAGACTCAACAAAAAAGAGAACTTCAGGCCAATATTGCTTATAAATATTGATGCAAAATACTCAATAAAATTCTCACAAACAAAATCCAATAACACATCAAAACCATCATTCACCATGAGCAAGTAGGCTTCATCCCACAGATGTAATGTTGGCTCAATATACAAAAATACATTAATGTAATCCACTATATAAACAAACTCAAAGAAAAAAATCATATCATCATCTCACTAGATGCTGAAAAAGCATTTGACAAAATCCAAAACCCCTTCTTGTTAAAAGTATTGGAGAGATAAGGAATTCAAGGCTCATACCTAAACATAACAAAAGCAATATACAGCAAACCAACAGCCAATATCAAACTAAATGGAGAGATACTTGAAGAAATTCCATTAAAATCAGAAATAAGACACTAATTCCCACTCTCCCCATATCTATTCAATATAGTATTCAGAGTTCTAGCTAAAGCAATAAGACAACAAAAGGAGATCAAGGAAATGCAAATTAGCAAAGAAGTTAAGGTATCACCATTTGCAGATGATATATTATATATACGCAATCCCAAAACTTCTACCAGAGAACTTCTACTGCTGATAAACAGCTTCATCAAAGTGGCTGGATATAAAATTAGCTCAAATAAATCAGTAGCCTTCCTTTATACAAACGATAAACAGTCTAAAAAAGAAATTAGGGAAACAACACCCTTATCAATAGTAACCAGTAATATAAAATATCATGGGATAACTCTAGCCAAAAAAGGCGAAAGATCTGTATGACAATAACTACAATTTTCTCAAGAAAGAAATAGAAGACCTCAGAAAATGGAACTATCTTCCATGCTCATATATTGGTAGAATTAACATAGTAAAAATGGTCATCCTACCAAAAGCAATCTACAGATTCAACACAATCCCCATCAAAACTTCAACACAATTCTTCTAAGACATGAAAAGAACAATTCTCAATTTCATGTAGAAAAACAAAAAATCTCAAAATAAAAATTCTTAACAATAAAAGAACTTCTGGAGGAATCATCATCCCTGACCTCAAGCTATTCTACAGAGCAATAATGATAAAACTGCTTGGGTTAGTACAGAGACAGACAGGTTGATCAAGGAAATAAAATTGAAGAAATAAAACCACAAACTTATGAACACTATCTTTGACAAAGAGGCCAAATATATACATTGAAAAAGAGAAAGTATCTTCAATAAATGGTGCTGGTCTAACTAGCAGTCTATACATAGAAAAATGAAAATAGATGCATGTTTGTCGCCTTGCACAAAGCTCAAGTCCAAGTGGATCAAGGACCTCAAAATAAAACCAGATACACAGAATCTAGTAGAAGACAATTTGGGAAAGAAATCTGAACTCATTGGCACAGGGGGAATTTTCTAAACAGAACACCAACGGCTCAGGTTCTAAGATCAAGAATTGATAAATGAGACCTCACGAAACTGAAAAGCTTCTGTATGGCAAAGGACATAGTCAATAGAACCCATTGACAACTTACAGATAGGGAAAATATCTTCACTATCTTCACTAACCCCATATTTAATAGAGGGCTAATATCAAAAATATATAAAGAACTCAAGAAGCTAACCACCAAAAAAAAAAAAACCAAGCAACCCAATCAAAAACTGCAGTATAGAACTAAACAGAAAAGTCACAACAGAGTAATCTCGAATGGCTGGAAAGCACTTAAAGAAATGCCCAAAGTCCTTAGTGATCAGGGAAATGTACAAATCAAAATGACCCTGATATTCTACCTTATACCAATCAGAATGGTTAAGATAAAAAGCTCAGGTGACAGCACATGTTGGCAAGGATGTAGAGAAAGAGGAACACTCTTCCACTGCTAGTGGGATTGCAAACTGCTACAACCACTCTGGAAATCAATCCGAGTTTCCTCAGGAAATTGGAAATAGATCTACCTGAAGAACTAGCTATACTATGCTTGGTTATATACCCCAAAAGATACCCCAAGGTGCCACAGGGGCACATGTTCCACTATGTTCATAGTGGCCGTATTTGTGATAGCCAGAAGCTGGAAACAACCCAGATGACCCACAATGGAAAAACAGTTACAGAAAATGTGATTCGTTTACACAATGGAATACTATTTGGCTATTAACAACGAGTTCATCATGAGTTTTGCAGACATATGGATGGAACTAGAAAATGTCATCCTGAGTGAAGTAACTCAGACTTAAAATGACATGCATGGTATATGCTCACTAATAAGGGGATATTAGCCAAAAATATACAAAATACCCAGGATACAATCCCAGAATTCAAGAAGGTTAACAAGCCAAAGGACCCAAGTAAGGATGCCTCAATCCCACTTGAAAGAGAAAAGAAAGCAATCTCAAAGGGATGGAAAAAGGGAGAGGGGACAGAGAGGTGAAAAGGGGAAACATGATCAGGTATTTGGGTGTGAGGAAAACAGAACTGAAGCCCTGAGGGCCAGCAGAAATAATAGAAACAACCTTGGGAGATAGGAGGCCAGGGGAAGGGGAGGAAGGGATGCTATAGAATGTACTAGAGACCTAAGAGGTGAGATACTCTTGGGACTCAAATGGAGGAATATTAGGTGAAATGCCCTACAGTGGGGAGAGGGAACTTCTAGAGTCCACCTCCAGTAGAAAGACAGGGCATCAAGTAGAGGGATGGGGTTGCCATCCCACAGCCAAAAACTCTGACCCAGAATTGTTCCTGTCTAAAAGGTCTGCAGGAACAAAAATGGAGGAGAGCCTGAGGGAAAGGAGGCCCAGTAACAGACTCAAAATGGGATCCAGCTCAACGGGAGGCTCCAAGGCCTGACACTATTACTGATGCTATGGTGACCTTACAGAGAGAAGCCTAGTGAGACTGCCCTCCAAGAGACCCAACAAACAGCTGAAAGAGTCAGATGCAGATGTAGACCCAACCAATGGGCAAAAGATGTCAACCCTTGTGGTTGAATTAGGGAAAATCTAGAAGAAGCTGAGTAGGAGGGAGATCTCATACAAAGACCAGCAGTCTCAACTATGCTAGACCCTGAGATCTCTTAAACACTGAGCCACCAACCAGGCAGCATACAGCAGCTGATATGAGACCACTGATACCTATACAACAGAGTACTGCTGGTCTGGCAGTGGTAAGTAAGATGCACTTAACAACCAATGAGAGACTTGAGGCCCCAAGGAGTGGGATGAGGGTTGGGGGCTGGGGATATCCTCTTGTAGATAAACGGAGGAGGTATGGGATAAAAAACAGTCAAAGGGTAGACCAGGAGGGGGATAATGACTGGACTGTAGAAAAAGATAAAATAATAATAATAATAATAATAATAATAATAATAATAATAATAATAACAAAAACAAAAAAAGAAGAGACTGAGAGAATGGCCCTTAACTGGGCCTTCTTGACACCCATCTCATGGACAAGCACCAATCCCTAACACTATTAATGATACCCTGTTATGCTGGCAGACAGGATCATGCTGTCCTCTGAAAAACTCCACCCAGCACCTAACTCAGACAGATACTGATATTCACAGCCAAACAATGCATGGAGCTTGGGGACTTTTATGGAAAAATAGAAGAAAATATTGAGGGCCCCAAAGGCAATAATAACTCTACAGGAAGACCAACAGAGTCAACTAACCTGGACCCTTTATTCTCAGTTGGTGGAACTCTTTGGGAAGCATGGAACTTAATGGAGGAAGTGTGTCACTATAGTGGGCTTAGAAGTTTTAGATCCATTCCAGTCAGCATTCTCTGCCAAGCCTGTGCTTGTGGATCAGATGTAAGCTCTCAGCTACTTCTCAAGTATCATGCCTGCATGCCTGCTGCCATGCTCTCACCATGATTGTCAGGGCCTCACCCTCTGACAGTATAAGCACCAATAATCACTTCCTTGTATAAGTTGCCTTGGTCATGCTATATTTTCACTTCAATAGAAAATTAACTAAGACATGGGTAATTATGGATAGAATAACTTTTCAAAATGGCTCCCAGTAATTCTTCAGACATCTGGTAACCACCACTATGAAACTCTTATATTTCACTACCTCAGAATCGTGGCTTGAATCTAATATGGAATTTCTTCAACTTTCAAAATTGCTTTCTTTTCTGTGAAACAAACTAATGCTTTTTCAAATGGTGTCTCCATTCTATTCTCAGTGTTGATGCCTTCATTACCCATTACTACTCACTCTTGCTTATAAGAACCTCCCATCTTTAAGTCCTGAGTTTCTACAGCCTCAGCTCCCACCAGCACCAACAGGTTGTCCCAACCTCTAGAAGAGAAACTGTAATGGATGAAATTTAGAAAAACTACATATACTAGTGTCCCCACTCTTATCTTGCTTGGAGAACCAAGAATTCTGCTCAGCAACAACTAGCCAAAAAAACAATCGATGGATGGACACATGGGGTTCATTTCCTAAATTCACCTACAAAGATTAGTTTGAAAACAATGATAAAGTAAGCTATACTACAGTGGAAGAGGAAAGACAAATTCTCCTATATTGGTACCAAAGATATGGCTTCATCTAATAAACTGTTGGCTTATAAGAGGAGAATCAAGACAATAAGAAACATCCTTCTGGGGCTCCCTGGTGGAAAAAGAATATTCTTCATGTTTAGAGAATTCACCAGTCAGGTCAGCTGTGTTCTCCTCATAGAATAATTCCAGAGCCTTAAAATTTTGCTCTTTCCCTCAAGACATTGGAAAGCCCTCAATGTTTCCATGGATTATATCTACACTACCTTGAAACCTTTTCCAAGGAAAACACATATAGCAAAAGATATTTAAAATGGTGGCATTCTATCTGGCTTTTTTTTTAATCAGCCATCATGTTCCCAACTAGCCTAGGCCTGCAGCCAGGAGCAGCTGTGGCTGTACCACCGCTGCTCAGCTCAGGCTGTCCGCTTAGATGGTGAGAGACACCAGCCTTGCCACCCATGAGATGCCAGCATCGGAGATGGCTCTGCCAATCTCCCATGCTGTCTCCACAATGCATGGCTGAGCCCAGACCATCCTGCCATCAATGTGAGCTCAGTACAAATGAGATTCTAATGCTTAGATTATCCAAAGGCTTTATATGTTTGGTAATGCTCAATAACAAGATGCCCATACAATCAGAGGTGTAACCCAATACCCAACCTAGATATACCAACTACTGTTGACTGCTAGAGACAGGCACACATCCGCTTCCATGTTCCTCTTTCTCAGACTGACTCTCTCTCTCTCTCTCTCTCTCTCTCTCTCTCTCTCTCTCTCTCCCCTCTCCCCTAGCTCCTCTTCCTTCTCCTCTTCCTCTCCTTACTCCTCCCACCTTAGCTCCTCCCACAAACACATAGCTATTTGACAAGGGAAGATTGGAAACAGTAAATGGATATATCACTTAATTTCCTTATGAAATAATTTTATACTAATTTTCAGAAGGAATTACTCTCAAAGTTCCAGGCCAAGTTCTCTCTGACCTTTCTTTCTTCCCTGATTCTCTGTTCTTCCAACTTGCCTTGCATGTCACTGCTGGCATTAGAAGAGGATGAAAAGGTGAGGGAGGGAGAGGCATGCAGGGAAGGGAGGGAGACATGCCTGAAAGTGTAGACAACTGTCTGTTTCTCTTGTTCCCAATTTTAATGAAAACCACTTGATGCTAGCATGTCTATTGAGACTTCAGAAAAATACAAATGTGACTGAACCTGAATGACTGAAGCAAAAGAGATGAAGGTGCTCCCCGTAAACCACAAGCCCTCCGGGCTATTCATAGACTTGCCTATTAAGAGTTCATTAACTCCAAAGGGCAAGCTTCACCACTTGTGCTCCTGGATTCCTAAAGAAATGCTTTGCTGCCCTGGAGTGGCATCCAGCCTTAGGTTTTCCCTGTTATATGTACACATTTCCATTTCTCTGTTTCATATTTACTGACATTTGCTATTTTTAGCTTAAGTGTAGACAACATAACATTTTCCTTTTGGTTAGAGATCCCCCATGACCACATAGCAAGCGCTTCAATCTCTGTCTTTGCTTTATTACTAGCATTTGATTCAAGGCTTTTCTGAGACCTTTTGACATTTCACCCTCAAGTTTGCCACTTATCATACAAAGTAATAGCCTTTTAAAAGCATTGTGGAGTGCTGAACACTAGAACTGAGTCATCCCTTTGGTGTTTATATGCTAAGGTACAATGACAATTCCCCACAAGTAGCCAGCCTTTACTAGTTTGAAATTTATGATCAAGTTCTGGAACCAATAAATACACTTATATGTTTTTAAAAGATTACCTGTGAGTTTTCTGTCTGTAATAGTTCATGGTGGCTGAAAGTTATTTTCCTGCTAGCATCATGAATAGTGTACAAGAGATAATGGACTGGTCTCTATTTTGTTTATGAAACTTGGATTTGGCAGTAGAACACAAAGCTTAGTTCTCACCCCTTTTCCTGTATGCCTTTGCTGTGCATGATCCAATTTACAGTTTCTCAGGAAACAAGGGTAGCCTTTGTGGCCCCATCCCATGAAGATAAGACAGCATCATATCGTGGGGAAAATCTTCAGAGCTCACCTGAAGCAATACTTAGAAAAAAAGAGGAACTATCTGGTAATAAATGCAGAATCAAGTAGCTTCCTCTACATTTCATCCTAGTTAAGCATGGGTATCATGAGTGACACCATGGTGTAGGAGCAAGAATTATACAAAACACAGGCTGTAAAGCATTGTGCATCTGCTTTTCTGAGCTTTGTTTTAGCTTTTACCTCTGTTACCCAGAAACAACAGAACAACCCACTATGAACCAAAAGCCTCTTTTAGGCAGAATTAGCCAATACTGTCATTTGTCATATTTTATAAAGCCAGACCTAAACTACATGAATCTTTTGTGCCATAATTATCTTGGTAAGTGGAAAAACCCTGGTTTCACTTCAACTGGCTCAAGGAAGCTTGGCTGGCAACATTTTTTCCACTCTCCCTGAAGCTCATAAACAAACCTAGAACGATCTGTCTTCCTTGGCATGAGCTTTGCTCTGTTAGTGGTTCCCTGGAAACAGACATAAAGGTTATCTGCCAAGCTTTAACAACAACCCATAGCTATGTGTCACTTGGCTTAGTCAAACTGGCAAACATGTACTTAGACACCCAAGAACTTCATCCTAAAAGAGGCAGCCTTAGAACAAAAGAACAGTCATACTGGCAGAGACCACTGATTCTCTTGCATTCTACTGTTATAGAAAGCCTCTGAGCAAGATGGAAGACTAGAACATATATGAAATAATGCCAAATCCTTCTAATTCATTCATAAACATCTGTAGAATTTCATACACATGAAAAGACTTGGACCGAGTGTTCTCAACTATGACTTCTTTCGTAGCTTGCCAGTGTAGTCTCTCCCACAGTCTTCTGGTGGTTCCTGGTGGCTATCTTATGATTTTACTAGAATAGATCTGATGACAATGCTATACTCAGTCAGCCACCACTAGAGTGGTATACAGTATGGGCTACAGATAAAGACTTAAAAACTCAAGCTCTAGGAAAACACTGTAGATATCACCTGTAGTTTACACCTGGCTCATAAATAAAATGTGATAGTGTTACCCCATGCCTGAATTAGGATGAAACATCCTAGCTTCTTCTAAAATATTCTCCCAGGGATTTCTGAAGGAACAGTGAAGAAGCATGGACCTTCCAATTTGATTTCTCGAAGTGTTTTTTATGATCTCCCCAAGTTTCATTCTTAGAACCTTTAAGCTAAATATTATCAGGAAGGTTCATATCTCTGGCTCTGTAAAACATTTCTTTTCATTAATCTATAAGTTCACAGAAGCTGTTACCTTACAGCCATGCCTGAGATACACTATATTCACCAAGAAAAGAGATTATCAACTCCAAAATTAGCCAGAGTGGCCACTTCAGGAGATAAGGGAAGAAACCTTGTGTGATGTACACCTTATGCAACCCAAATGATAGGTCGCTGTTAGTAGCTAAAAGGTTTCCTGCTAGCATCATAAATTCCTAGTCCCTATGTGTTCTGCAGTAAAAAAAAAAAAAAAAGTTTCAAAAATGAATACTTGAACTCGACTATACATTAAACCTAAAGGTGGATACAAGAAAAATGTGTGTGTTTGGGTGTATGCACATAGTGTAGTGTGAAAGAAAGGCAAGATAAAGTAAGTGTCCTAAAAGGAATGAGCTGAACATCAGCCCTTGCAGGGTGTGACTCTGTTGATGTGCCATCTGCAGAGTGTGAATTAGAAGGAAACTGTAGGAGTCATGAGCAGGAGAGAAATAGGAAAAGCAAGAAACTCTGTTACTTGAACGGTTTATGTAATTTTTCTGTATTTAAAATCTTCTGTGCTTCTGCAAAAACTTTCTAGCACCATGGCTGCAAAGGGAAGAAAAGGATTTCATATGCTGAGGCCCAGAAAATTCTGAACTCCACCTTCAAGCTTCCCAGGCTTGTGAAGAGGGCATCATCTTCAATAATAACCAGTCTACCCAATAGTAACAATCTCACAGGGCCCTATTTGACACTGGCCAGATCTTGCTCTCAATTCTGACCGAATCATCTTATGATACAACTGCACAACCCCATGGGCCAGCAAGAAGACAGAGACTACCTGGATACACATTCCAGTGCTTATGGATTCATAACCTGGGCAAGTTGCTTAACTGGGTTCTGTCCATTTCATTGACAATAAAATAGAGATAATGGTCCATCCATTTCTCATAGCACTTTACAAGGACTGAGTCAAAACTCATAAAGTGGCATGTGGCACATAGAAAACATCAACACCAACTGGAAGTGAACACTTATTAGCAGCTGTGTAAACTAATGCTCCTGAGCTGTGAATCTCTTGTTTCCCATAGTTGCAAAATGGGGCTTTACCTTGATAGAGTTACTAAGATCTACTCCCCCTTATTCTGCTCCAGCTACTTCTACCAAGAATACCAGGCAGCTTTGTGACACTCTATGCTCTATTTAGGAACAATGTTCCAATGCAGGCACCATGTGTTTAACTAACACCATAATGCATGCAGTATTATACTTTCTTCCCATGGAACACATGTTATCATTTCAGTGGGGGCCTTGGGTGTTCTTCCATTCCATATCAAAAGATATGCGTGTTAAAATAATTTTAAGTTAAACCCAAACTCATGTTTACTTAGGGTCAGTTTTTCCTTGTAAATATACAAGTAAATAACCATGGAGCTTTCCTCTAGTGACTATACAAATAAGAAAGAAAATATGTATGGTTACAAGGTGACATAGCAGCCAGCACACTGCCCACAGTGACAAAATGTATTTCCATTGCCATCTTCATAATGCAGGGTAATTTGAATGCCTGTCCCATCACATGCTAGCATGCTACGATCCTTTCCTGCAGAAAGCCCATGTCTTCTCATTTTTACATGCATTCTATTACCTAGCTTCCTGTAGTAATTACCTAGAATTGCTACAATCCTGCTAAATTTCACTGAATACTTAGATTATCTGTCCAACAGATTCTCAACTCTGATTATGCTTTAGAATCATTTTGGCCAGCTTAGAAAAGCAGTGTTTATGACCTTTACTCCAAAAAAAAAAAAAATAATAGTAAATAAGACACTTCAGGGGAAGTTTTCAAATGTCATATCATGTCAAAGGTCCCCAAAACAATCTACAGAGGAGTTAGAGTTTGTGGTACACTCCCTTTTCATTCGTTTCTGGCCATCTCCTTGGTATCCAGTCCTTCCTGACAATGAAGCTAGGTGGGTAGGGTGATGTACTTCTTTTATAATCCATTCTGAATTATTAATAAGTCATTCCCCAGTATGAGCACTGAAACAGGGTCAAGTGCACAGGAATCACATCAGATAAAGGAACAATAAAAGAAAACAAGAACTATTTCCAGTTGATAGAGATGGAAAAATAAAACAGCATCCCATGAGTTGAATTCAACTGTTATGCCTTCAGGGCTTAATATCATCATTATAAGACATAGTTTTATGGATTCTGTTTATCAAATAAACATTATCTATTGCACTACATGTATATGTCATTATATCACATATATTTGTGTTTTATATTAGAGATACTAATTGAATTACTCTCCCAATATGGAGACTCGAGTCTATATTAGTTAGACATAACGCGTTTAAAAAAGAGGGGAGAGTCACAAAGTTATGTGGAAAGAGAGGGAAAGAGATCTAAAAATGAGAAAGGAGATAAATATGATCAAAATGAATTTTATAAAATTTTCAAATAACTAATAAAAATTTAAATGACAATAAGAAATCTTTAGAAAAAAAGAAACTTCAGATCATCTTCTCTGTTTGGACAAAAAAAAAAAAAAAAAAAAAAAATCCTGGATTCCCCTTGCTGTGGTATAAATCATTTACCTTAAGGGTTCTTGAATCCCAGGACGCTGGGTTCTACCTAGTACTCAATTTGGTGACTGCAAGCAAAAAGACCCAGGATCATTATTTTATTTTTCTTTTCTTTTCTTTTCTTTTCTTTCTTTCTTTCTTTCTTTCTTTCTTTCTTTCTTTCTTCTTTCTTTTTTTTTTCTTTTTAAAAGCATTTATTTCAAAAAATAAAGCCACAGTTAATTTCACATAAATATCTGGGGAGGGGTGAGAGGGGCTGGAAGCAAGCCTGGCCTCCTCTTCTCTTTCACACTGTATTGTAGAAGCAAAGGAGATGGCTTGCCGAACCAGCGGGACAGCCATAGCTGCTTCATTGTCACGTGATCAGGGAGAACCTCATTGTCAAAAAGGAGCCGTACATGTCGTGGATTTAGCATTAGTCGGTGACACAGAACCCTTCGGAGATGGCGGACCTCAGCTCTAACAGAACATCTAACATACTTGTTCTGAAGGACATTTTTATTCTTGTCTTTGCCAGAACTCAGCCGCTCCAGGCACAGGCTCAGCTGTTCATCATATCGATAATAGTGAGCTTTGGAGTGGTCAAAACTGCTGAAAGGGAGTCCAAGGTTGCTCAGGGCTGGCTCTTCACCACTGGGTTGACAGACTCTGTCCAAGCATTGGGACTGATAGAATTCCCGAATCTGTTTCTCTTCACTGTCTTGCAAGCCTGGTACTAGTTTATACACGATGTCCTGCATGACCCGATCCAGTTTGAGATTGAGCAGCGGCTGTGTCTCGTGGATCTTGACGTTGCACATGGGGCAGTACTTGCTGGTTTGCAGGTACTTCACGATACAGCTTTTACAGAAGGTGTTGAGACACTGTGATAGTGGTGGCATCCACGAAGTAGCCTGCGCATAGGCAGCAAACGATGTGTTCATTCAGGTCTTTGATCTTCACCCGGACCTCCTTCCTCTTCGTTCCGTAGTAGGTCCATCTTGTACACTGACTGGAGCTGGTTTCGAAGCCTCATCGCGATCGCCTATTTTATTTTTCTTTTGCAACAATATTCTGTTAATTTCTTTGTTTTGTTTTAACCTCTGTAGACTGAAACTATTCCTCAAAAAATCTCTAGAGGTATTCTTATTGTTAAAATTACTTCAAATTCTCTTTTCTGAGCAGCTTGGTGGGGAGAATAATTACAGGGTACTGACACGGTTCTACAATTGCCGCACAGTGAAGTAACCAAGGTCTCTGTGTCTTTTGTTTTCTTTCCTTAAGATAAGGAAATGTAGAGATGTAGAGATGCTTGTCAAGCAATCCTGTCAGTGCTTTGCACACTATCTAAATTTTACTCCTTAATCCCAGTGGTGTTGCTGTTCACCTCCCAATTTACCAAGGTAGAAAAATAACACGTTAGAGCTTTTGTCCTTTTTCAATATTTACAATGTGATCGTTAACTATCTCAAAACCAGAGCCCAGCAACCATTCAAATGCAAGGCCCAAATTTCAGTTGTTTCATACCATATTCATACATTCATTAGTTTAATATCTAAAGTTATACAGAAAAGCGGTGCACTTGGAACATTCAAAGACAACAAAATATATCAGAACTGAATTATTCCCATTAGGAAACGTATAAACTGTTAAAGGAAAGAAACTTTACACTTAATTAAAACTAACATGCTAGTGTCTCTAGTCAAGAGGAGGAGCCGCTGAGATGTCTGTCATGTGGCAAAGGCTGTATCAACAGATAACCATCTGAGTGTAGCTTTGATGGGTTCAGGTTAAGATATTAAGGTGGGGTTGGTTAAGATCAAAACACAAAGGCAAAGACACAAATACCCACATGGCCCAAATAGGATGAACAGAACCTGACAATATGTATGGTCTAATTCAAAGGCCATATCTACTGTCAGAGTTGGGGGTTCTACATTGCTATCAAGCTCCTAGGAGGTGTTTTGGTAACCAAAAAATAATTTACAAGTACCTCCCTAAAGTCAAGATTATCAATATAAATAGATTTCTAAGAGTACATAGCCTAAAGGCCAGGAGGTATGGCAGATGTGTAAAAAAACTCAAGAGCAACATGGAAAATATCAGCAAGTGACCTGATCATACCAACTAGCAGAAGCATGATGCTTCTATCTTCTTTCATTACTTCTGTCAGTAGAAAGCTGTTGGGTCAACTTTGCAAAGATAGAGTCAGTTCTACTCTGTACTCACATTTAAAATAATACACATAGAAATGGGGACATCTGAGGTTCCTGAACCTCAATTAAAACCTCAGCTGCTCAGGACCAAGTTGGTACATTCCCAGTATTACTCTGGGTAAGTCAGCTTTGTTCGTGTATCTGATTTGTTGGTTGACTAGTTTCCATGCATTTTCCTGTTCAGTGCTACCCTGGTTTATGCTCAAGCAATGTGGAATTTGGAAATACTAGTGATGCTGGGCCACAGATTTACTTTGTGATTTATGTCAAATGAGGGGATAGAAAACCCAATTTGAGTGGAGAATCTGGTGAAATTTTGCTGTGAATCCATCTAGTCCTGGACTTTTTAAGTTTGAAGGTTTTATATTATTTTAAATGTCCTCATTTGCCATGAGTTTGGTTAGGTTGATGACTTCTGTGGTTTAATTTTGCTACTTTAGCTGACTTAGAAATTCATCCATATCTTTTATGCTTTCCAAACTAATGAAAAATGAGTATTTAAATTATTCTTTTAAAATATTCTTAACATTCTTGGTGTCTCTTGTAATTATCCTCTGTACATTTCTGATTTTGTTGATTTGAAATACACACACACATATATGTGTGTGTATATATATATACATATATATATATATACATACATATATTCATATGATATGAAATATCTAGAGAAAGAGGAGGGGGTACAGTCAAAGATATGAAGGGAAGGGGGAAATAATTTGATTATATTATAATATCAAAAGATAAGAGAAAAAACCTTTAAGAAAATCGTGTAATGATGCAAGTTTTTAACCCCAGCACTAGGAAGGCAGAGACAAGCTCATCTCTGAGGTTGAGTGGCCAGCCAACTTAGGCTGTCTTGTATTTGATGAGATTCTCAGGAGACCTTATCCCCCAAAAAATGGAAGAAGGAAGAGGTAGAAGAGATTCACAAGATGATTCAATGGGTAAATTGACTTGTCACACAAGCCTGGTGACCTGATTTTAATCCCCAAAATGTACATAAAGTTATAAGGAGATAATTGATTCCACAAAGTTATCTTCTGACCTCAGTAATTGCACCATGACATGCACACAGCACAGCATGTGTTCCCATATACACACCATCCACTCATACATACAATAGTATCAATAAAACTAATAATCGATTTTGTAAGTGTATGGTTCCTGAGGACTAATACTTGAAGCTGTACTATTGCCTACATACATGTAGACACATACCCTCACACATGTGCATGCATACATCCACATATACACATGCATACACTCACACATGCACATGCAATACCTACACATGATCAGGCATACCCCCACAAACATGTATAAATAAAATCTAAACAATTTCAGAATATAACCTAAGAAATTAAAAGTGTCTCTTTCTTGCAAAACAATAATTACTGGTGAAGCATCATCTTAGTTTAGTACCAAAAGCCCCATTATGTATTAGTATTATTACGGACATGACAAAGTTCTGCTTTGTAACCAACCAGAAATGTAGAAATTTGAATTGTTCTCATTTTCAGTTTGGTTTATACTATAGTGTGTGTTGGCTGATTTTTCAGAAGGAAACTGATTTTTGAGATCTGAGTCATAATCAAATCAGTAGTCAGACTAATTTGGAAAAGAGTCCTTTATACAGACTTCTCATATCATAATCTAAGATGTTCAAAGCTCAAGCATTTCCCCCCCGGGAACCTTGAAAGGTAAAATACCAAAGGCACACTCATTAAAAAGTGAGGCCTTGCCTCTATTAGGTCAATCTTGACTAATTGGAGAATGCTAAGAATATAAAATCCATCATTGTTGATATTTTAGTAATCTGGGAGTACAAATTTTATTATTAAGTTTAGATCTTTACATCAGCAAAAAAAAAAAAAAAAAAAATAGTCAGGATGCTGAACAACAACAAAATAGCTACCTAGTTTAAAGGAAAGAATCATTTGAGTCCCTGTTAAAATTACATCAAGGTTACCTTTAGAATTGATCCCAGAATATATTCCAAATCTGAGTATACGTCATACGGTTAATGACCATTTTAGGGTCTTGACAACTTGTTCATGTGAGTAAGAAGCTTGGACTCTTAATCTAGCACACTCCCCCTGCATTATGTAACAGGGTATTAAATTAGCGAACAGATTTGAAACTGGAAGAAAAATTGGTAGAAACCACCGTGATTGTAGTGATAATCCATATGTGTGTAAGATCTAACACCTAGAAAAAAGACCTATGGCCTCATATGTGGCTAGCTACAAATGAGTTTTATGTAATTTCTGCTCCATCATGCCCATGACAAGAGCAGGGCAAGGAACAAGAAAAGGTAGCTATTTTTAGTCCCAGTTCTCAGTTCAACCAGGGACCATCCCTCTCCAGACTCAGCAGATGGTGGACCAGACAGCTTTGTCTGATGACATAATTAGTTTTCAGCAACTCATTATCACCTCACAATGGAATCTAGAATAAAAGCTTAAAGTGCAGGATTTTAAAGGGCTTATTTGAATGCGGTAAAGTGAGTTCCTTAGGTTAAATCTCTCATCAGAAATGGGTTTGTCTACTCAGGAGGCATTGGAATAGAATGAAGACTAAAGAGAAAATGAAAACGGTAAATAAAGTCTCATGTCTCTCACATCAAAACATTGTACAAACCATGATGTGCATTCCTGATGAAACACTGTAAAGCCATGCATTTTGAAATACAAACAAATTAGGGACAAAGAAGACCTGAATTCTAGTTTCATGTTTTAAGCTAATTACAGAGGTAGAGGCAAGGTTAAAGTTCTATTCCCTCATCAACAAAATGAAAAATATGGGGCACAGCAATGAATATTACACTGCCCTTCTAAGCCTAAAACTTTTTAATTTTAGTAGCATTTAGATGAGGTCAAGTCTGCAGCCTCTTTGAGACATTTAGGAAAAATATAATTTTTCAGATAAAGTTATTTTGAAAATTGCTAAGCATTAGGAAGCATTATTTTTAAACAGAGCATAAATTCTGTGGAAGGGCCATCTGTCTTCAGCAACAGTATGCCACCCACCCTGTGCCCAAATGCACTGGCTGAGATGGGAAGTGCCTGGGCCAGATGAACAGAAAATTGGGGCCAACGGAAGCTGAGTGACAGCCAAGCTTGAAATCTGCAGGACAGTATCATCAAGGAGGAATGATGGTGTCTGGAGATTCCTAGGGCAGTGTGTTGAGCCTGCTTAAGCCTATGAGAAGCTGGCACAGATGCCCTGTTCTCTGCCTTCAATATGTGACTCTCACAGAATGTTTGACAAATGTGCCATAAAAACCTATAATACAGAGCACTGTTGCACTATGGTGAAAATGAATTCAAGACTCTTTCCCTGCTGACATAAAAGTGCTTTCTGATATGGTAGAAAATCTAACACTTTGAATAGCCAATGTCTCTCACCTCACTCTATCAACGTTCTAGAATGTTTTACCCCAATAACATGTCTGCATGTTTCTATCGAAACTTCTACTACCTAATGCTAGATGAAAGTCAAAGTCAGTTATCTCATGCCACCAGCCACATTTCACAAATGTCCAATATGTATCTAACTAGCACTGTATAGAATCAAGCAGATCTCATTGCTCCACAGAGATCTACATTGGCCATCCTTAACTCCATGGAATTCTCTTTTACTGTGATTTATAGTATATAACAAATATGCAAACACTTTTTTATTGGATATTTTACTTATATTTCAGATGTTATCCCCTTTCCCCATTTCCCCCAACACTCAGAAATTCCCATCCCATGCCCCCTCCTCCTGCTTCTATGAGGATGTACCCCCACCCACCCACTCTCACTTCCCCACCCTCGAATTCCCCACACTGGAGCATCCAGCCTTCACAGACCAAGGGCTCATTTAATTCATTGTTATTATAAAAGAATGAGCAGGTCATTGAGCCTAGGAAGAATTGATTCCACCTATGTCATAGTTTAACAATTTCTTTCAGCTAGCTTTGCAGAATCCCGAGGAGAATTTTACCAGCAAAGCTCCAAGATGAACTAACATTGAAAATCTCAGTTTAGATTTAAGCATAATTTAAAAAGAATGTCTCATAATTAAATGAACTTTTTATTATTTAATATTATTTCATTATTAATGGTTTTATTTGTGGGTTAATTAAAATAATGTAATATTATTGAAATAAAACAACTAAAATACCAAATTTACTCATATATTTTATGTATTGATCATTCCATTTTAACTATGGATCAACTTATAACATAATCATTTTATGATATTACAAAATTGACATATATCAGCGTCAAGTTAAAAAAAATTGATTTCAATCTTCAACCTTTCCCAGGCTGATACAGTAGAATATTGTCTTGGATCAAGTGTTATCTGGGAGCCACAAGTAAGTTACCCTTGTGATCATGAGGTTAAATAGCTGATTCTCTGCAGTGTGGTATAATGCAAAACTAGGGGTGAGACAGGGACCTCCTTGTTTCCATTAACACAGGTAGAAGACAGTAGCCCTATTTCAAAAGACAACATAAAAATGGCATAACAAATTTATATGTTTAGAGTTACACTGTGAATTGTATCCCTCAGTATGATGATTTCAAAGAACAAGGAAGAACTCCCTGTCTTTATGCTTTGCTGAAGCACGGGCAGCCATGTGAAACAGGACTGAACAGCAACCTGGTGATCCAACAACAGGGAAGCAAGTGGCCTCTCCACTGTGCTATTTCTTCTTGGGTTTGTGTAGAACTATGAAGAATAACATTCTTGTTTACTTTATTGCCTACTCTCACACAGAAAGCTGAAGGAAATAAGAGTCATGCTTTAGGTTTTCTTGTTATTTCTGTAGAATAGAGGCTTTACTGTTTTATGATCTGATGGGGGAGCAGGAATTCCAGCTTCTATGGCTTATGTGGGCATTGAGGGGTTGAAGAGAAAGTCAAAGAAAAATATTGCATCTGAGACTTTCCCTTCCTGGTATCACTTTCGGAGCTCAACAACATAAATATATCTTTTGTGTAAAATCGTTTCAACTAACATTGGTGTTCATGGGGATATGCTCATAGAAGTCAGAGAACAGTTGCATGCACCTGCAAGTACACATGCACACAAACACAAAGATATACAGATATACAAACATACACACATGTACACATACACAGAAACACACATGCACAAAGGTTTGAAGTTGTCAAATGAAGAATATTGGCTATCTATGGTCTCATTTTTGCTTTTCTAATATTCACATTTTTATTTCTTTATTTCTTTAAGCAACTTTTTTTTAAAAACTATTTTAAAATCTTGACAGCCCATGCCTGCCAGAAAACCAAAACTTTCCCCTGCGTCTCTTGCTCTCACTCTTGCTCTCTGTGTCCTTAGATATGACCCCTCATTCTCATCCCTAGTGCTGCAACAGGACACCAGCTACAGCCTTCTCTCCCTATTGCTTACATCTCCTGTGAATTCCAAAGACTATCTCCTCTTAACCTCCCAATCTACTGCCACATTGCTGTATCATAGCCCCCAACTATAGCAGGTGCCCCCACTTCTAAACAACAAGCCATGCCTGCTAGAAAAGCAAATAGGCTGCCTGCAGACCTTCTGCTCCTTCATGTTTTCCCAGACTCAATCCCTCAGTCTTATCTTAAGTTAAGCAACAGAACTCCATCTCCAGCTTTCCCTCATCTCTGCCCACACCTACTGTATGTAGATCCTATAAAGCATCCTCTCCTAACCTGCCTCCCTCAATTTTTTGCTTTGTTCCAGACCCCAACTCCACCAGGCACCCAACCCAAGGGCCACTTCTTCCAAGACAACAAGTAGACTTCAGACAGACCCACACCTTTCCACTATTCATGAGATTCACACACTCCCTGGTCTTATTCCTAGTCCTGTTTTAGGAAATTTGTTGTGATATCCCTTTCGTCTCTGACCTTATCCCCAAAGGATCACAAAGACTTTCTCCTCCCTCCTCTCTCCTTCCAAGTCATCCTAGGACCCCAAGCTTCAACACCAGCAGGGATTTTTTTTGTGAACACACCATATGAGCAGGCCAGGAAAACAGGCAACACAAAGCCATAACACTCTCCAAAAATCAAGAGAGGAAACAGAAACTCAGGAACAGAATACCTACCCAACAAAATCATAGAAAAAATTTCATTCTAACCTAAAAAAGAGATGCCTACAAAGGTACAAGAACCATGTAGAACACCAAATAGACTGAGACAGAAAAGAAAGTCCCCTTACCACATAATAATCAGAACACTAAACATACAGAACAAAGGAAGAATATTAAAAACTTGTAAAACTCCAAAAGAAGATGAACAAGTAACATATGAAGACAGAACTACTTGTATTATATCTCATTTCTCAAATGAAACTCCAAAAGCCACAAAAACCTTTAAAAATGTGCTGCAGAATCTGAGACAAATGCCAACCAAGAATGCTATACCCAGCAAAATTGTCGATAACCACAATAATAATAAATCATAAGTAATTGTGGAGAAAAATACAAATTCCATAATAAAGCCACATTTGAACAATATTTGTCTATAAATTGAGACCTACAGAAAGTGCTAGAAGGGAAACTCCAATTTAAGGAAGCTAACTATCCCTAAGAAAGCAGAAATTAAATAATCTCACAACATCACCACCAACAACATAACAGCAAATCAACAATCATTGGTCATTGATGTCTCTCAATATAAATAGATGGTCTCAATTTCCCAATAAAATGACACAAACTAATAAAATGGATGGGAAACAGGATCTATATTTATCTTGCATCCAAGAAATATACCTTAAGATCAAGAATAGATATTATCTTTGAGTAAAGGATTAGAAAAAGAATTTTCAAGTAAATGGGCCTGAGAAGCAAGCTGGTGTAGCCATTTAATATCCAACAAAATAAACTTTAAATAAAAACTAATCAAAAGACATGGAGAAGGTTACTTCCTATTCATCAAAGGGAAATCCATCAACATGAAATTTCAATTATTAACATCTATACCTCAAACACAAAGGTATTTAAGTTTATTTAAAAAAAAAAACACTACTATACCTTAAACTACATATCAACCCTCACACACAGATAGTGGGAGACATAAATATCACATTATCACCAATGGACAGGTCATCCAGACAAACACTAAATAAGGAAATACTGACACTCACAGATATGATATACCAAATGGATCTAATAGATATTTACAGAACATTTCACCCAAACACAAAAGAATATACCTTCTTCTCAGCACCTCATGAATTTCTCCCAATATTTACCACACTCACATACAAAGCAAGTCTCAACAGATATAAGAAAATTAAAATAAGTTTCTGGAACCCATCAGAGCACCATAGATTAAATCTGGATATCAACAACAGCAGAAATAAGAGAAAGCTTACAAACTCATAGAGACTAGACAATTTTTTATAGAATGAAAAATGGGTCAAGACAGAAATAAGGAAGAAATTAAAAACTTCTGAGACATCAATGAAAATGAGTACACATCATATCCAAACTTATAAGACACAATGAAAGCCTTACTAAAAGAAAAGTTCATAGTACTATGTGCCTACATTTTTAAAAAGTGGAGAGATTTCATACTAGCAACTTAATAGCACACCTGAAAGTTCTAGTACAAAAAGTAGTTAGCACACCTAAAAGGATTAGGTGGCAAGAAATAATCAAAGTGAATCCCAAAATCAATAAAATAGAAACAAAGAGAATAATACAAAGAATCAATAAAACAGAGTTGTTTTTTCAAGAAAATCAATAAGATAAGACAAATCTGTATCCAAACTAACTAAAAAATAGAGAGAGAATATGCTTTTTACCAAAACAAATGAAACTGGGGGCATAACAACAAACACCTAGGAAATCTAGAGAATCATAAGACCATACCTTAAAAACCCAAATTCCACCAAATAGAAAAATCTATAAGAAACGGATATTTTTTTCATTAAGTACCACTTACCAAAGTTAAATCAAGAGCAGGTAAATATACCTATAATACCTACTGTAATAAAAGAAGTCATCAAACATCTCTCAAACAAAAACTCCTAGAGCCAGTAGGTTTTAGAGCAGAATTCTACCAAATTTTCAAAGAAGAGTTAATGTGAATAGTCCTCAATTTATTCCAGAAAAAAGAAACAGAAGGAACATTGACCAATTCATTTTATGAGGTCACAGTTACCTTGATAGCCAAAACACATAGAGGCTGCAAAAAAAAAAAAAAAAAAAAAAAAAAAAAAAAAAAAAGACAAACTGAATACAAGAACACATTTTTTAAAAGATCAATTCAGATTAGAGATACAATTGATATACCTAAACATAATAAAGGTAATTTACAACAAGCCCATAGATAACACCAAATTAAACTGAAAGAACCTCAAAACAATTTCAGTAAAATCAGGGATGAGAAAAGGTTGTTAACTCTCTCCATACCTATTTAATATAGTACTTTCAGTTCCAAATAGAACAGTAAGACAACTGAAGGACATAGAAGGTATACAAGTTAGAAATGAATACATTAAAATATTGTTATTAGCATATGATATGACAATATACATGAGTGACCTTAAAATTTCCACCAGGGAACTCCTACAGCTGATACTTTCAACAATGTAACTGCTACAAGATTTACTAAACAACAATGAGAAAGAAGAGGAAAAGGAGGAGAGAAAAAGTAGATCTCCTATATACAAATGACAAACAGAAATAAATTATGAAAACAACACTTTCCACAATAGCCTCAAATAATATAAAGTATCTTAGGTAACTCTAACAAAGCAAGTGAAAGATTTATACGATTAAACTTTAAGTCTTTGAAGAAAGAAATTGAAGCTATCGGGAGATGGGAAGACCTCCCCTGATCATACATCAGTAGGATAAACATCCTACCGAAAACAATCTACAGATTCAAAGTAATCCCCTTCAAAATTCCAAGATAGTTCTTTACAGAACTTTAAAGGACAATTCTCAACTTCATATAGTAAAACAAAGCATCCAGGATAACTAAAATAATCCTGAACAATAAAAGACTGCGGGAAGCATCACCAGCCCTGATTTCAAGTATTATTGCAGAGCTTTAAAATTAAAAACTTCATGGTATAGGCATAAAAACAAATATGTGGATCTACAGAATCAAGTTGAAGACTCAGACATAAATCCAAACACATATGGGCACTTGCTTTTTTTTCTTTTTTATTTATTTTTTTATATTTTATTTACATTTCAGATGCCATCCCCTTTCCCCATTTCCCCTCCCTAGAAAACCCTTATCCCATGCCCCCTTTTCCTTTTTGCTTTTATACATTTTTTTAAATGTTAATCAAAGGCTTTATAAGTTTGGTAATGCTCAATCAGAAGTGTAACCCAATACCCAACCTAGATTTATAAACTATCTTTGACTGGTGGAGACATGTGAACATCTGCCTCCATGCCCCTCCTCTCTTTCTCTCTCTTCTTTCTTTCATCACTTAGCTTCACCCTTCCTGTTAAAATAAAACTTTTCTCTCGAAATGCAATTACAGCATAGTTATTCCTAATTGTACCAGTGAGGTACAAGATAGTCCTAATACCCAGTCCATCATTTTGTTGACTAACCAGAACCTCTGTCATCTGTCCTAACTAAAGCACTTAGTTTTGAACCTGGCTTTTTTTTCCTTGGTTTTAGAATGAATGTCAGCTGAAAACCATCCACTCAGATCTTTTCTCTCAAACTAAATAGCCAGGATTGTCCTCAACCCCATCAGAAATCCAGAATGACTGAATTAACTGAAATCATGGGAAGGACTAAGCATAGCTTCTAAAACTTAGCCAATTTATAGAGACTGCTGAACACCTGAAAAGCCCCTATACTACCCAACGTTGGAGCATCAAATCTTCAGCCTTCTGGCCCAGAGTCATCTGACAGACCTTAGTGATGCAGGATTATTAAGGGCTGATTACTCTGTCTAGGCAGATATAATCAGTCGACTATTCTGCAAGTGTGTCCTTTTCTGGACAGTAATTTGTCTGTAGATGGAAAGAGGCAATTCTTGCCTAGTGGCTGTCACCGCACAACTGGAGTAACTCCAAGGATGATCAACTTCTTCTTAGAATCCACAACAGGAAGCTGTCAGGAGCAGACAGGTCTCTAATCAAAATGAACATTAATATAGAAATATTTATAACGTCAATTATATGGACTTCTGATGTTTTGAAAACCAACTATCCATGTAAGGTAACCTGGACTGTTGTCTGTTAACTCCTCTCAGCTATTTCTAAGTAAAATATAGAAAACACCCTAACAATAAAATCAGAGCCATGAATTTGCTATAGTCCCTTAACTCATAGGCTAACCATCCCAAATCAGTTTAAAAAGTTAAAGAAGGACTGGGTCTAAGCCTTATATTCCTAAATGTGTTATACAGGCACAGTGCCCATGAGAGTACCAATATTCATCTCATTTTTATATCAATAAGAAACTCGTACCAATGAAAACCTTAAATTTGAAATCAAAGTAAATTTTGTGCCATTTAAGAAATTATAACTTCATCTTGATACTAATTATACAGATTTCTATCAATAGGTTGTGGTTATGCAATAAATCCTAGCTAATCCTCCCTGTTCCAACAAAACTATGGGTAGACTGAAGACAGGTAGGCACATGAGCAGGGTGGGGATAACAATGATTTGAAACCTAGTGCAATGGAAACTTACTGGAACCTATGAAGGTCATCCTAATGAGGACTCCTAGTAATGGTGGATATGGAGTCCCAATTGGCAAGCTCTTGCAAATTATGGCAAAGCCTCCAGTGATGGGATTTGTTTTCATACAATTGCGTTGTTGGTCAGAGGGGTCCCATAGAAATTTCCAAATAAAGCTGATTCTAAGGCAAAGGTTTGCTCTCTGCAAATAGACAGCAGGGCCCACTGCTGAGGACAACATCCACACAATTCATTGAGCTTTAGAAGTCAAGTTGGTGCCTATATGGAGCCTTCAGTCCTATCTTCTAGTTTCTTTGGTATGGGAAGGTAATCTACTAAAAAGAGGAAGAAAACAAAACAAAAAACAAAAACATGGACACAAACAAGCTACAAAGCCTTTGATCTACAATCTGTCCTGCTTACAAAATACGCTAGGGTGATAGTGATACAGAACTTGTGAAAGTAACTAATCAATATCTGATTTGCCTTAAGGTCCATTCTTCAAGAAGGAACCAATAACAGATACCGCTTGAGTAACCATAAATAACCAGAGATTAAATAGCCCAAAAACCAAGGGTAAATCTATATACAAATGGTTTAAAAATTAATAAAATAATTCCAAATGATATTGTTATAATCATAGATCAGTGCGTTATTCAGTCATCAGAGACCTTCCTCCAACAGCAGATAAGAACAGATACAGTGATCCATAGCAAGACATTATTTAGATAGAGAGTCTAAATTGGGGATCCCATCAAATCCTTCCATTTGAGCTCATGGAATCCTGTGGAAAAAGATGCAAAAAGATTGTGTTAGAGGGAATAGAGGATATAAGGAGAATATGGCCCTTTGAATCAACTAATGAAGGCACATATGAGCTCAGAGAAAGAAAGCAGCAGGCATAGGACCTACCTTGGTCTACATCAGGTCCTCTGCATATGTATTACAGATACTAGCTTATTATTTTCATGGGACTTCTGACTGTGAGAATAGGTGGGTCTCTGACATTTTCACTACTCTAGAGAACTCTTCTTTCTGTTGGGTTGCCATGACCAACTTTGACATGATAGCTTTTGCTTCATCTTGTTATATTTTATTTTGTCATATTTTGTTATTATCTCTTACATGCCCATTCTTTTCTAATGAAAGAAAAAAGTGAGTAAATTCAGGGGGAGAGGAAAGTGCAAAGGAAATGGGAGGAGTTGGTCAAGAAGAAACAGTATCAGGAAATATCATTTGAGCAAGGAATCTATTCTCAATATAAGAAAAAAAGAGAAAAATGATGCTATGAGGGTAAAAGATTCTCATACATGCATAAAATGCAGGGTTTCTCAACATGTGGGTCACGACTCCTTGATAGGTTTAATGTTCTTTTACAGGTATCTCTTAAGTCTATCAAGAAACAGACATTTACATTATGATTCACAACAGTGGCAAAATTCAGTTACAAAGTAGCAACAAAAATAATTTTATGGTTGTGGTCACCACAACAGGAGCAACTGTATTAAGATATTGCAGTATTGGAAAGGTTGACAACCACTAATATAATGTGTTTTGGTCAAACTCACATCCATTCACTCCCCTTCAATTATTTTACTATCCCTACCACCACCACCACTTGTCCTTCACAACTTCATGTGCTCTCTTATCTTTTAAACCCATGATGTCTAATTAATGTTACCTGTTGTGGGCTGGGAGGTGGGTTGAAGCATCTACTGGAACATGGATACCCTTGCAGAGACCATATCCCTCAAGAAAACTTACTCTCCCTCCCTCAGTGACTATCAATTTCCAAGTTTCTTAGATAGAAATGGGATTTTTGAGTCCCTTCTTGTTCATGATGAGATTTTGGCTCATATGTTACTGTGCTGGTTTTATATATGCATTCAAGGCCATACATGTGCATATCATTCCTATAATGTAGAATATAATGGGTTTTTATCAACTCGTGATAAATCTATATAAATCTTGGGAAAAAGGAATATCCATCAGATTGTTCTAAGACCTGTCTGTGGGCCATTTTTTGATTTCTAATTAATGTCTATTGTAGGTGTTGGGTTAGTGTGTGTGTGTGTGTGTGTGTGTGTGTGTGTGTGTGTGTGTGTCCCGTGTTTGTCTCACCATGGGGCTAGGGACACTTGAGGAAGACAGAGGCATGGGAAGTTTGTCTGTGCTCTTCCCTAACTGGTGCTGGAAGGGTGTTGGGCTGTGTGAAGCTGTGGGACCCCCAAACCAAGGGTGCAGGAGTGCAATCTGAGATCCTATGGAGGGCCGGGGCTAGCTCGTCTGGCTCTCAGGCTCTTGGGTACACAGGTGCTGCTGGGGGAAGCCACAGAAAAGCAGAGAGCAAAGTGGGGGAGGCCCATTGGCGGATTGGCTGTGGCTGAACGGGGAGAAAGGGAGAGCAACTCTGGCTGTGTCCTGCAGGGATGAGAGTCTTGCTTGGCTTGCTTGGGTTGGTAGTCTTTGTGGTTGGGAATGGAGAGAGGTCTTCTGTGTGTGGAGGGGTGCGTGGGGGTGTTAGACAGAGGCTCTGTAGGTAAAAACCTCCATTGTTCCCCACGGCAGATTTTGATGAAAGAGAAATGGTCCATGGTTTTAAGATGTTTATTATCATGGCAGAAAGTAGATGAGAAACTGTACCCCAGTTTTCTTAGAGTGAGCCTGAGGTTAAGTACCTTTTGCAGGGAGGAGGGTCTGGGAAGGAATGCTTAATTGGCTATGCCCTCTGGCCTTTAGGTATCTCATTAATATGGCGATCTGTATTGAGGCTTTGTGGCCTGTAGTCATGCCCTCTACCTGTGGAGAGGCTACAGGGAATTACCCTACATGACTGAAGGACACAAGTCTATGGAGGGCTGCGGCCTCGAGTCAGGAGCCTAGAGTCTGGGAGCATGGTGAAATGCCTGCTGTTCCTTGCAGAGGACCCTGTGGGGTCTCCAGCGGTTTCTAGCTGGTTGTCCATCAGAAATCAGGCTGCCTTTCATGGTCCTACAGTGTGTAGTGCCATTTCTGTGCAGGTGGTCAGTGTTGGTATAAAAAAAAAAATGCTACCTGAGCAAGCCAGGGAAAATAGCCAGCAGGCAACATTCCTCCAGGAACTCTGCTTCAGTTTCTGGTTCCAGGTTCCTACTTGAATTGCTGCCCTGACTGTCCTCAATAATGGACTGTGACATGGAAATGTAAGTAGAATAAACCCTTCCTCTTCTAAGATGCTTTTGGTCATGGTGCTTATTATAGCACAAAAAGAATACAAGGCCATGTGGCAAACATTATTTCACTTCAGACAACTGTTATCCCTGGCCCTTACAATCTTTCTGTCCCTTCTGCTATGATTCCTTATATTGCAATGTATTGTAGAAGTGTAATATTTCTGTCTCATTTAAAGCTGATCACTCCACAGTTCTTTATGTTCTTTCTGCATGTTGACTATTGTCTGTATCTATTGTGAAAAGAAGTTTCTCTGGTGACAGTTAACACATGCACCAATATATACATAGAAAGATAAGAACCTAGGGGGCAGTTTAATACTATATCCATTTAGCATAATGATAGCACTAAGCTCTCCCCTAAGGCCTATGACCTAACATACCACAGAATTTTGGCTCAAGCCATGATTTCCATTTTATGGAGTAAGTTTATATCCAGTCAGAGAACAGTTGATTGTCCTCATAATATTCTTGCAAATATTGCACCAATGGGCATACCTTGTTGAGTCAATCATCACTGCATCTCAAAGGGTTTAGATCAGGGTAAAACTGTTGAATAATTTTCACCTGTGGTAGCATCAATAAAACATTCAAACACTTTAAAAGCCAACCAGTTTGGATGAAGTTTCTATACAGTACCAGGTTGATTTCTCCATATTTTATGGCTCAGGTACATTGTGTCATAAGCAATAAGGTTCCAATATTAAATTCTACAGGGTAAATAAGAGAGAAAATTAATTTTTTGTAATGTTTATGGTGTCTATGGGACCCAATTGCCATTGCCAACAAAGACACAACCTGTGCTAGGAACTGAAATTTTTATTTGATAGCCTATGGAATCTGAAAGAGGTTCTAACCCCCCATTACAGAGGCTTTTGACTTCCTTTTATATGTGTATATGTGTATATTTTAGGAATCTTCTACAGTTAGCTTTCTAGGTAGTATTTCCAAAGATCTTAAGTGTTAGTTATCACTCTTCTTCCCTCTTCTACTGTCCCCAACTCCTTTTAACACTTCCTATCCCTTTATTTCCTGTTTCTTCTTCACACCACCTACAGTTACCCCATTCCCTTAAAATATTCCCTACTCAAGAGTCCTTTAGTATTCCCCTGATTTCTATTAGAATTTTAATTTAAAAAACTAACATACATATACAGAAAAACATGAAGCATTTGTCTCTCTGGCTCTGAGTTGCCTCTCTCAGAATAATTATCTCAAGCTCCATCTCCATTCACATACAAATTTCATAATTTCATCTTTTTACACATGAATAATAGTTCATCTTGTAGATGTATAACTTTTCTTATCCATTCATTAGTTGATGCATCACTGTGGGCTGTTGTCATTATGGCTGTTATGAATAAAGCAACAAGGAACATGGATGATAAAGTATCTCTGTAGTAGAACACTGATTTCTTTGGGAATATTCCCAAGAGTAGTGTAGCTGGATCACATTGTAGATCTCTTCCAAGTTTGTGAAGAATGTCCACACTGATTTCTATGGTAATTACAAGAACTAGTAGTCCAATTAACAGTGAATAAGTATTCACTTCTCCCTATACCATCACTGGCATCTGGTATCATTTATATTTCAACTCTATCCATGCTGACTGGGATAAGATGAAATTTCAGCATCATTTTGGTTTGTATTTTCCTGATGCCAAAAGGTATTTAACATTGTTTTAAATATCTCTTCATCATTTTTATTTCTTCTATTCGGAATCCCCTTTAATTCCATGCTCCCATTTTCAGTTAGGTTATTTGTTTCCTCAGTGTTTAGTATATTTTATATTCTAGACAATAACCCTCTGCTAGATTTACATAGCCAGTAGAAAGGTTTTCCCATCCTGTGGGCTGCCTCTTCACTTGAATCATGTTGTTTTTGTTATGCAGAAACATTTGAGTTTCATGAGGATCAATACATCAACTCTTGCTCTTAATGTCTACATTTCTGGGGGTCCTATGCTTATGTATATACATGTACGACTGTGTATGAACCTGTTTGTATATGAGTGCAAGTACTTTCAGAGACCAGAAAAGAGCATCATTTCCTCTAGAGCTGAAAAAAACATGCAGTTTCAAGCTACCTAATATGAGTGTTGAAAAACAGCCTTGTTCTTACAAAGGGAGTGTGTGCTTTATCACCACTGGACCATCCCCAAGCCCTGTAGTTACTTCTTCCTATTTTAGTCAGTTTCAGACTTTATTTATTTATTTATTCTTTCTTTATTCTGATGAAAACACTGGCTTTTGTTTGCCTTCATCCCCTTCTTGTTATTATGAACTTTTTATACTTTTTGCATCACTATTCAAAAGGCTAATTAATTCATAAGGACGATGAATAAACTAATGATTGTTCCTCCAGAAGCATTAAGGCTGCGTTGTGTCGTCTCCTTTCTTTTTCCTTTTCTTCATTGAAGAACTGTATTTAGATCACAACAGTGTGCACTTCAGTAGTCTCTGTTATGTGCGCAAATTTTTGAACATGTTTTTTTTTATTTTCTGTGTCTGTGCTTTTGCAATTCAAACATACTTTTTGAAGATTCTTGAACTGGAGTTTCTCTTTAACCTTAGGCATGCTACAGGCTAGCATGAGGGATTGACTGGCACACATGTGCTTTCTCTATTGAGCTTCTATTCCTCCTCCCAATGCTAGTATTTATCCAATTTTCTCCTTAGCAGATGATCACATGGACCCCAGCAAAGAGTAGGTGAAAAATAACTGCATGGTGATTGGAACCCATAAGAGACAAGCTTGGTTTTATCTGTACAACTTACCCCAGGAAAGAATAAGGCCAGAGCTGCTCTGTCAAGCACAAGGCAAAGCATAGAATAAAACTGAATGGAGTCAGACATATGGTGGTGACAGAAAACTGAAAAATAGAGTCAGCTTTCAGACCATGAATTCAGACAGAGTGACAGTAGGTGCCTCTCTGCTCCAAAATTTTTTCTACCCAGAAATTAAAAATATCTGAATCATTGTATTAACTCGTATTAAATCCTCTTGAAACTAATAGTAATTTGGTAATTATTTCATAAAAATAATATTTTAAAACTGGTAAATATTTTAATTCAAGCAAACTTGCTTTAAACTGTCCAATTTGCAAAAGTACAGGAAGGCAGTTGTGAGATTCTACTATAATTAATAGCCTCATTGTTAAGTGAATTATACAATATTAAAAAATCACCAAGGAGACAGCATTGGAGATAAATGCCCTCATCTGAGTTGGACAAGAGCTTCTGAGAGAACCACATTATAAAGTCCTTTCATTTAAAAAATTACATTTCCAGGGCCTAATATTGTCAGAAAGACAAATAATCTGCCCTGGTAAGAAATATAGATTTAAAGGATTGTATTTAAGGGCCCAGCATAGTGGCTGTATATCATTGTCAAGCAGAAAGAAGGAGTCGAGCCTTAGAATTTGCATACCTGGGTCAACTTATGAGTGCGTTAACAGATGAGGCATCCTTGAACATTGCTAAATCTGAGATACTAGATGCTACCTGCTTGATATGTGGCCTGAGGATGCTTCCAGATAAAGGTATTATTTTTAAGAAGCCAAGAGATCAAAATTTGACACCATTAGGAAGTAGATGGCTATACTCATATCTAAAAGGAAATTACATATGCTGCACATAACAAGACAGGGGAGTAGCTGTGTGTCAGAGAGTAGAAGAACCAAGAAGAAAACATAGACTAGAGCCTTGATTTTATTTAAATGAGAATAAATGAATGAACAAGAATAACCAGACTTAGAATAACCTTCTTTGAAAAACTCCAATGAGTTCTGCAACATCTTTAGCTGTCTGGGACCTAAACCTGAGTAGTTAGAAAAATCAGATAATACTGTGAGTGGATGAGCCCATGGAAGGAAGAGGGGCATGGACTCCAGTTTGATTAGTTGTCTTCATCCATTCAGTGTGCTACCATACATATACCATAAGCTGGTAATTTAAGCAGCAAACATTTGTTTTTCACAAATCTAGAAACTGAGAAGTTCAACATGCTTACAGAACAGAAGGCTGATGAGAACTCACATTGTGAGTACCGGAAGCTCCCTCATTATATTCTCACATACTGAGGAGCAGAGAGAGCTATGTGAGTGCTCTTCTTAGAGACACTAATACCATCACATCCAACTCACCTCCTACATGATCCTTCTTTTAACACCATCTCGTTAGAGATTAGACCTTCTACATATGAATCTAGTGTGGACACACACATTTGAGTTCATAACAGTTGGCATTTGCTTGTAAAGTATCCTCATGAATAAGGTATCTACCAATATTATAAAGTGATCAATATTGGAAAAGCCAGTCCCTTCCTGATCATCAGGGCCTTGGATGACAAAGCTTCATAATACAGAAAATAAGACATAGGTAATATATTCTGAATTAATGAAATATTCCCAGTGCTTTGTATAAATGGGTTCTGGGTTTCACTAGGGACTTGTTGGTATTTTTGGTGGTATCATATCTAGTTTTGATTGTTAACTTGATGGGCCTGAGAGACATCCGAGAACACTTCTGGGTGTGTTTCTGATTAGGTTTCTAATGAAAGTAAGCTAAGAATGGTTCTGATCTAATCAATGGTCTAATCCACTGATGAATTTAAAATCTATATCACCTATTGGAAGGTCGTAGAACTGCAGGTGAAAGGGGTAGTGGCTGGAGGAAATTAAGACCCTACAACACAGCTTTGAAGGCTGTATCTTGGCCCTGACCAATTTTTGTTCTTCATTTGGCTTCCTGGAAGTGATGCATTAAATAGATTACTCCTGCAGATAGGCCTACCACCAAGGCATTTTATCTTGGCAATGGAGTAAACTAACTGTGAAGTGAAACCATGAACCACTGTAGTTTCTTTCCTTTCTTTCTTTCTTTTCTTTTTGTTCTCTTGGGTATTTGGCAAGGCAACAAAAATATAGCAATATGGGTAGTGATGTAGTCCCCTTACTCAGAGAAACAAGCTTAACAGAGTACACTGAAACCTCCTACATAGTACCTGTCAGCCACAAGCACTCTCATGAGAGATTTATTATTATTATTATTATTATTATTATTATTATTATTATTATTATTATTTATTATCACTTTTACTTTTTACAGTCTACCTGTTACCTCTTCCCCTTCTGCCTTCCCACAGTTCCTCATCCTATTCCTCCTCTCCCTGTCAACAAATGGCCATCACTTATCTTTGCTCTCCAATTGATAGTACCTGAAATCTATGTAGAGAATCCTGTTTTTATGAATTTTGGATAACCATAACTAGAAAGAAATCTCTCTCACCCTTTCTTCAAAAACATTCTCAAGATTCTAATAACAAAGACTGCAAAAATGGCTCAGTGGTTAAAGGTGTTTACTGCTCTAATGGAGGACCCCAGTGAGGGTCCAGCGCCCATAAGGTGGCTCATAGCCATCTGTCCTTCTAGTTCCAGAAGATCCAATGATGTTTCTTCTTACTTCCAAAGGCTCACTTGGGTACACATATAAAAATAAAAATAAATCGTTTCTAAAATGTAAAGAAACTTGATACCATAGTAAACATTTCAGGTAGCTAAATTTCCTCACCATATATGCAACCCTGAGGAATCCCTACCATTTTAAAAGACCAAGGTTGTTATGAAGATGGGTAGGTCAGGGAAGGGATGTTGTTCCTAATCATTCTCAAAGTTATGAAAAGACCATTGGTGCAGCTCTGAGAGAAACAATGTTTCTCAGACAGAGCTGGTCAAAGACTCTAACTCCACTTGCCTGGACATCTTAGCCACAGAAACCTGCACTCCTTCAAATGCTGCACATAGGCAGAGAAGGGGTTCAGTGATCACGTTGACAGCTTTCACCCTGCATGACACTGAAGTTCAGACATAGAGCTCTTCCCTGCTGTAAAACAACTGAACTTTCTTATGAATACCCCAAGAGAATCTTATTTTTTTAAAAAAAAGTTATATAGAAAACCTCTTGCTTTGCAGCATACACTCTTGTCCCTTCTCCAGCCTGAGAGAAAATATGCAAACATAAAACAAAAGAACTCTTTTCTTATTCTGAACCCACTGCTTCCTAGAGGCTGTGCCATAATCAGAAGGTGACAGCACATCAAAATCATGCCAAAGCTCATTTACCTGAAAGAAAAGCAGAATGTTGCAGATCAAAGGACAGGATATGCTGAGGTCAGGTAATTCAGAGACTGTTTTCTGTGGGGCCAGTCTAGATATACACTGAAAATATTTAAGGGAATACTACAGATTCTATTTACCTGGTGCAGGCTGTAGCTTAGATATTTGGAGCTTGTAGAAAAGCACTGAGAGACTCAGGTCCTGCAAATCAAATTGGCCTACCTGTGGAAATTAATGAGGAGCACAGGGCAGAGACTGGAGGCTATTCACAGGCCATGTTCCAACACAAACTATCTAAACACCACCTGTGTGTGCTTCCTGGGAGTGACTCACAGACATCATAAAGGGGCAGGATTGTGTGCCCATTCAGCACCAGGGCCTGGACAGCGACCGCCCAGAACATCACTCTGTACAGTGAGCCTTGGAAAAACAGTTGTTTGATGATAGAAAAAGGATTCCTTGAAATTACCAAAGCCATAAAACTGGGTGATTTGTGTGTTAGTTCAGTGTACATTGGATTATAGATGGATACAATGCTTTAACATTTGCAAATTCAAACCTGAGATGTTCCAGAACCTTGACAGTCTGCCAGTGTCCTCTAGCAACTGTCTCCATTAAGACCCATTTGCATCCTGAGCATTTTTTTAATCCTCATACTAACCATCTCCCAATACTATCCCCGAGAAGGTTTTAATCTCAGTTAATGACTTCTGAAAAAAAATTGGATAAAGGATTCTGTCAGTGTTTCTATGCATCAGCCAAATGGCTATTTAATGTAGATGGTTGACCAGAGTAGGTCTGAGCATGTAGGCACTCAAAACAGTGGTCCCAAGATAGACCATTATGAGGCCTGGTTCTCTGCTTGGTTTTTATGCTATAGCCTCAAAGAAGAATTCCCTATCTATCAGCAGTGATCTTAAGAAAGGAGTCAAACCCAGCCTGTGGGGAAAGTCCCGCTTTCCAAGTTCTGCAAGGCAGAACAAAATTTACAATATGGATTTTTCTAAAAAGCAACTTCAATCCCAGTCTGTACCAAATACATTCATAGTATTGCTCCAATGAAGAGTTTGAGAGTGGTAAATCTACCCACATCATAAGAAAGTTCAGAAATATGAGGTTGTAATGGTCCAGGATTATGGAGAAAGGATCTAGGGAGCTTCATTCAACCCTGGATACCTCAGATGAGGATGGCAGGAGTTAACTACCTGCCCCCTCCCAAACTATTGCCATAAAGTTGGCTGCCCCACCATCAATCTTGATAAGAATGCATTACTCTGCATTCTTTTTTTCTAAATTTTTTATTTTTTTATTTTATATTTTATTTATATTTCAGATGCCATCCCCTTTCCCCATTTCTTCTCCCTAGAAAACCCCTATCCCATGCCCCCTTTTCCTTTTTGCTTTTATACAATTTTTTAAAATGTTAATCAAAGGCTTTATAAGTTTGGTAATGCTCAATCAGAAGTGTAACCCAATACCCAACCTAGATATATAAACTATCTTTGACTGGTGGAGACAGGATCCTGGCTATTTACTTTGAGAGAAAATATCTGAGAGGATGGTCTTCAGCTGACATTCATTCTAAAGCCAAGAAAAAAGCCACATTCAAAACTAAGTGTTTTAGTTAGGAGTGGTGACAGAGTTTCTGGTTAGTCAACAAAATGATGGACTGGGTATTAGGACTATCTTGTACCTCACTAGTACAATTAGGAATAATTATGTTCTAATTGTATTTTGAGAGAAAAGTTTTATTTTAACAGGAAGGGTGATATGTAGGAGGAGCTAAGGGGGAAGGAGTACCGAGAGGAAGAGATGGAGTAAGGAGAGGAGAAGATGAAGGAGAGGAGAAGCTAGGTGATGAGAGAGAGAAAGGGGGGGCATGGAGGCAGATGTTCACATGTCTCCACCAGTCAAAGATTACTCTGCATTCTTACTCTCAGTTATAAGGCTTTATTCACTCCTTGTTTGTCCTTATATTATTTTTCCTCTCTAGACCCAACAACCACTGAGTATGCAGATGAAGCATCTTTAAACAGCCCTGTCCTGGCTAATTGTATGTAGCCACACAAACCTTGCCCCAGAGATCCTGATCACCTCACTGGGGACATAAATGCCCCTTCTGCTCCCCCAATAAATGAACATGTTACCCAAAGCTGTTCCCAGGTGTGTTCTCTATCTGAGCATTCATTGCCTGCATTGCCCCCACCTCTGCCCTGTTAAGCTTCCCTCTATTCAATCCAGCTTTGTGTGCAACAGGCCTGGCTACCCCAAAGGGGAAAGTGAACACAGGAAAGCAGAGAAACATCATTCACTCAGGTTCAGTGGATTACTTCAAAAACGTTGCCATCTGCAACAAATCTAAGCTGCCTGAGGACCATTCATTACATCTCAGTGCCAAGTTTAGACATTGTGCTTCCTCAAAGAGCACCAAAAGCTTCAGAGGAGCTCTGTGCCACTCTCCCCAAAATTTTACATCATAACCTTGAACGCTGGCTAGCCTTCTGTGACTATAACAAATACCAAGGTAATCAATTTATAAAGAAAAGGATGTGTCCCTTCTCACTGTGTTGGAGGTTTCCACTATATAAGTGACTCTTACCACTATTTGGGACCTATGGTGAGTTAGTACCTCATTGTAGAACAACATGGAAGAGTGGATTAGAACATCAAGGAAAGTGGGGAGTTTCAGGATATCAAAGGTCTCTTCAAGAGCACAACCCTAATGATCCAAACCTCCCATCAGGCCCTAACCCACAACAGTACTTTCCTAGGAACCAAGCCTGTAAAACATGGGGTTTGGAAGGCATTTATGATCCAAGATGAAACACCTGAACAAGCCAGACTCAGAGAGCCAAAAATCTCCTCCAACCAAAAAACTCAATGACAAGCCTAACCAAATAGGTTGCCATGAGCTGACTGCAGTCTGAATTCCTCCCATTCATTGGGATATCATACTTCTACAAACCTGCAGTATAACCGCATTAAAGCTAAAAGCATGAACCTCAAGCTTAGCAAGAAAATAGGCAGAGTGAGGAGCTGGCCCAGAGAACCTGACCACCTCATCTCTATTCTTCTCAAGGATTAGTGAATATCAATCAAATTATAATAAACACAATGGTACAAGTGTCAATATTTGCTCATTCATTGCTGACTTCAACACAGTTATTCTAATAGTTTTCAAAGATTAAATTGTAACTTTAGTTTTTATTACCCACTAAAACACAATGCTTGTGGGAAAGGTAGTTGGTACAGGCAGAGAAATAAATAAGTAGGGTCTTCCTTTAGGTGAGATAAGGCATGCTCAGAGCCAAACATCTGGGAAAATTTCTTATAGGCACAGTGACAATGAGAAAAGTCTTGATGAGCGACAAACATTGGGCAAGATGATTAGAAAGAAGGGAAGATCTAAGAGTCTTATATAATGCCAAACCCAGAGCCATACTGTGGATTCCCAACTCTGGGTTTTTCCTCCCATCAACATGGGATAGGCCAGTTTGTTCAGTAAAACTGTTGTTTCAAGACTAGAGCAATAAATAGTTCAATGGCTTGGTTGCTCTTCCAGAGGATTCAGGTTTGATTCCCAGAACCCATGCATTGCCCCACAACCGTCTGTAACTCTAGTGTCAGGAGCTGTGATATACATGGGTACAGTGCCATACATGAAGGTCAACATCCAAAATAAAATTTAAATTTAAAATTTAAGAACAATTCTAAATGTTGCTTCGTTTACTCTGTCTCTCATTCTTCTCTTTCTTGTATTTTGGTCTTTCCTGGATAGTAGATTATTTCCCTCTGCCATGTCATAAATTTAGCTAACACAATTACCATTACATTGGGAATTAAAGACAAGATCATCTGCTAAAAGAAATAGTCAAGGACTGCATTCCTTGGAAGAGGGAGTGATAGGATAACCTAAGAATAATCTCTATTTGAGAGGAAGAATATGATCCTGTATGCTTCAGGCCAAGAATGAAGTGGTCTAACAATGTATATTTGAGCTTTGTACCATGCCTAAACTAATATTATCCTTACTAAATACAAGTTTAAATGCCAGTCATCATGTGAGAATGAAATGTTTCAAAGCAAAAACTCAGACAAAAAGGAAATGTTCAAAGAAAGTGTGAGACACCCCTTACAGCTCCAACCCTGAGGTTATTATTAGTTTAGCTGTGTAGTGTAACTTGAAAATATGTGATAATGTTTAGCATTACTCTTTTTACTTAGGACTGCCTTGGCTATCTAGGGTCTTTTGCCCTTCTATATGAATTTTAAGATTTAGTATTCTACTTCTGTGAAGAATGCTAGTCAATTTTTAGCAGGATTGTCCTATGTCTACAAATTGCTTTAGGTGGGATGATTATTTTCACAACATTAATGATACATAAGCATATAACATATACCATAAGCATCAGCAGTCTTTCTATTTTCTAGTGTCCTTCTCAACTCCCTTCTTCAAAGCATTGTAGTTTCATTACAGAGCTCCTTCACCTCCTTGCTGGGCTTTATTCCAAAGTATTTTTTTGAGCCATTGTGAGTGGGATTGCTCTCCTGGTTTATTTCTCCCTGCATTTGCATTGACATGTAGAAAGACAACTAATCGTTGTATATTAATTTTGTATCCTGTCACTTTGTTGAAAGTGTTAATCTGTTCTGGGAGTGGTTTGGGTGAAGTCTTGAAGGTCTCTTATATTAAACATCATAGCTCCAACAAATAGTGATACTTTCCTTCTGTTTTCATTTGTATCCTTCTGATTTCTTCTTTTGCTGTTCTAGCTAGGATTTCCAGCTATTTTGAGTAGTAATAGATGCTATCATCAGTCTTGTCTTGCTCTAGCTTTTAATGGGATTGCAACACATCTTTCTCCATTTAGCATGATGCTGGTTCTAGATTTGCCATATACAGCCATTGTGTTAATATATGTTTCCTCTAATACTATTCTCTCTAAGGCTTTTACCTTGTAAAGATGTGAGGAGAGAGGAGATGGTGAATGCACTGAGAGGAGAGAAGGAAGGGGAAACTGCAGTCAAGATGTAATATATAAATTTTAAGAAAATGTTAGATTTTGTCAAAGGCCTTTTCTTTGTCTATTGAGATGATCATATAATTTTTGTCTTTAAGTCCATTGTCTGATTAATTACATTTATTGACTTACATATGTTAAGCTATTCATGAGACTCTAGAATAAAGTCATCTTAACCATAGTGGATGACACTTTTGATATGTGCTATATTTGGTTTGTAAGTATTATGTTAATAATTTTTCCTCAATGTTCATCATGAATAGTGATTCCTAGTTCTCTCATTTTGCTGTATCATTAGCATATAGATATAGATACATTGCTGTCACCCATAACTACATGGCAAGAACCTGGTTTGGGCTCCAGTTAGCCCAGTACTATATCAAAGCTCATAGTCCCCTCATACCACCTTCCTAATGTCAACTGAGTTACTTGATTTCTGAAGTTAAAAAAGAAGTGTTGTGTAGCTTCTGGACTGTTTTCAGTGTTCTACTTATCATCAGTAGTTGAAAGGTAGACAGACTTTAGAACTAACTAGTAGAGAAACACCACCAAGTCTCACCCTGGCCAAGAAGGAGATGCTGTTTCCAATGCTGCCAGTAGTGCCATGGAGTTACATGGGAGTCCTGCTTATATCTGTGTTCCAGCAGTCTGTGGTTGGCAGTGGCTCCAGGTTCCTGGTTTTGTTTCGCATAGTCTTTTGCTGTGTTGTGTTTTGTTTTTGTAGGTCTGTAGGAGCCATAAGCTCCTTTTAGAAGGTCTGCAAAGATCCCCAAAACTGAGTTTCTCTGTCTACTTGTCCATGCTGGACATTCGACATGTAAGCTCCTCATAATGTCATCATCTCTACCTCAGTTCTTCATGTTTCCTCACACTGACTCTGCTGAATAAGGAGAAAGCAAGACCCTGAGCACCCTCATCCTTGGGATTGGTCCTCATATCCAATTCTCATATCCTTACTGTGAAATGCCCACAAGGAGCTCAGGGGTCAGATTGTTGTTAAAGTAAATAAATTATAAACCTGATGCCTGTCTAGATTGTAAGGTCAGTCAGAAAACCAGTGATATTTTCAGCCCATGAGCAGACAACTAGGAATGGATGACTCTAGAATTTTAGAGGAATGTACTTCTTCCAGGGCAAGCTAGTTAAAGTGTTTTCTGAAAAGAATGTAGTTTGCACATTTTTTCTAGGAGTTCTACTTTCTCAGAAAATCAATGACACCATGTTACATTGAAAACTAGATGATGGCATTTGTGTAAGAGAAGAAGCAGCTTCAGACAATATTAGACAGTTCTCGTCACTGTGACAAATACCCAAGAAGCTCAAATCAAATGAAGAAAGATTTATTTTAGCCCCAGGTTTCAGAGATTCTAGTAGATGGTGGGCTGTTATTTTTCACACCCTGTGACAACACAGTTCATCATGGTGATGGGAGCACATGACAAAGGAAGTTACTCTGCTGGAAGTAACCAGGAAACAGGGTGGAGAGGTACATCCAGGATTCCAATATCACTTTCTCTGGAATGCCCTAAGTATCTTTGTATTACTGAACACCACCTTAAAGGATACACTTCTCCAAATTACACCACAGGACTGAAGACTAAGGCTTTACAAAGGTATTTTAATGGGCACTTAAGGGCCAAGCCATGCCATTCTGGAGAAATTAGAGAGGTCCCTCAGGAGAATCGCCATGAATATCAAGGCAGCCCTTGGATATCTAGAAAAGGGGTAGAAAAAAAGCACTTGAATTCATCCTCAACCAATGCACAAGCTTTGAACAGGCATACACACACACACACACACACACACACACACACACTCACAAACACACAAAATATAGTTACTCTGACATTCACCTCAAAAAAAAAAAAAAAAAAAAAAAAAATCAGGGTATGGAGCCTCCTCACCTCAGGAACATGAAAGCCCAGAATATTTTACTGACTTAGACTTGAAATGTTTTGGTTGACCATAGAAATTTCAGATTTCATGTTTCTCACTTTGGTGTCTCACGGTTCTCCATAGCCCAACACCTACCTGGCGAAGGAGTGGGATAATTGCAGTCAAAATTTCTAAATTTCTGCATCTTGTCTCCCTGAGTGGCCTGATCCTTGTGGCGTAACAGATGTAGGATCCCACTAACCCTACATTCTTCCAACAGTAGGCTCTGCTTAAAAAACAAACAAACAAACAAACAAAAAACAAAACCAAAAAAAAAAAAAAAAAAAAAAACAAAAAAAAAAAAAAAACAAAAAAAACCTGAACATCCAGGCAAGATGAATTGAATACACTGATAAGGTAGTGATAAGTCTGTTCCAAGGTAATCAGGCACATTCTGATTTGCCTGAATGTTCTATAGGATAGAATCAATGTCTAGCAATACAAACCCAGTTAAACGCGTGTAGGGAAAAAAAATAAGGCTGGGGATCCCAGGGTTCCTCCTGCCATGCCATGCTGTGGGCGGCTGGGAACGCTCTGGGTTCCTCCAGCTGGAAGTTGGAACCGGCTGCTCATTAACTAAAAGCCTCTCCCCGGCTCCTCACGGTTCCTCATGGCGGCGGGCCCCAACACACGAGGAAGTCCTTGGGTTTCCAAAACCGGTTTATTCACATGGCAGACGGTGGATGGATCTGGATGCATACCCCCTCAAACCCAGGATCGACCTGAGTTAAAAGGGGGAGGGGAGAAGGGGGAAGGGCTGGGGAGGAATGTTTAATAGGCTCTACCTCTGGCTTTCAGGTACCTCATTAGTATGTAAATCTCTCTAGGGCCTGTTCATGCCCTCCACCTGTGTAAGTGACTGAAGGGTGAAGGTGGAATGGAGATTAGACCTCAAAAAGTGTTAGGCCTGACAAAAGCGTATGATCCTATTGCCAAAACTACTGGTATTGTTTGGCAGTAGACATAGTTCTTTTTTAAATATCTATGCTTATGCATATAGATTAGTGCTGCTATTGGCTTTAGTCAGAGAAGCTACTTTTTGCAATAGTCAGTTATGAGAGTAAAGATTCATAACTGGTAAGAGTGTTGAGAATAATGACTATTAAATACCTAGCTCAGGAATACTGCAGAGGGGGAAAGAAGGGTATGGGTTTGGGAGTCTGAAATACTGATTTCTGTGCATGACTTGCCTGTTGCACTCTTGAGTTCACAGCTGCTGTAATTATCTAAACAAGATCTACACAGACTGGACCAATTATCACATCTTACAGAAGGTAGACAGTCTGATAGAGTCCCATTCTTCTTTGAGGATTTATAAAGTTAATGGCTGATAGAAGAGGGAAAAATAGTTTCTTCAGTATGTACCTTTTGTGCCAATAAGCATTTCTGTGAACCCCAAAAGACCACCAAGGAGCCGGTTCTGATGCACTTGTTCTAGGGTCTCTTTATTACTAGCTTGAGGTTGAGCTTCCTGATACCCCTCACACAGCAGGACAGGAAGGTGTGGCCTTGAGCTCAGTTTCAGGCAAGCATTTATAGGGGCAAGCAAGTAAGGATGGTTTCTATCCTGGCACACATTTGATTAGGGGTAGAGGGGCATTATGGCTTTTAACATATGTTGAGAGCTGACTTTAAGCAGAAAGCGGCTAGATCAACTTTGCAACCATCTGGAACCATATACCCTGATGAAAGTCTTGGTTTTCAAAAGCCTATAACAGCTGAAGCACACTCTGATAAGTATATTGTTTATCCCACATAGCTTGTTTTGCTGTTTAGTGACCCCAGCTGTATGCTGCACGTGGTAAAATGTTTTCACCTGTGTTCTCCTATTTGTGCTTATAAATACCCAGGATTTCCTTGTAAAGGTAGTGGTGTAGTAGTGGAGTAGAGTGGTATAGTGTGTGGTGTAGTGGTGGGGTAGTGGTGGGGTAGTGGTGGGGTAGTGGTGGGGTAGTAGAGTAGGAATTGTATGTGTTGAAGACAGTAAAGGAGACTTGACTACAGATCCTCTGGTTTGTTTTCCATTCTTCGAGTGTCTCCTCCTTCTTCCCCCAACTCTCTCTCTTGCTTGACCCCCGACCTGTGGACAGAGCAGGCTGCAACAAACATAATTGGCTGGTGCTGGGAGTCAAACCATAAACTTTTATTGTGATTGGTGGTTGTTAGGTTGTTAGGAAGTGAACTGCCCCAGGGCAGGCTTATAATCTGGATGTGAATATTTATTGGGGAATAAACTAGAAACCGGTGCTAGATTTAGATTTTGTTGGGAAGTAACCTGGAAACTGAGGCTAGGTGCCAATTTGTTAGTTAACTTGAGTTTAATCTTAAGTCAGGTTCTCTAAGATGGAATCTGAACCCATAAGATCTAGTCTCTCATAGCCCCTGGTAAGTTGTCCATGCTTCTACAAACTGTCTTAGTTATTCTTCTGTTGCTGTCATAAAATAACCCTAACAAAAGCAAGAAAGAAAGGGATGTTATGGTTTATTGTTTGTGAGGGCGAATAAACTTGACAACATGCAGGAAAGGCAAGAGCAGATAGCTCTGTAATGACAATTATGTCCACACACAGAAGAGCAGACAGAGGAGACAAATGACAGATAGTGAAGTAAAACTAGAAAGCCCATACTTAATGACATACATCGTCCCCAAAATATGCCTGCTGTTTGGCTGTGGGTCTCTGCGTCTGCCTCCATGCGCTACTGGATAAAGCTTTTTAGGAGACAGCTGTGCTAGGTTCCTGTCTCTTAGCATAGCAGAGTATCATTAATGTCAGAAATTGGGTTTCTCACATGGAATGGGTCTCAAGTTGGAGCAGTCATTGGTTGGCTGTTCCTTCAGTCTCTGCTCCATCTTTATCTTTGTACTTCTTGTAGAAAAGACAAATTATGGGTTGAAGGTTTTATGGGTAGATTGATGATTGGTCTTTATGTGGGTTTCCTAACAAGTAGAGAAGGGGCTATCTCAGTCTCTGTTCATTGCCATTGGATCTCTTTCTCCTAACTGAACTGCTTGGTTGGGCCTCACTGGGAGAGGATGTGCCTAATCCTGCTGGGACTAGATGTCCCAGGGTGGGGTAGCCAAGGAGGGCTACCCTTTCCTAAGGAGAAGCAAAGGGGGCAATGATGGAGAGACTTGTGAGGGTGGGACTGGGAAGAAAAGGGGCTGTGATCAGAATGCAAAGTGAATTTTAAAAAAGAAAGAAATAGAAGAAAGCCATACACACAAAAAAAATGTTTGCTAGATATTCTATTAACTCAACTACAATATTTGGCAATTTGAACTTTACTACATTCATCAACTAAGACTGTAGTCTCAACTACCTTCTAATGTTTTAATTGAATTTGTATTGATGCTTTTTAAAAGATAAATTCTACATTTTTTAGAAGTTATGAAGGTTTCATACTATTCCTGATTGGAAATGGAGGAGAAGTAGAACTAAGGGAGAAGGTAGGTGGGGGAGGACCTGGGAGGAGTAGAAAGAGGAAAACTGTGGGCAAGATGTAATATATAAGAGAAGAATAAAAAGAAAGCTCTGTGTTTTCAAAAAAGCAAAAGAGGATCAACTCTTGCAAGCTGTCCTCTAACTAAAAGAAAATTTTAAAATGGGCCCAAACTAATAAAAAATAGCAGGGCCCTGCGATTTCTTTTCCCTAACCTAAATAGTTAAAAATGGCTGTCAGCAGGTTTGGGCCCAGTTAATCAGCCACAGAGGATGTAGAGTTATAAGACAAAGGCCTGTTGAATCATCCAAGGAACTGGCTGGCCATGAAAGATAAAAAAAAGTATACAAGGACATCCTTAAAAGAACAGAGATATGTCCAAATGAGTAATGGGCCATCTGGTGTTCCTCAACTCCCCTCCTGAGGCCCGCTCAAAGTTCCAGGAAACTGTAATTTAAGTTAACCAGATGTTCTGCTAGCCTAGATAAGCATCCGCCTACAGGAACTATACTCTGTCCTGATCGGCCTGTACAGCCTGCTGATGTTCAAAAATGTAAAACAACCAATCATGTGTACCCACGTGAAAATCTTCCACTCCCCCACCCCTTGCCTATCAAAGCCTTAAACCTTTGAGCCTCTGAGTCAATTCCTCTGCCCCTGCCTGGGTTACGAATTGACCATCAGTCGACTGATCCTGAAATATACCTCTTGCTGTTGCATCAAGAATGCTGTCTTGTGAGTTATTGGGTGGCCGTGAATTCCTGAGGCTTTGAGAGAGGTCCTCCCTTCTTGGGGGGACGGTCTTACATAACCTCCATATGTGTACCATAGTACACATCACCACACACATATACACACCACACATATACTAAATAAATACATTCAAAAACATGCTTTAAAGAAGTTGAAAGCATCAATAGTCCTGCTTATATTCTGAAGGTCCACAAACTCCATAGATAGATTCTGGTGTTGAGTCCATGTTGAGAGGTCTAACAACTGAGAGTCTGATGTCAATAGACAATAGTGGCAATAGCCTAATTTAGAAACAAAGGTGCTTACAGGCTTTAACACTGGGCCTTCTTCCTCTGATTCTTTTTCTCAAGCAGCCAGCTGCACAATGGGGTCTGTCATCCCCACTGAAAGCAACCTTTTTCTCTGGAATACTGTTTCACATATCAATCCTCTCTGCCCACATAAACACAGGTGTGTTCCCCAGTTTTAGGTATTACTTGACTTTGTTGAGTTGGCGGCAAAAACCATCACACTATAATATTTAAATAACTAGGAAGCCCCTTAGACACTAATAAGCATATTGGGGGCAGAAAATTTTCCAAAGTCATTGAAAAGGGAAGTAAAATGAAAGGATAAAGGATCTGTGAAGTTGGGAAGACTTTGAATAAGCCTAGGAGAACCCTGTAAGTTGTTCCTACCAGGCAGGTCCATAGAATGTGGAAATATATCCTCACACACCTCCTGTTGGGTTAGAGTATGCTCAGGGAGGTAAAGGTGATGGGAGTTTGACTGCACACACCCCAGGGTGTCGAGCTGGGAGAAGCCACCGTGGTGACACTGCTCCAGAGATGGGGAGCACAGTATGAGGTCCTGGGGGAACAGGAGAAAGGTCTTCAGACATGATCTACTGTAGCTGCCTGCAGCTATGGGAACCTGGTTCACCTGAGAGAAAGGCTGGGAATGATAGGGGAATGGAGAGTGAGAGAAACGTGGGGCCAAGACAATGTATTTTGATCAAGGCCTGAAGTTTAATATTTTGCTTTCACATATAAAGGGGAAGCCCCATCCCTGAGTCTCTTCTCTGTTCAGCCCAGAAGCTGGGTAAGGAGATAGTAGCTGGAAGGTGTCAAGGCAAGCTCAGCAGGCAGTCCATTCTTCTTAGCTCCTGTAACAGACTTCAGGGTGGCCAAAGCCAACAATGCCTCCCAAGTCCTACTGTTGTTTGGTCTATTGTGGTAAACAGCTAGTTCTGGCCTGCTCAGGCTGGCAGGCTGGCAGGCTGGCTGGCTGGCAGGCTGGCAGGCTGGGGGAAGGGCACAATCTACTTTTCAAAAATACAAGTAGGAGAAGCCTACCGGGCTGGTGACCACAGAGGAGAATTTTTATAGTGTACAGTGGGAAGACAAAGGGGGAGGACATAAAAAATATCAGGGTAGCTTTGAAATACATGGGAAAAGCAAAGAGGCTTCAATTAAAAAAAAAAATGCACTTGGTAATCCTCTAGAGGTTCCACAACTAAGGGGCTTGTACAGGTTAAATACTAAATGATGGCACTAGGATCAACCAACGCTTACAAGCATGTACTCCATCAGCTGGCATGTTAAGGAAACTCTTGTCTAGACTACACTTTCAATTTACTAATGTTTAAATAATGAAGGTTTGAGGGGTTCACAGAGCCATGATTTTACTTTTTGGTCTCAAAGACAGTTTTCCCAGCATTTCTCCTTTCTACGTGCTGACTAATAATTCCTGCTATGAAGGATTTAATATATGTATTAATAATTATGTTATATTATACATATTAATAATATATATAATATATTACTATATAATCCTATATAATGCAATCAGTTAAACTGATACATGATTATAAATAATATGTTTGTTCATATCTTTATCATAGAAACGAGGATATCTCATGAACAATGAACCACATACCTTTATGGTTTGTTGTTTTTTAATCTCTCATTCCAATATGACTTTCAGAATTACCTGCTGAAACCAAACCTGGTAAAAGGACCTCTGTTTCAACTTTTTGTTGAGTCTCTCAGTGGGGTTCCAGCACTCACTGTGCACAGATCCCACCCACACCTACACAGGAGACGGCAGTACTCTGTCTACTTTGCAGATAAAAAAAGAAAAAGAGAGAAAAAAAACCCTCAATCCTATTGCCCCAAATTATGTTGCTGACAGTTGGCCTCTGAACTCCTGAGTTTTTTGTCTATACATTTGTAAAATACACTACCAAACAAACTCTTCCAGCAGTAATAAGAAATAATAATAAGGTCATTGTCCTTTGCAATACAGTTAAAGCCTTGAATGGGTTATAAAAGACATTAACTTCAGAGAACAAAGTTGGAGTGTCCCATCTATTGTCACCTAGCAACACTGAGTGCACTTTTCATCCCTCCCCTGCCTCTGCACTAGTGTGGAGCAAAGGCTACTTTTAGAAATCAAAGACTGCTCCCCTGTGCCTCTCACAAGAACACTTTCACATTCTCTGGGAAAATATTCGACAGACCTGCTTATTTGCAAACAATGTCTTTCCAACCCATTACTGGTGTAAGTGTCTCTTTTCATTCATAGACAAACAATAAAGCTATATGGCATTTTTTCAGGAGGGCATTTCATTGGAATGAGAAACAAATGCATTCAGAAAGCTCTCATGCAAGAGGCTCATCTTAAGTCCATCCAATATTGTATACACACCCCAGTGGTTTGTGTGGCATGGAAAAATCACTGAGGCAAAATAACCATGGATGAAAGTATGTTCTGCATTTTCCCTAAACTCTGTCTGACTGTCACCATCACCATACCTTGCTTTCAGCTGTGAAATCTCATCATGCACACTGTGGTTTCCTTAGTCATTATTTTCCTAGGATTCAGTCCTAATTCTCGAACCATATAATTATTTATGGTACAGTGCTAACAGGATCTCTTAGTCACCATTGTATGACTGCTTAACCCTCCCATTGTGAAGTGAACACCACCAATCCTCAATTGTTCTTGAATGACAGAATTAACAAAAACAGGAGACATGCAATTATCAACATCTGTGGGATTCTGTGTGACCATGAGATTATCTCACAATCTGTCATTCTGAACTGTGAATTATTTTATTTCTGAGATTCACCTAGATGCTCTCTCCAGGAGCTAATACAATGCATGGTGCATTGTTGACTCTTATTAGATAGGAATTAGTGCTAAACAAGCAAAATGGGCATGGTCAATATAACAGAAATATTCTGGCCTCTAATTCAATATGTGAATTCTGCTTCAAGAAGTGCCAGGCAAAGCCAATAAAGGGTACTCCTTGCCTTAAGTTTGCTACATATCCAACCTAGGTTTCATGCTTTCAATGCACTAATCCTTCACCAAGCAAATATTGGGGGGAAGGGGGTCCAACCATGTAGTAACAAATGTGCACTCTCTGCCTTTTATGGTCATTCTTTAATCATTCAATCAGTATTTGCTTAGTATCTAGTCTTAGCCACAAAAGATTTTAATCTTTTTATTAAAACAGAGTTATCAGCTCTGAAGATCTTGGCTTTCTCAACAGAAGCTATAAAAGCCAGAAGATCCTGGACAGATGTCACACAGACCTTAAGAGAACACAAATGCCAGCTCAGACTACTATACCCAGCAAACTCTCAATTACCATAGATGGAGAAACCAAGATATTCCAAGACAAATCCAAATTTACACAATTGTAAATGTGTTTCCACATTTACAATTGTTTCCACAAGGTTCATTCCCACTTTCTCTTCTATTAGATTTTGCCTACCAGGTTTTATGTAGAAGTCTTTGATCCACTTGAACTTGAGCTTTGTATAAGGAGATAAAAACGAATCAATTTGCATTCTTCTACATGCTGACCTCCATTTAGACCAGCACCATTTGTTGAAAATGCTTTCTTTTTTCCACTGTATGGTTTTGGCTTCTTCTGTCAAAGATCAAGTGATCATAGGTATGTGGGTTCATTTCTGGGTCTTCAATTCTATTCCATTGATCTAACTGCCTGTCTCTGTACCAATACCATGAAGTTTTATCACTATTGCTCTATAGTACAGCTTGAGGTCAGGGATGGTGATTACCCCAGAAGTTCTTTTATTGTTGATAATTTTTTTTCCTATCCTGGGTTTTTTCTTATTCCAGATGAAGTTGAAAATTTATGTTTCTATCTCTGTGAAAAATTGAGTTGGAATTTTGATGGGGATTGCATTGAGTCTGTTTTTGATAAGATGGCCAATTTTACTATTTAATCCTACTGATCTGTGAGCATGGAAGATCTTTCCATCTTCTTAGGTGTTCTTCAATTTCTTTCTTCAGAGACTTGAAGTTCGTGTCATACAGATCTTTTATTTGCTTGATTAGAGTTACACCAAGATATTTGTTATCATTTGTGACTATTGAAGAGTGTTGTTTCCCTAATTTTTTCTCAGCCCATTTATCATTTGTATAAAGGACGACTATTGATTTTCTTGAGTTAAATTTATATCCAGGCACTTTGCTGAAATTGTTTATCAGATGTATGAGTTCTCTGCTAGAATTTTTGGGGTCACTTAGGTTTACTATCATATTATCTGCAAATAGTGATGCTTTGACCTCTTTCCAATTTGTATCCCTTTGATCTCCTTTTATTGTATAATTGCTTTAGCTAGAACTGTAAGTACTATATTGAATAAATAAGGAGAGAGTATGCAGCCTGGTCCCTGATTTTAATGAGATTGCTTCAAGTTTCTCCCATTTAATTTGATATTGGCTGTTGATTAGCTGTATATTGTTTTTATTATGTTTAGATATGTGCTTGAATTCCTGATCTTTCTAAAGATTTTAACATGAAAGGCTATTGTATTTTCTCAGAAGCTTTTTCAGCATCTACTGAGATGACATGTGATATTTTTAAGTTTATTTATATGGTGAATTACATGGATGGATTTCTGTGTGTTGAACCATCCCTGAATACCTGGGATGAAGCCTACTTGATCATAGTGAATGATCGGTTTGATATGTTCTTGGATTCAGTATGTGAGAATTTTATTGAGTATGTTTGCATCAATATTCATAAGAGAAGTTGGTCTGAGATTCTCTTTTTGTTGGGTCTTTTTGTGGTTTAGGTATCAGTGTAATGTGGTTTCATAGAACAAAGTAGATAGTTTTTCTTTTGTTTCTGTTTTGTGGAATAGTTTGAGAAGTATTGTTATTAGGTCTTCTTTGAGGGTCTGATAGAATTCTGCACTAAAAGCATCTGGCCCTGAGCTTCTTACTTTTTGTTGTTGTTGTTGTTGTTGTTGTTGTTGTTGTTGTTGGGAGACTTTTAATGTTTGCTTCTATTTCCTTAGGGGATATGGGACTGTTTAGATGGTTTATATAGGGTTTATACAGTCCTGATTTAATTTTGGTACCTGGTATATGTCTAGCAAATCATCCATTTCATCTAGATTTTCAAGTTTTGTTGAGTGTAGGCTTTTGTAGTAAGATCTGGTGATTTTTAAAATTTCCTCAGTTTCTGTTGTTATGTCTTCCTTTTTGTTTTTGATTTTATTAATTTGGATACTACCCCTTCTCCAATTGTGATCATCTGTGTTAATCACCATCTACTTCAAATAAAATCTTCCCTTATGAGGGTTGAGAGATTTATTGATTTATAACTACAATGATGTCATTCGAAATCAGTTTACAGGATATCTGTCTAGCAAAATAATTATAGTAGATTTTCCCCATGGTTTTATCACCTTACTAACCATTAGATTTGCTAGATAATGGTACTAGATATAGATTTTACCTTGAGGAGCAGGATTTAAATCCAATCAGCATACAGCTAATTACTCCCATAATATTCACACCACTATTACACCAATGGGCATGGCTGGCCGAGGCAGCCATTATTGTAGCTCAAGGTGTTCACAGGTGGGTAGAACTGACAATTATTTTCTCCTCTAATAACATGCATAACACCTGAGCACTATGAAAGAAAGCCGGTGGGGATGAAGCTTCTAGGTCAGTACAGCCTAATTCCTCCTTTTCTATAACACAAGTATGTGGTGTCTTCAGCAATGAGGTCTTATTGTCAAGTTCTGGAGAGTTACTAAGAAAATTGACAACAGTCAGTACTGTTTGAGTGTCTATGGGGCCTCACTGTCCAACAACTCCAAAAGCACCAAGCTATTCCTGGCACAGGGGCTTTTGTGCTCACATATCTCACAAGGGTTTTTGCTTTTGTTTGTATTATGTTAGGTTAAATTTTAGGATACTTTCCATTTGTCTTCCCATACACAGTTTATATACCTTCACCCTCATTCCTCATTTTTTTCTAGTATCTTTACCTTGTACTTCAAACTATAATTTTCTGTAGAGTTAACAATTTCAAAAACCTGTATGCCTTTACCTTCTAGCTATTATTCCCATCAAAACTTACAAAGTTGATCTAATAACAGTCTCTGTCCCATCCCATTCTTCTTCCCTCCCACTCATAATCATAGTAACTGACATCATAGCTGGTATAGACCATACATTTCTTGTCAATTTATTCTTCAACAATTATCAAAGCTTAAGGGACCACTACTGAAAACAGGCTAATGTGACCTTTGCATAATGGGCATATATAGAATCTATGGTTTCTCCTAAAGTTAAAATCCTTCTCTGGAAATGCTATACAGTCTGAATTAGGCAACATGGGTACCTGTCTCAGTTGCTTTTCTATCGATGTGATAAGAGACCATGACCAAGGCAATTTATAAAAGAAAAGTTTATTGGGGCTTAAGGTTTCCAAGAATGAGGTCATAATCATCATGATGTGAAGCATGGAACAGGCAGGCAGGCTGGGTGATGCAGTAGTAACTAAACATTGTATCTGATTCACAAGTGTGAGACAGAAGAATAACTAATCAGGAATAGTGTGGGCTTTTGAAGTCTCCAAGCCTGCACACAGTCACACACCTCCTCCAATAAGAGCACCTCCTCATCTTTCCCAAATAAACTGTACCAACTAAGAAACAGTAATTCAAATGTATGAGCCTATGGGACCATTCTCATTCAAATCACCACAGTACTTAGACTCCAGATGTAACTTCTTAATATCAACCATATGCACTTCAAATATATCAACTAGACCCTAGGCCTATGTGAACACTGAAAATTTTTCAACTGAAAGAATAAAGATTTGTTTTTAATCTAAGCAGTGAAATAACCACCAGACACATAAATATCAATACATTTATATAAGGATCATAAAAATGCACGGCAATATAACTTTTCCAAAACTTACTAACTACACTCTAATGGCCTCCAATAAGAGTAAATTAGATGTCACCAAAATAAGCAAAAAATAATAGTTATTATAAGCAAGTTCAAACAAATAAAAATCAACAATGGATAAATCCAAAGAAAACATACATAAACACACATGCATGTATGTTCATGCATGCATCCCAAAATAGTCAAATAAAATAAGGAAGTAGATATAGAATATGAAAGAGAAATTCAATAAGGTAAGACTGAAGTAAAACCAAATAGAAATGGTGGAAATGAAAACACATAATAAATCAAATTAAAAGCTCCATGGAAAAGATCAACAACAGAGTGGATTACATAGAAAAAGTTATTCTGGAGCTCAAACAAAAATAAAGATAAAATTAATAAGAAGATAAGATAGTTCAGAAACTCTAAAAAATCATATTGAAGACTCATGGGCATAGAAATAGAAAATTTATTCTAAAGGCATATGAAAAATTTTCAACAACATTAAAATTTTCCCTAATTATAGAGAGAAGCACCAATCCTAATGCAACAGGCAATTAGAACATGAAACATAAAAGACCCTCCCCTTTTTATACTATAATTAAACCACTAAATATACAGAACAAAGAGAGTACCTATAAAGAAGAAACAAAGTAAGCCACACATGACGGCAGGATCATCAGAAACAGCAGCTTTCTCAATAGAAACTTTAAAAGCCAAAAAAGCTTGGAATAATCCATTTCAACTTCTGAAAAACAGCCAGCACTGTCCAGACCATACAAAGCAGAGTTTTCAGTCATAATAGGAAAAAATTCCATGACAAAAATCAAGGCTAAAGAAATGTATGACCACTAAGCCAGCTATACAAAAGACACTTGAAAAAATCTTTTAGACTGAAGATGGAGACAAGTACATTCACTAGGCCATAGAAAAGCACAGGCAGTAGCATGAATGATAATTAAGCCAGTCGTGAATATGAAAACACCAAACACTACAAAGTCACAGGAAATAACAGACCTTTCAGTAGTAACTCAGAATATAAATGGTCTTAAATTTTCAAATCAAACCACACAAACTGGCAGAGTGGATTTAAAGGTGTGGTTCTACTTGTTGCCGCCAAGAAATGCACTTCACCATAAAAGACAGATGTGTTAGAGTGAAAGGGTGGAAGGAGAATATGGCTAGCCAATGAAGCCAAGAACCAAGCAAATGATGCTATCCAAACATCTGACAAATCTGACTTCAAAGCAAACTGGCTAGAAGAAAAAAGAGCAGTTTATACTGAGTGGGGACATAATCCATCACATTTCTAGACAAGTATGTTAAACACAGGGTAACTAATTTCAAAAAACAAATACTTCTACATATAAAAGTACACATTAATGCCAGAACAATGGTAGTAGGTGACTCTAGGGCCATATTCCTATCAGTTGGAGTTAGCCCAATAAAAATTTAATGGAAGTATCTGTATTAAATGGCATCATGCTTCAAACAGACTTAATAAAAATCTACAGAATGTTATATTTAAACACTGCAGAGTAAACATTTTTCTTAGAAGCCTATAAAATTTCCTCTAAAATAGATCATATGTTAGGATACAAAGCAAGTTTCAACACATTCAGAAAAAAATTAAAAAAAAAAATTCTTGTGTTCTGTCTGATTGCAGTATAGCAATAATAAGCAAGAAAAATGCATAGAGCACACATAAACTTCAGATTTAAAAGCACACTAATGAATAATGGATGGGTATTTGAAGAAACCAAAAGAAATTAAAAATTCTTGGAACTGACTGAAGATAAAAACTCAGCCTGACAGAACCTATGGTAAGAGAGAAAGCATTCCTAAAGGGGGGTGTAACTCTGAGCACCCACACTCTGAAATTACTGAGATCTCAAATAAAGAGTTTAATGATAAACATGAAGGTCCCAGGAAAGCAAGAATTAGCCAGGACCGAATCAGTAAACAAAAGAAATAATTAAGCTCCACAAAGAAATTCATGGGGCTGGAGAGATGGCTCAGAGGTTAAGAGCACTGACTGACCTTCCAGAGGTCCTGAGTTCAATTCCCAGCAACCACATGGTGGCTCACAACCATCTGTAATTGGATCCAATGCCTTCTTCTGGTATGTCTGAAGACAGTGACAGTGTACTCATGTAGATAAAATAAATAAATCTTAAAAATATTTTTTAAAAAAAGAAATTCACAGCATAAAAACCATAAAAATGACAAAGACTTCATGAAACAAAAGGTAGGGTTATTGAAAAGATAGACACAATTGGGAAACCCTTAGCTAGACTAACTAAAGACAGAGAGAGAAGATACACCTGAGTGAAATTAGGGATGAAAAACCAGCCCTCCTTTTACAACAGACACCAATGAAACTAGAAAATAAAGATACAACTTCTCAAATATGCATTCCAATAAATCTAAAAGAAATAGATAAATGTGGGAAATAATAAAAATGATTCCACATTATTGCTGGCATGGCACCCGCGGGCTGGCCAGCCAGGCACTGGCAGGCAATGGGGCCTCTTCTCATCTCTTGGAGACTATCTGACTCAGAGCTCCAAAATCTCTCCACCCAGCTCACTAAGTTCCCACTGGCAGCTCACTACCATGCCAGCCCCATGCTTTAAAACTCCCACAGCCTTTTGTGGTGCACTTCTGGCAGACCCGTCCTTTACAGCAATTATCTTTCTCTCTGGAACCCAGTTGAGCCACCACATGAAGGAAAACATCACACAAACTTAGTTCAGAATCAATGGTAACTCAATCGCTGGGTGCAACAACTAGAATTAAGCCATATTAAATCGAAATCTTCCAGTGATGAATTCTGGTGGATTTGCCATCTAACCAGGAGATACTAGTAGCTACATCTTGTCCTTTCACTATCCCCATTCAAAAGCTCCTATCTCTCCTGCTTCCTCTCTTCCGTTATCCAACCCGGAAGTCCCACCTACTCACCCAGTGATTGACTCTTTATTCATTAGGGGATGGTTCAAAAGAAGTCACCTCATTCCAGACAGCTCCCTCCTGGGAAAGCAGAATTAACATCAAAATACAAACAACACCAGGGTCGTCCACAGCAGATGAATAGCTAGATGCATATGACCTACAAAAATTAAACTAAGGTCAGACAAATAATTTACATATATTAAAAACTTTAAATAATATCTTTGCTGACATAGTTCAAGAATACTGCACAATGTCTATTCATCATGACTAGGATGGCTGTATTCTAGAGATGCAGGAATGACAACATACACGAATCAATAAATATAATATGTCACATAAATAGGTGAAGGACAGAACTCACATGATCATCCTAATGGATCATCCTAAGGGTATTTTCTAGATTTTAACATTACTTCATGATAAAAATCCTGGAGCGGGTGGGAATAAATGGATATGATGTAGAGAGATGGCATAAGGGATAAAATACTTACTACACAAATGTGAAGAACAGAGTTCCTGTCTTCATGGCACCTACAAAAAGTCTTGTCAGAATGTCCGCTCATCTGTCACCTCAGCATTCATCAGACAAAAAAAAAAAAAGAGGAAACTGGGAATGGCTGGCTCATCAGGCTAGCTGAATTGAATCACCAAGCTCCAAGTTCAGTGAGAAACTCTGCCCCCAGTGAGTTAAGTGGAAAAAATGATGGGAAAGAGGCAATGTCAATGCCTGGCCTCCTCATGAATCTACATGCACATGCATACACATGAGTATTCACACACATGTAACTACACATACATATACATAAAAGAAAAAACCTTGGGAATTATACACAACAAATCTTAGTCAAAATTATGATAAATTGGGAAAAACTCAAGTTATTTCCATTGAAATCAAGAACAAGGCAAACTATTGGCTTTTGCCAATTTACTCAACTTAGTACTGAAAAAAATATGATAAATATAACAAGAGAAGCAAAAAAGGAGAGACAGGCAGGAGAAGAAGAGGCCAAAATATACTTATTTGTAGGTGGTGTGCTTCTAGGCATAGCAGAACCTACAGACTCAGCCAGAAAACTTTTAAACTGATAAACTCCTTTGGGAAAATGGCAAGATACAAAATTAACATCCAAAAATCAGGTTCTACAAACCAATAACAGACATTCTGAGGAAGAATTTTGGAAAATAATACCACTTACAAGTGTCCACAACAGGCAAAAATGAAATAAATCTAATGAAGTAAAAGATTTCTATACTGAAAAATCGGATGATTGAAAGGAATAGTAATTAATATATATATATATATATATATATATATATATATATATATATATAAAATGGCTGTCTTACCAAAAGCAATCTACAGATTCTATGCAATGTCCATTGTGTATTAGTTATTAGATGTTATATAATATATATTAAAATCTATCCAGAAACAAAAAGGATTTCAGATAACCCAAGCAATCCTGAACACATCACTTTACCTGATTTCAAGTTATATTCAGAGCCATACTAAACCAGCATGATATTAATACAAAACAGACACCTGGTCAATAGAACAGAAGATTCAGATATATACTCACAAAGCCCCAACATTCTGATTTTTAACAAAGCTGTTAAAAACATACACCAGACAGAAGCCAGCTTCTTAACAAATGGTACTATGAAAAATGGGTGTCTACATCACATTGAAAAAATAAAGCTTGATTCTCACTTCTTGCCATGCACAAAAACCAACACAAGGAACTCAACATAAGATCTGAAACTTCCAGAGGAAAAGGTACAGAGTACACTGTGGGACACAGTCTAGGTAAGAAGGTTCTGAATCAAAAGGTAGTTGCTTAGGAAATGAAGCCAACAATCTACAAATGGACCTAGTGAGATGAACAGGCTGCTATACAGGAAAATACAGAGTGAGGAGGAAGTGTGAAGAACAGGAGATGTTTGCCAGCTACAAAACCAACAAAGGTTAATATCTAGACTATAAGGAAAACTCCATTAATTCCCCAACAAGGAGAAAACATAAAACAAACAAACAAACAAACAAAACAAACAGGCCGTGGAACTGAATAGAGAGCTCTCAAAAAGAAGAAATACAAAATTACGAATAAGTATCTTTTGAAAGATGCAAATAAAAACTATGTTGAGATTCCATCCTGTGGCAGTCAGAATGGCTGCCATCTAGAAAACCAAGGGCCAAAACTGGTGCTCATATGGTGGGGATAAGAGAATCTTGATGCATTACTGGAAGAAGCAAACTCTCAGGGTCTGTCCTAGTTTGCTTTCTGCTGCTCTGATGAAACAGGACCTAATGCCAACTGGAGAGGAAAGGGTTTATTTGCTCTACACATCCTGATCAGTACTTTATTGAGAGAAGCAGAAGCAGGAATTCAAACTGAGGCAGAAACCGTGAAGAAATGAAACTTACCGGCTTGCTCCCCAAGGCTCTCTTGGTTTTCTTTCTTTTACAAACCTGCTTTCTTACACAACACAGGACCACCCGCTCAGGAGTGGCCCTGCCACCAGTGGGCTCAGCCCTTCCACATCATCATAAATCTAGAAATTAATGCCCTGTGGCATCTTCTAGTTGAGGGTCCCTCTTTCCAGATGACCCAAATTGTGTCAGATTGACAAACAACTAACCAGCACAGGGGCTGGTAAATACTTTAAGCTGATAAGGTTTATTATTTAAGACCGTTATGTTCCCAAAGGGGAAAAAAAAGACATTTTTAACAATTGTCAAGAGGTAAAATGATGTCCAGAGGTGATGGTGGTGATGATGATGGTGCCGATGCTGCTGCTGATGATGATAATGTTCAACTGTCTCCAGACACCTAGGCAAATTTATTCATAAAAATTTATACAACAAAAGAGACTCCAGAATAACTGAGGAAGTCTCAGTACACTAGCTCTATAATAATTTTGGTCACCATATTTGTTTGTACCATTAACCACTACCTCACACCCACTGTCCTTTTCCTATTTATTTCTAATTGACTATTAACTGCTGCATCAGCTGAAACTTTGGAAATCTGGCACCTAACTGCATTCATGTGCCTCAAAACATTGACATCAAATACCTACCATGCACCCCACGCCACTGGTAGTAGAGATGCACCATCAAATTCACTCTGAGATTCTAATGGCCAAAGCAAATATCAAAAGATATTAGTTCTTGTGATGAATATGACAACTTTTGAAACATATTTTTAAAATTATTTTAACCCTCTCTCTGAGGTAAGAATGGTATGTCTTTTATTTTAGATTTAAAAAAAAAAAAATCTTTGCAGAGTTAGACTATCTTAACTCAAAACTTACTGAGTAGGTTGTCGTGGCACTATACACCTGTGATCTCATTGCCGCGAGTCCTGAGACAAGAGAGTCACAAGTCCCAAGCCAAGGTGGTCTACATAGGAGACCCTGTACAAACAAACCAAAACAATAAAACAAAAACCAATAGATGTTAAAGTTTAGATTCGATTCCAGCCTAATACTAATGTCCAGGCACAGATCACTCATCATTCCATACACAAATGGAAACAAAGCTTCCTCCCACCTCTCTTATGTCACTCTGACTTCTGTACTCATGTTCAAACTTATATGTAATGAATGCAGACCCTGTCCATGCAGATTTATCCTGGCAGGCAACTGCGTACGTGTAATACTAGGAAGGTCATGGATGTGCACAGGATTCAGGGCTCTAAAGACTTACATTAGAAATCTATTTCAGACCCTAGGTAGAACTAGTACCTTGAATTATGTAACAAAGGTACAGGAAGGAAGACAAATGAGCAAAAGGTTGGCTGTATTTTGCCTATAAATAAGATTAACAGTTGATATCAAAGATTCCTATGGGGTTAATATTTTAGTTTCTGTATTTAAGGAGGCTTTTGTAGAAAAGACCCTAAAAAAGCAGGCAAGTTTGATACGGATATTTATCACTTTGACAAAGGGTGATAAATAAGAAGACACAAGAAATGGTCTTTATATATTTTTAAAGGCGGTAACTTGTTGAAAGCTATACAGGGGACTGAGTATGGCTGAAGAAGTGGCTCAGCAGTTGATAGTACTTGCTGTTCTTCTGTAGGATCCAAGTTCAGTTCCTAGACTCACAGTGTAACTGTGACTCTAACCTCAAAAGATTCACTTCTCTCTTCTGAAATCTGTAAGCACCAGCATGTACACACACACACACACACACACACAGAGAGAGAGAGAGAGAGAGAGAGAGAGAGAGAGAGAGAGAGAGAGACAGAGAGACAGAGAGACAGAGAGACAGACAGAGAGAGAGACAGAGACAGAGAGAGAGAGAGACAGAGACAGACAGAGAGACAGAGACAGACAGAGAGACAGACAGACAGATATAAAGTTTCACATAGGGGCTAATCTAATGAAAAATATAAGTAAAGCTTGTTCTGCAAATTTCTCTCCATGCTCACCTTCAGTGTACCCATGCTTTCCAGGACATTCACACCTGCAAACCTTCAAAATGGCCTGAGAGGAGAAAGCAGACCTGCCTGGCACTTCTGACTCTGCTTCTCCTGTTTTTGAAGCACAGATGAAACAGAACAGTTGCAACTCTCTGCACATTGGCTTTGCCTCAGGAGTCAAGACAGGTCAGGTGGTGTAGAAAAGAGTAAGACCCTCAAATCACCAAGGGACAACTGTAAGTAAGCATGCCATACAGCCCTGCTCAGAGCTCACCTCATCCACTCTGTGAACAGAAGCAGGACCACATGGCCAAACCCATGTAACCAACAAAAAACCTGTGCCAAAGAACCTGAGTTCACCAAACTCTGCCACAAAGAAAGTATGAAAAACAACTTTGTTTCAGGACAGGGGGTGGTTGTTTGTTTGTTTGTTTGTTTGGTTGGTTGGTTGGTTGGTTAGTTGGTTGGTTGGTCGGTCAGTTTGCTTTGGCTTTTTTGTGTTGTTTTGTTTCGTTTTGTTCTGTTTGTATTACTTTAGTTCCCCAGTAGTCTACCAGGTGTTCTTAATTTCCCAAGTGGAAAAATGTTGGTGAATAACTTCTTTCCTGCTTTAGCTCAGAGACCAAAGCAGCCCCCACTCTGCCACCTTAGTCATTTATATCTGTTTCCCTTCTAAATCATTTGTTTTAACAACATTGTTCCCATTGGATATGGCATGTTGGAATCGTTTTACCACAGTCAAATAAGTTACATACATTTTCTACAATATTCAGTGTTTGTTCTGATACTATGTGTACTAGTTTCCATAGATACATTAGATTAAAAGATGAAGAAGACAGATGTAGAAAAAAATTTAATTTTAGTAGACTACTCTGAAAAGGAACAATATTTTATTTGCTACAGAGCCACCTTGCACATTTGAATGGTAAGGGTAGTAAGAAGCCTTTTGTGGAAAAAAAATCTGTTTAGCTAGCACTTTCTTGAATTTATTCAATAAAGACACACCTTTTATTTGAATAATACCTGCAAAAAGAGGCACCACCACAGGCCAGTTACTAATAGAAAATCATATTCTTCGAAAGTAATACCTTCTCCTGTTTTTATGCATAGGATAACACCATTAAGATGTTGGAGAAAATGTGCTAAAAAGAGGCAAAACCTTACAGTGTGTAGTTGTGGTAGAATACAATGTCTGGTGTGGGATTGGAACAAAAATACTAGCCCACTTTGAAAGAAGCAATCACCAGACAGCTCAAGTTGAGCACATGATAAATCACCAAGGCTTTAGACTCAAATGTTTTCTCTTGGGCTGAATTCTACAACAATGTTTTTATTCAGATAACTATTAAACTATGATTTCAGCTGTGCAACAACTACTGCATGTCAAATGGCGGGCTCTGAAAATATGGCATTCAGTGAGAGCCACATCCTGCCTGAGGAAGAATGTGACACTTCTGCACATCAGTGCTTTAAGGAAAGACTGATGCCACAGCAGTCCACCTGGGCATGAATTACAAATGGCGAGGCTGAAACTAGAGTAAGGTGTCAAAGTCACAATCAATTAGAAATATCCCCTGCTAAGGAAAAAAAAAGACACAGCACTTTCTTCACTATAAAACCTATGTTCAAAGATGAATATTATCATTTCATACTGTGATAAGCAGATTATTATCAATAATGGACACATAATTCCTGGTTAGTAAATCTAAATTGCAAATAAGTCTTTACACTAAAAATATCAAAGAAAAGCACGAGTCAAACCTAAACTGAACTGAGTAGGTTTTATTCAGGTGCACAAGCTCATGTGTACAGATGACAGGAAAAAAAAAAAAAAAAAGCAGAAACAAAGAGTCTGCAGGAACCAGGAGAATTGAGAACATGGAAGACAGAAGAAAGACAGAGAGTGCAAAATGAAGATTTACAATATGTTCAAAGTTCATTACAAACTTGTATGAAAGTGGCTCAGTGGTTAAGAGCACTGACTATTCTTCCTGAGATCCTGAGTTCAATTTCCAGCAATCATGTGGTGGTTCACAACTATCTGTAATAGGATTCAACACCCTCTTCTGGTGTATCTGAAGACAGCTACAGTGTACTCATATAAATAGAATAAATAAATCTTATAAAAGAAAAGAAAGTGGCCTTTCCGTAATCAAAACTGTATCTAGTTTTAAGGTCAGGCCCTTGTAACTCTAACAAGCTAGGTTCTCCCTACTGCTACTATCCTCAACAGGGCAATTAAATAGACAAGTATTAGTGAAAAGAAATATTTATTCAATGTTTTCAATGTTGTCACTAAGAAAGAGGATCAAATAACGGGATCAGGTAAAACTCAGTCTCCATCCTAAAAGTCCATCTGTGAGATTCTGATGTGAGGGTTGAGTTCAGAGGGCATGTGTAACTAAGCAGTCCTGGTTAAGCTGTGGTCCTATTCATTTGACTCATTGTGTAGGCGCCAATCTCTGGTCTCTCTTACAAGGTGGCCTGACAAGGTAGTGCTGCCTGCTATCTTCTCCTGGGAGACGAGTTTCTCCACCATCGGGTTCAGGTTTCAGCCTTTTTCTTCTCTCAATATGAAATTCATGAGAAAACTCTTCCTTTCAGTTTGGTTTGTCTGATGTGTTTCAAATCAGAACCCATCAGGCTGTTCCTCACTACCCTCCAGTCTCCAGTTCTGCCTCTCTTCATTGTGCCCACATCCTTCTGTTCTCTTTCTCTTCCATCTCTCCACCATATACTGGCTCCTTTTAGTAGTGCCCAAGGTCTCTGAGTCATAGCAGACCCCCAATGCCTTGAGGGGAATATTGTTATGTTTCTTCACATTTATTTGTGTGTGTGTGTGTGTGTGTGTGTGTGTGCCACAATGAACTTGTGGGAGTCAGAGACAACTTGCAGATGTTTTTTCTTCCATCCTGTGGTCTCTGGGAATCAAATTCAGGTGATCAGACATGGCAGCAAATGCTTTTACTCCCTGATCCTTCATACAGGCCCTGACCTGTCATTTAGTAAAATGTTGGTGGTATAAAAAAAATCTAAGTTTTCCAGATTCTTGGAATCTGGAAGCACACAGCAACAAAGTATAATGCATGTTCCAGAACTGTGTTCTGGACTAGAAGTTAAATTATATAAAATGCATTCCAGAACAACTGAAAAACTACTAGATGGTTTATAATTTTATATGGCTACTATGTTGCTATTAAATTTTCTGAATATGATAGCCTTATTATGGTAATATTTAAAAAGTTTGCTCTTGGGAAACACATAAGTACTTTAAAATACATGTGTGTATATGTAATTCATAGTCAAATTATTTAGAACAAAAAGATAGATAACAAAAGATGATAGATAGATGATAGATGATTGATAGATAATGACTGAAAGATGGAAAAGAAATTCATAATCACATAGATGAACACAGCTAGACACATAGATTGATAGATGATAGAGAAGATAAGGAAACTAAACATGAAAAAATATTAACAAAGTAAATTCGAATGAGAAGAATAATGAAAGTTTCCATTCCACTCTTGAAACTTATGTGTAATTTCAAATACCAAACGCTAAAAGGAAAATACAATGAAATGGTATATGTTCCAAACATCACAGAATTTTTTCTTCATAAATTGAGTGGTTTTAGTTCTCTGAATCTTAGTTTCCTCACAAACATTATGGGAAAACAATCCCAGCCTCTCTCTCCAGTTGCAGAAGAGCACAAAATGAGATGTGAAACCACCAACTCCAGGACTGCACACATAGTGACAGACATTTAGAACTGCACACACAGGAACAAACATCCAGCAGTGTACACATAGGAACAAATATTCAGGACTACACACATAGTGATAGACATTCAGGACTGCACACTTAATGATGGACACTCAGTAGACTCAAGCTGACCATGAAACCTGGGTGATTTTCCCCAAATGCAGATCATGAAAATCTGAAGTACAAGCAAATCACTCTTTTTGTTACTGAGGAAAAGACATTGTGATTTCCAACCATACTAACAGAAGGACGCTATGTGCTTATTTGCTTCCTTTTGGTTAAGTTGTTTTCTGTCTTTGTTTAGTGTTATTCTGTGTACAAATGTGCTTTTGAACCTACTGTTGACTCTTCAAAACATCCATCATGTGAGTGGTTTATAAATTAAAGGCTGAACTTAAGTATCAAACGACTCATAGCAGCACCTGTGACCCACTCACCATCGAACTCTCAAAAAACAGGTGCCAGTGGCCAAACTGTTTTAGAATATTACATAGAAGATGAAACACAGTCTTTCTAAATATGAAGAGAATGAAGTTCAAAATGAGCCAATATAGGCAGAAAGGGTAAATGGTAGAGAAAATTACTTCAGAGACTTTCAAATCCAATTCTCTGAGAATAACTGCCATTTACTGAGTATCTAATAGACGTGAGGTACATTTCAGAATCATCCTGCAAGTTATATCCTCTTGTTCTCATCAGAGAGGCACATTCTTACTTAAATCACACTCTTCCCCTTAATGGACATCTCTCAACCTTGGAGTAGTTTTCTTTCTGACTCACAGATGAAAATCAGTACTGTCTGTGTCATTGTGTGAACTCCTTTGTGCCTCCCACAACGCAGTACCATTGCTGTGACTCTGCTCCAAAGAAAAGCTAGGAGTCAGAAAGGTCAATCTATATCTTAATGGTAGGCTTATTCTTCCTGCAGTGTCTTCATGCTTTCCTGGAAGCGATGGTGCCCTACTGTGAAAACAGTTGCAATGGAATCAATTGGGTCTCAATCTGCCACCTCACACTTGCTGACATTTTCCATAGCAGTGGTTTACAACCTGGGGGTTGTGAACACTTTGGGGGTCGAATATTAGATGTCCTGCATATAAGACATTTACATGCCGGGTGGTGGTGGCACACGCCTTTAATCCCAGCACTTGGGAGGCAGAGGCAGGCGGATTTCTGAGTTCGAGGCCAGCCTGGTCTACAGAGTGAGTTCCAGGACAGCCAGGGCTATACAGAGAAACCCTGCCTTGAAAAACCAACAACAACAAAAAAAAGACATTTACATTGTGATTTATAACAGTACCAAAGTTACAGTAATAAAGTAACAATAAAATAATTGTATGGTATGGTTGGGGCCATCACAGCATGAAGAACTGTATTAAAATTTGCAGCATTAGGAAGGCTGAGAAGAGTTGTGTTATATAGTTATTGCCTTTAATCACTAACAGATAGACACCATAGCCAGTATATCTCCCAACTTGGAACTTTTGAGGGCTCCATCAGTAGCAATTCACACCATGGCCTCCTAAATACACTCAGATAAAACTTCCTGTGGGGTGAGGAACTGCAAAGATGAAATTTTAATTCAAGAGCCCAGCTGTTGGGAGCCGACTTTTACCAGAAAGTGGCTATCAGCTTTGCAGCCATCTTGAGCCATATATCCTGACATGAGACTTGTTTTACATCAGCCTACAACAGCTGAGCACACTCTGATAACATCTTGGCTTAGACACCCAGGATCTTTCCTTGGGTGTGTGAGATTAAAGGTGTGTGACTTAAAGGTGTGACTTAGAGATCAGATTTAGAGACAAGACCTAAGGGCATGACTTAAAGGCATGACCTAAAGGCATGGCTTAGAAGTGAGACATATAAAAGGCAGAGACAGACAGAAGAAATTAGGAGTACAACTAGGAACTAGGAAGTCAAGACTTGGGACTTGAACTAGGAAGAGAGACTGAAGAATAAACGGGATTGAATCACACTCTGTCTGGTCTCCATTCTTTGAGTCCGTCCTCACTCTCTCTCTTGCTGAACCCCAACCTTCGGACTTGAGCGGCAGCTTGGGCCAGGATACAGTGGCTGCCAAGCGTGGAGTGGAGAGGGCCGCAACATTTTTGGCTGCCCAAAGTGGGGCAGCTCGGGCCTCAACACCCAGCAGTGAACCACTGCCCATTTCTCTGTCTTCCTAGTGGCACCGATGGGATGGCACACTCAAGTACCCAGCAATGGCCAACTCAAGGCTTCAGAGTAAGACACAGAGAATGGGAACTTCCCTTCTTGGAAATATTAATTTCAGAATGCCCCCTTCTTCACCAACACCTATTTTTAAACATAGTCTCACCATAAAGTTTGGGCTATTCTTCAGTTTATAATGTCCCCCAAATGCTGGCATTATGGTATGCACCACCACTCCAGTCTATTTTTCCTACTCTAATGTACAGTGTTTAACCATTATTAAAGGAAAAATAAAAAGTCAAAAACATTTGGAAGTTGAATCTGCTAGTCTATACACATCTGCCTTCTTAAAAGACAGAGGCCATGTAGTCTATTGCAGCTCCCAAGAGCTTGACTAAATGTTGGCATGCTCGACACTTGCAACAGGTAGGAACAGCACTGCTGGAAGCTGTAGAAAAGTTGAGACTGGGGTCATGCAGGCTGGACCAGCCTGTAGATGAGAGGAGTGAGAGGGAGAGCTCTGGAGGTGCCCCGCGGGGGTAGAGACACTCTTGGTTACTGGCACTTGCTTGGCTGGATCTCTGGCTCAGCTAGCTTGCTTGAGTCGGTAGGACCTCCAGGGCGGGGAACATAGAGAAGTCCTCAGCGGGAGATTAGGCAGCAGCAGCTGCAGCTGCAGCAGCAAGGAATCACTAGTTAAAGACCTTCTCCATGGTTCCCCACGGCAGGGCCCCAAAGACATGAGGAAGTCCATGGTTTCAAAGGTTTATTGTTATGGCAGAAAGTAGATGAATCTGGCTGTACTCCCCCCCCCCCCCCCCCCCCCCCCCCCGGCCCCGCCTTTCAGGACAGACCTGAGTTAAATAGGGAGAGAGGAGGGAGGAGGGTCTGGGGAGGAATGCTTAATTGGCTACACCCTCCGCCTTTAGGTACCTCATTAATATGGAATTCTCTCCAAGGCCTGAGGCCCTCTACCTGCGGAGGGGCTGGTAGGGGTGTTGCCCTACATGACTGAAAGGTGCTGATCAATGGAGGTCTTATACTGCGTGTTAGGAGCCTAGAGTCTGGGAGCATGGCAAAATGTATTCTGTCCCTTGCAGGGTCTCCGGCCATCTCTAGCCAGTGCTCCACCAGAAACTAAGCTATCCTTTTCATGGTCCCACAATAGTGTGATTGTGAAATTTGAATGAATGTTCATGTATGTCTTAGAAATATCCATCTAGTTGTCAAAATGGTAACTGGGCCATTCTGGGGGGAAGGAGAGGCATTATTATGTGGAGCCAGAGCTATCAGTTAAGGGCTCAATAGATGCTTTCTGTAAATGGGAGCACAGAGCCCACTGCCAGCATAATTAGAGTTTGATTCTATGTCTTCCATAGTTCTTCCAAAACAAGTGAAGTAACTTTGTAAAACTACTACACAACCATGGCTCTGAAATGCTGTTTCAAACTCCAGAACAGTGATAGAAAATCATTCTTCTAATATGTCACCTTTGCCAACAACCTGAGGCACAAAGGAGTAAATATTTAGCTTTGCTCAAACAGGACTTGATATTTTCCAATCAATGGAGAAAAGACTGCTGGAATTGACTATCAACAGAAAACAACTAAATAACTGGTTTTTTTCTGTAATGTTTACATTCCCTCCTCTGGGCATCCCCACCAGTGGAAATTTGTTTCTGAATTGTGGACTGAAGAAACCAAGCTGTTGGTAAGAACCTTAACTCAAAGGACTCAAGGGAAAAGACTAGTATGGGTTCCACATGGCAGGTGCTCTCTGCCTGCTGGTGAGCAAAATGGCCAACAGAGTCCATCAAACTCTCCCAGGGTGAGGTTGTTTTCCAGAGGAAGGACCCTCCTCAGTCACCTACCCAACTTCAAAGAGATAATGGTTCTGAGTGAGCATGAAAACCCAAGCAGGGTCCTACGTAGAAAAGAACAGAAATGGAAAGCAAACTGTGAGAAAGATGACGAGGGGTGTTTTATATGTCATTTCCTTTATTTACTGAAAAAAATGTAGAGGAATGGTATTCTTGTAGAGAAATGATATTCTTGTTGTTACTGTTTTTATTTGTGTGTGTTTTTCTATGTATGTATATGCTTGCATATGTATGATGTGGCCACCCATGTATATCTGCACATTTGTGTGTGTGTACATGTATACATATATATGAGTCTGGACATCAACGGTTAGGGCATGCGTGTGAAAGTCAGAAGTCAAGGGTGGATCCTTGATCTGTTTTCTTTAGAATGGGTGCCCAGCTGTTTGCAATTGCATATGTCAGTCTTGCTGACCAGTGTGCTGCTATGGTTTCTCCAGCCTCTGCCTATGTCACTGTGGGAACATGGGATTACAGACATGAAAGTTCAAGGCACTGAGTTGGGTTCTCATGCTTGTGTAGCAAGCACTTTACCCACTGAGCCATTTTCCCAGCCCAAGAACTGTTTTCTTTGTTTTGTTTTTCATTAAATGTCAAAAAGAATTTTCCTCACAGGGCTGGGAATGGAAAGGCAGATGCTCTGGTGTTGGCAGAGTTGGCTGCTTGTGTGTAGACTCTAAGGGGAAATCTGCCCCTAGACTTTGTTGACTTGTGGATCATCCTCCTCCCTCTCTGTATTTCTCCTGTACATGTCTGTGTTCACATTTCCATTTGTAAGGACACAGGCCTTATTAGATTAAGATCCCTCCTAATGATCTCATTACACTTTGTCTCCTCTGTAAAGACCCTATCTGCACATAAGATCATACTGATAGTTGCTCAGGAAAGGGATGAAACATCATCATCTATGTTAGATGGGGGCCACAATTCTACATAAAATACATGTTTATTCTGTATCCTACAGTGTCTCAATGATAAGTGACAGGCAGAGAGGCTGAGAGCAATGTGCTTCAGGAAGAGTTCTTCATCCCAAGATCTGATGCTCCAGCTGAAGGTCTCTATGCATAAGAAGAGCCTGAATTTCTTCTGATCTTTATACATTTTGCTCGCTAAGATGAATAAAACAACAAGGATGAAGACAGTCATTTCATCTGCCACTGTCAGACACATAGGGGTGACATTCAAAAGTGAAGTCAGTGCCAGTGAATGATCAGTATGTATATAAGATAATTTCCTGTTGTAGGTTAAAAGGAAAAACTAAAATACCCTTTCTTAGATCATTATTGTTTCTGAATGTCTACCCTGAGGCTATTCTATGATAGTCACCTACAGCATTTAAAACAAATAAGTTTCTGGGACTGTTGCTATTATTCACATTTGGAGGAAACATATACTTTCCTGAAAGATTAAATTTTGAAGCAGATGGTTTTTTACAGTGTTCAAAATTCGACAAAAATGGCCATAAAAGGTAGAAGACTCCATCTTCCTAATGTCTAAGGAATATGAAACTCTTGTAATGCTTGTCAGGATTAGATTATTTTGCAGGTTTCTATGACACCTTGAGAAAGTATCCCTTGCTACAGTACTAATTACCTCATACATACATGGTTGAAATAATCAAAGACCACCACCCTTTGCTTTGCTGCAGGCTTTAACTGGAGGAATTAGGCCCCAAAATTTATCTGATGTTCATCAGTAATTTATGGACTGTTTCTTTATAAGAGAATATGAGAGCTAACATAAACATTAGGGAAGGCAATATTAATATTGACTCATGACATAGAACAGGTATTAAAATAAGGTACAAATTAATACATATCAGAGACAAGAAACCAATAAGAAGATTTACTTAATATAAGGTAGTTTATAGTGAATGGGTTTCCAAAGATGGAGTATAAAGTACCTTCTCTTTTGTGGTACCTAGAAGATGCTAGAACCAACATTCTTTGAACATCCCCTTCCTCCTTTGTAGTACTGACTTTGAACTTTCATGGAAGTGGCATGTACTAAGAACTAGAAATAAAAACAAGACAAGAGACCATTAAAATTCAGAGACAACAGATATAGGGGCTACCATAGGATCTCATGCATGAAATAAGTACTATTGGCCTCAAATATTATCCTAGCTATTTCAGTACACAAGGAGGTAAAATAAGTTGCTAAACTGGTCCAATAGTGTAGTCGCCTGATGTTCGGGGTTTCAGAGGAGCAAAGACCTGAAGTGAGGCTCTCATTTTTTCAACACATTTAATGTTGAATGTCTTCTTGCTAGTTTGGAAGTTCAGTGTATCCAAGTGGCAGACACATTAAAGACTCAATCTTGAGGTGCTATTGGGAACCTCTCAGAGGAAACTTGTGGGAGGTCCTAGTCTTGGGAAAGTGAATCTCTGGCTCACTCTTCTTTCTCTTTGTTCTATGGCAAACCAATAAACCTTTTCTCCTTGTAACTTACTTATTTCTGGCATTTACCATAATAAATTGAATACTGATTAAGACTCATATCTCAGAACCTGCCAAAATCCAATACTACAGAGATGCTCTGTAAGAAAGTCCCTGTCTCTGCCTCATAGACCTTAGATTCTAATTAAGAAAATAGGCAATTAAACAAGCAATTAAAAACAAAGTATTAGATGCGATTACACTTAATGTTCTTGTAGAAAGTCATGATTGTGAAATTAAATTACATGATAAAGTACCTATGACAGAGAAGATAAAAAAGCTTGTATTTTAATAAACTAAACAGCTTCACTTATGTGTACATAGCATTTATAAACAAAAGAACATTGTAATAATCTCAAAAGCAAAGAAAGTTTTGATGGCTCATATAACCTTGAATAAGGCACAAAACCCCTCATCTCTATGGACCTTTATTTGTCCAGACCACATCATTTTTTCTCTCCTAATTTTACCATCCAAGAGAGCTCATTAAGAGATTTACCTGATCAGACTAAGTGTTTCTTTCCTTAATCCATCTCATTACCCTTCCAACACCCCTGTACTGGCCTAAACATTTGAATTTCATAGCACCATTAATGCAAATAGAATCTCATCAAGGTCTGAAGATTCCTAGGAGAGCTGAGCTTGAATGACTTCATTTGAATGCATGAGATAGCAGCATTCCCTTGGATAGTTCCCTGTTTACAATGTTTCCCTTAGTATGAGGTGAAATCATCAGTATAAAACCAATGAGTATATTTCAGATTCACAAAGCCCCAGAATAAACCAGACCTATTTATTCAACTGCAGACAAGCCCAGTAAAGTGCCTCTCAGAAGATGGAAAATATTCGGAGTTGTGCCCTGTACACAGTTTTAAAAATTCAAATAAAGTCAATAGTAAGGCCAAAATGATGGAGAGCCCTGAGAAAAAGCAATAATCATGAGAGAGGTTGCTGTTAAGAGCATGGCACACATTAAAAAGTTTGTCAGGAGAAGAGTAGAGATGGAGCCTGAATCCTCTCTGCTCTGGTCTTGCAGCTAAGGAGGCTTGAAAACAGGAGTTAGCACACTATTTCCTTCATTCTCCATCTGAAAAGAGAAGTAGCAATCCTGATCTCAAAGATATGTGAAGATTCATTACACAGTAGAGTAAGTAAATACTTTGCACAGCATTTGAAAAATAAAGTTCAAAGAATCAATGTCTCACAGGAAATAAACTCTTACAGCCCTCTATGTACACTGTTAATAGATTCAAATTTTGATCTGATTGAAAATATTACAGTAATATGAATTAATATGATTTCCCAAGAAGAAATGGGTAAACCAATTATCAAATTAAGTTGAAATAATATTCAAAACTCTACTTATCTAAGCCTAAATATTCACCTAAACACACAATGAATTAAGAAAATATTTTTATTTTATGCAAAATGGAGTAAGAGAGGTTTAAACTGATGAGAAAGGCTTGGCATTTATATAGCACTATGAGTTTGATACCTGAATTTGAAAGGAATATTACAAGAAATTTCATTAGGGACAAATAATTAAATAGATTAAATATAATACCAAGACATCTCTTTACCCAGGGTATTCATACTAAAGCAAGCCTTCCCTGAAGAACACAGAGACTTTTACATCAAAAATCAATTTGCATACTGCTCTATGTTTATAAATCAAAAAAGAAAATTCTATTTCAAATGACACAGAAATGGTAAAAAGCAAATGTTATTTGTGATTAAAGCTGCACTTAGCAAGCCGGAAGTAAAAGTGGTTTTCACAGGAAGCTAATTTGTAGCACACTGGAATCTGGAATGAACACTACAACTAATGGTGAAACAAGTATTGAATTTAGAAACAAACCAGGTAAAGGATGCAAAGTCTCACCAGTCCTATTCAACACTATGCCAGAAATTCAACCATTAGAGACTTTTTTCCCTTAAAAAAATACAAAGGAAAGAGGATGAGGGGATGGCTCAGTGGTAAGAGCACTGACTGCTTTTCCAGAGGTCCTGAGTTCAATTCCCAGCAACCACATGGTAACTCACAACCATCTGTAATAAAATCCAATACCCTCTTCTGGTGTCCCTGAAGACAGCTACAGTACACTGATACACATAAAATAAATAAATATATCTATATATCTTTTTAAAAAAAAATACAGAGGAAAGAGGACTAGGAATGCAGTTCCATTAGTACAGCACTTGCTAACACACATGAAGCTCAGTTTGTTTGATCCCTAACACTATCTGTATCAAGTATGTATGCTGACCAATACCTGTCATCTAAGAGCACTTCAGATGTGGAGGCAAGAGGATCAAATGCTTACAGTTACCTTTGGCTATATAGCAAGTTTGAGGCCAACGTCAACCACATGAGACCTTTCATCTCAAATAAGAAAAAAAGAGAGGTTAAAAATATATCAGTCTGGGCTTGGAATCAAGATATTTCAATGGTTAAAGTACTTGCTGGGCAAGGAAGAACAAAATTGATTCCCTGGAATTAACATAAATGCAGGTGGATGTAGCACCAATCACCATAATTATGACCATAGAAGGCAGAGACAAATTGACCAGCTAGACTAGCCATAGGTTTGATCAATAGACCCTACCTTGATAAATAAGGTGGAAAGAAATCAAGAAACATTCCCAATATTTATCTGACTTTACCCCACCACACACACATACATACATACATACATACATACATACATACACACACACACACGCACACATGCACACATGCATACACACATGCACACACATATACATGAGAAGAGGAAAAAAGGAATCTGCCTTTATAAGCAATATACACTTGGAAATAACATAGTATCTTCTGGAGAGTCAGCAATAAATCTATTAAAAGCACATTTTCAAAAATTACAGGATATTAAATCAGCATACAAAACTCTGTAATATTCCTATATACAGAAAAATTTAAAACAAAAATCAAATTATAAAATACAACTCTTTTCACAATAGTAATTAGAAATCCAAGGCACTCAGAATATTTTAATATGCTTAGAAATTAAATTTAAAATTGTAAATAATTTTTGACTGAAAACTAAAATGTTTAACTATTAATGTGAATACATCTTCATAAAATTCCAGAAGTATGTAGTCATAGACACAGATACAGACACACACAGAGGTGAATAGACAGATAGAGATGGTATATATACATATTAAGGGATATAATTAATGAAAACATTAAATAAAATAAAGATATAATTATTTTCCCCAATTTATCTCTAAATTAATTGAAACAGTGACCAAAACTCGATGACATAATATTTGGAACTTGACCAGTTGAAATGCATAAAGAACAAAGAGCCATGATTAGGTAAGACAGTTCTGAAGAAAGCCAATGAAAATATTAAACTTTATTTACAAGATATGATCTTTGGTGATTTGGGCTATTGTAATAAAAGAAAAAAGACTGGGACATTTATACAAAACAAAATAGACATTTATACTTCACCACTCGGAAGGCAGTGAATTTCATAAGCAAGGCACTGGCAGATTTAGTGTCTGGTAGGGGCTTTCTACTGCAAAGACAGCACCTAGTGCTGCATCTTCATCTTCATCGGGCCAGGATGGAAATGCAGAGTTTATACTCACCATCCTGTAAGGACCACTCTGGTGGCTAAGTCAGCTTCTAAAGTAGTCACCTCCTCATGCTATTTTTTGGGAACTTTTTTTAATGTAAATTATTCAAAAATACTAGGTACTTCCCTCCAAACATTAAAGATATAATATGGTTATATGTGAAAATATAACATTACAAGTCAGCAAGATTAGGTTGACTTGTTGAACAACAATGTTAAGGAAGTTTCATTATTTGAGTAGAGAAAAACTATAATAATGTATAGTATACAGTTTTTTTAAAGACTTCAGAAAACAGTATTACATATTAAAAAATATAAATATTCCAAACAACAAGGGGATAAAAGGAATAACTATAAATAGACAGATTTCTTAAGCAAAATCTAGAATCAATCAATAAATAAACAAATAAATAAGTGAAGTATTGGCAAATGTAATTATATTAAATTTTAAAATGTTTGCTCAAGTCTGATGAGACAGAGCAGCAAGTAAAGGCACGTGCTGTCAAAGCACAAATGCAGGACTCATGTGGTGGAAGGAGAGAACCAACTCCTTCACATCATCCTGACCTCAACATGTGCACCTGCCTTGGCATACAAACACACTCCAGTAGATAAATGAGTAAGTGCATGCAATATAAAAGTACTTGAAAATAATATGTCTGCCAACCAAAAGGAAAAGATGAGCAGTGCCTGTAAAATATAGAACATGTAAATAATTTTAAACATGATATTTTAAGAAGCCAGTAAATACAATATTCATACACGAAGTTCTCAAACATATTATTTAAAAAACACAGAATAATTCTAACACATAATCAACAAAAGAAGAAAGCAAACTAGGCAGTAAACTTGAAAAATATTCAACGTTAGAGAAAGTAAACTTTAAAAAATAAGTAAATTTATCTTAATGGCCTTAACAAAAAATTTAGAAAATCTGGTTGTATGCTAGAGATAATGTGCAGAAGAAAGTATGCTCGTAAGAGAGTAAATTATTGCCATCATGATTATCCTGTTGAAAATTTGAAGTTACTTAGTGGAAAGTAAATTTATCTTTTATATTATAATTCCACTGCTGGTACTTATTCTAAAATAATGTTTGCTACATCTATGAATCAATATCAAGAGTAACAGTAATTAAGTTAAAAATGGGAAAGACAGACTAGTCTAGGCAAATGCTAATATAGCTCAATTAAGATAAGTAGGGATAGGTATATACACTATCTTATTAATATAGAAAATGGAAAAAGTATGTATGCTGTTTACAGTTACATACAGATAAGGCCACTTAATTTATATGTGTAGATAGTTCTGCTCAGAGCTCAGTGGTTCACTGAATCCTTTGAGTGGAATAATTTCTTTGCTCTGTCATCACTGCCCTATCTTGAATAAACAGGTGTTTGTCCATGTATGCACAAAACTCTCACAAGATTATCTTTTTATAAATATTACCTACTATAACGAACATAGCAAATGATTTATAGCAAATGATTTAGCTCTCTGTGGTGAGAATCAAGAGGAAAAGTGTAAGTTCAGGGAGAATTTAAAATTCAGTGACCAAATCAGCAGACCCACATGAAATCAGCATTCTTGGATATCTGGCCTTCATGAATTAGATGTTGTAATGGAGACAACATATCTCAAGAATTAAAAGCTATGATGCTCTTTCTCTCTATCCCTATAGCATTCAATTCTTTCTTTTCTGATTTAGCTTTATTGTTTGTTCTTGCACATACTTTCCTATCTCTTCATTTTCCCATCTCACTTCTCTTTTCACTTATTCCTTGGTTCCTTGTAAACCCTTTGCATATCCCCTCCTCCTTCTCCTTCTCCTTCTCCTTCTCCTTCTCCTTCTCCTTCTCCTTCTCCTCTTCCTCCTTCTCCTTCTTCTCCTCCTGTTCCTCCTCCTCCTCTTCCTGCTCCTCCTTCTCTTCCTGATCCTGTTTCTCCTCCTCCTCTTTCTTTTCCTCCTCATGAACTGGTTTCCCTTGCCTACTTTCTCCTACCTCCAAGGATGTAAATCTTCTTTTTTTTTTCTGACAGGTAAAATAAAAAATGAAAATGTCAAACTGAGAAGAGCAAAGGTCTCTAAAGTACCCACAGTTCACCTGAGCATCAAGGTACACTGGCAAGTTTTAAATTCTAATGACAGACCTTTTATATACATGCATACTCTATTTAACCACAGAAATTAGGTACTTTGTAATGAATTGGATGGGAGGAAAGAGGATCTCACAAGGAAGTGTAAATAGAATATGAAACATGGAGGAGACAAGAGTGAGAGCTGTAGGAGGAGCTAAGGTGGTAAGAGTAAGGAGAGGAAGAGGAGGAGCTAGGGAGAGCAGAGATGTAGGAATGATAGAGAGCCACACAGGTATGGAGAGCAGTCACTGGTAACAACTTTTATTTAGGTTAGCTAATTGGAAAACAACTCTCTTTGTATGGGCATATTATTATTGATCATTACCAAATATCCCGCGTGGTTGGACGGATGGTTTAGGCAATGCCTACCCTTGCAGAGACATCATGGAAGATTGGCAGAGCCATCTCCCAGGCTGGCATCTCATGGGTGGCAGGGCTGGTGTTTCTGGCTGGCCGTCTCTAGCTGTGGTGCGCACGTGGCCTCTGGCCACAAAACATGGCAGCTGAGCTAGGCAGAGCTGTCGCAGCTTAGATAGTGAACTTGACCAGTGGCCATGTTTAAAATATCTCCCTCAACAGAAAGGATTACAGGAGATGGAATAAAAAGATAGGTGTAAAGGAAGGAATATGAGGAGGAACCACTATCACTAAGTGCCTTTTGAGAGGACAAATGAAAACCTGCTTCTGTAGAAGCCTCCATATAAATATATGAATAGAATCTAAATGGAGTCACCAATAACAGGAAAAACAGTACTCCAACTAAATATCTTGTACCACCAAGTAAAATCTCCAATGCCAAAAATTGATTAAATTTTGTGGAGTCATTGGCCAAAGAGGCCCTATCATATTGTCCCTACCCACTAGATCACAGGTTATCACTAAGGCAATATATTGCCTTAACTGATAGTAAGATCTTATTGCTAAAGACAACACGTATATATCTCACCTCACACAGAGAAGTTGAGCTGGCACCTAACTGGAGGTTTCACCCCTAGAAACAAACATTCATGGTACTGAAAAGGAGGTCCTCTGCAAAATCTCAGAGGAGAAAGGTACTCCTCACCAATTGAGCTGAAAACTCTGCAACCTATCTGTATAATATGTTGGACAATAGTGGCACAGACACTATGGGAATAATGAACCAACCACTCTCTGATCAGATTATGGGCACACTACATTAGTTGAAAGTCATTCCTGACACCACTATAGTGACCAAGAACCAATAACTAGAAAAACCAAATTCTATTATTTTGAAGCTAAAGGAAAATAGTAATAAAATGACACCTTATGACATTCTGCTATACCCTTGGATCAGTATCTCAGCCAACATGAGAGAAGATAATTCTTATAGAAGATGAAAATTAACACAAAGACCCACAACTGGAAAATATGTAGAGAGTGAATAACTTTGGAGCACTCAGTCTTAAATTGGATGTCTTCTTTAAACTCCTCCCCTTGAGTCTTTGGGGAGCTATGTAGATAAAAAAGCAGAAAGGTTGTAGGAGCCACATGGAAATAGATGACTCCAAGCAAACAGTGTAGCCCCGATGCAATGGATTGAAACACACGTGAACTCAAAGAGACTGTGCCAGCATGCATAGAGTCTGCATAGGCTCAAACCACATGGGATCTTATCACTGAGAGGGATAAATGAACATGAGCTCCCACCACTACCACAGCCCTCTGCAATTGATACCTATTGGCAAATGAATATACAGTTTTCTCCAATAGTGCCTCATTGGGCATATTGACCACACTTAAGGGTAGGCTCTATCCTTAAGAGTAATTAGACATTACAAACTAAACTCAATGGAACTTTTATAAAAATATATATTTATACATATAGATAGATAGATAGTATATACAAATATTATATACAAAAATAATATATTTTATATATTATATATCATATATGATGAAATTATTCATAGTAATTTGATAGAAATTTCCCATCTATCAAAGCCTTGAGGAAAGTTTCATAATAACTTTTTAAAAGCTAAACATATTTATTTCAGCATTGGGAACAACTAGACCCTGCCATCTTTGCTGTTCAGGCCATAGCAGTGTCCAGAAACTGTGTAGAAAAGATAAAATTAAGGCTACAGGCAAAAGCCACATCACTCAAGCAGATAAGTGGTTCTTTCTGGCTGTCAGAGCCTGGGTTTCAACCCCCTTCATACTGGGGGAGCAGGTGGTGATCTGAAGCCCCTAGTGGTTCTGAGCAGCAAATCTCATCCCCCTCATAACCATCAAGGCCAATGCCAAGGGTAATTTTCAATGAACACTAACCTTCCAAGTAATTATTAATTAAAGGGATATTTGTCAAACTCTTCTTTCATCATGACACATTCTAAACCAGAGTAAATTCAATGAACATGGAAATCAAAAAGCCATCTATATTCACTCTAGATTTCTTTCAGATTAATAAGGTTGATTACAGAATTACAAGTTATATGTTCCACCCACCCAGATTTGGGGGTGCAGAATAAGCAAGTGATAAAGCAGGATATGTTCATGATAAAGGGAAGCATATCCCTGTTAGAAAATACAGCAGACACAGCTTTGTACTACATTTGGGACTCTGAACTATGAGAAAATCACTTACAAAGGTCAAAATGCATCCTTCCGGTCTGGGCCAGGGCACTGAGCAAATCCCGGGCAGCAGCTCTGCCCCCAATCTCACAGAACCCAGAGGAAGCAGGCCTCCCAGAAGCTCTACCTGGGCAGTATCTTAGATAAGGAGACAGCAACACCCATCCCAAACAGGGAGTAACTGGGACCCACTAGGACCAAGGAATTCACTCCTGGCCCAGAGCACTGGTTCCTTCCAGTCTGCACCTGAGTACTGAACAGATCTTGGGCCCCAGCTCTAACCCCAGTAGTAACACCCACCTCACACAGTTCTGAAACAACCAAGATAATAGAAAAGATAGGCTCCAGTCAGAAACAGTGAGTGCAGGTAGCACTAAGGAGATCCAGATAGCAAAAGGCAAGAGCAACAACATAAGCATCAGCAACCCAGGGTACTTGGCATCATTAGAACCTAGTTCTCCCACACTAGAGAGTCCTGAATTTCCCATATCACCAGGAAAGCAAGATTCAGGTTTAAAATCACTTCTAATGATGATAATAGAGGACTTTAAGAAAGACATAAATAACACTCTCAAAAAATTTGAGGAGAACACAGGTAAACAGGTAGCAGCCCTTAAAGAGGAAACACAAAAATCCCTTAAAGAATTACAAGAGAATACAACCAAACAGGTGAAGGAATTGAACAAAACCATTCAGGACATAAAAATGGAAGTAAAAACAATAAAGAAATCTCAAAGGGAGACTACCCTGGAGGTAGAAAACCTAGGAAAAAGATCAGGAGTCACAGATGCAAGCATCACCAACAGAATACAAGAGATAGAAGAGAGAATCTCAGGGGCAGAAGATACCATTGAAGATATTGACACAACTGTCAAAGAAAATGCAAAATGCAAAAAGGTTTTAATACAAAACATCCAGAAAATCCAGGACACAATAAGAAGACCAAACCTAAGAATAATAGGTATAGATGAGAGTGAAGATTCCCAACTTAAAGGGCCAATAAATATCTTCAACAAAATTATAGAAGAAAACTTTCCTAACTTAAAGAATAAGATGCCCATAAACATATAAGAAGCCTACAGAATGCCAAATAGACTAGAACAAAAAAGAAATACCTCCTGCCACATAATAATCAAAACACCAAATGCACAAAACAAAGAAAGAATATTAAATGCAGTAAGGGAAAAAGGCCAAGTAACATAGAAAGGCAGACCCATCAGAATTATACAAGACTTCTCACCAGATACTATAAAAGCCAGAAGATCCTGGACGGATATCGTACAGACCCAAAGAGAACAAAAATGCCAGCCCAGGCTACAATACCCAGCAAAACTCTTAATTACCATAGATGGAGAAACCAAGATATTCCATGACAAAACCAAATTTACACAATATCGTTCCACAAACCCAGCATTACAAAGGATAATAGCAGGAAAGCTCCAGTACAAGGAGGGAAATTATACCCTGGAAAGAGCATGAAAGCTCTTCCAACAAATCCAAAAGAAGATAACCACACAAAGATAATTCTACCTCTAATAACAAAAATAACAGGAAGCAACAGTCACTGTTCCTTAATATTTTATTGGATATTATATTTACATTTCAGATTTTATTCTCTTACCCCCATTCCCTCCACCACCCAGGAATCCCCTATCCCATTCCCCCTCCTCATGTTTCAATGAAGATGTGCCCCCATGTACCCCCCACTCCCACCTCCCCACCTTTGAATTCCCCCCCACTTGGTGTTTAGCCTTCACAGGACCAAGGATGTTCTCTCCCACCTATGACCAACAAGGCCATCCTCCCCTACATGTACAGATGGAGTCATGGGTCCCTCCCTATGTGCTCCCAGGCTGGTAGTTTAGACCCGAGGGAGCTCTGGTTGGTTGTTATTGTTGCTCTCCTCATGGGGCCACAACCCTTTCTGCTCCTTCAGTCTTTTCTCTATCTTCTTCATTGGGAAACCTTTGATCAGATCAGTGGTTAGCTGTGAGCATCTGCCTCTGAATGTGTCAGACTATGGCAGACCTCTAAGGAGACAGCTATATCAGGCTCTTGTCAGCATGCACTTCCTGCCATCCACATCAGTGTCTACCTTTGGTGACTGTACATGGGATGGATACCCAGGTGGAATGGTCTCCAAACGGCTCCTCCTTCAGTTTCTGTCCAACACTTTGTCTCCATATTTGCTCCCTTGAGTATTTTTGTTACTCCTTCTAGTAGGACCGAGGCATCCATACTTGGTCTTCCTTCTTCATGAGCTTCCTGTGGTCTATGTGTTGAGTCTTGGCTATTCTAAGCTTTTGGGCTAATATCCACTTATCAGTGAGTAAATACAATGTGTGTTCTTTTGTGATTGGATTAACTCACTCAGGATAATATTTTCTAGTTCCATCCATTTACCTAAGAATTTTTCAAAGCCTTCCTCTACTCAAAGGATAAATAGGCTGAGAAAGAAATTAGGGAAATGACACCCTTCACAATAGTCACAAATAATATAAAATATCTTGGAGTGAAACTAACCAAGCAAGTGAAATATCTATATGACAAGAACTTCAAGTCTCTGAAGAAAGAAATAGAAGATCTCAGAAGATGGAAAGATCTCCCATGCTCCTGAATTAGCAGGATTAATTTAATAAAAATGGCCATCTTGCCAAAAACAATCTACAGATTCAATGCAATTCCCTTAATATCTCTTAACATCAATAGACTTAATTTCCCAATAAAAAGACATAGGCTAGTGGACTGGATACATAAACAGGACTCAGCATTTTGCTGCATACAGGAAACCCACCTAAGTGACAAAGACAGACACTACCTTATAGTAAAAGGCTGGAAAACAATTTTTCAAGTAAATGATCCTAAGACACAAGCTGAAGTAGCCATTCTAAAACCTCCAGTGAGAATACAAAGTGAGGGACTCATGGCTCCAGCTGTATAGGTAGCTGAGGGTGGCCTTGTCAGGCATCAGTGGAAGTGGAGGGCCTTGGTGCCTGAAAGTTTGGATTCCCTAGTGTTGAGGAATTCGAGAGCAGGGAGGCAGGAATGGGAGGATGGTGGGAGTACACCCTCACAGAAACTTCCAGAACTATATGGATTAGACATGACAGAGGCAGGCCGCCAGAAGACTAGATTCCAAAACTCGAAAAAAAAATTATCTTGATACTAAAATCTGTTTTGAGAATTGTATATTGCAAAATACACAGCCTTGGTGTATCTACTCATCAAGCAAGCTGAGCAGACATGCTCAAACTTCTGATATCCTAGAATTCCAGCTAGATGCAGTGTAGATCCCCCCCCCACCTTCTTCTAATATCTCAATGCCTGTAATCAGCTTGAAGAAGTTGATGAAGAGTTGGCGCTTCTATTCCCTGGGCTTGGGGACTGAGGTCTTTAATATTGGACTGTCTTTCTAGGGGAAAGTAGTGGTTTTGTTGGAACAGGGAAGAATAGTTAGGATTTATTGCATAGCCATAACCTATTGGTAGAGATCTATACAATTGTTATTAAGATGAAGTTATAATTTCTTAAATGGTACAAAATTTTCTTTGATTTCAAATTTAAGGTTTTCATTGGTACAAGTTTGTTATTGATATAAAAGGGAGATTAACATTGTTACTCTCATAGGCATTGTACCTATACAACACATTTAGTAATATAAGGCTTAGACCCAGTCCTTCTTTAACTTTTTTAACTGATTTGAGATGGTTAGCCTGTGAGTTAAAGGCCTTTAGCAAATTCATGGCTCTGAGTTTATTGTTAGAGTGTTTTCTATCTTTTATTTAGAAATAGCTTTAAAGAGTTAACTGACAATAGTCCAGATTGCCTTACATGGATAGTTGGTTTTCAAAACATCAGAAGTCCACAGAATTGACATTACAAACATTTCTGTATTAATGTTCATTTTGATTGGAGACTTGTCTGCTCCTGACAGCTTCCTGTCCTAGAGTCTAAGAAGAAATTGAGCATCTTTGGAGTTACTCCAGTTGTGGTGAGACAGCCACTAGGCAAGAATTGCCTCTTTTCATCTACAGAAAAATTACTGTCCAAAAAAGGACATACTTGCAGAATAGTCGATTGATTATATCTGCCAAAACAGAGTAATCAGCCATTAATAATTCTGCATCACTAGGTCTGTCAGATGATCCTGGGCCAGAAGGCTGAAGATTGGATGCTCCAACATTTTGTAGCATAGTCCAGGTGTTCAGCAGTCTCTATAAATTGGCTAAGTTTTAGAAGCTATGCTTTGTGCTTCCCATAATTTCAGTTAATTCAGTCATTCTGGATGTTGGGTATTGGGTTACACTTCTGATTGTATAGGCATCTTGTTATTGAGCATTACCAAACTTACAAAGCCTTTGATTAACATTTTTAAAAAGTTACTAATAAAAAAAGAAAGAAAAAAGGTCAAAATGCTATAACTGTGCATAAACCTCTGTTGTCTGCAAGCCTTTCTAGTCTAGTGAGTATAAAAATATACTTTGTTATTTGGGAAAATACAACTAGAAATTTATGGATGATCAGGATTGAAATTTTGTGATAATGCTTACTACCACAAAGTGAGAAAGGGGCATATAGAAGAGAATCTAGGGAAGTGGTTAAAGGAAATACAATGGAAGCATGCAAAAAAGCCAACTTCATATGGACTTCCTGTCATGGCCTTTAGTAGTCAAATGGCTCATAATATTTTATATTTGCTCATTTCTTTTCACTAAGGTTATATGTGTATGTGTGTGCACAAATACATGTGTAGATTTGCGTACATACATAAGTCTGTGTGTATACATGTATGTTGACCTGACTCTTCAGTATTTCAACTAACATAATGCCTCTTTGGCAGTCACTGTCATGGTATTTTTTAGCATGTCTTTCAGTACAGTTATGTCACACACAGTGCTCAACTCATTCTGCATGCTTGTCTAGATTACATTGTTAGTTACAGTTAAGTAAGTATGGCATGAATGACAAAAAGAAATGAAAGAAAAGGAAGAGATATGAGTGCTCCTAGATACGATGGAGAAGAAAGTTTATCATATATATATATATATATATATATATATATATATATATATATATAGTGGGAGAGCATAGACGCAGACACATCCATCCAGAAGATTCCAGAGTAATCATGACCCTGAACCATGTGGGACTTGTGGGAGAGGGGAAGAGGGGGGGGGAGCTAAATATAGCAGCCAGGAGGCTAAAGGTAGAAAAGGTACAAAAGGATGGAGGGCAACCAAAATGTCTGGATTATATAGGAAAGAGCCTCTGGGAGAAGGGCAGCCCAGCCCCTAGGCTGTAGAGTTGAGAGTAGAGGGCAGGATATGCCAGCCATGTACTGTAACGTGTAGGCACTGAAGGATGCTGGGAAAACCTGGAAGCTAGGTATGCTTTGATTGCTTTTTTGCATAGGCACCTTAGCCACTTGCCTTGGGTTTGAAACTGAACATGAGTATGCTTATTCTAACACCTTTGTTTTTCTTAGGGTTAAGTAATCATTTCTGTCTTCTGAACTACTTTGTCATATAAAAGCCAGAAAGAAGGCTAACACCAGAAACTGACCCCCAAACATGACCTTGATATGATAATTCCTGCCTCCAGAAATGACTTCTATTATCCATCAAACCATGTAGTATTCTCTTATTGTTGCCCACTCTGGGTAGTAATGACTTTAAATAAGAACCAGGGTCCACTGTACCAAACACTCTGAAGCATGGTTTTGGAACTGAGTCATGAGTAGGAGCTGGAAAAGTCTTGAGGTCTGTGCTAGGCCAAGTCCAAAAAGCCTTAAAAAGAGTGTTTGTAGAAATGTAGACATTAGGGACCCAGTTGAAGGCTCAGAAAGAAAGTAAGAACTATAAAGAAACTTCTGTCATTTAGAGGATATATCACCACATGAACAGATTGTATAGAAATATGAATGAAAATGGACAGATATGAGAAACATAAGGAGAAAATGGAGAATAAATAACACTGTAAAAATGTCAACTGAATTCTGAAACTTTGCTGACCTCTCTCCATCTTTCAGTGCCTGGAGGCTTACAGAACAAAAACTGGACACCAGGCTAAGGAAATTTCTATGAAAGGGTTTGAAACAGCAGACTAACCTTTTGTTGTGATTTATAGAAAAATTCAAGAAGAAAAAGATACATTAAAGGAACTGTTAAGAGAAACAAAAACCACAACTTATTGATTTTAGAAACCCTCAGCCTATCTGTACATCAAGGAGTAAGGAAAGTTATTCTGAGAAAAACTAGGTTGTGTACCTAAAGTGACCATTTCATAGGTACATTGGTATATGTATTAGTCAGGATTCTCTAGAGGAACAGAACAGATGAAATACACACACACACACACACACACACACACACACACACACACACACGCACATGTGCAGGCAAAGAGAGAGAACAAGTAACTGTCCTTTACTTAGGCTGACAGCAGAAGTTGTGGCCCAGACTAAAGGTTGATCTTCCCACCTCTAAAGATCTGGATTAAAGTGAATCTTCCCTCTACATATGACTTAACAACAACAAATTAAAAACCCTCACAGATGTATCCAGCCACTTAGGTTTTAGTTAATCCCAGATAGAGTCAGGTTGACAACCAAGAGGAGACAACGCATATTTATGTGATCTACAGGTTAATCAAGCAAGCACCTCTGGAGAATCCCAAAAGAAAGACTGGATTATGTTGCATTGCCAACTGGAGTAAAATTGAACTGATGAAATATAAAGAATGAAAATTCAGTGTATATTTGTAGAGTCTAAGAGATAGAAGAAATAGCTATCTTGATGTGAACAGGTACTATCCTTCAAAACCATGAAGAATGACCAAACAGTAGATCAGAAAGTCTCAGAGCCACAAATACTACAGCAAGCTCAACAGCACTAGCTCCACCTCATCAGTCTTAACCACAGAGTCTTTACAGTTTGGATGTGCCACCATCCAATATATTAAGGACAAGGCCTTACTCCTACCCAGTCAAAAGGACAAGCTCAACTGGGGTAACCCAGCAGGCCCAAGGCATAAAGCAGCAAACCAGAAGATCTGACCTTTAAGACTTACCGGGATTCTTCCCTAGCTTTTTCCCTGTTTGGGGTTCCTTCTTCTTTGAACATCTGTCTTCTGGAACTGGAGTACCTGTCATAAACCTGCCATGATTGTTTTGGGGACATATAAATGTGCCTTGTTTCATAGGTTTAGAGCAGGAATAAAATGTGTTCTCATAATAAGCCATACCTAGAGCTTCAAGACTCCTTAAGATGGGTAAGATTTTCAGCTTGAGAGTTGATGAGTTAACACTTTGGGAGCAGTTAGAATGGAATTAATACATTTTAAGTGCAAACAAATATGCATTTGGGGATGCCAGGAGCATGGTAGATAACTTATTATGATCCAAGTCCTTATGTTTAAGCTCAAACACCAATGTGGTTGTATCTTCCTACACACATGTTCTGTGTGACTGTGCATCAGACGGGTAGTGGCCTGTGTCCTCTTGTTTCTAGATTATATCCTTTGGTATTTCATGAAGTATTATTTTGTTTATCATGGTCTCAAAGTATACAGAGTCCACCACTCTGTATTACCAGTGAGAGTCCTTGCAGAGTGATTGACCTGAAAACAAACTTAAAAGTGATATGGCTGTGAACCATTATTAATACTCAGCAACAAGCACACCCCATTTCAGTAAAGTGACTGTGTTAAAGAGGAAGGAAAAATAACAGGAGCTTCTAAAAGATTCACTTCATTGAATTAAGTGGGACAAACAAAATTTTGAAAGGTGCTTATGTCAGATATGGAAAGAAAATTAATGATCTTGGCTGGAAATGACACATAGAAGAGAGTCCACTGCAATCTCTGTAAGTCCATTCTATAACGTTTACTTGATGATGAAATAATCTAACAACACTTTCTCAGAACACACGCTCCCATTAACTTTAGAAGAAGTAAGCTATTCAGGTGAAGTGGAACAGTATGGTTGGGGCCCTGATCCTGTAGGTTAGTGTCCATATACACGGAAACATCAGGGTGTTCTCTCTTTTTCTGAATGCACACAGCATGAAGAAAGGCAATGTCAGATGGCAGCCAGCCACTGGTGACACAGAAACACCTGTGTCCTTACATCCACTCTGCTCAGTAATAAGAGAGCCATGGCCACAAATTAATCCTGCTGGGCCTTATTCCAAACTCCGGAACAATTTGAAAATAAGCCATTGCCATTTAAACTACCCTGACTATAGAACTTTTCACTTTTAGTTCTGATTTAATAATCTTGCCAACATATAGGTTTACATTTATAAATAGATTCATTATAAATAAATTTGTATCAGAGCTACCTTTACAAAAGTAATTACGTTTTATCATTTTATGAAGTGAATAACAAAGCAATTTTTGTGACACTCTATAAAGACTACTATAGCCCTACCTATTTCTTTAGAGGCCATACCATCTCATTATTGCTTGTACACCTTCAGGATATGAGAGAATGCAGGGTCTAGCAATGTATTATAAAAAATATAAAAGCTAAAATTATGGACATGCATATGTCTGGTTGTATCTTAATCTATTCCCATGCTAGAATTAACATGAAAATTGGGTCTAAGATTCTAATTAGAAGTCATTTTCCTTCATAATGCTAACAGCACTGCTCCTCAGTATTGTCAATATTGCATGGGGCAAATACTTTGAATACAGTCAAGTAATGTGCTATTCCAAAGACTCCCCCAGATTCCTCAATGTAGAAGTATATCAGAGGTCCTAAATACCTATCACACAGCATCCAAAAGGAAAATTTCATCACTTCAACCTCTACCTTTCATCTCTATTTTTCTAAGAGTTCATTTCCTCCAGTGCTTGAATGCTGGGATATAAAAATGAATCAACTTGATGCTAGGCCTCCTGCACTGCTGACTCAAATGGATTATACTTTCATCCTATAAGCCCCAAATCTTGTCGTCTCTCTCATCCTCTTTGACCTTGTGAGTAAAGGCCCTTTGACATCAATTTACTATCACTGCAGTCATCTTTCAAGAATAAGCTGGTCAATCCATAGATTATTCACTGTTCAGGAACCATTTACTGGGCATATGCCCCTACTCAAGTTATTACCTTCCTGTGACTCATCTTATTTCCGAAACGGAGTAATGATAGTATTAAACTATATGTGGGAATTTTGATGACTAGGTAGGTAATACTAAGGTCTTGAAAACAAAATTACATAACCACAGCTGTTATAACACAAGCATGGATAAAACCTGTCATACCAGGTGGTTAAAGAAAAATGCAGGAAGTAGTTTTCTTTTTTTAAGAAGCAATTTCCCTTCTGCTCCTCAGGAAGAAGAGGATTTTGATATTATCTATTTACTTATTTGCTGAGTTCTGGAAGATTAGGGGCATATACAGTTAAACGGAGAAACAAATAAAAAAAAAATCCAAATCATCTGTATATTATCTGCACCTAAAGACCTGCAAATGCTGTCCATTTAATGTGAGTGGAAGCAGCCTTGATGTATCCAGCCATCAAAGGTTAGCACATGGAAACTAATGTATCCTTTCCAAGATTGTTTGCTTGGTGTATATTATGTCACAACCAATCACTATTGAAGAGCAGCACAGTATTAAAAGCAAGAATGTGGTTTTGATGACAGAGAACCTTCATCTAAATGCTGTTTTTACTATTACTACCTGAATGAACCTCAGTAAGTTATTTAGCTGCCCATAACGCCACAAAACCCTACCTAAAAGACACTGCTGTATGTTACATGAGATAAACTATGGAGTACTTAAAATTTAGTACAATAAGTGCATAAACTACAGTAATGTTTTGTTTTAGTGACTAAGAATACACTTCTGATTGCTTATTAAATTTTCACTCAAAATCATGATTTTTAATTTATCCTCTCTAGAAATCTCAGATTATGCCACTGGAGAGCTTCCAAAGATGCATATCTTTGCTGTTTGTTGGGGAAAACACTGCATTCCAATGGAGAAATAACCCTGTTCTTAGCTTGCTAGTGTAGCGGAAAGGCTGACAAAGATAAATGTGAAAAGCATCTTTGTGAACACTGAGCTGGATGGGGATTTGGCAGGACTGATGGGACTTAGGAAATGTGCCTAAGTTTGTCTTTACCACATAAGCATGTTTAGAAAGTTGGAAATGCAGGTAGAGAGGGAATTGAGTGAATAAGTAAGATTCAGAAAGATCGCTAACCATAGAGATTCTGAGAAATGTCCATGAGCGTAATTGTGAAAAATGAGGCAGAGATTAAGGGTGAACAGATAGAAACACATGGCACACTAACAAACATTCAGAAAGCAATCAATCACAAAAGCAGCGGTCCAAGTCCAATTCCGAGAGCACACTGTTGTATGCGCTGCTCAAAATGTTCCTCTAACAGAATTCAGTGCCAGCGTGCTTGTCACAATGTCAGCATTCTGCTGACCATGCTGCCCCTAATTTGTTTTTTCTCCATTTCTATGCCAAGACTTCATGCCTTACCCTGTCCCTGCAACCTCACCCTCATGAGCTGGAATAAGCCTGGGCTCTGAGTCCTCTCTCTCCCCACTGCTGCCATAGTTGTAACCTTTTAGTCCCTTATTTTTGTTACATAAGAGTCCTGAGCCCTGCCTTCTTCAATGATTTCATGGATAACTTAGCTGTATTCCACTCCAGTATTATTTCCTGATTTCTATTTTTTTTTTAAGGTAATACATTGCCATTGTTGAAAATCTGAAAACTATACAGAAGCACAAAGTATCAATATCTAAATCACTTCCAGAGTGTCATAGTTTATGCTATATTTGTAAAAATTGTATATGAACTTACATAAAAATGGATTAATTCTGTATGCACTTGCTGTAGAGTGAATATTTTCTTGGTCTTATTTTCATCTATTACATAGTTCTATTTATGACTGTGGATTAGTGTCCTCTGTCAATTTGACTATATTGTAGAATAATCTAGGAGACACAGTTCTAAAGGTTAACTTAGGAAAGAATACTAACCCAAAATATGTGTGGACAGATAGAAGGAAAACAAAAGAAGGAAAGCTAGGTGATCACTACAGTTTCTCTCTCTGTGTCTCTCTGTCTCTTTGTCTCTCTGTGTGTCTCTTTCTCTGTCTCTCTGTGTCTCTCTTTCTGTCTCTCTCTGTTGTTCTGTGTCTCTTTTTCTGTCTTTCTCTGTCTCTCTGTGTCTCTTTCTCTGTCTCTTTGTCTCTCTGTCCTCTCTCTCTCTCTCTCTCTCTCTCTCTCTCTCTCTCTCTCTCTCTCTCTCTCCTATCTGACTGCACATATCATATGACCAGCAACTTCATGTTCCTACCCCAGTTCCATCTCTGCGACAGGGATTGTAGAGCTTCAAACCGTACGTCAGACTAATTCCCTTCTCCAGTAAGTTGTATCAAGTCAACAGTGAGATCTCAACAGTGAGGAGAATGCATACCAAACAGCACAACTCTAAGGTAAGAAATGGTTAACTGTGGTGACACAATGTAGAGGCATTGGTTATCAATCATGACATCTCAGTTGTGAGACTGTTTCCAGATATTTCAATCTATTACATGCCTTCTCCTTTTCCATGTACTCAAAAAAAACAAAAAACAAAAAACAAAAACAAACAAACAAAAAAAACCTTAGGAAACAGAAACTGGCAAGGGAAAATTGGTTTGTTTATAGTTTTGGTCAGATAGACTTGGGAGTTCATAATGACTCAGTAGGATTCTCATTGCTCCATACCCATGGCTATGTAATTTTAACACTGAAGGACAATAAAAAAAAAATCTCTTTCTGGTCAAGAGAATACAACTTCAGGAATAGGTAGAGACCTGACAATAATCTGACCACGAACCAACTCCCTCAGAAGACAAAATCAGCTTAATCCTTGGGGAAAAAAAATTAGGTGGATAAAAAGTTATGTGGAATAATTTATTCTTTAATGAGACAGTCTACTTTTTTTGAATTGGGAAATCATAACTTTTACTCTTCTTTCTACCTCTGGCTCTAGCAAGGCTTTCCCTAACACTCTGGGCTTCTGCAGTAGTTTGAACATGCTTAGCCCATGGAAAGTGGCACTATTAGGAAGTGTGGCCTTGTGGGAGGCAGTGTGTCCAATGTGCATGAGACCCTCCTCCTGGCTACCTGTAGAGGAGAGTCTCTTCCTGGCTACCTTAGGATCAATATGTAGAACCTTCAGCAACATCTTCAACATCATATCTGCCATGTTTCCCACCATGATGGTAATGGACTAAACCTCTAAAACTGTAAGCCAGTCCCAATTAAATGTTGTCCTTTATAAAAGTTGCTTTGGTCACAGTGTGTCTTCACAGCAATAAAATCCTAAGACAACTTCCTTACTCTTACTCTAATTGACCCTTGCCCCACCACCTCTACAATGTGGCAGCTTGACCTTCATGGGCCTGATCTTCATATTGACTTAAGTACAACTAATGTTTCTTCCCTTTCTCTTTTCCATTCTCCTCCCATGGGTAGATACTGAAATTACAGATTGCCATTCCTGAACTGTTAATTTTAAACACTAAAAAAAAAAATTGCTTCAAATTGTTTGAGTCCACTCTTGAGTTCTTTTATTAATGAGACTAAGAACTCCAAAGGGAGACCTTGATTACCCTAGTATCATGTAGCAACCCAAATCCCTCCTTGCAAATCCCGGTCATATCATCTTTACAATTCATAGTTAACATGAAGATCCAGAAAATATGCAGATGTAGCTGTTAGACAGTTGAACCAGTCTTTTCCTGTAGGAAAGCCCCTGCACCTCAGGTTTCCTCTGTTGGCTCTATTCTCAGCAAGTTGCCTTTATCCTCAGCAAAGAGAGTTTGTTACACAGTTAAAACCTCAACAGTCAGAGACAGCTTTCTGTCCAACTTAATGTCTGAGAAAACTGGAGTAGAGATCTAATCTAGAATACCATGTTCAAAATGAACAAAGATTTTAAGGGCTGTGATGATGGGTATAAGATTCCCTACTCATTCTGTCCTGGAAGAGGTCTTTGTCCCCAGGATCCTTTGATAGATGTTGAGAAGAGACAGGTGTATCTCTCCTTTGGAAGTCAACTTCAAGCTTCACTTTCACCACTTCTATTTAAACGCATTAAATTTACCTCTGACTAAACAATCTGTCACAAACACATGAGAGTCGTCATTGAAGTCAGGTGTTGTTGAATAAAAATTACAGGAGGGCATTGTTTGGGACTAAGCTTCCATACTCACCACACCAGATTTAACTAAAAATCAAAATGGAGTCACTCATGCTGAAGTTCCACATCACCAAGCTGAAACTAAGCTGTTTATCTGCCCTTCCCAGAAATCAGGATTAGAGAGATAACAGCCATAGTTCCTAAAGAGGCCAGTTTCAATTGACATGGTAATAAGTTTCCCTCAGCCTTAATCCTTACACACACACACACACACACACACACACACACACACAATTGTCAAGCGATCCATTATTTTTTTATTCTTCTCTTTCCTGGCTCTGCTTCACACAGAAAGTAACTTTGAAGTTACTGGGGGATCTATTTGTAGCTTTTCCTTTCACTTTCTTGTCTCTTTCCTGTCAATAAAACCAACCTCCCCTGCTCAGCTCATTGTAGCATTTATTTATTCTACTTTGTGAAATAAAGACATGCCAGATTCCAGGATCATAAATAAAGCCAATTAAGATCTTTTGACTGAATTGCTCTGATTCTGTTTTTGACAGTGTCACAAGCATTTGGTAACCTTTCAGTGTAAAGAAAATTGTATTGAATCAGAGTTTTGAAGATTATTAAGCACCAGAAGACACCTGTCTCTGGCTGAGCTGCTGGCTCCAGTTACTCCACTCTGGTGGTCAGCTGAGAATAGTCATAGTCAGGTTATACTTCATCTCCCTTAGTCTAACTCCCATCATCAAAGCTTCACTAATTAAATGAAAATTGACTGTCTGTCCACTAAATGGCTAAGCAATAAGTAAAACACTAAGATATGCCTTAAGGGGCTTAGTATTTAGTGAAGGATACACAATTTATAAATAACTATTTTGTGAGTGGGAGTAGAAATGTCTCACAAAGAGATGACTTTGCAACTAGGTCACATGGTCACACACACACACACACACACACACACACACACACACGACAGATTTTGCTGGATAAGGAATGTCAGTAAAAGCAAATTCAAGTGATTTGAAAATACAGCATTTTATGAGAACACTGATGAGCAAAGGAAGAGTGGGGAGGGTTGGGCAGGAGGAAAGCAAGATGAGTGATGAGTGACAACTTCATGCTCCTTCAGAATGTACATTCTAAGGAGTTTACTCCTTCAGAAAACCAGATACAGTACTGTCACCAGGCATTCGAGACTCCAAATTACTCCATATTGTATAAAACTGGCTTTTCAGGCTGTGCGTGCCTAAGAGACTCCATTTTACATGCAACTTTGGGCTCCACTTAGGAGGATAAGAATGACTTCTCTCTCTGGGTTGACTCAACAGCTGTACCATCTGCTAAAGACCACCATCCAGCATGACTGATATGTTACTTATTCCAGGTATAAAAGGGATCTAGCCTATGTTTTTACCAGAATGAATGAGATGATAGGGCCAAATTACATCAAGGAAACCAGGCTAAAGAATGCATTGTTGATCTGAAAGATGCAAGGAGAAAGACCACCAACCCAAATAATCATGGCCAAACTAATTAAAGCAAGCAATTGATTAAAGCAAGCTTTTTTATTCCTGTTCTTGGGGCTGCCTCCCCCTAAGGCATGACTCAAGGGTTCATCATTAGACAAAGGAATACAAGGTTTTTATAGTTCAAGGATATCCTGAGTAGGGGTTACCAAATGTGGTATTTGGCAGGCAAAATAGGTGGGGTTACAGAAAAAGAACATAAGAATAACAAGATAGACCCCCTGAAACAAAGATATGGTTGGAAGATGGTTGTAACTTTTGAAAGACACCTTACTATAGTCTTAAACAACCTTTTGAAACAAAGATATGATTACAAGATGGTTATAAGGTAGGCTTAATAATAGGTGGTCATAACAACAGGTGGCTATAATAACCTTTTGAAACAAAGGTATGGTTACTATTTCCTGGAACTGGGCAGTACAGAAACATTTGTAGTTACAGTTAGAGGTAGGGTATAGCCCAATACTTGAGAAACAGAGATTTAATCAAAAAACAGCAAGGAACCTTGTTTGTCTTTACTATAAGATGGCTTTCATGCCTAAAATGGAGGCAGATGATTTCATCACTTACCTGACACACCAGACTGAGGAAAGCAGTAACTCAGTAACTACAGTGATACCTGATACTGTGATGCTGTGGCCCCAAAACAACGTCTTATCAGATAACTTGTATGTGCATGAAGGACCAGTAAGCAAAGAACTTTTTAACTGTCCCTCTACCAGATACTAAAGAAGGCATGCTTATATGATCAATGGTTGTCCTTGTCACTGAGAAACCTTGTGATTATTTTTATTCAGTAAGTTCTGAAATTGTGTGTGTCTCTGTTATAATATAACCAAGACATATTGTAATCATTTTTAAATCAAGATTTGACTTTGGTTTATTCATACAGTTTTGGCCTCTTAGGAAAGAATCGATTGAACCAGGAAACAGAGAAACTGTCGATGAACCAGGAACCAGAGGGCTTCCTAATCAGGAAATGAGCTAGAAGGGCTCACGACAGGTGAAAGACCCAGAATGGCACCTCCACTCCCTGCCCCAGTTGTTTGGCTGCCTCTTGCTGGCACAAGAAGAGTATATTCAACGTATATGTCAATTTCTGACACAGTGGGGAAGGGTGATATTGGGCTTTTAAAAATGCCTCTCAGCAGCTTAGTAAGTGAGAAAATCAAACCTTTTCTTATGCAAGTTGCTTTTCTCCTTAGTGAACTGCTGAAATGTTGGCTTCTTTTAATTTAATCACCAAATTCCTACTTAGGTCAATCTGACCTTGGGTTAAAATGTTCAAATGTGAATTTGTATCTTAATAAAAAAAAATAGACATCTTATTGTATTGTGGGAGCTATTAGTAATTGTTACGGTTTAGCTCTGGCCTTACTTGAACCCCACATTCAAGACTCATATCTACTTGACATGAAATCCACCAACTTCTGTGAGTCTATAGCAGTGGAACCAGCCTGGGGTGAGGGATACTAAAGAGATACAACATTGCGGCTGTTATATTATCTCATTGTTTAAAGATACCCCGAGATTTGAATTTTCTCATGAATCTTGTGATAAGAAAAGAAAGATGCTAATACCCTGAACCAGATGAAGAATTTGTCTCCAAGAAAACTTTACATCATTTATGTTGAAGGAGAGACTGAACTGAGGGGCATTGGTGAGTGGGAGAACCACACATTGCCTGTGCTGTTTGGTTGTGGTATTTTTTTCTTATATTGCTAGGACTCCAAAGATGGACTTGTAGGTTGGTCCCTGTGTCCTTTATGCACCCTGACAATGTGACCACTTTGGTTAAAATTTTTTTTTTTTTTTTTTTTTTTTTGTCTGTCTTTTACTATTTGGCTTTTAATTGGGCTTATTGCAGACAGCTAGTGGTCTATTTGTACAATTCAGAAGATTTATCTAGGGACCACAAAGACTTTAGGACACATACAGAGATGGGCAATATGTGGCTATTAAAAGCCTAAGAAAGCTCAAGATAATTGTAATTAGGCCCTGGACCTGCAACATTCCAACCTCCCTGCAATCAATGAAGTGCTAATCACACTGATTAAGCAGCTATGTCTCCTTTCCATGAATTTACATCCACAGGCCCTAGTCCTCTTCACTGCCTTCCTCACTCCCAGGATGTAAATTAGATCATACAGCTTGAAATCCTCACTCCCCTTTGAAATCTATATAGCCAAAATTTCTTTCTGTTCTATGAAAATAGATCCGGGCTCCCTCAAGACCCCATTATGATATCATTTGTAGCACAATACTTTCATTCTCCTGTTGCAGCCCTTCTAAAAGTCAGCATCCCAGCACCTTGCATCCTGCATCTTCTAAAATTGAACAGGGTAAGTGAGCTTCTGCTGTCAGCACTGCCAGATTTAAGTAAGAGAGGATTCCAGAGATTGACAGTAAAAAGCCAGCAGCCATGGAAAGGCTGGAAACCCTCGGTCTACCTGAACTTCATTCAACCAAGAGAGCATGCTTGAAAAAGCCCTTCCATTATACTTACATTATAACTTGGGAGAGGTGGGTACTATGTAAATGGCCCATGAAAGGTCACTACAGCCCTTGACTCCTTGCCCGTCTTGTGCTTTTGTAGCCAGACCTTGATAAACCACCTTGATTCCAACTTGAGCTTAAAAGGCATCTTACAATAAAGTCAAACTAGGCTCAATCCTGTTTATCATTAAACCTGATTCTCAAGGATTAGGCTATGCTCCATCTGTAACCTTAACTACCAATGTCTCTATACTGCCTGCCCTAAGAAACAACAACCTTGCCCTTGTTTCAAAAATGTCAATACAATCACCTGTTCTTATGCCACACTTGCAACCTTATCTTTGTTCCAGAAGGTATTGCGACACCAATGTTGCTGGACTCTCCCTCGCTAGCCTGCCGGCTTTACACACTACCCACTGTGCAGGCACAAATTTGCTGCTGCCACTTGCTTTTGCTACTTCCATAGCCAAGCTTCATATTTTCTTTTTCTGGTCACTGGATTCAGTCTAGCAGGGATTAAAATGTCTTTTGGGTATGGATAATATTGAAATATTGTTTTGTGCCCTTCTGCTGTATGGAAACACTGGCTCTGGATTTGGCAAGTTTCTGTCCTATATCAGGCATCCACTTTGTGGGGGAAAAAAGCAAGGCAGAGCAGCTAAAAAAAAAAAAAAAAAAAAAAAAAAAAAAAAAAAAAAAAAATAGACTATGGGTTTCATCTTACTATGCGAAACTGCGATACAAGCCTTAACTCAAAATTTGTAAGATTATGATATGAACTTTCTGTACTTCAAGATTTATAAATTCATTGAATATGGTTTTAAAAAATGGAGACTCTATAACAAACATTGGCTTAAAACTTGTAACACAGGGTTAATAATTAGAAAGCTACATAGGTAATCTTACCATTCAGGTTGGAAAACCCAACACACAGACAGCACTACCAGCCAGAAATGAAAACAAAGACCTAATCCATCAAAGTCTATAGTTCTGGGAAAGCTTCCAAATATACTCACCTTGCTTTTTAACCCCTGTAGTTCTACTTCTAGCTAACTGTTCTTGTTAACTGAAATATGTCAACCAGAATATGTTTTTATGTTTAAAGGCTCACCCTGAGAAAGATTCAAAGCTACACTGGAATGCCAAACACCCAGAATAATTGCCAGATAAAAATCCTATCTCATGGTGCAACAAGACAATGGCCTAAGCAATCTGACAAAGAGCCTATAGAACCTCTCTCCTTACCTAAGGTCTATTCAGGCTAGCAGAGACTAACTCAAGAGTGTTTGCCTAGCTACCTTGTCTTTGCCAACTTTGTTAAGTTTCATCTATTTTGATAAACTGAGTCATTCAAGAAGTGTTTATAGTCTACAATAGTGCACCATGAAAGAACCAGGAAAGTAAAGTTGCCAGTCTCCCTATGGACTATATTTGTGATTTATATTAAAAGAGCTTCAATTCAAGAACTGTAATTTTCTAACGCTAACCTTAACTGGAATAAAACTGTAAAATCTTAATCTTATATAACCTACTAGTTTCTTGTAAACTTTTAAATTTAAAAATCCAGATTAATAGTCACCTCATAAATAATAAAATTATTTACAAATTTACTTACAGGTACAAATGTTATTTAGCCTCCTTATATATGTCTTCAAATATGTTAAACCTAGAACAAGTAACAAAAACAATTAATTTATTTAAAATCAATTATATTTAGTAAATGGCCCTCAATACTTTTCAGATATCTGCTGAATATGGCATTTTAAACATTTAATGAAAAACACTTCTTATGATGAACAGAAATGCCAGATCCTAGTACTGACCCTAACGTCTCCAAAGAGCACAATGGATGTAATAGTTTGCACAAAAATGACCTCCATCAGCCCATGGGGAATGGCACTATTAGGAGTTGTGGCCTTGTTGAAGTAGGTGTCATTTTGTTGGAGGAGGTCTCAAAAGCTCAAGTTCACTTCTTGCTGCCTGCCAATCAGGATGTAGAACTCTCGGCTCCTTCTGTACTACCATGCCTGCCTGCATACTGCCATGCTTCCTGCCATTATGATAATGGATTAAACCTCAAAAACTTTAAGGTAGCCCCAGTGGAATGTTTTCCTGTATAAGAGTTGCCATGGTTATGGTGTCTTTTCACAGGAATAAAACCCTAAGACAATGACCATCAACAAAACCACCTGGATTGTGGTAACATTAACCACTAGACAAAACTACTCCATGTCTTGCCTGCTGCTAAGGCTCTGCCCAAACTAGGAACACTGCTGGGTTAACTGCTATACTCGGCCTCATCAAGTGAGGTGAGTTTCCCCATGTTCATTGTTCTTCATAGGAAAATCACTCAAATGTTCTGAGTCTGGTAGCTAATGGCTGATACTGTCTTGTGCAGCAGCTAAAGATGGAATGCTATTCTGCATGACAGCCAAAGACCTACAACCTCTATCCCCAGTGAAAACATTGAGACCACCATGGGAGCCTACAGTAGTTATCCAGATAGCTGGTAAGTCTCTATTGTTGTAATTAATACAGGAGCCATTTTGTCTATACTTCCTGCCATAATTTTTACTTCTCAGATCTCTGTTGGTATTGAGAGCTAAGTGTAGCTTTATTAGTTTAGACAACTGCCTAGTGAACAAATGTCATATGTAAAAACCAAGCCTTACTTTTATAGAGGTATTGGGTCAACTGATATAAAGGCAAACTCACAGACAGGTTTGCCTCAATAATATGCTTCATATTAAAGGACAAACAAGTTATCTTTTACTATTTAAAGAAAAATATATATATATATATATCTTTTACTATTTAAAGGAACTTGCTTTGCAAAGACTTCTCTCAGTAATCAGCCATTTATGTATGTCTAATGGTAAATAATTAGATTTTTAAAAGTTTAAGGTTTATATAAATTATAAAGTTCTAAAAATAATTTAAATTATAAACATGAGAATATAAAAATCTAAATAAATTATGAATATCTAAAAAGATGGTTTAGGATACATAAATACAAGTTACTCTATACTACTGTTATACTAAGATTTCAGAAATTCAAAGTTTCAAAATTAATCAATGAAGTTTTGATAAGCTGGTAAAATAAATACTACTCTTATCAGTCACAGCACAAGACTTTAAATGTCCTCTGCTTATCTTTTAAATATAAACTTAAAGATACTTATCATACTAAAAACACCTCTGTCCAATCTATATATCCAGGCCTCTGGACAGACAAAATAATCTCCATGTTTTTTAATCCAGTGCCATAGCTCTTGCTATGACTCGGGCATGACTCTACTCAACTGTTTTATAAATACCCATTATCTGCTTTTCCACAATACAGATTTCAATACAGGCTACAAACAATGATAATATAAGCTCCAAGGAGATGAAATATCATAGAGACTTAGATGCACCTCTCACAGGACAAACAAACTCCAGCAAAGTACTTCAGTCACTTAACAGCCTAAGCTTCCCTCTTATTCCCTATCCCCAAGAGGAAAACTCCAAATATTAAATTTTCCTTTAAGTTACTTAACTTTAGTGTCTGTCCCTAGTGTATGTCTTGGAAGAGTTCTACTTGGCTGATAGACACCATCCAGAAATTATCTGCAGACCAAAAATTGCTTCAAAAGTAATCTACACCGCGACAGCCCCAGGTAGTCCTACAAAACTGGAAAGCCCTATATGTGCTGAAAACTGATAAACTGTAAATCAGTCTAGTTGCTATGATTGCTCCCTGTCTCTCCAGCTGTCAGCAAACCAGATTCTTCTGATGAATGCCCCATTGCTAATCCTTTCAGGCCTTTGACTGTCATTCTATCCTTCCTGAGCTCTGACAACAGTATCCTAATTTCAGCTGAGAAGCAGTTACAGAAGAGAGTATATCACCACTTATCCTTAATAGAAGGCTGGAATGTTAGATCAAAGAAAAACTTGATAGCAAAGGGGACAAAATGGCTACCTATAGAACCTATTGGTAGACCAAGAGTATATGGCCTTTAAAATTTGTTTTTTTTTTTCATGCTAACTAAAAGATATATACAATTGGACTGTGTATCTTGCCATGCATTTCAAATTTTGTTTCCCCGTGGAAAAAGAATGCTAAGTTGTTATCAAGATTTTGATAAAGACACAAAATAAATAGAAAATAATGAACAAAATTATTTTCATCTTAGGCTTGAAAGCCATTGTATAACAAAATCAAACTAGGCTGATTCCTCCTTATTATTAAACCTCTGTTTCTCAGAGATTAAACTAACCTACCTGTAACCTTACCTACATTGTTTCTCTACACCCTACTCCAGGAAACAGCAGCCATTCTGTTTCAAAATGTTATTATGACCATCTATCTCCCTTGCAACCAAGTCTTTGTTTCAGAAGTTTATTATGGCCAACTTATTATGCTTATGTTCTTCTGTAACCACACCTAATTGCTTGCCAAATCTCCCTCTTGGGAAACCCCACAAGGAGGATTAATAACTTGTTATGATACCTGACGACATTCAAACCCCCAGTGAAAATGTTAGATAACTTATCAAATAATGATGAAGCTTAGAAGTCATTGAGGGTGGACCTCTCCCCTTCTTAATCACCTTTGACCCATACATCCTGGTTCCTTAATAACAGGCAAATTTAAGACAGTGGTACTATCTTAGTTAGGGTTTTATTGCTGTGAAGAGACACCATGAATGTCTTTGTCAGAATTTTATTCCTGCACAAAACATAACCAAAAAGCAAGGTGGGTAGTAAAGGGTTTATTCAGCTTACACTTCCACATTGCTGTTCATCACCAAAGAAAGTCAGGACTGGAACTCAAGCAGGCCAGGAAGCAGAAGCTGATACAGAGGCCATGGAGGAATGTTACTAACTGGCTTGCTTCCCCTGGCTTGCTCAGCTTGCTTTCTTATAGAACCCAAGACTACCAGCCCAGGGATGGTACCACCCACAATGGGCTCTCCCACTTTTATCACTAATTGAGAAAATGCCTTACAGCTGGATCTCATGGAGGCATTTCCTCAAGGGAGGCTCCTTTCTCTGTGATAACTCCAGCTTGTGTCTAATTGACACATAAAGCCAGCCAATACAATGACCAAGGCAATTATTATAAAGGCAAACATCTAATTGGGCCTGGCTTGCAGTTTCAGAGATTCAGTCCGTGGTAGCATCCAGGCAGACATGGTGTGTTAGACAGCCAAGATTTCTACATCTTGATTGGAAGGCAGCCAGCAGGAGACTGTCTCTTCTGTGCTGGGTAGAGCTTGAGCATAGGACCTCAAGGGCCATTCCCACAGTGACACAATTCCTCCAACAAGACCATACCTATTCCAACAAGGACTGTTCTTGGTGGTCACCTCCTAATAGTGCCACTCCCTTTGGGCCAAGCACTCAAACACAAGGGTCTATGGAGGCCAAACCTCTTCAAACCACTGCAGGTACATTTCAAAATTAGCCTTCTTAAAATCTGAAGTACTGTGTAAAGGAGAAAGAAAGACAATACCTGGATGTTTCTCCTCTTATGCATTCCTCTCTTCCTGGTAGCTCACAACATTGAAGTTGGCCTGCCCTGTTACCTTTTTCTCTCAAAATCCCTTGAGTTCCCTTGAGTCCATTCTAAAATTCCCTTAGCCACAAGAAAGGCCTGCACACACACACACACACACACACACACACACACACACACACACGCACACACACACACACACACGCACAGGGAGCCTTTGGTAACCCTCTTGGTAACAAAGCTAATACTCTGTCAGTAGGCTTAGTCCTTCCATTTGTCAAAAATCTACCTTGCTGCTCAAGATGAGCTGGGTGTAGTTAGAGTAATACCCTAGAACTTGAAGTTACAGTATTAGGGTAAAGTGCAGGGAAAAAGGTGAATAAACTGTGTAAACTTTTAAACAATTCTTGCAGACTTGCCCTGAGACATTCATTGCTTCACGCTATGCTCCTTTTAGGTATTATGAGCTCAATGATTTCTCTCATTCATCTTCAGTTCATTACCTCATATCCAAAAATGATAATTCTTCTAAAGAGGGGTGACATGGAGACTGGCATATATTTTTAAGGTCAGACAGACCTTGATATGAATATCTTTTAATAAATGAATTAAGTTTAACTTTTGGAATTTTATTTAATGCAGGCCAACCTCATTTACTCATTTAATGAAAAGGGGATAATATCTACTTTATAGAGGTCTTATGAAAATGCATTATAATATAATGTCAAATGTCTCAAAAACAGTAAAAATTACTACTGCTTTTTATATTAATTCTGGACCAGGATCTTAGATGAACAACTGAAAGAAACTAATTCATGAATACCATTCCATGAAATGACTTTTTAAAAAAAGAATCTCTATCTATTACATACCCTTCAATCTGACACTCTCAACTCCAATGCAGTTGGTTTCAATATATGCAGAATTTTTCCTTGCAGACCATTCTATACTCATCTTCCACAGGGATGGCTCATTTTTTTCTCTGGCAAGTGTGTGCTACAACTCAAAGTTGGATGTATAAATGTGTCTGGTGATAGGGTGGCCCCTGTGGCTCCTGGGACATTCTGTGAGCTGTAAATACTCAGCAGGATGGCATTGGAATTATTACCAAATGTCAGCATGAATACATGAAGGTACGACTTCCCTGAGTCAGAAAAAATGAAACTATAAATCAAAGACCCTGGAGTAAAATTATTGAAATTGCTCTGCCCTTCACGTGTGGGGGTGGTCAGCCATTGTGATAATAAATTGATCCACCTGAAATCCCAAAGAAGGCTTTTTTACCTCAAAGAACATAAATTCAGTTACACCTCCTGCCTTTCCAAATAGCATTCCACTGGCAATGTGCAAATAAACTTTTAGAAATTAGGCACTTAATGACTGAATTTGAATCAAGATGTTCTTATAAGTGCCACATCCATTGGCTTTAATTCATCTTGAGGAATCTGAATTTAGAAACACATAGCTGGGGCCTTCTCTGGCATACAAATAATTCAATTTACATCTTTTTATCACAGCTACAGTTGTACATTATTTTTCTCTCATTCGCCAAGGACAAGACATAGAGCTACAATTGAAAGGCAGTTTGTCTAAACACTATTACTAGTCAGGAAGGTCACTATGTGCTCAGCATCATTGGGTTCACAAAATGGGAACTGGGAGTATCCCCTCAGTGGTACTACACATGGTTACCATGCCCAAATTCTGTGTCAATCCCCAGAGAAAGAAATACATAAACGTTCATAAAATAATTGCATGCCCCAGAATATGGTATACCCAGAGGGGTTTTTTTGTGTGTCTCTTAAAAAGATGGACAAACATCTTTAGGAAGTTCAAAGTCTTCTGGAAGGTCACTAGAAGCAGAACAGAAAACACAGGACTGTAACAAGATGAATCCTGCTATTTGAAACCAAGGTGTGTCAAGGCTAAATAATGAGTTGAGAATAAAAGACCCTGGTTGTTGGCAGGGTTCTTTCTTTTCAATGATTTTTAATTCAAAAGCCGCCACACTCCACAGATGGGTCTAGCTGCATGTAGGAACCTCATAGAGAATTCTAGTCTTAAGTTTAGGACCAGAATGGATAGCACAGTATACACACATTTATATCACTGAAAAACCAGGGCAGACATCCTCTATCATGCTTCATTCTCAGCTTTCTCTGAGAAAACAGAGCAAAAATTTGTTTTGGCCTTTCAACATTTTCATTAATGAGCTGCCCAAGTCACCATTGTAGAAATGACTATTAATTGGGCTTAATTAATTACCTTCCCAGTTATCTGCTGATGGCTCAAAGAGCTTTCCTTCAAGGTCATAGGGTATCAGCCATTAAAACATTTTGCCAAGAAAAAAATAGATGATTTTGTCCTAATTACCAAAATTACTGTAATTCACAGAATAATCTGAAACAGCTGGTTATCTGTTTAGGAGACAATTTCACACCATCACATAAAACCAGGTTGCCAAGATCTCTGCATCTGCACTGACTGAGAGTTGAAACAGCTAGTAGACTGCCATCTACACAGGATCCAGCCTGCCAGTACCAATTTGCGTGCTTCACAATAGGAATGTTTCAGACTTCTAGACAGTGAAACTGCAAAGCAATTTTCAAGTCTTCCTATAAAAATATCTACTTCTTTCTATAACTAGGAAAGAAAAAGTTATAATTTTCCATGTCTTAAAGTCTAAGTATTCATGATTTTTTTAAGTCTTCAGCCAGGATGAATTAGACATTTTTCTCAAGTAATCATGGGTTTTGTAGCTTCTGAAGCTCTTGGACTCTTTTCAAACCTAGATATCACTAAGACAAGTTTGTCACTTGGACAGTGACTATTAAATAGAGAAGGCTGTTGTTTTGTTTTGCAGTGCTTATTGGCATTATACAGCAGTATTTGGACAGGTATGACCATTGTAGTCAAAAGCCTTGTTCTTACCTCCCAAAGAAAATGTCGTGAAAGGTATTGGATGTGAAGCCTGCATCATAGGAGCTCCTGAAGAGGCTGCGGGAAGGGAGCTCCTGAAGGGAGCAGGAAGAAGTCAGAACTGAGTGGAAGGAGTTGCTTATTCCAATATGACACTAGGAAATAATACTTAATCACACCTATCTACTTTATGTGATGTAGAAATACATAAGAAATAGGTGCCTGCCCCTCAGGCATTATACTGATTATATAAATTGAGTGAGAATACCCACTTATAGCTATAATGGACTTTCTTAGCCTACCAGCTCCCAAATAAAGACAAGGAGACTTATATTTACTTATGAATGCTATGCTTTCTCTTACTCATATTTCCATATAGCTCTTATATCTTAAATTAGCCCATATATATTAATCTATATTCTATATTCTGCCATGTGGTTCCTTAGTTACTTCTCCTTCTGTTACAACCTGCTTCTTCCTCTACTTCAGGCTTGTGAATTCACTCACCTGACTCTCTCTATGAGTCTATAACTCTTTTCAGAAGTTCTACCTACCTTTGCTACAGGCTTTTTAATGAACCAATCAGAAGGTGGCAGGGAGTGTTTACAAAATATGATGTAGCCATATGAATAACAATATCAAAGTTCAGTCCAGCCTGCCTTCAACTTTCTGCTGGCACAGAAATCAGAATAAGAGTAATACAAAGACAATCTTTAATAAAAAGTGGGAAAGGGCTAGAGGGGAGAAATAAGAAAGGAATTGAAAAGGGAGGAAAGAAAGGAGAGGGGGGTGGGAGGGAGGCAGGAGTCCAGCTCACCCACACAGTCACTCTAAAAATACTCTCGTATATGCCCAGGTGTCTGAGTATATATAGCACTGTAAAAGGCTCCAGCTCTATACACTGTGTCTACCTCCTCAGAGTGGCCCTGCTACATGCTCTGTGTATATACTGTCATTATCATACTATATTAATAAAAATTATTTCACAGGCACATATTCTCACCACAACACATGTTCACAATCAACAGATATACATCCTGGAATGAATATATCTCCTCACATTTGCTCACAAGCTCACAGGTGGTTATCTTGGTACCATGACATGGGTAATAAAGAGCTCTACTTTCACAGTAAAGAACTATAAGCTTTTGACCCAAAATTTATCCTGTCTACAAGAAATGAAGAGACAAAGGATGGAGCAGAGACTGAGGGAATGGCCAATCAATAACCAGCCCAACTTGGGACTCATCCCATGGGCAAGCACCAGCCCTTGACACTATTCATGATACTCTGTTATGCTTTCAGACAAGAGTCTAGCATGGCTGTCCTCTGAGAGGCTCTACCCAGCAGCTGACTCAGACAGATGCTGACACTCAAAGCCAAACAGTGGATAGAGCTATGGGCTCTTATGGAAGAATTGGAGGAGGATTGCAAGTGAATGGCTCCAACTTAACAAGACAGACTCTATCTTGTAACCAGACTTCCATTTTATATACTGGGCCCTGTCCTCAGGTTAACCTGGAAAAATTGGAAACTGTTCCAGGAAGGAAACACCCTAGACACAGGCCACATGCAGGAAAATTCCTAACATTTCTCCCCATTTGTTTTGTCCTATTCTGGTTTACTTTACTTTTATTTTATTTTATTTTATTTTATTTGTTTTATATATTTTTAAATGCCTGTTGATATTCTAATGAAAGAAAGTAAAGTGTTGATTTGAGTGGATGGAGAAGGTAGGGAGAATTTTGGAGGAGTTGAGGGAGGGGAAACCATAATCAGTATATAGTATATGGCCAAAATCTATTCTTATAAAAATAAAATATCTCTTATATAAAATGCCTTAGAAATAAATACCTGAAAATACTTTGAGTTCTTTGTGACTCGGTTAAAATCTTAAGAAAGAAAATTATATGAGCTGGAGCTAAGGGAACCTTGCATGCAGTGAAGCTCCTTCCAAATCATTAATCAAACACAGGCTTACAATTTTTCCTGCTTCTTAAAGAGGAGATAGGTGGAGGGATGTGTTCTCCAGTGGTGTCTCAGTAACTTGCCCCATGCTCTCAAAAGTATCTCCAAGCCATGATGGCCCATTCTTTCCTTCCTGAGTAAATGATTTATTAAAATAATAAAGTAATAATTTTTAATAAATAATAATGTTATGACCAAATCTTTTGTTCAAGTGGGTTTGAATTTTCTTGTTTTGTTTATATACTTCTTGATAAAAGGGTCTCTCTTTGCTCCCTCCACCCCTAGTTGCTGAACACAACACCAATGCAACTCATCGAACATGGAGAAGTCAAGCTGGTGCCTATAGAGAGTATATATGGTACAGGAAGATTTTCTGTATGCTACCAAAATAGACACACCAACCCAGCCACAAATCCTTTGATCTAAAATAGTGTAGATCTATGCCTGCAAGATATGCTAGGGCAATGGTGGCTCAAAATTTGTGGGAGTAACCACCTAATATCTGATTCGACTTTAGGCCTACTCCATGAGATGGAACACATATTTAACACTGCTTGGGTGACCAAATACCAAAAAACTAGATAACCCAGGGACCTAGGATCAAACCAAATATTACTGGTCTAAAAATTAAAAAAATTAAAACCTATCAACAAATGACTCCTAATAAGATTCTGCTATATTAATAAATCAGTGCCTTTCTTGATCATCATCGGAAAAGCTTCCTCCTACAGCAGATGGGAACAAATGCAGACAGACCCACAGCTAGACATTATGCAAAGAATGTGAGAGATTGGATCACTCATCCCTAAACAGATGAGTCTATCAAATCCCTTCTATCTGGGCTCAAGAGACCCATAGAGGAGGAGGCCAAAAAGGTATAAGATCCAGAGAGGATAAAGGACACCAAGAAAACAAGATCTTCTAAATCAACATGATCAAAGTTCATAGGAACTCAGAGATTGAAGCAGCATAAACAGGGCCTGCACAGGTCTGCTGCCAAGGACCAGCCTCAGTTTGGAGAGTTTTCTGAGGAATAGGTGTCTGGGAGCTGAGAAGCAAATGACTCAGAAGTAAAATCATGGGTAGAAGCTGGCAGCCAATGTTTTGCTTAAGACAGCATTCCAGCCTGCTTTCTCCCAGTTTTGCTCTCTTTTCTCTCTGATCTGCTTTCTCAGGAGATCTTCAGACAGCTCTCTTTCTCTATTTTGCTTGAGACAATTCTTCAAGTAGTTCTCTCTATTCTAAAAAATTCTCTGGACAGCTCATCTCCTGCAGGTCCTAAGCCCAGTCTTTTATTTTATTTATCAGTGGAGTCATTTACTCCAGGTTTCCTTTTGATTACCCTATGAGTCAGCATCCTGAGACACAGCCCTTTACTTCTTAGGAAACAGCAAGTACTTATTTTCTCTTAACATTGCAAAAGAATTTGGAGATCTGCCTATCCCATTAAGCACAGACAATAAGCTAGATGGGTGGGAGCCTGTCCTGAAAATACCATTTCTACCACACCTGAACCTAAATTAGTTCTGTTCCAAACTGACCTTGAACTCAGGAATCTGTCTGCCCTTGTAAGCACAAACAAAAAACTTAGCTGGGTGGAATCTCCTGAGATCACCACTCCATAAATCTCTCTATCTCCTTCCTTAGTACCTTTCTGACAAGTTGGCTCACAACACAGCTGCCTTTATTGCTTTAGATTCATGAAACCCCTAATTCATATTGCATCCTTATATTTTGAGAAGTTATATATTTTTGAACTCATAATTTTAGAGTTCTTTTACACAGCCCTAAGGGCTATCTGTCCCAGAGTTTACCATTTTGCTTTCCAGACTTGAGCTGTCTCTGATTATCATGAAGTCATTAACATTAACAGGGGGGGACACTCCTAAAAGGGGGAATGTAAAATATGTACATTATTATACAAACAAGCCTTATGTCCACAGGAGTTATCAACATTAGTGGAAGGCCTGCTGGACCTGTCCCAGGGGCAGAAACCATGTCCTTCTGTCCCTAACAAGGCCATGCCAGACCCAGCAGTCTGCACTAGGTCCCATGCATGTATTAGTATTTATTCAAGGTTAGTACTTTTATGAGATTCCTGAGGGTGCAAGTGAGTGGCTCTCTGAGTCTTGTCCCTTCTCTTGGCCTCTTTTCCTTCTGTTTGTTTATCTTGTTTATTCCAGTGGAATAGTTTTTGTTTTATCTTATTATATTTTATTATTATTCCATAGAATCCTATTTGTTTTTTAATGACAGAAAAAGGATGAAAACAGATTAGAGGTGAGGTTGGAAGCAACTGGGAAGAGTAGGAGAGAAAACTGTAATCACAATATATTATGTAATAAAAGAAATATTTTCAATAAAAGTAGAAAAAAATGTTCCATTCAAATTAGACCCACATAATCACAGGATGACTGTAAAAATACAAAAAGAGAGAAGGATCCCTCCTGTGCTTGCAATAAACCACCTCATCGAAGGCTGGGGCCCCTCAGTTCAAATGTGAGTAAGAGTTTTCTGCACTAAAAAACTTCACTGTCTCACTTTTAAGGAAGCTGGGAGTCTGAGAATACACTCACTAAGAATACCCAGTCTCTGCAATATGCTACTAGTTTCTTCATCTAATTTGGACACACACATGTATATACACACATACACACATACACACACACTAACACAGTTACTAATGGATGTGGGTTAGCACAAATGTCAAACTAGGTCCCCAGGAAAGGTCCCCATTCATTAATGGCCCCTCACTGTTTAGAACTTAAAATAGGATTAAGTTAAAGAAAATAGGATAGCCCTGGCTCTTCTGGAAGAACATCCAGCCCAGACCCCCCCAACCCCCACCCCCCAGAGACAGTGATGGCCTAAACATAAGGTTGTAGTTCTAAGGGAGGCCATTCAAAGAGATGTGAAGAAGTGAGGAGGAGATCAGGGTGGATAAGACTTTATGTATGGCTGCAAAATTAGCATACAAGAAAACAGTTGCCAAAATGGATTACTGAACTCACCCTGGCCCCTAAAAACACCATTATGCAAATGAGTCAAACAACCAACAAAAAGTGACATTAAAGTCCTTCTCCTTTGCAGATCATTGCCACTGACCTTTGAAACTTTCTCCAGCTTTGAAGTATACTTTTTTTTTTGAGTAAACTATTCCTGTTCTTGCTGCTATCCAGGTGTCTTTGTCCAATTCCTCTTACTGGAACATAAGAACATGAAGGCTTTAGGGAGATTCCCACAGAACCCTGATTTAGGGACAAAATTTGAAGCTTCTACCATGGCCCCTCACCTCACATCCACCAAGTCCTGAACCTAATCTAGCATGTTACCTAGAGCCAAAATGATGGATAGAGTTTTAAAATGTAGCAGAATATATGAGAGAAAAATAGCCAGTACTGCCCAATTACAGACACCTTCTCACACACATTATGGGTTTTCATAAACTAGTAAACTAAGTAAAATTTCAACACATTTCTCATTTTGATCCTCTTAGGCAAAAACTATTCTGTTGTTGGTGTTGAGTAATATGTGTGTTCACTTTTCCCTGACTCTCCTTGGTTGTCTAAGTCTTCCAAGCAGACCTTTTAGAACTCCCTAATCAGAACGAGAGAGAGAGAGAGAGAGAGAGAGAGAGAGAGAGAGAGAGAGAGAGAGAGAAGAAAAAAGAAAAGAAAAAAATACAAGCAAACTGTCTGCTTTCCTCCAGGTCTACTGAATCACAACTGGTGTCTTATATCAGAGAACATAGGGTCTCTTTTTCAAGTTAAAACATGAACTCAGATAGAAATGAAAGGACAATTCTATTACAGTTTATGAGAGAGAAAGGGAGAGAGAGAGAGAGAGAGAGAGAGAGAGAGAGAGAGAGAGAGAAAGAAAGAAAGAAAGAAAGAAAGAAAGAAAAGAAAAAAATACAAGCAAACTGTCTGCTTTCCTCCAGGTCTACTGAATCACAACTGGTGTCTTATATCAGAGAACATAGGGTCTCTTTTTCAAGTTAAAACATGAACTCAGATGGAAACGAAAGGACAATTCTATTACAGTCTATGAGAGAGAAAGAAAGAGAGAGAGAGAGAGAGAGAGAGAGAGAGAGAGAACAGAAGAGGCAATCTGTAGACCTCGATAGCATCATATAGCAGCATCTAAGTAGATGCTTAGAAATGGAAAAGAGAAAGAGAGAGCCATGCTTTTTGAGTCAGAAATCAGAAGTCAGAAAATCGGGCAGGCTCAGCAATGGAGGTCTTTCAAGAGCTAAATTAGTTGGGTGCTAAAAGAAAAGAAAATTATGATTTCTTGGTTAGAACTGATACAAGTGGAAAGACTTAGCAGTGAGGGTCTATAATCAACTGAATCCAGACAAGTAACAGTTGGATCCTAGGGTTGTTCTATTGTTTTTTTAAGAAAACATTTTATTGATTTCTGCAGTACTAATCTAATCTAATCTAATCTAATTCCCACCTAAGCCTCCTTTCTCCCATCTCTCCAGTCTAATATTTTTTGTTTGTTTACTTGATGACACCTTTTCTAACTAAGGTGAGAACAGCCTCTTATAGAGGTCAAGACAGATTGGCCTTTTGACTATTAAATTTGGCTTTCTTTAGGAAAGGTTTTTTTAAAAAAATGATTCTATGTGACGCTCTGAGCTCGTCAGTAGCTGAAGAGCTATTTAGAGGGAACAGGAGGGGCAAAGCAGATGCTCATTAGACAAATGCAACCGCATTCTTGCTGGAGGGCAGGTCAGAGTGCTAATACACTCAGCATGGTCACGAAGGAGAGATGCTTTTTGCTAAACTGATACAGTGAGACTCAAGAGAAAATTGGATTCTACCAGAACATAGTATGTTCAAGGTCAGGTTCAATCAGGAAGGGCCAGAATAGACTTGACAAACTTTCGTCAAGGAGAATCTTGTCACCATTTCAAAGAAGAATAACCTTGCTCTCTTAAACCCACTGGTAGATCTCTTCATTGCTGTTATGTCCTGCTCTCTCATCAGGAAAACAATTCTGTCATCCACTACTCAAGAGAAGTTGCTCAATATTAGGGTGGAAGCGAATGCCTTCTGCTCTCTACAGTGTCCACCTCATCACCCAGTGCCCAGCATACAGACACCTCTAACACCTGCTGGGGTGAAAACCCTAATTTCTCAGAACCTTAGAATATGACTGTATTATGAGAAGAACACATTAATAATGGAATTGTCTGTCGAGACGTTGAGAGTGCTAATAAGTTCTGACTGGTCTCCTTATAATAAGAGCTAATCAGGCACAAAAACATGAAGAGAGAAGATCATGGAAAGATTCAGGGAGAAGTGGCTGTCTGCATGTTCAGGAAAAACATTTCAGGAGATAGATGTACTTCTGAGACTTCAGTCATGTACTTCCAGAATCCAGAGCTGTAAGACAGTTCATTTCTAATGTTTTGGATACCTAGTTGTCCAAACTAGACAAACACAAGAGCATTCTTGCTAGAGGGCAGGTCAGAGTGCAAATATACTCAGCATGGTCAGACACTAATGACAGAGGCTTTTTGTTAAATTGATATAGTGAGGCTTAAGATATGGCATGTATTTCCAGGTAATTATGACAAACCTGAATGGGATGGATCCTTCTTTCTCATACCTGTCCAAATCCATCAGACCTAGACATGTGATAGCTACACATAGGAGGGAAGTCTTGCTTCTTCGTAAGTTGTCTATAATATGGATGCCAAAAAGGAAGTTAAGAGCAGAAAATCAAAACTCCCTCTAGAATGGGGCTGCAGTGGGATAGGTGGGACATAGAAGGTAAGACAAGGGCTGGTGGAAATATCCCCATAACCTCAATTAGCATCCTGATGCTATTCTGCCCAAGGCCTCTTGACTTTACACTCTTCCTTCTCCCTAGAAGACAATTTAGGTATCTATGACCCTGGGTATGAATCATGACCATAGAGTTCTGGGGTAAAATGAGGTAAAAACAGTTTGCCTATTGTATTAATAGGGTATGCCAAAAGTATGTTTTATATGTGGGAGTCTGGATATTTGGGTTCTCTTTTGCTCAATATTAAATGTTTCTTCATCGGTGTGGTAAAGTATGAACTTCTGTGATTAATTAGCCCAATTTCCTCCAGCTCATTTGAAGAGTCTAATCACCAATTTTTCCAGACCATTCCAAACCGCTCTGCCCTGAAACTTTGTGGGAATATCTAGTCTCCTGCTTCAGAATCCTAAAGGTGTTCTATTTCATCTCTAAGCTATGTCTCAGCCAGTGGTTTTTAGGCCCCATTCCAGACAATACCTAAATATTGAATCCATAAAAGAAGAGACCCCACACCAACTCACATGAAGTCTTGCTCAGTTTTGAGATATGTTGACAATACATTTTAAGGAGTTTACTTGATCCCCACTGATACTTTTCTATGAAGGTATGGACAGTTTCTGGTTTAAAAAAAAAAAAATGGAGGGCAGTTACTATTTGGCTGATCGTTCCCTACATTGGCCTTTGTCTTTAAACCAAATGTGGTAGCATCATTAGCTCAGATCTTCTCTGTCCAGTAATTATCTACAGCACCTTACTTAACCAGACCCACTCTTTCAGGCAGGGTATGCTTGCCTCCTACTCTACAGAAAAAAAATCTTTGTAAATGTCACTATATGATAAAAAAAAATAACATGAGTTCCAATAATAACCCCATACCACATCCTGTTATCATTAGCTTATCTCCATACTGAAGACCAAATGAGTCTGAAGCTGAGAATGACAGTAAATGTAACAAACCCTGATAAACAATATATGTTCCTAAGTAGCCCTAACAGTAACACTCCAGAATTGCCATTTGTCACCACTTAATTAAAGATGCTGTAGTTTGATGATAAAATAGCTCCCACTAGACTTTGTGTCTGAACATTTGTTCTCCAAATGATGACACTGTTTTGATAGGTTGGGATGCCTTTGAGAGATAGACCTAGATGGTAGATGTAGGCCACTAGGGGTAAAGTTCTGAATATTACTGCCAAATACGATTACAGTCATATCCTTGCTTCCAGTCCTATATGCTATTTCTCGACCTATTCTGTTTCCTGATCCAACAAAATGTAACCCTCTGACACACACTCCTGCCACCATGAAATCTACCATGCTGTTCTCATTATGATGGACTAAAACTAGAGCCTCTGATAAATTTTTCCTTTCTTGAGTTTATTCAGATAGGCATTTTGTATATTAAAAAGAAAAGTAATCAATGCATGAACTTGAAAACAGGAGTGGATTGTCACTGGAATACATCCACTATGATTCTTAAAGCTAGCTTGCAAAAGGAGGCAAGAAGTTTGGAGGTCCAGGCTAGACAATTGCTAGAGTCCTTTAAAAGTGGACATTTGGAACCATTATAGTGAGAGCACAGAAAATAAAAATATAGATAGAAATTCCAACATAAAAGTTGTGCTCATGACATTTCTAGGAGATAGCATAGAATTAGATTGTAAGTCATTTGGGCAACATTATGGCAAACACTCTGGCTACATTTTGCCTGAGTCCTGAGAATCTGACTGAGGATGAATTCAAAAGTAATGGACTGATTTATTTGCAGAGAAAATTTCAAAACAGAATAACATTCAGGGTATATGATGATTGATTCTGGTTTTTTGCTACATTTATAAAACAGAAAGCAAAATTCAGATAAGGAAAACATAAAACACAGTATGAAAGTATAAGTATGTATGAAATCGCAGAGTAAGAAGGCACAGACAAAGCAACTACAATTTTTTAAGAGATCAACACAATTTTTAAAAAGCACCTGCTTACAAAAATGGGACAACAGAAAAGGTGCTTTGCACCAAAATGTGGCATCATTCATGTGGCACTATTTTGCAGACATTCAAAAACCAGAAGTATTGAATCACAGCAGCTTGACTCAAGGCTCTAGAAAAAAGGCAACAAGCTCAAATATTGAATACACAGTAGAGCTAGAGTCTTTGAATGGAACTCCTGGACAAGTGATGGTAAAGCCTATGTTGCGATGGAGGCTCCAGGATGGTGGAGATGTCAGGTAAGTAGAGTGTCCAACAAAGAAAGCCATAGGTGCCAAACAAAGCAAACCCAAGAGAGAGGCCATGTGTATATCTAGTCATAGCACCACGGATATAGGCTACCTGAGAAGACTGGAGACCAAATGATACCACTACATGGATGGAGCCAGACATGAATCATACTAGTTTCTTTTTTCATGCTGTAATAAGATATTTGAACAAAAGCAAGTTAAGAATAGAGTTTATTTTAGTTCACAGTTCCAGATTATAGCCCAACATCCCAGGGAAGTAAAGCCACCAGAAGCTTCAAGAAGCTGGTCACATTATGTCCTCAGTCAGAACAGAGTGGCATGAATGCATATATATGCTCAGCTTACCTTCTCTACTTTACATACCTTAAGGTCCCCTACACAGAGAATGATCTTGTTCACAATTAAAATAGACCTTCCTATATCAACTAAATTAACAAAGACAATTCTTAACTGATATTCTCAGAGGCTAATCTTAATCTAGTCAGTCTTCACAGGTGAGCCTAGAAGTTTACCTCCTACTTTTCCAGTTGACAATTATCTATCAGATGGATCTACAGTGTTTTGTCCTGCCCTGCTGGATTTGGTTTTGCATTGGCCCAAACTTTCTTTATTGTCTTCTCATTATTCCCTTTTAGAATGAATGTTTTATTATGCATCTATTTTTATTAAAACTTTATTATAATGAATTTTCAAATACAAAAAAAAAAACCTTACGTAGAGAGATTAAATGAACATTTCTATTCTGCATCATTGTATAAGTATCTAGCTTTCCTTTGTATTACACATAGGTTCACAGCTGTTTCTTTAAGTTTCTTCTTTTTTATTTTACTTATTTCATTTTTTATATTATAGTATAATTACAATATTTCTCTTTTCTCCTTTCTCCAAACTCTCCCATTTACTTCTTCCCACTCTCCTTCAATAGCATGACCTTTGATCATTGTTATTGCATCCATTTATATATATGCATATATAATTCCTAAATGAAAACTGTTCAGTCTGTATAATGTTTTCTACATGTTCTCAGTACTGACCATTTGGCACTAGAAAACCAATTGATGTGTTCTTCCCAGGGGAAGAATACCTCTCCCACTTCCGGCCTTTCTCGGTTGTCTACAATTCTTTGTATAAGGTTGAAGCTATGTGGGTTTTTCTCCATTCACTTTGACAAACCTATTGGAATCATCATTGTTCAGTTCAGGATTGGGTAATCATATTGATACAATGTTATGAATGTAGCTTCTGACATTACTAGGAGACACAATCTCACAGCAAACTCTTTAATTCTTTGACTCTTACATTCTTTCTACCACCTCTTCTGCAATTTTCCCTGAACCTCATGTGATTTTTGTAGAACTATTGATTGGAACTGGGTTCCACAATTCTGCATTTTGATTGCTTGTGGTTTCCTGTAGTGGTCTTCGGTCTGTTGGAAAGAGAAGTTTTCTGGATGATGAGTAAAGAATGCACTTATCTGTGGGTATAAGGACAAATGTTTATGGATTGTTGTGAGGTTTGTACTTGCTTAGTAAATTATTGGTTGTAGACTCTCCTCTAAGAACCATGACCTCACCAACAATAGTGGTTAGCTAGTTTTCCAGTACAAGGCATTGTTTCCCTCTTGTTAAATTGTTTTTAAATCTACTTAGAGACCTCCCAGTTACCATCAAAGTATGCTTGCCACTACTCCCTTAAGGTCATCATGCCATGCTGATCATTAATGTGGTTCACAGGTGTCAGACCTGGGTAGAGTTGTTGGTTGCCTCTCTGTTTTGAAAGCCTTCTGGTATCATGAAAGCTAGTCTTTGGGGAGGTGGCATTCTGGTCAGTTCCAGATCAGGGACTTCTGGGCTCTCTTTCTGAAGTACATGTTGTCTTCAGCAATAGGGGCTTCTTTCTACCTTTGGGGGTATAACTAAGAGTAACAACAATAGGCTATATGTTTTGAGAGTCTTTTAGGCTGCCCAGTCCAACAACTCAAAAAAAAAAACAAAAAAAAAACAGCCTTCTCATATCTGGAATTGGAGTTTTGTTAGGTGGTCTTTGGCCTTTGGAGGAAGCACTGTCAGCCCATAAGGGAAATTTTATTGAAATTATATATGTATATTTATACAGTGAATTACATATATTACAGGTAGAGTTTTTGCCCTTGAAATTTTCTATTACTTACAAAATAGTATAGTTTAAAATTAACATTTATTGTTCTTCACAAAATATCTAACAATGTCATTTATGCTAATTTTCTTGGCTTTATCACAGAAGATAATTGATTGTCAAATAATAAACTAATAAGTCTCTAAAATACTTTCTTCACACAATAGCTTTAAAAGACAGTTTGGATTGAATTGCAGTAGTTTTATTTCAAGGCTGCACTATAAAGCATAAGGTGGGCAAAATTATCTACCTGGTACTCAGGGATGAAAAGTGGATTGGTTTTTGGGTGTTTTCATAAATTCATCATATTGTCATGCCTTGAACTCTGTATGATTCTATGAAGATAAATCCCTGGAAGGAAGAATACTGGTTTAAGTGGTTTATCTCTATATCTCTTGGATATGGGACTTGTTGCTTTGAGACTGCCTTTGGGTTTCCATTTAAATTAGATAAACTCTTTCCCAAGCTGCTTCTTAGGCTGTTTATTCTCTTAATACTGTAATGCAAGTTCATAAAATAGCTTTGTTATATATGCACACATATGTAATATATATGTGTATAAGTACATGTGTGTATATCCATATATATTTGTGCATCTACATGTATGTGTGTATGCATGCATGTATATATTTATGTATCTTTAAAATCTGCCTATAAATAGCCTCACAATTACATTCAGAAATAACTGAAACCTACTAAGACAGACATAGGCTCAATTTGAGAACTAGTGACGGTTGTTTGCTTAAATGCAGAAATTCAAAAAATAGGACAAATATAAAATCATTCCATTATTTTCCTTCTTCCTAGACAATGACTAGATTGTAATCCAGAATGAATGCAGTTTTTAGATTGCAGAGAAACAAGAGCACAGTAACCTGGCGACAAAGCCGTGTAGAGATTCTCCTTTTTGACTGTGATCCCCCTTTCATTTTCTCTATGTGCACTGAGAAAAGTCTGGGTAGGGCACAGCAACACTAGTCTAGAGAAAGACCTCACAAGTTCTCACTGAGGGAGCTGTGGTCCTAGCCATGTACATCTTTGCCATACAGCCTCCCAATTCCTCAGAAGTCATCGTGACCAAACTAAGAGGTCAGAGGATGGGAGTTCTCTCATCATGTGTCTCATGAGAGTCCAAAGAGCTCCTCCCACAATAAAGGGACAGCTTTATTGCTATTGTTGGGAATAGAGATTAATCATTCATGACTGACAGGCATTATTCTTCAACAGCCGGTACAAAAAGTCCCTTGGGGTATATGGCATTTTAACATATGTTTGCTAGAATGACAGACTGTTTCATACTGAACGTGAAGATAATGCACGTGTGATTTTCCATCTCCATCAAACTAAACTTAGCATTCTCTAGAAACCATTTTTTTAATCTCTCCAGCAAGAAATTAATGATTTGTGAATTTTGTATAGCAACAAGAACAAAAATCTATCTGTGAGTTGTGTGGGCCATGTGAATTTTCTTGGACCACAGTGAAATCACACTCCAATAGGTTCAATTCATTTTTTACTGTGCACCTTCATGAGCCTGATTCTGTGCACTGTAGAAGGAGACACATCTCCTTTAGAAACAACAGGGGACGGGGGTGGCTGGAGAGATGGCTCAGCAGTTAAAAGCACTGACTGTTCTTCCAGAGGTCCTGAGTTCAATTCCCAGCACCCACATGGTGGCTCACAATCATCTGTAATGAGATACGTGTACTCATATTCATAAAGTAAATAAATCTTTTTAAAAAAACAGAAAGAAACAACAGTGGGGAAAAGGTACATTAAATAGGTCTTGGGACATGGAACAGGTGCTTTAGTAGAGTGTAAAGAGCCATGGGAACATAGAAAGAGGGTCCATTGTATATAAATTGGAAGTAAATGGATTACCCAAATAATAAAGTACCAGCACTGTCTGTGATGGGGGAGTGATGGGAAGCTGGATACTGGTGGGAGACCTAGAAGAGGGGAAAACAAGTCATTCCTGCAAGTGAGAGAATTCCAATGAGCTTACTTAGGCTCCATTTGTTCTAGTGGTTTTTTTGTTTTTTTTGTTTTTTGACAAGAACCTTGCTACATAGTCCATGGTTGATTTGAACTCTGAATCCTCCTGCTTTGGTATCCTGAACGCTAAGATTAGAGAAATGTACAATCGCACTGTGAGCCAACAGGAAAATGTCACATTTAGATTTTATATAATAATACGCCTTAGGTGAGAAGTGGAAGGCCCGGGAAGACTGCAGAATTGCCAGAGCATTTTTCAATTTCATTTTCAGGGTAACAATTACAAAGTGGGTTAGGATTACAGAGATGAGTGGCATACTCACGGGTTTTTTTCTCCCATTTTGAAACTAAATAATAAAATGGATTAAAATATCAGTATATTTGAAAAATTAGAAATTGGACCTCAGGGCTTCTTCTGTTTGTCACCAGTGCTCTGCTGTATTACTTTCCTCGTCAATGTGACAGAATAGTTGACAGAAGCAACTCAACGGGAGAATTTGCTTTTCCTTCTAATGTCAGTCTACCACAGTAGAGAAGGCATGACAGAATCCATAGGGGTGAGAGCATGGGCTGAAGCTCCTCACCTCTTGGTGTATCAGGAAAGAGAACACAGGATCAGAAGCACGGTTACTCTATAAGCTCTCTGTAAGCTTCTGGTCCCATGCCTAAATGGCGATCTCATAATGCAAAGTATCTCAGATCAATTTCAAGAGCCTCAAACACTCAGCACTTTTCAAAAGTTAACTGACAGAGTCTTTTTTGAAGCTTAAGGCAGAGGGGGGAAGGTGAAATAACAATAAAGATATCTAAAAAGCCACAAGGAATCTTACTATTAACTATTTATAAACAACAACATAACAAAAGCAAATAAACAAACCCATCAAAACACTGATTATAAAAACCACACTTAAGAGCAAGACCCATGGCTGGCCTAAGATGCCCAACACAAAACAAACCCAGGGTAGTTTTATAGATTTAAGTTTTTGTCTCATATTACCTGGGGGGGGGGGGTGGCAATTTTAGTCCCTACCAGACTTTTGTTTGTATATTATAGTTTCTGATTTTGTATTTTTGTGCTCTCTCTCTCTCTCTCTCTCTCTCTCTCTCTCTCTCTCTCTCTCTGTGTGTGTGTGTGTGTGTGTGTGTGTGTGTGTGTGTGTGTGTGTGTGTGTGGTGTGTGTCTGAACACGCACATGTATAACTGTATAAAAGTATATGTGTATATGATTCTGATGCTTCATTTATGTTTGTTTGTTTGCCTGCTTTGAGAGAAAGAAAAGGCACAGTTTGATGGGTGGAGAGGATCTGGGAAGAGATACTATGCTCAGACATGATTGCATAATAATTAGCTGTTGTATTATGTCCAATAAGCCCTTCTCACCCCAACAATGTTATGGCCAATTAGACCTATCCATCTGTACCCCTAAAAATTCTTTATATGCCCTGTCTTTGGAACAATAAAGTAAACTTGTATAACTACAGCAATCTCTGGAAGTTCTTTCATCAGGCTCAGGGCCTAATCACTGCTTTTGATCTCTTCATCCTTGCAGGCCAGTGGCCAACAGCCCCTAAGGAGAAGAAGGGACCACACCAAGTGTTCAAATGCCTGAGCCTAAAGGGGACATTTTCCATTCAAACCACCACAAGCCACGTAGAGACCTTATTCCAACAAACAGAATATATGAGTAACCTGTTGCTAATGAGAGGATCTGAGTGAAATGGATAGAAGTGGTAATAAAAAAATCATCTGCAGGAGACAAATCATTAAAAATAAAAGTATATTAAGGTGTCCTGCTATTGCCTGGAATATACATGGTGTTCATGAAAGCTCCGGAGTGCTGACCTCCTCCCCAAAGCATTATCTCCCTAACAACAAAGGTTCACATAACATTGTTTTATTGATATAAGCTTTGTAGGACTGAGCAAGATGGTGGTGGTATACCCCTTTAATCTCTGGAGGCACTCTGGAGGCAGGGGCAGATGAATCTCTAAACTCAAGGTCAGCCTGGTCTACAGAGAGAGCTCCAGGACATCCAGGGCTACACAGAGAAACCCTGTCTTGAAAAGAAAATAAAACTACACTCACCAAGAAAAACCTTAGTAGGACTCTATTAAAGTTCTAGCCTGCACGTGGCCCTCAAATGAAAGTACAGCTAGTTGATAGTGATAAAGCTCCTACCACTCCCCTAAGGCTCTGCCTAATGTGCTATCATGATAGTAAAACCAATGCTCCCACCATTGTTTGGTATAGTTTCACTTGTACTGATGAACAGCCTGTTTCTCCTGTGGAATTTGTTTTGAAAAGAAACCTCCAGATCTTGATGACAGATCCTCACCTGTGGCCTGAGTCCAAAGGCAAAACTCAAAATTTATTAAAACCCCAAGGCAGCATAATTTTTGTGCCTACAAAATATAAAAACCCATGACCTAAATGCAAAACTAGAGTCTGAAAGTGTTGACTATGGAAAGAGTTATGTGATTTTTATATGTAGGTAGATTTATTTATAGGAAGTCACTTGCCGAGTAATTTGAATTTGAAGTCTGAAACCCAGCAGCTTGGGGTGGTATGGCACTGTTTGATACGTTGAATGACTAAAATTAGAGCTGAAAACCTGTCATACTGAGTTAGAAGAGATACTAGGAGTTTCTAGGAAAAGTATTTTTAAAAAGACAACCTAGTCATTTGGAGACAACAATGCAGGATATCTGCTTTGCATTATTTTTCATCATCATGGCCTTGATCTTTCTTAGCTCTGCTGTGTGAAAAAGAGCAATGGCCACAAAGCGGCCCCGTATTGGAGACCAAAAAGTCTTCCAAAGGTCAGGAATGAGCAATTGATAACATACTCATAGTATATATTTCTTAGTAAAGATTATAATTTCTGTGGACGACATGAGCTTTGAAATGACAGGAAAAAATGGCATTGTTATTGTCCTAAGCAGCCAAACTGGATGGAGCTCAGAAATTACCACCTAAAGATACTTGGCAGAGAATGGGGGTGATTGAATATGGTCACTGAAACTAAGAGGTGTTCAGTGTAGACCTAAACTAACATCTGTCTTGATAATAATAGTTCTCCTTTATTTGTCTGGTATCTTCTAAAAGCCTCAGTGAATGCCTGAAACCACTAATAGTACTGGACTTTGTGTACCCCTTGCTCCTGCACGTGCATACCTATAGCAAAATTAATTATATAGCAAGCAGAGTAATAGATTAAAAATAATTGTGGTGGTTGGGCTGAAGAGATAGCTCAGCACTTAAAGGCTGGGCTCACAGCCCAAAATGACTATTGTGGTTAACTTTATTGTCAACTTTGTTTGACTAAAATTAATAAAACACCTTTCTGGATGTACATGTGAAGACATTTCTAAAAATGATTGCCTAAGAACACAAGAATCTCTGTGAATACAGATAACACTGTCCAATAGTCTAGGGGCTTACATGGAATAAATAGAGAAGTCAGAGGAAAACTGTGAGTGCAGATACTCTCTGCACCCTTGGTAGGTGCCATGAGGGAAGCTTTTCTCTATACCTTTGTACCATTTCCTCCCCAACATGTTAGAGACCTCTAAAACCATGAGCCACGTCATTCTTTCCTTGAGTTGTTTTGCTATATTTCATTATGGTGGTAAAAATCTTAGTAACTCAGAAGATTGGCACCAAAAATATGAGATTATCATGATGATCACAGATCCCACGGTTGAGCTGATCTTTGATAGTAATTTGGAGAATTTAGACAGAGAGCAAAAGATTCTCTCATCCAAAGTTAAGATGGTAACCAGGACTGTATGGGAAAATAGAAGGGAATCCATTTATGTTATATTGTAGCAAAGAACTGGTCTGATTCCACACTATGAGACTTCATGAGATGGATAGGTTTAAATGTGACAGATAAGTTAGGCAGAGTGGGTGTCATGCAGTTCATCATTCCAATCCAGTATGAATATTGATAGATATTCTAAGCCAAATTCTAAGCCATAATAACTATGATAAAGGTGGTTTGTAAAAGGTAATTTGGCCAGAAATCAGCATAAAGTTGGGGCTAATAAATGCATGATTACCAAAAAGATTAGCACTGATAACTACTGTGTAATAAGGGCAATAGAATAATGCCCTGGTAGTGACAAAGTATGGCAGAGTCAGGATACCTAGAAGCTCCTGCTGAGAAAGCATGGAAGAGTGAAGATGAAGCCAAGGTAGGGATAAGCATCTTAGGAAGTTCAAAATGCCAGAAACATAAATAATTTGTCAGGGGAAACAGGTAGAAAGCAGAGCTAATACAACAGAAAGGTCAGGAGGGTTGAACCAGCACTTCCATAGAGATGGCACTGCCCAAGGCTCTGGAAGTTCAGAGCATATCACTATGTGCTATGAAAACCTGAGGCTACGAGGTTTAATGCTTTCTGTGCTGGGTTTAATCTCTCTTAGACCCAATCATCTTTCCTTTTTTTAAAATTGGATATTTTCTTTATTTACGTTTCAAATGTTACCCACTTTCCCTGTTTCACTCCTGGAAACCTATCCCATACCCCCTCCCCTGCTTCTATAAAGTTGTTCTCCAACTCACCCACCCACTCCCACCTCCTGCCCTGGGGCATCGAGCCTTCACAGGACCAAGGGCCTCTTCTCCCATTGTTGTGCAACAAGGCCATCCTCTGCTACATATGCAGCTAGAGCCATGGGTCCCTCCATGGTTGGGTTTAGTCCCTGGGAGCTCTAGGCATCTGGTTGGTTGATATTGTTGTTCTTTCTATATGGTTGCAAACCCCTTCAGCTCCTTCAGTCCTTTCTCTAACTCCTCCATTGGGGACCCCATGTTCAGTTTAATGGTTGGCTGCAAGCATCCACCTCTGTATCTGTCAGGCTCTGGCAGAGCCTCTCAGCAGACAGCTATATCAGGCTCCTGTCAGCATGCACTTTTTGGCATCCACAATACTGTCTGTGTTTGGTGACTAGTTATGGGATGGATCCCCAAGTGGGGCAGTCTCTGGATAGCCAGAAGGGGGAACAAAATACTCACAGGAGCAAATATGGAGACAAAGTGTGGAGCAGAGACTGAAGGAAAGAAACCCTCTTTTCTTTACCCCTATCATTTTCTTTTGGAATTGAAATGCTCACTCATTGCCACTACATACCATAAGCACTTTTTTTTTTTTAAAGAATTTATTTATTTATTTTGTGTAAGTACATTGTAGCTGTCTTCAGACACCCATATGAGGGCATTAGATCTCATTATGGATGGTTGTGAGCCACCATGTGGTTGCTGGGGTTTGAATTCATGACCTCTGGAAGAGCAGTCAGTGCTCTTAACCACTGAGCCATCTCACCAGCCCCCAAAAATGTGTAGCCCAGGCTGGCCTCGAACTCGTGATCCTTCTGCCTCTGCCTCCTTCAGCAAATCCTACCAGCGTGCGCCACCACAACCAGCCCATAATCACTTAATATGTTTAGTTTTACAGGCTTACAACTTCAGAAGTTTGCAGTAAACCTCAAAAGAAAATTTAAAATTGGCTTTTTGAATAGTGCTTGAACATTATCATCTTATTAATACAATCATGATTTTTACAGCTTAGAGAAGAACACCATGCATTTGGCATTATAAGATGGGCATAAGGGCTGGAGAGATGGCTCAGGGGTTAAGAACAGTGGCTGCTCTTCCAGAGGTCCTGAGTTCAATTCCAAGAAACCATGGAGGCTAAAACCTTCCAGGACTAGGCCTAGATTAGCAGACAGAAGCAGTAAGCCTCTGAGAAAACAATTACTTCAGGCTAATAACTACTTTTACCATATGATTTTGTAAGTAAAGAGTTATTGGGTATCAACTTGTTGATAAGGAATAGGCTTGTCATAGCTAATCTTGATTAATAACTTAATTAGATTCATAAATACCTAGATAATCTACAAAACACACTTCTGGGTATTTTTGTAAAGGCATTTTCACAGAGGTTCAACTAATAAGAGAGACCTGTTGAATATGGAGGAAAATGGTAGGTACCACCCACTAGGATGAGGGACAAAAAGAGTAGAGGGGAAGATAAATAAAGCTCCTTGGTGCAAACAGTCCCTCTGCCTTGTTTTAGTAACCATTATCTGCCACACCCAATCAACAAGAATAAAATGAAACTAAAACAAAATAAATCTTTCATCTTATAATTTGTTTTGCTCAAGAATTTTGCCACAGAGAATAATAAAGGAATAGATAATAAACTAGAACTATGAATAGCAGTATGCTATAATACAAACTATGTGACTGTGGCTTGCCACTACCCAAAAAGTCTTACTGTGCTTACTTTTCTCTTCTTGTGATGATGTGAGATGATAGTTAAAGCAAATACATTACAACTTTCCTTTGGCATCACTGAATTATTAGCCTACACTTATGTTTTGAGAGTGTGATGGCTAATTTTAGTTACCAACATGAGGTAAGGAAGAAGAGAACCTGAATTTAAGACTTTTCTCCATCTGACTGACATGTGTGTATGACTTTGGGGTAAAAATCTACATTGTTCATTGGTGTAGGAAGACTCTACTCTACCCACTATACATGGAGATGAGATGAGAGCCATACCCAAGCTATGCAAATACAGTGCTTGGGCTGAGCCCAGAGCATATCTTTCTCTGATTTAGTTATCCCTAGGTCTAAATTATAAATCTTCTTGCCTCCATACAATCTACTCTTCCAAGCTGACTGATTCAACCTAGCTTTTCTCAGCTTCTGACTAAATTTTTCTTCTTGACCTCATATTAACTTTGGCAATATATACTAATCTTCTGGCTCCTTCTCATTCTCTTGTTTGCTCTGTCTTCACCAGCGTCTAGTTTGTTCTCTCTACAACCTGTCTTTGTAAAACTGTCCAGTATAACTGCATGCATGCATGCACATGCACAAACACACACACAAACACCCAGACATACACACCAGCACCACCACCTCTCCCTATATTTAAGTAGCCTCTTTTTCCTATGTTGTTCTCATGAGAGTGGCAATATCCTATCTCTGACTTATTCTGTCAAATCTTTCTCTGATTCATCACTTTGTCTGCCCTTCAATTAGACATCTCTTTCAAACATGGGTTCTTCTTCTTCTTCTTTTTTTTTTTTTAGAAACTTTACTTTCATTTTTAGGTAATAAACATGTGTGCTAAAGATTGCATTCTAGTCAGAGCATAATGTAATTCGGAGTATGTCCACATTCCAGCTGGATCAAGGACTTTGGATGTAATCCTTTGTCAGAGCAGACATGTTGCTGGATTAAAATTCCTCTACAAGACCATAAATGAAGGTATCCATGGTATATGATAAAATGCAAATATAGATTTGACTTGTATGCCTATAAGTCTTTCACCCAGTTCCTTGACCTAGGTCAGTTCATTTACTATATCACTTATAACAGGTTAGGTTATATTTTAATTTCTTTTTCTATAATTGTTCTTAAAATATATAACCATCAAGGTAACTTATAGAAAGAAGACTTTATTGGAACTTACAGTGCCAGAGAGATACAAGCCATGACCATGGCAGGGAACATGGCAGCAGGCAGGCAGGGAGGCAAGGCTCTGAACCATAGCTAACAGCTTACATTCTTATGCACAAGGAGGAGGCAGAGAAAGGGCAAACCCGAGAAGAGAATGGATGTTTGAAACCTCAAAGCCTGTTCCTTAGTGGCACACCTCTTTCAACAAAGTCACTTCCCCTCATCCACACAAGATGTGTTGACAGTTTTTCTAAGGAATGTCCCCAGGGCTCATGTATTTGAACACTTAGTCTCCAGTTTATGGTACTTTTGGTGATGCTATGGAATCTTTATGAAGTGCAGCATAGCCAGAGGAAATGCATCATGGGGCAGAGTTTGAGAATTTATACCTTTGTCTTACTTCTTTTTTCATTATTTTTTATTGGTTATTTTATTTATTTACATTTCAAATGTTATTCCCCTTCCAAGTTGCCCCTCCACAAACCCCCATCCCCTCCCCCATAGCCCTGCTTCTATGATGCTACTCCCTCACCCACCCTCCCACCCACTCAGCACCCTAGCATTCCCCTACCCTGGGTCACCAGGCCTCCACAGGACCAAGGACCTCCCCTCCCATTGATGCCAGATAAGGCAATCCACTGCTACATATGCAACTGGAGCCATGGGTCCCTCTATGTGTACTCTTTGGTTGTTGGTTTAGTCCCTGGGAGCTTTGGGGGTGAGGGTCTAGTTGGTTGATATTGTTGTTCTTCCTATGGGAAGAACCCCTTCAGCTCCTTCAGTCCTTCCCCTAATTCCTCCATTGGGGTCCCTGAGCAAAACAATGTCTCACTTTTTGATTGCTGTCTCTGTTTCATATGTGTGGTTGAGATATGATTTCTCAAGCTTGCTGCTTTTACTGCCTGCTGTCAAGGTGGACTATCTCTGGAACTCTAAGTAAAAAACAACTCATCTACCAGGTGTTTTTAATCATGGCATTTTAGCAACAAAAATGTGAGTAATACAGTAACACTATGACTTTTTGACCTACATAGCTAAGTGGAAAGCATTTCCTAGATGGTCAGATGTTTTCCAATTAGCTTGAAATATGCAGGGAAAAAGAAAAGATAGTGGCGAATCTACCATATCTTTCAAGCAAATCCAGAACTCTTTACAAGAAAGCCAGTATGATTGAGACCAAGTGGAATACTTACTGAAAGATACAATTGGCTATGTATTGGATACGGATATTGCATGTCCAAATTCAACCAACTAAATATTTAAAATATTTGCTGAGGAAATTGTGTCTCTACTGAATATGGATAGACTATTTTTTTTCATTACCCTCCTGAACACTACTGTATACTATACTACAGGTAGGATAAATATGCTAGAGATGGTTTAAAGTGACAGAAGGCTCTAAAAATTATCTTCTTTTGGTTCTGGAACCAGTTTCCTATAGATACCAAAGTATCATAAACTATAGTTTTTCTTACCTTTTCCCAAAGGAATATCACTCATCTTCAAAAGTATCTAGGTACTATAATAAGAGAAGTTGACAATTCAGAGATAGTTAAAGGCTAGATCTATACCAATGCTGCCACAGGCAATCTAAAATATCACTGTGACCAATCTATTAGGACTTTTACTATCCATTAAAAAGAAATCCATGAAAGGAATAATTCCTCTGTCTTTCACTGATTCTGGAAATAAATGTCTAGCATCAGGAGGAAGAGATGGAAATGGTCTTTGAATTTACCTTCTTTGGGCCCCATCTGAGGCTTTAATGTCTGGATATTTTGGACTAGAGGAGAATATTATTTCAATCAACCAACAGAATCCACCAAAATGGAGGCTGAAACTGTGTAAAACCTATGACACTAGGGAATGGTGTCTTATCAAAACATAAGTCACCAATAGCCCCTGGAACGACTGATTCTGGTCATCAAGGAGGAACATCATAATATGTAAGAGGTTCTATAATATTTTCCAACACTACAAAGAACATCTTATGGTAATATTAAAAGAAAAGTATAGCATTTTGAACACAATTACCAAAACAATCCAACCTTTTAGAAGAAGGTTTTGCTTACCCACCATAAAGAACTCCCACAAACCCAATCAAGATGCTATTAAGAGCAATAAAATATGGGTTAGGCTATCAAAAGGTCTCAGAAGCCAAGGCCCATATCTGGTATAACATAAAAGGAAAATGTGCCTGTCATATGTTGCCTTGCTGGGCTTGCCCTCATCTACAACTCTACCTCTCATTTATCTTTTATGAAAATTATATTGCTAGTGTTTGCTTTACATATTTATCATAGTCATGAAATAACAAGCCGGATTCCTAAAAGAATGATTGCCCAGCCAATGACATTACTCAACACTTTCATGTATCATTTCTTATGTCAACTCTCCCTCCCTTGCCTCCTTCACATTTTCTTTCATTTTCACCCTTGTACCTCATTACCCTTGAATAATGAAAATCAGTTCTATGATCTGAATATCATCATTTTCCCCATTCTACTACAAATATTGGTAATACTATCAGTATGTGGTAGTAATATTGCCAGTTGTGGATCTTAAGAAGTGACTAAGTCCTGAAATGTGGCACAAATAGCCTCATAAGAGGTTGAAGGCAGTTGGTTTCTGTCTCCTACCAGATAAGAACACAGAGAAGTTGTCATTTTGGAAATAGGTTTTCACTAGATATCAAATCTGCCAATAACTTGATCTTGGGCTTCACAGCCTCTAAAGCTGAGGGGAGGGAAAAGTTAATTATTTATGTATTTTTATAGACTAAGGATTTGCTATGTTAACTTAAGCAGACTTCGACAGTCCATACAGATAGTAATTCCTCTACTGTCAGTCCTATATCAATCACCTATCACATGAGCTCCCTCTAAAACATAGGTAGATCTTCCTACTGAAATGGTTCCAGTTAACAGATAGAGCATCCTCATTCTTACATCTTTTCTTTAGTGCAGTGTTAGTCATATTTAATACCATTGGTTTGCCCATTCTCCATTAAACTCTCAACCCTCCCACAAACAATTTCTGTGATTAGTTTCTCCTAACTCTTATTTATAAATTTTTTTTTCTTTTAAACATATTTTTGGGCCTTTCTTCTTGTCTAACTTCCTTGGTTCTGTGGGTTGTATCATGAATATTCTGTACTTTTTGGATCACTTATCAGTGACTACATACCAGGCATGTCCCTTTGGGTCTGGTTTACCTCACTCAGGATGATATTTTCTAGTTCCATCTATTTGCCTGAAAAAAATTCATGATGTCCTTGGTTTTTATTAATAGCTAAATTGTATGCCATTGTGTAAATGAGCCACATTTTCTGTTTCCATTCTTTAGTTGAAGGACATCTGGGTTGCTTCCAGTTTCTAACTATTACAAATAAGGCTGCTATGAACATAGTGGAACACGTCTCCTTGTAATATTGTGGAGTATATTTTGGGTATATGCCCAGCAGCCGTAGAGCCAGGTCTTCAGGTATGACCTTCAGTTCCTCTTAGAGGGGGAAACAAAATAATTATGAGAGGCAGAGGGAAGGAGGGACCTGAGTAGGAGAGGGAAGAGAGAGGGGAAAGGGGATCAGGTATGGGGTGGAGATAAGAGAGAAACCCAGAGAGCCAGGAGAATGAATGGAAATACGCACCTGCTAGGGCTGGGGTTTGGGGGAACCTCTAGAAAGTCCCACAGACCTGGGACTCTGTGAGTGGCCTTAGCCAAAATTCCCAACAGTGGGGATATGCAACCTGAAGAGGTCACCTCCAGTAGTTAGAGCCCCCAGTGAAGGAATGAAGATACCAACCCACCTTCAAAATGTTCTACCTAAAATTGTTCCTGTCTAAAAGAAATGCAGGGACACAAACAAAGGAGCAGCAACCGAAGGAATGGCTGACCAGTGGCCAGTGCACGTTGGGATCAGCCCATGGGCAGGCACTGTTACTGATGCTATGTTGTGGTTGCAGACAGGAGGAGCCAGTGTGGCTCTTCTCTGAGAGACTAAGACTGACTAAGACAGATACAGATACTCACAGCCAAGCATTGGACTGAGGTTGCATATCCCTATTGAAGACTTAGGAGAAGGATTGAAGGAATTGAAGAGGATGGCAGTGTATCTGGTTTTATGTTGAGGTCCTTGATCCACTTGGACTTGAGCTTTGTGCAGGGTGATAAATATTGATCAATTTGCATTCTATATGCAGACCACCAGTTAGACCAGCACTATTTGTTCAAGATGCTTTCTTTTTTCCACTGTATGGTTTTGGCTTCTTTGTCAAAAATCAAGTGTCCATACATGTGTGGGTTTATTTCTGGGTCTTTGATTCTATGAGCCCCATCCATCCATAGGAAGACCAAGAATGTCAACTAATCTGGACACGTGGGAGCTCCCAGAGACTGAGCCACCAATGAAAGAACATACACAGGCTTGTCTGAAGCCCCAGGCACATATTTAGCAGAGGACTGCCTTGTCTGTCATCAGTAGAAGAGGATGCATCTAATTCTGTAGAGAACTGATGCCCCAGAGAGTGGGGATGCCTGGAGGTGACAGTCTCTCAGAGGCCAAGGGGAAGGGAATGGGGAAAGAACTCTGTGAGGGTAGACTGGGAGGGGTACAACATTTAAGTAAATAAATAAAATAGTTAATAATAATAAAAAAGAAAAGAAAAAGGAAAGCACATTTATGTTGGGAGTGTGGTGGTTTGAATGAGAATGACCCCCCATAGGTTTCTACATTTTAATGTCTAATCTTAGTTGGTAGACTGTTTAGGGAAGAACTTGGATATATGGCCTTGTTGGAGGGGCTAAGGGGTTATGTCACTAGAGATGGGTTTTGAGACTTTGAAGAGCCCACACCAAGTTCTTTCTTTCTCTCTCTCTCTCTCTCTCTCTCTCTCTCTCTCTCTCTCTCTCTCTCTCTCTCTCTCCCTCTCTCTCTCTCTCTCTCTCTCTGCCTGCTACCCGTGGATCAAGATGTAAAAGTTCTCAGCTACTTTCCTAGCACCGTGTTAGCCTGCTACTCTTGTCCCAAAAAAAAAAAAAATATGCTGGAGGTTAAAATGGAGAGTTTTGGATTAATGGCTTTAGCAAAGGAGATTTCATGACAGACTACTATTGACTGTGTCATAGTGGTTATTAGAGATCACTCTTATGCAGATCTGTATGAAACAGAGAAAATGGGACAAACAGAAATATAAAACACACAGTCTGAAGAAGAAAGAAGCACCAGGAAATGTATGTTGGAGCCAACATACATTTGTATGATGTACAAATGTGAAAAAAAATATGCTTGAGGGATTTCCTAAGCCTATGAGCCATTAACAAGTCAGAGTTTATGCAAATATAATTCAAAGAGGGGGCCACATTCCAACCCTAGCAAGCAGAAGAAACTGACAGCTATGGCCAAGTCCTAGCTTTAAAGAAAAGAAATTGTAAAATCTTCCTTAGAGGTTAAAGAAAGCTAGTAAGGCCAGGCATGTAGCAGAGGAATCTCAGCATGAAAGTTCAAAGAAGTCACTGCTTGAAACTGAGAAGGTAAAGACTAGATTGCATTGGAGACCCCAAGACATTGGAGATGCCAGAAGAATGAGATATCTGCCAAGGATAGTAGGCAGGTGTAAAGCTAGCACAAGATAGAAAAGTGTGTTGCAGTCACCAAAGCTGGAAGGGAAGATTCATCTACTACAGAATTTGAAATTTGCCCTGCTGGGTTTCAGTTTTGCTTTGGTCAAGTATGTCCTCACTATACTCCCTTCCCTCCCCTTTGGAATGGTAATATATATTTTATGCCATTGTATGTTGAAAGTATGTAGTTTGCTGTTTGCTTTTTTGCATGGGGATTATAGTTTAGGTCTCAGAAGATATATACTTTGGACTTTGAAATACTGTTGAGAATATTAAGACAATGGGGACTTTTGAAATTGAACTAAATGTATTTTGCATTATGGTGTGACTGTAAGTCCATGGAGGCCAGAAAGTGGAATGTGAAGTTTAAATGAGAATAGTCCCCATAGGCTCATATATTTGAATGTCCAGTCTCTGGTTGATGGACTGGCTAGAAAAGGATTAGGAGATGTTGCTTTGGTGGAGTAGGTGAATTGCTGGGATGGGCTTTGAGGTCTCAAAAATAGCTCAATACAATGAAGTACTTTACATAATTGTTAAAATGCATCAATTTAGTTTTGCTCTCAGATTCTTTTCTGTAACTTGTGTATGCAGTGAAATGTAAGTGAGGAGATTCTTTATCAGATTCAGGCACTGCTGTGTGTTTCAAGGAGTCCGAAGCTACATATCCATCAGAGCAATAACTATGAGGTTCTTGTCTCCTTCCCACCTGTTCATGTGTCTATACAGCTTGGTGAGAAGCCATATTACTCCAGAAGTCAGCACACAAGGTCCTAAGACCGACACAAGAATACTTCTCTGTGCCCATGATTTTTATTAAAGGCTTTTCTTTTTATCCTATCTAGTGCTGCCTGCCAGGTTGCTTCAAAATACCTTGAGAAATAAGGAGACTATATTTGCTTTGTACAATGTCAGTATTATAAGCAAAAAACTGTTTGAAATAGAAGAGAGCATGTAGGCACAGGCTTTTTTAGTTTCTTCTTTTAATGCTTCTTTTAATGCATTGCTTTTCCCAAACTGTGTTCAATGAAATGCTTTTCAGAAAAAGAAATCAGAAAAGGGGAAAGAGGTCACAGAAAAAGTAAAAAATTACAAACACGTGTATGAAATTTGCTGAGAGAAATCCAGAAAGCATGATCGTTGATTATAGTCTCTAAGAAACCCAAGCATGGGCAGATGGATAATTATGCCTCTTCATCCAGCTCAGACTTTCCTGAGTGCCTGGATCAGCAATCCCATTTTTTACAAGAATTAGCAACCAGCAGACTATTGTTTGACAGTACATCACAAATGAGACTCTGAGACACAGGAAGTGTAGGCATTATAATCCTCATTCTACAGATGAGAAATTTTGGATTCAAGTCACATAGCGAAGCTCATTGTCACCTAATAAGTGCAGATTTGCACTATGTCTTCCATTTTGGCATTTCTAGATCCAACATTCTCTCACCTATCACAGTATTTTTATTTCCCATGTCTCATGTTTGCAAAGCTTCTACATGAGGACTTTCCACAAAGCCACATACTGTTCCCACAAAGCCCTGCTTCTTTAAAATTTCCACTCACAAAACCCAGAATCCATTTACTTGTCAAACTGGAGCCCATAAATAGACTTCACTAATATCATATATAGCAGGCTGATTCTTGGTTTGCTCTTTAGGGCTCACTTTAAAATAGACATACAGATTAAAGAATCACTTGTTGAAATTTTAAGACTCAAGCAGTTACTTGGGCTGTTGGCCAAACATTATATTTGTTTCCTGGTTAAAATCACTGTTTTTCTATTGTATTTCTAAGTATAATCAGCCATTCTCTTTTATTATGTGATAAGAATTTTCTTGGGGAGATTCAACACACACACACACACACACACACACACACACACATTTTAACCCCAGATAGAGAACCTGTGACATACCAAAATACAGATAGCACCGAAGTCTAGTACATCAAACTTATGAATTTTAATGGGATTACTTACATGAGTAAGTGGGGGGTTACTTATAAAAGCAGAAATGATCCACAGGTATACCATCAGAGCCTACCCCAACATAGATGGCAAAAATTTCAAGTACCACACAGTCTGAAGGCAACTCAAAGGCTGGAGAATGACCTTTCCAGGTGTAAATCTGGCCTCCTGCTTCTTTCAGGCTGCTGACCATTCCCTGCTTCTTGGTAGCTTGTCTTGTCTCAGAAGTCTATATTGTTTACTATTGGGAGAGCAGTATCTAGTAAGCCTGGTCAGTTTCAGGGACTTCCTGAAGCTATTTTGAGTTGTTTGCTTTCTTTCTTAAGGTGCTATGGGATGTAATGTAATGTTTCAATCTCAGAAAAAAAACTGCTACACAACAGTTACACTTAGGTCTCAATTACAAGGCTCTAGGTTTGTTATCTACTATAAATCTCAACACTAATTACCTTAGTAGACTCCTGAGGTGATTCTGGAGAGTGGCAGGAATTCTGACATTACTATTTTGGTCTTGAATGTCTCCAAAAGATTACCAAAGGTTTGGTCCTCCAGTCTATATTACAGAGGGGTGATTAGAATTTTAAGAAGTATGTCTTGGTTACTTACCACAGCTAGATGGTTAGGAGATGATGCTGAAGATATGTAATTATTTGGTTTCAGAACATAGAGAATCAAGTTGGAACTGGCCTTGAAACTTCATCCCTGCTAGCTAGCTTTAATAGTACGAGAGGGTGCTATGTAGGGTACCCAGGAGAAAAAGGTATCAGTGGACTGACAAGGAAGTGAGCCCTGCTTACTACACACCAACCTATCAGGCAAATTAGTGGTGCAATAGTAGAACTACTCTTATGAGGGTAACAAATCACTTAAAATGTTTCATCTGAGGTTTGCTTCACAGGAAGAAATTCATGCCTAGAAGTCATGTCTAAAGTCTACATCTGGAGATGTCTTAGCCCCCAGGGAGGAATTTACTACTAATGTTTCACTAAATAAACGTATCATCAAACTGTCTTTTGAATATTTCTATTTATTTCCACAGATAAGCCCTGCTCTCAACCTTAGTCAAAGAAACTTCTTTTGGAAGTGGTTAGGGGTCAATGCAGAGACTCATAAAGGGTCAAAGTGCTGAGGATAAGTGAGTGTTGGATGCTCAGTCCTACATGGGACATCTGTTCAACCCAGCTACCCTTAACACGGCTCAAAAAGGCCAGAGAAGAAAGAACACAGAAGAGAAGAATGAGTAATATTCCATTGTTTAAATGTACCACATTTTCTGTGTCCATTCCTCTGTTGAAGGGTATCTAGGTTCTTTCCAGTTTTTGGCTATTATAAATAAGGCTGCTATAAATATAGTAGAGAATATGTCCTTGTTATATGTTGGAGCATCTTCTGGGTATATGCCCAGGAGTGGTATAGCTGGGTCCTCAGGTAATGCTGTGTCCAATTTTCTGAGGAACCGTCAGACTGATTTCCAAAGTGGTTGTACCAGCTTGTAATCCCATCAGCAATGAAGGAATGTTCCTCTTTCTCCACATCCTCTCCAGCATCTGTAATTCTTAGGCAAATGGAGGGAACTAGAAAATATCATCCTGAATGAGGTAACCCAATCACAAAAGAACACACATGGTATGCACTCACTGATAATTGGATATTAGCCCAAAAGCTTGCAACATACAACTCATAGACCACATGAAACTCATAAACAAGGAAGACCAAAGTGTGGGTGCTTCGGTTCTTCTTAGAAGGAGTAACAAAATACTCATGGGAACAAATATGGAGACAAAGCGTGAAAAACAAATGAAGAAGGAGCCGTCCAGAGACTGTTCCACCTGGGTATCCATCCCTTGTTCAGTCACCAAAGACAGTTGCTGATGTGGATGCCAGGAAGTGCTTGCTGACAGGTGCCTGATATAGCTGTCTCCTTAGAGGTCTGCCAGATCCTGAAATATACAGAGGCAGATGCTCACAACTAACCATTGAACTGATCATGGGGTTCCCAATGAAGGAGTGAGAGAGACGACTGAAGGAGCTGAAAGGGTTTGCGGTCCCATGGGGAGAGCAACAATACCAACCAACCAGAGCTCCTGGGGTCTAAACTACCAGCCTGGGAGCACATAGAGAGGCCCTGTGGCTCCAGCTGTATATGTAGGGGAGGATGGCCTTGTCGGGCATAGGTGGGAGAGGAAATCCTTGGTCCAGTGAAGGCTGGATGCCCCATTGTGGGGGAATTTGTGGGTGGGGAGGTGGGAGAGGGCACATCCTCATAGAAGCAGGAGGAGGGGGATGGGATGGGAGTTCCTGGGCTGGGGGAAATGGGGAAAGGGGATCACATCTGAAATGTAAATAAAATATCCAATAAAAAATAAAAAAAGAAGAGAAGAATGAAAGAGCTAGAGGATGGAGAGAAATACTGTGGAATTCAGTCCTATGAATATGACAAGGCCATTGTCTTCATACATCATAGGAGTTACACTTTCCTGCACAAGGCAATCAATCTTCTAATATGGATGAGGAAAGTGCCCCCTCCTAGCTAAAGATAAATTAGCAGGAGCAATTAGCAAGTGATGGGTGCTAGAAGGGAAAAGAGCTCAATTTTCTTCTGCCATATGGCTTCTAGTGGGTTGTCTATGATCCAGTAGATGGCACCGTACCTATATGCATGTAACCAGCACTAAGTGGACTAACTAAAAAGAGAACATGAAGGCATTGGAGGGAATTTATTGATGGATCAGATAAAAATGAACTGTATGCATGTATGCATTATAAAATTGTCAAATAATAAATACAAATATTCTAAAAAATGAAATGAGATCTCAGTATAGAAATTAAGATCACTGGATGCATGCCCTTAAAAAAGATTAATGGCCAAATTAGGATCCAATCACCTCTTGGTCTCTTGCTCTCTCTCTCTCTCTCTCTCTCTCTCTCTCTCTCTCTCTCCCTCCCTCCATATATATATATGTGTATATATATATATACACATATATATATATGCTTGTGGCTGCTATGATATGAGCAAATCCCTCTGCTACTCATTCATATTGTAATGTCTTAGTTCACCACTGTCTCAAAAGCATTAGTAACTCAAAAACATACTGACATCTCCAAATCTGTGAGCCAAAACAAACTTTAAATCCGTAAATGTTGATTATCTTGAGGGCTTCAGAACAGAAATAAAATTCTGATAAAGCTTACACCAAAAAGTAGGATACCATTCATGCCTTCAATGACTTTCTATGCCATGGACATGTAAGCTCTTGCTCTCCTGAGCTATCTTCATTCATAGTCTCCTTTTGGATATACTTTTGTTTTTAAGGTATGTGTATATGTATGCTTGTGTGTGTGTTTGTGTGTGTGTCTCTGCATAGGTGAACATGAGTGCAAGTGTACACAGAAGCCAGAGGCACTGGATCTTCCTGGGATTTGAGATACAGACGGTTGTGAGCAACCCAGTTTAAGTGCAGAGACTCAAACTTAGGTCCTCTGTAAGAATACAACCAATTTAAGTGCCAAGACTCAAACTTAGGTTGTCTGTAAGAACAGTATTTGTTTTTAACCACTGAGCTATCTCTCCAACCCAGATTCATGGTCTCATATCACCATTGACACAAGGACTTGAAACATCAACAGGTTCCTTGATAGATCAAAGCATTTTATTACAATCTTCAATGAATTTTTCTAACTAAACATTCTTTCCACTTCCTATGGAATTATAACTTATTCCTTGACACTTTCTATAAAGACATAATCTAGGGGTCAAAAGAGATGGCTCAGTGGTTAAGAGTGTACTTGTGGAGGACTTGGGTTCAGTATCCAGCATCTGCAGCATGGTTTACAACCATCCATAACTCCAGTTCCACAGGATCTGGTGCCCTCTTTTAACATCTGCAGGCCCCAGGAAAGCACATAATCCATGTATATACATGCAGGCAAATATTCATAGAAATAAAATGATAATAAATAAATATAAAGAAAAACCCAGGGCTTGAACCCACAACCCCCAATTTTACTCAGCTACAAAGAAATCACTTGAGTGAGCACTGAAACAAATAGTCTGATGTTATAGTTTTGAAAGGTTGTACACATGCCTGGTATGAATAAGAATGTCTCATATGTTGCATATTTTCTGTATGGAATGGGCACAAGAGAAGATGAGAAGTTGTCAGATGGAAGGAAATCATAGAGGTACTGACAACCGAATTCACCAAAGAAAAGAATGAATGCATGCATTGAAGTTGCCATGCCTTTAGTTGGCATGCTGCTGTATACTCGAGGAAATCAGAGCTCAGACATGAAAAGGCCAAATGAGAAAGACCTGAAAGGAAATATCTCTCCCCAGTGTTCTTTTTTTTAATTTAATATTATATATACATATAGTGGGTATGTGAGTGAATATCATGTGCATCTTGTGTAGATTTTTGTGAACTACATGCAAGCAGTTGCCCATAGAGTCCAGAGGGCAGTGGCTCCTCTAGAACTGGAGTATAAGCCACTCGATATGAGTAGAACAAATACTCTTAACCTCTAAGCCAATTCTCTAGCACCTATGTTTTTTTAGAAAAAAAAATATGTCTTTATAGTGTGTGTGTATATGTGTGTGTGTGTTAAGTTTATGTGTATCTTGTGCATGCAGGTACCTGCAGAGGCCAAAAATGACAGTGGGGTACAACATGTGCTCTGGAGCTGGAAATACAATTGTGAACCACCAGTGTGGGTGCTGGGAACTGAATATAGGTTCTCTACAAGAGTAATCCAGTCTTGTAGTCTTGGTCTTCTGTCCAACTCCTCACTACTCTGCCTAGATCCAAAATGCCCTCTAAGTGCCCATGAGTTCAAGTTTTAATCTTTGCCTAAAGAAAGCCATTTCCTCCCTCTTGAATAAAAGAACTCCAAGCTTCCTGACTTTGGGACTCCAGGACTCATACCAGCAGCCCCACCCCTACCCCATTCTTATCATTTAGACCTTAGACTTATACTGTGAGAGCTCACAGTTCTGAGGCCATCTGTCTTGAACTAGGGCATACTGTCAGGATTCCAGGTTCTCCAATTGTAGGTAACCCACTGCAGGACTTCCTCTTCCCCAAAATAATACATACAATCCCCCCTAATAAATCCCATTAAGCATGGAGATATAACCTGTTGGTTCTGTGTTTCTGGAAAATCCTACCACAGGCATAAAACAATCTCCAGAATGTGGAATGTAGGGATGGGGAGCAGAAGGAGGTCTTCCTGAATGTGGGCTTGGGTCCACTGGCCAACTTATAAGAGGCAGAATGAGCCACGGCTCTCTATGATTTTAGAACATTTTTCTTTAAAGCAAACAGAAAAAAAAAAAGTACCTTAGGTTCAAAATATAAACTCTGTGTGGATACATTTCAAATGGGGAGAGAGTAGAAAAAACAGAAAAATAAAACAACAAAACAAACAAAAAATAAGAACACCATGTATTTGACATAGCAAAGGACAATCTAATCCTCCTTTCTTAATAACCCCCATCTATTCTGCATTCTTTTGGAAGAACACAATAGAAGAGAAAACACAAGGTCTTATTACATTATGACTGTGACTAGCACGATTCAAAGTGATTAGGGCAGAATGCTTGCCAGGCATTACAAACATGTAAAACTGTGCATTGTGCCAAGTGAAAGGGGTTCATTCTATTCTTTCCTAGGCTCATAAGGAAATATGCACTTGCTTAAAAGGGTCATTCAGCTGCCAAGAAAATAATAACCTCAGGTTTTCAGAATAAATAACACTTTAGTCTATGTTCCAATTCACAATATCGAGATCAACAATGTGTGCCCTATGTCTACAGAAGAACTCACAGAGCTTGAACACAAGGTCTAATTTACCGATGCAATAAAGGAAGAGTGGGCGCTTCAATGTCTGCTTTGCAGGTAGTAAAGACATAAGGCAGAAGGGTGTCAGTATTGTTCAAGGTCACACAGACCCTCCCACTCTTAGCGCACATAAATGCCTGCTCTAGCAGGAATCCAAACAATAAAATAAAATGGCTCTTTAGTCTGGAACCAATCATTTGCTGGCCCTTCACAACATATATTTCTGTTTTCTTTCGTTGGCATAATTATTTATATTTATAAGGTAATTTTATTTTTTTATCAATCACCATTCTCACACACATTTAAAATTTCTCTTGAAATGATATTCCAGTGCCATAGAGAAAAAATTGATTGTGATATGTTTGAAAGAATTAGATGCCCAATTTAAAAAGCAATTATTCTCATTGACATCTTATTTGGCAGGAAGCTGAAAGATGGAGATGGGCCTGGGCTGTAGGAACTGAGTCACAGTAAAGTCAGGCAAGGCAAGAGCTTCAAGCCAGGAGTCATCTGGTATGCCGAGGCAGGTCCCACATGTGCTGGAGAGTCCTGGATTTATGTAAGTGTCCTGTCTGAGTCCCTAGCTCCTCAGTATACAAATGCCCAAGCCACCAGATTAGAGTGCTTAGTTCTGCTGAATTTTTAAGAGAAATAAGAAACTATGTTGGGGCTGGAGAGATGACTCAGAGGTTAAGAGCACTGACTGCTCTTCCAGAGGTCACGAGTTCAATACCCAGCAATCACATGGTGACTCACAACCAACTATAATGCGATCTGATGCCCTCTTCTGGTGTGTCTGAGGATAGCTGCAGTGTACTCATCATATATATAAAACAAATAAATAAAATCTTTTAAAAAGAAACTATGTTGTCTACAGGGAGTTGCCATGTTTTATTTGTTTGTTTTAATATTAATTTCAGTTAATTATCAGGTCTTCGTTGGGCTTAAACCAAACCCAAATGCAGGTCAAATCTGACAGCTCCTCAGTATGCAAGCTTTGTTTAAGATCAAGCTCCGTCTCAAGCCCCCTGATTCCCACAGTGGTTGGTGCTTTTCTTTCTAGGCTGGCAAAGCAAACCATTGGCTTCTCTCTGTGGAATTTCTACTGTGAAGATGACATGTGAACTGTAACAGAATTGGAGAGTCCACAGCATAGGCGACTGCTTTGTCACCTGTGGCCTTAATACCTTAGCCCACTATTCCTAACTGGGTTCCAACCCTTAACATGGGCATGAATGAACCATTCTAAGAAGGCCCTATCATTCTCATCAATGAGCTTTCTTTTCCCATGGTATTAGCTTGGCCACTTTCAGCATGGTGCAGTCAGACTCCTGCTCAGCAGTTTACAGCAAACTTCAAATAAACTTGCATCACACCCTTGTCATCTTGGTGACAGAAATGCAAAAGATAAGCATGTATCTTAGGAAGGGTTCTATTGCTAGAAAGAGGTATCATGTTCAAGACAACTCTTATGAGGGAAAACATTTCATTGGGGCTCACTTATACTTTCAGAAGTTCAGTCCATTATCATCATGCTGACAAGCATGGCAGCATCCAGGCAGGCATGGTGCAAGAGGAGCCAAGAGTTCTACATCTTAATCGAAAGGCAACCAGAAGGAAACTGACTTCTGACAGCAGCCAGGAAGCTCTCTCTTCCAAACTGAGGGGTGCATGAGCACAGGAGACCTCGAAGCCCGCCCAAACAGTGATGTAATTCCTCCAACAAGACCATACTTCCTAATAGTACCACTCCTTATGGCCAAGCATTCAAACACATGGATCTATGAGAGCCAAACCCATTCAAACCACCACAAAATGCAAACAAAAAAAAACAAGTGGCTAGAGACAGCAGTGGCAAGTCAGCCTAAGAGAATGATCTGCTCATGTTGCCAAGCAAGTGGCAGTGCCATAATTTAGACTTAAGTAAACCAAACTCCTTACACTGAACTGGATCAGCCAGTAGATGACTCCACCCATGCCAGGGCTACTGCTGTCTCCTTCATTTGCACAAGCCCTCTGTTTTAATTCCTTGACTTTCTTTCAAACCTATCTTTCCTCTAGTTGAAATCTACTGGGAAAACAGAATATGCACATTAGGAGAAAAGTCATGTGGGAAAAGACAAAAACCAAACTTCATATTTTTGTACCTTGAAGAAAAAAGAAAAATCCTTACGGTTACATATGCAATCTAGGGAGACCAGATCAGTAATAAGCTAACCGAGATAATGTTTCCACATCCGGCTGAACTTGAATTCTCTATGCAGCTGATTACCCAAACCTTCTGACCTCCTGCCTCTAGCACCCAAGTGCTGAGGTTACAGGCACAGGTCACATCACCTGGTTTCGTTCATTGTAGTTTTTCAGTTTTCTACACACATCAACTTGGTGACTCACCATTTAGACGAAGTTTCAGAGCTGGAACCTGTCATCAACCCTATAGGGAAAGGCCAGGCTTGCCAGACTGTCAGCACTTCAGGTTCCCAACACAAAGTGGACAACACAAGGTAACTGAGGAAAGCCAGGGCATGAACTCAAGACAACAACCTGGAAAAAACTTGAAGCAGAGACCATGGAGGAACACCACTTACCAAGTTCCTCCCCTAGCTTACCCAGCTTGCTTTCTTATACTTCTCAGGCTCACTCGCTTAGGGATAGCACTGCTCACCACAGGCTGGGCTCCTCTGAATTAGTTAGCAACTTCAAAAAAAAAAAAAAAAAAAAAAAAAAAAAAAAAAAAACCCTCACAGACATGGCCACAGGCCAATCTGATTGAGGCAATTTTTCAGTTATGGTTTCCTCTTTCCAGGTGACTGTAGGTCTGTGCCAAGCCGACAGCTGAAGCTAATTATGACCTTTACTATTACTGGTTTATGATAACGGGCACAGCTCCAGAGGAAACAAACGGAGGAGATCATTGGGGCAAAGTGGGGGAGGGCATTTTTCAGGTGCACATGGAGATTTCTAGTGTGTCACTACTTAGTTTAAGCCTTCCTGGAGGTTTCTGATATGCCTTAGAAGTCTTCCTCAAAGGCCCATGTGCTGAATCTTGATCACTAACTGCTGGCACTATTGGGAGGTGATGGAGCCTACAGGAAGTATGACCTAGTAGAGGAAGTGTGACCTAGGCTAGCCTCTTTCTTCTCTCCTTGCTTCTGGCTTTTCTGAGGCAAGTTTCACGGTTCCACAATGTGATCCACAGCATGATATGCTATCTCACTACAAAAGCAGTGAACCCAGATAAGCATAAATGGAAACCTCTGAAACTGTAGTCCAAGCTAAACTTGTTCTCTCTTTCAATTATCTCAAGTACTCATTCCTGTGTGGAGAGCTGACTAAGATTAATTATACATGCTATGCCTGTAGAGCTCATGGCAGCCAGCTCACCAGGCCCAGGATTCTCCCACTTACATAAACTTGGGCTGAGTCAAGACGGATTTATTACAAGTAACCTAAGATGGTCCTCTTAATGCTGCTCACTCAAGGAATCAGTGGTCCTCGAAGCTCTGTACCAGGAACCGGGAATAGCAGTGAAGATGTATTTCAACTGCTGTTAGAAACTCTAACCATTATTCTTGTCACCTTCAGTAGGATGCCCAGCATTTGCATTTTGTAGTGAACTTCACATATCAGAAATCATGCGTAACCTGCAGAAATTGCCTTGTGGCTTTGGTGGGTCAGAAGAGAAGCTTCCAACCTTCCTAAACACAGACCAGGGCCCTCGGACTACACCATGATCTATACTATTCTAACTCCATGGGTAAGCTTGCTCCAAAGCCATTTGAAACCTAGGACTCTGTGCGATATTCTTACCATGTGTCAGCGAACTCAGAGGGCAGTATGCCTCCAACTTTGTGTTCTCTCTGGCCTGAACAGCAAGATTGCATACAGAAGAGCAGAGGAAGAAGAGACCTGTGGCAGACATAGGAAGAGGTTGTGCAGTTAGAGACTCAGCCCTTCACATCCCAGTCTCCTCACATTGGCAACTGCCCAAAGTTATGGTAAACTATTTATTCTACATGAACCCCTCAACCTGCTAATGACATCTTCATTCGGGTGTGAGGCAATATTTTAAGAACTAAAGAGGAGATTAAATTTGTTTTCCTCGAATTCCTACACTTTCTGTGTGGGAAGGCACCTGGTTTATTTTGATTGCATTTTTGTCTCTAAAGTCTGCCTGGGAGCTACACACGAGTAATCAGCATTCCTGGGCCACAGACCAGCCAGTATCTACCCAGCTGTTTGTCATTCTTTTCAGCAACCATGATGGAAATATACCATTTTTTTTTTAAATCCTGATTTTAAAAAAATCCCTTGTCACTGCAGATATAGCCTTTGAAATAAGCAATTTTTCTACAACACCCAAATTACAGGCTGATAGACCAAAGAGTCTCAGGGACTTTGACACCTACCTGAAGTGTGTTCATATAATTTCCCATGTGTGTATGCCTATTCATGTGTTGTTCTAGAAACAAATGTTGAAAAAAAAAAAAAAAAAAAAAAGCCAGGTCAAGCCAGTACACAGGTACATTCTCCATTCCTGAAACAATTACAATCAATTCTGCTACAAGGTAAAGAGCCAGAGGCAAGAGGCTGTTACAACTTTCAAAGCTAAGATGTCCTCATGAATGTTCAAGTCCTCAAAACTTTTTAGGAAGACTCCCATCTGTTGCCCTGTGGTACTGGGAAAGTTAGATTAGCTTTCTCAGCCTATTTCCTCATCAGCAAAGTGAAGCTATTAACACGTTGCAGGGACCGCTGTGAAAATGTAATGAGATAACATTGTATTCGAGTCACCCCGTCTCCAGGTCAGGGCCACCATGGGCTTGATACATGGTAGGTCCTTGGCCCTCCCCAGAGAGGTGCTTTCCTGATTAGCAATCCTCACCACCTATTTTCTCCATGCTACTGTGCTTTGCAATTTCCAGCAGTTTTAGCAGCATGACCCTCCAGCCCAGAGATAAGATGCCACGAAATTGCCTCTGCTACTCTGACTGTGGTCCCAACTTGACATATTACTAAGGCAGTCAGCTGCTTTGCCAATGTTAGCAATTCTGTCCTGTGCATGTTTCCATTATATCCCACAGCTATAAGTGCTGTCCTCTCTGGCCTGGCTGTGAGTCCATAGTACACAGCACTGCAGGACACTGAAGTAAGCTAGCTCTACAGCTCACCAGCCCCTTGTTGGTCATTCCCCTGCCCACCTACAGCCACACAAGAATGTTTTCATCCTAGATGGCAGGCCCTCAGCTCCTGCAAGAGCAGGTGCTTTTCCATGGACCACGCCTGGCTAAAGCTATTCTGGGAAGGTACATTTCTGGTCTCCCATGCAGAGGCCTTGGGAAAGCTAAGGGCAAATGGACTCTCATACCAACCCAGTCTCCTGCTAGCAGAGAGTCTCACATTCAGTTTCCTTCAAGTATTACTGCTGCACGAAACATGAAAAGGGACCTTCTTCTATAGAACCCTGGCTCCCAAAGTGTGGTTGCCCACCTTTAACATCATCACATTGTCTGAAAACACAAACTCCTGGATTCTGCCTAGACTTTCTGGTTCAGAAATGCTGGACATCCTCCCAGGCTCAAAGCCAAGGACAATGGTTCTAAGGTATCTTCTAATATGACATCCTAGTCTGCTTGGCATCATCATCAACATTCTCTCTCTCTCTCTCTCTCTCTCTCTCTCTCTCTCTCTCTCTCACACACACACACACACACACACACACCACTCAACTTTTTCTGATTCTAATATTTATCTTGTTTAGGAGTCTTCTCAGCCATTGTCTGGTTTGATATGTTAAGTTTTGTGTGACTGACTATACAGTCCAGGCTGACCTTGAACTCATGTTTATCCTGCCTCGGCCTCCTCAGTGCTAGCATTAGAAGGGTCTGCAGTACCATATTCATTTGGTATGTGGGTGAGGCTTTCCAAATGTCCTGTTAACCAGGAAATCTCTACTTTAATGCTTAAGAAAAGCAGTGTCTCTCTTTGGGGAATCTATAACATCATCTCAAAACTACTTTGTATTCCTTTTGAGAGATTCAGGACATTCATTTACCAAATGCCACCAAGATCTGGGAAGTCACTGAAATCCCCCCAGGAGGCAACTGGTACTAATATATATATTAGTAACTATATATATATATATATATCCATTGCTGCTACAAATCTACTACAAGTGTGGTATTAAGCAGGATTAGATTATATTACACATCCAATCCCAAAACATATCTACAGAGCACATCAAAGGGTCCAAGTCATTGAGAATTACTTACCCGTCACTACCCATTTTGGATTCCAGTCTTAACAACTATAGAACTAGCTTCCTCTTGCCCCTCACACAGTCTGGTATCCTTGTTTGCTTCACTTCCCCTCTATATCTTTAACACACTGATGCCTTCATACCAAATATGTACAAGCTGGTAGTATACTCTTCATGTCCTGTTCATAGCCTCTGTGTGTGTCTTTCTCTGTGTATCTGTCTCTATGCCTCTCTCTGTTTCCCTGTCTCTGTCTCTTGCACTCTCTCTAAGTCTCTCTCTCTCTCTCTCTCTCTCTCTCTCTCTCTCTCTCTCTCCCCAGTCACATTTCTTCTACTGCCCCAGAAGACAGAGGATCTAATCTTGTAAGCCTTGTTCATTCCTATTGTTCCAAATTGAGCTCATGATTGCTTTCAATAGATAGTGGCTCATTGGAATCTACAGTGTCTCTAACTGGAAACTCTCTAACTAGGACTTGAAGTCTACAGCTTCTCTAACTAGCAGGGTACCCTCAGAATCAGGCCCAGAAAAAGATGGCTTGAATCATCCTCAGGAGCAGTGGCCCAGACACCTCACCTGGATGGTGAGTCACTCTTCCCAGGGCTGCTGCATAGTGTTGCTGATCATAAGTACCCACTTTATTCACTCACTGGTTCATGCACTGACTATTGATTGCTTTCTGCACTTCAGGAATGCAGCAGCCCAATTCAGACTTTATTAATGTATTCATTAATGTATTCATTAATGTGCTTTGGTTTTTGACAGGGTCTTGCTATGCAGCCCAGACTGGCTTTGAACTTGTGATCCTTCTGGCTCTGCTTCCCTAGTGTTAGAAATACAGGCATGGATAGCTGGAGTTAGCCTTTTAAATAATCATGTACATATAATATATATGTTATATACAATGTGCAGCTCAGTTTTAACCAGGGGTTACTAGCCCCCAAGGAATGACTATATATAGACACAGAGTCACAGTATTGTCTCATATTTTTAGTGTGGTCTACTGATTCCTACTGTGTTACTCTTTGTATTTACCGCAGATTGTTTTATGATTAACGTCTTTTGCAATCGGCTTATGAAACCCTTCTAAATTCCCTTAATGTGCAATCCTGATTTAACAAGTGTTTTGCCACTGTAATTGCATAATTATCACTTGAGACAATTTGAGTCTTTGCAGCCTGAGTCTCTCTCTTCTGTTCTATTCTTGTTCCAGCAGTCCAGGCTCCTTTGGATCCCTGCCCTCTTCACTACATCCATTCAGTCTCTTGTTTTGTTCTCACAAGCACCTGACACAGTCAGAAGCAAAAAGATTCTAATGTTGGACAATCTCATGGTGGAAGAGCTGGCTGGTCCTAGTCAGCTTACAGAAACCCCCCGAGCCTGGGGAGGACGTGATGGGATGTGGAACACAGCAGCAGCCTCATAACTGGCCACAGGCTTCCTGCACACATCTATGAGTCCTGCAGAAGCACACACTTGATTGTCTGGGTAGGAGGGGAATGAAGTCACCTGCCATGTGCTGGGTTCCTTCCTTCACTGTTACAGCCTGCACAGTGATTCCCAGCAGACAAACACAGCATCCTTCTGCTATGTCCTGCTTGCTCACCAGGGTCATGTGCAAAGGCCACATACCCACTTCTAGAAGCTGATATTTTGCATGCCCTAAGACCTAAGTATGGCCATTTTTAAGCTATAGGATGACTAAGCTTCAAGCTTCATGTACACCTCAGCTCTTAGTTTCTATTTGTTATTATTGTTTCTATATATGTGTCTCACCTAGATGTATATCATAGATACATAAGTAGAAAGACATATAGAGAAATTCGTCAGCACTGTTTGTAACAATTTCTTCAATAAATATGATAAAAGCAGGCTAGTACATACCCATAATCCCAACACTGGCTCCAGATGACCGGGAGTTCAAAACTACACAGCAAGACCCTGTCACAAACAAACACAAAAAGGTGAGCTTTGCATAGTCAGAGAGAAATAGTGGAACATATAGAAAGCTGCTTATTTCACTTTGACAGTTGTCCACAGAGCCGTGGCTCTCACCTTCCAACATATAACTGGTGTTTCTCCTTTGGTCCAAGGATAAAAGCAATCCATTATAAGATCCCACAGTCTGCAATACAAAAGACATGACTGATGCTGACATTTAGACCTGAGAGAATTCCTTCTTCAGGGCCATTATGAATGGATGCCTTGCAAAATAATAGATGCCTCTAGCCTACATTCATGTATTCATTACAGATGTATTGGTTTACGGTCTTTCGTTCCTTATCTGAAAATAGTAAAACGAAAATAATAACACGGGGGTGGGGATTTTCTTTCCTCTAGTTTCTGCATGATCCTCGACATCTCCCTTTATCCAGTTGAAGGTTTTAAGCTGAAAGCTTATTTTTCAAATGAACTTGACGAGTCTTTTTTTTCAGGTCGTGACTTCTTTTTGTGCCTCTGTTAGCACTGTCTACACCCGTGCCCAGACAGCAAATGTGCTGGCTGGTGATTAGAAGGTTTCAGGGACTAATGTTGGATGGATAAAATAGTCTTTTCTTTTGAATGCATGTGGATATTTTCTCATATATTATTTTAGTAAAATGCGAACTGTATAGATCTGAATACTCATTCTGCCTTTGTGTACTGTTTGATCGTTGTTTAAGTGGATTTTCTCAGGGAACTGTCATTTTAAAAAACATCAGGGCCTCCTCCCCTTTTCAATCACCCTTCTCATTAGTTTTGGACTAATTCATCTCTAGCTGTGTGAGATATAGACATACGCGCATGCACACACTCATGTGTATAAATATACCCATATCCACACACATCTGGACTAGAATTGAGTGCCTCACAGAGTCAGATAAAAACACAGAAGAATATAAGGGTTACACTCTTAAAGGATTGTCAGAGGCTATCATCCACAGCCATTCGTACTTTTTCAGTCCTTAGAATAAGTAGAATTTTGTCTAATGACTACAAAATAATCACCATCCTCCCCGTATTTACCCTGCCCAAAGCACCTCTAGGACCCCACTACTGTTTTCCAACATTCTGTTTCATTAGCAGCCTTGTTTGAAGATGCATCAACCTAAGCAGCAGGAGCTCACAAGCGCTGGAACTACTTTTCATGATGGGACTTCCCATCTGATGGTTTAGGAGAGGATATTTCTGTTGAACAAGTGATTAAGTATTTCCAAGTGAAACATTTTTGAAAACCTGAGCTTGATGTTTTTTCCATCTTAAGCCTGCCTCGCTCAGTTTCTGTGGTTCAGCAGCGCCACCCAGTGGCTAGAGCATTTCCACGTGGAAATTCTCCTGCCTTGTAAAATTGTACCAAAGTGTCTTCAAGCATCAAAGGGTGGAAGATTCTGATTGAGAAAGAAGAGGTCTTCCCATTTCCATCTGTTCCCAGAGCTTATTCACAGCCACAACGCTCCATACCCAAATATCGCCAGGAGAGATCTGGTCTCCTAGGAGTGCCAACAGACCTGTGAGCACAGGTACCATCACCACTTCTGAGCAAATTCCTGGCCCAAGAGGGACCCATCCAGAACCATCAGGACACAGGAACTAAGGAACAGCCCAGGAAAGGATTCTTCAGGTTTCTGTCTGCATCCTGAGGGGACCCTGTGCCACAGTTCTCCATACCCAGATTCCTCCTGGAGAGAACTAGTCTCCCAGGAGTACTGACACACAGGCTTGCAGAAGGAACAAGCCACAGTCACAGATAGCAACACCAGCTAGCACCAGAGATAACCAGATGGTGAGAGGCAAGGGCAAGAACATAAGCAACAGAAACCAAGGCTACTTGATATCATCAGAACTCAGTTCTCATACAACAGAGTGCCATGGATACCTCAATTACATCTCATGATAATGATAGAGGGCTTTAAGGAGGACATAAATAACTCCCTTAAAGAAATATAGAAGAACACAGGTAAACAGATAGAAGACCTCAAAGAGGAAACACAAAAATCCCTTAAAGAATTTCAGGAAAACACAACCAAACAGGTAAAGAAATTAAACAAAACCATCCATGGTCTAAAAAATGGAAATAGAAACAATAAAGAAACCACAAAGGGAGACAACCCTGGAGAATAGGGAAAGAGATGCAGGCATCACCAACAGTATACAAGAGATAGAAGAGAGAGTCTCAGGTGCAGAAGATACCATAGAAAACATTGACACAACAGTCAAAGAAAATGCAAAATGTAAAAAGCTCCTAACCCAAAACATCCAAGAAAAGACACAATGAGAAGACCAAACCTAAGGATAAAAGATATAGAAGAAAGTGAAAATTCCCAACTGAAAGGGCCAATGAATATCTTCAACAAAATTATAGAAGAAAACTTCCCTAACCTAAAGTAAGAGATGCCCATAAACATACAAAAAGCCTACAGAACTCCAAATAGCCTGGATGAGAAAAGAAATTTCTCCTGTCATATAATAGTCAAAAAACCAAATGCACAAAGCAAAGAAAGAATATTAAAAGCAGTAAGGGAAAAAAGTCAAGTAACATATAAAGACATATCCATCAGAATTACACCAGACTTTGCAACAGACATTCTAAAAGCCAGAAGATCCTGGGAAGATGTCATACAGACCCTAAGAGAACACAAATGCCAGCCCAAGCTACAGGCAAACCCAGCAAAATTCTCAATTACCATAGATTGAGAAACCAAGATATTCCATGAAAAAAAAAAAACAAATTTACACAATATCTTACAAATCCAGCCCTACAAAAAATAATAGATGGAAAATTCCAACACAATGAGAGAAACTACACCCTAGAGAAAGTAAGAAAGTAATCTTCTTTAAACAAACCTAAAAGAAAATAGCCACACAAACATAATTGTACCTCTAACAACAAAAATAACATAAAACAACAATCACTACTCCTTAATATCTCTTAACATCAATGGACTCAATTCCCCAATAAAAAGATAGACTAACAGACTGGATACATAAACAGGGCCCAGCATTTTGCTACATACAGGAAATGAACCTCAGTGTCAAAGACAGACACCACCTCAAAGTAAATTAAGTTTCAACCAAAAGTTACCAAAAAGGATAAGGAAGGACACTTCATACTGAACAAAGAAAAAAATCTACCAAGAAGAATTCTGTTCATCTATGCTCCAAATGCAAGAGCACCCATATTCATCAAAAAAACAAAACAAAATACTGGAGTGAGCATACACTAGCAGGTTAACAACACACTCAAAAGTTCTAGAACAAAAAGAAGCAAATACACAGAAGATGAGTAGATGGCAGAAAATAATCAAAACTCAGGGTTGAAATCAACCAAATAGAAACAAAAAGAACTATACAAAGGGCTGGAGAACATTTTTTTAGCAAATTCTCCAAGAAACAAGCTGGAGTATCCATTCTAATATCAAATAAAATTAAGTTTCAACCAAAAGTTACCAAAAAGGATAAGGAAGGACACTTCATACTGAACAAAGGAAAAAAATCTACCAAGAAGAATTCTGTTCATCTATGCTCCAAATGCAAGAGCACCCATATTCATCAAAAAACAAAACAAAATACTGGAGTGAGCATACACTAGCAGGTTAACAACACACTCAAAAGTTCTAGAACAAAAAGAAGCAAATACACAGAAGACGAGTAGATGGCAGAAAATAATCAAAACTCAGGGTTGAAATCAACCAAATAGAAACAAAAAGAACTATACAAAGAATCAACAAAATCAGGAGCTGGTTCTTTGAGAAAATCAACAAGATAAATAAACCCTTAGCCAGAATAACCAGAGGGCACAGAGACAGTATCCAAATTAATAAAATTAGAAATGAAAAGGGAGATATAACAACAAAAACTGAAGAAATTCAAAGAATCATCAGATCCTACTACAAAGGCCTATACTGAACAAAATTGGAAAATCTTGATGAAATGGCCAATTTTCTAGACAGATACCAGGTACCAAAGTTAAATTAGGATCAGATAAAATATCTAAACAGTCCCATAACCCCTAAAGAAATAGCAGCAGTCATTAAAAGTCTCTCCACCAAAAAATCCCTGGACCAGAAGGTTTTAATACAGAATTCTATCAGACCTCCAGAGAAGGCCTAACATCAATACTGTTCAAACTATTCCACAAAATATAAACAGTAGAAACACTACTCAATTTGTTCTATGAAGCCACCGTTAAGCTTTTACCAAAACTACTCAAAGACCCAACAAAGAACGATAACTTCAGATCAATTTTCCTTACAAATATCGATGCAAAACTACTCAATAAAATTTTCACAAACAGAATCCAAGAATACATCAAAATGATCATTCACCATAATCAAGTAGGCTTCATCCCAGGGTTGCAGGGATGGTTCAATATATGGAAATCCATCAACACAATCCACTATATAAACAAACTCAAAGAAAAAAACCACATGATCATCTCACTAGATGCTGAGAAAGCATTTGACAAAATTCAACATCCCTTTATGTTAAAAGTTTTAGAAAGATCAGTAATTCAAGGCCTATACCTAAACATAGTAAAAAGCAATATACAGCAAACCAGTAGCCAGCATCAAACTAAATGGAGGGAAACTTGAAGCAATCCCACTAAAATCAGGGACTACACAAGGCTGCCCACTCTCTCCCTACCTATTCAACATAGTACTTGAAGTTCTAACTAGAGCAATTAGACAACAAAAGGAGGTCAAAGGGATACCAATTAGAAAGGATAAGGTTAAAGAGAACTCCTAAACCTGATAAACAACTTCAGCAAAGTGACTGGATATAAAATTAACACAAACAAATCAGTAGCCTTCCTATACTCAAAAGATAAACAGGCTGAGAATGAAAATAGGGAAATGACACCCATCCTACTAGTCACAAACAATATAAAATATCTTGGTGTGAATCTAACCAAACACATGAAAGATCAGTACAACAAAGAACATCAAGTCTCTGAAGAAAGAAATTGAAGAAGACCTCAGAAGATGAAAAGATCTCCCATGCTCATGGATTGGCAGGATTAAAACAGTAAAAATGGCCATCTTGTTCAAAGCAGTCTACAGATTCAATGCAATTCCCATCAAAATTCCAACTCAATTCTTCATAGAGTCATAATGAGCAGTTCTAAAATTTATTTGGATAACAAAAAACCCAGGATAGGAAAAACAATTCTCAACAATAAAAGAATCCTGACCTCGAACTGCACTACAGAGCAATAGTGATAAAAACTGTATGGTATTAGTACAAGAACAGGCAGGAAGATCAATGGAATAGAATTGAAGATCCAGAAATAAACCCACACACCTATGGTCACTTGATCTGTGTTTGACAAAGGATCTAAACCATCCAGTGAAAAAAAGACAGCATTTTCAACAAATTGTGCTGGTTCAACTGGAGGTCAGAATGCAGAAGAATGAAAATCGATCCATTCTTATCTCCTTGAACAAAGATCAAGTTCAAGAGGATCAAAGACCTCCATATAAAACCAGACACACTGAAACTAATAGAAGAAAAAATGGAGAAGAGCCTCAAACACATGGGCCCAGGGGAAAAGTTCCCGAACAGAACACCAATGGCTTATGCTCTAAAATCAGGAATTGACAAATGGGACTTCATAAGATTGCAAAGCTTCTGTAAGGCAAAGGATACTGTCAATATGACAAAACAACAAACAGATTGGGAAAAGATCCTTACCAATCATATATCCAATGGAGAGCTAATATCCAATATATACAAAGAGCTCAAAAAGTTAGACTCCAGAGAACCAAATAACCCTATTTTAAAAATGGGGAACAGAGCTAAACAGAGAATTCGCAACTGAAGAAACTCAAATGGCTGAGAAGCACCTAAAGAAATGTTCAACAACCTTAGTCATCAGGGAAATGCAAATCAAAATAACCCTGAGATTCCACCTCACACCAGTCAGAATGGCTAAGATCAAAAACTCAGGTGATAGTAGATGCTGGTGAGGATGTGGAAAAAGAGTAACACTCCTCCATTGCTGGTGGGATTATAAGTTGTTACAACCACTCTGGAAATCAGTCTGCTGGTTCCTCAGAAAATTGGACATAGTACTATCCAAGGACCCAGCTATACCACTTCTGGGCATATATACAGAAGATACTCCAATGTATAACGAGGACACCTGCTCCACTATGTTCATAGCAGCCTTATTTATAATAGCCAGAAACTGGAAACAACCCAGATGTCCCTCAACAGAGTCATGGATACAGAAAATGTGGTATTTACACAATGGAATACTACCTAGCTATTAAAAAGTGACAAGAAGAAGAAGAAGAAGAAGAAGAAGAAGAAGAAGAGGAGGAGGAGGAGGAGGAGGAGGAGGAGGAGGAGGAGGAGGAGGAGGAGGAGGAGGAGGAAAGGAGGCCATTCACAGAATGGATGGCAAGACACCTGGATGACTCAAAGAAGTTCAGACCTAATGCCACCACCTAGGTCACTCATTAAACAAAAGTACCTTCCAATCTCATCTCATTAGTTAAGACTATCTCAGTGCCAAGTACTTAGTGACATCTAGTGAAAGTCAAAGGGACAGGATCATCTGAATGACAAATTGGTCATTGCTGAACCACACCTCAGAGATAACATCCTTCACTTTATACATGCAACCAAAACTAAGCAGAACTGCACAATGCCCATAGATCCACAGCAATGACTTTGTAGATTGGGGGGGGAGGGGATGTGAGCCATTAGCCTCTTGGGTTATCATTCTCCAAACTGTGGAAACATGTGATTTCTTACCTCCACAGTCCATAAGGAGTATATGTGAAAGGGTAAGAATAAAACTACTTGAGAAGTAGAGGCAGAAAGATCTCAAAAACCCATATTGGGCTACACGATTATATGTTGTCACCAAAAACAAAAAGTAAGAATATGTTTTTTATCTCTACATCATTTTAAAAGCTCTAATACTAAAATTCTTAATGTTGGGAATTAGCAGAGTTCTATAAATAAGATTAATTGGAGATAAAAAAAAATCAACCGCTAGAAATAACTTCTTATGTTAAAATGAAAGTAGAGGCTGTGGATATAAAGCAAATTGAGAGATACCCTGGGTATTCACACAGACTGGGTCCTCCTTTTATGGTAATCTGTTGGGAGCCTACTTTTAGCAGAAAGCAGCTAGAAAGCAGCTATCAACTTAACAGCCATCTCGAACCATATACCCTGATAGAGACTTGTTTTTCAACAGACTACAACAGCTGAAGCACACTCTGACAAACATCTTGTTCATCCCACATAGCTTGTTTTGCTGTTTAGTGACCCCAGCTACATGGTGCACGTGGTAAAATGTCTTCACCTGTGTTCTCCTGCTTGTACTTATAAATACCCAGGATTTCCTTGTAATAGGGTCAATAGGAGGAGAATATAGTCTATGGGAGACAGTAAACAAGACTTGACTACAGATCCTCTGGTTTGTCTCTATTCTTTGAGTCTCTTCCCCTTCTTCCCCCCACTCTCTCTCTTGCTAGACCCTGACCCTCAGACTGGAGCAGCAGAGCAGTCCGGGACATTCTGACCCCCCAGCGTGGGGCAGAGTGGCCCTCAACAGTTTTGACCCCTAGTGTGGGGCCAAGTGGGTCTCAACATTTTGGCCCCCAAACGTGGGGTAGCTCAGACCTCAACATTTTTGGTGCTCAACAAGAGACAGCAAGAATGAGAGACTCAGTGAGGGACATTACTAGAAGGAGGGTCAACTGAAAATTCAGAATGTGATCACAAATCTGCCTCTTCAAGAAAGGTAAGTCATGATAATGAAAATGGGACAAGAAATAAGTCAGCCTGAACTCAACTCTCTGTTTTGGTTTTGTTGTTTTGCTGCTCACATGTGTTAATTTTCTGCTTTTATTTCATTGTTTGAATGCTGTCTTTCATGTTCAAAATAAAAAGAAATGTATAAGTCCAAAATTAGAATCCAAAATACAACCAAAGGTTGATGACGATTTGTCAGAGCCAGATTGTGCTAACCTAGAGGAAGAGGAAGTCAAATATTATGACCCTGAAAGTGTACCTCCGATTCCAGAGGCTCCCACTATAGAACAGTGGTTGTAGATCCCAGAAAAGAGTTACAAGATAAAGTTTCTATTCTTAAACAACTAATAGAGTTGGAAAAAGAGTATCAAGACTTAATTAATCAGTTACAAAAATTAAGGACAGGGAAGAGGTCTCGAGAGGCCAACTACGAAAATCTCCCGACTCCTTGTGTTCCTCAACCCAGACTCCAAAGGCAATCCGTATCCTCTAGCTTTAGTTCAGCTACAGATCAGCCAGAGGAGGGAGAGGCTGAGGCTTTTCCTGTATCAGAGACCAGAGACACTCAAGATGTTGCTTGGAGACATCACACAGGGTTTAATTTTCAAATTATTAAAGAATTAAAAAATACAGTATCACAATACGGTGCTACTGCTCCCTTTACTCTTACAATTTTAGAGTCTGTTACAGAGGTGGTTGACTCCTAGTGATTGAAATATGTTAGTGAGAACAGTTCTTTGTGGTGGTGACTATCTTATTTAGAAATCAGAGTATCATGAGAATTGTAAAGAGACAGCTAGGAGAAACATTCAGACAGACAATGGTTGGTCTTTTGATGCCTTAGTAGCAGAAGGGCAATTTGCTTCTAGTGATAACCAGATGCAATATGACCCAGGCTTATATGCTCAAATTCAAAATACAGCCATGAAGGCTTGGTGTAAACTCCCGGTAAAGGGAGACCCTGATACATCTTTAACAGCAGTCCGGCAAGGGCCTGATGAACGATTTTCTGACTTTGTTCATAGATTAATGACAACAACAGGGAAGATTTTTGGTAATACAGAGGCAGGTATAGATTATGTGAAACAATTTACATATGGAAATGCCAATCCTGCCTGCCAAGCGGCCATTAGACCTTATCGGAAAAAGACAGACCTTACAGAATATATTAGACTCTGTTCTGACATAGGTCCTTCCTACCAACAGGGCTTAGCTATGGCAGCTGCCATACAAGGACAATCAATAATAGATTTTTTGACAAGTAGAGACAGAAAGACATGTTTTAAATGTGGCAAGCTTGGACACTTTGCAAGAGATTGCAAGGTAGAAAATGGGTTAAGCCAGAGACAGCCCAAAAAACAGCCTGGGCTCTGCCCACTTTACAAAAGTAGAAGGCATTGGGCTAGTGAATGTAGGTCCAAAACAAGGGATTCCCCCAGAAATATCCTTCATCAAGCACTCTTTATTTTAAATTTTCTAACTTTGGATTCTGAAGGAAAATCTGCTGCAGATAGATTCTGACATCCTGATACCAAAAAGAATTTTACAACAGTCCTCTGAAAAGGCCCATTAACTGGAACCTGGAATGGGCCAGATCCAGTTCTTAACTGGGAAAGAGGTTCTGTTTATATATATTCCCAAACTACAGATGCTGCACACTGGCTGCCAGAGAGACTGATTAAACAAATAGACAACAATAACAAATCCAGGGAGGAGAAACCCCCTGAGAAGCATATTTTTTTCTTTGCAGGAAATATGAAGGAAACAGGAAGATGCTTCACAATTGCCCTCAAACTGAAACAGATCAACAAGCAAACCTGACTTGGGAAGTTCTCAATGCTGAAGGAGACATCATCACCTACATTTCCAAAGTGGCTCTATTAGACTCTTGATTCCCTGACTTGTGATTTAGTTGGGTACATTGTTTAAACCCACTACCACAGTTATTATAGTTGTTTTGGGGGTTTGAGATTGACTGAACAGGAACAGAGATTTCCTTACTTGTTTTGTTAAGATCAAAGCTATGATCAGTTCTGCATTTCTGTGTGTTGCCCTTAAAAAAGAGTGTTGCTTTTATACTGACTATTTAGACATTAAGTCTCTTGTCTCTGGGGTTCATGCTGTTCTACAGACTGATGACTTTTGTACAACAACAGATAGATGCTATTCAAATGAAACTCATACAGGTCCACTATTACAGGCTAAAAGTAGGAGACTCTGAAACCTCTGTCATCAAGACTGACAAAGATTGACCCCTAACTTATGCACTAAGCCAGATAGTCAATGACGGATAAGAAAACACTTCAAGACCCTTGCCCCTAAAAATGGAGGCCTCACCATCCTAAGACAAGAGCTCAACCAATGGCTGTTGAGTATCCAAGGACGGGAAAGGGAGGCTGGGTCATTTGTTCCAACCTAAGACAGACATGGTTTCCATAAGTTTTCCCAGCCTTCCCTTTTTAAAAAAATTTTAAAAGGGGGACCTGCTGGGAGCCGACTTTTAGCAGAAAGCAGCTAGAAAGCAGCTATCATCTTTGCAGCCATCTGGAACCATATACCCTGACATGAGACTTGTTTTTCAACAGCCTACAACAGCTGAAGCACACTCTGACAAACATCTTGTTCATCCCACATAGCTTGTTTTGCTGTTTAGTGACCCCAGCTACATGGTGCACGTGGTAAAATGTCTTCACCTGTGTTCTCCTGCTTGTGCTTATAAATACCCAGGATTTCCTTGTAATAGAGTCAATAGGAGGAAAATATAGTCTATGGGAGACAGTAAACGAGACTTGACTACAGACCCTCTGGTTTGTCTCTATTCTTTGAGTCTCTTCCCCTTCTTCCCCCCACTCTCTCTCTTGCTATACCCTGACCTTCGGACCAGAGCAGCAGAGCAGTCTGGGACATTCTGAGCCCCAGAGTGGAGCAGAGTGGCCCTCAACAGTAACCTGTTCTTTGCAGAGAAAAGCCAGTCCTTGATCAGTGCCAGGGCTTAGACACTTGTTTTCCCAACAGTAGCTAGATTTACCACACCATATTTCCCCATAATGCTGAGAATTTGTTTGGTTTTCTAATTTATGAAAAGCACGAGTTACAATGGGACCTAGACAACATGAATGTGAATGGAAGTTCTACTGTTTATTATTTGCATGTGTTTTTCAGCTTCCTTAGAAATAATATTTCCTCATGACTTTTTGTAGCGTGTAATTATTTAAAAAAAAAAAACCATGCTATGTCTGGCTACTCTCCAACAACAGAAGTCTCACCACCCACATGGGAAGCTGCAAAAGCTCCAGCAGTCTTCCCAGGTTCCCACAGTTAGCTGCTGCTGAACCACTTGTATCTTCCCAGGCCATCTGCCCCACTGACTCTAATCTCCTAGTCCTGTAAAATGAAAGCTCCAGAGACTTCTAATTTATCAGCCAGATTTGTAACAGTAAATCTTCAACCACCAACATGCCCACACAAAGAAGTCAAAAATCAACTGATATAAATACAAGCTATACACCTAGATGGGGCAAATGTACCCTACACTACTCTATTGCCCTTCTATGATATCTATAGTTACCTGGGGCTCTTTCAGGCCACATGGATCTGGTTCACCTTCTTCCTCCATCTTCTCTCCATCTGTCCCTGCCTCATTTCCCTCTGTCTCTCTCCCCTCTCTAAAACATTCAGCTCCACCCCCTACTTCCACTGCCCACAGGCTCTAGTTTTTTCTGACTAAGATTTCACCTGACTTCACCTGAGTACAGGCACCCCTTTTAATGGGGCAGAAAAAAACAGACACCAATTCACAACATTTTCCTCTTTTTGTCCAATTAAAGGCACTTTTTTCTCAGATATAAATTGAGCACAACTATTACCATTCTGTAATTCATAAAGTATAAGATACACCTAATACCCAGTCCATAATTTTGGTCAATTAAATAAAGCAATCTGTCATCTATCCTAACTTTAAAAGGCTTATAATTCTACACCTGTTATGTCCTGGTTTTGCTTGTATACTATCTGAAAACCATCTTCTCAAATATGTTCTCTCAATGCTAAATAGCTTGGGTTGGCTAATTGTCTATGGTAAGTCTTCAATCCCACCAGAATTCTGAGAGTGACATAAAATTTACCTGAAAATATAGGAAGCAATAACACAACTTCCAAAACTGAAACAAATTACAGAGACTGCTGCCTACCTACACAGTTCCCTGTTTCTCACTATGTTAGTACATCAGTCTGTAGCTGTTTAGCTCAGGATCATCTGACAGATCTTTGTAATGCAGAATTATGAAGGACTGATTACCCTGTCTTGGCAAATAATCAGTCGATTATTTTGCATAGTGTGTCCTTTTCCTGTACAGTAATTTTGTCTGTAGATGAATAGGCAATTTATGCCTAGTGGCTACCTTGCCATGGTGTACAATGTCATCTGGAGGTATAGATGCTCAGTCTCTTCTTTGAATCCAAGAATGGGTGATGTCAGAAGAAGATATGTCTCAACAACAAATGACTAAATAATATTAAATGTCACAGTCTATGGATTTCTGACGTTTTTGAAAACTATCTATCTATAAAAAGTAATCTGGACTGTTGTACTTTAACTACTCTCAGATATTTCTAATTAAAATATCTTGAAAAGACCCAAACAATTATCTCAGAGCCATGAATTTGCTATCTGGCCTTAATTCATATGCTTAATCATCTAATCTCAGTTTGTAAAGGCAATTATTGAAGGACTGGGTCTAAGCTTTGTATTCTCAAATTTTTGTATCAATAAAAGAAATTCATACCAATGAAAACCTTAAATTTGTATTAAAATAAATTCTGTACCAATGTAAGAAATTATAACTTCAACTTTGTAGTAGTCATAAAGATTTCTACCAAATGAGATTATAGCTACACAATCAAGTCTAGCTATTTCCTCCAGGTTCAAATTGTGACCATTTCTAAATTCTCCAGAAAGACAACCTAGAATAATCACCTCCAGACCCCAAGCTTAGGGAACCGGGATGACAACTCTTCATAACTTCTTCCTGCTGAACATGAGCAGTGAGGTATCTTTGAAAGGGGGGAAGGTTGGAGAAATGGGGAGTTGGTTAGGCCTTAAGAAGGCCATGCCAACAGCTGTAATTAATATCTGGTGTCTGCATTCTGACTGGATCTGTCTGAGAATCCATGACATCAGGACTTCAAGCAGGTCAGTTCAGCATGTCTGACAATGAATCTCACCAAAACTGTACACTCTGTACACTCTGAAATATACAAATCTCAAAACACAATTTAAGTACCATCAAGATATCTGTATGGATTCTTTTAGTCTGTGTAAGGTGTACAGACTAGTTAGGATGAAATTCTCCTCTTTACGTGAGCATGTGAAAGATGGTCTTTTTATGAGCCAATTTTAAAAATAACCAACCATAAGTCTTCATTTGTGCCATGTGAAGGATGGCACAAAGAATATTTACCTGTCTTGTTTGATTCTCATGAATCTAGTTCTTCGGGAGGTCTCCCTCTGTCATATCTGATCCATATAACTCTGGAAGGTATCCAGAGTCTAATCACCTTTTCTAAAAATACAAATATAAAGGCTTTCTCCCAAATTAGTATGTCCTTTAGCCAGTAACAAGGAAAACTTTTAGCTTGACCTCTCTCCCAGAGGAATAATAAAATAACCATAAGAGTCAGAATCATACCCATCTTGATAATTTAAAAATTTAAAACAAATAAAGAAAATTAAGCTAATCCTATTTGAGCCTATCTTAGGCCTTTTCTAATCTATTAAACAACGATTTTAACCCAAAATTCCCATGGAGCCCAGGTTAGAAAGAATATGAGTATCCTGTAAGACTTTATTAGAGTATTTTATCTTTATACCATCTTTAAAACAATTAAATCAACCTTCTATTATTACTTGCTTGTAGGAAGCAGGCAGCTTTACTTATGCTGTTTCTATTTACAACAGGGGAACCCAGAGCTGGAACTGGGTCGACCCCAGTTTCTTTGTTTAGAATCTCACAGGCACTGGAGTCATGTGACCCCTGTCCAATTCAATCTCTAAGAATCAATCCTCCCACTCTCAGGCTAAGAATCTTAAATTTCTAGTGGATTCTTGCCCACCACACTGGTCGCCATCTGTAGCATGTAATTATTTTAAAAAATACCATGCTATGTTCACTATGTGCTGGCAAAAGTGATCTCACCTCCGAAAGCCAAGGTCTTCCCAGGTTCCCACAGTTAACTGCTGCTGAACCGCTCATATCTTCCCAGGCCATCCATCATGCTGGTTCTAATCCCCTAGCCCTGTAAGATGAAAACCCCAGAGGCTTGTAATTTATCAGCCAGAATTATAACAGCAAATCTTCAATCGCCAAAATGCCCACACAAAGAACTCAAAAATCAACTAATATAAATACAAGCTATACACCTAGATGGGGCAAATGTACCCTACACTACTCTATTGCCCTTCTATGATATCCATAGTTACCTGGGGCTCTTTCAGGCCACGTGGATCTGGTTCATCTTCTTCCTCCATGTTCTCTCCATTGGTCCCTATCTCCTTTCCCTCTGTCTCTCTCCCCTCTCTAAAACTTCCACTGCCCAATCACAGGCTCTTGTCTTATCTGACTAAGATTTCACCTGACCTCACCTGAGTACAGTTGCCCCTTTTGAGTGTTCAGAAAAAAACAGACAGCAATTCACAACAGGCTTTAACTTTTATACAGTGTGTGTGTGTGTGTGTGTGTGTGTGTGTGTGTGTGTGTTTGCCAAGTGTGCACATGCACATTTGAACGCAGGCACATACACACTATGATCTATCAGGAGTTTGTTCCCTCATCCCACCTTGTGAAATCCAAGGGTCAAACTCAGGTTGTCAGGCCTCTAAGCAAGTGCCTCTATCTGCCGAGGCATCTTGTACACCCAAGACTTCCTTTAATGAAGTATAATACATTCTCTTAATTCATGAGGCTCCTGAGGACTAGAGATCCAAAACTTTCTCCTTTTTTCCATCTTCATGACCTGCAGCAGCATTTTCATATGCTATAGAAAATGACCGCTATACAAAAGGTTTTGAGGAATGACCAGCTCCTATTATATCAATATATTCTTTCATAATACACATGCACATGTATTCCAGGAAGTATGGGTGGAGGTAAGTGATGGGAACTTCTGGTTTCATTGGAGACCCAGTTGTGTCATGTAATGTTTTTCTGGAAGCTGCCTGATGAAAGAGCTTGCTTGTGATGTCTTGCTGGAGCAGATGCTAGAGAGGGCATGTGATATTTGGAAAGAGTATAACTACAACCCAACAGACAGTGGATAGTGCTCTGGCATTTGCTCTCCTTGCTGGTCTTTGTTGGGCTTCACCATGCTGGTCTTAGCTGATGTCACTATTGCATTGGATCACCTTGCTCTCTTCACTGATCTTCACTTGCCATGACTTCGCTCTTTCTGATGAATAGAGCCATGCAGTTTCTTCTGGATGTAGCCACTGCTGCTGATTCATGTTTGGTGTTTGCTAATTAACTAGACTGTAGGCAACAAAGATTTGAAATCACCCCAAAAAAACTATTTCTAAAGAGGTCCACACCCCCCTTGTCCTATCAACCATCTTCTTCCCCTACATTTGATTGGTGGGCAATAAGGGAGGTTGGAGCATATAAGAACCATTATTAAAGTAGGTTTTGAAAAATATAAGCCTACAGGCAAGAGTCTGGAGTCTTTTTCCACCCTGTGAGTTCTGGTTATAGAATTCAAGATGCCTAACTTAGTAGTAAGTGTCTTTACCAGCTCATTCAGCTCACAGGCCCTCCTCCTGACATATCTTTAAACTTAGCAATTAATAAAAATAAGAACCTAAACCCCCACACCTACGTCGTTGATGTGCAACTTGGTCTTCATGCAGGTCCCCCAATAACTGAAGCAGTGGCTGTCCCTTATTCTGTTGCCTGCCTATGGATCCTGTTCCCCTAACTGGGCTGCCTTGTCTGGCCTCAGTGGGAAATGATGTGCCCAGTCCTGCAACACCTTGATGTGGGTTGGTACTCAGGGGGCCCTCCCCCTTCTCAATGCAGAAGGGAAGGCAGAGGTGCTCTGGGAGGAGGAACTGGGAGAGGGACTGCAATTGGGATGTAAAATGAATAAATAAACAAATTAATGGGAAAAATAAGAACAAGAACAAAGTACCCAGTATTCAACTGAGAATTCTTTTTCTGACGGTCTGCTGCAAAGATTCTATCATGCTGAAAATTTGAAAACAGTTTTCTAGATGTATGCACCATCTCACTTCTGCAGTTATTTCTCACTATATTGAATTTGAAACAATGCACATGTATCTACTGTATCCACCTACTGATGAACCTATGTCATTTTTAAGTGCACCTCATGGGCTCAAATGTAAGTTGTTCTCTACATGATATTTTATTTTGGAAATAAAACTCACAAGTGTTGAAAACTCTGTGTGTGTGTGTGTGTGTGTGTGTGTGTGTGTGTGTGTGTGTGTGTGTACATGTATGCACATGTGTGTGTGCAGGTTCATGTCATTTCTCAGAAGCTATTCACCTTGGTTTTTGAGACAGGGTCTCTTACTATAAGGCTCAGCAATTACACTAGGCTGGCTGCTCAGCAAGTCCGAATGGTCCACCCCTCTCTTATTCCACAGCACCATGAAGATAGACTCACACCACTCTGTCCATTGTTTTCTCATGCAGAACTCAGGGCTTCATGTTTATGCTGCAGCACTTCCTGGCTGAGCTATCAACCCTGCCCCCAGATGCATATAACTTAAGTGAACCATCTGGAGCATTCTAACAAGTGCTCACACACCAGGGCCAAAGCCTCTGTCATGGACCTGGTGTACTAACATCACCCCCTTAGAATGTTTCCACATGACCCCTGCTGTCAAACTCCTGACCCAACAACCAAAGTGCAACTGCCATCCAGGCTCCTTTCATTGCACGTTAGTTTTGCTTCCACCGAAAGCAAAGGGACCTGTAGGTTGTGTTCCATTAACTGAAGGCTCTCACTCATTAGCCAATGATATTATACCCAGACTGGTACCGTCTCCATTAGTGGTTGCAGCTAGGTTCCTAAAAAGTGTCACATCTACAAGACGACCATCCCACATAAAAATCAGGATTCTTGTGGGATAGTATTTCAATCTGTCCTCTTTATTTGTCTTTTCTTAAGACTCATAGATATTATTATATACAATAACAAGTTTCATTGCAGCATTTCCATATACGCATCTAAAGTATTTTAATACTATGCACTCTCATTACCCTCCCGCCCCCATTCTCAACTACACTCAGTGATTCTCCTTTGTACTACTCTGTGTTCTCTTTGAACCATTTTTGCATTGGCAATGAAGAATTTGACCACTAGATGGCAGGAGGAACTCGTTTCATATCAACTTCAGCACATATGTTCAGTGCATTTGCTCACAAATCTTGACATCTGATTAAAAACATAGCTGCAAACAGCAATCAAGTGTGGCTATATTGATGGCTAGAATTTATGCATAGCAAAACTAATAAGCAACTGAACAAATCCACAGAGGAGGCTAATTAATAGATGAGAGATTCTTGAGTCCAAGTCTGTGTGCGTATTGTAGGTCTCTGAGCAGGTTTGCATGATGTTATAGGGTGTATCATAAATGATGTTGCCTGTGGGGACTGATGGTGAGTGCTGACTAGAGTCAGATGGTAATTGCTAACTGTTCAGAGAAAGGGCTTTTACAGCTGCTAAAAGAAAACGACAAAACTGACTGGAAACCTAGATTGCTCATTCCATCTCCACTCTCTAAAATTATGGTTTAAATTCACAAGGAAATAGACAAAGAGTGAAAGCTTGCATATGGGCTGGATTGTCGTAAATAGCACTATCTACATACAAAAATTTGTGACGAATTCAGAAGTTAGGGGCAGGTACAAGGGGCCAACTCACAACTTGTGACACTGCTAATAAGGTTTGCAATATAGGAAAAGTTATACCAGTATTAGCCATGGAGGACAGCATCGATGAAACAAGAAGAGTTTGCAGGGAAAAAAAATCTTTTCAGGATTAGAGATATGTATTCTAGTTTGTTTTCTGTTATGACGATAAACACTACATCCAAAACAACTTGGGGAGAAAGGCTCTCTTTTGTCTACAGGTACATCATCAATAAAAGAAATTCGAGGAAAGAGCTTGAAGCAGAAACCATAAAGGACCTCTACTTCTTGGATTACTCCCAGGCTATTTATTATTATTATTATTATTATTATTATACAGTTCAGACCAACTGCCTAAGAATAGGACCGCCCACAGTGGGCATCCCTCCTACATCAATTAGCAATCAGAAAAATACTCCCACAGATGTTCCTGAAGCCCAAACTGGTAGAGGCAATTCTTCAACTGAGGTTCTTTCCTCTCGGGTGTGTCAAATTGCCAACCAAGATTAGTCATGCAATCGTGACAAACTTTTTTTTTTTCCTGTATTGCATTTCCTCTCACTGAATCGTTCAATTTCAAGGTTCAGAGGATGGCAAGATTAAGTCAGTGCCTTTTAGACACACTTTGAAACTTGTACCATGTATGACTAGTGCCAGGATTTCTATGTGAAAGAGTTTGTCTAGAGAGGTGCTTAGATAAATATTGAATAGCAACGGCTCATGGTATCCGAGTGCATTCTGAAACACCAGGTGATCTCTGTGAGATTTTGAATCACATATGGCAATTAGCTGCTCAACAGCTCAGAAAAAAAAAAAAGAAAGAAAAAAAAGAAAGACTTTTAAAGTTCCAGCATTTCTTGGGTCTCCTCTATTGAGCTCTTTCCCACTGCATAGTCCACACAAAGCCTCTACTTACTCCAAGGCCCTCACAAAGGTGTTCCTGACTTCCCAGGTAGATATCTACATGTATTTTTCTTATCAAATAAATGCACTTGAGTAAAAAGTGGAAGCTATTTTTAAAGTAATAACAAAATTAGCATAGATTATAGAAATGGGAGAAGCATGGAGTACACTAATGACAGAAAGATAAAAAAAGAAAAATCCTCCCAAAAGAAGTACTTTTTAAAATGATATGGTTAATGTTTTAAAGAAATTAATAAATAATTACAACACAAACTATGGTCATCATTTTAAGTCCATGTGTTTATTTATTTCCGTTTTCTCTCCCTCTTTCTTTAGAAGCACAAATGCAGACAGACTGTTTCACAAAATCCATCCCAAGGTGGAGCATTATGTATTGGTGTCATCTTTTCCAAGCTCTGATTAAAAATTAAGTCTATTAAAAACAACCCCAGGGCAGGGTGTGGCTCAGTTGGCAGAGTGCTTGCCTAGCAAGCAGAAAGTCTTGGGCTTGTTTCCTGGCACCTTATAAACCAGAACCAGAGTTGCATCTTTGTCATCTCAGCAATTGGAAGATAGAGGCAGGAAGCCTGGGAGTTCAAAGCCACCCTCCACTATAAAGAAATGAAAGCTAATTTGGGAACCGTGAGACTTTATCAAATAAATTAATAAATAAATATAAAAAGAAACAAACACCCCATTTCCCTGCTTAAATGACCTCTTTAACCTTAAGCTACATCAGTGTACTTTGGTGTATTGATCATCTCAGATGAGGTCCCAACAAGAGTTAAGATCACTTTAATATATACAATGACTTTAGTTCCTATGGGTGTGAGAAGCGCTTCCATAGTTAAAGAGCCATTGTGAGTGAATGAATGTTAAGCACTTAAGTAAATATTTAAATGTATCAAGAAAAGTCATAGTGAGGCAAGAGAATGAAGGCTGAAACATCAAAATTAACCTATAATTTGTGTATTTTATTTGCAATTTTAAGATTAAAATATAATTTTATCCTTTCCCCCCCCCCTCCAATTTCTTCCATCACATCCCTTATCCCAATCTCTCTCTAATTCATGGCTTTTTCCCCTTTGATTATTATTCCTACATATATAAACACATAAATTTATAAATACAATCTGCTAAGCATGTTTAGAGTTACTTAAATGTATAGGATTTCAGGGATGACCATTTGGTATTGATTAACCAATTAGGGGCCTTGTGCTTGGGGAGGGCTAGTTCTTCTCTCCTCAGTTGTTAAATGTCTGATTACCCAAAGCTCTTTGTCTAGGGCTGGGGACCTGGGAACCGGTGAGATTCTCCCTTCCATGCTGTCATATCTATGGTTTTCTCATTGTTCGGATCCTTTGGGTGGCCATATTGTTGAGTTGTCATAGCTTCTCTGTCTTTTGAGGCGACATAATCTTGCAGCAGACTTTTTGGTAAATAAAACAATTAATTTGTTTTTAAGAATCACGTTTTTAAAAAGGCTTACAGGTTGCAGAAGAGTGGAAGTCTTTTCTCACCTGGGCTTTATGTAATGAACAAAGCAAGCTCAAGAAGAGCCTGCAAAATAAAAATGGGACAGGCAGTTATTGTGTAAATGTCCAATAGAGAGCTATAAGGCTCTTGATCCCACGTTTTAGGCTTTTTCTTTGGCTCACTAGCCCACTCCCACTTGAGGACGGGTGTTTTTCCTTTCATAATAAGCCTTCTATATTTCTATTTCTAACCACATCTCCCCAGTGCAATTGTTTGTCCTTGGACACAGGTACCAGGAATTCAGTGCCCCTAGACTTAGATCTATAGCTCAGCACTAAACAAGTTTTTTCCTTTTCCTTTTCCTTTTCCTTTTCCTTTTCCTTTTCCTTTTCCTTTTCCTTTTCCTTTTTCTTTTCCTTTTCATTTTCATTTTCTTTGTCTGGTAACAGGCCTAAAAACCTAACCATGCTTTTTCTAATACACTTGAGATTATCGATGCATTTCTGACTCTGTGCCTAAGTTTATAACTGCAGCTCCTTCTGTTTGTTTGTTTGTTTGCATCTCCTCTCCTCCTCCTCCATGCTGCTGCCAGGATTTTACAGCGTGCTAATCCTGTTGTTTTTCTTTCAAAATTCACTATACTTGGACTTCTTTGAATCTGTTTTTAAATTCTTTTAGTAAGGAGACTCAGAATCCAGGACCTCAGAATCCTTTGTTCCCAAACAAAGGACCAGTGAGCCTTCAGAAGATGCCTTCATCTTGAATGCTTCATTCTTGAGGCAGTGAAAATAATACCTCAAGTTCAGATAGGCCAGCACACCCAATTCAGATCAGAAAGTTAGGAAATGTGCATGTGTGTGTTTCTTTTGTCTGGAGGAAAATATTGAGGGTTGTGACTCTCAGTGCAACTTTGATTGTGACCCATAAGGTGCTTGTTGCTCAAGAAGGATGACTGATGGGCCTGTCTTTAAGCTAAGGGTCCAGCATGAAGGTAATCAGCTGTGGGACATACCTCTCTTAGAAAGGGCTGCATAGACAAAAACCTTAACAATGGAAATATCAATAAGCACTAATGTATAACGTGATTTTTACATACACGCCAGGTATAAATAAACATGGAGACTCATATATAAAGCTTAGGACTTTAGCTTAGGCTACCTCCCAGATGTAAAGCTTAGGACTTTAGCTTAGGCTTCCTCCCAGCTTCTCATCTAACATAAGCTTACTATTCTCACTCATAACCCACCACATGGCTAGTTCTTTACCTCTTTCTCTCAGTTTTGGTACTTCTGTTTCTTCTTTTGTCCCTGATCAATCTCTTGCTTCTTATTTTTTATTCCATTTCTCTGCCCAGAAGTTTCACTCTCCACTTCCTGCCTACCTTATCCAGATGTTTATTAAAGAAAATCAGCAAGGAAGGAAGGATGAATGTTTACAAAATATAAGGCTGGTGGTGGACGATAGGAATAACAATGCCGAGATCCAGCTAGTACTTAGTTCTCTGCCTGTAAGCAATCAACAACTGAATATACAGAGACGCGGTGTCACACAACGTACCCCAACACTAACATGGAAGGGAGAAGTCTCACAGGTCCCACTCCTAGACTAAGAACTGTAGGTAACTAATGACTGCTGAGAGAAGGAATTAGCCTCTCTCAAGGATGAGTCCCCTGGTTGGTTATCCATAGGGAGTGAACAGCTCTGAAACCACGTACACACAACAACAAAAATAGATTCAGTTGGTTATGATTATATATTTTTGCATATTAAGCAACAGTAATAATGAAATGAAAAGGCAATTAAGTTGAGATTGATGGGGTCGTTTGAGGGCCTGGAGGGAGGAAAGAAAGGGAAGCGATATAATAATTTTATTCATTCTGATTGAATAGAATTATATCACTTTCCTCCTCTTCTACCTCTAGCACCTTCCATGCCTTCACTCTCAATTTGATAGCCTCCTTTTCTTTGATTATTATTGTTACATATATGCATATTTTGTATGTGCATGAGCAGGTATATATACACATACATATATACATACAACCTGTTGTCTGTTTTTGTTGACTGTTTGTATGTGGTTTCAAGACTTACTATTCTACATTGGACAATCAATAATGGAGCACATCTCTGAGGTAGGCTAACTCTCCACCCAGCAGTCACTAGTTTGCCCCATGGTTCTTTGCCTAAGGAAGGGATTCCATAAAAGTTTAATCCCTTCTACTTTAACTTCCCCAGGGATATAGTACCATTGTTTCAATCTGCTTTTGTACACATTTCTAGGGGATACTATTTTAAGCAGACTTCTTCTTGTCATTCAAGCTCTTACAATCTTCCCGTCCCTTCCTCTAAGTTTTCTGAGCCGTACACATAGGAGTTGTGATGTACATGCATTTATTGGGGTTGTGCTATCCACAGTCCACTGATATCTGCCTTGTATACAGTTGTGTGGTTTTTTTTAATGGTCTCAGTTTGCTGCAAAGAGAAGCTTCTTTGATGAGGAGTAATAGCTATACTTATCTTCGGGTATAAAATTTCGAATTTAGATAAGGAATTATCCTGTCTCTCTCATCTGCAGCTCCTAGCTCCAACTCTTCAGATATGAGTATATGAGTAACCATAGAAACCAGGAAAGTATAAAGGAACCATGACAGAGTGGAGGCTTGAAAATCAGGACGGGTGCTTTAATTGGGAAGTGGGAGGTGGGACAGATGACACTGGGGCCATTAGATAACACATCACAGTTTTAGTGGTGCATCCTTGCTTGATTCCTGCTAGGTGCTATAAGCGTTACCTTTGTGATGTTTTATCATCCATCTGCTACTTCCCTCTGCTACTCACAATCATTCAAAACCAAAGCCCATATAAGACTGCAGGAAATACAAACATGAATTTTGACTATCTGGTGTTTTCCAAGAGGTTTGCCAGGAAATTTACAAAGCCTCATAGTTTAACAAGATGTAGCCAGATAATATTAACTTATTACATTAAACTAAGAAAATCACATAAAAATAGTTTTCTTTTAGTAAGAGGTTACATTTATTTGTTAATGTTACTACTCTTGAAGGTTATTCAAATGATCCAGCAGTTGAAATTTTGTATAAAAAATAACCCCTTGCTTGGCTGCTGAACATTTTGTTTACCTTATTAGAGTGTTGCATAGATTTTAGACATGAATGGACAGTTATTGTTATATTCATTTGTTTGTTTGTTTGTTTGTTTGTTTGTTTGTTTAAAACAGCATCTCATTATGTAGCCCAGGTTGGCATGAAGTATGTTATTCTGTGCCCTAATTCTCCCAAGTGCTGGTGCTGCTGGCTGATAACGCTTCAGTACTCAGTCAGGAGGCTTCTATAACCATCGATATGCATTGGCTAGGTGTTGACTGACATCCTTCCAAACTCTACCCAACAGTTACCTAGCGACAGCCCGGTAGGCCTGGCTTACTATAAAAGGGGCTGTTTGGATCCTTCTCTCTTACTATCTTCTCTCCCTGACCCTTTCCTTCCCTCTTTCTCATCTCTCTCTCATCTCTTCCTCATCTCTCTCTTCTTCCTCCTCTTCTTCCTCCTCCTCTTCTTCCTCCTCCTCTTCCTCTTCCTTCTTCTGCTTCTCTTTCTGTGTGTGTGTGTGAGAGAGAGAGAAAGAGAGAGAGACTGTCTGTCTGTCTGTCTGTCTGTCTTTCTCTGCCTCTACTTCCTTCTCAACCCCCCTTCTATTCTACACTATACAGTTCTGATGGCTGGTACCTCAGAGGGAAGGGATGTGTTGGGGGCCGACTTTTAGCAGAAAGCGGCTATCAGCTTTGCAGCCATCTTGAGCCATATACCCTGACATGTGACTTGGATTACAATAGCCTACAACAGCTGAGCACACTCCGATAATCTTGGTTTAGATACCTTGAGATTAATGGTGCGTGATATTGAAGGTGTGTGAGATTAAAGGTGTGTGAGATTAAAGGTGTGTGACTTAAGAGTATGACTTAGAAGTGTAGAGATCAGATTTAGAGACAAGACCTAAGGGCATGATTAAAGGTGTAACTTAGAGGTGTGGCTTAGAAGTAAGACATATAAAAGGCAGAGGCAGACAGTAGAGAATCAGACATTAGGGAGACACAGAGGAGAGAACCATACACAGCAGAGAGAAGACAGGTAGCAGGCACTTGGAAGAGAACTTGGAAGAAGTAACTTGGAACTTGGAGGCACTAGGAACTAGGGACTAGGAACTCAAGACTTAGGACTTGGGACTTGGAGAGAGGAAGAGAGACTGAAGAATAAACGGGATTGAATTACACTCTGTCTGGTCTCCATTCTTCGAGTCCGTCCTCACTCTCGCTCTTGCTGAACCCTGACCCTCGGACCAGAGCAGCAGCTTGGGCCGGGATACAGTGGCCGCCCAAACGTGGGCCGTCCCAGGCCGCAACATTTTGCTTGGGCTGAGACATTTTTTGGCCACCCCAACGTGGGGTTGGTGTGGACCCCAACAGGGATGCCCCCGTTGCCAACAGGGATGCCAACAGGATGGACCCGCCAAGGCACCTCACCCACCTCACCATACCATGCTTTATCACACATATCCTGGTTTTCTTTTTATAAAATATAACATTGGTGCCATAAAATTCAGATTTACAAACTCACAGTTTGCATGAGTTCATATTTTCCTGCAGTCACATGGACTTTCCAGCCATTGGATCACTAAAACTCTCCATCCAAACACCAGCAAGTTGGTAAGTTTCCCATATTCAGTCTCATTTTAGGATCTCCACCCTTAGTTTGCTCTCTCTCTCTCTCTCTCTCTCTCTCTCTCTCTCTCTCTCTCTCTCTCCCTCAAGACTTAAGACAGTTTTCTTGCTTGGCTTCTCTCATGCATGCTGCTGAAAAAAATTCTAGGCCAGGCCTAAGTAAATCGTTCTCCCTCGGGCTCTGAGCCCCACAGCTCGGGAGCTGGTCCCACTAGATTACTACATGGTGACCTAGTAAATCTAGCTTGGCTGGATGTTTCATTCTAGTTATTAATTTGCCCTAGGGACACCATGGTATGATTAATAACTTCATTCTAGTTATTAATTTATCCTCGGGATGCGAGTAGGGATAAGACTAATAACTTCTACTCTCACCCAGAAAGGGTATGTCTTCACTGCCACTCCAAAGCTCCTTACTGGGATACCTCCCACTCTTAAAGGTTTGTAAATTCACAGGCTGAATTTGGCCCGAATATCAACAAAGCAATAACTCTAAATGACCACTCTCACCAGCAATCCAAAAAAAAATGGAAATATTTCTCTATATAATTTTCTCCTCCCTCTCATTCTCTTAACACTTTTATTCTTGGCTCTCTGTTCCTGGATCTTTGCCCCTTTGACTCTTAGCTGAACTCTCCAGATCTTATTTTGGACTTATCTTGCTCTGCTGCCACCATGATTAGAGAAGCAGACTGAAGTACAGCTACAGCCACTGCCTCTCACCTGCCCCTCGAGTGCTTGCTCTCTCATGCAGTTCTGCTGTCCACAGGCCAGGAAATGGCTTACTCTCTCCTGCTTGCACCCTTGTCACTAGCCACTCTCTGGTGCCTACTGCCAAGCCACACTTAGCTTACCTCTGTTTTGCTTTGTCTTTGTTTGTCTCTGCCACACTTCTGCCATTCCATTCTAAGATATACAACACCTCTGCTCCATTTTGAGGTATAACACATGACTTTTCCCACAGGTACAGCTAACACTTCAGTGCCATCTTCGTTAATGGTGGTCACATGGCTGGCTGGCTGTAACTTCAGTAACTTCTTGGTTAAGGGCAGTCTTATGACCATCTGCCATCTTTGTTATGGGCAGTTCTCACCTCACTGCCTCCTTACCTTAAATATCCTGGCTTAAGGTGTCCAAAGACACTTCAGTTAAGATAAATTTGTCATATGATTTCTATCCTGCCTTGGTAAATAATAGTTTTAATGTTAATTTAAAGATTTGTAACAATAAAAAGGTTAAAGAGCACTGCCTTAAGTTAAAGATAACTGCCTTAAATATACATCTAGTTTTGTTTTTGCTCCTGGCATTACTGTTATTAATTTATAATACACTCTTTTGTTTACCAGATACAATCCAGAACAAGTAATTAAACACACACAGATTGCCTAACTCAGACATGTTCAATAGATACTAGCTCTCAATCTTGTCAGAAATCTGCTAAATGTAACATTAAATATTTAAGCTTACTATGACAGAGACTCCCAAAGCCTAACAGTGACCTCCCCCCTAAGGTCTCTGAAAAGATATGGTCACAGTGACAAAACTGCCTGGATTGTGGTATGATAGCCACTGAGAAACATCACTCCATTGCCTTGCATGCTGCCAGGGCTCAGCCTAAACTGTGGACAAATGAGGACACCTGTAGAATTAAATGTCTCATATTACCTAAGACAAGGTGAGTCATTTCTCCCACATTCCTACTTTACAGGAAAATGCTTCTCAAATCTTCTGGGCTGGATGGCCAGACTGACTCTGCCTGAGTTGTAAGACTACAGCTCCCTGAGTTGGAGACTACAGGGAACTGGGAAAACTGTTTGGGTAATAGACTATAGAGTAACCTCTAACATTGTAATTATTATATGACATCTAGATTGAAATTTAGTCTTCCCAGATTTCTGACTACATTGACAGCTAAGGTAACTATAGCTTGACAGCTAGAAAACAGACCTAGCTCTTTTCTCCAAAGTAATCCACCACCTTATGAGCTCACTAGTCAATTTGTTAACTAGTGAAGACTACCAGACCTCTTATCAAAAAGACAGGCGGGTTTTCCTAACACAGAGACTTCACAATAAAGGATACATAAGTTCAGATGTAACCTTTTACAGATATAATCTTGTTACTTCCTTATCTAAACTTAGTTTCCAGTGACATCGACTGTGGGGGAATTCGAGGGTGGGGAGGTGGGAGTGGGCGGGTGGGTGGGGGCACATCCTCATAGAAGCATGAGGTTGAGGGATGGAATAGGGGGTTCCTGGGCGGGTGTGGGGGGGTTATGGGGTAAGGGGATAACATCTGAAATGTAAATAAAATATCCAATAAAAAAAAGAAAGTATACAATCAATTCAGCTTCCATTAAATATTGTAGAAGAAACAAAAGTAACTTTAACTTGACATTTGAAAGAGACTTAACACATGTGCTAAAACCTATTTGAAATCCAGCTCCTGTCCTAACTTTGTCTCTTGCTAATAAAGAACTGCAGCTAACTTCCAAATATGTTTCTGAAAATATCCAGAACCAGTCTTCCAAATGAAGACTATTATTTCCAATATTGGATTTATTTCTAGACCAGTCCATGATTGAGTCTGAGTCTGAATAACTGATCACAATTAATAACAATACAAGAGTCATTATAACTTCTCTTTTTGATACTCTGTTCCACAAGGTCTAAAAACTTGAGGCTTTTTAAATTTAAAATATATAGGACATGATTTAAATAAACTTGTGGTGTATGGGCATGGGAACGCATATGGTATGCACTCATTGATAAGTGGATAATAGCCCAAAAACTCTCAATACCCAAGACATAACTCACAGACCACATGAAGCCAAAGAAGAAGAAAGACCAAAGTGTGGGCACTTCGGTCCTGTTTAGAAGGGAAACCTTAATCTTTAAGCATCACAAAACAGAAGTATTGAGTCATTACATTAAAAAAGATACATAGTGAATCTACCAATCAAGATGTTTTGAAATGGTAAGTGAGATTGAAGACATGTGTTCTTTAAAGGTCAGCATGTAAAGAAATGTGTGTTCAGTCAGAGACGTATGGGACCTGTGAAGGGCATAGCAAGACAGTACAGGTGAATGTGGTGACAATGATGAACTTTTGCCTCTGATCACAAGGTAAGGTGAACCCTGAATAAAAAAAAAAAAAAAAAAAAAAAAAAAAAAAAAAAAAAAACAAACCCTCAGCCTGGTGAACTTGGGGCTAGAGAAAGTCCTCCTGACTGGCTGATTGTGATTGGCTGATGTAGAGCAATTTGGGAAATGAGACACACTTGTCTCAGGGTTTTAAAAAGCTGAGAGCAAAAGACAAGATTATGGGTAAAGAGCTTGGAACTTGGCTACCGACTGGAGCAAGTTCACAACTCACAGGCTAAGAAACTCTGTTTCTCTGTCTCTCTGCCAAAGATGCGCCCATGTGGACAGTGGTCTCAGGGTAATGTTCTAAGGTGGCTTGAGTTGCTCTTGATGTCAGAAGTTGGCTGCCTGGCCATCCTACTTGTTATTCTATAGTGCCACCATAATTTGCCCTCAAGGAGCTTCAAAATGAAGATGAACCTCTGTCTTTAGCTCAGTCTATAATCTCAGTATGGCCTGTTCTTTCCTCCATTTTCACTTGTATCAATTGCTAAACCAATGCCCCATCTCCAGCACTCCCACCCATCTCCACAAATCTCCTTGCTTCAGGATTCTTGCACATGCTCCTCATGGAGCCAGAAGTGGTCATTTCTTATTTCTTCTTCTTAGACTGACTCATAGTTAATGATTTGTGATTTTAGCTTTTTTTTGTGATTTTAGCTTTAACATCATCATCCTAGAAATGAATAATGTCCAGAATTAACTAACATTATTTGGGTACCCAGTTTTTTTCCTAATAGCCATCGCCTTTATAATATTTACAGTGCTGAAATTCATATTTACAACTATAATTGGTTGCAGATGTATTGGGTTATTTTTATAACTTGGAGAAGAAAAGAATAGATTGTTTTCAGAAAAGAATGTATTTATAAAAAGTTTGGGGTACAAAGCAATGCATGAAAGTAATAAAAATAACATAATAGTACCTATGTAATAATTAAATATGAATGTCAAAGACTGGCAAGACAGACAGAGATTGTCAATAGAAGGGGAAAAGTGCTGAGAATCGTTTTAAAAAAAAAATAGAAACAAAGCTGAAGAAAGAGAAGTCCATTGTCCAGACATGCTCATCAGAGGAGGCAGAGAGGGAGCACTCTAACTGTCGCTTCTTGCTACATCTTAGCATCATAAATGTAGAGTTCAAAACTGTCTCAAGTGTTCTGGTATTGAAGGAAAATCAAGGCACAGGGATGACACCTACATCTGTTCTGTTTCTGGAGAAAAGAGGCTACAACAGGAGACTGGTAGGTGGCGCTGGCGGTCTTCCAAAGCTGCACTTTCATTACCACATGATGCCTGTGTCCTGCCAGTGTGTGAACAGAGAGGCCCCAGGGAGGGTCCTAGCTACTGAGGCACTGCATATGTGGTCCATGTTCTGTGGTCACTCAGCCAGTGGCAAGTGGCCAGCTTCTTGGGATTGGAACCCAAAAGAGACCAGTGTGACTTCACAAGAGGCTTACACTGAGAAGAGAGAGGACACTTGCCTGGAGAATGGATTTACTTCTCATTGGAAAATAATTTTGATCCCTTTAAAACCTAAACTCAAGGAATTTATCATATATTATGTGGAAAAATTAATCAGATAAATGAAACATCTTGAGCGTTAAGTAGAAGAAAGATGTTAGTCATAAAGCCCATGTAAAACTTTGTAAGTTAAATATTCTACCACCTTACATCCATTAATACACCTGCCTTTAAAGAAAAATGAAATAAAATAACATACAGGGGCAAGAGAATAGAAAAATCAGAACTTTTGTTTACTGTTGGAGGAAAAAAAATGATATAGCCCTTAACCATATGATGTCATAATATTACTAGCTATACTTCTAAAATAATTAAATGCAGAAACTTAACAGAGATCTTAATACACATACATGCACACACATGTACCACAGTCACCACCACCACCTATAACAACAGCAATAACAGGGACAACAACAACTTTATTCACAATAACTCAAAGATATAAGCACTGGGTGTTTATTATAAAACAAATGGAGAAATAAATTTTACAGTTTACAGTCCTGAGTATTATTTCATCTACAAAGGAAGAAAATGTTGGAATCCTGACAATAATCATACAACATGAGGTATTTGGAGGACTAATTAAAATAAGCCAATAACAGAACACAGATTATATCATCTCATTTATTACAAATGTGTAGATGAATCAAATGTCTAGAAACAGAAAGATGATAACACCAACAGCTGAGAGATGGGAGGAAAGAGAGTTAAGGTTCGAGGGTATTGTACTAATTGCTTTTCTATGGTTGTGATAAGACACCATGACCAAAGGCAGTTTATGAAAAAGAGAGTGTATTTTGACTTATGCTTTCAGAAGGATAAAAGTCCATCATGGCAGGAAGGCATGGCAATGACCAGCAAGCACGAAGGCAAAAACAGAAAGCCGAATGCCTACATCTTAAGCACAAGATGAAAGAGAGAAAACTGGAATGTCATCCAACTTTGCATCTCAAAGCCCTCACATAGTGACCTACTTCCTGTACCAAGTCTGAACTACATAAACCTCTCCAAATAATGTTATCAATTGGGTACCAAGTATACAATGGCCAAGACTGTAGAAAACATTTGTAATTCAAGACACCACAGATGAGAATTTCATTTTTTGCAAGGCAAAATGTTTGGTGTACAAATAGTGCAGATGGTAACACACACAACTATGTAAATGCTTTTAATGTCAGTGAAATGTATGTTCCAAAATAAATAAAATGCTGTTAGTGGGAGCTCTCTGAAGAAACAGAGCCAATTGTGTGAATGTGTAAACGGAGAGATTAGGTCATGGGGGTCAAACCCTAAGATCTGAAGTTGACAAGTTGGAAGACTGATAGTGTAAATTTCAACCCAAAGGCTAAAGGCTTCAGACTAAAGAAAAGCCAAAGTTTCCATTCCTATGCCACCAGGCAGACAGAATTCTATTATTGGAAAGCAGGGGACACCTTGTGTTCTGTTCTGCCCTTCGACTGATTAAATGAGGCCTGCCCACACCAAGAAGGGACATAAATTTCTCTCATTATTAATTAAAATGTCAATCTCATCCAGAAACACCATCATAGAAACATAGATCAAATATGTGAACCTTACTTGACACTGTCAAGTTGACACACAAAGTTAACTGTCACAAACAGAAATTTCGGTTATATGTATTGTATCACAATTAAAAATTGTTATTTTAAAAATAAGTGAAACTCCTAGAAGAAATAGAAACCTACCAAAAGACAGGACAAAAGAAAATATCCCATAACAGAAAGGATAAGAGACAAACGTGATTTTATGTTTAGAGTTTACTAAATATGCAATGACCATATAATAGTTATTTTGCTCCATTTTCCTCAATGACATATTTTCTAGTTTTGTTTTTGTTGCTATAGCAAAATAATGCCTGAGCATAAAGCAACCTCAGAGAGAACAGGATTATTTCGCTTCGGATTAGATTAATACTCATGAAGGAATATTGAGGCAGGAAATTGAACTAGCTAGTTACATCATATACACAGTCAAGAACAGAAATAATATGTGTGTATATGTGTATGTATGTAAGTGTATGTATGTGTGTGTGTGTGTGTGTGTGTGTGTGTGTGTATTTACTTGTTTACTTGTGCTCATCTTGATTTCTCCACCCGCTGCCTAAGAAATGATGCTACCCACAGTAGGTTGGGTCTTCTCAAATTAATTAACAACAAAAACCCTCCACAGATCTTCCCATAGGCCAATCCAATGTAGACTAACCTTCATTAAGTCCTCCCTTTAAGTGATTCTAAGTTGTGCCCAGTTAATAATTAAAGCTAACCATTGCAACATATTTATGTTCTTGGTTGCTTGGTATATTTCAACAAACAGTAAAGGCCAGGTTTTAAAATGACAGGCGAGCTAAGATCTAAGACTCTTCTCTACAGACTGGCTTGTCTCAGAGTGAATCTCAGAAGTCTTTATTGTTTATTCTTTGGGGGAGGGGTGACTCCGGTCAGTTTCAGGAAATTTCTGAAGCTATTTTGAGCTGGTTATTGTCTTAATAAGCTTCCTTGCAGGATGCAGTATTTTAATTTGAAGGAAGCTGCTAGACAACAGTACTCCGTGGACACTTTAGCTTTAGGAGTATTCTCTTTCAGCTGGAACAACATGAAATATGGTTCTTGCTTATTTCCCTCCATGCATAGCTTGTCTTTAGGTAGTCTTATCTTTCAGTTGCTAAGCTCTTCTTGTACGTGTCTTCTGCCAGCCATGGCTACTCACTCACATGGTCACATGGTGTTCTGTGCTATTGTTAATGACAACCCCTCCCATAACTTCTGCCATTAACCCGTAATGTCTGGCCTCTCCTATTAATTCTCTTTAGCACACGTACCTGCCTGTCTTCCAGGCCAACATCCTGACACAAGTGGAAGTGAGTGTGTATTCAGAATCAGACCCCAGATGGATATCAAGGACACCTGATCTGGGAGCCTTTCACTCTACTGAGCTTGAGAACATGCACCAGAGACCAGAGCTGGACCTTAATAGAAGGCATGCAGCACATTCCCAGGTTTACTGCAGTGCCCAAGTCTAACGGTGCTAGCTGGTTTCTTCACCCGATCTTCCACCTGATATCTTTGTTCAGAAGCAGAAGTAGAACCTTCCTGTGCCTTCTAGCAGCAGGACATGACTGTATGTTTTCTATAGATGTCTCAGGTGTTAATCTACTTGATTCCAATATCCTCACTTGTCCCAGTGAGTCCATGGGATAAGTGATTTCAGCTGTCTTTCTTTGATTCTCAATCTAGAAAGTCACTTTGCTTATAGAAATGGTATAATGAATACTTTATGGGTAACTAAATGGGGAGGCTTTCAAAGGGATGGAGAATAATAGGAATTCATGTCTCACTCTCTTAACCTAAGGAATGACATAAATCTTCAGAATTTCAGGAGACTTTCCTATCATCTTATCTTTCCATTACAGAATCAAATACTCTAGGACATTTTAGCATAAATTATGCTGGCATGCCATCTGCTCTCTACCCACTCCCTGTTGCAACCTTCAGTCTCTAGGGACATAGTCACCTTTTCGGCAGGCGCTTATATTTTTTCTTTGTTGATTAAGCTGTTAAGAAATGAATTCTGCCGAAAACCATGCAAGCGTGGAAGAGAACCGACTGCCTGAGAGGAGGTGCCAGCCTCAGCCAATAACTTAATTGTAGCCTTCTGACATCCTACGCTCAGGAAATAGCTAAGCCAGTCTCCCTTTTCTGACCCACAGACACTGTGAGATAACAAATGTATGTTGTTTAAGCTGCTAAATTATAGCAATTTGTCACACAGAAATAGACAACAAATACAAGCAGTGAGCAAGACTGTACCATTATGGTGAGGACACTGTTTTCCTTCCACAGAACTCTTATGTACAAAAGTGTATCTTTCCTAATATCATCTCTAGTTCAGGTATGACTTTTCTTGCTGAAACAAGATGATAAATTGTTCAAATTAAATCTGAGTCACTTGAAATTTCCTGTTTTTTTCCCCTAACTATTCATTTAATTTTTAGGCATTTCAGTGTGATGGTCATTAACATTACCCTGAAAGTTTAAACTGACTATGCTTGAGAGACCAAAAGACAAAAATGCCTCTAACGCGTAAGCCCCTACCTAGGCAGTACAAGCTCTACCCTAGCAACCCACTTCCCCCCTTTCAACAGATGTTGAAGATTATTCTTAAATCAACTGATCTTGTAAAATTTGCTGCTCTTTCAAAATACGAGGTCAAAAGGTTAACAACTATCTGCTTTTGTAATCAAGCTTGCTAGTCTCCTCAAAAAGATAAGTAGGACAAGTAGAAGACATGTTTTAAAAAAATAAATAAGCTCCTGCCCACATGTAGGCATAATACATGTAATCTTGTGGGTTTGGGATTTGTAAGTCTCACTGCAATGTTATGAGTAAATGCTGCATCTGGGGCGCTGTCTCAGGTACTATCCAAGAGCCAAACTGTCCAGTATCCAAATAAAAAGTCACTTATTAAAATCTTATTCACTGCTAGATTAGTGAATCTCTGAACAACCCCAGACCAATAACATCAGTAGCATTGGAAATGGGACTGTGCTCGTGAGAAAAGGCCCGTTCTTCTGTTGGACATTTGATTATGAATGTACTGGAGGTGCCTGACCCTCATAATTAAAGCCAGAGGGGGTGTACTGTCTCCATCAGACCTCCAGCCATACCTCATGCCGTCCACATTGTTCCCAGATCACTGCTCCAGGCTGACACATGTGAAAAATGTGGCTCTCTCCCGAGTCTGAGGTCAAGCACATTCTTTCTGGCCTGTGCCTCCCAAGCATAACATCTAAGGGTTCATTCTCTGAAGAAACCAATGGTATGTGTATAGTCAGCAAAATCCTTTCTTTCTGCCTCTAGTCTCCTGCCTCCTTCAGTCAGTCCAAAGAACAACTGTAAGTATGGAGGATGAGAGAAAGAACTCACCTAAGATATTCTCTCTCTCTCTCTCTCTCTCTCTCTCTCTCTCTCTCTCTCTCTGTCTCTCTCTCTCTCTCTTTCTGTCTCTCCCTCCCTCTCTCTCTTTCTCTCAATCTTTCTTTCTCTCTCTTTTGCTTACTCTCTGTGTGTCTGTCTGTCTGTGTCTAGATCTATGTCTGTCTTGTCTGTATCTGTGTGTCTATATCTATGTCTGGTGTGTGTGTGTGTGTGTGTGTGTGTGTGTGTGTGTGTGTATGGTGTGTGTCTGTGAGTGACTGCCTGTTTGCTGCTGCTGGTGGCAGTGGTGGTATGTGTTGTGTGTGTGTGTGTGTGTGTGTGTGTGTGTGTGTGTGTGTGACTGTCTGTCTGTATCTATGTCTATGTCTATGTCTTTGTGTTCTAGAAATTAAACCTAAGACCATATACATGGTAAGAATTGCTCTACCTGTGAGCTACATGCATAGGCCATGACACATTTTTTTTTTTTTAGTATTTGTTTTATACCAAAACAAAACTCTTAAAAAAGAAGGAATTAGTTATATGTTCTTTAGTCATTTAGAACACTGAAAATCTCAAATCTTGTACCAAATATTGAGGTCGTAGTCAGTAAGCCCTGTTTGATCCTCAGCAACAAACACAATCCCTGAGGTTTAGTACATAACAATTTGCTTTCCAATATGTAGCATCTGTTCTTAGCAAAACAACTTTCATGGCTGCTTCATGCTGTACCTCTGTATCCAGGTAACTTTGATTTGGTGGCTCTATCTCCAATGTGTCAGTTCATGCTGGCTTGCCACAGCCAGATCTTAGAATCCACTCCCTCCCCAAACCCCAAGTCTCCGTTGCACAAACGTACAAACAATAGAGGATAATGTAATATTGGAAGATACCACAAATTATGCTGACTCACATTTATCAGCACTACACTGATAATTTATTTCAAACACAGTCATCAAGATTTCCAACACAATGGAATACAGATGTTGAGAATACAATGTTAGGTGTTACACAACTTAATCAGCCCATTGACCAGAACATGTCCACTCTTCTAACCGGAGAAGCTAAGAAATGTGGTATAGCACATGAGTATTCTGTGGGAAATTAAAACCAGTGTGACACTGCACAGAAGACACTATCAACTACTAACATCAAATTTCCAGCTACCTCCCTCACAAGAAGTCTGGACGAGCTTAAATGGAAATACTAATCAAGATACGTCTTACACAGAAACGCCAAAGGAACACCAGCTATTTAAAACACAGAATAAAATGTGTAGAAGCTGCTTACAACAATTGTCTTATATTTTAAAAGAAATTCCATCTGTGTGCAGATGCTAATGGTTTGATACATATCTCTCAAAATGTTTATGCTGAAATCTAATCATTCGGACAGTGGTATTAGAAGACGAGAGCTTTAGAAAAGAAACATATGAGACTGTGGGCTCTTCTTTCATAAACCGTATTTCTGCTCTTATGAAGAGACTTCAGTCAGCTAACTCATTCATCCATCCTTTTGGCCACATGAGCACACATCATTGATCTCCAAAGAATGCAGCATAACAGTGCCATCTTGAAAGAAGAGAGATTATATACTGACCAGACTCCAAATCTGTTGGTGCCTTGATATTGGAGTTAAAACACTATATATCTTTGAAGGAAAATTCTATTTTCTATAAATTATCTATTCTTGGGTATTTTGCTATGGCAGCAGAAATGGAGAGGAGTCGGGTGATTTTTACTTAATAGAATTTAGTTGAAAGAATGAACAAAATGGGTCTTCAAAGCTAAATTAAGTAACTGGACATAACTAAATGCTAAAATATAGTAAAATAAAAACAAAGACTTGTGAGATAGAGTGGACAGAGGCATTTCCTTTATTTAGGTTAGATAAAGAAGGCTGCACCATGCTGAAATTGAATAGTAATGGATAATCACAAGAAGAAACAGGTGTGTGAGCAAGCCAGTGGATGAATGAATAGTCTAAGACCTTGTTACTATACAAAATAATGTTATAATAGTCAAAACCAGTTAACTAGTTAGGATGCCTCTTGTCTGGAAGATTCAAAAATAACTGATTCATTGTTGTGTTCAGTTAGAGACTTAAATAGATGTCCTTTGGGCTCCAACATTCAGTGAGTCCCAGATGGCTGTTGGGAGTTCAGGAGAAGTATGGATAATTGTTGGCAAATGGAAAATAAATAATCTAAGAAGCAACAGGGAAAAACGAGGAACACAGAATGTCTCCCTGTGGAGACAGAGGAGAGATGAAGCACAGAGCAACAGGCTTGCTTTGCAGAGAACCTGAGGAATGTTTGCTCAGCGAGCCTGGACCTCTGCCTCCCAGTCTTGGTTGGAACCACTGTTGCCTGAGGTTAGAACAAGAAGCACAGAAGTTCCCTCTGGTTGCCTTTAGAGACTTTCCCTTTGGGGAAATCAAAGTAAGTCAATATAAAACATTATTCCTATGTTCTTTTGCCAAACAAACACGAGATACTGGTTTTCTGCAAAGCAATGAAAAAAACTGAGAAATGAAAACAAATCGTTTTGTACTGAACAATTTTGACTATATTATTTAGGCCTCACTTACTACTGAATCCTAACTAGTCACCCGTCTGTGATTATTTGTTCATCTGTGTGTCTTTTTCTTCTCTACCTATTTAAACACTCTTTGCACAGCTTCAAGTTTTCAGGGAAACATTAGTGTAGACGTTTTGCTTCTCTTTAGGTCTGGGAAGTGTCTATTTCTACCATCCAGTGAGCCTCAGAAGTTGTACAGTCCGTAAGGTTTTTACACTTCAGGTGAAGAAGGCGCACGGCTTTCCTTAACACGGCTGCTGATCTGGAAGGTGTTTTACCCTTCGGCTTGGGAGAGGGCAATAAGGCTTGCTACACTAGGCCTGCGGCTTCCTTCCAATCATTGCCATCTGTCTGCTGTATTTTATCTCAGTTACCACTAGATGGAAGTGGTCGCCACAGATTTGTTTCCAAAGGGTTCTGCAGCAGCCTTTTTACTGGCTCAAGCTCAGGCAGTCTAGGGAGCTGCCTAGGAAACCCTGCTAGCTTCTCACAGAGGATTGGAAAGAGCCTTGCAGAACAATCACTCCGTGGCTCACGTCCTTCTCTACCCGAGCTGTCCTGGAAACCAAGCTCTGGTGCAAACCTTGCAACTGCCCCCCGCCCGCCCCGCCCCCTCCAGAGTCATGCTGTTTCCATAGTGCTGCTCACACAGGATAACTTGCTGCCCTTCAGAAACCCTCCAAAGTTGGTGCAAATTCTGATGGCCTCGAGGCTTGGGCATGACTATAGTTAGCACTTACTGTGACAAGGCCTACCTGAGCCAGTGCAGCCAATTTTTTTCCACAAAAGATAATTCCACATAATCTCAGCAGTCTCTGCTCCAGCTTCAGGCTCTTTGTAAACTGTATAGCTCTTGTTTCTGTCCTTCTAGCTGCCAAATCTCAATATCCTTTTTGATTTTCTTCCCCTGTTTATTGTCTCTCTATGACTGCCCATTATTTTCAGTTCTCTGACCTTGGGTAGGGTTCATGTATTTGATAAAGGGCATAGCTGAGATTTTAAGGTTTATCTTTCTTCTCTCTCTCTCTCTCTCTCTCTCTCACACACACACACACACACACTTTCTCTCTCTGTGTGTCTCTCTGTCTCTCTCTCTGTGTGTGCACGTGTGTGCGTGTGTGTGTGTGTGTGTGTGTGTGTGTGTGTGTGTGTTACTGGGTATTGCACCAGAGCCCTGCACATACTAGACAAATGCTTTACCACTCCGTTATATACACACATCTTCTCCCATTTTGACCCTGTCATAGACCAACTATGCCTCACCTATTGAATCCACAATGCTGTTCTAGGCATCTGTAGACTTATCTGAAGGGTAGACGAGAACAGCGGCTATGTGTTCTGTGCCCACAGCAGACATCAGCGGTTGCTCTTCACTCAGCCCAGGGGCAACTTCACCCAGCCCAAGTGGCTTCATTAATACATCAGACAGAACTTGATACTTGATACCACAGTGACTGGCTACCGCAACCTAAGAGCACTTCTCCTTAGCTAAAGAATAGTCCCATTTCTGCAATCTGAACGTGATTTAAGCTTTTATAAATGTGTTTCTGGCAATGGGCGGCCTCATCATAAAACACAAGCAAGCATTTCTCTGCCAGCACAGTTTAGACACATTTTCAGTGCATCACATTCAGACATCAGTCTATTTTAATTAGTTAATTTAGTACGTACACATGCTAAGCTTAGAAACAGAGAGAAGTGAGTTGGGAAAATGAAGGTATGTGGTTCCAGGAAGTCACAGCAGCCAGAGTGGGATGTATATTAACAAGTCGTGGAGAAGTAAGCTTCTACAAGGGGCACCAGGAGAACAGGAGAGCTGCTGGGTGTCCTTGGAAGGGATGGAGAGTGAGCAACACAAGTGTTCTGTCTCACTGGATGCCTGGCACCCAAAGCCCAGCAATCGCCGATTTCCAAATTTGTAAGTGTTAGGTCATATAAATCCTCCTCTGCATATCCGTCATCAGTGTCTAATAACTCATCATTGAGTAGTGCTGACATCCACTTGTCGCTTTGGTTGTCCTCAGCTTTTTAATTACCCCCTTTGTTCCATTAGGCTGCAGGGGTTATCCCCAGCCACCTTTTGTTCTTTGTAGCTTGTTATTTGACTGTTATTATTTTATTTTCTGTACAGATAATATCCTACACTGTTATAAATTGTGCAGTTGAGTCTCCCGCATTTGGAGAAGCCACGGGGACAGTGAAGCACAGCAACAGTGCAGTAGTGTGGCCCTTAAAAACTAACACCTTGACTATGGTATCTCTCTTACCGGGTAAACACTATCATTTTTCATTTGATATGCACATTCTAGAACAAAGAAACTGACAAAAAGGAAAGCGGTTTCCGTTCAGCAGTCACCCATCTTAGCAGTTTTAAACTGTCCATCTGCCCTTAGATCCACTCAAATTATAATAAGCAACTCCCCAGCATCAGGTTACTGATCTTAAAAACACTTCACCATATTGTTTTAAAGGACAAGCATTCTTTTTAAAAAGCACACAATCACTCCAAAATTATCAATTATTCCTAATACTACCCAACATCTAGAGGATGCTTGGTATCTCTGAATGTCTTTTTACTTTTGTATTTATTTTTCAAATAAGCTCCATGTTACAGCTAGCTGATAATGGTGTCCAATGGTCTCTTTTAGTATACAAGTCTCTCTCTCTCTCTCTCCCCATCTCTCGTTCCCATAAATAGATGTGTTGAAGGAACAGGGTTTTTTCTCCCACTTTCTGAGCCCCTACACAATGCTGAGGACATTTGTCTGCAGTAATATTGAATAGAATCTTTCATCTTTTTCTGGGACTCAGTCATTGAATCCATGCTTTGTGTGATTCAAGATTATTTGGATAGGAACTAGGGTCTATGTCAGCATGTGTTTAGCTTAGCTTAGCTTAGCAAGTAAATAGCATATCTGAAGCCTTATAGCCAAATTCTGCCATAGTTTTTAACAACTTGATACAAACCTTACATACTGAGAAGAAGGAACCTCAGTTAAGGAGTAGTTTCTACCAGCCAGGCTTGTGAATATGTCTGTGAAGCATTTTTTTAATTTCCTGTTAATGTAGAAGAGCCCATCCCAGTATGGGCAGTATCACCCCTGGGCAGGTGGACCTGGGCTGCATAAGAAGGGTCCCTGAGCAAATCATAGAAAGCAAGACAGTAAGCAGAGTTCCTCTGTGATCTCTGCTTCAGTTCCTGCCTCACATTCCAGTTTTGAGCTCATACTCTGCATTCCCTCAATGAGTAACTCTAACTGGTAAGCTGAAATAAAAACATTCTCAAGTTTGTTTAGGTTGTGGTATTTATGATAGCAACAGAAAGTAAACTAGGATAATCTCCAACAACAAAAAGTAAGCACATCCCAATAGACATGAATCGTATTGCATACTTCTATTCTTACATAACTGATCGTATCCTCTGACATCAGTGGGAATCGGAGATTACTATTAGATGCAGAACAATCAGATGCAGAACACTTAGATGCAGAATATTTCTTACATGACTAATTATATCCTGTGACATCAGGAGGAATCAAAGATTGCTATTAGATGCAGAACAACTTTTCTTGATTCTTCAATATAAAAGATTAGGAACATAATTGTATTTTGGTTTATTTGCATAAATATCTGAGTTCAAAAAGTATTTGAGGCCAGTATGGCACTACATTACTCCTGGGAATTCCATGGGGTCTCTATTTCACCATTGTTAGCAGAAAGAAATGTCAATCCAGAATGTTCTGTTTGGGCCTTAATTGCTGTTGGTCTTTTACATTTATTCTCAATTGACCTGTAACTCTAGGGTCTCAGGATCAGGCAACAGAGTAGAGGTAAACACAGCTGGGTGGTGGTAAACACAGCTGGGTACATCTGTGAAGAAGGGTCAAAGGGGAAGAAGCAGAATAAGGCAGAAAGAAACCTGGAAAAGGGATGAGGGGTTGGAATCGGTGAGGACAAAAGCTGACTTAAGAAGGGTCGAATTTTCATACTGGGTCAACCCACTGAGATGAGCACAGGGAAGGGCAGAGTCCGTGGTGATGAATAAAAGCAATTCTTCTTGGAGGGCCTTAAACAGAGGTGCTGTGGTGGGTCTGCTGGGCTCCACTGTTGTTTGCACAGCCCCATCCCCCATTTTCCTCCCAGGACATACACAAGAGGCTCTGCTTCCCCGGCAGGAGTTCACAGAGGGGTGTGGGTTTCCTCCACCTCTAGTTTTTCCACCCCAGCCTCTGCAGGTGCTGCTTTCCCAGGGACCACCCTGGAGCTGCAGAGAGAACCTCCTTGTTCCAGTCTCCAACTTCCAGCCCCCACCAATCAATGTGGCCCAACTAGACTACAAGGTCCCAGTAGGGTCAGGTAAAGTACAAGAAAGCAAAAATACATGTGTATGTTTATAAAGAACATAGCAGTGGTGGTGATGTGGTAATGGTCAGTAGAGACAGTGGTGAAGCAGTGGTTGTGGTAACAGTGGGAATGGTTATGAGGATTATAGTAGTACAGTCTCTACCTCAGTCAGGCTAACCTTATAAAGAAAAGAAATGTGTAGCTGATAGCTTCGAAGGATCAAGAGCATGCAACTGGTACCTACACAGCTCTGATAAGAGCCTTCTTGGCTGTGTTACACTGATATGAGACAGTGTCTATAAGGAAGAGAGGCAAAACAAGAAACCAGAGAAAGTCTGGGGCCACAGTATACCTTCTGACAGAATAGTCTCCCAACCAACCTAAGGACGTCTTACTATGTAAGACCTACCTCTTTTAGTCCCATCACCAAAACATCTATGAATCAAGCCTCCAACACATAATTCTTAGAAGGCAAACCACAACAGAGAAGACATTGGTGAAAGTGATGTGGTGATGGTGGTAGAGTTGCTGGTGGCCATGGTAATTATAGTGTTGGTAATACGAGGCGTTCTAGTAATCCAGGAGATGATATTATAGTGCTGGTGGTGTAGAAATGATCTGGTGACAATGACAGTAGGGAAGTCATGATTGCTGAGCAGTTACCATAAAGCACCATATGGTTAATTCGACTTAATCCCCATAACTCATATCTAAGCAGTAGTCTGTCCCCATAGTTAGTGTCCTAGAAGAAGAGCACCCATGGTCATTCATCAGAACAGAACCGCAGTCAATATCAAGAGAGCAATGAAACCATCAAAGCTACCTGCACTATGAATAAGTTGTTACAACTAGTTAGAAAACTGCGTTGATGCTCAGTAGGGCGATTCTCATCTTATAATAAGGACAATTAAAAAAAGAGTTTAAAGGCTATGAAAGTGGCCAGTGGACATGTTCCTTTTAATATTTTGAGCATACTTGGTGTCTAATGGGTGAACAAACATATTCTGAACCCTCCATCACCAAAAAAGTATTGTAAATTGAAAACTGTGTCAACCAAAGCCTGCATCACTTCCTCAGAACAGAATGACTTTCTATGAGCATTTGCACCAGGGAAAACATGCTTTCCCAATCTCCATTAGTTTCTGGTGGAAAAGAAGGCCTGAGTAAAACACAGGCACACTCAACAACACTCTCACTCTGCATCCTCTCATTTGATCAAAAAAAAAAAAAAAAAAAAAAATAGTCCCCTCCTAACTGAAACCAGACTGGAATGGGTCAGGTAAGAACTGCCACTGAGGTTTAAAGAACACAGTACACAGTGAAAGATCCACAACTCAACTAGTGAGTCCAGAGGAAAACACCCAGCCAATCCTCAAGTAGATAATGAAATACTAAAATGCTGTAATGCTAAAATACTGTAGAGAAGTGATCACTATCTAAAGGCTGTGTATCTGACCACACACACACACATACACATAAAAGGCAGCATTGTTCAAGGATGTAATATCCATGGCATACTCTGGAGACAGTATGTCAGTTGCAGAAAAGTACCATCTTCTGATTGTCTATGGTGGATGAAGGAGGGAACAACAGGATTGGAAGTGGGAGACAGTCAGAATGATGAAGCAGGTGCAATATTTCATGGCCTCGCACCCTACTGTTTATCAAAAACACAAGTATCACAAAGGGATGTAACACAGGATCATAAAATAAAATGAGCAAGGTTCAGTTCTTGAGCATGAGCCTCCAGCCAGTCTCATAGCTGCCACCTTCCTATAACATGTCACTTCCAGTTTCACTTGTCCCAGATCTCCTAGATACAGTGCCATTTCTCTAACCAAGTATGTTACACTGGGTGGAAGGACATCTAGTGCAGGACTTTGAAAGTTTGTATGGCTTCTACTATAAGGACAAGATTTAAAATGCTCTTCTACCTACCTTGGCCTAATGTGAACTGAATTTCAGGGTTTATCACAGTGGCCATGGGCTAAGGTCCACCCAGTCTACCAATAAAAAGGGAGGAAGAGCCTGATAATTACTATTCCCAAAAAGTTTTTTTTAATTGATTGTGTTGTTAGTTAGACTTTTATCACTGTAATAAACACCAATGTAAAGCTATTTAAGAGAAGAGAGATTTATCTGGTTTAACTTAAGAATTAAAGGATTCGCCATGACTCAGTTTCCTAGCTAGGGTTTTATTACTGTGAACAGATACTATAACCAGGCCAAACTCTTCTAAAGGAAAGCATTTAATTTCGGGCTGGCTTACAGTTTCAGATATTTAGTCCATTATCATCCTAGCGGAAAGCATGGCAGTGTGCAGGCAGACATAGTGCTGTAGGAGCTTGAGAGTTTTACATCTTGATCCACAGGCAACAGACAGAGATTATATGCCACACTGGGCATAGCACAAGCATAAGGGACCTTAAAGCCGGCCTCCACTGTGACACATTTCTTCCAATAAGGCCACATCTCCTAATAGTGCCACTCCCTTTAGGCCTAGTATTCAAACACATGAGTCTATGGGGACCATACCTATTCAAACCACTATACTAAGTTTCAGAAGTTTTATTCAATGGCCAAATGGTTCCATGTTTCTGGGTACACAGTGAGACAATCATAGTAAGAGGATAAGCCAGAGAAAAGGGGGGCAGGGTATTGGGATAAGTTAGAGCTTTCCAGGGTACACTTTCATAGTACAATGTTAGGAATCCATCAAGAAATTAATCTATCTGGCAAGTCAGAGCCCTCATGAACCCATCACTTCCCCAAAGTCACTCTGAACACTGCTTGTACCAGGGACCAGACCTTTAAAACATAAGGAGTCTTTGGAGGAACACTTCATATCCAAACCATAAAACAACATGAGTTTACTGCTTAGCTGCCAAAATCTTCAGGACCTCTTATAGGACCAAACAAGTATTCTATTTAAGGAGACTACATTTCAAGATAATTGTAGAAAGTAGAAAACTAAACGCAGACATTTTCAGAATGTTCTGGAGTCTCATGAGAAAAGGGTATGTACATGTCTGGTTAAGATAATGTCCAAGTGCATGCTGTGTACTTGCCTAAGGAGGTTGTAGACTTGTTTTTTTCAAAATACCAAGACAGACAGACATATAACAGACATGCCTGGAAGGCATCTCCTGTATATTCCACTTTTGCAAACATAATTGCTTTGCAGGAATGTTTAACTTTGTAAATGCCTGCACGCTAAAGAGGTAGAACAAGTGTTAGAGACCAGACAAGGCCTGTCTCGGATGGTAAATACACACTGGAGGTTGTAATCATCTGGTAGACAGTCATCATCAGAAGACCATCACTGTGCTGGATAAAGAGAATGTCCAGCTAAGTGGTGGTTTGTACCTTTGCATCATACCTTGACTTTAATCCCGGGGATATGATAGATATGGAGAGTTGATTCTCAGTGCCTGTCCACCAACGTGAATTTCTTGAAATGTTTGGGCTGCTATTAAAAACGTAACATAGATTAGATAGCTTATGAACAATAGGCACTTGTTACAATTCTAGAGTCTGAGGATGCGGGTATCAAGGCATTGCTAAAACCAGCATTGCATAAGGACCCATTTCCTGGTTCATAGATTGCTATGTTCTAGCTGTATCCTCACATGATAGGGGACCTTTGTAAAAGCACCAGTTGCGCTCATGAGAGCTTACATCCAAAATCTATCCCACTGAGTAGTAGTTTCAACATACAAATGTTAGAGGGACACTGACCTTCAGACTATAGCCATACCATTACAACAAATTTAATTTAGATTTGCACAGACACACACCTGGTCAAGTACAATTATTGAGATATGAAGAATGAGGATTTTAGTATATTAATCACAGGAAGCACAATCAGCAAAGTAACAAGAATAATCCATAAATGATACATCAAGCACTGATGAATGCAAGAGAAAATAAAGTAAGGACAAAGAATTAGAAAATGCAATTTAAAAAAATAGTAGTAACAGATCTTTCTCTAAAAAGGTGACTAGATGAAACAAATTATCAGAGAAAAACATTCAAAGTAAGAAAGAGAAATATAACACCATGGAGCAAAGGGTCACTGTGTCCCATAGGTAGGGAGACTGGTTCCAGATTCTCAAGCTACTGCTCCAACTTCCCTAGTGCTGGGACTACTTCAGATTGCTTATCTTAAAGGGAAGTTACCAGCATGAAGTGGGGACAAGTATACAAACATAGATAAGTCAAAGGTGACATCAAAGACTTGCCTTGAGCCACTTACAAGAGGGTTAGATGGGGCACTGACTACAAATCAAGCTCCCAATAGAGAATTCAGTCTTGAAACATGTCCCAGGATCTTTTGGGTAGGCTTTAAGAGTAGGTATTTGCATAAAACACACCTCAATTTTAGAAAAGAGGTCCCAGCAAACTTTCTGTTCCTAATGCAAAGTAGGCATTACTTCTGTGTAGGATAAAATAATGGGGACTTTAAATGCAGTTTGATATAAAAAAAAACACTTAAATGATGAGGCATTTGCCATTGTTAGTCACTAAAAAGAAACAATTTTTTTCCTACTTACCAGTCAAATAAGACATCCAATAAAATAATAAAGACTATTAGAGCTCTACTAATAAAGACAGGGGTCTACTAAGAAGAGTGTATGTGAAAGGCTGAATCTGGTGGCATCAGAATTTGCCATTAGAAAGGTCAATTCACACTAGGAAAGTGAATAGGGAGATTAGAGATCGAATGTGTTCAGAATGAGTGCAAAGGTTGTTCTTTACTTGAGTTTGAGCCATCATTTACTTACAGTGTTTGCTCAAATGATAGGTAAAGTATGTTCTATTGTTTCTACAAGAGTTAATTGCCTGTCCGTAAATTCTGTGAGGGTATGGTCAAACATGATCCTTCTATCTTTGAGAAAAACAAACAAACAAACAGAGTGTCTTAGAGTTTTACTGCTATGAACAGACACCATGACCAAGGACTTGTAGAAGAGACAAGAGGAAGGGCATTGCCACAGACTTATCACCTCAGAGGTTGGCCACATGGAAGGAACGAACAAGCACACACAGAATATGAAATGGCAAGTTGAACGCAAGTGAGAAAAGGAACAGATAAGTATGGAAATCTCACAACTACATTATGATTGACTGTTCATGAATAAAGAGAGGGAACTGAATATGCAACACCCTGGGCCATGAGCGATTTTCTGAGATGAGGATGGCAGGCAGCCAGGCCCCTGCGCTCCTGAGATGTAATCCTGCAGCCTTAGGATGCTGCAGGCTGGGCCCTGCTCGTGTGTCTCCGTAATGATTACCATGCAGCAGAGGCCTCCAGACACCAGCACCTGTGTTTATTTTTGCAGTAGAAGGAAAGAGTCAGGCAGTCTTTCACCCACATAGACACCCCCACCCATGTGTCAGTGACCTGGGGGAGATGTCATCTACATGAAGAAGAAGAGTAAGAGAGCACTGTGCATTCCATCCAGCACACAAGACCTGAACTCAGAGAGGAATAAAATACACAGAAATCAAAGACTCCCTAACTGGCAAATTAAACCTTATGTTCTCAGACACTTCAAAGGTCCCAGTGAGAGCATGAAAACAAATCATTTATGTTTGTTTCCTTTTCCCTGGAGACTCAGAAACAGATATTTTCCTTGTACTCTGGACAGTTGACCTCGATCTGGTCCTCAACTTTAGTTTTGCTCCTCACAAATCCCTCTACGTGCATACTCAATTCAAATCCTATCCCTTGGTGTAGCCTTTCCCAAGATGCCCCTTTGCCTGGAGCAAACTTCCAGCATTCCACAAGGCAGAGATGCTTTATACATGGAGTTCAGTATGCCCTCTTTGTTTGCAGAGGATGTACTCAAACCTTGGTGAACGTCTAAAGCTGTTATTTCCTTGTATAGTTGCCTCTGGCTTTCAGAGGACTGCTAGCTCCAGTAGCCAGAGTGTCCTGCAGTTACCAAAGTCAGAAGATGTTTAAGTCCCTTGCATAAATTTGCATAATATTTGCATATAAGCTACCCATATCCTGCTACATACTCTAAATCATTTATAGTTTACTTACAACACTGAAGACAATGTGTAAGTAGCTGTTAAGCTTATTCTTAGAGAATGCTCGCAAAAACAGTCTGTACATGTTTAGTATGGATGAGATTTTTCCAAATATTTTCTATGATTGGCTGAATTTGTGGATATAGAACTTGCACATTGCACATACATACATACATACATATTAAAAGGTTTAATTTATAAATTTGCCACAGTAAGAGATTTATGACAACAGTAATAAAATAGTAGGATGATATGCCTGAAGAAAGTAATTTAAACCTATGAATTATTTCTATAATCTTCCAAATACTATTTTCTGACTATAGGAGACTGTAGCTTATAGAAACCATAGAAAGTAAAAACCAAAGGTGAGGAAATGCCACTGTATTTACATTACATTATATGCCCTTCAAAATCCATGTGTGGGGGCTGGAGAGATGGCTCAGCAGTTAAAAACAATGTCTGCTCTTCCAGAGGTCTTGACTTCTATTCCCAGCAACCACATGGTGGCTCAAAATCTGTAATGGGATCTAATACCCTCCTCTGGTGTCTGAAGACAGTTACGGCATACTCATATACATATAATAAATTTAAAAAATTTAAAAAAATTTCCATGTGTGGTAAGGACATATTCTGCCACTGAGGTATATCCTTTGTGCTGGTTATTTCTGCTGTTGAAACACATGGAGAGCTGGAGAGATGGCTCAGCAGTTAAGAGCACCGGCTGCTCTTCCAGAGGTCCTGAGTTCAATTCCCAGCAACCACACAGTTGCTCATAACCATCTGTAATGGGATCAGATGCCCTCTTCTGGTGTGTCTGAGGACAGCTATAGTGTACTCATATAAAATAAATCTTAAAAAGAAAGAAAGAAAGATGTAGAATCTTGCAGAATTAAATGCTTCAGATCTAGTTCAGGATTTACTTCAGCTCAGTTCTAATAGCTATCATCCTAAACATAAAAGGTAGAAATCAAAAGGTACATTCTTTCAGTTTGAACATATAAGGGAAATGGGCACAGGAAAGGGGGCTTGAGGCAGAGGCAGCGGGAAGGCTGAGGCCTAGGAGCTCCATGTTTCAAGATCCTGTAGTGACTCAAATGCCAACCAAGGCTAAGTGCAGAATTAATGTGGGACGTAGGAAAGCCTGCTTCTTGCACCAGCATACCTCTGTGAGCAAAGCATAAAGTATTCAATGTCAAAGATGAATGATATTGTGAATTGAAGCCAAGGTCACTTGGCCCCATCATATTTGTTTGGTGTTCAAACAGAGGAGGGTTGAAGAGATAACTCAGTCAAGTACTTGCCACATAAGTTGAAGATACAAATTTGATCAGAAACCATAAAAAAAAAAAAAAAAAAAAAAAAAAAAAAAAAAAAAAAAACTGGTCTCAGTGGCACTCATTTATAATCCTAGCACTGACAGTCAACACAGGTGGATCCCTAAAAATCACCAGCCAGCTAACCTAGAATGAGCTCCAGATCAAGAAGGGGCCCTAATTTTAAAAAGCAATGTAAATGTCTTCAAAGGAACAATATCTGAGGTTGACCTCTTGCCTCTATATGTGAACCCCTGTAAGAACACACTACACATATACAAACATGTTTAAATAAAATAATAAAAGAGAAAAGGTAAAAGTCATGCATTTAGCAGATATTCTACAAATACTTTTTATATAAAGATAAAGCTTGAACTTTTTAACAAAAAATATTTTTTATTTGGAATGACCCCAGTATAAATGGAAAGTTTGATCAAAACCAATTACCAAAGAAGAGGCATGTATAAAAAGCTTCTTTATAACAAACACCATGATCAGAAACTTTCTTTTCTTCATCAGACACACACACAGAGAGAGAGAGAGAGAGAGAGAGAGAGAGAGAGAGAGAGAGAGAGAGAGTAAAGAAAGAAAAGTAGGGCTTTAAGTAGACAAGGATACATATAGAAAACCCATGGGCATCTAGACATTGCCTGCTGAAGAAGCTGGTCAACAAAAAGAGGGAACTAAGTTTCAAATATACAGTTGGCCAAGTATATAGTTCTAGTGAGTATAATAATCTTTGCCTGTGATAGAGTTCATAGCAATTTGCATATGCCCTTTCTCAGTTGCTTTACTATTATCTCAGTTCAAGGTCTTATTCTCAGGAGATCAAGTACAGCATACCACAGATTTGATCAAGGACAATGATTTGCATTAAATGAATTAACAAGAGCTGCATGTAGAAATTAGACAGCTATGTTTTTGTTGTGATGAGCAGGCATCATCAAGGAAATGGAATGGAATTTATAGTCAGATCTCTGTTCATACATGTCGTCATATTTGCATTAGAAAAAACTGACAGTACCAACTATTGCTATCTGTACTGCAGGAAACAACCCTCAGTGTTGCCTCAATCTGTGGGACTTTCTTCAAAGACTGGCTCAGATGAAGCTGGGATTCTTAATTTACCTCACAGAAAGGACATCAGGACAAATCAGCATAAAGCAAAGCTGAAGTTTATTAAGAAAACAATTCCACCTTTAACCCCAGCACTTGGGAGGCAGAGGCAGGCGGATTTCTGAGTTCGAGGCCAGCCTGGTCTACAGAGTGAGTTCCAGGACATCCAGGGCTACACAGAGAAACCCTGTCTCGAAAAACAAAAACAAAAACAAACAAGAAAGAAAGAAAGAAAGAAAGAAAGAAAGAAAGAAAGAAAGAAAGAAAGAGAAAAGAAAAAAGAGAAAACAATTCCAATGAATGTTGAGAAAGATGCTTAATAAAATGTGACTAATGAGACTGGAATATGGTATGTGAAGTACATTGCACAAGTTTACAGTCTGATAAAATAGAAACAGATCAAAACAGTAAAAAGATAGTTTTACTCAACAGAGAAGTCAGGTCATATGTCTTGACTATAGACATGGTTAATTGCTATTTTAATATTCTTATTTGAAATATGTCTTAAAAGGAAAGGGAGGTTGTGACTGTGCAGTCAATCTCCACGGGGGATTTTGTTGTTGTTAGTTATGTTTAAAATCCCTGAATCTCAGTCAACAAGAGACTTAAAAATGGCTCATTTCCCTTCCTATGTCCTCTTACGTTTTCCTGTATTTCTGCTCTGCTTCATCAGAAATAAGTAGCAGTTCACATTCCACTGGTGGGACTTTAAATTGTCATGTCCACCTTGGGACCCTATCAGAACCATCCAAAGTGAGCAGGTGCCTTCCCTATGATTCTACAATCCATTTCCTGGATATAACCCTAAGGGGAGCAATTAATTATACAGTTCCACACAAGCACACCCACTAGAATGGACATAGAATCCTTTCCTACACTGGCAAAAATTAGGGAAACTCATAGGTGAATTACTACTTTGCTCTACAAATAAGATAGTATGTTTTCATTCAGTGGAATGTGCAGAGCAAACACCTAGCCATGCAAGTCCATAGTCAAAGTGCATGGTCACAAAGAGTCACATAAGGACACATATCCTTTCCTTTGACTGCAAACACAGGGAAGGGACATCAGATATCCTAAAAGTATCCTTCGTTCTGTTTCTTGCCTTTCAGTTTAATAGCATAGAAATACATACTTTGGAAGATTAGGAAACTGTGCATCTCAATAACAGAACCTTGACAGTAAATATAGCATATAAAAAAAATATCAAAAGTGAAAGAATTTAATTGGATGTTGAATGGAGTTTGTAGGAAAAAACAAAAATGTTATTACACAAATAAGACCATTTTTTTGAAAATGGAATATCAGATCCCAAAGAGATGAGTCACTCAAGTTTCGTAAATACTAGAAGACCCTCCCTCAAAGAAACTATTTTAAATCTAATGCAATATGCCCTGGACTCAGACACATTTTCTGGAATAGTAGGCACTCAATAAATATATTGATAATTAGTAGATAGAATTAATAAACCAGTATCGACCTGATTAAATAAGAGAGAGCATAAGGACTTGGAGATTAAAACACTAGTTTAAACCAGTAGACAAATTGACAAAATGAGACTTGATCTGCTCACTCTCTCCGTTTCATTGCATTTATATTTCTTTAATTTTCAATGAGTTTGTATTCAAGGTAGAATTGAGGCTCCAATTTGTGACTCCACTACAACTTGTTTCAATTTGTACAAACTTGATACATTTGGGAAGCAGTCTAAACTTGGTATGAATTCAATTAGGAAATTCTGGATTGGGGCCAAAGTTTCAGGAGTCCTCAAAGAAACAACAGTAGCCTGAAACTCCCATAGAAGATAATAAATGCTTCCTTTGTCAAACTTCTCCAACCCAGTGAAACCTGCCTTGCAGGGAAAGTGCAGAAACTGGAGAGAGACCCGAGGATCTGCCAGTTTCAATCTACTGTAGAAAAGATCCACTTCACAGCACAAAGAGAATGAATCCCAATTAGGTTCTTCCATGTGCTACTACTTAGAGAATGGCATTTCAGCCCAAAACACTTTCATATAATAAACTGAGAAACAGACAATTACAGGTCATAACTAACTAACAAACTAAACAAACACAAGTGTCTGTTTTCGCAGGCTGCAGCAGTCAGCTCATAAACCACCAGCAACCACACCCATGCCATCATTTGAAGAATGTCAGGGTGACTGTCATGAATGGGGCTGACAGAGGGTTCTGGAGACTATCCCTCAGTCCCACATTATGTAAGCCCCCAAATCCGTGCCTTCAGACTGACCAGCCACTTCTGTATACATTTTTATGGTTATGATTCATTTTTCAAGTAGACTTCACAGCCAGGCAGCATCTGCCTAAGTGGGCCACCCCTAGGTTCAGGGGAACACACAGCAGAATGAGTTAGTGTGGCCTGCAAGAGAAATGGAAGAAAAGCAAGAGTTTAGTGCTACCCGTGGCTCTCCCTTGGAATGCAAAGAAGACCATGTTAGAATTCAGTGGGCTTGCTCTGAAATTACAGGATGGAGCCTGTGAAAAAGGCTGACATCTTACGATTCTTCAGCTTTGACAAATCACTGAAGCTCAGGACCTTAATAATCCCTAGCCTTCAAGGGGGAAATTTTCATGTGTGTGTGAGCTTGATATTAATTTGTTTAAAGAAAAACGATTCCCATTAACCAAATACACAAGAGGGTACCCACTTGGCAATTTGTGATGAGCCATGGCAATCTTCAAAAGGAATAGCAATTACATTCTGTGGACTTCATGCTTCTGTGGGAAAGTCTGCACAGAAAACAATTATACAAGACGGAGAGTTTTACACCTTCAGATATGCAATCCTTTGTGGCAGTTTCTCTCAGCTCTGAGGCCCATCAATTATGCACTGATATTACCAGCTGGACTCTCAGGGTGCGATGCCCCAATTCTTAGGAGTGCCTCTCGAAACAATACCACGCACACTGCCCAAAATTTTCTCTTTATTCTGACACAAAAGAGCTCTGAGTCTTGAGTAAAGCAATTCACATTTTTGGAATGAGCATTTAGAGAAGCGCTTTAAGCACATAGAGAAAAGATGGCTCCTTGAGAATTCTTCCAATATGAATTTTGTGACATTAAGAAGAAATAACCTAAAATTTACATATTTCCACAAAGCGAAGCTAGGGTTTATACGGATACTTTTTAATCCATGACCCATCTCTTCATGAATGAGGGTCTTCTGTTGAGCATCTTAGCCATCAGCTAAGCTGCATATGACATAATGCACTTCTCAAACAATGGTTTCCTTAGATCAATTTTTCCTGAAGACCAGTGGCCTAAGTGTGTTTCACTTGGGGATCAACGGTCAAAAGCCATCACATTCTGTGGACTTCATGCTTCTGTAAGAAAGTCTGCACAGAAAACAATTATACAAGACTGAGAGTTTAACACCTTTAGATCTACAATCCTTTGTGGAAGTTTCTCTTGGCTCTGAGGCCCGTCAGTTATGTACTGATTGCCCAGCAACTGTGGCTGAAGCGAGAGCATGGGTTTTGTCAGTTCGTCACAATTATATAAGCTCTTAATTATCACTAATAGTATTGTCCTTATTTTATAGACTAAAATATTACTTCAGAAGTTTCAAGTACTATGCCCTAGCTTTCCAGCCCTGATAATTACAAGCTGTGTGTCAAGCCATGGAGATTCTAACTTCAAATCTATTATATTAGTCACTTCACAAGTACAGGCACTCAAAGACCAACAGTTCCTGTAATACTCTGCTTTGGTTAATACAGTCAGAAAGGATAGTAATACAGAGGCAACTCCCCCCCCCCCAAAAAAAAAAACCCCACTAAAGCAGAGCTTTGTATATGTTCTACTCTTGTATCTCAGACATGAGAGTGCTCCACAGTAGGGAAACATTGGCTAATGAAACAGGGTATTTCAGCTCCAACCTGAGTATCTGAAGTTTCCGGAGGGAACTATGCCAGGGCCAACCTGACACCAGGGATCCCATACGCTCTTCCTCCTGGACTGAAACTTAATGCTTGCCTTCACAGCACACAGCCAGCCTATCCTCTTCCCTATTTGGAAGGGACTATCACTACACTGACTTGAAATCCAAGCAGGCAGGCTGCTGGACATGTTGTATTGTATGTCCTGGGAATGTCAGATCCAGGCATGCTAGGTGCTCATGTGCTCGTTGTTCTGGGAGGCTCCGCCTAGGAATCTCTGGCTTAGAGAGCAGTGGACTGAATATGTTTCAATGTACAGGCTGATAGTCTGATACCAACAAGCTGCAGTTGTGACCCAGCAGTCACAGCTGAAGCAAGTGGGTAATTGTGAAGGGTTTTTTTTTCTCTCTTTTACATTTCATCAGTGTAAATCTATTGGTCAATCAATGGCTACTTTTACCCTATCAAATTAATTTCTCTTTTCTTTAGAGATGTTCCTGAATGCACATGAGTGAAGTGGAGTTTAATTACTGTATCTTGGACCAGAGAAGCCAGAGATCTCATGTCCTCTTATCTGCTCTAGTTCCCTTCAATCCAAGGGAAGAGAATTGGAAATGTGCCCATTCACAAATGCAGATGTAAAATAAAAGGCAAATTTACAACATGAAGATGTAGCAAAAGTTGTAGAGAACTGGACCTACCATGTAAAGAGCCATGAGTTCAATGCTGAGCCCTAAAAAGAAGTGAGGAATTTGAACATTTATAATAAAGTGTTACATTGACATGGCTACCAGGGATGGGAATACTGAGAGACTTCTTTACCAATCTACATTTGAAATGGGCTCTATTTCCAAGTTCTTTATTAAGTTAATTTTATAAAAATTCACACAAGTGGTAGATATGAAATTGCACATGTTTATATAGCCTTAAAAATCACAAAACATCCCAGTAGGAACAGGCATTTTTAACACTTATGTCTCTCTAAGTATTTGTAGACCCACAAATTTGACAGTGTTTGAGCTATAAGGAGAGATAATGAATATTATTCTATTAAAACAAATCTGTGAAAAAAAAAACATTAAGTGCAAAAAAAAAGGACAGTTAAGTTGCTAAGATACCTGGGAAGTGATCATGATTTAATACTAACATCACACTTCATCTAGTGGCATATGAAAGTTCCCTTACAGAAATGTAGCACTGACATCCTGATGACTTATCACAACCACATACAGTCTGCATTTGTTTGTTAGAATTTGGTTAGACATATTAGATACTAAAGGCATATCGAAGAGCAATTGCTCAGTTGAAAAGAAATACCACAAAATTTAGAAATGTTCCAACTTGCAGTCATGACTTCAAAATAGCATCACTAGGTGTAACTTAAAGGTCTACTAGGCTCCAAAACTCAGAACTAACATTTTTTTTTCAAGATAGCTTGCTTTCAGAAGCAGCTTAAACCCTACACCAATGCCTTCTGGTCTCCTCTGCAAATAGTTATCTCCTTTAGTTCAGATAAGGGAAGAAATGAGTTCTTAGGTTCATCTTTGATGATTTCTGTGGCAATCATGCTGGGCAGCCAATTTTTCACCATCTTATTAGAGGATATCAGAATCTTCCCAAGTCACTAGATGCACAAAGCAATAAACGGAAGGGGAGTTTGATGTAATGGAGATGTAATGGAGAAACACAAATCCTGGAAGTCTCATTTATCAGTCTCATGTACATTGATATCATTTTTTTCTGTAGGACCAATTATTGTAGAAAGAATTTAGGAATAGCCTGCACTCTTAAGGGAGATGAAAGAGAACCACATCCTCTGGTTATAGTAGGTAATTTCACATTGAGAACTGTTTAATTCCCCCTGGTTGGAGCCAAGCTCCCTTGAAGTAAGCACAGCCCTTCTGAGAGACACCCCAACTTCCCCTGTCACTTCAAAGAAGATGGAAATCAACACATAGATCGCTGAGGCCCCTAGATGATTATGCTGGTCAGATGCCAGGGCAGCTGCCTAGAAATAAGAGGTTTCGTGAAGTGGTTGGCACCACCTAAGATATACTCCCCAGAGTTTCTTTCCACATTTTATTTGCTTTCTTTTATAGGAATTAGGAGGAAAAAAAACTATTCTTAAATAGTTATGAAGCAACCTAGGGGCTTCTTTTCAGGGTGGAAGGGTAGCCTCTGTGTGATTAGATGGCAGGATGTGTCCCCAGGTCTATGAGCCCATTGCTGTGGCTGAGGAAGGTGATCAGAAGATATCAGTCATCCCTCTGGCTATTAGAGAGTGACAGCAGCTCACTTCTCACTCCACTGGCAAGAGAGCTGGTATTTCTAATGACTCTAGTTTATGCCATATGGTTTCATTGTGACAGCTGAAGAAAAACTCCATCATGGAGCACTGCTGCCCAGTGATGAACAGCAGAGGCCACAGCTGCTTATTTGGTTCTTTTGCAAAATCTGAGGAAACATTTGCAGTGTACACTCACCCAAATGGCTAATGACCACTTGTTTTCCTATTAAGGACTGTGTCTAAGTTGAACATCTTGACACAACATAGAGAACTGACTTAACAGAACCAAATGATACAATGAGAGAGAGAGAGAGAGAGAGAGAGAGAGAGAGAGAGAGAGAGAGAGAGAGAGAGAGATTTTCACTGAAGAACATTCACTTTCATGACTTCTGTTAGGAATCTAACATAGTTTTCCTGCTAAGCAATTGAAAGATATCAGGTTGGGTAGAGCATGTCAGCCTGCACACACACACACACACACACACACACACACACACACATGCACGCACGCATGCACACTCACACACACACACACACACACACACACAAGAGGGGGAGGTTAAAGGGCTGGATGTACAAATTATATTTCAATGGACAAGTACCAAAGGGAATCCCACTCTATATAACCTTACTTATGAAAGCATGTTTGTATGTTTTTGTGTGTTTCCTTGCTTGCTAAACTTTCACAGCAGGCACATTGCCTATAACATAAACACCCATTCACAGCAAAGCAGGACATTTGTGGCTCCTTCCTTCTAGGCTGCACGACTTTTTGGTGCTCTCACAAGTCACAATTCCTATTATTAACCTTTAGCACATTATTTGCACATGACTTGCCATTTTCTTCTTCCTGATGTATTCCTAAGCCATATTGACGTGCACTTTGGATGGCCTTTTAAAATCTCCTTTTTCACTGTTCTTGTTTTATTTCTTATTTTCCATGGCATTCATCAAGCCATGACCTTCTGCAGTGGACACATTGCTCACACATCTCCTTGGCTTCCCCTTTCCACTCTCAAGTCCTCACACATTGCCCATCTTCCCATCCAACTCAATCACTTTATAAATCCCTGAGTACGGGGAACTGTGAAGAGTTTTGTCCACTGCACACTCATGGGTGTCCCTTGATTTTGGGGCATGTTGTCTGCCTGCATCCTTACCTTTATTTCCTAGCAGTTACACCACACTCAGTGCTGCACTGAATAGTGAGCTATTTTTGTTAAAGCTAAAATGAATTACAAGCACCCCTCCAGAGTCCTTCCTATTATAGTGTCCCCATGCGGCTCTGCATCAACTGAAAATATAGGAAATTGTGCTTCATGACATCTCACCAGGTCATTGATAAAGCTGTTAAGCAATGCTAGGCCCAGGCTGGGGAAACACCTACTCTCTTGTTCCAGGTATCACTGAAAGCTGATAGCCACTCTCACTATGGACCTCTGGCCAGTCAGCCTGTCATCCCTGAGGTGCATTTTCCTCCTGGTGACTCTAGTGATCTGGAAACAGTAGTCTATTCCAGGGTGCTCAATAGCTAAGATATATGAACAGTTATAATTGTAGATTGGCATTTAATATGATAATTAATCATTTTGCTGTATAAAAGAGCATCAGTAATGTGTCTTGTATGTAAGAGAAAATAAAGCAATTATCTATTGTATAAAGGTCGCTGCTGATAATGGCAGCCTTTACTTAGGAACAAGCTCTAGGGACTGTTGGCAGAATATCTCTAACAAGCACATTCTGATTAACCTTCAAGAATGGCAAAGAATTGATGGTTTACAATAGTCTCACGTTATTTTTTCATTCTTTTTTTTAAGAACATTTTTCATTCTATTAAGATTAATTTTTATTACTTTTAATTATTGGTATTTGTGTATCTGTATGTGGATATATGCACATGAATGCAGGTGTCTGTAGAGTCCAGAGACATCAAATATTCCCAGGGCTGGAATTTCAAGTACTTGTGAGCTGCTCAACATAGATGCTGGGATCTGAGCTTGGGTCTTCTGCAATAACAGCACATGCTCTTGACAACTGAACCATATATCTAGTCCTTATTTTCTTATCTAGCAGCTCGTGATTCAGTGGAATCATTCTAGGTCATAACGTGTGTCTTAAGCTAAACGTAGGATGCAAATGAGCAGAGCTTCGAGGGTTAGAGCCCAAGAATGAGAAAACCCTAGACAACTTTATCTAGAGGTTCGTTAGAACTAAGGTATTTTATTTACCCATGATTGTTTAATATGTATGCACAAGAAGAGATGAATAATAAAAATAAATAGAAAATTAAAACAATATATTAAAATAAGTTACTTGAGTTTAAATTATTTTTTTCTCGGCACATTATTAATTACATACAATAATATACTTTACTAGTGGCTATACTACTAAAGAAATAATATCTCTTTGACTCTAGCCAACCATTAACTGTATATAAACATGAGGGTGATGCCTCATGTGTTCTTCTGTCCTCTATGGACAACCACCATCACATGGAACTCTTGTGCAGGTAATCACAGTTGCCATGAGTTCCTAAGTGCAGTGTCTATGTTGTTCATGGAAGACAACGTTCACAACACTCCACCGCTTCCCCACAATTCATTCTGCTCTCTTTTCTGCAGTGTTCTCTGAGCCTCACACTAGATAATATAGATGCCTCATTTATGGCTGAGAATTCAACAGTCACTTGTTGTTACCATGTAGTACTGTAACTGCTATACCCTGAAATAGGAAGATTCTCTGGCCAAAGCTGATGTCACCACTAATCTGTGGAAATAAAATTATTTAAAAAGCAATTTGATGGTAAGATCACTTTCTTGTAGAAATCTAGGCTACTGTGTTTGGCACTAGGGCTTGTGACTTCTGGAACCACAGCCTTCTGACTGAGTTTACCATAGTAAATGCAAGTTTTCTCCCATGGACCAGAACTCAAATCCAATCGGAAAGTGGCTAGTTACCCCCACAGCAGACTTGTCACTATTGAGCCAGTGGATTAAATCTTCCTGACACATAAATAGTGTTGCAGGAAGGGTCCACAGCTGAGTGAGACTCTTGACAACACACACAGACACACACAAAACAAAACAACAAAACCCCTCTTACCTCATAGTGAATAAGAGACAGTTTATTCTAGAGTCAAATATGAGTAACTATGTCTTGGGAACAGAGAGTCAGCTTGCCACAAATTATATGATCCTTTGTGGAGACAGTTTCATGGAGATTCTACAGCAACAAAATAAAGAAAATCATAAATCATAACAGTCTTTATATACATTGGTAGAAAAGTCAGGTCAGCAGGTTACAGAAAAATGAGGGAAACTCAGACATTTGCCAGGTGGTATCTGAAGCCATTTTTAGTCTGTTGGCTGGTGAGAGCTGGTGTTTTATTTATACATTTTAAAGAATTGACCCAATAGTCAGCGGGATGTTAGGTCAGACACGGGATTTCTGGTTGACTCTTAAGGCTTTTCTATGTGTAGAATAGCATCGCCTGTAATAAAGAAACTGACCTCTTCATTTCTTATCTGTAGCTCTTTTATTTCATTCTCTTGTTCTAAGGCCATTATTGATCTAGCTAAGACTTTAAGCACTACCATGGGTAGGAGAGTAGAAAGAAAAGTCACTCTTGTCTTGTTTCTTATTTTAATTCAAATATTTTATTTCCTCCTCAGTTTAGAATGATATTGGCTATATATTGGTCACACACAGCCATTATTATATTAAGATATGTTTCCTTCATTCCTTGTCTCCTCAAAGATTTCTTGCTAAATGATGTCAGTTGTTGAGGTTTTGTCTTTTGCTCTCTATTGTAATACTAAGTATGGCCCCCCAAGACCTGGAGTCTACATGTAGCCCCTGTGAGCCTGCCCCAAGTTATTTCTATTTGGTAAATAAAGATGCCAGTAGCCAATTGCTGGAAAGAAGAGACATAGGTGGGGTTTATGTTGGGGTCAGAGAAGAATGACAAGGGAGAGTGTGTGCCGGAGGAGGAAGGAGAAGCCACCATAGGTTAGGTGAGTCACAAGAACATGGCCCTAAGGACTGGCCAATTGAAGGTAAGAGCAGCCCAGATGAAACAAAGTAAGTAAATTACTATTAAGTTATAACTTGGGGTTACCTATAGGAAAGTAGATTTTAATAGCAGGGAACATAGGCATATACTCAGCTATTGTGTTAATTAAGGCTTATTGTAAATATAAAAAATGTGAGTGTGTCTTTCTTTTGAAAACTTAAATGGTCTAAGGCAGGGTAGAAACTCTGGGTCAGGATTAAATATTTTCTATAACCATCAATGGCCTTTTTTGCATAGAAATGATCATATGACTTCTGTCCATCATTTATGTGACATATTTCATTTATTGATTTTGTTATGTTGAACCAACCTTGAATCTCTTATATCAAGTCAACTTGATAATAGCAAATTATATTTTAGATTTCCTCTTGAATTCAGTTTTTGAGTATTTTTTGAGAAATTTTGAATTTAGGTTCATCAGAGACATTGAACTTTAATTTTGTTGTGGTGATGTTTTGATCAGACTTGATACCACAGTGATACTGTCTTCATAAAAAGAATTTGTAGGCCGGGTGGTGGTGGCACACGCCTTTAATCCCAGCACTTGGGAGGCAGAGGCAGGTGGATTTCTAAATTCCAGGCCAGACTGGTCTACAGAGTGAGTTCCAGGACAGCCAGGGCTACACAGAGAAACCCTGTCTCGAAAAACCAAAAAAAAAAAAAAAAGAATTTGTAATCATTAATTCCCTATTTGAATAACTTGGAAAGTATTGATATTAACTTTTTTAAAATGATCTGGCAGAAGTCTGAAGTGAGTCTGTGGTAGATCTGAACTTTGGTTAGAACAAGTTTATTTTTGTTGTTGGTTGGTTGGTTGGTTGGTTTTTGAGACAAGGTTTCTCTGTGTAGCCCTGGCTGTCCTGGAACTCACTCTGTAGACCAGGCTAGCCTCGAACTCAGAAATCCACCTGCCTCTGCCTCCCAAGTGCTGGGATTAAAGGTGTGCGCCACCACTGCCTGGCCGTATTTGTTTGTTTTTAATACTGTTTCAATCTCATTGTTAGTCCTAAATCCATTGACTTACTTATATCATTTGGTGTTGACCTAAAACCTATTTTTTTTTTAATTTCCAATTTATTGGAATATAAGTATTTTAAGGTTTTTCCTTTATTCTATCTGAAGTGATCTGTTTTCTCTTTTCTGGTAGTTTTGGTTTGAAATGTATTTGTGCAATATTAGAACACTTATTCCTGCTTGTTTCCTGGTTCCATTTGGCCAGAATATTTTTCCATCCTTCTACCATAGGGCAATGCATTCATTGATTGTTCATTGTTTTGACAAACTAGGTGGCAAAAGTATCTTAAGGAAGAAAGGGTTTATTTTACTTACAGTTCTAGAAGATACAGTTCATTACAGACAAGGAAAGGATAGTAGCAGAAATAGTAGGTTCCTGGTCACATTTCATCTACAGTCAGGAAGCAGAGAGTGATGAATGCTTGTGTTTGGATCTCTTTCTGCTTTTTATTTAGTCTGAAATATTGCTGCCCACATTTAGCATGTCTTTCCATGTACATTAACTTAATTTAGATAATCATCCACATATATGACCAATAGTTTGTTTCCATGGTGATTCTCTTTTCTGTCAAGTTGACAAAATTAACTATCACAAGTAGTATCACAGATATGTGGTGGCAAACTGTGTTTCTAAGGGGCAGAAAATACATAGATTCTGCTTTAAAATGCAACCCCAGTTTGTGTCTTTAAAAAATTACTACATATAATGTGGTGGAGTCAAGGGAGAAAAGAATGTTTTTGCTACAACATATGTGTAGAGAAGAGAGGACAACTTTTTGTAGTTGTTTCTTTCCTTTGACTACATAGGTCCCAGGGATCAAACTCAGCTTATAAGAATGGGGGCAGGTGTCCTTATCTCCTGGGCCATTTTTCCAGCCATACTTTCTGCCTTTTGATTGGAGAGTTTGAGATAACTAATATTCAAAGTTATTTTTGAAAAGAGCTTTTTATGGATCAGGTTTCTCTTTGATCTCTTTATCACTTTCAGAACAAGCTTTGTCTCCAATGTCAAATTCCCTGCTGCTGTTTTTATTCAAACTATAATAATTGCATTGACTTTTCCCCATTTATACTTTTTCTTTGTAGCCCTGCACAAGCCTTATTACTAATAAAAGTGGGAAAAAAATCAATACTAGGCTGTCTTGAAGTATTCTCTGCCAAAGAAATTACCCCAGTGCTTTTCAAACTAGCTGTAAGAAACTTCTTAGGACAAGGGCAGAAGGTGGCCATATTGTTTACCAAAATTTCAAAAGAGTAGTCTCTAGCTTGCTTGCCTCTTAAGCTTGGCTTCCACAGTTTGCACGGCTTATTGAAATGTTTTCCAGGTGCCTATTAAGATGATTCATTAAGATTTACTAACAAAATTCAACTGTTTCTCTAAAATAACAACACCTACACTGTCAAGTCTGTCACAGTAATAGATGACTTCCTGGTACCCTGGAAACTTCTCTCTTTGTTATGATTTCCAATGCTGTGATAAAGCACTATGACCATTGCAACTTATAAAGGATAGGTTTTAGCTGGGCTTATGGCTTCAGAGGATCAGAGTTCACAATGGAAGAACAAAGTCCTGGCTGCAGGAACAGAGAGAACTTACATCTTCAACACAAATATGAGGGAGACATGGCACACTAGGATAACATGAGTCACCCCGGTGACCTACCTACCTCAACACAGTCACATCTCCTAATCTTTTCCAAATAGTTCCATCAACTTGGGGCTACATTTTTAAATATACAGGCCTGTGGAGGCTATTGTCATTCAAACCATCACAGAAACTGTGATCTTTTAGAATTGAAATATACCATCCAAAGGCTTTGTATCTTTTAAAGGTTGTGTAAGAAATTATCTACTTTTCTCTTTGGTTTGCCCTTATATGTAGCTTTGTGTTTTTCCTCTGCAGTATCCATTGTGTTTTCTTTGTTCTGTGTGTTTAATTTCAACTATAGCATGCACATGGAAAATTTTTTTCTCCTTTTGCTGATTTCATTTTCAGTGTGTTTCTTATACCTGTATGGGGCTTTTCCTAGACTTTATAAATTAATGTAATAATTTTAGTGAACAACATTGTATATGTTTTTTATAGGAATTCTTTTTCTATTTTAAGATCCTTTACATTCCAATACTTCTGTCTCTATACTGAATACTGTTTTACATGTCCTATGTTGACTTTCTATCTTATTTCGCTCTGTGTGTTTTCTTAGAATTTATTCCTGAGTTCTTTTACATCCTCTGATTTCTATGAAAATACTATAATCATTCTTTTGAATCACTTGTCCATAATTTCATCCAAGTCATTTGCATTGGCAGCCTTTCTGCTGTGATTTGTGATATTTTGTTGAGTCCTGTAGTCTTGCTTTTTTCCATAATCCTTGTGTTTTTATTTCAGGACTTGCACATCAGGAGCGAAAGTATTGGTTCAGTTCTTTTATTTGAGTATTTTTTTTTCTTCTTTCAGTGAAAGTATTTGCAGCGTTCAAGGGGGATTAATTTGTAGTAGGGTTGAAGTGTCATTTTAGCTGTTAAGCTGTTGCCCAGGGCACCAGGCTCTATCCCTCACCCTTCACTGAGTTTAAAATGTGCTCCACAACAGTAGTTACTCTGCAGGGGGAGATCCACTATAAAAATAATCAACTGTAAAAACAACTTCTGCTAAAACATAAACAACTTTAGAGAATAAAAGGACATTGATTATATTGTGTGTGCCAATGTATTAGTTATTATAGATGGGAAGGGGAAAGCAATGTACAGTAAGACTAGAGTTTAGTATTGAGATAATAGAAAGTAGAAAGAGAAACATAAGTAGAATGAGTAACCATAGGACACCCACTATCCCCCCCAAAAAGCTGAAGGACGTGAAGTCTGACTAAAGGAAAGACTAAAAAAGAGACTAAAGATTTGTTATCATGTGACATATAGTAATCCTCTCTCTTAGGAGTTGAGCCACAGAGACTCTAAAAACCAGGCCAAGAAAAAGAAAATATGAGGAGGAGAAGATGCCAAATGAGGCAAGAACAGAGCATGACCGTGATGGCCTGCCAAATAGACTTTGGATATTAAATAAAGATAAAGAAGGAAAAAGTGTGTGGGGGAGGAAGTGTGTGTGTGTGTGTGTGTGTGTGAGAGAGAGAGAGAGAGAGAGAGAGAGAGAGAGAGAGAGAAAGAGAGAGAGAGAGAGAGAGAGAGAAAAGAAGGAAGAGGAGGAGGAGGAGGACATAGGAAATGAAACTAATTGGTCTGATGGCTGAATTACTACTTCTGGAGTCTCTCTGATTCTCTCCCTGGCTCCTAGAAGCCTATCTCATCTCTGGTAATCCCTCTGAAATCCTTTGACCCTTTGAATCTTCCTTTGGATGGTGGGATTATTGACGTTGTTGCTTCACTGGTGGAGACTCAGGTAGTGCTGCACCTCTGTGAATTCCTCCAGGGACCACTCTCCCTGTCCCCCATGTAGTTCTGACTGGTATCCCATGCGCTGCTTGTCTGTACTGAGTTTCCCTGTAAAGTCTGGCTCCTACCACATTTTAAATTCAGTGAAAGCTACACAGACCCGTCTCTTAGTCGCTTAGTATTTTTTCACCCAGGTTTCAGCCATAGTCCTAATACATTTTGTCTGAGTTTATCTGGGAGTGTGGTTCACAGAGTGTCTTAGGCTGTCAAGGACCAGAGCTGAAGAAGTGTTTTTGAAATGGTGCCCTGCCTGTGCTCTGTGGGGGTCTCATGCTGAGCCCACAGTGCAGAGGGTAGGTTTTTTCCCCAGTGTCTTGTCTATTAATACCCTAGACATGACCTCTTCTTTTTTTCCCATCTGACTAAAGTGTTTGTTGATTTTCTGATAGCTGGTTTTCAGCCTTCACCTGATTATTCCCTGGAGAATAAGATATGTCTGAGTGTAGCCTGCAATGTTGAAAGAAAAAGAAAAGGGGAGGAAAAAAAGCATAGCGTTTAAGTTTGGTTTCTCATCAACTCACACAGATGAATAATATCTGTCAGCTGATATTTTGAAGGCCTTCACTTCCAGGGCTTTCAGAGACCATAAAGATGTCTTGGCCCTTCTTTCAATGGTGTTGTTCGAAGTCTCCTCCTTATAGACCGGTCATATTGGTGCACAACTGTAGTCCCAACATTCAGGAGGCACAGGTAGGAAGACGAGGCTAGCTAGTTTACACAGCCTGTTCGAGTCTGCCAGGGCTGCATAGTGAAACCCTGCACTTCTATGACTATCATCACACACACAACGGAAAAGAAAAAATTGTAAAGGACTTTTTCCTTCTCTCATTCAAAGTTTACTTCTTGGATTCCCAGTCATTAGCCCATTTAAATAAATGATGTAGTTTAAGAAATAGCCTCACACTGATGTCAATTTTATGGCTGGGCTAATGATGCTATTGTGATATAAAAACATTATCTGAGGACATCAGTTGAGAGCACCCATGATCTTTCTGCACTTTCTTGAGACTTGTTAGTAAGTCTCCCGTCTCCCGTCATTTAGAAACATTTTGAAATGTTGTTTTTAACATTAAAGAAATCCATAAATTTCAATTCAGTGCTTTTTAAAATTCTGCCCGGTTTTTAAAGCAATGTTCCCTGTGCTTCTTGCAGCCTGCTTTTGTATTTTTATGATGTAAATGGGTACAGTTTAAAGAGGGTCGCATGAAAGGGAAAGACAAAGCACTAGTCATTAGCTTTGCCTACATGCAGACCTGGTGATCGGAGCAGGGAAACAGGAGTTAGAACAAGCCTGAAGAGGAGATCTGTGGGAGCTGGCAGCAGCAAGCATAGAAAGAGCTCTCAGAGGGATTGATTCAAAGACAGCAATGAAAAGGCGGGCAAAATATGAGCAGCTGTGGGTATTTAAAATGGATTTTGCCTGGTTATATGAGCTGGCCAGTTCAGGCTCTATATCCCCCATTACTAGGAGTCTTAGCTAGGGTCACCCTAATAGATTCCTGGGAGTTTCCATTGCACTAGGCTTCTACCTTGTCCCCAAATTGCCTTCCAAATTCCAGTTATCTCTCCCAGGACTCTCTCCCTCCATCTCCCCTCCTGATCTCCTCCTGTTCCTGTCTCCATCTGCTCCCATTCCACCCAAAATATTCATTCTATTTCTTCTTCCCAGGGAGATCCATGCATTCCCTGCCCCCTTGAGCCTTCCTTGTTAGGCGGCCTCTTGGGGTCTGTGGATTGTAGCATGATTATTATTTTACAGTTAATATCCACTTATAAGTGAGTATATATCATGTGGAAGGACTGGACACCAACTCAGCCACAAAACCCTTGGCCTAAAATTTGTCCCGCCATCAACATGTGCTGGGGTAAAGGTGGCACAGATATTGTAGGAGTGGCTAACCAATTACTGCTCCAGCTTGAGACCCATGCCACAAGAGGGAGCCCACCCATGACACTGCCTGGAAGGCCAAGAAGCAGAATAAGGATGGCCCAGAGACCTAGAATAGAAGCAAACAGGCCTGGGAAAAAGTTAATGGAATAATTCCTAATGATATTCTGCTCTACTCATAGATTGGTATCTAACCCACTTGTCATCAGAGAGGCTCCATTTAGCAACTGATAGAATCGAATGCAGAGAGAGATTCACAGCCAAACATGAGGTGAAACTCAGGGAATCCTGCTAAAGAGCACAAAGAAAGATTATAAGAGCTAGAGGGGTCGAGGACACCACAAAACCACCACAACAACATAGAATCCACAAACCTGGTCTCACAGGGGCTCACTGAAACTGAACCAACAGTCAGGGAGCCTGCATAGGTTTAACCTAGGCCCTCTGCATATATGTTTTAATTGTACAGCTTGTTGTACTGTGGATCTCCTAACAGAGGGAGCAGGGGCTGACTCTGACATTTTGTCTGCTTTACGAACCCTTGTCCTCCTTCTGGATTCCTCATCCAGCTATAATATGAGGGAAGGTGCCTAGTCTTATCACAACCTGATATGCCTTGTTTACTTGATAGCCTTAGGAGGCCTACCCTTTTCTGAAGGGAAATGGAGAAGGAGTGGCTGTGGGTTATGGCTGGGTGTTAGGAAAGAGGGAAAACTGAATTTGGTATGTAATAGATGAGAGAGTAAATTAATTAAAAATAGTAAACATAAATGAAATAGACTCTGTGTTAGAATGTGGGCTTGATGGCAGGAATGATCAGGGAAAGAGTGACTATGGGGTTTGTGAAGGTTGGAGAACAAAGCTGTAGGTTGAAGAGAGGTGAACCTTAGGAGCTGGGACCTTGGGAGCCCATTAGGAAGGTGAGAGACAGGCTTGTAGGCACACAGGCCAGTTACTGAGAGGTTAGGAAGAGAACTCCTGGCATTTATGATTACAGACAGTCATTGCCTAATGATGGTTTGACTCCATGATGGCATGAAGGGAGTATGCACTCAACAAAGCTGGTTCCTTGATGTTGACCTAGTCAGTCCAGTGATATGTTTGATACTACCTCCAGGTACAGAGTAAAGCAGTGACCCACAGTTCTAGTCAGCTTTTCTAACATGGGGATCATTAATTAAAACTCTGTTTTGCAATGGCTGTTAATCAAGGATGTGAGGCATCAGACATAATAAATATACATTCTGATTGTGGTATCTTGAAGTTAACAATAGTCTTGTCGGTACATAGCCCCATCCTAAGCTAGTAGTAACTGTACTTATGCTTCCTCATGACGTTATAATCAAGGTTGCTAGCTCTGTTAGTCAGAATCTTCAGAGAATTAGAACAGAAATAAACAGACACACATATACATTTAGTCTGTTTATGTTTCTGAATTCTCAGGTTTCATATTTGTGGACTTAACACACTGGGTCAAAAGTGTATGAAAAAGGGGAGTCTGAGAGATGCCTCTGTGGTTAAGAGCATTTGCTGCTCTTACGGAGAAAACTGAATTTAGCTCTTAGCACATACAAGGCAAATCATAATCACAATGGTCTGTAACTCTAGCTCCAGAGGATCAAAGTCGACTGCTGGTCTCCAACACAAGGTGCATAGACATACAGGCAGACAAAATACCTATATACATACAATGAAAATAAATTAATATTCTTTAAAAAGTATGAGAAAAACAATTTTCTTTGCACTGACCATGTATATATTTGTAATATCTAGACATTCCTTAGTTACATCAATGCATATATTTCACCATTGGAGCAATGAAGAATAAGGAACAGAGCAGAGGCTAAAAGGTCTGAGGAGATTCTGAAGGATGTCAAATGGTGTTGTGCAAGGTGGGCCAGTGACCCCACAGGTGAAATGGAATCACAGAGAAGTTCCTGGGTCCCTTGAGGTGAAAGGTCATGAGTTTTAATGAGTTCACTCTTCCCATACACTGTGCTTTACCCCAACTACATTCATTTCTTGAACAAAGCACAGAACCATGCTTTTGCATTAGCAAGAGGCAGGTAGGAAGAATGAGAAAAACTGGGTGTGTAGAGAAACAGCTCCCACAGTTCACCGTGAAGTCAGCTGAGAGTTTAATGTAACATAATTTAATGTAATTGGTGGGTCTCAAGAGGAAGAGGTTTGTTACTTACCATTTGTTTGTTTAGTTAAAACACTTAAAATACTACTCCCTTCCATGTCTTAATGGCCATGTAAATTAGATGGCATAACCTATAATCAGTGAAATCTCCATACATTCACAATAGACTGCACCTACACACCCCATCACCCAGGCTCTGGTCACTGGTCCTTTCTCAATAATATCAGTTTTAGTAAGTAAAAATGTTTCCTTCCAGATTCTATTCTAAGCAGACACAATTGAATTTCTACTTCTCTAACACAAATTTATGGAATCATAAATTCTCCTATTTTTAAAAATTATTGTTTTCTGCTGCTGCATGTAGCCTCTAAGGAGACAGTTATACTGGGTTCCTGTCTGCAAGCATAGCAGAGTATTATTAACAGTGTCAGCAGTTGGCTGTCTCACATAGATGGGTCTCAAGTTGGGGCAGTCATTGATTGGCTGTTACCTCAGTCTCTGTTCCATCCTTATCCCTGCACATTTTGAAGGTAAGACAAATTCGAGGTTGAAGATCTTGTGAGTGGATTGATGCCCCCTCCCTTCTCTAGAAGTCTTTTAGGAGACAGATGCAGAGAGCCACAAGCAAACATCAGGCAGAGCTCAGGAAGTCTAGTAGAAGACTTGCGGATAGAAATGAGCAAGCCAGAGGCACCAAGAATACCACAAGAAGACCTACAGAGTCAACTAACTTGGGACCATGGGGGTTCACAGAGACTGGGCCACCAACCACCATGCACACTAGAGCTGGACCTGGACCCCTTACACATTTGTAGCAAATGTGCAATTTGATCTTCATGTGGGTCTAAGCAGGATGGGAGATGTCTCTGTCTCCGTTTCCTTCTATTGGATCCGCTTCCCTCTACCCAGACTGATTGGTTGAACTTCAGTGCAAGAGGATGTGCCCAGTCCTACTGGTACTAGATGCCCCAGTGTGGAGTGGTACCCAAAGGAAGCTGACCTTCTCTGAGGAGAAGGGGAAGGAGGGAAGGATTTGTAATGGTGGAATTAGAAGGAGAGGAGGGAGGGGGACTGTGATTGGGATATAAAGTGAATTTAAAAATTAGCTATTGAAAAAATATTGTTTTCTAAATATTTCATTTTATTTTACACTTTAGTTGATCAAGAGGGCATTTCTACAATTTTGTGCGGTATAATTTTGATACATTCTATCCAATGTATATCAAATGATACATTATATACATTTGATACAAGATGTCCAATGTATAATCAAATACATGTGACTTAGCAGAGGGCAGAAACCATGAAGTACAGAATGCTGTGGCAGCCACGGAGCCATGGCAAGACAGATGAGCAAGGTGGGGCAGGATTTGGAATAAGCCTTAGCTAGTCACTTTTACTATCCTGTAACCACTGAGTTGGTTTTTTTTTAGATCAGCAGTTCTTGACCCTTTGGAGGTCACAGATCAGATACCCTGCATATCAGATACTTACATTGTGATTCATAACAGTAGCAAAATTATAGTTATGGAATAGAATTGAAAATAGTTTTATGGTTGGGGGTCACCACAACATGAGGGTATTAAAGGGCCGCAGCATTAGGAAGGTTGAGAATCCCTGTTCCAGATCATTTTACATGGCGCTGGTTCTCATTTCTTCCTTAAATTAATACTAAATTCTAAACATATCTTGACAATCAATAGGTGTCCCATTCACTCAATGAATTGCTAGAGTGTTGACTCTTGCATAGTATCACTTTTCATATGTGATTCAAAGATATTGTTCACTTTGTGCCTGAGGATGCTATACCCAGGACCACTAAGAAGCTTACTTGGATCCTATCCCAAACAAATCTGTTCTTAGAACACAAAATGCAACAAATATCATGATAAATGCTGAAAAAAGTATGCCTGAAAAAATCAAAGAAAGCATCAGCTTGGTGCCAACTGAGATAAGGAATGGAAAGTCTGAGCTCATGCGGGACCATGGAGGAGGCATGTCTAGGCTTCGTTAAGAACCTCCTTCTAGAGTAACAGAATACTCATGGGAGCAAATATGGAGATAAAGCGTGGGACACAAACTGAAGGAGGGGTCGTCTGGAGACTGTTCCACTGGGGAATCCATCCCAAGTGCAGTCACCAACGGTAGAAGCTGATGTGGATACCAGGAAGTGCATGCAGACAGGAGCCTGATATAGCTGTCTCCTTAGAGGTCTGCCAGAGCCTGACATATACAGAGGTGGATGCTCACAGCCAACCATTGAACTGATCTTGGGGTTTCCAAGGGAGGAGTTAGAAAGAAGACTGAAGGAGCTGAAAGGGTTTGTGGCCCCATGGGGACAGCAACAATACCAACCAACCAGAGCTCCCAGGGTCTAAACCACCAGCCTGGAAGCACATAGGGAGGGACCCATGGCTCCAGCTGTATATGTAGGGGAGGATGGCCTTTTCGGATATAGGCGGGAGAGGAAGTCCTTGCTCCAGTGAAGGCTGGATGCCCCAGTATGAGGAAATTAGAGGGTGGGGAGGTGGGTGTGGGAGGGGGCACATCCTCATAGAAGCAGGAGGAGTGGGGATGTGATAGGGGGTTCCTGGGTGGGGGGAAATGGGGAAAGGGGATCATATCTGAAATGTAAATAAAATAAAATATCCAATTAAAAAAATAAAAAAGAACACATAATCAAGGTGGATATATTACCACTTTTTCAAAGTATCTGGTAGTAAAGGCAAAAATAAACTTATGTCCTGTTGGCAATTTGAGCAAAGGCCTACAACAAAGCAAACAACAACAACAAAACCAAAAACAACAACAAAAAGAACCTTCTTTTACCTTCCTCAGTAAACAGGAGATTTTCCTTAGAAGTAGATTAAAGTTAATATGCATATGTATCATCAGTTCTTTCTTTATCAGAGATCATTGTTGGTGCAAGTCCAAGAAACATGTCAGGGAGTCAGGAGGAAATTACACACACACATACACACACATACACACACACAGAGAGAGAGAGAGAGACAGAGAGACAGAGAGACAGAGAGACAGAGAGACAGAGAGACAGAGAGACAGAGAAAGAGACAGAGAGAGAGAGACAGAGACAGAGAGCGGTATTGTAAATGTTTTCTGATACTTTGGGGCTTTTCTTCTATCTTCCAAAAGCAGAATTTTAAGTTCTGATACAGTACAACTTATTTTTTATTGGTATTCTTATTGTCATAGCTAATAAATATTATCTTACTTCCAGGAGTACAAACTTTTCTTGTATGATTTTTTCTCCTCAAAGTTTGTCTGGTATTTTGAGTTTAATTTGGTATATTTCAAGAATCAGAATCTACATCAATCTTTTAAAATATATTTTCTTATTTTAGTACTATTTGTTGAAAAGTGTATTCTTTCTATATTGAATTGACTCTTTAATGAGAACCAGTTGCCCCGGTGCATGTAAGATTACTTCTGGATTTTTATTTTGTATAATTGTAGCTGCTATACAAGGTGTGGTTTCATTGCTTGAACAAGCTAGCTCATCCCTGTTATGCATTTACCCATCTGACAAATGCTCTCTCTACATCCATTATTAAAGACTTCCAGAAGAAGTTTGGCTTGAGCTGACAAGATCACTAGTATTCTTTCTCTATGGCATTTCGAGTTGGCTATGCAACTCTATTCCACATAAGAGATAAACACAAAGGCTGCTAGTATGAATGAGTTCCAGAACATACAGAGATACTTCAGTAAGTTCTTGCTTCCAAGAGTTGATCAGCTCTTTGGACCATGTGATATAACAGATCCAATGTCCTTGAACTATCATTGGAGATAGGCAAGAGATTTGGAACATTTGGTAGTCCTTTGTAGCTGAACTCTAACTCAGAGCCTTGTGGTTTTGGAGCAGTTCCCTGCCATCTTCTGCAGATACCTAATTCTTTTTAGACAGAAAAATTTGGCCTTCTACGGTGCCTTAATAGAAACAGAACCAGGTGATCATGGCCCACTAAGTTCCTAGGTACTATTAACTGGCCTTGGTAAACTTGGTATTATCTGAACTATCAAACTATGAATTTTGGCAAACATACCAATATTCTATCACCAATTTGAATGCTATGTAAACAATGAGGTTCTGAAGACATAATTAAGCTATGGAGAAGTAAAACAAACTCCTACTTTGGTACACTGCTTTTCGTCTCTCACTCTACACCTTATTGGGGATTCCCTAAGCAACCACATAGAATTCTTTGCAGAGAAAGAGAGAACTAAAGCTTGTTTATAAATGACTCCCTATGATATTCAATCCTCACCTAAATTAGATGCCTGTAGGACTAGAGGCCCTTCCTGGTACAGCTCTAAGGCACAGTGGTAGGGGGAAAACCCTTTATATATAAAGAACTTTGAGCAGTATACTTGCTTAGAAGAAAAATCATAACACATTTGTATATATTCATGGGCTTATAGTCAATTCAATAGATTGGCTGAATAGTTATAGAATAACAAGAAAGTGACTGAAAAAAATTGGTGGCAAAGAGATTTGGAGATGAGATTTGTGGCTAGACTTCTTGTTCATGAAAGGTGGACACAAAGGTATTGATGTCATGTTCATCAAAGGAAGATTTTAGTAATCAGGTGTGTAGGTGAACTATTCTGTGAATACCAGTCAACCTCTTTCCCCAGCCATCTTGACCATTATGTGGTATGCAAGGTGACTTTGGTGGCAGGGATGAAAGTTAATCATATCATTAGTAAGATGGGCTTCTGATCAAGGCTTGTCTGGCTTCACCCACATCTGAGCAGGCAAGGTCAACACCAATTTCCTGGTATGGTGTTATTCCCTGTAGTGATCAGACAGTTATATGACAGTATTTGAATATAATGTATCACTTCCTTAGAGGGAATGATTTCACTTCATTCTTACTAGACACTTAACTAAAAACTGGATTTGACTTTTCTTCCTACATTACCCTTTTCAAAACCACCAACTTCAGAGTTAGGGAAAGCCTTATCTATCATGGTATGCTACACAGCATTGACTCGGATCAAAAATTCTATTTCACAGCCAAAGAGGTATATAGTGTTGGTGTCATGCTCATGGAACTTAATATGCTCTAAAGCAGCTAACCTGACAGAATAGTGGATAGCTATTAAGGACCACAGTACCTGCTTGGTAGCATGTTTTGCAAGCCAGGCAGAGTTCTTTAGGAGGCTGCTTATGCCCTTAATCAGGTTCTATTATATGGTAGTGTTTTTCTCATAGCTGAAACACATTGGTCTAGAAATGAAGGGGCGGAGCTAGGAGTGGCACTACATACCATCATCCCTAGTAAACTACTAGAAAAAGTTGGCTTCCTGTTTCCACAGCCTTATGCTCTTTTGATTCAAGGCTCTTAGCTCCAGATCAAAGAATTATTCCACCAGGTAACAAAACAATGATTCCATTGAACTAGATGTTTATACTGCCACCTGGCCACTTTGGGCTCCTTGTGTCTTTGAGTCAATAGACTGAGAAGGGAGTAATAATGTTGGCTAGGGAGATTGATCTAGACTACCAAAGGGGAAATTGTTCTTCTATTTCACAATGTGGGTGGAGAAGAAGTGTTTCTGAGGCACAGAACATTTCTGAGGGCATTTCCCAGAATTACCATGCCCTATGATTAAGGTCAATGGAAAACTACAGCTACTCAATCTAGGCAAAACATCTGACAGCCCTCCAGGCATGCAACTCTGAGGTACTCCACCAAATAAAGAATCAAAGGCCTTGATGGAAAGAACAAAAAATTAACAGTAGAAGAGTATAAATGCCAGCTATGCCCATGTGACTATCCATAGATGTAAGGTTTCTAATAGCCTTTTAAAACTAAGCACATGTTTATGTGTATAGGTTATGTGTATATGTTAGCAAGCCTCTTTGTTTTGTTCCTGTCTTAATCCAGTAACACAAAGAAAAAAACTGTACTAACTTTACTAAGTCAACATGTAACTGTTAATTTCCTATCATAGCACTAAAGTTATAGGTTTCCAGGAGAAGAACAAACATTACTTGGAAGCAATTCATCAGTTTTTGTCGTATGCAGGAAAGTTGGGCCATGTTACTTGTAACTATGACTTTATAATTGTCTCTATTGGGAGGTTTAGTTTGTCTTACAGTGATATGGATAAGCTTCAAGTTGATAAGAGGTGGGCGTTTGATCATTCATTTTACTAAGTTAGTCTTGATATCTGGCAAATGATGATATCTTTTTGTTATTTTATTTGAGTGAGTGTGTGTGTGCGTATGTGTGCACATGCATGCACATATGTGTGCTAGTGCCTGTGGAGACTAGAAGAGTCCATCAGATTCCCTAGAGATGGAGTAACAGATGACTATGTATTGGACATACAGGGATTGGACATACATTGCAGGGATCTGAACTGTAGTTTCATGAAACAGCAGCAAGTATTCCTCCTTGCCCACTACCTATCTCCATATTATTGATAGTAGTTGAAATGGTCTTTTTTTTTTATAAAAAAAAGTTATTTATTTATTATGTTGAGTTCATGCACCATAATGTCTATATGGAAGTCAGAGAATAATTTGTTCTCACCTTGGACCATGTGGGGCCCTGGGATTGGTGGCAGGTTTTTTATTGAAGCATCTTGTGGGGCCCTAAAAGTAAGATCTTAAAGGGAGAACTATACCCATGTTGACAATATTACACACAATAGCAATGTGATATCAGTAATCCCCGTGGCAGATATACATGACTGTATTCATGTATTATTCAGCTTAAAATAGGGAACTCTGAGACGTGCTGCAACACACGTGGACAGAGGACATTGGACTATGTGAAATGACCCAGTCACAGAAGACCAGTGCTACATGATTTCACTTCCACTTAGTCACCAACTCATGCAAAGTATAATGGAGGTTACCAGGCTGGAGGGAAAGACGGAACTTATGAACTGTGGTTTAATGGGTACAGTATGCACTCTTAATGGCTGAGCCATCCCTTCACCCAACGACGTGTTCTCAGAGAGTCTGTGAGAGGGTTTGGGGAAGAGGTTAACATTCAAATAAGGTGACAGAGTGAAGAAGATTGCAGACCTTAATGCATATGGGTATCATTCAATCTACCAAAGACTTGGATTAAAACAAGAGGAGAAAGAATGAATCTCTTCTTTTATACTGGAGAATCCATTTTCCTCTACTTCTGGTTGGCAGCCGGGTGGGGGGGTGGTATTTGAGCCAAGCAAGGACTTTCAGATTTTCACATATTGGGGCTTATACTGCACTTGTATCACTAACTTTCCCTGGCCTTCAGCTTGCAAATGGTAGATGGTCATTTCATGGTCTCCATAATCATGTAAGCCAATCGATATTTTTAAATATGCCCCCCCGTCTCTCTCTGTCTCTCATTCTGTCTTCACAAGAGAATCTTCAATTACTGATTTTCAGATCTATAATTGCATACTGTTAGTTGTTGTCTCTGAATTACAACTTTCTCTGGTTTTAGCATTAGGATAATTTTGATGTCCCTGAACAAATTAGAAATTATCTTCTCTTCTTCTAATTTTTTGGGAATTTGATGGGAAGTACAACCCCACACAAAGACATATTTATAGACACATTTACACACATACACACATATGCACAGACACACATATGCATTCACACATGCACAGACGAACATATGCATACATATACACATATTTGCACCTACAGAGATGCAGGCATGAGCATGCACACACACACACACACACACACACACACACACACACACACACACACACACTTCTTTGCCCAGCACAGTAACTATATTAGCTGAGAATATCCAATCCCTGTAGAGTCGTGAGTCATGTGAAGGCATGAGCTTTTCTTTTTTCTGGAACTTCTGTTCATTATATTTGTTAAAGTATATATGCCACTCAAAACTAAAGATATTGACAAGGAAGAAAAGGGGAAAAGTAACGCAACTCATAGCTCCTTTTTTTCATTTTGCTTCCTCTTACTTAGTCATTGGAAGATATAAAATGAAAGCAGATCAGTTTGTTTTATGAAGTTTTAGCAATTTCTGGTGTTAAAAAAGCATAGCGCATGGGAGCTACTAAATACTTGCTGTGTCAGTTTTTGATTATTCTACATATAAATTAAATTGTCTTTTGGAGTTTTTAATTTATGTTATCTATATTTGTGTGTACATGCTTGCATGTATGTATGTGCACCCAGTGCATCCAGAAATCTGTGGAGTACAGAAGAGACATCAGAACCCCTGGAGCTGGAGTGAAGATGACTGTGAGCCGCCATGTGTGCACTAGGAACTGAACCCAGGTCCTGCACAAGAGCAGTCAGGGCTCTTACCTGCTGAGCTATATCTTCAGATCCTGTCTTTGTTTTCATTTAAAACCGCCATTACACAATAGAAAGATGAACCCAGGTTCAACATGGCTGTTCACAATTGGCTGTAACTCCAGCCCCAGGGGATTTGATGTCCTCTCTAGCCTCTGTGGGCTCTTCAGGCACATAGTGCCCAGACATGCATGCAGGCAAAACATCCATATACATAAGGTAAAATAGGATAAGCAAACAAAGACATTGGTCATCTGTTTTTTAATCAATTAAAAATAAATGAAGTATGGAGCTATAGGGTAACATTTTAAAAAAATTCCACAAGGGACTCGTGTTGAAGTTGTGGTCCATAACTCATGGCATTTGTGTAAAGTGGTGGAACATTCAGGAGCCCAGGCCTAATAGAAGCAAGTTATATGTTTCAAGGCATGCTCTTATAGGGATCACTGAGCCCCTACCTTCTTTGTGTCTGTCTTTGTTTTCCAGTTGTCTTGGTGTGAATAGTTTCTTCTGCCATTCACTCCTGTGATGCACTGTGCTCCCACATACCCAAGGCAAGAGGTCTACATAACTATGAACTGAGACTGGAAGCCCAAAGAAGCCTTTTTACTTCATGAGTTGATGCTTTCATGCATTTTTTTTTCATGATGATGGACCGCTGACTGACATGTAAGTCAGTAAATTCTTGCTATTATTGCCTTTCCATTTTAGCTTCTGCTACTCATAGCCTGGCTTCCTTTATATCACTAACACTAGAGATTCAAGACCCTGAGTGCCTGATCTGGAGGCCCTGACATCACTCTGCTTCTCCAGTCTCTAGATGTAAATCATAGAGTCATGATCTCACTTTTATAATAGTGCTAACCAACAAGACACAGTCCTTTAGGTGACTTAGAGCATCTTTGTTACCTTCTGCTCTTTAAAGATGGAAAACTTCCACAAGGTCCAAGCAGAGGCACAGAGCCACCAAGAATCATCTGTCTAAGACTGATTCCATTAGCTGTGCAGATGTAGGACATCAGGTACCTTTGATCTTAGAGCAAGAATACAGTAAGGACTATTGTGCTTTGTGCCGCTGGAATCCTCGTGACACCATGGTTGGAGGAGAGATGAGGATGGAAAGGGAAGTGACCTTGGGTCTTTTCATTCCAGAATTCAAGAATCAATCATATTCCTTCATTTTCTCTTCTGGTTCTGGAACGCTAATATGTGCCCTCGAAACTTATCTTGAGCATTAATCATAATCTAGAAAGTAGAAACACAAGCATCTTTACCGTGTGTCTAAAAGAGAAGTCCAAGTCCTGTGGTCAACTGGCATCAGCCCACTTTTGAAGACCCAGATTCACATGATCTGCAGCACCCATCTCTCCACAGATTGACAGATACATCACTTCATCAAAGCCTGTAACTTCTCCTGAGACTGATGCTAAGCAAAGCCTTTTCTACCCCCTAGCTTTCCCACAGGGTACTTGAAACATTCTACAGGGGTTTGACCCTCATAAGAGAGACCTGACTTTTGCAAATGAGGCATGTGAGGCTCAAGTGATTAGTTGGGAAAATAAAGGTAGTACCTCCAGAGGAGTAAATACCACAAAGCTGCCTGTATTTGAGATCTGTTCGTTTGGGTTACTTTTTAATCTGGAAGTGTGGGAAGCAACTACTTCTGAAGTTTAGCATGCTGATATTGGCATGCCCTTCATGAGAACTCTCTCTCTCTCTCTCTCTCTCTCTCTCTCTCTCTCTTTTAATGAGTGAAACAAAAGAAAACATTGGATTAGAAGTTGAGTATAATGGACTGTGACATTTCTTGAACTGAGACTTCAGTCTGCTTTTTCATTTTTAAAAAAATCCCAGAAGATCTAGTTAAAATGGAAAGTGTGATTTCACCAGGCAGGGATGAGATGCACACCAGGGAAGCCCTCAGCTGTTGAAACATACCATCCTCTTCAGATATTTCAGACATGGCATTTCTGACTTGGCCAGCATAAGCTGCTTTTACAGTAGTTACAAAACAAAACAAAACAAAAACAAAACAAAGAAGAACAAAACAAACAAGCAAACAAACACTCCTTTTAGTCCTGTTTGTTGTTTGTGTGTGAATGTTTGCCAACTCCACAGCAAACCTTCTCAGTGTAGACATGCAGACATGGTAGGATATTCTTCCCCTGAGTTTTGTTTTGAAGGAGGCTGGGATCCTTCATCACCGTTTCTGTCATTAGGAATCTGAGATTCTTGAAGGTCTTTAAAAATATTCGTTATATAACCGAGGTTCTCTTGGTTGCCTTAGTCAATGAGTGCAAACAATGCCTGACTAGCATAACAAAGAGCAGGCCCTTGTCTAGATTCTACTATTTTTAATGAACTCAAAGCACCCATAGCTCTGAAAGGTCCGCCAAGATGTCCTTTCCATACTTCACAGATCAGTGATCCTGCCACAAGTGGTGGCTTCCCAAGATTCTCTCCTCTCAGTCTAACCCTGCTGCTGCTGCCTATGATGAAACCCTCTGCTAGGGCTTCCTTCCATGACGTCACCTTACAATGATGTAGCTCAGATGTTGATCTGCGCCACTCCTGTTGGCACTAAGGAAGAGTGGAGCAAATCACAATGTGTGTGGCAGAGTGTGAGGATTCACATCTCCCCACCACACACACTTTGAAACTAAGAGCACCAACTCCCCTTGATGTTTCTTGCTCTTCTCCACCCTCCACCCTCAGCCCTGAGGATACACTTCTTATAGTAGTTTCCTCAGCTTCTCCTGACATGTATGTCTTGACAACCCAACTCCTGGTTTTGTCTGGCAGGCCTGGTCTAGCCTGAGGCCAAAGTATACATGCTGTCTGTGAGCTCTGTTAAATATTAAATACTTGGAAATGCAGGAATTTAGAAATGACTCCTCTTTTTTTTTTTTCATGAAAATGTAGAGTTTGGGAGCTTAGTGGAAAGATAACATTTTTCAATCAGGTTAGGATCACATGGTTTGATACAAAACTTCACCAATATTCAAAAAATAAATAAAATTCAGAAATGGAGTTCCATTCACCAATCCCGTCATTCTTGATCAAGTTAGGCAGTAGTTTGTGGCAGTGAAGCAAGTGTAGAAGAACACTGTGATAAATCCAGTTTTGGTTTTCAGGATAACATTAAAGTGGAGAAGAACTAAGTCATCATGGAGGACATACTTTTATATGTTGAGTTCTGAGATTTGCTTTCTGCTGACTTTTAACCAGACAGTTTCTCTGAGGCAAAATACTTTACAGAGACAGATCACACATAGGCCCAGGTCAGAAAGTCCTCTTTAGTCAGAACTGCTTGGATGCCTTTTCTGTGCAGGCTCATATTTCCGGAAAACCCTGCAAGGAATCCTACACGCAGTTGCATAATCCTCGTGTGGGCTGAGGGTGGAGGTACAATGTTATATAAGTTCACCCTGACTGCACATCAAGGCAGAGCGGCCAGGAGATGCTTCCCTCGACAAGAAGCAGAGCTCTCAGAATGATCTCATCGGTAGAAAAATGGTGACAGCTGGTGGCTTAAATAAAGCTTCATGACAACGTGGCAGGAGAGCCAACCTACACATTCTCTCCATTTGCTGTTTGGCAGTGAGCACAGCACAGCACACACTTTCCGACAAATCCTAAGTGTCGATGCTACTTCTGTGTTGAATCATCGTCCGAAGAGCTGGGCAGCAGGAACTCATGAGGGCAATTGTGCTTTCAGGATAGTGAAGAGCAGGGTAAGATGCCAGGGAACAAGCCCTCACTCTGTACAAACACAAGTAACTTTGTGAGGCTCCAAATCTCTTGATTTTTCTCACCTGCAAAGTGTTGACAAAAATAGTAGCTGTATTTTGTGTTAATTTTGTTCAGAGGGTAGTGCTGAAGATAGACCCCAGATAAGCACCGTAGCACTGAGCTATCATTCAAGCCTGTTCTGTTGCTTTAAAAATTAAGTAATGACAATTTTTAAGAGGTTTACCATAGTTCATGGCATCTAATCATTGTATTTTGATTTTGTTTTGTATTTTGCAGTGTTGGATGCTGAATCTCATCCACATACTGGACCCCACAACTGTCCACTGCCAGCCCCTATAGCCACTGCTTTTAAGTGTTAACTTTTGTTATGTATGATTCAACAAATGTGTGTATTGTTCATTGTATATATTAAGTTATTATAATTTTTTATCAAAGAGACAAGGAGACAAAAATGTGTATACTGTTTGATTGCTGGGGATGTTTCAAAGAAAACAAAGCAAAGTGAACAGATGAATTCAGCTCATAGTCTGTGATTTTGAAATAGATTAAGATAGAAACTGCTCTCAGAAGCCCCAGTAAGAACAGCCGGAAGTACTCACACCCTACCTAATTCTGTTAAGGTCCGATTAGATCCCTCTTGGTTCCTATTTTGCTCAGCTATGGAAGTTTGGAATACATTGGCTCAATCCCCAATCCCTACCCCTGACTGCAAGATTCTTGTAAGTTAGAACATCTCCCAGCGTGTCTTCCTCAGTTGCTAACACTATTTTATAGATTTCATGTCTTAGATTAGCATATGAAAAGTATTCAAATGCAGGCAAGGGGTAATAGATTAAGCTGCAACCAATCATTTTAAGCATTTTGAAGCAAAAACAAGATGATGAAGAAGAAGCCAGAAACTCTAAAGGTAGATACCCTGACTTTTCCAATTTCCCGGTGCAGAGTTCTGGTGTCAAGTTACAGCTTTGAGCCCGGGTGGTGGTGGCACACGCCTTTTAATCCTAGCACTTGGGAGGCAGAGGCAGGCGGATTTCTGAGTTCGAGGCCAGCCTGGTCTACAGAGTGAGTTCCAGGACAGCCAAAGGCTATACAGAGAAACCCTGTCTCGAAAAACAAAAAAAAAAAAAAAAAAAAAAAAAAAAAAAAAAAGTTACAGCTTTGAAAAAATACTGCTATTAATGATCAACTTCATTTAGACAATGGTTTCTTAGATATAATCCCAATACTAAAAGAGACCAATGGAACATTTATTAATTAAATCTCATCAAAAATATGCTTCAAAGGACAACAAAAATGCAAAGCGAAAAGCCCCGTGGATGGGAAAAAATTGTCCAAGGTTCACATGAACCATAAGGAACTTGTGTGAAGAATCTGTAATGAACTCTTATATGCATGACCTAATTTAAAAATAAATAAGAAAATATGAATAATACATCTCAAAAGAGATATACAAGCAGGCAATAAGTACATGATGAGGCTCAACAGTGTTCATCATGAGGTAAGTTCTCAAGATAAAAATGCCAAAAGATACCACTTTGAACATAGTAAGATGTCTCTAATCCACGACTATCAGCAAGCAATGTCCAGGGTGTGAAGAACTAGAACCCTCATCCATTGCTGGGAGGATTGTAAACTAGTGCAGCCACTTTAGAAAACAGCTTTGTACTTCCTCAACAGAACCCTAGAAGGAACAAGCGGAAATACCTATTGGTCTGACAATGCCTCTTAGGTATATACCCAAAGAGATTCCAAAGTATACATCCACACAGAATTTTAGAAATATGTAGGCACGGCAGGGGGTATTCATAATGTCAAAAAGTGGAAATCCCCTCAATGCTTATCAATTGATCAACAGTTCAACTCAGTGTGGTTTGTCCATCTGATAGAGTATTGTCTTGAGTATTTAAAGATCAGGTAACAACAGTGTAGATAAACCTTGATGATATTATCAGAAGGGAAAGAACCCAATCATGAAAGACTATGTGTTGTATAGTTCTATTTATTTGAACTGTCCAGAATAGGTTAATTTATAAGATAAATTAATAGCCCCAGGAAGGAATATCAATAGATACAGGACTTATTTGGGGGTGATTATAGTGTAATGAGATTAGATGGTGATGGTTGCTATACAAGTCATTGTATGTACAAATCCCTACTAAACTGAGTTCTCTGTTTCTTTTTCTTTGCATCTGTGTGTGTGTGTGTGTGTGTGTGTGTGTGTGTGTGTGCGCGCGCGCGCGCGCACGCATCTGGAGGCTAGAGGTCAACTTTGTATGTCATTCCTTAGTTGTCCTTCACTATATTTTCTTGAGACAAGGCTTTTCACTTGGCTTGGAACTGACTGGCTGGCAAGCTTCAGAGATTTGCTTGTTTCTATTTTCTAGCATTGGGATTATAAATCTGACTAAACTGGCTCCTCCTCCTCCTCCTCCTCCTCCTCCTCCTCCCTTTCCTCCTCCTCCCCCTCCTCTCCTCCTCCTCCCCCTCCTCCTCACTTTCCTCCTCTTCCTCCTCCTCTTCCTCCTCCTCTTCCTCCTCCTCTTCCTCCTCCTTTTCCTCCTCCTCCTCCTCCTCCTCCTCCTCCTCCTCCTCCTCCTTCTTCTTCTCTTCTCATCCTCCTCCACCTTCTTCTTTTGCCTATATCCTGAAGATCAAGCCCAGATTTTCAGGTTTGTCTGGCAAACAAACTACCAACTGAGCTGCCTCATTGGTTCCAAACTAAATTCATTAAAAAGATTTGCTTTCAAAGAAAAGGAAAGGACATTTTCAATAACAACTACATTTTCAATAAAAGAAGAGCAGTCTATACAAACATTTAACCCATCATTATTAAATAATGATATCATGTAAAATATTTCTATTTCAATAACTTGATTCTGCTGTTTTAGATATGACTCACCCCCAGAGGTTCTTGTAGTGGAAGCCTTGTCCCTAGTGTAATGGTGTTGACATACTGGGATCTTTAAGAGTTGATTAGCCAGTGGAATATTGCCCTTAGACCAGGTTTATCCTAGCTATAGCACTTTATTATAAAAGAGTAAGTCTGGTCCCTCTCTTCATTCCTTCTTCACCTCCATCTCTCTGCTCCTCCATAATGTAAAATAGCATCATACTGTGACATGGCCAGGAGATCCTCTTCGTGTTAGGCAACATAATCCTGAATTTTTAGCCTCCAAAGCTGTGAGATAAACAAAACTCTGTTTTTGTTTTTTTTTTTTTAATAAATATATACATTACCCAGTATCAACTATTATTATGGAGCAAACAAAACAGGCTAAGACAGGCTGTGCTAACTGGCCCATGAGTTGCTCTAACAGAATGCATAACAGAACAGAATGTAAGAGAAGGAGGATTTCTTTTACTTATGGTGTCAGATATGTCATTTCTTTTTGATGGAGAGGCAGTGGTGGGACAGAACAAATCCCACCATGGCAACTATCAAATAGAGATAGAGAATGTCACTCTTAACTGGTTTCTCCTATTTCAGCTAGCGAGACAGTGAACTCAAAGTAGGTCCTCCCTTCTTAGCTAACTACCCTTCTCTGGAAATGTCCACACAGACATACCCAGAGATGCCATGACCCAGCCTCAGAATGCTGAAGGGTTCTGAAAGAAGGGGTGTCTGAGAGTGGTGAAAAGAAACAAGTCAAAGTCAAATCATGGATCCAAGCTGAAGACCTGTGTTTTGCTTGATACAGCTTTTCCAGTCTGCTTCTATGTTCTCCTATATTCTATGTTTCCCTCTAGAGAGTTCTCTGTCCATGTCCTGCTTGCTTGTGAGTATATGTGTGTGCACATGTTTGTGCCTGTGTGTGTGTGTGTGTGTGTGAGAGAGAGAGAGAGAGAGAGAGAGAGAGAGAGAGAGTGTGTGTGTGTCTGTCTGTCTGTCTGTCTGTCTCTCAGTTCTCCAAGCAGTTCTCTTTTTATCCTAAAAACTTCTTTGAATAGCTCATCTCCTGCAGAACAGAGATTACATATCAATCCAGTCATTTACTTCAGGTTTCCTTTAGATTATCTTATGAATTAGGATCTTCTGACTCCACCCCTTTGATTCTTAAGAGAAAGAAAGCATACATTTTTTCCCATTACATTGCAAAAGAATTCAGAGATCTTTCTGCTTTTGTTAAACACAAACGAGAAACTAGTTGGGTGGGATCCTGACCAGAAATTAGCATTTCTACCCCACCTGGGCCTAAACTTGATCTGTCCTAGGCTGACCTTGAACTCAGGAATCAGCCTGCTTTTGTACTTTTCTGACAAGTTGGCTCATAGTATAGCTGCCTCTGTTCCTTTAGATTCACGAAGCCCCTCATCATTCACATCACACCCTTATATGTTGCATAGTTGAGAAATTATATACTTTTGAATTCATGAATTTAGAGCTCTTTCCCACTGCCCTAAGGGCTGTCTTAAAGGTCCCAGCATTTACCATTTTACGGAGACATAGCACACCCTCAACTCCTAGACTCTGTGCTGTTTCTAATTCTCATCGAGTCATTATTGTTAACAGGGAGGACATTCCTTGAAGGAAAGTGAAAATATGTCCATTAATATACAAACAAACCTTATTCCCACAGCAGCCGTTGATACTCTTGGAGGCTCATCTGAGGGCCCTGTCTCAGGGGCTGGAACCATGTCATTCTGTCCCCATCAGGGCTACACTGGGTGAGGCATCTCCTGGAGGCTCACACTTGGGCCCTGTCCTTGGGGCAGGGACCGTGTCACTCTGTCCTCACCAGGGTCATGCCAAGCTTGGCAGTATTTTACAAACACTAGGCACTTCTCAATCCAATCAAGTTGACAATAAAAATTAACCATTGATGATGCCAACCTAAAGAGAAAGTGATTCAATCCCTGCCTTGAAGCAAAGTTGAAAATGTAACAGCAAAGCGGATGGCAAGACACGGGGTCATCTGGGCTTTTCTCAGAAGACCTTGGGCCTAAATTTATGTCTTCTTGCTGTAGCCTCCAGCAGGATTCCACAAGGTACACTGAGATGCCAAGCAGCTTCAGCTCTAAGACTCACACTTTGTCCAGGAAAGTGGTTTCTAAGGTTTCAAATACCCAAGCAAGACGGCTGGAGAAAAGACTTTGGACCTGAAGTTACTTCTTTAGCTTCATCTACATAAGGAGGACGGCATCCTGGAGCAATGTTTACAGCCAATAAACTTCTGGCCACTGTTCAACTCTGCCGGAATGTCAGAGCAAAATGGCCCTGGGTATGCCTTTTGTTTATATTCTAGCAATGGTTCAAGGAGCTAGAACTCTGGTCACACATTTTTTGAAGGGAACTATGTACCAAAAGAAAATGACTATCTACTGTGTACAATTAGAGTGAAAATGGATTGTTTAATGAGTACCAGGTGCCACCTTAGGCACTCAACATGTGATATAGTATTTAATCTTTGCCTAAACGTGTAAGGTAGATGTTACCCTTTATTTGTCCTCTTGGGGGCTGACTTATTGTTATTAACGATCTGCTTGTTTTTAGTGGTGGGTCAGCCCTTAACAATTATAATTTTTAGTGGCTTATTTTCTTTGTTTTTGCTAGTCTCTTCAGACTGCCATAACAAAAATACCTTGAAGTGGGCAGCTTGAAAAATGAAAATTCATTTTCTTATAGCTCCTGAGGCCGAAGCAGACATAATTGATAAGCTGCTAGGCTTGGGCTATGGTGAGAGGCTGCTCCCTGGGTTGCACATAGCCACCCCCTCACTTAGTCTTCACACGGCCTTTCCTGTGCAGATTCCCAGCATGCTGAAGTTTCTCCTCTTCCTGCAGGACATCTACCATGTGAGCTTAGAGATTCAGCAATATGTCCTTGCCTCATCTTACCTCACCAAAATCTTTCTCCAAATACTGTAGATTATAGACCAGGACTTTTAATTTATTATTTTTTAAAAGGGCCACAAATTCAGTCTGTACAATAAATAAATAACCACTTTGGAATCACAATTTACATCAATCGTGTTTTTACTTTTAAAAGATTCCTAAAGTCCTGTGAGGTTAAGACCCCACAAAACCTGCATCTGTTCAGAAGGCTCTCACATTTCACAGAAGGAAATGAATGTTTAGAGAGAAGGAATTTGCTGTGGCCAACATTACCAGTCAGTACAAGATCATTCCAGAAGCTACTGTGTGTGATCTTCTATCCTTGGGCCAACAAATTTTGGATCCCTGAATGCTTGTTAGGAACAAAAGCTCTCCTGTGCACCACTGAATGGATCAGAATCTGCATTCTTTGAACATTCAAATTCAGGAAGCACTGACTTAGCCAGACTGCCTCTACCCATCACTATGTGCCCTTGATATGACCCTGGGCCTTTCTGGACACCCTGTATCTGGTCTAGGCGTACACTAGTAGAGTCTCTGGGGTCCCAGGTGTCCCTATCAGAGGAAAGGTAAGACTTGAGAGGCGAGGTAAAAAGGAAGGAGAAGGATTGGGAGAGAATAAAGTCCCTAAAGAAAGTCCCTCAAGTAACCTGTGCTCTGGTACTAGCTCTTTCCCCTAAGTCAAGAACTCAGTGATGTACCCTGGGTCACCAGTTTCAGTCCTGATATGCGCAGCCCAGGCTTAGCTGTGCACTTTGATGATGGGGCCTTCTGGCTACAGCCTTCCTGTAGCATACAGGAAGTTGAGACCTGGAGAGGTACAACCAGGTAACCTCTCTTTTCATTCAGTTACAGCTTGTCAAAAAGCTCTCTCAGAGACTCTACTAGTATACACCTAGTCCAGATACAGGGTGCCCAGGAAGGCCCAGGATCATATCAAGGGCACATAGTGATGGGTAGAGGTGGTTTGATGGACCTAACATCATCAGTCCGTGAGGACTAGTGGCAACATGCAAATTGAGAAATACGACATCTTCACCCCCTCAGCACTTAAAAATATTTTAATATTTAATAATGGGTCTAGTTCTACCCGCCACTGGCCTTCATGTATATCTGTGGAATACATGCTTTTGGAAGCAATTGTGCATAGATGGATCTGTTGGCATCCTTTCCACTAGGATAGCTGGGTTGGGATTGCCAGGGTTGGCCCATTTACACTGCAAGTAGAGGCCTTGGGTGCTTAGACTCTCCTGCTGGTATGAAGCCTAATCTTGCCTTTTGCTTCATTGTGATAACTCTTCCCAGTTTGTGCCACCCACTCCATTTCCCTTTCGGGTTTCTCAGACTGTGGTGTTTAGTGGCTTCTGTAGACTTGGAGGCTGTCCAGGCCCAGCTCTGCCAGGGCCTTTTTCTTAGGACAGAAATCAGAAACTCAGCCTGGAGGTGGACAGTGACTTCCTCTCATGATTTTTCTGTGGTATTTTCTCTCTGACAACCAACTATCTGCCATGCTCCAGACTTCTAGTTTCTATCTGAGCTACTGTTACTTCTTGGGATATTCACTGGGATCCAGGTCCCTAGTTCCTGGCCTACTGGCCTCTCCCATGTTACCCTTTCTCACAGTGGTGAGCAGAGCGCGGAGAGATTCAGAGATTCCAGGAAAAGATCTTCCAATAGCCACACCCAGAGCTGGAGAGAGGCCTAGAAACTCAATTCACTCAATGTTCTTTTTATGTAGTGATCCCTAATCCACCCTCATTCACTATCCTAAATGCTAAGAGTAATGAAGAACACCAGATAAGGCGAGTCACTACACCGGGAAGAGACCCATGCCAAACACATAAAGATAAACATACTCAATATATGTATTTATACATATATTTATATCATGTGTATATGTAACTCATACACTCAAGTTTATATAAATATAAAAAATGTAAGCATTTTGATTATAAACAGACATAAAGCACACACATACACAAGCACAAGATAAAGTGATAAGCTTCCATGAGGAACATCAAGACAACCGGCATGAGTATCAAACAAAATTCAAGACACTGGACAAGAAGCAGATGGGAGTTGTGAGTTGGGGTGTCCTTTGCTACAAAGAGGTCAGAGAAGAGAGCTTCCTGAGAAGCAGGTAATAGAGCAGAGCCTGAAGGATACATATTACAGATCCCAGAGGCCCTAGGGTGGGAAAATGCTCCCAGTATTGTGTTCAAAAGGAAATCAGGCTCTGTTGCAGGTATGAAGTGGTTCACCTGCTCTGAGTGGGCACTGTGGCTGGAGCAAAGAAGGCCTTGCAGCCACCACAGGACTTATATTTTGCAGTCTGGTCTCCCTTCTTTCCTTAAACAGAAAGTTGGGGTGCAGAGGTAGAAAAACTTAGGCAAGCTTCTGGATACTGACTTCAATCACAAAACCTTGCATCTTACTGGCGTTTCATTCCAATCCTAAGACCCTAGTACTTGCTATATTTGTAGGAAGGAACTTCATAGCAATTAAGTTCTTTTCCTGTTCCCCTGGGGTCAATTAGCAGACAGGAGAAGGGAAGCTTGGTCCTGAGTCTTCAGGTTAACTTGCTCTGCGGCCTCAGCACCTGCTGCCTCTACTGGTATTTTTGCCCACCAGTTAGCATGGGAGTCGCAGGACTGGGGCCACAGTACTGTTTGTTACTCTCCAGCCAATCAGGCTGGCAAACAGTAGCCTTCTTCCAAACAGGTGCAGTTCTTGTTAGCACAGGAGGTCCACACTCCAGTCTCACTGCTTTCTGATTTCTCAGGAAGGTGTGCCCCTGATCCCAGAGCTGCATTCCTCTCCAGTTCCCCAAGTTGCACACCAAGAACCTCATTTTGGACCACTCTCCCCTCCCCTTACAGTAGATCTCCCGTACTGACAAAGGTTCTTTTAGGTTCTGGAGCAGAAACTGAGGCGCTAGACCGTCTATTTTTCTCTCTTCCTTCAACTCAGTTCTCGCCGGCTAGTCTGCCTACCTCGCCCCGCACAGCCACAGGTGGCCAGGTATTTGCCCGCTTAGTTCCTCCACCCTGCCGGGCAGGCGACTCGGTGCCCACCGCGGGGCGCGCGCCCCGCCCAGGTGCGCTCGGGGAGGCGTCGGGGGCGCGCGGGGAGGCGGGCGCTGGGGAGCGGCGCGCGGTCGCGGGGCGGCGCCGCGGTGGGCGCGGCTGAGCCAGCTTGGCGGGGGCGCGGCGCACCTTGCTCCCGCGCCCCGGCTAGCCGCGTCGGTGCCTCCCCGCGCGCCCCCGCCCGCCCGGACGCCTCCGATCGCTTCCGTCCTCTCGGCGCGGCCGCTGTCCTCGCTAGCCCCGCGTGGGAGGACGATGGGTCAGCGCGGAAAAAGTGAATGAGGACGGCAGCGCGGCAGCCAGCGCCCCAGTCGGCCGGCAGAGCCCGGCGCAAAGCCCGCCGGCTCCATGGACGCGTCGCGTGCACCGGCGGCCAAGCCCCCCACAGGGTAAGCGGGCAAAGGCGGGCGGGTGTGGTTCTTCCCGAGGTGTTGAGGACTTGGGGCACCTGGGTCATTGCTCCGGTAACCATGGCAGGCCTTGCTTGGGAACACTTTCCGCGAGAGGTGCTGCTGTGAAAGCCCTTGTGTATGTTTGTGTATATGTGTGTGTATGTGTGTTGGGGGTGCTATCCCTCCTTGCAGAGCCCCAGCTCGGAGTTGCCTCCTGCCCCTTGCAATAGTGGCAATCACAGGCCGAGGGGGGACAAGAAACTCTGGGCCTGAAACTCCAGCGGAGTCCGTCTGGTCCTATGCACAGGTTCCTCCAGCCACTCCTCACAGGCCCTGTGGCCCGCTGCTCCCTGCCTCAATGACAAGAGGGTACTTGGTCTGTTGGGACCCATGTAGTCAGGCGATCTTGGCAGGTGTGTGGGGAAGGGACTTCATGAACACTCTTCTCCTGCCCAGCCTTTGTGCTGGGGCCTCCCTTGTGTCTGAAGTGGTGAGGACCCCCTTCATCGGACCTGAAAAGCAGAGCTGTCATCCCTGTCTTCCAGGATCCTCTAATGGCTCTACCCTTTTAGTTTCTTTTTGCTGTCTCCACACCTTGCGGACAGAGATTTCCTGTTGCATTGAGGATTTTACTTGCAGAAGAGAAACTTGCCTAACACAGGTCAAACAGTCTTGCCCTTTAACCCCCACTCCCCGGAATCGTGCCCCTTCGTGCTCATACCTGCCAGGACAGTTGGCAACCCTTGCAGACTAGGTAGATTTCAGAGAGTGTGGTGGGGCTGGCCTTTGACCTCTTCTCTCTGGAGCAAATGTGTTATGAGTGTTGCGAATGGAATGAGTTCGGGTGGGCCCGCACCTGCTCCGGGAATGGCCCACTTTCCACTAGAGCAACTGGATTTTCTAAGGCAGCATTGGGGACAACAAATCTTTTTTCTTTAGCAGTTATGTCCCACTGACTCACCCGGTCCTTTGCCCACTAACTTTGTTGCCCAAGTGTTTATAAAAGCCGTCTAACCCAGTTCTTTATTATTTCTTAAAATCTCTCCTGGAGGCTTACAAAAAAGTAAGATACATTATTAACTCATAACCTTAAAGCTAAGGAATGTTTAAAAAAAACTTTTCCTCGCTAAGGTGTAGTTATATAATTCCTTTGAAGAAACAGATTCCCCTTAAAAAAATAAATATGGGAAGACTTTTTCATGGTAATGGGGAACCCCCAAATGACGTTGGGAGATGTAAACAGAATTGCTTTTAAAATTGTGACTTTTCTAGATTTTTATATAACTCTATTTAAGGGAACTGAATTATTCATCACTATTTTCTTATAAATAAATATAAAGGGAATATTTAGGGGGCCTGCAAAGTTCCATAGTGTATCTGCAGACACTGGTGAAGGTGTCTGGTAATAATGAAACCACCCTCTCTCCTCCAGCCAGCCTGCTCCCTAGGCAGGCAAGAGGGCAAGCCGGGTCTGTCTTCCTCACTTGGTGTCACAAAGGAAAACCAAGGTCCTGTGCTATGGTGTGGTGGTAGAGCTTCCAAGGATTGATGCCCCTGCACCTCCAGCATCTTGTTTGATTGCTTCCACCTCTTTGTCAAAAAAAAAAAAAAGAAAATGTAGATCTGTTTTTGTAACTTTTGTTATTGCGGTTTCTCATTTGTTTATACCTTGAATAAAGAAACACCTCCCAAATATAAACATGCTTATATATTTTAAACAAAGATTACAAGTTCAGTATGAAGTGTTTTCTGTTAGAGTGCAAAGAAAGAAATGGCATTCTATCTTATTGGATATTTTATATCGTTTAGTTGTATAGCTTGCCTATCATAAAGGATTGTGACATTTGGGGCTTCAGACTGTTATCAAAGGCAATTAGAATTTGTTGGCTTGTGCCTGAAATTACTGTTTTCTTTATCTCTTGAGACTAGTCGGTGTTTGCAATGTGCTTGAGGGAAGTTTGTTTTTTATCTGATACTGCAGAGGTTAGTTATAAAGTTACTTTGTGTAAACTCTCATTTTCCCGTGTGACAGGTGACAACTGATGGGATGGATTTGTTTTTTTGTTTTTTTGGTTTTTTTTTTTTTTGGTTTTTCGAGACAGGGTTTCTCTGTATAGCCTTGGCTGTCCTGGAACTCACTCTGTAGACCAGGCTGGCCTCGAACTCGGATTTATTGTTATTGAGAAGAGTGCCTCAGTCATCCTCCTGCTGTGTAGACTGGAATGGACAAGAGATAGAAGGGACCAATGGGCTGATGAATGTAAATTTGTCTCCTTAGAGTGTTATCTTTGTTAAGAACACAAATGCAAATGTTACTTGGATTGAAATCATAGCTTTCTTAGTAATTCCATTAAAGCAGCAACTGTAACGATCGAGTGTCTAGAGCGTCTGCCTGGGGAAGGAGATTGTATGAAGACTTGATGTGTTGCTTAGGGAGTTTTTGAGCTCAGTTTTAGAGTGGTGTGTGTGTGTGTGTGTGTGTGTGTGTGTGTGTGTGTTCCAGTGCGGCTGCACATATGCTGTGATGCATTAGTGGAGATTGGGGGCAGCTTGGGAGTCAGTTCTCTCCTTCCACAGGGACTGAACTCAGGTTGGCAGGTTAGGGTAGGACGTGATTTTACCTGTTGACTAGTCTCACCAGTCACTAATCAGTCTCACCTAGTCAGAAGTGACAGCTAGTGAAGTATCACACAATATCAAGACAGGGCCTATATCTCTTTTGAGGTTAATATGACCAGCCATACTCCTGTTTTATACCAAACCACAAGTGTTTTGATATTAAAGAAACAGTAACTACATGTCATGAGGCATTTAGATTTGCTTTTGACCAATGTATTTGAGAGTGTCTAGATCCTTTTGTTTGTTTGTTTTTTGAATTTGTTTTTGTTTTTTGTTTTTCAGGACAGGGTTTCTCTGTGTAGCCCTGGCTGTCCTGGAACTCACTCTGTAGACCAGGCTGGTTTCAAACTCAGAAATCCGCCTGCCTCTGCCTCCCAAGTGCTGGGATTAAAGGCGACTGACTGTATAGATCCTTAAGAATGAGAAAAGTAAGAATTAGCTGTCACAAAACTTCAATACTAAATTTGAGCTACATTTTTAAAGATGTTACTTCTGAGCTGCTCTTTATTCCATCAACCCACTTAAGTAATGTTGAGTCTCTGGGTATGGGGAATACACCTAGAGATTTTACTTTTTGTAGTTATAATCTTTATCCATGAGTGTCAAATAAACAGATAATTTCTATCATCTCATATCGATCATATCACATGTATATCGTATCATATCATATCATATCATATGGTCAGATGATAGACCTAAAGAGCCACGGAAGTTGCTTCAAAGAATTTGTAAATAGTTGAGTCACTTCTGTCTCTGGGCTTCTAGAACACAGGCCATCCTTTGGCTTTTCTCTCTCATGATCTCCCATGCAAGGGCATATATGGTTATTACTGGGTGTCAAGACTGTAACCTAGAAAGTAATCCCACATTTATGCAGGCCTGAATTCTATGGCCTCTTTAATTTGGGACTTGCAAAATGAGGTCGTAACACGCGTGCACCTAACTATAGGTCTATAATTATTAAGAAAACAGTGATTATAGGATATATCTGTATCCTATAATATATATAATCACTATATATACTAGGCCTTTTGAACTTTGTAATTAAATTTACTATTATATTTGCTTTTGCAATTGATTGAAAGCTTTAAAAACTGATCAGAATTATTTGATATCAAATCAGATTTACAATTCACAAAGAGGGTTTTACTTAGACTTGAACAAAGTAAACCCATTCAACAGACAGTGTATTTATTATATGGCCTTTTGGCCCCATACACATTTAATAATGCTGTCTGTGGATTTTATATATCATCTAACCTTAGTAACATTTCAATCTGTGCTTCAACACAATACAGCTTTCATATTGCATGGCCCACCGAAAGCTTATAGATTTTTCCTGTTTACCCTTTCCTTTACTTAAATGATTTAATAATGACTTATATTGCTACCGTAGATAATGTGTCTTTTGAAATGGTTTTCATTCATATAAGTGACTTGTAAATTGTAGTTCTTCCCCCTCCCGAGAGATCTGTCTCTGCTCTCTTCCTTCTGTCTTGCCACTCTTGGTTTCCTGTCTTGTGAAAGGGCCTCATACAGGTTTCCATTTCCCTTCCCTGTTCCTACCAGTCTATATTTTCAACTTCTCTCTTGTTAGGGCGACATTCTGTATGCTTGTCAAGGGTTTTTGTTTTACAAAGCTAAGAATGGTGGTAGCTTTCAAGACTTGCACTCATCAGCCTATGCACTTTACAGTAACAAATGGCAGTTTTCCAACAGTATATGTGTTTCCCATTGTCCCGCCCAGGCCCTTTCCCATGTTTCTGAGCAAGTCTTCCAGCCAGCAGCACCCTGTGGTAATTTAGGATTTAAAATCATCTGTCTGGTCGCCCTCATCAGGAGGTAAACTGCTCCTGGCTAGGACCGTGTCTTCCAAAGACCAAGTTCAATTAAAATAAGTTCCTCAGCCAAAAGTGTTTCTATTTTAACAACACAAAGCTTTAAAATCAACTGTCAAAATATATTTTAATTAGGCTTATTTGATTAGACACATTCCCAGATTACAGATGCTTTCACAGCGATGCCTTTGTAGATCCAAGTCCCGCCTACACCCAACCAAGTGATGCCTGTGAAGACTCCAGCTGAAGCTGGGTGTGGCGGTGCAGGCCTGTAGTCTCAACTGCTTGGGAAACTGAGGTGGGAGGATCACAGGTTTGAGGCCAGTCTGAGCTAGAGAACAGGTTCAATGTCTTCTTGGGCTTCAGAGGGAGTTCAAGGCCAGCTTGGGGAACTTAGAATCTTTCTCAAAGTGAGAACAAAAAGAAGGGTGGAAATGTGGCCTTAAATAATATCTTTGGACTCTCAACGGTGTAGCTTTCTGCTCCCACCCTCCAGAACCAAACCAAACCAAACCAAACCAAAACACACTGCATACAACACTACCTCCAATTGATTTAGAGAATCCATTGTGCCCTTAGCCCTTAATATTTGCCAACTCTAAGCCCTTCTCCTCCACTTCTTTTCCTGCTCACCATAGCTTTGTTCCAATCTTTCCTTCCTTCCTTCTCACCATATCTCTGTCCAGTCTTTGCTGCTCTAAAACCCAGTTGGAGAGCCCTTGTTCTAGGGGAGGGCCCCTGTTGCTCCAGACACAAGGCAGCAAGGATAACCATTCTCTTTTCAGCAGCACCAGAAGGTGGGGTTAATGGGTACTTGAGGTGACCTGGACTTTTGCTTGTTACTCCCTTTCTCTCGTGGAAAAAAAGAAAACACTGAGATGAGATTTGGGTGCTGGGGGTAGTGGGCACCTTTGGTAGTGTGGCCTGCAGCCCTCCCGGCAAGGCTCCTGGATGTCAGTCAGCTGAGCTGTCTGACCTCATGTTTTGTGAGGGTGAAGCAGTGCTGCCCTGTGTGAGTGACTAGTGCACCTGAGTCCTGGAACTCACTCTGTGGACCAGGCTGGCCTCCAACTCAGAAATCCACCTGCCTCTGCCTCCCAAGTGCTGGGATTAAAGGCATGTGCCGCCACTGCTCGGCAAGGACAGAGTTCTTAACCTGCCCTGTGTTCAGTTAATTTTAAATGTAAGTACTCTGTGTGTGAGTTATAGGTCTGAGGTGACTGGTCAGGATCTATCTGCCTGTGGTTTCTCAGTCTCTGGGACCAGGGTAGCATCCTTTCTTTAATCCTGCCACTGTTGCACACTTTCTGCTCTCACCTTGACTAAGAGCCTTTTCTTCTATCCCAGGATGGTTCCTCGCAGCCTTCAGGCCATGTGAGCTTTCCGTCCAAGGGCTCCAGGAACTTGGTTAGTTCACTGGGATTTTCTCTTGCATCTCCAACCTCTCCCCTGTCAGAACCCTTGTAGGAACTGTGAGTTTCGTTCTTGTTTTGCCTGAATTCAGAGCTCCTTGGAGGCAGACGCCCTGCTTTCTGTTAGTGTCATCTGCCTGTGGCACAGGAGACAGCTGTCACCCAGTACACCAACACCATGTCCCATTTGTGGTTGGATAAGATAGTCTTAGAACTCACAGGTGCTTCATCGTCATATGATTCAGTGTGTTCCCAGAATGTGCTAGATAACCTCTTTTGAAAAAGAAAAATCCTGACATTTACTTCAACTTTCACATACCTATGTTTCTGCCAGACACCGTGTGAACAGACAGACTAACTGGTGCTGAAGATTCTCTGCTCTGATGAAGCTTGCCAACGTGAGGCCTTTCCATGCAGTAGCCCCACAGAGGAGCAGGACACAGGACAGGCACCTGCTCTTTGTAACTCAAGTTGTACATATCTCTCTACATGTGACCTTGGCACAACTCGAATCCTACAGCCATTTAGGGGAGGCTTCACATAGTGGGACATAGTTCCTGACACAATGGTCTAGTGAGGACTAGGAGGACTTGATATAGTGGATTGACAGGGGGCAGGTGATCTCAGTGAGCATGTGACTCTTCTCCCTCCTCTCAGGGTCCTCAGAAGTCAGCTGTCAGCAGGTATGTCCAGACAGTTCCTGATCTGTGCTGAGAAATGAATTCTTATTTTGCTTAGGTTAAAATCGACAGGAAATGACCCTGAGCTGCACAGAATGGTTATGTATTGGCCCAGTTCAGGCCTCTTGTAGCTGGTGTTTCTGATTCTAGTCTCCACATCAGTCCCAAGTGTGCAGACCCCCTCACACTCGCTTCTTTCCAGGACCTTGGAGACTCAGAGCTTGGAACCCTGTCCATCCCCAAGAGGAATTGTCATTTAGACAGTCACCCCAAAGTGTGGAAGTACCCATGCCTTTCTATCTGTCGGGTGTCAGGGGCTGGCATGCTTTGACATCTGTGAGTCTCACCTTTTTTCATGTCATACCAACTTTTTTTGGTTCACGGCGTGTAGCAGTATAAGATTGGACACCTTGGGAAGAGAATCCCCATGCCACAGCCATAGGTTAGCCTTGTCTGGGAAAGTTATCGAGCCTCTTGCTTTTCTCCTGGCTTAGTGGGATGAGCAAAGAATATGTGTTCTCACATGATGAGTGTTGTCTGCAAGGTTCATCATCTTAAATACTGGGTGTGGCTGGAAGAGTCAGAGAACTGAAACTGAGCCATACCCTGCACACTGATTCTGCAGCTATAAGTACATAATCTGAGCAATTAAATACTTAAAGAGCTTCCCCAATCAACCCTGGCAGTGTTTGCCCAAACTTAACGGTTTGGGAGTTGTTTAAAAATAGGCTTGGGTGGGAGTGTTAAATTAGAGGAGCGAACACTTCTGTTCAGGTGGCTAGAACCTTGATCATTAAAGCTCATTCATGTTCATTAAACAAATGATTAGCTTGAAAGAGGCTGCTGGATCATAGGTAGAATTTAGACATTTGCCAATTGTTGAGGTCCCCAACTGTCTGCTCACCCATCTTGCTTCCTATAATTTTATGTTGACTCAGTATTAAGTAGAAGTAAAACTGTATCCATCCTACTCAGGGCCTAAGCCACTTATAACAGTCCAGTGATGCTCTAATAGTGTTGTTTGTCTAGTGAATGAATTAGAGATCAGTTTCAGCCCTTACCAAATCAATTGATTTATTTTCAACGTGTTAATTGGGGGTGCTGAAATGGCAATCTTTCTCATGCTGCACCAGCCCTCTGGATTCCTATCTTTAGCTACTTCTCAGATGTTTGGTGTTCATTCAGTGATTTGTTTTCAAAGAAAAAGTTCCAAATGAAGTACATGTGTAAATTTTACAGCATTAAGAACTGTAGTGAGAGGCTGGGAGGACAGCTCATGGGGTAACGTGCAGGCATGAGAACCTGAGCAAAGAAATTCCAGTGCCCATGTAAAGGCTGTGTATGATGGCATGCATCTGTAAAGTACAGCATCAGGGCAGGGACATGTTGGTACCTGGGGCCTTGATGGCTTATTAGTTCAGCTGAAACATTGAGCTCCAGGTTCAGGGAGACACCCTGAACCAAGTAATAAGGTAGACAGTATTAGAGGAAAACCCCTCCCCCTGGATCTCTAGCTTTTCCAAGCACACATGTGCACGCACACACATGTGCACACGCATACACACACACACACACACACAGGCACTTATGGATGAGTACTCCCCCACACAGGTACACACATATACATACAGTGGGGGAGGAAGGAAGAGGAGGGAGAGAAAAAGAATGAAATTCAATTTGTAAAATAGATGAATCTGAGTTAAAAGCAATACTTTAATTTGAAATTTTTCCTTATTGTGTTTAAGTTAAGGGTTATAGTTTTCTTATGGGAGGAAACAGAAGTTCCTAGGCCCTCAGGTGGCATGCTCATACAGCACTGTACTGGCGGTATGCTCTAGCTCACCTTGAGTCTTTAGATGCTCTGTGAGGCTTGACTCTTCAAGGATATCCCCATGATCAGACAGAAAATAATAGTTTTCTCCTGTTTGTAGTTTAGATTGTCCTGTGGCTCTCTAGCCTGACAGTTAGCCCCCAACTCTTCATCCCTCAGTACTGTTATACCAACCTACAACACAGAACTGGGGCTGTGATGCTTCCTCTGCTGAGGCCTCTTCAGCTTCCTGTAAGATGGAACGATGTCTCTGCTGTAGCTATAGCTTCTCACCATCCTTTTGCTAAAGAAACAAATCTATCACAAGCATCTGGATGATATCTTCCTCCTGATAACCTGTCAGGTGGATACAACACTTACTCCTGCTGCATTTCCAGGAAGCACACCTCCTGAGACTCTTAGATAGAACTTAACTCTTTTTTGTCATTTATTTATTTACTTACACTCCCGATTTTATCAACCCCCTCACCCTGTCCACCCTCAGACTGTTCCACATCCCATACCACCTCCCCATGCCCCCGTCTCCAACAAGGATGTCCCCAGCCCGTAACCCCCACCCAGCCATACCTCTAAACTCCCTGGGGCCCCCAGTTTCTTGAGGGTTAGATGTATCTTCTCTGATTGAACTCAACCTGGCAGTCCTCTGCTGTATATGTGTTGCGGGCCTCATATCAGCTGGTGTATGCTGCCTGGTTGGTGGCCCAGTGTCTGAGAGATCTCAGGGGTCCAGGTTAATTGAGACTGCTGGTCCTCCTACAGGGTCACCCTTCTTCTCAGCTTCTTCTAGCTTTTCCCTAATTCAACCACAGGGATCAGCAGCTTCTGTCCATTGATTGGGTGCAAATATCTGCATCTGACTCTTTCAGCTGCTTGTTGGGTCTTCCAGAGTGAGGTCATAATAGGTCCCTTTTTGTGAGCGCTCCACAGCCTCAGTAATAGTGTCAGGCCTTGGGACCTCCACTTTAGCTGGATCCCACTTTGGCCCTGTCACTGGACCTTCTTTTCCTCCGGCTCCTCTCCATTTCCATCTCTGCAGTTCTTTCAGACAGGAATAAATATGGGTCAGAGTTTTGACTGTGGGATGACAACCCCCTCCTCACTTGATGCTCTGTCTTCCTGCTGGAGGTGGGCTCTGTAAGTTCCCTCTCCCTACTGTCAGTCAGCTCATCTAGGGTCCCTCCCTTTGAGTCCTGAGAGTTTTTCACCTCCCAGGTCTCTGGTGCATTCTGGAGGGTCCCCCCCCCCCAACCTCCTATCTCCCTAGGTTGTCTGTTTCCATTCTTTCTACTGGCTCTCAGAGCTTCAGTCTTTTTCCCTCACCCAATACCAGATCAGGTTCCCCTCTCCCCACCACCCAACCCCCAGTCCACTTTCACTCCCAGGTCCCTTCCTCCCTTCCCACTTGTGATTTCTTCTCTCTCTCAAGTGGGACTGAGAAGTCCTCACGTGGGCCCTTCAGCTTGTTGACCTTTTTCAGTTCTGTGGAGTGTATCCTGGGTATTCTGCACTTTTCTTTCTTTCTTTCTTTCTTTCTTTCTTTTTCTTTTCTTTTCTTTTTTTTTTTTTTTTTTTTTTGGCTAATATGCACTTTTTAGTGAGTACATACCATGCATGTCCTTTTGGGTCTGAGTTACCTCACTCAGGATGATATTTTCTAGTTCCTATTTGCCTGCAAATATTTTCTATTTGCCTGCAAAACTCAGGATATCATCCTTCTTAATAGTTGAGTAGTGTTCCATTGTGTAAATGAACCACATTTTCTGTATTCTTCTTCTGTCATGGGACATCTGGGTTGTTTCCAGCTTCTGGCTATCACAAATAAGGCCGCTATGAACATAGTGCAACACAAGCCCCTGTAGCATGGTGGGGCAGGAACTTAACTTTTTAAAGAGGTGGTGGGAGAGGACTCCATTTAGAAGTCGGTGGCTTTGACAGGGTGGTTGAATTAGAGGAGTTGGCCCCAGACTCTGCCGCCTGTCTAACAAGTGCTTCTGCCTTGATCCTGGCTAATGAATTAATAAACATGAGACGCCTTCCCTTTGTACTGATCTGACTCAGCTCTCTGTGTCTGTGCTGATACTTTTGATAATGGTACAGGTGATATTGGGCAAAGTCCCCTTTGCCCAATAATGTACTTCCTTCTATCCAGAAGGTTGGAGAATCTAAACTTATGGATCTGTTGGTTATGTTTTCTTGTGTATAACTTTAGGCAATCTTCATTGAGAGCTGGATGATTCTTTGTTGTTGGTAAGTGGATTTCATTGAGAAAGAGTGTACTTGTCACTTGTAGGGCTTCTAAGGGCTGGTGTCATTTTGCAGGGAAATGCTAGACCAGGGAAGGACAGTGTATGACATTTGTGACATGTTGGTGTGGCTTTTACTGGGTTGTTGTATCTGGCATTGCATGCATTCTTACAGTTCACTGGTTCTTATTTATATTTGTCAGTTTCTTATTACTGTGACAAAATACCCAAGGCTATGGTTTCAGTCCTTGTTCCTGATGCCTTTGGACTAGTGGCAGTGCATTATGGTAGGGAGTGCAGTGCAAGAAACTGCTCATATCATGTTGGCTGGGAAGCAGAGACAGGAAGGGCAGGCTCCATATGGGTGTACCTCTGTAAGGTTATGCCACACTTCAGTAGTATCAAGTTGACGACCAAACTATTAAAATACCAGGTTTTGGGGGTTGGGGGGGGTGCGGATGGTTCTCTATATCCAAACATTACATTGCACATTAAACACAAAAGTGGAAAACCATTTCTTCTTCATGGCTAATGTATTCAGGATCTAGTGCGAGTTGTTTTTGAGTTGAATGTCCTCTGCATGTTATATTCTTAGCTGTCTGGGGATCCATGCAAGTGCAACACCCCTCATCTTATTTTTTTTTTCCAAGGTGAATCAGTTTGTTGTGGCGATATTGGATGGTGGAACCTGAGCAGCGTCTTTGTTTCTGTTTTAAATTATTGCATTCAGTGACTCAAGTGAAGGAGGAAGCGTATAGCCCTGATTCTATTTTAACTGTTGGTCTGTGGGAAGCATTGGTCCTTAGACAAGGCATCTGAGCACAACCTTAGAGGGAAACTGTGTGCTTGAGGTGTTCCATTGGTGCTGCTGACTTCTCATTTCTGAAGTCAATACTGTGCAGGTTTCTTACATCAGTGAGGAATGCTTGAGATTAATGGGAAGTGATAGATGGTTTGCTTTTAAACTGAGTTAGCCTTCATGCTATTACTGTTGCACCCTGAGGAGAAGACTACACGCTCATTCACATAACATTTTTGTTTAGAAAAGGTAGTGTTTTTGTAATGAAAAATATTTATTGGCTTGAGAACGTGTGTTTATTTTAAATATGTCAACGTGTTAGATGAATTTCTGAGAGATTTTTTCCCACTTGTCCTTATTTCTTTTGTTAATGGAATAAAGACATGTTCTGTGGGTGCTTTCTGGCATTGGGTGTGGTGGCGGTGGTGATGAATTTTGCTATAGAACCATAACTGTGGTTTGCATTTCTGCTCTCTTTTCATGCTAACTATGGCAAGCTGCAGATCTTGTAGGGTGGAAAAGTAAGACTTTCCAAATCAGTCTTTGTCACTGAGAGATGTGTAATTCAAACCGGTTGGCCAGTCTCCATGTCTCCCCATCTCCTCTCAATATTCTGGAATTACCTGGATTATAGAATTTTTAAAATGATTTTAAATATTATTATTATTATTATTATTATTATTATTATTATTATTTGTGTATTCATTTGTGCCAGCTACAGAATACATGTGGAAGTAAGAAGAAAACTTTCAGGAATTGGCTCTTTCTTTATACCACGAGTCTGAGGAATCAAACTTAGACCATCAGGTTTATGTGGTAAGAGCTTTATCCCTGAGCCATCTCACTGCCCCTGGGTTGTAGAATTCATGAGATAATTTAACACGGAGTAAGAGGATCCTGTGGAGTGCCTGCCATATGGTGGTTCCCTTTTCCCGTTACTGTTTTCTACCAGCAAACTATCAGACTACAGGAAGGAACAGAGACACTAGGTTACTAGTATGGTACGTGGTCCTTACAGAACATGCCTGTAAGAAGACATTCACTGGTTCCCATTGTTTTTGTTGTTGTTGTTGTTTTTGTTTTTTCACAGTAGAGGCAGCAAATGCTACTGTGATAGAAAACTGACAACTTAGTATAGTGTTCAGGACCATTTGATGCTTTAACACAGGGAAGCAGCCTTAGGAATACAGTACAGGTCATATCTTGTATTCATAAATTGCTCTTGAGCAGATGTGATGAATAGAGCATTGGATGTGAGTCAGAAGAGCTGAGCTACTGAGGTAATACTGGGGTGAACAGGGCAGGAGAGACTTGGGGCAGATGGAAAAGCTCTAGACCCGTTGTCTCCCTTGAGGAGTTTTGATATCACTTTTGAGTGTGGCTCACACCTTGTATCAGGTTAGTCATCGTGGCTGGGAGCTTAGTGCTCCTCTTCTAAAAGGAGTGTCTGCTCCATGTTTCTTTTAATTCTGATCTAGCAGTTATCTGGTTTCACAAAGATGAGGTCCTTAACAAATCGTATGCCATCATATATTCAATTAAAATGAGTATGGAAGTCTATCTTTGAGCGTAGTGTTTGTGTGACTCCATCAGCAGTAATGTTCAGAAAAGAAGCAACAAAAATATCAGGACGATTTACTTAGTGTCTGAGTGTTGGGTAAAATGCTGCACATGTGTATAGGTCACTCCAGAGGATATTTGCATTGTTAGGAGCTGGATCAGTAGTTGAGCTAAGCTGTGAACAGTAAATCTGTTCTCAGTATCTAAGAGTCGTTAAGAAGTTGCCCCGCTTTTTCTTTTTTTGTGAAGGTTTTCTGTCCAGAGGGGGCAGGGTGCCCTACCACCAGAGACAGAGTGCCACCTGACACAACACAGTGACATGATGAATGGTTTCAGATAGTGAACTTTTTCTTTCTCATTCCATTAGGTTTTATGTCCTTAGACTTTATAAGGGGTAGACATCATTTATCCATAGCTCTGCCCTCTGCGAGTGAATATAAGAGCATTAATTTGAAATTATAGTGCTTTGCATTAACTCTCTAAGGAGGCTTTAGAAAAGCATTAGTCTTTATTGTCATTTATCCATTCCATTTTAGAAAGTATAGGTTATATGGCAGTGATAGAAGCAATAGCTTATTTTGAAAATGAAGGCCTGTGAGTGTTATACATTATCATAGCTTTTATTACACTGGAAACACTGAACTGGTGATTTCGTACATGCCAAAACACAGCTCCCCTGCTGTCTGGCAGATGTTGGTGTCAAGCTGTAATAATTGTTCTTGGTGCTGTACGCGATGCCCTTTAAAAAAACAGGTGCAAACTGTCAGTAGAGCTTAATCATCAAGAGGTGAAATGAGCCCACATTAGGGTTCTGTATATAATCTGAAACATGATTATCAACATACTATTGGAAAAATGGCTTTATCAGTTAACATGGCAGTAGAATGATGCTATTGGCTTTTAAGTGTCCCCCAATCTTTATATGTTGGAAATTTGTTTACCAAATTGATATCTTAGTGCAGAGGTATTTGGAAGGTAACTAGAATTTAAGATTAGGATGGTGCCCCATGCTGGCATTAGTGGCTTTTCAGAAAAGGTAGTGAGGGCCCAGTTAGCCCAGCAGCCCTACTTTATTACACAGTAATGCAGGATGTAGCTGTATCTGATGCTGAGCAAGTGTGAGTGCCAAGCTCTAGATTTCTGTCTCTAGAACCATGGACTGAGGAAACCTTCGTAAGTTTCCTGATCTGTGGAGTTTAGTCCCAACAACAGAAAGTGGTCTAAGACAAATGTCTCAGTGGAATTTCACCACCTCCACTGGTTCCTGGGCCACAGGGCCAATCCTTATTTGCAGTGCCTGGGGAAGCCACAGCTGTATTCTGCAGGAACCTGTGCTTGTGTGCTGGGACTAATTAGTCCTGCAAGAGGGTTCAAGTGTATGCCTTTGGGAAGAAATAGGGGCAGGAAGGAAAAAAGTGAGTAAAATCTAAATAACCTTGGTCTCTGATGGCTATTCTTTTTGTTTCCACAGCAAAGTTGGAGCAAAATATATTAATTTTTAAAAATTCTTGGCATAAAATTTTTTGTATACAATCTATTTTCATCAGATTTTTCTTTCCCTGCAGACCAACTTTCCCCAGATCTATTCCATCTAGCATCATGTTTTTCTTTCTCTCGCCCAGAACAAAAGCAAAACAAAACCAAAAAGCAGCTATAATCAAAACAACCCCCTCCAACACAAAATATAGCAACCCCCCCCCCCAAAAAAAATCACACAAAACCCACAAAGTCTATTTATGTTGGCAAACTATTCCTGAGCACAGGGGCCTGCCTTGGGGTGTACCCAGTGTTACTTCACTGGAGAAAACTGATTTTCCCTCTCCTACCATGTATGTATCAGTTGCAAATAGTTTTGTGATTAGAAATGGGACTTTGTGCCTACCTCCCCTTTACCATACTGGGGTTTTTGCCTGGCTTGAACTTAATCAGGTCTTATACATGCTGTTACCATCTATGTGAGTTCATATGTGCATCAGCACTGTTGGGCCTGGAAGATGTTGTATCCTTGGAGAATGTAATTTTTCTTTTTAACAGACAATTCTATACCTTCTAGGCATCCAGGCAGTGGGCCCTGACTGCATGGGACATTGCTCAGCTCCATTTCTGCAGTTCTCAGTGTCTTAAGATTGCTGAGTCTTGTGAAGTGTGTGTGTGTGTGTGTGTGTGTGTGTGTGTAGACCATAGAAGGTTATGTTGCCCAGTCTTTGAGAGGGTGTGCTATGTGTGCTCATGGCAGAGTCAAAAGCAGAAAAAGATGATAGGCTCTCTAGCAGTGCCTGCCTCTCCCTGTCTTGGCCACACAATTTGTGCCATGAAAGATTCTATTCAGATTCATGACTAGAGGAACTCTGACTGTGGTGAGGAGCGTCTTGAAGGGGAGTCTTCAGGGCAAGTGTAGGAGATCTGAAATGACAGAAATAAGTCATGATACTAGGATGTTGATCGGACTGGAGCTTTGGAGTCTACTGTATTCTATGCAAGCAAGTCTACTTGAAGCTTGCTTACAGATGTGGATTGTCTGCGATCTTGGCTGCCATACAGAATGCTCCCTGGCAGTGTTGTTATTATGGTCATCATTGTTACTACTGGGGTCTGTTTAATGATACTTGATATATTTCACTTGAACTTCATTAAGCTCCATGAGTCTTCAGGAAGGCATTTCATTCTGTACTTTCCAAATTGAGAAGGGCCAATGATTAAAGACAGTGAAAAGAGACAGAGGTGGTGATTCACGTCTGTGGTTTTAGCACTAGGCCAAGGGAGAAGAACTATGAGCTCAAGGCCAGGCTGGTTTACATAGTGAGGTCCGGGGGCAGTCTGAGCTATAGAGGAATCCTATCTCCAAACAAGCAAACAGCAAATAAATCAAGTGTGATGAAGCAGCCCACCCTGCTCCGTTATCTGCCTTTGGGCTGGCTCTATGTAGGTAGCCTGCATGTGTAGATATTTGTTGCTGTGTTAAAAGCATTCTAATCACAAAGTGACTGAATCAAAGACTACAGATAGTAGTGATCTATTACTGCATACCAGTGTCCTAGAACTGTGCTGCTAGTCTTAGGAACAGTGTTTCTAAGTGTGAGAAAAGCTCCCTCGTTATATTCACTACGTGTCATTCATATAAAGTAGCTAGATGGAGCCAGCTGTGTTAACCTTTAGTGGGATACATCAGCTCTTTGGCTTGTGGTCATCTTTCTCTGTGTATTTGGCTGTCCTCACAGCCTGGTATCCTACACCCGCATAAAAAAGAAGTGACTTGGAGGAATGGAGGGGGAAGCTATAAGGCCTTTTGTGACCTAGCCTCTGAAGTCACACATGAGGGATCACTAAGTACAGATGTGATGAATAGAGCATTGGATGTGAGTCAGAAGAGCTGAGCTACTGAGGTAATACTGGGGTGAACAGGACAGGAGAGACTTGGGGCAGGTGGAAAATCTCTAGAATAGTGGTTAGATTGATTTTCTTTTTTTGTTGTTTTGTTTTCTTTTTGTTTTTTGTTTTTGTTTTTCGAGACAGGATTTCTCTGTGTAGGCCTGGCTGTTCTGGAACTCACTCTGTAGACTACGCTGGCCTTGAACTCAGAAATCCACTTGCCCCTGCCTCTCAAGTGCTGGGATTAAAGGCATGTGCCACCACTGCCCGGCTTAGATTGATTTTCTAAAACACCTGTGAGCCTATTTTGGAATTTCTATGGAGCAATCAACTGGATTGTCCTTTTTTAAAGCAACCTTGTCAAGCCACTATTGAGGATCTGTTAATAACGTATCAAGGGTCCAAAAAAGGAGACGCTTATAACCAAATCCCACTTGAGGTGGAACTGACCCAAGGCATTCTGATAGTTGGTTTTTCTATGTTCAGAGAAGTTCTTTACAAGAGTATGTATTGTTTATGTAAATATTTTCCAAATGGTGAAAACTTGCCTACTATTAATGACAAAGGGCAGCAAACTCCTCAAATATTGAAAAGTGACCAGGTGTCTCAGTTTAGGACAGTGTGTTTACATTTGTTATCCCTGTGGATTTCTTAATAATGTCCATTTTGCTCTCCAATTACCCTGTCTAGATATAGATCTTATAGTCACTCAGCCTGGATGTAGGGTTTACCTAAGTAAATATGAGGGTTCCATTCTGTGTTGATGAGAGTCAGGATGATGCTTCAGATTACCAAGTAGCTTTGGAATATACAGACCTCACCTCCTCCCTAGGAGGTTGTGTTGAGGTAGCATGGCATGATTCTTCAAGAGGTTCAGAGTGTTCCTAAGTTATTCAGTTGGCTAAGTCACAGGATAAGTAGTTTGTGTAAAATTATGTTTCAGTACAAAAGCAAAACAAAATAAAATTCACAAAAATATTCACTAATAACAAAGCAGACAAGGGAAATGAAAAGAACCTTTAAAAACTTTTGGACAGCAGTGTTAGGGTTTGAACTCAATGCCTCATACAGGACAAGAGTCAATGCCTTTATCATGGGAGTTACATCTATCCCTGCACTGGCTGGTGTTTGGTCAACTTTACACTAGCTAGAAATATTTTTGAAGAAGAATCTCAAATGAGAAAATGTTTCTATCAGATTACTTATAGGCAGGATGTAGAACATTTTTCTTGACTGAACAGTGATGTGAGAGGGCGCAGCCTTCTGTGAATGGTACCATCCCTGGGCAGGTAGCCCTGGATGTATAGGAAACCCGAATGAGCAAGCCATGAACCAGCAAGCAGTATACCTCCGTGGCAGCAGTTCTTGCTTCCAGGTTCCTGCCTCATGTTCCTACAAGCTGTAAAATGAAATAAACCCCTTTTACTCAAATTGGTTTTGGTCATGGTGATTTATCACAGCAATGAAAACCCTAAGCCAATCCCCAAATCCTAAATTTGTTTGGATTGTCATTATTTAATCAGTCATTTACATCTTAAGATAAATTTTAAAATTCAACCATGTCTGATTGTTTCTGTTTTAGTTTTTTGTCATGTTTCTTTGTGTATTGTACAGGCTTAACAAAGAACTGATCCATGTTAACTAATGTTCTACTATTTAACAGTTATTTAGTACTTGAATAATAACTCTTTTTAAAGTAATTTACCTATGTGTTGCATGTTGGGTGTTCCTGCTCTGACTAAGCCCATAAAATAGAAGTGAGAACAAGTCTGTACACAAGTAGTTACAACCGGGACTGTGCTGGGTGAGTACAAAAGGCTTCAGGATCATTCATGGTTAAAAAAAAAACAATTAGTTCTGCTTAAAGGGTAGGGCCCAGATAAGTCTACTTTACTTTTATGAAAGGCCACCTCATAAAATGTGATGTGTGCTTCATCACTGCAGTCATCAGATAGTGTTTCTCTTGCAGCCAGAAATTCTGGTCTGCACCTCTGATGTCCCTCCTCCCTGTTCCTCTGCCCGCTGCTGCTGTCAATCTATATTCCAGTGTATGTTTGTGGCATTGTGTGTAAGTGCTCGCTTTTTTTATAGTCTTTCACTAAACATAATGATATTTACTCTCATGTAGTATTGCTGGGGCTCACACTCTTTACTGACAGGCATTGATCTGTGCAAGGACTTGCAACAGCTCGTCTAACCCTTCTCCAATTGATAGATAGTTGGATGATTTCCAGCTTTCCTATTATAGCTAAAGCTACTGTGACTGTTCACATATAAGCCTTGTGTGACACGTATCTCCCCCCACCCCCCTTCAGCTTTTGAGTGAATACTTAGGAGAGGAAGGGCTGGGTCACATGTTTTGGTGTGCTTTTAATGTTTAAGGGACTGCAAGGCTGTTGTATATTCCACCAGCTATGGACAGGAATTAGAGTTGCTGGACAGTTTTGTTTGTCTTGTTGTTGTTGTTTTAAACCATTTTAAGTGATGAAATTTATTGAACTTTCTATAAGTGTTTTGGTTTGGGATGTGATATTTGTTTAGTAGCTCTCTTCAGACAGGCATAACCTTTCTTATAAGGATGGCTTGTTCGAAAGCATAGGCTGTGTGGAAAGTGTCAGGCTTAGCCCTCTCTTCCCAGGTTTGCAGAGTAAAATATCAGTCTTACTATGTGTTTCTAATTCTCAAGTAGCTCAAGTCCTTGAGCCAAGGTTTCCTCTCTCCAGTTTCTAGTATTCCTTGTACTGGCTGGCTAGCTGGTGATTCGTGCACACCTTAAAATCACCTAGCTGCTTCTGAGGCTGGGTTTGGTGTTAGGTACTGGTGACTTGGCTCTCTAGGAGGAGAAGACATAGTTGGTTGTTGTCATGAGGGCTGTATGCTGTTGCTATGGGTGAGATGTCACAAGAGGAACAGGCACTCAAACTTCAGGGGAGGCCTCTGCTAGGGGAAGTACCAGGGCCTTCCTCAGAAGCACACATGGGGAGGAACATGTGTCTGACAGCATAAAGGCAAGCAGTATATCTGTAATGAAATGCCATTCACATATTAATGGCTAGAAAGAGAAGAAAAGACTGATCTTGTGAGTAGTGTTACTGGAAGTAGTCTGGGATGGTAGGGGAGCCCCAGAAGGTTCGAGCATGCTGAAGACAGGCTTCCATTTAATTTCACAAAGGCAGCCTTGTCCACCCGTAAGAGCGCTTTCTCTTTGTATTTATGCTTATCTTTGTGGGTGAGGGGCACAGCTAAACTTCTTGCTTAATACAACATTGCTCAGGAAGACTGAGCAGAAGTCTTTCAATGATGCTGACAGAATTTTTGTTTGTTTGTTTGTTTGTTTGTTTTCTGAAGTAGGCTCCTTGCACTGACATTTTATGTTTCACATGATCTCTGCTGGGGAAGATCCCAATGATGAGGTTCAGGGTTTGTGGTAACCAAGTCAACCTTAGAACCAAAGTGTCCCAGAGATCAACAGCCAGATTTCCAAGCAAAAGAAATGGTGCTTTGTCTTCTGGTAGCCAACTGCACGTGAAACACATAACACCATTGTGACTTAGCATTCTATTGTCTTTGGGATTGGTGCGAGCATGCTTGATTGTGTTTGCTCAATGTAAGTGTGAACCCTGGAACAATCATTGCTTTTCTACCCCAGGTGGAAGTTCTTCCACCCTGAGGTGAGGCTGTGCAAGTTAATATCCTCCTTCGGGGTATTTTCTGATGGGGTATCTTCCAGTGGAAATCTTCCTGCTCTTGTTCTGCTGTTTTTTCTATACCCCGTCTGTTTTCCCAAGGCCTTAATGGGGCCAATATGCAGGGGTGGTAATACACACACACAAGTGGTAAGGCAAGCCACACAAACAAGCAAATAGAATGAAGAGGGCCTTTAACTCTGAGCACAAAGCAGTGTGTTGTGAGTGAACATCAGTTTTGTCTTAGCATGTCTAACAAGTGGCGCATGAAGAAAACAATAATTTCCATTATTCCCGTTATTGAAAGTAGGACATATTTTGGTTCCTCAGAGGAGGCGTCACTTTCCCTGGCACTGAAAGGTAATTACTTGCAGTTGTTTGTTCGGGGCACTACACTCTCATTTATTCTGTGGCTTGCTGAAAGTGTTTACGCAGGATTTTCCAGACTCTGTACATGCACCTAGTGTATGGGGGCTGTGGGAAGTGGCTGATGGGGTGATGTTAAGTGTGGAAGCAGACAGGGCTCCACTGAGCATCACAGAGCCAAGAACATAGCACTGCCTGTACTGCGCTCAGTGGCTGGGGTGCTGAAAGTTCTGGTAGAAAAGGCACAGAAGCATAAGAGGAGCAAATAATAACCATCTGATGACATCAGATTTACTTATTTATGGATGGCAAGCAAGTCAGCATTGCTTAAAGGGAGGCCAGCAGAGATCTGGGCAGGATCTCTCCTAGAGGTCACACAGCTATATAGCCCACCAGGAGCCCTGGCTAGAGGAGGTATTGGAAGAACATGGAGGATCAATGGATTTTATCTTAGAAAACTGGCCCTGGCTGCAGTGGAGAGGTGCTAAGAGACAAAGGCTTGGACTGTGGCAGTTGCTTAGATGAAAAATAAGCAGGTTCTGAGCTGCCTCAGGAAGGGGGTTGTGGGTTGGGAGGGTATTTAGGGTTCTCTGTCATTGATGGAACAGAGAGCTTCTGCATATGCGAGTTGGGGAAGGGAAGGGACTTTTGGGTTCTCTATGTTATGACTTAGAACATAACTTGCAAATGCATTTGCCAGCAAGATAATCCCATCATACAATAGGTATTCTTTAGAGGACAGGACAGGTCCAGTTCAGCCTTACTTCGTGGGGACTCATTGAGTCACATAGCCAGAGTGGTGGAGGCCGGCCTCCAGCCAGAGCTGCCAGCTTCCTGGGCCATGGTGGCTGTTGAATTGGGTCTGTAATTTCAGCCATAAATTTGAGGTAAGGATCAAAGTGGCTGCTTTCATATGCATTGAGAATGCAGTGGAGGGCTGGTGAGTGGAGCCTGCCTGGAGTTCTCAGCAGGACTGGGTGCTCTTAAATGGAACTTGGAGATCACCAGGTGAGCTAGAGACTAACTCTGATTAAATGTTGCTAAAGCCACAGTAGAAACTGACACTGCCTGTCTCATTTTTATCACCTATCTATCTGGTAGGTCTCACCTTCCCTCTTCCCTAAGGATACTGTGACATGGAGGATTAAGAATTTTCCCAGAGGGAGAGCAACAATCCCAACCAACCAGAGCTCCCAGGGTCTAAACCACCAGCCTGGGAGCACATAGGGAGGGACCCATGGCTCCAGCTTTATATGTAGGGGAGGATGACAGTGTCAGGCATAGGTGGGTGAGGAAGTCCTTGGTCCAGTGAAGGCTGGACGCCCCAGTGTGGGGGAAATCGTGGGTGAGGAGGTGGGAGTGGGAGGGTGGGTAGGGACATATCCTCATAGAAGCAGGAGGAGGGGGATGGGATGGGGGGGTTCCTGGGTGGGGGGAATGGGGAACGGGATTACATCTGAAATGTAAATAAGATATCCAATAAAAAAATTTCAGACATTAAAAAAAAGAATTTTCCCAGAGCCCAGAGGCCCAGGAGATGGCTCGGGTGGTAATGTGCACAAGGGTGAGGTCTAGTAGTCACGTAGAAAGCTGCACATATTGGTATGCTTCTGTGACTGCAAGGCAACTGGGGAAGGCAGAAAATGAACGGGATAACTCCAGGAGCTAGCTCTTTGACAAGTCTAGCACAATCTATGGGCTTCATGTTCAGTGAGAAATCCTATCTGAAAAGAAGAAAGTGGAGACTGATAGAGGAAGATAGGATATGGAGTTCTAACCTCCACACACATGCATAAAGAGCTACATTTGCACCCTCATGCAAATGACGCCCATGTATATACACATACAACAAACACACATGCATGTAACACACACATGTGTGCACACACACACACATACCACACATACCCCGTGGTTAGTACAAGAAGCCCAGTTAAGTGAAATTTCAGATGAAAAGCAAAACTTAAAATTAAATACATATTCCAACTACTCCAGGTTTATCTGAAGTTCACTTTGAACTAGTCATCTTGTATTTTTGCTTACTGTCCTACTGTGTATTTGACAGTCCAAACTGACTAAGAATACCACAAACTAAACAACCTAAACAACAAATATTTATTCTCATAAGTTCTGGGTGTCATGAAGCCCCAGATCACAGGGCAAACATGGCTGGTTCTGATTCCAGGTGAGAACATTTGTAACTTACAGATGGCATCCTTCTTCATGTTCTGAAGTGGGGGAGATGGAGGCACAGGCATAGATACAGAGAGACAGAAAGAGACAGAGAAACACCATCCCTCTGGCATGTGTTCCTACAGGTTATGGATCATGTTCTTTAGACTCTTGTCCCATGTCCTGTGCACCTCCTTCAGACTCCACCTCCAAGTAGCATCTTGGACATTAGATTTCAACAGAGAACTGTGAGAGGGCATGGAGATTGATTCTCACAGTTTAGGTCACAGAGCTGAGACTGCAGTTTATGAAATCTATCTATCTTTCTGAGAGGACCGTGGTGTTCTTCAACAAGCATAGCTGTAAGTCCCTGGGGCAAAGTATGTGAAGTGAAGTGAAGAGAAGACCAAGGAGGAATAGGTGTAGTCTTAGAAGTACTATTTGAAGAAGGATGGCCCCAAACTCTAGACAGCTAAAAGAAAAGGCATGATCATGAACCACGTGATGGGTGTCACTGTTCATCAGATTCTGAACCCAGATGCAATGGGCATACTTGGAAGAGATGCCATGACAGTTATGTGCCCTTTTCTGTCAAACATGTTTATGGTGTTTTTTGACCCTCAATTCCCCCATCTCCTCCTAGATTTACTTTTGTCCCATAAGTTCTCTTACTTCATGTGCTCCCATTTTACAAATCACCCAACTAAGTCTGGTGTGTGCTGCCAGGACACTCAACGGGCCATCCATTGGAGTAGGGTTGACTTACCAGGGGTCCATATTCTTAAAGAAAACTCCCTCTCTCACCTGAGTAGTCATTAAAGGTCAATAGCTCCTCAACTGGGGATAAGGGTTCCTGAGCTCATCCCTCTCGGGGCTGGAATGCTGCCTGGCTTGATCTTATGCATGTTTTGTGCAGGCAGCCATAGCTGCCAAGTTGACGAGGAAGCTGGTGTTGTCATGCCCAGAAGTCACCATTTTGCTCCAGTGCTCCCCAAGCTGTGGCTCTCATAATTCATCTCTTCTGCTGAGATGGTCTCTAAGTTCAGTTATGGTTGAACATTTGACAGACATTTATTCTCTTGAACCAGTTAGGGGTTTCTACATTAACAGCCTAATCTTCTTGCACGAAGACATTTTCTAATGAGGTCCAAGGTACGAACTGATCTATGGGTGTCCATTCTATCTGCAAGTTCCACATTCTCAGTTCAACCATGCATTGATTGAGAACAATTTTAAAAACTTCATCTGTAATAAACATATATAGATTTTTCTTGCATTTTAAACAAAATGAAGGAAAGTAACTACTTCCCTATCATTTATTGTATTAGGTACTATAGGTGAGCTAGGGAGAAATTAAAGTGTATATGATAAAATATGTAAAATATATAAATAATACACTCTGGCTATTTTGTAGTAGCACATTAGCAAGCACAAAAGTTTGATATGTAAGGGCTCCCAGTCCACCAGAGGGTCTTCATTCTCTCCATTATGAAGGATGACTCTTTGTATCCAGTAACATTAAGGGGAAGCTTGTTTTTCATGGACATTAATTATAAAGATAAATACTTACATAGATTGAGTTCTTGTTTTATAATATTTATTTTGTAAAGTTAACATTCATCCACTATCCCATATCAAGTTGGTTTACATTTTTATAAACTTTTGAATAGTTAGATATCTGTATATTAAACTATAGTACACTATGTTCTTCACAGTCAGGGTGAAGAACATGCCCATGATCCCCTATGTTCCCCTCTCAGTCTCCCTGACAACTATGTAGTCTGCTCTCCGTCACTGTAACTTTAAGAATATCACACAAATCTTGTAGCATGTATGTTGTAGTTGGGGTTATCTTTGTGTGATTAAACACTGTGACCAAAGCAACTTGGGGAGGAAAGGGTTTATTTGGTTAGTATGTTCACATCATTATTTATCATTGAGGGAAGTCAGGACAGGAACTCAAATAGGGCAGGAACCTGAAAGCAGGAGCTGATACAGAAACCATGGATGCAGTGCTGCTTACTTGCTTGCTCTTCATAGCTTGGTCAGTATTCTTAAAGAACTCAGGACCAGCAGCCTAGGTGGGGCACTACCCACAATGAGCTGGGCCCTCCCATATCAATCTAATGAAGAAAATGCTTGCAGGCTTGCCTACAACCTGTGGAGGCATTTTCTCTACTGAGGCTCTCCCGCTTTTGTGATATCTCTAGCTTGTGTCTAGTTGATAAAAATCTAGCCACCACATTGTATCCCTTTGAGACTTCATTTAGCATTACATTTGTAATTCTTATTTTTCTCGGTTGCTCAGCAATAGTCTATCTGTGGGTTCACCAATTGGTTTACCCACCACCTACTAAAGGACCTCTGGGTAGTTTCCAGTGTTGCGTTAGTACTGAAGAGCTGCTGTCAGAGTTCCTGCAGCTGTGTGTTTGTGTGCACTTTCTCACTTGGTGTTGCTAGGGAGAATATGTTTACTCTTGCATTTACCTAATGACTGATAGTTTCATTTCTATGCCATTCGTGCATCAGTTTAGTAAAATGATGTGTCTAAGTCTTTTGCCTGATTTTTTTAAATACTATTTTTGAAGTTTCATTATGTAGCATGAGTTCCCAGGTCCTATATGTGATTTGAGAATCTTTTTTTTCCCAGTTTATAACTTATAATTTTCATTTTGAAAAAAAAGCATTGTCTTCAGAAGGGTAAACATTTTAACTGAGTATGTTTGTTCTCTTTGAACTTTATGTCTTAGACATGTCCGAGGTCCCATGCCTGAGAACTCTTGCCTAATCATAAGCAGGGAGATTTTGTTTTAGATTTCCTTATATACATCTCAGTTTCTGGATGTTTGTATATAATGTGGATGTGGGGTTTACATCAAAGTTCTCTTTCTTCTCTACCTTTTCTTTTTATTTCCCTTTTTGCATAGGGTCCAGTCCTATTACCACTGATTTAAAAGGCTTTGTCGTTATTTTTGGTTTCTTTGTTGTTTTGTTTTTCTTAATTCCTTCATACTTTTGTTAAAAAAAAACCCACCTAACCATATTTGTATGGATCTATTTTATTTTTATTTATTTCTTTAATGATTTATAGCTGTTCCTCAAAATTCCACAGTACTATGAACACTGTGCATCCTGAACATTCTTGGTTTCTCAAAACCGTCTTGGCTAGTTTTTCTTTTGCTTTGCCTCATAAATTTTTAAATCAGTTTATCCATAGCTACAAACTAATCACATTGGCAATGTTTGGAATGTGGTGAAATCTGGAAATGGATTTCAGTCTCCCAATCCATGAATATTTGCCAGTGTTCATTCTCAGTCTGCCTTCTTTTCTCCTGCCAGCATTGCCTATCAACTCTATCGTGGTTAGGAGGTTTTTACCTAAACATTTGTGTTTAGGAACCAAAAGTATAAGTGATATTTTAAAGTTTCAGTTTGAAATTGTTGATGAATAGTATAGAGATTTATGGATCTTGTGTCCTGCTGCTTTGCTACGTATATTAATTCTGTGGGTTTTTCTTTTTTTTTTTTCTTTAGGATTTTTTTGGGGGGAATTTAGATGTCTCTCTTGCTATTGCCCAGTATTTATGTGAAGTAAGAGTACTGACAGTGTCATCCTTATCTTGTTCCTAATCTTAGTGGGACAATATTTGATTTTGTACCAAAAAAATGTATCAGCTGTAGATGCTTTACAGATGTCCTTTTAAAAGTTAAGAAGCCGTCTTTTATTCCTTATTTAACATCGAATTATATTGAATTTGAAAACATTAAGTTGTTTTAATTTGGTTTCCCTTCAACTCCTAGTATAAATGAATTATATTAATCAGGTTTCAAATATTGAACCAGTCTTTTACACCTGTGACCAAGCCATTTTGTGTGACATATTATTCTTATTTTATTCCATGTATTCTTGGATTCTATTGGCTTTTTTCTTAAGTTTTTAAATATACATTCCCAGGGGCTATTGTAATATTGGTCTCTGTTCTTATGCTGTTTATTTTTTCAGCTTTTTGTCCTTTTTTGGTTTTTCGAGACAGGGTTTCTCTGTATAGCCCTGGCTGTCCTGGAACTCACTCTGTAGATCAGGCTGGCCTCGAACTCAGAAATCCGCCTGCCTCTGCCTCCCAAGTGCTGGGATTAAAGGCGTGAGCCACCACCGCCCGGCGCTTTTTGTCATCTTAAAACTGACTTTATATAATATCTTAGAATGTGTTATCTTTTCTTCTGTTTTTTAGAAATGATTGTATGGAATTGATCTTTAAAAAAAAATTAAGTGTTCTGTTGTTTTTTTCTTTTTCTAGTGAAACAACATGGTCCTGAAAACTCCTTTTCCATTGTGTTCTTAGCTTCAAATCGAAGTTATTTGTTACTGTTCGTGTTGGTGAGGATTGAACTCACGACCTTATTTAAAATATGCCTATGACTCACCACTGAATAGCATTCACCACAGCAAAAGCAAAGTTTTAAATGGCTATCTTAGGTCATCTATTTCCAATTCTGTATTCTAGTTTTTTTTTTTTTTTTTTTTTTATTTCTTTCATGAACCCTTCAAAATTCTGTGAATTTTCTAGTGTTGAAGATGTATAAGCTTTTTCCGTTTTATTTTAAAATCAGTATTTTACCATCTATGTGCAATATTGCATACAGGTCAAGCATTTCTCCTCACAAACCATGAAATCTGAAACACTGTAAGATATAAAACACTTTAAGCTGAACAGTATTCTAAAAATGTAAAGATATTTCAGAATCTCCCCCCCCCCCAACCTGAGAAATCTGAAGCATTGCTGGTGCAAATCATTTCTTCCCACGTGGTGTCGTCTGTGCCTTGTTCTCCAGGCAGATTGTCAAGGACTGGTCGAGAACAGGCAGAGTCTATAAGTCTGGAAGTGTTACCAGGTTCTTTTCCCTCTTTATGGGCCATGTTCATTGCCATGCTTCTTTCACATCTGAGGACCTTAATTTAGCAATTCTAAAACAGTTGTCTTGGCTATAAATTATTTTTATCTGTCTTCATTTGAGAGTGTCTTTCTTTCTTCAACTTATCTGTGAAGCATATACTCCATTAGAAGCAGTTTAAGGGAGGAAGTCTCTAATGATTCAGTCCTTGCTTGGCCTTCTGTTCTTTGGTAGAATATGGCGTCAACAAGAGCTTCTTCACCTGGCTGAGGACAGGAAGCAGCAGAAACACAAAGACCTGCTTGCACCAAAGATGCCTTACCTCCTAAAGTTTCCAGAACCTTCCAAACTCCTGCAGTGAGCCAAGGTCCGGGTACTTAACATGGGAATCTACAGGGGATATCTCATATTCATTTCAAACCACAGCCAGGCTGCAGTCACTCCGCACAAATTTTCTTCAGTGCTTTGTATAACTTTGTCACTTCTTGAGCATTGTTTCTGCATCAGGAGACATGTGGTTTGCTCTGGTTGCACTTAAGATGTTTATATTTGTCTTCAGTTTTAAGCTGCTTAGATCATGATGTCCAGGAGTGTGCTGGGCCTTCAGTCTGCACAGGATTTGCTGAACTTTTTGAATGTGTACATTTGTGTCTTTTGCCAGCTTTGGGAAGTTGTCTGCCATTAGCTTGAAATACTCAGTTTTGCTTTTTCTTTATAGAATCCCATTGGCATGATATTTAGACTTCTTGGTACCATTCGGTAGGTTCCCAAGTCTTCGTTTTTGACAGGCATTTCTCTCTGACACGCAGACTGGATAATCCCAAGACAGGTACTAGGTTTGGTGATTCTTCCGAGAATCCATCTCATGAGTTATTCAACTTATTGGATTTTCACATCCCCTCTTTTCCCCACCTCTTCCTGCCAGGTCAGGGGAGGACAGGTAGTGGGTGCATGGTACTGCTCTAGATTTCTGTGTGCCTGCCTTTGCCTGCCATCAGGTTCCAGGCTATGCTGAGTCCAGGACTGGGGAAAAAAGAGCAAACTAAGCCAGGGGTGCTTTGAATTCTGGTTTCTATTCATTACCATTGTTCACTTTCCCCAGCTCCTGTAGCCACTGCACTCTGAGCCACTTCTGTAGCCATACTGAGCCAATAATGCATTCCCTGTGTTTGAGCCACTCTTCTGATGCTGCTCTGAAAATTCGTGTGCCATTCACATCCAGACAATGGAACTTTATCCAGCACTAAAAGGAAATAGTGACTCAAGCTAGGACAGGGTATGAAGGGCTGTTAACTGCGTGTATTACAAAGCTACAGACATCAGTCTCTAAAAGCTACGTGCTGTACCCTTCCCACTGGCTTCTGGAAAAGAGAAGATACTGGAGAAAGTAAAAATGCTTGGTGGGGGCTAGGAATTAGAGAGAGGGAAAGAGGACAGACTTAACAAAGGATCTGTAGGACAGCAAAGGCTTGTAGGACACTAATGGTGATTGATGTCATTGCTCCTTTGTGCTAGACTACGGGATGTACAGCACGGAGAGAAAAAGGTAATGTCAACCGCAGTTGTTGGCAACAATGGTGTTTGCTCTGGTGCTCCAGCTTTATCGGTGTGTGACTGCGACAGGTTGTGTTGGTAGTGGGGATGGCTGTGCCTGTGTAGGGGAAGGGAGCATTTGGGAACCCTGTACCTCCCTTTCAAATTCATTGCAAGCCTAAAACTACTAAAACATTACTAAAGTCCATTTTAAAATGAACATGTGTGCCAAAGATGATATAGTAAAACACTTGGAATGTAGTTGAAATTTTCAATTTGTTTGTTTTAAAATGCAAAGAAATTGAATTTCTCAAAAAAAAAAAAAAAAAAAAAAAGTCTGTTCATTTTGGAAATATAATGTAGTCCCTCACCCCCAATTTCCTCTTCAGTTGTTAGAGTATGAGTGTTGGCTGCTTCTGTATGTCTTACTGGATTTATCAGGACCTAATAGATAATTTTGAGCATGCTGGATACGTTTAAAATGTGTGCAATGCCTTATCTCAGAACGTTGCCATGTGCTTCTCTGGTGATTCACTGGGTCTTAAGAGCTAAGATAGTTTATTCATCTCTCAGTGCTGGACTGGCACACAGGGTGGGGCTTGGTAGTAATTTGAGAATGATAACAGCTGTATCATTCCTTATGGGACACAAGTGTCCCTGAGGAGAGTTGTTTCCCTGTCGCCTGCCTGAGGCTGCATGGGTAGTGCGGTTAGTCACAACACACAGACAGCCCTGAAACAGTCACAGGCAAGGCATGCAGTAGCTATGTAGAGCCTGTAATTACATTTATCTCAAAAGAAAAGCAAAAGACAGTGCGTGTTAAGAGATAGGTTCCCTGGCCCTGTTTTCTAGTTTTTGTAGTTTGTTTTGTGGGATTTCTGTTGTTTTTGGTGGTGGTGGTGGTTTTTGTCTGTTTGGTGTATTGTTGTTGTTTGGGGGGGGGGGGGTGTTTTTGTTTTTTGTTTTTATCAAAAGTGAAGCCTGAAGAGGCTGGTCTGTAATCTACTGGCTTGGCTGATGAATGTGAGGGACTTGTCTAAATATAGCACTGCTGCCTCTCGTGCTGGTGGAAGGGGCAATGGGAGTGACTACACAAAGGCTTCTCTGTCCCCTGGCTCTGGAGGATGCCCACCCTTCCTCCCTTCCCTGGCCTCTTTCTCAGTTCAGCTCATCTGATCAGATACGACCCTTTTATGAGGCTGTGGATGTGAAACTTCTCTAAGTTTATTTATCATGCGATAAGGATTCTGTGTTCTTGTACTTGGGCACTCTAGGTTGCTGCTGGATTTAGTACCGTTCGGATTATTAGACATGGTTCTTATACAGCATAGAGCTACATGTCAAACAGAACTGCCCACTTACATCACAGACCCAGCTCCTTCTGTAGTTGCAGTGTTGAGATTTCAGGAAGCATTTTGAGAACCCATGCTAGGCTGGGTTCCCTGTCTGAATCCAGTGTTGATCAGTATTGATTATTGGATGTTAATATTGATCATTCTCATTGGTCAGGTTCTGTGTACTGCCTTCATAGTGGCTACCATGTAATTTCCTGCAGCAGCCTCCACATTTTTATTTTATTTTTATTGATCCTGCTTTTCTCCCCCAATCTCTTCCAGAACATCCCTACTTCCCTACCCACCCAAACCCACTCAGTTTCTTTCTCTCTAAAAATCAAGCAAACAAACAACAGCAGCAGCAATAAACAACATGCATACACACACATAAATAAATAAATGAAATTTAAATATCAGTAACCAAAATATACAAGCAATAGACCAATAGGACCAAATTTTAAAAAATGCCCTAACAAAGCCATATGAGACAAAAGGTCTAAAAAATATTGAATTTGCTTTGTATTGACCATGTACTTCTTCTGGGCATGGGGCCTACCCTGAAGTGAAGTTAATATACTCAGTGAAACTCTATTGGAAAAGGCTAATTTTCCTTTGCAATTGGGTATCAGTTGTAGGGAGCATCTTGGTTAGTAGAATGAGACTATGTCCACAAGGTTATACTCTTCCCTCCTGCACTGGGCCTTCAGAACTGCAGAGAGGAAAGGCCATTCTGTCCTTTGGCCTAGCTTCCTCTCTACTGTGTGGGTTATTCGTGTCTTGATATGAAAGACCACTGAGGGAAATTAGCCATGGCTATAGAATCTCATTAAATTAAGGAAGACCAACTCATGGGAATAAAAAGCCTAGTCATATATGTATAATAATAATAATTTTATCTAGAGAAAATGAGCAAAAACAACATGCATACTCATCATACAGTTAAAATTTTAAAACATGACCAACACTTCTTTGGAAAATAATTAAGTTGCTTAATAAAGCTTCCTGAGTTCCTTTTAAATGCTTTAGCTTGTACATCAGAATAGGACACAATTAAGAGCTGTGATGAACTCCCCCTATATATAGTTCACATGTTTATAATTTTCTGACACTCCCTCACTCCTCATTGTCCCATGTGTCGTTTCATGTGTGTATGACATATGCACACACACTCCCTTTCATCCAGGAGCAGGATATACTTAAAAACTCATCCCTAAGTTTCTCAGCCCAACAATGCCCCTCCCCGTCTTCCCACACTTCACATTTATAACTCATTCCCTGGCACTGAGTTCCTAGTCCCTTTCCTGTAATTCCATGGATCTCTCACTTTCCTGTGTGTATCTAGTCCCTCATCCAGGTCAGCCTTCCCTTTACTATCCTAAACCACTGCTTCTCAAAGAAATGACGGAAGTAGAAAGGAAGGAGAGGCATTTAAGGAAAGGCTGGTTTCTTCCTCCAAACAGTGATTGTACTGATACACCAAAGTTACACCAAGTTTTGGAAATGTGCTTCAGGACAATAGACTTTTGATAGGTAAAAAAAATCTTACATTAATATCAATATTCTGTTTTTCATAATTAAAAAACTGACAATTTTCCTGATCTAAGTACCTTACATTACCATGCATCTCATACATATATTCCCACGAGTGTTTTAGATATAAAACTATCCAGATAATTAGAGGCTGGAGACATGTTCTTTCAGTTACATTCATCAGCATCCCTAGGGCAGAAAGTTCTTGCAAACTCTTCCATTTCATGTTCTCTTTAAAAAATGTACAGCTGGCAGGGCCTTGTCCCCAGTGGAGTGGCTGGATGGGGAGTGGCTGTGTGTGGGCTTCTGCTGGACTATCCACAGATATCAGACAAACCTGGGCTCCCTGTTAAGACTCAGTGCTGCCAAGTTAAATATCATTGCATCATTCAAACTGTGGGAAAGTGCCTGGGCAGGGGCTGTTCGTGGCTGACTTAAAAAGGTGGCTGACCACCTTTTTAAGAGCATACCTGGCATTTTTTGGACTCAACATGGCATTGGCTTGGCCTCCAGAGCATCTATGGCCATCATAGAAGAGACAGGGCTATCTTTCTGGGCCTTGGCAAGAACATCTATCTCACCCTGCACTGAGACAGATGCTGACCCTGGAGCCCTGTTCTCTGGTTGCTGCCTTTGGGGACTCTGGTAACAGACAAGGACCAGAAGGGCATGCACAGTATCTGCCTCAGCTTCCCTCCATGTGTGCTTGTTGGACATTGGAGGGTCAGGGCCTTTTTTCCTTTTGCTGTTCTCTGCTGTATGTCATAGCTCGTACTAACCAAGTCCTACTGGCTTATGTGTAAGCCACAGATGTTTCCTCCTACTCTGTGGTGCAGGCCAAGTTCTTCCTCAGGCATTGGGCCTAAGTGCCCTCAAGGCTTGGTTTATACTGTGTCCAGTCGTCTTCTCCTCCTTGCTAATAGTGACCTGAAATTGCCCCTCCCTCTTCTGGAGGCATCTTCCTCCCCACTTAACTATTCCCTTGACCTATCCAACTTAACACCTTGCCTCTTCTTATGTCCATTCTCAGGTTCCACCACAGCTTCTTCACCCTTAGCCAGGGTTCATTGCAGGGGCATCCTCGGCCTGGGTGGTCTTTGGCTTTCTGGTGGTCTTTGAAGTTTTCTGAAGGCTTGGATGACAAAATAAGAGTCACTGCTGGCAAGATTGGAGAGAAAGTTCAGCACCAACATGCCCTGAGGACAAGGCAACTGTCCATCTGTCAGTGTATGACATCACTAGGCAGGGGTCACCCTGACCCAGCAGCTACCATGGGTAGCACTTCTTCCTCCCACCCCCGAAGTTTGAGCCATCCTACCCTTTCCCATAGCTTTAGGGCCCAGAGTTATCTAGAAGTTGTAATAGACCAAGAAGTTTCATTCTTCATGTCTCTCCAAAGCAGAGATCTCATAGATAGGCTCAGAAGGTCCTGTGTGTGAGTGTGGGTCATCCACATGGCTGTAAGTACCATCCTTACAGTTCCGCTTTTATTCTAACAAAAATGTGTAGCATGGCCTTAAAAAAAAAAGCCTGTCTTCATTATGAACTTCAGGATCTTCTTAGCAGATTCTCCAAAGTATAGCTTTTCTTGGGAGAAACTAAAGATGAATTTGTAGAGAAAGGACTGCGGGCTGATTGTTATCAGTGAATGAGTAAAAAGAAGATAAATTCCTCCCTATTAAAATAGACACTGCAGTTCCCACCTGAAAGGTTAGAGGAAGGAAAAAAAAAAAGGCGAAGGAGGGTACTGCAGCATTTAGTCAGGCTTTGGGAACAGGTTTTGGGGTTTCTACTGGAAGGTGGAAGCTACAATTGCTAGTCTTCTTGGTGCCAGGGTTGGGTGGAAGAAGGGGGTGTGCTATCTGTAATTGGGCCAGTCTGCATTGTGTGGCAGACACATTGGGTGTCTTTTATTTTATGCATTTCCTACATAAAGTCTTTTCTCCATCCTTGAAGGCACCTCTTGCTCTGATGGGGTCTTATCCTCATCCTGTCTCTCCTGGCACTTATGCTTTACAAGGGCATGTCACCACTTGGACTGTAGAGGCCAGAACCCTGGAATAGTATATGACCCAGTTGGAGAGCAAGGCCAGAACTCTGCATATCACGTCACCCTGTCCTGGCAGATCTGAAAGCAGTAGTTCCCAAATAGCAGCTACAAGATGTTCTAATTGTGAAGAAGAAGAAAAAGAAGAAGAAGAAGAAGAAGAAGAAGAAGAAGAAGAAGAGGAGGAGGAGGAGGAGGAGGAGGAGGAGGAGGAGGAGGAGGAGGAAGAGGAGGAGGAGGAAGAGGAGGAGGAGGAGGAAGAGGAGGAGGAGGAGGGAGAGGGAGAGGGAGAGAGAGAGAGGGAGAGAGAGAGAGAGAGAGAGGTGTGTTAGTTTACTGTTTTAGTTTTACATATGCATAGTGTCTCAAGGAGTTTGCTCTTCAGTCAAGTAAGGGACTCCCCACTAGAACTGCCTGTTTCTCACTGGAGCTGCCCTTGTGCCCCCTTTCTTTGTGAGTGGGCTTCTGGTATTGCTCTCAAGTGTCTGGCATAGAGTAGTAATCTAGCTGTTTATGTGCCCTGTCACTCCCCTCTTCCCCATTCTCTTCAGCCTTGTCTGCATCTCTTCTCATGGTTCAGTCCCTGATGAAGTGGGCTCTCAGGCAGCCAAGAGTTCAAACCAGATTGTTTATATTTTCAGTTGCTATCACCATGGGTGTTTCTCCTTTCAGACAAAGCCTCATAATTAACATGCAGACCTCCGAATTAAATCAAATTATTGGTGTCAGAGAAGAATTCTTTTTATTAACAGTGTGTCAAAATACTGCCTTCCATTTCAAAACATGACAGAGTAACAAAGATTTAAAATAGTGTTTTCTAGAATGAATCTGTTGTTGGAGGCAGGGAGCCCCTGAACTTGGAATTCCTACATGAAACTTGTTTACTTTTAAGAGTCCTCCACTGTGTAAGACAAAGATTGTGTTGAGCCTGTGCAGGAAGCATGCTGAGTGACAGATTTTGGTGGGGCTTTGTCAGTTGAGCGTTCCCAAGAGTAAGTCACTACACACATGTAAGAGTTGTCTACTGTGCTTGGCACTAGACACCCTCTCTGTGGCTTATTTCTGCCTTTCTTTCACAGATAATTAATGATCTCACCTTGGTTCCTTTGTTTGAAAGCAAGGGACTAAGAAGTGGAAAACAGTTTGGAGCCCATTGTAACACTAAAGCGAACTGATAAAACAGAATTTGAGGGAGTGGAAGCAATAACCAGGGAGAAAAAGATGCTATCCTCAGGCCTGGGGTGACTTAGATATTGGGGTTCTAGTGGTAATCTTTGTCTGAGGCACAGTCAGGGAGTTGAGGAGTGTATTTATTTAGTAGGGAAGGTAGGAAAACTAGGTTGAGTGTTAATTGGATTCTTCTTGTATTGAAAAGGGCAAAATATAACATAACAGTGAATTTCAGTCAAAGTAGGATTCTTCAAGAAGAGAAATGCCCAAGTCAAGGAATAGAAAAAGTACCACTGTGAAAGAGCTCACTATTGTCTTATGATACAAGGGAAAGGAAGAAACCTATGAAAAAGTGGCCAAGGAAGACTGTATTATTTTCACAAGGAACACAGGCCTGACCTAGCTTGCTTTTCTGTTGCTATGATAACCACCATGACCAAGAGCAACTTCAGGGAGTAAAGAGTTTATTTTAGCTACAGACTGTAGTCCATCATTGAAGGTAACCACAGCATGAATGTGGAGGCCGGAACTGAAAGAGAGGGCATGGAGGAATGCTGCTCACTGACTTGGTCCCCATGGCTTGCTCAGCTTGCTTTCTTATACACTCCAGGACTGCCTGCCTAGGGGGGGTCACCATCCACAGTGGGCTGGACCCTCCTACATCAGTCATCAGTCAAGAAAATGCTCCACAAACTTGCCTACAGGTTAATCTGATATAGGCAAAATTGATTTTTTTTTCTTTCCTGATGATGGTAGTTTGTGTCACCAAAAATCAAAACCAAAATAAAAACAAACAAAACAAAACAAAACAACTGGCTAGCACAAGGCCCAATCAGGTGGGGTTGGTGTCACCGGAAAACGGACTGCTGGATGCAGGAGTTGGGATGGCTCAGTGACACTTAAAAATACATATCTAAAATAGGCTTTATGATACGTTGGAATTCCAAGACCACTGAAGTGATTGAGTATTTTAGGAATTGTTTTTGATTATTGGACAATTTAGGCACGTTATCTATTTCCAAGCGGGTAAAATTAGTCTGTCTCTCTGGCAAAGCTTACCATTCTTGTTTAGAATCTGCACTTTTAAATGCCTCCTAGACCCAGCCACTCTAAATATTGCAGCAGATGAGCCGCCCAGCCCCTTTGATAGAAGGAGCCAAGCACAGAAGAACAGTTTCTGTCTTAAAGTGGAGGCCTGAGGAAGGGAGTAAGTCTGATCCAGTTTTCTCATGACTCAGCATCTGCAAGGATTTTCTCAGGATGTCACTGTAGGTACCAGTTTCTTTAATGATAAATGGAGAATTTTAGATAGTGGCATTTCTTGTCTTACCTCAGACACCTTGATAGTAGATAGCATTGTATTTTGTGGTGGTTTTTTTCATTGGTTACCATCTAACATACCAAAACAGGCATATCTTTTGGTTATTGTATACACTATGGCATTCCATAATGGAAGCACACACCGAGGGAAGGGGTCCAGTAGCATCTTCTCTTCCCTGTAGGCAGTAGACTGTGAATAGCCTTGCAAGCTCTCAGGCCTGCTTTGGGTTTTTGTTTATACTTCTCAGGACACAAGAGTGCTGGTATACAGAGAAGGACCTGAAGACAGAATTTGTTTGGCTACCTGGGGTCCTCTGATCTGGCTCATGCAGCTTTTGTCTGTTAGATATTTTGATATCGAGAGAGGAAATATTCACTGATATTTTAGAATTTAGACTAAAGCTAAGTGATCTTTGAATTACTCTCTTTCCTGAATTAATTTGTTCTTAGTAATCTGAATTTTCTTTTTGAAACTTCAAATTAAAATAGTTTTATTTTACCTGCGGTTGAGGATTCAATGGGCTATTTCTAGTTCTTATTTTCTTAAAAAATGTGATTCTGGTTTCTTCAGAGTGAAAATAATAGAGAGCTGAGGAAAAGGATGCTGCCTTGCTTGGATCAGATTGTCTGTGATTACATACCCTACCTCTCAGCTGTGAGATCCCTGCCAAGCTAAACCCGTACTCAGGGCGCAAAAGTCCCAGCCTGAGTGGGACGTGCACACCTGAAATAGTAGGGAGCTTAGGGCCCTTTAAGCCCTCCCTGTGTTAACAGGAACTCTCTTCAGTGAGTCAGTTTACAGTGTATTTACAAGGATATGGCAGCCATTTGATAGAGGGCCATGCCCAGAATACAGGTCTGTGGACCTCTGATAGCACCTAAGAACTATAACCATGTGTTAAGATCTGAGATTCAGTCTCTTTCAGTTCCTTCTCTGTGACCTGAGGAAATATCTGTTTACTTGTTTCTATTTTTTAGCAGCTTGCCTAGGTTTTCTGTAAACATTAAAATGAAACATTCGTTGTAAAAACACGTCTACTGGTAGTGTACAGCTGTAATCCTGGTACACAAGAGGCAGAGACAGGGAACGTGAGTCTTCCTGGCCAGCCAGGATTGCTAAATTTAATCAAAAACTCCAATGTTCAATAAGAAACTGTCTCAAAACACATAGTGATCGATTGAGCAAAACTCTTTAACTTTGACCTCTGGCTCCAGTACATGCAGGTTAACACATGCTTAAATATATGTATGTGTACACCCTCAGGAACATGTGCAGACACACATGTACACACAGTATTTAAAGGTAATGAAAAACAAGTAAAAAAAAAAAGTTAAAACCCAGGTTGTTGTTAGTGTTTATCAGGCAATGCCACTATAAAGTCCTTTAATAAAAAGAACTTTAAAAAGAAAAAAAAAAAAACAAAACAAATCACTTCTAGTCCTTTACAGCTATTATCTTCTGTAGAGTTATTTAAATGAGCTAGCTATCACACGCCTGGCCTAAGCAGTTTAGGAATGTCAGAGGTGGCTTTAGCCATGCTGGCTTCACCTCACAATCAGGCCCCTATAGGAGCCTGGCAGAAGTTACATAGTAAGAGCTGAGGAAGTGGTTCACAAGAAAATGCACAGTCCAGGTCTTGGAAAGCCCTGAGTGCCCTACACAGCATTTGGATTTTGCCATACAGGGCAGCAGTCAGCAAGCACTTTGGCAGAGGGTCAGGTGGTAAATGTTTCTAGCTCTGTGGGCCATCTGTCTCCAAGGGACTCCTTGGCTCTGCCATGACATCCACGGCTACTGAGCAGTTGGTAAATGAGCGGCGGCTGGTTCCCAGTCCTTCTTTGTCTATGGGTGGAGGAACTTGAGTTTCTTGAGATCTGTACTAGGAAATAGTGTTCTCTTCTCTCACCAATCAGTTTAAAAAATATAAAAGTCATTTTTAGGTTGGCTATATGTTGAGAAATTGGGAAAAATTTGAATGTCTTATATCCACCAACTGCCATTCGTATGTCTTCTTCCTTTAAAATTGTGCTTTTTCTTGTGTGCATGTGAGTGTGTAGTACCATGTGTCCATGTGAAGATAAGAGGACATCCTTGTGTAGTTGGTTCTCTTCCACTTTTACATGGGTCCCAGGAATGGAACTCATGTAGCAAGCACCTTCACTTGCCCCACTATCCACGTCTTCATGTAGGCAGTATCTGTTTCAGAGTGGTAAATACCAAAATTTAGGTGTCAGAGGAAGCAGGTTGAGGTTAGACCTATGATACAGAGATAGTCTGTCATCTCCTTAGAACCCACTTCCTAGTGGTTCTCAAGCAGGCACTGTATTAACAAAGATGCTTTTTAGATATTTACAAACCAGTCTGCAGAGGATCCTGCATTTGTAGGAAGGTCTACAGCCACAACACAGAAGGGACCACAGCTTGTGAACTAGTGTGCCGACCCTGCCTGTGGAGGGGTCAGAGCTGAAGCTCCTGGGCTGTGAAGCCTGGCAGGACTGGAAAGGATACACAGCGGCTCAGTTGCTGCTGCAGAGAAAGACTGGCCTGTCTGCATTCCCTAGTTAATGGCCTCCCATATTTTGTCTACACAAACAAATGTAACAAAAACAACATCTTAAGATTTCAGCACTGTGTGTTGGAGCAAACATATGTGTATTCGTGCATGTCCAATTGGGTGTATGTGAGTATTCGTACATATGTGTGTAGAAGGCAGAGGTCAACCTTGGGTGCCATTCCTCAGGAACATACTTTTTTTTTTTTTTTTTTTTTTTTTTTTTTTTTGAGACAGTCTCATTAGTCAAGAGCTCACCAACTGTTAAGCTAGCTGACTAGCCCACCCTAGAGATCTGGCTGTCTCTGTTCCCCACTTCTGTGATTACAAAGTTACTACTATGCTTGGCTTTCTTCACATGTTGTGGAGGTTAAAATTAGATCCTCATGCTTTTGCAAAAAGCACTTTAACTGACTGAGCTATCTTTCCCACCTGCTTAATGTTTCTAAAATCTTATAATCTCACTTTTAGATAACAAAATGTGTTTTGTATGCTTAGTAATCCTCTAGTAAATTTTGTTATCAAATTATCCTTGAGGGAAATGGCCTTTTGAATCTTTCAGATTGCCCCTGCTAAAGCTTTAGCTTCCATAGTTATCCTCAGTCCTGTTAGCATTGCTGTTTTCTATAGAAATAGTCTATTAAACTCCATTTTGAAAATTAAAATCTGACAGTGGGTTATTAAATGTATGTTTGTGTGCCATCTCTCCTAGGAGTGTTTGCGTTTATATGACCTCCTGCTTGTCCAGCAAAAGGCATTGGGTCCCTTAATACTGTCTGAGGCGTAAGCATGCCAGATGTCTATGCCCTCTGCCAGAAGTCAGGCTATGCTTTCTTACCATCACTTCCCCACATGACTCCTGAAAGCAGTGCTTGGCACACAGTAAGCACATATTAAATATGGCAATGAATGAGCATACTGAGGAAATTCGGACCTAAGTCCAAGAATCTGTGAGTTTGGAAAGAACCTCATTTTGAAAGTCCTTTTGAATGGACGGCTGCTCCTTACCTCCTCAGAGCTGATCCTGGCTCCTCACCTCCTTAGAGCCAGTCCTGGCACAGAGCACTGCTGTCTTTCAGCTGAATAAAGAAACTTTTCAGCTTTCTCTTCCCTTCTGAAAAGGATATATTTCATTTTGTTTCAACCAAACCTCTGTGTATTTTGTTGGGTACTCCAGATATGCTCCCATTCTAGGCTTTGCTTGGGAGTAGCATATTAGTAACAACACAGGTACATTAATTCAAGTCCATGTCAGGAGCGAGCTGTGGAAGTGGATTCCAGACACGAACCTGTGTTTTGGAAAGGTTTAGGCACATCATGTTTTCATTCTGCTTACTTGAAGAAGGGAGGAGAAGCTGCCATGGGCATTTTCTACCTTTACTCAGGACAGCCTTTAACTCTCTCAGGATTTTCGTGTGTGTGTGTGTGTGTGTGTGTGTGTGTGTGTGTGTGTGTGTGTGCGCGTGTGTGTTTCCTTCTGGGTTCTTCAGCTTCAGAGATAGGACAGACACTGTCTGTTGATCACACACATGGGGAGAGTTGGTAAAACTGAACACTGGTTTTCTAATTGAAAGGATAAGCAGACATAGAAAGGGTAGGTAAAGGACCCACAGAAAAGTGCTTTCCCGACTCTGATTGTCTCTAAAGAACTACAATGATGGGCCCAAGAAGTCTTCATTTATTGTTTCTTGCCTTAAGCTAAGCAGGTCTTGTCTCTTTACTGAGAATCCAGCATGGAAGAGGTATGCCTCAAGAGTGAGGAGAAGCTAACATGGCACTTATTCCTCAGTGTGTTCCCACCCTGTCTGGGAAGGCAACACCCAGACTTGAATACATGCCTCACATTCCTGCCAACTGGGCCAGTGAGTGGTGGCTGCATCTCATTCCTTCTTTTACTTAGAGAACCACGACAAGCAGTTCCTTGTAGTACCACACACCCACTCCTTTCCTGCAGCCACTGTACGTGATCCAAGAGCAGACCTCCAGCTGTGGGTTGCCTAGAGGCCTGGCAGCTTTCTGGACCAGGCTAGAAGGGATGGAACACTTATTTCCTGTCATTGGCAAGGTGTCCTTGGCAAAGAGGGGAAGAATGCTGTAGGTTCCTTATCACTTCACCACAAGACCTGAGCACAGATTCCTTATTTCTTCCTTTGTTTGAGCTCTGTTCTTCCAGGTGGTGGTGTGGCGAACTTGCCTGTGCCTTGTGATCCAACTAGGTTTTAGAAAGAAAATATTTACTGTTATTTAATTCTTTCCAGAGACCTATTCTGTATAAATTTTGTAATACTCACAGTACCCTAGTAATATTCTCATGATTTATACATGATTAAATTTGCAGAAATGGAGGTAGAGGCATAATAAAGCCTTTTCAATGCAACTGTGATATGGACCTTGCTTGGTGGACCAGACAGAATGGCTTTTGTCCTTGGATTGGACTCTGAGGTTGTCGTAGATACTGGACAACAGCCCTTCAGTTTCAAAGGCTTATGTATACAGACTTTAGAAAGTCAAATTTAAGGAAATGAAGGGACAGTGATGATTGTTATCATGATGATTATTTTGTGGCAGAATCTCACTCCATAGTCCCAGCTGGCTTGGAACTCATTATGTAGACCAGTTTGGCCTTGAATTTATGGACACCCTCCTGCTTCTGCCTCTTGAATCCTGGCATCAAAGGCATGCCCCATCTTTCCCAGCTTGGGATAATTTTATTTATTAGTGTTTCTTGCTTATGTGAAGAATCAGTGCAGTGGAAGGAAGATTGACTGACTGAGATGATCTTTGACTCTTTTGAAGGTTTAACCCAAACCCATTTGGAAATTTGACCATGACACAAGATGAAATGGTTTTGCTTTTGTAATTATGTTATTTGATTTAGCTGTGTAACAAGTCACTGGTTGAAACTAAGAAACTGATGAAAGTAGGCTGCAATGGCATTAAAAGGGCATATAAAATGGGGCTCACTTTTTGATCCCCCATTTTTGTCAGTTTTACGTATTTGTCTTCCCATATTCCTCCCAAGGTGACTGAGTTTCATTAGCTGAAACAAGACATAATTCTCCATAGTCTATATCCATAGCACTCAGAGGCAAGTTATAAAATAGGTACATGTTGGTGCTTTGGCTAGCTCTCTCTAGATTTGCACTTGGAATGATGGGTATCTTTACTTTAGAATCTTGTGTGCAAAAGGGCTGGCAAGAAGCCAGCAGAAAATCCTTCTCACTTTGTTTTTTAAAGTAACTTCTGGTTGATTTTTAAAGCAAGCAAACAAACAAAGAAACAAACAAATAATAATACATGTTCTGAATAAATCTTTTGCTTATAATAAAAATTAAATTTCAATCTGTTTCTGTTATAAAAGATAATAATTAATATTTTGTGATTATTTGCTCATATACAGATTGTTAATTATCAAATTGATATGTTTCCACAGCATGTGTCATTAGGTAATTGAAATGCTACAGTTTGTCCTGGTGTCTAGTGAATATCAAATACTAAATACTATATTAACTTAAGAAGGCTTGTAAATTACTGAAAGACACTTTAAGTCAAAATATAGATGGAATCATGGGTATACTGAATCCCACATGTACCTGGTTTTTATTATAGATGCAGAGATGTTGTTTTCTTATGTTGCATTAGTGGATATACATTTTATCATATGGTTAATGTGTTCACATAGACTATATCAATTTATGGAAATTTTGAGCTACTTTTTGAAGCCTGAGAGCCATAGCAGGGAGGAAAATTACAGGAAGAAGAAAAAATATTGCCCATGCAACCTCAGCTGGGAGTACCTGTCTTCACTCTCCATCCTTCTGTCCTGAGCAACAAGAGTCTAGATCTCTAAAAGAACAGAATTTCACACATAGGTGACCCTGGTTGGGTCACAGTTTCCCATCTCCTCCTTGAACTGAGATAAGCTCTGTTCCCAGACTGGGGACACTGTCTCACCTATGTCCTTGCTAAAGACAGAGCAACACTTGTGCTCTCCAGTCACTAGCTGATGAGCATTCTACCCTAATCCTGGTGGTGGTCTGTCTGTGGAGCAGAAACAGGGGCAGGAATCAGTGTTTGGGGACCATCTCCTCTTTAAAGTTTTGTACCAACTCTACTCTGAAGTCCCTGGGAGGTTTAGGAATACAAATGCCACTAGCCTTGAGCAACCAAGGGGTGCTAAAACAGTTGAGAACATGACCAAAGTAATGTGGTCCTGTCCCTGAGGTTCTGCTTTGTGGATTTTCTTGCGTGGGTTTTCAGAAGTGCTATTGGTTATGAAGCTTAAGGCCACTATCATGTGGCCCTTGAGGAGGACCACATGTGATTGATCTAAGCAAGGAGACTTTCTGGACTCTCTGGGTTGAAGAGAAGGCATCTAAAGCACTTTGATATCTACAAATAATTTATGACATTTACTACAGCTATGTGATTTATGTGTGTGTGTGTGTGTGTGTGTGTGTGTGAGTGATGAGCCTGTTGTACATCTTTTAACTCAGTGTGTTTGTTTCATCCACATTGATTCCAGCCCAGCTAGTGTTTTGATGCCAACAGCTTTAAGGAAAATGAAGGCATGATCTTTACTTAGCTTCAGGTGTTAGGGACTATTTTTATCGGTAGCATTTTTGTTTGGCAGTGAGCATCTTCTGGTGACTGGGCTGAGCCAGACCTGAGTTGGAGTTATGGCTCCATCCCTTGCTAGCTATCTTGTGTTTTGACAGTTCCTTAATACAAGTCTCAGTTTCATCTGTAAAAAATGAGAAATAGCCCCTCCCTTATGGGTTGCCATGAAAACCCAAGGAGACTGTGTGTCTGGGCGCCTGCCTATCTCTTCATTGAGCTTAGAGAAAGCATTCCATCCATATTAGTTATCTGCTCTCCCTCCTTTGAAACGGGGATAACACTACAATGCCAGCTACTTTTGCATGGAAATGATTATGAAATGTTTGAAAGTTGCCAAAATGGTTAGTGACACCAGACTTGTGTGACCATCCGTGGGACAATCTAACAAGACCAGTTTAGCTGGTTCTCTCTCCCAGCCTTTCACCAGAGTCCTTGTGCAAGGCTAGCAGGGCTGAAACCTAGAACCTCCCAGCATGGCTGGAGTTCATATTCTCATGGCTTTTGAAATTCCCACTAAAACCAGTTGAGATTGCTCTAAAAGTCTTGATGTGTGCCTTTTGCAATTTACCTTAAAGCAGAGCCCTCTACCTACTGCATGAGCAGGTAACTTGCTACCCTTTCCACTTTTTTGTCCAGGAAAAATTTCTCCTTGACAGAATTTATCTCTCAATAGTCTCTGAAGTCTTCACTAATTTGAGACAGTAGTTGAGGTAGCTGATCTTGGTCTGTCTCCTGAAAAGGCTGTGGATCCTAAACCACATGCTAAATCTGCAGCAGGTGAGGATCTAAGCCTGCATTTGGAGGGACCTTGGAAATCTGCTTGCCCAGGTAGTAAAGTGATGTAGTGAACTTGGCATAGTTGTCTTGGATGTGCTTGGTTGTCATGAGCCAGATAGCATGGGTAGAGGAAAGTCTGGCAGTGGGCATGACCTCCTGAACTTCCAGTTCCCTGCTCAGCTCTCCTCTCTTTCATTGAGGTATCCTTTAGCATTTCCTCTCTGGTCTTCTCCACTGTAAGGTTTGTGCAACCTGAATTCAGGCCCTTGTCAGTTCTTCCTTGGGTTTCTGAAGTTTTTTTTTTTTTTTTTTTTTTTTTTTTCTTCAAGCCTTCTCCTTGCTAACCCATATTCTATTGGCTACAAAGAAGAGATTTTTGAAGAACACCCTTCTCAGCTTCCCTCATTTTCAACAATGTACTTGCCCCTTCTTCTGTTCCAATGGCACTCAAATATAGCAGCAGAGGAACATGTTAGAATAAGGGCCCTGGGCTCCAGTCCATATCTTCTGTGTGGTCCATGCTTACCAGGGCCTTAGTGCTTTTCTTCCTTTGCTTCTTTGTGATGGACATGACAAATAATTTCTCAGATAGGACTCTGTGCCAGGGCCACTCTCTGCATTTGGGGAATTTCCAATGAATTAGAAATCACCTCATATGCTGTCATCCTCCTGCTATTAAGAACATTGCCAGTGATACCAGAGTGAGTGCTGACCCCTTGCTGTCACTGCCTTCATCTTCTTTTGCTTAGCTCACCAGGGCAGTGCCGAGTTGCTCTGTACACATATGGCCTGGGAAGATTTCATCTCAGAAGCTTTTATCTCAGCTTCTTAGAGGTTGTATCAATGTCTGTCCTGTGTGATCTTCTGCTGGGGTTCTTAGTGTGTTTCTGGGCTCTACTCAATAGGGTTAACACCTTCTCTCAAGGCTCATGAGGAAATATATTTATCCTGCCTTGCATTCTTTCCTGGAGATGTGACCTCCTGGGAGCACAAAGGCCATTGCTCTGAAGCACTTCCTAATGCTTTGGGGGTCTAAGGCCTCTCAATCATAAGACACCTTAAGCTAAGACACAGCACATACACTGATCTATAAGCATGCCGCTAGGCTTCCCCATCTCTGCTTCCTATTTTCACATGTTCTCTGAACAAGCTTGCTGTCTACACATCCCCAGATGGGGCCACATAGGAGCCAAACTGCTAAATCAGTTCCAAACTTCTTATTCTATCTCTATCCCTGGCATGATGAGGGGCCCTGCCTTTTCTCTGCCAGACAAGGAGAGGTGTTAGAGTTATCTTGGATTTCTTCATTGACATGGGCTTCACTCTTTCACTGAACATTCAGTCAGCACACTTCTGTATGCTCAAACTCACCCTTTTTGCTTTGGCCTCTCTGACTTGTGTTTAACTATGATCTCACTATTGTTCTTCTATCTGATAGATAGTTACTGTGGGCCCACTACCCACCAATAATACTTAACACCTTAAAAGATAGCCATAAATAGTACATCAAAGTCTCATCAAATCCTCACATCTTCATATATTCTAGTCGGGGAGACAGATGTTAAACATACTGATATAAAACATGGATGCAGATGGAAAAGAAGGTAGTAGGGCTGTTGTTTGGGTAGATGGTCTGCAGAGGTTTTCTAAAAGGCATTGTTGTGTACAGAACTCAGTGGAGATAGACGTGAGCCATCCGGGGGTGGAACCTGTCAAATGTCCTAGGATGCAGTTGAGTTTGGCAGGTCTAAGACTAGGAAGGCCCCAGCATGGCTGCAGTGATTGGGCCTTAGGAGAAAGAACAGAAGTTGAGGTAGGAAATCTGGGCAATGGTGGAGAAGTAGGTGTGGATAGACTCTAAAGCTCAGGATATATCTCCAAGAGAGTCTGAGGAAAACAGTAGGATGTATTCTGAACAGAGAAGCCCTCAGACTTCCAGAGAGGTCATAGGTAAAGACTATTGCTGTCTTATTATTATTGACCTGCCTGTTGTCCTCCAAGTGTTTTCTACAGCCACTAGGTTGAGCTCTTAGCCACACTTCCATTTTCACTTTCTCTTCCCTAGTGACCAGGATGCTCAGTGTGCAGGCTAAGTTGAAGCCACGGCTGCAAGCTCATATGTCCAGCAATGTTTCCTAGCTTTTCCTCTTAGTTCATACGCTTTGTTCCATGCTGTTCTTTAAAACATAGCTCAGACAGAACCTTCAGATATTAGACAGGAGCCACCATTCTTTTCCTTAGGCAGAAAATGTTCTTATTCTTAACTTCAGCTCCTAAAGTCTATCTACTTAGGTGTTTTCTGTATTTAGCCTGCTATTAGGGTTGGAACTCACTGTGTCTCACCATACCTCTTACAGGGGCCTTTGAGTGTGTGTTTCCTCAGGGCACTTGCTTTTCCTTCTTTGACTCTAGCTATGATATTCATCTTTTTTTGTGGCTGCTTAGGAAGATCAGAGTCCTGATGCCAGTAGGGACTGGCATCATAGACTTTTGTTTCTGCTCTTCTGAGCAGTTGTAGGACCTTTTAACCCCTTGTATGTTTTAGAAACAACAAAATGAATAAATGAAACTGGTCAATGACCCTCTGCCTTTGTTGTAGCATATTGGTAAAATTCCAATTCAGGAAACATGGGGATCCTTTACCTGCAGCAATAACTGTCAGATAGGAAGTGCTTTTAAGCTGAACAATTACAAAGTAATTAAACTTATTTCTAGAGGACCTGTCATCAGTGAACCAGTTGGTCACCTTCATCAAGGCTTATGTTTCCTGTTAGTGGTGATAATGACACTAGCTCTACCTCCTGTGGACTCCTTGTGAACAAAGATTATATCTAGATTTGTCTATGTACTAGAAAGAATAAGTAAAAAGTATGGTAGCCAGAAGGGAGCTGTGGTCTCCAGCAATGGCAGGCAGCTCCCATGTTAGTTCTTCTCATGGATTCTGGTTTCTGAATCCTAACTCAAAACAGTGCTGGTACAGTTGTTGCCTCTCCATCAAGTTATAAGATTGGGTTCTACCCCCCCGGTGATTATGTGTGCCAACAGTGGGCTTCTCTGAAGCACAAAGGCTTGCTTGTGACTCTGCAAGCTTCACTTCAAAGGATCCTGGGCGAGAGGAGTTGGAGTAGCTCCTATTGAATATCATGGCTGGATCTTTGTGCCTTTGGCTTCAGCCTTTTATTTAGCTCACTTTGTATAGAGTGAGAATGCTAATTTTTTCTTGTCAGATGAAGTACTCAGGGCAGGATGACGCAGGGCCAATCTAAAGGATGGGTAGCTAGCTCTGTTGCATTCTGGGAACACTGCCTTTGTGCTAAGAACCAACATGACTTCAAAATCCTGCTGATGGCTTTCCAGAGTGCATTTTAGAAATCCTAACCAAAAGTCGTGTTATTATAGTGGGTGAAAATAGTCTCTAGCCCTGTCATAGGGGAGATGACTACATGCTGGTCCAGGGATTGAAGCCAGTGTCAGGGTATTGCAGTTCTGCTGACAAGGGGTGAGCATCCCACTCTGAAGGATGAATAGGGCTGGAATTCCTACTGGTCAGCTGAGTGACTGTGAAGAGTCAGCCCGAATTGCCCTGTGTTGATAGCAGGATAGTTCTCCTTTAACTATAGTCTTTCATGATATAAGACACAGAGCTCTTGTCACAATTCATTGTAAGCCTCATATGAATGTACATGTCATGAGGACAAGGCAACTGGTCTACCAGCAAATAATTAAGGCTTATATGATGCTATTTCCTATAGTGTCTGAGGGCTGGCCACCAATAAACTTGTGCAGAGGAGACTTTGCAAAGACTGCTGTGTGATTGCTTGGCCCTTTGCCCAGAGAAAGATGAAGAAAAGCTCTCACAGACTGGCTGAATGTCACTGTGCACCCAGCAGTACCCCAGACACTTCCTTACTTTATTCGCACAGAAACAGCAGTGTGATATAGCTGGGATGATCCTTCTTTCAATCACAATGTGCATTTAAAATGCTTATTTTTAGGCAAAGGAATCTGGCATGTTCTAAACAGCAGGCTCAGAAATAGCTCAAGATATTCAGATTAATTCAGGCTTTGCAAAAACCCTATGTTTCAGGTTCTTATTAGTAATTTTGGGAAATATTTGTTGGTCTAGCAGCTTGACAAAGTACTTTTAGTTAAGTGAGGAAGAATACATAGATGTTTAAGTATATGATAGGGAATGGTAATACTTTTTAAATGTAGGTAGGGCTTCTAAATATCACCTGGGGAATAAATTACCACTGAACCAAACACCCATCTAGCACTGTGCTGAGTCTGAACAAGACTACAAGTATTTTCACTTTACAAAGTTCCTTCTGGAAGTCAGATAGCAGCCAGTATGCTTATGAATGTACTATGGGATATAGGACCATGCCATCATAATGGCCAAGAACTAGTAGGTCCCTTTCAAGAGAATTCTAGTTACTCACAGCTCTAATATTTGATCTTGAGGATTCTTGGAGAGTTTAATAGAAAAATTGCCTGCCCTAATAGAGATGAATAAAAGAGGAATTCAAAGAGCGTGCAAGAAGACATATATAGAGATTTATGTGTGGGTAGATTTTGTTTGAAGTCTAGCTAATTTAGTTTGTATTGATTTTATTCGATTTAGTTCAAACTCACAGTTCATTGTTGATGATAAGTTTCTGTCTGTTGACTATAAACAGGTAACACATTTTCCTAGGTTCTTTGTGCATTTAGGATTAGATTAAATATAAATAAGATCTTGTTCTTCAGTGATAGCATCACATTTAACTATCAAAGGGCAAATTCCATTTCTCTGTTCTTTCATACCAAAACAGTATTCATAGTCTTAGCTTATCTTCTAAAAATACTTTGTAGCAGTCATAAAAATAAAGCAGAAACCCACTGCAGGCCAACATAGAGTAATTTCTAATAGTCACTGTCAGAGAGCAGAGCACTCAGAAGCTGTTCATGGTATGATGCCTTGGAAGAAGAATTATGAAAAAAAATATGAATAAAAACATCTTTACTTTGGGGGGGCATATAAAGAGAAATAGTAGGTGTCTGTCACATGAGAATAGAAGTGGGACCTTCCTCTCTATATGATGTTGATTGTAAGATTTAGTGTTTTACACAGTCAGAAAACAAGAGAGTGTCAAAGTTCAAGTGAATCATGAAGAAGCTAAACAACAAAAGCACAGTCTGAGTATATAAAGCTGATAACACTATCCTGCATAGCTGCAGTGAAGACTTGTATAAAACTCAGTGTCATGATCCTAAATGTCCTGGGGAAGTGCAAGCAACCCAGGAAGGCCAAAGCAACCTTGAAAGAACAGTAAACAGCATTCCAGGTCTTTGTTCTACCTGATTTCAGTGGGAGGAAGAAGAGCTTTTCAACCAGTGTTGCCAGGCAACCAGTGCTGCCAGGCAACCTGTGCTGCCAGGCAACCAGTGATGCCAGGCAACCAGTGATGCCAGGCAACCTGTGCTGCCAGGACAGCTGTGTACCCACACACAAAAGAATGAAGCTGGATTCAGTATTTATACTATACAGACATGCAGTGAGCCACACACTATAAATTTATTAGTTGTAGTATTATTGCCATATGTATGTGTGTATACAAGCACCAGTAATTGAGTGTTGATATGTGTGATGCACTTACTGCACAAGTGGAGGTCAGAATAGTACTTTGTGGAGTCAGTTCTCTCATTGCACCTTTAAATGGACTCCTGTAGCACTCAAAATAACCAAGGGCTTATATACATGGTATAGTGATGAGCATAAACTTTGAAAATATCATGTTACATAAAAAAAAAGCTAGCCACAAAGGCTACACATTATATGGTTCCTTCTATATGAAATGTCCATAATAAATAAATACAGAAAAAGAAGATCAATAGTTGCTCAAATCTAAGGAATTGGAATTAGAAAGGAAATTGGTTACTAAGATTTATAGGTTTCTTTGGGTTTCATAAAAATTTTTGCTGTGGATTTATGAAACATTGAATTGGTACATTGTCAGTAGGAAGATCATATGCTATATATATATCAATAAAGCTGCTTTTAGAAATGCAGCGCTACAACTACACTACAAAACACAGAAGAGAGAATGTTCTAATTTAAAGATGTCTAGCAATTAAGTACAGTGCCTGATACTTAACTGTGCTTTTGACTGAAAAATATCTCTACAGGATGACTTAAGCACAACTGAGAAACTTGAGCCTACATTGAGTGGTCAGTATTGTTTGCTTAGGTCTGATGAAGGGTCATGGGATTGAATAGGGTTCTTCTCTATGCCCAAGAGAGACATGCTCCAAGAAAGATGAAAGATGATTTAAGTTAGTATGCCTTTATGTAATTGGTAGCATCCTGAAACAAGGATGCAGAAGCCTATCTCTAAGCTTCCTCTCTTAACATTTGACTCTCTCACCCTTGAAATGGCATGACATACTGAAGGATTGAATGTATTTTGAGCTTGGAATTCCTAAAGAAAAGAGCTATGAAGTGTTTAGGAAATTCAGATAGCTGATGTGTCTATTGCATTTTGGTGGGGGGGGTACCTATTCATTTTGTGGTACTTGTCCTAATTTGCAGGTTTACTTCTGGTCCTCTACCAGTCACATGACATTTATAACAATATTCAAGATATTGTTAGTCATTTAAAATTTAGAATATATACTAAAATCTGTTGTTATACTATTACTGTCATTAACAGTTCTCAAAAATATCATCTTAAGCAATGCCAAAAGTGGCCACTATTTAAGTCATTTAAAGCAGGAAACAATACACATATATACCTTTATTTTAGCAAAATATGTAGAATACATTTATTGGCAAATTTTTCCACATAGGACTGTTTTAGTCTTTCAGTTATTGTAAGAGAATTCTTGAGTATTGCTGATTTATAAAGAACAGAGGTTTACTTTGGCATGTAGCTCTGGAGTCTGGAATCAGTTTCTGTATCTGATGGTGGCTTCAAAGCATCATAACATGAAAGAAAACTACAAAGACATGTGAGTATGCATGTGGAATGAGACATAGTGCTAGGGTGACCTCACTCATACCAGTGTATGTTAACTATTAGTCCTTGTGGTGACTAATCCCAACCTGAATACACTGCAGTGATCCCAATGACCGATTCACTTCTTGTAGGTTTTTACCAGCTCCTCTCTGCTTGCCGTGACATATGCCTACTTTGTTGGCATAAAGAACTAGTGCCATTTCCTATATTGCATCGAGGCACCTATCATTGTCATGGGGTTTATAGTCAAGGTTCAAGAGCATCTTTTAAGCCATTTTATTGATGCAGGAACTTGAGGTTTTCTTTTTAGTTTCATAAGGGACAAAGACTATAAAAAGATAGTTGTACAGAATCAGTAGTGAACATATCTCCACTTTAGTGATTCTCATTCTTTTATAGTTTGGGAACTTCTAGGAAGACTATTTTAAAAATAAAGATAATAATTATTATCAGATTTGGTTACAGTATTTTGCATCTAGCCATCAGTTGTTTTGTTGTTACTTCAGTTTGAGTCTGGACTGTTCCCCAGAACTGTGAGTTTAAGATCTCAGCCTCAAGTGGGCTTTTGAATGGTAGACTCCAGTGGAAGGAAGTTCTGTTGTTGAAGTGTGCCTTCCAAAGAGATATGAAGATTCCCACCCTCTTGTTCTCTCTCTTCTCCCTGACTATCATGAGGTTAACTAGCTTCCACCATTAAGAACCGTGCCACCACAGACCCAAAACCACAGAGTCCTGCAGCCACAGGGTGAGATTTCTGAAATTATGAAACAGAGAACCCCTATCATTCATTACCTTGCTGTCACAGCTGCTGTTGTCAACTTGACATAGCTAGGAAGAGGTAGCATCAGTTGAGGTGGGCAGATCTATGGAAACCCCATTTGTAGTTGATAATTAATGTAGTAAGGTCCCGCCCACTGTGGGTTCTGCCATCCCTAGGCAGGTGGGGCCTGGGCTATTTAAGAAAGGAAGCTGAGTAAGCCAAAGGGACTGAACTAGTAAGGCTCGTTCCTCCATGGACACTGCTTCAAGATCCTGCATCCAGGTTTCTGCTTGAGTTCCTGTCCTGACTTCCCTTAGTGATGGACTGTGACGACAAAGAGTAAGCTAAACAAATTCTTTCTTCTCCCAAGTTGCTTTGCTCATGTTTCTCTCAGCTATGGACGTTCAGCTGGGACAATTGCGTATCTGTTATCTTGCCTGTGTGGTAGAAAAGGCAATTAAGAGCTGTTAAACTTAAATCTCACTACTTTACCTGATATTTAATTGAATTGTATAATTTTAGCCACATGGACAACAGGAAGTGATAAACTTGTGCACATAGCCTGCTTTGTTTTGTCAGTTATCACAGCCAGCTAGTAGGAGGAATGGCCATTTGCTCAGTGTGATGGCTTTAGGGGACTTTGATTTTACTTACTAGAGACAGGGGACTGTGTGTGTGTGGATTGGCCATGTGTGGACTTTGGTCCATAGAATGCTTATTCGGCACTGATTTGATAGAGCTAAAGTTCATAGTCAGACCCACCCCTATGCAGAGAACACGAGCCTCCTCTCAGGGCTAGGTCTGATGGCTCCGGCGACTCTGATGAGTGCAAACTGCAGGATGGTCAAAGTGTAAAAATAAATCAGTCTTCACTGGGAAGTAAAATAAGAAGAAAGAAAAACATCAAATAAGAATAAAAGTAGTGACAGAAATGTGGGTGTGTCCTGCTGGGAGAAGTGACATTGCAAAATGTATTTCATTGAGAAAATGTAGTTAAAGGGAGTAACATTGTTATCTTTATGTAATTCAGATGATCTACTCTTGAAGATTTTAAGAAAGTCATTTCCGGATGTCTTGTTCTGCCTCATTGAAAAATGTGATTCATCATATAAAAATGGGCTCATGCTGTGGTTTCTTTATAGGGTTTTCTTCTGTGGAGCACAGAATGAGAATGTATTTTTAGGAATGCCTTGTGCAGGTTTAGCAGCAGATTTTCTATCTTGTTTATGGTTTTTACATATTCTTTTCTCTATCAAAGACTCCATTTCAGGCTACAGTGCCTATGTTTTCCTTTGGTTGGTTCCTAGAAATAGAGCCTTCCTCTCACCGTACTCTTCTTAATCCTGTGGGTCTCAAAGAGCCTAACATTTGGCTGGGTCTGTCCCCAAGCAGCCCAAGAGAGATGACAAAAAGGCACATTGCTTCAGAAGGTGCCTCCTTTAAGCTTACTGGATATGTACAAAGGAAACTTAATAAGCAGGCAGCCGACTTTAGCAAAGGGTATATTTAGGAATCATAATAACCCAGTTTATTCTAATGATGCATATTAGAACTGTCAGACCATTGAGCTTAGTCAACTTGGAAGAAGTAAGTTAATTTTTAAATGGAGCTTTCATTTGTAAGTTCTCTATAGCTTTGCCAAGGAAAACTATGTACATTTCTTTCAATACACACACACATATACAAACACACATATATGTGTATACATTTCTTTCCACACATATGTATACATTTCTCTGAAGACACATGCATACACATACATATATGCATATATATACCTTTCTTTCAACATACACAGACAGACAGACACACACACACACACCACCACCACCACCACCACCACTTCCACACTTCCATCTAGCTGTCTAGGACTGTCTCAAATTTAGAACTGAGAAAAATGTACCTCAATTTCCTGTACATTTTGCAACTCTCCCAAAGGAGAAATAGCTTTATCTACCCTTTATAACAAGAGATCAAGAGCCTCAAGAGGTCTTGTACCAAAGGCCAGTGAGGATTTTTGAGAGGGAGAAGAAAATGTGATCCCACATGGGTATCAGGACAAGTCAATGGTAGCAAGAAGGCAAGTGGCTCTGAAAAAACTAGAGTTCCACCTCACTGTATTTCTAGGGTCAGTTCCAGTTGGGAATAATTTGAAGGACTTACTGGCTGCTGGTATTCAATTTTCAAATCCTGTGGTTTTTCAAGGCAGACAAGAAAGAATGTGGCATTCCTAATTTAGTAATGAAGGACATGGACTGTGCAAGCTCAGATAATATCTAAAGGTAGGTGTTCACAGATATTACAAATCAACAAGACCTAAAGACCTCATGTGCTTCTGGCTTATAGAAGGACTAGTCTGAGCTGATTGTGACGAGCTTTTGTGATGTGCTAGATCCTAATGGTATGGACATAAAGTAGGCACGGGATTCCATCCAGATAATTTTGTGAACACCCCAGAATTTTTCTTTTAATACTCTCTGTTATTTACCATATAACTTAAAAAGAATAGTTAAAATGCACTCAAGTTGTTTACACATGAAATCTGCTTGTTCATGTCCTATTTTAGAAGAAGTCAGCAGGTATGGCAAAGCGTTCACAATTCATCAAAGGTCATCTAGAATAACAACCGCCATAATTTTACTCCAGGAACATATTTTAGTGATGTATTAATCATCATTCAATGCCTTTTATTGGGTCCAGTGCCACACCTTGTACTGGTCTGTGTTGTGTACAGATATCAGTCTGTCCCTGTCATTTCTGGAACTAAGAGCTGTACCAAAGTATGCAAGGGTGGGGCTGAGATAGTGTGTGAGATGTGTATCAGGCATTCTGTTTACTCGTGTAGCTTTGGGGAGTGGTTGAAGATGAACAGTGAGAGCCATCAGGATACGTGTAGTAGGGGAATCATTTGTACCCTGTAGCCACATTTACCAGGAGATCTCAAGCTGTTGTATGTAGCTGTTACCTGGTCAGAGTGCAGATTTTCTTTCATCCAGATTATGCAATGAAATGCTTCTCTCTGAATATTGCCCCCTTTGTTTCCAGTAGTGGATTTAGATATTTAGCTTATTTTTGTGAAGGATAGGACATTTGAATTTTCTTTTCTTGTTTTAAATTTGTAAAATGGTAATTTTTTTTCTGTAAGTGCTGCTATTTTCACTGATTTTTGCTTAAAATTAAATAACACTTGCTACTATGTGATTTAATTGATACATACCTTAATTTATATGTGCAGTGATCTTTGTTATATAACATTCTGGATAATATACCATTTGTGCCAAAATAATTATCTTATAAAATTGTGAGGTCCTCTGCATGAAAGCCTTATTTTGACATCTTTCTTTTGCATTATTTAATACTAATATTAATTGCTTTTAAATGTCCACATCTGAATGCTGCCATATAGCTTACAAGCTGCCTTATTTACTTCCTATCACTTAATCACATGCTTTTTTCAGTTTAAAATGTAAGTTTCTTATCATCTCTAATAGACTGTTGGCTGAGACTATGCAACACGTATGCCACAGACTGGCCAGTCAGTCTACTATAAATAGCAAAGTCCTAAATAGTCACCTCTCATATCCATAGGGATTAGTTCCAGGAACCCCCCAAATACTCAAGTCCAAAAATGCTAAGGTCTCTTGTGTACAATGATATAGTTTTTTGCACAGAACCTATGCAGTCCTCTTAAACTTTGAATAACCTCTACCTGACTAATAATGCCTACTACAGTGTAAATGCTATGTATGTGGTTGTTTCATTGTTCAGATAATTGTGATAAGAAAATATCTATTGCTCAGTACAGATGCTGTTATTATTTTGAGAAAGGGTCTGGTTGTGTAGCACACTTGAGCTTGAGTCCCCCTGCCTTTACCTACTGAGTGATGGGATTTATTCCAGTCAGGCACCACCATGCCCAGCTTCGGTGTAATTTAAAAAAAAATATTCATTCTGTGTTTGACTGAACTCGTGGCTATAGAGCACCCATATTCTGAAAGTCGATTTTCCATGTTGTGAATTTCATGCTCCTTGCATGCCCTTTCTTTTGGTGTTCACTTGACAGTTATGCCTTGAGCTTGTATTTTTAGCTAGCTACTCTTGGTTCCTCTGACTGGTGCAGAGTTTGGTGAGAGGGATGAAGTTTATGCCACCCAGACCAAGGAGATCAGAGCACATGTTGCAGAGCTGTGAGGAAAGTGTTGAGAAGCACAAAACTGGCATTCTAAATGAGGGGTTGCAGAAATGGCTTCTCATTCTCACAGGTGTGGGTGGAAGTGAAGAGGAGGTGAGGGCTAAAAAATATGAGGTGTTTTTTACGACTAGCGGATGCTTTGGTAGAGCTCTGTAAGAGCTATGAGAAAAGGGGAGTAGAACAGCTCCTGAACTCCCAGGAGAAATGGTGAAGAGGGGCCAGCTTGGGAGGGTACAATGTATGTAACCATGGGAACTTCTTATAGGCTGGTCATGGTCAAGTGTATAGGTAAAGTCTGACTTTTGAGAGATGTTGAATAAATAGGGGGCTTTTTTTCCCTCCCCTTTCCAGGTTTTGCACTCCCTACATGAAATTGCTAAGCTCTGTTGATGAGGGTGTGGGGTTAGAGCTTAGGAAAGAATGTTGGCAGAACTGCAGTGGTCAGTAGGAGGTTTGGCAGCAAAAGGAAGGAGCAGCCACGGAACCTTGCAAGTCTTTGGAAGTCATTAAACGTGTTTAGGAGGAGTTCCCATTCTTCCAACAGTGCTCTGCAGCAAACCAGGGAGAAAGCAAAGGGAATGGAGGTTTCGCTTTTGATGTCCTCTACAGTGGACAGCTGCCACCTCCTCAAGTCTTTAGGAAAGGGAGAACCTCAGCCAAGACTGTATCTGTAAGATTGGTCTGTAGGCAAGCAAGGGAACTAGGCCACACACAGAACAGAAGCAAGTAGCTTCAACAAATGCTAGGCCCCATGAGACCTGACCCATGACATGTAAAAGAGTTTGCTAGGAAGAAATCAGTCGTCTTGTACACCAGAAAACAAGTCGCAGTTTTACCCACTACCCCAATATGGTCTCTGTTCTGTAACCATTTCAAAGTACATAGCCAGTCCATCTGTTCTTTTGATAGCTCATGTAGTATCTTCGAAATTTTGTAATTTTGTTTTGGCTTATCTAATACACACACACATAGACACACACGTATATGAGTGTTTTGTATGCATGTGTGCATGTATGTATGGATACCATGTGCATTCCCACTGCCTGTAGATATCAGAGAAGGGTGTTGGGTCACTTGGAACTAGAGTTAAGGATCGTTGTGAGTCATCCAATGGGTGCTGGGAATGGAACTCAGATCTTTTACAAGAGAAGCAGGTGCTCTTAGCAACTGGACCATCTCTCTAGCCCCATGGTTTTCCTTTTGATGTCCTCTACAGTGGACAACTGCTACCTCCTCATGTTCAAATATGGCAGAAAGCAGCTTGTCTCTTTCTTGTTGGTATTTTATAGAGAAACTTTTGGCTGTGAGAAACTGTTTCTCCTCTGTATTGCTGCATGGACGTGGCAGATTAAAGAGATATACAAAGAATCACTGTAGATGGTTACCCTTTTGTTTTTACTTAATTCTAGTGCTCTGTATACAAATATCCAGTCAGCTGGTTGAATGCTGGCCCTTAGAAGACAGACTTTGATTTCAAGGGTGTCAGTGAAGATTACTATAGCATATTTGGTTCAGTAGATGCCATGTTTAATTAAAGAACTCCTATCTGTAAATAGGACTCAATCGGGATTTGTCAGGGGAGTATCTTTTAAGTCTTTCCCAGCAGTGAAAGTTAGTAGAATTGTTTATGACTCTGTTGGGACTTTCACCATCTTTGTTTCCTTCTGGAAGGATGGTAACAAACTTGAAAAGAGCAAGAGACAGGCTGACTTATTTGAACAGCTGGACCTTCCAAGAGTAAAAGCTTTCTATTTTAGGAGCCTATGATAGGTATCCAAAGACTCCGTTTTGATTTGAATAGTCCTGTCATACTTTATGGTAACAGTACAGTTAAATCTCTTCCCAGTTGTGCCAGTTCGCTTTTGTCAACTTGATACAAGCAAGAGTCTTTAGGGAAGGGAGAAGCTCAACCAAGACTGTATCTATAAGATTAGTCTGTAGGCAAGCATGTGGGATGTTTTCTTAATTAATGATTGATGTGGGAGGACTCCATGGTAGCATTCCTCCATGGTCTCTGCTTCACTTCCTGTCTCCTGGTTCCTGCCCTGAGTGCCTGTCCCGACTTCCCTGTAAACTTCAATTAGCCCTTTCCTCCACAATTTGCTTTGGCTCAGGTATTTTCTGACAGAAAAAGAAAGCAAGTTAGTTAATACATTGTTAGTTGCCTCTGGGAGCAACACTGCAACTACAACTGTGTTCTGTGACATGCTGGCCAGCCTTTCAACTTAGGTCCAGTTATCAACTAAGGCACCCTATAGCTTGAGTGGGCTCCTGGGCTAAGTAAGCTCTCAGAAGGTCATTCCTTTTCCTTCACTTACATAGGGATTGAAGGGCTTACTAGATGGGAGGCTCAAAGCTGAGGACTTAAGGAGTGCCTGCTTAAGGTCCTGGGAGACTTTATGTTTCTCAGGGCCCCAGATTAGGGTTTTTTTTTTTGTTTTTTTTTTTTAATTTGTGTATCTTTTAGTAACTGATAATAAGGGCCTACCCATTTCTCTATACCCAGGAATCCAGAGCCCACTGAACACTCTAATTCCTGAAAATCCTTGAACTTATTTAAATATTTTTAGTAGAAAGGAGGATGAGATAGGTTTCAGCTGGTCCTCATCTGGCTGTTAGCATAATTGAACTGGCTGTTGGCATAATTGAGCTTTATTGTTGGATTTCTTATAGTCCCTATCAGTTAAAAAAATTACAGAGTGTCTTATTTTCTTCTTGGAAATCTTTTTCCGTGGAGGCTAAAAAAGGGGAAGCTTTCTAAAATACACACTATGAATGCCTTTGTCTCCAATTTCCCACATGGCAGGTGTAATCTCATTCAGTGTTACTCTTGTTGAAGCCCTATTCTCCAATGTGGTGATAATCTCCTTGTCCTCTCTGTGTCAGTAAGTAAATCTTCCTTCTGAATTGTCTCATACATTTTGTCCCCTTACAATTCTGCAGCCTGTGAAACTACAGTCTATTTCATGGGTGTTAAGGTTTGGTTAAGAATTAGTATGATATTATTCCATATAAAACCATTGGATTAACCCTTAGAAATACAAATACACACATGTATAGATACATATACATCATATACATATACATATATATATGTATACATATATATATTCACACACATTCATGTTCTGAAAATTTAGTAGGAACACTCTTATTTGGTCTTAAGTATTAGAGGAAAAGGAGAATATAGATAATTTGGTTTTCCATCGGACCTTAGGCATGCCTCCCTCCAGAGCAAAAGGGACAGGGATAAGAAAATCTGATATTTTAGTTTCCTTACTTACAGGGTGGGCAGAAAGGAGACATTGTAGGTACTTTCTCACTAGGTGGAGGCCTTTTCTTTTCTCTGCACAAGTTCATTCTCTGGAAGGTGTATATAAAGGTTTTTAGGGGTTAAACAGTCATGGCTGAGATTCATGAACCCATGTGGTCTTTTTAATATAAATCAGATTTATCTTTCAAAGCAAAGAAAGCTTGTACATAAAAAACTTTTGATCATTGTCTACCTTTTAAGTGAAGTAAGTCCAATTGTCATATAGTATGATGATTAATAATCCTTCCACAGGAGCCACCTTTCCCCCATCTTAGTTGCTATTTCTAGCCAAGCATGATGGCAGAGGAACAGTATCTGTTTTTTTCTTCAGGGTCTGAGGGGTCAAACTGGTCTAGCTTTTTAAGGAACTACCCCAAAGAGAAGAAACAGGACTTTGACCCTTAAATTTGTCCATTTATAAAATAGCAAAGGGAAAAAATATCCCTGAATCCCTTTCTGTTAGTCAAGGTTAGAGTGTATCTTAACTTTCCCTTTGTATGAGTTATGAGAGGGCTCCCTCCTTGATCCTTGATGGAGCTACAAGGAGCCTTGGCCTAGGCCTTAGACATTTGACAAGGTTATGCTTTGTTAATGGAGAGCTCCTGGAGGACAGAGAACTCTTGGGCCTCAAGCTCAAGTTTTCCCAATTCTGTTCAGATAACATTGTGCTTAGGAAATCAGGGTCAGTAAATTTGTGTAAGGTTAAGAGTCATTTTTTAAGATGTTAACTTCTTGAATCTCTGTTATTGGAGAATAGAAGGAAAGAAGTCTTTATGATAGATAAGCAATGTCTGAGCACTCAGATTAGCTTGGTGAACATCACAAGGAAATTCTGTCCAAGCCTGTCCAGGCCACACAGGTGAGAGTGTGCCTGAGAAAAACCTTAGGGATATGTTCTCAGTCCTAGAAGAAACTAGTAGTTGAAAAAGAGAGGACATTTCTTTTACTTTTGTAGAGCCAGACAGTACTTTAGTGTGAGTCAGGAGTGATGCCCAAGACACCAGCATTGAAGCTGGGAAATTAGAAAAACAGATACAGTGAAAACTTGGCAGTTTGATTTGGAGGAAAATATTTCTTCATAGTAGGGTTTCTTTTTTTGTTTGTTTGTTTGTTTGTTTTTGTTCAGAAGCCATATATTTATACATCACATTTAGGGTGACTGCTTTTGTATTGTGATTTATCATATGAGATCAGGTGTTTGGGCCTTTTGAATTTTAGAGTTTTGAATTAGGGATACTCAGTTCATAAATATGTAATAAGCACCAGTAAAGAGAATGACTTTTTTTTGTTGCTGTTTTTTGTTTTTCAAGACAGGGTTCCTCTGTGTAGCCCTTGCTGTCCTGGAACTCAGAAATCCACCTGCCTCTGTCTCCCAAGTGCTGGGATTAAAGGCGTGCGCCACCACTGCCTGGCAAAGGAATGACTTTTAAAGGTTTGCAAATAATCGACTTTTGCTATTCAGTGGTTATGGTGGGAGTTCACTGGAATGTTTTAAGGACTATCCATATTCAGTCTTTGAAAATAGTTCCTGGCAGATACCAGGTACCATCATTGATGGGAAGCCCCAGGTTCATTTGCTCACGTGGATTGACACATCTACATTAGTCATCCTGAACAGCTGTCTATGAAGTTCACAGGTGCTTTTCTTATGGAGTAAAGATTCTTCACAGCCAGGACTGCTGTGAAGTTCACTAGCTACTCATAGGTGAACAGCAAGACCCACTTCTCATTGGCAAAGGTGATGGCCTACTGGGTAGGGCACTTGATATGGGTAAATGCTTAAGCAGCTCTCTAGGAAAATGGTAGTTTAATTGTATGTTTTACTTACAAAATGTCTAGGCAGTGTGTAGTTCACCACTATGGTCAAAATTTAGTGCTCTTTATATTCCCTAAATTCAGTTGATAAACATAGATACTTTGGTGAATTTGTACTAAGTTCCAACCCACAGCCACACTCTGGTTGGACTGATGAACAACTGAGTCTGATGTGAATAATTTATCAGTTAAAAAGATGGAAGAGTGAACATTTGAAAATTATACTTAATGACATGGGATTTGGATATAGTACATGAATGCTGTAGAAATGCTTTTTTTTTTTTTAAATGCCATTCATAATGTGATGGTTCCATATGCAATAGGCTTGTAAGTCACATCTATGTTAAGATTTTGCCTATCACTTAGGCCTAGACCAAGAGTTGACAAAAAGTGTGGCCTTAAGACTGGATCTTGTTTTCATGGACCCTGGCACCTAGTACTTGTTAAAGTGTTTTTGTGCATGCAAAGAAGACTATTATTTGTAACATGTAATTCTAAGTTCAATGCCCGTTAATGACCTTGTACTGGAATACAGCCAAGCTCATTCATTTATGTATTTCTTTCATGCCCAGATGTTGAATAATTATGGCAGACTGCATAGCCCTCCAAGTCTAAGATCTTTACTTTCTGACATTTTGGAAGTCTGATTCTTGGTCTAACTAGTCATAAACCTCGTGTCCTGTTTAATAACATTTTTTCTGTTTTCATGATGAAAATGCCACATCCATTCAGTCGAAGTGAAGCCAGAATGCAGGTTTGGGAGGAAAGTGCAGTAGCCACTCTCGGATAGTATTCTTACCCCATTAGGATTCATGGACATAAATTTCCCACAGGGCACAGGTAACAGGAAATAATTAGGAAGTGGTAAGTGGCAATTAATCACCTTTGTTTTAGTTCATTTAGCAATGAGTTTATACAGTCCAATTTTCACCATGGGTATATTATCAATATTCCCCAATTCTAAGAATTTGGTCCTTGAGAACCAACCATTCTGGGACAACTTGATAGCTGCACTAGGTCGATAGCAGGGTGCTAGTCTAGAAAGATGTCTAAAAGACCAAGAATTTCATTATCTGGGAACCTTTAAAGAAAGTTTCCTTATTGTGTCTTTAGGATTGAGGTAAAGTTGTACAGGAGTAGGGGTGACTTCTGTCGAGTAAGGGACAGAGATCAGGTGTCTGTGACTGAAGGTACCACAGGCCTACTGGATTCTAATATTGTGAGAGGACCATTCTCTCCTGAGACAGAGCCTTAGTAAAATGAACAAAAATATTGTCTTGTATGTATTTAAGATCAAAATATTTGCCCTTTGCTTTAATAAAATCCACTACTGTAGTTTGCATTTGGAATATCCTCCAAAAGATATGTTTTAAAGGCTCAGTTCCCAGCCCTTGGTACTACTGGCAGGTTGTAGAGTCATTAGGGGGTGATAAAGTGGGAAGAAACAAGGTCATTGGAACAATATGGTGGGGGTAGGTAGCACTCCAAGTCTAAGATCTTTACTTTCTGACATTTTGGAAGTCACTTTTCCCTTTCCTTTTTCTTTATTTGCTTCCCAGCTGTCATAGGTGAGGGACCTCAACCACCATGTGTTCACATCATGGTGCACACTACTACCACAGACAACAGAGTGTGGACAGAGACTTCTGAAACCATGATTCCAAATAAGCCCTGCCTTATTTAAATTGATGATCTTGTTTATTTTGTCACAGCAGTACAAAACTATCACAACTCTGTATTGCTGCCTTACAGACAGACACCCTGTAAACACGACCATGCATGGATGGCTTGCCATGTGTGATCCCCCCTCTGTATGAGCCATGTTCTAATAGGATAGATGATTCTGCTTGAGGAGTCTCATGATTGCACGTGACAGCTCATGACAACTGCATCCCTGGAGCTCCCAGCCCAGCTTGCAGGAGGTTCCCCGGAGTCTCCTCTCCACAGCAACTTTTCTTGCTTTCATAACTTGGATGAGGGGCCTTGGGACTCCTCTGACTTAGTGTACTTTCTGAATTGTATGGAAGAAATAGCTACACCAAAAATTCCCTCCTTTGGAAGTACTTTTTGTTTTTTAAAAAATAACAATTGTTTTATTTATTCCTTGAGAATTTCAAATAATACATTTTAATCATATCTACCCCCTCTAACTCTTCCCCTGTCCTCCCCATTTCCCTATACCTTCCCACCTACCTAAATATATTCTTTCTCTCTTTCAGTCCTCCTTTCTTCTCCCTCCTTTCTTTCCTCTCCAAACACTGGGAGTATAGTTTCTATTGGTTGAATACTTCTGGACCTGCTCTGTCCTAGTATAGGGTCCATATATTAAGTGTCACTTCATTGTAGAAAACTGATTTTCTCTCTTTCTCAATGGCAATAGTTCCTTAACCATGCATGGGTAGGACTTAGTGCCTACCTCCCCTCTTCCACACTGGGATTTTGTATAGTATATACTGTTGCAGTTTTTGTGAGTTCATTTGTGCATTAGCACTGTTTTGTATGGGAAACAATGTTTTCTTGATGTCACCAACTACCTCTGAGCTTTACAATCTTTTTATTCCGTCTCCTACATAGATCTCTGAGCCCTGTGATATATACATCTCATTTAGGACTGAGCGTATCAATGTCTCTTGTTTTCTAAATGTTGACCAGTCTGGGTTTCAGAGAAACTTCTTAGAGTAGATATTATCCTTTTAAAAAAAAAAAGTGTGAGTATGAGTGTGTGCGTATGCGTGTGCATACATCCATGCACATACTGTTACATGTGCCATGGTGCACACTTAGAGGTCAGGTGACTACATGGGAAAACTGGTTCTCTCCTTCTACCATGTGGGTCTCAGGTCATCAGACTTGGTGTCAAGCCCCTTTATCTCACATGCCTATTTTATTCTTTTAAATTTTTTAATGAATGTAGATCATATGGCCCAAGGCATACTAGAAATAAGAGTATATGAAAATAGCTCTCTGATTTTTATTAATACCATATTAAGAGTTCAAAAGTGATGGCAAAACTGTGTCGATTCAAGGCATAATTTCCTAGATCCTGTTGAGTTTGTTTTATTAAGTTAGAAAATGGATTTGGTGTCCACACTGTTTATATGTAATGAGATCAGCAAGTCATTTAGTAAATTCTGCTGCTACATAAAAACTGAACTTTCTTTTTAACATTATTACCATTTACATTGTAAATGAAATTCTAGTATATCAGTCCCTGCTGAGTAGAGGGAGAGAAATATGTTTGTAGCCAAATTGCTACCAAGAAAAAGAAGGTGCATTTTATTAACTTAAGGTCTTTGCTTTTCATAATAGAATTGTTTTAACTTTCAGGAACTAGTAAAGAGTTAGAGATTACCATGTTGAGTGTTGAGTCAAAGGAATTCGTTTGCTGGAAACTAGCATGTTATAGCCAGGCACTGAGATGAACACTTTGTTTTATTTCTATTTTGGTTTGAGAAATTTGCATAGACTACCATAATTTTGATGTGTGTGTGTGTGTGTGTGTGTACATGTGCATGTGGGTATTTCTTGTTTATGTTCTTAGTTGTATTGTGATTTTTACTAAATTATATCGGCATTTTTTGTTTGTTTGTTTCCAGAGCCTCTTAACTGTGTTTATCCCTCTCTTTAGTTGGAAATCTTACAGTTGAATTTAACTGTTGTTTTTAGTCGTGGTGGATATGAAATTTTTAAGTCTGGTTAGATTATAGAAACTTCTTCTTTCTCAGACAACCATGGCAGATAGTTTTGTTGGCTATAGTAGCCTAGCTTAGCAGTCATGGTCATTTAGGACATGGAGTGCATTGCTCCAGGTTTTTCTGGCTTTCAGAGCTTCTATTGAGAAATCAGCCATTACTCTGATAGATTTTCCTTATGTGTAACTTGTGCATTTTCTGCAGTATTCAATACTTTTTCTTATTGAGAGATATTTATTGTTTTGACAATGATATTCTGTAGTGGGGTTTTGTTGTTGTTTGTTTGTTTCTTGATCTCTAGGTAGGGCTTTATATGCTTCTTTTATCACTATGGACATGTCTTTGGGGAAGTTTGCTTCTATGATCTTGTTAATGATCTGACCTGTGCCTTTGACCTGGGATTCTTCTCCCCATTCTGTGTCTATAACAGGAAGATTTAGCCTTTTGATAGTATCCCACATTTCCTGTATGTTTCTGTCCTCTTCTTTATCTCTGAGTCCTAATATTCTGTCTTCTTGATTTGTTTTACTTGCAAAGCTTTCCTCTGAGTTTTCTAATGGGATATTGAATGAGGTTTTTCAATTCTATTTTTATTTTAGCCTGTGTTCTCATCAATATTTTTATCTCTCTATTGAATTCAGTTTTCAAATCTGGAATTTCTTCACCTTTTCATTCAGCTGTGCATTGGTATTTTCTTGGACATCGATCAAGCATCTATTATTATCTTCTTGGAGATCAATGAAGTTTTTTTTTTCTATTTTCTTTAAACTCCTTGAAGTTTTTTTTGATAAATTTTATTATTCTTTTAAATTCTATGTCTTGGGATTTATCCAGGTAGTTTTCATTAGAGAGAATTTCTAAAGAACTAGTGGGTTTGGTGGGAGACCTGCTCTATGGACATTCCTGTTGTTTTTCTTTTGCAGTTTGACCTGAGTATGTTGACTTTTTTTGGTTGTGATAGTCTTGTCTTCTTTAGATTGATTCAGCAGGAGATGCAGAACCTGAGCTAGGTCAGGTAAGCTGGTGGATAGCTGTTTAATTAGACTCAGGACAGATGGCTCCTGGACCATGCATCTAGAGCCAGCCCAGGCCAAGGGTGTTCACAAATGAAGAGGGTTCATGGCCACAGGTCTGGAACTAGGCTCGAAAATGGATTTACAAATGGTAGAGGGTTGTGGTAAGAACAGGGAAACAAAGAAGTTACTTACCCAGGAAAAGTAGATAGTGCCAGAGAGGGTTCACAGACTGCAGGGTCTGGAACTGATTTGACAGAAATGAGCAGCCAGAAGTAGAAGTTGTTGGAAGGAAACTTTCAAGATAGAAACACTCCCTAGGCTTACTAAGATGAGGATATGAGTCTGGATGGAACCTTAGCCTATGGGACAAAAATGTGTCAGTTTCCATTATGGCTCTGGTCCACTGCTATGTGAGACTGTGCTATGCATACACTTTGCCAAGAGCATTCATATACCAGATGTCAGGATCGGTTACTCTATATATTTCACCCTTCACCTGGGCAGTAGGAGTTTTGGTTCCTGTGCGCAGGTAAGAACTCTTGAGTTGCAGGATGCCAGCTGGCAGATAGTAAATGTAAAATTTCCATACAAATAGCTCTTGCTCAACCCTCCCTCCCAACTGCAGGTCTTTCTCATAGTACTGTGCAGATTGTGAGTGCTGATCAAAGGAAGGACTTGAGTATGGATCTCAGCTGTGTTGGCATTAAGTAAGAGAGGGTCTAGGCCAATGGGTTCTCAACCTTCTTAATGCTGAGACCATTTTATACAGTTCTTCATATTGTGGTGGACTTCCCCATCATAAAATTATTTTCATTGCTACTTCATAACTGTAATTTTGCTACTGTTATGAACTGTAATGTAAATATCTGAAATATAGATGGTCTCAGGCGACCCCTGTGAAAGGTTCATTTGACCCTCCTCAAGTGGTCATAAGCTGCTTTGTTCAGGAGATCCTTCCCAGAGTTCTTCATGATATTGTTAACCAGGAAAGAATAAACTTTGTAGTTGAGCCCACTATCTCCCATTCCCTATTGTTGAAGACCTGCCCTCTCCAGAGGCAGCTTCTCTTCTCAGGCTTGAGTCTGTTGCTCTCTGGTCACTCCTCCAGCTTCTCTTTTTTGCTCAGCTCTGCTGTCTCCAGTAGAAGTGAATGTCTCTTCTTCCTGCTTCTTGGGAGAACTCATGTATCCCTCTCTGATAGTTACTCTTCTCTACCACAATTGCTCCAGGTCTGAATCCCCCATTCTATTTCAAGTCACTTGTGGACAGAAACTGGGTTTCCTAATTCTTAAAACACCCCATCATCATTGCGAAAACAGCAAACCTTAAAGCTCCTGTGTGGGTTGCCATAAAAGACCTGTGAGTTTCACTGAAATGGAAGATTCCTTGGAGGACCAAACAAAATAAGACTTCCACTACTTACATAAGGAAGGGAATGCCCCTGAGAAAGAACAGTTTTTACTTTTCCTGTATTTGGGAAGTACTAGGTGGAATTTTGGCACAGCACACTGAAGTGCTCTATCAGAAGAGTTGAGGGAGTAGAAGATGAAACTAGATAAGGCCTGGGTGGAACTGTGCTGTGGAAAAATGGAGGGAGAGCTGGGCAAGAGGAGTGATGGGCACATCTGCTGAAGCTCAAAGCTAGCCCTGCCCAGTCCCCCTGGATAACCAAGTCTGTGGTTCACCTACTTGATAGCTGGTTTGGAGGTTTCAGCTGGGAGTGCAGCTCTTTCTATAGGCCTAACCTGATAGTAGGTCTGCTGCATGGGAGAGGGTCGTCCTTTTTAATTGAATACACAGCTTGGGGAAGCATCCATATGTAGTGGTGAGGGAGGCATGAGTATTTGTAAGACTTAGAGAATGATCCATGATAGTCATAGTTTGGGCTTTAAATGAATCAATTTATTATGTACATGAATACATCAGAGTAACAAAATAAATAGCAAGATATAACAAGGAGTTGTCAGATCAAGTGTTCAAAACATCCAGCAAAAATCAATTGGAGAAGATTCCTTGAGGCAGTCATTAATAGTTACTGGGAGAGTCCTGGACAAAGCAGGGAGTTTCCTTGGATAGAACTTGCAAGTAAAATAACAAATAACAGCTGAAAGGGCATTCGGTCAAACCACAGGTTTACACACATTCTGAATAACTGGCCTGGGGAAGCCCCATTGCTAGCTTGCGTTCCCCATGGCAGGGTACTGGCAAGACTCCTGGCAAGGGAATTCCAGTAACCATCAGCCAAGGACACCCCCTGTCCCATGTCCCAACCTGGGCCATGGAAGTAGAACTCTAAGGGAAGAAAGTCAAGAGCAGGAGCCAGAGCTTCACTAGCCAAGCTCCACAACTTGAGTCTGTGGGAGTTTACAGTGGGAAAGGAGTTAGCCCAGGCTGCAGGTTCACCTTCCGAGACATGGGGCCATTTAAGTAGTGCTTAGAACCTGCCCAGACATCTTCCAGGTCCAAAGTGTGACAAAGACCAGTAATGCAACAGTGCCTTCTTCACCTCCAGGTTCAAAAAAAAAAAAAAAAAAAAAAAAAAGAAAGAAAGAAAAAGAAAAAGAAAAACCAAACCTCCTGCCCCAGAACTGCAGTCTGTGTAACAAGGTACACTAAAATAACAAGCCAATTTGAAATGGTGTTCTCCTGAATATTTATTTAACTTCTTCCCAGGCTACTTGGCCACTGTTAGCTACATCCTCTGAAACTACCAAGTATAGTGTTAAATACTAGGTAATTAGAAAACTACCAGAAATAAACCATACAACATATAACTATAAAAATGAAAAATAAGCCACAAGAGAGAATGGCAAAAATAAATATAAACAGCAATCAAGCTATTGAATGCACCAGGATGAGTTTTTACAAATCTAACTGAAATGAAATTCATCGAATTTGGGAGGCATAACCAATTTCTAATTACTTCTGATCGTCATATTAACTCCAACAGAGATGTGCTGGCTGAATGGGGCACTCATTTTAGATCTAAACTTCTACAATAAAATCAACAGCTCTCACTTGTATTTACCAACATAGTTGACAAGGGCAGAAGAAGTCAGTGTGTCTGCTGTCTCGGCAGAAAATAATGCCACTCCAGAAGTCAGGAAAACATTGAAGATGGACATCTGCTTTCAATAAGCCATGCTGGGTATATCCACCCCTCCCCCATTAGTGGGGGAAAAAAAAAAGAACAGAGCTGTATTAAATTCCTTCTAGCAATGTGTGAAGAAAAGAACCAAGTGGAGTGGGAATCTTAAGATAAAGATGTCAGAGCCAGGAGTTAAATAGGAAGCCTTATACCCTGAAACGTTGTGGCGCCCCACTGATAAGCCAGCTCTATTTCTATTTACTTTTTGTAAATAACTGAAAAGCAGGGAAATCTGACCACACCGTTTTCCACACAACTAATAACTGATGGGAACTGAACGGAGCTCAGAGAAGTTCTCAGGAAAATGAAGCCAGCTCCCAGCACCTAGGGCTAGGACCTCATATAGCACAGAGGTTCAAAGAAATAAATGTCCACCTGGTGCCCTCACGTCCATGCCCTACAGAGACTGCCTTGTTCCTAGGCCTGCTAACAAACTTTTGTGTATTTGTTCCCAAAATAGTTAGACCTATGTGTAAATGTACCTACGATGTAACCAAATTGCCCTATACTCTTATTTCTGCTGTTTTAAACAGTTTCCGCTGCTCAAAATAGGCACAACATGCTTTTGTTTGTTTGCTGAGGGAGGCATGCTATCATCCAAGATACCTCTGGTAGAAACATTAGAGAGGAGGAGGGACAGACAGTGTAAAAACATAGCAACCCAGAGTCACTCTGATTCCATGTGGACATTTTCTGAACCAAGCCCCAAGTGCTGGGTGCCCTTTAATTTCTCTGTTGAAAATATGACACTTGATAACCTCACTGTGACTGTGTCTCAAAATAGGGACTGGGCCTCACAGCAGATGTCTAGGCTGGTGAAACCTGAGCTGAGTGGCCCAACAGGCTCTGTGGGAACAGGAAACACAGCCTCTCTGGCTCTTTGTCTACCCTCTCAGAATCCCTGCAACCTATCCCTAGGACTCAGAATTGCTCAGAGATAGCCCTGGACTCAGGTTCTATGAACTCACTTCCCAGACAACACCTGCAGCAAGAAGTCTAAGCCAAGACAACCACCAACACCAACACCAACACCAACACCAAACCTTGACAACAGTTATGCGAGCACTGTCTCATTACACTTGATTGCCTAGTGGTATCATTGAGATTGAATGATCAGTTGACTGGAGGTTGGGCATAGGCCCGTGAGAAGCATTTAGCGTCTCAGGCCTATTAGCGTCTCAGGGGAAAGAAGATAAAAGGGTAGATACTGTTTAATGGTTTTAAAAATTATTTTGTGATGTTTGTTTTGTAAGATGGTCTGCACTCCTGCCTCCCAGGGGCCGTTGTTTCTGAGCTCTTGTGCTGCTCCAAGCTTGATGGTATGTCCTATCTGCTGACCTCCCTATGCCCAGCCCTCTACAGGTCACCAGGAATCTCACCAGTCTGTGGGACAACTGGAGAAGCACCAGGTGAAGAGGGCAATCTGATGCCTTATCTTTTCTGTAGTGTGCTAGCAGTGGCCAGGACACTTTTGACTGTGTCCCAGGGCTCCCCAGTGCAAGCCTATTCCTAGTGTCTGAATATGGGATTCTGAGTCAACTCTTAGGTTTCAGGAATCGTGTAAAACAGACTACTCCATTTTTTTTTGTAGTGTTTAGGGTCGTTTCTGAAGGCTTAGGCATCAGGAACTGAGTATATTGGCTTTGGATTTCGAAGACTAGATTCCTGCAGTCTTTACTTGATCCCCATCATAGAGAGGTGAAAGAGAGGCAGTAGCAGGGTATATTGCTAGGGCATTCATATTCCTGATGGTGTTGAGATTTGAGCCCAGTGTTAACTTTTCCTCCAGTCACTTCCTTGTGGTCTTATTTCCCTATCATCTCCCTCTATGGGACACTTTTACAAGCCACACCATGACTCTGTTCTTTATAACTTCACTCCTTTGTTTACCCACTCAGTGGAAGCTGGAAGAGGATAGGCGGAGACTTACAAACCATGAAGACAGGCGTGTCTCCCCTCCCCCATGTAGAACCACCATGGTTCTTGTCATAGATGATGCAGGGAATGATGGATGTAACACTGGAGTCTTAGGTATAACAGACAGAACAATCTGGATCTGGCCCAGCAAGGAGTGGAGACTCAGACATTTATTTGTAACATGGAGGATGGCTGGATGGAAATTTTTTTAGAGAAGATACATCTTTGGCTTGAGATGGGAGTCAGGAGTTGGTGAGGCAGCTAGTGGAGGTTTCTTAGAACTATACCCTAAGAGTCTGAAGATCAGTGGAGCCTCATCCTGAGTATCTGTGGTTCTGGAGACAAGAAAAGTGGTCTGTGCCTTCTCAACTTGGAATTTGGAGAAAGGAGTGGGAGGATGGTGGGAGATACGGAGGAGGAAGAAGAGGAGAGGATGAGATTGAACCCTGAGCAGATGATGAAGTGCTGGCAGAGACAAGAGGCAGAGGCTGCAATACTGCTTAGAAAGCTCTTGTCTGGATACAGTTAGGGGCTGGGGCACTATAGACTTAGACACTCATGGTGTGTGCGTATGGGGACAGGCATTGTTTCAGTGTATTGGGTGTTTGTCATGAGGAAGATTAGAGGAGATGGCCTTTCCCAGAGGATGCTAGGGGCCTACTCTGTACTTTCCTAGGTCTTCTCTGGAAGTGACCTTGGTCCCCAGTGCTGAGAGGATGATCACAACTGTGGAGGTTTGTCAGCCAGGTATGCCATTGATGTTGGTTACACAGCAGTCTTTATAGAAATGCAGGCAGCAGCCAGAAGTGAGGAGAGCTGGGGAGGATGGCCAGATTCCCAGATCCTGATACCTGCTGTGCCTGCATTATTAGGATCCTCAAGCCTTGACTGCAGGAGAGCTGAGATCCCAGAGGCTCATAGGCTTTTGTGTGTCTGTTGGAACAGCAGCAGCTCTTGTGATTCTGGGAGAGGACTCTGAGTAGAACAAAACATATCTTTTAGGACTGATAAAAATTCACTGCCCTTTAAAGATCGGCAACAAAGAAATAATAAGCTTCTGGTTATACAGCTTGGAAAGAAGAAACCACAAAACTCCTTCAGGAGAAGGTTCTACATCATAGATGAAAGATGATAGGAAACAGTGCTATATGCAAATTCAACAAAGCTTAAGGCTGGCTGGCAGTTAGGAGGGCTGACTCATCTCTCCAAAAATACTCAGGCATCTTCCCCACGGGAACGCCTGTGTGCCCACACTGCCAACTCCCAGAGGTTTCCACACTCTTAGGGAGGAAGACACAAGTGCCACCAGGCATCCTCATTCTGTAGGAACTCCACTCTTCATCCTGCATAATTCTTCTGTTCTCCTTTGTGCTTTTTTAATGGGTCTAAATTGGGCGGGGGAGACAATTTCCTTGCTGTCATTCTGCAAAAGGCCTTGTGGGCTTTTTGCTGGGAGCACAGATGGCAGCGGCAGCCTCCTCATCTGTGAAGTACTGCATCCATTGGACAACAAATGTCACTGTGCTCCTTTATCAGGCCTGGCTGACCTCAGTGGAATCTGTCCCATAGCTTCTGGACTGACTGCACTGACTACCATAGAAGACCATGTTCACTTCTAAGTAGAGTGAGCGAGTCCCCTGGCCTGGGCAGGGGACAGCCTGAGATTTACTCATGTATTGGTCTTTTCTGCTTGTTTCGTTTGTTGAGAATCTTTAAACCTCAGTAAACTAGTTTTGGCTTGTTTATGAAAGGAGATACTCCTTTTCTGGAATATTCAGCAATATAGAAACTCTAGTTTTTATCTGATCCTCAGAGCAAGAACTGCTGTGCTCAGCCCTAGAGTGGAGTATTTGCCTATAACAAGTCGTGCATACTACATGTTCTTTTTTTAACTTACTAGGAGTTGGGAAATAGCTATGAGACTCAGATCTCAAATGTTCCTCTTTGAATATATACCTGATGTCTGGTGAGATATCAACATTCCCATATATACTGGACCCTGGGTTTGGAGGCTGGTAAGGGCTAATAGCTTTTGTTACTATGTCATAGAGAATTCTATCAGGAAAGTGAATCTTTCTGTGGTGAGTTACTGAAAGCTTCCTCCAACCCAGGTCAAAACTAACATTTTATTGTGAATAGCATTTCTTAGTTTTCAGTGTGTTTGCTACATAAGTGAGCTTTTATTGTGTATCTGGAAGAGTGGGCCAGTGTTCTACTCTTACACAGATAAAAGGGTTTTCTTTTAATCCCAAAGAGTAAAAATTCTTGTGGTTAAGTAGTGGTCATGGAGCATTGCCTGCTCCCAAGAGGAGTCATCTCATATGGCCCTCCTGCAAACACCACTTGATAAACTTCCACTTTTTTTTTTTTTTTTTTTTTTTTTTTGTTCAGCTCTTAGGGAAACTAAGGCCTACAAATTACAATGGTTTGTCCAGGCAGAGGCACCTGCTGGAAGATGCACAGCATCAGAGAATTTGCTGGGTTGGATCTGACATCTTAGTGACTCTGGAACAGCACCCATTACTTGGTTTGGATTCAGAAGAGGGTGTCCTGGGGCTGACTTCTGAAAGACAGTGCCCTGAAATGAGGTATTTTATGGGTAAACTTACATCCCTGCATTCGATGAGTAATACAGTAGACAGCATCTCTAAATAGTTCTCATGTACACCATAGTTTGGGTGTGGTCTTCTGTCTGTTTCATACATGCATATTCTAGGCCTTGCTTATCTGAATCTTGGATGTCTGCTTAGAGTTACATTTTGTTTTAAAAGGCAAGGTCAGTCATGAAAACTTTGACAAACCTTTCCCCTGACTTGTCTTTTTTTTTTTTTTTTTTCCAATCAGAAGACAACCTTGTTATAGAGGGAGCCCTGAATGGTGGGATTGCTGAATCCTGAGAGAAAATCTTATGGGTTTCTTATCTTAGGGTCCCTGTAAATCAGCTTGATTTGCCAAAACCATGTTCACAGGAAGAAGATTTGGTATACCTTGTTTTTGAAAGGTTTCATGGCTGTGCTTATATATATGTTCAATGGAGGTTTTGGCTGTAGAGGCATTGAAGAGCCCTCAGGACTAACTGGGGCCTGTCTCAGCTCAGCTACATATCTGTCATCAGCCTAGGTATGTACTTCCATCTTTCAAGTCTAGCTTTTCCTCCATTTTTTGAAACAGTTAACAAGTTTCTGACATTATGTCTCAGCTACATGGGGCCTTTATAGTGGGTATAGTTCTCAGGGGACACTGATTCTGTTTATAAAACTTATCCATAGCCTCATTAGAAAAGAGGATGAGTCTGATTGTGTGCTGGAAACCTTGTCAAATGTGGACCTCATCCAGTCCCTTTCCCTATAGCTGCCTCTGCAAGGTACCATTATGCTAAGACAGGGCATAGAGACTGCATTTCTAAATTACCTTGGGTTGTTTGGTTTTGGAAAATATTTACGGCAATGTAGTGTACACATCAGGAGTGCCTGAAGTTCAGAAATGCTGTATCTGGAATCTTGTCATTTTAGCTAATTAGAACGTTGATAAGTCTGTTGGATCCCCATGGCTGGGAAACTTGTCACGTGAAATTGCCATGAGGACTGGATACATACAGTGTTTGGCTTGATGATTGGTTCATAATTATTCAGGGAAATGATAACTGAAAAAACAGACTGTTATGGATTATAGATGCAGGAGTTAATGTTGGACATGAGGATTCCCCTCAGCTTCTTGGCGACTGGCTATGCTCTGGGTGAGAGTGGTGTTCCTTTATATATAAAGTTGAACACCAGATAGCCAATCACAGGGCATTTACTGCAATAGCCACACTATGGTGCAATAGTTTATGAACTGTCGTGGGGCTTATTACTTTGCTTGTTAGTGATAAAACCAGAAAGTTGAGGTTCTTGTTTTCTTGGAACTGCTATCTAGAGTTGTGGCTAGTAATTGACACCCAAACAGAACAGAGGCAGCTCATTTTACACTCAAAGGCTCTCTTCCAGTAAGGAGCAAACATAGGAATCCAGAGACCTCCAGGAGAGAAAGGAAACACCTTGGTGCCGACAGCATAAACAGATGCTGATTTGCTTCATGGTCTGTTTGTCAGCCGGGATGTATGTGCCAACTCTACCTGATTCCACTACAATGTCTTTAGCATCAACCAGGCATGGAAGCCAGATGGGAAACTGCAGGAATTACATACTTGGTGTTTTTCAGGGTAATTAAGTGTCAGTAAGCCTTTACATTCTGCGTCTGCTCTTCTTGGATGGCTAAAAAGCCAAAAAAAAAAAAAAAAAAAAAAAAAAAAAAAAAAAAAAAAAAAAAAAAAAAAAAAAAAAAAAAAAAAAAATCTATGAAACTTAAAGAAGATCCCGTTTAGATGTTGGCCTGGGGGCTACAGAGAGGTGAGAGAGGTTTGAATTTTCCCTGTTGAGTATACGGGCCTTGGGCTGCCTCATCTTGGGCCTCTCTAGTCTGGGTGAAAGTCATGAATCTCCTGTGGAATTTGGGGTTGATTTATCTGTCTGCATGCATACTGAGATTTTCATTCTCTGAACCATTTGCCTCATGTCGTCATAAGTCATCTTGCTTTCAGGAAACGCATTTCAAGCATTCTTCCCTTCAGTGAAAAGCTAACAGAAATAAAATCCAGCCGGGGGCCATGAACTGGTGGGAAAGTAGTAAGTACTCAGGAGTTTGGTCTCATATCATTTGGATCCACAGCTAGTGATTTGGAAATGCCAGAAACATTTTTTTATAATACTTTATACTTTCTAAACAGTTCCTCCTGGGACACACCCAGTGTTTTAACTTGGAGAGCTGGAAAGGTGTTTTGGGTTGTGTTCTAGTGACTCATCCCCTGAAGAACCCTGGCTGGACCTACCTGGTTGCAGCTGATCAGCACCTGCTGTGGGTGTGCCCAAGAGGAGCAGGCCAGGCCCTAGCCCTAAGGTGTTCTAACACTCAGGAAGAAGCTTCGCCCACTCTATCATGTTCCCACAACCCTAAATCTTAGCTTCTGCAGATCAATCATTTGCATAGATCTTTGAGAAGCATCTACATGGTAGTACTCATGGTTGTTCACAGTTGGATGAAGGTGACTCAGGACATCTGTTAGAATAGCATCTGTTCTCTTTGTGCCTTTCAAAAGTCCAGAAAGTTGGCATTTTCTGTGTCTCACTATGATTATGTTCTATAGAGGACATTCAGTGTAACCCCAGTAAGCACGAAACAGGACGAACAGGACTCACTTGTCCTAATGCTGTGTGTTTACACTAGATGCTTCTGCTCCTAATGCACGCATCTTTGACAAACCTGACTATAAAATATCAGCTTTTGTACATTGTCCCTTGGAGGATGAGTCGGGAGGGAGCCAGGCTTGAGGCATCATCATTCTCCACCACAACCTGTTTCCTCCATCAGGATCCCTGCCTGTTCTACTCATCATGCTACTCCTGACCTCACAGGAGATAGCTTAAAATCTCTGCCTGCTCCTTCTTCAGGCTCAGCTTCCCTGCTGCTTCCTGCAGGCTGCTCATCAAAACCAGTCATCTGTGGTATTAAGGGCAGCAGAGGTGGAAGCCAAAGGGCCACCTAGAAGGACAGCAGCAGAGGTATACCAGAGAGCCCTAGAAATAAGATGCACTTAGACCTGTGAACTGAAGTCATTGTTAGGCTGGAAAAGGACAACTTTTGGATTGTGGTAAGAAACTCAGAGCATAAAATAGACCTCTTCAACCATTTTCAAGTGAGTGTGGTTCACTTGTGTCAAGTTCATTTACATTGCCATGAGCTCTCACCATTCTCCATCTCCACACCTGTTTGTCTTTCAAAACCAACATCAATAAAATGTCAACTCTATATTTCCCCTTCCCCTGCCTCTGGCAACCATTATAAAAGTTTTTAAGTGTGTGTGTCTGGGGGGGGGGGGGGTGGTGGAAACGGCACCATGAATGCATAAATGCACTGTTTTAAAATATTATATAAAAACTTCCCAGATTTTTTTAAACAGAATGAATTCTCAACAAAATGAATACAGATCAAATTCAAGAAAACATCAAAATGAACATTTGTCATGATCAAGTCAGCATCATTCAGGAATGTGGGGACAGTTTAATACAGTGGCTCTCACCCTGTTAGTCACTCAAAAAACACAAATACTTATAGTATAATTCACAACAGTAGCAAAATTAGTAGCAGCAAAATAATTTTATGTTTGGGAGTCACCACAACATGAGGAACTGAGTTAAAAGATCACAACATTAGGAAAGTTGAGAACTACTGGTTCAACATGCAAATCAAAAAACGTTCCTAAAGAATTTTTAAACTGTACACGTATTTACTTTATGTATGTATGTGTGGTGGTATATACATGATTCTCTCTCTCTCTCTCTCTCTCTCTCTCTCTCTCTCTCTCTCTCTCTCTCTGTGTGTGTGTGTGTGTGTGTGTGTGTGAGAGAGAGAGAGAGAGAGAGAGAGAGAGAGAGAGAGAATATATCAGAGAACAACTCATGAGTTGATTCTCTCCTTCTCCCATGTGGATTCTGGAGATTGAACTCAAGTCATCAAGCTTGGCAGCAAGTGCTTTTACCCACTGAGAAACCTTTCTACCCCACAAATCAATAAATGTAATATGTCATATAGACTTAAAGACAGAAAATGCAGACATTTTGATACATCCAGAGAAAGCTTTTCAACAAAATTCAACATTCTTTTATAATGATGATCCGAAAGAAGCCCCACGACATAATACACGCTGTATTTGAGCAACCCACATCTGCTATTGTAGCAGATGGGAAAGGCTAAGCAAGCATGTCCACCAAAATCAGGAACAAGACAAGAACGCCCATTTTCTTAACTCTTACTTAGTATAGTGCTTATATCACTATAGATCGCTAATAAAACAAGAGAAATAAACAAGAGATACAAATAAAAAGAAAGGTACCATTATCTTTAGATGACATAATTCTATACATGAGACAGTTCAAGGTACTGTAACACTCTTAGAGCACATTCACACTCTTTGCAACATGAGAGGAGATCAGACTAACATGTGAAAAGCAGTGGCCTTCATACTCACCAATAACAAACATGCTGAGAAAGAAATCATTGAAATTATACCATTCATAAGATGATAAAAAACATAAAGCAAAATATCTTGGAGTAAACTTAACCGAGTATGTGAAAGACCTCTAAAATGCGAATGTTAAAATACTTAAGGAAGAAAATGAAGAAGTCACTTGAAGGTGGAAAGACATCATATTCTCTTGGACTAGAAAAACCAATATAATAAAGATAAGCATTTCATCAAGTTTCCTACAGATTCAATGCAATCCCAATTAAAATACCAACCTCATCTTCAAAGATGAAACAGTCCTAAAATTCATTTGGAAACATACAAGACCTCATAGCCATAGCAACCCTGAGCAGAAAGAGGAATCCTAGAGAAATTACTATACCTGATGTTAAGTTCTACTCCAGAGTCATCATAATAAAAACAGCATGACAATGGTGTAAAAATACACATTTCGGTTCATGTAATAGAAGACACATAATATCCCACAGCTACAGCTACATGATTTTTTTTTTTTTTTTTTTTTTTTTTTACAAAGATGCCTAAAATATTCATTGGAGAAAAACAATTGTAAGACTCCACGATTCGATGAAGGATGATACTCTGGACTCAAATAGTATGTGAACACATCGAGTGTTTTATTCTGCATGCTGGGGTTTCCCTACTAAGATAGAGACCAGCAAGTGAGCTCTCAGGCTCCTCTTAGAGCACATCTGGGGCAGATGAGCTTAGCTTACTTTACCTCTAGGCATTCAGGAATCCTTATTGAAGCATGAAGGCTGGGGTCTGGGGGTTTTCTATTAATTGACTTGCCTGGGCTTGCCTGGACTTGCTCAGTTCTTAGATCTAGTCTCCTTAACTGCCAATTTGAAGCCTGTCATGGAAGCCTAGCCTCTCACAATAAATCATTCTGAGGAAAAAAGCTATCTACACATAGTCGAATAAAAAAAAATAAATAAAAATCTATATCCTGATCTTTTACCTTGCTTAAAAAGTAACTGCAAATGTATTGGTGACCTTACTTTAATCCTAAAATTCTGAAAATGCTAAAGCAAAAAGTAGAGAAAGACTTCATGATGTCTACATCATGAGTAAGGGCTTTCCTGATCCTCAGAAAATAAGCTCAATTATCTACATACGTGACCTCATAATTTTTAAAAAAGATTTATTTATTTATACATCAGCATGTATATCTGCATGCCAGAAGAGGGGGATCAGATGACTTTATAGATGGCTGTGAGCTACCATGTGGTTGCCTGAAGTTGAACTCAGGACCTCTGGAAGAGCAGCCAGTACTTTTAACTGCTGAGCCATCTCTCCAGCCCCAATCTCATGAATTTTAAAAAGAAGAGGACATTTAAGGAAACTTATTTGGATGAAACAGTAGCATCCTACAAAATCAGAGAGAATGTTTGCCAGCTATAAACCTGACAAGGGATTAGCACCTACAATTACAAAGAACTCATAAAACTGTATAAGAAAACAAACAACCCAATCAGAAACTTGGCAAGGAGGTAAAGAGCAATCTCAAAAGAGAAAACAATAATAGCTAATAAGTAGTTTTTAAAATAGCCATCAGGAAATGCAAATTAGATGTTCCCAGATTCTATCTCAACCCTGCTGAAATGGCTCAGGAAGGAAAAGAGAGAGCTTGAGGAGAGGGTACTTAACTCACTGCTGGTGGCATTGTAAAATAGTTCAGCCATTATGGAAATGAGTGTGGAGCTTTCTTGCTAGGCTAAAAATAAACCTTTGTATGACCCAGCTCTGCTCCTGGGCATATATCTGAAGAATTTTATATCTTACTTACCACAGTGGGTTTTTTTGTTCATGTTTATTGTTTTCCTAATCACAATAGGAAGGAAATAGAATTAGTCTAGATGTCTGTTGAAAGATAATGAAAAAAATGTAGTTCATATGTAGAATAAGATTTTATTCAGCCACAGAGAAAAGCAGGAGTTTGCAATTCTCAGGAAAATGTGTGGAACTAAAAAAAAATGTATTAGGTGAGGAAATTCAGGATTCAGCGAGTCACACACTGTGTGTTTTTGGTCATCCATGCCGCGTAGCCCCCTGTCGTTTTATATATGCATATCTATGTAAGAGTAAGCAAGGGCAGAGATTGGGAGAATAGGAGGGAGCCCAGGGCAGGAGAAAACAATTATTTTCATCAGAAAATTACTCTGTGATTAAATCTTAGTAAACGTTACCTGTGCTGTATTTAAACCTCAAAAAGTTGTCTTTGATTGGAGCAACTTCTAGCCATTTATGAGAAAACGAAAAGTTCCTGATTATGTTCTTTTAAAAAATCTCTGTTCAGCTTTTTCCAGATGTATTTCCTCTTTTGTTAGTCATATTATTGAAAATGCTGTGATATTCGTTTTGCACATTTCTACACATTTAGCTGTTTGCCCTGAGTTTAATTTTGATGCCTTCATCATCAATTAACTATCATCATATAAACTTACATTTTTCTAAAGTGAAAATCCCACGTAAGGTAGTACTGAGGCAATGTGGATGAGGTAGTGTATGAAATGCACTTTATTGTGTGGGCTTATGGTTCCAAACATTTGGGGAAAGAAATAGTATAACCATGTATACAAATATAAAGAACATTTTTGTACAGCATCCTCTGCTTTCTAGAGATGTTCAGTAATAGACAAGTGTGGTGCCTCTACATTTTAACAGAAATATCAGTTGGAGTGGGTGTGGCCAGTTGGCTCAGACATCCCATACACACAGCATTGTTTTCTTGTTGGGTGTGGTCACAGAGAAAGAACCACTGAAGGGTCTCCATGAGTCCGTACATACTTCCAGCAATGTTTTCACACAATTTTTCTATATGTAGTTTTCAAAAAATGAAACTGTCTATTAGCAAAAATTAAACTGATAGGCCCATGAGCATGTTTCATGTAGATTTTTTTTTGTAGCTTTTGGTAGTATGCTAATTGCTGTTGTCAAATGAAATAAACGTAGCTGTAATGATGCCCCTTTGTCATTTATCATTGTATTACCATCTGTACATTACAGATGTTAGGACTTAGCTGGTCAGTGACAGGCAGGCACAAGGCATTTTCCTATTTTGGAGTTCCAGGCTGAGCATAGAGATGTAGAGACTCTTCATCTTGGTTGGAGGTTTTCCCCCAGGCCTGCCATACTCAGAGATAGGCACTCGGAAACTGTGATCTTCACAAGAGCAAAAGAGGATGACAAATAGGGAGAGGGGAGTGTACCACAAGGTTCATCTGGACGGGACTGCTCTAAGCAATCTGTCAGGACAGTAGAGGAGATAGGAGAGAGGCTGATGAGAGAGACTCCAGAGGTGTGGAGATCTGTAGAGTCTGGTGGGGCAAAGATGTGTGATGTCACTGAGATGGAAACTCCCTCAGTTGCTGGGATAAACCTGGCTACCTTTGTTGTATGTTCAGTGCGTTGTCAAATTTCTTCTTTAACAGAAATAACAAGTTTATACTATGGTTGTAAAATATGCTAATTTTCTTTAATATTGGCTGACTTGCTTTGTATGTATACACAATGTGCACATGTGCGTGCGTGCGCATACACAAACACACACACACACACACACACACACACACACACACACACACGCACGTGCACATGCATACACTCCAGTGCCCTGAGCAAACAGCTTTACTCAATAATATTACTACTGCCTTCCAGGTTGTATCAGGCAATGGTCAGTGGGCTATACCAGGTAGTTTAGGGTGCTGTGATGTATAGCCCTCATATAATGTTCCTTAAACACCATGGAAGGAGCCTAAGGCAGTGGAACTGACTGGCAAAGCACCTAGTTATTGTGGCTGTAAAGCTGTGAGGTTAACACTGAACTCATGAGATGGTAGGGTGGATGATGGGGACAGACTGCTTTACACTGAGTGTCGTGCCGTATAGCACTATGCTGCTGTAGTAGCTCAGGATACTGAGATGCATCCTGCTTGACTCTGCTCTGCCAAACTGGAAAATGTATCTTTCCTAAAAATTAGAGAATAAACAAAGTTTTCCTCAGGTAAGCACCTAAGGGAGGTAACTCAGAGGCTGGCTGCTTGCTAGGAGTCAAGGCTAACTGCTGAGTGTGGCTTTGTTGGAGTCTTTTCAATCTCTAAGCTTGGATTAACAGCTGTCTATCAAGGAGACTGAATAATAGAGTGGTTAAAATTTCAGATGCTGCGTAAATCATCTGGGTCTGAGGGTAGCTCTGCTTTCTCGTAACACTGGGACATTTCATATCATCTATTATAGATAACATTTGTTATCTTAAGATTGGCACAGATGGAAATATGAGATAATACTAACAATTTTCTTTTACTTTATTTTTTATTTCAAATTGTCTTTCTTTTTAATTGTTTTATCTCAGATAGCCCAGGTTGGTCATGAAACTCACTTATGTAGCACAAGCTGGCCCGGAACTGGCTATTTTCTAAATCAGCCTCCTGAGTGTTGGGGTTATAAGAGTGTACCACTGTTCCTGGACTTTCTGTTTTTAATGTCTATGAATGAGGAAGAAATGAGAAAAAAAACAGATAAAATATAGCATAACATGCAAATACCATAACTCAGATTGTATGTTTTTTTTTTAAGTTGATTTATGACTACTTAACCATAGCAGAGAATAATAACTGAGTGCCATTCCTCAGTCTTTGCTAACTATAGTGGGGACATCTGGAAGTTTACAGCCTCTTCTGGGTCCCATTTCCTGCTTGTTCACAATTCTAAATGATGTCTTGTGTTTTACAAGTAACACATATTACAGTAGCAAAGCACATGTCCCATCTGGCATCATCCAGACGCTGTCACTGGCCATTGTTTTCTGTGTCTTTCTAGACTGTTAGAAGTCTATTGCTATAATGAATTTCTCTCTAAAAATGTTTTCCTACACAAATATTTAGAAGCGTATTTAAAAGAAAACATGTTTTTGCTCATTGAATTTTATATTTTTAACTGTTGGTGCCAATATAGTCTTTTAAAATAATTTACTAATTTTATCATCCTGTTACTTATTTATTTAATTTATTGATTGATAATGTGTCTGCCATTGGTACTAATCTGCAGGTAATTTGTCCGCCTTTAAAAATTATGCTATCCTATCACAAGCTTCTTGAGAATAAATTTTTAGAAGTCTGTCTGATATCTTTGAAACCTCAAGCCAATATACCTGCAAAAGTCAGCGGGCAAGAGTTCAGGGTGCATGGCGGGCTCTCATTGCCTCTGTGTGGATCTGGCTGTAGCACTGCAGGGTAGGGAGGAAGCAGGTAGGAGGAGCACTGGAGTGTCAACTGGGCATCCTTTCTGCCTCTGCCTGACACTGAATGAGTGTGGGTCTTCAAGTGGACTCCAAATAAATCTAGGTTGCAAGATATTTTGAGATCTTGAAAGTAACTACTGAATGATTAGGTGGTTGTTAGGTAACCTGTGTAAGTTATAACAACAGATCCCAATGAATGTGAAGTGCTCCTAAGTAAATCATGGCTGCTGTCATAATAAAATACACAGGGTCTTTATAAATTAAGGTTTATTAACTTAGTATATAAATTAATGTGTATCATTTACATATGCACATAGTTTTAAATATGCTTATATATGAACATTATATAAACATACATATTTCTATAGGCCCATATAGGCATGTACACACACACACACACACACATTGGATCCAAGAGCACTTAATATTATAGACTTATTGATCCAGATCCTCAGAACTGGTCCCCCAGATCTTGAGCTGGAGAAGATGGAAGCAAGAACGCTGCAAAAATTTAGAGATGCCTACTTACTTAATAGTGGTGAGCCAGCATGTATAATTCCTAAAGGACCAGGCCAGTAAACTCAGATGCACACACCTAATATCTAAACCAGAGTGGCTAGAAAGTAGGACACGTTGCTTCCAGTGGGGAACCACAATTTTAGGATTTTCTTTTTCAAAACACTTACAAAAATGCTTTCCATGGTGTTTCTTTGAACTGGTTTGGTTTTTACTTGTTTGTTGAAGATATTGTCTGTTAGTACTGGAGACTGCTGGTGTACAACTTTAAAAGGACCCCACAGCTCTCAAGGTATTTCTGAAGCAAGCCATAAATGCTTTTGAGGATGAATCATCTGGAGGCAAGCATAAAACCCTCATCTGTGTTACCATTTTCCAGAAGGAAGATGAAGGCCCGTGCTCCACCACCTCCTGGAAAGCCTGCTGCCCAGAATGTCTACAGAGAACAGAAACTGCCTCTTGATGCCACACTGGGTTCACAGCAAAGCCTAGTCCACATGAAGGAGGCACTGCAGAATAGCACCTTGGACATCACTGTGGTTCTGCCCAGTGGACTCGAGAAGCAGAGTGTGGTCAATGGGAGGTAAGATCCTGGTATCTGAGTGGAGTGTCCTGCGTTTCTTCTCATGTGTGTGGGAAGAGAAGGAAGGATAGGTGTGGACATGTTATACTTAGTTTCAAATTGAATTTGACCCAGGTTAGAATGCATGCTATAGGCTGGTATAAGATCACAGGTATAAGATCCAGAATAGTCCCACTGGAAATAGTGTGGGCTTACTGGCCCAGCCAGGCTGTTCGTGTCTTTAAGGGGGCCAGAACTACAAACCTATCCTGGTAGAGTTTGGGCTCAGAGTTTATAGAGATACAAACATTTTCAAGATTATTTTATGTAAAAGTTAAACACAATGCTGATTAGTGTTGCTTTTAGCCTTGGTATACACCCGTGGCTGGGAATCTTGTGTTCTAAGATACCATACTTTTAGTTGTAATAGGTCCTATTATATTGTCTTTGAAAGTCTTATCATCAGCATAGTGTAAGAAGTTATTTTTCAGCAGGGTTCCTCCTTGGAGCCATTGTCTCAGATATAGGAAGCTCTTCATATTAGCATAAAGGAGGTGTTTGGACTTGAGACCAATCAATTCCTTGTGGTGTTTCCCCAGGCCCAGCTCACAGACTCTGAACTGTAAGAGTTTCTGTTTGTGTTTGTTTATTTTATAGAACAGTGATTACATTCTCAACACATTTCCCACAAAGCCTTAAAATGTTAGATGTATGTTATACTATCATAGTTTAAAACTGATTTTAGAATGCATGGCATTCTACCAGTAAATGTGTAGTTATGTTTTTATATATTGTTCCAGTTGATAGTTACCGATTTCTCTTCTCTTAGACCGTGACATCTGGATAATATTTCATGAATCTTGCTTGACAAGCACAAGGAAAGGTGGAGTTCCTCCTAGAAAGTAGAAATGTTTCTGGAAAATGCTTTCAAGTGAATGCATTGTGCTGTCTCTGCCCTTGGTTCCCTTCTCCCTATAGAGCAGAAGTTATCACCATGCAGTTCTGAAAGATTGCTACCAAGACTACTGAGAGCCTTATCAATTATTCAGATAACATTCTCTTTCTAAGCAGGGAAGCTTAGAGTGAGGAAGAGCCAGCATCAGACCAGAAGCCTCTGTCCTTGGGCTGTTCTGTGCTACAGTCGAGGGCAAGCTTTATCCTTTAATAAGAAGAAGGGGGCTGGTATCAGATTCCTGACTTTTATTTTTTCCTCTCTCTCTTCTGCTTAAGCAGTAGCTTTAGCAAAGAGCATGCCCATCTTGCCCTAAACTGCAGTTTCAAAATATAGCCAGTCCTGAACCATGTATTTCCTGATGGAAAAAGCCTGCTAGTCGATAACTGCTTATGACTGCATTCTGAAAATCATACTTGGTTTTGATTTTTTTTGAGCTGCTCTTGAATTTAAAAACACAAATAAAAGCCCCAATCTGCTTTAAATATTAAGACATAAGGATCGGCCTTGGAACTGTTCCTGACTAAGGAAGAAGGCCTGGCAAGCCTTTAGGAGTGGGGCTGCCAGCTCTCTGCATGGCGGGTGGGAAGGAAGCCAGCAGCCCCATTGCTTTAATTGGGAGCACAAGTGAAGAGAGTATCTTTGAAGACACAGTCCCCTCAGCCCCGGGGGAGCTTCATAAAAGGCTCTTAAGTGTTGACAGTGTCGGGCTGTGTCATCTTAGTGTAGAAAATTAGTCACATCCATATTGGTTCACACAGTTAAGGGACATCTGGCAGAGAAAGGCCAATGTTTCTTTTTCCAGAAGAGAGGGAATCCCTTCCAGTGTTTATCCTGTAATTCTGCCCCTAAGAACCTAAATACCACAGAATAGACAAGTTCATACCTGTGCGGGCAATTCCAGGTCATGAGCCTTGTAAGGCTGTGTAAGGACTTCCACTTCCTATAAGCCTATAAGAGAAGCTATTTAAAAAAAAAAAAAAACCTCATTATTTTAAGAAAGGAATTACCATACCCAATTTACCCCTCCCTCCCTCTATCCCTCCCTCTATCTCTCCCACCCTCTCCCTCCCTTCCTTCTAATAAAGGAGACTATTTTTTCTGTAAAGAACTAACAAGATTAAAGGTCTGGCATTTAAATTACCAAGCCTTGCTATTGTAGAAAAGGAAGGAAGTGTTTTTAGTGGCATAAAGCTTGGTAGAAGGTACTGTGCTTGCTCGGATACTGTTCATAATCATTTCTGTGGGCTACTGATAGATTACTAAATATGAAAATGTTCCTTATCCACTAAAAAAACTAAATAATGAATTACAAAAAAAAAAAAAAAAAAAAAAAACCTAAATAATAAATTACACTGGGAGGAAGGTATCTCAGCCAGCATGGGAAAGCAGAACATTCGCCGAGCAGCCCTCAAGTGAAGGATGAAGGGCAATGTTACAGAGTCTAGACTCAGGAGTGAGACAGAGGAGCCTGCACGAACAGTGCTTCTGCTGAAGCCTACACAAGTTATAAGAAATCTGGCTTCAGAGTATTAATTTTCTTCAAACACAAGGAAAAACAAACATTAAAAGTGGCATGTAAAATGTACATGACTTTTAAGACACTCCAAATTAGTTCCTCAAAGGTAATTAATCTGCCACAGTCATCTACTAAATGAGGATCATATGGAAGACACCTGCCTCTCCTATAAGCTGGATACAGAATACTATAGACCAGTATTTGAATATGTGTAGGCTGCAACTCCCTTGGGGGTGGAATGATCCTTTCACAGGGATTATATATCAGATATCCTGCATACTAGATATTTACATACATTGCAATTCTAACAGTAGCCAAATGAAATTAGGAAGTAGCAACAAAAATAATTTTATGGTTTGGGGTCACCACTCAAGGAACTGGTGGAAGCCTTAGGAAGATTGAGATCCACTTCTGTAGACTCTGAAGAAAGGTAACCTCGAAGACACAGGTGAAAGACAACGAGGACAGAGTTTTAAAAGGGCCAGAGTTACTGTGGTCAGAAAAGGGATACCTTCAGGGCAGAACATGTCTACATCTGCCCAGGTAACCCACATCATATGTTGTCATTACTGGATAGGACAAACACCAGATTTTTCTGGATTCCTAGGTGATCTCCTCTTTTTAGATCAAAGATTTCAACCAATGTTCCTTTCAGGTGGCTTTAGAGTTCAGTTGCTTTAAGAGGGCAGATTTCATTAGTTAGCAGCCTGTACCTCTCTCTAACCCAACAGTTAGAGCATTTATAGACAAGCAACAGATGCATGGCCTTGACTGACCCTGTCTCTGGCATTTTATTCCATTCTTCTAGGTCTAGCATTTGTTAACCAGGACCTAGGCTCTCTTGAAACTGGATTCTCGCTCGAGATTTCAGCTCAAGTCCCAAGGCTTGCATCTGGCTGTCAGACTCCCCTGTCAATGGATCTATTTCTGGTCCCCATCTTGTTCTTGAGCATGTTAGTGTTTTGCACATGTTCTTTGGCGAAAATCCTCAATACAGACTGTCTGCCAAGGACTTTGATTGCATGCTACCTTGCCTCTTAGATGCCACACGAACCGGTCAGACCAGATTTTCTCTTAGGATCTGCATTGACCTCTTTGTATGCTTCACCCATTGCTTAGGGCCACATGCTGGCCTTGGTCCATACAAGAAACTAGGACACATTGGAACACTTAAGATGTGGCCATGCATACAAATCGTTTGTTTTAAAACTGTGATATACCTGTGAAAGCAGTTTTCATACCTAGCACCCAGTGATCCATACAGTCAACAAAGGTTCCAAATGTACATATCTTGATATTTAATATTAAAGCATTCTAAAGATGAGCCCCTACACTGGTAGCATTGATAACACCAGAGAACTTGTAAGAAGTATAGGTTTTGCAGCCCCACCCAAGCCTGGCTGAATTAGAACCACAGGTGAAATCCATCAAGCCTCAAAGAGAATTTCTCTGCTCACAGCATGCTCTGCCCTTTACCTAGCATTCTGTCCTGAGAGTGATTCTGGGCTCTTACTGGCCCTATGCCATGAGGAAGGAGACTGTAGTATACATAGACTACAAAGAGGTCTCCTCATTCTTACCACATGAGACCTAGTGTCTTAAGTACCTTTCTATCTATCCTGTGCATCTCAGGGTATTGTATAACAGCAAGCTTGGGTCTATAGAGAAATTCCCTTTGTCCCCGGAGAGTTGTTCATTTGTGGCCTCTCTGACACCAGCATGTGTGCAGTGGTGATACAGACCCTTCATTTCCTGTCCCTCAGTAGGACTATGAAAACAGCCATATAAGGCAGATGACCAGTTTCTTACTGAAGTCACTGACTTAGGCAAAACCATTTTTTTGAACTTTGTATGCATTTAGAAATCAACATTCTTTTAAGAGAAAGAAGTTTATAATAATTCTACTCACATTTCAAATTTAAAATCAGAGTTTATAATAAGTACCCAGAAACAGTCTCTTCTCTGTGTTATGAATGGTAAAAGCCACTGTGCAGCAGAGGGCAAAGCAGTTGGAAAAAAAAAAAAGCCATGGATGATAAATAGGAGAAAAAAATTAAAAGAAATTTTAAGTTAATTTTAAAGGTAAGTTTTAGGTGAGCCCTCTTGCTCAGCTTGCTTGTTTTGGGGGTGTTCACTCCCCCTTTTTACTATATTTTTTCTTCTGCTAAGCTTGTGATTTTACATTAATGGTGGTTAGATGGAGAAGTGCTACAGACTAGTATTTGCATATTTTATCCAGGTTCCTGGGTCTTCTTATGGCACCATCACTGGAGCCATCTCTAGCATTTTATAACTTTCTAACATGCCTGACCCTGCCTTTGACATTCTGAATATGTCTGATTGCTGAGTTTCTTGCATTCCTTGGGAGATGGGGAAAATATTTTGCAATTCAAGGGTCTGATGTCACTTGGTGAGAGCAGGGTGGCATTCAGTCAAATACAGACCGTGATCCTCTGCCAAGGCTGTTTGAAATTCACATGGAAAAGAGCAGTGAAGTGTCATGTACTTAGCAAGCAGTGGCATGGTGCCTGGTACTGGGCTGACACTGTTTAGTATCTTGAAGCTATTAATTCATGGAAATCTCCAGCAACCCTCTAAGCTGGGCTCTAGCCTATTGTCCCACAGTGAGGAAACTAAGGCACAAAGCAATGCAGCCAGTTTTCCTGGCTCAGAGAGGCCATGCATATCGATCCTAGGATCTCACACAGGCTATGTAAGTTTTCCTCTTACAGAACACCATCACAGGAAAGACACTACTAGTTCTTGGTCAGAGGATGATGTCAGGAAAGCTGTGGACCAGAGGCCAGGACTTCTCTAGGAGATCATGGTGAGGAGAGGCCAGACTCAGCAGGTGGTGAGAATGAAGGGGAGTGGCCAAGCAGCTTTGCCAGTCTTTGGACAATTCTCTGTGGCCCTGTGACACAGTGACCTACTAAGACCATGCAGAGGCATATACATAACACCCAATTAATAAAGTCATCAGTTCTTTGTTCATAGACAACAAAAGGCAAGTTGGGATCTGTTAGATCTGTAATAAAACCCCATAGGGACTGTAGGCAGCTAGTGGTTTTGTTCATGCTTTGGCATTGTCAATATGCAGATGGTTGTCTTTCCCTTTATGGATAGGTTTCTCCAGGAGTACCAAAGGAGCTTATGAGGAGCTTCTTAAGAGTTTTTTTTTTTTTTTTTTCAAGTGCCATTCAATAGCATTTTAACAGGCATGTTACAAACTGGAAAAGACCTGGTCCCCTTACACTTTGTTTCGCACTGGCTCCTGAGGAATGTACCATTGCAAAGTCATGACTAGTCATACCAGTGAGAATCCTCTTTTAAATAAATTGTCAATCCCCTCATGATGTGGAATAAATTGACCCAGTGTCCTATGTTTTCTTTCATTGACCAAGGTTCCCATTAGACTTCCCAATTCAGTCCTCAGGAGACAGCTCCACCAGGGCTCTCACAGTAAAGGATGGTTAGGGCAATGTGGAGCAGCTAAGAGTACCAAAGGAGCTTATGAGGAGCTATCTGCCCCCAACCTCCTTACCTTTCCATAATGACTGATCTGAGCTGAATGTTGATTCTAGACACCAGGAAGGTTATGTGGACATGTTTGCTTTTCAAGGCTGAATTCATGACTGTGCTCTTTGCATAAAGCAAATGCATGGTGACCCATGGCTAGTTTATCGTGTTCTATAGTCTTTGGTGTTCTGGGGTTTGCTCTGTTTGTTTCTGTGCCTCTCCTCTCTCCCTTCACTTCATAATAAGTTGGAGTAGGTAGGTTATTGGTTGTTGATAACTGTTTCCACCCTTGAATGTTGAAATGTAACTGCAACTTTCTTAGAAAGAAACATTCTCTAGGAGAACTACATATTTTCCTTGGTGACTTGGGAGGACAGAGTACAGTAGGGATTGGGTCAGCTGATTTCGAAATATCATTTGACATATAAAGTTGAGATTTGAACACCTAGTTATATACATTTATATAACTGGTGAATGCTGTCAATACATAGAGTTGCATGTACTGGCTTCTGCTAAGGCAGAGGGTATGTTCTCTGCAATGGAGAAAGAACTGTGTTTTGGACCTTAATGTTTGGATGGTAGTAGTCAGGAGCTATATTTTTTTATAGTTTATATTTATACATTTATGTAGTTGAAATGGATTTCCCAGAGGGGTTAATGGAGACAAGCTGGAATCAGTATCCACAGACCTGGGTGTACCTTGAGTCCCAGAACCATCAGCTTATGGAAACCCCAAAATGGCACAAAGTGTGACGTATAGTAGATCTAGGCTACCAGAGAGACAATGAAGCATCATCAAGAATGAAAATCTGGAACCAAATGCATTGTTTTTATTTTATATATGCATAAAATAAGTTCATACATAAAATAAATGCATTTATTTTCTAACAGAAAATTATACCAGATATTCAAAGAATGCTTCTTAAACTCTTCAACAACAGCAACAAAAGAATTTACATCTCAAACTACAATATCAGTAAACAACAGGCTGTCATCCAAAATGAACAAGTATGAAAAAGAAACTTCAATACAATACTAGCACATAAAATTCAATATTGTTTTAGCACTGTTCCAAGACATTTCTTTGTGCAGAAGGTTTTGCTGTAGTACATGATGCATGTCAGTGTGTGCTCTCCTTTTGACTTTTAAGTTCTGTGTTGAGAGAAAGGTGAGTGTGTAGCCAAGCTAGAAGAATTGGAATTCATTGCAGGGTTTCTCCTGCTCATGCCGTGGTCTCTAAGTGAATGTTGAATGTGTTCTTGTCCCTCCCATCCAGTGTCCTAGGGAGACAGGGAACCAGGTTCATGAGAATTATTGTTGTACATGAGAATTATGCGTTGATGCATGATGTTAATGTCCTCTTACATAGAAGATGTGGTAAGCATTGCCCTGGAGATAATAGTGAGTGTTTCTTTGGAGTAATCTGAATGATCTAAATATTTAGTTACAATAAGTGAGAAATAAGGCATTTGGGGGATTCTTCTGGCATTGGATTTTCTCAATGGGAAGGAGGGAGGGACAAAGGCAACTACTCATTGCTGTGATTTGTTTTTTTCTGAGCTGAGACTAGGCTTTATTTATTTTATAGCTTTTCAAATAAATGACCTAGCAATGCAGTACCCAAGTAAGAGATCTGTTATATTTTCTAAATTAAACTTTATAAATTCTCCTTTGTTTTCTTATCTCTCTCTCTCTCTCTCTCTCTCTCTCTCTCTCTCTCTCTCTCTCTGTGTGTGTGTGTGTGTGTGTGTGTGTGTGTGATTTTTATTGTATTGCAGTCAGTTATTATATATCCATCATGGCGAGATATTTTAAAATCATGACTAGATATTCAATTTTATAAGATATTTTCAGTACTAATCGAGATGTATATGTGTGTTTTTGTGGTTCATTTTGACAGTATGATATATCACAATATTTATTGACTTGAATGCATATATTGAGCCAGGCTTGGATTCCAGAAATAGATCCTACTTGTTCATGGATATGATCTTTTTACTGTGCTGTTGAATTGCATTAGTAGTTTTTTATTGAGGATTTTTGTTTTCATTCCTTTTTGTTTTGGATGACAGCCTCTGTTTTCCTGATTGTATAGTGTGGAGTTGCTCAGTCTTTTGTTGCCGTTGTTGAAGAGTTTAAGAAGCATTGCTGTGGTATTCTTTGGATAGTCAGTATAATTTTTGGTTGCAGACTTTGGTTTTAGATTTTCGTTTTAGGTGAGGTTTAATTACTGATTCAGTCTCTTTATTTGCTATTGGTATGTTCAAGATTCCCCTTTCTCATTGATTTGGTCTTGGTAGAATTTGTCAGTTTTTCCTAGGTAATATCTAATTTGTTAGTTCGTTGTTCATCAAAATGCCTATCATTTTTTTCAACTTAAAATTTAAGGTTTTTTTTCCCGCGTACTTTACACTTACAAATAATGAGAAAATTCATGCCATGGAACCATAGGCTGTGTAGTTTTTGCTTACAGAATTTAGTTAAGTTAGCAGATCCATGGATCTAACTAGAAATGTAACTCTTGTTTTTATGTATTATGATTTTGATGGGTTATTAAAATGGACTGTTGGTTAGCATTGAAATGGTTAACATGCCATCATAGAATTATGCATAAAAACTTAAAAGTTTTAAAATTGCTACTACTATCCTTCTCCTCTCCTTCTTCCTCGTCTTCTTTTTCACACAAGTCTATTCTTTTTCATCCAGCCACATGACCATTTGTTCAGCCTTATTCAGACAGAAGGGAACCTACAGACAGTCTTGATAACTGTGATTTGTTTTCTCCTTTTCAGCCATGCAATGATGGACCTACTGGTTGAACTCTGCCTTCAGAACCACCTGAATCCTTCTCACCATGTTCTAGAGATCTGGTCTTCTGAGACCCAACAGCCTTTGAGTTTTAAGCCAAATACGTTGATTGGGTCCTTGAATGTACATACTGTACTTCTGAAAGAAAAAGTTCCTGAAGAAAAAGTTAAGCCTGGTCTAACCAAGGCTCCTGAGGTCAGTGGTGCCTATGCAGTATCTGAGAACACACACACACACGTGTGTGTGTGTGTGTGTGTGTGTGTGTGTGTGTATGTGTATGTGTATGTGTATATGTGAATGTGCTGGACTGCTAGAGAGGCCAGTGGTGGTCTTTGAGTACCAAATACACAGCTCTTTGTTGAGGTTTCTTCTTTTATACCTAGTATAACTAATACTATTATACCAGGTACTAACTGGGTTTGCTTTCAGGAGATAGAACTTTCCAAATTTACTAATGTTTATTGTTGTAATACTGGTCCTTTCTATTTTATGCAAATAGAATTGTTGTCTGACCATCAGACCCTTCTTGAGGATGGAAATGTTCCTAAATCTTCATTTTACCAAATGATAGTCACAGGTCCTGTGTAGTTATATTGGAATCTAGCTAATATAATCAAGAAATAGATTTTTTGGGTTTATTGAGTTTTACTTATTAACTGTTGACTGCTTTCTTGACATATATTTCTGGGTTTCTTTTGGCTTCAGGAGGCACAGCTGCATAAAAGAATTTACTGTCTTAGAGAAAGAGAAGAGATAGGCCCTTTAGAAAAAAAAAGTTTTGATTTTTGACTCTTGCTATTTGTTTTCTTTTGGTTCTGAAAAAGGGGAGGGGAAATATGAAGTTGAGTAGGATATAAGAAGTGGGAAGAAACTGTGAGGAGTTGAGGAAGAGGAAAGAATATGATCAAAATATTGTTTAAATCTTAAAAAATTGTTTTCAGGAATATTTATACTGTTACATCCAGGAAATGTCTTAGTTGTCATTTTATTACAGCCATAAATGATCAAGTAAAATTAATTCCAAAGTCTTACATGGTTTTGTAATGTTCTTGAGCATGACCTTAAGGCTCTAGTTAAGACTAGTTAAGTACTAGCCAGATCAGATTCTTGAAAGATTCGCTCAAAACTTGTTTTCAAAATTGGCAGTTATTCCAGTATTTTTTTTCCTGTGAATTTTTAGTTTTCAGTGATTAGTAATATGTAATTGGTTCCTTTCCATCCTCAGTCTGTAGGAGAACCTCAATGGCACTTCAAACATAACCAGTGTTTCATGGAGAAGGGACCTCTTCACATCCTGTGGTGTCTCTTAACTGCCTGGGCTCCAGGGAGATTAAGCCAAGTTTTGTGCATAGTTCCTCTTGCAGAATCCCAGGCGGGAGCAGTGCCCCATATTTCTTCTGAATTCCATCTCATTAAGTCCACTAAGCCTGCTTCTTAGAATCCAAGGGGACCATGTCATTCATCTGTCACCCTTCACACATGCTATTTTGACCTTTGCAAGGTCTTTGTACACTGTGGGGAACAGTGAGGATGAATCGGAGTAGTCTGCATGAAACTTTGACTCCTACAAGGTTTTGATGGGCCACTAAGAGTCAGTATAGATACTTATAATCAGCAAATTCTTTCTGATCATTATGTCTGGTATTTGAGAAAAATTACATGCATTTCTGGCTTAATGTAAAAATATAGTGCATGTATGTATATATGCATATATCTGTATTCACACATAAGTGTGTATATGCCTTATATGTACTTATATATAATGTCTTTATAAGCATATATATTCACATATGTATGTGATATTTTGGCCTCTTCAGCATTTTTTGTGTGTGTGTGTTACAAGACTTATTTTTAAAACTATTTCTATCACAAACACCTTTCTTTTAGGGAAAAATATATAAATGATTTGTGCTCAAGTCTAGCCAGAATCTGTGAAAGACTGAACATTCACAGAATTTAAATTTAGATATCTCACTTATGTCAGTTTCTCCTTGTTGCTTAGCAGTTGCCAATTAATACAAGAGAGTCTAGCAAATATCTAATATTTTGTACATTTCTTTTCCAGTATTCATTATGCTATTTTTCCAGAACCCACCAACTTTGTGGAAGAAAGATCAGGGTCAGGGTCCTGGAAATTTGAGGTCCTGCCATACTCAATCCTAGAATTAAAACAGAAATTAAAGCAATTGCAGGAAGATGCACTCACAAAATTTGTATGTCTGGTGTGTTCTTTCAGAAATCAGTACGTCTGGTAGTGAACTACCTGAGAACACAGAAAGCTGTCGTGCGGGTGAGCCCTGAGGTGCCACTGCAAAATATTCTACCGGTCATCTGTGCGAAGTGTGAGGTCAGCCCAGATCATGTGGTTCTGCTCAGGGACAATGCTGCCGGGGAAGAGCTGGAGCTGTCCAAGTCCCTGAATGAACTAGGGATCAAGGAGCTGTATGCATGGGACAACAGAAGAGGTGAGACTCACCACATTATACATACCCTGATGTGGCCACATTGCACATGCCCTGATATGTAGTGACTGGGACAAAAGGTATGTACACAAACCTGCATTCTTCCCCTGCAGCTGTCGGGAACACTATCTAGAGGTAGGTGTGGAAAGCTTCAGGCACCTGGGGTTTTCTCCAGTGGTAAAACAGGCAAAAGAAGAATGTAGGTTGTTGTCAAACCCTACGAAGCCAAGTACGCCTCTTTCCCCCCACATCTGCAAATGCCTTTGGCCTTCTGTCTTCCTCTGAGTTCTAAGGAGTAACAGCAAATAAAAACAGTGAGGAGCAAGTACGCCTTTTGCTGCCCCTGCTCAGAGACCACTTAGAACATTGCATGAGTTTTGCTTCTGGTGTCTTTGCTCCCAGGTTTTAGCCACTGCTTGAATCTAGGATCACTCTCCAGAAGCACACTGACCTCTCAAAGCAACCAATTCTGATTCCTGTGATCAGTCCTGCAGATAAATTCTACACTAGTTTATTGCTAGCGCTGTACCTATGGTGTGCCTGTGGTGCGTTGCAGCACAGTCATTAGCATAGATGAGTGGCAGCCCCTGTGCAATGTTGCTACAGGGCCATATATTATGTATTTAGATTTTTCCGATTGGCTTAATGGTTTTGATTTTTAGTTAACTATCAGACAAAAACATAAAATTGGTAGTCCTTGACTTTATAGTTTTAAGATGGATTTTCAGGTGTGCTGTGGAACTCTGCCGTTGTGACTTAGCTGTTGCTATCATGAACTCAGAGCAGCCACGACTACCTGCAGGGCACCCTTACAAAACCGGGCAGACTGACATGATGGCTATCTATGTTACTTGTTATTTATTCTCCAGATCAATTGAACTTTTAAGGATATGCAGTTGGTCTTCTATAGCCTTTAACATGCAGCTCTTTAGATAATCTCTCCTAAAAATGTGTTTTTCCTTATTAGCAAATATATTGTGAAAACAGTGGTCATGCTGTCCCCTATGGGTCCAGGCCACACTTTACCTTCCCTGGGGATTCTGTATTCATCCTCTCATCTGTCATACAAGAAATGTAGTGTCAGGTATGTGGAATAGCCTCCTGAAAAGAGTGCTCTGACAGAGTATTACATCTGGTCAGGTTTATTGCTGCTGATGTTGTAGTACTTGAGAGTAAACTCAGGGCCTCATACCTGATCTCCCAACCAGTATCTCTTAAAAGCACAGACAGGACTCCCAGCGTCAGTGGCACACCCAGTTGCTATGAGTGTGTTTGGTTATGCTTAAGTTTGGATTATGGAATATTTTAGAGGAAAAAAAACACAAAAGGAAAAAGAAAATCTCTTCTACAAAAAAGAAGGAAAGGGAAGGAAAAAGAAAAAAAAACTGTCCTATGTTTAGGAATCAGAGTGAAAGGCTTGCACACCGAGGCCTCTTATACACCATGCTTGGACATAGTTTGAAAAACAGAAGTCAAACTGCTTCCTGGAGAAGCCATACAAACCTGACCCTCTCTCTGTTAAGGAGAAGCCCCACTACTCCCAGTTATCAGAGACATGGAAGTTGAAGGCTTCAGCAGGGCTAACACAGCTTTTACAATCTACTGGCATGGAGAGTTTCTGAACACAAAATGCAGCCAATTTGCATTTCTGCTCTTTACTGGAACTAGCTACTCCAAATACCCTGAGGACACTGCTCACTGCCTGACAATCTATTTCCCTGCCCCATGGTGGGCAGACCTCCAAGTCCAAGGCAAGCTGTCTGTCTTTTACCTATAACATGCCTCTTTTGGTAACCTTGGTTACCAACCATCCTGCCTCATGTGTCTGTACCTCATCTTGCTGACTACCAAACATCTAAGAAGAAAGGAGAATCCAGAGGGTGTCCTTGACAACCTTTCTCTCTTCTGAAGTTGACCAGCAGAACTTCTAGAGTGTATGTGGGGTGCCCTTGCAAGGGGCTAGAGGGCAGGAGGTAGCCTTCTTTTGCTCATCTCTGCAGCTGACAGAGAAAGGGGAGATGGCCACTAGAGGTTACTGTGCCTCCGCTGTCTGGACACTGAAGGAGCAGCTTGAAGAATTCCAAGGCTCTGCTGCCCCCTGTGCTCACAGCAGGCATAGCAGCCTGTTGCTAGGACTAAGAACCCAGGCCTGGAGGTACAGGCCAGCTCTACATATGCCTTTGTCTCTATTGTGGGTGGAGTAACCCACACTTGAGGCTGAGAAAGTACTTAGATCTTTGGTTTGGGCTGCTGCAGACCTCCAAGCTGTTCTCATTTTCTCATCACCTGCCTTTTCCAGTTCTTCTGACCAAAACGCAGTCTGAGCCTTCCCTGAGCTGTCAAGGTACAGTGAGCTCACAGGCTGCACTCTGCATGGCTCCAGATGGGAGGGTGCATGGAGGTGATGTGTCTGTCAGACCTCAAAGGAACTGAGTTTTGCTCGAGGCATTTTGGGGAAGGGAGCGGGTTTGCTGGGTTGATTTGAGGTTATGATTTAAGTTTTTAGTACCCTATTTTTTGTTTTTTAAGACAATAATTACTTTGTGTGAGAATTTCCTATGTGACTTTAATCCATGGAAATGGCTGAGACTGTTGAAGACAGAAATTCTGTAGCTCAGAATTTCAAGTGAAAGTGATGTATACAGAAATAACACTAGTTCCTATTGCCTCGACTTGTCTTTTATTTTCTTTTGTGCTTCCTGCCTAATAGAGTATCCACCAGTTTGGATTGAAACTGACCCCTATGTATCATATAAATATAGGTATGCAAAGGGTTAGTTCAAATTTGACATCTTTATTTATAAAGTCTCTGTTATATACATGTGCATACACATATTTATGAAGAGGCAGCAACATATATTTTTACAAATTTGCAGAAGCATATACATATAAACATATACACATGTGAATTGTGATTTTAATGAGTCTTTTACACTTTCCACATACTTATATGAACATACATATATATATGTACATATATATATATACATTAAAAGGCTAATATTCCTATGAGTTTTTATATTTGAGAGAAAGTTTGTCATTTTTGCTAGAGTATGTGATAACAAATTTGTTTTTTTGTTTTTTAAATTAATGAAAGAAAATGTAGCATTTGCATGGATCCCAGTCTGCTATGTATTGTCTGAGTGCTGGGGCTCCAGCCCATAGCCAACCTGCCTCAGCAACAGAATTTCTCACACAAGCGTTCTCCCTTAAGGAGCACAATTGTCCTGAACGGGACACACATGCACATAAATGACCACTGTAGCCATCCTGTGAGATTATGCTTGGGGATTTGGGCAGACTGGGACTGAGGAGAAGGGAGCTTTACTACGGCTTCCTTTACTCAGGGATGGTGACTGCACCTTAAAGATAAGATATGATGATAATACTCACTTGGACCATGTGGGAAGTCCCACCTGTTCTCTTCCAGGGACTTGCTCAGTGGCCATGGAACTGCCTAGTTTCCACTTTCCCATCTAGACCAACAGCTGCTTTGGACTTCCACCTTCTCCATCTCTGGTGTCACCCAACTTACCTTCATCATCATCATCTCCATCACTTTAATGAGTCCAAATAGAAAGTGCTTTCCTGAAGATCAAATGTGAGCCTTGAAAATAAGCTCACATGCATGATCGTTCATCTTAAAGCACATGCTCTCCAGGGAAATCTATATGTCTACAGCTTACTGCCCTGGTGTGACAGCCTAGCTGTCTATGGAGATTTAGCCTGATGCCAGTGAGAAATCTCTCTTGCTTTGCTGTCATCTTTCTAGTGTTTATCTAGTATCAGGAACCTCTTATATGTCTCTGATCAATCCATAGGCAAAGCCTTTAAAAACGTATTATCAGCTTGAGGTGTAGGTTGGGGCAGTGAAATATGAGGCCCTACTGTACCATACAGTTGTTAGAGAATAGCAGGAGAAGCCCCCTTTCCAAACAGCATGGTTCTGGTGCCAGGGTCATCATAACTCTTCTTTATGAGGTGGCCTCAGTCCTGTGACCAGTCATTTTCTATTCAGGGAGAGAAACAAAAGATTCAGCTTGCTTTCAATCTATCATTTTCATGGGTACTGTAGTATTGCCTGTGTGATAGTAACATATTCTCTTTCTTGTTTATCTATGGGTTTCTACAGTATTATTAATTTTAATATATTCTAGTCATATACCATTCAATTGCAAAACTAATATAAACTAGAAATAGACATGTTAACACATGCCATAGTTTGGATATATTATTCTGTGGTATAAGTTTTTTTTTCTTCCTAGTTCTACACTGAGTAAGGGGTTTGATGTGACTAACTTATAATTATGTGTGTGCATGTGTATCTGTACAGCTGCATCATGTAAGTAAGTCCTTTGGTTTGGTTGCTGTGTGAATCAGAGCCCACTAATCTCCTTAGCTAAACCTCTTGCATGTCTTTAAGTGCCTAGCCTGCCCAAACAGGACAAAAGCTTTGTTTCCTGCAGGATAGTTTAAGAACCACCGGGCCTGGCTTTGGTTTTGTTGAGTGGAGAGTGTGTTTCGTACATATTTTTAAATGCATTGACTTTTATATTCTTCTTTAACTTAGATATGAAACCACACATTCCTAGACCAAAACATTAATAGATGTTTGCTGGATTTGGGTTAATATACTCACGACAGTTTGTCAAATTCTATAAGAGAATATTTCCATCAGTGGTCTAGAGGTCTGCCTGTCCTGCTGTTTGATCTTGGAAAATTGATCTTTCTACCCTTTACAAATACCTGTTTTTTGTTTTTGTTTGTTTTTCCCTCATATGTTTATGTGTTGGAAGAGAAGGGCAGGGTGAATGAAAGCCCAGAATAGGCAAATAGGAGAATATATTCTTAAAAAAGAATTGTTCTGGGATTGGAGTGAAGACAACTGAGTGGCTAAGGACACTTACTATTCTTTCAGAGGATCTCGGTTTGGTTCCCAGAACATATACGCTGCTCCCAAACATCTGTACCTCCAGTTGTCAGGATTTGATGTTCTCTTTGGGCCTTTGTGGGTACCAGGCACACACATAGTACACAGGCATGTATTACAGGGAAACACTCATACTCATAAACCAAAATCAGTCAAATTTTTAATTACATATAGAAGAAAGAAAAAAATGATGAATAGAACCCCTGGAAATCTGATTCAAACAGTAACCAAGTCTCTTTCACTGTTTCCCCATGTTCTGAAAAAGAACAGGGGCTTCATGATTTAATTGGCATTTTTACCTTACTTATACCTCCTAAGGCAGACTGTTTTTGCACAGGTGTCACAGCCCTTGGAGCAATGCGGTTTGATTGGGCAGAAGCAGGCATCTGTTGCATTTAGAACTTTAAGTACTCCAAATGGAGAAGCACTGCCAGCCTCAGGTGAACTCTACCATTGCAGAATCAGTACCAAAGCAAGTGTAAAACGTCAGTCACATTCATATGGACTGTAGTATAATGATAATATTTTAATTATTTTTGACAAGATAAAATTATAATTGAAGTTTACTTATTTATCTTTCATACGGCTGTTGGCAAATGTAAAACGACAGAGTTTGCATGAGGCTTCTCTTGAAAAGCATTGCTATTGACCATCCATTGATTCAGTTCTTTTCATCTTCCACAAGGACAAAGCCACTCTCAGAGAAAATGCTGCTTTAGTCGTTAAAAACCTGTATAAGAACTTCACGTGATTTCCTGTGGACTGGAGGGCTTTGAGGCAGCACGGAAGGCTTTGAAGGAAATCGTGATGATTTTCTTCTTAGAACTAACAGATTAAAGGATCCAGTTAAGGTTTTAACAAGTGAAGTACTTAATCTCATGTTTCAGATGCTGAAAAATAACAGCACTACTTTTTTTTTCCCCCCCTCCAGAAATGTTCAGGAAATCGTCACTTGGCAATGATGAAACAGATAAAGAGAAGAAAAAATTTCTTGGATTTTTCAAAGTTAATAAAAGGAGCAACAGTAAGGTAAGTCACATGCAAGTGACTCTGTAGGATATAAAGGAGTTTCTCACAATATTTCTACTGCACCTGTCTGGGAGTTTTAAAAATAATTCTATTTAGTGATGCTGAGTCTTCCCTAGAGGCTTAAGGCAGTTATTTAAGGGAATGTGTTTACTCACTGGTAGAGCAGAAAGCCTCTGAACTCCTCAGCCACATCCTGCTGAGTGCTCACATTCAGACAACATGCTGTGAAACTCAGCACACAGCTCTTGGGGATTTGAATGAGTGAATCTTGCATTATTAAGTCTAAATATCATGGTCAGTGTCCATGAAAGTGATTCCAGCTTTCCAGCTTAAAGTAGGAAGTTCAAAGGGGTTCCAATCAAGACGATTTTTATCTGTTCTCGAACTGCCCCATTATCTGTATAGTTTTTAAATATTTGTTAACCTTTTTAACATGACTGAAATCACAGAACATTATAATTGTTTTAATCCTGTTGTTCTTTGCTCAATAAGTCTTTATATTCCTAATAAAAATGCAATATTATATAACCATTTAAAGTCATACTACAAAGAGCGAAAATGAAGAGCTTTACTTTTCTATTCAGTTATAAAAGCCTCAAAATCATAAAAATGCCTTCAATTATCTGGCAAAGAACACAATAGCACTATTGTATTCTTTTAATACGTGTGTTTTACTAACAGGTAGTATCTGTTCCTTGATGATGAGTATGGCTCAAAAATACAAAACTGAGGCTAAAGTAACAGCTCAGTGAGTAAGAGCATTTGCTTTGCAAACATAAAAAACTGAGTTTGGATCCCCAGCTACGTGTAGAAAGCCAGACACATATGTATGTGAGACACACATATGCCACACACACATGCATCATATTTACAAAAAAAAAAAAAAGACCAATATGAATAATTGACATCAATACCACTCTCTGGGATAGAACAGGCTTTCCATCTGTGAGGTGAGGAGGTCTCTCAGCTCAGCTTCATAGACTTGCACCTCTGTGCTATATAGATATCGGCCCTTTCCTTCTGAACCTGCAGTCTTAGAATTATGATTTACCCTGTGCTTGCTGGTGGTGGTGGTGCTAAAACCTAAGGTGCTTTGCCCGGTGTCCTTGAACTACACCAAGCTCTGCCCAGCTGTGGCAGCAGCCAGCACTTTCTACTAGACCACTACATGAATTTCCAGACACTGAACAACCAAACTCTCATATCATTAAAGCTTGCACAGCCTGTACTCTCTTCCTCCTGAAACCTTGTAATGGTTTTTTCATTCTGCTTTGTGAAGGATGAGGTATGTAATTATATATTTTGTGCTCTTTATCCTGTTTGTCTGTGTTCTTTGAAAATCTGTGCTCAGGGTATGTCTCATTAGTGAGATCTTTTTATTCTTAAGTATCTCACCCCCCTCCTGTTCTTCCCCTTCCTTTCCTGGCCTCTTCCTTTCATATTAAGTATAAATGAAATTAAAGAACAGAATTCTTCAGGGCTCTTAATTGTGTTTTTGTTCCTGGTATTGTTTAAATGAACTTGCTGGGACTGTGTTTTCTGCCGTCCCCTTGGTTACCAGTTCATAATAAAACCTTAATTCCCCATCCCTCACCTAAGATCTAGCTGATTCTGCAACTCCCTCACTGAGATGCAATCCCCAGCAGATAAAGCAAAATATAAGGGTAGGGGAACGTTTGGTTTAGCTAGTAAAGCAACTGTGAAAGCTTGGGGTTTAGAGAGCCTCTAACTTCTTTTATTTTAATTTTGTTATTTATTTGCATTCCAAATGTTGGCCCTCTTCCTGCTCCCTCCTCCAAGAGTTCTTCACCCCATCCCTCCTCCCCTTTGCCTTTGAGAAGGTGCTCCCCCACCAATTCCACCCATCCCCCTCATCCTTCTCACATCCCCTTTCCCTGGGGCATCAAGTCTCTATAAATATAGGCACATCCTCTTCACTGAGGCCAGAAAAGGCAGTCTTGTGCTACAAATGTGCTTAGGGGCCACAGACCAGCCCATGTATGCTCTTTGTTTGGTAGCTTAGTCTCTGGGAGCTCCCAGGGGTCTGGGTTAGTTGACACTTGTTCTTCATACATGGTTGCCATCCCCTTCAGATTCTTCAATCCTTCTCCTTAACTCTTCCACAGGGGTCCCTTACCTTAGTTCAATAGTTGGCTGTATCTTCAACTGTCTTAGTCAGCTACTGGTAGAGCCTCTCAGAGGACAAACATGCTAGGCTCCTATCTGCAAGCATAACACAGTATCAGTAATAGTGTCAGCATTTGGTGGATGCCCATGGAATAGATCCTAAGTTGGGCCATGACTGGATGACGTTTCCTTTAATCTCTGCTCCGTTTTTGTCCCTGCAGTTCTTTATACAGGAACAATTCTGGTTCAAAAATTTTGATGGTGGGTTGGTGTCCCCATCCCTCCACTGGAGACTCTGTCTATCTACTGGAAGTGTGGAGACCCTCTAACTTTGACAATGGGAAGGGCAAACACCAGGAACCCAGGTCCTGTCAGGGAAAGAGTGATACACAATCTGCCCTATTCATTATAAGAATATCTAGCTTGCCTTTTGTGCCTTTGACTTCTAAGGTCATTTATCACTTTTTATGTACCTCATCTTCTATTACTGCTTTATTTAAATATATTTCTGCTCTAGACATCATCCACTTGCTCACTTGCTTACTCAGCCTTGTCTCTACTGGGTTGCTCAGTGTGTGTGTGTGTGTGTGTCTGTGTCTATGTATGTATGTGTGTCTGTGTATGTATGTGTGTCTGTGTGTGATGCATACACTTCCTAGGTCTTTGCTTCGATCCTTGCTATAATTTGAGATTTTTGCATGCTGAATGCATCCTTACCTAGTGTCCCTAGAAACCTGAGAGGGAAGGTCATCACTGTACATCAGTATGGTCAAGCAGCTCACATCTTTATAATTTAGTCAGTTACAGTACTAGTAAATGCTAGAATGAACACCTGTCTAAGTCCTTCATGTCAATCATCCATTCACATTGTACGGTGCTTAGCAAAGTGTGACTTTCAATTTCTTTATCTATAAAAAGCACTTTGAGTAAGTAACTTTAAAACAATTCTTAAAATCCTGTGACATGACAGACAGGCAAGCTCATGCCTCAGTAAAAAAAAAAAAAAAATGGGCACTTAGGAACGCATTCAAACTGAAGTTATATTCTAGTTTGTTCCCTTTAAGAAAGAATATGCATAGTTGTATATAGTGAGTCAACGTGTATGCCCATAAAAATGTTAATAAAGTATATTCCTTAAAGGTATATAATTTTGGCTAAGGCAAGTAAGGACAAATGTTTAATATTTTAATGTTTAATGCATGTCATTCTCTCAAACTAGTTGTTTTAAAAACATACCTAAATGTTAGTGTAAGATCTAATTGAAAGTATGAATTCTTGGGTTAAGTCCCTAGATTCTCATGAGGAGGATAGGGAATTGAATTTTCCAATTAGCACTCCCTACCTGATTGTGCAGCCGATGGTATATTATTGTTTGCCTTTTATGGACAGAGATGGAAGCAGCTGCTTAGTGACTGGTTTCTGGGTATACTCAATCCATTAACTACGTGGAGATTAAAACCTTGAAATCTTTAAGACCTAGTTAATCAGTTGATTTGCTATTTTAATTTTGCCAGTTTACAGCCACTACTATGTATAAATTGAATTTTTTTAAAATAAAGAAATGCTTTGGGGAAAGAACAAAAAAAGAGGAAAAAACAAGTTTCTTCCTATGAGTTGTGGATTTAGGGGTTGACTTTTGTGTGAGGGAGTGCTTTGGTTAGGAGGTGCTTCAAAACAGTGTTCCAGTTTGTAAAGTGGAGGAATGTGCATATGGACTCTGCACCCTCCATTGCTTTCAAGCTTGGCTGTGCTATTGTTTGTTTTGTTTTGTATTGTTTTGTTTTGCTTTCATAGCTGCCTTCATGCCTGCTCTTGTTGGAGTTTATTTTCTCCTGGAGTTGATGGTGGGGTGCATGTCTGTGTTCTAGGCTGAGCATCTTGGGCTGTCGGGTGCAGATAGTGATGAGGACCCCTCGAAGTCAGCGTCTGGAGGAGACTTGAACGTGAGTATTTAATCCAGCAGGTGCTGCTGCCAGTTAGGCAGAACTTCTCACTGCAGATCTTTGAATTGTCTCTAAGGGTGGAGCAATTTTACTACATCACCGCCACTCACTTTTTTGATGTCTTTCCACACAGCATACCTCAAAGCACAGTGACCTATGATCAAAAATTCTCTTCTAGATTTGTTCATGGCCAAAACTTGGGAGCCACTAGATTTGTAGCCACACTGTAATGGGTAATTTCTGGGATGTATAAAGGAAGAAAAGGCTGTGTTAGCATTTGTCAAATGCTCATCACAATGACTGTTCTTTTGCCAATGGGTAATTTCTAAACTGTATGTTTGTAAAATTTGAGGTCTTTGGAATAGTCCTACTTTCTACTAGGTTTGGCAAATAAATTCTTAATGATTTGTATTTTGGGGGGGTTTAAGTCAATTTTTTTTTTTTTTGGTCAAGAATGTAGAATTTTATTTGAGAACAGTCTTAGGCTTGTTTTTTTTTGTCAAGGTCTAGAGTTAGTGAAAGTCAGCTCATTCAGACCGAGGAAAATGCCTGTCATCTAAGTTAATTGGTACAGCAAGCCCTTATTGTTGGTCTAAGAAAAAGTCAAATTTACCTTAGTTACAAAAGACCAATTATATCTTAAAGTTCAAGGAAATAAATGAATATGTGCCCCTGGTAATTATGTACTTCTGCCTCTGAGCTGTGCTGAGACGTACTGATCTGCTGTGTGCACTTGAAAAGTTAATGCTCTGACTTCACAGGCTTCCTCCTCTCAATGCCCTTACTTGAATGCATTGGGGGAACCAGACTTCCACCTTCATTGTAGCCACCTTTTTGTCAAGTAAGAATGTTTGCAATTTGGAGGCTTTAATGCAATTCCAGAAGCTCCATTGAGCCCAGGCCTTTCCCCATACAAATCATGTCAGACTGAATAGAATGATTTTAAGGAAACCTCTTCTGTTGTAGTCTTAAGTAAGTTCCCATATGAGCTAATCACATCAGTGAGGCATTGTGTTTGTTTTGCTATTAAACAGACTTCAATCAACAGAAGATGTTTTTTGATGGCCATAAATGTATTACTCTTTCAGGCTTGTCTTTTCATCAACCTGTTTTATCCAAGAGATGTTGAAAAATGTCTTCTAATATTTCACACACTCAATAAACAAACTGTTTATGTTTGAGTAGGAAACCTATTATATCTAAGGGCTTGGCATCTCACATATTTGAGGCTATTATATAACCAGGTAGTAACTCTTCCTACTTTAATGAATGGTAGCTTGATTTTGTAAGAGGCATTGCTAGCTTGTGTGAGCTATTTTGATTTATGTAGGAATATAGTCATGATATGCACGCGTGGCTGGCTGGCTGAATAAGTAGATGGATGGACGGATGGGTGGGTGGATGTATGGGTGGATGGATGGATGGATGGATGGGTGGATGTATGGGTGGATGTATGGGTGGGTGGGTGGATGGATGGGTGGATGTATGGGTGGATGTATGGGTGGGTGGGTGGATGGATGGGTGGATGGATGGGTGGGTGGGTGGATGGATGGATGGATGGATGGATGGATGGATGGATGGATGGATGGATAGGTGGGTGGATGGATGGGTGGATGGATGGATGGATGAATGGATGGATGGATGGATGGATGGATGGGTGGATAGATGGATGGATGGATGGATGGAGAGTTGATTGAAAGATAGGTGAGTCATAAATGAGAGAACCTAGGCAAAAACTTCATAGAAAATATCCAAAGCATTTTAAAAAAATTATCATCCTGCAAATATATGTAGCCATAGAACTGTTTATAAAAACAGAGGGCATACTCCTGGACAGGTTATTCAGTAACATCGTTTCAGTTAGGTTTGTTTTAGAACCAGTTAAGTTAATTATAAATAAAAATTTAGTTAGAAAAAAATTAACAAACAAGAAGATCCAAGAAAAACCTGAGGAGCCTCACAAATGGAAAGCCTTACTGATCTTTTCAAGTAGATTTTGCAGCTTTGAGGAGAATTCTAGCAGGTAGCAGTGATGCAGTTGGAAAACATGGAGCCAATTGCACAGAAAATACAGAAACAGTACAGTCAACTCAAGAGCAAGGGCAGTGAACATCAATACATGAAGCTGGGAATGACCATGAAGAAGAATAAAAGTTGTGCATGTTTCACTGCATACACCAGAACAAATCCAAAGATCAGAAATCTACATGTTCATATTGAAACCTGGCATGCGACCAGCAGAAACCATGTGTGAACAATTTTCTAATTGTGGCTAAAACTCAAGTTGTGCTAATGAGAACATTAATAAATTTAACTGGGGGGGGCAAATCTTGAATGACAGCATGAAGAATAAAGGCATAAGTAAGCAATCTAGGGAAAGAGGAGGGGCAGCGAGAGTAAATCTGAATGTGAAAGTAGTATAGAAACTGTAAAACTCTGAATATCCCATGGAAGAGGGCCATAGAGAAGGCATCTTTAAGTTGCTACGTAGATGCGATTGCATAGACAAGGCAGAGAGAAAACTGATATACATGGTATGTAAATAATTGAAAATAGTTGAAACTTAGTCATGAAAAATACTTACACTTACAGTGAAACTTTATTACCTATTAGATAACAAAATTTTGGAAGTTTGCCCATCACCTCTGCTGGCTAATCTGTGGGGACTTGTAAATGTGTTACTGAGCAGAATGTAAAATGCTATAGCTTTTACAGTGGAGAATTTGGTGATATTTAGCCAAATTATAGGTAGATTTATTATTCTTTGCATCAGAAATTCTACAAATAGCAATCTATCAATCATAAAAGCTCCTTTGACAGAGTTTGTAATGATGCAGGAGACCATTTTTTTTTTTTTTTTGTGGCATTATTTGTAATAGCAGGAGCTAAACAACATCCAGGGGGCCCTTCAGTGGAAGACTGAGCGGTCAAACAACCATGATTCAGTGTGATCAAGGACTGTGAGGGAAGGAAAAGATGACCACTGACGGCTGTGGAGTATTCTCTGGGATATGTGATTTTTTTAATTAGTAAAATAATGTAATGTAAAAAAAAAACAAACATAAAACAAAGTCTGAAAATGAAGCTTTGATAGGCTAAGTTAGTCATTGATTTTGAAAACAATGGAAGCCTGCAAGTACACCCTTAACTGACGGTAAGGATACAATTGCATCAGCAGTTGGAGTCACATAATGTTGTATGTTCTCTGTTTTGAAGGAGTGAAGGCAGCAGCTATTTCTCCTTCTAGTTATACTATGTAGACTAAGAGTCTACCAGTATGTAGATCCAGTGGTAAGCTGCAAGCGATCCATCTCATGATTTCTAATGTTTCTAGGCCCTGTGCATGGCTGCGTATGAAAGGTCCGGGACTCCCCAGAAAGGGGTCTACTTAAGTCACAGGATAGCATGCACCCAAAGGACACACGAGAGACCGTCTTGCTGTAAAGCACATGAGGTGGTTTATTAAATCAGAGCTCTGGGCCAGCCCATATCCCCATATCTCACATAGGGGATAGAGGGACTGACCTCGTGGCTCAGGGGCATAGCACTTATATATGGGCGGGGTAGGGAAAAATCGAACTTTCTCGCGGGTGCACAGGATTGGTTGTTTTACCTTTTTTGAACACTAGTAGGCCGTACCATGGGGCAGGGTGTAGTTCTTCCCTTGGCCAGTCAGTTTCTGGGATGTTCTTAACAGGCCTTTGTACTGTAACTCCCCCCTCCTCTGTAACTAATTAGATGGACCCAAACCTGCTGGCAGGTGCTTTTCTGCCCAAGGTCTAAGGCGAAAAATTTACACATATTTCATAAGATGGCCTTTATAATTTTTCACTCTACACGTATTGCTTTACAAGCTTTGTGAGTCTTGAGTGCTCCTCTGCCATTGGGCTTCACTGAGCCTTTATATAACATTTTATAGACAGTAGAATCTCTTTGAGGAGCTAGGAGGTACTTGGAGGTGTGTGTGTGTGTGTGTGTGTGTGTGTGTGTGTGTGTGTGTGTATTTAGGTAGTGCCAGTCTCTATGAGAGCCAGGACAAGCACTTGCCTCAAGGAGTTGAGCTTTAGAAACCAGCCCAGCAGAGAAGCCTGTCCATCTTTATTTCCTTATTGGTAAAAATCCTCCAGGAAAGCTCAGTGTATCTTTGTGAGTCTTGAGTGCTCCTCTCCCATTGGGCTGCTCTGAGCCTTTGCAGGGCTCACCTAAACACCACCCATGGGGAGCCTTCTGAAATGGTGAACACAATCCCAAGGAGCCTAAGTCCTTTATTATGTCTATGAAACAAACAAACAAACCAAAAAAAAAAAAAAAAAAAAAAAAAAAAAAAACCAAAAAAACAAAAAACCCAGTATCAATGTAGATGGTCTACATAACCCACTTCTCAGGCAAATTCAAGTTCTATAAACTGAAGTTTGCCTTGTTCTAAGATTTAGCTACCTTTGTCATTTGTATCTCATAAAATATACTTAGCACCTTTCCAATCACTTTAAATACTTTTCTTGAAATCCCACACTTTCCAGGAAGCTCCTCTTTCTATACCCATGGTGGGGAATGTACTTCAGAGAACTTATCATTAGTGAAGGGACCATGAGCAAGGAAAAGACCTTGTCTAGAATTAGCCATGAGAGATAATCTACCTTTAACAGTCCCCATCATTTGGTTAAAAACAATTTCTATAAAGGCACCTATCAAATTTATTAATAAAAGCCTCATTAATACTACCATCTTGCTACGGAAAAGCCAAAGGCTTTTTGATGAATGTTAATGATCGAAACATAAATAAAATTAAACATAAAGATAGTTTATTCGCTTGCTTTGTTCAGTTCATGGGACAAACTGTGGTAGCACGGCATTGTCTCCCCTGTGTGGACAGAGCCTCCTGCAGTGTTTTGCAGTGGGTTCCATATTCAATGCTTGCTGTAGTCTCCACTCTCAGGCCTTTTTTTTTTTTTTTTTTTTTTTTTTTTTTGTGCCAGACATTTATGACTCCAGAAAATATCAAGGAAGCCCATGAACACAGGACAACTGAGAAACAGTTATTAGAAATACTGTCTTAAAGAAATCCTGTCAGATTTCCCATGCATTCGAGCCTGTCTTCCTTCCCAGCTACCACTGGTTTCAGGGGCAAGACAATGAGCTCCCAGAGATTGCCAGAAGCATGTGTGTGGAGCTGACTCCACCACATGGTGTCAGTGTTCCCACAAGTACAAGGAATTAGGTGTGTCCTAGCCTGGAAAGGCTCAAGAAGCCTGTTTCTGGAACATTCGCAAATTACTAATAAGAAAATATACCCTGAGGGCTGAGCCATGTGCGTGTAGGGTAGAACTAAATTTTGTTAGAAATCAATTTTGTATAGACTGTATCTTTACATTATTTATTCAAAATTATAAAATGAATAGCAGATGGGAATTTAAAAATATATTTTTTATTTATTGTTTGAGAATCTCAAGCAGGTATAAAGTAAATTTTATCATATCCCCCCCCAACCCCCCTACTCTAACTCCTGCAAGACCACAATGCCATCTATCGCTCTGAACTTAATCCGCCCTTAGTCTTTTTACCCACTGAGTCCAATTTGTGCCTCTAGTATGTGGATGAGCAGATTGGAAATCCCATTGAACGCTTCTAGTCTCCAGTGTTTGTCACTTTGAGCCTTTCTTAGTGGTAGAGTCACTTTGACACACACAGAGAGTGGCAGGCTTGATTTCTTCCCCCTTCATTTAACATCGTATGCTTAAAATTTTGCACTGTTTTCGTAGCAGTGATAAGGCTGAACGTGCTTCCATAAAAGGAAGGTGGGCATCCAGCTCAGTGCAAAGCCCTGGCCTAACATACCAGACCCTGGGTTCCATCTGCTGTGCAGGCAGGGAGTGACTCTGGATTCTGTCTGCTGCAAGTTGGATTCTGACTTAAACACAGTTCTTTGAGCTTGCAGAGCTGCCTTTGCCCATGCAGAGTAGATTCAACATCGCCACCACCCAAAGGCTTTAGGAGAAGTGATGTGGAGAAGGGGGAGCACAGTGCAGGCTCTCAGCCATTTCTGCTACCACCCAAAGGCTTTAGGAGAAGTGATGTGGAGAAGGGGGAGCACAGTGCAGGCTCTCAGCCATTTCTTGATGAAGCTCGTGTATCTGTCTGTCACTTCTTGCTGTTGACGCATGCAGGCCACCATTGTCTCCAAAAACCGGTTTCCTTTGGGAGTTTGTTTTGTTTGTTTTGTGTCGTTTTTTTAATAGTGCTAGCAGAAGAATTAGTGAATCAATGCATCTGGGAATTTTATGGCTTTCGGAAGACTATGTTACTACATTGATTCCCAAAAGGGCATGCCCCTGGGGGGGGAGGGGGGAATACCAATTCCTTGTGAAGCTGCTCAGCTTTGCATTTCTTTTCCCGTGGCTCAGTTGTGAAACAGTGATACATTAGAGGTATATACACCTTAGTACACAGTCAAGAGGAATTATCAAATATTTTTTCCTCTGTACTTGTGAAAAGTAGTAATCAAAATGTTCACTTTGGGCTGATGAGATGACTCGGCATGTAAAGGTACTTACTGCCAAGTATGAAGACCTGGGTTTGATTCCTGGGACCCACATGGCAGAAGAAAAATGACTACACAGGTTGTCTTCTGTCTGACCTCCATATGTGCCCCCCCCCATGAAGTACCAAACAGGAAAATTATATTAGAAATAAAATAGTCATATTATGCCCCTCCTCAGGCCAGTGTGGAAGAGGCTGCAAAAACAATTATATTTCAAGCTTCAGTGAATTCTCCTCCCAAAGTATTTGCAGTGAGAGCTCAAGTTAGTGCCCCTTATCCAAAATACTTGGCACAACAAATGTCTGCAGTATTTGTGTTTGGTTTTCTAGCTGATAGTCCTTCATTTAAAAGTTCAAAATCTGAAAAGCTTCAGTGAGAAACATAAGCATCATTTCAGTGCCCGAAAAAATCTGGAATGTCCGAGTTCGTTAGATTTCTAATTGTCCAATTAGAGATGTGTTTATCAGCACGTGTTACTGAAGCAACATATCTTAAGACAAGGAGGCCAAGGAGATGGCTCAGGGCACAAAGTACTACCACACAAGCATGACTGGGTTCAGACTTGCCAGTATCCACGCTAAAAATAAAAGTGTGGCAATGTGTGTCTGTAATCCCAACACTGGGAGGCAGAAACAGGAGGATCCAGGGACTCAGTGATAGCCAGGTTCACTGAGAGACTAGGTCTAAAAATAAGGTGGAGAGCAGTAGAGCTCTACCATTCACACGTGATCTCTGCATGTACGCCCACACATGTGCACATGTATGTTAAAGTTAGAACAAAAAGTAAGACAGTCTGCAATGTAGCCTGTCCTGTTGTGTACATGGTCCTGGGTTCCATCTTTATAAATACTCTCTGTCTCTGTCACTCTGTCTGCATGTCTCTGTCTCTCTCTTCCTGCCTCTTTCTTCTCTCCCTTTCTCCCATTTAAAAAGTGGAAAGGTTTATCTTAGGTCACATTTTGAAGGTTTCAATTTATAATTGATTAGCCTGTTGCTTTTAGGCTTATATAAGGTAGCCACCTTATTCATCTTTTGGTGGCCAGGAATCCAAGAAAGAAGAGGATGAGATTCAAATACCCCTATCAAGGCTATTTCTCTTGTGATCTAAATTGTCTTCACTAAGCCCCACCTTAATGCTACCACCTTCTACTAAGAAGTATGCCATGGGCTTTCAGATGCTACTCTACACCCAACAATGGCAGATGCTTAGCTTGTAATAGAGCCTGAGAAAGTAATTCACCTTAGTTAGCTCTGAGTGAAAAAAAAAAAAAAAAAAAAAAAAGCATAGAGTTTTAGCTTCTACTAAAAACACAGTATTTATAGGGTTGTTGGGGATAGAAAATGTCCTTTTGAAACACTAATTTCCCCTCTGTTCCCTCAAAGAATGAGCTGCTATTTCTCACATCCTTAGTTTTCCCTTGACCTTCTCCCTGTTCTTCAATAAATGAGTGTAAAGCTTGGTTCTCTCTGGGCTGCATGTTCATTGGTTTAAGTTGCTACTAGGGAGGAGTAACTTGCAGATCACTGGACCCATGGTCATTTCCATCCAGGAAATGGTAGTTCTGTATTACCCATGCCTAAACAGAAACCAGGATGTGCTTTGCCTCCCTTGGCTACTCTTCCACCCATATCCACCATCAGGACATCTGCTACCTGCAGGGAGCACACAGAACCTCATGTTGTGGTACAGCCCTGTTGCCATCATCTTTCCAGGGCTAATTCTCCATAGTCAGTGCAGCCACCTCTTAACCTTGGGTTTGTGGTCCTGATGCAACTCTTCTACAGCCAGAGAGATGCTGTCTGCCGGCCCCTTGGCTCAGGACCTGGCAAAGTCTGGCTACCTTGACAGGGTACTTCTTCCTTGGGCCTCCCCACTTCTCTAACCTCACTTCTTACGTATGGTACTCTTGCAAACTTCTGGTGCACATATATCAAGGCTTGTGCCTTGATCTAGGTCTGTGTGGAAACAGGCTTCCTACACTATGGCTTTCCCCTGAATATCTCCTTTCAGATAATTGTAGAATCTTTGTTCTGCTCATTGCTCAGCATCTATCCTATCTCAGACCACTTGCTATCTTGTTCTAACCCTCTGGATTTATTTTCATATTCTACCCTGAGAATAGTAGGCGCTGGGCCAGCTGTGCTGTGCACAGACTTTTTTTTTTTTTTTTTTTTTACAATGAGTTATTTCTTCCTGAAGATGTCTAATGTTGAGTTGTATGCCTGCCAGCTCTCTTGTCTACTTTCTCCCAGGCTTAGCGGCCAAGGCAGATCAAGTAGGGCAGTTGTGTGTTCGCTGGTAGTATGCAGCCCCAGCATTTTGGCAGTCCTGGAATGAGTTCATCTCTAGTGTTTAGGACCTTGGATCCGGTATCCTGTCACATGGGTCCACTCCTACATCAGCTTTCAAAGCCCCCAGAACTCCCTGCTTCTGCATTTACCTTCCATTTTCTTCCCTATTGCCCAGCTTTTGTTGTGACTTCCAGGCTGAATCATATTTTATTGATTTTTTTTTCCATCTTCAGTGAGTCCCATGCTGACCTTATGTCCTACCACAAGCAGTGGTTACAGACTGTAGATTCATGACTGAGGTGACTCAGAGGTCCTCAGCATCCTATTCCTGTGTGCAGGCTCTTGAGGGTCCTTCTGCACTTTAGAAATGCTACTAGGCCCAATTCATACTGCTGAGGACAAACAAAACCACCCACCTATCTCCTACAGCTTACAGGCTTAATAGTCAAGCCACATTTATATTGTATCCTTTCTTTGTTAATCTCTGAGAATCACAGGAAATACAAATGTTGTTGCCTCTCTAAGCCTGGCACACCTGATACTTCCCACTCCTTGAAGTCATATGACTCCTCTGAAGCTGCATTCTCCACCCAAGATAAGGACACTTTTGAAACACTTATTCTTTAACCAGTATTCATAAACAGTACACAGTATTTTTGTATAGTTTAACAAGTGAGGACTCTTTTATTTAACTGACAAATGGAAATTACATAACGTTATCTGTACAATATGTTCTTATACAAATAGACTTTGTGACATAAGCTGAACCAAGGTAACATCTCTCTTAATATCACGGATATTTTCTATGGTTAAAGCTTTTAAATTTTCCATCAGCACTTTTCAAGTATATAGAACACTTTTAAATATAATAAGTCTAAGTATAATCACCATGATGCATACTGAGTCAGTTTTTCTGAAGTGATGATTTATTTTCTAATGTCTGGTCTTGATTTATGGTATAAGAACAATTAATATTGATAAGGTAAAAGATGAGGGAGGGGAGGATGGAAAAATGATAAAGAAACAGTGTAAAAATGAGGAAGAAGAGCTAGTCACCCTGCAGTTAGCATCCACCCAGGCATGCCTCCCTGTACCTTCCTCTCCGTGGCCTCTGACCCAGTCTCACTCTCTGGCACTCTGACTGAACCTGTGCTGATGCTGTGGGCTTGAGGCTACAGTGCTGAGATGGGAGCCCATTCTTCATGCTAAGGGTCCACTCCCTCATATGAAGTGGGTTACTCCCAGTGGGAGTGGAGGGAAGTCTGAACACATACGCTCAAGTCTTCTCTTGAATCCCCACTCTGAGTCTTCTGAGCGGAGCTCCAACTTAAGGAGACATCAAGACTTCCAGCTCAAGTGTAGAAAAATTTAAAAGAAATGGAGTCAAAGGGCTAAGAAGTAAAATTTCCAGTTCTTCATTCTTACTTTTGTGTTTTGGAAGTCTGCCCTTACATGCTTAACTTTGGCCATGGTGTGCATGTCTGTGCACATGTGTGATCATGCACCCGGGATGTAAATATATGTGGGAAGGGTGGTATTAATGGCTACTATTGGAAACACACATCCAGAAATAGGCTGAATGTATAACCTATCACCACTGCTCTATACTTGACCTCCACTGTGTGGTGAGAAAGATCAAAGAATTCTTTTTATGTCACAGAATGACTCGTTTGTAGCTTGGCTAAGAGTGCTTTCAGCTATGGGTGAAGCCATGCACCTGTAATTAAACAGCAAAACTCCTTTGAAGGGTGGCCTCCCATAAAGCTGTGTGATAGTTCCTGCCATGCCTTCCATGGAGCTAGGTGTCTCTTTTTGGGGTGATAACTGGGTTGAACTTTCAGAAAGGATATTTCACCAGGAATGGCATTGACATTCGTGCTGAGATAATTTGGTGAATTTGGACAATAACTACTTCATGGATACTCTGGGGAGATTCTTTTTTTGAAAGGAAGAATGGTCACAAAAAGTAAAAGGGTAAGAAAGGAATTGTTTGACCTCCTCACTTGAAAACATAGTTATTTATTGCTATTATCTATGTATTCCTACTTTTTGCCTGAGGATTTAAGTAAAACTATACAATTAATCATAATTCCTAAGTTACTGTATTAGCTTTAATATTTGTTTTCTTTTAGCATGATGGATTTCTGTCATAGATGGACTAGAAGCATTTTGTATTTGGTTTATATTTGCTTGTGTTTGTGTATGTGTATTTGTGTTTATATATGTGTGTGTATTTACATGTGTGTGTCTGTGTGAATATGTGTGTTTTCTGTGTGTGTATATTTGTGTTTGTGTGTGTTTATATGTATGTGTATTTATGCATGTCCCTGTGTGCATATGTATGTATATGTGTATGTGTGTATTTTTATGTGTGTCTGTGTGTTTTGTAGGTATGTATATGTTGTGTTGATGTGTTTGTGTGTGTGTTTATATGTGTGTATTTGTAAATGTGTGTGACTATGTGCATATATTTGTATGTGTGTTTTGCATGTGTGCTTCTACAAATTGTGAGGCTTCTTCCAGTCCCACTCTCTATTTAAAGTTATGTAAATCTTTTTTGTAATGCGCAGATGGAAAGGTATTGAATGCTGGCAATTTCCTGATTGATGTAGGTTGTCTTCCATTGAAATCTTTATAAATGGACCCAGAAGAGATGCCTCAAGTAAAATCTAAACAAGTCAAGTAGATAACTTAAGTAGGGAGGTGGTGGTTTGCTTATTTTGCATTAAATCAAGTATTGACTCTATTTAGTATGTACTACTCCATAGATAATCTTTCTCTGAGTATTTATTTATTAATTTGGGGTAAAGAAGGGAGTTTGGACTATGTGGAAAAAAAGCCATGAACTCCCATAAACTATGTATACAATAATTTGTCACTATTATTAAAACTTTATCTTCTGTGTACTGTAAATCCAATGACACTGCCAAACAGTGATACTGAGTTCCTCTTTTCAGCCATCTACATGGGTTTGACTGTGCCAAAGTCTACCTCTGCTTTCTGTTGTTTGGGTTATCTTCTGACTTCAACAACCAATTGCAGCCTGCTTTTTCTTTTAAACATTGGAGCCATTTGGTAGTATATAAATAAATAATTTTAATGCTAAAGGGCAAGCATCATTTACTATAATTTTTCTTATTAATATTACAGTTATTAATTCCAATTGCATAAAACAGTGCAGTAGCTGGAAACTAAAGTAGAACCATCAATTACATGTAATAATGTATTCAAAGTACAGACAATGAGAATTGATTTTTTTGGTCCAATTTGTTAGTATTTGTATCCTAAAGCAGATCATAGTGCTTCAGCAAAGCTATGATATACACAGAAAAGAAAAGATTTATTAATTCTGAAACTTCTGTCACAGTTGGATAGCAGGTTTTAATGCAGAGATCTAGAATGAGGCTCCTTCCTTAAAATGATAGACTAATACATTCAATTATTACCTTGTGTTCAGGGAAAACTGCGAATACCCATTACTCTTCAGGAACTACCATCTCAACCCATAGGGACTGATGTCGGGATAACCAGGCACATGTACCAGTGAGCTGGAACCAGATGTCACTGGTGGCCCCAGATTCACTGTAGTATTGAGAACACTGATTCTCCAGAGGAAGAGGCTGTCCCATGGCCTGCAGAGAATTTATATGGCAGAAGCACAGGAAGGGAAATCTGCATTCTGATGCTTTTGTTGAATCACCAGGATACTGTTTTGGTTTTGTTTGTTTTTGTTTTTCTTTAAGTACCATTCCCCCAAGTCTGGTGTTTCCTTTACAATATCACCTCTTTCACTGAACATTGTAATGGCGACTGTGTGGCTTTCTTTCTGGTGCTCTTGAGCCTCTCTGCTTCATGGCTTCACTTGCTACCTACCATGAGGTCTATTCCATTGTGGTTCACAATTACTGGCCTGTCCTTATCTTCTCAGATCTAGTGGTCAACTTCAATAAGCTTATACTTAGGGAAGTATCTTAAAACTATGCCATGGTCTTTTTCAGGAACAACCTCTCACAGTGGCTATCATAATAGAGAAAGATAGGCTGCTATAACAAGTATATTTGCAAAACCCAGAGGCTGAGCTCAGACTCTCTCACAATGCTTGAGACATTGTAGTAGTAAGACATGGAGACAGCAGCCTCTTAGCAGACATCACAGTTCCAGGGTGACTATGGTTGGGTGTCTCTCTAGAGAAAACAAGTATGGAAGTACATGTCCATTTTATTGGATAGAGTTTAAGAATACATGTATGTTCTTAAACATCGTTTGTATAGCTACAAAAGAGCCTGGAAGATATTTAGCTTAGCACAGATGTTGGAATAAAATAAAGGGAGAGGTATTGGGTATACAGCTGGCAGAACCACCATCACCTCTTTGTGAGTTGAAGTTGCCCAAATCTCTTTTCTATGTCTGCCTCTGCTGTCCCTCATTTCCCTGTCCTGGTGACAACAATGTAAAAGATTGGGAGAAATATTTTGAGTTTTGCAGCTACTTTGCTAACTTACTTTATAGGAAGATAAAAACATGCCTATGTGGTTTTAAGTAATTGAGCATGATGTTAAAAACAACAACAACCCAGATGTACTCAACAACATTTTTAAAAACACCATATAGTTCCAGGCAGCATCTCAGCAATGACTTCTTATGATTCAGGAGAGTTAGGATGAGATAATGCTTACACATGTTTTAGTCTCAGAGTGTAGATGATTCCTTCTGATTTCTCTGTCATTCTAGTTTATGCAAAAATTATATGCTGGGAATCTTGTTAATGATAATTGCTAGCAAGAAAACAAACTCAACAGTAATATATTAGAAATCACAGTAATATAACCTCAAAAGAAAGACAATTTTTTTTTCTGTGACTATTTAATCCTTTGGGTGTCTCTCTTTAAAAAAAAGGTCTATATTTGGTAAAAACCTCTACATTCCAGGATACACAGAAGCAGACTAACCAGAATCCAGAGTCAACTCTATGGGCATGTAAAATTAATATTATGACCACGAAACTATAACAACTCTCTAAGGGTTTTAACATATATAAAAATGAGCCTTCATAATGAGGGCCCTGACCTATGTTCTGTTTGTTCCTGTTTGTCTATTCTGAGGACTTTTAACGCCCAGCTGCAGCTGTAGGTCTGAGCTGGAGAATACTGGTGGGCCAGCCAGAATATTTCCCTTTCAAGCCAAAGAAACAAAATGCCCCTCAGCCCATCCCCATCCTCTGTCCCTTCAAGGCTACCAGGTCCGCCCTACATCCATATTCCAAGGAGGGGAGAAGATGCTGCCTCTGAGCTGATTAGTGCTTCCATTAGCCTGCATAGAAAGCTCCTTTCAATTTCAGAATATTTTTGGCCTTTGTCAGCTTCTCCTTAACAACAGAAAACAGTACTCCAGGAATCTAGAGACCAGCGAAAAGCTTTCAGCAGTGATTTTGACCGCATTGAAACAAAACAAAACTGGGAAGCCTTGAACAGAGGAATTAACAGTTTATTCTTTTTTTTCTCTTGCTTTTGGCAAGGCAAATGTGCTAAGATGTTGGGGAGAGAGATGGTTTCTGTACAGAATCAGTGAACTCTGCAGGGATAAATGCTGGAGCAGCTGGCAGGAAATTCTCATGAGGCCAGACAAGGGGGTGGAAGGTGAACCTTGCCACTGACTACATTTGATTCATACTAAATCCCCGGGTCATCTGAGAAGTGTAAGTCAGAGCAGCTGTTACACAGCCGTGGATATAAACACCCTTCTACTGTGGCAGAGACTAGATTTTTTTTTTTTGACTTACAGTTGAAATGGCCCTTCTTCTGAAATTCTTTCCTGAACCAGAAATTAGCTGCAACCTTCGAGCAGTTGCCATGCCTACCCTTTTTGCCTGTGCCTAGCAGCCAATCCTGGAACATTTTATTGCAAGGGCAGCAATAAAATGTTTATTTTTTGTGTAGGGTTGAGGCCTTACCATTTCAGAGTTTAGCAGTTTCCTCAAACACTGTTTAAACCTTTATGGTAAGGTTGCAGAGTGTGTAATAAATTAAACATTCAGGGTTTTTTTTTTTTCCTTGAATCAGAGTATACTTTCCCAAAGATCTTATGATATGTGAGCTAGGCATGGCTACAAAGCTAGATCAGATCACTGAAGACATATCTGCTGATGTCTCTGAGTTAAAGAATACACTCAGGCCCCTGCAGGTGCTGGTCTTGGTGTGTACGTGGGGGGATGGCTCTGCTACGTTCCCAGCATGTCTTGCTGTGAGTTCTTGATCTTGGCTGCAGCGAGGCTGGTCAGCACCCTTTCTGCTTAAAAAAAAAAAACTGACCATGCTCATGTCTTAATCAAGGAAGCTTGGACTTTGCCCTTTTATTTTTTCTCTAGTATGAATACTTTTCATTTTATATTAAAGCCTGGTAATATTTACTCAAAGAAACTATAGAACATGGTGGACATTACTGTAGGTAAGCTAAAATTGACCTTAAATGTCTTAGTATCTTCTTGATTGCTTTATGAAATATGCTATATCATGAAGACTACACACTGTCATATTAGAAAGGCTTAATCTTTTTAATATTTTATATTTTTTGAGATTATAATATGATTACATCATTTCCCCTTTCCTTTCCTCCTTCCAAAATCTCAAACATACTCTGCCTTACCGCTTCTTGAATTTGTGGTTTTTGTTTCATTTATTCACTAATTCTTGTGTACATAAGATAGACACAATTGTATATATAATTCATTTGTAAATGCAAAAGTTTTATTTGCTTAGTCTGTGTAATTTTGCTTGTACATGTGTTCTCAGGGCTGACCATTTGGTGTGTTGGGTAGCGTTTTGGCTGTCATTCATCCAAGTGAGCGTTTCTGCTGTTGTCCTCGTTCACCTCATTTTTAAAGTATGTTAGTGAGACTTTATAGTTATAGCTTCTGATATTCCCAGAACACTTACACGGGTACATTTGTGTCACACATACCTTGGTGGTGACCAATAGCTCTTTAATTAGACTTCAGATCTGCAAGAGGGAAATCCAATATGGTATTGGAAACCTGGCCAACCACATAGGGCTAGTGAGGTCAGGAATCTTGGAGACGAACCTACAAACTACCACTTTATTAAACACACATAGGCTCTCACTGTGTTCTAAATACTTGTTCCTGGACCCACAGAGAAGTGAATCCTCACCTCATCGAAGAAGCTTATCTTTGCCATGGACAGAGACCATTACAGAAAACCACAAGAAATCAAAGTGCAGCGCTGGAGAGCCCAGGCCCAATGGAAAACAATCTAGAAAACAGGTCCTACATCTAAGACTCAGAGAACATTGTGAAAGAGGGGACAGGAAGGCAGAGGAGCAGGGCATTAAATCTCTTTCTTAAACCTCAGAATGTGTTTGCCAGCTTCTCCGCTGTTCTAGCCAGGCCAGTGTCCTGTGAAAACTCTTTAAAAGGCAGCGTAGGTGTGGTGGGTGAAAATTGTTTTATCTTTCTGCAGTGTCTGGAAAGAGATGTCCACGTATATCTCAGGCTCAAGCATGTAGCGTACCAGTGGGTCACAGACTGGAGCTAACAGACAAAATTTATATAAATCTTGGCGTTCTGTGATTTCATGGGAAATTAGCAGACATCCGTGAATTAAGGTTGGAAAGTTTTGAGTAAGTTCAGAAAATGAGGGGAGTCCAGATCTCGTGGTAGTTTATGCCTAAATGTCCTGAGAAGTTTAGTTGACTCAGAGATTGTTACCAGTCTCATTCTATTTTGCTCTGAGGGTATGTATTGGTCATATCAGTAAGGGGAGAATAGCTAGTGCTATTTGGGGATGGGAGACTGGTGACTCTCATCTCTAATCAAGGGCTCTCTATCACTTCAAGACTCAGCATCTAAAAGAATTTCACCTAAGTTCATGTCTGCAAAGGTGACATCCCAGCTCTAAGACTCAATATTTTGTGTTGGAAGAAATAGAGCATCCTCCTCCCCACCCCCCAAAACCCAGTAAACTTTGGCCGGAAGTAGAGCCATGTGAGTTGTGGAGCTCAGTGTTGCTCCTTGGAGTTGAGTCTTCATCTTTACAAAGAATTAACTAGACTCTTGAAATGGCACCTAGGGTTTGTTCCCCTTTTCCCACCTCCAGTCCAAAAGGCTCTGGAGCAATTCTACTTCCTCCTGGAGAATTGCTTATCTTTACACACTCCAGCAGAGAGGGGTGAACATGCTGAGGACTCCCCCAGAGAATTGTTAAGATGTTGAGGGCAGTCAATGTACCTCAGGGAGATGTGGCCATTTTAAAGTGATTGTGGTCATCTCTAGCAATGCTGTGTGTCAGAGGTCTTGCTAAAATACTGAATACTGGCTTTCCCAGACTGCTATGAGAACAAGAGACAGGCAAAGTCTAATGTCTGTCTCACAGCTGAATTGAGTCAGAATCTGGGTAGGATCGGGTTCCAGGAGCCATGCTGAACCTACCTGCCATATTAACACAATTCAGTTTTTAAAAATTAATTTATAAAATCTTCAAATAGTTATTTTTAAATTAATTCAAAAAAATTATTCATCAAAATAAATGAGATTTATGCAATAAAAGAAACCAAAATAGAAAAAAAAACAGACAAAACATCTTTAAAAAGACCCTCCAATGAGTAAGGAGAGGAGGAGGAGAAGGAGAGGAGGAGCTAGGTGATGAGAGAAACAAAGAGAGAGGGGGTACAGACACTGAGGCAGATGTTCACATGTCTCTGCCAGTCAAGAATGGTTGATATATCTAGGTTGGGTATTAGGTTACATTTCTGATTGATATTGAGCATTACCAAACTTGTAAAGCCTTTGGTTAACATTAAAAAAATTGTACAAAAGCAAAAAGGAGAAGGGGCATGGGATGGGGGTTTTCTATGGAGGGGAAATGGGGAAAGGGAATGGCATCTGAAATGCAAATAAAATATGCAATAAAAAATGAAAAAAAAAAGAACATCAACTTAGTTAAAAAAAAAAAAAAGACTCTCCCAAAAAATTCCTGCATGAGGAAAATAACATAAAGGAAAACCTAAAAAGATATAAAATGTATATTTTATTGAAAATTGTAAAAATATGTCTAATAATCATATAACAGCAAAGAAAATTAAAATCTAAGTGAAGTACTTAGTACTTTAGGCCTGAGCAGAGATGACTCAGAGGTTAAGGGCACTTGCCGTTCTCACAGAGGGCCTGGAATTGCTTCCTAGCTCTTATATGACAGCTCATAATCCTCTGAAAATTCACTTTCAGGGGATCTGGTGCCCTCTTCTGACCTCCTTGGCCATCAGACACACATATGGTACACATTTATACATGATCAAACCAGACAGAATGTCAGAACTGAGAAGAGGAAGTGGATACAAAGTCCCACCTCTAACCAAGATGCTATTTGTAATTGATATGTTTTTTTATATAATGTTTTAAAGGAAATAGGCTACATAGAACTTCATACAAGGTACTGGACATTTAAAGGACTTAGATAATTTCACAGGCATGTTGCATGAGTAGTCAGGCAAGCATAGAGATGAATGAACACTAAGGACAGAGGAAGTGAAGGCACTTGATTAGATGGGGTAGAGTGAAGAGAAGCAATTTTGAATGCAGAATTGTGAAATGTGTTGTTCTGAGAATGGCATTAGTGACACTAGGATGCCTAGCAGTATAGGAGGAGCTTAGTGTTATTCTCCATTGAGTGAAACCAACGTCCCTAATGACAAAGCATGTGAGCCTGTGTATGGGCATACTGTGTGTTAAATATGTACAAAGGTGTGTGTGTGTGTGTGTGTGTGTGTGTGTGTGTGTGTGTGTATAATCAGCTGAATTTATGTATAAGTAAATTAAGCAGCTTGGATGATTCAAATGATCCAGGTGTTTCTGGCTACATGCTACTGGCAAGAATATTGAAGTTGGTGCTCCTCTTCAATTAGGAGATAGTTGAGTCAACTTGATAGCCAGTAAAACATCTTTACAGCTCTAGTCATTGAGTGAGCAAAGTTTCTTCTCTGTTTTGCTTCATATACTTCATTTACCAGAACCCTTAGGTATTATGTTCTTCAGGTTTTCCAAGGACAAGTTGGAAGCAAGTTATGGAGGAAAGAGTTGTTGGAGGGATTGCTTTCAGTTTCAGATGGTTAGTTTATGACCATTATAGCAGGGAATATGGCAGCAGGCAGGTACACATGGTGTTGGCAAGTAGCTGAGATCTTACATGTTAGGACAACAACCACAGAGAGAGAAACAGCTAACTTGAGTGCTGTGGGTTTTTGAAACCTCAAAGCCCACCTAATGATACAATTTTCTCTTAAGGCTATGCCTGTTGCAGTCCTCCTAATCCTTCCCAAACAGTTCCACCAACTAGTAATGAAGCATTCAAATATTTGAGCACATGGGGAGCCTTTTCAAACCACCAAAGCTTTTATAATTAAGGTCAAAGAAACCTAAGGCTAAATTTCTTTCTCAGGAAATTGAATAGTAAAATTTATGATTGACCAAAGTAACTAGGTGGTTGCTTTCTCCTATAAGTGTCTTTTATATATTTCTTTTCTTTAATTAAAACAGTTACGTGATAAGGTCTTGCTATATATCTCAGGCTTCTCTCAAGCTCACAATTCATCTGCTTCACCCTCCTCAGCATCTGGAATTACAGGCTTGTGCCACCATGTTCAGCTGTATATTTATTTTACATATGGGAAATTAGCTGGTCACTTGAAACCTTATCCACAAGTTTAAATGTGAAAGCAGAGTTTCCCAGAGACTCAAGCACCATCCATTCATTCCAAGAGATGTAAGCTCATGAGCCTTTTGGGCTGTAGAAACTGAGTGCTTAGGACAAGGCAGTGATTAAATCAAGAGATCACGGTCTTCACAGAGCCCACACATAAATGGGAGAGAAGGCTAGATAATGCATTACATAATCCTAATCACTTAAGCATTTTGAATGTTCCCTATGTGCCAAGAACTCTTTCCTGCTTAATTGCATGTAGTAACTCATGTAGCTTACAATGATAGTTCTGTTTTATAGGAGCTATTCACTTCAGTTTTGAAAGAGAGAAACTGTTAGAAACAAATTAAAACTTGCCCATGGTTATGTGGGTGGTGGTGGCAAAGCCAGCAATCAAAACTCAGATGTTATCTCCCTAGTTTGTAGCTTTGTCTTTCTCTGCATTGACTTTGTGGAACACATCCAGGATGGCTTGAGCCAGAGATAAAGATCAATATGCGTGATGGTACAGCTCAGGGGATGACTGCCTTTTGTTTCTAATCCAAAATTCAAGTTCTAGTTCTCTCAGTGTCTTTTCTGCATAGACATTTCTTTACTTCTTTTTCTATTAAAGAAGAGTTGGTCAGCAGATGATTGAAAGAAAGTGGCTATGTTATTAAGGTCATTTCTTAAGAATGGGAATCATTTCTAGAAACCAAGGTTTGTTCATAAGCAACTATGGCCAAGTCCTACACTGTTGGTCTGAGAGCCTTCAAAGCATAGTGCTTTTGATATTCCATTACATTTTCATATCATTTCCGAAGGCTAGAAGAAGCTTTTAGGGCAAAAACAATACACCATGACATACCACAATTTCTACAGCAAGATGTTTTACTTTTTAGTTATTATTTTCTTTTGCAGAGGAAGATTACTGATGAAGGGTCAATAAGGAAGGACTGGGGAATGAATAGAACTGGGGTCTCTGATGTGAAATTCAGAAAGAATCAATAAAAATTATGAGAAAAAGAGAGAGGAGGAGAACCTGGCAATAGGAGAAATACTTCTCAGTGGTAAACTAAAGCTCTTCTTCACCATTGGGTGCACTGCCTCAAGAGCCAGTCTTTACAATCTCTAAGAACTCAATCCTATGGCACATTAAAAATTTAAGATGCTGATGTGGCATGTTAAAGTTTTAAGATAGCAGATTTACACTTACCATTTAGATGGAATTACCAAATGATTTTAGTTACTAAGTGTTTTTAAAGGTTTAGATTGTTTCATTATTGAGCTGCACCCATGATATTGTAATGGTATGGTTGCCTAAACAAGACCTGAACATGACAATATCAACAGAAGGACAGTGCCAAAATGAATGGGGGAACTCTCACCAGGCCCTGCCCCTAATGAGAAACTCTAGGCGATTACTGACTTCAGAGAGAAGGAGAATCCATCTTCTCCTGGGATGAGCTTCTGATAGATAGTCTAGTCCCAAACAACCCTGAACACATACATCTGAGCGATAGTAAATGAACTCAACAGGTTGTATTTATACGTGTGTGTGTGTGTGTGTGTGTGTGTGTGTGTGTGTGTATGTGTGTGTGTAACAATAATAATTAAAGAAAAAGAGGTCATGAATTTGAAAAGTACAGGGGAAAACACAGAAGAAATTGCTGGAAGGAAAGAGAATGCACAAATGACGTAAATACAGTCCTCACACATGAGATTCTCAAAAAAAAAAAAAAAAAGAAAGAAAAGAAAAAGCATAACATGTTTCCTAGGGGAATAGTAATAAGAGTCTTGCTCCAGTACTTCATGTCTGCCAGTAGAACAGATGCCACTGAAGATTGAGTGGGTGGATTCAAGAAATAAGATCTTACTGATGAGGTGGTGTCTGTCTCTTCCTCTACAGGGCTGCGTAACAACACCCAACTCACCATCCTTGCATTCTCGGTCGCTAACGCTGGGTCCCTCCCTCTCACTGGGCAACATCTCTGGAGTGTCTATGAAGTCAGACGTGAAGAAGCGCAGAGCCCCTCCTCCTCCAAGCCCTGGGCTGCTGCCTCAAGACAAGGTATCAGAAAAGGTAGGGGGATTGCAGCTCTCACAACCAAAGCATCTTTTCACTGACCCAATTAACTCCACTGCAGATCCTTGGAAATGCTGAATTCTTTACTCTTGAGGTTTTAGCACGATGTTTTCAGGGTGAACATCTGAGCTTTATTTAGAAGTAAAAGTGAGACACCACTCTGCTCCAGTTACTAAGCTAGGAAACTATTTTGGGGTCTTTGGTTCTTAAGGACCCAATGCCTGTAGATTAACATGTGTTTGATTTTAGCACCGAAATTTTGGGGGGTGTCACCGAGATCACTTATGAGAAATTACATAAATAAAGGTACTCAGAGAAAGCTGAAACTTGTGAAGGAGGCAAAGTATATAACCTAAATGTTCCACATTATTCAGATTCACAGAAAGTGGAGACTTGTGCATATTAGGTTGTTTAAAATATGATATGGGGTTTATTTCATAGGACCTGTATTTAAGAAGCCTTCTTTTTTGTTTGTCTTCAGAATAGCATAAAGCCTTCTAAGGCATTACATCATTAGACATGGCCCCATAAATGACATCCTGAGCAGTGAGCCACCTAACCTATGGTTTTTACTGCTCCTCTTTCCTTCACCTACCTGCTGACACCTGGAAGCATTATTTGAAGTGTCTAGTCCTCTCTTTCCAGGAGTAGGGAACAATGTGACACTATAAACTCTAATTTCATATGCTGACATTTCCAGTACAGCTAACTGCACTCCAGAAATATTAAACAGAAAGTTCCAGAAAAAAAATTATACATTTAATTGCTACACTCCTCTAAGAAGCATGATGAGATCTCACAGTCATACTCTGTCCTGCTAGGACATGAGCCATTCCTTTGCCAAATATATCTATATTGTGTTACTACCTGTTTATTGGTTGATAAGTGGCTATCTCAATTATGACTGATTCTAGTGATACTGTGGTACTATAATCACATAATACTTATTTGTCTTAATTGCGGCCCCAAAGCTAAAAATAGTATTTGAAGCAGTTGGTAATTTGCCAAAGAGAAACTTTCATTAAGTGGAAAGGTGAAATGTTATTGAAAGAATAATGTCTATGGAAACACACAGTATCAGAGAGAGAGAGGGAAAGAGGGAGAGAAAGGGGAGGGTTGGGGAGATTTAAGCATCTAAACAATGTGTTTGGGGAGGTGGTATCTATCTATCTATCTATCTATCTATCTATCTATCTATCTATCTATCTATCTATCTCTTCTCTTTTCCAAGCTCTGAACAAAGTACTGGGGGAAAAAATGATGTTTTATTTTTCTAAACACATCCTTAATTGGATGAAGTTTGGAGAGTACCTCTGGGGTCCCTCAGTGGGGTTCATGCTTTTGACTCTTCCAAGCTCTGCATCATCAAACATGTGCTGAGGTGCAACTTGAGAATGAGGGATGCCTTTCTTTTCTTTGGCTTCTTTCTTTTATCTGACCCTGCATCCCAGATTCCAGGGCAGAAAGCAAACCCTGAACACTGGCATCTCATGAATAATGTTGAGTATTATTTATTCTTTGATGGATTTCAAGTCCTCTTTCTTGCCTGGTGCCTTGGCATCCTTGGCTCTGTCTCTGTGTCATAAGTCTCAAGAACATCAGAACATTGACACTCTTTAGGTTTGTGACAACATACTTAAATATACTAGAAACTACGTCCATGTCCATTCCACCAAAATTGAGGCTTTGCCTTGGGTGTTTGTTACAGCTGCAGATTACTGTGAGTGGGTCCTAATGTCTTCCTTGATATCTGATTTAGTCATTTTTTTTCATTGTTGTGACAAACACTTGCAAATATCAATCTATTTGCAAAGGATTGTTTTGGTTCGCACTCTAAGGATGCTGTCCATCATGGCAGGGAGGTCCTAGCAGCAGGAACTTGAACATCTGTTACATTTCATCCAGAGAGTAGGGAAAGGTAAGCCAGTGCTCAGCTCTCCTTGTTCTTTTTATTCATACCTCGGTTCATGGATGCTACCATCCACACTTCCTACATGTCTTCTCTCAGTTAACCTTGCTGGAAATGACATCATAGACATAAGCAGAAGTGCGTTACTAGGATCTTTCTAAATCAGATCAAACTGACCATGCAGATTAACCATCACAGTATCTTTACTTTGTCTGTCTGTCTGTCTGTCTGTCTGTCCATCCATCCATCTGTCTGTCTGTCTATCTGTCCTGTAGATGTCTTTATTTTTCTAGTGGTCTTCTTAACCTTGTGTTTTAGAAACCGTATCTGACCCTCATAGGCCCTTTATTCATGTCACTAGAAATTTATCTCAAAATTCTATAATACAACACATTTTAGAAGATGTTCTGATTTTTTTTTTGTCTCAGACAATCATTTCTTTTGAGATTTCTGTGATAATACAGCTATGTTCTGATGAAAAGAAATTTAGTCCCAGAGGCACATCAGTTTGTCCCACGCTTGGTGGAACAATGGAGCTGCTATGTGGAGCTGTTTCCTGTGACCACAGTTCATCTCTTTAATCAGTTTACATTGTGTACTTTTTCATAACACCCAGATGTATTGATAACATTAGCCATTTCCAGCTACCCCCGAGATGCCTCTTTCCTTTTGGTTTGGATAGATATTTCTTTAGTGATGAAAAATATGTGTTCTGGGACCAGGGTTATGTAAAAGCTTTTCTTCAATAAGAAACCTTAATGTGGTGGAGCAGAGATGGTACATCAGCATTTCAAAATTGTCTTCTATACAAAGATGTTATGCTTTGTTTTTCTGAATTTAATTTAGTTACTCATACTGGATAGTCTGCTGGAGCAGAAAAACATATAGTAACTGGAGAATTGGGAACTCTAAATGGAAAATAAACAGTACATTCTCCCCTGCAGAATGAGCAGGGCCCCTCTGCAGCAATAAAAGCTTCCACTGAAATCTGTTTTATTTGGCACAGAATGAGTTGAGAAATTGGTTGCTGGAAACCATCTCCCTTTTAAAGTATGTGAGTGAAGTACAGATTGCATTTAAGCCTTTCCTATGAACATGCTTCTTTTTAAAATGAAATATATTTTGCTATTTACCCAATTTCTAAGAAAGGAACCCCCCAAAATATGTTGTCCTTGTTGTTGGAAAGGACATCAGTGCCTTTTTATGAATTTCCTTCCATCTAAAGATAACTTGTTTGTTTGAAAACCCAATTTATATGTAGCTGCTACTGAAACCAAAATCTCGAATTAGAAGAAAGTGTTTAGTTTCAGGACTTGGCCAGTTTTTGAGAATACTTAGGTTTTCATGTTTACATGACAATTTTTCTTATCAACTAAGTGGCAAAATTCAAAATTTAACTGTCAATGCCTTAAAGATAGAATAATTTTCCTATATTCTATTTTATCTGAAATATAAAAATGCATATTATTATTTTTTTACCTAATCAAATAGTCATGATTTGATCATCAGTATTTATGTTTCAAGGTAATTTTTAAGTAATTTCCTAGAAATGTTAGAACTGGAAAATAATCAGTGCTACCTTTATAAAAATCTCTCTGCAGAGCATTTGGGAAGATGAGTGGGCACAAGGGTATGGTCTTTTTAGGAGGAGGATAGTGCCTTTCTTCAGAGTCCATTGCTCTGGCCATGGCATCTTGATGCTAGGCTATCATGATGAACTTTCAGGTAGAGGTGGATGGAGGATGGAAGGGTGTCATGATAGGGCTCTAAGATCTAACTAGAGTTAGACCAAGTATACTCAAAAATCAAATTATTTATGGCTATAAAATATCAGGTATACGATAAAATGCCACCCGGAAACAGAATCAGGTACAAACAATATTGGTATCTTTTCCTCTCTTAAGTGTTTTTTTCCTTTCTCAGCTATGTTGATGAGAAACACGGCCTTTTTTTTTTTTTTTTTTTTTTTTGAAAAGGAAGGAAAAGAAATCTGTTGGTTCTGAGCCAAATATGAGTGATCATGAAGTGGTTTCTAGTTGTCCCAAATGATATGTTTCATGGTAAGATTGCCTACATAAACTATTAATAGTCATAAAACAAAAAAGTCATAAATCAATACTTTCTACAAATCCATAGGTAGGGACAGTGTCAGGTAAGTGCCTTACAGCAGAGTAAAAAAAAAAAATCTGCTATAGCTTTACGATGTTCATGAGGAACAAAGTGAATATATTCCAAACATTTCATCTGATTGCCTAAAGAATGTTAGGTCACACACAGAGGTGGGCAGTAGGTGACTGTTGGTGGTACTAACAGAGCTCAAGATAATTTCAGCTCTGCATCTGCAGTGTCTAGTTCTCTACTCTGTGGAAAGTCTCATCAGCTAGCCAGTCTTATGAATCTTCACCATAGGTATGGCTTTTATTATTATTTTTATCTTTGGTTCATAACCATGAAGGACTTAAGACACTAACCACTATCCTATACCTTCAGAGAGTCATAAAGAGTAGGGTTGCCCTTCCTCCCGAGTTCTGTTTATCAAGCAGGGTAGAAAACTATTAATAAGACATTTTTCTTCAGGTAGCTTCCTTCCCCAATAAAGACTGTAACAGCACCCCATATTCTGCTGACACCCGCAATTGCCCAAAGCTGTGTGTGTCACAAAGCAGTCCACTCTGCTCTTTCATCTCTATCAACTGATCAGAAACAATTTTTGTATGTTTACCAGGTAATGCTGTTGTCTAATTTCAGTGATCATTATGCACAAATACATAACAAACAACTAACTGTTTCTTCTTATATAACTATAGGTATTATACCCAATGTTTATGTGTATCAAATGATATATCTCTTTGTTCATGGTAGAAAGAAACTGTTTTAAAGGTCTCGAGATTTTCCTGTATACCACATTATTTGAAAGGTTGCATTCTAATGCTCAGTACCACAGACTTCCAACATGACAGGGTTTGCCTTTGGGTTTCAAAATAGTTAGCAATGTTGACTATAAAAACAAAATGGTAAAGGCTTGTTTTATGATCAGGTATTAGCATCACCCAAAGTAGGGTTTTCTGCGAATGTGTTCCTTATTTGGTCAAAAATACTGGTAGGATGCTCTGCTCCAACAGCAGAAATGCCATTCATTGTTCTCATGCTTTGGTTAGGTATGCACATGGACATATGATATCTCGTATCCTATGAGCAGACAAAATGCTCGTAGATGTTTAGAAACTTAACTGAAAACATCACTGCTTCTTTGATTTAGTGGTTAGAAGATTTCCGAAAATCCTAAAACTGTTGAAGGTACTCCCAAAGCAATACTTTATTGAGAACTGAAATGCCTATTTTACCACTAGACTTCAAGGGTGATCCTTTTTGTTGTTTGTTTGCTTGTTTGAGACAGGGTCTCATAACCTAGGTTGGCCTTCAGCTCATTCAATATGTTAGGCTCTTCAAGGGTAGCCTTGAATTCTTGACCCTCCTGTCTCCACCTACTGAGTTCTGATTACTGGCATGTCTCGCACCCCACTCGGCTCTAGGGCTTTATGCATACTAAACAAGAATTCTATATTCTCAGCCCTAAAGGCTGCTGCTTTAAAAAAAAAAAAGAAGAAGAAGAAGCAGAATTTCAGTATAGGTAGATGTCTGTTTAAGGGAGAGTTGTACTATAATAATGCATTTTGTTTAATATGCAAAGAAGGAATGAAAAAAGGAAGGAGACATTAGACTTTTTGAATTAGAACTCAGAAATGCAGGCAGAGTTAGCAGAAAAGTTAACCACCATCACTATGGCTGCTTCTGATATAGCATGGCATACTGTCTTTCTCATGTCATCGACACTGCCTTACAGAAAGGCCATTGGGCTGAGGTGGGCTCTGCAAGTCATAGTACTATGGAGTCCTTGTAAGTTTGGCCAACAGAGTGCAAGACTAACTTGGCTACTGTGAGATTGCTATTGCTGGCTACTTTGTAGAATCCAGAATAACCAGAGGTGAACTCTGGAGTTCACCTGTGGAGGTGTATCTAAATTGAATTAATTGAAGTGTGAAGACCTCCCACTCCAGTGGACATTTCCTAGCTGTCATCCTGATTGTGTAGTGGAGGCTAGGGGAACAGACACTGTGCTCATCCCCCTCCGCTCCTGACTGCAGATATGATGTGAACAGCTGCTTGAAGCTCCCACTGCATTGACATTTTTGAGATGCAGTATACTCTAGAGCTGAAATAAACCTTTACTCCTGTGCTGCTGCTCTCAGGTGGGTTTTTTTTTTTATTCAAGCAACAGGAAAAGAAATCAAGTCAACTGCCTTCTCTTGCCAGTCTCTATTCCCTTCCTTGATTTCATTTTTTTTTAGCCCCAAACATGTAGGCTTAGGAGACAAAGAAATTTGTATATTTCTTCACTAATATCTCCGCTATATAGCTTTTAACATACCACATAAGAAGTATGAAGAAACACAAACCAAAAACCTCAAGTTGATTGTTTCACTAGACAAATCACAGAAGAATGTTCAATGGCAGTACTTTCTCCTGACTGTTGGGCAGTAAAGTTCTCTTCATTCAACTGGCCCCAGGTCTCAAAAACATAATAGTGATAACAAGCTTTTGTAGTGTTCCAAAGACCTTTATAGCCACCACTTCATGTAGCTTAATGCTTGTTCTCTATTTAAACAATGCACAGTTATTGTCTTCATTTTATCAATGAGGACAATATGCTTAGAAAGAAGAAATGAGGTCATAGGGTAGCTGCCATGCCAGTCAGTGACACGTTATAGACTATCTGGTGTCTTTCTTTCATATAGCCACTGGAGGTAATGCTAATTGGGTCACAGGGATGTGTAACTGTCATTTGACTAAGTGAAAAACATGCTGGAGTGCTTTGGATTTATCTGTACTTTGCCAGCTCTCATACTGCTGAGGGGAAAGAACAATGTACATTGTACATCTGCGATAAATAAACTTCACATGACCTTGGCTGACAGGAGATGCAGAGGGTTCAGGGATGTTTGAAATGGAAGAGTGAGCTTACTCACCACTGACAAGGAAGGTCTGATTGCTGTGTGAGGGTCAAACTCAAGAGATGAGGAAGTTCATAAATGCTGAAGGGAGATTGTTCTACACATTTCCCATCACTCACCAGCCTTTAAGAAACAGCGTCTTCCTGTTGTCAGCACAATCAGCTTTCTCAGCAGCTGCTCCGTGTGTCTGAGAGATACAATTACTACCCCAACACTTGGCAAAAATAGGATAAAAATCATTTTACCTCCACATACATCCTTTGTCAAAAACCTAACATGAATGGGCGTGATACTGGTAAGGGATGCCAGACTTTTGAGAGAACTATGTTAAATAAATGTGTGTAACTATCTTTGGCTTACTGGTTTCAAAGATAAATAAACTTAAGAATTCTGAAGCCCATATTAAACTCATATTATTTTTGAAACTATTTTATTGGAATATTTAAATCTATATAATGAGAACTAAGGAAAGATCAAAGCCCTTAAAGAACTGAAACTCAACGGAACTAATTAAATGTGTGGATGTATACAAAACCCAGCTCCTATTCAAAAGCATAACATTCTAAACCCGTTGCTGTAGGTATAGCCAAAAGCATTAGAAATATACCTAACAATGTAGCTTAAATATACCTAACAATGTAGCTTCAGAACAATCTGTGGTTCTGAGCTGCTGATTATTTATTTATTGACTCCACAAAATTTCCAAGTCTGTTTATGTAGTCATACAGTATGACATGAAACTTCTCAAGCATTGACAGGAATGGAGTATAAAAATAAGTAAATCTTTGGGCCTAGTCATACTGTCTTTTGAGTTCATATTCTACAAAGGAGTGTTGTTAAATTGTAAATGTTCCAGATATTAAGCAAGCCTGACTTTTTTTTTTTTTTTTTTTTTTTTTAGTAAATGAGCCAAACTAGCAACAAAAGTCATTATTCAGATTTGTGATGGCTTTTTGTAAGGACAGCCTTGTGATGGCTCCATTTATATCTAAAATGTGGAAATATAATACAACGTTTACGGCAACCTGGAACAGCTTTGTAAAAAGTGTTGGGTCAGTGGAAGTGCAGAGATGTCTCTAGTGTTTGGGAGGCTCCCATCTTCTCTGGCGATGGAGAAAGTGAGGGCAGACAGCATTGTGTTCAGCAGCATGGTGGAAGACAGGCTCTTTTCCAACATAAACATCCCTAAGAACCTGGGCGGCTCCCTTCCACTGCAGAGCCTGGGAAAACAGGCCACAGAGGAAGTTCCTTGCTGGAAACAGAAGAGCGGCCATACTGAGGGTGCGCGGTGGAAGGAAATGGCAGCTTATTTTAGCTACTGGACATCTACCTTTTGTTTATGGATCCTTTCCTTTCTGACACTTGCTGTTAAAGAAACAAATGTGGCTTTGAAAGAGATTAGATTCTTACCTATTTTTAGCCATCCTTAAAGCGTGGCATTTTAGCGAGGCTCTCAGCTAAAATCAAAGTGAAATGTGCAATGTCCATTTCCCAGCGGGAAACAGCTTCATGGCCAGCGGCAAAGGGAAGCTGAGCTTCGTGTCCTGGCACACTGTTCCAGCATGGCCGTTCACTGCACACGTTCTCATTTTGTCATTGGGTTTGCTCGTTCACCACCTCAACAAAGAAATATGTGAAACTGGGGCTTCGTTGTTTCTCTTAGCTTCACATCTTGCCTCTTTAGTGTTTGTTTTTCATTTTTAATTAATGTATATGTATGGGGAATGGGGTTGTATATATGACTACAGATTCCTATAGAGTCCAAATGTGTCATTGGGTGCCCTGGAACTCCAGTTGCTACATGGGTATTGGAAACTGAACTCAGGTCCTCTGTAAGAATTGGACTTATTTATAACCACTGAGCATCTGTCCATTCCTGTTGCTTCTTTACAGCTACATATCATCCTGATTTTTTTCAGCTATCTTGATAATCAGTATTAGGAAGAGTGAGTGAAAGAACACAAATCTGGATTTAAAACTTGCAGTATGAAATACCCTACTTCCTTTCTTGGAGGCATGATCTGTTTCAGAAGCTGAACCTAAATGCTGAGTTACTGGGTTTTTACTTCTTAATCTTAAACTTCTGTTCCAGACTCAGTTATCTCTGCTCTGGGTTTGAAGTAGTTAAATGACCTTCATGTTTTCAGACTTTTGATTTATGCATCAACCAAGCCCATGAAATTTTAATGTCTATGACATGTTTCCTTTTTAATACCTAACAAACTGAAGAGGCAGCCTAGAAAACTCAAGAAGATATTTGAGAAGAATATATCTACAAGGGATTATCATTTAGAATATTTAGATAATTTACAATTCAACAACAACAGGGTAACAATAAAAAAAATTGCAATAGAATTGAATAGATATGTTTCAAAGAAAATATAGAAAGGGACAACAAGTCCATGAACAGATGTCTGGATCACTAACCATCAGTGAAGCCTCATTATGAACTCACACTTACTGGGAGGACTACGATAAAAAACAGAAAAAAAAATGAACAAAATGCCAAATATGTAGATAAATTGGAACTTTTGTGTGCATTTAGTAAAAATGTGAAATGGCCTAGGAACTGTGGCAGTGCATCTCAGCCTGTGGGGCGTGACTTCTTTGAGGGTCGAACAACCTTTTCACAGGGGTCACACATCAGATATCCTGCATATAAGATATTTACAATCCATAACAGCAAAATTACAGCTGAGAAGTAGCAAACAAACTAATTTTATGGATGGTGTCACATAACTGAATTAAAGGGCAGCAGCATTAGAAAGGTTGGGAACCACTGTTCTGTGGTAAGGAGTGTGTCAGGTACTCAAAGCATCAAAGATTGAATCCTGACATTCTCTTTCTAGTCTTTAACCAAAAGAAGTAAAAAGCAGGGGTCCAAGGAAATATTTCCACACTCATTTTACTCACTGCAGCCAATCAGTGGGAGTCACCCAATGACCCATTGGTAGATGAATGAGCAAAGAAAATATACATGTATCATGGATTTTTAATTTTTAAAATGGGAATGATTCTGATACCTGGCTCAACATAGATGAACATTGAGGACATTGTGTTAATTTAAATAAGCCAGCCACTAAAAGACAAATATTATGTAATACCATTTACAGAAGATTCCCAGTGTATAGAGTCAGAAAGTAAGTGGTGACTGTCACATATTGCAAGAGAGAAGAGTGGGTGAGTCTTGCAAGGTGAAAACATTTCCAAGTAGTAACTGCTCTGCTATTCACATAAAAACCATTAAGATGGTGAACTAACTCTATGTGATTTTTTTCAGTCAAAAACAATGATTTCACCTCTTTCTGGAAAAGATATAATCTAAAATAAAATGCTTTTACTTAAGCATAGGAAATACACATTCCAGTGAATAAACTTACATTCGTTTTGGTCTACCTTTTCTCTTTCTCTCTGTATATTGTTCCATTTGTCAGCATGCCTTCGATCCCTTCTTTGAGAAATGTGAGCTTTAAAAGGCTGTTATTTTCTCCCTGGCTTTTGGACTTCCAGATTTAGGGCATTAATTTTTGGAGTGTGTGTGCACATGCATGTGCTTGTGTGTGTGTGTGTGTGTGTGTGTGTGTGTGTGTGTGTGTTGCCAAAAGCTATTGTAACAAAAAACATGTAGTGTTATCTTTGCTGAGGTGGCCGCAATGAATTAGCAATGGCAGCATAGACTGAAAAGATGTCTTGGTATACAAAAGTCTATGCTATACAAATGTCAGGATTTGAGCTTAAACTTCCAGTACCACATAAGAGCTTGGCACAAAGTAGGGCATCACAGCACTCCTTTGGTTGGGGTCATGAAAGGTGGAGACAGGAGAATTTCCAGAAGCTGGAGGACAAGCTATGCTGGTTTGTATAATAGAAAAACCACAAAGAGACCTTGTCTTAAACAAGGTGAAGGGCTAGGATTAATATGAAAGATTATCTTCTAACATCTACACAAATTGTGATATTTGCACATCCATATTCATATACATAAATTAACACACATCATATTACACATACATATCACATACACACATAAGTGCATGTACTTACACACACACAGTGACATGTTGAAATCAAGTCTAATAGTTCAGAGGTACTCTGCTTTCTCATCCATGTATTTTTACAATTTTGGGCAGGTTATTCAAAAGGACTTAATAATCAATACTTCTGACTTCTGTTTCCATGAAGAAATTAGCCTGTGCACATGAAGAAGAGCTTTTGAAGAGCTAATGTATTTATTAATAAGACATGTAAGAGTGCTTAGATATTAGAAAGTATTTTTACATATGTAAATCTTCACATGGATAAATACTTTATGTCAAGGTCTTACCCTGGAAATTATTTGGAGTCCTTCTAAACAATCTTGACTTGTGGACCCACTACAGACCTACTACAACTTGCTTGATCTGAATGGAATGTAGAAATTAAAGATGTATGGTATTATCCTTAGTACAGTTTTGAAACCAAATTAGCAAAAGGGAACAAAAATGTTAAGTACAAAAGCCACATTGGAGCAAGGAAGGGAGGAACAAGTAAAGGAGGAGAAATGATAACCTGATGCTTGATTCCATCCACACTCAAAATTACACTGTTAGCAGATTAAAGCTGTCATTAAAAGGAAGTGATTGTCAGATCAGGTTAGAATACATCATGAGGAACCTGTTTTAGGATTCTCTGGAAAAGCTTCCTTATCTTAATGTCAACATATTTCTAGGGACACTTCTCAGTTTTCTGGGGTCTGCTTAAGAAAGCATGTATAATCCAGGCATGAATACAGAATCCTTTCAACCACCAGAAGTTCACTAAAGCTGGCAAGGAATAGATCATGTGAGTCTCCCTGGTCCATTCTTATTCTTATTCCTGGTCTTATTCTTTAAATAAGAAGATGCAGTTAGTTAAAAGTGAAACAGAGAAATCACATAAACACCAAGTGAAAGACGACTGACAAAGCTTGTGGCTAGCAGAGAAATAAGCTTTAAGAGAGAATGACCAAGGGTGGGGTGGACAAGGCTTGGGTATACCCACAGTGGTCACAGCTGCCTCTGCAAATTCCAAACTTCACAGCTCAAGAACTCACTACGTTGGTCAGAATGCAAGCAGGAAAACAGCTCTCCCAGAAAGTTTCTCCAGGGTTTAGGGCTGACAGATAAAATTGTAAGGAAAGCTGGCAGCCTGCCAAATGCTTATGTTTATGAAGTTGGCTGTGGACCAGGGAGACTCACATGATCTATTCCTTGCCAGCTTTAGTGAACTTCTGGTGGTTGAAAGGATTCTGTATTCATGCCTGGATTATACATGCTTTCTTAAGCAGACCCCAGAAAACTGAGAAGTGTCCCTAGAAATATGTTGACATTAAGATAAGGAAGCTTTTCCAGAGAATCCTAAAATTATCGCTTTCCCATGTTCCAAGTATCATTAGAAACAAAGTAGGGATCAGAGGTCAGACTTGGGAGAATCAGGATTCCATATATTTTTATGGGCATAAGGTAAATCTCATTCTGTACTATACAATCAGAAAGAAAAATTGTTTTCTATTACTGTGATAAAACACCATATCCAAGACAACCTACAAAGGAAAGCTTTTAATTTGGGTCATGTGATTCCAGGCATTAGACTCTATGAGGGATGAACAAAGACATGGAGGCAGAACAGCTGAGAGTGTACATTGGTCCACAAAGGAGAAAGCAGAGAAGGAGAAAGCTTGGGAATGAGGTTATCTTTTGAAACTTCAGTATCCATTCCTGGTGACACACCTCCAATAAGATCACTTCCTAATCATTTCTAAGCAGGTTTGCCAATCTGGAACAAGTATTCAAATATGGAGGACATTGTTATTTGAAGTACCACCCTGGGTCTCTGTAAATAGTCATAGCTGCAATGAAATCATGAGGACATGAACTTTTTCATGTCCAGAAGATACTATTTCTAAGCAGTCCTTCCTAACATCTGGCTCTTTCAATGATTCCACCTCTTCTGCTCTTGACTAGATGTACATGGTTTGTTCCTTTAGATACCTGCCAGTGTGGCTTCCCTTTCATGATGGAATGACTGTACCCTGATAGTATGAGAGTACTGAACTCTGTCTCCCTTCAGTTGCTTTTGTCAGAGTAATTATCATAGCAACTGAAAACTAAGAGAGTTAATTAGAATGATTGTTTCCCTCATCATCTATCTTAATATCTTTAAGTCATTGTAATTCTTAATCATTGTAACCTTAGACATAATACACTTACTATTTGCCTGTGTAAATGTCAGGTGAGTTACAGAGAGGAAGGAAGGAAGGTAAAGAGGAAGGAGGAAGGAAGAAAGGAAGGAAGGAGGGAAGGAGAGAGGGAAGGAAGGGAAAAGAAGGAGGAGTGAGGCAGGGAAGAAGAGGGAAGGAAGATAGAAAAATAGGAAGGGAGGAAAGGGAGGGAGGGAAGAAGGAAAAAAGGGAGGAAGAGGAGGAGGAGAAAAGGAGAAGAGAGAGAGGAAGGGAGGGAGGGAATGAGGAGAGAGAGAAATTAAAAATAAAAAACTGAGTCCTGGCTTATGATGGAAAAATAGGGAAGTTAGACTTAAATCCAGATTTAAGATCTGAGAATATATATGTATTCCATGTTCAGTCATTTTTTCCAAGTCATGTAAGAAGAAAATTCTCAATGAGCAATCTTAGTGTTAGATTTTAGGGAGCAGAGAGGAGGCAATAAAGGAGGCATAGAATGGGGTACTGAACCAAATCCTTTAGGCAAGAGAGTTATAATGCTATAGGTAGAGTCTAATGTAGAGTTTTACTTTACCTATCTCTGTAGCTTTCAGACAAAGCAAAGTGTCTTCTTCTAGGGATTTTGTAGGATGAAGAGATCTTACATTTCAGGGAAATGTAAATGTAAGTAAGTGTGTAACTGATGTTATAAACAGAGGACATAGAGCATGTAAGACATATATTACATGATGAGAGTCACATATTTTATAGGAAGAGGAATGAAGTGTGGTGAATGTGTGGTCCATATTATGTGACTGTATTCCTGCTGTCTCTGACACTCAGTCACTAAGTGTGTTTTTGCCTTGCTTGTATTCCTTTTCAAGGGCCAATTACCTAGAAGGTCTGGGTTTGCTAACATTTAGTTTATTCTCATAACATTCTATAAAGCACGCCTCATGTTTTTCTTTCTTGAATTACCAAAGACTGTCATGATAGATTCAGTTTTCCCTGTCAGCATGCTTATACTCACCTATGAAGATGATTTTAAAAAATACTTATTTTCTTAGAAACCTTGAAGTTTCCAGTGTTGTTGTCCAGGTTTTCACTCCCACCAACAATACAGGAGTGTTCTCGCTCCACATCCTCTCCAGCATGTATTGTCACTTGAGGTTTTCATCTTAACTATTGTGATTGGTGTAAAGTGGAATCTCAGACTTGTTTTGATGCATGTTCCTGATGTCTAAGGATGTTGAACATCTCTTTAAGTGCTTCTCATCTACTCAAGATTCTTCTCTTGAGAATTCTATTTATCTGTACTTCATTTTTTAATTTGAGTTATTTGTTTATTGGTGTCTGACTTCTTGAATTCTTTATATATTTTGGATATTTGCCTTCTGCCAGATGTAGTTTTAGTGAAGATCTTTTCCCAATCTCTAGGCTGCTGTTTTGTCCTATTGACAATGTCCTTTGCCTTACAAAAACTTTTCAGTTTCATGAGACCTCAATTATCATCACTTGTTGACCTTAGAGATTGGTGTTCTGTTCAGGAAGTTGTCTCCGGTACCAATGGGTTCAATCAAGTCTATTCCCCACTTGCTGTTCTATTAGGTTTAGTGTATCTGGGTTTATGTTGAGGTCTTTGATTCACTTGGACTTGAGTTTTGTGCAGGGTGATAGATACAGATCTATTTGCATTCTTCTACATGCAGACATGTAGTTAAACCAGCACCAATTGTTGAAGATGCTTTCTTTTATCCATTGTATGGTTTTGGCTTCTTTGTTAAAACTCAAGTGTCCATAGGTGTGCAGATTTATTTCAGAGCCTTGATTTGATTCCACTGATCAGTCTATCTGTTTCTATACCAATTCCCTACAGTTTTTATTACTATTGCTCTGTAGTACAGGTTTGAAGTCAGGGATGGTGATATATCCAGAAGTTCTTTTATTGGACAGGATTATTTTAGCAATTCTGGGTTATTTACTTTTCCATATGAAGTTGAATATTGTTTTCTAAGGTCTCTAAGGTATTGTGTTGAAATTTTAATGGGAATTGCATTGAATCTATATATTGCTTTTGGTATGTATGTAGCAGATGTGCAGCTTGGTCCTCATGTAGGCCCCCTAACAACCAGAGTGACAGAAGTCCTTGAATCTGTTGCCTACCAACAAAGGGAGCACTCCATTGACCTGTCACACACCAGTGTTCACTTAGACTCTTTCCAGCCTTTCAAAGGAAACTACAAATAAAGCAGTCCCAAAATTCTCTACAGAACCCAGGTTTTGCGTGAAGAAATGCAGTTAGTTTACCTCTATTTAATAGTAGCAGATTATATAACTCTTTTGTTTTAATGTCCACACACTTTGGGTATAGGTAGATAATGTGTGCCCTGTCCAGTACTTCTTGCTTCGGGGCATAGTTTTATCAGTTATAAATTTGAAATCATCCCCCATTCATTTCCTAGACGGTAACGGTGGGGAATCATCTCGCGGGCGGGGGGAAGGGAGGGAGTCCGGCGACAGAGTCTCAGGGCGGTCAGGCCGGTCAGGCACCAGAGCTTCCCGCGCCGCCAGCGGAGGATCCCACATTCACGCAGCTGTCGGTGGGCTGGCCGGTGGCTGCATCAGCAAGGTTCCAGGGTTCCAAAAGCTGGGAATCAGGCGGAGAGACCATGGACACGTGGAGTCCGGTTTTCCAAAGCTTTTATTGTTCATGGCATGGTGAATGGATGCAGGTGTTGTGCCCCCCCCCCCCCCCCCCCCCCCCCCCCCCCCCGCCAAAAGTCAGGGGAGACCAGTCTTATAGGGAAGGGAGAAAGGGGAGGGAATAACTTAATTAGCTACGCCCCTGGCCTTTTGATAATTCATTAATATTTAAATCTCTGGAGGTGGAGACTTGTTAGTCACACACTCTACCTGTCCTACGTGACCAAAGGTAACAGGTTAAATGGAGTTACCTCGTCCAAGGCCCAACAGGTAACTTCTGGAATTTTATTTCCATCCACATGCTTGTGCACTCAGATGTTGTTTGTAGTGACTTCATGACAGAGTGTCCTTAGGAGATGCAGCACTCATGCATGCATACACACACACACACACACACACACACACACACCCCTAGTCACCTCATAAAAGAAACCCAGTACAGACCAAAGTAATGAGTGCACCAGTATCCAACATGGTAGACCAATGGATTTTCTTTGTGTTACTCACAGGATAGAGATGACTCAAAAGCAGGTGCATCGTTAGAGTGTCCATAAAAACACACATGACAGCTTATGAAAGTTACAGTTCTGGAACTAACTCTCAGCACTGCTTGCAGGCAGCTCTGCAGCCTGAGAATCTCTTTTCTCTGCAATTCTGTTGCTGAGTCTCCTCCCCACACCGCGTAGTTGTTTAATCTTTTATATTCTGCTGGAAAGGCCCCTCTAGAATCCTTCACATTTCTGTTCTTCTAGACACAGACCTTTTGTTTACCTGCTGAGTCTCATGAGCCTCCCCTTCTCTCCTGAGGGGAATATTTTAATTTGAAGGAAATTGCAATGTATAACAACAGTGCAAAGAATAAAATGTAGGCTTATTCTCTGATAGGAAGAATAAACTCTCAAGTTCAGCCTCCACAAGGATGACTACATTGCAGAATCCTATGCTATGCTTCACTAACACTGAATTCTTGCTGTGAGTCACCCTGTTAGGTGAGATGCCCCCACATTGAAGATCAGAATGCCATGTTGTTGCCCATTCTTCATCCTGACCCATTACCTCCGGGCAACAAAAAACAAAACACAAGAGCCCTTCAGTTTGGTTCCTACCAGCCAATTTTAATGGAGAGAGGCATCCTGGCAAACACAGACCCCTAGGCCTCACTATGATGGCTCAGAAGTACAAGCTAGTGCTGAGGAGAAATCCACTCCAGAAAACTACAGCCTCCATAAATATTATAAATAACCCACAAACAAAAATCTTCAAAGAATTCTTCTTTTCTTATTGTGTCCTTTGCCTCAACATATCAAGACTTCAAAGTTCACTTTATTTTTTTTCCACTTCTGTCTTCCTTTTCTTCCCTAAAGTAGTACTTGTCTGGGTTCTTGCATAAGCTCTGCTCAGAACATCCATATGTGCCATCTAGGTATAGTCTTTGACCAGTCTTTTCAGAGCAAAGCAGCCCAGTCTACAGGCTAGGGTAGCTCCAAGTCAAGCCTCTATCCCAGCTGGTACCTGTGCTGAACCACAGCATTTTACATTGAAGGTCTCCTGAGAGTTTTCTGTCTACACTTGTGTGGTTTTTTTATGTGCTACTTCAGTGTGAAAGTGAGAAAGATGCCTTGACATCCCGCCATGTTCTAGGCCACTCAATCGCATACCCATCCCTCTTCTCTCCACCATGTGCTGCCATGACAGAAGCAAGTGTCCAGCCTCCCTCATCTAGATCCTTGTTTCCCTGGCCATCCCTTCTCCTAGAAGACTGCTCCTTCCTTCCCTGTGCCAGTTTTTCATCATCTTCCTCTAAACCTCTGTTCTTGATCCCTTCCAGCAGCATAGAACCGTGTTCATCAGTTCACCTAGCTGACATTCCCTAACTTAGTGCCAAGTCCTGTATTAGGCATGGAGGAAACACAGGTAATGCAAGATACCTGATGTCCTTTGAAGCTTCTGCCCATCACCATGACTCATCAGGACCGTAATCCCCAGGACCATAATGTCCCGCTCTGCTTGATCTTGTCTTATCCTCAGTGTCTGTTTCAACTTTCACATATAGTAAGCATAAAGTCATGAATTGAATGCATCCATCCAAAAAGTAGCATTGCTTTGGTAAGAACACTCATTCAGCCAATACTTTTGTGAGCATTTTGCATAGGCCAGGAAGTATTCCATGGCAGTGGAATTATTCCATGTCAGCTATGTACTCCTCCCTTCTGACACAGAATGGGAGATCTGCAGATGGGCTGAATGCACGCTGCTCTACCACTTTCTCACTTGGTCAAATGAAGGCACTGTCATGTGCAAATAGCAGGCTGTCCTGCTATACCGTTGCTCAAATCTCCAGCATCTTTCTTGATCCTTCTGAGTTTTTTTTTTTCTTTTTGACACAGTGAAAAATCACAGCTACATCAGTTCTTAGGGACTGTGTGATGATTAACCACAATAGTGACTCATAGGAAAGTCTTGAGCCCAGATCTTTCCTTGGTACATCGCAGGAGTTCAGTAAACAGTAGCTGGGTCTATTATTCTTTCTCAGTCAAGATGGATAATATTGCTTTGCTCTATCTTCCAAACCCTCTTTTCTTACCTATAAAATACATGGCCCCATGTCTGGTTCAGACACTGTTTCTTCCATGACATTTAGCTGGTTTCCCATTTATTTCACGTGCACATATATAGCATTTTTCTAACAGCCTCTGCAGCCAGGGACCTCATTAATTCTTTCATTAGCTCTGTGAGATGAGTGCTGTCATGATCCCACTTAAAATGAGGAAGCCAAGACACATAGAAGTAGGTCACAGCCCAGGCAGACCAGTTCCAACCTTGTTTGTCTTTTAGAGCAATTTTCTCTCTTTTTAAATATACTTTTAATTAAAATATAATGATATCATTTTCCTTACAGCTTCCTTCCAGTCTTTTCAGAGTCCCCTCCCTCCAAACTCTTTGTCTTCCTGCTCTCACTCTCAAATTGATAGACTCACTCTTTTTAAATTATCATTACATGTAATTATGTATGAATACGCTATAAATGCAAACTTTTGAGACTGGTGTGTGTGTGTGTGACCACTTTGTATTTGATAACAAACTGAGACTTGTCCCTGAGAAAGACTAACTCTCCTCCCTGAGCCATCATTAGTTGCTTGTAGTTCTTGCCTAGGGAACACAGAGAGATATCTTCCCTTCCAAGTTGGCATTTCTATTGATACTGCACTCATTCTGTTCTTCTTTAGACAGCCGTTGCTAGGAGACTGTTTTGCAGCAGACTTCTGCTCCCTGTTATGTGATGTTCCCTCAACTGTGGATGCAGCAGCTGTATCCATTGGAGCTTATGAACTAGGGAATGGAAAAATAGGGAGGGAGAGTGAGACTCTGACTTGGGGAGGGATGATACTAAAAGAGAAGGAGGGAGAAGGAACAAAAAGCACCTAGATGCTGTGTGTGTGTGTGTGTGTGTGTGTGTGTGTGTGTGTGTGTGTGTATCTGTCTGTCTGTCTGTCTGTGTCTGTGTCTGTATGTCTATGTATAAGAGAAGGAGAGGGAGAGGGAGAGGGAGAGGGAGAGGGAGAGGGAGAGGGAGAGGGAGAGGGAGAGGGAGAGGGAGAGGGAGAGGGAGAGGGAGAGGGAGAGGGAGAGGGAGAGGGAGAGGGGGAGACTGGGTGGTGGAGATCTTAAAGAAAGGAAGTTATGCCCCCTGGGCTGACAGTGCTCTCCACAAGAACTACAAACTACCAAAACCTTAGGGCTATGCATAAAATTCCCTCTTTTTAAGTTGAAAATATTTTCTTCCATACATTATATTCTTATCACAGTTTCCCCTTCTTCAACTCCTACCGGATCATCTCCACACCTTCTCTTTCTTTAGAAACCAACAAATAAAAACAGAATGTAAATAAGTAGCATGAGACACACACATAAAAACGAAACAAAACCATAAAAACACAAAAACCAGAAACTGTAACATACAAGCAAAAGACAAAGATTTTTGTTTTTATTTTTTGTTTAAAAAAAAAAAAAAGCTCAAACAAAGTAATGTGAATCAACAACAAAACCCCCCATAAAGCTCATTGAGTTTGGTTTGTGCTACCCTTCCACTGCTGGGCCTGGGGACTACCCTGAAATGTAAAAACTGTCTTTCCAATGATTGGTCAGGGCAGTTCCTTCGACTCCTAAAACATAAGCAATATAAACTATTGCAGTTGTCCTTGGCTGCCTCTCAGAGCTTGTAGGTAATTGTCAACTGCTGAAGTTGCCACGTACTTAGGACACAGGACTTGGGAGGTTTGAGCTCAGTCTAACCTGATAACCTCTTTCCTGTAGTCTAGCTTCCATGGTATCAGAAAATATTCTGCAGGTTGCTAAGGGGGCAGGGATAACTAATAACCCTCTACAGTTGTGAGAGTCGTGTGAACCACAAAATGTCTGAAATGCCAGGACAGCCAGAAAGGGCTACAAGTGGAACTCCCATATCAATGGTAACCGACAGCTATCTAGTTGGACTTATAGCCCACTCAACAAGGAAAAAATTAGGTCCGGTACTAGAGACCTAGCCAACTTTCCAAAGCTAGTGAGGCCATGGATTTTAGAAGAGAATCCATTGTTGCCATTTTAGTAGACCAGTATAATTCATTATCTAAATTCTTTTATCCTTATACCTACAGATAAATGTAGCTATCACCCCTCATCAAAGAAGGTTCTCTTTACAGCAAATGGAGACCAGTATAGAATGCAATGGGATATACCCTGTATCCTATAGAATAGTGTTATCAATATTTTTAAGCTCAGGTAACCAAAATAGAGACAAATACTGGCCTCTGAGAACCATGTGTTCCCTGAGGAATTCTGACTTAAGGCAGTGTAAATCTGATGCTGGATGTAAATCTGTTGCCTCTGGATGTAAATCTGTTGCCTCTGGATGTCTAGGTTCCCACCAGGATTACTGTTCTTGGTTACTAAAGAGCCAAGATTGAGAATAAGAAGTTTGTATCAACTCCTTCAAGAGGTCTCTGTTCTCTGTGTTTTCTGTATTCTTATGTGGTCCTCACAGGGACCAGGGGAGTTGGGCACTGTTTCTATCCTAATTTTAAAAGAGGTTTCTTGTGTGTGGCTTATTCAATGTTGTTTGGTGAGTAGTAGATACAGACCTTTAATCTGGGCACTCTGGCTTACCTTCATGCCAAGCACTCATCCTATAAGGCTTTCCTTGGCTGTTTTGGCTCATAATATTTGTGGACATAATATTAGGAACAGAAGAATATTTAAAGGAAATTATATAGAATAGTCATCTTGTAAGCATGTGAACAAAGTGCTCTTCTGAACACACAAATGCTAATTATTCATATTGTATTATATATGTGCCATTCTTCAAACTACTAGGATACCTGTGTAGAGATGAAAGCTACAGAGTCCCACAGAAGACATCATATGTGCTTTTAGTTACTTTGCATGAAGTTTCTATAGCATGCCACACCCTGGCAAAGTATGGGGGGAAATGGGGGAAGGTGAGAAGCATGAAGTTACATGCCTCACGGTGAGAATTCATATTTATCATCTTTTAATTAATATCTACTCTCCTGAAATGCTGTCTGACCTTGAGTCTGGTACTACATAAAATTGACACAATGAGATTAAGAAACTAAGTAACCAAATAGGCCCAAGGGAGCAAGTGCTTTCCAAGACCGAGCAGCCCAGTGCTCTCTAGACTGCCATGTCAAATGCACTTAGACCACAGACACTGTTTTCTCATAATTCTGAAAGCTAGAAAGCCTGAGCTCCGGGGGCTGTAGACTTAGAATCTGATGAGGGACCTTCTGGTTTTGTCTGACATCTGTTTTCTTGCTGTGTCATTAGCTGGTACATTATCTAGAGAGCATTCTGGGTCTGAAGCTTTATAAAGGGCCCTGATGCAGCCCAGCACCATGACCTTGTCACCCCTAAAGTCCTCGTCTCATACCAGACTCATACCGTCATCACATTGGAGCTGAGGTTTTCAACCTAGAAGCTGGCAGGGAAGATGCTAAGCATTCAATGTATAAGAAGGTTCAGTTCCTGGTTCCGGAGTGGAAAGGAACATCCTCCACAGAACAATTCGAGCTGGGGTTTGTGTTGTGCACTTCAAAGAGTGCCCAAATGAAATTTTTAAGTGTCTCTAAACAAAAGATTCAAGCACAAACTGGTTTATATAGTATCCAGTCACATGGAACATTAAGAACTCTAGTGGCTCATAGTCACTTGCCACATCACTGAATGACAGATTTCCATTCAAGCTGCAGGTACCTACCCCTGAGCCATTCACCCCTGGTCAGGAGGCCAATATAAGAAAACAACCAGAGAGATTCTGTTTTGTACCCTTTAGAGACTGAATAACAGAGTTGCCCACTACTTAGCAGTAGAAGGAAAGCCAATTTATCTTCCATATGCCTCAGTTTCCCTTTCTGTAAATTAAAGAGATGGGCTGATGAGATGGCTCAGTAGGTAAAATACTTGTGACCAAAGCCTGATGGCTTGAATTTGTGCCTCAGAACTTAACTATAGAGAGCAAAGCAACTCTGCTATAGGTGTCCTTTAACCTCTACAGGTGTTCCATGGCACACACATGCCTTATGCCCCCTGTACGTAAACTAGTGTTAAATATTTTTTAAATTAGAGTAACTATCTCTTCAGAAAGGGTCTTGAGGTGGTCCCATGAGAAACACTTGACAATTTCAATAAATGTCTAATAAAGGTTTGTGGCTGCCATTTTTCATCCTTTCTTGAAGTCTATAAACCTTTCTACTGAAAGTCTTTGAGCTTGTTAAACCTCTAAAAGCTTCAGGAAAACTATTTTGCCCATTAGGACTTATCTTTATTATTGGAGGGCCTCAGACCTTGCCAAACCCTTTTCGAGCACAGTGCCTTAATTAGCTTAGGACAAGTGGCCTGTGACTGGAAGGCACCTGCTGTTCCACAAGTGCTAGATGAGTGGGTATGATTGGCTCTGCAGAAGCATTTCAGTGGTGGCGTGAGGCAGCTTTGGCAGGGGCTCCAGACTTTAATGCTTCTCCAGATCTGAAATTAGGAGGGAGCAGGAACCATCTTTCAGCAGGTGAAATTGCTTTTCCAAATTAGTTACACCTGAATTGTTTCCCTGTTCTCTTCTCCTAATCAACTTTAACTTACTGTGGATGTGCAGCAGAATTCTAGAACATGTCACTATACAGACATCACTGGGAGCATAGAGACCTTTTGTTTACTAGTAGGAATTAAAGGGAAAAAATCTATACCCCAAATAGAGCCTCCAAATCACAGTTCAGGGCAGAATTTCCAGCCTGGGATAGTGTATAAACATTATAGAATTACCTTTTCTCCACTCTCCTTGAACGTGTTGAGGTTGGAGAGTCTGTGCATCCTTGAATCTATTATAGATTCAGTCACAGAGCAATGACTCAGCAGCTTCTTCCTGATTAGCTGAAGACATGAATAAAGCAATGGCATGTAGCAAAGTCTCACTGTGTTGGACAAAGTGGTTAAAAAGCAGGACATGGTTGCTCATCTATATCACCCTAGTTTTGATGCAGGAGGATTAACAGTATATTCACATACATGGAGTTCTAGGCAGCCTAAGCTACAGAGGGACCCCAATCTCAAAATAAAACCTAAGAAAATAAGTAAGTAGTAGGAACATAGACTAGAACATAATATAGGTAGGCAAACCCACAGTGTTGAATGAATACAATTAATGAGTGGATTACCTTAATCCTAGAGGAAAAAGTCTGGTCAACAGGCTTTCAGTGTTAGCAACAACAACTTCAGTGGAAAACAGAATTACTGCCAAGAGCCAAACAATTACCTAAGAATTCCTCAGTAGTTGGGTACAAGGAAACTGGAGCTCCAGGGTGCTTGGCTCACCGTACCACCAATGCTATGCAGACCTAGAAGCGCCTTAGAATTTATAATTCCATACTGTAGTTGATATTTGCAGAAACATTGCAAGGTTTGCTATTCACTTATTTGCAAATGTGCTGGTGGTATTTTAAAAATTCAGTGTGAGCTAACCATCTAATAAGGATTCTTTATATTATTAATGTGATAAAACAAAAGCACAAAGTATAATCTTCATCACTCTTAAGTGTGCATTAGTGAGGCTTGGCAGACCAGAGTATGCTACTTTTACAAAAACACACAATCTATTTCAGGCACCCACATCAGGCAGCTTATAGCTGCCTATATATAACTCCAGTTCCAGGAGATCCCAAGACCTCTTCTGGCTTCCCCAGGCACCTTCATGAACATGATATACATGCAGACAAGCAGGTGCATACACATAAAATTAGAAAAATAAATAAACCTTTGCAACGTTGTACAAAAGTGAGGCATATACAGCCTATACAGATCTCTCGGACTTTTCTGTCTTGGATAGTTACACCTTTTAATCACACCAACTCTCCCTTCCCTATCCTCTGCACCCCTAGAAACCTCTATTCTACTTCCTGTGGTTTAGAACTTTGGCTGTTAGATGTCTCATGTAAATGGAATTATGCATTATGTTTTTATTGACTGGCATATTCCACTTAATATAATTTTCCAAAAGTTTATCTATATTGTAACATGCTTTATAGTTTTTTTGTTTCTTAAAGCTGAATGCACTTTTCATAATACATACAATCAAATTTCAGAAATTTAGGTTGCCCATGATTCTTGGCTATTTGGAGCAGCAATTCAATAATGGATATACACATATTTATTTGAAATCTTACTTCAATTTTATTTATATGTTTTAATGTATACACAAAATTAAAAGCGTGGATTATATGCTAATTCTATTTTAATTACTTGAGGAGCTCTCATAATTTTTACATCATTTTATATTAGTATTCCTGTTCTTGAGAATTTTACTCATATATACAGTGAAACACTGTCATTTATTCTCTTATTTCCATCCTCCAACTCCCCATAAGTTCCCCCTACATGGCCTGCTCCCAACTTCATGTTTTGTTTTGCTGATAACCTGCTAAGTCCCATTAGTGCAGACCATGTGTTCATGGGCGTGGGGCCATCCGCCGGAGCATGGGAAACCTACCAGTGGCCATACATTAAAAGAAAAAAATAGAGGATAAGAATTCTCCCTTCTCCCACAGCTGTCAACTGCCAACTGCATGTCAGGGAGGAGTGAGACCTACAGAGTCCTCCCCATCAGTTCCCAAGTGTTAGTTGGGCTGATCATGTCATCATGGGCAAGACTTGTGAACCAGGCCATGGCTGGTGTGAGCGCATCGGCATGACGACTTGCTGAGTCAGAATTTGGCATTTCCTAGAACTGCTCCTCATCTTTCAGTTCTTATATTCTTTCTGCTCCTTCTTCCTGGATATTCTCTGTGCATTGGCAGTGATTCAGAGAAAGGGGAGGTTGAAAAATATGCTACATTCAGAGCTGAGCACTCAGTCATCTCTTCTTAGTCCTTTGACTAAGTCCGTAGATCATTGCAGAAAAAAGCTTCTCTGACCAAGGCTGAGGTTAAGAGCAGCCCAGGCCTATTAGTATAAACATAAATATTTCCATGACGATTTGACAACACGGCCGTTTAGCAAAATAACAGTAACAGTTACACTAGAGCCTTTGTCTACTCCAACTGTGGGCTTTTTCTTATCAGAATAAAAGTCCCAGGCATTATCTTTTCTGGGACAGACCTCAGATCCAATCAGAATGTGGTTCATTAGCCAATAACAGGCACACCATGTTCTGCATCAGTGGACACATCTTGCCTGGTAGGTCAGTATTGGCTAAGACCATTGATATTTTTATTCCTTCTGCAATCTGCATGGCACCTTCCAATACTATGAAAGCTCGGTAGCATGTATATTTTGAGATCAGTTTGAGGTTGATTTTTTTTTCATTTTCTTTAGCCACAGTGTGTGATATCTTCAGCAATAGATATTACTATATATTATAGAAATATAGAGAGAACCTTTGTTGTTTTGGAGACCTCTGGGTTCTCACTGACCGGTAACTCCTAGGGAAGTACTCCATGTCTTGCACTGTGATTTTCATTAACTAATCTAAGTCTTTTAAGTTATATTTTGAAATTATCTTACTAGGGAATTTACATAAAGCATTTTCATGTAGCTGTAGTTCTGGTTAATCTATCTACTATTTTCTTCCCCAAACCCTGTCCTTCCGCCTCCCCACTTGGGTTATTTTATTGCCAGTTTTGCACTTTCTTTTTGATCACATGTATTTCACTACCTTTCCAATTATCCATTTTAATTGGGTTGTACACTTGTAGACTTTCCTATGGTTTTCCATATACCCTTCCCTTGTGTTAACCTTCCCCGTCCCCACTTCTTCTATAGTCCCTCATCCATTTCTTCTTCAGCCATCCAACCCAAGTATTCCCACTGTCTACTTTCATTGTAATTATAATTTCCTACTCTCCTCCTCTTAACATGTACCCCTCCCCTGAAAAAGACCCCCTTCTACTTGTCTAGTTAGTGTCTTACAGTTAGGATTTCTATTGTCAGGATAAAACCATGACCAAATGACACTTGGAAGGAAAGGGTTTATTTCATTTTCACTTCCACATTACAGTACATCAGGTCTGGAACTCAAGGCAGGAACATAGCTCAGGCTGGCTCCTCACCACTGCTGCTGCTGTTCATTGCCAGTTACCCCATGGTACTGCCATCTGCAAAATTCTGGAGCCTCTGTAACTGGGATGTACTTTCACTGATAGCCTCTCCTGGACTCTCTTCAAGGACTTGACCCTGCTACATGATGATGTCAAGCCCTAACCTTACTTCATGACCCTTGGAGTACCTCCTGAAATGGAGGTTGCACTTTTACCCACAGTCTCTCCTGGCCTCTCACAGTGTCAAGCCTTAGCTGTTCTCATGACCCTGCATGCCCTCAAAACCAGCACCGCCTGGGTGGTTCTATTACCAAGTTCAGTTGACTGCATGAGATACCTTGGCCCCCTCTGGACCACTGAGAAAACACTCCCAGAAGATTTGATCTCAGTGATACTAATCTCTTAATTGGAGCTGATTTCTCAATCTTGGCTGATGAAAATCAATTGTCCCAGTAAAACTAAGTTTTTACTACAGTGAGGTTAATCAATCTCTTGTTAATTACAGCTGATTCTTTAGCTCCACATAACCATATAAAACAATCACACAAATTGCCCCCAGTAAGTGTTTAATAGACTTGAGAAACTTACTAGTAGTATTCTTTCATTTCAAGTAAGAACCAGTTCTCCCAGTCTACTTGTGGAGGTGTGATGATTAGTACCCTCAGTTTATTTTCATCTGATAAAGTCTTTTCTTCCTCCTCCATTTAAAGCAGTGGTTCTCAACCTTTCCAATGCTGTGACCCTTTAGTACGAATCGTCATATTGTAGTGACCCCCCCAAACATAAAATTATTTTCATTGTTACTTCATAACTGTAATGTTGCTACTCTTATGAATCATAATGTAAATATCTGATATGCAACCCTCAAAGGTATTATAACCACAGGTTGAGAACTACTGGTTTGAATATTTATTTTAAATAAATAACAATTATGTGTCTTTATGGGTACAGCGTGATTCTTCATACACTGTAGAAAAAGTTAAGCTATTTATATCTTCTACCTCAGCCCTTTGTCTTTCTTTGTGGATGGAGAGTATTAATCATCTATTCTCTTAAGTAATTTGAGAGTGCACACACATTGCAGTGTTAGAAACCATGGTTACCATCAGGCAGCATGAAAATTTGTTCTTTCAGTTTAGCTGAAACATCGCATCTTTTGATTAAAATCTCCTTTTTCTCTCTCCCATAGTATGTATAGTCAGTGTTCTTCCACTGACAGACATGTAAACTGCCTCTGTATGTTGCCTGTTATGAGTAACAAGAAAGAGAAAATATCCCTCCAGCTCACATGTGTCTATCCTTTGCATATGTACCCTGAATGGGAGGGCCTGGATCATGTATTCCTATTTGATGAGCTTTTATGCTGTTTCTTGGGAATGATTACTAATTCAAATTCCTTCCAGCAGTAGCAATATTTCTCTTTTCCATATCCTCCCCAAGTTAGTTTATCTTCTTTCAAAATAATAACCATTGTAATAGGTGTGATGAGGTATTGTGGTTTTTATTGTTATTTCCTTGATAATTTGACTTGTTGACCAGTTTTAATATATCTGTTGATGTATAAAACAAGAACAGGTTTTGTTGTTTATGGTAGGAGTTTACATTGTAACCTATTTGGCATCAGACTTGTTACAATCCTGCTTTAGCTTGCTGAACACTCAGATTACAGATATGAGTCACTATGCCTGGTTTCTTTTGACTATGTGTTCAGACCCTTTGGCCATTATTAATTGACATTAATGTATTGTTGTTAGTGTTTCTTGTGTAGTTTACATTTTGTCCCTGTATTGGATTGGGGCTACAGTTTTCAAGCATTTCTCCCAACCCATTTCTGCATTTCTGGTCTCTTATTCTCTTCTTCCTCTCCCCCTTCTTTCCCCTCCACCTCTCTCTCTCTCTCTCTCTCTCTCTCTCTCTCTCTCTCTCTCTCTCTCTCTGCTATATACTTGTTATTTTAGTTTGATCTGGTCATATTTGCTTCCTTTTGTTTTTGTAACCTTTACCAAGGAGAGCAAAAATCAAAACATTGGCAATAATAACTGAATAAGACTCAAGTAAACAAAAGTATATTCATGGTTTAGATATTAAAGGTATTAGTGTTATTAGTATATACCTAGAGAAATCTGCAGATTCAATACAATCAAAATTCCAAAGTTGTTTTTCACACAGACAAAAGAAGCAATTCTACGAGTCACAAAGAACTGCAGAAAGAGCCCAAATAAACCAAGCCCCATGAAGTGGGGGGAAGGAAAGAAAAAAGAAACAGCTGAAGACAGCACACTCCATGATTTCAAAGTACAGTGTAGTGTGTTATGAAACTATTATAATCAAAGCAGCAATAGACAGATAACATCAGAATAGAGTGGTGAATGAGACGGGACAGAAAGGTCAGAAATACGCTCACTGATTTACAGTCACCTGACTTTCAGCAATGCCACCAAGTGAGTGCAGTGAGTAAGAGTTTCTCCAATAAATTGGTCTCAGGAAACTGGATATTCATGTGTAGAAGAATAAAATCTGACCTTTATCTCAGCCCATGCACAAAGGTGGATTTAAAGACCTCAAAGTAATACCTGAAATTCTGAAACCATTTGAACAAAACATACAGTGAGCTCTGTGACCTTCGTCTGGGCAGTCATTGTTTTAGATCTCTATTGTTAGCAGGTGGTTTTGTCTGTGGATTCTTGGTTGCCATCCTATTTTTTTCTGCACAGCTTCAGACATAACCATCCCACCACGTCTGGTCTACAAAGGTTCTTCTGAGAAGCAAGCTCTCATGCCATGATCTGCTCATCATGTGTAGCATTTAGCAGTCCCTTCTTGGTACTCTGAGCTGATTCTCTCTGTCTTCGCCTCTGGATGATTACCTTACAGGGTGTCTTTCTTTGGGTTCATTTCTGTTGGAATCCTTTGATCTACCTGAAGTTTTAAGTAGTGAGATTTTGACTGTTATTTCTCCAGAGAAGCTCTGTCTACCCTTTCCCTGTTTTCTTTTTCTGGGAGTTCTGTAATATGTACATCGCTCCCTGCCATGCTGTCTCATAGAATACTCAACTTCCTTCTCTCTTAGGAAGTCCCCTGTGCAGCAATTTCTGGTGACATGTCCTTACATGCTTGCAGAGTCTTTATTCTCTTTGATGAGGTTTGCTGGGTACATCCTTAAGTGACTTCCCAGCTTCGTTGGGTTCTCCAGTCCCAGCACTTTCTCTCTTTGCTGGCTTTTGTCTTTGTGCTCATCTTTCACTTGCTCACATAGTTTTCTTCATGTTGTGTGTTCATCTGTCTGTCTCTCTGCTTATAATTCATCAAACTCTACCAAAATAATTGCTTTTAATTTTTTCAGGTCATTAGTCTCCATTTCCTTAGAATTATTGTCTAGAGATTTAACTTGCCTCTTTTCTCAAGAGTTACCCTGTTACTGTGTTACTCTGCATGTGACCAAAACCATTCAAGCATTCACAGTTTCCTAGCCTTTTGACATGCTTTTTATTTTCTATGTGTTATTGTAAACTGTACATTTGAAAAAGAGAAAAACAAAACAAAACAACTAATAACCAACAGCAGCAACAAAACCCCACTCATTCTCCCAGACCTTAGAGCATAGCATTTTATGGGTGCATCAGGGTCGTAAGTCCATCTGCAGATCTCGAGACAGCTTAAACTTTGCCTGTTTTTGTATCTTTCCTGGTCTCATGTAATTGTTCCCAGACAGAATATTTATGATTTTCTTTTTTTCAGGTAGCATATAATTTCTTCCTCCCTCTGCTGTCTGTCTGTGGTACTGCAGGTCTCTGACATTACAGCCAGTCTCTAGTCTCCCTTGGTCTGGGTAACTCCCCAGGTATCAGAACTGTGTTACTTTGCACTCTCATGTGGCCAAAACCATTCAACCATGCAAGCAGATACAGAAAGCCAAAGCATTCCATTTCCTTCCCACTCTTCTAATGCCTCCCCTAAATAATCTGTAAGCTGGTACTTACTTCGGATTGTGCCATACTGTGGAAGCCTCCATTAGTAGCAATGTCAGGTCTCTGAGCTCTGGATCAACCAGTGTTTAAATTCTTTTTTCTTCAGTTCCTATCATCTACCCACATCCAAATGACATCAGCTCCCTAAGAGCTCTCCTGTCACTCCAGACCGATCCAGTCTCTGCCTAGGCAACCCTTCTTAAAATCTGGAAAGTGCCCTTATGATTCCTTCTTCTTCCTCCCAAGGGAGAGCTGAGCTGTGCTGACCTTGGGGGAAGGGATGTGATACTTGAAATGAATTGGCTTTCTTGTTCATGTTCATGTGGCTGCTCTTGCTGAATGGTCTGGGTGCTGTATTTCTTAGCTGATTACAAGCATTCTCACTGAAGCTTTGTGGGCTCCAGGTGGATGTTAAGGCACTGCTTTTATGGAACAAGGAATGATGCTTTATATTCCTCCATCTTACTGTGGCAAAGGATTTTTAAATTGGGATACACAATTTTGGACTCTGTTGTCTTCGCTCTGAATTTTACATCTTTACTCAAGAAGCTAAAATAAATGGATTTAATAAATTCTGAAGAGGAAAGGAAAAGATAAATGTTGGGGAAAGAAACTTGAGAGTTTTCTAAGAAATATAGTTTATAATAATCAAAACATATTCTTAATATTCAACTAAAGGCCTTAGTTCTTGATGCCTCATTTGTCCAACTGAGTAACAGTAGCTTAAGAAAATGCTTCAACGTTTACCTACAAGACAAGGAGGTGGAAGGAGGGGGAAAGAGAGAGTATGGACATAAAAATAACAATAAGCTTGTGAGAACATAGATATAGTAGGTAGCTTATGATTGTTTTTAATATATATATTGTAAACCATCATTTTCAGCTTCTCAAATATATGTAATGCTTTCTTATCAACTATACTAAAGTAAATAGGAAAATATAGTTTATAAAGCAAATTAATGTCTCTCCTTTTGCATCCCCATAAAAGTGAATAAATTATTTAAAAACTATTTTTAAATAATTTTAAATAATGACGGATTTCAAGAGGTGCTATGATAAATGCCTGGCAAAGTGGGGGAAAGTAAATATTGACTCCTAATTGCAGCCACCTAATTACAGTTGGGAGCATGGCTGCCTGGGAAAAAGAGTCACATGGTTTTCCTGTTCAGACATGCAACAGTCAGACATCAGCTTATTCTGCACTCTGGGTTTCAGTGGAGTCTGCCCCAGATTCAGTAGCCTAGAGGGGTTCTGGGCCTATCTGATGCCTGTCATATCCCCCCTTTTTTTTACTCTGCACCCTGAAAGCTCATCTTTAGAAAGATAGCTGAGAACCCTTCTGTATGGGGAGGGCAGACTGAGGAGAGAAATCTGCAGAGTGGATATGTGGAGCTCTTTTCTGTCAGCTAACAAGATATCTGCCCAGATGCTCCAGGGAATCTTGTAAGTGTGTGAATAGACTCTCTGCTCTAAAACAATGTAAGTGGTCATCCAAAAAGCACAAATATTTGAAGACAGGTTAAAATAAGATTATCAGAGATAGATGGGGGTGTAGAGGTAGAGGGAGACAGATTTATAGGAAAGCACAACACATAAAGTTAAAAAAAGATGAAAATAAAAATATTGTAATGCTAACAAGAAGAAAACGAGAGAAAATATACCCAAGAAAGAAGACCATATTGCTGGTTTTAAAGTAAGTAGAAATCTTGCAAATTAAACATGCTGCAGCATACTTTAGCACTCAAGAAAATTGGACAGCCAAATAATTGAAATTTCCAAGAAAGAGGCAGGAACACTAGAGAATAAGATGGATAATTGGTTCAGGATCCTTCATGTTGGACTGATTTCTTCTATGTTCAGAGAGGAAAAACAGAAAGAATAAAAAGTAAGGCAAAGCGGAAAGGTAGAACTAGAACATTCTGCAGGCTACAGGAATATAAATGCTTCCTCAGAAAAGAGCAGGCTCTGCCACAGCATGGACTGTATAGGCACATGGAGAGGACTCCAGGTCAGCAGCAGGGAAGCAAATGATGCTGAAGAATGCACCACAGTGGAGTTGGTATCCCATGGGCACGGTGGCAGACTGGGAGCAGGCAGGCCTGAATGTTTCCAGTGTTTTGTAATTGTTTACTTTCCTCTGTACCCATGTACAGTGTAATAAAATAAACACATTTTAAGATTCAAACGTTTTTAAGTTCAAAGTCTCAAAAATCTTCACGTACAGCTTGTTCCATAAACAGGAAATCTAGAGTAGGAAAAGTGAATTTCCTGGAAGTTGAACTATGAAGAGTGAGTTAGGTACCAAGTCAGCTCTCCAGGCAGGATACAGGAAGACACTGTGGAGCTTCTTCTTCTAGGGCTGGGCACAGGGCAAAACATAAGAACTTCTTGTTTTCTGTTTAAGGATTTTGGGCCACAGTTACCTTGAGTTAACAGAAACCAAATCTGTTGATGAGGATGAACTACTGAGGGGCCAGATAGAGAATGATGATTGAAGTGTCATATTGCAATTTTGGAGGCATAATAGAGAATTAAAATCAACCCTCTCCATGTGTGTGTAAGAATTAAGTCCCTATCTTTTAGAGCAGAAAGTTAGAACTCTACCACAGGCAAATCAAGACCACATAGGAACTGTCTGTCCTCTATGATGAAACAGTGCATTCTAAAGGAAGGTGTTTTCTATGGATGCTGCTGGAGTGGAAGCGGTAGCTAGGTAACTAAGACTGATTGACAGCCGGGAGTGGTGGCGCACGCCTTTAATCCCAGCTCTTGGGAGGCAGAGGCAGGTGTATTTCTGAGTTCAAGGCCAGCATGGTCTTCAGAGTGAGTTCCAGGACAGCCAGGGCTGCACAGAGAAACCCTGTCTCAAAAAAACAAAACAAAACAAAACAAACAAAAAAAAAAAAAGACTGATTGACAACCAAGCTTTGAAGGGTTGTTTGAGTTGATGTTTGCCCATCGTCTCATGCAAAGTTTAGCAAAGAACTTTGAAAGCATAAAGAGATTGTTGTGATATATTACAGTACCAGGAAATAAAGAGCATCACTTTTAAAAGAGGAAAAATTAAAAGTTAAAAAAAAGATATGCCTACAGTTAGTACTTGACCTAAACAAAATGATTTTTTTTCTATTTTCTATTTGCATGTACATTTACTGCTTCACCATAGAGGATTGAGTATTTTGTAATAAATATATATTACTGTTAACATTTATAAATGTCATACAGATATATGGACATACACAGTTCTAGTCAAGAAAAGAGGATTATTTTCTTGTAGTACAGTGCCTTATCAATTCTATGTTCTAGTACTCATGAAGCATGCTTGAATTCCTGAACCAGAGAGCACCCACATCAGACCTGTGGTACTAGCTGATGGCAGTGTGCACAGGCTTCAGGCCTGGAAAGGTCTAGTAATGGTTGGATAGGATTTGACTATGAGGAACTGAAGACAGGAAAGAATGGAGTCATCCTCTGCAGCCATGCCCTTCCTTTTCAATGACTCCCAATCAAGTGACACGAATGAGTTGCAACTTTGACTGCTAGGAGGAAAGGAAGATAATTGAGTCCTTCAGAAGCGAAGACCTGCAATCAGTGGCTTACAGACAAAAACAGATTTTACTTTCAGCTGCTGGTAGTATTAGACTTCCGTTGTCATCATCTCTGAGGTACAGCTGGATATTTGTTCTAGATGGGAGACTGATATCCCAAATCTTGGTCTACAGGCCCCATATAGAGATGCTTCACTGTGGGCCTAGGTGCAGAGTAGACAATGTAGCTTGTGCTGGTCCTGGCTGTTCTGAGATGTCTGCAGGAAAAGGCAGAGTGGGACCTGAGCTTCCATCTACACAGACCTCTTCTATCAGAATAAGTGAGTTAACTCTTTGTTCTTCAGTAAGGATAAGGTTCAATTTTCTCCAAAAATGCCTAGAAAGTAGGCACTTCCTACACAAAATAGAGAGCTAGGGAATTTGGAAGTATCTCTGCCACGTCGGGTCTACACCAAAGCATGAAAGACCACTGCTGCCGGAGAGGAGCATAATTGGACAGTCGGTGTGACAGCTTGCCTTTTATGGCCATGCCACCCAGAGCCTGCTTCTGAGGGGCATACATTCCATGTGTGGTTTGCCTCTTACAGACCAGCTAATCCTTCTACAGACCAGCTAATCCTTGCTGTCCTTTATTGCTCTTCCTAGGCCTCCCTCAGCTCACAGGCTGACCTTCAGAAGAAGAAGAGGCGGGCACCAGCTCCTCCTCCACCACAGCCGCCACCACCAAGTCCTGTGGTCCCCAACCGCAAAGAAGATAAGGAAGAGAACAGGAAGAGCACAGTGGGTGAGTGGATGTGGCCTGCTCTGTGCATGTCTCTGGGATGCCTGCTTTAACACACTCTTGCTATTCCTGGCAGTGGAGTCCTTGTTAACGACATTAACCAGAAAACAAGTATGCTAAAGAAAGTCTGGAAATGACTAGCTCTGAATTGCCTTAATATCTTATTGACACTGAGGAAGGCGTGGAGGACATGAAGATAGTGGGAGGGATGGATTGTGGCTAAAGAACCAGAACCCTAGGAAAAAGTGACAAATGGGGCTCATGTGAGTGGCTGTGATATGTGTGGCTGACTGGAGGATGTCTGTAGAGGTTGTTTGAAAAGGTGTTTGTCATATGAAAGACATCTCAGACCTCTCAAGGGATATAGAATTTGTGCCTTCCTAACCTGAATGTCTGAAATCTGAAACTCTTCAGAATCTGAACCATTTGAACACCATCATGATACCACAAACCGGTACCATGGAGCTTGGTTTCATGAACAAAATTATTTTGAGATTACACAAAATTACCTTCAGATTCTGTATATAAGGTATATATGAACTATAAATGAATTTTATATTTAGACTTGAGTTCCCTCACCAAGATACCTCATCATGTATATGTAAATGTTTTACAATTAGAAAAATCTGAAATCCAAAACACCCCTGGTTCTGAGCATTTGGATGTCAGCCTTTGAATTCCTATTTGAAAATAATCACCATTTTTCATTGCTGATACAGCTAGAAAATCCTCAATGTTGAGAGTAAGAGAACTCAAAAGAACCAGGATGGAGTCCTGACACCAGTAAACAAGGAGTAACCAGTGAGATCATTATACCCTACCCTTGTGTGCTATAGAACATGGTGGACAACACTAACGGCTGGACTTCCAAGATTCATGAACCTCAGGAGGCTCATTTTTATTTTAAAATCTTCTAGTATCTACCATTTCACTGCAGTAGGAATGCAACCATCCCTTGCAGAGAAGAGATTAGAACTTTAGAGCATTAGATTCTCTGGTTAAAAGTTCCATCAGCACCCTGGCTGAAGCCATGAAGCAACCATGCCCAGTCATGGTTTAGACAGCCTGTGTTTCTCCATTGACAAAGTCTTTGGCCCCACAGGGACAATACTCCCAAACATAAGTGGTTACTGTGTTGTCAAGTTCTGAAATGTTAATAAGGGTGAGTTGGCTGTCAGCATTCTTTGCTTTAGTCAGTACTTTACTTGTAATGCCTGGCATTTCATACCCTGAGAATAAATTATCCTAAGGAATAACAACCTATGTTTTATATCAGTTCTTTGAATTTCCCAGAGGAATACAATGTCAGAATAAAAAACAAGAGGTGGAGAGATGGCTCAGAGATAAAGACTCGTGCCACCAAGCCTCATACCTGAGTTTGATCCTATGAACCTATGAAGAGAACTTCACAGGTTATCTATCCTCTGACATCCATGGGCAAGTAATACCCAGACCCATACTCATGTGTGTATAAATATACATACATTAACAAATAATAAATAAATGTGTAAACATACATACACTAAACAAACGGACAAATAAATGTGTGAACACACATACACTAAATAAATAAATGGATAAAAAGACTCATTTAAAGAAGCATTCTTTAAAAGAATGGAAAACACAATAATCAATTACCAGTTCATTTCAGCTGTACCATTTTATTTCACGATGAGAGAGCCATTTCCTCCCTCCAGGCTCTTCTCCTCCTTTTTATGAATAAATACCTCGATTTTAAGGGAGAAATTGTGGGAACGTTTTTGGAAGTACCTACTTTAAGTATCATGTGCATTTGTTAAGTCAGCTTCCAAACCCAACACCCTATTTCCAGTCCAAGAAGGACCAAAGCCTCAAATGCCCTGAACCTGGACCATGCTGGACATGGGATCAGCTGGTGCCCATAGATGCCAACAGAGATGCGAGGCATATGTCTAAAACTGAAAAGTGTACTAACATCCCTTCATTGAGAGATACTGCAAAGAGAAGATGTGGGTGGTGGCAGTTTGCCATGTTTCCTCCTACCCGGTCTAAAACTTGTTTGTGGAGACAAGAAAAGCCAGAATCCTTTCTTTCTAGGAATAATGTTGCCCTTTGAGGGCAGGAGCTGGTAGACAAGGACTTGTGGTTACTGCTGGGTGACTGGCTTTGATATTGAGTGTGGCTGGTCTAATGTAGAAGGAACTGGGATTTGACATTGGGTGTGGCTGGCTTGGTGCAAACTGAGGCTGTATTTGAAATTGAACATGGCTGCTTTGGTATTGAATGTGATTTGTTTAGCGTTAGATTTGGTATTGGGTGTGACCACGTTTGGTATAAGATTTGATGTTGTATACATACGCTTTGTTGTTGTTGGATTTAGTATTGGATATGGCTGGTTTGGGGCAGAGTGTTATGGGGTATGGTGTTGAGTGTGTCTGGTTTTGTGTCTGATGAGCAATAATAGTATACCCTTGGTTAAAAGACAGGACGTCCTTTGGCTTAACCTTTGAATCCTTCCCATGTAGGTGTTGGACGTCAGGTGCCACAAAAGCCTCCCAGAGGCACAGCTCGGGGCCCACCCCAGTTAGTGCTCCCCCCGCCCCCACCCTACCCTCCTCCTGACACAGATGTGACAGAGCCTGTCACCTTTCCTGGGGAAGGCGCTGGTTCCGAGACCTCAGAGCTGAGACCCAAACGTACGTGCCTCTTGTTTCCATTCCAGCTATGTGTTGACCATCTGTCTTTCTGGTCTCTACTGGTGTAAATCTGTGTTCAGACATTCCCTTCTTGCTTTTGGACAACTGTACTTTCCTTTCCAAATGCTCAATGCAATGCATCTAGCTTCACAGAGTGCGCTGTGAATCTCACACAGTAGCCTGAAGAATAATGTAGTCAGTCAGTTTCTATTCCTGTTAGTTTTAAGCTGAGGCTGTGCTCGTGGGTATATAGTCAGTGAGGAGTTGATGCTCTTGGGGTTGGGAGTTTCTTAAGAATGTTTACAGATAGCAACAGCCTCTGGCAGAACGAGTCTGCTGATGCTCACTCAGAATGGATATAGATGCATATCAGGACAGTTGATGTCCAGGAACTGCAAGGACATCATTTATAAGTCAGCTTTGAGCCTCATGGCCAGTGTCTAGGCATCGGAATGCTTCTCTGTAGTCAAAGATACCGAGCAAACCAAAAAAGAAATAGCATTAGTCTAGCCACAGCCAGAACTAGTGTTCTGTTTTGCATTTGTTTCTTACCATGCCCTGTCTTCTCTCAAAGTCTCTTGGGATTCTTTTTGGATGTTGATAAATATGTATAACATTCCTACTTTGAGATAGATAAGAGCTTTGCAAGCCATACATGTTTGGAAGGCATCGCCTTCATGTCAGGCCTGTGACAGTGCTTCTTACAAAGCAGGCTTCTTCATAAACCATGGATTCTAATGGTGCCATATCACCCTGAGGTAGCCCGGTTACCAACATCTGTATAATCATGCACTGTAGGAAATTTGTAGTTTTCCACCATTACATTTACTTTTTACTGTCTTTGAAAATGATAGTTACCTGCCCACTAACTTATCTCCTTTCTTTGGGCAAAATAATGGTGACTCAGTTTACCATCTTATACACATAGTTCTTATTCCTTTGAATTATTTTTATCCTCTTTATACTGAGCATGTTTCTTTATGCAAATGAATTGTTATAAGGTATTTGATATTTAAGAACCAACTAAAATTGCTGGAGAGATGGCTCACTGGTTAAAAGCAATTGTTGCTCTTGCAGAGGACCTAGCTTCAGTTTCCAGCATCTATATCATGACTCACAACCATCTGATGCTATCTTCTGACCTCCATGGGCACCAGGCATGGACATTATGCACAGACATACATGCAGGAAACTACTAAGACACATGAAAATAAAACTAATCTTTAAAGAAGAATCAGCTAGATATCTGTCAATAAAAATGCTAGCTTTCTCGTCTCAAACCATTGTAGCATCTCTGAAGAAAGGACTATCTAAGCCCCCTCACACCAAAGCACTTGTGATTTCAGAGGTTAACTCTGTGACTGTCATCCTCACTCACAGCATCACTTCCCTATGGGGACAAGTTATGAAGAGAGGATGCCTATAAGATATGCAGTATAATGCTCTACAAAGGGTGAAAGAGCCATGTAAAGGCCTGAACCATCTCCCCAACTTGCCTTTCTGCATACCCTAAAACCAGCAGGCAGGCTGGGACTATAGGCAAATCTCAGACTGCCCCGAGAGTTTCTAAGACATCTGAAGGGTATGAAGTAAAGCAGATGACAGTTACAAGGCTTCATTTCTTCTTGCCTCGTGGCTCAGTTTCTCATCCAATGGTAATTGCCATCTGTATTTAAGTTTACTTCTCTGGGTATGGCATTTCTTATCCCTCCACATCATAAATTACCTTTCTTCCATCCTCCCCAACCCACAAGTACACATGTAATCTAGTAGGTCTAGCAAAGGCCCCAGAAGCCATTAGATGAGTCAACAAATGCCATTCTGTCCAGTCTCCCTTGGCCCCTACAATCCAGTCCATCCCCTTGGACATATCTGAGTCCACTCCTCTCACCTGTGTGTGAACCAGAATCTCAAATATTCAGTGCAGTGCTGTTATGTTGCCTAATTAGCAGAACTGACCTGTCAGTTGCTTACAACATTGAAAATGGATCACCTGCCCAGTCAGGCAGACTACAACTTGCCTTTTTAAATTCAGGATTTAAAAAATAGTTAGAAAAAAAATGAAATCTTTACATTCTTACATAAAGCAGAAATCTAGTTACTCCTCTAACCTTGTCTTGAGAAAGGCAAAAGTGGTGGGCATATAAAGTATCATATGCTTCTTGCCTATTCCCCTAATCAGACTTCTGGCTGCTTTAGGCAACACGAGTTCTCAGTAGAGATATTCTCATGCTAGCTCCAAGCCCTTATGTATCTCCTCCTGCTTTCATTTTTTAAACTTCATTCCTTATAAAGGAATTTCCATGCCCTCAGTGGGATCTTGAGTATCTGGAGGGCCAGGTGAGGGTCCACCAGGGATCTCACACATGAGAGCTCTCATATAGACTCCCCCTCACCTCTGCCATCAGAATTAAGCCTGAATGTAATGTCTTACTACAGAACCTCAGCCCTCTGTCTTGCTTTGTTCACCACATACGCTTTCTCACACTGAGCTGAAATCATGTATGGGGCACTTTAGCTTTTGAATACCCATTGTGATTTATATAACAGACATATTTACTATGCAGTTGTTAGTCTTTTTTGGAAACAGTAAGCTTAATTAGCCTCCCTAAGTTTGAGAATTGATGGATTTGTATGCAGATGTGGGAAGGCACAGAGCATGGTTCTCAGAACTGTGCGCTGTGTTGTGATAGCTCCCATTCTACCTTTCTGTTTCAACCATTCTCTCCCTAGCTTTCATAAATACTTGATCCATACTTACCTGTAATGAAACCTCACTTACCTGTGATGGGGGGGGGGAGACAGAAAAACAGGTCTATGTGTGCACTCTCACAGATTTGGGGCTTTTGAATATATTTGGGGTTAAGGGCTCAGAAGAAAGAAAAAGTAGCCATACCTGTGCGAGCTTTGCTTTAAGCGTCTTACCTTTTCAAGCCCAACTTGGATGGTTCCAGCTGAGTTACAGGTTAATATGAACTTTATACACTCCAGCTTGTCAAACAGGCTGCATTATCTGTGTACACTGCTGTTCATAAACAAGCCTACCATCTTTCTGGCTTGAGTTTTTCTATTCCCTTTGCATATCCTGTATTACCAGGTATCGGTAATATTGCCTAAGGTAGTTGAAGGCTGTTGTCTTACTAATGTTTTTGTTCATTTTTAAACTTGGTACTTGATATAGTAAATACCACTCTTCCATCCAGCTTGTTATATTGAGATCTGCTTGAAGCTAGAGAGAATTCAGCAATATTATTCTAACTGTACCTTAGGATATCTTCAGTGATACAACATTCTGTCAAAGACCTGTGGACATTTTACTTTATAAAGATTGAAAATCTCAGTATACCATTTTCTACTTGCTTCTTTATTCTTTTGTTGGATCTAGTCCTTCAAATGTGGTGAACACCTCTAGAATAGTTCCCAACAATGTGCTCCTTATTTATTAATTTCCTTTGCTTGGCCCAGTGATTTCTAATAAAATATGACAAAGTAGTCAGGAGACCCTTGTCACTTCCAAGAAGAGCATAGAGGTTGGCTGTGGCTTTAATCTTAGATAACTCTTTTACTCCTTTCTTCTGGAGATACCTGGATATCATAGGTGAGCTCCTTTCACAAGACCTTATGGACTAAAGCCCTATGTCTACTGAGCACAAGACTAGATCCTTCCAGCAGCCCATTGAGTTAATGTGGAAGAAGACCTCTCACCAGTAGAGCTCACACATGATGGATTCTTTGACTACATCTTGTGGGAGACCTTATAGCACAATCATCTGGCTAATTATCCCTGGTTTTCAGGCCTCCAAAAAACTATGAAAAAAGACATGCCATTGCTTTAAGCTTGTGTGTATTGGTGCAGTTTGTTTGGTAGCAATAGATAACCAACTCCAGTGACAAGTAAATAAAGCCTGTCTTTATGGGCCGCTGTCTCCAATGAGGGAACGTCATTTCAGAGAGCAGGGTTGGCAGAAAAGGGCCCAAATTGTTTACCAGAGGTCTAGATGTAATTTCCTTCTTAGGTTACAAGCTAGAGTCCTGTGCTTCTTTCATGGGTCATATCCATATATGATATCATATCTATACCAGATGCTTCAAACAGAGAAGGCTATCTCTTCTAATCACTCTGTAGGAGAAAGGAAACTCATTGAAGAGTATCTCCATGTCTCATTGATACATTGGGTAATACAGTGGCCTAACACCTGCCCTGAATGACTCACTTTAAATGAACCAGGCCCATTCAGAGAGTGGGGTTGGGACCAGCTCTCCTTAAGAGATAAGGAAGTTGATGAGCAGCATTCAGGTGTCATAGTCAATATTATGTACATATCTAAGCCTTCAGTTCGGTTGTTATCTGAAGAGCATAAGATAGTCTGTGAGCAGATGTAAAGAGAAGTGTCCAGTGGGAAAGAACATATGTAAAAGTAGACTCAAAAACAGTACAGCCAAGCAAGTGAAAGCCAGAAATCACCAGGGAATGGTCCTTCTTGAGGAGGAACAGTGTCACCCAGGATGAGCCACCTCAGACTTAGTGTCTACCCATATCTCTCATTTTCTGCTTTTACAGAGCAGAGGAAATACTGATAGAGCTCAGAGCATCAGAATATAGACATCCTTCCTCACCTGCACTAATCTGTTCTATAGATTCAGTCACTATTATCTGAATGAACTGGAAAGTTCCAGACATAGTACATACACCTTAAAGTATAGATTCTCCTAAACCTTGTGATGAAATTTCATACCATCCGTCTTTGTCCTGCCCAGGACCTGTACCTCTGTTCACACTGTTTTGACTGTGTCACTTGGTAGCATTTCCATTTTAAGATTGACTGTAGGGATACTGCAGCATCCATGTTCAAGTAATCTTTATTTTTCTTAATAATGGCCCTAAGATATGAGTGGAGTGATACTGGCAAGTCAGACATGCTTTATTTAAGTGAAGGAAAAGAAAATCACGTATTGGACTTGCTAAGATCTATGGTAAAAAAGTTAAATACAATGCACACACATGCATATGTCTATTGTCTGTGTATAGCTGTAAGTACTTTAGTATTCTCAGTACTTTCTGGCATTCAGTGGTGAATTTAGAACACCTTCTTTGTGGCTGGAGAATGCTATTGTATGCCTATTTAGTATCCAGAGACTAAGGAGTCCGGCTTCTAGATAATCTTGGTAGTAAGAAGATAGAAAAGTAGTGTTGGTGAAGTTATGTATCTAACTCATAAATCCTAAGAATGTTGTCATTTAAAATTACTTCCTGCTTTGAAAAAATTCTTTCAGATTCTTAAGTAAGCTAATTATAATCAAAGCACAGCCTTTAAAAAGCCAACAGAAGGCAGATGTTAAGTTTCCTATGCCAGAGAATAAGTTCTTCCCTCTGCCAGCTCTTCCCCATAACTACCTAGCATTAAGGTTCCTTTTCTATGAGCCATGAAGTCAGCTCCTTCATGGTCAAAACATCTTGCAAATTTTGTACAGATGAATGCCATAGATGATGAAGAAGAGTGATTAAGCTTCATAGCCTCCCAAAGCCTCCTGTTATCAAGTTTGTCTTCAACATGAGACTGTATGTGAATGGTTCTTAGCATCATTTCAAGAGCAGGAGACTAATAGCTCTATGCTCTGTATTCTTTAATCTTACTCATATTAATACACTTTCATATTTCCCATTAGACATCTACTTACACATACAAGTGCTTTATATGCATGTCTAAGCCAATAATACTGTGTGCATTTGGATTTTGCTTCATAGCTTTCTAACCAGCTTCCATTCTGCCAGCATTTGAATCTGCTCTAATGAATCACTTTTGTAGAACCATCCCATGAGTTGCACTGAACTGTTTGTTTTCAGGATTTACAGTACAATCATAATTGGGCTATTAATGGCTCATCAGTTACATATTCCAGTTAGAAGACCCTGGGGATTTGCAGATAGAGCACATGGAGCTCATACTGAAGCATTGCTTTAAATTTTTTAATTAAATTATTCAATGACTATCATTTTTGTACACATTTTCTGTACATAATTTAAGGAAATAAGTCTTTCTCTGGATATACATGTACAAGAGAATTGGCAAAGAATTATAATGACATAGAAAAAAATGAGGTAATTTTCTCTTGCTCTCAGCAGTACCAACCACCACTGTAGTGTTAGTTCTAGCATTCTGATTTTAAATTGTGATAGCTTTTGGGCCTTTTGGTTAAAATCATTTGTAAAGTCCTCTTTTCAATTTGAATAGAAACCCTATTCTAAAACATGTTAAGGAAATTATAAACCAGGGGGGGAAAGGATCAGAGAAAACAATTAGCATTTTGAGATGAAAGTTGGTAATTTGAGTTTGATTGATGCAAAATTAGCAATAATAATTCATACTGCAGGCAAGTGACTCAGCAGAGATGCTAAGAACAGAGAGATTTGGAGCATACCCTGGCAGTTTGCAGATGCCTGCACGTGATCTAACTGCACTATGGGAGCAAATGCTCACAAAGGGCTGCTGCCTGGTGACAACTAGAGCCTGAACAGAGAGCCTGAAGCTTGTGAGATGAGGCAGCATTTTGGCAGATGCCTTAAATTTGGGTCAGTACCCCTAAGTCACCTAATCTCTTGCTCTAAAATTCAACTCCCCCCCCCAATTAAATATGTCTGCTTTTAAAAACAAACCTAATAATTGCAAAGCTCCTTGTAGTCTGCAACTGGGTAGAGATAAGAGCAAGCACAGAGACGTTCACTTGCCTTTTCTCCTATTGATTTGTTACTTTCCTGGTCACGGCAAGGGAGCTGGCTGCACAGCTGCTCCTGCTGCCATGGGAAAAGACAGAGCATCCAGGAAAACAGGAAATGGATTGTGAGCGAATAGCCTTTTCCATAAAACAGCAGGAAAGTATTGACTGTGGGAGCAGAGTCTGTCCCTGACTAGATCTTCAGCTTGTTATTTTTGTGCTGTGGATGTTATTATCCCCACCCAGGACTAATATCGGATGCTCTTTAAAATAGAAGTAAGGAAAGCCATAGTCTGGGTAGAGCACTGAAGAAAAAGGAAATTGGGGAACTTAATTCTTCTTCCTAATTATTTTTAGCAATTCATGTCCCTGACTTGAAAGAAATTTAAAGAATTTAGTGACAATGCAAAGGAATCCGGCCTGTGCCAGCTCATGAAATCAGATTGTTCAAAGTTCAAGAAATTTATAAACCAGTTGCTGGATAGAATTATTAATTAAAAATGTTAAGACTGAATTTTTCATTTTATTAATTCTTTGAGAATTTCATATAATGCTGTTTGATCATACTCATCTCCTCCCCTAACTCCTCGCAACTCTTCCCCTTTCCTTACCCACAAAAATCTGTGTCTTCTTTTTGTTGTTTTTTTTTTTTTTTTAAACCCATCAAGTACAGTTTATATTGGCCATATAGTCTTAGATGTGTGGCATTTCGTTGGGGTGTAGTTGCCCTACCAGAGGTTACACCTTTAAGAAGACTGACTCTCCCTCTCCTAGCAATTGTCAATAACTCCTTAGCTAGGAGTGGGACTTCATTGCCCACCTCTATCCTGTCTGTGCTGGGATGTGGTCTGGCTTGATCTTGTACAGGTTTTGTGCATTCAGTCACAACCACTATGACTTCATATGTCCTACTGTGTCTGGAAAAGTTTTCTTTTAGTTATCTACAGCTTTGCCTCTTAAAGTCTTTTATTCCCTCTTCCACTGTAATCCTTGAGTTTTCAGAGGAAACAGTATACAGATGCTCCATTTAGGGCTGAGAGGATTTAAAGCATGGGAAGATAGAGTACTGGACCATAAAGGCTAGGGGGAATTATGGACAGGAAGGAATGCATAGGCTGAGGAATGGAAGAATGAGATAGAGGAGGGAATATAGGGATGGAGAGCAATACTGAAGATATTTTAGAAAGTCATATGAAAGCTACTACTTTTTAATATATATATAATATATATAATATATAAAATATATAAACAAATATAATGAATTTAAGTGTAATCACCCTGTAACAGACCAGTAATGCAATTATTAGACACCATATGCTTACAACTAAAAAGCTTAGTGCCATATGTGGGTTACTGCTCTTGGAGTTGTTGGCCGATGGGATCACAAAGGCCTTCAAATAATAGTAATATCATCAGTGCTCTTGGTTACCCTTTAGAACTTGATGGTAAGAACCTTTTCCTGAAGATATCACAAACTGGAGTTATAGAACATGGGAAAATCAAACTGGTACTGAACTTGAAGCCTCATCCCTTCCAGCTAGCTGCTATAATTCTGGAAAATACACTATGCATTTTCTACCATTACATTTCTACCAGAGCAGAAAAGTAATTATCAGGCTCATCCAGCTGTGACTCATGCAAGCTACAATAATAACTGGCCTGACAATACATGCAGTAGTGGCATAAACATTATGGAAGCATTTTCTGATTGGATTTAGGTACTGCTTCACAAGATGAAATCCATACCTGGCACTATTATTGAAAGCCTATGCCCAGGCATCTTCTAGGTTCTAAGGAAGAACCTAGTGAAGAATCAATGTAGTAATAAACCAACTCATCATAATTTATTGTTAAACAATAGGTTACTATTTATCTCAGCTCTAATCAGGAAAGGTGCTTTTTGCTATAAATGGTGATTAAGACAGAGATGCACATCTGTAACGGTGCAAAGAATAAAAAAATGAAATTATATGAGCTGACTGCTATACATTAAGGAATTTAGCAACAAATAAGGAAAGCATTCTGTTAGAATCAGTTATATAAAACTCATAAAAAGCAGTATTACATATTTTGCTTCTTATAAATAATATTGTTCTTTCTATCCTGAGCTCAACAATACTTACAGTTATTTTTTGTTTTTGTATAGCTGGTTACTGTTTACCATCATATCATTACAAAGAAATACCAAATGCAAAATAAAAAAGAGGGAAAAAAAGTAAAATTGTTAGGAAACTTAGAGGCAAGTTTATCTTTTGTTTTCTACAAATTAGTAAAGCACTGTGTTGACTCAAATTATTATATGCCCTTAGTACCTTAAATCTTCACCTCATAGCATAAAATCAAGTTAGGAGTAAAACTTTTTAAACATGAAATGTTTTGAGAACTTTTTTTCTGGATTCACATAAATTTAAGTCCTTCTAAGAAATAAGGAATAGACATATTAGTTTTGGGGGGATGCTGAATAAAGCATTAAGTATCATTGCTTCCTTTTATCAGTTAAAAGTAAATATGGTCTATGCTTCTAGCATGCCTTAGGGAGCCATGTGTGATGATGTAAATTCTGAGTCCTTGGTTTCAGTCCCTAACCAATAGACCTTAAAACTTCAAAGTACTTCCCTGTAGTCGTCCTTTCTATTACAGGTCAGTTTTGCCCTAGAGGAAACAGCAGCTTAAGATTCAAGACCCCAAACATACACTAATATCTCATGTCTATCTCTAACTCCATGAACTCTTACTTCTGAATTTATGCTTGGGCTCTGCCCAGTATCACCAGTATCAAGAAGGAATATCTAAACATGAGAACATTATAAAGCAAGACCATCTATTTTTCACTAGTTCTATAAGTAGTTTGGGCATTTTTCCAACAGGTAGTCCTGCTTCTAACTGAAGAGGCTATTAACATTTCACAAAGAGCTGCTGGGAGTTGGGAAACCAGTTTCTTCAGCCCCCTGAGATGTTATCCATGCCCCAACAGATGGCCCTATACCCATGTTTATAATGGAAGAACTAAGTGAACCCAATGGATATTTTAAAAGGATATTTTAAGTTGAGAACAAAAATGGTAGGGTAATAGAAAGGAGTTGAGAAGGCTGACCTGGGGAGAGTATATTTGGTCAAAACTCATTATATACATGTATGAAATTCTCAAATGATAAAACACTAAACTGAAATAAATGAGGTAGGAAATGACTTTTTCCTTCCAACTAATAGGTGTTATTGCTTGTTTTATTTGGTACGCTGAAAGACCTACAGTGACTGCAATGACAGTTATAACACATTTTTCACTGGAGACAGAATTCTACTGCCGGATCAATAGACCTGTTTAACAACAGACGTGGAAAAGGACTAAAAAAAGCAATGCTGTCTCACAATGCTGACGTCAATTGGCCAACACCACTCTGTGTGCAGTGTTAAATCTCCAGGGGTTGAAGTGCATGGTACCAGCAGGCAGTTGTTCCATCAAGAATTTACATTCATGTTTCCATCTATTTCCTCTACAGTTTATTGCTGTGCGTCGTTCCCTACTCATGCCAAGCGTTCCTGATGGACAGGCCTCTTCCTGCCTCAGGCTTTTCCTGGTGTCTCTGCTGTCCTGGCTCTGATGTTGCTGTCATTCTTCGTTCTCCCACTCTCAGGACAAAAAAAAGTGCTCATTTGTACCTCCCTTTACTTTCTTTAGAATTTACATATAAATGCAAAAAATGACAAAGACTTGTTTGAGGTTCATTTTTCTTTGAAGGGGGTAAAGACTTTTGAATGTGAATTTTAAGTTGATAATATTGACTTATCCGAAATCCCCAGATACTTGCATCTTTTACTGTGAAGTACACTGCTTTATTTGAACATATCCTTTTTGTACTCAGTGTTAGCATTCAGAATTTAGTCTCCATTTTCCTCAAAAGTAGATTGTATGCATGATTTGTCTGGTATTGTTAATTTGAACAGAATGAAAATATCCCACCTACCTTGTAGTACAAAGTGTTGGGCACATGCACTCTGACCTTCTGGAACCCAGGATCTTGAGATTCACTTGGGAATTCATCGCCTCAGCTCCTTGGTGTACCTCTAGTTTTCCCATTACTCTGTCCTAAGCCAGTAGGCTAGTTTACAAAACAAAGTAAAAGAAGGGATGTTTTTCCCTTCAGCTCTGTTATTCGTTCATTTTTTTTTTCCACTAGAGATTCATCAAGAACTTACCTGGTGCTAGGCATTGTTCATCCAGGTTACTCGAAAATAAAAGTAGATAGCAAACACATGGGCTTTTCTTAGCTGTGTGAGGAAGAAACAGTGTCTTTTATTTGACAAATACTGGGTGTAAGATTTATACAGATGACAATGGTGCCAAAGAATATAAAACAGCCTTGTCTACAGCGGATGATGCTTTGGCTCCTCCAAGATCCCTGTGCAACCGTGCGGAAACTGACGTACTTACTGTCACTTCTATCATCCAGGCAAAATAGGTAAGGGAAGAAGGATCGTATTTAAAATTCAAGGTTAAACAGAAAGGCAAATGTTTCTTGTTTGCCTCGATTGACTTTCATTAACATACAAAGACACATTTGATCTGGAGAGGTTTTTCATGTTTCTCTCCAGAAGAATCTTTTTAAAGGTTGTGCTTAGAGTAATTTTTACCTGCAAGACTATTGTCTTGTTGATCACAATGAAAACATTAGCTGAAAAATGTAGGAATGATCTTTCCTAATGCTAGTATGTGTGATGAAACAAATACAAGCTGGAACTACAGAAATCCAAAACAGTGGGGGGGGGGGCAAAAATTAACGAAAATCTCAATCTCTCTCTCTTTCCCTCTCTCTCTCCCTCTCCCTCTTTCTCTTCTTTTTTACTTTCCTTTTTGCATTGGAATAAAGAACCTTTTGTCTGCTCAGTAGCAGTCATTTGACCTCGGATCATTAAGTGGGGAAGTCTAAACAAGAAAAGGTAATGTTTATAAACCGTTGGGAAAGCATCAGGATTTATGATCCAGACATTCAAGCTTGTAGACGATTGTATATAATTACAGCAATAAGCATTTGTTTGAGAAGTATCTATTATGCAGAAGAAAGATGGTGGCAAATTTTTCAAGACAAAGCGAGCACAAAAGGGAGAGTGATGCTGCCTATGAAATCATTGACTAAAGTGTAGGAGCTATGCTAAACACACACACACACACACACACACACACACACACACACATTGAAGCTGAGTAAAGATAGAGTTTTCACAGACACACATACTTACTACACACACATCAAACACAGCTTGACTGCAAAACCATGACCATAAAGGTCACCTAAGACATGGATGGCTAGTCTCTGACACCTCCTGGCTTACCTCTAGGGCAGACCACCTGAAAGCTTGACACAACATTATTCAGAACAATTCAGTCAGGCAGATTAGTGCCCTCTATACTTTATACTAGAGTCTTGTAAAAATTAGAAACATTAATTTCTCCCAGAGCGTCTGCCTTTCAGAAAGACTTCTCTCTGACTTACTCCAGAACCCATCCATGACTTTTTGGGTTATGCCTTCTCCTGATAAAATGGCTGGAGAAAAAACATGTAATGCCTTTTCTCCATAATGTTGTGCATGCTATCAGTAAAAGATGATGGTTCCCATGTCCTAACTGGAGACCCACCAATCAAGCAGACTAGTCACTGTCGTGTCCCCTTGCACATTCATGGAACAGAAAGCACCATGGAGAATGTGTGTTCCATAGTAAATTCCAAGGTAAAAGAAAGATTAGCTATACTTATTTGTCAATTTTAATTGGCTTAAGCACTTCTGTTTTTACCGTAGGGGTCTGTGCAGTGGACAGGGAGACACACTGAGTCTGTAAATTGCATGAGTTTTGACTCTAGACGGGAAGGCTCTGAAATCCTCTCATTTTAAGTAAAAGCTGCTAACTTTGCAGCTGAAATAATTTAGAGATCTTTTCCAACTGTTTACTCACTGGAATTTCATTTTCGCACCCATTATAATCAATCACACATTGCATCTGTGTTTGTGATGCTTATCAGCTGCTAATTTTCACAGTTTTCGTGTTAATTTGGATTCATAATATGATTCAGTTTGTTCACAACTTTTATAGTTCGTATAATCAGATTCAAAATATTTCTATGTGCAAGTTAACATTTACCATAACCAAACAAACTTTTTGCCATAGGCTAGGATTATATCTTTTAAAAACGATAATGGAGGTGAAGGCCTTCCACACAGGAATGTGAGGTTCATTTAAACATCACAACCAGTTATAAACTGTTAACATCGTGGAATTCATCTACTGTAGAGAATTTGCTTCTGGTCTCCTTTTTGAGACACACACACACACAGTTGTATAATGCAGACTCAAGGATGTGGAACAGGGAAATAGTTCAAAATAGTATTTCCCGTATTCGTTGTGACGCCCAAACAACAAGCAAACTTCAAGCATTGCACTAAAATCAAAGACCTAAATATTAAAAATTGTGAGGCTCAGGAGGTCTCTTTGGGATGAGAGGTCATCTTACCCTTCGTTAGCTGGATGGAGTCAGTAGCTATTGACGGAGCAGTCATCTTTATATAGTCAGTTCTGTGTTTATTCCATCTTTAAGAGACTCAAGTAACATCTATCTTGCCTTTCTTCTCCTTAAGTAAATAGTTAACTTTATCACAACGCATGAAGCTGCATGAGCCACCAGAAGACAGGGTCTGCTAATATTCTCCAGTAAAGAACAGAAGAAAAGAAGAAAGGAAGAGGACATAGAAAAGGGGAAGAGTTTTAGGATTATGCTATTTGGGTAGTTATAAATTGAGTGACAGGAGAAAGGAAAAAAGAAGTCCCAAACCTGAGTCCAGATGGAAGAATTCATGTGCACCACACATTCCTCTTGGGCCTGGAATAGACCAGGATTCAAGAACTCTTGAATCCTCCAGTGGGATATAGGGGGAAATGGCTTAAAGGAATGTAAAAATCCCCTGCCTCACACAAAGCTCAAAACAGGTGAAAAGGGATGATGAGGATGCACACACACATGCATGCACACGCGCACACACACGCACAAGCACACACATGGTATGATTACATGGCCTTGCTGCTCAGTAATGTTTCCTGTGTAAAAGTTCAGTTTAAACTCAGAATGCTAGTCCCTGCTGGAGCATATGAGAAGCCTTCCACACAGACTTATGCTTGTCCCTCCAGGCAAACCTGGGCAGCAGGTGCCCCTATGCAGACTGGAAGCCTTCTGGTATCCTTGGACCCAACAATCATATTGGCACCTAGGACTCTTGGAGGTGCTGCCTTCCCACTCAGAGAATTAAAGGGAGAGTAATTGTGTCTTACAGTCAGGCTCCTCTCAGTCTGACCATAGGTGGACAGAGGTGTAAAATTAAGTATATGCTATTAATAGAGCTTCTGTTTGCACAGGAGAATGGGTGGTTCTTGGTAGCAATAAAGAACCTTTGTCTGCATGGCCAGTTTCTCTTTTTGCTGTGTGCTGCCTGAACTCTGAAGCACCTCATTGACAGCCTCTTTTTCCAACATTTTTTTAAAATAGGCAAACTTAATCTATGCCACAGTGTCTCAAACGTTTCTTTCTGTGATTCATAGCCATTTTTACTCTGCAAATATGCACACTTTGTGGACAAATAAAACATTATTCACATATCTATATATACATATATCACTGTATGCCAGTGTTATAAATCCAGTTGGAAACCTAACAAAACATACTTTCTAGTGACATTGGAAGTTAATTGAGAAATAAAGTTCCATTCTATCTAACTAGGAGATTATTGAATTGTAGTTGTTGAAATTAATGTCCCTGATAATGGAGTTGCCTTGATCTGGGGAGAAGAAAAACTGCATAGGGTATGTAGTCCAAGTAGTGATCTGGAGAACGAATATATATATTACATAATATATATATTATTGAATGAAAACGCAGATGTGTAAACATGCACACAAGATGGTGACCTCTGTCCCCCTATCCGTTTCCAGAGGAAATCTGAAACTATTTATTCTTAGTGTTGTTTTCTCCTGTCAGGGAACCATAAATGTGTTGCTCATACATTTGTTAACCATCTTCTTTGCTATCCTAACCCCACCTGACAGACAACCGATAGGGCCAGCTTCAACCAGCTTCCTTCTGGGGAGCTGGCAGGGTGGGTGCCAGTGCAGAATCTTTCCAGTCTCCAGTATGAAGTAATGCCCACCAACCCACATTCCTTGCAAGCTTGGTAGGTCCCTAAGGGGCTGGTTTATTTAAGGCATCTTGGAAAACAAGTGGTTTTGGCTGCATAAATACAACCACCAGGGGGAGCTCTGGTTATCCTGTTGATGTACTGCTTTGCAGAATTGAAACAAAGATACAAAAAATAAACACCCAGGGCTTTGCTTTTATGCCAGTATTATGTTGCAGCCAGTCGCACAGAACAAGCAGGCTCGGTGACTACAGTCTTAAAGCTGATCCCTCTCTAGTCACACAAAGAATAAAGTGAAGCCAAAAGAATCAACTGATTTGCCTAAAATTACAGTGACGGGAAGGCCTGTACTCAGCTTGGCAGATTTTCCATCCGCTGATGCTGGGGTGACTAGTATGTGAGCACATTATAACTGTGAGCATATATACATGTGTGTGTGCTTTGTGGGTGGTATGCATATTTATTTACCATATCTCTGTGTAATTTATACATATACATATGCAAAATGTAGAAGCACACTGATGCACAGTGTAAACACATGTGGATGCATACACAACACACATGAGTATCCATACCATATATATTCATGTGCATACATCATTGTTGTGGGCACACTATGTCCATATATACATTCATAACACGTATATATTCATGCATACAGACATAAGTGTACCATGTGTGCACATGTCGGTGTATAAGCTAGTACAGTATGTGATGTTATTAGCTCGTGCCTGCCAGTTTGCCTCACACAAGATGTTCATGAACCTATGTCTGGCTTTGTACAAAGAACTGTGAATCTGTTCATTCAGTTTTCCCAGAAATCATTGTTAGCTTCCTTTATTGTCTGTCTTAGGTAGCAGTGACCAGATACTAAACAAAAAGCCACTTAATGGAGGAAGTTTATTTTGGAGCACATTTTGAGGTGGCAGGGCATGTTAGCAGGAGCATGAGACACTAGTCACATCTATAGTTAGGAAGCAGAGAGTGAACAGGAAGTCAACCCAGCTATCAGACATCAACGCTTCACTCCTAATGACCAAAGTCCTCCAGTGTGACTTTACCTCCTAAAGTCCCATAACCTTCTAAAGGAGCACCACCCGCTGGGGAAAATGTATTGAAATGCATGGTCCTATGGATTTCATTTTATATCAAACCATGACTCCTAATTTGCCACCAGAAGGAGATTTTAAAATTGAGGAGAACATGGTCAAACTGTTATTAAAATGAAGAGCTAACTAGCGTTGGACAGGGCCAGATTCTCATGCTACCACATTAATATGTTGTAGCTTCATCCTTCATCCTTACACTTATTTCTGCATCCATTGGATGTTTGAAGCCTGTGGAGTACCTGGCAGTGAGAGGGTGGTACATAGTGGGTCTTCAAGAAGAACTCAACTGGAGATGGACAGGGGTTTGTATTCCATGGATTCACTACTCATAGAGTAAAACCATGAGGTAAAAATAGCTACTTGTGGCCCCTATTTTTATAGGTTAATTCTTTAATCGTTATCAGAGCCCTAACAAGTCAGAGCTATTGTTAACATCCTCAGTTTACAAATAAGAAAGCTTTGGCACAGAGTAACTTATCTGAGGCCAAATACAAGTTAATCCCTATGCCTAGACTTGTTTCTTGCCAGAGGTGTCTCACACACTTAGCTTATGTTCTATTTCCTGTCTTCATCATGCCAGCTAGTGTATGGGCAGGTGTTGTGCATTGTCTCTGACTTCTCCTTCTTATCTCTGAGAACTGTCTATACACCAACAGAAGGACAATGTAGAGGATGGCAGTCCTTGCCATTTGAGGTATACAGGAAGTGGTCTGGTCATGTTTGAAGCTCTTGGACTGGGTCCACTATGTGTTAAAACTTCATCCAACAGCAAGTGCAGAGATTTAGCCAAAGCACCATGCTTACGTAGTTCCCAAACACGGATACCTCTCAAGAGTAGACTGAGTTAGACTCTTTCCCCCAGCCACACCTTACAAGAGTCTCCTGCTTTGCTGCAACTGTTACACATTGGCAACTCAATCCATGCTCTCTCCCCCAGCTCTGAAGGTTAAAACTCTGTGATCATGACGTCAATAGGTTAGTTCTTTCGGATACTCTCTCATTGTTTAAATCATGGATGACATTTTCTCCCATTGCCTGCATAGGTCTTCCTCCTATTTTGGGGTTCTAATCACTTCATCTTTTAAGAATACAGTCATACTGTCATATGCAAAGAGTCCTACCTATGACCTGACTTACTTATTTACTACTGTAAAGCCCTTTTACACAAAATGCTCCATCCTGAATTTGCTGTGGCTGTGTGTTTTTAAGAACAAATCTTAGACCATAACGATTGCTATCGTCATCCCATGGTTGCTAAGGAGATAGTAGAAATGACAAAGACTTGGCCCTTTTCCATGCCATTTTCCAGCTACTAACTGTGCTGATTTTTCCTACATTTTCTATGGCCCACAATACCCTGTCTCTGAAGAAGCCACTTTCCTGTGGGCATTCCTGTGCTCTCCCTGACTGGATTTTATTCTGCTCACAGTTTAGCTGCAGTTCTGATGGCACTGACTTCTCCACTGAGTAGCAGAGAAAAATCTGTCAATCTCAGGAGATGCTTCCAGGCATGATCAGTAACTGTGATATCCTGTACCATGCTGAAACCAGAGGCTCCTCTTGCTCATTCTGTCCCTTTCCTGACTCATACATATCAACCCCCACTTGGATCTTTCAAGCATTTGTGAATACATGTGCACCTGTGGGCTGCTGCTGTGCATGAGTGCATGCACACACACACACACACACACACACACACACACGCACATGTGTGCACACACACATGCACATGATTGAATACTACCTTGTATCTTAGTTGCATTTGAACTTTGGGATTTACAGATGATTCATAGTAAGCTTAACGTTTTTTCCTGTTTATTCTGTGTGTTTGCAGAGCTTTGTAAAGATGCTTCATATTTATGGACCCCCAAATGTTTTCTGAAATCAGTTACTCATATTCCTCTCATGTAATGAATTCTATCCATCTTAAAGGTTGTCATGTTGTTACCAGTTTCTTCCAGCTAACAGGACTTCTGAGAACACCAAGCCAAGATATTAACCATTAGCCACAGATTATATTGCAGACTCCCAGGCAAAAGGGCCCTTGAGACTATGCTCCAGGGCCTGGCAGCCTCTGTGTTTTGCTTAGACTTGTTTTTGCTTGACCTATGCAAGGCATCTTAAATTGTTTGCGTAAACTGCTGAGTCAGTTAGTAGCTCTTAATTATAACTTAAAAAAAATAACATAAAATGTGCAACATTAGATATTTTCGAGTGCACGATTTTGTGGTTGTTGGGGTATGTACATGGTTGTGCATCAGACTTCCAGGACTTTGCCATCTTCCAAGTGTTACTCTGTACCCATTAACTCCAGTTTTACCCTTGTCCTAAATCTGCCAATTACAGTCCCACCTCCTGTTTCTAAGAATGTGATGCTCTAGGTACCTCATGTAAATGGAATCATACCACATTTGTCTTCCTGTGCCTGACTCATTGCCCTTAGCATAATGGCCTCAAGAATCATCCATATGGTAACATACAGCAGAATTGCCTTCCTAACTTCCATTGTTTGTGAAAACCATATTATCTTTTTCCTTTCAACCCTATACAGATATATTTGTTTATACTTATCAGGAATAATGCCAGAGGGAACATAGATGTACAAATATCTCTTCAGAGCCATGCTTTCTATTGTTTGTCATTACAGACCCAGAAATGGACTATCAGAATGTTACTTAGTGTGCCATTTGTCTTGGCCTGTCCCAAGAACCGTGACTCTAGAGTTAGAACTAGCTCAGTCAACCCAAAGTAAGTCTCATGTGAGCTCTAGAGTTGATCATGGTGACTGAGCCATGCACCTCTTGTTTTAGGCCAGAGTGCAATGACTAAGTAACAATAAGGGGAGTGAGAGTTCTTTGGGTCACTAAGATCCTTATGCTGAAAAACTAGGTTGTTCTCCACATAGGAGAGGCAGAAACAATTCTGAGCGACCCCAACCTTGTCTACTGAAGTCCCTCCAGACAGGCAAGAAGGCTAGACTCAAGCTGCTTGGGCCCAGCTCTTAACTCTGTTATTAATCATCTGAGGCAATTAAATAGCTCTCTTCCAGAATTTCTATGAAAAGCAAAACTGCCTTTGAGAATTAACAAGCAAATAAATGCATAAACATTTAGAGTAATAATAAACATGGAACAAATTAAAATGAAATATGAAAACGACTACAATTTAAAATGCAAGAAAGTACACATTAAAACCTAGACTTTTTTGTGCTTCTTATGATAAAAGAGATGATGCAACATCAGTTTGTCCCTGTGAAAGTGTTATAGGGTACAGTAATACCTCTATGTCTTATATGTGGCTGGTGACACTTTGGACTCTACACCAATCAGACCCCTCCTGTCACTCAGCTTGTCTCTCACTGATGTCCCAAAATCTTTTTCAATTCTATTCTCAGATTTTTAAAAACTAGAAAGTTTAAGCAACTCAAGTCCTCAGTGTAAATAACAACAAAATCAGAAGAAAAATCTTAATCATGTCATGAAATAAGCCCAAATAAAACCTCATCCCCTACTACATACCCCTTCGTGAGAAATGCAAGGCTAAATTTCTGTTTTTCTTTTTCTTAGGATGCATTGCATGTCTCTTTTGAGAGATATTTTAAAATGTGTCTTTAACTGCTGTTGAAAATGAATGTCCTGTACCTGTTGAATTTCCACCACTTCCCGGGGAAATTCTGGTGCCCCACCATTACCCCCAAACTGTGACAGTGAATTCTTCACTGCACGTCCTTGTCAGATAGGACTGATGAGTTTGACTTCTGTACCCACTTTTCTTTGTCCTCCAGAACATTCCCAACTGTCTCAATGCCGATGAGTAAGCACTAGTCTTTCCATGCAGCAACAAAACACAGGAATCAATTAGCCCTGGCTTCCCCCTGGGAGCACTGCAGACAGTGTTTAGTTGAGATGCCTGGAGTGGACACTCTTGCCACTTCAGAGACACAACTGGCACTAATTGAAAGCTTTTCATCCACTCTCTACAGGCAGGCACAGTGCTGGTCAAAAAGTCTGAAACCTGGGCCTGAGCCCTACTGCCATGCTGACTCTCAATGTCTGGTACAGGCTCCTCAAGCTACAGAGAGGCAGTTGAGCCCTCAAGCATATTTCCATGGCTGTGAGTCCTGTACCTCTCATGGGACAGAGGAAAGGAGGGACGCCCTTCCAAAATCCATGCTGGATGTGCAGTTAGAGTTACACCCTGGGAAAGCTGATTTGGAAGAAATTACACCATTGCTAATTGTATAATTCATTTTCTGAACAACTTCAAAGCATGAGGAGAATAATAATTTTTTATAAAATGTGGATATGTTAATCCTGCCCACTTTCTGGACCTAATGTTTGATGCAGTTGCCTCTCAGTAGTCACAGGGAACTCTGGATGTACAGGTCACCTATGTGAAGTGGTGCAGTATTTACATGTAACCCACATAATCCTCACATATATAATTTTAATTATCTCTAGATGATGTATACTGCTTAATACAATATAAATGATTGTATTGTTTAAAGGCAATGACAAGGAAACAGTCAATACATGCTTATTAGCGACATAATTCTTTACTTGTGGGAGTTGTAAATACACAGAGATAACTGTGTGTGTGTGTTTTACGGTCATGTATTTCAAGGGAAACTGAATTAAAATAGAGACTGGTTCATGTGACTGGCGAACAGAAAGGCCTTCCATCTGCCATCTGTAGGCAACAGCCTCAGAACACCAGAGAGGCGAGTCAGTTTTAGTGTAAGGGCCCTCAAGCCAGGGACTCTGCCGTCCAAAGGTGAGTAAGAGTGGATATCCCCAATCAAACAAAGCATTTTGTTGTATTTTGACCCTGGGCAGATTGAAAGCTGCATTCTGTAAATCCTGACCTCCAAAAGGCATGTCTTTTTCTTGTAATCTATAATAATTAAAGTGCTAATGTCTCCACAGCAGCCTCAGATACTCTAGAAATAATTTTGCTCACTTTGACTCATCAGATAACATATAAACAACTGTCAAGAATTCACCCCTGACCACATGGATGTCTTTAAACCACACTTAATCTCCAAATATAGCTAACTGTTGAGAACTGCACTACCCCACGTTTGGGGGCCAAAATGTAGGGGACCGCTCTTATCAATGTTGGAACCCGTACTGCCTTGGGGGCTAAACAGTTAGAGCCTGTACTGCCCCAAGCCGCTCCGGTCCACGGGTCAGGGTTCAGCAAGAGAGAGAGTGAGGACGGACATGAAGAATGGAGACCAGACAGAGTGTGATTCAATGCTGCTTATTCTTCAGTCTCTCTTCTTAGTCTAAGTTCCAAGTCTTGAGTTACTAGTCCCTAGTGCCTCCAAGTGTCTCAAGTGCCTACTATCTAATTCCAAGTCTTTCCTCCAAGTGCCAAGTGCCTAATACCTAATAATAATTTCTTCTGTCTGCCTCTCGCCTTTTATATGTCTCACTTCTAAGCCACACCTTTAAGTCATGCCCTTAGGTCTTGTCTCTAAATCTGATCTCTAAGTCACACCCTTAAGTCACACACCTTTAAGTCTCACACACCCAAGGGAAAATCCTGGGTATCTAAAACAAGATGTTATCAGAGTGTGCTCAGCTGTTGTAGGCTATTGTAATCAAGTCTCTTGTCAGGGTATATGGCTCAAGATGGCTGCAAGGATGATAGCCACCTTCTATCGGCTCCCCACAGCTAATGACAAGGTTTTAATATCAAGCAACACAATGCAACTCTGCTGCACAGTATCAAAAACTTGGGATTCCCTTCCTCCAGGGGCAACGCCCTTGACATCTCTATCATTTCCTGGTAGAAAGTTATAGAATTAAGTACTGACATAAAATGATATGCAGTGGAAAGAAGACCAGAAGAAAATGATATATCTTTTTGCATAGTTTGTATATACCTAGAAACATATTCATAGCAAAACAAGAAGATGGCTGATTTTATCATTTCTGTAACAGGATTCATGGCATGAACTGGTATTTCTATCACCTAACTTTCTTTTGGCCTTTATTAAGAGCCTAGACTGGTCATGGTTCATTACTTAGTGTAATAACCCAAACCTTCATTCTTGAAGATTTAGTAGTCTACTTGGAATGGGTTAGAGTAGCTTTCCATTGCCCTTAATCATAGAACATTATAATTCTGAGAATTGCCCTAAGGGACAGCCTGTATTCTGGAGATATTCTGTCCTACTTCAGTTATGAGATGTAGTCCAGTTTCCCTTTGGTAGTCTGGATTAGTCCCTAGCCATCATTGTAACCCTTTCCTGACTGACATACAAGGACATGAAGATCCCAAAGTGATGAGCAAGCTTAACTTCCAGTTCAATGAAATTATTGTCATGTCTACTCAGAGAACTCTAGGAGTCTTAAGTCTTAACTCTTAAGTCTGTAAAACATAAGGATGAGAGAACAGGAAGGAGAAATGTTGTTAGTGGGTAACTCAAGGGTAACTGTAGGCAATGCCACTTCAGTTCTATCCTTTGAGTCCAAGCTATGTATGGTAAGAATAGCACTATGTGTTGGATACTGACTCCGCACATGCAGCCTCCTGACTGCGCTCAGCATCCATCAGTGCTACCAGAGTCTCCAAAAGACCATGGTTCTACCAGGATGTCAAGACACATGAGAAATGGGTGACTTCTGTTTGCCCGAGTCTATCACTGACACAATAGATAGAGAAAAAAAAAATACCATCTTGAATTCTTTTAAGATAAAGTGAGTGAATAAACACCACAATATCGGGGTGATGTATCTAATTTTCTTTATACATTATAAAACTTTTTAATGTGTATCCTAAAAAAAGAAGAAGAAGAAGAAGAAGAAGAAGAGGAAGAGGAAGAGGAAGAGGAAGAGGAAGAAGAAGAAGAAAAAGAAGAAGAAAGAACACAGACCAGAAGTAAAAGCAATCAAATGTAATCTGTGATTGTCCTAAGGATATCTAAGGATGAGTGATCTCATTCCAATTGTTAGTATTTTCCTCAATTGCTAATCTAGAGAGAAAAAGATAAGTTATTTTTAAACTGAAAAGAATCCTAATAAAAACATACCAGGTAAAAACTGGTGGTACTGCACCATCCTTTCCTTTTAGCAAAAGAAAGCAAGGAATGCCTCAAGTCCTGAGAACTGACCTTGAAAACGTAGGGCTGGACCTCAGCATCCATGCAGGTTATTTTGGGGATTGGTAGTTTTGCTGAGGTGAGTGTTTCTAACCAATAAAGCCAAGTTATTTTGGGCCGCCATAATTGTGCGTTAGACAGGTGGTTTGTGTATGAAACATTTAATTTACTGGCTGTGTAGTCTGTTGATTTTGGATAGGGCTAGAAACAATTCTATACAAGTTTCCCCAAATGATGGGCTCAGATGCTGATCTTGTCACTGTTACAAGCAGATACACATCACTAAGCCTTCTGGAGTGGCAAGAGGGCTCCGTGGGAAAATCATGGTGTGACTTTCCATGGTCTGAAGGTTAACCACTCACTGGAATTGAGTGGACTTTAGATGGTAATTTTGCAGGGTATGTACGTGTTATAAAGGAACATATTATATGAGTGTAAATATTAGTCACATACCTTTCTCCACATATTTTATGGTTTGGGGGGGGGATGGTTCCGATATTATTTAATGGTAACTTTTAACATTGAACCATGAAAGAACACCTGTCAGGGTATCTTTCAATATTAAATATATATGCTTTTATTCATTAGCACAGATCCAGGAAGCTGTTTGAATAAATCATCTTCACAGTTTGTGCTGGTCTGTGTGTCCCAAACTTTAGGCAGTGTGCACAAATAAGAAGGCAAAAATAATGAACTGACAGCTACACTGTTGAGGCTGCAGATGCAGGTCGGCATGTGAGATGGGTAATCCTCAGAGACCCAGGCCGTAACAGTCCTGGAGGATCCCTTAATCCCTTTCCTGCTGCCTGGCCATGTTTATATGCTGCTTTACCACATTATGGCAACATATTTTGAGGTGATATGTAGAATAATGAACATGTATTGTCTCTGAGACCAAGAGGTCAGATGTCTAAAATCTGAGGCAGACCCTACACACCAGACACCTCTAGTGATCTGATGGCTGAAGAAGGAGAGTTTTAAAGTAAAAGTTGCATTCACCTATATTGCAGTAGATGAAAAGAAGAGGAAACCATGAGAAAGGATACAGGATGGTGTGCTACTAGAGAGTACAGCCAGCCCCTGAGGTGTGTGATGGGATGCAAACCTGAGGCTACTGAGGCAGAAGTGAAGAGACTTGAAGAGAATCTTGAGCTAGAGCAAGAAGAATTAGCCACTTGTTTACACGAATGCCATGGAAAACAAAATTCAGGAAGTCACTCGCCTCTAGGCACTTAGTAAAAGAGGAGAGGGAGGATATAATAATCTTGATTGATCTGGAACTTCTCAGCCCTTATACATCTGTCACTCAGGTAGCAAAAGTCCAGTGCAAGGCTCTGTTCAGTGTAAGGCATATGATGTGGTCTGAATCCAATACAGGAAATTGAGAGCCTTGTATTATGTTGAACATCTTGAAAGCTCTGTGCATTTGATAGTTTTATAGATAGTAAACTTAAGAAGTCACCAGTATGAAAATAAGAAGTCAGAACAGTTGAAGAAATGTAATCTATAGTAAAAGAAAAACAGCCATAACCTTATATTTTAAACGTTTTAGAACCACAAATGAAAGGTTTTGTTATAGATATACAGTGACAGTTTCATCTCTAATCTTTGACCTTCACTTTCAGTACAGCTGAAAAGGGGTGGAGGTATGAAGATGACAAGTGACTGGTCTGATGCTGGATGGACCTCTGGGGATCATGGGAGGCCATGCGGGTTCAGGGGTCAGGGCCTCCGAGATGCTCAACATCGAAGTGGCATTGCAGGTCACTTGTCATCTTCCCTGAGATGTGGAAGATGACTCACAGTCCTCTGTGTCATTTGCTATGTGCCATACAGAAGATTAGGTTTGATGTTAAAAGGCTCAGATTGTCATCATGAATTCAATAGTGTAGCAGTAGGAGGCCTTCCTCCCTAGGTCAAATACCCAGACCCCAGATACACCTTGTGTTTACAGTTCCTAGGCTTGTGGTCTCAGAGAACAGGCAGGGGTCTTTAAGGGGACATTCAAAGGTCCATAGTATTTGTAAGAGAGTTGTCTGACTCCTTTTCTTTTTCTATTGGAAAGATATGTTTTATTTCTAAATGGTAGTAAACGTCAAAAGGGATCATAAGCATTATTCAAACCTAGAAGACTAAAATAGGGATTTTTTTGAATGAATGGAAATAAAATCTATCTTTTCCTAAGATGCATAGCAATAAACAAGAAGATCTCAAAGTATATGTGACAGAAAATAAAGGGGAAAGGGACTCAGGAAAAATAGCAATAAAAATTCAATTGGTGGGCCTGGTGAGATGGCTCAGCAGATAAAGCTACGTGCCCCATGTATGATGACTCAAGTTAAATCTCTAGAACCCGCCGGGCGGCGGTGGCACACACCTTTAATCCCAGCACTTGGGAGGCAGAGGCAGGCAGATTTCTGAGTTCGAGGCCAGCCTGGTCCAGGACAGCCAGGGCTACACAGAGAAACCCTGTCTTCAAAAACCAAAAAATCTCTAGAACCCATGTGATGGATGGAGATAGGCACTCTCACAAATTATGCTCTGACCTGCACATGTGCCATGTATCATGCATGGCACACACACACACACACACACACACACACACGACAGGTAGATAGATAATAGTTAGAGATAGATACATGATAGATAGATAGGTAGGTAGATAGATAGATGATAGATAGATGATAGGTACATAGATAGATGATATCTACATAGGTAGATAGATGATGAAGAAGATAGATCCATAGATCTATATATTTGGATCCATAGAGCCAAGACTTATATAAATACATAGATACATATATGCACAGATAGATTATAGATAGATTATTGATAGATGATAGATACATATATAGATACATAATAAATGGGTAATAGATGGTAGGCAGAGATAGATGGTAGGCAGATGATAGATGCATAGATAGATGATAGATACATAGATACATAAACACATAGATGCATAGATAGGTGATTAGACATATAGATGATAGATGAATAGATAGATAATAGATAGATAGATGGCTAGATAGATAGATAGATGTAAAAAAAATTCACTGTTTCTAATCTTCCTGAGAACCTACTGCACAAGGGATTAAGGATTTTGGGTCAAAGACTACTCATTTTTTCAATAAAAAAGGGGAAGTGTTCAGGGGCCAGGGAGTTCTAAATTTAAGAGCAACTTAAAGAAGACACTTATTTGTAAAACATATTGAGTCTCTACTAGGTAAATACTCCAACAACAGTTCAATATAACATACAAAATTGTTCTCTGTTTGGCCAGTTGTATATTAAATTGAGATCACCAGTGGTAGCCCTGCAGTGCCTTGTGGGCAGCTATGTAGATGTAGGCCCAAACACTAACCCTTAAGCCCTAATGATGAAAGATTAAAGTGCAGGGGTGATACTTTTCATAGATTGCCTTGTCTGCGTGGCAGATGACTCATGACTCGCCTGCTCTGTGACAGACCCGAGTCACACTTACTTTCAAATTGAGCCCCTTAGCAACTTGGCAAACCCAGAAGGTCAATTTTCTGAGGTGTTGATTAAATAAAAGTCACGTGTTTTTATACACTAGACGACTTGGAGACAGTGTTTCTATTTTGACAGTGGAAACGAAGGCTTCCTTTGTTCTTGGCAGCAGCAACTGCTCTCCACTCCCAGTCTTCCTGTTCCATTCAGAGGTGAGGCCGTGAGGCCACAGAAGTACTTAAGAAATAGTTGAAGTGTTTTTTTATTAAAAAATACTTTTAAATCCTCTGAAAACCTTGGATATATGTGACTAAAACTTGTTCAATTAAATGTAAGGGATCATTGCGCTTAGAAAATTTTAATTGCAAATATTCTAGCAAGGTTCCGATTACATTTTCTTGGTGAAAGAACCTTGCCTGAGTCAATCGTTGCCTAAGTGAGCTTTTGTGATTCTTTTTAATATGCTTGCCGCTTTTCTGAGCCTGGCAGACTGTTTCTATCACACATACTCTCAAGGGTAGGAAAAATAATTTGTTCTTTGGACTTTTAAAATGTTTTACCTGTTTATTTCCTCTGTATGTATGGGAGTGGGGGGGGGGGAATGAATGCTGTAGTGTATACATAAAGGTAAGAAGACAAATTGAGAGTCACTTCTCTTTTGTTCTGTGGGTCTAGGCAATTAAATTAAGGTTGTAGGGCTTTACAGCATATGTCTTTACCTGCTGACACATCACTCTAGGTCTGAACTTTTTTTTTACAATTTACAAAATAGGAGCCATGGTATCTCCGCTGGAGGTGTCATATGAATTAAACAGAAAATAGATACATGCCAGCCACTTGAATAACACATTATGTAAGACCCAGTTCTATGATGAGGCTCTCAAATGTATCCATGTTGACCTGACCTTTATCTCATAGTAATTAGTCAGTGTTCAAATACTGTAGATTACTTTTCAAGGCATAATATTTCCATGGTTTTAAAACAAGGAATTTTGTTTGGCTTTATGCTAAAGAAGGCATGTGTCTTAGTTAGAGTTTCTCTTGCTGTAATAAAATATCATGATCAAAAGCACCTTGAGGAGGGAAGTGTTTATTTCATCTTAAAACTCTCAGGTCACAAGTTATCACTGAAATCTGTCAAAGCAGCAATCTAGAGACAGGAACTAAAGCAGAAAGTGTGGAAGAATACTGCTTACAGCTAGATCCTCATGGCTTGCCCAGCCTGCCTTGTTGGGGGGCACAACCGATGGTGAGGTGAGTCCTCCCACATCAATCATTAATCAAGAAAATACAAGACTGACTTGCGTGTAGGCAATCTGATGGAGGCATTTTCTCAGCTGAGGTTCCTCTTCACAGAAAACTTAGCTTGTGTCCAGTCTAGTTAACAACAACAACAATCCAACAAGGACAAGCATGTAAAGTAAAATGGAACCTTACTTTGATGGAGACTAGGTGTAAGCACTGGCCAACAACACCAATATTGTGACTACTGTCTTTTGAAACTCAGTTACCTGTGTCAATGTATTGTTTACCTTAAGAAGTCAGTGCAGTGGAATTCTAATTAATTCTAATTCTGTTCCATGTGCAGCATCTAGGACTGACATTTTAAGCTTTTTGTACCATAGTAGGATATACTGAGATTCATGAATGCCAAGGAAAGCTACTTCCTGCCATTCTGCCCTCCTCATGGAAACATAAGAGACAGCCAAGAATCACCAGACCATCTTATTTTGTCTTTCTTTTTCCCTTTCTTTCCTTCATATTCTCTCTCATCTCATCTGATCATCTCATCTCATCTCATCTCATCTCATCTCATCTCATCTCATCTCATCTCATCTCATCTCATGTGTTACCCCAACTGGCTGGGAACTCACTATGTAGACCAGACTACTATACTCACAAAGATCTTCCTACCTCACAAGTGCCAGGGTTAAAGGTGTGCTCCATCATGCCCAGTCAGACCACTTTTTAAATGCATAGTAGAGAGATTGACTTTATATTCCCTTTATATTCCTTTAATTCAATCAAAGGAATTGACTCAATATCCCACTTCTGGTTACCCTTCCATAAGCACCCCATCCCACTACCTCTCTCTCTTCCCTCCCCTTTGCCTCTGTGAGGGTACTCACCCACCTACCCTCTCCCACCCTACCTCTCCAACATCCCCCTACACTGGGACATCAAACCTCCACAGGTCCAAGGGCCTCCCGTCCCATTGATGTCAGACAAGGCCATTCTCTGCTACCTGTGTATTTGGAGCCATGGATCCCTCCCTGTATACTCCTTGGTTGGTGGTCTAGTCCCTGGGAGCACTGAGTGGTCCAGCCAGCGGATGTTGTTCTTATAGGGTTGCAATTTCCCTCAGCTCCTCCAGTCCTTCTGCCAGCTCCTCCACTAGGGTCCCTGAGCTCATACTGATGGTTGACTCCAAGCATAAAAATTTTCAATATATTATCCTATGCATAAAACATAATTAAACCATTGTTAAAACAGACAAATGTTTATCAAAACATTCATGAAAATTACATATTTATCCTTCAAAATATACACATTCAGGGGTCAGTGTGAACTTTTTTAATAAAACACCAATACCACAGAAACTAGCCCCCCAAGTATCAACAGACGGGACTATAAGAAAGATAAAAGTTTTATTTATTACAGCAAAGGGAGGAAAAACAGCAGAGCAGGCAGTCTACAGCATGGAAGAAGAATCTTTACAAGCTACACTTCAAACAAAGGGATAATATCCGGAATTCACAAAGAATTTCAGAAATTAACTATCATGGAAACTGCCGTGGGATGGGAAAATGAACTGAAGAGACAGTTCTAAAAGAGAGAGGAGGGTGAATCAAATGACCAGTGACTATTTTTAAAAGTCATCAGGGAATTACAAATGAAAAACTACTCTGAAATACCACCTCTCTGCAGTCAGAATGTCTGTCTTCAACAAATCTGACAATAAATGTTAGGAGGGGATGTGGAGTCGGGAGACCTTTATTCACTGTTTTGCAGGGAGGGGGTGCAAATTAACACAGCCATTGTGTAAATAAGTTTGACAGTTTCTCTAAAACTTAAAATTAAAACTACCATGCAACCCTGCCGTTTCATTCCTGTATCCAGCGATACCTGTATCCAGAGAGCTCCATACCCTACAACAGAGATATTTGGGTCCAGGTGCTTTATGTTTATTGTCACTTTATTTACTATGGCAAATAATTGAAATCATCCTAGTTGCCCACCAACTAGATGAATTGATAATGATAATCCAGCTCTAAAGAAAAGTGGCATCACAAAAATTTCAAGAAAATGTATGGACTTAGGATGAATAATATTAAGTGAGGTCACATAGTCTCAGGAAGAAAAAAAATTATGTTGTGCTTCATGTGCAGAATCTAATTAATAATATATGTACAAGTGTATCTGGGTACTGTATAATTAATAATATATGTACAAGTGTATCTGGGTACTGTATAATTAATAATATATGTACAAGTGTATCTGGGTACTGTATAACAGGCAAAAAAGACAGTAAGATAGACTAAACATTAGGGGATGGGGCAGGACCAAGTGCAGGCAAAAAATATGAGGAAATTGTGAAGGAACATATAAAGCTAATTTTTTTCTAGTTATAAACCTGTAGATTTTTGGTGGGAGTTCATAAAAATATATTTGATAGTAAGAGTATAAAATGCAGTATGGAGCTCCACAGGCTCCCTTTTGAATGGCTCCTCAAACTGTATAGAAGTTTGTTGAGCTGAATAGCATTAGGAGCGGATCTCATTATTTTTGGTGTGTGAGTATTTTTGCAAATTTTTTATAATATAGCTAAAAATAAAATTTGAAGAACATTCCTAGAAATTAAGTATCCGTCCTTCAAAACATAGACATTTAGAAACCTTTGATCAAGGTTTTGATATCCACATGTAGAAAGAAAAATGATACAACTTTCTACAGGGAGATTACATAAACAAATTCTGTTAGCATGCAAATTCCCACATACTGGGCAAGGTGCTAAAAAAGAGAGAAGCCGGAGCATGACCTCCAGGAAGGAAGACTTGCCTCTAAATCACACCATGATTGCTCCATACTCAAAGTCAAGGTAAAGAGGCAATGGACCAACTATCTGACAAAAGAAGCCTGCAAAAGTGTTCCTTAGGTTTCCTCAAGAATATCCTAAATTGGATTATACTCATGTGTGATACAAATAAATGAGCTCAGAAATGGGTACAGTTACATGGGTAATGTAACTGTCAAATTATTATGCTTTGAAAATAAAGGTTTCTACAATTAAAATGTGTATCTTTAGTCAGAAAAAAATGTAAACCTCTATTAGATAGAACTCTTTCATTGTAAGAAATAACTATTTCTTGAATGACTTAATCAAAATATGTGTATGTGTTTAGCTGATATAGCTTGAAATTCTAAGAGATAAGTCTGTACCATGTGTATGATGGCTCCATGAACTGGAATTTTCTTGCAGCTATGGTTCTTTCCAGCCAGTGGTAAAAACCATATGCCAGTTAACATAGCCAGTACATATTCAGAACTCACTTTTCCAATCTATTTGTCAAAGATGAATGAGACTAGATTCTTGAATAGCTCTGACAGAGAGGTCATGAGAAGATTTTGCCACGACCAGTTCCAAACATATATCCATCAGTAGACCTGTCATTATATTCAACATTTTCATGTTAGCCACTTTTTTTTTAAATCTACTACCTTTTGTTGGTGGGGTTGGTTAAGAGCAATGGACTCACCAGAAAATAAATAATAGGCTGCCCGTGAAATGGTGGGATGACGGAGAGAAAGGGAGGGATGGAGGGACAGAAGGAGGGGGGAAGGCTGGACAGACAAAAGCAGAAGCAGTTCTTTATGTATATTTCTAATGAAAGGATAACAGCAGTGAGAAGTTTGCATTTTTCTCAGGCTGAAACTCTAATAGGTACATTAGGGGTTCTAGGGCTAGACATTGTTCATGTGCTGAAGGGATAAGAATTGGTTGATGTAAAGAATAAAATATTTGACTCTTAAGATAACCAGCTGTATTTTCAGGTCCATCAGTGCTCTTCAATTCTCCATCATCTTTTATTCCTAAATATGGCCATGGTCTATGTTGAGTTTCCAGATACTGCCACCTTCACCCTTGGATGGTCTTCAGAGGCCTGGGCCTCTGGATGAATTGACAATGGCATTCATATGAGAAACTAAACAGTTTTATCAAGCTAAATAGGATATAATTTTGAAGGGCAGCAAGTCAACTTCACTTCATGAGAACTGTAAGAATTGAGAAGGATTGGTGAGAGCACAGCATTTGCAAACCCTAGTGAGAGCAGTATCTATGTAGCACTGATGACAGAGGCTCTCTCAAAGATCAATCCTAAACTCCTCGCTTTCCTGTACCCACCTCTGAGAATTTGCATATATGTGTACATGCAGGCATATATGTAACAAGAGATGCTGGAACCCTGGCCACTCAACAGTGTCCAGCATTTCCCAAACTGCCTGTGGGAAGTTAGCTCACCTCTCATACTCTTTATCTCTACGTTCCAAAAAGTTTTCCTCAAAACCTAGTTCAGTAGTCAGCTTCCTGGCTCCTCTATTTAGAATGAATGTTCAATTCACTACCTTCCCTGAACATTCTCTATGGACTTCATGCCCTCAGATCTTCAGTTGCCACACTGTGCTTATGTGTGTCTTTAACCAATTATGTGTGTCCCTGGGAGACCTCCAGATCTTTCAATGGAGCTCCTTCTAGGTGTCCTGTACCTTTTCTAAAACTGATGTGAACAAAATCACCAGAACCAGTCCATGTCTCCTACGAAAGTCCAGGCTTTGCAAATACTCTTCTGTATAAATGCAGACATTCTCCTTAAGCACTGGGAACCTCACTAGGCTGCAGTTTTTTTGCAGTAGACGAGCCTCTCTGTCAGGACCTAACTAAAGCAGTGGAAATACTGACATGGTTGAGTAGATGTATAACACTAATGACAGCAAACACTTCCGAATATCAGGTACTTTCCGGTTCTTCTCTCCAACCAAATTGATAAAGGACCTAACTATGCTGCCCAATTATAGATCATTAAGCATAATTTTTGTGACAGGTCAATTATTTTTGGCATATAACAGAAGAAGAGCTTTTGAAAATTGAATGGAATGATGTACCCATAAGAAAACTCCTTTATTTCACCTCTGCCTGTGCAAAGAGGGTTTTTTTTTTTTTTTTTTTTTTTTGGTGCTTGTATCTGATGAAAATGAAAGATATGAATTAAATTTATGCTGAACTCTGCCTCGTTTTAGCAAGAAGGACTCCAGACATTTCCAGGCAATCAGTGAGCAAGAAAAAGCCTCATTCGACTCATTATAAGACTCATTAGCAGTATTTTACCATGTTGTTTAGTAAATGTCAACATTTTCAGGGTGTTTGTGTACCCAGTGGTAGGATGCTTATCTAAAATACACAAAATCCTGAAGTTGATGCCTAACATCACAGGGAAAAAGGAAATATTTATGTTGTTTTTCTCGACTACCAATCATCGTGGCAGTGACTCAGCACACAAAAGAATCGGATACTGTTACTGGATAGTGAAAAGAAATAGAAAATTTACTTTTTCCTTATGAATATATTTTATACAAAAAATGTTTAAAATATATCTTGAAGAGAAAGTACATTCAGTTAAGATCATATTTCATTAGACTATGGAATGAAAATAAATTCAAGGAGGAAGAGACATGGTCTAAAGTGCTGCCTATTAGAGGAGGCATTTTATTCATTTTTCTATGGAGGATGATGCTCATGAAAATACAGTGAGTGGCATTTTGAGTCTTCAGAGTGTAATGTTTTAGTTACTGAAGCATTTATAGGAAATAATATGAAAGCATTAATGTTTGTAGTACAGTCAAACTGTTAGAACCTGCTGCAATCACTTGAATTCATGATGGTAATTTTTGGGTGTTGCTTTAAAAAGGAAAGAAGAGTGTGGTGGTTTAGAGTTACTCTGGAAATACAGAAAAGCATACCAAAATGCATCATGTGACTTTGCATCACTAAATTAGAAGTCTGTGCCTCATTTTCCTCTTGTTCCCAGTATGTATAACATAGAGAACTAACACAGGAGGTTGAGATGGAGGATGGATATTACCTGTTGGCCCTGCATAGTGTATGGAACCCACAAGGCTCACTGTGGGACATAGAAATACTTTGCGGTTTTCATCGAGGTCATATAAATTAAGTAAAATCAATCTTGAGGACTCTTCTTTCTTGATGACTAGCAAAAAATGAATATGATATAAGAATTTTTTCTTCCTTGATCAAAACAACAATAAAAATGAATTCAATGTAAGCATAGCTTCTCCATGGTGGATGGGTTTCATCTTGAGGAACATGAAAATCTGCAGTTTTAGAAGTGAAGATGGGTTTACTGCATGTACCCTACTATTGTTCTAGCTTGTCAATACCATATGCTGTTGAGTGTCACTGGTTCTCTTCCTTATGCTGCAGTCAGTTACTGTGCAACATAAGAGAGCCTTGGACCCTAACAGGGACCCCAACATTGATTTGCATTCACAACGTCATTTTAAACGCATTTTTTACACTGCACTACATTGGATTTTTTAAGCTGAATTATCATAGATCAGAGATTGTCTACTTAAAGAGATTGATGTTTAGGGCTTGATATTTTTTCTCTGTTGATATTTTGAAAGACATGAACTACAGGACTGAGTGTAGTTGTCTAATTTGAGCTACTAGTTAGTAGCCCTTAGCATTAAATCCATATACTTGAACTATAAATATTTCCAAGGTCCCTATGTAGATTCTGTTGAGTTCAAGAAAGATTGTTTACATCTTCATAGAAAAGTAAATTTGACATCAACTTAATTAATTTAAAAATAATGGCGGATTTTCTTTGAGAAGGCTTTCTCTCTTTCAAACACACACACACACACACAGAGCGGGGGGGAAGGTTGGAAAACGATGCTATCTACTCCTATCTACGTGTATCAAGGTACAGATACATGATTAAGATACATGGTTATCAGGAAACAATAAATGAGTCTTTGTTTTAATTTGAGATTTCAAAGAGCCTTCTGAATGTGTCAGAGATTCTAGAGATTATCAGATTCTCCAACTGGCTCAAATGATCAGAAATTATCTAGCAAATGATGCCAGTTCAGGCTGGCCTTAGAGAGATATTTGTACCTCTCTGAAAATCTGTTCTTCTTTGCTTCTCAAGAGGGGATCCAGGAAAACATTCACATATCCCTAAGGACCCTCTACAAAGCCTCTGCATGTGTGGCCCTTCCTTGATTATAGCTCTACCTGCCCTGTAGTATGAGCAAGATTAGTTACCACTGACCTACCAGCCTGGCACCCATGTCCCCCAGCGTCTTTCAGCATCTGTACAGTTACCATTTTAATTACCACATGACTTCTCTTGGGAGACTCAGATAAAGCCTCAAAATGGTTTTTCTCACATGCATCTTGTTGGCTCTGTCTGCCCACCCCCAGGCATAGATGGTATGACATGACTGTGTCCTAGCTTCAGCCTGTAAGAACATTACCCATGGGAAATGAAAGGTCTGTCTGGGCAAGAAAAGAACTTTGGCCTTAGCACTCAGTATCAGATGTTCTTAAAGGGCTTAATATGCAGGTCCTCAGTAGAGATCCATTTGACATTTCCCTAACTGGCTAGAAAAATGGTGGTGGTAAGATGGACTCCTCCTGCCATAAGTGATGCCTCTGAGTCTCCATTGGATCCAGGATCCAGGGCAACCTCTTTGTCCTAAGCAATCACACTTCCTATAGGGCCCCAGAGAAATGACTGTCAGAGCAGCATTAGTAACTACTGCAGAGATGAAAGAGAGAATATACACAGCACTGAATATTTGTGTATCACCTCCCATATGCAGAGCCCTTCTCACTTCAGTCTCCCACACTTGGCCTGTAGAAAGTTCATGAGAGTTGTCATTCACCATGAGATGGCCATTAATGTGTGCCTATCCCTCACTAAACTGAGTTGGGCTTGAAGACCATGTTTCTGGGTCCCAGTCATGAAGTCTGCTCCATCCTAGCAGCCACTTGGGAATAGAGATATTACAGTGATGTCTGTACAGCACTGTGAGGAGCCAGGAAACAAGTCTGTTAGAATTTGAATCCAAGTCTTTAGGCTTTATTCTTCACTGTTACAAGATGTTTTTATTCAGCATAGAAAAGTAATTATTGAATTTATTTGACCTGTGATTTAGCTACTGTTTTATTGCTGTGAAGATACACCATGACCAAGGCAGCTTATTAAAAGAAATTTAATTGGATTTAATTTATTTTAATTTATTTTTAATTAATTTAATTAATTTAATTTAATTAATTTAATTTATTTTTAATTATTTTAATTAATTTAATTTAATTTATTTAATTGGAGGATTGCTCATAGTTCCTGAGGACTAGTTCATTTGCATTATGGCATAGCAGCACTGAGGCAGACATGGCTCTAGAGCAATGGTTGAGAGCTTGTATCTGACCAATAGGTTGCAAGTAATGGGATAGTGAGCCTAGTGCAGGCTCTCAAAACCTCAAAGCCCACCCCTAGTGACGCATCTCCTCCAACAAGGCCACACCTCTTGAGCCTTTCTAGCAGTCTACCAACTGGGACCAAAACATTGAAATAAATGAGCCTACAGAGGCCATTCTCATTCAGACCACGGCCACCTGTCTATTTAGTGATGGTGGTAAAAGGCAAGCCAAGGCATGCTCCAAAAGCTAGCCCCATTTACATCCATGAAAATAATCCCAGTCCCGCTCTCTGGGTCACGAGCAAAAAGGAGACACATGAAGGCTGAGAAGAAGATGTTCGCCACCAGGAGTAGAGATGGTTTGAAAGAGGGTGATGGACACTATAAATGATCAAAACACATCTCTGAAACTGTCAAATAACAAAAGCACTTTTCAAATCACGATATGGGTGGGAAATGGGGAAATAGTTCAGTTAATAGTTAATAAAATGTTTCCTGCATAAGTGTAAGGACATAAGTATGATTCATAGAGCCCAAAAGGGCAACAGAAAAGCCAAGGGAGGGGAGAAATGAATGGCAGCTAGCAGACCCTCCCTGTGGAGTCTCGTTATGTGGCTTCAAGGGATCAGAGTTCTGAGTGGGGATTGATGTCTGGAGTGAGTGGCCTAGGAGCTGGTTCAAAGGGTGTACGGAGAGAAGAGAACAATTCCAAAGTTTCTCTCTCTACAGAGAGAGCAGAGAACAATTCCAAAGCTTTTCACCAGATAGTGGACAAGAATTGTAGGCTGTGTAAGTTCATGTGCATTGATTACTTTTCTCATGCCTGTGGTGAAATTCCTGAGGGGGGCGGGAAACATAAAGGAGGATGGATTTATTTTGGCTCACAGTTCTATAGTATAGCCATTGTGGTGGGGAAGGCATAGTAGCAGTAGCATGAGGTATCCGATCACCTTGCCTCAGAACTCAGAAAACAGAAGTAAATGTTGCTGCTCAGCTTGCTATTTTATTACCCAGCCCAGCATCCTGGCCCACCGAATGATGTCACTCACACTTAAGGTGGTTCTCCCTGCTGCACTTACTTCAATTAACCATGTCTAGAAATCCCTTCTAAGACATGTCCTGATCCTGATCCCTCATAGATCCTGTCAAGTTGGCATTAGCCACTATGTAGGCAGTGTTTCTTCTACAATCTTTCTTGTCAAGTTTTGCAACTGGGCATGATGGTGCAAACCTGTAATTCCAGCACTGAAGGGGCTGAGTCAGCAGGATGCTGAGCCCCAGGATAGCCTACAAACGAATCTGAAAAACTGTTCTTGTTCATCAGTCCACTGAAATTTAATGCATTGCCTTCTGCATTTGTGCCTTTTCCAAATGCCCACCCCCCCCCCCCAGTACGTCTACGTTTGCTTTGAGCTCCTTTTTGTGAAGTTTGTATTCCTATAACTGTTCACTTTTAATGTTTTTATTTTTATTGTTCAAGACCTCACATAAAGCAACACATTAAGGGATTTTCCTTTGGTTTGTTAATTTCATGCTGTTAGCTGCTGTTGAGATATATAATGTTTAGAGATATGGGGTGTGGTCCATATGAATGCACAGTAATACCATTAGAGTGTGTATTTGAACGTATGTGAGTCTTACAATCACATAACAAACCCAGGGCCTGATTACGGGAAGGAGAGCAAGTTTGGAACACAGTACATGGTTCTAGTCTCAAATCTTAGGATTGGAAAACTCCATGTCTACTGACTCAGCCACAACTCTAGAGTACAAATAGTCTAAGTGGTGGACTGCTATCCTGCAAACACCAGCTCTACACATACAGCTTTCTGACACTGTGGATGAGAATAAAGTCACCTCTCACAATTGATATTTAACATGTCTCCAGTTAGCAGGATGACTATAGTGTTCCCTGTCTGGTCTCAATAGAGACAAACTGTAAATTCAGCAGAAAGTCACACACAGCTCTGCCCACCATCTCCCTGTGTGCTTCTGCATAATGCTCAAGGACATCACCCACTGGTTCTTGAGTTCTGACACTTTTTAATTTTCCCTTCCCTTCCAGGCTCATCTCTTACACAAAACCTTACATTGTCTCAAGTATTAAAATTAAGGCAGGTCCAAATGTTGAGGAAGAATGTCATTAACGTGTAGGCCGTGTTTCCAGCATTATTCTAGAAGGTTGCTGCTCAGGAGGTCCCATACCACAATGGTCTGTTTCTGTTCATTCTTCATGTTCTTGTTTGCTTGTTTGTTTAAGAAAGTCATTTTTATTATTGCTGTTGTTTTTGAAATTATAATTCATTTCTCCCTTCCCTCCCTCCAACCCCTTCCATATACCCCTCTTTGCTCTTTTTAAAGTTCATAGATCCATTTTTCATTACTTGTTGATACACACACACACACACACACACGAAGTGACTTTAAGTCAGGAGTCATACTACAAAAAGATTGTCTTCATTATCACTAGTCTGAATATTTAGTCATCACAATTGCCAAGAGGATGTATGTTTAAAGGACTAATTAAGGGTTTGAAGATGTAGCTCCTTGGTGGAGAACTTTCCTAGCATGTGCAATGATCTAGTTACATCCTCAGTACCACAAAGATAAATAGACAAAAGACTAACCAATCAAGTGCCCAGATTTTTATGGGATAGTTTGAATTCAATTATACATACACATAAGGCTTCTTCAGAGTTAGAATGTTTTCAAGAATGCTATTGGTTTGGCAGAGGGTCTTCCTTATTTGGATACCCCCGAATCACACATTTCAGAGTCAATAGGATGTTGCCCATGTTAGGCAGTGTGATACTCTGAGTGGCTTTTGTTCACCTGTCTTTGTATGTTCTCTCCAGTGAGTCTGCCTCTGGGGCCTGGCAGCCACTGCAACATGGGTGGAGTCTCACAGGTGCCAGCGGAGGCTGAGGAGACAGCATCTGTGGGCAGCTGTTTTGCATCAGAGGACACAACCGAGGACTCAGGGGTCATGAGCTCTCCTTCAGATGTCATCTCCCTGGACTCACAACAAGACAGCATGAGATCTAAGGATAAATGGTCCACAGACCAGGAGGACTGCAGTGACCAGGACCTGGCTGGAACTCCAGAATTGGGTCCCCAAAAGAGCCCATCATGGGGGAAAAATGGCTCAGGAAGCTCAATTTTAAGGTGAGTCATGGAATGAATAGCTGGAGTTAGTGTCACAAATACTCGCCTCCTAGTTCTTAATGACAGAAACCTTTGTGAGGGTGATCACTACATAGTGATATTTTATACCCTAGTGCCAGTTGCGTTTCATAGATCTGTTCCCACCCTCATTTGCAGCTTGTTATCTCCAGTCCTGTCTTCATGCTGTATGTAAACACAAAGAAACTTTTTAACAATACATTAGAATGTGTAGTATAACTTGACACAGGAGCCAAAGGCATACTTGTGGTATACTTTTCGACTCAATAATGTTAAAAGTCACCCTTCATATCACATATATTGTTCATTCATGTATTTTTCCTTTTTGCATTTAACATTAAACCAGGTTGTTCCAGGTTTTCAGGGTGGAAACAATAAGCAAAGTACATGTATGTTTCTGTTTAATATAGAGTTTAGTAGAGGAAAAGTGAGATCATCAGAAAAATTTATCAGCTATATGGAATATCAGCAAATATATTGTCTGTGTATTTGTGGCACCTTGTCATCCAACTTCTGCACAAGGATGTGTGGAGAGCACTGTTTGCTGTTCCCATGGGTTTCAAACAGTATCTCAAGTGTCTTCCATTTACAGTCCTTGGATAGTAAAGTTAACAATTTTCATAACAATTTGATCTTACTTTTTAATGATTTTTATATACTTCTTCCTTAAAAGATGTGTGCTTTGCCATTTTTAAATTAGTAACTTCTTCATTGGCTATCTGACCATGGGGAGTCTCTATATTTGCAATTTGAATCTAACTTTGTTATTTTAAATTGTACAATAATTTCCCTATATCCTATGGTTGAGTGTGTCCTTGCCTTTCATATGCATGTAGTCTCTGCATATTTAAGTGATCCTTCAGATTACCTTTGGCTGTAATTGGCTGAAATGCCTTGAGTGGCTTTCTGACATCAGGGTTCTCCTCTACCTGTGGTTCATTTTCAGGCATGATGGGAAAAGAGTCTGCTTTTATTTTTATTAGGATCCACTTCCTCTCTGGCTGGAGGACAAGTTTCAGTAGCTATATCTTCTCTTTGGACCACTTTGCACAGCACTGGTTCCTATCATTTTCTTCTATCTGACCTTGATCACCTTGTCAGCTGAATAAGAAAGAAAAGTATCTCTGATCTCTAAGCATGACAGAGACACCAACTTATCTCCTCAAGAGATGACCTCGTATCCCTCCTTTCACGAAATAAAAAACCATAGGTTGGAGAAGGTTAAATTTTTTACAGAAATTATCTATATCATCATATTTCCAAATATGCAATGCAGAACATTGCCAGGTGAAATAATGTCTCTAGTGTAAAAAGAGGTTGAAACTCAAGTCCTGTGTCTGGCAGGGGTTGAATCCAAGGGGCATCACTAGGGAAAAAGACAGTGTGGGTAGAGGGCTTAAAGGCTTTACCTGAAGACCTTTGAAAGCAACCCTTTTCAAAACATCTAGTTTTCACCTGGCAAGTAGGTTACAGACTTTATGTGGACAGTGTCTGAAGTATGCTCTGTATCTAGATTGTATGTCACATCTCATAAACTTAAAATGCTGTTAACTAACCTAAACATTCATAGCCAGACTAAACAGATATGCAGCTCATTGTGGCCAGTCCTCAGGTATGCTCTTAACTAAGTATATAGGGGTAACTTCACTATTCTGTGACTCCCAGAGATGTAGACTTACCCTGAATGCCCATCTGTAAACTTCCAGATGTAGATACTATTTAGATATTTCTTGTACTGTAGTACTTCACACTAGTCTGTGTACAAACATATTTGGAAAGCCATAGTAATTCAGTGGGCTATTAGAAGATCTTGAATACTTTGTAGAGAAGGACATCAGTTTAAACATGCCCTGCAAGAGGCCTCCATGTGGGCTTTAGGATGAGTGATCCCTTAAGCACTGTTTGAGAACTCTATTTATTTCCACCTTCCTGCCAGGTTCACACTTAAGGCAGATGCCTGAGTCATGTGCCTAGAGAGAGACTGAATCTCTTAAAGAAAGTAATGACTTTGGGGCTGAAGTTAAGAGAACTTGTTGAACTTGCAGAGGAGACAGTTTCAGTTCTCTGTACGCATATGGTGGCCTATCTGTAACTATAGTCTGAGGGATCAAACATCCTCTTCTCACCTTTGCAGGCACCAGGTGTGCACATGTATGTATATATGTACACATACATGCAGTCAAAACTCTAATAAACATAAAATTAAGTAACTCCTTTTAAAGGGTGATAAGTTTTGTATCCAGATCCACAGAATACCACACTGAAAACTCAGGTTTCAGAAGAGGTAGAGGCAGACTTGTGGTACAAATAAACCATAGAACATAGAAGGTAACTTCTCAGCAGAATGCAGGTGGGGAGTGGTAGAGTAGGTATCTTTCAGGTATCCAAACTGTGAATGGGCAGTTAAGAGGATTTCAGCCTGTTGAGGATGAGTAGCCTATAATCAAGTTAACATTGTGAGGGAACAGAACTCACAGGGCAGTGGCCTTGATCTTGGCCACTTACACACACACACACACTTGAGAGAGGGGGGAAGAAGGGAGGGAGGAGAGAGACACACACACACAGACAGAGAGAGAGAGAGAGAGAGACAGAGAGAGAGACAGAGAGAGAGAGAGAGAGAGAGAGAGAGAGAGAGAGAGAGAGAGAGAGAGAGAGAGAAGGGTTTCTGGGCAGCCTCCTATGGAGGACACAGGCAATGTTCTGGCCCTTCATAGGACCTTTCTTTCCCTGTGACCTGAGTATGTACCCCACAGGCATGACCTCTGTTCTGGGTAGCTAATGTTTTATCTCTCATTCCACATTCCTGGATCTACCCAGAATGATTCCAATCCAATATCTAGTTTCTGTAACTTTTCTTAAGATGTCTATTTGTGTTCCCAAAGGGGTTCAACCTGGATGAGGCATAATGATGGTGATAACAAGCAACGATTCTAGTAAGTTGTCATACATGACCTCAATGTGTGGAAAGTGTCCAGCATAGGGATTGATCATTAGGGAAGTAAGGATTGCTTGTGCCTTTAAACTTAGATCTTCTGTTGTCATAACTCCATTGCTCAGGGAATCACTAAATGCTGTTTGAAAATCACATAAAGACAAATCACGACCCAAAAGTGAAAGCCCAGAAGTCCTGGTTTTCACATCTGTCTCCTTTCTCTTGTTTTTACATGTTGAAATCATCTATATTTGAGGGGATAAGATTGCCTAAGTTTGCACGTTTAAAACTTGGACACAAATATTGTATTCTCCCAAGCACCTGTCCAAAAATACCATGATGGTCACCCTTTGCTACTACAGTGTAGACAGGTAATGAAGTTACGGCTTCGATTTGGTATGGCTGTGGTTAGAGTTAGCTCACTGCCACTATGGCTACTTCTTCATTGGCTTGTATAGATGAGTACCACCCAGTATCCCAGGAACCTAGGTTTTAATTTTAAGAGCTTCAATAGTAGAATTCTGTCTTCTAAAAAAAAGTAAAGCAAGTGAGAATGGTTGACCATAATTCCAGTTTATTGTATCTGGTACAGTTTGAAAAGTGGGTATTTTTTCCATCAACTCATTTGATTACATTCACTTGCAAATTTTTCACTCCCCTGAATTCAAACCTTACCCTAATTGGGACATCAACTTTTCATTGTCTTCCTCTAAACTTGGTATACAAGATAAATTCCCAAGAGGAAGTCTGGCCAAAAGGTATATGCACACACAAATAAATGGAATATGCATGTGGTGGGGGTCCCTTGTTCTGGGAACACCCAAGAGGAGCACTTTGACCTTCATGACGGGCTTTGCCCTGAGAAATGGTTACAGTTAACGCTGGATGTAGTTTGCGAATCTGTTCCTGTCCTTTATTCTTTATAGTTGACTGGGGCCAACGTTACTTATTCTTAAAGAATAGCTTGGCAAAAGTGTGCCTTCGGCCTGCGAATCCATCTCTCCCTTCTCTTTCTTCCTCAGTAAAATTGAGATATGTAGTGTTCCCTCTTAGAACAGTGCCTGGCATATTGCCAACCTTCAAAATTGGTAACTGGGATCATTATTGTTGCTGTTGCTGTCATTTACAATTCATGGAGGAAAAAGAGAAATAGGATTTGTTGTATCAGCTCTATGACCATTTTCAGCTCTGCTTGCCTCCTCTTCAAACTCTAACAACTTCGTTTGAATAGGAATAATAGACAGATAGGGGAAATGCAGAGCGGATGTTGCTTCTCTCCCTCTGGGAGGACCAAGAATGGAACTAATAATAGTCCTAAATAGTGGACCCCCAAACAATCTGGCTGTCATCAGACAGTTTATCTGTCTATATATCAGCATCATAAAACTCCAAGTTCTAGGGTTCCTTTGGGGAGCATCAGTTCTGAAAGTTGGTGTAAGATGTGAATAAGAGAGACGACTTTGTAGATTCGAGATTTTCTCAAAAGTGGGGCCAAAGTAGAAAACACATTATAGCTTCTGCATCCCAAAAGACAGGAGAAATAATGTAAGTGCCAGAGGATGAGGAGGGGTGCTGGAATACACTGCTTGCTCTACATGGCATGGCCATGGTGCCCACGAACTTACATCAGCTGTGGTTACCCACTGTAGACCTGCATAAAATGGAGCCTGTCCACAGTCTGTCATGCTTGGAGGAAGGGTCACGAGGCCTCACCTGTCTCACAATGTCAGGAGCTGTTGACAAGTCATGGTTGCTGAGGAAAGGGGAAGTCCTTTTCCTCAGTACTGTAGCTACTAGGAAGCTGTCCATGCTCTAAGAAACAGTCTCCCATCCATAGTCACACTAACTAAGCCAGTTAAACTCAGTGGAGGCACAAGTAATGGTAAAAATTAAACACATGAAAGTGGAAGGCCCTGTTGGGAAGAATAAGATCCCAGCAGGACTGTAAAGAGGATCCAAGGTGATGGGGGTGGGGAATGGCCAAGACATTACATACATGTATAAATTTTTCAGAGGATCCTTTTTAAAATACTTCTATGTGTGAAGAGAAAAAGTGCAGTTTCTTTGTTTCTTCGGGTGAAGAGAGACCCTTCTCCCTCTCCCACTCACTGCCTCACTCCCTACATGGCAACCCTTCAAAGACCTTCTTGGCCTCAATTTGTTAGTAAATGTGAGTGGAGACATTCATAATTGCAGTCCGAGAGAAATTCTCCCCCTACTTGCAGGCATGTAGTCCCAAAGTAGCCTCGCATGCAGCCTGAAACTCGGCAGGGACGTGGTTCCTGAATTTCTAAGTCATCCAGCCTCTGGACCCCTAAACTAGAACTCTGGGAACTGTGGCCACAAAGGTTTCAGGAGTCATTCATATAATGTAGATCATAATACCTGGAGTCCTAGAAACTATGTGACCACAGTAGCATTTATAAACAGCAACATATGAACCCCTGAACAACATGTGATACCCATCACCACTCAGAAGCTACAGGAATAATTAGAAGCATGTTATATATTGTACACTCCTTCAAAGTAGTATTAGAACACACACAGAAGTCACTGGGGGTACCACTCATTTGGCAGAATGCTTGCTTTGTATGCATGAGGCACTCATTTGATCCTTAATACTAGAGAAAATGTGGAGTTCTGTACTGTGCTGTAGCCACTAGTCATATTAGCTAATAAGCACTTGCCACATGACTGTTCCCATTGAAATAGTTTGTATATGTTAAACATTCACCAAACCTAATGCTCGGTAAAGAAATTTATTAATCATGTATAAAGCTAAAATTAGAGCAATTAAAATTACCTTCACTTCTCTCCTTTCAAGGACTGCAAGAAGATCTAAAATCACATATATGACTCCCAATGTATTTTGCACACTAGTGTTAGATTCTGAGGCCTTATCAGTGGGGAACACTTACATCTGCAATGAGGGGGGTCAAGCATATGCAACAGCCATCCAGTTTCCCAGGCTTTCTACCTCTAGGCTGTCCTAATCATTCTGTAGTTACAGGCTTGCTTTGGTCTCCATCAGCAGACTAAATTGCTCACTGAAAACATCGTGATTTTTCTCTCAGACATTTTTCACAGTTGTATACATTTCTTAAAAGAAACGCAGCCAAATGAAAACCAAGCATACCTTAATGTGCTGTGAGTCAGACTTATGCCATTTACCTTTTCTTTCTAATAGCAAAATAGAAAGGAAAACTCAGCAAGCTCCTATTTGTCCCAGTACTGAATAGACAGGATGATTCCCTGTTCTCATCTGCCTGGAGCTACATAAACAGTGCTAAGGCCAAGCTGGGCCAAAGCTGCCACAGCTGGATGAGAGGCACAACCTCCATCTCCCCCCTTACTCCCAAAGGACAGTACATCTGAGGCAGATGAGCCTCCCAGACAGATGGGATTGAAAGTCCCCAGTGTTCTCTGCTTGTCCCTCATACCTTATGCAGCGCTAGCATGAACATTATCACATTCTCTGCAGCCATTGCCTCCAATTCTGTGTGAGAAAATAGATCGGGCTGTGTTTATTCAACATGTGCAGGCTGATAGCAAAATGCCCGCTGATGATTGTTTGCCTTCTATTTTCTTGGTCTTCAGCCACAACAAACTGCCAATAGAAACTCTATCTTAAGGTTTGGTCATAATCGAGGGTGGGGGAGGAAGCCTGGGAATGAAACATCCGGGCACATTTGCTTTATGTCGGCAGATGGGTTGCCTTCTGCCCATTAGACACTATTCAGTGATAGATGCCTTGTGCTGTCCTGTTAGCCTATAGGGAGCTACCCTTCAAGCCCTGTGATTAAGTCCAGGTAAGTTTCAAAGAAGAATGCCAGTATCATGCATCAGTGTAACCCTTTGCAACAGTGGAGATGGACATGCAGGAAAAACAAACATCATTGCTCCTATGCCCCAAAACCTTAGCTAGGAAAGCAAAGTTGGAAAATTGCCATTGGGTTTGGCCTTGGCTTGATAACCCTTCATGGAGAAGCTCAGGCCCAGAAAACAGCAACCCTTGCGGGTACATCTGAAGTAGCTGAGCTGAAGAAACAGTAAGAGGGCTATACAGCTACCTTGTTTAGCAATTTCAGGGACTTGGCAGCTTTGTAAGGAACATAAGCCAAGGGCTTGGCAGTGGTTAGACCATTCTGCACTCTACAAGGTATCCAGGTTGGCTACTTCTGTTCTGGCATATGTCTGCTCTTCTTCCTGAAGAAGTATGAGCCTAAGGACATAAATCACTCCACAATGCCAGGGAGCAAAGCTAGGGCCATGGGAGAATAGGAGTGTGCTACCAGGACCTGGCACTCAGTGCCAGCATCAGGGGATGGGGGCAAGGGAAGCCTCTAAGTCCATATGAGGCAGTTAAGAGGAAACAATCTGGTCAGGACAAAAGGACATAGGTAAAGGGATACCTTTAGTAGGATGGAACTCTCATACTTGAGCAAGACAGTTCTAGATACAAGGAGGAAACTGAGAAAGCCCACACATCTAGAGCGGAGCTACTGATGGCTACAGTAGTTGAGATTGATCCTGGGTTAGGTAGGAGTATGATAAAGGACCAAGTCTGCTCTGAACTAACTGTCACTTTCTCCCTGATGGCCGGTGAGATCTTGGGCCCAGCAGTCTCCTATAGGAAACAGGTTTTGTGTATCATTTATATAAAGAAACGTTTATACTCTTTTACTACAAAAAAAGAAACTAACTAGAGTCTGAAAATAGCATTTATAATTTTGCACATTAAAATAGGTTTATCAGACTCAGTGCAGGGAGCTGGAAGGAGGCAATGTAAATAAATAATAAAAATTTTAAAAATATGTTTATCAGGCTTGGGAAATAGTTCATCCAGTAAAGAGACTTGCCATATGAGCATAAAGAACTGAGTTCAACCTACATTTTTTAAAAAAGGCCCAGTGTTTTTAATTCTAGCACAATAGCAGCAGAGATAGAAGGATCCCTGGAGCTCACGGAACAGATATTCTAGCCTATGTAGAAAACGCTAGGGAGAGTCCCTATCTCAGAAATGTCCACGCTCATGCACAAAGAGCACCCAAATTCATAAGCATGATTTTAAAAATTGCTTTGTCATGCAAGGTACGTCGTAGTAAAAGTCTCTGTGATTCTTTCTTTGCAGAAAGGCACACTGACTCATTCCTGGCTTACCCTTGTCCAAGGCATATGTTGGATTATAGCTTCACAGTTATCCTATATATAGCTCTGTGTCTTGGGTTTTTTTTTTTTTTTCATGTACTGTGCTAGAAGCAGCATTAGTTGGTATTTCTCCGTAGGCTCTCTGATTGTCATGGTTACTGATTGGACTGTATTTCTCCACAGGCTCTCTGACATCAGAGTTACTGATTTTTATTGCCCTTTACAATGTAGCTCTCCTGACTGCTGAATATTTTAGATTTCTCCACAGAATACAATGGATGCTGTTATATTTATATCTTCTCCTTCCACCGAATTGCTCCCCTACAAAGATAAAGTGTTTATTGATATCTGATTCCATATTGCTTTCCAGTTAAACCAACAGCAGGTGTGTGTGTTTGTTGTATCCACTGCAGTTTCATTAGTTCAAAGTGATTTCTTTTCTCATTTAACATTTATTTTTTAAAAATGACGGAATTTAGGCTTAATTCTTACAGGCAATCTTTTCTTCAGTATCTCCTGAGTGATAGAACCATACATTCTTTGAACAAAGACAAGTGCTTTGAGATATATATATATATCCTATGTATATATGTGTGTGTGTGTATCCTAAACTACAAGTATAAATCTAAACATGATTTGTTTTACATATAAAATACCATTTTGCCTAGAAATTTCCATATTTTTCTCTGCCATATAGTGCAGCAAATATTCAAGTTACGTTTTCATCACATTTCCTGAAAGAGAAACAGCTTTAGCAAACTGCATTGAAACAATTAAAGGCCAAAAGCAAAGCAGTGGGAAGGACAATTGTGCACCTCTTGTGGTCCTTATTAATTGGTCTGCATGCACACACATCTCTAACCAGCCCCTTTTGTCTAGCTTGTCAGAGGACATTAGCTGAGACCAATCTTGAAGCTACTTCCTGGCTCCCAAATGGACATAGTCACTAAGAAAGAAAGACTCGTTTATTAGAATAAAAATTTTGCTGCGTAAGTGAGGATTGTACAAGGCACATTTCATGCATCATTATCTGGGCCTGATTAGCAATGATGGAAATTGGTCCTCAATTTTAACAATCAGCGGAAAGGAACCTTCAGCTCTTGCTGAAGACAGACAATTGCCATAGACATGTCTGCATTTTCTGCACAATAGGAAAACGGAGGCAAAGGCCTTTGCAGAGGCAGCTCTCAAATTGTTTTGGCAGCACTTGTCTCACATATGCCATTGTCCCTGTGATGCAAATAAATCATGACCTTGCCGTCCCGAGCAGCAGGATGACATATCTTAGGATGCCCTGTGCCACAGGGGAGCACATTGTCCCTTGTGACCCTAGACATGGCTAGGCCACCTGGTCAATGCAGCCAACCCTCACTTAAGCTTTGGAACAAGTGCCACCTGTCTCTGAATGCTATGTGACCTTGCACATGTCAGTGGGTCTCTTTTTACAGTTTCCTATCTAAACAATGGCAGTGACAACACCACTTACCTTACAGACCATTTGTGAGGATTGTAATACTGTGATTGATACATACAAACAAGTTCTACTCAGAGTCCAGCGGGCAAAAGCTGTCTCCCTAGCACAAAGGCGTGTCATGCTTCTAGAGCCTCCTTTGAAAGGCCTCCAAGAAGGAAGCCACAGTGAAGGCCAAGAATGGAAGCTTTTATACTACTGCAGTGGCTATAATGTTTTCTGTCACTCTTGTCAAGATCTTTATTATTACAATAAAAAACAATCCAAAGGTAGTTCACCTCTATGGGTGGCACAATCAGGTTTCCTAAGCTCTGTTCCCTCCCATCCTCTGCCCAATTCAGGAATTAAGATGCAGTAATGTAATGAAAAAGAAACATGTCAGACAATACAAAAGCCCCTTATTGTGAAGGAGTGAATTGCTTTTTCCTTTCCAAGTCTTGCAGGAGGATCACTGCTAAGGGTCAGCATGGAGGGAAGCGGGGGCTTGCAGAATTGAAGGGCTTCTGAATACTTTCCATACAGCCCCATGTGCTCCTTTCTCTGAGATTCTCTTTGACAGCACAGGAAGTTCAAAAATACCCTAGACCAGAGCCTGAAGCCTACATGACTGCAGCCCAGGGGAACTCTGAAAAAATGCAGGTGTTCAGGAACAGACTGGCAGTTCACAGTCTAGTGTGAAGACACAGCCCTGGCATCATGACATACAACTGCTAATCAGGTGCCTCACTTCTTAGGATGCCAGCTGCAGTGCAATACAGTTGTACTGGAGCCTTACCAGTATGTTCCCTTGTCTGGTACAGCAGAGAGAAAACATGGGGACCACATTACAACTGCATGGGGTTCAGGTATTGATAACAGTTTGGGAATGATATGAACACAACCGTCAAACATACCACATATTACATACATCATTTACATGCTGCATATCATATAAATGGACATACACATCACTCATGCAAATAATGAGTCTTTGTAGCTCCAAGGATAGTGGTGTTACAGCAGATGTGGGCCTGCTTAGCCTTGAATATCAACTGACTTTTCTGGAAAAGAGTACTAAGTCCTAATCAATACTACGAAATTAAACATTCTTCCTTTCTTTTTGGTATTATCTAGGACTGAGAAAGCCACTATGCCTACGAATGATGATGAAGACCTACTCATCACTGGACACTTCCATCAGACCCTGGCAGAACTTGATGAAGATCTGGAAGGTAACAACCGCAAGCCTCCTACTTTGATAGTATCCTGTATGGCCATACAGGAAGTCACTTTTTCTGAGTACTTTGGTGTGATTTCCCAAGAAAGAAGTCTTGGGATCGGAATTTGATTTGGATGTGTTTTGCCTGTATGTAAGGCTTGAACTTCTCTTTCAGGTGAGGGCTGTTATATATAAACTGATTTTTTTTGTCAGGGTTCCTAGCAATATTAAGAAAATGTCTCAGTAATTTTTAAAATATGGACAGGTAGTGCTGCTTTTTTATGTTAAAATGTATTCTACACACATTAGAGATATAAATATCCAAAATAATCCAGGGAAACATGAGATGCACAGAGAGAAGCAGCTGCCTTTATGAAAACTTAAAACTCTTCCTTGGCAATACAAAACATGCAATCTTTTGTCCATGATAAACACCTCACCGTGGAATACCCATGGCTCTGCCATTCTCTTAACACAGTCTTTGGAAAACACCATAAAGTCAAGGGAGATGCAAGCAATTACAGTGAATAAGTAGAAATTCCTTTAGACAAAGAAAGCTATACTATTTTCTCATGTCATGTGTCAAAGATAAACTAGAAAAGCAAAACAATGACAAGACAGACATTAAAACTGACCCTGATTTTATCTAATCCTGATTTTAGCCTCTTGTCATTGGTATTTGGTTGACAGCACTGAGAATCCTAACCAGCCATGTACTCTCCCACAGTCTGTGACCACACGATCCACTGCCCACTGCATCACTTAGTTCTTTGAAGAGTCAGTGTAATTCTGAAGACACCAAGATTTACTTATTCTCTCTTTAAGAAGTTAAACCTAGAGCAAGTCATTCTACATGTCTTGCTGTGCTTTTTATGGACACAAGAAATAAGAAGGGCAAAAATCTGAGCCCACTTGAGAACACTTTCAAGAATGCTAAATGTCTGTTTTATTATTTGGCAAAATTTGGCAAAATATGGTCGGTAAGTATCTCACCCTGAAACATCACAGATAGGCAAATGGCTCTGCATTGATATAGTGGAAGCTGAGATTCTGGCCCCAGGCAGATGCAGATTATAAATCAAGATACTGTTTAACATGTATATTTTCTACAAAAGTAGTCATCCCTGGGGAAATCAAAGTATTTACCATGTGTTCACTAACTCACTTGTAATACTATAATGGGTGCCAATTAGTGACTTGTGTTTGTTTTTCTCTACAGGAATGGAAGAAAATTATGAAACAGACACTAGCTCTCTAACCAACTCTGTAAATGGTGTATCCAACAACAGTCTGCAAGAAGCCATAATCCCTGATAGCTGCATGGATGACATCCCAGTCACTTTTATCGGGGAAGTTTCTGATGAGCCTTTTGACTCAGGGCCATTCTCCAGCAGATGTAACAACGCTGCTACTTTTAACACAGGGGGCGTTGCCAGCCAAAGATCTCACCTGCCCCAGTTTCAGACTGAGCATAGCCAGCCATTTGTTAGGACAAGTAGGAAAGAGCCTGACCCCTCCCCTCCGTCCCAAGATAACAGGAAGAGAAATCAGCCAACCTTAGCCAACACACCTGAAAATGAGAATCCCGTTGAAACAAACCCTACAGGTACATTAAGTGTTTCAAAGCTTTTAACAGATGAACGAAAAGCAAAGGATAAAGGTAAGGTGTGTGATTCTAGTCACAGTGAGAAGACACAGGCAGGTCACAGAATAAACTCACTGCGAGTGAATCCAAAAGATGGTAAGGATGAGAACTCTAACTCAGCGCTTCCACCATGGTCTCATCATGGCCAGGCCTCAGGGGGAAGCTATGGACTTAAGTATGGCCTCACTACATATAAAATTGTTCCCCCCAAATCAGAGATGAGGTGTTATGACAGGGATGTGTCCCTCTCCACTGGTGCCATTAAGATTGATGAACTAGGGAATCTGGTGAGTCCTCACATGAATGGAAGCAGGACCATATCCCAGCCATCAGCTGTTGTCGAAACAGACGCTCCACCTATTGGAAAAGTCAAAGAGTTCTGGAGGCGCAATTCAATGGAAAAGTACCTGAATGGGCCAGCCGAGTGCAGCATCAAAAAGGCCCCCTCCACCACCATCACTGCCACACCAGCAAAACCACAGCAAGATAATGGGATGAAGGCAGCCTTCACCCTGACCACTCCCCAACAGCAGCCTGCCTCACAGGAATATGGGGCACACCTGGAGGAAGAGAGAAGCCGGTCAGGTTCAGCAGTCTCTTGTCCTGTTAAAGTGCCAGCATCTAATCCCACAGACATCACATTCCTCAAACCTCAGAGAAGAACATCCAGCCAGTATGTGGCCTCTGCTATTGCCAAGAAGATGGGGCCTCCAAAAGTCCATGCTGATGTGGTGCGACCACATAATAAGTCTGCTGAAAAGGATCGTGAAGAAGCAAAGCTGGTTAGACCTCCTCCTGCTGGGAAAGACGATGCAGCTCCCAACCTGCACTTGGAGGCGAGGCAGCATGAGCATGGGACAAACCAGGGCTCTGTCTGCCTTCCCAGCAACCCTGGTGTGCAGTTGCCAGCAGGAGACCATCCCAAAGTAGAGGTCAACAGCACATATGGGAAGTCATCGACTCAAGCCTGTCCTGCTGCTGTCCAGAGAAACTCCTATTTCCTTCCAGGCAGATCTTCCCAGAGGGATCGTGTTTCTGTGGGACAGAGTTGTGGTTTCAGTGAAAAGCAAACTACAAGTAACCAGAAGACAAATTCAACATCTAACCCCTCGAAGGCACCGGACAAGGCACACCCACTGCTCTTGGCCGAGGCCCGTGACTCTGGGAGGATACTGATGAATGGCTCTGCACGGACCCCAGGAAATTGTGAGCCTCCTCACTCTCCAAAAGAGTCCACCCTGACTAGCTATATTATCTTACAGACAGAGGAAAAGCCCAGTTCATTATCTACAGATGGTCAAGACACAGATAATGTTCTACCATCCAGCATTTTTGGGCCAAAGAAAAAATTCAAGCCTGTTGTTCAAAGGCCACTTCCAAAAGATATATCCCTGCACAGCGCCCTGATGGAAGCTATCCACTCATCAGGAGGCAAGGACAAGCTCCGAAAGGTGAATGTGGTGGGCATCAGGGTTTGGGTACAGGGAGCTCCTGAGCAGGTCTTCCATTTTTTTTGTCCTAGATCTTGAGAAGAAAGACTGTAAAGGCAGAGCTGCAAGTTTGCTGGTTTCATTTTAACTCCATTCTGTCTCCTTCTTCTAATGCATTTGAAAAAAAAGCACTAGAGGGGCTGACAGGCTATAGCTTGTCAGGCTCTAGCAGTCCAGTGGAAAATGTGTCAATCAATAAGTATGCATCTACTGGGCCAGAGTAATATTAAAGCCAGAGTGTGAGGCTATCTGTACTCTGGTCCAGAAGCATTCTGTCAGCTTTGTGCTGTCATAGCGAAATCATCTGAAAAAAAACTTAGAAAAAGGAAAGGTTTATTTTATTTTGGCTCAAGGTTTGGAGGGTTTAGTGCATGATCAGTTAGCTTATGACTTTTGAGCTTGTGGCAAAGCAACATAGTATCGTGTGAACACATGGCAGGTCAAATGCTCACCTCCTAACCAGGGAAGGGAAAGAGACAAGTCATACTCTTCCATCATACTCTTCAAGTATCTCCTTCCAGTGACCTTGGACATCACACCAGTATCACCTCCTAACATCTCCACCAGCTCCTAGTGTTGATAGGCTGAGAAATATGCCTTTCAAGAGCTTCTGGGGAAAGTCTTGCCACTCTGAGATAGTAAGGCACAGGCAGGACCACTGCTTTCTGTACAGCCTTGTGTTGCTAAACATGGGGACACTGCATGGAGTTTGGCTTCATTATTGTGCGAACATCATGAGGGTCACACAAGCCTATATGGCAATAGGCCAGCACTTTATGGGGACGTCTTGTCACATCAAATGACATCAACAGGAGATTGAAAAAAGATGTTGCTGGTATAGCAGGTTTTATCATTTTGGAGGAAGATAAAGCAATGAAACCATACCCTAAAAATAGTTATCCATGACGAAATAACCACAGAGCCTATAGTATAGTGAATGCATAATACAGTAACATAGTCACCCACACTCATAGTCAAGAGTCACTACTGTACGTGACTGTGTGCCATACACCTCTACATGCCTAAAAGTATAGTGCACAGGCTTGCCTACACTGGCATCAGCCCAAATACCTGCAAAATTCATTGCAGTAGGATTTTAGTGTTGCTAGGAGACAGAAATATTTCATCTTTTTCAGTCTTGTGAGTCTGCTGTCTTCACTATGGTATATTGTTGACTGGAACATGTAATGTAATCATATTGCCATTCTACAGTAAAAACAACAACAATTTTGTGATCCTCCTCCATTATCAGGTTATTTAACACACCAAAATGGTATTGCTAAGCTAATGACAATAGTAAAAAGTGATCTCCTCCATTTTCAGTTGAGGAAGCAAAGCAGAGTGAGTTTTGGGTGATCTGGCCCAGTGTCACCCACTGACATTCTCATCCAGGTTTACCAGCTTTCAGCTAGGGAAAGCTAGGAGAATAACAGGAATAGTCTCACAGTAAGAAACTAATTTTGATGCAACCCCAAATCTATAGCCATTGGTTCTTCTGTAACAGCGCTTAACCTTCTACTGGGTTATGTCATGGTAGTCCAAGCAAGTTGAAGATATCCTAAGTTGAAAAAGCCTTTAATGTGCTGAACTTAGCTGAGCTTAGTTCTGCCTCCTTACATATGCTCAGAACATTTACACCCGCCTACATTTGGACAACATAGTCTAATTCAAAGCCTACTCTACACATGTATTGAACGACTCAGTAAAGTTTTTGAATGCTGTGCTAAAACTAGAAAAACAAATGGTTGTGTGCATATGCTTTGATACTATTGATACCATTGAATGCTCTTTTGGGGACTTTCTGAAAGCACCTTTAAGCAGACAAGTTGGTGGTAATTGATGATGCCGATATGGACTTAGCCTTCCCTTATCTTCAGAGTAAAATACATTAACCTTGTTAATACTCTAGACTGCAGAACAGACCTCAGAAGGAAGGACAAAGAAACCATCCTACGTGGAGGCAGAGAGCGAGCGATCTGCCCTTCTGGCAGCCATTCGGGGCCACAGTGGGACTCTCAGCCTCAGGAAGGTAAGGAAATGGGCCTTCCATAAATAACAGGTTCAGAATCCTCCTACACGTCTCCTCAGCAGACGAAGCCAGTGCCACTGAGCTCCCATTGCTCTGACTACACAGTAGCCAGCATCCTAGCTATGAACTCCATTTGTTTGGCACATTGTCACCCAACTCCAGACAGCTGCCTTGGTCTCTGTTCATATAAAGTGAAAGACCCCTGGACCACTGACATTTTCCTGCAGGTCTATCTTGTACACTAACATTTTCCAAATTCACTCACACACTCGTGATCTCAGGGTAGGATAATAAGGTCCTGCCACTCTACCCGCTCTCATAGACCAAGGCACCTATAGAAAGATAGCCCCAAACTTGCATAACTGTAGGCACAAATTAATTAGGTTTAGAGGCAGGACAGTGCATCTGTGTCTGTCACACACAGGGTTTAAGGAATGGTGTGACTTGTACATTTCCCCTGTGGTTTTAGTGGCTCTCAAGTTCCACCCCCACTTGGTCAAATCTGTGTGTCCAGCTTCTATTTCTGTCCTTCCATGTGAAGGAAATTATGAGACTAGAGAGTATTTTTTTATACTCCTGTCATACCTGGTACCTTTGAGCCATGCTTTGCAGGAGCACGGGGGATATATGTGTAAGCAGACAGATTTCTGGTTTCTGTGGTTCATCATTAAGGAGCTGTTTGAGGTTTACTGTGAGGTGGGTAGCTGTGTAGTGTCTTTTTGGAAAGCACCTTTATACAAATTGTTTATCAGATGCTATAACAAAGCACCAGAGACTGGGTCACTTAGAAACAACAGGCTTATTTTTTTTACAGCTCTGGAAGCTAGAAGTCAAAGGTCATGGCATCAGCAGAACTGGCATTCTGTAAGGTTATCTTGCTGGTCCCTAGTACCTTAACACCCAGGCCTCACATGACAGAAGGTTCAAGGTACTGTCTGGGGTCTGTTTTATAGGATACTGATTCTATTCATGGTAGATACACATTTATGAACTAATCCCTTCTGAAGGCTCTCACTCGAATGTCATCACCATGAAGTGTCACAGATAAGATGGAGTACGTGAGCACTCACTGTAGTAATCACTTAACTATCTCATTAGGTGTCATCCCTTGCCTCCGAGGAGCTCCAGAGCTTCAGAGATGCTGCACTCATGGCTCCAGGTTTGGACAAACCTCAGCAAGAAGACCTTGGCCTTCCACCCCCACCTGCCTTGCCACCACCACCCGCTCCAGCCTCCCAGGCTCCTTCAGACTCCCTAATGGTTTCTAGGTTCAGCACCGGCAACACAATAAATGCTAGACAAGCCTTAATGGATGCCATCCGCTCCGGCACAGGAGCCGCAAGACTCAGAAAGGTGAGCATTGGGACAGAAAACAGACACAGAGGCAAAGCTGACTAGGCAGCCCAGCTTCTGGAGGTACCACCAAGGGGTGGAAAAAAAAAGTTGATTAGGGAGAAAGGCAGCTCCTAGTGCTATCTGTGGCCCATGTAGCAAGGTTTAAGCCAAACCCACTTCTGTCTTCTAACCCCCAAGTCAATGCTAGTGCAGGGACAGGCTGGATGAGAATCCACAGTGTGTCCCTAGAGCTCCCAGGAGGGAGTGTAGCACCCTTAGCCTGCAATGCCACCACCAATCTTCCCCTACCTATCTTCGTCTGCCTCTCTCTGCTAACATAACACATACCTGTTAGTGAATTCAGTCTCCCTACAGAGCATGCACTATTTTCTTCCCCCAGGTCTCTTTTGACAATCTAATGCAGGTCTACACATCTGTTTCCCACCTGATACTGTGGAAAACTGTGGCCCCTGAAACAGTATTACCAAACTCCACCTGACTACCAAGCTCTGTTTCAGCTTATGAATTCACTGACTTCTGTGGCTGTACATGCCTCCTTGAAATGGCATTTTAGATTTCCTAAGAGAGCATTTCTGTTCCTAAACTGTGCAGTCCCTGAAGAGGTCAACAGAAAGTTAATCTTCATGCTATATGTGAAACGCAAAGGCTCAGGGGATCCAAGTCACTAGGCTTTGGTCATACAGGGACTGGACTCAGCATAGAAGGTTCTTGTTGCCCAGGCTGTATCCTCTAAGGAAAACAGGTTCCCCATGAAGCTGAGGCTGGGCCACTTTCACATAAGGCTACTATTTCCAGAAATAAGACAGACAGCTCTCCTTGTTCCCCACAGACACCTACTGGGGCAGAGGAGTGGAGAGATTCCTATGACAGGTGGCTAAAAAAAAAGCTGCCCTTCTCTCAACATTGATCCATGGACACCCGTAGGCTACCAACTCTGTTGCCCTGCCAGAGTCTCCTGGGTGCTCCTGAGTTGCAGTTTTCCAAGGTCTCTCAGAGTCCAATGGACTCAGCTTTCTGGCTAACCCCCACCTCCTTGAGCTTGTCCTGATTTGAGAGGAGGATAGTCAAAGCTGTGCAGGTGTGACTCTACATAAGCAGCCAAGAACTGACATTAAAGATGTAATCATTTTCATCAGAGGCATAGGCTACTTCAGGTCCCTGTCCTACAGCACTGGAGAGTGACAGGCTTCAAGCTGGCTCCCTATGGTTTCCCATTTCCATGGAATGTGTGTATTTCTGAACTTGTATCTTGAATGGCTGAGAAGCAGTAATGGTAGTCAGACAGTGGCTGTGAACACACCTCTGAAGTCCCTCTGGGCTCACGACAGCCATTTCCCACTGACTGAATTCCAGAGGTGACTCTTATTTAGAGAGGTCCTAGGCAAGTAATTTAGTGAAATCTATCACAAGACTTTGTTTCTTAGTTTCTAAAATCGTGTTTCTCAACAAGAAATCTATAAGCAACATCTGAGTTCTAAATTAAACTTGTCAGAAGTAAGAACCCACAGGTCAGCCAAGTTAAACTGCCAATGAAGGGACTTTGCTTTATGGTTTGGGGTAATTATCTATCTCATTCTCTCCTCTAATATATCCTGAAAACACTGAGTGTCACCTATCTTATGCTTCCCTCCTTTCCAATTTCAGTGAGCTAGTCAACCATGGTATAAAAATATTAAGTAATTAACAATTGATGAGTTAAAAATAACCTTCATTATAGCAAATGTTTATGTCTTTCTGCACCTAATGTGTAATATAACCTCACCTCAAAGGTGCATGGATCTAATAAAAAGCGGAACGCACATAGGCTCTGGTACATTCCGCAGTTCCAAGCACCCCAGGGCTTTATGGAGAGGGGATCAGTGACTTGAAAGCTACAGGCACACAGTTGCTCTCAGCGTGTACACACAGCTCACTGACTGGTTGTTAGAGCTTTTCAAAACAGATGCTACTCTGTCCTACAGTGATGCAAAGGACCTGAGACAAGAGAAACTGAAAGCCAAGGCTACACAGCTAACTTAAAAATAGAAAACTTGGGCCTGCTTTCTCTGAGAACTCTTTCTTCTGCTTTGCAGAAAGTTAAAAAGAATCCAGATTGCAAAGCATCAATAAGAGGAAGAGATTAAGTGTTTAAGAAAGTAAGGGCTGCTAGACATGAAGGACAGACAATAAGGCCTGAGTACGCATGTCCGGTTGAAGGGTTTGAGGTGAGGAGGAAGTTGAACACTACACACCCCAGGCATACTTGAAGGAAAGGTCATCATAGTTACAATGTTGTAGCCAGGGTAGGAGATACGACTGTCATTTCCCTCATGGTCAGCTTTTTAAATGGGACATATAGGACCAAGGTTTGATTATATTTCTTGGATTGACTTGACTCTTGAGTTGATTACCCACTCTGGAAAGCCTGAGTCACCAGATGTTTAAGAATTTGTATTATCATGTTTGGTTACAAGGTGATTTGGAACTGAGAGCTGGGTGCTGGGTGATGGGGGGCAGGATGACACTGAACAGGCTCTTGTCACTCATCTGCCACCTGCTACAGTCTATGGCACAGGAAGTCAGGATTGGATAGCACAACTTCCTGAGCACCACCCCACCCCCCCCACCCTCCCACCCCCGTCCCAGCCTCTCTCAGGAGTGTGGAAGTCCTCAGTGTCCTCTCCTAGGTAAGGCCTGGCCCCTAGGGGCATTTCCACACCTTTATGGCCACTAGTTTTCCTTCCCACTGCAGCTGTCTATAGAGTACCAATTGGGGGAAATGTTCACAGCCCGGTGATGGTTTTAAAATGCCAGTCAGACAGCACTTTTCTGCTGTGTGTGGACAGCTGACTTTCATGGCTCCCATGTCAAAACATGTGAACTTTTCCTCTATTTCTTCAGTTTCCTTTCCCTGTTTGATCCTACTGGCCTTGAGGAAAGTGCAGTAGATCCGTGGCATTTGCAGTGTGAACTGAGGTCTCTACAGTTGGGCATATATGTTGCTCTTCTTGCGTGAGTGTTCAGTGTAAGTTCCTGCTCAGATGGGCCTTTGAATCTGGCTTTCCAGGTCTTTGTGTAAGGCTGCAGTGCACATCACACAATGCTTATTGCCTCTGAGAAAGCCTTCTTCTCAGCTCAGATCCTAGGGTGGGAGGCTTCCTGAGGATTTAGAAGTTTAAGAACCTCAAAAGGACCTGACCATGGTAGGCAGAATGGGATGATTGAGCATTGGGAAGACGCTGCTCTGCTCATGATACAGGACAGTCAGCTTGATGGAGAGAAAATAATTGCCTCAAGATGACAGCATTGATTTTCAAAATAATCACAGTAACACTTGCCTTTATGGTCTGAGTGACCCAGGTCTTTGGCTGCAGATGGCTGCCAGTGCTCCCAGCAGCTTGATTGGTTTCTGGTTCCATGTGAAGATAGATGTAGCTGTGGTAACCACCCATGTGTCTTCCCAGGATGCCCCTCGTCTCACAGACAGGTTTCAGAGCACATGTACCTCCCTATGACCTTTTCCCCTTTTCCCTCAGTCCTTCATTCACAGCAAAGGTAAAAACAACCTTGAACATCCAGCAGCCTTGGCTGATCTATGAATTTGTCAGAAGGCCTGGAATGCATACCTTGTTTCCTCTTATCTGTTCGTTCATGTAAACATTCGCATGACAGTGCTTCCATCCCTACGTCTTTAGTAGGACCTGCCATGATGCAGAACAGCAGGAGAGCTGTTGAGAGCAGATAGACAAATAAAGTCCCATTGTGCCTACAGAAGTACGGAGCCACAGAGACACAAATCAGAGAAAGAACCATTCAGAATAACTGAAGTACTTGGTTAGAATCCCCACCCTACCCCACACGGGGGCTCCTGCTCTATTCCCTTGGAGGAAAAGGCCATGGCTTCCATTTGATAAATAGACAAGTGTAAGTGCTGGTATCCTAAGTGACTTTTCCTGGCAAAACATTCCTAGGTCAGCATCTTTGCTATGTCCAGACATCTTATCAGCTCCTAGCTGCCTTGGCAAGTGCCCCATGAGCCACACTGAGCTCACACAGCACAGGTGCCCTTTTTCCCATTACAGGAATCACAGAGCATTTTATGCCCCTTGACCTCAACAGGAAGCCAGAAGAACTGATTAGACATATGATGTTATCAGGAGGTCCCAAGCTAGGGAGAACAACAAACCCCTTCCTTCTCAGCAGAAGATAACTCCACGTTCCAGGGAGTAGAGAACAGAAACCTGTGTCAGCACAGACCTAATTCTTGAATAGCATTCATTCATACACTGGGCCCAGGTGGTTCATCGTGTAAGCCTAGCCATGTGTAGTTAATTGGAATGGCTTCAAGACAGGCAGTCAAGATTGTCTTCTGCCAGCCCTCCCAAGTTCCCTGTCATCTCTGAAATTGGAGCTGGGGTAAAGCATGTTATGAAACCATTTGTCCTTCATGTTTTCACTCTGGACTCTCAAGCATGCTCCTTCAGTACCCAGGCTGGCTCAGTTTACATCACCATGTAATTTTCCCTTCAGAATGCAGCTCACAGTTCTGCGTTCCCCAACAACTAGTGTGAGTACTGTTGGATGCGGCCTCATTTTGCACAACATAGTCTTACACAGGCTCACCCATCATTGTATCATCAGCCCCGTCAATGGCTTCTAGCCTAGAATGGGCTCTGGGTTGAGACCTGGAAGGAGAATTAAGACAGCATATGTTCCATTTATGGCATTGCTCACATCCCAGCCCTCCTGTGCATCCTGCTGTGCATGTGCTAAGAGCTCATGCCCCAGAGAAGCATTTGAAAATCCTGCCAGATATCCAATTCATGTTATCTTTCTTTTCTTTGGGGAAATAAAATGACCTTTGGGCATGTCCAGTTTTCCTCCCTGGCTTATTTGTATCCTCACCTGTCACCCCGCTTCTAGCTCTCCTGGAGTCCTCTGTGCCTAGAATCTTCCCACACAACCTAGAAGGAAAGCCCCTAATCAGAGAATGCTCTGCTTTCTTGGGGATTTGCTAAGAAATCCTTCCCCAGCACTGTGCCCCAACGGCACTGGTCAATTACCTTTGTCCAGGCAGGGAATATTCTCTTTGGCCAGTAAGGAAGAAAAATAAAAGTTTAAATAGTTTTGTAGCCTTCTGTGTTCTCCAGTGACACCCCCCCCCCCCCGCTCCCGAGCGCTTTCTTTTTTGTGTAAACAAATAACATGAACATCTTGTAGGCAGCATGTGTCTTCTAGGAAGCCCCAGTGTATGGCTTCCATACCCACATCGATCTCTGCTTTGGGGCCTGTTCCTTGGCTAGGCCCAGGCTGTCTCTCCCCCTTGCACATGCATGTTTCTCGGACGCTTGTCTGTTGGTCACAGAAGCACCCTCAACAGTACGCCGTAAGCCTGAGCTGACAGCATTTGCTATCAGTATAAGCTCAAGCTTCATTGACAGTTACCTGCCTCCTCGTGTTTGCTTCAGTGAATTTCTAGCTAGATCTTTCCCTGGCTGTCCTTTTGCAGTTTCCTCCTTTATATATTCAGTAATTGTATGAGCATTTCTTTCCCCTTCAGTTTTTCCCTCATGCACTAAGAATGGCTCTTACCCAAATTGCTGCTATTTGGGTATCTATCATAATAATATCATGATATTGTCCTTGCTGCTGGTAGACAGGAATTCCAGGTCTTCTCTACAGTCTATGAGAGCCAAGAATGAACAGCTGCCCTGCCTCTCCTGCCTCCCTTACCCTTCCCTTACCAACTTGCCCCATTTCCACTCATCCTCATATGCCTCAGAGATTCACCTAGGTAAGATACCCCAACACCCCAAAAAAGAGTGATGCGCAGTATCCTAGCATTAGCAGAGCTGAGAGTGCTCACTCAGCCTGTGGCTCCATGCCCAAACCCTCATTACAGATCCCTAAACCTGTCCCTAGTAAGTGGTATAGTCTGTATCTGCAGTGTGCTCCAGAAACCTGTATGCCAAAAGAGAAGCCTAATGGGAATTCTTGCCATTGTTGGCCAGGTCCTGCTTTCTGCCTCCTTACTGTAAAAAGAATACATGTTCCCTACCACCCATGACCTGTCATATACTGTCTCCATTGTATGCTTCCATAGACTCAAAACCTTGGGCTGACCTGGGTATGAGATGAAACCTCCAAACCCAAGAGCCACAGAAATCCCTTCCTCTGTGTGTGAAAGCATGTCAGAACAGGAGCACCACGGAATCACACAGTGAGCATGTGCTGCCTAGCCCGTTGTGAAATGACCCTGGTGCCCTGGCAGTTTAACGCAGACCTCACTCTCATTTTTCCTGTGGAAGATACAGGGTTGAAAACTGTGAGCAACTCTCAGGGATTCACCCAACCAAGGTATACGTCCACAGTCCACAGAGTGAGCTCTTGACACTCACACATTCTGATTTTATATATTGGGATTCATTTTATGAACTATCTCAAAGCTGGCTGAACGTTTTCCTTGAAAACCTGCCTAAACTTCAGACATTTCTTGCTCTGACTTCTATTAAATACAGTTCAGCTAGCTACGTTTTTGTTATTTTAGCATGAAAGATTTTTTTATCACTTTTCATAGAAAAGATGTCAAACATGTTGAAAAGTTGAAATAATTGTGAAGTAAATACCCCTATATCTAGCCCCCAAGAACTTTTGATGAGAGTTTGCTGTATTTGTTTTAACCCCTATCTCTCCATCTTCACAATCTACCCTTCCACCTACCTGTACCCACTTTTTTTTGTTGTTGTTGAAACAAGATCTTGCTGTGTAGCCCAGGCTAGCATTGAACACAACAGTCCTTCTGTCTCAGAATGCCGAGATCACAGGCATGTGACTCTCACACCTGGCTCAGGATTTTATTTGTGTACAATAGAAGTACATTGTAAACATTAGTCCTCATGACTCCAGTGGGACTTTATCTGCATGTTATGGGAGTTTACTTTTTACAGTTGTTTTTCAGGTAAAATATACATAGAGTGGCATGCACACATTTAAGGATTTTAAGGGCCATTTTAATGGGACTCCTCCAGGTTACCCATCTTGAGACTGGTTTTTGATAAGAGTCACAGGAAGAATAAAACTGAAACAGTACAGAGCGCCTACACGTTTGTCAGTATGTGGGTATGTGTGTATGTGACTTGTAGCTATTCATACTGACTGGTTCTGCCTTGGCACAGTTTGTATAGGCTGATTAGACAGGAAAGAGTCTGGTTAAGTAGGAAGGCTGCCAACCTGTAACAGTGGAGGTGGTGCAGTAGAATCACACTACCCAAGAAGAATGGATAGGGCACACCTTGAAAGAAAGACATAGCTTTTAAAATATAATCAATGGATCTCTGAGAGCTTTGTCAGTCCAGAGGGTAATTTCAGGGTTTGGATTTGCCATTCTATCTTAAGCAGCCAAGCATTTAGGAAAATAAGACTTCTAAGTAATTAGCTAGAGAGCCTCAGGGATCATAGTCCCTGAAAGACACCCTAGAAGACTATGAGGCCTGTATCCAACATCTAATCCAGCAACATCTGAGCTGTGGTGTAGAAAGGGTGCTGACACAGGTCCATTGTCCTAGTTAGGGTTACTATTGCTATGATGAAAACACTATGAACCAAAAGCAAGGTGGGGAGGAAAGGGTTTATTTGGCTTATACTTTCCCGTCATAGTTCATCACTGAAAGAAGTCAGGACAAGAACTCATACAGGGCAGGAATCTGGAGGCAGAAACTGATGCAGAGGCCATAGAGGGGTGCTGCTTACTGGCTTACTCATCCTGGCTTGCTCAGCCTGCTTTCTGATGGCACCACTCACAGTAGGCAGAGCACTAACCCATCAATTGCTAATTAACAAAATGCTCTGCAGACTTGCCTACAGTCTGATATTATGTAGGCATTTTCTCAATCTAGGTTCCCTAGTCTCAAATAACTATAGCTTGTGTCAAGTTGGCATAAACCCAAGAACTCCTTGTTTGAGGAGCAAAGCTACAGTCTCAGAACATCAAGGCATCTGCATGCATAGTGAATGTAAACGTGACACAGAGCAATCCAGAGACCTGCAGAGCCTACTGGGGTGTGTTTAACAGAGCAGAGCTTGAGCACCCCATAAAAGTCAAGCTGCAAAAAGAACCACTAATGGAGAATGAAAGAGCCGAATCTGGAGCTCTCATCGGCTGAGAATAATACCTTCAAGTCTTCCCAAGCTGGACTCAAAATGTCATGTCTTTTAGACATACTCTTCTCAGCAGTGGGCAACAAGTTACATGACCTGCTGCCCCCAAATTTTTCAAGCAAGGATCAAACTGTCTCCAAATGACCACATTGCAGAACAAAGCATAAGAATATATGTATGAATGTGAAACTGTTTAGCAAATTTCAAGGCAAAATTTGGCAATGTGTGGCATCCAGTCAAAAATGATCAGGCAACAAAATGGTAGGCTAGCCTGAAACAGTCATTAATGGCCAAACATGACTGTACCAGCCCCATAACGATCCCAGATATTAGAAAACAGTTAATGTAGCTACATCTAAAGACTACAAATAACAAGTATGTTCATGACTGTAACAGGATTAAATTATAAGTTAATAATAACATTGCCTCAGGAAAATCCCCAAATATTAAAATAACATAGTTTTAAATAAAAAGGCAAAAATCAAAGAGAACTAGAAAGTAGTTTGAGGTGAATTACACCATCAAAGTGTGGAGTTCTGCTAAAGTCATGTTATCAAGAGACTTTCATGGTGCTTTGTCATTCTACAATTAGATAATCTTCCCTAGAAAACTAGAAAAAGAAGAGCAAAACTGAAGTCTGAAGTTAACAGGAAAAAGTAAAGGTCATAGTGGGAATCAATAAAATAAAAGAGAAAAGTGATTTTAAAACTTAAACCCACAGCTCATTCTGAAACAAAACCAATAAATCAGAAAGTCTGGCACAGGATATATCAAGAGAAAAAGATATTTTTTTTTGTCAATTTCAGGAAGGAGGCATAATATCACAGATTCTCCAGATATAATAGAGTATCAGATGAAAGGAATATAGCAAACAACTTTACGCATAGTGTGTTACTTTAAACACACCAATGTCAAACTATGAAGATACAAATGAAAAACTCCAGAAGAAATACATGAACTGAACTACTCCACAACTTGTAACGAAACTGAATAATAAGTAAAAAAAGACTTCACACACCATACACATATTCACACATACAAAGACACACACAAGACATATCACAAACACAACACACATGCATACACACCACACACACACACCATACACATATTCACACATACAAAGACACACACCCCACACACATGTTCACACACACACAACACATCACAAACACAATGCATATACATACCACATGCATATACCCACCACACATACACACACCATACACATATTCACACATACAAAGACACATACCCCATACATATATTCACACATACAAAGACACATATCCTATACACAACACATATCACAAACACAACACACATACATACCACATGCATACACACACACCACATACACCACACACACATACACCATACATATATTCACACATACAAAGACACACACCCCATACATATATTCATACATACAAAGATACATACCCCATACACATATTCACACATACACAACACATATCACAAACACAACACACATACATACCACATGCATACAACACACACACACACACACACACACACACACACAAACATACACAGCACTTCCAGGCCTAGATAGCTTCACTAATGAGCTCTACAAATGTAACAAGACCTCTAAACAAATTCCACCCAAAAGCTGAAGAAGAGCAGGTCCCAATGTGCCCTATGAATCCAGTTATTGATTCTAAACCCAGATATGAGAAAAATATGAGAATGATGGTGTTTGGTGTGTCCTAGGACAAAAGAGAAATGTTTAACATTTAAAATCTATTCTTATTCCCATATGAACTACTTTTAAAAAGTCATTGTAATAGATTCCTTTGAAGCATTTGATGACATACATAATTTCTCATGAAAACTCCATAAAGTAGGAAAAAAGGAAATTCCTCTAGCTAGTAAAGGCCATCAGTGAAGACTGGCAGTTAACAGACGTTTGATGCTAAGAATGAATACCTGCCCAGCATAAAAAAGCCACAAAATGCCTGTTTCTCTACTTCTCTTGAACACTTAATGGAGCAAAAAAAAAAAAAAGGAGGAGGAGGAAGAGGAGGAGGAGGAGGGCAAGAAGATGGGTGCACTTGTATTCACATACATCCTCACAGCTGTTTTATTTATAACTGCCTCAAATTTGCAAACAACCACCCACCAGCAAAAGAATGAATAAACAAATATGATGGGTTCATACGCGTTTCACCACAATAACAGTGCCGATGATACCTGCAGCAGTGCAGATGAGGTCGAGATACTTATGCTGAAAGAAACATGGCCATAAAATTTAGTCATATTTTTGGATTGCTACAGAATTCTAGAAAATATAAACTACTCTGTAGTTGTTAGATGATTGGTGACATTTGATGACTGAAGGGAGTTGTAGGAAATCTTGTGAGTGAGGTTGTGATCTTGATTGTAGCCATCATGCCAGAGGACCATACATTATTAAAACATAATAACTTAATCCCAGCATTACGGCCAGCAAAGGCCATTGGACTGTCCATAAGTTAGCGTCCAGATAGATACTCAGTTGCAGACTAGCCAAGACTATATACTGAGACTCTGTCCCAAGTGCATGCATATGCTGCCTGCCTGCCTGCCTGCCTGCCTGCCTGCCCTCCTGCCTGCCTATCTCTCTGTGTGTCTGTCTGTCTGTCTTTCTGTCTGTCTATATTTTTATCTCTCTATTTCTATTGTCTATCTCTGAGACAGGGATGATGTGTCTGTCATATTTCAGTTGTTAATACAGTAAAAATTCATTTAAAACAAACTCCTTCCTCTCATGTACCTCAGCCTGGACAGCTGCCTAAAGGTTATCTCCTCTGGCATGCCCGCCTGCTCTCAGTACTGCCTCAGGTTGACGGGAGAGCCCTTGTGAGGGAACCACTGTACCACTTTACAACTGGTAGCTGTGAGTAGGGCTTCCACTTACTTACGTCTCCTTATTCCCAAGCTCTACCAATAAGGCTGCCCAGAGAGACTGACCCCAGAATGCGGAGGCACCAGAGCTCAGAGGGTGCCAAAAGAGTTGGGGAAGGTGTTCCTGGACCCACATGAAGACAAAAGGATTTGAACCATGGATGCAAGTGGTCAGAGGGTCTGTGCTTTGAATAAGCCTTGCCGAGCTAGCTACTTATGAGCATTTGGCCCAAAGGCACTTATGTATGTCCCTTTGTATCACAGAACTCTGACTAAAGGTCACTACACTAAAAGTGTTTACTGGACTCTACCATCTACAATCTAGTGGATTGTTGTGCCACTGTCCCCATGGGGTCATTTCCACATTTTCCCATTGCAGTGTCACAGGTGGAGGCAAACATGGCACATGTGTGTTGACAACCACTCCACACTTGGGGGCCAAAATGTTGAGGCTCACACTGCCCAGCTCCTTGGGGCCACTATGTTGCTGTCCACACTGCCCCACACTTTGGGGCTAAGAGCTCTAGTCAAGAGAGAGAGTGTGGGGAAGAAGGGGAAGAGATGCGAAGAATAGAGACAAGCCAGAGGGTCTGTAGTCAAGTCTCGTTGTTTACTGTCTCCCATTCATTATATTGACTCCCTTGCAAGAAAATCCTGGGTATTTATAAGCGCAAGCAGGGGAACACAGCTGAAGACTCTTTACCACGTGCACCATGCAGCTGGGATCACTAAACAGCAAAACAAAATATGTGGGACAAACAAGATGTTTATCAGAGTGTGCTCAGCTGTTGTAGGCTGTTGAAAAACAAGTCTCTAGTCAGGGTATATGGCTCGAGATGGCTGCAAAGATGATAGCTGCTTTCTAGCCGTTTTCTGCTAAAAGTCAGCTCCCAACACATGTGTTAGGGGAACTATGATGCTGCAAATATCCCTCACCGGTCTATGTCTGCTGTTGTGAGAAGAGGCAACAGGCACATGGTTTAAGGAGCCACACACAGTGGCTTCTCTCCACCTAGGAGGTCAGGGATTGGCCATTGAGGATGATGTCCAGTGCCATTGGGCTTGAAGCACAACAGAGAGAATGCAGAATTTTCTCAGCCTGGATTAGACACTAAGACATTGAGAGATGCTACACTCCCAGGGGACCTAGTCACATCCCAAAGCTGTCACCTGGTCATGCCACCACCTGGAACGGAGATATTTAGCTTACAAATATGAGGAAATGTTCTTCCAGACATACCTTACCCATTATTCTTGAGTTATAGTGGGACTGTTGGGAAGATCCATTGAGAGAGCAGATACACTGGACATAAGCTGGGTACTGTCAACCTTTGGTGCTTCTGTTAGTTTTAAAAGGATTTGTGTCATTTGAGTATTTGCTTTGGTTGGTGAACTTAAAAGGTAGCACACAATGGCCAGTCCTATTGAACCTGTGCTCTGGTTTACTACTCCAGGAAAGAGACAGTGGCTATTTCACAAGACATCCATCTCCTTAACTCATTTTCAGAGACACTAGAGACAGTCCCCCGAGTCTGGATTACCTGTTGTTGAGCTATCAGGAGAGAACTAAACCAGCAGGATCTATGTGATCTTTCCTGTACCATAGAGAAATAACTTGCACACTCCTTCATCCACACCACAAACTTCGGTTATGCACTTTATTTATGTGCCACTGAGTGAACCTACTAGGGTTTCTGCCTCCAGGTGTCCCTTACAGCAGGATTGGTGCAGGAAACACAAGGGAGCAATGAGATGGTGTGGGAGGGACCTACAAATAAATATCCATGGTTTCCTTGTTGCTTGTTTTCTCACAGGTCATTGGAACGTCTTAAGCATATTTATATTTTGGAAAGGGTCTTTGGGAGAGTGAGAAGCATGGCAGTAGTCTAGATCTCAGTTCTTCAACCTCCTTTACTAGGATGAGCATGCATAATTCTCTTCTGTACACCGTGTTGCCCACAGAGACAGTAACTCTACCCATCTTCACTGCAGGTTCCCTTGCTCGTGTGAGGTCCTACCACTGCAGAAACCACCTGTGCAGCTCCAAGGATCATCCCTTAAAAAATCCACATGACAGGAAATGAAATCATCAAGAAGTGGTGGTACTTTCCCGTCTCCAGGCCAACTTGCCCGCAGTGGATTTTCAGTGTTCCTACATAATGGTCAAAGGGGAGATGCTGCGTTGCTGTGTGACTTGTGTGCCAAGGACATATGATCTGCCTCTGAATGCTCACAGTTGCCAATAAACTGCTCTTGTTGGCAGAGTAATAGGAATGCACAGGCTGGAGCCCAACACCCACACTTGATTATAGCTATGGGCACAAAGAATTATGCCTTAAGTTGATTTTTGGATCTTTGAGACTTTGACCACATACACATGGTTAAAATCATTTTTGATCTTTTCAATTCTAGGTGGACAAAAACATAAATCAACAGAAATAGTCAGAATCTATCACATGCTCTGGGACGCTCTGAGATTCCAGAGTAAGTAGCGTGATGGAGGAAGGCTGAGATGACTTTTGCAGGATAGAAAAGCATCAGATTCATATTTGTATTCCTTACACAGTGAGGCCTCACACCTCACAGATGATCTTGGACTGTGATCTGACCAACTAAGCTTTTAAAATTCCACTATTGCTGCCCAGAGTAGCAGCCCTACTTGACCGTGTGAGCAAGACATTCCTGGCTCCTTAGAAGGTGATGGGAAGCAGAGACGACAGCACTGGAAGGGCTGTCCTTTTTTGTATAGATTGTGTCTCACTTGTATAGTTTCCTTCTAATGTCCCAGCAGGCTATGACATGTCTCAGGTCACTGTAAAGGAGCCTGGCATGGAGCCTAAGACTTCACCAGTAGCTTTCTGAAATCCTGCGGAGGGCCAGAAAGCAGGGTATTGAGGACCTACATGTTGCAGAGGGCAGTCCACATTGTGCTGCATATTCTGTGGCTTACATTTTATCCTGACACACTTTGGCATGGTCCAGCAGCTGCCCTGGTATTATATGACATTCTTATAGTACATTGTGGGTAGACACCATCTTTAAAGAATTTAAACTCAGCAGGAAGTTTTGTGTTTTTTTTTTTTTAATGTGTCTCTAAAACCTTTTCTTATATGGAGAAAATCAAGACAGCAATAGAAGTCAAAATGAGTTCATGATATAAAATCTCTGCCTTCCTGAAAAAACAAATACATGAAATCCTTTTACTGTTTTCCCCTGTTTTAAATCTAGGCATCGGGTAGAGTGGGAACTTGGTACTGTGTGATTAACATTGCTAAACCTTCTCAGTGAGGCAAGAGCTACCAGCCAATTGCTCTTAGTCACAGCTGTCTGCTCTTTCTCTTAGTGCCACAAATAAATGCAAATCCAATGCTGTGACTGTCGTGTGGATTTCATGCTACAGTGTACATCCTGCCTACAAAATAGAGGGATTAATCTATTCTGCCAACAAATATTTTGGCTGCTGTGTTAATCAGTGTTCCACCACTGTGACCAAACACCTGAGGTAAACAGTTTAAAGGGGTTTATTTTGGCTCAGGGTTTCAGAGATTTTGGCCCTGTTGCTGTCCCTGTGGCCACACAAGACATCATGACAGAAGCATGTGCTAGAGGCCTCTGCTCACCTTATGACATCACACACACACACAAAAGAAAGGAAGGGCCTTGGATCTTGATGTCTCCTTCAGATATCAGTTATCTCACAACAGTTATCAGTTAATCAGTGACAACAGTTATCTCACTTCCGTCCTCCATGCCTCAGTTCCTGAAGGTTCCCTCCCAATAGTGCCACAGGCTAGACATGCATAGGCCTTTGGAGGACGTTAAAAGTCAAAATTATAGATGGAAGATTTCTCCATGCCTCCGTGTTTTAACAGATAATATCGTCGGAACCCTGGAGTTTAGATGGTACAAGAAACAGACCTTTAGCAAAATGCTAGGCATAGCATGTTACATGCTATAGAGAAAAATCATCAGGAAAAGGGGTGAGAGACTCAACCAGGGTGATGGAGAAAGGCCTTGGTTTGGGTGAATCATTGAAGGAAGAGTTAGGCAAGGCAGAGAGAAGGGCACATTCAGTGGCTCTAAGGGAACAAGGGGAAAGGGGGAGAAGCTGGGCGAATGAGTAGAATGTACATCTCTCAGGTCTTTAACTCCCAGTGCATACAGTTCTCTATGAGCTTCCTAATCTCCACAACCAAGCTTGAGAGGTCCTTGGAGAGCCAAAGGGCCCCCCTCTAGTTATCTTTGCTCATGTGACCCAATTTGATGCTACATCTGCTGTGTTGTGCACCTCAGGATATATAAAGTTTCAAATTTTGAGGTGTAGGATATAGACTCATCAAAGCCTCCTGGTTTGTGCTGTGGCCTCTGCTAAGTGTTAATCACAGTGACTCTTGTCTCATCTTCTTAGTAAACACAGATATCAAAGCACCATCTTCCAGAGGAGCAAACTGGAGGCTAAGAAGACTAGACAGGTCCGTCACATGGCTTACATATTCCTTCAGCAACCCTCTGTGGCTCCTATTGCCCAGTAAATTAAGTCTGCGTGCTTCCTCAGCCTATCAGATTCTTAATAGGCTCTGTCTCTCCTGCCCCTCCCTAGTCTAAACAGCCATTCCACCATTTCATCTGTCCACATTCAACCACCCATTTACTGAGGGTACCCTGGGAGGTATTTTTTATATTCCTTGAATATTCCCCCTGCCTGCAATGCCTAGAGTCCTCTGCTACCCATACCCTTCAACTGGAGACTTCAGCCCTACCCTAGACAAGTCCTCCACTCTGAGCACCTCACGCTTCCTTGCTCCCGCCCTTGTCTAATCTCAGCTTCTATTTAACTGTGCTTCACACGCCCAGCTACTCAACTCTCACCTTCCTGGCTGCAAAGATCAGCCTCGAGGCAAGTAGCAGGAAAGGTTGGGTTCACTCAGGGAAACCTCAACAGCCTTAACTCAGGTCATCATCCTGGCAGGAAGCCTGTAAAGAGATCTACTCCCTTCCAGCCATATTGTGTAATACAGAGGGAGAGGGAAAAGGTGAGAACTAGCAAGCAGGAAGAAAATTCCTCAGCTTCAATCATTGCCCAGCTAATTATGAAAAGCATTCTGAAATTATGACAGTGTCACTCATAAAAATCCATAACCTCTATTAACAGATTCTGGCTCACAAAGTGTGCAACCAAGATTCGGTGCAAGCCTCAGTCTCCTAGGAAAGCACAGGCTAGCGGAGATGACCAGAGCTCGGGCCTCTCCACCTCTTGCCCAAGATTAGTCTGTTTTGCTCTCTGCCTGTGTGTGGCACATTATGTCCAGAAAGGAGTCTGCATTAAGTCCTTACAGGCACCCCTGCAAGGTTAGTAGCCAGAGAAAACACTGGCAACTCTTCCCTGATGGATCTAACTTTTTAAACCTGTTGGTCAGTTCCCAAGAAGAAAATTGTGACTCTCTAAATTTAGAAGGTAGGCCCTTTACAACTTGCCTAACCAATGCAACCTTGAGTGTTGCCTTCTCAGTGCAGGATTCCAGACGTTCTGCTGTGAGCATCACCACTGCACAGACAGTGCCCTTCTCTATTCCTCTGGAAAGCCCCTCAGCTCAGCTCCTAATCTGGAAAACTGCTGGCTTGTGTGTCCTGCCAGCTTGCCTCACTTGACCATGACCCCACTCCGTTGTGTGTGTCTGGGCCTTGTGCCTGCACCTCCTGAGTGGCTCACTTCAGTGGTTTCCAAGTCAGAAAGACAAGGAAACATTTGCTAATCACTGAATTCTTCTGTGATTTTCTCCTTCCACAGCTGTGAGTATTTGGCCCAATGCATCTTCTCATTGCCCTCTTTGCTGCCTCCAAATTACACCAGCTTCCACCCCTGTGCCTTCCTTACACCTCCAGACCTCCATGCAGTCAGTGTTCTGACCACTGATCTCAATGGTAGCTCCACAGTGCCTGCTAATGAGACCACCTCCAATGGGTGGCCACTGTGCTGTATGTGGTGTATCATGTTAACTTCTGGGACACATGTCTATTGGGTTGGAAAGTAAAAGATTTAGACAAGAGAGTGTCATTATCATTCCATCACAGAAGCAGAAAGAAATAAAGGAGCCAAACAAATAGAGTCACTTCACAAATCTGTAGGATCAATGGCTCCATTGTTCTGTTTTAGTCCCATGTACATGGATCAGAAAGGGAACAAAGGTACATGTTTTCTGTCCCAGCCTATGCTTGGGAACAGCCACATTTATCTATTCTGAGCAGAGGAACAGTCATTCTAATGCACAGTATCTCAGTTTGGCCTGAGCATGGTTCTAGAATCTACCATGGTGTCACCTTCTTCAGTAGGGGATTAAGTGGTCAAGACATCCAGGGGAGTCCAGGAGATAGCTCTCCCCTGCTCAAAGCATTCTGCCTTGCTCCTGAAAGACCAAAGACATTTTCCAGGACCAGAAGCCATCAGCTGTGCAAATTTAGATCCACAGGGCTAGCTGAGAGTAATCTTTCAGGGACAGCCATGCTGGGCACAAATATAGACACACAGGATTCAGGTACCAACTGGTCCCAACGTTTCTTCTAATACTTTATCAGAGTGGCACATTTTTCCTGATAATTCTTTTTTGTTGTTGTTATTGTTATAACAGAACTTCACTGTCACAGAAGGGAGGATTGGTCCAGCCATCAGGTAGAAGGAAAGGTCCAGAAGACCAAGGAAGGGAGATTCTGATGACCCAAGGAAGCTGACTAGCATGACAGATGTTCTTGAGGCAGGGAAGAATCAAGAGCTGTGGGGAAAGCAAGCAGCTCAAATCACTGCTATGCCCTGCGTCTTCTCAAGGCTCTAAGAGTCTACCCCCTAGCCCAGGGGTACAGAAGCACTTGGCACACTCATACCCTCCTCCCCATTCTTCCCTTTCCTCTTGCTTTCTCCTCTTCATCTTCCCATGTCCCCCACTCTTTTCTTCCAGCCATCACCTCTTTTTCCCTTCTTTCCTTCACTCGTGCCTTCCTTTCTTCTTCCTTCTCTCTTTCTTCCCATCTAACACTAGAAGAGCTTCTCGGAGTAGGAATCCCCGATGGGTGCTGGAGACAATTACAAATTAGTGTTTCTGCCTTCTAGTAAGCCTGCTGGCAGGTAGCCACATGGAAATGCCAATCAAGAGTGTAACAAGTATCCTGGGGGAGAAAAGATGTGGGGCAAAGATTGGAGGTTCTTCCTCGTGGGTGGTCAAGGAGGAAGCCCCTCAGCTGAGCCTTAAGAGAGAGGCATGTTGCCAGGTGAAAGGAGCAGGGGATAGCCAGAGGGCCGGGGAAGCCTGGGCTGCTCAGGGTTGTGTCTGCTGGAGACTCAGACTAGAGGTTCTGCACCAGGGCTCTGTTCCACTGCAAAGACATTCCTAAGGCTAAGTGCTGCCACCCACTCCTGTGTTCCACTAAAAATACAAATGTGTTCAAAGCGGAAAGATCAAGAAGCGATTAAGTATGCTGGCACCTGCTCAGGAGTGGTTTGGCCATGTGCCCAACTGGGGTGTGCGCCGAGTGAGTGCAGGTGGCAGCAGCTTGCCTCACACTGACTGGCATACTCCTCTGAAGAAAGCACTGCACTATGGTTTTGGGGCTTGCATCTGAGACCCTTCCTCTAGATGTGGAAGCTTGAAATTCACAAGACAGAAGGAAATGGGCTGTCAATCAAGGATGGGACTACTCACTGCTCTCCACCTTGTCTCAGAGCCCAGCCTCACCAGGTCTTTGAAAAGCAGTAGTGTGGGGCCCTGTCACCACTGAAGTTGAGTTGGCCCTGGCTTAGGTCTGGCTAGTGCCCCTCCACTCAGCTGTGGCCTTTCAGATCTGCTGCTGCTCCTCAGCTTCTGTGTACTTGAAAGCTTGAGCAGCTTTCATTTCTCTGAAAATACCATGTGGGTTCATTCTCCCGTGCTTTATTAGAATGCCTATTGATCCTCCAAGACCCAGCCACCTCCCAAGGAAAGCCACTTATAACCACTTAGTCCTCTGTGGAATGTGGTGCTTCTTGTTACCGTGCTCATTTCTCAATGGAGTCTATTGGTGTTTGTGACCCGGAACTCTGTGGGCCTCATTCATGTGGGAGCGTCAAGCCTGAGAACACAGGACTGATGCCATGGGCAGAGTCTGCCCCAACCAGACTGGCAGCAAATTCTGAGTACAAAACTCCTGAAGACCTGCTTGGCCAATGGCTAGTGGGCAAATGCCCAAGAGAGGGAGACTTCAGTGTTCCTGTGAGGCAGCTCAGAGTCCTTGGAGAGACTCCAGACTGCAGGGATGGCAGTGGCCGGGGACGGGATGAAGAATGGGCATGTTGGAAAGTTTCCAATTCAAGGATACAGCTGGCCAAGCCCCAGGTTGGGCAGAGAGCCACTGGCACAGGGGATGAGGAGTTGGCTGAGGTGGGGCTTAGAACAGGATGGCCACGAGCCACTTAGAACAAGGCTGTGTGAATGATGAAGCCGCTGGGAGTCAGGGGTGAGTCACACGTGAATAAGAAAGGCCCAGCCTGAAAAGCAGATTGCAATATGCCCTGAAGTCATGATTCTTCTATTTCAGAGAGCTGAAGTCCTCCTGGGATGGCACCATGACATTTACCATTCCAGATGTTCCTGAGTGACATCATGGATCCTGGGCAAAGCAGCGACATTTTCTGAGTGATAGCAACAGTGGGCTTTTAAGGCTGCCTTCTGTCAGGTGGATTTAGGGAGGGCTACCAAGGCCCTGTGATATCTTTGACCACACAGGAGCTAAGGGGTCAGCTGTCAGAGCCCACCACTCTCCTCTGACTTCATTTGCTTTGCTCTTTTCCCTTCCTTTATACAATCAGAAGTAATTAACTTAGTAGGCCAACCAAGTACCTAGGGACCTCTTAAGCATTGCCTTGATTCAGCCACGTGGAGTTCACAGGTGTTTTTTTGAATCTATCTCAAAAAGCCAAATCTTGGTTTCATCGGTTCCCTCCTCATACCAACAGAGGCTCAGAGAAATATAGTGACACATGAGCTCACCCTGACATTGATCTAAGGCCCATATCTGACTCTCCTCTTGTCCATTATACCCCAGGAAGCACTCCAGTCCCAGGAAGAAAAAAAAAAATGTTCCTTGTTGGTTGGACTCGTGTAATCAAGGCTGCACTGGAACTGTGTGTATTCCAGCCTGATCCACAGCTGTTCTGAGGAGATAGGCAGGTTCTCTGTTGCCAGGTTCCCTTAACCAGAAGTCTCCTGCGGGTCTTGGTTCCCCCATTAAAACCTCCTAGTACACAAGCATCATCAAGTCAGGACTGCTAGGCCCTGGGACGATCTAGTCTCTGCATTTTTGGATGCATCTGATCAACAAGGACATAACTTCTTGCATACCTTGCCTGAGAACTAGAAAAGACAGGTACAATACAAACCCTAAGGTAAACATTGCTGAGCATTTGAAATTGCTAAAGGGTCCGTAAGGAGAGGTGTGAAGCATGACTTGAGAGGAGGCTTACTAGGCTTCACCAGGCCTAGGGCTCCCTACAAGGGGCTTCTGGCTATGGAGATACTAGCTCTGCTTGCCTGGTACTTATGACTGTAACCTGAGGCCAAGAAGCTGCTACCAACATCATATGACTACAGGCCTGAGGTGAGGCTGAGCATGGAGAGAGTCAGAGCATCCAGCTCTCCTCTCATGTGCTTGCTTGCTCAGCTTTATTCCCAAGCAGAAGTTCAGCCATAAGACATCGCATCTTGAGAAATGCAAAGCAATTCTGGCCAGTCTGCCTGCTCACTTAGAGATGAGAGAAACAGCAAGGTTTGCCTCAGAGGGCACAACCAGCAACCATACTGAGTGAGGGCCAAGTGTGCTGGCTGTGAGTCACTGTCTGGTCCCCTGTTGCTTACAGAATCCTCAGGGACCAACAGGCAGCAAGCCCGGCTGCGGGTGTGAGCCCCAGCGGGATGTGGTAGTGCTTCCTTGATGGGCTCTCAGCCAGACACAGGGAAGACAGCCATCTCTCTTCCAGACATAGCTGTCCCAGACTGTCCCCTGTGGTGGACAGCATGGCAACAAGCCTGAAAGGTTCATTTTCTTTTCTCCACTTCATACAGCTTTTATTTATTTATTTTTTTATTAAACAAGGGGTGATTTTATCATGTGAATAATAGGCAAGAACGGTTGCTGTGTATAATTTCTTCAAAACCTTTTGTCACTTAAAATTATGACTATTTTTGAGACCGAATCTGGCTGTTTGTTACACTTACTTGCACTCCCAAGCTCACGTGACCCTCTGCTTCAGTCGCCTGAGCAGCCGGGGCTCCAAGCACTAGCCACAACTCATGGCTTTGTTGTTTGTTTTTTTAGACACAGTGTCACTATGTGGCCCCACTGACCTGGAACTCATTATGTAGATATCATAATGAAGTTTTATTATGAAGGCATGCTGCCTTCAAACTCACAGAGATGCACCTGCCTCTGCTTCCCAAATATTGGTGCTAAAAAAAAAAAAAAATGTTCCACTATTTGAAGGTTCCTTTTCTTCTTTTAATCATAGATATTTATGGAACACATTCATTGCATAAATATAGTATAAAATGATCAAGATATGTTAATTAGCACTGCTTTATGTTAGACACCTTCAAATCCTGTGTTCTGATTCGTTATAAAATGTATAATACGTTGTAAATAACAGTCATCCTGATGTGCTGAAAAATACTGGGACCTAATCCTCTATTTTGGTACTGATTACCTACTTCTCTTTGTCTCTATTCATCATACCCCTCCCCCCAAGCCTCTACTGACCACTATTCTCTCTACTTCTAAAAAAAAAAAAAAAAAAAAAAAAAGAATTTATTTATTACTTAACTCTTGATTTTTACTTTCTACACATGAAAAAGATCATGCAGGATTTGTCTTTCTGTGGCTGGCTTGACCTGATAGCACCTAATTCCAGCCATGTTGCTATTGCTAAAAAAGATAGGACTTCATTCTTTGTATGACTGAATACCATGCTATTTCCATGTGTTTGTGGTATGACTGTGTGTGTGTGTGTGTGTGTGTGTGTGTGTGTGTGTGTGCATGGTGGTAGTGTATGTGTGTGTATGTGTGTACGTTATAGTGAGTGTGTAGTGTATGTGTGCATGTGTGGTAGGGATGAGGGTTTATGTGGTATATAGTGTGTATGTGTGTGTGGTATGAGTGTGGTGTGTGTGAGTGTGTGTGTGTGTGTGTGTAAGAGAGAGTGGGAGGGAGGGAGGGAGGGAGGGAGGGAGGGAGGGAGGGAGGGAAGGAAGGATGGAGGAAGGGAACGTGCATGCATGGTGGTGTGTGTGTATGTGTATGTGTGTGCTATAGTGAGTGAGTAGTGTATTTGTGTGTGGTGGTGGGGGTGTTTATGTGGTGTATGGTGTGTATGTGTGTGGGTGGTATGAGTGTGTGGTGTGTGTAAGAAAGAGGGAGGAGGGAGGGAGGGAGAAAGGGAAAGAGGGAGATTTTCTTTAGTCATCTATCTATGGATAGACACCTGTTGATCACATATATTGGCCATTGTGAAGAGTGATTTCATTTCCATTGACTATACTCTCAGTAATGGGATGTCTAGATCATATAGTAGACTTGTGTTTTGTGGTTTCCATAATGGCTCTGACAGTATACATTTCCGTAACAGAGCTCTACAGGTTTGTTTTCTCACCAAGCATGCGTCATCTTCTGTGTCTTCAATAACAGCTCCTTTAACCAGAGTTGGATGACATGTCATTGTGGATGTGATTTGTGTTTCCCTGGTGGTGATGAATGCTAGTGTAGGACCTCCACTGGCCGAGTTGCTTAGGTAGGCATCCTGACTGCAGAAGGCTGTCAGATCAGTTGCATACATGTAGTTCTTTGAGCTTCCCTGGGTTGGGAGGCAAGTCATACCCTGACTTTATAAGTCCACAGTTCCAGTGAACTTGACAACTTACTAGTTTTGATTCTGGACTACAGCATGATCCTGGACCATAGGGTTGCCTGTAAGCATGTCCCAGGCATGCTTACACTTACTGAGAGCAGCTCCACAAATCAGCACCTTTCCTCAGGGCCTACTTCATAAGAAAGGCAGGTCTGGCTCTGGCTTACCTTTAATGAAGGAACCCATGTTACCCATAGTCTGGTGCCCTCATACCCTTTCTGCCCTTGCATAGCTATCACAGCCCAGACACTCTTTGCCTTTTGGTCTGGCCTCCTGAACTCTACTTTGAGATTAGCCCACATGATAGGGTTGGGTTTGGCCAAAGGCAACATGGTTTAAATATAACTCTGTCATCAGATCCAGGTGAGAAGACTGTTCATCACACATTCCCCAGGCCATGTGCTTAATGATAGCAAGTTAGCCCCAGGGTTTCCTCATCTGCTTCACTGGAAGATTTGGAGAGCAGAGGTGATGAGGGAATACTCACAGCGCCTCCCAGCCTGCTCCAGTGGAAGAGTGAAGACAGCCATGCAAGCATACTCAGCTCTCTGCCTCATGCTGTTTGGGACCATGGTGAGTGTTCATGTAGCAAGAAGACTTGAGCTCTAGGCCTCGGCCACAGGTTTTCTGGCAGTAGCTCTGTAGGGTGGACAAGCACCATAAAGTAAGGAGATTGCGGTGCTCACCAAGGCCTCTCTAGAGCCTTCGTTTTCTGGAAGAAAAATGTTCATGTGGAACAATCTTTGATGGCATTTTCACCAAGCTTCAGAAATGCCTCCATTTGTGTGCATGGGATGAGTGTATCAATCCTGGCTAGTTGTGGGCCCTTGATCAAAAAGCAAAGGAAGGAATAGTCACCAGTCTAATCAGGCTCAGCAACTCTGCAAACAGGAGAGTTCCTAATGTTGCAACCCTCTAGTACAGTTTCTCATGTTGTGGTGACCCCCCCCCCACAACCATAAAATTATCTCATTGCTACCTCAGAACTGTAATTTTGCTACTTATGAGTTATGAGTTGTAATGTAAATGTCTGATATGTGACTCCCAAAGGGGTCATCATGGGCAGGTGGAGAACCACTGCCTACTCCCTCCTAGTGCTTTTCTTTCAGATCCAACTAGGAATCACAAGACAGAGGAACTTGTCAGTGCTATGCATAGGCTTCATCTTCCCAAGTCCATGATGGTTAGATTCGCATGTCTATGATGGTCAGTTTCCCATATCCATGATGGACAGATATCCATGATAGTCATCCTGTAGCATCTATGATGGTCATCCCACAAGTTCTGTAATTCCAAACTATCTTCTGAGAGATAGTCAGCCTTTAGGTTGCACAATGGTTTGCCTCTAGGTCCCATGATGGTCAGCCTCCAGGTCTTATGATAGCTTGCCTCCTAGGTCCTTGAGAGTCAGTCTTTGGGTAAACAGCAGAGGAGAGATATAAGGGTACATATAATTCTCTGCTCAATGCCTATTGAGGGGAAGGCAAAGTAAACAATACTCCAGAGATTCACTGTAAGATGAAGGTTTTAAGGTACAAAGAATAAATAACAGGTAATATCTGAATTCAATGTGAATTTGTTCTTCTCAAAGTAAAACTGGATTTAATCTCTTTCACACATCAGTTACAAATTTCTACATTCCTTTTCCTTCTGAAGATTTTCTTTTTCCCAGAAGTTATAGTTCCATTCACAACCCTTCCTAATTAATCACATGGCCCAAATCTCCAAACATCTCTAATTTCATACCACTTTATCTAGCTTACATGAATGGAAAGGTTAAAAGAAAGAACCAAATGTGTAGTGATGTTTCATCAAATCAGTCTATTCTTAGGGTTTGATATACGCCAAGTATCAAGAAAAAAATCTTTAAGAAGTTAGACAACACTGACAACCTACACATTGATTATAAATAGAAGTGATTCAGGAGTAAAATGGAAATTTTAACCACAACACTAGAAGATGCCAGCCAAGGACCAGAAATATCCAAATAGTTTTTTCAAAGACATCTGACAAATCAGCTGAGGGACTCTTAGGTGGTGTTCAGAATGAAGAGAAGAGAGCACCTCTGGAACAAAGTCAAGCATTAGTGGGACAGAAGTAGGGCTGTGCCCCTTGTCTCATGAAACCACTGAAAAGCTGTCAAGTTCAAGCAATGGACATACACTGGACACCAGATGCCAAAGCTTCAATGTGGGGATGTGAAAGTCAACATTGTGAAGGAAAAAGTGGGATGGAGATCGAGATACCACAGGCTTCAAGGACTCCTCCTCCAATGACTCCTCAAAGAGTCCTGATCTCCCATACACAATATTAGATCTAAGATGGCTCCCGGCACACTGGTGAGACAGCAAAAAGGAACAAAGAGCAGGAAGATGATACTCTCCCTCTCACACATAGTCCTTCTGAGTAACCTTATCAGGCAGGACTTTCATTGGAGCATGGTTAACCATGTGGTGAGATTGGCCAAGGACTTAGGGACTTTGGGTTGGTCAAACACTATATATGAGCTTATAGGCTGGCCAATAAACAGATCTGCACCCCGATGCTGGTCTATGGAGTCAGATTTCCCTGGATTTGTCACTTTTCACAGCCCCCACACTCCCATCTTCAGTTTTTTTTCTCAAACTACAGTTCCTCCTGACAGGTTGCTGGGAGGGGAGACAAGTTTGGAAAGGTACATCAGTAAGTGCAAGTGAGACACACAGCTGGATACACACCACACACTCTAGCTTACAGTGTCAAGGGAGCTCCCCAGAGAGCAGACAGCTCAGCTGACCAAAGAATGTGTGGTTCCAGGTCCTGGCTGGTGACTCTAGAGAGCTTTTTCTGCAATGCCATGACAAACTAGAGCCAGGGTGAAGATTCCCAGAACCACATTTGAAGAAGACAATAGAAGGTTCAGCACTTTCAGGGCATGAACTTTGGCATCATTTGGGAGCCCAGTAGACAGCACTGGATATTTACACAGGGAATAACAGGATTGTTTTTAAATTATCATTTTGCATAGAACACTGGGTGAGTGTCACTGAGGCAAGTATAAAAGCAGACTATAGAAGTGGCCACTCAACTGACCAAGCAGAGAGAGGAGGTGAGAATTAGCAAAATGGGCCCCAGAAGATGAGGAGGCTGTTAGGTTAACCCATCTGGGCTCATCCAGCACAGCCCTTAAAAGTGGAACACTCATGCCAGCCACAGGGAAATTCCATTCATGATCAAAAAAATCTGTACCAGTGGCCATAGTGGAAGTAAATAAACCATTATACAGAAAGCCTCACAATTTCCCATTATCCAGACAAAAGAAACACAATTACTGATTACACTGCATTGACTTTCATTAGTTTGCTCTGTTTTAAGAGCACTTTGCCTGCATTCTCTATATTCCAACTAAAACTGAGAATTTTGGAGTGCAAACACCCACATCATCACATGAGTCGGGTTTCTTCCCGAGAAGAATTCTGGAACCCCACCCTTCTCTCCAGTCCCCATCACTAATCTACCACTGAAGTGCTTCTTTTTGTTTTACAAAAGCAAATAATTTCATTTTTGCCTATTTGTGTCCAGATGACCATATGCACTTGTATGTGTTTCTGGGTTTTCTCTGTGGAATCACTCCCACCAACAAAGAAGAGTTGGTCACTCGTGCTGTTTGTGTCTTCTACTGATTAGATGAGGCCCACTCACATCACAAAGGATAATCTGTTTTACAAAGTATCCACCAATTTCTATGCTTCTCTCAACCAAAAGCATTCTTAGTGAAGCATCTAGAAGAATGTTCAACAAGACTAACACATAAAATTAACCAATTAAAATGAAACCTTTAAAATATTAGAGATTTCAATACTATCTCATTTTGTTTTCATTTTCATTTTCATAATTAATATGCTAGGTATATTTTTCAGTATTTGTTTACCACTAAACATATTTGGAGTGCTATTCAAATGTTTGGCCCATTTTTAACAGAAATTTTAATCAGCTTGAGAGGTATTTATATCGATAAGTGAAGAAGTCATAGTCTTGTGGGTAGTTTGCAAATATTTAATTACATGTGTTTTCGGTTATAGTTAAGAATCATATTATCTTTCAAAATATAGAGAGCAAGGCCTCCAAAGAAGGCTGTCATCTTCAGAAGTTCCTTGAAAAGCAAGATCACCTACTTTTTTTTCCCAATCTGCTTTTGTACTGTTTTAATTACATGCACATATTAAGGTCAGTTCTAGGTTGAGAAACTAGAAACAACAATAGATGCAAATAGTCAAGGTACAAGCAAGACAACAAACACAAATAGTCAAAGAACAAGCAAGGCAATAAACAAAGTCCTGTGATCACTGTTTCTAAGTGCTTATCAGGATGACCAAAATATATTAGCCTACTTCCCTGTCCTAGGCAAAGTCATTTTCATGCCTGAAGCCTACTTTGTTCTAGCCTAAAATGTTCTTGCACCTTCCTTTCACCATCTGGTTATCTCTAATGCTGCCTGCACTCATTGTCTCTGACTGGAGCCTGTCTGTCCTGTTATCTTGGTGTGTCAGAACTCCTCAGAGTTCAGCTGTCTCTGTGATCCTGTGATCCTGAGCTCCTGGGTGTAAGAGCCCCTGGGAGTCAGGCTGCCTCTCGGATCCTGAAATGCTATGATCCTGGGCATGTTAGAGCAAGAGTCCAGCTTTCTCTGGGTGTACGGGATTCGGTGCAGAGCAACTGCTCTGAGTGCAGCGAATGCTCTAGGAAGGGTCAGGATATGGTGTCTTCTCTCCGGAGCAGACCAGCTAGGAGTCTGCCCCAGCAGAAAGGACCAGGCAGAAGGGCAAGATCACTTACTCTTATAGATCAATTAGAAATCAAATTGCTTAACTTCAAAAGAAAGTGGGAATTTTGATTAAGCAATAAATTATAAAACAAATGCTGAAAGAGAGATATGATATACATAGATATACATGTACATATAAATTCATATGGGCACCTGTATTTTCTAAGCCTTGGTCTTCTTGATTTGGTTTTGTTTGGGTTGGGGGAATTGGGAGGGTTTTACTTCATAGTTTGGCTAGCCTCTGAATTAATACCCTCCTCCCTCAGCCTCCTGAGCACTGTCTGGACTTGCAGTTGCGGGCCAATCTGCCCACCTCTTCCCTTAGATACCATCATCTTATCCTTCCTGGAATAGGTACAGTTGAGTCACAATGACCTTGTATTTAAATGAAATGATGGATTCTATTCACCATTGTAAAATACACTTTCTCTCAATATTAACAAATGAGCTTGGTTTGTGGTTATTTTTCATATTACATTTATCAAGTTTTACAATGCATGTTTTGCATACTTCATGTTTTACCTTCTTTAAGTGGTAGAATATTTTAAGTAGCAGTGCAGTTTTCCAATACTTAGTGATCTGGAAGATGTTTTCTAAGAAGACTTCTGGTCAGGTAGGTGATATAGCTCAGTAGTAAAGCATTTGTCTTACCTATATTAAGGTTCTGGGTTCAATCCCCAACTAAAGCAAAAATAAACTAATGATCAAAAACATGGGGAAAAGAAAGGAAGAGAAGTCAGGCAGACAGGCAAGCTTCTAATCGTGGTACTTGTAAAGACACATTTTTATAAATTTCTCTCTTCCGTGGTAATTGTTCCTGGTTAAACTTTCTATCATTAATAGGGTTAAGCCTAAAAAAATATTTTTTTTCTAAAACTGTACCATTTTTATTTTTATCTAATTGTTAAAAGTATTTACAGAATATTCTATCTGCGTGTTTTTATCTCTTTTCCACTATTACTTTTTTTTTTAAATTATTTATGTGTTTAGATGTGGGAGTTTGTTCAATGTGAGTGCATTCACCGGTCAGCCTTTGGTGCCATTCCTCAGGAACCCACCCATTTTGATTTTTGAAACAGCATCTGTCTTTGACCTGGTGTTTGCATGTAGCTTAGAGTGTCTAGCCTGCAAGCTCCAGGTACACACTGTCTCTGACAGGATTACAAGTGTGCACCAGTATGCTCACCTTTTCAAATGAGGCTTTGGGGGAGTACACGTGAGTCTTTTGTCAACCTAAGCCCTATTTTCTTCTTCTATTTCTGACTCATTTCTTGTGCTCACAGATTCTGCTCTTCATATTGTGGGCTATCCGTTGTCCACAGCTTGAATCTGCTTTTATGGTTAGTGACCTCTTCTTTGTCTTTTTCACTTTCTTCTGATAATATTTTCCCAACCTCTCAAACTGGCAAATCATTTGCATGTCTTTGCTTCTCGGCAGTATTTGCTGCTATGCATTTTGGATTTTTATATGTCATGTTTCCATCATTGTTATCATCTAGATGTTCTGAAATTTAGTTTTGTTTCATTCCCTATATACAAAGTTATCGAACAATGGACAGTGGCTTCATGAAATGGTCACTGGAGGAAACAGGAGGCAGCAAGCCTTATACCCAATCTCTCCCCACTTTCAGTTTACATTTCTGTTTCTCGAGAACCTTTACAATGTTACCAGTTTTACTTTATGGTATTGTGGTCATAACTGTTGTCGATGGGGTTTTGTTGTTACTATTTTGTTTTTGTTTTTATTATGCGTTGAGCAATTTGAGGGGGGGTTTTTTGTATTCATCAAAAATACAGGCAGTTTTAGTGAAAATTCTACTTCGTTTCAGAAGAAAGTATGTTTCTTCTGTCTAGTCCTGGAATCCCACGTTATATTGACAAAATTTAACCTACTAATTGGTGGCTCCGGCATTTATTGTTTTAATAATGGGGTTTTTTTTGTCTACTTGATCTATCTGACTGAGAATGTTTTCTCTGTTTGTTCTTTCTCCTTATATCCCCTCCACTTTCTACTTCACAAAAGTCACTGTTCTTTTATTTCATGCACCATCTGGCTTTTTTTGAATTAGATCATGCAACAAGGATTCAGATGTATGTGGTAAGGTGAGAACACAGTGGTAAGAGAGAGAAGCTAAATCAGAGCAGGGTGGGGAGTCAAAGGGTTGCATTCAGAGCGTGGGACACATGGAGCTTTACTCACTGAGAGACCAGCTGTTAGCACAACATGTATGCCGGGGATTTTCCTGTCCAAGAGAGTGGAAGCTGGGCACTTGCATGCCGATTATCATGGTTGAGGACTACTCCCAGGGATATTAATTCTCCAGCAATTCCACACTACAACGTGATATAGCCCAAAAAGACACTTGCTGCCAAAGAAATCCATGCAAAGAAATGAGGTGGCCAGAGTGAATAGTTGTGGGGCTGGTAAAAGCAAGGCTATGCGTTGATGTGAGCAAGCCCTGATAGATCAGTTCTAGCCACCAAGAGACTACGCCCTGCTTGCCCGTTGCTTTTAGTTACCTAGTATGTTGGCCATGACCTTCACTTTGATTATGTTCATTGCAACTATGAAGAGAGCTGTGTTTTGCTTTGTTTATTCATGTGGTAGTTTGAATAAGAATAGCCCGCAAGGACTCATGTGTTTGAATGCTTAGCCCGTAGGAAGTGGTAACTTTAGGAGATGTGGTCTTGTTGAAGAAACTGTGACACTATAGGGGCAGACTTTGAAGTCTCATATGCTCAAGCTACACCCAGTGTGGCTCTCAGTCCCTTCTGCAGATCAACATATAGAAGTCTCCACTCCTTCTCCAGCACCATGTCTGCCTGAACACAGTCATGCTTCCCACCATGATGATAATGGACTAAACCTCTAAACCATAAACCAGCCCCAATTAAATGTTGTCCTTTATAAGACTTGCCTTGGTCATAGTGTCTCTTCACTGTAATAAAACCCTAAGACTTGAATATATTTAGACTTATTAATTATTCATTTATTAATATTTGGTCATACATATTATTCATGTCATAGTTCAATATGTATTGAAAATTTTGAGACAAGGTCTCATAATGTATTCCTGGCTGTCTTAGAACTAGGTATGTAGACAACGCTGGCCTTGAACTCAAAGATTTGCCTGCCTCAGCCCACTGAGTCCTGGGACTAATGGTGTGTGCAACTATACCTAACTACTGTTCATTTTTTTAACTGATAAAAACATAATAAATTTACATATTTATGAGATAGTGTTGATGGCTTAGTGTACTTATACATTGCATAATGTTTAATTCAGGTTAAACATATCTATTTCTTCAATTATTTATCTTTTTGTTCTATTTTTTTTTGAGACATGATCTCACTATATAACCCTGGCTAACCTGGAACTCACTATGTAGACTAGGTTGGCCTCAAACTTACAGAGACCCATCTGTTTCTACCTCTAAAATGCTTGGAATTAAAGGCATGTACTACCACACTTGACATCATTTCTTTATGGCACATATAAAAATCCTTTATTGGAGCATTGTGAAACACTCCATACTTTATCATGGCTTACAGTCACATTATTGTGCAGCAGCACCCCCAATCTTCCTACTCCTTGTTAACTATTTCTTGGTGCCATTATCAACTTTTCCTCACCTCTGTCTTCCTACCCTCCCAAAACTCTAGCAACTGCCATTCTGCTCTGAACCTGTTTTGATATATCTAGTGCATAGCTGTACAAAATAGTGGGCTCCTTTCACCTCTCTAATAGTCTTTCATGTTACACACAGAAGAAGGGTATCTATATGTGTCTGTTTTCCATGCTATGAGATCAACATTCCTCTTGTGTGAGTAGGGCTATGTGGTCATTTTTTTATGTCTGATTTATTATACTTAACCTACTGACTTTAAGTCACCTATTTCTATATCTTTTAAACATAAATGGAAAACTTTACTTCTAATCATGGTGTTGTATAAAAATAGACTTTTTTTTTCTCCTACAGGAACAACACATGCAGCAATGGCTTTCTAGACACTGAAACCTCGAGCTGTAAGTGACCCTGATCAAAAGAAAGCAAGCAGTTAAGTGTTGCAGCTTCTTGCTATGGGAGAATACACAGAATAAGATGTGGGGAGAGGAAGGAAGGTAAAGCCTGAGGTGCTGATGGGGCTGTGAGGATGAGATACGGCACTGGTGCTCAGAGGAAAATATCTGCAGAGAGAGCTGCAGACCTTCCAGAGTCTCCAGTAGAATTCAGCTGAGAGAATTCTCAGCTCACTAGTTCATTGGTCAGTGAGTTAGTCTCATATTTGTCCAGACTAAGCCACATATCATCTTGGAAAGTTCCCTTGGGGTCCATCCTCACAAGTGAGAAGTAAATTTTATCAGGACCTTGGTTAGTCATTCTAACTACAGCAGTAAGTAAGAATTTGAAGGAGAGAGATATACTCCCATAATCCAGGAGTGAGCCCAGTGACCCCAAGCAGGCCAGAACCAGAGGGAAGAAGAACCAGAGGCAGCTCTCAGAGAAACTGTGATACTTAGTTTTCTTTTTTTGTCCTGGCTTCAGTCAGCATTGTGCCCACAAAGCTCTATGCCTTTCTTTTTCCCTGACCCTCATCTAAATGATTCTGTCCCTGCCATCCTCTTAGAGAGCCTTGTGTAATGATTTATTGATTCAATATAAATGATGAGATTAAATGCAACTCAAGAAGAATAGGGCCCAATAGCTCATGGTACCTAGCTTCCCCAGAATGTCTGCAATATTTTCAAGGCAGGAAGAATCCATCATAATCAAATACAGTAGACAGTCAAGATGGGCAGTGGATGGCAAGTCTACATGGACAGCGAGGTGTTTCACAGGGTACTTTTAGAGCCGAACCCAGGAACTCAGTTTCTATGTGTCTTACCTCTTTACTATCCAGCGCAAAGATGAACAGAGAGGGAAACAGTGGAAATTAATGAGAAGCAGAAAATCCCTGTGAGCTCAACAATCAAGGTCCAGCAGCCTTCTATCTGCACCCTGTGGAATAACCAGTGCAGCACCTCCATTTTCCTCACCAGGCAACAGGGGACCCAGTTGCCCATGCTACTGTGCTTTAAATGAGTGACTTTGGAAAGGGCAGCCTTGATTACAGGAGGCTGATTAGGTAGTCAATAGCAGACATAACCACAAGCCACGATGTTATGTGGTAATGATGTACTCAGCTCTACAGACATCAGAATGGAACCTATTTTAGGAATGAGGTGTCCCCTTTTAATTGGGAAAACTTGAGTTTAACAAGACCTCTCATAAAGTAACTTAAGGTACTGTAGACATTTCCCTGTCAACCACAGGTTATCCTCATGAACCCACCTAGATTGGAGTGAGCCACCCAGAATGGCCAGTGCCCTGCCAAAGAGCCTCCATTCATACCAGGAGATGCTCCTGCCCTCGATGTTCAAATCTTGCCTTTGGTTTAAATAACACCAAACTATCCTGTGCCTTTTATTGTCAATCAGTGTTCTCAGATAATTAAGATGCTGTTAATTCTTGGCAAAAAGTGTAATTAAGAAGCTTAATTATGTCTGTGTGGAGTGAGGGGACTCAGCAGGGCACAAGGCAGCGGCTCTCAGACTTTAATTGCATTAGGAGTCACCCAGGGGGAGCTTGTTAAAAATGCAAATTCCCTGGCTCATTGCCAGAGCATTCTGCTTCAGCCAGTAGGAGTGGGATTCAAGAATATGCATATTTATTCTATATGTAAGTACACAGGTAGCTTTGGGATCTACACATACAGTAACACATGCTAGGGATTTAGCTAGCAACCCTTGGTTAGTATGACTCCAGGCATCCACTGACAGGAGGGGGAGATTTTCTGCTCCATAGATCCAATGAGGTCTTGGCCTTCGAAATGCACTCTGCATTCTAATGTGCTTCTGGAGCCTCCTCTCAAAAGCTGTGCTTCCCTGGGCTCCTACCAGGGACCAGCACAAGTGCTAATTATGCCTTAACCCTTTAGTGTGTCTACATGGGATGAAAGTGTTATTATACAGAAAAGGGCACTGAGCTTAGGGAGGGTGTTTCTTGTGTTTCCACAGATTTTTCATTGGTTTAAATGTAATATGACTTCATTTACAGAAGTCTATCCTAAATGAAATACATTTGTATATAATATGACATAAATTTAATAGATAAATACATGTTCATTTTCCTTATTTTGCTTTATTGGCATATAATAATTGTAACAATAATTGGTTACATTATAACATTTTCATACATTTTAAAATGTATATATAATATGCTTTGATCATGTTCATTACCTCATTGCCTTCTCTTAACTTGTCTGCTCCTCTTCTTGCTCATCTTTCTTGTCTCAAACAACCTTCCTAGCTTTATTTCCCCTTTTTGTCTTATATACAATTTTCCCATTATTGAGGAAAGAAGTATCCTCCAAGGAAAAGACAATAGGGTATAGGATATGTTTGCACTTTACATGCATGCATGTGTGTGTGTGTATGTGTGTGTGTGTGTGTGTGTGTGTCTGTCTGTCTGTCTGTCTGTCTGTCTGTCTGTCTCTGTGTGTGTGTATCTGTGGTAAATATAATGAAATATATTATAAGGAATTTTTCATACCGTCATAGAGGCTGAGAATTGTAGACCCAGAAGAGCCAATGGTATAAATGTCATTTGAATTTAAATCTGTAGGCAAGACATCAGAAAGCTGATGCCTAGGTTAAAGATGGGTCAGAGAAAGAATTCTTTCTTAGTCTTTTAGTCTATTAGACCCCTAATAGATTGGATGAGGCCCACCTACATCAAGGAGGGCAATCTGCTTACTCTAATTGAAACTTCAGTGTCATATGGAAATTTCCTCACAGAGACATCCAGAAATAATATTTAGCCAGATATTTGGATACCTGATACCCTATGGCTACAGCAAGGTGCCATGTAAAATTTGCTTTCACAGTTGCTAGGCAGGGTTTGTTACCCAGCACTCCACTTCCTTGCTGCAGCAGTCTCATTGAAAGTCTCCTACTTTTCTATGTCTAGGTGTCAGGGAATGTTTGCAGAATGCAGGTTGCAAGAACCCTGGTTACTCTCACGGATGCTCATGAGCTCTGTGATGGGAGCAGAAATCCCTCCTTGCCATAGACTGAGTACTTTAAAGTGGGCTTCAGATGGCATCCTTTTTTCCTAATATCTTAGGTACTCCAAGAAGGTTGAACCTTTATCTGCACTGTATTGCTTAGCTATTTTCATAAACCATGGCCTCTGGGAGGGTTCTGGTCCCAGGAAACAGCTTTGAGGAAGGAGTGGAGCAGAGAGAATACATGGAAAATTTTGGGTCATCTCCTACTATATAAGAATGAGCCCCTAGACCCTTCAGAGAGAAATTGGTTGTAATAATAGGAGATGCAGAAGGTAACAAACATCCATGGTTCTGAAATATAGTATACTCACCAAAAATATTGCCAAAAAATAAAAAATTCATTTACACTGATGTGTCTCTCAAACCCAGCTATACTGGTTCTAACTTGCTATGATAAACACTAACCAAAAGTAACTTTGAGCAGAGTTAATCTCATTATACACTTTCAGGTAAAAGTCCCTCACTGAGGGAACTTTGGGCAAGAACTCAAGGCAAAACCTTGGAGCAGAGACAGTGGAAAAATGTTGCTTACTGGCTTACTCATTTGGTTCCACACAACTAGCTATTTTATATAGCCCAGGACCATCTGCCCAGGGATGTTTCACTCATATGACCCCTCATACATAAGTTAGCAATCAAGAAAATGCCCATCAGGCATGCCCATGCACCAATCTGATGGAGGCAATTCTCATTTGAGGTTCCCTCTTCCCAAGTATGTCTAGGTTGTGTAAAGTTGAAAATAAAAACTAACGAGGACATTGGAATCATCTTCAATGTTGTTTTAGAACATGGTGGTGGGTCACCAGAAGAAGATGGGCATGGTTGTGAACACCTTTAATTCCAAAACTTTGTTGGGAGGCAGAGGTAGGCAGATTTCTGATTCCAAGGCCAGCCTGGTCTACAAAGTGAGTTCCAGGACAGCCAGGGTTATAAAAAAGAAACCTTGTCTTGAAAAACAAAAAATAAAGAGGGAGAAGGAGGAGGGGGGAGGAACAGGGGATGGAGGAGAAGAGAAGGAGGAGGAGAAGATTGCAAGTAAAATTCCATAAATATGTGAACACACCTACTCTAAGGAGAGTAAGTACTTTAGTTCTTTGTCCTGATGACTGTCTAACCCTGAATTCCCCTCCTTCTTGGATCTATGTATATTTCTGTGTATTGGTGGGGGGAGGTATCTCTGTGTGGTGAGAGTGTGGAGTGTGTGTGTGTGTGTGTGTGTGTGTGAGAGAGAGAGAGAGAGAGAGAGAGAGAGAGAGAGAGAGAGAGAGAGTATTCCTACTTTGTTCTTATATGTCCAATATTGTACATTCTGCAAACAGCATCCTGCTTTCATTGGAGAAACACCACCAGTTGCACTGAGAGTGTTGCTCAGTGATGAAGCACATGCCTGGAATGTATGAGGCCCTGTAGTGTATGGGGCCCCAGCTCAACACTGCAAACAATAAGAGCAGCAACAGAATGAAAACTTTGAAGAGAAAAAAGGAACTACTAGCATCCCACTGTAAGTGATACAGTTGTTAATGCCCTGCCCCAACCTCCCACCACGGAAACCTTCAAGTGCCCTAGCTGATGAGTCAGAGAACCACATCCCACACCAGATAAAACTTCAGCCCTGATATTGTGGTTATTTACAAGTCTCTCTGTCAATTGAGGCTTGACTATTAGAAAGGGGAAAGGAAAACCTGTTCTAGAAAGGTCTACAGAGCAAATATTTCCACTATGTCAAATTTGCAGCCACAGGCTACATGTGACCCAGGATAGCTCAGAATGTAGTACAGCATACTTGTAGCTAACAGTGTCATGTGACAGTGTGAATCCAGGTTGAAGGCTGAAGAACCTTGTATCTGATTACTATGTGCAAGGAACAGAACAGACACACTCGCTTATGGAAAATAAGTGCACATTTCAATAGCTTCCTCTCATGTGTTTTCATTTGGAAGCCTGGCCTATTGGGCAGGACTGTCACATTAAGGATATTTTGGTTTTTTGCAGTCAGTGTCCCACCTGTCATTTCTCCTGTGAACTCCCAAGATTCACCCCATTGGCAGCCTCCAGCTGTCCTAGATGTCTTTCCATGTAGTCAAGTTGCCAAGACCAATCGTCACACCTCACACCATGTTTGTGGGAACACTACCAGTGGTCCATTTGTTTTCTAACCTGCTATAACCAACTTAATCTAGTGAAGTGACTTTAAGTGACTAAACACATTCTCTCATAATTTGGAGGCCAGAGAGAAAAGACAGAAGATTAGCTAGAATCCACTCCTTATGAAGGTGATGAAAAAGAAACATCTCTTGCCTCTTCTGGCTTCTGGCTTCTGGTAGTAACAGCTCCCCACGGTGTAGGACTCTAAGACTGCCTTCTAAGTTACTGAAGTTAGGAACACCCTTAAATTCAGAATGGTCAAATCTTGGGACCTTTTGACTAACATTTGCAAAAGCCCTCCTTACAAGCAAAATCACGGGTTCTAGGATTTAGGACTGAAATGTATATTTTAGGGGATACCAACCACGTAACTAAAGGCAGTTATTGTAGTCCTTTCCCACAATTACATGTTAGTTAAGTGGGGGGTGTAGATCATTTGTCTACTCAGACTTGATGGGTTTTCTGTTTTGGAAGATAGAGCTTAAAGAACTGTATTCAGGGAACCAAACTTCCACTTGATTGAGGTGAGATCTGGTCCCCAACCTTACCCTGGTGACACTGGAATGGAATGAGAGTTTGAGGGGCTCCTCAGAAGTGCAGTGATGTTTTTTATATGGAATAAATAGCAATAATTGTAGTAAAAAGGCATAAAGAGTCAAGAGGCATATGATGGCAATTTGGAAATGTATCTCTAAGGCATTGACCCCTCTATTTGGAAAGGGAACATTTCACCTCAAGAGAGATGGGCAAGGATAGAGAGTATACGTTAGCATCCCAAGTCTTCATGCTCAACCGGGCCTTGCAACATTAACACATAATACATGACATTAAAACTTGGAATTGGAATCCTAGCCACTGGATCCCTGAGGTGGTCTGGCTGTGGAGAGTGCATGACCGTGGTTGTGGTGATGATTACCCTGTAGGACTCCTATCACCATTCCCCCGACCCCCGTCAGACTGCAAGCGCTCACTGGGATGTACAGATGAGCTTATGACAATAGCCACAAGGCTTTTTGGCTCTCAAATCTCTCTACAAGTCTCTTCAATCCACCCCAAATAAACACATCTTCTAATTACAATATAGTGTTTGTTGTGAAAATATAGTTTCAAACTAATCCTTTATCACTTCCTTTACGGGAGATGGATACCACAATTCTATCAAAGAGAGGTTCAGAAGCTATTGGGGTGTCTGTGACCCCATGAAGTAGAAATTCTGAAGGTCAAAGGGCTGATTGTTAGTGTCCTAGTGATAGGATAACAAATACCCCAAACTGGCCCCTGCAACAAGCAGTTCTTGTCATAGTGGAGGCTGGAAGTCCCAGTTCAAGATGTGGCAGTAGTGGCCTCTGAGATTTCTCCCCTTGGCTTTTAGAATCAGGTGGGGTTTTTGTTGGTGGTGGTTGTGGTGTTCATTTTTGTTCTGTTTGTTAGTTTTGTTTTCTGCTTTTTTGTGTGTGTTGTTGTTGTTTTCCGGGCCTTCATGCAGAAATATTTCTGTTGTGTCCCTTTGTCTTATAGAACAGAGTCACATGCATTGCTTTCACACAAACGATCGCATCTTACCCTAATCATCTTTATAAAGACGCTGGCTCTAAATCCAGCATCGTCTTAATGTACTTAAGGTTAGAATTTCGACATAATTTTTTTGGAGCACATAGTGAGTCTACAATAGCAGCTGTTTCTACTGTGTTGAGATACAAAGAGTGATGACCACCACAAAAATGGGTCTTTAGGGCCAATACTGCCAATCACCAGAGAGATCCCCTTGCCAAAGATACTTCACCTTTTTAATTCTTAGCTCATACTTGTTGAAACCCAGGGACAACAATCATATATTCCTCACAGGGTTGCTTCAAGCATTAAATGAAAATTAATTGGCACTCTGTATGCATGGATTCTCTGTCCTCAGCTGACTGCAGATTGATATTTTTGAAACTTGTATCTGTGATTAATGTACCTTTATCCCTTGGCTCTAGTCCCTAAACAGTATAACAACAATTTACACAGTGTCTTATGTAATATAAGTAATCCAGTGATGATTTGAAGTTAGGAATGTATGTACACATGTCATATACGATGCCATTTGATACAGGAAATTTGATCAACACTGTACTCTGGTATGAGAGAAGAGCTCAGTCAGATCTCAATGAATAACAAGGGACAACTGAACATACATAAAAATACCACAGTACACAGCTAGTTCTGGTACCAGAAATAAGCATACTAAATGCAAGTTCATTGGGACTGGACTTCCAAACATCACTGAGGCTTGGGTGGAGGCTAGCAGAAGAACCAAAGTTCTTCTGTTTCTCCATCTCATCTGTTGTTACTGAGGCCCAAACCCATCCATAGCCACACACATTGGCTGGGCTTCCAGCATTCCTGCTTCTTTTTTTTTTTTTTTTTTTTTTTTTTTTTTTTTTTTTTTTTTTTTTTTTTTTTTTTTTTTTTTTTTTTTTCTGCAGCACATGCTACACCTACTGTTGTCTACACAACGTCTCCATCTCAGCAGCCTCTGATTGTAATTCCCACAGAATTTTCTGCTTATGCTAATGCTGGAGGAGAATGAACTGGAAGTGTTTCATCCTGGCAGGTAAGCCCTCATCTCCTTTCCCTAACTCCATGGCTCTCTTAGAGCATGTTGGCTTCAGTCCACATCCAACACCTTGGTCTTGCAGCCTCAGAACCTGGACACATACTGTTCCCTCTCCAAAACACTCTTCCTTTCTAGAAGCTGAAAGTCTTCGGTCAACCTTGAGGTAATGCCTAAACACCATTGCCAATGAAATCACCACCCTCCTGCCTTTTGTGGCCCAAAGTGAGGTAGATGCCTCAATATACTGCCTCATAACCCACGATGCTCACAATGTCCGTCAGCACTCTGTATGTGGTATGGTCCTTTGCAGACCCCCAGTAGGCATGTTCTATGAGGAGAAAGATGAAGAGATGGATGAAGGAACAAAGCCTCTTAGCAGTGTTCTACTAGAAAAGTCTGCTTGAGCCAGTCCACTCAAGGCCTTCTATGGGTTTGATGTACACTCTCACCCCTGTGTGTTTTCTGAACAGACAAGAGACCTTGACACTAAAACCATCACATCAGGATGGAACCAGACCTGTTTCATAGGAACTAACTCATAAATGTGTGCAAAGCAAGCTTCATTCTGCCAGAGAGATGGCTGCACACCAGCATAGCTGAGGGATCTGCCAGTACTTGGTTTTTGCTCTTTAGTTTTTTTGGTGTTTGTTGGGGGGGTTGGTTGTTGTTGCTGTCTGTCTGTCTGTCTGTCTGTCTGTTTTGGGGAGGATGAGATTATAATATAGTTACAATATTTCTTTCCCTTTCCTTTGTTTCCTTGAAGCCCTCCCAGATACCCATCCCTGCTCCCTACAAATTCATGGCCTCTTTTTTCACTAATGGTAATTGTATGCATATATGTAATATGTACATATATTCCAAAATATAACTTGCTAAATCCATATAATGTTACCTGTATGTATGTGTGCAGAGCTGACCAAAAGGAATACCTTTTATAGTATCTTCAGGATTGAGTCTCATTATCTTGAGTACTCCACACAGGGAATGAAACAAAGGAAACCAAATGAGACGTTTCTTTTGGACAAAGTTTAGGCCTTAGCTGGAGAGATAGCTTAGTGATTAAGAGACCTTCTGTTCTTGCACAGGTCCCTGGTTTAGTTCCAATCATCTACACAGTGGTTTTTAACTATCTGTAACTCTAGCTCCAGGGGATCCTACACTTTCTGGCTTCCTCAAGCACCTGCGCTTAAATGTACACACACACACATACACACGCACACAGACACACAGATCATTAAACATAAAATTAATCTGAAAAATTTAGACTCATCCTCACATCATCTTATCCTCCATAATGAATATGATTGTTAGAGCCATGGGCAATGATTTCTGGACAATTCCAGACAAATCCTCGAGTGTTACAGGTCATTTGCGCATTGGATTACTACTGCATAGCAAAATCAATAAGAAACTCTGTGTCTTAACTGTGCTGTCATGCCTCATCCATGACCTAGATAAGATTGTATCATGCCTCCTTTGCCACTTTCCAGCTTGGGTTCCTCATTTTTAAAATTTAATATCACACTATAATATTTCTAGAAGCAAAAGAATATCATACATGAATCCTAATGACTTTACTGTCAACTTAAATCTTTCCCTCTCTGGTTGGGAGTGAAAGGTGTAGAGTGGCGTTTTGAAAGCCCATGCTGAACTCTTGTGGGCTGTAGTCATGGCAGAGGCAACGCAACAGTGAAACTGGATCTAGATGCTACAAACATGAAGAGCAGATGAGCACACTAGGTTTACAGGAATCGTAGTCTCACTGTGAAAGAACACACAGATATGAAATGAGAGAGACAAGAAAAGCCCCAAAGCAATTGATAAGCCCTTTATCTATCTACCAAAAGACTAAAAAAAGTTCAGCATTACACCAACGCAAACTCAGCCTCTAAGGTGAGGAGACCAAGGCTACTTTGGAGAAATAGTCAATTCCAGGATAGAGAAAAGTAGGCTGGGTCCAGAACAGTTGGTTATGCTAGAAAGTAAGAAAGTTCCCCCAGCCAAAGGGGAGGTGTGTTCCAGATGTGAAAGCCAGATGAAAAGGGCTCATGTTGGCCAAATGCACTCGTTGATTTGAACATCCAAACACATATAGTAATGTGATAAAAAAAAAAAAAAAACAGGAAAATGGAAATACAAAGGAATTCACCCTAATAATAAACCTATAGGCTAATCAAATACTTTATTATTGGACGAGCAGCAAGGACTCTTTTTTTTTTTTCATTTTCTTTCTTTTTATTTTTTTTATTATCAAATCATAATTTTTACTTTTTAACACAGGGGTTATAAACACAAAAATGCAGGATGTGGGGAAGGGGGTGACACAGGAGCATTGATGTTCAGGAGGAGTACAGATGTCTTTCAGAACAGGGTATCAGCTGGGTAAAGGTTTAGGGGACAGGTCACTGTGACTCTGCCTATGATTCACTTGTCGTTTTCTAAGTTGGTACTATCTACCAAGGCTGCCTATTTACAAGGTCTATGACTACTCAGGCCAGCAAGGACTCTTAATGCTGAGAGCCTAAGATAAGTATGGAGAGACACACAATTTGACTATCATCAAAAGAAACAAAATGAAAATGAGAAAACTATTCTATTGGAAGGGACTAAGAGACCTGGCGAGATGGCTCAGTAGGTAAAGGCACTTTCTGCCAAGCATGGTGAGGACCCACATGCTTGAGAGAGAAACCATCTTGAAGTACAGATTGTCCCCTGACCTCTCTGGGTGCTTTATGGTCACACACACACACACACACACACACACACACACACACACACACACATGGAGGGGGGCAGGAGAGGGAAAGGGGGAGGAAGAAAGGGAGGCAGAAAGGGGCCATTAAAAAAAATAATGGCCAAAGAAGAGGTTCAGGAAACTTTTCTTTGTCTGTATTGGCTGGATAAAAGGGGAGGGGAGATTGGAAATGAATTTGGCTTAGGTGGGTTAGAGAAACAGGGCCACAAGTGCAGTGCTTGTCTCAAGATTGCTGAGGGAAAATACTCAGACATTACTGAGTTAAACACACACACACACACACACACACACACACACACACACACACACAAATGGCCTACAGGTGGGAGGCAAGTGCTGCCTGGTCTTAAGTGTCTGACACTGATGCTTTGTTCTGAACTATGATTAGATGAGGGGATTTCCCTTGAGTTCTCAAGGATTCACGTACCTCCAGGATTTGTGGTTGAGATGTGAGTAATAGCTTCCACTCCACTTCAGCAGTTTCACAGTTTTAGTTTCCCTTTTCCTTTTCTTTTTCCTCTGGAAGGGAACTGAAAACTCAGGGCCTTGTATATGCCTGACAAGTGATTTACCACTAAGCTATACTGCCATTTCAACTTTATAATTTTCTGTTAGAAATTAGTTCAGAAAAGGGAAGGAAAGAAGGAATGAAGGGAAAAGGAAGAAAGAACAAGTGAATGAATACAGAAAGAGTAAATACTCAAAGAAAATGGGCTGAGGTGTTATTAGACAAATTTTCATTTAATCCTTTGAATTATATCATACATTATACCGTTGGCATCATGTATATTATATTTATTAAAAATGCAATGGTTATTATCCAAGCAAAGACATTCTAGCATTTTTGTATGCCTTATTTTTGCATGCTTCATAAACTTGCCCCATTCTTTCTCCCTAAACTCCTTCAACTACTGAGTTACAGCTTCTGACACATGTGTCATACAGAGCACCACAATTGTCATAGCAAAGGTTAAACACAAAAAAGTCAGGGGGATAAAAACAGTACTACTTAAATGAGTGGCAGACCCATCTCCATCAGTTTGGGCTATGTGGACAGATTCTACTCCTGGCTGATCTCTGTAGCCTCTTACTTAAGCTCACCACAACTGAACCTTGTCCAAGAAAAGAAACTGAATAAATTTCATTGACATTAAGATGATATCTGGAGGAAGCTCAGTGTTACTCCACCCACATGTCTACACTTCCAGGGGATGTTATGAAACAAAGATATTTTAATCTTAATGATTTCATCTCCAACGAGGAACTCCTACCTGCATTGTGTGTCCCTGGAGTACTAAGGAGCTTGCTCAGATTATTAAAGTCATACCATAGGGACAACTGCCAATCTCCTTCACTTCAATACTTCAATACTCCCTGTGCTTCTCCATCAATCTGGCCATCTTTTGGTCTTTTATCCTTCTTTGAACATAACCCCCAAACTAACTTTAAAGCATTCTCTCTCTCTCTCTCTCTCTCTCTCTCTCTCTCTCTCTCTCTCTCTCTTCTCTCTCTCTCCCTCTCTCTCTCTCTTTCTCTCTCTCTCCCTTCCCCTCCCCCTCTTCCCTCCCTTCTTCCCTCCCTCCCTCCTTCTCTCTTCCCCTCATCAGTAACAACACTCCACAATTGGAAGATTCTTGGCTTATTCTAGAGTGGATACAACTTCACAGCCCTTACATAAGAAATATTTATTATATAAAACATCATGCTACCCTTAGGATAAGAGGCTAATATATAGGCATTCACAAAAGCACCACCATGTGAAGTCTCAAGGAAAAATGGTATTTTTATTATCTGCATTAACTGCTGTTTGCTACACGAAGAAACTTCTCTGACGAGGGCTGAGAACTTCACTAATCTATAGGCATAGAGATGGGAATTGAGCGAGCAGATTGATACTATGTCCAGTTAGCATAAAACTACTAGCAGGTTCATCACCTGAGTCGATGAGTTCCCAATGTGAGTTCTTGGTCAGATTGCGCTACCATTCATGTGTGTCCTCCTCTGGAATATGGCCTTAAATCTGATCATTATTTGGTTACTTCCATAACACTTGAACTACGTTGTGTGTTAGTTCATTATCTAGTTTCATATTAAGATTTACTGACTTCTTAAAAGGAATTGTGAAGTGTTCCTTTCCTGCTCTGTAGAATAATTTGATTAGTATAGTTCTTCTTTGAAGATCTGGTAGGATTCTACGCTGTATTCTTCTGTTCCTGGACCTGTGGCCAACTCACTGATTGTTATTTGTTTAAATTATTTACTTCATCTTTGTTTAGCTTTGGTAGGTATACGTAACTAGAACCTCATCCATTTCTTTTAGATTTTTGAGATCCATGGACTATAAAAATTTAAAGTATGTCTTCATCATTTTCTGAGTTTTTCTTGTTTATTTCTTCACTGATCCTTTTGTCTTTGGTACTGTATTCTTCAGTCTCTATAAGTTTGTTTCTCTTGTTTCTCTTGCTGTTGGTTTCTAGTTTTATTTTATTGTGATAAAATAGAATCCACAACGTTATTTTTTTTCCTGCTTTTGTTGAAACAGATTTTTTTTCTCACATAATATTTTCTGATTACTGTTTCAGCTTCCTCTACTCCTCCCAGTTCCTCCTCACATCCTCTCCCATTCTATTTCCTACTAAAAAACAAACAGGCTACTAAGGGTTGATAATAAAATAAGACATAATAAGATAAAACAAAAATTAATACATCAATGTTGGACAAGGCAAACCACCAGAAAGAAAAGAGCCCAAGAGAAGGCTCAAGAAATGGAGTCACAATTGTTGGTACACTCAGTAATCCCATTAAACATTAAACTGGAAGCCATATATGAAAAGGACCTGGTACAGACCCATGCAGGCCCTGTATATGCTGATTCAGTCGCTGTGAGTTCCTATATGCTTTAGTCATGTTGACTTACAGGGACTTGTTTTCTTGGTGTCTTTCATCCCCTCTAGCTCTTACATTCTTTCTGCCTCCTCTTCTACAGGATTCCCTAATCCCTGAGGAGAGGGATTTGACAGAGACATCCCCATTTATGGCTAGTGTTCTACAGTATCTCACTCTCTCCATATTATCTGGCTGTGGGTCTCTGCATTTGTTCCCATCTGCTGCAGGAGGAAGCTTCTCTGATGATGACTGAACAAGGCACTGATCCATGAGTATAGCAGAATGTCATTAGGAGTCATTTTATTACAACAGTGGGGTTTGTTGTTGCTTATTTGTTGTTTTAAAAACAACAGTATTTGGTTTTACCCTAGGTCCCTGGGCTATCTAGTACCAGGTTCCTGGTAGCCCAAACATTGTCAGTTATGGGTTCCATCTTGTGGAATGAGTCAAATCAGACATTAGTTGATTAATTCCACCAGTTTTGTGTTACTATTTCCCTAACATATATTGTAGGTGTGACATCATTGTCAATCAGAGAGTCTATGACTGGGTTTGAGTTTATATTTCTCTTGTGGTAGAGTGAAGAGGACCTTCCTAATACAAAGATGCTATAATTTAAGGTTGAAAACTCTGAATAGGCATCAGCTCAACTTCTCCATGTTCATCAAGTTGTGTAGGTCTTGTCTTCACAATGGAGCCTTGCTGTCAGTTTGCTGAGATCAATCTATAGTCTTGGCAATAGCCTGGCTTGGGGTAATTTCCATGGAACCCATTTGGCAAACAAAACTCAATTAAATGTAACCCAATCCCAGGACTGGAAGCTCATTTGGTGAAAAAAACTCCGTCTCTCCCATTATTTGACAATTTCATTCATATTTACTTCATATATGTATATATTTTAGGAGGTTTCTACTTATTGGCTATCCATACTATTGCTCAACTGGCCCTAGTTACATTCATCTCTTTCCTTATTCTCTCCCTGTCTCTATCCTCATTCCCCATTTGGTCCTTCCATTCCAGACTCCTGCCCCATCCATAACTACCTATTCTATTTCCCTGTCTTTCCTAATGATATCTGTCTGCACCCTTTGTCACCTCCCCAATACCTAACCTCTGTTGTTCTATAGATTGTAGCTTGGCTATCATGGATTTAATAGCTAATATGTACATGTAAGTAAATACATACCATATTTCCCTTTCTGAGTCTGGGATACCTTGCTAGGGATAATTTTTTTCTAGTTCCATCCATTTACTTGCAAATTTCATAATGCCATTTCTTAACATCTGAGTAATACTCAATTGTATAAATGTACCATATTTTGTATCCATTCTTCCGTTGAGAGTTTTCCCATATTTATTGAGACTCACATTGTGTTCTAATATGTGGTCTATTTTAGAGATGGTTCTATGGGCTTCTGAGGAAAATGGACATTCCTTAGTATTTGGGTGGATACTAAAGTATTCTGTAGATGTGTGTTGAGTTCTTTTGGCTCTAGTTGTTTTTTTATTCCTTATCTCATTTTTTGTAGAGTTGACCTAACAGTGAGAATGAGATATTGAAGGCATCCAATATTCCTACATTGGGGTCAATCTGTGATTGCAAATCTATGGTGTCTTCTTTACAACATTAGATGAGCCTATATTTGTTACATGTATATTTAGAATTGTAATTCCCTCTCTCCGGATCTTGCCCTTGATTAGTATGAAGTGACCTTCTTCATTCCTTCTGAAATAAGATTTGGTTTGACATCTGTTTAGTCAGATATTATCAGTAGGGTAGCTACACCTGCTTGTTTCAAGGGTCTATTTGCTTAGAATGCTTTTTCCATCCATTTATGTTAAGACAGCATTTATGCTTGATATTAGGGTACATTTTTCCAGGGGAAGCAAGAAGGATTTTATTTTCAACCCACTGTGACTTTGTATGAGTAAGTGGAGACCACTGTACTCGGAATTACTGAAAGGTGCCTTACTCCTTTTCATTTTGCCATGCTTTGGATTTCCTTTCTTCTTTTGTTTAATAAGTGGTTAGCATCATCTTTTTCTTCCTCCTGTAGTCTCTTAAGTGTGTTTGTCTTTCTCTTCAGACTGAAGTATTCCTTTCAACATCCTCTGTAGAACCGGCTTGGTGGTTATAAATTCCTTTAGAATGCTTTTATTCCAGAAAGGTTTTCTTTTACCTTCAATTGTTACAGATAGGATTTTTTTTTTTTTTTTTTGGCATATTAGACAGGGTTGGCAATTATGGTCTTTAGAGTTTAAAAGCTATCAGTTCAAGCCCTCCTAGCTTTCATGGTTTGGATCAAAAAGTCAGTAGTTTCTGGGTGTGGTACCACATGCCTTTAAACCCCCCAGCACTTAGGAGGCAGAGTCAGGTGGCTCTTTGTGATTTTGAGGCCAGCCTTGTCTGCAGAGTGAGTTCCAGGATGCCCAGGGTTACACAGAGAAGTCATGTCTTGGGAAAAAAGTCAGTAGTTATTTTTATAAGCTTGCGTTTGTACGTAACTTAGCCCTTTTCTTTTGCAGCCTTCAATATATTTTCTTTGTTCTGTACATTTAATGTTTTTAACTATGGCCTAAAGAATCTTTCATGGTCTTGTTTGTTTGGTGTTCTGTCTGCTTCTTGTTTATGAATGGGTTTCTCTTTCCCCAGATTTGGACATTTTTCTTCCTATTGTGTTTGTGTTTCAATTTGGGCTTTCCTCACCATTTTTATCTCTTTATTAAATTCTATTTTTGTATTGTGGATTGGCTTCCTTATTTCATTTAGCTGTGTCTGTGTTCTCTTGAAAAATATCTGAGCCCTCTTTGACTTGTTTTACCATATTTATAATAATTATTTTGAATTCTACATCTGGCATTTTGTCTAAGTCATTTATCTGGAGTTTGTATTATGGGATTGGTAACTTTTAGAGGAAACAAGTTTCCTTGATTACTTGTTACATGTTACTTGTATTTTTTTAGCTGGTATCTGCTCATATGGGGCTATCTTCTTCATCAAGATGTTGGGAGGCAGAAAGAGGGAAGGCTGGGGGTGGAGGGAGAAGAGGGAGAGGGGAGTGGGGAGGCAGGATCAGACACAGGAAAGACAAGTGAGAGATCCAGTGTGCCAGAAGAATGAATAGAAATCTGCAGCTGCCTGGGGTGGGAGTGGGTGTAATCTTTAGGAAGTCCCAAAAACCTGGGATAGGGGAGGCTCCCAGAAGTCAATGTTTAACAGCAGGGACATGAAGAGGCCACCTCCCGTAGCCAGGCAGGACCCCTAGTGGAAAGATAAGAGATAAGAATTCACCCACAAAACTTTCCAACCAAAATTTGTCCTATCTAAAAGAAATGGAGGAATGGAACAGAGTCCAACCAATACCTGGCCCAACTTGAAACCCATCCCATGGACAAGTACCAATCCCTGACATTATTAATGATACTCTGTTATGCTTACAGACAGGAGCCTAGGATAACTGTCCTCCAAGAGGCTCCACCCAACAGTGGACTCAAACAGAAGAAGATACCCACAGCCAAACATTAGACGGAGGTGGGGGACACTTGTGGTAAAGTTGTGGGAAGGATTCAAGGCCCAGAAGTAGATAGGAACCTTACAAGAAGACCAACAGAGTCAACAAACCTGGACTCCTGGGAGCTCTCAGAATCTGAGCCACCAACCAAAGAATATACATGGGTTAGAATGAGCTCCCCCAGCTCCCCACACATATGTAGCAGATAGGCAGCTCGGTCTTTATGGCTGCCCTGTCTGGCCTTACTGGGAATAGCCACTAGCCATGTCTAATATTACAGAGACTTGAAGTGCTAGGGTAAGGGGATACGGGGGTGTGTGTCCACCCTCGCAAAGGAGAAGGGAAGGAGGATGGGAGGAAGGCACTTTTGGTGAGGGGCCGAGAAGGGGAGCAGCATTTGGGATATAAACAAGTTAATTAATTTTAAAAATAGATGTAGTTCTTTTAATTCAGGTTGACTCTCTTTGTGCAATTAATATGTTTGCAGTGTTCAGGAAAAACATCAGGAAAGTTCTGATATTTCATTTGTAGACTGGTGTTCTAGGCACCTGGCCCTGTCCTCAGTCGTCTCAGACAGGCTGAGTATTATCTATGGCAAGTCGTCAACCAGGAGTGAACCTACTATGATTTAAAAAAAAAAAAAAAAACAGTAGCAGGCAAATACAAATTAACATTTCTTAAGTGCCAATTGGTTTAGGGAGTTAAGAACCCTGATAGTACTGTGTGTACTGATATGTTAGTGTGAATGGAAAGGAAAACCACAGGTGAGACTAGTGATAGTGACTAATATTCAGTTGCTAACTAGGAAGTAGAGGAGAGGTAGATACATAAGAGTGGGGATAATTGAACCAAAGGAAAAGGGAGCGTGGTTATGTGAGGGATTTGGTTTACAGTAGATTAAATGTATGGATACAGATACAGACTCAGATACCACAAACCAGGTCAGCCTCTGAGGTTGGAGAGATGTAACAGTAAGAGGAATGGGTTCAGAAAGAGAGAAAGAAACAGAGAGAGAGAGAGAGAGAGAGAGAGAGAGAGAGAGAGAGAGAGAGAGAGAGAGAGAGAGAGAGAAAGAGAGAAACAGTAAAAAAGCGTGAACGGTAGGGGACAGTGTTGACCTGCAATGATGACCCGCTGTACTATACAGATAAGCAATAGCCCGTAGGAGAAGGGTGGAGAGGTGAGATAATGGAATCACTAGAAGATAAGGATTAGTTGTAGTGGGGAAGAAAAACAGGGTGGAGATATCAGAAAATGAGATTGCTGGCCTGAATGTTTTTTTCATCTTCTTGGCAGATCCCCTGATCTTTCTGTTTGGTCCTGGGCCAGCCGGTAGAACCTGTTGACTGCTAGGGGATCCTGTTCTTTAGTGGCCTCCCAGCAACTCTTGTTTGTGGAGTTTTCCTGACTGTTCTGTCAGCTATGGATAGATAAGGCAAACTCTGTTTATCAGTGGCTGCTGTATTCTGATAGGAACCAGTGTCTGGCGGCCCATCCATGCCCAGAGCCTTGCTCAGCCCTGCTTAAGCCTCGGAGCTTCACATTTTCTTTGTGTAACAAAACACAAGTGTTCTGGTTGAAGTTCCTGGGAACCCTTTCAATGAAATCCCTGCTAACATGGCTTTTATAAATTTCCTGGTTGGAGTCTTTGGGGTAAGCTAAAATCCAGCCATGCACAAGCTGTACTGGCTTCAGTCACAACAGTAAATCCAGTCTGATGGTAGAGAAAGTTCCTGAGTCCAGTGGTAGACAGAAGCTGCTGTGGTACTGATGAAATCAATTCAGAGATGGGAGGGAGAAGGGGCTGTGGGGTGTTAAACCATTCCAGTCCCCCTGCCGCTCACCTTGTAACCAGACACTCATTTTAACACTGCTTCTAGTCGGCCAACTTACCTTGACTGTATTCCTTTGTTTGAGAATTTTTGCTCAGATTCATAACCCATTTTTTAAAAATGGGCTGTTTGCTTTCTTGGTGTTTAGTTAATTTTTTTTTGGTTTGTTTTTCAGGTCTTTGTATAGTCTAGACACAAACCTTTTGTCAGATGTGTAACTGGCAAACATCTTCCATTTTGAGCCCTCACTTTACTGACAACTACTTTTGCTGTAGAGAAACTCTTTAGTTTAATGACGTCAATTATCAGTACCATGCCCTTGGCTTCTGTAAGCTAAAGTAAACATGTATTCTTAATAAATTAAGCAGTCTCAGTAATCCTGTTACAGCAATAGAAAGTAAATTGATCGAGGATACTGATATTAGGGGTGACCTACATGTTCTACAAAGGCCAGATAAGTTTCAAAGTGAGAATTTTAGAGCTCGCAAGAAAAATTTCACAAAATTTAAATTTGCATTCTGTTTGTCCTGTGTATAGTGGGGGGGGGAGAGGAAGTAGTATTAACCTTAAGGGACTTCCTTCCAGTCAGCTGATGTTCTCAGAGTCAAAGCATGAGCATGGGACAGCTGTGTTGTCCTCAGTAGACCAATTAAAGAGAAAGGCAAGAGTGAAGCAGAGAGAGGAGATTATTTTCAATGTAGCTACAATGTGGCTACATTTTTTTTTCTTTATAAAAGTAAAAAAAAAAAAAAAAAGGTTCAGTGATCCTTGAGTCCATCTTGGGGGTGCTAGCAGGAGATTTAGGTTCAAATAGGTTTAAATGGAGGTTTAACAACATGTAACTAAGCTGGCCTGGCCTGGGTGTGCTTCTCATTGCTCTGCTCCACTCTCTTCAGCAAAGTGGTCAGAACCATGTGAGATTTTTTTTTCTTCCTCCTCTGTCTGGCAACAGATTTCATTCTTTTCCTTCTCAGAGCAGGAGATCCCTGAGGAAACCACAAATGATTGGGATCTGTTGTTCACATAGCTAAAAAGGAGAGGCAACGTGTCTCCTTTTAGCCTCCTCTGTTTTTGCCAGGATGTCTGCTCTATTAGTGTTTCTCATTTTACAGAGGCTAGAGGATTCCAATGCAGAGCTGACAGCATGCCTAATGCTCTGAACACCGACCTGTGGAGAGCCGATGACTCCACCCTGTCAGGTGCTGTGCACTAACGTGCTGTTTGTCACTGTAAAACCTGGCACATCTGAAAGCCAGTTGTCTTAGGAACAAGAAATGTCTGGTGACTGTGAAGAAGAGCTAACCCTTCAGGGAAATTACTCAAACCCTAAGTCCTAAGAAAAATAATGTTTTCAAAGTTTTTGTTGGAACACAGGGACAAAAATCAGTCCTATATCCAGGCCAGGTGAGAAGTTTAATAAGGGGTTTCTGGATTGAGTAAAGACTAGGTCACTTTCTGAGAGGGGTGGTATACCAGACATGGTAGACTACCTCGTGATGATAAAATGAGACAGGAGGACAAGTGGTGGACTCCCTGGAAGCTCAGTGGCCAGCTGGTTTAACCAACTTTACAACATTCCAGAGCCATGAGAGGCCCAGTCTCAAAGAGATAATGAAAGGCACCTGGGAAATGTCACCAGAGGTTGTCCTCTGACCTCTGTTCATCTGCCCACACATGAATCTATACCTATACAAATGTACACACACATTTGTGTATACACACACACACACAATCGAAGTGCACATCCTATTTCAAACACCCAACACTCCCACACTGTTATTTTGTACAAAAATCTCCTAACTCCTCTTAAGTAGTTATCGTGAGAACTTATCTATTTTTCAGTTAAAATTTTTGCATGTCTTCATTGGGAATTAGGAACATTCATTATGGTGCACTGGGGTTCTGAAAAGATGGATTTCTAAAAGCTGTGTGTATTTCAAGCATTCGCTCTGTGGAAAGAATTACTTGGCTCAACAACGAGTTGAGCCCTCCCATCTTTCATTTGCTTCCTCACACAAGGAGGAGCAGTCCTTCTTCTGCCAGTACTTCATGATTTCACTGAATTATTTGCCCGTTACATGGAGGTTATGCTCACTAGTTCTCCTAGCCTTGAAAAGTCACACATCACACACTCTTTCCTTGTCCCATGTGTGAGCTTCAACAAGATTAGTTAATGCAATTTATGTATGCCATCAACTAGTTCTTTCCATACACTCCCTTTCCTATGAGCGGCTCCACCCTCCTCTTTGCTAGTGTTGGCTCTGCTGTCCCAGGGCCTGAATACTTTGGAATTTCTCCTTCTAGACTCCATGTAGAAGTCTAATCGTTGGGTTAGGCTGAAAGAGCCCAAACCCTTCTGATCCTTCTGCCTAACCTTCCCACGGGGGCACACAGGCACTTATGACAAGGGTAGAACTTGTGGAGTTTTGGTTGGCTCCAGCTTCCTTGTGGCTGGGTGTGAATCACAGTGGAAGTATCTGGTTTTCCCTGGTTGCCTCTCTGTCTTGACTAGGCCAGACCTTCAGCCTCCTGCTCTCATTGGCAGGCCTCTTAAAGAGGGCTCCTGGCCATTCTGATTCTCAGAATTTGCGTCTGAAATTCTCAGATTCAGGAATTTGCTGTGACTGAATGTCTCTGGCCATGAGAATATTAACCCTTCTGTTGTCACCAGTGCTGTTAACAGCTACATCAATAAGGCTCGAGAACTGCAGCAAGCTCCACCACCATCAGTTCTTCCACTAATGACTTAAAAATGGTATTGTTGTTGCAGCTCATGTTTTATAAATGAGGAAAGGGGGACTGAGGGCATCAGTCATCCAGTGAGTGAGGAGCTGGGAGCATCTTATGCCCAGGCCTATGCTCTTCCTCCACTGCCAGGGCTCCCACCTCGGTAAGGTGCCTGCTTGTCCCTAGATGATACCACAACAGACCTTCATTACTTGCAGAAGGTCCACAGAGGTTTTGAGGTTGAAATGTTCTTTCCTTATTTGGTTCTTTCTATCAAGGAAAGCAAGTGATTGGTGTTGTCTATCTGATATGAGAACAAGATCATGACGGTATTGCTCAAAGAGAACAATGAATATCCTCCTTTAACCCCAATGTACAACTTACTGAAAAGCATTAGGGAATAATCATCTGGGGTGTGCTGTCTCCACTGCAGAACAGGAACAGGCAAAGAAGACAGAGTGGTTGGCCTCAGTTTCATAACAAGAGCCAACCTTGGAGGAATGGGACGGCTCCAGTGAGCTACGTCTACTTTGGTTTGAGTGGCTGGGTCACCCATTAAAATAAAGACTGGCCCTGTCCCCTACCCCTATGCCCCATCCACCATCCCACTCTCCTTCACAGTGTCATTTTCATCTAACTTTTTAGCATGCCACCCAGCCTAGCTGGAACAATGAGACCTTATCTAAATAATAATGATAAGATGACAGCAATGGAGTTACTATCGGTCAATATCCATTGTACAAATATCTATTTGTACAAGCACAGGAGAGCATACATGTACACACATGTACAGTCATATGCATTCATACATACCTGCATACATATATAATCTAATCCTTGCAGGGGTTTGGGTGCTTACTTTGTTTATATGTTGGCCTCCAAACTACCCCAAATATCATTATCAACTCTAGCAGATTCTGCCCTGTCTCTAGCCATGCTACTATAGAGTATGCACACCAGGTGAGAGACAGCTGACACAGAAGAACACTTTCCTCCCCCACAGTGGACTCTCCCTGGGCTGATGCTCTACAGACCTCCACTGGTCATCACTGTAATGCCACTTATGAACCTGCCTAAAATCACTCCTGGACACTCATGTTTTTTTTCACTGTTGCTTGTATCTTTCTTCACTGGTATGTAGCAATTTACTGGAACACCATGGATGGAATGTACTTAAAGAATCACCCACGTGTCGGTCTGCCTTGAAAAAGTTTTATTTATGTTGTCTGTGCAAGACAAGTGTCAGAGCTCTCACAAACTCTGGGTGTCCTGACAGCCCTGGGTGGAGTGGAGAGACAATCCTGCCAATAAAGTCCTTGGCAAAGAGAGGTGGGAGAGAGGGAAGAAAACCAGCCTGTATTCCCAGCATAGGAGTTACAAAAGGGAGTCTAATGTATTCTTGGAGTTTTCCTTTTGCCCCAAGATGTCGGCTCAAACAATTTCTCCTTGCAAAGTTTAAATTTTGCATGAAGAAATTCCAGTCTTTTCACACTGTGCTTTGAACTTCTCAGTACCTTTGAACCACTGAGCAGCATAAAGAAATGCCTGTCTATGCAACGTGGTAGATTGTAGGAAGCTTAACGTGTGTTTCCCTCTGGGCACCATAGAGTTTCTTTTCAAAGAAATATTAAACCAGCAGTCTGCATTCCAGTTTGTAAAAGTATTTTTTTTCACAGGCTGCCAAGAAAGGATGTGTAGCTGAGGCAGCTTACTGGTAATTAAAATGTGGCAGCTCCTATCACAAGAGCGCCTCAAATGTTTCCTACAGAGCCGCATGGTTTCACAATCGGGAGCAGGTGCCAACTCTGCTTTGGCTGCCACTGAGCAGGTACTCGTGCCTGGGTCAACCTTGCCAGTGTCGACAGCAACTGTAGCTTTCAAATGTCAGCCATCCAACTGCACGTGACTGCCTGTGCTTAATAGAACACTTGTAACATAGTGGAAGTCTGTAACAGCCATGTGGAATTATCAAAACACAAATAATAGCAAACTGTGGGTTTGGGGTGGGGAGAAGGGATGGCTGTCTCCAGCTGGCATCTTCTCAGACTCATTGGCTCTGCCTACCTTGGGGAGTCCAAGCAAAAGCAAAATGAACAACTCTGGCTTCAACTGTTCTATTTAAAAAAAAAAAAAAAAAAAAAAAAAAAAAAAAAAAAAAAGGCTTAGGCAGGTGGTAATGTCCAAGGCATCCCAGCTCAATGCCACAGTGAGAGGGAGCTGCCTGGACTGAAGGAAACTTGGCAAATGAAGGCTTTCCACACTGCTCTGTCCATACTCAATAACTCCACAAGACAAGTGCAGGTGGTTTGCCCCCATCCAGGAGACGAAACACTTAGTGCAGGCATCCTGCCCACAGAGGTGCATTGCAGCAACAACGTGGGGAGCAAGCCCACACGGGCCAAACCCAAAGCAGGTTTCCCACATGAAACACACTCCATTGAGATCAGTCCTGCATAAGAGTCCCAGAAAAGGATTGCTAGCCATTAGAACAAATTCCTCAACTGGCACGATTGTTTGCTGTGGTGTATGGCTTAGCTACTCACATCAAGGGAGAAATTCATGATAGTTAAGGTTTCATAGATCTTGTTTTACCTGGAGATTAGTCTAGAAAAAAATTAATCAGAAGAGTCTTTGAAGAGAATGCTCTTTCTTGTTCTTTCTGCCTGTCTGTCAAACGACCTTGGTCAAAGGGAGAGGTGCTGTGGAAAGAGTTAAGCAAATGTTTGGATTCGCATATCTCTTGTCAACACAAAGATTCCAGTGACCACATTGTTCACTTGCAAGGTATCTGATTGATGTTTCTCCACAAGCCATTACTTTTATTATTTCCACCTGGCCTTATTAATAGTTATAAAATACATCCATAACTCCAAACAATTCTAAAATCTCACATGGGCGTTTTTGTCAAACTATTATGTTGTTATGTTATTTTTTATGCCATCTAGTCTGATTTGGCCATGTTGATTTGGTTAACTGGATTTTCTGCCATCAGAGTTCTTCAGACACTCCTGGGTTGAACTTCTGTACACATTCTGACTTGGAGAGATTTCTTTTTCTCACTCTATCTTTCCTTCTGTTCAGTCTCTTTTAGCATCTTCCTGCCTAAAGCTGTTCCTGTCTGTTACTGCTCTTAGCTGGTCAGTCGGCCACCACACCTTTCCCCTGATGGCTCAATCTCTGTCCAGAAATCAGGTCATAGTCTCTCGGTTATTTGTGCTGTGTCCTTCACCATTAGCTTAGTCTCACAGGTGAGCTGTTCAACTCTATTATATCCACCCACATCCATTCTATAAAGTAAATATTTTAGTGACTGGTGAGGTGACTTAGTTGGTAAAGGCACTTGTTGCCAGGACCTATGACTTGAGTTTGATGCTTCCTGACCGAGACATGCATATTCTCTCTCTCTCTCTCTCTCTCTCTCTCTCTCTCTCTCTCTCTCTCTCTCTTTCACACACACAAATATTAAAATAAATATTTGAGATATCCATTCTACTATTTCTACTGTAAAAAATATAATTTCTAACAATGTAATCTATAAGGTAGATATAATGTGAAAAAATAAAATCAGTCTTACAATAAGTATATAGTTTAGATCACATTTTATTTACAATCTAAATTACATTAAACAGGCCAATATAATGAATTCATAATAAAATATATAAACAACTTTAATATGTAAGGAAATACTTATGTATTTGTGCCTACTAACAACAAATGTTTAAACGTTTAAATTTGCTTAAAGTAAAAAAGAATTTCTTTAGGTAGCTGTCAGACCCTCCTGCAGATAATAATAATATTTTGTCTGGCTAAATATACTAAGCAGCTATTTAAAATTCTAGAGAATAAACAAGAGAAGCTGGTTTTGGAAGGGACTTGAAAGAAAGGGTAATGTGTATTCCCTGGGTGCATTTCTTTACTACAGGATTCTGGCAAATAGGTGGCACCTGCCTCCATGGTACAGGATGGCTGAAACGCAAACAAGAAACTGACATGCCAGCTTTTGGAAGAATTAAAGTATAAAATTTAGGATTATTTCAGCCTCTGAAAGGTGAGAGTATATTCCAAGAAGGACAGAGCAAGACAAAAGAGCCCGAATCCTGTGCATCAGCTCTGGTTGTGTCCTGAGCCCCATGAAGCCTGAAAATGGATCCAAGATTTAAGTTCCCTCTCAAGAGATAGTTAGCAATATGGGTCTAGCCAAGTTGCTTACATTTTAAACAAAATTAAGAGTCTTTAAAGGTATATAATAAAATCTAAGGTCTTAACATTATAAAATCCACAATACCTGGCTATAGCACAAAATTATTCAATACACAAAGAATTATAACATACAACCAACAGAATTCAGCTCATGATGATCCAGTTGTTGATTTAATAAATGAGAATATCAAGGTACATATTATATCTGTTCTCAGTAGCTTAATGCAAATATGGTTCTAATTTACAAACAAATAGATCACAGTAGAGATACAAAAAATAATTTGTTAATATGGTACTTTTATAATTTAAAAAAATCACAATACAAATAAAAACATCATGGGATAAAATTTACAGTCAGATAATGATTATAACAAAAGGATTCATATTTTTTATAGACCTCTTTAAATGTGTCTGGAAAACTTACTATGACCTCAAGGGGTTTTGGAATAGTATAAATATTAGGACATACATCCGGTTGAAGTCCTGAAGAAAAGAAGGAAGAAAATGGGAAAATCAAAATGTTGGAAAACCAGGGAAATTATAAACTATGTATGCATAAGAAATAAAGGAAGAGGAAAGGAGGGAATTATAATGAACACAGAATAATAATGATTGACAGGATACCAGCAGAAATACAGTTGTGTAGAATGGGAAAGAGATTAGTGAACCTATTGGAGTAGGAACAACCTCGGGTTGCCACATCATGGCAACCTCGAGGTGGGGAAAGCGCAAAGGAGAAGACTCATGATGCTCTCACATGTGAGTCAGTCTTGGAGGAATGGTGTTATAGACCACATCCTCAGCAATAAAACATCCTGGCACAGGAACAAAGAGACTACATGTGGACTCCTAGAGAGCGCACTCCTCGTTATTCAGAAGGAAATTAGAGAGTGGGATTATGTCTAATAATTGATTCATGGCTTTAAGGAGCAAGCAGCCACACTGCAAACAGGCCTGGACACATCCATAGCCTCTGAGATCTGTGAGTAGTTCCTGGCATAGAGCCAGCCAAAAGGTGGGGACTCCGTCATGCAGTGCAGAAAGCTGGACGTGGGTTTTGCCTACACTTACATGAGCTAAGAAAAGGATCTCAGGTGCCAGAGCAGGATGCAACACAAACTGATTGATGCCCAGCAAGATGTTCATGAAGACCCAGACAAACCAGCCTGGATGCCTATTCCATACTGACTAAAAGGAAGTACCAGTGATGTTATAAGCCATTTTGTCCTTTAAAAACTAATGCATACTTTTTCCTTATAAATCTCCCTTTTTAGAACAATCTTCTCAAACATTGGTGGAAATTTTTATATTCAATACTATAAAACATTTACATATAATGATATTCTAAAGTACATTAATTTACAGGAATAATGATCATAGTCTGCCCAAAATACTTCACTTTTGCATTATGTCGTTCTGACCTATGCCAGTCAGCAGCTATTTCTGTAAAAACCATGAGGCTCCTCAGGCAAAATAGCACTGTAAGCAGACTCAATTTTCCAAAAAGGCCAACCAGGAGGCACAAAGCTTTCTAAGAAAGTGATAGTCCACTATGGGGAGGTGTTCCCATGATCCTGTAATATAGAGACTCTAGCCTCAGTTATGTGCATTTGTTCTATAATTCAGATGGCAACTCCACCCCCTTTCAGCTCTGGTCAGCCATATACTGCTTTGTATGCCTGTCTAGGGATTTTGTTGTTTCTTCATTTATATAGTTCATAGAATCTGCTTCTTCATTTAAATTCAAATGACTTAGTTTTCTGCTCTTTGTATCCTGCCTACCACTACTATACATTTGGGGCATAATGTTTCATGTCAAAAGTATGTACCCACTATCACCCTAAATAATCAATAAACATGGCCCATACTACAATGAACAGGCCTTGTTCTCAGCAAATAAATCTCCAGATGACTACAGCATATGTATTCATTTACTCTTGCCTCTGGCAGCTTTGGAGCCATGGTGAATGGTGAACGCTTGTCACAGAGACTGCCTGCGGCTCACAGAGCATGACATGCTTACTGTCTGGTTCTTTTCAGAACAAGTTTGCAGCCTTCTGCAATTCCTTTCCTATACCTCATAGTCATTGGTTTTGGCTTTATTTCTTTCTCCTTTTCTTTCCCTCTTCCAGTTTTCTTATGCAGGCTTTTTATGCAGCCCTACAGGGGGCTTTTCTTGTAAACTGTATTGTATTTCTGTTCTGTCATCATATATTTGGTATAGTTTGGATGGTAAGTGTTCCCAAAGACTCACATTTATATAGCAGGGAGGTGCAGAATCTTTAAAAGATGGGACAAGAGGTCTTTAAGTCAAAGAAGAGATGGCTTTGAAGGGGACTATAGTACTATGATCTCTGCATCTTTTTTTCACATCATTAGGTAAGTGATTTGTCTCATCGTGTGCCCCTGCCATAAGATGCTGCCCTCACAGGAGGCCATGAGATCTTGGGCTGGAACCTCTAGAACCTTCATTAGGATAGCTGTGCTCTTTTTCCTTTAGGAGTTAATGGCCCTAAGGTATTCTGTTAGAGAAACATGAATCTGACTAGTAAAGCACATACTTGTGACTTTGCTTTGCTACTTGCATTTATAGTTGAATTATTAAGAAATTAACTACATTCTTTCCATTCTTTAAGACTTTTACATGCATGTGGCTGTACATTTCCCTCTCTGTCCTTGGCCTTTCAGATTGTCATACATCTGTGCCTCATTGTTGTTTGTTCCTGAATGGCCGACGATGCCATTTTGATTCCTTTTTTACTCTGAGAATTTTAAGAACACTGCTCTGGAATATCCCATGGGGATAGATTTTGTTCTATTCATGCAATTTCTTGGCTTCTACCTTCACTGCCTTGTGGTCAGAGAATCTGACTCATGAATTCTGTCACTTAGGTCTTATACTGAGTTTTTTCGTTGTATTCTATGACACGCTCTTTCTTGATAAATACTCCATAGCTAAATTCTTTTTTTTATATTGCTATACAAATATAGATGGTATAAGTGTAGTATGTCATGTTTTATAGAATTATGTTTTGTCTGTTTTGAGGAGTGTAGACATCAGTCTGCTGTTATATGGTTGAACTGGTGTGTATTTGGAAGAGTGTCATTTTTTTTTTCATTAATAGAAGATACTTTGATGAATGCAATCCTCTTTTTTTATTTTTTAACCTTCATTGTTTGTCTATGGGTGTTTTGCCTGCATGTATCTATGTACTATATTCATGCAAGGCCCACAGAGGCCAGAAGAGGATATCTGATTCCCTGGGACTAGAGTTACCTGCAATTGTAGGTGTTGAAAACTAACCCAGATCTTCTGGGAAAACAACCAGGCTCTTAACCACTGAGCCATGTGAACATCCCTATGATATTTTTGTCAGATATTATAGCCATATAGATAAATTTCATTTAAAAATCTTTTTCCATTTCTATTTTCAACTGTATTATTTAATTTGGGTAGTTCTTGTTATAAAAGATGTTATTAGATTATTTCCAAGCAAATGTTTGGTTTGACTATTGGTCCACGCTTATTTGTTATGTCATTACCAATCCCAAGGCCATTTTTGTACAACACTGACAAATAAACAGAAATGACTATTTTAGAATTTTCCCCCTGCTCCCTACCTGATTAACCCTGATGTTTCAAGTTACCTGAGATTTTAGTAACCATATTGTTTTATGCTATTACTTTTCATTCCAAAGAATGATTTCTTAATAACCCTTTAGCCATCAATATCAATCATGAGGGAAAATAAAGCAGAGAAAAAAAGTGGGGGGAGCAAGTTTGCAATCTGGCTACCTTGAAGCAAATCTATGAATTCAGTGGAATTATATTTGGGAAGCCTGGAGAACATAGCTCAAACCCTTACTGCTTCCAACATAATTTCCTATTTGGTCTTTGCTCTTTGCATCTCTTCCTTAACATTCAACAAAAACCAATGGCCGGTCCCTGGCCACATAGCCACACTCCAGATGACACTGTAAACTTTAACAAGTTTCTTCCTGCATTATAGGCTCAACATTGTTCCTCACAGGCCAGGCCTTGTGGCACATATCTGTAATGCAGCATTTAGGAAGCCAAGGCAAGAAGGTTGCGAATTCAAAGCCAGCCTGGGCTGTTGTATCTTCCCTCCTCATTCTAATCTCTTACAGAGTCAGAAGAGGCAAGTGTTTGGAATTCTCTTGTTTCACCATCATTGGTTAATTAAATCACAGCTACTGTAGAATCCCCATAGTGAACTGATGTGCATTGCAACAATTGAGGGCTAAGCAGAAGGTAGACAGAAGGGAAAAGTAGGCAAAGACCCACTGGCTCTGGAAGGAATGGAGGGTGTTGATCTAAGAGTTGCCAGGGCTTCATGGTTTCTGTCTACTTGGCCAGGAGAACTGTCTATAAATTCATCAGTCCTTCTCCTGTGAACCAAATGGGGCTATTCTTAAAGGCCCCTTCCCATGACACCCCTGAAATCTCCTGGGGTTCCTTCTCCCAAGTGTAGTGATTGACATCTGTCATCCTGTGCTATGGTTACTATAACTTGCACTATATGAAATATTTCTCTGGTCTGTTTACTTTCCATTTTCCTCTGTACAGTAAAACTACTGTCTTGTCTATTGCTATATTCCTGGTACCTGACCCAGAATAAGCAGTTAGTAACATCTGGTGAGTACATAAGTGGATATGAGCCAATAGCAATTGGCACTTTCACCTGCCAGTTGACAAGGCCAAGTAAGTGTCTGCAGACATGTGCTATCTACTGTGGCATCAGAATGCACCACCCATAGAAGGTAGAGCTGCTACTGCAGATTCAGTTGCTCCCATTATCCCCATGGCTCAAGCACCTCTGCACAGCAGTGTGCTGTTCACTGTGGATGGGAAATTTAACCATCTGTCTGTCTTCTTTCATGAATACAATAGTAACAGGGTTGGGAACCATCTGTCATAATTGTACATAGAGGGAAAGGACCATGAGTGGGTGTTACAAGCCTCATACTCAGCTCATCTTCTGTTGCTGCAAACGACCTTGTCCTTGTGAATCCAGAAACAGGGATTCAGAAGTGATTGACTATATGTGGAACAAAAAGCTTGGGTATTTTTCAGAACCTTGGGTTGCTCCAAGAAAGAGAATGGCCCTGTTGTATAACTGCTTTTCCAACACCTCTTATTTAAAGACAGAAAAATTGAATTCTGATAATACAAGGCTCTTGTCTCCTCTTACATGTCCAGAACTATTGAACATGTAGTCATAGTCCTACAGCCAAAGATAAAATAATAATTGGGAGATTATTTGCTTTCTCCCTTTCTTCATTGTAGTGTGCAAATGCCTTGAAGTCTTCTCCTTGTCAGGAGAGGGAGCTGGACTCCCTGAAATTGTCACTAGTCTAGAGGCATGCTATCCCTAAAACAACAGAAAAAGTAGCCAAAGAATTTTCGAAGAAAGTGGGCAGGACTCCTGGATTCCTCTGCAGAGAACCCAGCTGAAGCCAGCAGACTTGGATGTGTCTTCTAATCCTTCACAATGGCTTTCCACAGCAGACCAAACTTAGTGCTACTCTTGACCATACCTATGATCGCATGTCTCCTGTATGCACCCTAATCATGAGCAAACCATAGGACGGAAGTGGGGGAAAGGTCAGAGCCTATAAAAGCCACCACTGTCTTGGCAAATAGAGCATGTGGAAATAGATATAACACACTCCGGGAGGGCAGGAGAACCTGGAGCCTCAACTTCCACTAGGTTCATATTGCATCAGTTTCCTGGGCACCATCGTAAAAACAAATCTAAGTCAACAACAGGCAAATTCAGACCAAACTGCACACAAGCAAGAGGACTTGGGTCTAAAGTTCTGCAGCACAGGTAACTACAGTCTATGACAGACTATGGTTGATTGCACATAACCAGAGGTCTGAAGGTTCCCAAGATGTAGAAATGATAAAATGTAAAGTAGTGAAAGTGCTAACTACTTTAATTTCATCATTACAGACGGTCATGGTGAAGCCCCACATACATGGATAACACATTTAAATTGGAGAGCATCTTTGTGTGCTGTAAGCCTCCACTCTCTGATCACCTAGGATCTCCATTATAAAGCAGAGGTCTATAGCAGACTTCCCAATGTATGTTCCTAGGCCAGTCGTCTTCCTTCTAAACTTCTACAGAAGGCTTGCCCTTGGCCTTGACCACACCAAAGAACCAAGACACAAGCCAGGAATGGTGACATATGTCTTTAATCCCATCACTCAGGAGGCAGAGCCAGGCAAATCTCTTGAGTTTGAGGGAGACTATCCTAATCTACAGAACAAATCCCAGGACAGCCAGGGCTACACAGAGAACCCATGTCTTGAAAAAGCAAACAGAAGAGTCGAGGCACGGCTTAGTGTTGCTCCACAGTTGCTAGCAGCCAGATGACATGTTCCCACTAAGAATCATATTTCAATTCTGTGGAGGGAAAACAGCTGGTCTGTAGGATGCAACATACTAACAGCTGGGGAGGCTATTTTCAATTGCACATAAATACTGTTGCCATGAAATAACTAATTTTTTATAGCATAAGCAAGAGCATTCCAAAGAAAGAAATTCAGCCTCCCTACTCTGAGGACTATACCTGACACTCTCAGTTAGTCAAGAACAATGTTGGTTGGTATGGTGGCTAGGTGCTAACACTGAATAGCAAGTTTCTCTGATTGGGCCTGTCATCATGAGAAGAGAAAAGTGAGGAATTTTTTCTTCACAACTGTTCTTTAACTTAGAGGTTATCATACAAAGCAACAACATTGTGTTTTATTTCACCCTTCACACAGTGTTCCTGTAGGAAACTCCGTCTTTCCTGATGCTCAGTGGTATCAATAAGATGATGACCCCATTTCTCTTCATCCTCAGACTTACTATTATTCTCTTGCCATAATTTATGAAACAAAGGATTGCTGGCTTACCTTCTGAAATGGGGTATATAACTATTTCTTTTAAAATGAGAAGAAAAAACTCAAGATCAGAGAACTTGAAGAAGAACAATGAATCCCCAACATTTAGAATAAAATTTAGCTTCTGGGTCCTCATTCCTAGGAAGCTGTTTCTATTGGGTTTTGTTTGTCAATCATATTATTTGCCCAACAGGTAAAAAACAAAAGCCAAAAATGCTAGTTGGGTTATTAGTGCTCACTGAGGTCAGATATGTACTTGCATTGGGTAGCTGGAAACAAATAAAAAGATGTAAGTTAAGGTGAAGAATATTTTGAATAAATATGGTTTGAGACTGCATATATTAGAACTGATGCATCTCTCTCAGGTATGACCAACATTAGCCACTAATGATAAAATCATCCCTTTTCATAGTAGACCCTACACATGATTCAAAGAGACCTCAACTTTGAATTGTAACTGAGGAAGCCAAGCTCAGTTTGTGATGATGGTTGACACTCTCCAGGTATTCCTTTCTATTCAGCTGCAGGAATATTTCCTAGCTTTTGATATAGCCTTCACATGACTAAAGATATTTTTGTATAGCTTAAGGATTCTACTCTTCAATAAGAATATACTAAAGAATAACCGAGTCTTAATAGATATTTACATGTGAGCATGAGCTGTTCCTGGTTCCCAGTGTTGACTACAGTTCTAGAGGAAGATTAAATGGACGTTTGTAATTATAGAGAGACAGAAATAAAGTAGAATTTAGGAAGAAAAGGAACAGTGAATGATGTTGTTGGATTCACATGATATAAACATTGGAGAGAGAACTAAGGAAGGAGGACAGACACACACACAGAGGGGGAATGGGAGGGAGAGAAGAGAGAGAGAGAGAGAGAGAGAGAGAGAGAGAGAGAGAGAGAGAGAGAGAGAATCTTTGAAGAAAATTCCCAAAGAGCTAACTTGACCTCTCCCAAACTGAGATGGGTCCTCTGCCAGGATGCATCTCTGACTCCTGTGGTGTCCTGCCTTCATCTCTGCCACTTACCACATGTTATTCAGCCAGACTCCTCATCTGTCTGCTCCCTAACTAAGCTCCTTAGGCACAGGAGTCGTCCTCATCACCCTTAGTGGCACTCAAGCTTATGGATTATGCCTTTAATTGGAGGGCTGGAAGGCTACAGCAACAAAGGAGAAATAGGGAAGGCAGAGCAAAGACTAAGAAAGAAACTCTCTCACTTTCCAGGACCTCTGACTCCCAGCAGACAGCTAGCAAATGCAGCTTTTAAAAACCACAACCTTTGGGATTTTAATTATATCCAACCAAATATATGGGAGTATCTTAGCATCCTTCATTATTTATACTAGTGTAAGAATGTGCTGAAAATCAGATTGCACCTTAGCAGTCTAATTTAGACGCTCGTGTATCTGCAAAGTGAGTATCTACTGAAGATCTCTCTCAAACCACGGGCCAAGCTATGCTGTAAATCTGGCAGCTGATGCAAAACAATGACAGTTATCAAAACTACCCTTAAAGGACACAATCAACTTTTGGAAGTTTCTAGTTTCAAGACAAGGCACACGTGTGAAGTTGGATATTCTTATCCAATGAGGTTGTTCTCTAATAGTTAGGAAGAGGAGATGAGAAAGATAAAGGTTTTCAGGTATCTGTGTGTGGCCAAGAGACTCAACCATCAAAAAGTTAAAGGTACACACAGGTGGATAATATCTAATTATACTCTTGCCATATAGAATTTTGAGAAATGGCTCTAATTTCCAGCAATTTTAATATTTAAAAAATAACAGAGAAGTTTTGTTTTCCTAAACTAAAGATAAGTAACTGCTATGGACTCGGGGAGCCCTAAGGACACTCATTCTTCCAACCTGAAGAAGTGGATTCTAGGCCCTGTCTGTTTTGTTGGCTGAACCTGAAGAAAAGGCCATGTTCCCACATTTGCAGTCCCAGCACAGAGTCACAAATGCATGAAGCAGAGAAGTAAACAGGAGGTAGAAAAAAATAACAGACTTTTCATTACGTGACACACAAGACCAACCCACTGTTAGGGCAATAACCATCATGTGTCTTCGCCAGAGCATAGTGTGTTCATAAAATATGAGAGAGCAAGGACCATGTGATATGAGAGGCTATAGGCTCCTGCCACCTCCCACTGTCCAAAGTGTATAGCTAACCATGATGGCCAAGCCCAGGAGATCACAGGCCATGAGAAGCAGATGCTATGCTCAGCCCCTGAATGCTTCATGATATGCATAGCAGCACCTCTTTGGACAGGTGTTCTTTTCCTGCTCCTATTCAACAGAGAAACTGAGGCATAAAGGCTTGCATAGTTCAACCTTGTATAGCTATGAAATGGCTATGCTGACTGAGCTAGCAGCCTGTGTATTTAGCTTTTGAACTGTACTGGAATTTGTCTGGTTTAGCAATCAGTTCAGAGGTTAGCTATTCTCCAAGCAGCCAGGTTGTATGCATAATGAACACTGGCAGGTCCTGGTTACACTTATGAATGTGTGAATGAAGTACAAGACTTCTGTCCCTCATGGAGCTTTATAGTTCTTCAGGGAGGGGGATATGTCTCAGCCACATCTGGGCTGTCAAGCAAGCTTCCTAAGATAACATTCAACCAGACATCTATCTGTTGGGCAGTAGAAATGAAGAAGTGGTTTAGATAAAAAAGTACATGTAACTATCTACATGAGAACCTCTGAAGGCCCCCAACAGGGCTTTAAGAGCAGTACCTAGGGACACAAGGGGAAAGAAGACCCAGGATGACAAGAATAATTTTTTATTAAGCACATAAAAGATTGTATGGATCATCCCTTAATCTAATGAATACAGAAGATAGCCATAAGAAAGGTCTGAGAAAAAAATTTAAGCTTGAAAACTGAAGAGACAGGGATGCCAGAAAGCACCATATTGTTCAAAAATATTTTGCAAATGAGGAGGCCTTTGCTGTCTGGCTTCCCCTCACCATAGGCAAGGGATACTTGTGGTTTTGCTCCCCATCTGTATTGCTCTTCAAACAACATTACATTTATTTTTCTCTTGAGTTCCTCTCTTGCTCTGTTCTCACCCCATGCCCTCTAAAGTGGATGTGGGGAGAGGACCTTGGTCAGCTCTTGGACTATCAAAGGAAGTCAGTCCCATGGGCACAAGCTGCTTTACAACTGTTAGGGTCTGAATTAGAAGGGTCCCATATAGGCTCATGCTTTGAACACTTGACCCTTAGTCAGTTGCCCTGGTTAGGGAAGTGAAAACCTTTAAGAAATGGGGACTAGCTGGTAGAAGTAGGTCACTAGACGATTATGGTATGACCCCAGTTCCAGCACTTTCTCTGCTTCTTAGCCAACCAGCACATAGGGAGTTTCTGCTATGTGATCCCTGACAGCTCTGGCGCTGCCCACAGTACCGAACTCGGGCATAGGCCTGGGGGATTAAAGAAAGACTCAGATTCGGGTCATCCATTATGAGAGAATGCCAATGCCTTTACTGGGCAGGTTCAATATATACACCAAGCCAGGGAAGGAAAAACACAAACTCAGGAAAAAACAGGAACTCAACTGGGGGGGCAATAGGATGTCAAGTGTAAATTCCCTTCCTGGGGCATCATCCTTCAACAGGGTATTTTGTTCTTAGAAAAAAATGCAGAATGTTACTTTGCAGACAGCAGCACACAGAAAGTCTCAGCCAGGGCATAGCAGCCCTTTGGGGTCCTACAATCCCATTGTCCTAAGCAGCCACAATGGACTGAGACTCTCTAAAATGGATCTGAAAGAAATCTTTTTTTTCTCATAAGTTATTTTTTTCTGTCTGGTCTTTTGGTAACAATGATGTAACAGTAATTAATATTAGTGACACTCAGAAAAAGTTCTTAGAAAGATTAGGACAAAGGAGGAAATGTAAATCTGGATTCATACAAACCTTGTTCAGGTCGCTCTCAAAAATTGGTTGAAAATACTGCAATGGTAGACTTTAAAAAACAGAGTCTGATACAAGTTAACATATTAGTGTCAAGAGAAGCATGATAGTATGATTTCTTTTTTTATTAGATATTTTATTTACACTTCAGATGCCATACCCTTCCCCATTCCCCCCCTTAGAAAACCCCTATCCCATGCCCCCTTTTTCTTTTTGCACGTATACATTTTTTAAAAAATGTTAATCATAGGCTTTTTAAGTTTGGTATTGCTCAATCAGAGGTGTAACCCACTACCCAACCTAGATATATCAACTATCTTTGACTGGTGGAGATACATGAACATCTGCCTCCCTGTCTCCCCCCTCTTTCTCTCTTTCATCATCTAGCTTCTCCTCTCCTTCTTCTCTTCCTCTTCTTACTCCTTCTCTTCCTCTCAGTACTCCTCCCACCTTAGCTCCTCCTACATATCACCCTTCCTGTTAAAATGAAACTTTTCTCTCAAAATGCAATTAGAGCATAATTATGCCAATTTGTACCCGTGAGGTACAAGATAGTCCTCATACCCAGTCCATCATTTTGTTGACTAACCAGAAACTCTGTCATCTCTATGTCATCACAAATAGGAGTGCCTGAGTCCCATCCCACTTTACATACACAAATGAAAAAGCATATGAAACACCTTTTGATGGAATCATACTTAAGTAGTTTAGAACTATGATACCTGGAGAGAGAGGAGAAAGAAGGTAAATCCATGAGAATCCTGCTTCCCTATATGAAGGGAATTTTTAGACTACAATACCATTATTAAAAGAATCCAGATGTCTTTCTGAGCATAAGAAAGACCTAAATTCAGTCAACTCTCCTAGAATTTGCAGGGTAGAGTATCAGAAAGAGGGAAGTTAGGCAGAGAAGCACCACAGCCCTATGTGTGTGTGCACTCCCATATTCAGGTGACATTCAGATACACTGAAGTGAAATACCAGAAGGCCAGCACAAAATAGCCATGGGAAAGACAGGAATGCAGCCTTTCAGACAGTTCTCAAACCCCACACATCACTTCAGTTCTGCCAACAGAAGAAGGATGGCCTGGCTGTAGTCATAGACATTAAGAAATGGCTCTTAAAGGTTCACATGTCAATGTCATGCTGAAATTCCTTTATCTAAAACAAAAATGAAATTACTAGACAGAAGAAGCAGTAAAGAAAAAAAATATATTAACACCTAGTCAGTAGACCAGAAACCACATACACATGCATACATGTACACATATACTTACACATGTACATATGTACTCATGTACACAAACATATACACATTTGCATGTATATTTACATACCCATGTATATATACACATGTAAACACACATATCACATGTATAAAATTCACACAAGCAGACACATACATATACATAAGCATGCACACATACATATGCACTCATATACACATATGCAAACATATATGCACACATACACATATTCACACATGTATACATGTGTGCACATGCACACATACATATATATATACACATGCACTTTTACACACATTCCCACATATATATACACACTTATGCTTACATACACACAAACATACACACTTTTACACACACATTCACACATGTATACATATACAACATACATGCACACACACACATATATATATACACATGCATATACACACATGTACATTCATATACACACATAGATATATACACATTCACACACATACAGCACACACATATACACATATATACACCTACATGCATATACAACACAATATATACTTTACATAACATACACACACATGAATGCAAATTCACAAACATACATACATACAAATACACACAGCACACATACACACAGAGAGAGACATGCATATGTGTATCCAGGTACATATGCAAACATACACACCCTCAAGTATACACACTGGAGTTAACACACATGAATCCTTAAACTGCTATTGTAAAATTTAACAAATATGTTTAAAGGCTCAAAATACATAAATATAATATCAATATATATGAGATAAAGAAGAAAATTTAACATTTAGAGAGAAAAACATATAAAACATACAATAGAAAATCACTAAATGAGTTTAAGGTCAAACACTTAGAAAAAAAACCAAAGATGTGTGAACCTTAAGGCATAATAACAGAAATGACCTAAGTGAAAGCAGAGTTTTTTTAAAAAATAATCTGATAAAGAAAAGAGAAGGAGAGAAAGGGCTTCAGTGATCAGTGAGACATCATCAAACAATCTATTTATGGCTGCATCTTTGGGATTTTAAGAAATGAAAAATAAAAAGAAAAGAACACAAAACGAATCTTGAAGAAAGTATTGCCCAAATTCTCTCGGTTTAATGATAGCCACCATGGGTCCAAGTGAACAATACTAAAACCTAGATGACTACACATACCTCTTGAAACCACAATACAAAAACCTCAGAACTTCAGTTACTGCTTAGTAAAGAAACTGTCTTGGGTGGGCTGAGTGGCTCTGAGTCTACCAGGGACACTAAGAGCAGAACAGAGCCTCCCTAGAGAAGCAGCTCCCTGAGAACAAGATGAGCTATCAACTGAGGGTTGCAGCCTTGGGAGCCTCAGGCCCTACAGATCATAGACCGCGATTCATTACAGTAAATCAATCCAGCAAACAAAACAAAACAATAACAGCAACATCAAACCCTTATAACTAGCCAGAAAATAGAAGCATATATACAGAGATAAGCGAGAATCATTATTACAGATTTCTTGTCAGCAGCTGTGATGATTTGAATTGTTAACTTGGCACAATGTGTATAGGGATTGTCTTGATGACCTTAACTGATGTGGGGTGACCCAGTGGCAGTAGTACTCCCTGGGTTGGGTCCTAGACTGTACTAGGTACTATCTGAGCTGAGTAGTTAGTGAACCTTCAGTCTTTCTCTGCTCTTGATGGCCAAGATGACCAGCAGCTTTCAGTTCCTGCCTTAAATCCCACAGGGATGGGTTGCACCCTAGAACCATGACCCTAATAAACTATTTCTCCCTCATAGCTGCATTTGTTAAGGAATTTTACCACAGCAACAGGTAAGACAGTAGCTAAGTAGGGCAGAAGATGAATTATCATCTTTAAATATTTAAAGAGAAAAAAGTCTATCAACCTAGAGAACTAATGAAAATATGTTTAAGGCTTTATTTTTAAAGATAGCAAAACAAAAAACAAAACAAAACTGGCATCTGGTCCCTTGTAGTTTCACATTGTGCTGAAGGGAAATTCTTCAGACACAATGAAAATGTAGGAGGTGGAAAGTCAGATCATCTTAAGTATTGATTCTAGACACTTTATAGTTTCATTATACAGATTTTCTTTTCTTTTTAATCCTAGCATTTAGGGGCCTGAGCCAAGAGCATTGTGGGTATGAAGCCAGGGCTGGGCTACTGGCTAGACCTTATCCTAAAACAAACAAACAAATAAGCAAACAAACAAAAACAAACTCTGTCTCTCTGTCTCTCTCTGTTTCTTTCTCTGTGTCTCTATCTGTCTGTCAGTCTCTCTCTCACACACACACATGCACATACATGTACATGCACATATACAGTTTAATAGTTAATAAGCAATTTCAAGCAAAGCACAGCCCAATCATCTGGGCTTCCTAACATCTGGAAGTAAAATAAGAAGCATGAAGAGCAGGAGGAAAGCAACAAATCTCAGTACTGAACATCTCACATCACAAATGGCATGACATGTTTAAAAGTAGATCATGATGTCATAAGCACATCTATTGTTGACTTTCTCAAATCTGTTGTTGACTTTCTCAACTCTGTTCTCAAACTGCTGCATAAATAAAATCACTATAATATTCCAGTTCAACAAGTCTAAGTCATGACCCAAGAATTTCTGTTGTCACAGTCAGAAGTTGTTCATGAGATTAAAAATCCTGATAACTGAATTACTTCATCTTATCACCTTAGTAGGCACCCATATATCAAACTCACATGACAGTTTTGTCAATTACACATGTTCATCAACTCAGAGAGTAAAGCTGTAGGTAAATATTAACTATATAAAACATATGTTGAGAATGGAGAGCCAGGTATGGTCAAAGTAAAAAGAATGGGAATCTTCTGCCACAAGTTCTTAGTTGTGAGAAACCTAGCGTGATTATATCTATACTGTAGATTTAAAACCAGGTACCAGAAGGAGAAAAGGAGGGGCAGGATGAAAAGGGCTCAACTCACCATAAAGAAATAGACATCCTATGTGTGTGTGTATATATGTACATATATATGGTTTTTTTTTTTAAATTCTTGACACCACTGAGGGGAGCAAATAAACACATCCATAACCAGAGTGGGAGACTTGGTCATTTTCCTTTCAAAAGCTGTTGGAACTATTATTATGTTACATTATATTATATTATACGAAAAATGGGAAACATTGTTTAAAATGTGTTCATTAAAAAATAAAAATGACACTGACTTCCAACAGTAACATCAGAGACTTGCTATGCAAAATTCATTTGAAGCACACCTTTCTTTGTCTATCTAAATTAAAGCTTACTACCCACCCATGTATAACACTGTCAGAGAACTGCCATAGTTCTGGAGAGAAAAACAAAGGAGATTTGAAAAATCAGTATCTTTGTAACAAGAAAAAAAAATATTGATGTGAGACTCATTTAACACAGCAGTTCCCTTCCAGTTCAGGGTAAGGTCTTAACAAAAAAACAAAAACAAAAACCCAGAATCCTGCATGGTTAAGGCACTAACAAATTCACAACAGTTAGGCTACCTGCATAGCTGGGGGTGGACTCATGGTGCCCCTTCCTACCCTGAGGAGCTAGTAGCAATGGAGGGCTGCTGCAGACAGGAAGTCATTATCTTCAGAGATGTGGCCACTGGCATGTTTCTCATGCTCCAGTGGACAGCTTTGACTCCTGCCCATGGGGTGGTCCTGTTTAAACCCCATGGGTCACAAAGCAGAAACAAAAAGCATGAGATTGCAATGGAGATTTAGTGAAAATGGGAGTGGGGATAAGTGTAGATAAAGGAGGGTAACCAAAATGTGTTACATGCATGTATGGTTTGTGTGAAATGGATAAATTAATTGTCAAAATTATTAAAAAACAATGACATCCTAAAACAAGCAAGATGGATGACCTCCGAGAGCCTAGCACTCACCCAGGAAACTGGGGCAGGAGGACTGTGAGTCCTTGTCTCAGGCAAACAAAGGTTGCTCCATGCCGATTGGACTTTAGGGAGCAAGTTTCTAGACCAGGGATTTTTTTTGAAAATTGATTTTTTTTCATACAATATATTTTGATTATGGTTTCTCCGTTCTAAACTCCTCCAAGATTCATCCCTCCTTCACCCAAATCCATACCCCTTCTTTCTCTAATCAGAAAACAAAGAGGCATATCTGTTGCGGTAAATCTCCTGCCCATTGCTCTGAGATCTGTCAACATCCTCCATTTGCCAGATTTCTTTTTAATGACAAATACTGGAGAATTCCAAGGACTGGTAGACTCTTCAATACATATCAGATACATATCATACATCATCTATTTGATATTATGGGGGTGTGTGCATGTGTGGGGGTGCATGTGCGTGTGCACTAGAGCTATGCAGGTTCTGTGGATGCTGCCATAGTCTCTCTAAGTTCACATGGGCATCAGTCCTGCTGTTTCTACAGGGCCTTGTTTCCTCGGTTGGTGTGTTCCATTTCCACTAGCTCTTCCACTCATTTTGCCTCCTCTTCTATAGAATCTTGCAAAGACAGAAACCATTGTTAAGGCAGCAGAACAAATCATCCAGCCATCCAGAGGAAATAAACACACTGCCTTTAGGAAGTCTGAGAGATGAATTTTTAGTAAAACTATGGAAAACAAGAGATAAGGAAGGTTTAAAAAAAAAAAAAAACACTGGAAAAAACTTCCTACCAATGATCCAACATGAAACAATGTGCCCTCCAGGAAATACAGAAGCACAGACAGAAATTGATTTCCATGGCAGCATGGAGACACAGGAAGAAAAACACCATGTGAGTTAGTAACAGTCTAACTCGTAGAAATGAATATAGAATCATTCAGTAATACAAGGAACATTTATCACTGAAATATCATTATTAAAATATAAGTAAACAAACAGGTAGGTCTCAGTAATTTAGCCATACTTTCTTACTTTGTTTTGTGCTCTTTTGGCTGCCTTTAGACAGTATCTCATACAGCCTCAGGTAGCTTCAGAGTCATTGTGTATTCATTTCTGGACTTGAACTTCTGACCCTCTAGCCACCACCTCCCAAGTGCTGAGACCACAAATGTGCATCACTACACCTGGCTTATATGTTTGTATTTGAATAAGAGATGGGTTCTTAAAATAGAATCTGATTTTATACATATATATATATATATATATATATATATATATATATATATATATATATGTTAAAAACCACAAAAACAAAAACTAACCAACAAAAACCCAAAAACACCTACACCTAAGAGCCTAAGAGCCAGGAAAAGTGCCTAAGAAGAGTACTGTGATATTCAAGATAACCAGGAAAGAAGCAATGATGTGACTAATCCAAAGACAGAAGAGAATGGAGATGGACATAGGAGTAAGACAGAAAGAAGGTATCCAGAACTAAGTTACAGATAATTACTAGCTGCTCATACTAATGTTTTATTAGGTACAGTAAATACAATCATAACAATAAGTTATCAAATTGAATGTTTAACACTTACAGTATTAGTAAGTGTTAAATAGAAGACATTTCTATTTCTATTGTAAAGATGCCAAAAGTTCAGAGTAAATGATAAGGGCACCTTGAGAAAACACATGGCAAAGAAAGTGGTGCGACTTTAGTGGTATGTTTGGGTCTTCCAGGCCCTGCCCTCCTCCCAGCCTCACAGAAGCACATCCCAGCAGTGAGTGATGGGGGTGGGGGTGTCCTGGAGGAAGGTTGCCTTCCTTCTTAGAGCACAGGTACTTTGGAAATGTTCATGCCTCATCAAAACTATCTCCTTGTGATTTGCTATATCTCAGCAGTTTGCTTTTACTGGTTTTGTTTTGTTGCTGCTGTTGGTTTTTATTGGAACACATCTCCCATTGCAATAAAAGCCATGTGAAAAAAAGAAAGAAAGTAAGGAAGGAAGAAGGAAGGAAGGAAGGAAGAAGGAAGGAAGGAAGGAAGGAAGGAAGGAAGGAAGGAAGGAAGAAAAAAGAAAGAAAGAAAGAAAGAAAGAAAGAAAGAAAGAAAGAAAGAAAGAAAGAAAGAGGCGTGACACTCCCATCTCTATACTTTGAAGGTGCTATATCCATCTTTGCTTCATAATCAAAAAGAAGAGTCAGGAGAGATGGTTCAGTGGTTAGTACACGTGCTCTTACAGAGGATGGGGGTTCAGCTCCTACCACTCACCTTAAGTGACTCACAGCAATCTGTAACTCTAGCTCAGGGAGATCTGAGGTCGCCTCAGGCAACAACACCTACAGGAAAATAGCCACACAGACACACATACATATGCATAATTAAAAATAAAGATGAGCCAGGCAGTGGTGGCACACGCCTTTAATCCCAGCACTTGGGAGGCAGAGGTAGGCAGATTTCTGAGTTTGAGGCCAGCCTGGTCTACAGAGTGAGTTCCAGGACACCCAGGGCTACACAGAGAAACCTTATCTCAAAAAAACAAAATAACAACAACAATAATAATATAAAAAATAAATAAAACACATATTTAAAAAATAAAGATGAATCATAACAAAAAATAAAAATGCTTAAGAAAATATAATCTAATAGTGCTAAAACTATGTAAAGCAAAAATGACAAAGTAATAGTACAACTAGAAATTCTAAAATGGCTCTGAAACGATTTGACCATGTTAGAAATAGGATAGAAAAATATGAAAATAGAACAATAACCAGGAAAATCTCCAAATACCCTGTGGTTCAGCAGTACTCCTTTTATTTCCCTGTTTAAAAAGAAGTAAAAGAGAAGATCAGAAAGTATATTTAGAATGCTGTTTTACAACATACAGAATATTGCTGCTATTAAGCCAGCTACTTTTTCTCACTGGGTAGCATGACAATCACAGAAAGACTAAGTTTTGTAAAGGAGACTTTATTCACTAGTTATTAGAGGACACAGGAAACTTCAGTCTCAAATGTACTTGCCTGGAGATAGAGTCTGGGGATCTCTATCAGGGGCCATGCTTGGATGCTAACTGAGGACAGGTGGAGTGAGGGAACTCTAAAGACTCATTTGTATTTTTCCTACGTTGTACCACCATATTGGTTTTAAAAAAATGTAGTGGTGATCCTAGAACCCAAAGGAAAGAAGGAGAAGCTAAGAAGCCACATTGAAAACTACTGGTCTAATGTCTGCCTCAAGTTAAGGGGGCAAAGTAAATTCAAGGAAAGTTCAAGAATCCAGTATGGCTACAAGAGGGTGCTGAGAAAGCAAAGCATGAAGAACACTGTAATGTACGGATAATCATGTGGCCTTATTGATAAAAAAAAAAAAAAGTGAGAACAGAGGACATTAACTAATATTTCAATGACATATGAGAATAAATATTCTGCATTAAACCATTTCAAGGTTACATTATTCCAAAAATAAAAGGTTAGTTCCTCTTCTCTAAATCAACAAGTGCAATGCAGTCTATTAACAGACTTAAGGACAGAAATAACGTGTTCATCTCAATAGACATAGAAATGACCTTCGACAACATCCCTTGGTGATGAAAGCCTTGAAGAAACTATGAAAAGTGAGACCATACTTCAACACAATAAATAAAATTCATATAGAAAAACTGTAGAAAACAGTAAATGAAAAAATAAGAACTGATCATGCTGCTTCTACCATCAGGAACAACACCAGAGTGTCTACCATCTCCAGTCCTACTCAACATAATGCTTTAAAAATCTTAGACGAAGCAATAAAGCAAGAAAAAGAAATGAAGGGTTACAAACAAGACAGAAGGAAGATCTCAAAAGATAAAACTATCTCCCATGCTCACGGATTAATAAAACAAACAAACAAAAAAGTCTGAGCCATTGATATAAATAAATAGCTAAGTGCTGCTCCTGCAGAGGACCCAGATTGGTTGCAGAACCCATTTCAAGAGGCTTATAGCTTCTAGTAACTCTAGTTCAGGGAATGTAATACTGATTCTGGTTTCTGCAGACCTACGTGCATATGGTGCACAAATATACTCTTGGAGGGGGCACGTTAAATAAAATAAAAAATAAGCCATTTTAAAACAGTAAAATTTGTAAAAAAAATAAATAAATAGAATTTGTAAGATTTGTATATTTTTAAAAGACATGATCTAGAACATAAATAATCCAGCAAAGAGTTCTTATCATTGATAGGTAGTATCAGCAAGATGCCCAGACATAAAATAACTCTCCTATATACCGATCAAGGGAATCAGAGCATTCTTTTATACTTTGCTGGCTTTTTCATGTCATTTTCCCCATTACTATGCTGGTTTTTTTCTTTAATAACTCTTTCCTAAACAGCTCTTAATGATCTGTCTCTATATTTTATATTGTTTACTGATATTATTCATATTTCTGTACCTACTCTATTGTTTACAGTCTAGATTTTTCCTGCACTCAACTTAAGTCTTTTCCCTCCTCAATATTTTTCTCAGTTGATCTAATACCCCTAAACCCACTTAGCCTATTTCCCTTTCTTTCCTAACTTTAGTAACCAATATCTAAGTGCAAAGCATATTATTCTTTTCCATTTATCTCAATAGTTATAAGGTTAAGAGGGAGAGTGTTTTTAACCAACTATCATATTGCATATTGCTACCAGATTGTGGTGTTTATCCTACTACAACCCAGTCCCACTAGGGCATTTTAAGTGCCTTACCTGAAGACTGTAACTTATTTTGGAACTATTGGAAGAGTACCAAATGCTCAAGTAGCAATTCAGAAATACAGGAAACAAGAAAAACCAATGATCTATGACCCCTCCAAAAATATCAATTCCACGGGAATAGACTCCAATGTGAATAACTTAAATGAAATCCCAGAAAAAGAGTTCAAAAGAATAATTATAAGATTATTCAATTTAATCAAAGAGAACACAGATATACTTTCAAATAAATTCAAAGAAAATACACATAAACAACTGAATGTAATAATAGGATCAACACAGGATATGAAAGGGAAATTCAATTTTTTACACTAAAAAATATATAATTGAAAATTTGGAAGTAAAAAAAAATCCATCAGTTCAAGTAAAAGCATAAAAAAGAGATTGGAGATAAATGAATTAGAACATTTAGAACATTCAGCCACCCACACAGATAAAACAACAGGAAGCTGTGATTGTAACAGTCAAGATCTGTGAGACAATATTAAAAGACCAAACTTATAAATTAGGGCAACAGAAGAACAACTTTAAGTTAAAGGCATAAACACATTTCCAAGATATAAAAAAAAGATGACCATCAAGCCTCAGAAGGTATTTAGAACATCAAACAAATAAAATAAAACAGAACTTTCATACACCATATTACAGTCAACATAGGAAGAACAGAGAAAAAGAAAACCAAAACCAAGCTTCAACAAGGAAGTGCTGGGTCACATATGAAGACAAATCTATTTGAATTACATCAGCTTTTTTCAACAGAAAGCCTAAAGCTCTGAAGAGCACAGAATTCTATGCTCCAAATCTGAAGGACATTAACTGCTAACCCAGATTACTATGTCCCACAAACTTATTTGTGATAATTAATGCAGAAGAAAAAGCTTTTTATGGTAAATACAGACTAAATTAGCTCATGACCAATAATTCAGTACAATAAAAATATTTGCTATGTGATGTCTTTCACTTGCACATTCTTCATAATAAAGTTTTAAATTTTTTAAGAAGATAATGATTATTTTGTTCACTTCTCTTCCTTCTTTTTTGGTTTTTGAATTCAATACTAATTTGAATTTTATAAAATGTATACAACAAAGGGAACAGTGCACAGCTATAAAGCACAAACAAATTGGACACTGGTCTGTAATTAACACTCAATCATTGCTCATTAGCTTGTGATAATACAGCATAACATGGACTGTGGGTTTAGTGAATGAAGACTGATTTTTAGTAAATTCACATTGAGATTATTATGTCCACATTATGGAATGATTGGTATTTATCCCGCTTTTCAGAGCCTGACTAAGTTAGATATGAATGATTTTTTTTCTCTTCTTTTTTAAAAAATTTTTATTTATTTACATCTCAAATGTTGCACCCCTCCCAGTCCCCCTTGCAGAGTTTTTCCCTCATTCCCCTTCCCTTTGCTTCTGAAAGGGTACCCCCCTCCCGCAAGGTAACCCCCCTCCCTGGGACATCAAGTCTCTACAGGATTAGGTGCATCCTCTCCCACTGAGGCCAGACAAGGCATTCCTCTGCTACATATGTGCCAAGGGCCTTGGACCAGCCCATTTATGCTCTTTGGTTCATAGCTCAGGTTCTGGGAGCTCCCAGGGGTCCAGGTTAGTTGATACTCTTGGTCTTTCTATGGGGTTGCCTTCCCTTCAGTTCCTTCAATCCTTCCCCTAACTTATCCATGGAGGTCCCCAACTTCAGTCCAATGCTTGGCTGTGGGTATCTGCATCTGTCTCAGTCAGTTGCTGGTAGAGCCTCTCAGAGGACAGACATGCTAGGCTCCTGTCTGTGAGGACAACATGACATCAGTAATAGTGTCAGGATTCGGTGTCTAAACATGGGGTAGATCACAAGTTGGGCTGGTCAGCCATTCATTCAGATTCTGCTCTATTTTATCCCTGCATTTCTTTTAGATAGAAATAATTTTGGGTGGAAAAATTTGAAAGTGGATTGGTGTCCCCATCCCTCCACTGGGGGCCACATCTAACTACTGGAGGTGGGCTCTTCAGGTTCCATATCCCCACTATTGAGCATTTTGGTTAAGGTCACCCACATTGACTCCTGGGAGCTTCCCTCATCCCAGGTCTCTGGAACTTTCTAGAGGCTCCCCCCACCTCTGCAATTTGTATACTATGGACCAATAGTGAAAAAAAAAACATATGGTATTGGTACAGAGACAAACAGGTCAATCAATGGAATAGAATTAAAGACCCAGAAATAAACCCACAAATCTACAGACACTTGATCTTTGACAAAGAAGCCAAAACCATACAGTGGAAAAAAGAAAGCATCTTCAACAAAACGTGCTGGTCTAACCAGTGGTTTACCTGTAGAAGAATGCAAATTGATCCATATTTATCTCTTTATACAAAGCTCAAGTCCAAGAAGATCAAGGACCTCAACATAAAACCAGATACACTGAATCTAATAGAAGAGAAAGTGGGAACACACTGAACACATTGGCACAGGAGAAAATTTCCTGAACCAATGGCTCAGGCTCTAAGATCTACAATTGATAAATGGGACCTCATGAAACTGAAAAGCTTCTATAAGGCAAAGGACACTGTCAATAGGACAGACTGACAACATACAGAAGGAAAAGCCCTTCCTCTTTCTAACACTTCCTTTGTAGTCCCTTCCTCTCATTTCCTCTGAAAATCATGGCCTTTACTTCTTTAATTATTGTTATGTATGAGTGTGTATGCATATAGATATTTAAAAAAATTTTTAACCCTGGAGAAAACGATACAGACATCCATGAGGCTACAGAAAAGAACAAACCATGCTAATCCATTAGATAAGCAAACAAAAATATAAAAACAACAAACCCTATACAATCAGCAAAGAACAAAAATTAATATGTATCTCTCACTAATAACCTTGAATATTAATGATTTAAATTTCCCCAATTAAAAGACGGTCTTGGAGGTATAGCCACAGCTCAGCAGTTCAGAGTCCAAAGATGAAAGGTAAGCCCCTATTGCTGAAGACACCATACATTTCAGATACGGTCCCAGAGGCTTCTGAGTTGGCACTAACCTGAATGCCTCTGCTTTGGGGCATCAGAAGGTGCCATGTAAGTTTCCAAATGAGGAAAGCAATCACACCCAGATATGATGTCTATGGATCAAAACAATGATCACCATGGCTTAATAACCCTAAAGGTGCATTAGTGGCACGCAGACCTTGGTGGTAACCAAAAAGTCTGTAATTGGACTTAAGGCACATTCAAAAAAGAACTGATGCCTGGTACTAGAAACCTAGCCAACTAACCAAGGCTAGTGAAGTCATGAATCTTGGAGAAGAACCTACAACCACCGCTTTATTAAAGCAGCTTACTTCCTAACTACATTTTAAATATTTATCCTTATACCCACAGATAAGTAAGTATACCTACTCCTCATCAAAGAAGCATCTACTTATAAAGTATTGAGATCATTATAGCAACTGAGCAAATACAGAGAACCATGTGGTGTCCAGCCTAACTGATACATCTATATACAACTCCTAAATCTAAGGCTCAGGGATCATAGATGAAGGGGCAGAAAGACTATAAGAGAGAGCAGAGCAAGAGGTTTTCTGTGAGATTCTGTCTCCTAGAAATGTCAGAAAGCCACACCCATGAAGCCCCATCAAATGGCTGCCTAAAGAAGGCCTGAACAATAATGAGACCAATAAACATGCTGAATGCAAAGGAGAAATCTTGTGGGATCTCAACTCTAGATAAAGGATTATAGGAAACTAAAGAATGCTGACATGAGAGAAAAAAAATGGTCTTCCCTAAGGAAGAGCTCCCAAATTTATTATCCAATGTCAAGTGGTCAACCTTAAAATTATATATATACACACAAGTAACATTGTGCTGCCTGAGAAGGTTATATTTACATATTTAGGAAATATATTTATATATTTATATATAAATATTTATATAAACACATCTCCCCAGACACACATCATAAATTAAAGTAGAGGTCATGAATTTAAGAGAGGGCAAAGGAATGTACATGAGAAAGGTGGGGGAAGGAAAGGGGAGGCAGTGGAATTATATTTTAATTTCAAATTATTTTTAGTTTAAACAAATGTCCAGATTGCACACATACAAACTTTCTTGGGTCATATTCCCTAAACCATGAAGTACAACTGCTTGCATGACACTTGTGGTGGTTTAGGGGTGTAGCATCTCACGTTGTGGAATATTAATAAATAATATCCAAAACTCAAAACATATGACTGTTACTTAGAAATGTAGGTCTACTATGAAAAGAGTGAGAAAATAATTTAAAAGGGGTGACCCAGAATATATAAGATATGCACAGGTGACATGCAAATAATGCACCATTCACAGAAGTTCCTGAATTGCTGCAGATGGGAGTGCTGTGGGGAAGGGTGTCCTGAGACCAAGCCCTTATAACCATATAACTTCAAGCTAAAGGCAGAAGAGTAAATGAATATTGAACTCTAGGTACGAAGCATAGTGGGACAGCAGTTGTGAATTACTTCTGTGTATTCTAGGATTCAGGAGTAAGTAGATAGTGGAATACAGGACCCAGGCTTGTCACCATCACTCTAAATAAACTACAACTTCTGTGTGCATGCGCATGCACGCATGCACATACACACATGAACACCTCAACCTTGCTCTAATTGAGACTGAGGAAGCTTATAGCCTTGAAAGCCCTGAGCCCAACTCCTCTCCTCTCTCTCTCTCTCTCTCTCTCTCTCTCTCTCTCTCTCTCTCTCTCTCTCTCTCTCTCTCGGTTTTTCGAGACAGGGTTTCTCTGTGTAGCCCTGGCTGTCCTGGAACTCACTCTGTAGACCAGGCTGGCCTCGAACTCAGAAATCTGCCTGCCTCTGCCTCCCAAGCGCTGTGATTAAAGGCGTGCGCCACCACCGCCGGCTCCAACTTATTCTCAACTGCTGGGAGATGGCACAAGAGAGAATGAACAACAAGACAGATCTATATCTAATCAACCAAATGCCTCTAGACAAGTTCATGTTGGCATCTTTCACTTTCATGATCCAAGATAAAAAATAAAAATGTATACAACAAGCCGGGTGAGGTAGCTTGGAGAAGGCAACGAGCAAAGTATTGTGCCCATGAACCACCGCACTGTGAGTCATAAACTCTCTGTGACAACTTTCCATCACTCTGACAAAACACTGGAGAAAGAACAGCTTTAAAAGAAGAAACATTCATTTGTGCTCACTGTCACAGAGGGTTCTATGGTGCATTATGATTTGGCCCTGTTCTGCAGGAGGCTGTGGCAGCATAATTCACTATGGCAGTGGTGCATGGCACTTTACAGCTGGTGAGCTATAGCTCCCACGGTCCCTTTAAAGACACACTTCTAGTGAACTGATATTCTTCTACCAGTTTAAGCCCCACCCGCTAAATTTTCACCTCCTCTCTATGGGAGGCTGAAGACTAAGCTTTCGGGACCTAGTTTGAGAAAGACAGACTTTCTACATTTAAGCTGTCCCTTTCCAAGGCACCCACTTCCTACCCAGCTTGGTCCTCCTTGGCTATGTCAGTGCATTCTTAGACTTGGTGAGCAATGTGTTCTGTTCCTACTGCTCGGTCATCTCTCAGTCTCTATAAGACCTGGCAAGCAGGATCTTTTGGATACTAAAATCTGTGATTACACAAACCCCATATGTGAAATGACTTAATGTGTGTACATACCAAATTATGGCTTAAGCACTAAGCAATGTCTTGGTCATTTATCTAGTAAAACATACATTCTGCAGGAATTATCTTTTCAGATAATAGTTACAAGGAAAAAGAACATAAAGACACGCTTTTCTGTAGACTTAAAATCTGTGGTTCCTTAGACCAAAGAATTCCGAATCCCAGATGTGAAAGGGCTGACTGTAGCCATTAAGAGACAGCAAACTTCCTCTTCCATACTCACTGTAGGATCTGTTAAACCAGCATTTCACTTTGCAAAGCAGTATTTTAGTATAAATAATCTACACAATGGGGGAAGCTATAATTCACAGTATTTCTATTATATCTTTATGAATAATGAGAGAAGACAAGCGCAAATGGAGTGGTAAGAATATAGAAATGCTCATCACCATGATTTTGAGCAGCACCTAACAGTGTATGTATTAAAGTATCACATTAGGCTTCCTAAATGTTGAAGTATGTGATAATCAAAAACTTCTCAAATGTCTAATAAGACGTCAACATTGGCTGCTCTATTTATTACTGCCAACTACAGACACAGCATCATCACCACATGCCCCATAAATTTGTGCAATTAAAATAGCAATTACTAAAGACTCTTTAAATACCCACAATTCATTTTCAAATCTCACAGTTGACCATCATGAGGCTGCTGTTCATGTCACTTGATTCTGACCTGTTCTCTCTCAAAAATGGATGAGCCCTCTTTTATGTTTGTAATTGAAAGTTTTGTCCCAGAGGAGATCGGCCAAAGCTCAGTCCCGTCTCCCACTAGGCAGACATGGCTACTTATAACTTTTGAAACCTTCAGCCATGCACAGAGATCCATGTAAAACATCTACCAAGCATGCAGGTTTATGTATGAAAGCATGACACTGCAGAACTTCCACCCTTTAATTGTTACGTTAGACTGGCCTCTATGATCATTGGCCTTCTGGCATTTCCTTCTGCTCCTCAACTTACCCATCGGAGGGGAGAAAGTCCTGGTCATTCTTGTTCTACCAGCAAACAACTATGCTAGCTTATATTTTCAATCATTTTCTTTGCATTTGGGCAAACAGTAACCCTTTATGAGAGATCGGGAACCTTTATTTTTAGCCCAACATGGTCAAGGAACTAAGTTAGAGCCAAACAATTATCAAAAGTATAACTTAGATATCCTAAATTATTAGTTTTGACATCTGTCTACCTGTCCAGTATGAGTGACAGGAGGCAGACACCATTTTTGTCTACTTCAACATTTTAACTTTTGTTACTTAGTGTCCGGAATAGAGTTGGCACTCAGTGAACATTTCCAGCAGGGAGAGAGAGTTTAACATTAACATTTATTTACAGAGTAAATAACCAATTCATTTTTCTTATCCCTTGGCAGGTGGATCTTTATCAAGTTTAAAAGCTGGCATCAATTTATCATAGGATTGCTATTCTGGCTTTACTTTTCTCCCCCCCCCCCCCCCTTTTTTTTAATCCCCAGAGAAGCACTTTGGCTTTGAAGGCATTTGAAGCCCTGAATTATCCATAGAACATATCTGCAAACAGCCAGGGCACCTGGTATTTGCATCCCATCAGTTAAGGTATTTAAACATTTTTATCCCTTCAAATCCGCGCACTCTGCAGTGTATAAACTGTAGCTATCTCACCTCACGCCAGGCAGCTGGGTGGCCAGGCAGCTGGGTGGCCAGGCAGCTGGAGGTGTGGGTATGTTTGGGGGGGGTGTAATCTTAAAATATACTTTTTATTTATTCTTTGAGAATTTCATACATGCACACAATGTATTATGATTATATTCATTTCCTATTTTCTCCCTCTCTCTGGAATCCCCCAAAACGATCCCCTCTCTGTTCTGTCTTCTCTTTTCCTTTCTCTTCTTCTTCTTTTAAAAAAAAAGAAAAAGAAAAAAAGAAAAATCCCCACTACATTCAACTAGTGTTGTCCATATGGCAGCTAAGAGTTTTAATGCAGTTTGTTGGTCCAATCGTTGGACTCTGATTTACGGTCTGAGCCTTCTGTAAAACTCCAGCCATTTTGTTTTGAACCCTGGAAACGCACAGGTCTTTGTATGGTGCGAACGGGACCTGAATAAAGATCAATCTACGACAGTTGACCACGACAGCTAAGAATAAGCTGAGAACATAATTACTGTTTGAGACTTCAGCAAGTTTAAGCAGTGTCGTCTGTGTTTTGACTTTCTTTCCTCTCTTCCTTCCTTTGGTTCTTTTTCACACTTTCTAGCATGAAGGTCATGGGATTTCCCAATGCAGGTACTGGTCATAATGGAAAATTATGGCTACTTATCTGTCTTGGACTATCCCAGTCGATGGAATCATGGAGGTGCTAGGACATTTGGGGTGTATGACTTGATGAGAAGAAGCTGATCCCTGGGGGCGTTTTGGAGTAGATTCTGGGATAAAAGTCTCTTCTCTTTCACTTCCTGGCCATAATGAGGTGAACAGCTATGTTCTGCTCTCATGTTGTGCCTCATCAACAAAACAAAACAAAACAAAGCAAAAACAGGAAACAATGTGACAGAGCAAAGTGACCAAAACCTCTGAGACCACAAGCCCAAACAAAGCTTTCTTCCTTACAGTATGTTTATTTCTGTTACTTTGTCATAGAATGGAAAACTAGCACGGTTACCCTGAATGCAGAGAAATATGCCAGCACTTGTTTCCACTAGACACATACATATTTGCCTTAGAACTGGTAATGGTCCACAAATGTAGATTTATGCACCTTCTCACGATAGCATTTTGTATAAAAAAATCTATATTCTGATCAATTTTTCTGTCACAAGTAAACACAAAGAACTCACAAGATGGAATCATAGCATAGTGTAATTTTTTTTGATGCTTAATCTCTGGCAATGTACATTTCACATATCACTGTATTGATATCATCCATAACTCAGATGAGATTTAATGATCGAAAGTGAGATGATTAAAAAGTCTGATGGTTCAGTTTTATTACACTGATATTAATATTTAATGAAAACGAGCCTTGTGTTGTTTCATGAAATAGTAAGCTAACTTCTAAAAGAATAAAGCTTGAATATATAATGAAGAGCAAACCACAGATGGGTTAGAGAAAGGTCAATTCTCTTGTAAAATACTGAAAAGAAGAAAAATCTGAAGGAAAACATCAAAGCAGTTGCAACTTGCATAAAGATGTTTTGGACAGGCAGGGATGGCTGTCTTTCCAGCAGATACCTCAGTTCTTGCTACCTGGCTTTCCTTGGCTGAGCTGAGATCAGCTCTGATGAAATACAGCAGAGTCAGGGCTGACCCTCCTGGGGCTCAGTGTTGGATACAGTTAGAGCTGAGAAGATAAGCAATATGCAACAGTGCCAAAGGCAGCCACAATGAGCAGGGAGAGTGTGGTGAGCCAGCACCTCTCAGCCCAGATCAAGTATCAGTTACACATCTCTGCCTCACCCCCACACACTGGAATGGCAGCTGCAGGTATCAAGGCAGAGCTCTGTAAAACAGCTCCCCAGGCAAGGTACAGGAGGTCAAAAGCTGCTGAAGCAGATCTGAGAGTTACTGACCACCGTGGTGCCTGAAGTCATCTACTGACCACCTGGAGCCTTGGTTTTCTCAATCACAAAGCAGAAGCCCTATTAATTATATGGTTGCAAAAGTAAAAGCACGATTGTGTAAAACACCCAAAGGCCACATCAGGCAAAGACAGGTGCTCAGAATTCAGGACCTGCAGCTATATCTGACATCACCTCTGACTCATGGACTTTGGAAGATTTAGAAAGAGACCCTGGGACACAGTAATGTTTACAGGCTAGGACAATGCCACCCTTGTAAATGTAGTGCCACTTGCAAATTCTGGATAGGACCAATACATTGTGCAGCACATGGATCACATTTAAGAGTGTAGCCAGTAGAAAGACTTCCTCTGGTGGCTGGTGGCCCTACAGTTCTGATTGTTTATGGTGTCATAAGTTCCTAGGTGAATAGATCGAAACACTGTGCAACACCTCCAGACACCCAAGCTTCTTTTAAATAGTAGCATTAAGTGGATCCCATCAGCCACACCCCCCATATATAGGGCAGATATTCTAAAACCTCACAGATGTATAAAACCTTCTCTAGTAGCCAAGCCTATGTATATTGTCGGTTTTTCCCTTTTTACATTTTTACTAAAAGGAGGCATGTTAGTGATTTCTCCTAAACACCAGCATTTTTTTGTTCTTGTATTTTGGAGCCATTATTAGGTAAACTAAGGGTTGTTTGAACAAAAGCACTGTGATATCACACCAGTATGTTATACAGCCAAGTGAGCTACCAAGTCACAAATGAACTGGTAGCAAATGCAGTGTGGATAGGCTGAGAAAATGATAATCCTATCCTGAACAAGCGGCAGCCGGATGGCATGAGATTTCATCAAGATACTTAGAACTGTGTGAAAATTAAAACATAGGATTTGTTTTAGTTTTCAATTTTTCCATTTAGTATTTTCACGCTATGGAAGCTTCAGATAAGGAAAATTATCAAACTAAATCAAGAGTAACAAGGAGAGTCCCTCCTGTAACTGTTTCTAGTTTGTGCAAATTGGCTCATTTTAACTTCTCAAGACCACCTCTTCAGTCTAGAATGCTCTCCATGTAAAGTTCTTGCAGGGCTAGGGAGGGGCCTTGGTTGGGTGAGTCTTGTCTTACAGGCTCGAAGGCTTCAAGGTGGGTCCTCATTGGCCATGAGTAAACCCAAGTGTAGCAACGTGCCCCATCTCTAATCCAGTGCTGGGGAGGCAGAAACAGACAGATCCCTTATGTCACTGACTGGTCAGCCTTGCTGAATAAGTGAATCCAGGTTTAGTGAGAGATTCTATCTCAGAAAATTCAGTGGGGAATGACTTCAGATAGGACCTACCTAGTTTGGGACAGAAAAAAAACAAGCACAAGCAATTATCTGTCTAAGAAGTGCCAGTATACGGAGACATGTGTCTATAGAACTTTTCCTAAGCAAGAGAATACTCACTTTGGGAAATAGAAAGGGAAATGGGCTAGAAGCTAGCAGAGATACAAGAAGCTTTAGAAATAAAGATGGAAAAGATCACTGAAAAATGGGGACAAGGATTCATAGCTCCTGTATGCTATAAAACTGAGAAGTTGGCACAAAATGCTCAAAGAATATGCTGTTGTCAGGTAACTAGCAACAGGCCTGAGACTTGATGCTGTCCCCTGAGAATGACAGAGAAGGATCACTCCATCTCTGTGCTGGGACCAGGGAGCACCTCATGGTCAGCATCTCATTCAGCCCTTATAAACAAGAACAAGAATGGATACAGATCATTTCCAAGAAATCTGTGACTCTAATAAGGATGCCCAGGAGCTGACAGCACTAGAACCCACACGGGCTGCACTTGAATACTATGCTGTCCCGTGTAAGAGATGGGATCTGAGGGGTACTGATTGGTGGGTACTGTGGGTGACTATGGTCTATTCCCTCTGAAAACTCATGTTGACAGTTGATCCTCATTGTGAGGCATTAAGAGTGGGTAAACTTGATCTGGTTAAGTGTTTGGAGTTGGACTCTTGGGAAGCAATCAGAAGTAGATAAGTTCAGTAAGCTACAGTCTCTGCAGCTGAATCTTCTCTGCTGTATAAGAAAAAGAAGTAACCTGCATTGTGTTCCTTCTCTCTCAGCCTTAGGACTCCACGAGAAAGAACAACATAACTAAAGGAGCCCTGTGGCTTTAGGCCTCCAAAGTCATGGGCCAACATGAACATCTCTTCTTCTTTGTGGCGCTAGCCACAGAAAACTAATACAATTATCACTGCTGAGAGCAATAGAAAAATATTTAAGGGTATTCCCACACCCAATGTCCAAATCCCAGATAAAAACCAAACACCAGGAATCAAAAATTCAAATTCTTAGCATCTGAAAAGCTCTGAACGTTTTCATGGAAAACCAAACCTACAGGTAAGAAAGCCTCGTATGCAGTGTATCACCTGTTTCAGAGCACAAATATGGACACACATCTCATTAAAATTCCTGGGGCAGTGTTCAGCATTTCTACCAAGTAAGGAATGGTTAAAAGTCATTTTGTAGAACTGCTTATTATCCATTTAAGATGGGAAGACTCATTTGTCATCCTATTCAGCATTCTGCCTTCTCAGTGAGCGCAATGAATATTTATGAGCATTCTCCCACTATTTTCTCTGAGGCTTCTGTACAGTTGGTTGCAAATTCTTTCCCCATCGGATTTCCATTCACTCTTGCTTTAGAGATGGGGTATCATATATATAAGGAAAGTATGATAAACAGAGGCCACGTCTCCAGCATGTCAGGGTGGAAGGGCACTGGTAACAATTACTATATAGATTAAACCTAAAGACGAGCTGGGCCATGTGTTTTGCTAAGAGTGCCTGTCACCAGAGAAATAAAGTGCAACAAACCGAAGAAATTGTCTTAAACAGCTTGAAATGTAATGTGCCAAGAGAAAGAGAAAAAATACAAAAACATCAACTTTGTTCTTTTTCAGTCTCATTGAAACGAAGCCTGGAGATGTGGCTGGCTCTTCTCTGGAAATGTTATACCAACCGATGTGGCAACTGTTGCCTTGGCCTTCACCTCAGAAGAGAATAAAAGTAATGCTTTTGAATGTTATGCATAAGAGACCTGTGATGTTGTTTGAGACAATGCTATTTTAAAATAAATCACATGATCCAAAAATGAGCTTCACGTTTACTAATTTCTGACTCGATCTAAGGGGCAAAGTGGGGCAAATAAAAGTGGAAAATGTAGGCTTGCCTATTTTCCTATCATCACATTTTCCAATGGTTCTGCTCAGTTTGTGTGATACTGTGTCTCTGAGATTGTCCCAGGTGACACACAGCATCAACAAGTGCTCTGACCTGAGCCAAGAATGCCCATGGAGAACCTGCCTTTCTGATCACAAGGGCAGAGAAGCTCAAAGGGCGGAACATTGCCTTCTAATTAGGTTCAGACTCGCCTCCTAAGTGATAAGACTCTGTGAATACCAATTTGTAAATTATAAAACTTAGATGACAGTATTTTACTATGTTAGATAAACATAGTTTTCTAGAGCTCCACCATTTTCAAAGGTTATGTAACACTTGTGGTCCCTAGCTTTGACCCTTGATCTAACATCAGCAGGCAAGCCACTATTGCACTATTGCTGTGATACCCTCATGGCATAAAAGGAAACTGGGGATTTAAAAAAAACTGAACACCTTTAAAAATTCACACAGGAAATAAGAAGTAAAAGTACAACCAAGAGTGGAATCCACATTGCCATACTGGTGTGCTTTTCTTTCTAAAGGAAAAAGACATGAGAAAAGTATTTCAAAACTACCAAAGCCAAAACTGATTGTCAAAAAGTGCTTAGAATAGTTAATATGGGGAATTAGTCATGCTTAAAATAAGTAACTGGGGCTAAAGGGGTAGCTCGGCAGGTAAAGGAACAAGCTGCAAGCCTGACAACCTGAGATTAATTCCTTGAACCCACATGATAAAAAGAGGGCACCAATTCCTGCAAGTTGTCCTCTGAGCTTCACGGATATTTTGTGGCATGCACACCTATATACATACACTTTCACACATTAAATAAATAACTAAATCATCAAATATAAAAGGAAATAAAGAAATTAAAAGGGTAGATAAGTTAATGGTATGAGTTTGAGTGTGTTGACCACTAATAACAAAGTTGTTCTGAACAGGCTACTTGCTTGCACAGTAACATGGTAATACATATTGCTGAAAAATGTCACGTTTTTGTTGTAAGACATAAAGAAATCAATCTCAAACAAGCTGGGACATTTCCTCCTTATTGGCTAGCTTTAATGGTGCTGCAGGTTGCTATGCAGACTACTAGGAATGGGAAGATCATGGGTATTGCCAAACAGCAAGCAATGCATGCTACAAGGCTAACCTGGCAAATAAAATGTGCCCGCTGTTCCAAAATTGGCATAAAGGTTATGTGGGTAACCAACCACTCGCTTTTGGGTTGAATTTGAGGTTTGCTCCAAAAGAGGAAATTTAACCCTGGTAGTATAAATTTGATCAGATTCCTGGGTTCAGGAGGCTATACTCCTCTAATGCAGAGCCTACTGTTATCTCACTAAATAGACATGTTGTAACCCTATCTTATAATATCCTCAACCTTGACCAAGGAAGCTCCTTCCTGCTGTGGTCAGCAGTTGATACAGAGACTCAGAGCTGATCCAAGTTCTAAGAATAAGTGTCTGTTGAGTGCTCAGCTCTAAATGGGACAATCTACATCAACATTCCTCCTCCCAAGACTCAAGGAACGTAGTAAAATAGGGGCAAAAAGAATTTAAGAGGCAGAGACTGGTGCTGCTTTTTGGGCATAGCATTGGAAAGAAATCCACAAACTCACTGCATAGGAGCTTCATAAGACCAAGCTAAGAAGATCAGTAAATGTTCCAAGAGGAAGTACTAATTGTACTCAAAACGTTATAGAATAAAAAAAAGAGGGCACAAGTATCTAGGAAAGGTGACATGCCAGGGCTGCATTGGGAGAGTGGAACAAAGGAACTGGAGATGAATATAATCAAGGTGTATTATTCACATGTGTAAAATCATCAAAGAATGACTAAAAGGCATTTTTAAAAATATAATGTAATACTTGTATAAAAACAAAATTGTAGATCACTGGAGTAACACTTAGAGTCTAGGAAAAAATTATAAGCAGATAAGGCCTGATGACTAACACTCAAGCTTGACCTTTGGCTTCCACACACATGTGTAAAGACGTGTAAGTGCACCTGTACATGTACATATACAAATGTGTTTGTATACTAGCAACTATGGAAAGCAAGTCTCTCTCTTTAAAAAAAAAAAAAAAAAAGCTAGTAGCACATGAGGAGATGCTGAACATCACCTGAACATAGTTGGGGGATGGCAACTAAACAGAAGCCCACACTACTACTATACCTTTGCCAGAATGTCACAACCTAAGACTGACAACATAGAGTATTGACGAGGGAAAGCATCAGCAAGGGCGAGAAAGCAGGAGTGGTCACTTTGGAAGATAGTCTGTTCATCTCTCATAGAAGAGCTCATACCTTGACCACCGATTGAACATATGTGCTCTTTGGTAATTAACCAGATGTAATGAAATTTTATGTCCACCCACAACTTGAACAGGGATCATTAGAGCAGCTTTATTTGTGGCTGTCAAAACTTAAAAGCCATAAAGATCTCTTTTAATAATCGATAAACAAAATAGCAAAACTGAAAAATGCAACATCACTCACCACTAAAATGAACGGAGCTGCCCAGGAGAAACCTTAAATGCTTATTAGTGAGTGAAAGAAGCTAATCTGAAAGAACAACATGCTATATGAATGACTCCAACCAAACAATGTTCTGGTAAACTCACAGAGCCAGTCAAAAAGAGTAAGCAGAATGCAATGGCTTTCGGAGATGTTAACTAGTTTATATAATCATAATGTGTACTTCCCATTCTGAAAAAAAAAAAAAGTATATGACCTAACCAAATACACAATACCAAGCGTTGTATCTGATGTGGACTCTTGGTTGACCATGAAATGTCAAGGCAGTGTATCTTTTATTGAAAGTGAACCACCCTGATGAAGTATGCTGAGAGTAGAGAAAGCTATGCATGTGGAAGATGGGGAGTACACAGGGATTCTGTGTGCTTTATAGTCACTTTTGCTGTGAACCCCAAACTACTCTAAAACTAGCGATTATCAAGTCAGGCAAAGGGGAGCACACCTTCAATCTCAACAGTTAGGAAAATGGGGCAGGAAAATCAGAGGTTTAAGGCCAGCCTGGGATACATAGTAAGATCCTGTCTCAAACCAAAATGAAATATCCTATTTCTCCCAGGGCATAGTATATCTACCATATTCTCCATACTAAAGTCACCATTACTAAATGATTTTTTATTTTCTGTCTATTATATATGCTGTCACATTACAGGCTTTTACAATATAATCCACCTAAGTGTTTACATTTAAATAATCCTTAATATGTACAGAAATTGGAGGCATGCTTTTGTATACAATAGTTTTTCAAATGATATTTTTTGAAAAATTTATACAATCCATCCATTTTTCAGTGAACAATCTTCCTTCACTAGTAATTTTCCATTTGTTGGAAAGGGATCCTTTTGTGGTACTATAGAAGCTTGTTGACACTTTAAAATAATCATATTTATTATTAAATTTAATAAATTATATTTTCTTTTATTATAAAAACTAATTGATAGAAAAATAGAAAGGCTCAAGACTTTCCACATCTTGGTTCCTGATGCTTCATGGAGTAGAGGCCAGTTGTAAGGTGTGGTGAGTGAGGAGGGGGACATGCTGAGGTCTGGACATCCTCTGAACAGTCAAATAAGAATACATCCCAGTCTTCTGAGAAACATTAAATATCTATTATTTTCAGTGCTGGGTTAAAACATTTTTTATTGGTTTTAATGTTTTATTAGCAAAATAAACTATATATAATGATGGGTTTCACTATAACATGCATATAAAATATTTGTATCATATTCATATTCATCCCCCACTAACCTCTCCTATGCCCCTCCATGACAGATGGTCCCTTTCCTCTTCCTAACTAACCTCCTTCTACTTTCATGGTTTTTGTTTTTACTTCTTTATCTGGTTCTCTGAGAATAATACACGCATATGTAATGCATTTTGATCAAGTCTACCCCATCTCCTTCCTTCCAATTATTCTAATTCCTATTCCTCTACAATTTTTTCTTCTAACCCCATGTGCTCTCTTTGGAAAAAAAAAAAAAACACCCCACTTAATCCATTTAATGCCTTCTATGCATGTATGACTATAGGACCATTTACTGGAACATGAGTAGCCCAAAGACTTGCATCTCTAAAGAAACTGATTCTCCCTCTCATCAGCTATCAGTTGGCTAGCTTAATCTTACTCAGGTCCCATGCATGCAATCACAGCCACTGTGAATTTATGTATGCAATCATGAAAGCTGCTATCAGGGAGGAAGCTTTCCCAGTTGATTTGAGGTGGATTTCTCTACATCCACTAGTCAAAGCGTATAGTTTCTCATGCCCCTCTGATGGACAACCAAGAACAATGTATGGGAAGAGCATATGTTGTTTTGGGATCCACTGGTACCTCCTTGACCAGCAACTAATGAAGATTAATTCCACATCAAGCACTGAGATTATCGTGTGATAACCCATGGTTTTTTGGGATAATCACTGTCCATGTGCAGTGTACTTTTGTTTAAATTCCTGCTCTTTATAATTATATTTTAACTAGCTTAGAAAGTAGTGAGTTTCCATAGGAGATTCTCATACATCTTTGTTAACTAGTTTTGGTTAACTAGCCCCCTACTGCCTCCTCTCCTACTCCACTGCTCCATCCATGCTTAAATCTTTAACGCTCAGGATTGTGCCCTCTATTCTCACATCATGTGCCTTCTATCCTCTCATTTCCTAAGACCTCTTCCTCTCTTCTCTCTAGCTTCCTAACATCTATAGATAGTCCATATTAGCAAACAAATCAAAACTAAAAGCTTGGACATAAATGACTTAAAACATGCAAATTTTGTCTTCATCAGCCTAAGCTACCTCATGGAGTATAATACTTCCCCATTTTATTTATTTTCCTGAAAATTTCATTTTTCTTTACAGATAATAAAATTCTGATCTGTGTATATACCACATTATCCTTATCCATTCATCTATTGGTGGTCTTCCAGGCTGACTCTATTTCCTGGCTCTTGTGACTAAAGTCATAATAAGTATGGGTTAACAAAGTATCTCTATAAGAGGATATTAAGTCCTTTGGGAATATGCCCAGTAATGGTATAGCTTCCTTACTTGCTGAACCAATTTATATTCCCAGTGATAGTGGATGAGCATTTGTTCCTTTTCCCCTACATCCTTTCTAGAAATTGTTGCTGTTTGTTTTCCTTTTCTTTTCCAGAGAATTTTATATATGAATGCAATGAATTTTCATTATACCCATGCCATCCTTCATCTCTAACTTCTCCCATGTTTATACACACACACACACACACACACACTCTCTCTCTCTCTCTCAAATTTATACTCTTTACCTCAATATATATATATATATATATCAGTCCAGTAAGTGTTACCCATATGTGTCTGAGTATCAGACTGACCACTTGGGTATGGGTAGGCTATCTGAATGTTAGAAGAAAACTAACCATCCCTTTCCTTCAGAAGCCATTTACTGACGATCACCATTCTGAATAGGGCAGAACAGACTCACAAAGTAGTTTTAATGTGGATTTCCCTAATAGGTAATGGTACTGAATGCTTTTACAAATGTCTCCTGGCTCTATCAGTTACTTTTATATATCATATATCATTTATTATATATCAGTTGGTATATAATAAAATACCATGACCAAGGAGACTTGAGAAGGGAAAGGTTTATAGTTCCAGAAGGTCCATCATGGTGGGGAAGTGGTACTGCCAGAAGAGGAAGCTAAAGTAGCACATCTTTAACCATGAGCACTAAGTGGGAAGAGTGAACAAGAAGTAGGATGAAGTTCTACAATCCAAAAGGACACCACATGTGACATTTCTTCTCCTGAAAGGCCACACCACCTGTGCTCTACTGGCCAAAACTCCAAACAAAATAACCCATTCTTTGTCCTGGGCTTTCTATTTATATCTACTGGTGTTTATTAGGGACAATGCTTCCCTATTATAGGATAACTCCACTTCTTTTTTACATATATGAATAGATGTGGTTTAGGAAGCTTCTACAGTAATAGGTTTCCATATGAACTTTTTGAAAAAGTCTTTAATATCATCTATCCCTTTATGTTTCTCTTACTTTACTGTTTTCCCATACCCCAACCCAATTTAAGCCTTCCTATCCCATATTTTCCCTTTAATAATTTATACCAGTACTTTCTATTTTTTCTCCCTTGAAAACTCTTCTCCATGAGCTCTTAGTAATGTCAGGAAGTTAGCTGAATAGATTAAAAATAAAAATTCATCTTTCTGTTGTTTAACAGGGAGAAAAATGCTCATTATACTTTCAAAGATAAAAGTTATCTCAAAGGTAATGATGAAAGATGAAAAAATACATCCCACACGCATGGGACCCAAAAATGAGCCATGTCACTCTCCTATTATTTTACAAAATAGAGTTCAAATTAGAGCAAATCAGAAGAGATACAGATACTTCAACCAATCATGGAAACAAGTTACCAAGAAGACATTCACCCCTAACCATACAAGCACCAAATTCTGGCACATATAACTTCATAAAAAGCATACTATGGGACTTAACAGGACATATAAAGTCCAACTCAGCAGTAATAGCTGATTTCAGTATCCCATTCTCTCTAACAGACAGGCCATCTAAACAAAGACTAAGCAAATAAATGTTAGAATTAAATGATGTTAGTCATCAAATGAACCTAACAGAATGATTGAATATGCCACTAGAACAACAAAGAACATACATTCTACTCAACCACCCATCGAAGTTTCCCTAAAACAGACCACATCCTGGGACACAAAACAAATAGTAACCGACTTTGGAAAAATGAAATAAATCTGTGTGTCCTATCTGGCCACAATGCAACAAAGCTTTAAATCAATAACAAACAAATCTCTAACCATTACCAAGGTTACGGAGATTATACATCACAATACTAAATGATGAATAAGTTAGAAAGGAAATAAAAAAAATTAAAACTTCTCCTACTAAATGAAAATTAAAACACTGTACAACAAAACCTCCAGGACATACTAAAAGCCACCCTAAGAGAAAAATATATAGCTCTAATCACCTACATTAAAAAATTAGAAAGAGCACAAATGAAGGAGTTAATCATAAAGCTCCAGAACTTGGAAAAACAAGATCAAACAAAATGCAAATCCAGCAGACATTAAGAAATAATAAAAATCAAGGAGGAATTAATGAAATAAAAACAAAGGAAATAATATGAAGGATCAATAAATCGAGGAGCTGTTTAATTTTAAAAAGAAGATACGAATTTGAAAAGAGTAAGGAGGAGAATATGGGAGGGCTTGGAGGAAGGAAAGAGAAGGGGAAATAATGTAATTATATTACAATCTCAAAAACTGTAAAAAAAAAAACAAAAAAAACAAAAAAAAAAAAAAAAACTAAAACAGAGCATTTGCCCAATTAACCAAAAGAATGAACCAAATTAACAAAACCAAAAATGAAAAGGGAAACATTACAATGAATACAAGAAACAATTCAGAACATTATAATTGACTAATTTAAAGGCCTATGCTCCATTAAATTAGGAAATTTAAAAGAAATGGACAAGAGCCAAACCACCGTTAAACCAAGAAAAGAGCAACACTTTAAACAAATTTAAACAGACCCATCATGAACAAGATCAAAACAGAAATGAAAAGCTTTGCAAGCAACAACAACAACAAAAAAAGACAAGCCGAGGCCCAGGTGATTCACAGCCAAATTCTACCAAGCTTTCAAAGACTATCTACAACTAGTATTTCTTAAATTATCCAAAGAAAAAGAAACAGAAGGGGCTCTCCCAAATTCCTTCTACAAAGCCAGTATCACTTTAATACCAAAACCAGTTAAACACACACACATATACCAAAAAAAAAAAAAAAAAAAAAAAACAGAAAGAAAATTAAAGATCAATATTCCTGATAAAGATAAAAATCATAGTTTCATTGCAGGTAAGTTGCACCCATGAAATCTCAATAAGTTGGTTGCATAAAACAGGCCTGAATATTGACATCCACACTTGGCATGGAAACATGGATGGGAGAAATTTTATGAAGTGCCACTTTTAGATGAGTAGCTACATGCAATCAGTGACTTTCGAAGGAAGGAAGATCAGTTTTCCCCAGGGATAAACTGCCTGAAAGGCTGTCCAGGCCCAAATGGATAGATGTAACACATGTAAGTATGACAACACAAAATGGACGCAGTAGGTTATATATTTTATGTATATTATAACATTGGTGGTTTGGCGCTCATACATTTCTTTGAAATTTTCTAGTTTAATGGAGCATAGGCCTTTGAATTAGTCAATTATAATGTTCTGAATCATTTTTTGTATTCATTGTATGTATAATAAATTACATACATATAAATATAATATAATTAAATAGATGCATATATGTGTATGCAAATATATATGTGTGTCTATACATACACAAAATAGACTCAGTAAGTTGCATACATATACATGCAAATATTTGTATATTTGTAACATTAACAATTAGAGATGAGGACATAAATTTTAGAGGTAGTGGGGGAGGATATGGAGTTGAAAGGTGAGAAAAAGAAGTGTAAACATAGTATTTGTGTATGAGAATTTCAGAAACTAAACTATAGAAAGTATTGATGCATGCAAAAACAACAATAAATAATGTATGTATTCTCCAAGGGAAAAGAAATTAAAAGCAAAAGATGGTCTATAGTGTATGATTCCTCTGTCTCCTTTCCTTAAATGGGAAAAATTTAAGTCATGAAAATTACAGCCGTTATTTCGCAGGCTGAGTCTGGGAAACAGAATGACTGCAAAGGGGTATTTTTGGTTGTGGTGGTGGTCAGGAGGCTTCACAACTGCCAAAAGCAAAAGCATTAAACCATAAACTTAAATGACTTATATAAACTATACTTCAGTAAACTGAAGAAAAACTTAAAAATACTAATGGTACATATAAAAATGGGGGGGGAAAAGCCTCTTGGAATTAAAAATTATATATACTTAAAATTCAAAGAACTAACGAATTCTAACTAACTAACTAACTAACTAACTAACTAACTAACTAAAGCATTTGCCACAAAAGACTAGAGAGCTGGAAGCCAGGGCAGAATGATTTATCCAGAACTTAGAATAAAGAGATAGTGATTTACTCTGAGTGAGACAAGAAAGAACCCAGGGCCTGAGAGATAGCACAGTGGTGAAGAACACTTGGTGCTCTTGCAGAGGACTGTGGTTTCCAGCATCCACATCAGGTGGTTCACAAGCATTGACAAGTTTAAATCCAGAGGCTTCAATGCTCTCTGACCTTTGTGGACATTTGCATGCTCTTGGTATACATAAACTCATGCAAGCACACAAACACCACACACACACACAGAGAGAGAGAGAGAGAGAGAGAGAGAGAGAGAGAGAGAGAGAGAGAGAGAGAGAGAGAGAGAGAGAGAAGGGGGAGGGAGAGAGACAGAAATAAAAACATTTTTTAAAGAAGAGACATAAAGAATAGATTTAAATGATGTCATATATTTTAGGAATAGCATTAAAATAGTTAAATGAGTTATAGGAAACAAATATTTTGTGAAGTAATGGCTGAGAATTTGGAGAAATAATCTGATCACTCAAAAAATTGACTCTGAATTTTAATAGGGCTGGTGAAAACAAAACTAACCATACATATGTTTATGAAATATCAGAACATAAAGAAGAAGTATTCAGTGAACTCATGAAGAATATAGATGACCAGAAAAAAAAAAGTACAATGTGCTAATCATCCAGTCAGCATTAACAATCAGCCCCAAACTGCCAAATGATTGCAAATCTTGACACTGGAACACAATCATTTTTCAAATGTGAATGACAAATAAAGCCATTCTCTGAAGTTCAAAGACTAAGAATTTACTACTTACAGTTCATTCAAAGAGCAAATTAGAAAACTCTTGTCTTTAGGAGAAAATGAAAATCCAGAGTGGAGGAAATGGGATCTGAAGGCATTGGGAGCACAGAGATAGATGATCACATTTAATTCACCACTGGCTGTGAAAAATGACTACTCTGTGGTCTAAAATATTAAAAAGAAAGTTGTTATGACAAACGAGGTTGGAAATATCTTCCCTTTTAGAGGAGGCAAAACCTAAGCAACGAATAAATAACAGATTCTGCTGAAAAATTTGTACTGAAGCCTGTTACCAAATCGAGTCTATGTAATACACACCGTGGAACTGAACTACATCTGCCCAACAAAACGTCATTATTTTTTCCCTTTTTAAAAATTATTGCATGTATTTACCTTTCAAATGTTGTCTCCCTTCTTAGTCCCCATTCCACAGGACCTCCCATTCACCTCCCTTCCCCTTTGCCTCTAAGAGGGTGTTCTCCCACCCAACCCTACCTTAACCAGGTATCCCCCTTCTCTGGGGCATCAAGCTCCACAGGACCACACTCCTCCACAGGACCACACTCATCCCCTCCCACTGAGGCCAGACAAGTTAATCCTCTGCTACATACATAGTAGGGGCCAGTCCATGTATACTCTTGGGTGGTGGCTTAGTCCCTGAGAGCTCTGAGGGGTCTAGTCACTTGTTACTCTTGTTCTTCCTTTGGACTTTCAACCCCCTCCAGCTCCTTCAGTCCTTCCTCTAACTCTTCCGTTGAAGTCACTGGGCTTAGTTCAATGGCTGGCTGTATCTGCATCTGTCTTAGTCAGACATTTACATGTCCTCTCAGAGGACAGCCAGGCCAGGCTCTTGTCTGCAAGCCCATCTTAGCAACAGCAATAGTGTCAGGGTTTCATGTCTGTGTTTGGGATGGATCCCACATTGGGGTGGTCTCTGGATGGCCTTTCCTTCAGTCTTTGCTCCACCTTTTGCCCCTGCATTTCTGTTAAAGAGGAAGAATTATGGGTCAAAATTTTGAGATGGATAGGTGGCCCCATCCCTCAAATGGGGGCCATGTCTATCTACTGGAGGTAGTCTCTTCAGGTTACATCTTCTGGCTGTTGGGCATTTTGGCTAATGTTATCCCCATTGGGTCCTGAGAGATATTCACATCCCTTGTGTCTGGGACTTTTTAGTGGTTCCCCTTATTCCCCACCCCACATTGCTCATATTTCTATTCATTCTTCTGCTTTCTTGGCTTCTCTCCTGTCTCCTCCACACCTAACCTTGCTCTCCTTTTTCCACCCTCATCTCTCCAACACAGGACCCTCCCTCTCTCTGCCTCCTGTGATTATTTTGTTCCCCCTTCTAAGTGGGATTGAAGAACTCTCACTTGGGCCTTCCTTTTTGTTAAGCTTCATATGGTCTGTGAGTTACATCATGGGTAGTCTGAACTTTGGGGCTAATATCCACTTATCAGTGACTGCATACCATATATGTCCTTTTGGGTCTAGGTTACTTCACTCAGAATGATATTATCTAGTTCCATCCATTTGCCTGCAAAATAGTTGATGTCCTCATTTTTAATATCTGCATAGTATTCCATTATGTAGATGTACCACATTTCTGTATCCATTCTTTGATTGAGGGACATCTGGGTTGTTTCCAGTTTCTGGCTATTATAAACAAGGCTACTATGAACATGGTGGAGGATATGTCCTTGTAATATGGTTGAGTATCTCTTCTTGGGTATGCAAGCGGTATAGCTGGGTCTTCAAGCTATTTCCAATTTTTTGAGGAACCACCAGATTGATTTCTAGAGTGGTTGTACCAGTTTGCAATCCCACCAGCAATGAGTGTTTCTCTTTCTCCACATCCTTGCCAGCATTTGCTATCACCTGCGTTTTTTATCTTAGCCATTCTGATTAGTGTATGGTGGAATCTCTGGGTCATTTTGATTTGTATTTCCCTAATAACTAAGGATGTTGAACATTTCTTTAGATGCTTCTTGGCCATTGGAAATAGCCACTTGAGATGGATATTCTCACTTGAGAATTCTCTATTTAGCTCTGAAGCCCATTTTTAAATGGGTTATTTGGTTTTCTGGAATATAACTTCTTAAGTTCTTTGTATATTTTGTATATTAGCACTCTATTGAATGTACAGTTGGTGAAGATCTTTTTTCAATCTGTAGGTTGCTATTTTGCCTGTTGACAGTGTCCTTTGCCTTACAGAAGCTTTTCAGTTTCATGAGGTCCCATTTGTCAATTATTAATTGTAGGGCCTGAACCATTGGTATTCTGTTCAAGAAAATTTCCCCTCTGCCAATGTATTTGAATACCACTTTAATAATGATGTTTGTTCAGGGAAATAGTCATAAACAAAGTCATTATTAAAATGATATTTTCTCTGGTTTCAAGAATAAGCCCTAATCAAATGGCAAGATTTGGAACATAGATATGAAGCAGGACAGTAGCACCCCTTGAGAGTATATCGGCAGGACAATGTAGCTATAGATGTTACTATAGACTGTAAGTATGACTATCATTTAGCTACACAAACTTCCAAATAATTTTTGAAATTGTTTGGGCATTTTTGTTATGTCTCTTTTACTTTTACGTTTCTTAATATTTTTATGATAATATTTATCAATTTGTTGAAATTTCCATACAATATGTCTTGATCATATTCATTCTCCACCTTTTCCCTCTAACACTTGCCATATCCACTCCTTCCCTCCCAATCTCATGTCCTCTGTCTTTTTCAAAAAATTTTATATAACCAGCATAAAAATTTTGCTACCAATATATTCATAGGCATAGGCCCATCAACTGTAGTATATGCTGATTTACCATGGGACATAAAAGAAAACTGACATTCTCCTCCAGAAACCATCAATTATTTACCACTCATCAGAGGCAGGTCAGTTAGAGGTGGGGTGATCAATTAGAATGTAAGCTGGCTTGATCCTGTGAAGCTCTTTTACAAACAAACACCACTGTTGTGTGTTCATTATTTCAGTGGTCATGGGCAGAAGTCACTGCCTATGACATCTTTGTACCACATCTTCTATGAGGGTCTCCAGGCCTTAGAAGAGGGACATAAATGTCCCATTATGACTGAGAACTCCATTGACACTTACTCTTTGTCCATGTGACTACCTGTGAATTTCTGTGTTAACCACTATCCACTGTACAAAGAAGTTTTTCTGGTGAGACCTGATGTGGGAATGTATCCTACACCTGGCACTAGGCTTTTTTATTTGGTCATATATTTGGATATATTGAATAATATATATTCCACAATATACTGCCTACATAGTGATTGATTGACTGATTGATTGGTTGATACATATCATAATATATACTGTTGTCAGTGAAAGAAGTAGACACTTTGGTGATGTATAAATGCAATTGTATAGGGTATGGAATGAGAAATCTGGAGTTATAAGGTATATGTATGCTGAGGTTTCACAGACATTTTCAGTTCTATAGGTCATTGTGGTATCATTCTCTTCCACTAGTTCTAATTGCTCTTCATTTTCACCAATATTTTTCCCAGAACTTAAAATTGGAGTCATTTTATAGGTTAATGGCATTATCTCAGAATTATTCTAATTTTCATTTTTTTTGTTAGTGAAATGGAGGTGTTTTATTTATTTTATTTATTTATTGGCTGCTTGAGCATTTATTTTTATGAAGTGTCTTTTATTTTCTTATATTCTTTTTCTTATATTTCTTATATTTTCTTGACTCTTGTCCATTCTTTAATACTATGGTGTGTGTGTGTGTGTGTGTGTGTGTGTGTGTGTGTGTGTGTGTGTTTACTCAGGGAGTCAGATATTCTAAGCAGGTACCAATGAGCTGTAAACTCTGCCCTGTCTTGTTTTTTGATGTGAAAGAGTACTTTATACTTTATAGCTATGGACATATATACATTGTAAAAAATCATTTTCTCTTGTTTATCTTAATGGTATCTTTCAATAAGTGTTTGAAATTTTAAAAATTTTCTATTTAAAATAATTTCAAATTCACACAAAGTTTATAACAGCAGCAAGAGTTCTCATAACAGCTGTATTATTTACTTTTCTATGTAATTAATATATTAGTATGTATGTATATATGTATGTATGTATGTATGTATGTATGTATGTAACCAATACAACTATGATAAACACCATGACCAAAAGCAATTTACAGAATCAAGTGTTTAGTTTGGCTTATGTATCCAGAGGGAAAGTCCATACCAGTAGGGAAGTCATGGCAGTAGAGAAGCATAGCAGGAAGCTGAGAGACTAAATCTTCAAACACATGCCATAAACAAAGAAAGAGTACTGCGATTGAAGCAACACTATACCTCCCACTGACATGCTTTCTCCACTGAGCTGTAGCTCTAAAATCTCCCCAGACAGTGCCACCAACTGGGGACTAAGTGTAAAAATAAGTAGCCAAAACTATGGGGAACATTCCACATTCGATTGACCATAACAGCCTTTATTTAAATTTTCTGTTGTTACTGTTGGAATATATTTTCTATATTGTATTCTAATTTTGAACCAATTGAGAATACATATTTGCTTTCCCTAAATGCTATATAGTATGTGTTTCATAAAACTACCAACAACAGATGAATAATCTATGTACCTACAACACAACTGTAAAAAAAAAAAAAAAAAACAAATAAACTTGTATATGAACATCAGGGGTAGATTCTCAGGCCTTCTTTAGTGAAACCTATTTATACTGACATCAGATCTTTCAAGGCCACTAAAACATTCAAAGTTCTTACAAGTTGGTAGATGTTGACAATTAACAACAGTTTGAATTTGATCAAGATGTCATATGGATTTTAAAAAGCATTTAAAAATCATTTGAGATGTAAACAAATAGAATGATTAATAAAAAAATTTTAAAAATAAAGTTAAATCATTTATAGAAAAAAACATTAAAAACATAATAAAAACAATTACACTGTGCCAGCTGGCTGTCTAGATAATGCCAAGTCATCAGATTCTCCCAGCCCTTCAAGAAAGGTTTGATGGTCTGATAGAAACAACAGGGTGCATAAAACTTTTGTATCAGGTTAGTTAAAAGTATGTAAACACCTCCATATATATTCAAGTTAAATGGGCACAGACAGAACACAGATTCTATGGGGAAAATTAATAATCTTGAAAGTCTGTATATTATTCTAATTCAGTCTCTATTAAATAAGTGATCTGAGATTATTAATTCAATACATTAAGCAACAAAAGAATATGAATGTAAACTAGAGGAAGAAAATGAAACTCCAAGTTTTGGGCAAACTTTTGGCGTTCTTGGCCACTCTGGTCCCATAGATACACACACACACACACACACACACACACACACACACACACAAGTACTATATGCCATAACTAATGCTACTGCTTACTGTCTAGAACTGGATCCATAACTAGATGGTAAAACTTTATTGCTGAAGACACTGCACACTTGTGAAGTAGAAACTTCTGGTTTCTTTGGAAAAACTTCAAATGAAGTTTTGTTGGGGCATAAAGGTAAAAGGATGTTTTGTGATAGCAGACATGTGAAAGAATGTGTGATGTTTGGAAGAAATATAAATATGAACCCCACAGACAGTGGAAACTCAAGCATTGGTTTGCTCTGCTCAGCCTAGCTATTCTTTGCTGACAGCAGGCATGTACTGGTTGGCCTTACATTGAGTTGTTGAAAATTGCTTGTGGTGACATATAGAGAGAAACTCACCAAAGAACTTCTTGTGATGTTCCTGCAGCTTCTTGCCACTTCCACATTGGAGAGCCTCTCAGCTTCTTCTGGACTGAACTGCTCTTGCTGGTTCGTGTGTGGTGTCTGCAAAGTGGACTGAACTACAGATGCTGATTCCTGTGTGGTGTCTGCCCACTGGACTGGTCTGCAGTTGCTGATTCATGTTTGGTGTTTGCTAGTGGACTGGACTGAGAACAACAAAGGTTGGAATCACCCTCAAAGAACTATTTTTAAACAGGGCCACTTCCCCTCTTTCCTAATGACCTTTCTTTTCTACTACCTCTAGTGGGTGGTGGGCTAGAGAGGAGGTTGAATCCTTATTAAAGTAGGTTGAGAAAAATTTGTGCCTACACACTTGAGTCAGAGAATATGGGGAAATCAAGCTGGTCCTCCTAGCTAGCTTTCATTTCTACTGGCTAGCTTTCATAGTTTGGAAAAGTGCTGTGCATTCTCTCAGAGAATAGGAATCATCAGTCTCACTCAGCTGTAACTTATATGGTCCACAACAATGACTGGTCTAGTAGGACTTGCCCCATGGTAAAATAGTGGCACAAATTTCATGGAAGTAACAACCACTTTCTGAATAGACTTAAGTCCTATTCCACAGGTTGTCACCTATACTCAACTATATATACTCAACTATAGGTCTAAGAACCTATAGATGGATCACAGGTCCTAAAGGAGAATTCTGTTATTATTCTGCTAAATGGACATAGTATTAAGCTGACTCCTAGTGATTTGTCATTATACCCATAGATTAATATATCTCTGAACCCTTATAAGAGAGGCTTATTTTTATTGTACATGTCAATTAACATAGAAACCAACAGTTGGTCAAGATGCATAGAGTAAGAGATGTCAGAATGTTAACCCATAAACAATACATCTGTTTCACACTCACAAGGCTCAAAGATCATCACAGAAGAGGGAGCAGAAATATTATAAGACCCAGAGGCAGAAACTGACTACAAGGAAGCAGTATTTTGTGTACATGGCAGGGCACCTGGACATATGAATTCACAGTGACTGTGATGGCATACACAAGACCTCCAAAATCTTTAGCCAGACAAAATTCCAGCACGGAGAAAAGAAGTGGCAAAGAGGTCCCACATTAGCTAAGGAGCTATTAGAACTAATGGCTTTTGGCAGCGGAATATTCAGTTTTCTTTAAGGGTGCAGCCCCTGGTGGGTTGATTATGCTCCAGTGATGGTCGACGGTCACACATCCAACAGTATATAGGCAGCACAAATTGAATTTGATGGGTTTAAAATTAAATGAGGGCACAGTTCAGTAGGTTTGGAAGGAGATGTGGATCTGGGGGGAGTTAAGGAAGGGAATGAATATGATCAAAACAAATTGTATGAAATTCTTAAAGAACTAATAAAAACAGAAGGGAAAAGAGGGAAATCTCAGAGGTGGGCAGAGGAGGTGGGAAATAAATACCAAGACTTAAGATGAGAAACCAGATGAAAAAAAAGACCCTAAGGGAATTTATAAATATTTTGGTTGTTTTTAAGAATTGAAACTCGCCCAGTGACAAGGTCCCAGAATAGGATCAACCAGTGTGAAGCACCTGGAAGACATTACAGTTCTCAGATATTGCCCAGCCTGTGCTTAACTTAGAATTTTGCTTTGAGCCCATTGAATATTTCACAAATGAAGTGTAAACAAAGACATACAGGATGATGTGAGGATCAAATCATTCTGATTCGTTTTTCTCTGATGGATCAGAAATTATAGGCTGTACAAGGCACCTAGTAGATTGTAAGAAAGAAAAAAAGTCACTCTAAAAAGAATTAAGAAAAAGTGAAATCACAGGGATGTGGGACGGTTTATACTGAGACTAGGAAGGTCTCTCATAAATTTAATTTTTCCCATCCTGAAATTCCTGAGAACATTGTAGCTATCCTTGGAGTGGCAGACACTGAAACTCTCATATTTTAGATGAGCATATAATCTTAAGATCTCCATTAAACTTTACTAAAGGAGCTACTGAAGATGGGGGAGAAGGGGAAAAGGGAGAGACAAGAAAGGGAGGGAAGGAGGAGCAAAAAGAAGAGAGAGAGGAGGGGCAGGGGAGAAGGCAAGAAGGATGGGGAAGAGAAGGAGAAGGAAATAAAGATGAGAAAGGGGAAGAAATATGAGGGAAAACATAGGTTGATGGAGCTGATATGCAGGCTGGAGTGAAGGAGGATGCTATGCCCTTAACGACATTCCATGCTGGTCCACATTTTGCCTTCCTGAAAAGGATGAATTTGCAACATTTTGCAAGACATTTCAATGTTTCTTGCTCATTTGCATATCTTTCTTTTTAAGCCTAATATTAAAATTCAAATATGAGAAGAAAATTATTCTCTGGCCTATAGATATTCAGATTTCACCATGTTTACAATCATAAATCATTTTTACATGATAAAAATGTATCATGTTTACAATAATAAAAGCAAAATCCACTCTTGGCCAAGGATTCAAATTGGGATTATCATGTCTTATTTCCTGCCATGTATCTTAATTCTGTTTTAATTAGTTCATACCTGACAATTCCATACTTGTGTAGAATGTATTATAATTTTATTCACCATGCATTACCAACTACTGTCTGTTCCCAATGTGGCTCACTCTCTTCTTCCATGCTGGCACTGCTCCTACCTCACATCTCTCAATCTCACAATCGCTATTTCTCTGTTTTTCCACAGTGTGTGTGTGTGTGTGTGTCTGTGTGTGTGTGTGTGTATGTGTGTGTGTGTGTCTGTGTGTCTGTGTGTCTCTATGTGAGCATACACACACAGACAATGCTCACAAAAGCAAATGGATGGAACTAGATAATATCATTCTGAGTGAAGTAACCTAGACCCAAAAGGACATATATGGTATGCAGTCACTGATAAGTGGATATTAGCCCCAAAGTTCAGACTACCCATGATGTAACTCACAGACCATATGAAGCTTAACAAAAAGGAAGGCCCAAGTGAGAGTTCTTCAATCCCACTTAGAAGGGGGAACAAAATAATCACAGGAGGCAGAGAGAGGGAGGGTCCTGTGTTGGAGAGATGAGGGGTAAGGATCATATTGGTAGCATGACTTATTCACCATGGGTTTGGAACTATTCATTAGAGCCTGGTGGGCTAAATAGTAGATACAACTGATACCCCCTCTCCAAGAATCTATTGTCAATACTTCATCAATAAATGGCAGGATCCTGTGATCATCTTCCTAGCTATAGCTGAGTTGGAATGCCCCAAACTATATAGACCCAGTGCCAGGAGGCACAACTGCTATTAGTTCATGACTGTCATAGCAGTGTCATGATTAGAAAATAACATTTTGAAGCCCTTCTTTCTATATTAAACATTGGTGGATAACATAGACACTTGTTCCTGATTTTATGGGAAATTCTTGACATATTTTCCATTTATCAAGACGCTTACTATGAGTTTGGAATATGAAGCCTTCATTGTATTGAGATACAACTCATCCTAATCACTATAGAGTTTTTATCATGAAGAGATATTGGATTTTGTCAACTGCTTTTCTGTATTTATTGAGTTGATCATATGATTTCCACCTTTGAGCCAATTATGTGAAAAAATACAGCTAATGATTTACATACATTAAACTATTCCTACATCTCTGGAATAAAATCAAGTTGGATATGATGGATAAATTTTTTTATGTGCTCCTGTATTCAGTTTTCAAGTATTTTATTGAGAATATTTGCATTTTTTTATCATGAGTGACTTGTTTTGGTACGAGAATAATGCTGACCTCACAGAAAGAGCTTGGAAGCATATTTTATTAAATAATTTAGAAACCACTAGTTTTAGTTCTTTAAGGACTTGGTAGAACTTTATAGTAGATCCATTTAGGCCGTGGATCATTTAAGCCATGAGGGTATATATATATTTTTATTGGATATTTTATTTACATTTCAGATGCCATCCCCTTTTCCCATCCCCCCCCCAGAAAACCCGTATCCCATGCCCCCTTTTTCTTTTTGCTTTTCTATACTTTTTAAAAATGTTAATCAAAGGCTTTATAAGTTTGGTAATGCTCAATCAGAAGTGTAACCTAATACCCAGCCTAGATATATCAACTATCTTTGACTGGTGAAAAAATATGAACAACTGCCTCCATATCCCCCTCTCTTTCTCTCTCTCATCACCGAGCTTCTCCTCTCCTTCTTCTCCCCATGAGGGTATATTGTTGTTTTTGTTATTGCTTCAAACAATTGTTGTGTGTCTGCTTAGATTGTTTTATAAGTAGACTAAGTGGGAATAGAAGTATAGCTAGTGGGGAGAAATCAGGTGACAGGAGGAAATGTAGGGAAAACAGCTAGAATTGAGAAGCCATTTGGGGGGTGGTATAGAAATTTACTACACTGGAAACTTCCTAAAATACATGAAGGTGATTCTAATGAAGTCTCTGAATAATGAGGGAGATGCAGTCCCCACTGGCCATCTCTTGTCTTCAAATGAAGCTTCCAGTACCAGGATTAGATTATATCCAATTAGATTGTTCACCCAACTTAATTGTTAGTTGTTCCCTAAACAACTGAGGCTGTGGTGGAAAAGAATAGATTGCTCTCCACAAAGGGACATCAAGGCCCCATGGCTGAAGACAACACCACACAACTCACTAAAGAGGTTGAGCTGGTATCTACATAGAACTTTCATCTTTACATTCTAGTGTCTTTGGTGCAAGAAGATACTTTACAGGCTACCAAAAGAGAAATTTAAACACCAGCCCAGCCACAAACCCTCTGATCTACAATGCTGCTTGCAAAGTATGCTAAAGCAATGGTGGCAATGCTGATGGGAGTAACCAATCAATGTCTAATTTGACTTAAGGCCCACTCCAGAAGATAGAACCCATACCTGACACTGCTCAGGTGACCAAGAATCAAAGGCTAGATAGCCCAGAGACTTAAGGTAAAACCAAATATGTGGGTCTAAAAAAATAAACTGAAATAAAACAAAGTACAAGTAGTGATGACTCCTAATGATATGCTGCTATACTCATAAATCAGTGCCTTATTCAGTCACCATCAGAGACACTCCCTCCTGCAGTGGATGGGAATGAACACAGAGAGTCACAGCCGCACCCGATCTTCTGTGTGTACATCATTGTTCTCAGTTTAGTATTTTTATGGAATTCCTGAGTGTATGGATGAGTGGGTCTCTAACCCTTGGGCTTTCTCTTGGACTCTTTTTCTTTTATTGGTTTGCCTTGGTCTAACTTCAATGTGACTTTTTGGTTTTATCTTACATGTTATTTAGTTATTTCTTGTTGTTTAAAAATCTGTCTCATCTTGCCTTGATTTTGATATGTTTTATGCATTTAAAAGTTCATGTCTCTCAAGTGTTCTAATTTGATAGAATATGGATCTTAAGGTTTGCCCTTACGATTTTGTGAATTTCAGCAGTATGTATCTGTTGTCTTGTCATCTCCAACCTTACTGATTTGGGCATTTTATCTCTCAGGGTTAATTTAGCTAAGCATTTTTTTTTTTTTTTTTTTTTTTGGTTTTTCGAGACAGGGTTTCTCTGTGTAGCCCTGGCTGTCCTGGAACTCACTCTGTAGACCAGGCTGGCCTCGAACTCAGAAATTCACCTGCCTCTGCCTCCCAAGTGCTGGGATTAAAGGTGTGCGCCACCACTGCCTGGCTTTAGCTAAGCATTTTTATCAATCTTGTTTATGTTCTCAAAGAGAACTCTTCATTTCCTTCATTCTGTTTATTATTTTCTTTCTTTCTATTTCATTGACTTGTGCCCTGATCTTTCTGTCTATGCCTTTTGGGTTGCCTTTTCTTGTTTTTTAAGGACTTGGGGTGCATCATCAAACTATTTTTCTGCTATCTGATTTTTTAGTGTATGTAATTAGAGCCATAAATCATAGAACTGTTTTCATTTTATCCCATAGATTTTGTTATGTTGTGTTTTCATTCTCATTCAGTTCTAGAATTTTTTATTTCCTTACTTATTTCTTCAAAGACTTCACTCATCATTCATCAGTGCGTTAATTTTCATGAATTCGCATATCTTCAATACTATCTCTGCTAATTTTGAGTTTTGTTCTATTATAGTCATATAGAATACAAGAAATTATGTCAATTTTCTCCTATCTTTGGGAATTATCTTATTTCCTAGCATCTAATCTATTTTGGAATAATTCTCATGGACTGTTGAAAAGAATGTATATTCTGCACTATTTGGATGAAATATTCTGAAAATCGGTTAGGTCCAATGTAACTTTGTTTATTCTGTATAGATTACCTGTCTCTTGGTGAGAGTAGGGTATTGTAGTCACCAACTATACTGAATTGGGATGACATATGACTCTATATCTAGTCTTTCTGAGTATACCAATATGGCCTGGCAGTTGTTGTCTTTCAGAACTTTAAATATATCTGTTGAAGTCTGTCTGGATTTTATAGTTTTCATTGAAAAAATTAGTTGTTATTCTCATGGGACTACCTTTATATATGGTCCTGCCCTTGTCTCTTGCATCTTAAAACATGCATTCTTTGTTCTGTTTATTTGGTGTTTTGACCATAATCTGATATGGGAAACTTATTTTCTACTTTTATCATTTTGATGTTCTGTATACCTTTTGTACCTGGATGATCCTGGATGATTATCTCTTTTCTTAAGTTTGCAAGTTTTTCTTCTATGATTTAATTGAAAATTTTGTATGTGCCTTTGGTCTGTGATTCTCCTCTTTGTTCCTCTTCTGTGTTCATAATTCATAGTCTTTTCATGGTATCTCAAAGCTCTTGTATGTTCCATTCATATGTTTTAAATATGATATTTTTCTCAAACTGAATGCTCCAGTTTCTTTAGTTTATCCTCAAGCCCTGGTACTCCATCCCACACATGATCTATTCTGCTGATAAGTTTTGTACTAAGAATTTTAGTTGAATTATTAAGTGTTTCATTTCCAGATCCATTTTAATTTGGTTTATCTTGGCATTTCTACTTCTTTATTAAATTCTATTTTTGTGTCCTGAATTGATTTTTTTACTTCATTTAGTTCTTTGCTTATGTTCCCTGGGAATTTATTCAGGAGTGTATTCTTGACCTACTTAAATTCATTTTTGGTATTTATTCATGTCCTCTTTGAATCCCATGAACATATTTATAATTAATTTTTTCAATTCTGCATATGAAATTTCATCTAAGTATCTTTCCTCAAGGGCCATCACTATAGTGTCAATAGATTTTTGAGGGAAACATTGACTTTATTTTTCTTTTAGTTGTCTTTTTGTATTGGGGCTTGTACATCTGGAGTTAGTTCATTGGGTGAACTTTTCTAGCATACTAATTTGTTTGGTTCCTTATGTGTCAATCTTGGTTTACTTGCTCTTGATAAGGCTGAATAATGCTTGGAACACAGTCTATACTGATTCATAGATAGGTACCTGGGATCATCCCCATATTCTCTAATCTCTTAAAGGGGTTCATATGATATGAGGGTGTTGAAATCAAATTGCAAAACTACTGATTTCTAGAGACAGGGTTCATGGTGTTGATAGGCTGAGAATTGAAGACTAGGGTCTTAGATTGTATGTCTTTGGCCTCATATGAGGTTACACAGAGTACCTGTAGGTCCCGGCATGGACCTAGAACCGGCAGAGTGAATAAAAGTCTAAAGACCTATAGTCTGTCTGAAATAAATGTTTAAGGATCTCTCTCATTCCCAAGAAGATGGAAGAAGAGAGTTATCAATCATTACCAGAATTTCACCAACTCCTTTGGTACTGTGTTCTTTGTAAAAAAAAGACATGTGACACTAAATATTGGTTATCTGTTTGACAAGATCTGGCACCACCCAGGAGACAAGCCTCTGGGAATGCCTATGAGAGATTATTGAGATTAAGTTAAAGGAGATTGGGGGACACATACTAAGCACTTGGGAGGCAGAGGCAGGCAGATTTCTGAGTTCGAGGCCAGCCTGGTCTACTGAGTGAGTTTCAGGACAGCCAAGGCTATACAAAGAAACCCTGTCTCAAAAAAAAAAAATCCACTCAAGATTTTTCCCCAAAGAAATTGCTTTGCAAAGCAAATAATAATTATTTGTAAATGATTAACAATTAATGGCTACATAAATGGATATCGTACAACTGCTTTACGCTTCCAGGTAAATATATCTTTTGGGCTATTTCTCTCAATAGGTACCAGTTTCTTAGGAAACTCCTCCACCAACACTGAATCAGTAATCTCTTCCAGACCACTGTTGAAATTATTTACAATTCCAAATCCATGAAGAGTGTGCTAATAAGCTATTCCTCTACCTACACACTTGACATTAACACCATTCATCCATATCTCTGGTTTCAGAAAATGTATTATCAATTTCACACACTAGAGAGGGTTCAATTAATTTTAGGCAAAGCCAAAATAACATCGCATTTTGTCTTCACTCCTGTTGCCCATGCAGGAGAACTTGCAAGAAAATAATATTTTAATGACTTGGAAACAGTTCCCAATAGAATTATCTGAGAGAAGATTTTTCAAGAGTTACATCACTAAATGACCAAACAAAGATGCACTGTCTGGCTACCGCCCACATGATCTACTGTGAGCCATGTTTTTATAATGATGATACAAGATTTAGACACACCTCTTTTATAAGTAGTCAAAAAGATATTAGCAAGGAGATCAAGACTTGGTCCTCAGAAGCCATCAAATATCCTACAAGGTATAAACAAAGATTTGTGGCTTATTATCAACACTAATAAAAGCTAAAATGTCCTGGGCATGTTAATTATACAATGCACATTACCTCAAGTGACCCTCCTAAGAGCCCTAAGCACTGAGTCCTATTGCTGTTCTCATTGTCGGGGGTGGGAGGACACTGGAGGCTTCCTGAGGCTAGCTACTTTGACATGTAAATAAATGAGAGAGTACAGCCTCCATTCTTCAATGATGATTCTGATTAAGCAATATCAAATTAAAGCTAAGGCTGATTATAGAAAGTATTATGGAAATAAAAATTGTTATATTTCTCTATGTGTAGCATTGTCTTTCTTTACTTTATTAAAGTAATAAGCTTTATTTTTCAAAGCTGTTTTAGAGAGGTCAAAATTAATTTTCAGAATTGTATTGTGTTTGTAGTATTTACAGGGAGTTTTGTTCCTTAACAGGTTGCATAGTCTGTCCTGGGTCTGCATTAGCTGTTTGGGTATAGTAATCATCTCTCCTTTTTTGCTGAAAGAGTTCATTTGAAATGCTGAGAAGTCTTTCATTGTCCCTCTGCTTCTTTAGGGAAGGAGCACATTTCTAGCACCCTGCTTGGCATTTTGCATCCTCCTTGACTCACAGTACTGTAACCCAGATCAGATATATTTCTCTTCCATGCAGGCACCTGGTAATGTTTTCACCATTCCCCACAACTGTCAGTGAGGTCTTAAAGAGTCACAGTCCCATCCTGGAATAATCTCTATTTTCAATACACTGCCTTTTAAAATGCAGCACTGGGCTCATTACTGGCCACTGCTTCATCAATTCCATTTCTTTTTCTGTATCCATCTCCCATTACATAGAACATTTGCAGCTCCCTGAAGTTATGCCTTGAGTCTTTGCTGACACTGCTGTCCAGGTTAGCTATCTCATTCTACCTCATTTCTGTTATCTTGTCAAGTCTCTGGGTAATAGCACATACACAAGATGTTGGCAAAATTTCTGTGCCCACTTGGAGCTGGAGGAAATTACAGAGAAACTAAGGTGATACTGTAACACATATGTTACTAGTTTCAAAAGGTATAGCCCAATAGACAATGAAGATTGTCCCCTATAAGAAAGCAATGACAGAACTTAGACCCACTTCATGAAACCCTTTGTCTTACAGAAGGAGTAGCAACATCAAAGAGACAGAAGTCTTGCCCAACCAAGTTCAGGTTTCCATGCCTTACCTGCAGCCTCTGTCATTTCCCTATCATAACAATGGCTAGTTCCTGATGACAACCACTGCCCTACTCCACTGATATCTACAGGTGTTCACAGATTAGGAGTCTCAGTCTGGATGACATTTGTAGAAACAGATGCTTTGCAAATTAATTGATCTCTGTAGCCCCATCTTGCCAATGGTGTTACAGCAGCTGGAAACACTTTCTGCTCCTGGAATCCGTGTTTCTACACCAGCTCTCGTGTGTTCATTTGTACTACCTCTATATGAGATTTTATTTTTCTTTTTGGTAGTTCAGGGTTCCACATTTATTCCTTTTCTTGGTCCCCACTCTCATCACTCCTAAGATATAAAATATACAGATAATGGAGTGTATATACCATAATGTTCTGATGCATGCTCTGTAGCAAATAAGGCTGGAGGCCAACCTATTTTGCTAGCAATCAGTCAGTGAAGCCAATCATAACCAGTGTAACAACTAGCCCCTAAAAGCCAGGACCTGATTAGTAACCAAAGAACTCCCTAACTTTCCATTGTTCGAATCAAAGACCATGTAGGGGATGGGGTGGGGAAGCAAATTTGCCAAAACTGGAAGCAAGAATTTAGGTCGGACACAGATACCATTTCCTAGAATGGGAAATCCATAGAAAGATCTCAGCCCCAGGGCTATGCAGACCATGGTCCAGGAACTGTCTGCTTCCAAGCTACAATTGAGATGAATACTGAGAGTATTCAGAAACTTTCAGAGCAATCATGTTATATTTGTTTTTATTATACTTATTCAAATGTAATTTTATGTCTGTTGAATCTAATAATGAAAAGTTGGGGTATATCATTTGTATGCCTTATTCCATTTCTTTGGCAATTCATTTCTATTGTACTTTATGGGAGTATTATTCAGAAATGGGTCAAAACTAACAATAAAACAGATCTTCCACTATAAAGAATTTTAAAATCACTGTGGCTTATGCCCCTTACATAAATGAGTGGCGTCAAAGGCAAGAGAGGACAGAGGGTTGGTTCTAAAGCCAGGCAATGGATATTCGTTGAATAAATGCATTCATGAGCTGAGTGAGCACAAAAGTGCCTGACATACGTGAAGCCAGTATCACTAGGAGAGGCCAAGTCCCTGCCCTACATTTCCCCAAAGGAACTTAAGCCCTTCATTCTATAGGTTTTTGTAATAACAGCAATGCTCTAGAGAGCTAGGAAGTTAGTCACTATAACCTAACCAAAAAGCAATTTGGCCAGCATACAAGATCAGTAAATTGCAGTGGAAAACTAAACAAGTAAAAAGATTTGGATTTGGTTTCTGGAAATAAAATAGCAACAGAAATACAGAGAAACCATGGTTATTAGTATCTTGTTGGCATGTTAGCTTAGGTCTAATTCAAAACAACTGTCTGAAAGGGTGGAATCAGGTTCTCATGCACTAGCTCTACCAGAACTGCTCTCTGTGGATCTGGAAACTATCCCTCAGGATACATCCTATGCAGAGGTTTTGTTGGCAAGTGAGCCTGTGGAAAAGAGCCCTTGGAAAGTCTCAGTAGTGCACCTGCCAATACGTTCAGGACGTTTACCAATCCTGTGTCCAATTTCAGCATTTGCTTCCTTGTTATTTCCTTAACCAACAAAACATTGACAAAAATAATAATGGCAATTAGCATTCTGTGAGAAATGTGCTGCTCAGAACCAACGGTTTCCAAGTGGCTTACTCAACTTAGGCAAAACCAGACACTTATCCATGAGCCTCGGTGCTATCTGGGATTCCCACCTGTTTCTACCCCGACTCAGCACTCATGGTCCCCTAAATCAACAATTCTCAGGCTTCTATCCACCCTGACACATGTGAGTTATGGTGTTTATTTACAAGACTCACTTCTCTGGGCAGTATGAATTTATGAACAATGGCAGAGGAGAGATCCCTGTTCAAGAGCATAAATGAGAGACAGTTAAATGGCAAGCCATCTTGGAAAGGGTAAAATAAAATCCATGCTGGTTTAAGGCATCTACAAACTTGGATATAAAACTACTATCTAATTTGATTTCCCTAACAAGTGAGTACACACACACACAAACACACACACAAACATGCACACCTGGCATGTTATAATTTGGGGATTGAAACATTCTCATAGCTTATTTCAATGGGCTGAATTGTGCCCCCATTGGTAAGTGCATCTCTGGTCTCTATTGTTATTGCATTTGGAAACAGGGGCTTGCATCAATTACTTTTCTCACTGCTCTAACAAAATACATAACAGAAGCAACTAAAGGAATAGCATTTACTCTGGCTCACAGTTTGAAGGTCTGTCAATCATGGTGGGGAAGGCATGACAGGAAGAGATAAGTAGGTAAATGTATTCCTTTTCTTCCTAGTAGCATACCTAGCACCTTTTAGTACTATAAAACTATACAGTAGAAATGAAACTTTTAGGTTAGTGTCAGCTTGATTTCTCTATGCCCCATAATTTGAGAATGTGGTATTTCACTAATAGGATCTTAGTATTAAATTCTACAAAATAATAGTATTGCTTAGGGGTCTATTTCTTTTTTTTTTCCAAATAAAATTTAAGCTCATTTTTTTTTTCAATTTTTTGTAACGAATTGCATTGGAATTTTGGTCCTTCTTATTTTTCTCACTGTTTTATTTTTTCAGATACTAAAACAATCTATGCCCGATTATCCATTTCATTTGGGATAATACCCTTTTTCTTAAGGTGTTATCTATAATTTATAGTGACCTATGTTTCTTGGAGGCAAAAATGAATGATAGTCCCATTACCTATCTAATCTGATAAGTCTGTGTCTTTTATTGGGCAATTGAAACTACTAATATTCTAAATTATTGTTGAAAGACCAATATAAATTCCTGTTGTTTTGCTGATTTTCCAGTGTCTCCTACTTAACTTTTGATAATCTGTCCTGGTGTTGCTTAGTTGTTTCCTGTGACCTTGTCAATATATTTATTCTTCTCTTCAGATTGAAGTATTCCTTCCAGTGTAATGTGTACAGATGGATTAGAATTCATAAGTTTTATCATGGAAAGTGCTTGTTTCTCCTTTGCTTTAATTTGGTAGGTTTGCTTTAATTCTGGTAGGTTTAATTTGGTAGGTTTGGTAGGTAGTTTGGGTTGATAATTCTGGCCTTTGGAACTTGGAATATAATTTTCCAGGAGCTTCAGGCTTTAAAGGTTTCTGTCAAATGATCAGGTGTTAGTTTAGCTGTCCTGCCTTCATAGGTGAATTGACTTTTCTCCCTTGCAGTTTTCAATACACTTTCTTCATTCTGTGTATTTGTATTTAAATTATAATATGTCATGGAGAATTTCTAACTGGTCTTATTTATTTGGTTTTCTAAAAACCTCTTTTATCTGGAAGGGTATTTCTGTCTCTACGCTTGAGAAGTTTTCTTCAATTACTTTACTGAAGATATTCTCTGTCTTTGGTGTGGTTTTTTTCTATGCCTTTGAGGTTAGTTCTTTCTATTGTGTCCCAAAACTCTCTTATGTTCCATTCATATATATTTTTAAATTTCTCATTGTCCTTTACTGAGTGACCCAACTCCTCTACTTTTTCCTATCATCCATCATTCTCTGTTTTCAACATGAACATGAACTATTCTATTGGTGAGACTTGCCACTGAGTTTTTAAATTGGCTCATTGAGTTTTTCATTTCCAGCATCATTTCTGTTTGGTTTTCTTTAAAATTCATATTTTTATTTCTGCATTGGGATTTGTACATCTGGAGTTAGTTTGTTGGTTGAGTTTTTCTGTCTTTCTTTTGTTTTTGTTTGTTTGTTTGTTTTATTCAAATCACCTTTATTCTCCCAGGAGAGCTGTTTGCAATGTTCAGGAGGGAGCTAATTCATAGCAGGATTAGGATTTCAATTTCCCCTGCCTAGTAGTATGTGGGATTGCAACTTTTATCGAAAGTTGTCCTATATTTCTCTGCTACAGTATGATTCCTTCAGCAGACTGTTCAAGGAGCCTTGAGCAAGTTTCCCTGCTATTGTGAAATGGTCCTGGGTCTCAAGACCAGATAGAGCAGATCTGGGTCCCAGACATTTGGCAGGGATCTGGATCTCTGGGTCACTTTTACAGGCTGGAAAGTCCACTGGTGTTGGGACCATATAAGTCCCAAAGAAATTTGGCCTTGTAAGCAAAAAATAAAACTTGGGAGGAGCTGAGGAAAAGACTTATACATAGCCTATCTGGGTCTCTGTTTGATGAGTTCTGGCTAGAGTTCCTCTCTAGTCAGCTGGCTGAGACCAGGCAAGTCCCAAAAGGAGAGATATGGGCCAAGAGGAAGGTGCAATCCCTCACCAGCAGACTTAAGTCTTGGGGGACCCAAATGAAGTGAGGCTGGAAAATGAAAAGCAAGTAACCTCTATTTTTTAAGGCTATTATGGGTTTTATTATTTCTCTAATTTCTTACTTAGTATGTTTATTGTTGATATGTAGAAAGTTTCCCAATGTAGAAAGTTTGATATGCTGGGTTTGTGTGTTAATTTTGTACCTTTCTGCTTTTCTGGATGTGGTTACCAGCTGTAGTATATTTCTGAGGGGGATCTTTAATGTATAAAACATTGCCATCTGAAAAGAAAGTTATTTTGACTTCTCCTACTTGTATCTTCCTTATCTCATTCACTGATCTTACATAAGTTGAACAATACCCTCATCTCTGAGATAAAGCTGACCTCATGTTAGTGGTCCTTTTTTATATAAGTCTTGATTTTGTTTGTAAGTATTTTATTTGAGAAGTTTTGTGTCTATGATCGTCAAAAAGGTTTTTTTCTTTTTTGTTGACTTTGTCTGGTTTTGTTAGTAGGGTAAAAAATGGTCTTATAAAAATAATTTTAAAATATTGATTCCTTTTAGATATTATGGAATAATTTAAGTAATATTGGTATTAGTTCTTTTTTGACGGTCTGGTAGAATTCTGTGTTCAGTCTACATGGTCCTGAGACATTTTTTAAATTGAAAAATCTCAATAGTTATTATGACTCTAAGTTATTTATTTCATCTTGACTTAATTCTGGTTGTTCCTGTATTGCTAGAAACTCATCCATTTCATTTACATTTACATAGCATAGTGGAGTGTAGATTTTTAAAGAATATTCTTTTGATTCTCTGAATTTCTTCAGCTAATGATATAATATTTCCTTTTTTGTCTTTGATTTAATTGATGTGTGTCCTCTCTCTTTTGGTTAACTTTGCTAAAAACGTGTCCATATTCATAATCTTTTTCAAATAGTCAACTCATTTTATTGATTCTTTATATTGCCTTTATGTCTATCTCATTAATCTCAGCTGTGATTTATCTCTTCCTATCTACATTTTTTGGGGTGATGTTTATTGTTGCTTTTCCAAGACCACTGAGTGAGTTATTAAGTTATTAACATTGGGTGGCTCATGTTTTCAAATGTAAGCACTTAGTGATATAAACTTTCCCCTGAAAAGTTGGTTGAGGTGATGCACACATTTAAACCTAACAGAAACAGGTGGAGTTCACTGAGTTTTTTGGCCAGCCTACTCCACATAGTGAGTTCTAAGCATATAAGGGTTTCTCACAAAAGCTCAATTTAAATAAATTTCCTTCTTAAAACTTTGTTCATTGTGTTCCATATATTTTGGTATGCTGTAATTTGTTTTTATTCAATTCTATGAATTTTTAATTTACTTCTGTGTTTGACATTTTACACAGTTTTTATTCAGTAGGGTTGTGTTGATTTGCTTTTGTTAGCTTAAGACAAACTTAGTCACCTGGAAAGAAGAAACCTCAATCAAGAAATTGCTTCCAGATGGTGGACATGTTGGCATATCTGTGGGGCATTTGCTTAATTAATGGTTGGTATGGGAGGACCCCCCCCCAACTGCACTACTTTTCCTATCGCTGTTTATATCCATCTTTATTATTTGATGGTCAGAAAGAATGTGGGATGTTGTCTCAATTTTCTTAAATTTCTTGAGATTGGCTTTTTGTCCTAATGTAAGTCAATTTGACAAATGTTTCATGGGCTGATGAAAATAATGTGTCTTCACAAGGGTATGGGTGGAATGTTCCATAGATATTTGTTAAGTCCATTAAATTTGTAATATTTAACTGCAGATTTTTTGTATTACTTTTTGACTGGATGATATGTATGTTAGTGAGAGTAGGGTGTCAAAATTACCCACTAACACCATTTTGTAGTCAATCTCTGGTTTTAGATTTAATAGTACTTCTTTGATTAAACTGGAGACCTCTTATGTTTGGTGTCTGAATGTTTGAGATTATAATATCCACTTGGTGTTTTTTTTCTTTAGTGAAATATTGTGTTCTCAGTAGTTTTAGTTTGGAGTCTATCTTGTCAGATAGCAAATTATCTATTCTTGCTTGTTACTTAGTCCCATTGGCTTTTCCATCCTGTTGCTTTTTTGTTTGTTTGTTTGTTTGTTTGTTTTTTGAGACAGGGTTTCTCCGTGTAACCCTGGCTGTCCTGGAACTCACTCTGTAGACCAGGCTGGCCTCAAACTCAGAAATATGCCTGCCTCTGCCTCCCACGTGCTGGGATTAAAGGCGTGCGCCACCACTGCCCGGCCCCATCCTGTTGCTCTAAGGTAGTATTTATTGTTAATGGTGAAGTGTGTTTCTTAGAAGCAACAAAGTAATGAATTCTGTTTTTTAATTTAATTAGTTTGTTGAGAATATTGGTTTGTGCAGAGTTTTGTTGAACAATATTTATTAAATCCTATTATTTTGTTGTGGTGATGAATTTTTTTTATACCTACATTGATCAACTGTTCGGAATTACTTATTACTTTGCCCACTTCAGTGTGTTTCATCTTCTCAACTTGAAAACAGCTTGAGAAAATTCCTTCTAACAGTTCCTGTAGAGCTGTCTTAATGGTCATAAATATTTTTAGCCTATATTTATTATGGAAGTTTTTCTTTTTTCTTCAATTATGAATGATAGTTTTGTGGGTAGTTTTGTCTAGGTTGTTATCTGTGGTATGTCACAACTTGTAGAACATCTTTCCAGACCATTCTGTCTTTCAAAATCTGTTGTAAAAAGTTGGGTGATATTCTTATAGGTTTGCCTTTAAAAGTGACTTTGTCTTTCTCTCTTACAGCTTTTAATATTCTTTCTGTGTTGTATTCATATATGGTTTAATTGTTATATAAGGTAAGAAGTTTCTTTTCTGGTTCTATTTGGTGTTCTTCATGCCTTTTATTTTTATTGGACATTTTATTTATTTACAGTACAGATGTCATCCCCTTTCCCCATTTCCCCTCCCTACAACCCTCTATCCTATACCCACTCTTCCTTTATGCTTTTATACTATTTTGATTACATGCATGTAATAAGGTCAGTTCTAGGTTGAGGGTTTAGCAATACAATAGATGCAAATAGGCAAGGAACAAGCAATACAATAAACACAAATATTCAAAGAAAAAGCAAGGCATTAAACCCAGTTACATGAACACGCTTGTGATCACTGTTTTTAAAGGCTTATCAGAATGACTAAAGTATCTGAGCCTACTTCCCTATCCTAGCCCAAGGTCATTTTTATGTCTGAAGCCTACTTCCTTGTTCTAGTCTAAAATTTAGAATCCTGACTGAAATTACTACTTTGTTCCGGCCTAATATTTAGATTCCTGCCCAAGATTACTTCTTTGTTGTAGTCTATGATTTAGACTCCTACCTAAAATTACTTCTTTGTTCTAGTCTAATGTCAGATTCCTGCTTGAAGCCTACTTCCTTGTCCTTGGCCAATATCATATTCCTGTCTAGCAGCCCCTTTCCTTGTCCTTGGCCCATGTCAGCTTCTTGCCAAGCAGCCCCAAAGGCTCTCCACCTCTCTTTTATTTCGTTAACAAGACTGAGCCTGTCTTAGGTTGTTCTGACAAGAATGCCTTCCTTACCCATAATGGAATATGCATTATCAAATGCAATGCATTTTTGTCTTAGGTTGGTAAGGCTCTGTGCAGAATCTAACCTGTCCTTGGCTTGCCAGCCTGTTAATTTAATAACTTTGTCTGGGGGTCCATTTTTAGGTTTAAGCCATGTACTTTGGCTGCCAACATGTTGATGTTGTTAAAGATAACCTTTAACATGATGGGCAGGAATAAAAGTATTCCCAAGACAATAAGGGATAGCATGATCAAGCTATACATACCATTCCTGAGGTTTGTCCAAAATGAAAATACTGAGCTCAGTCCATGGATAGTTTTATCAGCATTATCTGGAGCATCAAAGGTCAGCAGAGCAGCATTCTTTAAATTCATAATCTCATTATGCAAAGTTAACATACCCAAAGAGGTGTTAGAATTATGCCAAATAGCCTACAGGTGCTTTAAACTTTTTTCTCATTATAATGACAATCAGTGTGAATTTCAAAAGTAACACTACTATAATAATATTTGTCATGACACTTGGGATGGCTCCTAACTCTTGAACCCTGAACCACCTTCAGATAATTTGAATGGGTTATAGAGCATCATTCATTGTTCCATATACCTATGTCAATCATTTTGTATTCTCAGTACATTAGTAACATTTTTTGCTAAATGGTTAACAAAAATAGTTGTCTTAACTCCTTCTGTCAATGCTATTACAGAAGAAGTGGTGCTAGCAATTAATGGAATTAAAGCTGTTATACCAGCAATAATCAAGCCTGCTACCCTCTTGCTTCTGCTTAAAGCCTAACTCACTTCTTCCAACACGTTTAAGCTTTTTTTCAGAGAATCAAGGTTTTCTAATACTCAGGGCAGTGAGACAAAAGCTGGTTGATAGACCCCCGTAACAGACATACCATGTTTCAACACACTAACATAATTGGAAATTATACAGTCAATGAAACTTACAATAAATGCTGTTGAAGAGACAAAACCAATTTTAGCTTGACAATTAAAAGATCCTTAAAATATGTATTAACCCTTGTTTGAAATCCAGATCCTGTCCCAACATTATCTCTTGCTATCCTAACACCATAGCAAGCTACAGCTAGCTTCCAAATATGTTCCTGAAGGAGTCCAGATCCAGTCTTCCAAAAGTAGACTGTTAATTCCCATATTGGATTGATTTTTAGACCAGTACATGATTCAGTCCTAATAGCTGGGTACCTTTAAGAAGAATACAAGAGACATAGTTCCTCTTTTCAATTCTCTATCCCACAATGTCTAAAAACTTGAGGCAAGGACATAAAGCTCTGCAGTCACACTTATCAGGGCACTCAGCAAGCTCACAGGTCAGCATCATTCTTTGTCTCAGCAACAGTATATCTCACCAATCTTTTTAAAGTTCCATGGGCCTCTTCCACAATACCTTGTCCTTGAGGATTATATGAAATTCCTGTGATAAACTGTTGACAAAAAGTCTCGGCTGCTCAACTACAATTGCCAGACCCATTATCTGGGTTTTTTTAATTGGATATTTTATTTATTTACCTTTCGATGTTATCTCCTCTCCAATTTTCACCCCCAAAACCCCTTACCCCATACACCCTCCTCCTATTACTATGAGGGTGTGCTCCCACCATCCTCCCATTCCCCTGCCTCCTTGCTCTTGAAATTCCACAACACTAGGGAATCCAAACTTTTAGGCACCAAAGTCATCCACTTCCACTGATGCCAGGCAAGGCCACCCTCAACTACCTATACAGGTGGAGCCATGAGTCCCTCCCTTTGTGTTCTTGGGCTAGAGGTTTTAAAATGGCTACTCCAGCTTGTTTCTTGGAACCATTTGCTTGAAAAATTGTTTTCCAGCATTTTACTCTAAGGTAAAGTCTGTCTTTGTCACTGAGGTGGGTTTCCTGTATGCAGCAAAATGCTGGGTCCTGTTTACATATCCAGTCCATTAGCCTATGTCTTTTAATTAGAGAATTGAGTCCATTGATGTTAAGAGATATTAAGGAACAGTAATTGTTGCTTCCTGTTATTTTTGTTATTAGAGGTGGAAGTATCTTTGTGTGGCTATCTTCTTTTGGATTTGTTGGAAGAGGATTACTTTCTTGCTCTTTCTAGGGTACGATTTCTCTTCTTGTATTGGAGCTTTCCCGCAATTATCCTTTGTAGTGCTGGGTTTGTGGAAAGATATTGTGTAAATTTGGTTTTGTCATGGAATATCTTGGTTTCTCCATGTATGGTAATTGAGAGTTTTGCTAGATATACTAGCCTGGGCTAGTATTTGTGTTCTCTTAGGGTCTGTATGACATCTATCCAGCATCTTCTCACTTTTATAGTATCTGGTGAGAAGTCTAGTATAATTCTGATAGGCCTGCCTTTATATGTCACTTGGCCTTTTTCCTTTACTGCATTTAATATTCTTTCTTTGTTTTGTGCATTTGGTGTTTTTGTTATTATGTAATGGGAGGTATTTCTTTTCTGATCTAGTCTATTTGGCATTCTATAGGCTTCTTGTATGTTTATGGGCATCTCGTTCTTTAGGTTAGGGAAGTTTTCCTCTATAATTTTGTTGAAGATATTTATTGGCCCTTTAACTTGGGAATCTTCACTCTCATCTATACCTATTATCCTTAGGTTTGGTCTTCTCATTGTGTCCTGGATTTCCTGGATGCTTTGTGTTAAGAACTTTATGCATTTTGCATTTTCTTTGACAGTTGTGTCAATATTTTCTATGGTATCTTCTGCACCTGAGATTCTCTGTTCTATCTCTTGTATTCTGTTGGTGATGCTTGCATGACTCCTGATTTCTTTCCTAGGTTTTCTATCTCCAGGGTAGTCTCCCTTTGTTATTTCTTTGTTTCTACTTCTATTTTTATGTCCTGGATGGTTTTGTTCAATTTCTTCACCTGTTTGGTTGTGTTCTCTTGTAATTCTTTAAGGGATTTTTGTGTTTCCTCTTTAAGCTGCTTAAACCTGTTAACCTGTGTTCTCCTCAAATTCTTTGAGAGTGTTATTTATGTCCTTCTTAAAGTTCTCTATCATCATCATTAGAAGTGATTTTAAATCTGAATCTTGCTTTCCTAGTGATATGGAGAATTCAGGACTTTCTAGTGTGGGTGAACTAGGTTCTAATGATGCCAAGTACCCTAGGTTGTTGATGCTTATGTTCTTGTGCTTGCCTTTTGCCATCTGAATCTTAGTGCTACCTGCCCTGTTTCTGACTGGAGCCTGTTCTTCCTATTGTCTTGGTTGTATCAGAACTGTGTGGGGTGGGTGTTACTACTGGGGTTAGAGCTGAGGCCCAAGATCTGCTCAGTGGTCAGGCCCAGACAGAAAGAAACCAGAGCTCCAGGCCAGGAGTGAGTTCCTGGGTCCTAGTGGGTCCCAGTTACTCCCTGTTTGGGGTGAGTGTTGCTGTCTCCTTATCTAAGATACTGCCCGGGGTTAGAGCTCCTGAGAGGCCTGCTTCATCTGGGTTCTGTGAGATTGGGGGCACAGCTGCTGCCTGAAATCTGCTCAGTGCTTGGGCCCAGACCAAAGGGCCTGTATGCCTTTTAAATGTCAATAGAAATCTCATGCTTAGTTTTGAATTTTTTTCTTTTATGATTTTTATTAAAAATGTTATCTGCCTTTGACTTAAATTTCTTATTTTTTCTATAATTATGTTTTTGGATTTTTGTCTTTTTTATAGTATTCCAGGGTTCCTGAAAGTTCTGTTGCTCTTGGGTTTCTTATTGTTGTTTTAAACATTTACTACTTTCATTGGCTGTGTGATCCATGTTATCTATCTTCTTTTTTAAGATCTAATATTCTTTCTTCCACTTGATCCAATTTGTTAGTAAAGCTTTATTATGAGCTTTTGTTTAATTCCCTGAGGGTTTAGGTTCAAGTTTTGAACTTTTGGCTATTCTAAAGGTATTTTTGTAGTTTCATATGAATTTTCAAAATATTTTTCAACTTCAGTAAAGAATAGTGTTAGAATTTTGATGTGGATTTCTTTGAATCAGTGGATTGCTTTGGGTATAATGGCCATCTTCACAACATAATTCTATCAACCAATTTGTTTAGGTCTTTATATCTTCTGGTATCTTCTTCAGTTTCATTCTTTAGTGTCTTAAATTTTTCATTACATAAACCTTTTACTTTCTTGGTTAGATTATTCTGATACTTTTGAGACTATAAAAATGAGATAATTTTTGTGCTTTCTTTCTTGGTATGCTTGTTGAAATTTAAGAAGACTACTAGATTTCATGTGTTAATTTTTTGTTACTTTTCTGTAAGAATTTGCTTATAGAGGTTTTGGGGTCTTTATGCATAAAATTAATCATCTACAAATAAAGATACTTTAACTTTTCTTTAAAATAAAGTTTATAGAATTAACTATTTACATCAAAATTTTTTTTCAAAGATCTCTGGTTAAAAACTTCATAATGAGCTGAACAAGGATGACTCCAACAGATACATTAACACGGATAAGGAAAAGCACAGAGGGCCTCACCCTATACAGAGAATGACAGGCAAATAAGGATTTCTAAGAATGGGAGAAATAGTCTTCTTTGGGGAAGAATATAGTAAATTGTCAATCCAGAAAATACATACATACAATTAAAATTATTCAGACAGAGCCCTGCATCCTGAGTCTCCTAGGGCACTGCAAGCTGCCCTGAGCATCCTGCTATCCCCAATGAATGTCCATTAAACCCTCATGTTTCTACCCATCTTCAACAGACCTATAGATCCCAAACCATATAGACCTGCTGATCCAGAACCATACATCCTAAGAATACACATTAGAGACCTGCCATACCAGAACTATTGAGGATAAGTCCACCTCCCAATACCTACTACACCAGAAATACCCAGGGACCAAATCCATCCAGATATCTAAAGACCCTTGAAAGAACACAATCAACAAAAGCCAGGGAAATATGATACCGTCAGAGCACAGCTACTCTGTTACAGTAAGCCCCAGATATCCTAACACAACCAAAAGCACAAGGAAATGACCTTAAATTCAATCTTATAAAGATGACAGAGGCATTTAAAGAGGAAATGAATAAATCCCTTAAAGAAATACAGGAAAATATAAATGTATGTCTTTAAAACTGAGACAAATAAATCCCTAAATAAATACAAGAAACTACAATTAAACAGGTTAAGGAAATAAATAAAACTATTAAGACTTGAAAAGGGAAATAGAAGTAATTTATAAAACACAAACTGAGGGAATCCTTCAGATAGAAAACCTAAGTAAGAGAACAGGAACAAGAGATACAAGCATCACCAATGAAATACAGGACATAGATAAGAAATTCTCAGGCCAATATATATATATATATATATATATATATATATATATATATATATTAGAAGAAATTGATATATCAGTCAAGAAAATGTTAAATCTAAAACATTCTTAATTCAAAACATCCAGGAATTCTGGGATATCATGAAAAGACCAAACCTAAGAACAATAGAAATGGCAGAAGGCAAAGAGTCCTAGCTCCAAGGCCCAGAAAATATTTTCAACAAAATCATAGAAGAAAAGTTTCCCAACCTAAAGAAAGAGATGCCTGTAAACATACAAGAAGCTTACAGAACACCATTTAGAATGGACCAAAAAAGAAAATACTTCCATGACATAATAATCAAAACACAAAATCTACAGAAAAAAAAAATAAAGAATACTAAAAGCCTTAAGGGAAAAAGGCCAGGTAACATACAAAGGCAGACCTATCAGAATTACATCCAACTTCTTAACAGAGATTCTAAAAGCTAGAAGGGCCTGGATAGATAGATACCTTGTAACCTCTAAAAAAAGTACAGATGCCAACACAGACTACTATAGCCAGCAAAACTTTCAATCAAAATAGATGTAGAAAGCAAGATATTTCAAGGCAAATCCAAATTAGAACTATCTATCCACAAATCTAGCCCTACAGAAAATACTAGTAGGAACATTTCAATCCAAGGAAGACAACTACATCCAAGAAAACACAAGAAATAAGTAACTCCATACCACACACACATACACACACACTAATACCATCGACATTAAAATAACAGGAATTAACAATCACTGGTCATCAATATCTCTCAACATCAATGAAAAAAACACAGGCTAACAGAATGATCCATCATTTTGCTGGATACAAGAAACACACCTAGGCAATAAAGACAGACATTACCTCAGAATAAAGAACTGGAAGATAGTTTTCCAAGCAAATGGACCCAAGAAGCAACCTGAAGTAGCCATTTTAATAGCTAATAAAATAGAATTTATATTTTAATAGTTGTACTCAATATAGATAATGTCTAACAAAATAGAAATGTAATAATATAAAATAGAATTTCAACCAAAATTCATCAAAATAGACTGGGAAGGACACTTTATACTCATCAAAGGAAAAATCTACCAAGATTATATCTCAATTTTGAATATTTATGCCCCCCAAAAGGGCACCCACATTTGTAAAACAAGAACAAAAAACATTGTTAAAGCTTGACTCACACATTGAACCCCACACACCCACACATTAATACTGGGAGACTTCAACACCACACTCTCACCAATTGACAGATTATATGGACAAAAACTAAACAAAGAAATAATGAAACTAACAGACATTATGAATCAAATGAACCTAACAGGCATCTATAAAATGTTTCATCCAGACACAAGGATCCTTCTTCAAAATTGACCATATGGTCTGTTATAAAGCAAACTTCAACAGATACAAGAAAACTGAAATAACACCTTGTATCTTATCAGACTACCGTGGATTAAAGCTGAACCAACAATAACAGAAACACAAGAAAGCCTACACATTCATGGAAACTAACAAATAAAAACCTCTGTATTTAAAGATCTCTGGGTCAGGAAAAAATAAATAATGAATTTCAAAGACTTTTTAAAATTCAAAGAAAATAAAGGTACAACATTTCCAAATTTATGAGACACAAGGTAAGCAGTGCTAAGAAGAAAGTTCACAGCACTACATGCTTTCATACAGAAATTACAAAGTTCTCATACCAGCAGTTTAAAAGTACACGTGAAAGCTCTAGGGAAAAAAGGAAGCAAGAACACCAAAGAGGAGTAGAAGGCAGGAAATAATAAAAATCAGGGCTGAAAGTAATCACTTAGAAATAAAGAAAACAATACAAAGAATCAACAAAACCAAGAGCTGGTTCATTTTCTATCAACAAATAGAAAAACTCTTAACTAATCAAAAGATGGAGAAAGAGTATTAAAATAAAATCAGAAATAAAAAGTGAGACAAAACAACAGACACTGAGGAAATTCAAAGAATCATTAGGTTTTATTTCAAAGCCTATACTTAACAAAATTGGAAAATCTTAAGGAATAGAAAATTTCTAGACAAATACCACTTACCAAAATTAAAACAACATCAAGTAAACTATTTAAACAGCCCTATAACCCCTAATGAAATAGAGGAAGTCATTAAAAATCTCCAACCACCCGCCCCTGCCACCAAAAAAAGGCTCATGGTAAAGTAGGCTTTGTGCAGAACTTACCAAACTTCCAAAGAAACCTAATACCAATACTCCACAAACTATTCTACAAAATAGAACATAAGGAACACTGCCAAACTCATTCTGTGACGCCACAGTCACCCTGCTACCTAAACCACACAAAATATCTAATAAAAATACTTACAAACTGAATCCAGGAACAAATCAAAAAAGGATCATCTACTACGTCAAGTAGGCTTCATCCCAGGGATGCAGGGATGATTCAGTATATGAAAATCAATCAACATAATCTGCCATATAAACAAACTGAAAGAAAAAAATCACATGATCATCTCATTAGATGCTGAAAAAGCCTTTGAGCAAAAGTCATTGAGAAAACACCCCTTTATGCTAAAAGTCTTGGAGAGATCAAGAATTCAAGGAACATGCATAAACATAGTAAAAGCAACATACAACAAAGCAGTAGCCAACATCAAACATACAGCTGATAAACTTCTTCAGCAAAGTGGCTGGATATAAAATTAATTTTAAAAAGTAGTAGCCCTCCTTTAAATAAATGATCAATGGGCTGAGAAAAAATTAGGGAAATAATACCCTTTACAATAACCACAAAAATATAAACTGTATTGATGTAATTTTAACCAAGCAAGTGAAAGACCTATATGACAAGAATTTCAAGTTACTGAAGAAAGATATGAAGAAAGGTATGATAAGATGGAAAGTTCTCTCATGCGCATGGATCAGTAGAATTAACATAATAAAAATGTCCATCTTACCAAAAGCAATCTACAGATTCAATGTAATTTCTAACACGACTCTTTACAGACCTTGACAGAGCAATTCTTAACTTCATATGGAAAAACAAAAATCCAGAATAGCCACAACAATACTGAAAAATAAAAGAACTTCCAGAAGCATCACCATCCCTGTCATCAAACTATATTATTACAGAGCAATAGTAATAAATCTGCATGATATTGGTATAGGAACAGAAAAGTTGATCAATAAACCTTGAAATAAACAAATCAAAGACCCTGAAATAAACCCACATACCTATGGAGACTTGATTTTTGACAAAGAAGCCAAAAACATACAATGGAATAAAGAAAGCATCTTCAACAAATGGTGCTGGTCTAACTGAATGTCTGCATGTAGAAGAATGTAAATAGATCCATATATATCACCCTGCACAAAACTCAAGTCCAAGTCAATCAAAGACCTCAATGTAGAACTAAATATAATAAATCTAATAGAATAGAAAGAGGGAAATAACCTTGAACTAATTGGTACAAGAGACAACTTCCTGAACAGAGCACAAATGGCTTACCCACTAAGATCAACAATTTATAAATGGGACCTCATGAAACTGAAAAGCTTCTGCAAGGCAAAGTACACTGTCAAAGGAACAAAAGAGCAGCTTACACATTAGAAAAGAATCTTCATCAACCCTACATCAAACAGAGGGCTAATATAAAAATTTATAAAGAACTCAAGAACTTAGATACCAGCAACGAAAATAACCCAATTTTAAAAGATGATGTACAGAGCTAAACAGAGAATTCTCAAAAGAGGAATCTCAAATAGCCAAAAGCACTTAAATGGTCAAAGTCCTTAGTCATCAGAGAAACGCAAATCAAAACAACTCTGAGGTTCCATCTTACATCCATTAGAATAGCTAAAATAAAAAACTCAAGAGATAGCACATGCTAATAAGGATGTAAAGCAAGGGGAACAGTCCTCCATTACTGGTGGGAGTGCAAGCTTGTACAACCACTTTAGAAATCAATTTGGCAGTTTTTCAAAAAACTGGGACTAGTTCTACCTCAAGACCCAGATATACTACTCCTGGGCATATACCATTCACCATCCCACAAAGACACTTGCTCAACTACATTCATAGTGGCCTTATTTGTAATAGCCAGAAACTGGAAACTACCTAGATATCCCTCAACCGAAGAATAGATAGAGAAAATATGGTACAGCTACACAATGGAATACTATTCAGCTATTAAAAATAAAGATATCATGAGTTTTGCAGGCAAATGGACGGAACTTGAGAATATCACCCTAAGAAAGGTGACCCAGACCCAAAAGTACATGCATGGTATGCACTCACTTATAAGTGGATATTAGCCATAAAATACAGGACACACATGTTACATTCCACAGACCCAAAAGAAGCTAAACAAGAATAAAGGCCCAAGCATGGATGCTTGAATCTCACTTAGAAGGAAGAGTAAAATAATCCAGGAGGCAGACTGAAGGAGGGAACTGGATAGAAGAGGGGATGAGGAGGGGAATGGGAGGTGTTTAGGATCGGGTGTGTGGAGAGACAAGGGAAATGGCCATATGGCCAAGCATATGAATGGAAATCTGCAACTGGTGAGGATGGGGAGGTGGGGGATATCTCATGAGCCTGCCAAAGACCTGGAATAAGGGACACGCCCAGGAATCAATGGGGATGACCTTAGCTGTGACTCACAGCATTGGGCATATGAAACCTCAAGAGGCTACCTCCTGTGGCCAGGCAGGAACCCCAGAAGAACAACAATAGTGACACCAGTGCACCCACAAAACATTCAACCCAAAATTTATCCTGCCTAAAAAATTACAAGAACAGGGGATGGGGCACAGACAGAGGGACTGACCAAGCAATAACTGGCCCAACTAGAGACCCATCCCATGGGCACGCACCAATCCCTGACATTATTCATGATACTCTGCTATGCTTGAATATAGAAATTTAGAATAGCTCTCCTCTGAGAGGCTCTACCCAGCAGTTGTCTCAGAGGGATGCAGAGACCCACAACCAAACAGTAGATGGAACTCAGGGTCTCTTATGGAAGAATTGGGGGAAGGATTGACTCTGAAGGGGATAGGCATTCCACAGGAAGACCAACAGAGCCAACTAACCTGGACCCTTGGGGCTCTGTGAGACTAAATCACCAACCAAAGAGCATACACCTAGGTAGGACCTAGGTAGGTCTCCCCTCACATGTCACAGATGTGCATCTTGATCTTAATGTGAGTCCCAAAGAACTGGAGAGGGGCTATCCAAAATCTGTTACCTGTTCGTGGAATATATTCTTTTACCTGGGCTGCCTTGTCTGGCCTCAGGGAGAAAGGATGCACCCAGCCACGAAGAGACTTGATGTGCCAGGGTAGCAGTATACTCAGGGGGAGGGTTCCATTCTCTCAAAGGAGAAAGGAAGAAGGGATAGGGGAAGAAATTGAGGGAGGAGGTGACCAAGACAGGGGGATTGATCAGGATGTAAAGTAAATAAATTTTAAAAAGAAAAAAATAAAGATACTGAAATCAAAAAATTACTCAAAGAATGTTATATTTATGAATACATATAATTATATGAAAGAGAGCTATAAATTTGAAAGTGAGCAAAGGTGGATATATGAGAGGATTTGGAAAAAAGAAAGAAAAGGAAGAAATGATGTAATTACATTATAAGCTGAAAAAATAAATGAAATAGATTTTGAAAAGGATCATACACCACAATTTTAAAAAACAACTTAATATTGTCCCAGAAATCCTTGCAAAAACAATATCCAACAATAATGGAAAGGAAGAGGTAATTGAAATCAAGATGGGGTGAAACATAAACAACCAAAAAAAGTTAAAGTATCTATTAAATGAAGAGTTGATTCTATGAAAAGACTAACGATGCTGACAAAACTTTATGTCAAATTAACTGAAAGAGAGAGAAGCTTTAAATGAAAAAAATTAGAGATTAAAGATAGACATTGTAACAAACACTGAGGAAACTGAGAACCATAAGACCTATTTTAACAGTTCTTATTTCATAAAACCAGAAAACCTAAGAGAATGGATAATTTTCTAGCTATACACTACCTACCACAGTTAAACAAGATGAGGTAAATAATTTAAAAAAAAAAAAAAAACAAATAACAACCAATACAGTGAAACCAGTATTTTTAAGAAAAAAAAAATCAGCTTTTGTCTTACTGATTAAAAAAAAAAATCACAACTGAGGAGGCAATAGGTAGGAGGAAAGGCAAAAGATGGTGATGGATGCTCAAGTTGGAAGGAGGACAGAGAATGGCAGCAAAGACAATTCATACTAAGGATAGTTGGAAAAAGCCACATGCAAACTTACTAATTTATAAGCTTCCTAAATCTCTATGTATGGGATTTAACCCACACAGGGAAAAGACTCTTCCCAGAAAACATACATTGCCAAATAAAAAGTCCAATGCCCAGTGTGGGACACCCTAAAGATCCCTTAGAAGAATATCAGTTGTTTCCATTGTTCTTGGTTGACCACCAGAACTTTATAGTAAGACGCCATAGCTGAGGACAGCACACACCCTGGTCACAGATTATGGAGAAATCAAGTTGGTACTTACAAGGACGCTTCCTCCCTGCTAGCTAGCTTCCATGATATCAGAAAGTACTCAGTGGGTTTCTGGGGAGAAAAGGTCATTAACCATCTCATATAGCTGTGAACCCCATGAACTTAAATAATGAGCAGTGGGCCTGGATGATAACCATGGACTCAACAGTGGCACAAATGTTACATGCTGCATAAAGTAAAATCACTGAGCTATTTAAACAAATGAGAAGAAGAAATTGTCAGCGAGTAAGGAGATGATGTAGATCTGGCTAGGTAAAGGAGTATACGTGGGTCAATATATAAAAACACATTGCATGAAATTCTCAAATAATTTTTAAAAATACATTTTTTTTACAAATCTCCCAAATTTCACAGCAGGTTTCATTACATGAGACAATCCTTGATTAATGAGCAATGGGTGCTAATAGGTTTATAATAGGAGTAACGGGAGACACCTGGTATTGTCATCCACACTTGTATGTACCAAAATGAGCACGTGCATATGCACATGAGAATAAAGAGGACTTCGGGGGGCTACTAAGACATAAGCACCTGATTTCTCTCTCCTTCCTCCCTTATTCCCTGTGGAGGTCAGCCAAACCATGATCCCAGAGGAAAGGCAGGCAGATTGCCAGTGTATCTCCAACTGTTCGATCTCTTGGAGCTCAACACAGAGATAAAGAGTAGTTGGGTGGACCTAGAGAATTAGATGCTTATGACATCATTGAGAATGACATTTTTTAATACAAATCTTTTTTATTGGATATTTTATTTACTTACATTTTATAAACAAGACTGAGCCTGTCTTAGGTTGTTCTGACAAGAATGCCTTCTTTACACATCATGAAATATGCATTATCGAAAGCAATGCACTTCTGTCTTAGGTTGGTAAGGCTCTGTGCAGAATCTTACCCGACCTTGGCTTGTCAATCTGTTAATTTAATAACTCTGTCTAGGGGTCCATTTTCAGGTTCAAGCCATGTACTTTGGCTGCCATCATGTTGATGTTAAAGACAAGCTTTAACATGATGGGCAGGAATAAAAGTGAGAATGACATTTCTTTTTTAAAGACAAACATCTACTTTGGCTCTGAACACATACCTCCTTATCCCTTCCCAGAAGCCAAAGTACCCAACTACTTCCAGGCTTCCTTTGGTAACTGGTAATACCCTAATGCTTCTCATTGGAGTTCAAATGTACCCCAGGCACCCAGTCTGTATCCTGGATCTGACAGGGACTGCTGTGCATTCTGCAATATCATCTAAAGACTGAGCCTCCATTTCTCAATGACTCATTCAGCAAGCCCCCAAATGCAAGGGTTTCTTTTCCCTCAGAGCTCAACAGGACAGTCTTTAGTGGTGCAGAATTTTTGGTGGCAAGAGCTGGTCATGTTTTATCCATAGTTAGAAAATAGAAGACTGATTCTAGGTGTTCAGCCAGTTGTCTTCCTTTTATGCATTCTACAGGCCAACCAAGGGGAATGGAACCATCCACTTTTAAGGTGGATTTTTCCACCCCAATCTTTCTAATCAAGTTAAACCCTTATAAGCATGCCCAGATATTAACATCTAATCTAGATAAACACAGAAATTTGTCTTGGAGGTGATTTTAGATCCTGTCAAGCTGACAATCAACATTAACTATCACATTAGACTTTAAGTTTCTTAGCCCTTATCAGTCTCTGTATGCACAAAGGTGATACTGTGTGCTTGCAAATCTTATTTTGGTGGAAGGGACTGGATTATGTATTGGTTACTTTTGAATTGCTGTGATAAAACATCATGACCAAGGCAACTTATAGAAGAAAGAGTTTATTGGGAGTTACTTACAGTTCCAGAGGGTTAGAATCCATGATGGTGACTTGAAGATATGGTGGCAGGAATACAAGCTGAGAACTGGCATGGTGATCCTAAAGCACAAAGCAGAGAGTGAGCTCCAAATGGTGTAAGGCTTTGAAACTTCAAAGCCCACTCCCCAGTGACATACTTTTTCTAGCACAGCCACATCTTATAGGCTCACCAAAAACAGTGCTACCACCTGGGGAACAAGTTTTCAAGACTATGGAGGACATTTCATTAAAACTATCACAGAATGCAAAACAAGAAAGCAGCTAGGCAGGCCAACATTATGCTGGAGAAGACAGCACATCTATGGGCTATCCAACTGCTACTTCTTGTATCCACTTAGGTTGGATTGAACCCTACAGTCTAGAAGTCAGAAAGAATTGTTACCTCCAGAATATGAAGTGGGTGGTTATATTATCTGAAGATTGCACAACAATATTTGTCACACCAATGCTTTCCTAATATGTAGGTGATATAGACATCTCAGTTGGGTCTGTGTCCTTTCCTTTGCTCCTGAAGATGCTTCTTGCGATGTTAGAAAAGTCAATGCAGTTTTGCTGTAATGTTTGTACCTAGAGTATCCTTCTCTAGATATCCTCACTCATGGACAGACTGACATGCACTGAGAAGCCTCAGAGACATGCAGGAGCCATAAGTATTGGTTGATTTTGCACTGTTGTGACCAAAAATACCTGAAACAAGGAGGAAAAGGCTTCTTTGGGTTCATGATTTCAGGGTGTCTCAGTCCATCATCATCAGAAATGCAGAGAGAACAATGAAAGCATGTAATAGTGGCTGTTCCCATTGTGGCAGTTCAGGTAACAGGTTTTCAACCTTCAAAAGCCTGTTTCTAGTGACTTATTTCTTCCAGCTATTCTGCCTCTCCTAAAGACCCCACAGTCACCCAAAATAGTAACAGCTAAAACATGAACCTGTGAGAGACATTTTAAATTCAAATTCTAACCCTACATGAGTGCTCTGGTCCCAAGTGAGCCCCACTTCAGCCATCCCAGCCTAGTTAGCAGACAGTGCAGGAAGAAGCCATCTAGGAAGAAATTTTCCAGTTATGTCATCCCTGTCTTCCTAGCAGAGATTTGTCATCATAAAGAGCAAAGAGTCTGCCCTGGGCCCTGTCTGATTCCTAATCCATGAATTCATAACTATAATGAAGTGATTATATTATGCTACCATGTTTCTGGTGATTCATTAAAAAGCAAGAGCAAATGGAGCCAAGATCCTTTTTCTGCTTCATGACAACCTAGACGTTTTAAAAAGACACTCCTTGGTTTTTGTTTGTTTGTTTTGTTTTGTTTTGTTTTTCTGAAGTCTCTAGGTATTCATTTGTGGCCACATGAATTTGGAGTATGAAGTGCCTGATTTGGGAACTCATCTTGCACTCAAGACATATGTCATGGCTGCTGAACATGAGCAGGTAACATCACTTTCGCGATTTCCAGAGGAGACAAGAGCTCTGGGATACTGAGGAATGAAGAAGGATGAAAGTCCTATCTCTCACTTATGTGGAGCCATTGCTGTTTGGAGGATCTAAGTTAGCTATTTTTAAAGCCTTTAAGAGTTTGTAGAAGCCCATCAGATTTTGGCAAACTAAGTCAGCATCTGCTGAGAGAGCAAGAGAAGCCAGGAAGGCATAGGGGAGCTGGACCCTGATTCATGCGGGCATATCTGGGGTCTGTAGTTCTCCTAAGCTACTTAGTGCAAGCTCCATCTCAACTTCTACAACTAGAATTCATATAGGTAAATGCTAAAACATATCAAAGACAATGCAAGGTTAAATGTCAAAAAGGCTTATTTATATATACATGGCTACAAGAAACCTGACTGTGGAATAAGATTAGACCTCAGTGCATGTCAGGCTGGGATTCTTTCTACACGAGCACATTCTTGTAGCTGTATAGTTAATACATGATGCCATGATACAACTTGGCATGTCCACAGAGCTTTATGCTTGGCCATAAACAGAAGCCCAAGGTTTTCAAAGCCTCCAGGAGCAAATGTGTACAGAAACTCACTTGAACAGCACCTGTCCTCAACACAGGAGCCCAAGAGACTGCAATAATAGCCTGGACTCTACCAGTAGTTGCTATTCTGATGGGTTCTCATGACCCAACTTGGCCTCTGGAGGAAACAGCTGGAGATTTAGGGTGGGGTTTGAGTAGGCAAATGAGAATCTTTTCCTGAGAAAAGATTGAGCTGAGCACTGAGGAGGCTTGGGGTCGGTCCCCAGAGCCTGCAGGAGCAAGTTAATTGTTGTGCAGAGCTGCATGCTCTAATGCAGAAAAATGATGCTTCTGCAGACGAAAGCTGGAAAATATCTCAGGGCCTGAGAATGGAGATGAAAGAAAAAAACAAAGAAGCTATGACAGCTATGGGATGTAGCCATCACTGTTCCTGCTAGCTGTCTACTTCTAGAGGCCACCTGGGTTTGACAAGTACCTGCTGCCCTATGGAACTTCTTATTCTTGTGCGTGTGCCTCTTTCCCTAAGATGTCCATATATAAACACTCAGAAACATGTATAGGCTGGGTTGTTGTGTCCTTCAAGAATGTGCCAACGTTATTTCACCATCAACAGGAGTGTGGTGGAGAGAAGGAGCGTCTACTGAGAGAACACAATTGTCATGTCTGAAAGTCCAGCAATGACTACTTATATAAATTATTTGGTTTTTATTTGGTTTTGAATGATTGGGATCAAACTCAGGGCCTTACACAAACCAGGCAAATGCTCTATCACTGAGTACTTTAAAAAAAAAAAAAAAAAAAAAAAAAAAAAACCCAACCCTGCAACCTTTAGAAAAAGAATTCCCACATTCAGATATTAGTAATCCTTTCTATGTCACTGCCCAGGGAGGTCTGATCAGTTTAAATAACTTACACAGTCAAGCAGATCCCTCTAATGCTGCCTACCCTGATTTTTTTCCTACATGGAAATTTTTTTGAAGCATGGTTCACTATCTACCAGGCTACTCCATATGAAAGACAGGAAGAACATCCAGATACCTACAAGCAGGAAGTAGCAAGATTAGCTCATCACCCAAGGTACACTTGAAATAGGTTTAAAATGATTGCAGCCAGGCCGCTCAAGAGGTGTTCTTGGCCAGAATTAGAGGAGGTAGAGACAGATATGTTGAATGTAGATGAGATACGACACTACTGACAACCTGACATGTGCCAGGCATTGGACTTGGGCTCTGTCATTCCCTTCAAACCGTCACAACACCCTTGTCAGATAGGTAGTACAATAATATCAGCCTTACTACTTATCTAAGATGAGTGGCAGAAGGTGACCCTACATCTGCTTGCTTTATGGCAGGCTGTCTTAGGGCAGGCTGCCCCAATGTGAGCTACACCAGTTCTAGCTGGATACCCATAGGGCTCCACTCCTGGGATTGGTAAAAAGCAGAAACTGCTGAAAATTCTTTCTCCCTACACAAATGAGATCATACTTCCTGAGTGCATATGAAGAAAACAAGTGAGTCCTTCTGCATTTGATGATTACCCCATGCAAGTGTTCCATCCCTGAAGTTGCCCCTCTCTCCCTCCATCCTCCTTCTCATGGGCCACACTTAGGCATAACCCACCCTAAAACGGCCCTTAACTCCTTCTTCATTGATGTTCTTGTGTTTTCTCTTCTGGATTATGTAGCAGCTTGAATATGTCAACCACAAATGCTGGAAGGTTATAGAGGTCAAATGTCTTTATTCAAATCACAAAGGGAAGCAGATCAAAATTCCAGGTCATCAAAGCTGTTTCCTTCTTCCATGACTTTTTATCAGGACTTACACTAGTAGGTACTGCCCATATTTAGGCAGAAAATATGGTTAAGAAAATCACTCATAAACACCCAGCAGCCTGAATTTTAGTTGATTTCAGATGTAGCCAGTTGATGACCAAGATTAGCCATCATAGCTGGTTATAAAATTCAGATCCTTCTCCCAGAAACACTCTAAACCAGAATCTTGAAAGAAACGTAGGAAGATATGGCAGCTTTGCTGCGCCATGAGGATTTACCATATGCTAGAACATCTAGACCAGAGATTGCTATAAAACCAAAACCAGTGGATGGAAGGAGGTCCAATTCTCTGACCCAGAGAAGTAAACCTTCCACTTACACCCCAGGGTGGGCATGGCAGGAAGCAGCCATAAGCATGATGGAAATGTGATAGTTGATGCTGGATTTAGGACTCACCCAATATGCAAGCTGGGAGTAAAGGTTTGGCAGGGTTTCTCTACCAGCTTTGTCCCATACCCAAACACAGCAGCCTCAGTGCCATGGTTCCACATCACTTCTGCTTTCAGATTCCTTCCAAATTGTACTTTTGACCAAACCTAGTCCAGAGCTACTCAAGGAGAGATTCTGGAAAATTCTCAGCTTAACTCTGTGTACAAGGAACAATCCAACACAATTGTATACAGGGGTTCAGGTATCAGCAAATTGCATTTGAAAGATATAGCCTGTCTGTCAACTCTGATGTCAATCAAATTCTTTTGGGGAATTACCAATAGATGAAGCTAAGGTGGAAACTAAGCATACTATACCACAAGCACACATACACACACACATGCACACACACACACTTGCACACGCATTGACAAATGCCAGTGCAGGACACATAAGTCTGTATAGTTTTTTTTTTTTTTGTCTCCTTATCCATGGAACAAATGCTGTAGTTCACAATCCCAACACTGCTAGGATACCTGGTTTTGTTTTTACTTATTTTGGTTTTGGTTTTGTTTTGTTCTGCTGCCCTCAGAGTTCAGAAATTCCATTAATTTTCTTCCCATGTGCTACCTATAAAATGTCTATCCAAGTTTGTATAGCACCTTGTCCCTGAGGCTCTCCCTGACCACAGCTACCTACACATCTTCTTTATTTCAGTAATGCACTTTAGACAGATCACCATGCTATTACTCCCTAGTGACTTAATGCTTTCTCTAGGCAACTCTTCCACCTATCCTCCATTTCCCTCGGAATGAGTCCACCATACTCATCTCTACACATGTAACACACATGATAGAGATGATAACACTCTACAATTAATATAGATGAATGAGTAATTTCCAAGTAATGTTTTATGTGCCTTTTAAAGTCTTAATTTTAATGTCATTCAATTTCTTGGAGTTGGTGAAACTGACACCTTGGAGGAGGCAGTAGGAGTGATGACCAGGGACTGGAGACTGTAATCAGACTTTCCACTCCACCTACTATTCCTTGGGTCAAGATTGGGTGGTTGCTGATCAAGCCACATACCCAGACCAGAAAGAGTCAACCCCATGATTAAAATCTCCTTCTGCAATGTTCCCCATCCTCCACTGCAAAGGGAAACCTCTGGCTGGTTTCTATAAAGGCTGTCTGTGTTTGCTTCCCAGACAGCTCCTGCTCACTGAAGGATGTGAAGAAAGCGGCAGGAAACACCTCATGGAATTTCCTAGTTTCTCAAGGAAAGTGTCCCCTTTGTTGGCCAGACCATAAGAGAGAGTTCACAAGGAGCAAAAACAGGCTTTACGAGTAACTTCCAAATCAAACAAAACAGAAAAGGGAATGCACTTTTTACAGCTTCCAGTTGACAAAACCTTGGGAATGTTAGCAACTACAGCATAAGTTAGATTTTATATTAACCTTACAAAAGCCCACACTCAAAGCAGTGAAGGCCACGGAAATTAATCTCTTCTTGTATCTGTATGAGAAAATACAGCTTTGCTAATCTCACCCTTCCCAGTTCCTTTTTCAGAATTATAGACAAAAAAATTAAGTAAAAGATAAAATAAAACTCTGCCTGGTATAGGATGCCCAGAAGTGAGCCCTGTTTTCTTACAGAATTAGACTTAACTTGCTTAATATAACAAAGAAAATAATTTTAAAATGACTTTTAAGGACAAAGGATTTATGAGACATTTTTCTTTGGTTCTGTGGTGTTTTAGGCCTTAGAGACATTTATTAACCACAAAGACAACTATGGAGCCAAATGGCTAAGGAATAAAGTCTGTGATTATTAGGAAGAATTTTAAGTGCTGGGTCTTTTACTTGCTTCTTCTCTTACTTCTTCTTTCATGCTTTGTTTTTCAGCTGAGTGAAAACATAAAAAGTTCACTTGCTTTGCATGTATACCAAACTATGCTTTTATCAAAACACTATTAGGGAAGCTGGAATGGTAGTAACAATTCTCAGCTATTTGAGAGGCCTAGGAAAAAATAATCACTTAAAGCCAAGTGTTTGAAACCAGCTTGGGCAACATAGTGAGATTCTGTCTCAAGAAAAACAAAAAACAAAACAAAACAAAAAAAACAAAAAACAAAACAAGAAAAATCTCACAAGCACTTTTGAGGTACAAGATCCACACACCAACAAGAGTCCCTTCAATTAAATTCTCAGGATATTACATCACACAGTAAGCTTGTATCCTTCATTTTCTTCATACTCAATCATTTACAATGTCTCATTGTACTTGTTGGTATAACTCTTAATAATCTATGGTTTCAGGAGCCTTCAGCACACAATGAATAGATCAGCCAGATGAAAAAACATTCAGAGTTAAACCACGTTGTATACTAAATAGATCAACTAGGCATTTATAAAATACCTGATTCCGCTGCAGCAGAATCCACATTCTTTTTAGCAGTGGATGACCAACATTTTCAAAGACAGACATTTTAGAGCACAAAATGCTTGTCAATATTAAAAAAAAAAAACAGAATTCAGGATCTCTTTTATAATAATCAAATTAAACTATAATCATTGAACTTTAAAAATACAAATACACAGAAGTTAAATATGGTCTTAAATGAGCAATGGGTCTATTTAAGAAGTCTTGAAACAAATGAAAACTGGAATCTGATATGCTAAAATCTATGGAATTAAAAGTAGAACTAAGGGGAATGTGAATAATAACAAATCAGAGAAGGGGTGGTCAAATAAGCAACTAAAGGTATAATTTAAAGAACTTAAAAAGCAAAACCAAACAAAACTCAAAATTAGTAGGATAGAAATAACAAAGAGTAGAAAAGAAAAAAATGAGATACTAAAAATTTACAATAACAAAAAGTAGAAAAGAAAAAATTAAATACTAAAAATTTACAAAGTAACTAAGAAACAAACATTCCTTGAAAAGAAAAAGAAAGTGGCTGGGACAGACACCTAGCAGGTCTGCTCCAGTGTCTTCACCATATCCTGAACCTTCCTAGAGCAGCAGTTAAGAACCCTCCCCCACAACCCTAAGCCCCAGAGCTGCAACCCACCCAAACCCAGCCCCTCTGGAAAACCACTCCCCTTCTGCCCCTCCCTTGCTCCTTTTGGCTGAGACAGACACCTATCTATCTGTTGGGGTGGTCGGCTCCTGTGAAGATACCATATCCTGAACCATCTTAGAGCAGTGGTTCTACCACTACTACTACTAGTAGTGAGAACTACTGCACTCAGAGCAGCAGGATTTCAGGATTCCTCTTTGAGTCCCAGGAGGTCTTCCCACCCAGAAGCTCAAGATTACAAGATCACAGAGACATCTGGACTCTGAGGAGTTCTGACACAAGCAAGATAACTGGAAAGACAGTCTCCAGTCAGAAACAGTGAGTGCAGGTAGCACCAGAGATAACCAGATGCCAAAAGGCAAGTGCAAGAATATAAGTAACAGAAACCATTGTTACCTGGCATCATCAGAACCCAATTCTCCCACCATAGCAAGTCCTGGACATCCCATCGCACTGAAAAAGCAGGATTCAGATTTAAAATCACTCCTCATGAGGATGATAGAGGACTTTAAGGAGGACATAAACAACTCCCTTAAAGAAATACAGGAGAACACAGGCAAATAGGTAGAAACCCTCAAAGAGGAAACACAAAAAAACCTTAAAGAATTACAAGAGAACACAACAAAAGACGTGATAGAATTAAACAAAACTATCCAGGACATAAAAATGGAAGTAGAAACAATAAAGAAATCTTAAAGGGAGACTACCCTGGAGATAGAAAACCTAGGAAAGAAATCAGGAGTCATAGATACAAGCATCACCAACAGAATACAAGAGACAGAAGGGAGAATCTCATGTGCAGAAGATACCATAGAAAACATTGACACAACTATCAAAGAAAATGCAAAATGCAAAAAGCTCCTAACCCAAAACATCCAGGAAATCCAGGACACAATGAGAAGACCAAACCTAAGGATAATAGGTATAGATGAGAGTGAAGATTCACAACTTAAAGGGCCAGTAAACATCTTCAACAAAATTATAGAGGAAAAAGTTCTTAACCTAAAAAAAGAGATGCTCATGGACATGAAAGAAGCCTACAGAAGTCCAAATAGACTAGACCAGAAAAGAAATTCTTCCCGTCACATAATAATCAAAACATTAAATGCATCAAACAACAACAAAAAAAAAAACTACTAAAAGCAGTAAGGGAAAAAGGTCAAGTAACATAGAAAGGCAGACCTATAAGAATTACACCAGACTTCTCACCAGAAAGATCCTGGACTGATATAATACAGACCCTAAGAGAATACAAATGCCAGCCCAGACTACTACACCCAGCAAAACTCTCAATCACCATAAATGGAGAAACCAAGCTATTCCATGACATAACTAAATTTACACAATATCTTCCCACATTCCAGCCCTACAAAGAATAATAGCTGAAAAACTCCAACACAAGGAGAAAACTACCACATAGAAAAAGCAAGAAAGTAATCTTCAAACAAACACAAAAGAAAGTAGCTACACAAACATAATTGCACCTCTAATAACTAAAATAAAAGAAAGAAACAATCACTTTTGGTTAATATCTCTTAACATCAATGGACTCAATTCCCCAATAAAAAGACATAGACTAACAGACTGGATACATAAACAGGACCCAGAATTTTACTACATACAGAAAACGTACCTCAGTGGCAAAGTCAGATGTAGGAGGAGCTAAGGTGGGAGGAGTAAGGAGAGGAAGAGGAGGAGAAGGAAGAGGAGGAGCTATGAGAGAGATGAGAGAGAGAGACAGAGACAGAGAGAGAGAGAGACAGAGAGAGAGAGAGACAGAGAGAGAGAGAGAGAGAGAAACATGGAGGCGGATTTTCACATGTCTCCTGCAGTCAAAGGTAGTTGGTATATCTAGGTTGTATTGGGTTACACCTCTGATTGAGTGGAAATCTTGTTAGTGATAATTACCAAATAAGCCTTTGGATAACCTAAGCATTAGAGTGTCATTTGTACTGAGCCCACATGTTTGGCGGGATGGTCTGGGCAATGCCCAGCCTTGCAGAGACAGTGTAGAAGATTAGCAGAGCCATCTCCCACACTGGCATCTCGTGGGTGGCAGGGCTGGTGTTTCTGGCTGGCTGTTTCCAGCTGCTGTGTGTACTTGGCCTCTGGCCACTGAATACTTCAGTGGCTGAGCTAGGCAGAGCCACCACAGCTTGACCAGCGGGGTTTTTAATTTCTCCCACAACAGACAGATACTACCTCAGAGTAAAGAGCTAGAAAACAATTTTCCAAGCAAAGGGTTCCAAGAAACAAGCTGGAGTAGCCATTCTAATTTCGAATAAAATCAACTTTTAACCAAAAGATATCAAAAAAGATAAGGAAGGACACTTCATACTCGCCAAAGGAAAAATCTACTAAGATGAACTCTCAATACTGAACATCTGTGCTCCAAATGCAAGGGCACCCACATTCATAAAAGAAATTTTTTACTAAAACTCAAAGCACACATTGCACCTCACACAATAATAGTGGGGGATTTCAATACCCCACTTACAGCAATAGGCAGATCATGGAAACAGAAACTAAACAGAGACACAGTGAAATTAACAAAAGTTATGAATCAAATGAATTTAATGGATATCTATAGATCATTTCATCCTAAAGCAAAAGAATATACCTTTTTCTCAGCACCTCATGGTACCTTCTCCAAAATAGACCATATAATTGGTCACAAAGCAGACCTCGACAGATACAAAAATATTTAAATAATCGCTTGCATCTTATCATATCACCATGGACTAAAGCTGGTCTTCAATATTAACAAAAACGATGTAAAGCCCACATACATGTGGAAACTGAACAACAATGACTCAATGATGACTTGGTCAAGGAAGAAATAAAAAAAGAAATTAAAGACTTTTTAGAATTTAATGAAAATGAAGGCTTGTCATACCAAAACATATGGGACACAATGAAAGCAGTGCTAAGAAGCTCTAAGTGCCTACAAAAAGAAACTGGAGAGAGCATACACTAGCAACTTGACAACACACCTGAAAGCTCTAGAACAAAAAGAAGCAAATACACCCAAGAGGAGTAGAAGGCAGGAAATAATCAAACTCAGGGCTGAAATCAACCAAGTAGAAACAAAAAGAACTATACAAAGTATCAACAAGACCAGGAGCTGGTTCTTTGAGAAAATCAAAAAGATATGATAACCAGACTAACCAGAGGGCACAGAAACAGTATCCAAATTAATAAAATCAGAACTGAAAAGGGAGACATAACAAAAGAAACTGAGGAAATTCAAAAAAATCATCAGATCCTACTACAAAAGCTTATACTCAACAAAACTGGAAAATCTGGGTGAAATGAACAATGTTTTAGACAGATACCAGGTACCAAAGTTAAATCAGGAGCATCTAAACAGTCCCATAACCCCTAAAGAAATAGCAGCAGTCACTAAAAGTCTTCCCACGAAAAAAAGCCCAGGACCAGATGGTTTTAGTGCAGAATTCGATCAGACCTTCAAGGAAGACCTAATACCAATTCTCTTCAAACTATTCTACAGAATAGAAACAGAAGGAACACTACCCAATTCATTCTATGAAGCCACAATCATGCTCACACCTAAACCTCACAAAGACCCAACGAAGAAAGAGAACTTCAGACCAATCTCCCTTATGAATATCAATGCAAAAATACTCAAAAAAATTCTTGAAAACCGAATCCAAGAACACATCAAAACAGTCATCCATCATGATCAAGTAGGCTTTGTCCCAGGAATGCAGGGATGGTTCAATATTCGTAAATCGATCAATGTAATTCACTATATAAACAAACTCAAAGGGAAAAAAACACATGATCATCTCACTATATGCTGAGAAAGCATTTGAAAAACTTCAACATCCCTTCATGTTAAATGTCTTGGAAAGATCAGTAATTCAAGGCCCATACCTAAACATAGTAAAAGCCATATACAGCAAACCAGTAGCCAACATCAAACTAAATGGAGAGAAACTTGAAGCAATCCCACTAAAATCAGGGACTAGACAAGGCTGCCCACTCTCTCCCTACCTATTCAATATTGTACTGGAAATCCTAGCTAGAGCAATTAGAAAACAAAAAGAAGTCAAAGGGATACAATTAGAAAAGGAAGAAGTCAAAAGTATCACTATTTGCAGATGATATGATAGTATACTTAAGTGACCCCAAAACTTCCACCAGAGAACTACTAAATCTGATTTAAAAAAAAAAAAAAAAAGAAAGAAACTTCAGCAAAGTGGCTGGTTATAAAATCAACTCAAATCAATAGCCTTCCTCTACTCAAAGGGTAAAAAGGCTGAGAAAGAAATTAGGGAAATGACACCCTTCACAATAGTCACAAATAATATAAAATACCTTGGTGTGAATCTAACCAAGCAAGTGAAAGATCTGTATGACAAGAACTTCAAATCTCTGAAGAAAGAAATTGAGGAATATCTCAAAAGATCTTCCATCCTCATGGATTGGCAGAATTAATGTAGTAAAAATGTTCATCTTACCGAAAGCAATCTACAGATTCAATGCAATCCCCATTAAAAATCCTAACTCAATTCTTCACAGAGTTAGAAAGAAAAATTCTCAAATTTATTTGGAATAACAGAAAACCCAGGATAGCAAAAACTATTCTCTACAATAAAAGAACTTCTGGAGGGGCTACCATCCCTAATCTCAAGCTGTACTACAGAGCAATAGTGATAAAAACTGCATGGTATTGGTACAGAGACAGGCAGGTAGATCAATGGAATAGAATTGAAGATCCAGAAATGAACCCACACACCTATGGTCACTTGATCTTTGACAAAGAAGCTAAAACCATCCCGTGGGAAAAGGACAGCATTTTCAACAAATGGTGCTGGTTGAACTGGAGGACAACATGGAGAAGAATGCAAATCATTCCATTCTTATCTCCTTGTACAAAGCTCAAGTCCAAGTGGATAAAGGACCTTCACATAAAACCAGATACACTGAAACTAACAGAAGAGAAGGTGGGGAAGAAGCTCAAATACTTGAGCACCAGAGAAAAGTTCCTGAACAAAACATAAATGGATTATGCTCTAAGATCAAAAATTGGCAAATGGGACCTCATAAAATTTCGAAGTTTCTGTAAGGCAAAGGACACTGTCAATAGGACAAAATGGCAACCAACAGATTGGGAAGAGATCTTTACCAATCCTACATCTGATAAAGGGCTAATATCGAATACAAAGAACTCAAGAAATTTAAACTCCAGACAACCAAACAACCCTACTAAAAATGAATAAAATTTTCATCAAAGAATTCTCAACTGAGGAAACTCGAATGGCTGAAAAGCACCTAAAGAAATGTACAGCATCCTTAGTCATCAGGGAAATGCAAATCAAAACAACCCTGATATTCCACCTCACACCAGTCAGAATGGTTAAGATCAAAAACTCAGGTGATAGTAGATGCTGGTGAGGATGTGGAGAAAGAGGAACACTCCTCCATTGTTGGTGGGATTGTAAGATGGTACAACCACTCTGGAAATCAGTCTGGCGGTTCCTCAGAAAATTGGACATAGCATTACCTGAGGACCCAAATATACCATTCCTGGGCATATACTCATAAGATGCTCCAACATATGACAAGGACATATGCCTCATTATGTTCATAGCAGCCTTATTTATAAAAGCCAGAAGCTGAAAACAACCCAGATATCCCTCAACAGAAAAATGGATACAAAAAAATGTGGTACATTTACACAATGGAGTATTACTCAGATATTACAAACAATGAATTCATGAAATTCTTGGATAAATGAACGGAACTAGAAAATATCATCCTGAGTAAGGTAACCCAATCACAAAAGAACACACATGGTATTCACTCACTGATAATTAGATATTAGCCCAGAAGCTTGAAATACCCAAGATTCAACTCACAGACCACATGAATCTCATGAAGAAGGAAGACCAAAGTGTGGGTACTTTGGTAATACTTAGAAGGGGTAACAAAATACTCAAGGGAGCAAATATGGAGACAAAGTGTGGGACAGAAACTGAAGGAGGGGCCATCTGGAGACCATCCTACCTGGGTATCCATCCCATGTGCAGTCACCAAAGGTAGACACTGATGTGGATGTCAGGAAGTGCATGCTGACAGGAGCTTGATATAGCTGTCTCCTTAGAGGTCTGCCAGAGTGTGACATACTCAGAGTTTAATGCTCACAGCTAACCATTGAACTGATCAAGGGCAATGGAGAAGTTAGAGAGGAGCTGAAGGAGCAGAAAGGGTTTGTGGCCCCATGAGGAGAGCAACAATACCAAACAACCAGAGCTCCCAGGGTCTAAACTACCAGCCTGGGAGCACATAGGGAGAGACCCATGGCTTCAGCTGTATATGTAGGGGAGGATGGCCTTGTTGGGCATAGGTAAGAGAGAAGATCCTTGGTCCTAGGAAGGCTGGACACCGAGTGTGGGGGAATGCAAGGGTGGAAAGATGGTATAGGGAGGGGTAGGTGGGAGCATATCATCATAAAAGCAGGAGGAGGGGGGATGGGATAGGGGGTTTTTTGGTGAGGGGAAAATGTGGTAAGGGGATAACATCTGAAATGCAAATAAAATATCCAGTAAAAAATAAAATTAAATTAAATTAAATTTAAAAAGAAAAGAAAAAAGAAAAAGAAACTCAACACTTGCTGGTCTAACAATAAAAAGAAAAGACTCAAATATATTAAACTTCAAGTGATAAAAAGATATTATCATTCATATAGTTGGTATACCATTAACTATAAATGATTGCCAGGTACTAATATAAACATATATGCCAGCAGATTAGAAAACCTAAAATAGGGTTCCTTCCGGTCTGGGCCAGAGCACTCAGATCCCAGGAGGCAGCTCTGCACCCAATCTCACAGAACCTAGAGGAAACGGGGCTCCTAGGAGCTCTAACCCAGGCAGTATTTGAGGTAAGGAGACAGCAATACCCGCCCCAAACAGGGAGTAACTGGGACCCACTAGGACCCAGGAACTCACTCCTGGCCCAAAGCACTAGTTCCTTCCAGTCTGGGCCTGAGCACTGAGCAGATATTGGGCCTCAGCTCTAACCATAGTAGCAACACCCACCCCATGCAGTTCTGACACAACCAAGATAATAGGAAAGATAGGCTCCAGTCAGAGACATGGCAGGTAGCACTAAGAAGATTCAGATGGCGAAAGGCAAGCACAAGAACATAAGCATCAACAACCTAGGCTACTTGGCATCATTAGAATCTAGTTCACCCACACTAGAAAGTCCTGAATTCCCATATTACTAGGAAAGCAAGATTCAGATTTAAAATCACTTCTAATGATGATGATAGAGAACTTTAAGAAGGACATAAATAACACTCTCAAAGAATCTGAGGAGAACACAGGTAAACAGGTTGAAGCCCTTAAAGAGGAAACACAAAAATCCCTTAAAGAATTTCAAGAGAACACAACCAAACAGGTGAAGGAATTGAACAAAACCATCCAGGACATAAAAATGGAAGTAGAAACAAATCACAAAGGGAGACTACCCTGGAGATAGAAAACCTAGGAAAAAAAATAAGGAGTCATAGACGCAAGCATCACTAACAAAATACAAGAGATAGAACAGAGACCCTCATGTGCAGAAGATACTGTAGAAAATATTGACACAACTGTCAAAGAAAATGCAAAATGCAGAAAGTTCTTAACACAAAGCATCCAGGAAATCCAGGACACAATGAGAAGACCAAACCTAAGGATAATAGGTATAGAAGAGAGTGAGGATTCCCTACTTAAAGAGCCAATAAATATCTTCAACAAAATTATAGAAGAAAACTTCCCGAACCTAAAAAAAAGAAATGCCCATAAACATACAAGAAACCTATAGAATGCCAAATAGACTAGACCAGAAAAGAAATACCTCCCGTTACATAATAATCAAAACACTAAATGCACAAAACAAAGATAGAATATTAAATGCAGTAAGGGAAAAAGGTCAAGTAACATATAAAGGCAGACCTATCAGAATTACACCAGACTTCTCACCAGATACTATAAAAGCAAGAAGATGCTGGACAGATATCATACAGACCCTAAGAGAACACAAATGCCAACCCAGGCTACTATACCCAGCAAAACTCTCAATTACTATAGATGGAGAAACCAAGATATTCCATGACAAAACCAAATTTACATAATATCTTTCCACAAACAGCACTCCAAAGGATAATAGTAGGAATGTTGCAATACAAGGATGGAAATTATACCCTAGAAAGAGCAAGAAAGTAGTCCCCTTCCAACAAATCCAAAAGAAGATAGCCACAGAACTATAACTGGGTTTTTAGTGAAGATTTGTATAGATAAGCCCAAACAATATTTTGTTTTCTATCCTAACACCTATGATAAATTGTTGATTCCCTTTTCATTGACCTTTGAAAATTGTTTTATAACCTCCTGAAATGTGCTGAGTAAAAATCTGGTTATTTGTCTAGGAATAATTAATTGATGTTATCTGAGAGACTGACAAAATTCTTATTTTAGTTTTTGACTATCATTAAAAGGCCTAGTAACAGTCTTGTTACAAAAAAAGTTTAATAATCATGGATATAATTTTAAAATTTTTTATAAGATCATCATTAAGATTTAAAAAGTCATCTATTATATAACATCACCACAAGATAGTACATTTTTATAGATCTATGTTTAGTAATAATAGCCTGAGACAACAATTTAACTAACATCTTTAGAGATTATATAGGTCAAATTACAAAATTTGTTTTTAGTGTCCTCAATTTTTTCATAATAGTGTTAATACTTGAGGACTTATACCTAATCAATTATGATAAGTGGATGTTACTCAGTTTTTTTTAAAAAAAATAATTAAAATATGTATATGTGATTTGACATCTTTTCAGGCTTTCTAGTTATAATCACTTTAACAAGAGAAACAATTGAAAATATAATTAGTTATTGCCTATAGTATCTTTTATGCTTGGTGTTCCATATCAGATTAAGAAAAACAAAACTGACTGTTACAGTCAGACATTTGAGATGTTTTGTTAACAATTTATTATTACCCGTATTACTGGAATTCCTTATAATCCTCAAAGACAAGATATTATAAAACAGATATTATAAAACTTTAAAATAATATCTTAATAATTCTGAGTATGGGAGGAGCAGCTAGTGGAGCTTCTGCCTTGGTTTTACAAGAACTCTGAAAAATTGGCTTTTAAAACAAAAGAGGGGGAAATATACTCCCAGAAGAAGTCTCAAAGCCTTGGTCTCTGTAGAAAAACACTGAAACAGATAGCTATAAGATATTGTAAACAGGCAGCTTTGGTGGAAATTTACCAGCCTGGATAAGAAGTAATAGCCATAGACCTTGTGGATAGGTAACCTTGGTGGATAGTACCAGCTTAGATAAGAAACAAGTGATTCGCTGGGCAGTGGTGGAGCACGCCTTTAATCCCAGCTCTTAGGAGGCAGAGGCAGGAGGATGGCTGAGTTCGAGGGCAGCCTGGTCTACAGAGTGAGTTCCAGGATAGCCAGGGCTACACAGAGAAACCCTGTCTTGAAAAAAAAGAAGAAGAAGAAACAAGTTCCCTGAACCTTCACCCAGCTGATACTCTGTTCTGGAAGATATCTGTACTCCCCCTGAACACCTATGCTCCTGCATCATCCCCTTCCCCACATCCTGCCTTTTTGTGTTTATAACCCCTGTGTAAAAAAATAAAATCACGATCAGATAGAAAGAAAGAAAGAAAGAAAGAAAGAAAGAAAGAAAGAAAGAAAGAAGGAAGGAAGGAAGGAAGGAAGGAAGGAAGGAAGGAGAGAGAGAGAGAGAGAGAGAGAGAGAGAGAGAGAGAGAGAGAGAGAGAGAAAGAAAGAGAAAGCCTAAAATAAATACACAAGCTTCTAGATAGATATAATCAACAGAAAACTAACCATGAGATATGGAAAATCTGAACTGACCATTAAGTAGCAAAAGGGAATTAGTAGCAAATCCCAAATCTCCCAGCAACAGAAAGCTTTGGGACAAGACAGCTAACTGCTGAATTTGACCACATTTTGAAAAAAAAAAAAAAAAGCCTATTCCAATTATTCTCAGTTTACTTCAGAATACTGAAAAAGAAGGGGCCCTTCAAACTCTTTCTAGGTCAGTACTGCTGATACTCCAAAATCAGAGAGGGTGGTGGCAACAAAAGAATCACTTCTCTAAAACTCTCAATGATTTGATTTTTAAGAGAGATTTCAGAGAGGGGGGAGGTTATCAATGTTAGAAAATTGCCTTTTCCCTAAAAGCATTAGGGAATAAAAGGATGCAAGAGAGTACCTTCCTACCTGGTGTTGATCGGGTTTTCTGACCTACTCATAACATAAGGGCTAAATGTTATTTGTGCTTAGGAATCATCATCCAGTTTCTCCCGTGCATTGGGAGACCTGCTTATTTAGAGGCCATCCTTATTCTTAGAAGATGCAGGGTTGACTGTGTTGATGCTAATAACCTCTTCAAATATCTCAGAATACTGTAGAGACACAAACATGCACATGCATGTGTATACATACAAATGGCTAGATAGAGACATGTATGTAGATATGCATAATCATGTACATGTACTTGAATGAATAAATCAATGTTGAAACTTGTGAAAATAAGCAAATGGTGAATAAGCGAGTATTTATTGCAGTACCATTTCAGCTTCTCTATAAGCTGAAACTTATTTTTCATAATAAAATATTGGAACACTATACAAGATAGAAATGTTTCTTTGTTGGTGAAGGGATAATGACGTAAGAGCTTCAGGTGGACTGAGACACTCAGGACATTGCCTTAAAGGATAACACTTGTGGAAACTTATGATAAGGAGTTCCATAGATCAAACCTGCTGTTATATTCCAATTCCAGACAGCAGGGGAGAATACCTGCAGATGAACTATTCTGTCCCACAACTCCCCGCCTTTTCCATCCTGTAAAACCCAGAAACCTTAACACCACAGTCTCCACTCCTGCAGAGAGACTGTGGCCCTTCAGTTCTGATTACAAGAAAAATTATATTCTTCTTCTGGAAATGCCTGTCTACTTTTTTATTTCCATATCACTTTCATCAACCTGATCTGACAGTTGGGGAGCTGAGGATAGAACCCAGGCCTTGCATAAACTAAGCAAGTGCTCTAGAACCCAGCTACATCCTTGGCTCTTAGAAATATCTGAAGTATACACTTATGGAGTATTTGGAAGACATCTGCAGTTGACCAGACCTCATTTCCTGATACTAGGTGTTTAAATTTTAGTCTAGAATTTGGGGATCAAATTGGCATCCTTGGAAGCCAATACTTAAGTCCTACTGACCTACTCTAATCAAAACACAACCTTACTTTCCTGTCACTGTCCTGGCCTGCGAAGTCAGTGGGATTGGGTCTACAGTGTTGTAAAGGGGTTTCACTTGGAGTGGCTTGACTGTCTCTCTCAGCTTTGTGTTATGTGCATGACTTGATAGATGTCACTCATTTTCATGCGAATCATTGGATATATGTGAAGATGGGGTCTTTGGCATGTTTTAGAGACACCGCTCTAGATTATTCTCTAATGTTTATGAAAATAAAAATTGTATTTCTGCTCAGTATGTCTCCCCTGTTTACCCAGGGACCTTTCCCACTCTCTGTTGCTTTTTGAACATTGCAATGATGCCACCCATTTTCATTTCATAACATCAATTCAGTTTTCTAGGATTCCTTTAAGATCACCCACAGAGGTTCAATGTTTACAAGGTCTCACAGGCCCCTGGGAGCGAAGCCAGGGACTTGGATGGACTTACGGCACTTATGTAAGGGGTCATAAACTCAAATGTCTATAGGAGCCAAGTAGTGGACAGGGAAGGGAGGGAGACTCTGGGGAGCTAGAGATTCCCAACCAAAGTCAGCAGCACCTCGGATTTCATCATCCAGTATGAAGCGTCCAACAATACCAAACCATCAAGTATTGTAAGAAAATATGGGTTTTTCTTTTAAAGAAATATGTAGATTTCTAAATTTTGGCTTTATACATTAAACTTGAGGTCCCATCCATCACGAGATGGATTAGACTTTCTCCCTGATCCTTCCCCTATTCCCATGTTGCTTCAGTTTTTCCCATGTTAGTGCTGGTACTGGCTTTCTTAACTTAGGGCCAAAGAGTCTTTTGTTGTCGTTGTTCTCTCCTGCTATTTGGTTTCATCTGTCTTTTCTATCAGCAGCATCACCGTGCCAGAGTCCAGCCTGCACCAACACCACCCCTTGCTCCTCGTCTGAGCCCCTTTGGTAGCTTTTAGGAAAGTCTGTGTCCTCGGGGCATATTGATCTTTAGAATTTCTAAAGCTATGTTGCAAACTCACACTTCCCTCATATTCCCCATGGAATATTATGCTATGCCATTTTCTATGTTTTATTCATGTGCCATTTAAATCTGAGCTCACTAGGGAGTTCCTAGGGATAGCCTTGCTGCTTTCTCTCATTGTGTGCCCTGTCTCTGACCTTTTAAGCAATTCTGACTCAATGCAAGCCAGCAAGGAGCCTGTCTGTAGGTGACAACACTCTAAGAAGTGTCACAGAACCAGCCCTTCTTTTTATTACGTTTTTGGTCCTACTCTGGCTTTTCTCTTCCTTTACTTTCCCCTGAACTTTGAGCTCTACCACCTAGCTCTTAGACAGTAGTTCTGTTTCATATGATATCCTACATATCATATATTAATGCTATACTCCATAATATAATGGCAAAATTACACTTATGAAGGAGCAACAAAATTATTTTATGGTTGGGGGTCACCACAACAAGAACTGTATTAAAGGGTCAAAGCACTAAAAAGGTTAAGGATCACTATGATCATAAGAGGTGCCTGGACCTTTCAAGCATACTCATCTTTCATATTTGGAACTGGAATTTTATAGATTCTATCTCGGCTCATTCAATTAGCACTTTGAAGTCCTTGAAAATAATTTCATACCCTCTTTTGATCCCAGATAAGACAAATTCTGACCAACTCCAGCTTCCACCTAGCAAGAGAAGACCTGGTTTTTCTTTTCTTTCTTTCCTGTCTACCTGGAGGAGGTGATGGGTTTATTTTATATCCTGCTCACCTTGTGCACAGGGCACAGAAATAATCAGCTATTCACTGAACTCCTTCTACATGCAGCACACCATTAAGGTCTTTTCTTGGATTATGTCTCTTAATTACAAAGTCAATCCTATGATAGTAGAAACATGTTTCTCCATTACAAATGAGAAAACAAAGGCTTGAGGCAATGTAGTAATTCCCCTGAAATCACATGGAAGGGAGACTAGGCTGAAATGTGAACATATATAGCTCATTGCCAAAGGCATGGGGGCCATTCTTCTTCCCCTGGTAAAAAGCAGTAGTCATTCAGGCAAAATGCCACTAAACAAACCAGAGAGAAACAAAGATACTTGGAAAATGGACTGCAATCTACTGCAGACTCTTACCTGTGCTCATACACATGTTTACATGTTTTATAAGTCTATAAATTGATTAAAATTTATAAATTTTATAAATTAAAATTATAAATTAATTGACTATTAATAATGTCAAGTAACAAGCCTCAAGCCTCCACATTAGAGTCTTATGAAGAAAGGCTTAGAATGAAAGAAACAATGGCACTGAAGTCTGATTTTTCAGCATAAACTCATTCTAGAAGCATCTACGACATGCCACCTATGCCATATGACATAGATAATTTATATCAAATACCTATGACCTGGCGGTGTTGAGCCAGCAATGGGAATATAGTGGTCAAAAGGCAGATTTGGCTATTGCCTTAATGGATCTATTTCTCCTATGCACTGGTTAAGCCACTGCCAAATTTTTCTCTCATACACATTCATGTGTGTTACACATGCCATTCTGAGGGATAGCACAGGCACCAGCCAGTAAGAACAGAGAGGCATGCTTTAGTTCTCAACCCATGGATCTCTACCAACAAGGTCCATTTTTTTCTATTCTTTGATGATCACTAAAGTTCTCTTGTCCCAGAAAGCTCAAGTTTTGGGTTTTAGATAGAGTCTTGTTTCTATGATATTACCACTTTTAATCTCACAAGATTTCTTTGCCTTAAGAATTCACTCAGGAGAGGAAGAAAAGGAGTAAGAAGAGGAGAAGAAGAAGGAGAGGAGAACCTAGGTGATGAAAGAGAGATAGAGGGGGGAGACAGTGAAGCAGATGTTCATGAATCTCCACCAGTCAAAGATAGTAGATATATCTAGGTTGGGTAGTGGGTTACACCTCTGATTGAACAATACCAAACTTATAAAGCCTATGATTAACATTTTTTTTTAAAAATGTATAAATGCAAAAAGGAAAAGGGGGCATGGGATAGGGGTTTTCTAAGGGGGGGAATGGGGAAAGGGGATGGCATCTGAAGTGTAAATGAAAGATCTAATAATATATATATATATATATATATATATATATATATATATATATCAAGTACCAAGCTGCTAAAAAAAAAAAAAAAAGGAATTCACTCAGGAATCTTCATCTAGACCTATTGTTCCTTTCATTTGTTTCCAACCTGTGACCATGACAATACATCAAATAGTCAGCTCCTGAAACCTTTATAAAACAATGATTAACACACAGTGTTCCCAAAATAAGCTCTTCTTATTTTTGCCTACAGTCCACACTTGCTATAACCGAGGCCATTTACAGAGGTATAGGAGTTAGATAACTGTCTTGGACTAAACTTCAATTCATTTTGCTGTAGTTAGATTTAAGTTGTTCAGTGTCTGCAGTTGGACAAGTAAGGGCAGATCAGGATTGATGGTCTCTTCCATCACAGAACATTCAAAAATTCAACTCATTCTCTCTGTGGTTGCTACTTAAATAACAGAAATACCAGGGAATGAGGAAAAAAAAAAAAAACACACAAACACGTTCAAAAATGTCAAAAATCTCTACCATCATGGTGTTTATTTTCAAGCCATAAGAACTTACTGAAACATGCAAAAAATGAATGGAACTGGAAGTCACTTTGTGAAGTGAAATTAGCCAGGCCCAAAAAGATAAATAAATCTTTATCTTGTATGTAGAAAGGAAACTTTAAATTATATGTGTTTATTTATATACATGTATATGTATGTTTGCAAATTAAACTGTGATTAAACTAGAAAAAAAGAAAAATGAAAAATGAAAGGGGAAAGAAGAGAAGTTACAGAAAGTAAAATAAGTAAATTGTATGGAAAATATAGAACATATTAGTTGATGATATGTATGTAAAATAAAAATGGAAGATGGGAAGGGCTACTGAGCAGAGGTAGCTGAGTGAGGAGTTACAGGTAATAAGGAACTGAGCAGGCATCATGTCTGTGGCTGGGAAAGGAGCCATTGTTGAGAGCAAGCTGCAGAAGCTGGCCTGGCACACTCAAGGTAACATGAACAGAAGTAGGAGACAGAAGCAAAGATCAAGGGCATGTTAGAGGGGACTCAGTTATGGGCCATGCAAAAAAAAATTTTGGCATCAGTACAATTTAAACAGAGGTCATCAGAGAGGTTTCAATGGATAAAAAGCATGCTTAAGTTAATCTATCAAAGCCCACTTGTCATGTGAGTAGAACAAACATGAACAAGACTGTAGAAACCAGCCTACCTTTTTACTCCCCACGTCCTTTCGCCTGGTCTTCTGTCACAGATGGCTGGAGTATGGCCAAGTGTCTTTTCTTCCTTTGAACTTAAACTTGCATGTTCAGGACACCTCTTTTTCCCAAGAAGAGCTCAGAGAAAGGTCCACTGAAGCGAGTTATCCATGAATGGGAAAGGAAGTAACATTTAAGCATCTACTTGTTGCTAATGGGTGAGTTCATAGTATTTGACATGTTACCTGATTTAATTGTCCTGTCATAATTATGTGTCACAACAGAATGACAGATGATTCAGGAATAAATGGTGATCTACACATTTCATCCCTGACTCCTCTTCCCATCCGGGGTTCTCATTAAGCTGAGACAGTATACAACAAAGTATTCCCTCCATTAGAGAAGTACTGGGCTCACTTGAAAGTCAGCCTAGAGGGCACAACTTCTCAGCTGAGACTGCAGCTAAAGCCTTCAGGAGCTAAGAAACCCACGATTACTCATTTGGTCACAAGTTAAATTAAACCCTACCTCAGTGAGCCAACCACAAGATAAAGGTGGGGCCACTCATAAGAAACTTTAACCCATGAAAACATGCCTGAAAGCATGTGCGTGTCTCACCATTATTCTTTCCCCACTTAAGAGGCATGAGAAAATGCAGGAAGAGCCTCCAGACTTTGCTTTTGATGGATTCTTGAGGGTAGGTAGTATGGGTAAGATCTGGTGGGAAGACTGTATCTTTGGCTCTTTGAGCTCCCACCCTATCTAGGACAATCCATTCCTCAACACTCTATATATATTACAAAGAGAAAGGGGACTTGATCCACCCCCACCCTCTTTCCTCCTAATAGCCTTAACTATAGGTCTAGACAACATTTCTCCCCTACTTGCTGATTTCCCAAAGTCTTGAGTCCTGATAGGCCCTTGAAGAACTGGAGAGACTTTCAGAGCTCTTAGTCTTAAGTGCTGATCTGAGTAAAGATTAACTATACAAATGATGACTAGACCATCTTGAATTAGTCCATGGAAGGTAGAGCTAGAGTTGGGGTGACTGCAGTTTTATTTATCTATTTCTCAGTATGGTACTGGGATCCAAACCCAGGGACTTGTATGGGTAGGCAAACACTCTAACTGAGCTACATCCCCAACCAAAAACTTCCAGTCTCTCAATCTCTCAATCTCTCACTCTCTCTCTCTCTCTCTCTCTCTCTCTCTCTCTCTCTCTCTCTCTCTCTCTCTCTCTCTTCCTCCCTCCCTCCTTCTCCATCTCTCACCTCTTATTTTTTACTCTAACAGGTTCTCTCTATAGATAGATGAGAGAGAGAGAGAGAGAGAGAGAGAGAGAGAGAGAGAGAGAGATATCCCAGACTGGCTTTAAATCTACAACTCTGCCTTAGTCCCCTTAGTGGTGAGGTTGCAGGTACATACCATTATGTTTGGCTGCACACAGGAGTTTTGAAATTACTGATTAAGACTTAAATTGTGTTCCATCAATTCATATGTTAAAAATGTAACCACTGGTATCTTAGAGTATAACTGCATTTGGAGGGGAAAAAGGTGATCAAAGAAGTTGTTAAATTAAACTGAGGTCATTAGTGTGCCCTCTAATCTGTCTGATGTCTTTAAGAACTAATTAGAACATAGACGATGCAAAGAACAGTTGAGGACAAAGGGTGGAGAGAGGTTTTATGAAAATCCTACCCTGTCTGCACCCAGGTATTGTATATATAGCCTCTAGGTCCATTGGAAAATTGATGCCTGTATGCTAGTTGCTCGGGCAGGATGCTTTGTTATGGAAACCTGAGCATCACATACGGGTACCTTAACAATGCCACTGGAGAAGCTGAACTTCTAAGCATCAACCTGGCTCTAATGCCCCAAATTGAGAAACTCTGCTATCAGTGCAACTCAGGAATGGGATTGTACTGTGATAGACTGAATTCTTTGATCTAGTTGTGTTCTGGTGGCCGGCTTTCTCGATGATAGTTTCCATTGGTCCAGCTTCCCCTCTCACATTCCACTGTGTCCTTCATCCTGGCTCTCTGTAGAACCCCTGGTCCCCTCCTTGTACACTGTGCATGCCATGCCTTGTTTCTAGAATATGTAAATGAGGCTAATGGGATACATACTTCCTGTTCGACCCTTGCTTTAACTGGGATGTGAGCATCCATTCAACCGTCACTCCCTTGTGTGCATTACCTTCAGCTTCTTAGGATTTGCATGTAAAAGTTTTCTTTCTGTGTCTTGGTGATGACAGCAGCCACAGTCTCCTTGTGATTCTCTACATGTGGCAAATATCACTGAGGATCTGAGACCCTTGGCTAGGTAGCTAATGTGGATATGAGAATGGTACTCAGACGCACCTCTCCTTTAGCAAAGTGTAGAATACACATACATACATACATACACACACACACACACACACACACGCATGCACGCACGCACACTGAGGAGATATGCTTCAGCTAATACATGTGTATACAGTCTACTGCTCACTGTACTTGTACACTGATCTTGCATGCTTTTACATTATGGTGGATTGCTCAATGTAGTTCTATTCCCCTGGGGACCCTCTTGGTAATTCCCTAATTGCCTCAGTAAAGCCTCTCTTTCTCCCAGCTCTGTCAGCCTTCAGCCTTGAGATTTCCTAATGGAAACCGCTCACTCCTATTGGACTCCCAGGCTGTAATTAGCAGTCTAGGACTTTGGTTTCCTTATTCTTGTTGGTGTGAAGGTGAGGCCAGCAACATTGTCAATGTCAGCCGAGCAGCCCCTTGAAGAGAGCATATGATGGAATTGTTGCATGTTGACTGTCTCCTGTGTATTTATTGACTGAAACATTTGAGCTGTTGCTTTTCACATTTGTAATTTTAGATCACAGATGCCTGGCATGTTTAATCATACAGCAAAGCTCACATTTAATGAGAAAAATGTCAAGTATATTGTTATCCACCATAAAAGCTGTGAAAAATATTTCTGCCATCTGCAATGTGCCTTCTGCTGCTGCCTCTAAGAAATTTTCGAGTAACAATGCAAAATTAACAGTTGGGCCAACACTGTAGAAGGAAAGTTGCTGAACTTCCTCAAACTCAGACTCTACCTCAATGTCATGGCAAGATATTTCACCTAGATTCTTAAAATAACCTTCTACTGGAAGGCACTGCATCCTCTGTGCCTCACGCACCTTAGACATTCTGCTGGTGATTAACTAAATTCTCAATCTGGCTACATCGTCCTCTACGTAGCACCCTTGCAAGGCATCTCCTCTCTTGCTGTCATGTGTCAGCACACTCCGTGAGCCCGTCTCACCCTTACTTTTGCCTCCCTGCTGTGTCCTACATTCCGGCCAAATAAAGTTAACTTACTGTCATGTCAAGAACATTTTTCCGTCTCTCTTTGTGGTTATTTCTACACATTGAGCCCTATCTACCTCAAATGTTATTTCTGGGAAACCTTGAGTGACACTCCCTAAAAGGATGAGTCCACCAGAGCCTTCAGTGTATGCTGGAATAATATTTCCACCTGAAGACTTTGCATGTGAACTCCTGTTCCATTCACCAGCCTCTTCCTGTTCAACTCTGAGCCCCTGGATAGAAAGCTGGTGCCTCAGCCACTGCTGCCTCCTAGCCCCAAACTAATAGCAAAGTGGCTGTGGCAGCTGCTTTAAGGGCCTCAGAAGCTACAAAGTCACTGTAACAGGAGTAAGGGAGTCTCTTACCCAGGAACTTGCTCTTTTGACGTTGGCAACACAAAACCTTGCCATTATGCAGGCTGTGTTTATTTCTAGGTTTTTCTCTCTGTATTTTAGCCCTTTCTCCTACTGAAAGAAATAACAGTCCTGTCAGTCAGAGAGCAATTGATAGTGATAAAAACTCTCCTTTTAGACAGTGAGTTCACTTGTTCTTAAGTCATTCTTTGCCACAAACTGCAGGCTCATTATACGAGGAAAATGTGGTATCTCAGAGAAGCCACACTCTTAGAAGTTTGTAATTTACCTCGCCTGATGACTAAGGTCTGGAGGTTTTCGCTGCTTATTTGAATGTGGTTTGGGTGGGGAGGGAATGATAAACAAAGCCTGACTTACTCGTTGGAGCTGGCCTGGGGGACTTGTGTAGCAAGACCTGCTCTTTGGACAGTGCCTTCTGCTCTAAGGGGGTACAGCTATGAGGGGTGCTTCTCAGAGCTTCAGTGTAGCCCCTAGCTCTGAACAGGTGTTCATGATGGATGGTGCCGTTCACCCACAACCTATCTTTGTCTTCACTCCCTTTCACCTTCTGAGTCTCAGACAAGACCTCAGCTGTTAGACATAAACTCTCCCTATATGACTTCTATAAAAGGAAAGAAAGAGAGAGAGAGAGAGAGAGAGAGAGAGAGAGAGAGAGAGAGAGAGAGAGAGGGAGGGAGGGAGGAAGGAAGGAAGAAAGAAAGAAAGAAAGAAAGAAAGAAGGAAAGAAAAAAAGAAAGAAAGAAAGAGAAAGAGAAAGAGCACATCAACTTCTAGAAAGGACACAAAGTAAACTTCAGGTAGAAGTTGCCTGGGGAGTTGAGAGCAGGGCAGATAGGTGAGACTTCCTATCACTCTTAACCCAGATAAGACCTTGCCTGGTAGCTCTGCCTCGCCACCTTCTTTTTAGAGAGGACTCTATTCTATTTGTTTGCTTGCTACTGTTGTGATAAACACGATGACCAAAGCAACATGGGAAAGAAAGTATTTATTTCACAGTACAACTCCAATCACAGTCCATCACTGGGGAAAATCAGGGAAAATACTCAAAAGCAGGAACCTGGAGGCAGGACCTGAAGTACAGACCATGGAGGAAGGCTGCTTTCTTGTTCATCTCAGGACCACCTGCCCAGGAATTTTCTCAGTTGAGGTTGCCTCTTTCCAGGTGATGCTAGCTTGTGTCAAGTTGATGAGTAAATAACCAAGTGTCTATCTTTTCTGAGTGTTTTAGTGCATGTGCCTGAATCTGTGCCTCAAATTGGGACAGAGGACAAGTGTCATATATGCAGAGGCCATCTTTGCATGGGGAAGAGTGTAGGCCACGTACACGCCAAGGTCCCCAATGGCTTAGGGACTTTCCCTCTTCTAACTTGTTCTAACTAGTCACGTGAGTATGAAGTCAGATATCAGCCAATAAACCTCAAACACAGGTGTATCCACTAGGCTCCTTCACAGCCTTCAGAAGGAGCTAATGCTACATACCCCTTTACTTTAGACTTTGTGTCCCTGGGAGATATAAGTTCTGTTGATTTTGAGTTGCCCAGTCTCTGATAGCTACACCCCAAGGAGCACCAAGGAACTAGCATACTTTATGAAAAAATGGTGAGACAAGCTGAGCAGGACAAGGGAGATTGCAAGTCACTTTCAAGTGACCTTAACATTGAAAGAGGTTAGAATGACAGAATCACTGTCATCGAGTTCATAGTTGCTATACTGTAGACTGTCCCTCCTTGCAGAATAAAGTTGTGCTAAGAAAGTTTTAATAGAAAAATTAACTATGTATATGTTATATGTATGTAAACACACACATAAGAGACAGTGAGGATAACTGTTCACATACACTTCCCAAGACAGAGAACTTTGGTCAAAATATTCTTCATTAAGTATACAAATAAGTGATTATTTTTAAGAAACCCTCTTCTTTTGAAGCAATTAGCCTTCATCTGACCTATAGTTGAGTGATATTGTGAACTTTGTAAATTCAATTATAAATAGAAAGCAACTTAGTGCAACAAATATATAAAAAATTTATGAGCTAGGCATTATGGTAAGTCTGCTGAACAAGACTGCAACATTTTTGTAGAGTTTTATGTAAAATGAGAAAAATGAGGCTAAAACTATTTACAATGCAAGCGATAATAAATAACCATCCAATATTAAGGTAGAATGAAATGGTGGTAAAAGGTAGAAGAATGCCAAAGACAGGCATTTTGAGGAAGAGTCCGCATAGGAAAGGCTTCTAAGGTAAAATGGGCTGAAGAGGGATTGGTACTTCAATAAGCTTCCTCTTAGCTTTCTGGCATACACCTTGCTTTAAAAAAAATCTGAGACTTTGTTCCCCTTGTTCTTTTCATGTCATCTCTAAGTATTCTTTCTTCTTCATCTGAAGAGTATGTTATTCAAGCAAACTCTCAATGTGAAACACTACACACATACACATCCACACACACCCATGTGTGTGCATATATATTTATGTGTGTGTATATATGACATACATGTATATGTTTGTATATATGTGTATATATGATATATGCGTGTATATGTGTATATATATACATACACACATACATAGGTGTATATATGTGTGTATGTGTGTACATATGTATATAGAGAGAGGGAAGAGAAAGAGACTAAAAAGCAATAACAAAATTTAAGAAAGATCAGTGTTCAAGATATTGGACATCCCCTCAGTGAAAGTCAGTGGTCATCGAAAGTCAAGAAACCTGAAATTGCCCCCAATCTTAACAGAGCCTCCAGGAGCTGGCACTGAGAAAGAATCTTCAACACTATCATTGAAATTTTAAAAGAGAAGGCTAAAGAGTTGTATAATTCCATTTATACAAAACGTCCAGAACAGACAAAGCCAAAGAGAACAAAAGTTCATGAGAAGTTTCCATGGGCTGGAAGAAGGATAGGGAACACCTGCTAATATAGGTTTCCTTGAAAGTGATGACACATGCTTTAGTAACTAACTGTGGTAAGGGTTGCCTTGCTTTGTAAATATGCTAAAGCACTCCAAAGCATGACTTTGATCATATGTGTTATGTTAATATCAATAACCAACTTGATGGCATTTAGAATTTCTGGCCGGGCGGTGGTGGCGCACGCCTTTAATCCCAGCACTTGGGAGGCAGAGGCAGGCGGATTTCTGAGTTCAAGGCCAGCCTGGTCTACAGAGTGAGTTCCAGGACAGCCAGGACTACACAGAGAAACCCTGTCTCAAAACCAAAAAAAAAAAAAGAAAGAAAGAAAGAAAGAAAGAAAAAAGAAACAAATTTCTGAGTATATATTCAAAGTATTACCCCAATTTGGGAATAGGGGTAGAAAGACCTGCCTTAAAGATGAGTGGTACCATTTCATGGGGTAAGAGTGGGGATTCCAAGCCAAATATAAAGGAAAAATTGAGCTGTCCACAAGCATTCATTGCTCTGTGGTTGCTGAGTGTAGATCCAATGTGACCAACTGCTTCCTCCTGCTCTTGATACCATGCCTTCTCTGTCATGGTGGACATATCCACCTAGAGATTTGAAACAGGATAAATGCCATATTTAGTTAATTTTGTCAGAAAAAAATGATGGAAAAGAAACTAATCGATATGGAGACATGGGCCCATTCCATTGCCTTGGTAAACCTGATTATGGGATCCTCTGGCCTTTGGAACAGATTTATAGAAGGGATGTTGAAGAGTTTGTAAGCTTGGGCTAGAAAAGCCCTTGAACGTCATAAATAAAGCTTAATGGAGCATCTAGAAGAAACCTAGAAGAGAAGTATAATCCAAGCTCTTGAGGTTTCAGAAGAGAACAAGTCTATAAGCCTTTCCAGAACAGAGTGTCATGGATTATGTGCCTTAGACAACTGAAATGTGTACTTTCACATCTGTAAAAGCAGAAACTGAAGAGACATAATTCTCTTCTAGGTTTGCTGCACCTTTGCATGGTCACTGACTTCTAGTGTCTCTTCTCTATTTCTAAGGCTTAAATACTTAATCTCTCCTGATTATGGAGGCCTCCATAACAAACATTTTTATCTTACTTGAGTATCTTTGTATGTATAATTTCAAATTTTTCACATAATGTTTCAGATTTAAATTTTAATTGTTTTTCCAAGTCTCTATAATGAAATGTTAATTGTCTTTCCAATGATCTTTCCTATGCTTATGATTTTAACTGGTTTGGATTTGTTCTTCATGATATATCCCCAAATGACAGAAATGGATTAAGTCACCCACCATTTTTACAGCTGTTGATCTGATAACCTTCACTCTGTTACCTGCAGTATATAAATGTACGTGCCCTAGCCTATATTTGCAAGCATTGATTAGTATTATCAAAGTAATATAGTAAATAAAAGGCAAGTTAAAATTCACAATATATTTTCTTTTTAATATAAACACACAAATCTAAGGTTAAGATACAGGCTCATAAAGTTCTTTTCAGTTTCCTTAAAACCTGCAAGTAATAACTCTCCAGCAGGGCTGAACCTATTTAGTGTGGTAGACACAGACTAGGTGTGTGGCAGATTTGAAAAAGCAATGAAACAAGAGTTAGAAACAAATCTCCAGATTACATACAAGCCTGTCCCAGAGGAAACTTACTAGTCATTCCTCAACAAATCTACAAATCTGCTCTGTCCAAGAAAGGAGGCACAAATGAGACAGGCAAGGGGCCCATGCTCTTCAGCAACAGACATCATCGTGGAGAGATACCATACATAAAAATCTGTTCCAGTTAGTGATATGCAGCAAGCACAGGAACACAACAATGGTTAGTGGATTTGCCCTAAGTGGTCAACGACAGCTCTCTGAGTAGAGCTTTAAGGGAAATAAAATCTACTTTGGGGGAACAGATGCCAAGCAGGGGAAAGACTGATGGGAAACAGTACAGAGTCAGTAGTATGTGAAAAACAGAATAGAGAAGAGAGTGCTAGAGGACATTTGGGGCATAAGGGTGAGGGTAGCAGAGGTGAGACCTCTGAGGTCAAGGGTCCACTGATGCAATTTCATTCTTAGAAAGAGGTGGTAGGAGGGACAGTGTTTCCCAAAACATATGCTGAGTTTTGTGCCTTTGAGTGTTAGCTTATAGGGGTGGATTGTTTGTTTTGTTTTTTTTTAAGAGTACCATTAAGCTGAGATGAAGTCTATTGCAATATGATAGGCTCTAATCCAATGGGTGGTGCCCTTGTAAGACTCTCACAGGGAGAAAATGCATTGAAACAAAAGAAGAGATAGAAGTAATGCAGCTACATATCACAGAGTGACAAGTGTTTGCACAACCACTAGAAACTGAGAGAGGCAGGGGAGGCTCTGCATTAGGGGCATGGCCATGAAGATTCCTGAGTTGAGACTCATACCTCTAGCAAAAAAAAAAAAAAAAAAAGCTACATACCCCTCCCCCCAGTTTGTGTGAGGGATACTCCTTGCCATCTAGTGGCATTGGTTCCAGGATCCATGCAGATTCCAGAATCTAAGGGTGTTCAACCCTGTATGCAAAATGAGGTATTCTCACATAACACAGACACATCCTCCTGGATACTTCAAATCACCTCTAGATTATTTGTAACACTTAATGCAATGTGTACAATATGTCAGTTGCTTTCATCTTCTTTGGGGAATAATAAGAAAAATTCAACCTATGTCCAATATAAATGCAACCATGGTAGACAATATAGCATTCTCTGTGTATCATCAGAATGCTCCATAGACATTTTTGACTTTTGAAATTTGGACTCCTTCTGAAATTTTGGACCAACAAAATGGTTTGGTTTGCATTCAGATGCTTCTAACCAAGCCTGATGATTTGAGTTCACGTAATTCACACAAATTGTCCTCTGGCCTCCACACATGCACCCTGGCTTACACACACCACACACACATGAACATAATCAAGAAAATTTCTAAAATTAATTTCAAAATATTTCTAAGCCATGTGGTTGAATCTGTAGTCATGGAATCTGCAGTCACGGAATCTGCAGATACAGGGGGCCATACTATAATTTACTGTCTTAGCCCATAGGAAACTAACAGGCATGAATCAACTTCAAGGGATTTAAACAGATGTGTGTCTGGCTGAAGCTATGTGGAAGAAGGTGTGACTACTAGGTTAAAAGTTGACTACAAGGGTCAGGAGTGTAACTCAGTGGTAAAACCTTTGCCCGATATGGACAAGGGCTGTGAGCTTGGTCATCATCTCTGAAAGTAAGCAGCCAGTTAGGGAGAATACAGTACTGCAGAAGAGAAGTAGCAGTGAGCAGTGCCAGAGAGCCGGACTCCCATTTTGAGGCTGAGCACCGGCAGTGGTAGCCAGGCATGATGTTAAGAAACACCTATACAGATGGATCTGTCTACATGGAGGACTCAGGTGAAGGCAGCCTATTATAAATGCAAACCCTAACAAGGCAGATACTCTTCAGCTAGTCATCCAAGATATGATTCCCTGGAGAAGAACTTCCCAAGGGAAGAATTAATGGTTTTCTATATTTCTGCATCCCAAACTGTTTTCCAGGGGACTTGCATAGAGCTAGTTACCCTATGACTGCTGATCGATGTGGATGGAGTGAAGTGGGAAGGTAAACATGTCCTCAAAAAAGCCTTGCTCACATGCCAAGACTGTTTTCATTTAATTTGTCCCTTCAGTTTTGTTGGAATCCATTTATTACTTGTATTAAAAAAGTAACAACATTTCACCCTGAAATGTTCCTGTGGTCAGGAATCTATAGTTCACTCTACCTCCTACTTAGGGTGAGAAAATTTTGATTCCTCTGAGTTGGAAACAATGACATCAGGAACCAATTACCAACCATGGAGCCAGCCAGTGAAAATGGGGCTACTTGGCTACCAGGCTTCATAGCAGTGAACAGTAGATTGTTCCACCAGACTTCTACACCGCTCTTTCTTTAATAGTAAAAATTTTAAAGCCACCATTGTGATCGTGATGGAGAGATTTACAGATGTTTCGATGAAACTCTTCATTTGGAATTTATGCAGCAAAGTACATATTGACTTTGTGTCACTGGAAACACCAAGATTTATTATTCCTAAAGATAAGTAATAACCTTGACTTTGATTTGGTCAATATTTATCTCACAAGTCGATAAATCTCCAGCAATAAATTTCAACAAAAGCCAACACTTTCTGATACAGGGCTGTATTTTGCAAAGGCCCCCAAATTTCTCTGGTTTTTTTTTTTTCTCACACAAAGAGCATTCAAACCTGAGAAAGTATTCTCAGACATGTTTTATTTTTAGTGAGTTCAGTCATTTTATGACAGCAGAGTTTTATCCAAATAACTTAATGTGGGTGGGAAAATTACAGACTTTGGATCTTTTTGTCTTTCTTTCAATAGTTGTAACCAATGAATCTTCTCCCCAGTCCAGGTCTTTCTAAAGCTGATCCCAATGCTAACATCAGACAGTGGCCAGAACAGGCTAAGGGACAGGCCTGTCTGCAAATAAAGGTGATATGTGATACTGGTCATTTGTGTGCCTGTCACTGAAGGCATGATCTAAGCCACCCTATTATATTTTAACAGTGAGTGACCTCATACTAACTTCACAGAAGCCCCAAATCTCTTTTTAGTGTTTGTTGGTCAAATAGTCCGTCACCTTTTAGAGCAATGCTGAATATGTGAGCAGCCAAAGCGGTTTTTTCATCTACTAGACATGAGACGATGGTGGAAACCCCAGATGACTCACCCCTGCATCTTCAAAGGCCTGTTTCTATTCAATGTTATAGGCAATTGCCTTCTTCCCTAATCTTTGAGATATGGGTTCTATTCTGCAATAAAGTATCTGATACAGGATAATTTATAAAGAACAAAGATGGCTCTTGCTCATTGTTCTAGAAGTTAGAAAATCCAAAAGCATGGTCCTGGGATCTGTTCAGCCCCTGGGGAGGGCCTTCCTGCTGCATCATAATCATGGAGAGACAGAGCAAGGAAGCTGCCCTGGCTCGCTCTTACTCATTTCTATAAAAGAACTAATGCCATCATGGGAACTGCACCCTCATGACTTCTGATCCTCATTGCTACCCACAGGTCCTATTTCCAAACACATGAATATATAAAACTCAAGGCTTTTAACATGTTGCATTGTCTGGCGATAGCAACAGGTTGGCAGTTTATCAGCATGTATGCACCAATACTTCTGACCATATGGTATCTCTTCTTCTTTGAAAAGAACAATAAGGTGGTACGTACTTTCTATGTGGTCCATGGACCTTACCAGGGACCACAGGAGCTGGTTCACAGAGAAGATTCTTTAGCTTGAGTCTATAATAGCTTTTTTCTTGCTTATCAAGTACACATTCCAATATACTGACAGGTTATTTGGTAAGATCTTTACCAGCTGAAAATTTCCACCCAATTGTAATTTTCCAAAGATAATATTTAGCTGCACTGTACATAGATTTTAGTCTACCAGGCAGGTTTTTCTGCTGCTATTTATTAAACTGTGTTGTGTTTTACTGTATACCAGGTTCATTTACTCAACTTATTTATTCAGTAAAACTTCTAGAAAGCTTAAAACACAGATGGAATAGTCTGGAAAATCTAATGTACATACTTAGGTTATGTCAAAAATGAACCCAGCCAATCAAATTAGTAATCTCACAATAATAGAATTCTAGTTTTTTAATATTTATATGGAGATGATGTTACAGATCAAAGTGAGGATTCTGGAGCCAGACTGTCCGGTGTTCCATCCAGCCTCTCCTACATACCATCTGTGCCACTTTGGGCAAAGCAATTATCTCTTTGTGCATATTTCCTCCCAAGTTAAACTGAGATCTCTAGCTGTAGTATTATGTACCTGAGAATTAATATATGTAATATTTGAAAAGCACTTAGAATAATATCTGGCTTGCAGTGAACGATAAATGTACCGCACTGATACTTTGTTGAGAGAGCAAAATTTTAAATTTAAATCACTTTTAATTGATTTGAGTATATTATAACAATTCTAATTATAACACTTTCCCTGACATGTATTATTTTAAAAATAAAAAATAAATAAAAAAAACAGAGCTAAAAGATGAATTGATTTGCCTAAGGTGGTTTAACTTGATGCTAAAAACTTGGCTTCAAAATCAGGACTCTAGAGAAAAATAAAAGTACTAGTTATACTTTTATGGTAACATCCTAAGATGCAAATGTCATTTTTACTGAGCATTCCTTACATGTCTTCCATTTTCACATATGTTTTTTAATGATTGCAACAATCCTTTGAGATTTTTGCTCCTATTTCATGATAAGGAACTGGGGCCCAAGGGCACTGAAGACTCCTGGTTCATCTCAGACTTAAAGATTTATTTTTATTTTATTTTATTTTATTTTACTTTATCTTATCTTATCTTATCTTATCTTATCTTATCTTATTTTATCTTATTTTTTTAAGTGTGTGTGCACAGGTAAGTGAAATGCATGTAGAGGCCAAAAGAGGGCATTAGATCCCCCCAAGCTGCAGTTACAGGTGGCTGAGAGTCACTCAATGCTGGCACTCTGAAATAAGCCCAGATCAGTGCAAGTATTCTTAACTGCTGAGGCATCTTTCTGGCTCTTGGTCCTAGATTCAAATCTATGTTTTGGGATTAAAATTGTTCCCTTTCTATTCCTCAAACCACAGCAACATGTGAATATCATCTCTGAGTGGCTTTCTCACTGGTATCCTACCATATCTTAGCTTTTCAATTTGACACTTTCTAGGCCTTTGGAGAAGTTGAAAGAATACAACAATTAAAATCTAAGAGTCCTTCAATTAATTCCACCAACTAATTTTCATTTTGTTTATTTCAACAATTATTTTTAATCTAAAAGCTTTTCAAACATATAGAAATGCCACCAAGAAGTACTACATCATGTGAAGAGGGTTGTTCTTCAGTCACAAAGGGTATAAGACAGAATGAGATCCAACTGCGATGGATACAAATGCATCAAATAATATGGCATCAAATTTATGGAGCAACTGGCAGGGGTACTATCACATGAGCAAACAGAACCACATCAGAAGACTTGAAGCCACTGCTCTTTATTCATAAATTTTTTTTTTTTTTAAAAAGTAAGCATACAAAATACACACAAAATCAAAACAAGGACAACTTGGGAGGAGTACGAGTCCTACATAGTAAATTTCAGGCCTAGATCCAAGCTCCAAGATGACTCTGTCTCACAACATGGAGGAAGAGCTTAAAGAGGTCGTGGGGGCCATGGAAGCACAAGGGCAGGGGGAGGGGGGGATGATCTAGTGTAGGGATGTGGAAGACTAGAGAAGATGAGCACTCTAGAGTTAGTGCTTAATTGTGGCACCTACTGGACAAAAGGAGGCATCAAAGCCTAAACTGATGAGTAAAGGACAACACAAAAATACACAGTTCCTTCAGCAAAACAAGAGCAGAAAGTCCCTTTCCTCTCATCAAAGCAGTCTCTGTTTGTGTGGCCAGTGTTGCATGCCTTGTCTTTAGAAGTTATGTAGATCAATTGACAGAGAAGAGTGGGGCACTGAGCTGCCTGTTTTCAAAGAGCACAGCTCAACTGAAGACTCCATGGGCTTTTCCAAACACAGTGCAAACCAAACATCAATCACTCATAGACCATGCTTCCCTCTGAGGACAGCAGAGTTTTTCCCCTGATTTGTACTTAAGATGAACTTACTTCCCTAGCCAAGGTGTAGTGTTGAGAGATGGTTTCCTTCATCGGGTGGATTAGGAATGTAAGAGAATGACACTCTACACAGTACAACTGCAATAAGAACTCGAATGTGCCACACCTTGAATGGGTTAGTGGCCCCTAAGCAGAAACTCTACCCTACTCTAGCTCCTAATTCTAACTCAAAGATTTGTTTGTATATTCTGAAGCAAAGCCTGACACTGTTAAACATGTTCAAAGAAGATTTAAGTGTCAAATAGTATCTTCTGCTTTAATGGAGCTAATGGTTCTTAGGTATTTTGCTGCTGCTCCCTGCCTGTTCTAAGCCTCATGTAGTCATGATGTTGACCATCTGCTTCTCATGGATGTCCATGGGACATCTTCAGCTGTCTGTCAGAGTAGATAAAGAAGGTCGTGATGAATAGTTACTCTTCTGCCACATACAACCCTTCACCTCTACTGGTATGCTGAGTGAGTATGAGTCAGAAGAGCAGGCAGCAATTAGCTACTTTTCTGATAAAATGTGACAAAGGTTCTGAAGAAAGGATTTATTTGGCTTATAGTTCTTGATGCGATAGAGTCTATCATAGCAGGGAAAGCACACCAGCAGGAACAAGAGGATGGCTTGGCAGCCAAGAAGCAGAGTGATCACATTTCATTCGCACCCAGAAAGTAGAGAAAGAGACTATAAAGTAGAAATAGATAAATGCCAAATAAAATACCAAAGTCTAGGAATGTACTGCCAGCAAAACAACACCCAAATGGTTCCATCACCTTCACAGTGTCACCAGCTGGGCTCTAAGAGTTCAAATATGGCTTCTGGAGGACATTTCAGATTTAAACAATGAGAAGCAGTATGTCCAGAAAAGCTGAACATCTCCACAGAAGTCCTGCATCCTGAATCCTGCATCCGCCACCATGAACAAGAAATGGCCCACACATCTCTGCTGCCTCTCTATGCTCTAGCGGGTGCTCTAATATCCCAGCAAGTGCTTGAGAGAGGCTAGCATGAGCATCCATAGCTGATACCGGCTGACTGTGGATCCTCCATGAAGGAGAGGCTGTCAGCTTCTGTTTAAGACAGAAACAACAGCACAGACTTTAGTCAATTACCAGGAGGACTGAAATTGTAGATAATTTGTAACAAGCAGCTGCTGCTGCCGCAGCCACCTTTAGGTCACAAACAGGCAACCCTGAATCACAGACATCAAAACAAAACTCTCCATAGTGTCTCATGTTTAAGGAAAACAATTTTCAGAAATTTTAGCAAATCAACATGAGTTTTTCTGACATCAAATCATCAAGGTAATTATCATCAGCAGTCGCAGCACAGAGGAGCTCTGTATCCACACTGAGGGATGAGGTACTTCAGATGCAATAACTAACGTGGGTAAACTGTAAGAGCTTTTCTTTTTTTTTCCTAAAAATACACTGAGAGCTAATTGATTTCCCATTTCTGAACAAATAAAAATGTTACACAGGTTAAAATGTATTTGGAAGTAAGAGTGACAACAGAGCAAAGGCCAGGAGGGAGAAAGTTCATGGCTGCAAAGTCTTGGTTATCTGCACGAAGTGAGACAGTACACCACAATATCACATATCACACATATTTGCTTCCAGGAAGAAGAACTAGCCTGAAACCATGGTACCCTGTGTTGTTTCAAGAGACTTGGGGGAAACTGCTTAGCACCTCAGAAACACTGGCAGGAATAAATTGTATTCATTCACAAATTTATATCTTAGGGTTTTGGGAGGGCACGTAATTTTTGCTATAATAAAATGTTAGAGTCCAGTTACTTACAAAGAGCAGAAGTTTGTCTGCCTCTTTAGATGCTAGGATCTTTAGAGGGCCTTCCTGCTGCCACAAGCAAGATAGAGCACAATCCTCTTACAATCCCTGATGCAAGCATGAGGTCCCCACCTTCATGAACTAATCCTAACCGCCAACCTTCTTAGACTCTTCCCTGTGGCTGTGATAAAAACACACAGAAAAGCAACCTAAGGGGGGAAATTTTATTTTAACTCACAGCTCAAGGTGAAGACCATCAGAGCAGGGAAGTCAAAGCTACAAGAGTTTAAAGCAGCTGCTCACACCACATCTACCACAAGGAAACAGGGAGAACTGAAAGCGAGCTTGGTGCTTAGCTTGCTTTCTCTACTTTATACAGCTCAGGATTCCCTGCCCAGGAACTGTCTCCTCAACAACTGATGTAAGTCTCCTCACATTAATTAAGATAGCCAAGGTAATCCCCCATAGGCATGACCAGAGGACCATTTCCAGATAATTTCAGACCCTACCAAGTTGACAATACCAGTCATTACACCTATCACGATGGCTAATCTTAATTGTGAAATTGAGAGGACCTGGAGTCACTTAGGAAACAGCTTCTGGGCATGTGGATGAGGAAATTTCCAGAAAGGACTGAAGGGAGTAGACGCTCCCTCACAGTGGGTGATACCTTCCACCCTGTGGCTCAGCTGTAAAGAGCCAGGGAAAATCAGCACTGCCTGCATGACTGCCTGACATCTTCCGGAGCAAGCACATTCTGTTACTGTCACTGCTGTTCCCTGCTGATATCAGATACCAGCTTCTTTGGCTTTCCAGAATGCACTGGAGAAGACCCATAACTCCCCAGGAGTTTTTGAGAATTTCAGTCCCAGATTAGGATTGCAAAGGCATTCAGTTCCAACAGCTGTGTAAGCCAATCTAATAAAGCCCCTTCCCCTTTTTCCTTACATACACAGAGACACAATATATATAATCTGCCTGCCTGAATTTCTGAGCCAATAACCTGGGGAACTTGTTTTTCTAAGGTGTTCTCAAATAATGCTGGCCCCACTGCCTGGGGACTATTTACTTTGAAAACAACAGTTTTAAGAAACACAGCTCTACCTATATGTATTTTTTTTTCCATTCTGCCTCTGTCTGACACACATACCAAAGGTTTCAACTCCAAATATTAACTCATTAATTTGGCCATCGCATTAAAATCATAGCAACTAGGAAAAGCATTTTGGGAATTTTTACTCAAAATTTGGTCAATAAAATGTCTAGAATTTTTCAAATTCAGACTCTACCACAAAGTTACTGAATCAGAATTTTTATTTTGGAGTCTTACTGCACAACACACAGGTATTGTAAAGACTTACAGTCAGCCTGGTAATACTGAGTTCATAGAACGTATAAGCAGTCAGACACATTATTTATACAATACAGCCTACAAATCTGTTCTTTATTTTTATGTACACCGGTGTTTTGCCTGCATGTCTGTGTGAGACAGATCTACTGGAACTTGAGTTACAGATAGTTGTGAGCTCCCGTGTGGGTGCTGGGAATTGAACTCGGGTCCTCTGAAAGAGCAGCCAATACTCTTAACCACTGTGCCATTTCTCCAGCTCCTACCTGATCAGTTCTTGAACTTGCTATGTATCAGAGTCTGGCCTAAACTTCCAGTTCTCGCGGAACATCCTCCTAAATGCTGGGTTTACAGAAGGCCACTGCGCCTGGTCTGAGCAGGTACTTTTTTATAAAACAAAACACCGAATGCAGTGTTAATATGAAGTATTTTCTAAGAACCAAGAAAAAAAATAAACTTTCCTTCTTCACTACGGTTTATAATTATCATAATGAAATAGATTTTCACTTTATTTTAGCATTATTTTTTGATAAAACTATAAAGGCATCAGGATTTGTAAACTTGGTATCAGTCATTAAAAAGTTTCTCAGATTTTCTGAAACATCAGAAATTCCAACCAGCAACACATCTTTCAGATATTAAAACATGAATAAAATGAGAATTTAGTCATGACATCCTTGCTTCCCCAAATTGTTGGAAAGTTGGAAGAACTTGTCTCCTCAATGCACAGGTTAGTTCACTGAAAGGAATTTCAGCCTGAAATTGCTTTGATGGAAGCCAGGTGGGTATAAGGACTTCCAAGCCATAGGAAGACTAAAAAAGGGAGGCAAAAAGCAATGTGAAGCCTTCCACCTGGTGGAGATCTAGAGTGGCGGTGAGAGGACTTCCTGCAACTCCTGAGGGCCACTGCTTCTCTTCTGTGAGGATGCTGAGGAGGATGTCTCAAGAGTCCAGAGACTAGTTGATAAGGTACAGGAAGGCTCTAGTCAAGGCTGGTTTGTGTATGTTTGTCAGTTTATCAGTGTAGGGCACTCTCCTAGGAGTTGTTCCTCTCTCACGATGGAGGATGAGCAAATGTATTCTGGCAGCCTGAGGGTCTAAGCACCAGTCGGATGCCACTCTGGATCAAAAAAGCCAAGGGCTAAGAATTTCTTGGAATGGGTGGTCCTGGCCATGGGATTCCCTTGCCATGCCCTACAGAATGTACAGAGAAGTGATTTGGCCTTGGTAACTTACTGGACATTGACTCTTAGGGGCTGGATCTTTATTTGTGTACTCTTCTGGGGCCTCTGTCTAAAATTTGCTTGTCTGCAGGGGTGGTGTGGGGGTGGCTCCTCTGTTTATAATAATTGCCTAAGGTCAACTGCCTGCCTGAATTTCTGAGCTAGTCACCTGAGGAACGTGTTTCTCTAAGGTGTTCCCAAATAATGCTGACCCTGCTGTTCAGGGGACTATCACTTTGAAAACAAGTGATTTAAGAAGGACAGCTATCAGGCCAGGCAGTGGTGGTGCATGCCTTTTGGGAGGCAGAGGCAGGTGGATTTCTGAATTCTAGGCCAGCCTGATCTACAGAGTGAGTTCCAGGAAGGACAGCCAGGGCTACACAGAAAAACCTTGTCTTGGAAAAAAAAAAAAGGAGAAGGAGGAAAAAGAGGAGGAAGAGGAGGAGGAGGGAGAAGAGGAAGAAGAAGAAGAGGAAGAGGAGAAAAAGAGGAGGATGAGGACAGCATTCCTTCAGAATTTACAGAGGATCTTGAGATCTCCTGCCTGTACCAAACCCAGGGTTACTAGAGTCATTTAAATAAAATGTATGTGATCGGCACACTGTATCCCCTATACTTTCAGTATATCTAGAATACTTTGAACAGCCACAGAGACCCAGCTGCCCTTTATTTTACAAACTCTTTCCACATACTCCATCTCCCTGAATCCAGCTAAACATCTTATGTTTGAACTGGATTTCAACAACATTGTGACTAATATTCAGGCTACTATGAGACAGTGGGGAAAGTGTGGACTGTGAGAAGCTCACATTTACTGAGCACAGTTCTTATTCCAGGCACTAGGCAGACATCGATCGGGTCAGAAAAGTGAACCTACCTAAGGTAGATGGATCAGCTGGAAACAAGAAGTCAGGTTTGAGCCCAGGCTGTCTGACTCCTAGGATCATGGTTAACTTTATGCCATGCAGTTTCTCCTCCTACAAATGACAAAATAATTGCTCAGTCACAGCAAAGTACTTGTCACCCTCAAAATACTCACAGTTAACTGCAAGTTCCATACTATGCTCAGCCCAATTCCCTTACGTTTCAAGACATAGAAGATGGCACACATGCACCTTGAAAAAAGGAAAACCTTTGTGAGTGAGCCTAGAGAGCTACCCGTGGGGGACCAGCAGCCAGTTCTTCCCTGACTCTCATGGGTACTCGTCTCTGTGAATCTTGTACCACTCCGTGCACTTGCTTCCCTTTGGTGTTTAAGTTTTCACTGCTCATTCACAAGTCAGCTCTTGATTTCAATTTTCCCAGCACCTTCGCTGTGAATGAGGCTGGAATCTCTATATACCCCAAATGGATGCCCTAAGCAAGACTCGCTCATGCTGAATAACCTAGTCTCTCTCATTGTGCCCCCACTAGCATTGACAATAACTCTCTTGGGTAAGGTGACTCCAGCAGCCCAATCAGCTACAAAAAAGAACAGGAGTGTGGTCTCTTATATAAAACACAGCCAAATAGGTGAGCAATAACTTTGTTCATTAAGTTATTATGAGTTTGAAGTAAGGGAGATGTTGAAAGATCCCAGATGTATCTTTTTATAGCTAAGTAATACCCATTTTGTCTAAGCCATTGTGTGGATACAACCTGCTTTCTGATGTTTTACTGAGCTCAGTGTGACAAAGGCTTCCAAGGACTTTCCCAAAGCAGAGAACTATGGACCAATGTCATTCCTTCAGTACAAAGCCATTTTCTTGAGGGCCAGGAAAAATTGTACACCTAATGTTTAAACACAAATAAAAACCTGGTTTAAGAATATGCCAAGGACAATGAGAATCTCTTATCAGGGATTATACTTGCATTGTTCAGGAGGTGAGATGCTCCCTGGAGTTATTCTCTTGAGAAGGTGTGGTGTGTTAACTCTATTCCCTGCCCTCGCTGGCAGCTGTGGAGACCATTCAAGCTGGGGGTGTCATTTGTTGAATAGGTAGGGACATCTCTGGCACTGAGTTAATCATTTGAAACAACTTCATGATAGCAGTTCAAAAGCATTTGAGCCTCAGCTCAATACCAGACACAGTGCACTCGTTAGTTTGGAAAGTAAATAAGATTGAATCAAGGTCCCCGGAGCTCAGAGGAGAAGGCAGACATTAAATAGGATTTACTGTTAATGGCACAAACACAGGAGACTTAAACACTATGTGGCTAGGCAGGTCCAGCAATATCTAAGTTGAATCCTGAGTCGTGTTTCTCAGGCCAGCATGTCAGGACCCATTCAAGCAGATCACAGCTCCAACCCGTAGAGTGACTGATTCTATATACCTGGGTGGATCCTAAGAGTATGCATTTCTAGCAAGCTTGCTAGAGGTGTGGATACATACTTACCTGGCAGGGGAGATCTCATGATCATGAGGGTGATTGTCCCAAGCTGAGGCTCAGCCATTACACTCCAGGTATGTTAGCCCGTGACTCCTCCAAAGGCAGGAAAGTCAGCTGCATAGTTTGTGGCAGTAAAGAGGATTGGTGTTCTATCACCAAAAGGAGGTGTGGATGCTGCCAATCTGTTGGGCAGACACTGAGAAACCTTTCTCCACTCTGTGGCTTGGAACAGTATGTTCTGTGTCTTCTCCTGGGTTCTGCATAGGAAATAAGAAAAAGAAGCAGGTTGGACCCTCCAACTAGGGATGATGAAGTAGGTGCAGAGCAGACTGGTGGCGTTGTCTGGAGCTCACGGAATATGTTGGTGGCAGTTGTCAGTGGGCAAGGCAGTGATGTGGCTCCAGAGAAATTGTGAGCTAGAGACGGAGGTGATATTCCCCTTCCCGTGTGACACACTCACTCTCTCCATTTCTCCCCCCCCCCACACACACACACACACATTCTCTTCCTCCCCCTTCCCTTCTATCTTTCCCTCCTTCTCTCACAGATATACATTTATTTTTACAATGAGTCTTCTGTAATTTACAGTGTTGCTCCTCTAAGTATTCGAAACATGTACATTTTGTGGACTCTGTATGGCACCTACATTCTGGAAGTTCTTACAGTCTTTCCTTGCTCATGGATACTATGGTTCTCCATTGCTCTTCCAGACTGTGTTGATCCCTGTCTAGTCCTAGAACCCTCTGTAGAAGGTGCCAGCCTTTTTTCCTGGTAGGAAAACCTCTAGGCTGAGGCAAGGGTATGTGAAGCCAGGTTCGGAAACCTGGAGAAATGCTAAGAGAGAAAAGATGTAGACAAAAGCAAGATGGAGATCTTGCCCTGCAAACAGTTGGGGTTGGCAGTGCTGTGAACCTCTGTCTGACATGGCTTCCAATGAGCCATTTAAAAGATCAATATGGCTATTTTGAAAGATATCATACTATTGGACAGAAATCATTTGCTTTGATGAGGGGAAAGTTGTTTTTTTTTTTTTTTTTAAGAGTCTCACTGTTCCACACACTCTTCTTTATCTCGATCATCAACTCGGCTGTATGGAGAGAAGGCTATCAAGTGAGTGAAGAGCATTGCTTGGTGTGTCTATGAGGAGATTTTAGAGATGTCTGACCTGTAGAAAAACAAATGAGGGAGAAAGACCTCCCAGTAGACTGGGAGCTGGGATAGAGTAAAAAGTGGGAGAAGAGAAAGAGAGTAGTTTGCATATGCTCCATTCTGAGAAAGTATGCTGACTGTGGCTACCATTATCCATGAACATTAGACTCCAGCTTCTGAAGAAGCCCTTCTATGAGATGCACATAAGCACGTCATCTAGGAGCTTCTGTATTAGGCAAGGGTGATATCATTCATTCGCCTTGTTCTGAGACTTGCAGCTTCTTGGACTGAGCAACAACCAGGTTCTCTGGCTCATTAGCCAGCATGCAGATGGCCACTGCTGGATGATCTAATCTGCAATGTATTGCATTGGTCAATCTAATGAATTCTTCTATTACACACAACACACATGCAGCGTATTTGTGTGTGCATGTGCTTATGTGTGCGTGCATGTACATTATACTAATTCTGTTTTTCTAGAGAACTCTAATACAATATTCAGTTCTGCTCCCTATGACTGATGATATCATGGACCTTAGAGAAGGAACTAACTACTGACACTTTTCTAAATCTATATAATTCCCAACTGCATCCTAAATACCTATCTGTATAACCACAGCTAGGTATGGCTCTCAACTCTCATCGAAGAAGCTTCTTTTGGTAGCAGAAAAAGGCTACTATAGAGATCATCAAAATACAAAGAATAAGTGACCATAAGGTGTCCATCCTCAACTGGGACATCTATAACATATTCCTATACCTAAGAAACAACATGAAAGAGGAGAAGGAAAGATGCTAAGAGCCAGAGGATGAGCTGACCATGGAAAGATAGTGTATCCTAGACACAGGAATGTTGCAACCACAGTATGGTTACCAACACAAGCTCTGCACAAGAACACACCGGTCAACATGTTATCATGAATAGTGGGAAAAATCTCACAAGGCTCCACCCCTAAATGAAGAGCTGTAGGCAGGTAACAGTTGCTAAGAGAAGAACCAGTCTTCTCCAGGGACAAGCACTCCTTTGGGTCATCCAATCTCAAGTGATCTATATATAGTTAAGAGATTGTGTGAGTGTGTGTGTATGTGTGTGTATGTGTGTGTGTGTGTGTGTGTAAATATTTATATATGTATGCAACACTAAATGGACCAACTGACATTTACACACACATACAATAACAAAAGTAGAGATCAATCTTTCCACCTACAAGGTTGCTTCATCTAGCATCCATAGGAGAGGATAAGTCTAGTCTTACTGCAACTTGATATGCCAGGACTGATTGATATCCATGGGAAGTCATCCTCTTTTCTGAAGAAAAACGAAGGAGGAGTGGATTGAGGAGGAAGGACTGGAAGGAAAAGAGGAAAGAGAAACTGTGGTTAGGAAAAGTTAATTAATTAATTAATTAATTAATTAAAAAAAGAAAAGGTTGAGCTGGAGAGATAGCTCAGCCATTAAAAGCACTTACCACTCTACCAGAAGTTCTGAGTTCAATTCCCAACATCCACATGGTAGCTCACAACCATCAGCAACAAGATCAGATGCTCTCTTCTGGTGTATCTGAAGACACCTACAGTGTATGTATATACATAAAATCAATGAAAAAAGAAATCTTTAAAAAAAAGAAGAGATCAATGACTCTGAGAAGTATGGAGAGTATTGGAGGGACGACGAGTGAGACAGATATTATGTAAGTACAGTATTCACGTATGAAATTCTTTTAAAAATGTAAAAGGGAAAGAAAGGGACGAACTATGGCCAGGTCTGGAATCCACCATTGCAAGGGAGTGTGCCTAGAAACACGGAGGGTGCTGAATTCCATCACCCAGTTTCACGTGTCAAAGCTCTAATCTTAATCTGGCAAATTTGGAGAGAAGTCCTACAAAAGAGGTGGGTAAGGTAGATGGGTCCAGTCGTCGGACTTTGTCCAAGAGGGATCGTGTCATCCTAAGAGGAGATCCAGACACTGACGTCCGTGTAAGGAAGACTGTGTGGAATTGCTCTCAGTAAATGGTCATTTCCAATCCAAGGAGAAAGTCACAGGAGGAGCCAGTTCTGCTTGGCACCGTGACTTATACATTCAGCTCCCTTCATTCTGAGAAAATAAAATCCCCTTTTTAAGCCACCAAATCCATGGGATTTTATTAGGCTGTATGAGTTTACAAAGCTTGGGAGACTGGAGGAGAGATGGGTGGCAGAAAGAGACTCATCAGTCACACCTGTGTGTGGACCCCCATTTCAAAAGTGAATTTTGAGGCTTTTCGCCATTGACATGAATGACCTATAACAGGAAGTCCTAGACTGAGAAGTGGTTTACAAATTGTGGAAGTGGTCAGCCTGCCCTGAGGTTGGGGTGCCTGTGAGGTCATCTGCCACAGACACTGCAGCAGATACAGGGAACAGCCATGAAACTTATAGACAGATGCTTGCTATAGAATAATGCAATATTTGTATAAAATTGGAAGGTCTCACAGAGAACTCTAGATCAGTTCTCATCAGTTAGCAGTATTGGGTTGGACAAACCTCAGCATGTTGCCAATGAATGGCATGTCTTTGTCTGCTGGGGACACTGCTGAGCTTGCTGGCTGTGCATCCAGTGTTGCTGTTAAGTGCCTTCAAGATCATATACTAGTGCAGACTGAGTGAGGGCTGAAGTGTGCTGGGGTTGAATGTGGTTCCAGTGTGTTCCCCAAAGGTTTATGTTGGGATTCTAGTCTCACTGCGGCAATAGTAAGAGGTGGTAGACCCTTTGAGGGGCAGGGCCTAATGGGAGGCAATAAAGTAACTGGTGGCATTATCCTTAGAAAGGATGACTGCTGTTTGTGCTACACAGGCTCATGGTATAGGTGAGTTCTAATGAGAGTGGTTTCTTCATCTGGCTGTCTGGCTTTCTATCTCACTGACTGATCAACTCCCAACCCCTATCCTGCCAAGATGCCATTTGCTATCATGTGACACACACAAGAAGGCTCTTACTAGGGACTAAATCCTGAAATTTTAAAAACCCAAAGCTATAAGGTCAATTTAAAAAAAAAAAAAAAATCCAGGATCAAGTATTTTGTTACAGCATGCACATGCCAGACTACCTGGTACACTCTCTACCATTTCCATCTGTATAATGGCTAATACATGAAATGAGAAGACACTAGTGTGGAATTACAGAGTTTGTGACAGATTTGCAGTGTTCATGCAGTGTTCAAGGCAAAAGCAGGGTGTTAGGACTCACCTTGCTTTTTTGTCTACAGCATGAAGGAACCCAGGTAAGGCTGATATAATCACTGATCCATTAGAACCTGCAAGAGCAGGGTGCTGGCTCCAAGTCATTGTATTAATTACATTTGTGTTGCAATGACCAAGATCCTGGAAAACAACTTAAGATGGAGAGGGTTTATTTTGATTCAAAGTCTCAGAGGATACTGTCCATCATGGCAGGCAAGACAGAGCAGAGATCATGTGGAGGGCATGCGTAGTAGAGTCTCTTTATACCTTGATGGACTCAGGAAGAAACAGGACAGAGTTCATAAGAGCCAGGAGCAGATATAATATTCAAAAGCACATCTTTAGCTGCCTACTGTCAGAGGTTCCGAACACCTAAAGCCTACAAGCTATAGATAAAACAGAGCACTACAAGCTATAGAAAATCAAAGCATGAATCTCTGGAGGGCATTTCCTATTTAAACCACGATAGTCACTAGGACTAGAGAATGGTTTTGCAAGATTCCATTTGGAAATGAAGAATGAACTATATTTGGTTCCATTGAGGATACAGTCCTACTGCCTCACTAGTGGCTCCAGCTACAACCTAGCCTTGTGTAAACTCTGGGTTAGCCTAAAGAGATGGCTTTGTTTAGGAATATGAACTCTGGCATGTAAACATGAAACCTGTTGGAAATGGACATTGGAACTGTGGGGAAATTGGGTGGTCAGTGTACGAGGAGACATAATGTCCTGGGGAAAGCTAAGTATATGGGACATCCCACACATGTGGGCAGAACCAGCAAACAGGAGGAGGGATGAGGAGAAGCAAAGAGTCACCAGGAGCATAGCCTACCAGGAACAGCAAGCTCTGCCTTATGCCACAGGTATATTCTCCATCACGAATCCTTTGTGTCTAAGGTAACTTGAGAAAATCATTCTTTGTTGACTCTACTAAAAGGAGGAAAGCAAAATATCAGTTTTCTAAGGGGAATATGTTTTTTGGAAGAGAAAAACTACACAGCTCACCCAAGGGTGTTTAATGTAACGCTATTCATAGCAGCCCAAAGCTGGAAACAGGCCAAATGCCCAACAGACAAGCATGTGGAGGGTGCCAATTCATAGACAGGGGTGCCTGGAGGCAGCTGAAACCAAAACAAGGCAGGAAACTCACTCCTCTCTTGTTGAGATGGAAGCATGCACATCACAGTATTGGGAAAAGGCCAAAGGTTAAATAAATAGTTGACATTTCAAGTATTTTTTAACTCTTCCTGTCAACTTGTGAATATAAGGGAAATTTATCTTTTCACAGATAGTTATAAAAAAAAAAAGATGCTTTGAGCCACATGGCACTGCTCTCTACTTTTCTGTCTTCGGAACAAAGCCACCATGGAGTTCACCAGCTTGCTGCTAAACTTCAGGGCTGGATGTCACAAAGGCTGGATGTTCACCCCCAGGATGGGTGTGGAGAGTGCTTCTGAGATAAAGAGGGAAGCAGGCGGCCCAGCTCAAAGCTCACCTTGCAGGCCACCCAGCTCAGACCTTCAAAGAAACATCGATGGAACAGGGTGGGGATGGGGACAGTGTGTCCTGTACTAGGCAGGAGATTCAGGTGTGCATTCTTTGTCATTCCACTGTCATCTGACTGTCTGGGTTGTTGCTCTGAGTCTCCCATTTCCCAGAAAGACAGCAACTAAGAGCCTCATAGGTCAAGTTCCCTTCCCAGCAGGATAATCATGAACAATAATGGTCCTGGAAATCTCTTATACTGGGCAATGTATGAAGAAAAGAGGTTTACCTGACCCATGATTGGTAGCTAACATTGGGGGTGGGATGCAGATCACATGAAAAGGGGAGAGAAGAGAAAGAGTGGGGGGGGGAATGCAGATCACATGAAAAGGGGAGAGAAGAGAAAGAGTGGAGGGGGTGCAGATCACATGAAAAGGGAAAAAAATGAGAGCTGACAAGGAAAGAAGCTTGCTTTTTTGGGTTATTTTTTTTTTTTTTTGTAGCCAACTCTTCAAGAGAACTAATTCGCCCAATTTATATTACTTATAATATAATATGCCTAACAGAAACAATTTAAGTGAGAAAAAGACTTACTTCATTCACAGCTTTAGTGGGTTCTGTCCATCATGGTAGGTGTGTGGCAGGCCAGACAGCGGAGCATAGGGATACTGATGGTCTGCTGACTTTCCTTCCATCTGGAATTAAACTTCAACATGAGTTCTGATGAGAACAGTTCATACTCTTTGCCACCTCTTACTGATGGTGGTAGGTAGGCACACATGTACACACAATCAATGAATCCTGAGACACTGCCTTAGGAAGTTGGGATTGCTATTTCCCCAGGCCACAAATATAAAAGGCAGAATTGGTACACCACTAAGAGGCCATACAGGAACTGAGCTAATTCACATGTCTCCAGATGATGGTCATAATAAAAGCTCCATTGACTGTGAGTACCTGCCATGGTCCTGGTATCATATGAGTCAATTGTCCCACTAACTTAGAAGTCCCCACATTATAGCTGAGAACTCTTAATGTTTAATGTCTAAGACTTTAGCCTGGGTGTTCAGATTGAGAAAGTGCAATGGTTTGGAAGTAGTTTAATGCTTTCCAATTTACTTACTCATTCAGCGGGGAGAGAGACAAGCATGCCACAGCATGTGTGTGGTGGTCAGAGGACAATCTTCAGGAGTCAGCTCTTTCCTTCTACCATGTGGATGCCAGGGGCTTGAACTCAGGTGGTCAGGCTTCACAGTGTCTTTATCTGTTGAGCCATCATGCTGACCCCTGGAAGTGGTTTAAATGTGGTTTGTTTTCCCAGGGTTGATGTACTGAAGGATTCTTCCTCATGGTACTTTTCAGAGGTGGGACTTAATGGGAAGTCAACAGAACCTCTACTCCAAAGAGATTAAGGTAGGTCCCAGAAACGCTGGGTTCATTCTCACGAACCAATAGGGTCTCACGGGAACAGCAAACTGTAAGATGAATAAACTTTTCTCTATAAAATTACCCAGCCTCAGGTATCCCCTTCTATGAATGGACTCACACAGTAGAGTGTAGTATGGTTTGAAACTCATGGTTCCCAGCCACAGAACTGTTTGGGAAGATCCTGAGGTCTAGTTAATGGAGAGAGGTCATGGAGGATGGGCTTTGCAGATGCCTGTACCTGCTTGTGTTCTCATTCTCTGCATCCTGATCTGCCACGATGGGAAACGCAATAGGTGTACTCACCCACATCCACAGCCTGAGCCATAGGTGCTCTTCTCTGAAGGACAATGTCGTCCTGAAACCACAGCCAAAATAAACCCTGTCTCCATTAAGCTGCTATGTTAGGAATTTTGTCGCAGGAGTGCAAAAGAGAACTAGTACAGGTAAAAGACAAGTAGCCATGCTTGCTGCGCTGTCCAAATTCCTGACCCACAGTCCAGAGCACATAGTTTTTCTATGTGACTAAATATGAGTGGTTGTTACATTGTATTATTGACTATCTAGGGCCACAACCATGTGCAATAGAAAACCCATCAAAACAACCCAATCAGGTGAGAATTATCCTGAGGAAATTGCTCAATGGGTCTGTAGAATTTTTTCAAGTTCAATTCAAAAGAAGCAAAGTCAAAACTTGCACCTATTCCTGTCTGACATTAAAGCACAAAGCCTTTTCCAGGACAAATCATGTAGCCCCAACAGGATTATTTCCATGGTGCCCAGTGAGTTTTGCTCAAGAGTGATGGCCTCTGTTGCAGAAGTTTCCAATGACTACCAGCACTTTATGGACACATAGAGATGATCGTGCTCAGAAAAAAGCAACTGATGACTGTGCCAACTGCTCTACAAAATCCCAGTCTCCTAGAACTATAGTTCAACTATACTCAAATTCTTGAGGTCCCTTGGTAGTCTAGACGGTCCATGCAATTCTCCCTTTGAGGGACTCCTGGGCACCTTTGATCTGGGTATTATAGTCCCCCACCCAGCATCTTGCTGCAACATCCTGATGTCTTGAAAAGACTGTCGATATGCACATTCAATAACCTTGCTCACACCAAGTCAGCATTTCACCATGTCTGTCAACTGAAGATGTCAAGTCTAAGGCTATTGATCCTGCAAAGTACTGGCTTTCCTATTGGTTCCACTTTCTGAAACATTGGCCATCTCTCTCACCTCCATCAAGGATCCCTAGTATGTGGGGCTTTGGCTCGACCTAAGAGTAAACTGAAGGAAACCATTTGTACTGTGGTAGTCAATCACATCTCAGTCCCTACCTTTTCTGTAAATGAATCTTAATGTCCTAGTCTATATCCTCCTGCTTCATAAGAGCCCTGTCTTCTTTTTGTCTAGGGCCTGAATCTGTGATCTAAATGTAATTCCATAAACTGAACCCACTATGAGCTGCCTCCATCCACTTGACATACATTATAGTTTTGAATGATACCTGGTGTCTCAGGGCCCATAAGTAAAACACCTTCCTCTTTTGGACATTTTGAATAGACTACTTACCTGCATATTCAATACCCTCCTTCCACCGTATTTTGAATGGGTCTTCAAGCTACCTAACAAAGTGGAATTCCAAGCCTGTGGTTCTCTGTGGGCTCTGAGAGGTCAGAATTCTGAAGATGGTATTTATAGCCAAGTCTTCAAATTCTCTAAAAACAAGGAATCAAAAGAGAGGGTGGAGATAAGTTAAAACCGTTCTCAATAATGGACTCAATGATAATAGTCTTTTTTTTTTTTAGATTATCATCTCCCTTTTCAACCTTGGATATAGGACACAGGTCTAAATAGAAATAAAATCACATTGTACCACTCAAAAGTAAACAAAAACACCTTTCCTAAAGAGGAAAATAGTAATCATATTATCATCCAATCACAGAATTATACATAAATTATGCCTCACGGGGTTATGGGGTGAAATAAAGGATTACATAATAAAATGTCAAGAAAATTACGAGAGAAACAGCTCTAAGAGGAGAAAAAAGATGGATAAATACAGAATCCGTCAAATGGGTTACAGAAGCTCTGGGTTAAGAGGCCTTGAGACAGCTAGCTTTCTCCAAATTAGCTTCCTGAATTATAACCTAAGCCCCTAGTAGCATTTACCTCACAGTATACTGTAAATATTAGCTGAGACATGCATGCAGAATCAACATTTACATAAAACATTTGTTTATGTGTAGGATGATGCAGAGGCATCAAAGATGCTTGTCTGGGGAAGAAGAGGAAAAAGGAGAAGATGGAATAAAAAGTAGGTAGAAGATGAGAAAATGCAATTTTTCCTGGAAAAGAAAAGCTTCCATATGCAGTCAATGCATCTTGGATTCAAATAGGCTGTCAATCATGAGAACTCTTGATTACACCTACACAAGAATGAAGGAGAATGACCATAAAGCACAGGTCTCTGTGCACGTGACATGCTCCCCTGGCCAATAGAGGGCACAAGGTCCCCAAAGGACGCAGACCCTCAGAGTACTGCTCTCCACCTGAACCGGCTACTCGGCTACTCGTGCTTGTAAGTCCAACTATGCTACCTTTTATCATGCACATTTCCAGACCTATTTTGCAGCAACATTAATCCTCTTCATGAGCATATACTGTTCAACAGGAGTTTCTGCTATTAAGAATTTTGACATTGATTGTAACTCCTCACTTTAAAAATACACTCTGTCACCCACCTTACACACTGTAAAAGTTATGCTGATAAAACCCCAGTAACTATGAGCAATTTTTACCACTTAAGTAATTTTATTCTTGTTTAGGGGTCATTCTATTAGCCTTGAGAATTACATTACTAAAACCATGAAATGCATTGGATAAAAATATATTTCATTAAGCAAAGTTTGTATGACATTAGCGGTTAAATAACTTGTAATTGAAATAGGGGCTTAAAATTATTTTTTTAGCCTAAAAAGGATCTCACATTTTAGAGGCACAACTATGTAAAAACTAGAGTTTATAATTGCATGCTAGCCTTCACAATCTAACTCAATGTAGAATTTTATTACAATGCTACCTTCAACTAAGATGGTACCCTGAATTTTCACTGCTATAAAGACCACACATATTGGTTTGGGTCTTTCTGATTGTCTAGTCACCCACAATGCACACCTTGGACCTTCTTTCCTGCTGCATAAAAGTTTAAAAATCCCATACGCTCTCAACCTATCTTCCTCCATTTATGATAAAGGCTGGGACCTTGTTCTAGACAAGATGTACAATAAAATTTCCTAGAAGCTTCTAAATGAGCAGAAGGAAAATATCTCCCTGGCTCCTTGGACACAGTCACTAGAGTAATTGATTTTTATTTTTGAGCCGTGTCTACATTACTGGGGACAAGCATTAAGGTGAAGCCAAAACCTTGAAGTTGATCAGCCAAAACTGGAAGTGCCTGGGATTTTAATTGGGCAGCCTCATTGTCCAAATCATGTAAATGGATGCTCAGTTTTCCAAGTTGGATGGAGATGTCTTGTGGGGTGCCAGCCCTGCCTCAGAGTGAGATCTTCTTCCAGTGGCTCTCCCTGCAACCTTTTCCTGTCTGTGTCAGATTTTGTGCTTGCTGCCCTATAGACTCTGTGATGTCTTCCATGCACTGGAGCATCCAAAGAGCAAGTATGTATGATCCCCATTTCTATATGGAAAAAAAACAGTTTCAGAAACATACAGCTCAATAGGATCCTTCAGTGGCATCTTCAGATCATTGCCCCAGAGATGCAGTCTGGGTCCCAGCTGACTGAGCCTAGGTCCTGCTGCCTGGTCCCTGTAGCAAGGCTACTACTGGGCTCCAGCTGAAAGCTTCTAAGTGCTTACTTACAGTAACCTGGTGTTTACATGCATGCTCCTCTATGAACTGGTGTGTGGGTGAAGTTACCTCAGCCACCTTTCCCATGTGAGACTGTGATAGCGGCGGCCCTGTTACCAGTTCTGCTATTCAGTCAAGTGTAATTTTTGTAGCAAAGAGTCAGGCTCTGAATTCTTTCTTTAAATGTCAGAGTATAAACTGAGCTCTTTCCTATCCCAATCCCTACCCACAAAGCCAAGAAATGTGTTAGCTTTTGTCAACTCATTGTACAGGCCATTCATCTGAGACCTTCCCTGACTCTCACAAGGAGTGTTCGCCTCCTTCCTTCATGTCCCATCCTCGGGGCCAAGAAGTACTCCAGTCCAACCACATGGCACTCAGCCACTCCTGTCTAATCCAGAGCCTCTCCTCAACTGCATGCTGACCCACCATGCCCAATGCTGACCAACCTTTTCATAATGACCACTGTCCTTACCTGCCAGTGATTCAGCTTCTCTCCTCCATCTGTACTGGAGTTCAGATGGAGTTTTCTAAAACTTTCTGGAGTCATTGAATTCTTTCAAACAACCTATATCAAAAAAAAAAAAAAAAAAATGAACTCAAGTCAGATGATAGTGTAAATATAAGACCAAAAACAACCGAACTTCTAAAAAACAGAAGAACATTGTTGTGGTATGGAGCAAGGCATGGGTTTCTTAAATGGGACACACAAAACAAGCATGAACAATACTTGAACAAGATTTGAACACACTTTACAAATATGGACAGATCTAAAAGGTAAGTACAGGAAAATGTGCTTGACATATTAACTATGAGGGAAATGCAAACTAAAAGCAGGAAAGACATACATCTACCCTCTAATATGGATGGCTAAAACCAAGAAGGCGGATGAGAAAGTCCGGAGGATGTGGAGCAGCTGGGATGGTCGTGATTTTTGGTGCAAATGCAAATGGTATAATTACTTTGAACATAATTTGGAAGTTTCTGATAAAACATACCACAAGACCTCTCTGTTTTGCTTAGCTGTTTACCCAGGGGAAATGAAAACTTGTGTTTTCACAAAGAAAGCTTTTTTCACAAAGAATTCTAGCGATTTTATTCATAATTGCTTAAAACGAAGGCTGACCCAAATTTCTCCTTACCAGTGAAAGAGTGGAGAAACGAACACACACACATCCATACTGTGGAATCCTAATCTGTATTTAAAAGGAACAAGGTCTGAATTTGGGAAACAACACAGGTGAATATCATCCACACCACGTGGAGTGACTTTCTGTACTATTTCACCTATCTCCAACAGCAAAACCACAAGGTCAGAAGGCAGGTGGGTGGTTATCTGATGTGGGGCCCAGGGGGTGGGGTAGGGTGGGGGTTGACTTCAAGGGTGGGGTATGAAGCAACCTTTTGGGGTCAATACTGTCCACTATCTTTACCGGTTACACAACTGTGTACCATTCTAAACTCCACACACGTACTTTTTACAAAGAGCGAATTTTCCTGTCAGCAAATTGTTTCAGTAGATGGAACTCAGGGTATATTTTTCAGAGATCTCCCCCATTTCACTTTGAAAAGTCTTTTGAGTCTAGCTATTCAAGAAAAGTAGAGTTTATATTAAGATGTCAGAAAACAGAATTGTATAGACAGTCCAGAGAACATCAGCCTAGAAGGTGGGAAGCGAAGGGTCCTATTTGTATCTACCAAGTCCCACTCTGTCGTCCTCATGTAGTTTCCTTTGTCCTGACCCTCATCGATACTTTCAGTCTATAATTCCAGGTATGACATCTGATCGTTCAGCTCGTCACTCTGCCTACTAGATAACATGCCTGGGAGACAGACCCCTTGTTCAAGGTGTTATCCTCATCCATCAGAGATCAAGAAAGCCGGGATTGTTGGGGACAGTCCATAACACACATTATCTTCTAGTGACTTTAAGTTAAATGCAAATGTCTGAGCCTAATGAGTAAAGTCCCTTCATCTCCCTCTCCAGTCTCAGCCTCACCCCCTCCCATCCCCCAGCAGCAGCTCCAGCTCCCAAAAGTCTTTGGGCCTTTCTAGGTTCCTCTTTGCCTCACCTTCCAAGTTTGAGATTCTAGATCCTTTGAGGTCACTGCCTCAGCCAGAAAAATTCTGAATGCCACCAGATTTTTCATCTCTAGACTCTGGAAAAGCTGTATCCCTGTCTTAAATAGCTCAGCAACCTGAAGCATTTAGACTACTCATGTGCATGTGTGCACAGTAGGTTAAAAATGCACGTCAAGTTGGGATTTGAGACTTATATGTTAACCTCAGCTCTACAGGCACTAAGGCAGGAGGATCCTGAAACAGGACCAACCCGTGAAGGTGCTTGCTGTGCCACCTAGACGAATTTGGAAATCAGGTGTAAATAGCCTCCTGGGTTCCTGGGGCAACCACTAGGCCAGAATTTGTTTCCCTGTGTTTTTAAACACCTTAGAAACACAAGAGAATGATTTTTTGTTTTGTTTTTGGTTTTGGATTTTTGGTTGGTTGGTTAGTTGGTTGGTTAGTTGGTTGGTTGGTTTTGGTTGTTGTTGGGTTTTTTTTTTTGTTTTGTTGTTTGTTTTTGTTTTGGGTTTTTGTTTTTTGTCTTGCTTGCTTGTTTGTTTGTTTGTGTGTTAGAGTTCACGGCTTCAAAGGTTTCCTTCCATCATGGCAGGGAAAGCATGCAAGCTCCTATCATGATGGTCAGAAAGGAAAAAGAGGATAGGATGAGAAGCAGGTTTTACCTTTAAAGTTATATGTCGAGAGACCTACTTCAGAATCCGTCCAGGTTCCACCTCCTGAGTGTCCACCACCTCCTTCCTGAAGCAGCACCACTGCTAAAGATCAGTGCTCAAACAGGAGCCTGTGAGAGAGACAGGACTGTGAGTGGCTTTTCATATACAAATCATAACACACTGTGATTTCATTACGACTGCAGATCACTCGCTGACCCACCAGGGTGTTCTGTTGGACTGTCCTCAGACTGGCTGGTCTCTGGTTTCCAGCTCTGCCTTCTAAGCTATTCCAGAAGGCACCATGTGCAGTGAGGACTGAGCGGCATGACTAGCATCTGTCAGGATGCCATTTGTCCTCCATGCTTTCCCTCTGCCAAAGCTACTGGCAACATTTGAGACGATGCCTGGGACTGAGAGAGCACTCCGTCCCTTACTCCATTCATTTACACTACGGAGACATTCATTTGACTGCTATTTTTCCAATGACTTATTCCATTTAGTACCTTCTTTTGACCAGGGGCCCCCTGCTGCCTGCAGGACACTAGCAAAAGGTAAATAGTTACCAGTGACACTATTCCTACAATCAGCAAGGGAGACAGATGTTAATCGACTCACTACTAATCTACATTTAGAATCTTTCAGATTCTCTACTTTCAGCTGAATGAGCCTCCTGAAGCTCATGCTTGGATAATGGAACTTCTCACCGCCAGGGAATCCTGTTTCCTACCTCAACACCCAAGTCTAGTTCATACATTACTCCTTTGGGAAGTTTGTGAGCTACAAAGCCATCCTGTCTTGCCCAGGAGGCTGGGTTCTCCAGGCTCATTATACACTGCTAACCTTGCAGTGTGTGGGTCTGTAATACCTCTGTGGGAGAATGTGTGGGCAGGGGGCGCTGGGAGTCTGGAGATGAGATGGTAGTGACTTAGTCTGCTCGCAGAAATGGCCAGGATCTCCCTCCCGGCTGGAGCTAACTGTAGCCCTAATGCTACAGCAAGAATGTTAAGGCCAAAACCTTCATTCAGAATGGTGCTATATGGGTCCCTACTGGCTGAGGTCTACAGGGAACCAGGAAATTTGGGGGTGAGGGCCTGTCCAGGGCTATGACACCAAGAAAATACTTGATATTCACCTCCATATCATTCTAGTTAGTAGTAATGCCTGAAAAACAGATTAAACTTTTCGTCTAGGTCACTGGACTGATCGTGTAAAGAAAAAGAATGCTCTAAATTATCAGATAAACTGAAAAAAAGAACAGAATTTAAACCTAGATTAAATACACGTTTCGTACCAGTATAAATCCGTGGATTTCAAAGGTATGTGGTTGTTATATAAGAAAACATCTCCATGTTTGGGAAGGCAACATCAATATGTGGAGGGCTGAAGGGTCCACACTGTTTGGAACTTACCAACAAATCGATTCAGGGGGGAAAAGTTATTGCGAAAGTATGTGGAAACTTTCAAACATCTGTAAAAGTTCTCTGACCTGACAGGCTTTGTGTCTGGCGCAGTATGGGTCGCTGGTGAGACCCCGCAGAAAAACTAAAAAGTTTGAAGCAAATCAACTTGGGAAAAGTTAGCCCAGTTTTCTCTGCTTTGGTTCGCTTTTGAGTCCTTTGTCTACAAAAGACGTCTTGTGTTCCTTTCCCCGGGAATCTAAGACTTATTCACATCCTTTTCTCTGGATTTTCACCTTGTGAGTTTCTGAGTCTGGACCAACGGCCAGAAACAAGAGTGAGTGTTCGGTAATAGGAAAGGAGAAACTTTTCATTGATTACATCAATCTGAGGTCGGAAAAACCACTGTTAGAAGCAAGAGGTACCGAGCAGCGCTCAAAAAGCGCGTCGGGACAATATGCACGGCACAGCTTTCAAATCCTTTCCCCGAGCTCACTCACGCCCAGCTTCTCGACCTTCTAGAAGTCACTTTTTAAAAGTTACTTTTAAGACTCAGTCTCTCTACTTTCCACAGTTGTCCCAGCAACAACCTCGGAGGCCTGAGTTAGGGAGAAGAAGGATAACTCACGAATGTTTCACACCACGTGTCTTCTCGACTACGGTGATTTACACGGTCGGGGCTGCTTTTACAAAGCCGAAACTCAAGAAAAAGGTGTAATTATTGGTATCCTATCTGTACTAGAAAAGCGACACAACATAGACATTAAGAATTATTTCGAAGGGGCCGATCACATCAGCCCCGTTGCCTTTTCGTGGGTCACTTTAGAAACCGGGCACGGCCCGTCTGGGCTTTACTTTCAGGAGGGCCCCACTTCAGAGGTAAAGGACACGAGGCTTGCTCGGCTGCCTCAAGAAAACAATGAAGGGCCTCACAGGCTTCCCTCCTTCGGCTACTCACACGCAGCTGGCGAAACTGAGGCAGAGAAAGGTGAGGCTCGGACCCGACCCGCCGTGAGCAAGCCCGAGTTTCCTTGTCCGGGCCCGGGGCTGCCCACGACGGGATCGGACGGCCGCAGCCCAGGATGAATTTGAACTGTGCGGTTGGGGTGTACTTTCTGAGTTTCGAACAATTCCCTTCCGAATGGCCCTTCGGGACAGGTCCGGTCGGTCTTCCGCCGGCGCGGCCGCGCACCCGGGCGGTGGCGTGGCGCCGGGGGTCCCGCGCGCTGCGAGCATGGTGGGCGCGCGCCCGCCGGGGCGGGAGAGCATCGTGCCACGCCAACCCCGCGAGCCCGCGCCCCCCGCGCCACGCCCTGCGCCCAGGCCGCGGCTCCTCCCGCGCTGGCGGCCGCCGAGCGGTCCGGGCGGCGACGGGAGGAGGAGCAGGAAAAGCGGCCGGGGGAGGAGGAGGCGGAGGCGGTGGCGGAGGCGGGGAGGGCGGGCGGGGCCCGGAGAGTTTAAAGCCCATCGAGGGGGTGGGGTGCGGGGAGGCGGCAGGAAGGGAAGAGCGCTGCGACCAGTGGCGGGCGGGATTCGCGTTCCGAGACCCACGGGAGCACCAACTTTCCGCGCACTGTCTCGCGCACGGCGACTGGGACCGTCCAGTGTCCGTCTTTCCTTCGGTTTTCTCCGCAGAGACTCGTGCAACGTGTGGCCAGCGGCCACGCGGAGGCGACGAGGAGCTGCACGTCAGGTAGGAGTTGGGCGGGGAGCGGCGGCAAGTTACTTTTGTGGTCCGCGCCGCGCGGGGCCCGGCGGCCGGGCGGCTCCCCGCGCCGTCATTGTCTGCGCTCGGGGCCGCCCGCGATCGGGACGCGGGGCCCCGCGAGGCGCGGCGGGCGGAAGGGCGTCGCCTCAGGGGGCTGGGGGGCTGCGGCGCCCCGGGACCGCGGCGGGGCGGCGCGGGATGGCGGGACGGGGCGGCGGGCGCGCGGCTGCGGCTCCCCACGACGCTCTCCCCTGCGCTCCAGCCCCCGGGGGGAGGCGCGGGGCCCCGGGCGGCACATTCTTGAGCCGTCTTGTCCGACGGCGACGGCTCGGGGGACTCGGGCGGGAGCTGCGGTCAAGGCCGCGCTTTCGGGGGCCACCGCCCTGGAGGGTGGACTCTCGGGGGTCACCGGAGCGGCGGGTGCTCCCGCTGCGCCCCGGGCCTCGGCGCGCGCGCCAGGCGGACCGGGCAGCGGTGCCAGACACTCCCAAGTCCCAAGCGAGCGCGGCCCCGGGCCGCGGACCGAGGATCTGTTCCTCCCCCCCCCCCCAAGTCCCAACCCCCACCCCTTTCTTTCTTCGGGTCTGTTAGTGGCCCCGCTACCCGTCGCTGGGGCCTAACACCAAGTTTGAGGGCTCGCGAACTAGCAGCCCGCCAGCGGTGGAAACGTGATAAGAGCGGTACCGTTTGCAGAAGGAAATTTCTGATGCAACTCTCCGCCTTTGCTGATTGCCTCTCCAAACGCCTGCCTGGCAAGGGCCTGCTGCATGTGCGTTATGGAAATTAGGGTATTCTTCACTTTTAAAAAAAATGTATTTGTCTATTCTTGGCGTTGAAAGAAACCCCCGCGAACTTCTTTTCATTAGCTTTGACCGAAAAGTAGGAGAGCCACAGGTGATTTTTACAAGGCTCTGGTTCTTTGGGATGTTTTTGAAAAACTCTTTTCTTGTAACTGTTTCATTCAAGAGATGCAAAGAAAAAGTCCAAAACAAGTAGCATTAGTGAGTAAATATGTGTTATTGCACAACTTTCCCTTTGCGGCTGTTTAAAAGGCCAGGCCCAGAAGACTTTGTTTCAGAAAATGCTGATTCAGCCATTTGGAGCCCCTGAGTTTTAGAAACGGTGCTCAGTTTAACGTTTCGCACTGCTTTACCAGAACTCCAGTTGTTAACATCCCCCCCCCCCCAGCACCCCGCGGGGCACAGACTAAGGCTAACATTTTAGTGAGGTTCCTATTTTACAAAAGTGGACCTCAAGTTCTGGATTTCTGCAGCTGAGGGAATTGTGTAAGGCAAGGGATGAGGGATTCTTAAGAGTATTTCACCAAGAGTGCTGCGATCAAATGTGTTCCCAGGAATGATTCTTCTCTACCAAATTTTTGTCTTAAAAAAAAAAAATCAAAACTTTAGGATTACTTGAACATACTTTTTTTTTTGAGTTTTACTGGGAACATTTGAAAGAGGACAGCACGGGCCAGTCCCCACATTACAGGGAGGGAATTTGAGGACAGACGGGAGTTGGAGCCCAGCAGGCGTTGCGGTAACTGAGAAGTGTAGCTACTGATACTTAGGTAGCATTTCGCAGTTTACAAGGCACTTTCAAACGCCCTGTTGCTTTTTAGCCACTCCGTGGCCCCCAAGGTCCCCATTTTACAGGTCTGGAAACCAAGGCTCAGGAGGTTAACTGGTATGCCTCAGGCCGTACCAGCTAACAAAGGACAAAGCTGGAGGGAGACCTCCTGAGCTTTACACGTCTGCAAAAGCACGTCCACTTCTAGAAGAAATGGTGTGGAGGGGGGACACCCTGCTCGACACATAGCAGAGCAAATGGAGGACGGGCCTGGTTTCTTAGACCAGTTGCTTCCAGCCTTCCAAGATTAATGCCACGTAGACCAAGCAATTATCACTGGGGTTTTTTTTTTCTTCTTCTTCTTCTTCTTTTTTTTTTTTTTATACTTACATACTCATTTATTTTGATAAGAAACTTTAATGTTCATGAAATTATGAGTTTGATATGGTAACTTTGTTCATTGTAATTAAAATTAAAACGTTGTGTGGCCCTTAAATCACTTACTACACATTACTTGGCCTGCGTTGCTTTTGAGGCAATGTTGGGTTAGTCAAAGTAGATTTTGTAGGCGGACTAGGGAACCAGAAAGCAGGGCAGATTTTTCATGGCTAATTGTCTAGGTCTTTGTATGGTGGTCACTGGTGTGAGTGAAGCCAGAGCTGCTGTGTCTGTCCAGTTAGCCTCCACTGGACAAGAAGAGCAAAATCAGAACCAAAGATCCAACTCAAAACTTAGGATGCTGCTGAACACGCTGGGTCAGAGGCTTTACAGTGTTTTAAAGCCAAACTTTGGTTGAACCAAGACATCCATATGCCTTTAGCTCATTTTAGATCTGCAATAAATTCTTGATTGGTATATCTTTTGAAAAAAATAAGATTTTATAAATGGTATCATTTGGAAAACTTATTTGCTTAGAAGTGTGTTCAACGTGTAAGAGACTACACTGTGGGCAGTTGTCCATCTATGGAGACTCAGTGCTAACTGTCCGACATTTCAGTGCTGGCACCTTCATAGGAGGGGGAAGCCTGTACATAATCCAGTGTCTGTTTCTCAGTCCGTTAAAACAACATGGAGGGCAGGCGAAGCAGCTCAGTATAGAGCCATTATGAGGCCTTGGCTTTAACTCCAGCACCAAATCCTCCTCCCTGCAGAAATTCCCCTCACAAAAACCCACAGCAGTACAGCTTTGGAAGGAGAAGATATTACTTGCTTTTAATTTAGGTGGTTGGTCACATGTTCAAATTTAAATCTTTTCTGTTAGTGAAGCTGTTTTTGATTTTTGGGGAGGGGGCATTTTTTCTTCTTTTTTTTTTTTTTTCTTTTTTCTTTTTTTCATCTTTTTGGGGTTTTACCCACCATTTTATTTTTTTTTACTTGCCTGTAGACGTTTATTTTTCTCCTTTTTTGGCTTTTTGATTTTGATGTTCCATCGAAGTCACAGACTTTACAGTGTTCAGAAACTGAACTTCGCTTCAACAAAGACATTTGTTGTGCCTTCAGTTTCATCCTAAAGCTGTAGGAATTTTTTTATTTCTCAAGAATTTATTAGATAAAAATCTGAGAGCACAGATTTTTTTTTTTAAACCTCATTTTTTTAATACAAGGATTTAAAGCTAGGCGTTTCCCTGTAAGCACTGTTTTGGCTGCATCCTACAAAGTCTGATACTGCAGTCATTATTTTCTTATTTTTAAAAAAAAAAGTTCAGAAGTAGGGGAGATTATGGGGAAATTTTGAGGCAGTCAAATTACCTTGAAGAGCTGGCAAATGGGTGTTTTGGGACTTGGGAGATACGCCTCGGGATTTGTTCATTTGTTAATGAAAACGCAGATTGAAAGCCATCTTATAAAAATGGAGTAAAAAATGTCATACTTGTCCTTTGAGATATCAACCACAAAACCCTTTTCTAGAGTTATCAAAAAGCATCTGAGAGAGAGACAGAGAGAGACAGAGAGACAGAGAGAGATGGGTGCCTCTGTTTTCTGCTCTAGAGGTGGACAAGAGGAGGTTTTTTTTTCCCCTTGTGCTGGAGTGTTCTTCAATTTAGCCATTTACTTCTCATTAGATTTTGGAAAGATTTTTTTTTTTCTTGATTGTTCAGATCTTAAATTAGAGTTGCTTGTTACTTGATCTGAGCCCAGCCAAACAGGACTTCTTGTTGCTCACATCTACTGGAGCAATAGGAATATGTCCTTAGAGGAATTGCCTTTCTCAGTGTGGCATTTCCTTTATGATTTGCTTGACCAGCAATTCCTTTGTTGCCCTTGGTTCTACAAGTCACTACAGTTCTGAGTCTGAATAAGTTAACTAACCCCCTTTGTAGAATGGAAGTTTGTGGAAGAGCGTAAAGTCACAAGGTACAAGCTTGGATGGGTAGAAAGTTGGTATATATAAAGGGGTCTCTGGTTTGCAGGCATAGGAAGCCTGTAACATTTGTCTTCAGACTCTAAAGATTTGCGTCTGGCCTCCATAGAGGCTTTTATCCCAGCCGGGACTGAAATGCGCACGTACACTTATCCTGGACATGCTGACCACGTCCCCCGGGGAGTGGCTGCAGCCCCATTCCAGGGCTGTGCTGGTGGGCAGCCCCACCCCTCACTGACTTCCTTGCAGGGTTTAGAGCCAAGTAATTAGGCCTGAGTAACTGCCATTAACAAGGCGCTCCTAAAGCACATGGCACAGAAAGAGCCCTGTTGGTCCTTATCACCCTGCCATCATTGTCACCACGGCTAATGCTCAGCTGGAGGCCTGGGATTCTCACTTGCGCCTCCAGAGCAGGTAACACTGCCTAGTGGAGACTGGCTGGCTGGTCCAGAGAGATCAAGCATGCTCTCTGGTGGCTCCGTGTAAGCTTCTGACAATAGGAAGACCTTGCTAGATACCTGAAGGTCCTTCCTACCTTCCTCTCCTGTCCAACAGCCATGAACTGGAAGATGACTTAACAGCATACTGCCTTCACTTTTGAGATTTGGGGGGAGGGGGGGGCGGCTTTTGGCTTGCTTATTTTTTTCTCTTTCTCTCAAAGTGCTGGGGATCAAACTCAGAACTTGGTACTCATTAAAAAGGTGTTCATTGTGGTGCTATAGCCCTTGACCCTAACCTTAATATTTTCAGGTATCGTCCCTGGGAGTTCGTGGGTAAGTTTACAACTAAGATACCCTTCAGTTTAAAAGCCTTTAATGTGTAATGCTGTTTGACCATTTATAATCTGAAAATCAGAAATCACAAATCTGAACATTTTTGAGTGGCAACTTAAATAATAAATGAACATTCATTTCTACCCTATGAAACTTAATACTAAGGTACAACGTTACTAAAAGTGCTGTATAAAATTATCTTCAGACCATGTGTATAAAGCATATAATAAGCAGATGCATTTTATGTGTACACTTGTGTCCTGTTCCTAATATCGCATAGCTCCTTGGTGTATAAATAATCTAAAACCAACCAACCAAACAAACAAACAAACAACTCCCTGCCTACCAGATTTAAAACTTTTCGGAATAGTTTTAGGAGTCTCTGCTCCAGGAAACTCATAGAGCTACTTTTAAATTTAGATGTTTGCACAGTAGCATCATGCCTGAGGATAATGCCCTGCAATGAATCTGGGGCCTGCTTAGGAGGACTGCTACCAAGAAGGTCTTTGTGTTGGGGTATTGGGTAGGAAGCAGAGCCAGGTGAGTTGGGAGTCTTCTGAATGTCTCTATGGGATAGCTTTACCCAAAGCCTGTAGAGCCCATCTTTCCACCTTGGCATCTATTGGGCCAGCACAGGCTGTGGTGTACTTTTCCCTGAGAGCCTACTGGTTGCCAGTTCTAGGGAGCTGCTTGCTCTCTTTCGATGAAAATTGTGTGGATCTTACAGAAACCACTCCAGAATGTTCCTCGAGAGATGGGAACACTATGCGCTGTGCTGTGCACCTCCTCATTGTGGTTACTGAGCACAGGAGGAGGGAGAAGGTGATAAAAAGAGTGCCTCCCTTCCTTGTTGGATCATCCCTAGATATCAGGTTGTGCCTGGCCCTTCTCTCTAATTTGTAGCCTGAAGGGCTGCAAGTGCACACAGGCTGGGGCACTGTCCCCTGGCTCTCTGGATTACTGTGTGGAGGGACACAGGCTCTGTTCTTGGTTATCAGATTAGAGAAGGTAGGGGGTTCTTTGTTTGGTTTTGGGTGGTTTTTTTTTTTTTTTTAATCAGGATGATAAATAAGCCATTAGTAGTTTCAACAAAGTTAAATTGTTTTTCAAAACACTAGACTTACCTTCATAAACAGATGCTAAATAACACATAGAAATTCCTTGTGACCTGCCCCTGTCCCCAGCTCCTGTCTACCCCCTGGAGCTGAGGTTTTTACAGTTTCTTTTACTGGAGAAGGTGAAGATTTTGCTTTGTTGTTCTGTCCCTAGTACTTTGTTTCTTTTGGCCAGATAAGGCATGTGCAGAGTGGGGACAGTCCTGTAAGTGCCACTCACATCTCTAGCAGCAAAGTCTATGGTGGAAACTTTCTCCTAAACTCACGGGGCATTTTACTTTTTGCTGTGGGTTTTTTTTTTAATGTTTTTATTTATTTATTTATTTATTTATTTATTTATTTATTTATTTTTATATATAATTATATATAATATATATCTTATATATTATATATAAGATATATATATATATATATATATAGAGAGAGAGAGAGAGAGAGAGAGAGAGCCAGCCTAGGTGTTTTTTATGTCATTGTCTGCTACCCAAACAGACACAAACCATACCTTTAAATGCATTAATAATCTCTGAGGGTTTTTTTTTTTGTAATTTTTTTATTTTTTATTTTTTTTATTTTTTATTTATTTATTTATTTATTTATTTATTTATTTATTTATTTATTTTGGCAAGCAATCTTTTAGGTACCCTTTGACCATGCCTACTGGAGACTCCCTGCACATTGTGTATAGCCAATGCTGTCTCCCCTCTGTATCATCCTTAGCATGGCCTTTGCTTTTCTAATGGGTCCCACAAAATTTTTTTTAATTTCTTGGTTTATCAAATCTAGTGGAGAGCAGTCTACATCCACTTTTCTCAGAAGAGGTGCCTTGTATGTGTGGAATCCCCTCATTCTAGCCTTGTTTGTTGAATCTCTTTCTAAATTTCAGTTAGTTTTCCCTCAAAGAGTTGAACCCAGCTACTGATTTAGGGAAGCCAGGAGCTGAGATTGAAGCTTATTTAATTTTTAAATTTTTGAATAAATACCAAAGTGTTTGTTTTGGGGGGGGGGATGGTGGTAGTTTGGCTCCGTTCTTGTCATGTCTGGAAACTTTTAGGGACTCTTGTTCTGTGTGCTGAATTCCTGTGGAGCTGTGACCTGGTGGAGTCAACAGGGTAAGTTGAGGACTCTTTCATGCAAGAAGCAATTTTTTTCCAAATCTTGGACAATTGAATCAGTTCTTTTATTTCCTTTCCTTTATTTTCCAAGAGTGGTATTACTTAATTTAGGTTTTTTAGCCTTCTACACTTGATCTCTGGTGATTGAATTCAAGCCTTCACTCCTGTGAGGTAAGTACTCTACCAACTGAGCTCAGAGCCTTCTCCGGGTCTCTTATTAAAAGTTTTGATTTACAATTCTATATGTGTCATGGGGCTTTATGCTTTGCATAATAACCTTAATTTTATCTGTAATCTTTTTTTGTTTGTATTTTCATTTTTAACTTTAAAGGACTTCTTTGTTCTTATATTTGCTGTTATATTGGAGGTTGATTTCAGGGCTTCTTACATGCTGGACAAGAGCTCTCCACCCAGCCCTCCTGGATTGTGCAGTAGTGTTTAGGGCAGTTTAAGGTTCAGGATATATTTGAACACAGTGGACACAGCTTTCCTACATGGCTCCCCTGGCCAGCCTCCGCCACTGTGCCAAATCCCACAGCAGAGTGATAAATTTTTTCTAGCTAGTTTACCTATGTTAGCCCATTATTACACCCAGAGCAAGCATTCATCTCTCACAGCATAACAGTCTAGGGTCATTGTGCAATATCTCGTTATGTCATTTAGATATAATAATTTAAAGAACTTTTTCTGCATAGTTTCTTCTCATTTACATATGTATATTATTTGGCTTGTTTGCATCTGACTTAACGGGAAGTGAAGCGAGCCTAGAGATGGGTAGGAAGGAGGGGCCTAGTGAGCCACTATGAAACTGGGTGGAGTTGAGGGCAGGAACAATGCAGCGCTGACCTGGGCTGCCTATGGAGCCGGGGAAGCTAGAGTCCAGGGTTGTCTCTCTAATGGGCACCTCTTGCTGTCAGTAAGGTAGTGTTCCATTGAGCCTATAGGAACTGAGTAGACAGGACAGTGGTTCTCATGTGTGCTGTAGGTCACCAGGGTATAGTTAAAGAAGAAGTTTTAGATCAGTGATGGGTAGACAAAATGGTGGACAGGTCCTTACCCATGGAAAGCAAGAGTGGCTTCTATCTAGCTAGGGTCTCCTGTCTCATTTTAGAAGCTATGTATGGATCCCTGAGGCCCCCTTCCTGTTCTTCCACTTCACTTCAGAAGCATGGGCCTGAGCAGCCTGCGGAGCACAATATGGTGGCTTTAACTGAGCCTCTCTGTCCCAGTATGGGAGGCTCCCCTGATACCTGTATCTTCAGAGTTCTCCATGGCTATGAAGGGAATGGGGTCTGGAAACTTTCACTAGATCCATTGTTTCTAGTCTGGGACCAACGGCTTGCTTTGTCCCACTGCTTCTGGAGAAGTCTGTTGAGGAAGGGGTGAGATCCCTAGGTCTAACTACCCCATAAGACCTCCAGTGCTGCTTCTTGCTTTGGATTCTGCCTTTTCTATGTTCACAGGAGTAATGTTCTCACTTCTGAGATTTTTTTTTTTTTTACTTCCACTGAGTCTATCAAATTTCATCCCTGATTTCCAGTTAGATTTCAGTTCTTAAGCATTTGATAAGTCATTTACCCCTTCTCCACTGGCTTTGATATTACAACTGAACAAAAGCCAGGTGTCTAGAATGTTAGAAGGCACAGGCATAGCTTCTCTGGATTCCCCCTCAGTCATCCTTAGATTGTTCCCCCTTTGCTTTTTTTCTTTTCTTTCTTTCTTTTTATTTTTTATTTAAGAGAAGAGTAAGGGTTTGGACACTTTGTCCTATATAACCTGCTCTTCTAGGCCAGGAAGCTGCTGGTCAGGTGACCTGTTTGGGCAGAAAAGTTCCTCCACCCTACCTACCCCTTTGAGCAACCAACCAGAGGGCCCAGGGATACCTATATGAGTTGACTGTCCAAATTGAACATACCCCTGGAACCCAGGTTTTCTTTCCTTTGACTGTGATCTAAGCTTAGGCATGAGCTGAAGTGTGTTCCTTCCCTTTTGCAATTTAAGATTGGCTTCTGTCTGACATTTTGGCCCTGGTGGTGTTTGATTTGCTCAGCACCTCCACTAAAGAAGGTACCTTAGTCAAAGTTGAGCTTTCAGACCAGAGCTTGCTGTCTTTGATTTGGGCTTAGCACTGCTGGTGGCCACTCCCAGAACTGCCTCAAACCTGTTTTTGTTGGATTGACTTTACAGTTAAAAGAATTCTAACGTGACCACCTTGAAGCCTCTGCTCCCTAGGGAGCATCTTCTGTTTCCCCATCGTTTTTTTTCTTGTCTGTGGTACTTAGGGACCCGAGCTGATGTGCAGCTTACTTGCCTTACTGCAACGTTTCTGTTTGGCCTCAGAAAAGGCCTAGATAGGGTTTTCAGAGCTCCCTCCTCCCTTTGCAGATGTGAATATTGCGTAGTACACCTCAGCTTCAGAATCGGGTGTCTACTGGTTACTGCCACTGTTTTTATCGCCATCTACAGTTTCTGTCTGTTAGAGGAGAGTGTGAAACCTAGTGCGTCCTAGCTCTGTGCCTTGGTAAGAGTCAGATATAATCTCTCCAAACCTTCTTTTTTTACTTTCTTTATTGCAAATGTGTGTGTGTGTGTGTGTGTGTGTGTGTGTGTGTGTGTGTGTGTGTTGCTCTGTATTTGTGGGTTCTGCATCTACTAATTGAGTTAACATTGAATCAAAATATTCAGATAAATTGCTTTTCTGTTGACCATGTTCAGACTTTTCATGTCATTATATAGAAATAATATGCTATGGCAAGTATTTATAAGAATTTATGTTGTGTCAGACATTATAAGTCTAGAGATGTCTGGGGATGATTTAACGTACATGGGGGAAGATGCTCATAGGCTATATTTAAAAAAAAAAAAACTATCTTATAGAGGAAACTTGAGCATCTGTAGATTTTGATACCTGTAGGGTTCTAGAACCAATCTCCTCCTCAAGGATACTAACAAGCTGTGTGTGTGTGTGTGTGTGTGTGTGTGTGTGTGTGTGTGTGTGTGTGTAAAACCACAAGTATCTCCTATCTTCTTATATGTTGCTTCCTTTGTTACAGCTGTCTGTGTGTCTGTCTGTCTGTCTGTCTGTCTGTGTGTATGTGAGAGACAGAGCTAGTGTGTAGCAGATGTTTGCTAGAGAGTATTATTTTGTTAACTAATTCTATATATGGCACCACACTTTCTCACCGCGATGGAGCAGTGGGTGTTTGTTGGCTGCCAAAAGGAGTCTCTCCTTTCTGATGTTTCTGCTATGACATTTTGGGAAAGGGTTTGAGATGAAAATGATTCTGGATACTGAGGTTCTCTCTGGTCGTGGTCACTCAGAGTTCCTCTCCTCTCTCGGGTCAAGAAAATGGTGTTTCTGGTGTAATTCACCAACCATTTCTGAGCTCCGTATGTGGCTTAACCAGTGGACATGGTGGACTTTTGGCGTCATGAAAGCTGCAGGCGCCGTTCCTGTTCTTGCCCAGCAGAGCGAAGAGGAAAGTGGGGGAGGGGAGGACGAGAAGCTAGGAGCAAGAGGTTCTTCAGGGTTGCCATGAGAACCAGGGATCCGGGGATTGGGCAGCAGAGGGCCCCCGCTGGGCCTCGGGGCGTGGCTGCGTCACATGGGTTTGGTCCTGGGGTTCCCGTAGTGCGCAAGGACCAGCCGCGTCCCTCATCCTCCCGGTCGTCAGGGGTGCCCAGTCAGTTCTCTGGAAGCTGAGGAGAGCGGTAGAGGACCAGGGACCAGCCCAGCAGGACAGCCTTCCCAGCACCTGTGCTACATACAATGGGGGTGGGTCCAAACGGGCATTTTTTTTGGGGGGTGGGGGGGTGGGGGAGGTATGGCCCCCTTGTTGGGATGGCTTCTCGGGGGGCTATGTTGCTTCGCTTAGCGTGTTGGCCCGTGTCTGGTGCGTGTCTGCGTATGTCTGTGCGTGTGGGCGCCTGTCAGCCGTGCTGGCGCGTGCCGGCGCGTGCTGGCGCGTTCCAGAGCATGCTGGCGCGTGCTGGCGCGTGCCGGGCTCGCGTTGGCGCGTGCTGGCGCGTGCCGGGCTCGCGTTGGCGCGTGCCGGTTCGTTGGCGCGTGCCGGGCTCGCGTTGGCGCGTGCTGGTTCGTGTTGGCGCGTGCCGGTTTAGGTTGGCGCGTGCAGGGGGGCCCCCCGGCCGCGTTCATCCTTCTCTGAGCGAGCGGCACGGCCTTGTGGGTTCGCTTAGGAGCTAGTTCGCCCCTGTCGGTTTGTGTTGGCGCCTGTCGGCCCGTGTTGGCGCATGTAACACGTATGTCGGAGCGTGTTGCCGCGTGTCGGCCCGTGTTGTTGCGCGTCAGCGCGTGTTGCCGCATGTCGGCGCGTGCCTGCTCGGGCCTCCACGCTCCTCAGGCTCCGGAACCCTTCTTGGGAGCCGTAGGCCCTTAGCTGGGGCGGAGCCGAGGCGAACCCGAGCGAGCTGCGCAGCCGAGGCGAACCCGAGCGAGCTGCGCAGCCGAGCGAGCGCTGTCCATGAAGAGCGCTGTCCACGCGCTGGGTCCTGCCGGCTTCGGGAGCTGTCCGCTGGCCCCGGTAGCGCGCACGCAGCGACCCCGTGTGGCGAAGTCTGTGTTAGCCGGCTCTCCAGGTACGCAGGTGGGCTCCGTCATCGGCAAGGTTCTGGGGGGTCTCGGGGGGGTAAGAGGAGACGTACTAAAGTCAGGGTGGTCGTTTAGAAAGGGTTCACCTTCCGAAATCTGCAAAGGTCCAAGTGGTAGGCAGCTCCGGCGAGCTCGCGAGCACGAATGGCCTCGGGCTCGGCGCGCTGTTGCGCTGCTGGCTGTCGGCTCGCTTGCTTGCCGGCTCTCGCTCGCTTGTCGGCTCGCCTACCGGCTCGCCTACGGTCCGGGATCGCGCGAGCCTGGGTGGACCGTAGCCGTAGGATAGAATTATGTAACCATTTTTAATCTCGATTTTTAAGGTATTATGTAACAAGTAGTAACTGTACCCACGTAGACCTGTAATTGGAACGTGGAGACGTAGCGTCTGCTCTCAGCCAAGTGGTAGACAGCGGTTGTGCGAACCAGCTTGGGCTGTAAGCAGACCTGGGCATCTGGGGTAACTGAACCTTTTTTCTCTTTAAAAATAGGATACTAAGGTTAGCCTGGTAATCTTTTAAACCTCAATGGAGAATAGTCTAGTATAGGAGCCTGGGATAAATAAATGTACATTGTCACTGTAAATCTTTATTCATAAAACCTTTTATTTCAATGAAAGAAAATATCAATTAATTAAAATTGGATGACAGAGATTTTGTCGTCATTTCTATGTTTTTGATTGAGCTCAACAAATTGTCCACATGACCAGAGCCGCTATTCCTTCCCCATTGACGTAGTTCTTCGGAGAAGCAGTCAGATCACCTGTTTACATTTTGACTGCCCTTCTCATCAGCTGCCATTTTTCTGTTGACGGCAGGAGCCACTGCCAGTGTATTGATAAGAGGCCTGAACAGAGCATTCACCTAGACAGCTGCTGGCTGGGGACATTGCTGTCTGTATTAGCAAATAGTTTCATTTCTGGACCAGAGAGTAAAAAGTGAGTGTTTTTTCATTTTTGTTCTGTATGAATTTGCAACGTAGTGAATGACTGCAGGGATTTTTGACCTGTTGGTAGCCAGGGCCTTCGGCCTCGGCCTTCATTTTCTGCATGTCTCTGTTTCTTTGCTTTGGTGGTGTTGGCTGGGGTGGGGTATTTGGTAATGACCCTATGCATTACCTTTTAGTCCGGGTCTCCTGTATTCAACAAATGAGGTGAGGGTGGGGGGGGTGATAGGTTGGGGTTCGGGGTGATTGAGATTTTTCTTTCCATAGTGAAGATGGAAATGACGATGGTAAGTGGCACTTGCCATTTAGGGTTTCACACAACTATGTAATTAATTGTGGGGATAGCTATGAGGTCCCCGTGTGGACTTACGGCTGCACCCGTGTTGTGCTTCTTGCCCCTCCCCGTGCCTGGACTAGAAATCACGGATGATAGCTCCTGCGTGGCAGTACTGGGAATTGTGCACTACCGCTTAGAAGAAGGCAGCAGATGGAGTTAATGGCAATTTCACTACCAGTCTGAAGGGGGTGGGAGAAGTGCCAGATTGGTAGAATTAAAATGTGCGTTATTTTTGTTCCTAAACCCTCTCCTAAGGATTTCCATCGCCAGTCACTTCTTGGTGTCGTGTAATTGCCACCCAGAACTGGGCTAAGGAAATTTCAGAGAACAGTGCATCTTTTGAATTTTAGAATTAGGTGACATTTAGGCGACAGTCTGAAATCATTTTGAACCTTTGTGGTCCCACAAAAACCAGACAGTTCCTTACTTATGACTTAGAAAGAATGTCTTAGAAAGCTTTCTTGGGTTAGCACAGGTAAACGTGTCATCTTAGACCTGGGGAACTGAGGTCTGATGATACCCAGGGTAGAAGGGTATTGGGGGAGGTGGGGAGGGGGATGACCTTGGAGCATATACTGCTCAGCCCACATCTTCAGACTACACTTGGCCCTTGCTGCATTTACCATCACTGTGAGGCCAATTGGAGATGCTTTAATTTAAAAATATATATATATACATTTAATTTAGGGGGTGGCTCATGTGCAGACCATGTGTAGAGATCACCAGACAATGTAAGGTCTCTTCTTTCAACCTGGGGGGACCTAGGGAGTGAGCTCAGGTTGCTGTGCTTGATGGCAAATGCCCTTATTTGATGAACCATCTCACCAGCCTTCACAGCTTGTTCCTAATGGACATGAAGCTGGAGAAGAGATGCTGTGTCCTGAGCCTTGCAACCACGTGGGCTTTGGGGTATTAGGGCAAAAGGTTGGCAACTTCTTCTGGCAGAGTTACTGCCTAACTAGAGGGACAACAGCAAACTGAGGGGTGGTGTGGAAGCAGTCTGAGCCCTTTGGACTCTGGGAAGTCTGGAAGAGTGTGTCATAAGAGGCCTTTGTATGAGCCATCTTTGTTCTCTATTTCATCCATTTTATAAAAGGAGTCAGCCTGGGCCCTGAGATTCCAGCTTCTACCAGTGCAGGGCGCTAAAAGGCAAATCTGACAGTTGGTATGGCCACTCATCACATCCAAAATTGTTTGGATGGGCCACATTTGCTTGTGATCCATAGAATACACCACAAAGGGTACATGGCTGGAGATAGTTTGACTCAATTATTTTTAAGTTAAATTGTTTGAGGGTTTCATAAGTGAACTACAATCATTATCATTTCTAATCTAGACTATTTTAAACTTACAAGCCATTGTCAGTCATTGTGTATGCAGGTGGACACGACCCAATGTCTTGCCTTATTTCTGAAGCTGTCAGTGCCTGAACCCCTTCTTTAGATGATTATTTGTTTTTTTTTCCCCAGTATTCTCCTTCCTTGTTTCCAGCTAAGTGGGCTTTGTTCCCTCAAGGCTTATGAGAGTTAAAGAGTAAGGAGATGGTGAGTTGGGATTGAGAGGTGGCCAATCAATATTTATTGGGCTCTGCCTTCCTGCTTTTTTGGGGGGCAGGGGCTTCAGGACTGCTCACTTCAGGAATATTCCTAGTCTGTGGAGAGCTTCCTGTAGGCATCAGGAAGCACCAGGGGTGAACTCAGGATGCTTCAGGCTGAAACTTGATAGCAGGGAGGAAAGAAAATCCTGATGGTATAAATGGGACTTTAAGTCACCTACACATGATTTCTCTTCACATTGGAGCCAGTCCAGGAGCTCTTTGCCTTTGCTAGCCATGGCCATGACAGCTAATACAACCTTAAGCAGTTGTTTAGCACTTAAGTGGAGCAAAAATTGCAAGGAATACCTTGGTAGCTTTTGACAAGACCTTCTCCTGTCATGTTCAACAGATGTTTGAGGAATCAGTCTGTTTTCTTGGTGTGTTTTTTTCAAACTTAGGTTGAAACTGGCTACAGTTAGCATATGAACTGTTTCCCTATAGGCTCATGTGTTTGAGCACATGGTCCCCAGCTGGCATCATTACATTGGGAAATTGTGGAACCTTCAGGAAACAAAGGAAGTAGGTTACTGGTAGCAGGTAGTGTCTAGACCTGGTTCCGGCTGGAGTTTTCTCTGTTTCTTGATGTAATTTAACCAGCTGCCTCATGTTTCTGCAGCAATGAGCTGTCCCTCCATTGTGCCGTCTCCGCCATGACACGCTGTACCTTCTCAAGCTGTAAGCCAAAGATAAATTCTTCCTCTCGAGAGTTCCTTTGCTCAAACATTTTGTCACAGCAACTGTAGCACATTTAAGAAAAAATAGCTAAATATGATCATGAAAAAAGTACATAAAATTGACAGGCAAACACAGGCACAGGAGTCCCTGTCATCCAGAGGAGTGCACCCTGAGGCCCCCAGAGGAGGCTTGAATGACAGATAGGAGCTGAGTTACATAACTGTCTATCACTGTAACAAATACTGGGAAGAATCAACTAAAAAGAGGAAAACCTCATTTTAGCTCAGGGATTCAGAGGTTTCCTTTCATGGTTGCTTGTCCCCATTCTTTTGGGCCTATGGCAGCATGGTACACCATAATGAGAAGAGTATGTTCCAGAGCAAAGTGCTCGCCTTGTGATGGCCAATGAGAGGGAGAGAAGGAGAAGGGCATATTTGAGGCCCTTCAAGGACTAACATCTTTCAATAGGCCTCGTTTATTGAAGGTTGCAACTGTCTTCTACAGCTCCAAGGTAAAGGCCAACTGTTTTAATATATAGATCTTTGAGAGACATTTAGATCCAAACTATGGCTGTACTGAGCATGTCCACATTTACATCTGTGGTGAGATTTTATTTATGAATTAGGCACAGTATTCTTATTTCTGGAATTTTTCATTTAATGTCAGATGTTGGCTGACCACAGGTAACTGAGACCGCAGAAATTAAAGCTATAAGCAAGGAGGGAGGCCTGCTATTAATATTTATTTATTGTCTTGAAGGGAGCTAGCAAGTTTCCATTCTGACAGGTTAAATGTTAATACTGTTAACTGTTAATATTTAACACTGTTTTACCGTTTGAAAGTGGTGCTCCTCAAAGTTAGCATGCACAGGTCTCTTGGGCCCTGTTAAAATCTGCTGCAGTAGGCGTGGTGTGAGAGCCTAGGTCTGCTTTTCCAACCAGTGTGCTATTTGATGTCCAGGCTTTGTGCAGGGAGGCCTTAGTATGGTTTCCTCGCGTTACACCCCCACCCCATTTTTTTTCTCTAGAAATTTTCTTTTAAAGGCACTTTACCTAAGGACTGTCATTAATAGTGCTGTTAGTTCAGAAATATTTTGAGACCTTTTCTACAGTTAGCCTGCATTGTTATAAGTAGCATTCTTAAATGTGCTAAATTGTAAATCCGTTTTTCTGCTATACGTTTTTGAGGTGTCCTGTTTGCACATTCACTTGCATTCCTGTAGGTTTTATGTAGTAGGTCTTTCTTCATTTAGAATGGCACAACTCTCAGAAAACCCATAAACCTTTTGAATTTGGAATGGATTAGGAAACTCTATGCGCCTTTCTTTGAGCTGGTGTTTTCTTTATCATCCTTGCCATGTGGGGGATTGAACACAGGGCCAGAGGCACTCAAGCTGAGCCCTCTACCACTGAGTAGCTTGCTTTGCACTTGTTATGCTTTATTTAACACCTTGCTTCTCCAGGGGCCCCTGCATACTGTCTTCACCTCTTAGTAAGGTAAGGACTAGGAAGGGCCTTTCTCAGTGTCTACAGCGACAACAGAGATGTCCCACTGAGGTTGCAGACTGCGCTCTTGCCCTGTCGCATGTCAGCATGAAGTCTGCCATGTCCTGGAAGGTAGGTCTAAGCTGTCTCATTATTAACCCTGTTAATATTAAGGGAAGTGACAAAAATGGCTTTCATCTTATCTGAACATGTGACTACATTCTAATTTATTAATCCACTCCTCTTTGTTTAGTGCTACCTTTAAAAAAAAAATCTGACACCAAAGTACCTCCCTGGATAATAAAAGCACTACGAAATTCTTGTATTCATGCCTGTTCTAGTTGCTCAGTGGATGTATTAATTAGAGCCCATTGGACTTTGGGTCCTATTCCTTGTCACCTTTTTATCAAGAATCATCCTCATCATGTTGAGAGGTTGGGCAGGCAACTCAGCACTTTCCTGAAGCTCCACAGCTGAGGAAGCTTAGAAACAATGGTCTAATGTAGGTTCTTTGTAGCAGTACTTTCCAGAAAAGTCACTGTGCTTCCTGTAATACTCAGAGGAGGAGTAAATATGGTGGCTTGAAGTTGTAGGACACAGAACTCCCTGTTTTGCCCATTAACTTCATGACAGTAGCCTTTTGTAGTGTTCTCTATCCTTCTTTTACACAGTCTTACTGAGATCTAATTTACACACCATGAAATCTACTCATTTAAAGTATTCAATTTTATTTCAATTACTGTATTTATGGATAAGTGCACCACTATGGACTGAATATGTGACCCCAAATTCTTGTGTTGCTATTTGTGCAATAGCATTAGCAGTTGCACCTCTTAGGAGCTAGGTAAATCGTGAGATCAAAGACCTTCTGAATGAGATTAGGACTTTAATAAAAAGGACTGGGTCAGTAGGTCTATTATCCTCTGCTCCTCATGTTTGTAGAGATGTTTGTTCCTGTGAAAAGTAGAATAATGAGGTGTCATCTTGGAAGCCAGGAGCAGCAAAGACAGCAGGCCTTCCTGTGCCTTCATGCTAGATTCTCCAGCTACTAGATTATGGTGTATATATCCAGACTTGGAAGTGCTTGGTCATCTGGTAGTTCTATGTTTAATATTTGGAAGAATTTTTAGACTTTTCTCAGTGGCCAGACCATTTTGCATTGTTACCACTAATGTATGAGGGTCCCCAATTTTCCACTTCCACCCTGTTGTTATTGTGTTCATCTAAGTATATGAAGTGGTATCTCACTGATGTTTTGAGTTGTTATTTGTTGTTAAATTGCAGGATGTCACAGACACTGCAGGTTAGTCTCTGTGGGTGCTTTTTTTTCCTTGTGAATTTTAACTGGATTTAAGTGCCCTATAATGTACAATAGGTTCTTTTTTCCTTCTTTTCTGTTGGGAGAGTGAGAGTGGGGTAGGGGTTGTAGTTAGAGCTTCACACATGCAGGTAAACACTCTACCACTGAACTACCTCCCTAAGCTCCTCTTTTTTAGATGAAGTTACTAGTTCTGCTTCTAGTGTCATACCTGAGGAGACCATTATCAAACCCCTCATGAAAATTTTCATATGCTTTTGTCTCATAGTTGAACAGAAATATTTTTACTTCTGCCTTCCCATTGAGTGCTTTCTATTGGTATTGTCATTATGTTTTCTCTTACTTGTCCTGGATAGGACTTTCTAACTAATCCATGATGCATCAAAGTAGCAAAGGGAAGGACTTGTCTTGTTCTCCATCTTGGAGGAAATGCTTTCACTATCTAGCATGATATCACAGGCTTTTCACAGTACTTAGCTCACTATTGGGTACAGGTATTCAACTCCTTTCCCCTGGGATAATTTTCAAGGAAGAATCCATATCTTTTGATATTCCTGTGGTTACTTGTAGGGTGTTCTGTTGGGTGTTTGACACTGTGGCCTTTTGGAACAGGTGTGCATAATTCGCAACATTCTTTGCTCTATTTTTTAAGTTTTGAGGTCATAGAGATAGTGACAGTGAAAATTAAGATTGCCTAAAGATGCACACCATCATCGGAGTCTCCTAGCTACTCTTAGTCTACTATCAGAGTTAGTATACTCTTATCACATTAAAGTTAGATTGAGTTTATACCACTCTCTCAGGGCCAACCTTGGCTTTTCAAGGGCGAACGTTGTACATTGTACTATACCAAGTCCTCAGGAGAAGTAAGAGGTGTGTGATAAGGCCCTTGCCCCATTTGGAAAGTGCCTCATGTTCCCAGGTCAGAAATAGATCCTTGAAGAGCTGTGCTCAGTCCCGGATGTGGTGGCCTGATCATAGACAGAACGTGGTTGGATGTTCCAACCCATTGGGCCTGGGATACACAGTTGTTCACTGGAGCCTCACAGTCCATTCCTCACAGGCAGCAAATTCTTAATGTCACACATTTGGAACAGACTAATACAGATAGTCTTCCCTTTGCCAATGTGAACTCAGAGGTTAAGCTCAAAAACATTCACCGGAGTCTCAGAGAAGATGTCCCCAGCTATGGAGGAGCAACAGTGCCCAGCTTATACTGGCACACACTATCTGTGCTTCGAAGTTTTGCATGACTAGTGAGGCCTTGGTTTCCAGGGGAGGTGCTACTTTAGGTTTGGGGGCTATGGAGGCAAAGGACACTGTATACAAAACATTTGTTACGTTGTAGATTACAAGATCCATTGGTCCTTTAAAACTGACTAAAGAGCCTAAAAAATTGTGGCTAAATGGCAACATATGTTGATATTCATCCCCTGTCTCCTTGTTTTCTCGTTTCTATCTTGCTGTTTAGCTAAGAATGACCCTAAACTTCTATTCTTTCTACCTCTCTTTCCAGAGTACTACCATTAGAGGCATCAACCACACACCCAGCTTTTTTTAATGTAGTGTACACTTTTTTAGTGTAATGTAAATTCAGGGCCATGTATGGTAGGTAGACACTCAACCAAATGAGCTATATCTGCCAGTATTTACCATTTGAGACATCAAAGCAAATATATACTTTTAAATTGCCCTACCCTTAAAACAACATAAGTATAATGTCAGTTATAGAAAGTACGGAATTTGAAAATCTCAGGAAAGACCCTGCCGCCCATTTCTCAAGTTCTCTTAGTGTGCTGAGAGTAGAAGAAGGCTGAATAGTCAATCACATGCCCTGTGAATCCAGATCAACCTATCCTAGGAAAGAATGAAGAGGAAGCTGGAAAGACTGTATTATAGTCTCTTAAAAGTAATTCTGGCCTGTATCCTGGAGGGTTTTTCCTGCTCCAGTGCACGAGATCTGTCTGAAGCAAAGACTCAAAGCTCTACTTCATGTCTGTTTCTTACTGTCTGTCCTACTCCCAGGGGTACTAGGTACTGGAGATGTGGGGAGCAGACTGCAAGCCTGGGAGTTTGTGGTAAGATGGTGTTGTGGTGCTAGGATAGCTCTCCTTCAGCTTCTGAGATAGAAAGCAGATTAGTGCCAGGGCCTGCAACAGTAATGAGGAATCCATGATGGTAGGTATCACATGGTCTAGCTGATCTGCTGAGTCCTGCTGGACAGAGGAGTTCACTGTGATAATGGTTTGCTGAAAGGATGAGTGATAAGATAGAAAACAAGTAGACTACCAAGCTAGCCCAGCACAACTCCAGTCCCTAACATGGGGAATGTGGAGAAGACAGAGAGTCTAATTCTCTCCATAATAGTCAATCAAATAGAGACACTTCCTTTTTGTCTGTCACTGTTGCTGTAACAAAATATCCCAGCTCAGGTAATTGGTAAACATCAATTTCACTCACAGTTCTGCAAGGTGCTGGCATCTCAGGAAGGCCTTTGTGCTAAGTCCTAAACAGCCAAGGGTGTCACATGGGGAGACAGAGCAGGTGTGTTCACTCAAGTCTTCCTAATATTATAAAACCACATTATATACTTCCAACCGTCTCCCAAAGACTCTACTTCTAAGTCCATTAACGTGAGTTTGAGAATTCTTTGCTTCCAACATTTAAATTCTAAAAGGATGTACCCAACATCCAAACCAAATTGGGTGGTAAGATCAATGGGCCATCTCTAGGGCTTCTAAGCATACATTGGGGACTTCGCTGCCCCTGTACATTCTAAGCTGTTGGTATGAAGGGGCTGCTGTTGGTATGAAGGGGCTGACTCAGAAATGTGACAGAGGACATAGGACTGAGAAGTGGGGAGGAGGGGCTTCAATAGTCACGCCTGCATATTTCTGAAGAGATTATTCCTTAATATCCCCATGTGGTCATATGGCACCAGAAAAGAGCCTGAGATAGGCCACCAGTGAGGCTATGCCAGTGTGAGTGGGCTATATTTCCAGTTAGAAAATAATAATCTCTCCCTCGGTCTGAATGGGGTGACATGACCAGTATTGATAATAGGTTGATAAGGTACCCAGAGAGCTCTGACTCCATCTCTCCAGAGATACAGTCCTGGAGGAGGAAGAAAGGGAGACAGAGATAGATGGAAGGAGGGACCATCTTATCCAGCAACCTGCCCTGCTGGCTCTCAGACTGTAGCTGCTTCCAGGGATGTCTTTCATGGCTTTCCCTGAATGTGCTTATCTTTTCTTAAAACTCCTTTAGTGAAGAAAGACAAAGAAAGAAAAGGAATGGGCAAAAAAGACAAGAAAATAGAGGGCTAAGTTCTTCCAGGTTTCCTGGAAGCTACACACAGAGCAGGGTCTGTGTAGTCAGTGTTCATGTGACTTAGCCTGAAGCACTTAATAGGCCCATTGTGTTTAGGTGTGAGGAGGGAGAGAGAGCTACTCAAGGGCACAGGCAGATGGGCTCCTTCAAGCTAACTAGGCCTGACAACATCCATTGGTTATTTGGGTGAATTCAAAGTATAAAAAGTATCATGATTTGAATTTTTTTGCATGTTCATTTGTTCAGAACTGAGTCTCTAAGTTCTTATACCAGTAGTATATAGAGCTCTGAGGCCCTTGGATGGGTAGGTAAGAAGGTTTAGATGAGTATAAGAGACTCCCATGGTGGTATTGGTGAGTTTACAAGAAGAAGCTAGATGCAAGCTAGGATATTTGTTGAGTTTCCCCATGTGGTGCTGCCACCATGTTCTAATGAACCAAGAAGGCCCTTGCCAGATGCCAAGCAGATGCCAGGACCATGCACTTGGACTTGGCAGTGTCTAGAACCATGAGCAAATAAACTTCTATTTATAAATTATCTAGGCTCAGATATTTTGATATCTCAGCACAAGATGGGTAAGGGTGGAGTGTAGATGCTTCTTAGCTCATGGGCCCTGAAGTACTGGGGGATGGGTGGGTAACAATGATGCTGGGAAATAAAACAGTGTCTGTATCAGAAAAAAAGGGGTGGATAGTGTCAGCAGTAAAGGTAGAAATGGATGGCTCTCCATTGCTTTTATAGCTAAGTTTAGTTAGGCTGGTAGATTGGGTGAAAGACATAGAGGAATGGTGGAGGGTCCATGATGCACGTTGATAGGTACCCAATATGTGAACAGAATTAATGGAGGAGAAAGGCAGGATTTCAGAAGGTCAATTTAGGTTGTCCATAGTTTTCTATGTGTTCTGTGGACATAAAGCATCAGCTCAGCAAGGGAACTCTCTGAACACTGGGCATGAAGTGAGCTGTGTCCCCTGTCTCACAGGAGTGGTAAAAGAAGTGTCTCCACCCTGTGACAATCAGGGAGTCTGTTTCTACATCTGCTCTCTACATCAGGTTGCTCCATAAAAGCCTTCCATTATCTTCAAAGAATCTCATGTCTATTTCTGTCTAGAGAATATTGATGCTTTTGTGAATGAAATTATTTGTTTTACCATCAGCTTTCTAATTACTGCATTACTAGTGAGGTGGGGGGATGGGGGTTGCAGTTTTTTCCCAGATTGCAACCTTATTAAATGTTCACCTTGGGTTCTGATTAATTGTCCTTCATTTCATCTGTAAATAACAATGTTTTTTTTTCAAAATCTGTTTTTCTATTTCCCATTCCCTTTGCATTTCTGTTTATTATTTCACCATGTGATCTCTGGCCCCTGGGGTGGTCAGGGCTCATGATGTGTGTGGGCTTTCTGTCTTTGGTGTAAGGGGAATGGCCTTGTTTTGCTCATTTTTTTTCTTTTTGAGCTACTGGTCTGATGGAATTTGGCTTATGCATGGCATATACTGTGCATAAGATTAAGGGTCTTTAGTGTTTCATACTTTATCACTAAAATCCTCAAGCAAGCAGGAGATATTTTTTTTCTCTTGTCAACTGTGCTTTGGATTTTAGGCTTTTTCTTTTAATGATATTTTTCTTTAAAAAAATAATGATAGTAAGGTGAGGGACATGATTCAGTCAATAAAATGCTTACTCTGCAAACAGGAGTTGGACCCACAGCACTCACATAAAAAGAGCAGGCCTGGCCATGTACATCTCTAATCCCAGTGTTAGGGAGGGAAAGACTGGGGTCTCTGGAGCTTGCTGGCCAGCCAGTCTAGCCAACTGGTGAGTTCTAGGTTCCGTGAGTGTTATTGCTTACCTTTCTGTTCTGTGATAAAATATGGCCAGAAACTAGTAGAAAAGTTTATTTGGGCTTATGGTTACAGAGGGAGAGTCCATAATGTGGAGAGGAAGGTAATGAAGCAGATGGCCAAAGCAGAAAGCTAGCTGATCACATTCTGTTACATAGGAAGCCAGAAAAGGGAACTGGAAATGGAACAAGGCTATAAACTCTTACCTACCCCATGTCCCCATGACACTCTTTCTCCAGCAAAGCTCTACATTCTAAAAGTTCTGTAACCTTCAAATCAGGGACAGCAATTGGACACCAAATGTTCAAATATATGAGCCTATGGGGGACAATGTTCACTCATACCACTACAGTGACTCTGTTACCAAAAGTAAGATAGAGAGCAGTTGACAAAGGCATCTGACATTGGCCTTTGTTTTCCATGTGCTCATACATATGAGCCCACACACACGTGAACATACTCCTGTTTATATACCATACCCACACAAGTACCTCACCTGTTATTTTTTGAGGCAGGATCTCTCACTGAATCTGTGTCTTCCATGTGTGACCTTTTACAAGGGCTCTGGGGATCCAAATTCAGATCTTCATGCTTACACAGCAGGTATTTTGTCAATGGAGTTATCTGCCCAGACCACTTTTATATTTTAAAGATGCTAGTTTTCAAATGCATGGCCCCACACAGGCTGGGTCACTGTATTGCCACCAAGCAATACTGCATCTTCTAAATTTAATTGTTAATTCACGTTGAAGCTGCCCATGTGTTCTAGCCATAGCATTCTAAAATTTCATGATTACCTTTTAGAAATTTGCCTTTTTTATTCTTACTTATTCATGTATTTCTTAATTTATCCTATTAAGCACCTTACTTTGTGAAATCATGGTAGTCTCTTGTATCTTTCCAATGTGGAATTTGCTTTGTTAAATTTATTCTGTCTTTTTTCAAGAAAGCCTAGGCTTTCCTGTGTCCAACCAGGCTGAATGTCTTTGTTGTGAAAGTTGGGATTTGTTGTGTGTCTAAATAGTCATTGTTATGACTCTAAATATTTAGTGTGTGAGTGCTAGACAGAAAGAACACTTTATGTTAGCTCAGGAATTTTTGGAAGATACCAAAGATGCCAAACAAGAATCAAGAGGTACCTTGTTTCTAGAAAATCTTGGAATAAGCTAAGACATCTGTTTTAGTCCGGGTTTGAATATTCCTTACTAAGATCTTAAGTTTTTTGTAATGTCCAACTGTAAGGCTGCATGAGATATGCTTTCTTGACTGAAAGGAAAACATATGAAGGAGTTCCACCTGGACTCAGTGGGTGCCTGGCTCCCATGGGAATGGTCAAGGTCAGCCCATGACCATGACATGTTGGTCTGCTTTGAAACATTACCAGAGCCTGCTGTAGGTGCTGTCTGGGGTCATGGTAAGCAATGCCCAGGAGAAGTGTTTGTACAGTCTCTGTGGCTATGGATCAACCCTGAGGTCATTGTGGTGGATAGTATATTAATTCATTTTGTAAGACTTAAAAAGTGGTTTGTTTATTTTTCCAATTGCAAAGTTTAACATCCATTTTTTTGAAAATAGACAAAAAGTGTTTGATGTGGTGACCTTCCACATTTTTTTGTTTTATCTTAGAGATTGACTTATTGTATACCTACACACTATAAAAACAAGTCTCTAAATCTAAAGGTAATGTGGCAGAGACATTAAGAAGTGGCTCTGGGGCATTCAACCAGAATCCAAGAAAAGAATAGATCCAATGGAGGTAGATATCTTCAAATATAAGAATTAGAAATGATGACATTTCTTTTTTTAAAAATGATTTAAAGCCATCATCTGTCTTTCTGACACACTGTGTGGAGAGACAGACTGGGTTTTGCAGGACAAAGGCTCTTACCCTCTTCCTAATGGCACAGTTGAGTATAAGCATTAGGGCTATGGTGTCTGAGGCCCAGGGAATAGTTATAAAATGGCTGTTTTAGCTTTCAGTTGCTCCTTCTCGATTGTCCCTGTAGTGTCTGCAGCTTTGGGTCCATGTACATCTAGGGAGGATGATCCTGAGTAAGTAGGCTATGACTGGTGTTCTGGAATCCAGTAGTAAAAGCCCCCTCTGCCCCTTAGTGTTACCAGAGTCTAGCCACAACAAGAATTTATTGTGAGCAGCATGGAGGTTCCTTGAGGTGTAGGTCTATTTTTATTTTGGCATGCCTTCTCAGGGTTGAATAGGCAGAAGGCCATCTATAACCACTCCTGGCCCCACTAGGATCATCTGATCAAGTTGTATCTCCTGTGTTTTTCTTTTCTGGTTACATCATTCAAATGGAGCTCTTCCTCAAAGCCTCTGCATTCCGATAGCCTGATCAGGACTGCTTGATGTAGACACAGCATAGAAATGAAGACGCTTCTCACAGTTGGCCTTTCTGTCTTGAAATGTGGTCATCAATAGCAGCTTAAGGAATGGGGCCTCTTGGCAGGAAAGGCCTGGTGCTATGACAGGCCCTACTTTTTATCTGAGCTCCAAGAGCTGGATCTACATTTATCCATTGTCGTAACTATTTGGTTTGATTTTTCTGGTATTGGTGATTGAACCATAGACTTTACATACACTAAGCAAGCACTCTACCAACAACACACTTATTGCTCTGATTGACAACTTTGAGTCCTCACAAGTGTCAGTGGGTAGTGAATAGTGTGTGTCCCACCAAACACTGATCTGAGGAAGAATTTCCAGGCTTTTTTAGCCATAAATTTCTGAAGTATTTTTTGTTTGTTGTTTTGAGACCATTCCAACTTACTACATAGGTCAAAGGTAGCCTTTATCTCTTGATTTTCCTGCCAGTGACTCTTGAATGCTAGAATTACGGGTATATACTATCATACCCAGCTTTCAAAACTCCCATAACTGTCCATTGTGGGCCTCATTGGCTGGTCTGAAACACCACTCCACACAATATAGTCACTAAGGTAACTGATTACTGTGTCTTCTTAAGTCTAGGTCCAGGGTGGAAAGTCTTAGACTTTAGGGAAAACCAGTTAATGTTGTTATATCTGTGTTTCCTGGTTCTATACTTTAGCCTAAATCCTTCCTGAAGCAGTGTGATGGGGAAATGGCTATCGTAGGGGGTGGTGGTGTGTGGGCTCTCTGTTTTGGAATATATGTATCTTCCAAGACAGTGCCAGTCCACCAGGGGTACTGGCAAGGCTCCTCAGTATCTGTGAAGGGCTATCTGACCTGAAACTAGACTCATTGGATTATGTATACTCTCAGTGTATTTTAAAACTGTTAGTAAATTTGGTCTCACTTTCCTAACATTTTTAAAATCCATTCCACATGTTTGTTGTGAATACCCATTTGATACAGGGCACTGCCCTGGGTTCCACAGCCCCCTTATATAGGGAATACTTTGAATAGAAAGATACTTTGTTTAGAATTTATGCTTTGATTGAAGCCCAATCCCTTGGCATTTCTGGAGGATGACACAAAATAGAATCAGGGTTTGTGGCAGGGGCAGATTGTTGTCAGCCAGGAATGGCTTTGCAGTGTCAGACCAGGGCATCCAGGCCTAGTGTGGGCAAAGCCTGTGGTTTGAACTGAGATGTCCTCTGAAAGCTCATGTGTTGGAAGCTTGGCTGTCAGCTGATGGGCTTTGTGAAGTGATTACATTCTGAGTGTTCTGACTGAACTGGTGGATTATTCTCTTGGGCTTATGGTCCTCAGAACAAGTGGGGTCTCCTTAAAGGAGAGAAGTCACTGAAAGTGTGCCTTTGAAAGGCATTTCTAGGTCCCAGCCTCTCCGTGTCTCATTCTGTTCCTCAGCCACCATGAGGTGAGCTTCCTCTCACATATTCTCAGGGGTCCAGGGGAATGGAGGCTATCAAACATGAACTGACACCATAAGCCACAAACAACAATCAGGTCTCACCTGAGTCACTGTTCTTTTTTCTTTGTTTCAAGAGTGTTTGCTATTCTGATTGCAAACATTTTTACAGTAGCTTATTTTAAATCATCCATGTCATCTTGATGTTGCTGTCTGTTGTCTTCTCTCAGTTAAGTTGCCATTTTCCTCATTCTTGGTCTGGTTGGTTGTTCTCCCATTGTATTTTAGGCATTGTACCCTGTATCTCTGAATCCCGATTAACCTTCCTCTTAGTCAGCAACTTCCATATTGACCTGTAGAGTGCAGTGGATGCTATACACCCCTCAGTGGGTAAGATTGACAAAGAGAAGAGACCACATGCACTATCTCATCACTGCAAGGTGGTAGAGCTGCCCATAAGTCCCACTGACACTTTTAGCTCCCACTCTTTACTTTATTCCCCTCACTGACAAAGGGTGGAGGTATTGGCTTCCGTTATTTATTGTTTGCTCTGCCCCTATGGAAGAAAGGATTCATCATCTCCCTTTATCAGGTGAGAAATAGATTTGCCAGTAGACCTAATGCTGAAGATGGAATTGGAATATCTCTGCTAGATCCATGCCAGAATCTGAGAAAGAGTAGGATGCCAAGTCCTGATACCTCCCTGAAATTAGTGGCAGAGGGACTACCTTTTCCTTTAGTGCTTGGTAGTGAATATTGTTTAAAAAAAAAAAAAAAAAAAGCTTTGTTTCTCTCATGTACCCTCTTACTGTTCCTATGGTTGGTACAGCAGGGTTTCTTTTCTGAACCTGATGGTTGCTCTTCTTTGGCATTGCACAGTGCCTTCCGAGATTCTTATCGTGACCGAAGGTCCTAGGAAACTTGTCCTGTTCCTGCCATTTCCTAGAGTCTTCCTTTGCTTGCTAGTTAGACCTAGAGCTTGAGGCCTGAGAGGAATATCGCTATACCATCTTGGCAGAACTAAATCTTCTACTTTGGCTTTCCCCTCCTTTTTCCAGTGGGTTTTGTTGTGCTGCCCACATTGGCCTCAAACTCATGATCTTCCTACTTCACTTCCCTAGTGCTGGAATTTCAGGCATGAACCATCACTATAACCAGTCCTACTCTGGTGTTTAGTTTCCTATTTAAACATTTTTGTTCCCAAGTGGCTGGTGCATTTTAGGTCGATGGTTAGAGATTTGTCATTTGGCCCTTAGGAGGTTCAGCCAGAAATTGAAAATAATTGTCAGAATTCTCACAGTACCTTCTCGAAGTCAAATCTATGGGTATTTTAAAGACTCCAGCATTTCTCCAGGTTAGAAGTACCATAGCTCAAATCCTGGTGGTTTGTCAGTCTTCTGTTTCTTCTTGAGTTGCCAGTCCATCTCTTTGCCATTGGTCTATGGGTTCAGAAACAAATGTTAATTCTCACTGTTATTTCCTATCAGAACTGAAGAAAGATCTGGTTGCAAATCACAAAATAGTGGTGCTTTAATTTTGGTGAATGCCAGTGGGTCTATGAACCAAGAGTTTCTCCAAAGCATGAAACCATTCAAATATTCATGATTGTTGGTACATTTCTGGTAGTATAGAGTGTTAAGTCATTAGGGATAAGGCTTAAGTTTACTGGTAGTTAAGCAGTGATGAGGCCAATATTGCAGGAGGAGGGATGCAAGTCAAGAAGCAGTTAATGTGGCATTTTAAGATAAGTTACAGAGATCAAACCCAAGCAGTCTCAGTTCAGGCACAATCTCTGTAGCTTCTGATGTCATACAGTGTGTTCTGGTGCTTGATGGGTGCATAGATGTTGGGACTGGTGTGCTGGGAAGTAGATAACAGCATGGAGTACATGTCAGACAAAGAGTAGAGTGGGAGTTCTTATGGAACAGAGAGCAGATAGGGATAATAAGCAGCAGCAGCACACCAGTTTAAATGTGCTGTGCTACATGTGTGCAAGGAGCTGGCCAGTTTGATCATCCATGAACTGACACACATCAATAATTATCCCTCTCTAGAGTATAGACAGGGCAACACCCAAACATTCAGAAGCTAGATATTCTTGATGCTTCCTTTTTGAGGTTTCTATGTTCATAAATTCGATTACTTGCCGAAGCTTCCATATCTATTATTTTGTAGACCTTTGTGGCCAGTCACAGATACACATACAAGAATAAGAAGCATGCACTCCAGTGGAGATCAGACAAGGATTCTATACTGGAAACCAATGTTTGTACTACGCTCTAGTTGTCAGTGTTGGGTTTTGTTGTTTTGTTTTGGGAGGGAGTTGTTTGGTTTTTTTGTAAAATTTCTGTTAAAATGGCCCTAATACACAGTGCCACTTAGTTCTGTCAGTTATGGGTGGAGTCTAGTCTACTTAAAGCACAGTTGCAGCAGCTTCTTTGTGCTAGCCTGGGAAGAACACTTCTCTAGACAGTCACTGTTGACCAGGAAGCCTCTGCAACATTCAAGTCAAAAGACTTTCTCCTTTTGAGTGAATTTTCACTTTCTCAAGTTAGAGCTTTTATGGGTAGGATCTTGCCTGCAGGTATATTTCCTTTTATTTCAGTGCAGATGCTTTGGCACCTACACACTCATCATTTGAAACTTTAACCTTGCTCACATACTTTCTCACCAAACTTCATATTTTTTTAAACTTACTTTTATTCCACTTGCTGTTTCTTCCTGTTGTGGTAAGAATAGTAAATGCTAATCATGCCACAGGTCAAATGTCATGCTGCCTTAAAGTTTCTCTGCTAAAGAAATTAATACTTTTAAATTCAGCCTGAAACAAGTTCTCAGGACACAGGAAGAATGTAACCAAGTTCTTTTTGTTTGTTTTGTTTTACCAGCAAGCATGGCCTGTTTCCCACCTCTCAATAATGTCCTTGTTTCCTCTGATAACTTCATAAGCCAGGCATCTACTTTCTGCATTTCTCCTGGCCTTCTAGTCTTCCAAGCTCTTAGGAGAAAATCAGTGCCTTTGCAGCCTAAATATTTTCTCATAGACCCACCCACCTCTTAAAGACTCTACCACTCCCAACACTGCCACATGGAGCACCGAGCCCATGTGCCTTTGGGAGGTTGATATTATACACACCTCACACTCCTCCCATGAGATGGGGTTACTGTGCCTCAAAGTCTGATATATAAGGTAGATCCACCCCCACCCCTTCCACTAAAGAAAGAATATTATTAATATTAATATACATGAAGCAGAAAGCTCTCATCAGATGGGGGTTTGCTAATGAAGTACCTCCACAGAGAATGACCTCCCTACCATACTGTGTCCCATACTTTCCATATGCTTCTCAACAGAAATGGCCTGTTCAGTTCTCAGACCCAACATTAGACACTTTCACATGCATCTTCTAGATGATCTAGGATCTTTATCCTCTGGCTGCATCCTCTGGGTCCAGGCAAAGGATTCAGCTGATGTCTCTGCCTAGAGTGACCCTGTAAGATGGGAAACCTGGCTTGGCTCTCTGGCTTCCAAACTCACATATTTGTGGTGACTCTGAATGGGCAGAGTCCTCACAATAGGTTTTCCACCCCAGTAACCCAGCCAACTCTTCTATAAGGGAAAGAGTAAGGAGACGGGTAGGGTGGAGAGGAGGAGAAAGGAAAGAAAGCACAAAGCTTGGGATGGAAATTAAATCATGGAAAAAGCTCTTCCTCTCACCTTGCTTTAGAGAACTGCCTTACTAGATTAAAGGCTCAAAGACATATTAAGGGAAGCCAAGCATTTGGCTTTGTGTAAACCCAAACTTACTTTACTATAAAGCCTTGTCTGTTTTGTGGATTTGAAAGGAATGTGGGACTCCAGACTTTTTTTTCTCTGCTTTTTTCTTCATCAAGAAAAACTAACCCTGACCCAGCCAATTTTGGGGCTTAAATTCTATACCTGCTATTTCTGGCTTGAAGAGGATTGATTCCTCATCCTTCCCCAGCCTCACCCACCACCAGTGATCTAGAGCAACAAGACCACTAAAATCTTTTAAAGTCTTCGGAATCTCTCCCACTTACTATTCACAGTGTAGCTATTTTAAAACAAAGTCCCTGTTTATCCCAGTTTTAATCTTTGCATTGTAGAATCCTACAAATGAAACCTTGAGGGAGGCCATATTTAAAGTTTGCAGGTACAAATCTAGGAGATTGTTTGCCAGGCACTGTAGGTGGAAAAGCTACAAAGACTGTGAAGAGAGTTGTTTAAGTTATAAAGTTAGGAAAGAACCGCATTGGAGATGTTATGGTCTGAAAGACTGTTGATTTAGGGGGCTGAACTCTGCATCACAATAAGTCTTTTCAGTGGCAAGACACAGAGACTTCACATATCCTTCCTGGTATGGGAAATGTACAAAATTATTCAGGATCCAAGAGAAGGAAGCAGAGAGGATTGAACAGACATAGAGGTTCAGAGCAGAGTTAGAATCATGTAGAATAACTGGCTGGAACAAAGTCAGTACACATGTTCTGTATAATAAAAGTTAAGATAGGGTATACTCAATTTTATCTTCACTATTTTCTACTGTAAGAGTTTTGATTTATTCTAATGTTAGTATATTTTTAACAAAAAAATTTATTGAAATGTACAAATTTATTTACCAGCATTTATACAGTTCCTCTTATTAAAAACTGTTATCTTGCTTTTGGTGATCTTTTATTGTTTCTTTTGGCTATGTTATTGTTGTTGTTATCATTATCTAATCCTGGATCTATTGTATTTGGGGCCTCCGGCAGCTTGGCCTGCAAATCCTCATTGGCCCCATGGAGCACTGCTTGAGCTTCTAGAACAATCCTAGAAGCAGTTTTTCCTAGGACCACATTTTTTAGGCTCAAAGATCTTTGCATTTTTTGCAAAACATATTGCTGTTCTTTGTGATTGAATATTTTTAAATCATCCAAGTGTTTGACAACATTCACAAATGCCCTTTTTCATAAATATTCAGCAACTCCAATCCAGCATGCAATCATTTAACCCCAAATCAGGCTTATTCCTTCTGTCAGAAATAAGTTATAAACAAAATCACCCCGAGACTATCTCCACAAGGTGGCAACACTTGTGATTGGAAGGGTGAGTGACTTACAGAGAGGAAGAGTGAGATGGTGGGACAGGAAGCTCACTTGGTTTTTATTCTACAGCAAATGGTGACTTTGCCTTTTCCCCGTTGGGTGGCATCTGACCTCACTGTCTTTTATGGGTTTTGAAAGAATCACTAGAAGGAAAACAAAGGAGTTGGCTGCTTAAGGTCTAAAATTATGGCAGGGACATATACAAATGAGTTTTACTGGATAGAGCTGGAGATAACACATTTGCATAAAGAATTTACAAGGTGGGGAGATAAAAAGACATGCATAAAAAGACTTAAAGGATGGCAATGAAAAAAGATTTGAATTCTTTGTCATCAACAGATGTTTGGACTGAAAAAAGTAGAATTTACTGTTTCCTATACTTTCCTTCACCTATAGGATGAGTCAAAGTCCCCAGTAACAAGTTTTTGGGTTTTTTTTTCTTTTGTTTCTCCTTGAGGGTGTTATAATGGGTGTTTGTTTGTTTGTTTGTTTGTTTGCTCTGTAGATAGTTTATTGAAGCTTAACACTCATTCTTCTTTTGTTCTTCATTTATGTTTTTATTTTAAGAACAATGTCTTTTTATGTACCCCTGATGGGCCTATAACTGGTTATATAGACAAGACTAGCCTCAAACTCACAGAGAGCCTCCTATCTTTGCCTCCTGAATGCTGGAAATAAAGGCATGTATTACCACATTTAGCTTTATCCTTGAAACTTGGTGCACTTCACTTGTTATTTTTAAAGTTTATTTAATTTTACTTTATTCATGGTCTGCCTACATGTATGTATGTGCACCATATGCATGCAATGCCCATAGAAGCCAGAGGGGGAAGATGGAACCCGTTGGGACTAAAGTTACAGATGGTTGGAAACCTCAAGGTGTGTGCTAGAAACCAAAACCAGGTCCTCTGTATGAGCAGCCAGTTCTCTTAACCCCAAAGCTAAATTTTGAATGTTTTAAGAATAAAGGCCTAATGTTGCCTCTTTTCCTATAAGTTACAATGTTAGTTATTGTCAGTGTATCACTTTAAAATTTGAATTAGTTTTTCTTGGCCTTTCCATGTGCCTTACTAAATGATTCTATGTTTCTTGTTAGTTTTTTGTGTCTGCTCTGTTTCTGTCTCTTTAAAACTTTTCTATTACAGTTTGCCTCAAATATTTTTTTAATGTTAGAATATTTGTGAATAATGTCTTGAACAGGAGATAATTGGGCAGTTGACATTCATTGCCACAAGCCATCTATCTTCTATCATAAATTGTCTCTGCTTTAAATGTTTCTTCATTTGTCTCTTCTCTGTTTTCCCTTTGATGTTTACAGTATTCATTTCTTTTTATCCTTTCATTAAGATTGAAAACACAAATGTTCTGTTGTTTGTTGTGAATGTGATTATCTTAATAGATCATGAACATTGCTCAATTCTCTTCATAAAGAATAGAATTTCCCAGCTTTTATGGAAGGTACAACCTTTTGTGGTAATAATTTAAGACTGAAATTTCTTTTTAATTTTAATTTTTAAGTTAAATTGTATTACTTAAGATGCCTGTCAACAATTATGCTATTTAAAGCTGGGTACACTGGTACCAGCCTGTAATCCTAGCACATTGAAAATTGAGGCAGGAGAATAAGAATCTAAGGTCACCATCAGTGACTCCTTCACAAATATGAAGGCACCCTGGGCTACCAGAACCAAACAAAAGATAAATCAAACAAACAAACAAACAAACAAAGAGAACAAAACATGGCTATTAGTTGGTAAATTGTCCTGAGTCCCCATTACTATGTGCCATTTGAGTCATAACAAAGAAGGTTGCACCAGGTCTCTTCTGAGCCTGCCCCAGCAATGTATGATCACTTTCTCCTTTTTTTCATACAAGCAGCTGTTTGTGAACTTTCTTTTCTTTAACTTAGAACATAATGTGTTAGATATTGTTATGATATGTTCAAACAATGTGTATTTCTATAACACCTGCACCTCAGTTTCCCCTTGCTAGTTGTGCTTAAGCAGATGTGAAATATTTTATAAAAGAAAAAGTCAGAGGAAGGAAAAGGCAATTATAATGGCCACACTGTTGGCTGGGAACAGCATGGTGCAGGCTGAGGGCCTGATCCAGCCAAGAGAAGAGAACAGATGGAAGCCCAGTAGATCTGCCATCCCAATGTGCTAAATATGACCTGAGTATCTAGAGCCTGGCCTTTGGACTTGAGGATGTTGAAAGGGGGAACAAGAATCACTATGACAAAGCCAAACTCCATCAGGACCCTGTTTGCAGATTGTAGGCCAACGCCCTCAATCATGCTTTAAAATCAAGGTAATGAAAAGCTTTATAAATAGAAGAGAAAACTTGAAGTTGATTGCAGAGATTTTTACCATGCACTGAGCATACTGCCAAAGGTCATGCGATGCTTGTCTTGAAAGACAGCTGAGGTAAGTCAGGCTTCGTTACAGAGTGTCATTTAGTCAACTGCTTGCTTGCTTTGCATTTGGATTGTCAACTTGACCAACAGTAGGATAGGAGTGTGTACACATACAGGTCAAGTCCATCACGAACAGGATTCACAGTTAGCTGTGGTAGCTGGGGTTCAAATGTTACCGGTGCTCTGCCAGTCTCCAGAGGACAGTGAGGAATGTCCAACATAGTTTTCAGAAAACGTGTTACTGGGCACAATGTTATTCAAATTTATGAAAACAATTTAATTGGTACAAACAGCCCTTAAAATATAAAAATAAAACATAACACCAAAAGAACAAAGGCATATTCAAGTTCATTTGTGGGATCCAGAAGTATAAATATTGACTTTTCAAAGGAAAATATTGACTTTAGTATCATCCAACTCTTGACTTTGTCTTAACTGTATTTCAAAGCTATGGTTTTAATAAAGCAGAATAAACTTTATAATGACGATTATTTAAGTATTTATGAGGTCACAACTCAGCACAGATGAACAGACTCTTATACATTATTTATAATGACAGTCTGCAAAGAAGGATTTAACATTAAGTGTACACATGAAACCAAGACAGCAAGACAAATTTGTCAATAGGCCCTCAAATCAAGGAAGACAAATGGGCCCCAGGTATTGGCACACTTCTATAGTTATTCTACAGCTATTAACGAGAAAGCCTGGTAGCACTTAAGATACTAATCAGCTATAAATTTCTAGGCTCATAAGACATTTCTCCAGTGTCTATGAACATGGTATGGCACTCTATATAATATATTAACTCAAGGTTTTGCTTTTTGTATGATCACAAGCACAACCACATTTTACATTTACACCCACAATGCAGAAGTGCTTTAATTTGTCCACATCCTCACCAACATTTGGTAGATTTTCCCCCTCCTCTGTCTGTGAGCATGTGCGTGTGTGTATATATGTTAGTATCCCAGTATAGTTTTGGTTTCTGGTTCCCTAATGATTAATGATACGGAACATAGTTTCATGCATTCTTTAAGCAAAGTCTGTTTCTGAGTCTTTAATTTTCCTTGCTGCCACATAGGGGTCCTTCATGTGCCTTGGCTATTAATGCCAAACAGAGAATTTGTAAATATTTTTTCCAAATTTGTATGCAGTATCAGGTACTGTGTACTTCAGGGATAGCACTGAATGGATATGTCAAGTTTAATGTCCACTGAGAGCTATGAAATAGTAAAGTTAACAGATCTGATCTCTCCCTCACTCTTCTGGATATCACACTCTGCTGACCACACAGAAATCTCCAGGCTCTATTCTTGGTGGCTTCAGAAAGAAAAGCTAGCATTCTTTGAACAGGCATTGTGTCCATGCCTGCACATGAAGTCACTACACACGCTGGCATGCTGCAAGTGAACCAAATGTGAGCAGGGACTTATTTGAGAAGGAGCATGCATGACTTTTCATGCTTGGTCTTTACTTCAGGTTCCACAGTATAGTAAATACAATTTAAAGAAGACACAAGGAGCCACTGGCTTTAACTGGCTGCCAGAATACTTTCTGCTTTATCTGCCATTTCCTTTGCTAGCAGATTACCAAGGGAGCATTAGAGGCAAGTAGAAGGCCCCACAGTATAGAAAACCTTGGCCCAAGCCCTTGCTTTCCTGCAAAGAATCACTGCATCTCTTTCTGACAGTTCTGTCAGAGTATAAATGTGTGCATTGATTCCCAAAATTAGGTATTCAAATGAACTGGGTGTTTTTACCTCCCCTCTTCAAAAACTACAAATGGCCTGCTGGAATGCTGGCACACATGAGGGCATTCAGTTGGAGACATGAGTCTTTGAGGCAAGGGAGGAGAGATGGAAAAGAGACACATGGTTTCTTAAAAGATGGCTGCTCAGCTCAGTTGTCAGGTGCCTGTCTCAGATGAGTTCCTTTCCACAGCATGGCTCTTTTTCTCCCAGAGGCCTAAGGTAGAATTTTAGGCGAGACACTAATCTTTATTTCTCCCATTTCTTCAGCTTCTCTCCCTGAGCTACTAGAAAGATTTCATCTACAGTGTCCTTCAAGTTCTGAAACAGACTTTAGTTCCAATGTTCGCTTTAACTATGTGTGCGGATAGAGTCTTGAGGGTTGGTCCTTGGCTCTTTAGATTTGAGCAGGAACTCTTGATTTATAATTATCAGTACTCACATCATTTGAGGTACTTGCACCATCTCATGAGCCTTCATCCCACCACCTTGGTTTTGAAGTCTTTTCACATGTACTGGCCTTAATCATGTTTTCTTACTTCTTTGAATGTGTCTTTCTTCTCCCTTAGTCTATGAAGTCTCTCTTTAGCTACAGTGATAATTATTTGCCTTCAGTGCCATACCTGCAGAGTGAAATCTTTTTCATCTTTTTGCTCTCCAAGTGGAGCAAATCTGCAGAAAAAGCTAAAGATTAGGAATACTATTCATTCTAATTATTGAATCTGATGTAAAGCCAAAATCAGTTGCATGCCAGAAAAGAAGATGAAAACTGTAGCCAACTGTGAAGGTTGGTGGCAGCCTACGAGTCTGTTTAGCTAGTGAGGTCTTGTGTAGAAATCCAGTTCTCTCTGCTTTATACATACTGGTCTCCTTGTTCTTCAAGAGGCTCTGGCTGATTGAAGCTCTGTGCTACATCCCTGGGTCACAGGCCTGATTGTCATGTAGCCAGTTAGCTTTGGCTTGTTTAGGCTCATACTACAGCCCTTCCCCCTGCATGCTGTGTGGCCCTTCATTCCTTCTTCTCAAGAGAACACAGCATGGAACTCAGAGGACCATATCCCAAGGGAGAGGTTCTCTAAGTTATTTTACTAGTGTCATTGTCAGCTGGGTACAGAATAGACTTTGAGGCCAAATAATGGCCCAGGGAAGGGTAAAGACACAAAGACTCTCTTACTTTTCAATCACCTCCCCCTGGCGTTTTCCATTTCCTGCTGGTACATACAGAAATGGCAGCGGCACAGACTCCAATCAATGCCTTACTTTGTAGACTTACTGGGTGTTTGTCCTTGATGCTGCTGTGCCCAAGGCTGCTTCCCCAGGAGCCAGGACACCAGGAACGCACCAATGCCGACTATTCTCTGCTCTCCTCTGTCATACTTTAAGGACGTGTTCAATGCTGTTCAGTGGCTTTTGAAGGCACTGTCTACTCTTATAAAAATCCAACATCAAGACTTGGCAGTATGTATTCAGTGTTCCTGGAAAATTAGATGACAGTTCCAGAATTTCTCAGAAAACAGGATGATTTACAGTGGGTTCCAGTCTTGAGCAATCTGCAATTACAGCAATTAGATAAATCTCCAGAGTTTTATAGAGAAAAAAAATTTCTTCTTAAAAATCTTCAACATACAAATAATTTTCTAATTCTAGCTGTGTTCACTAATAACTGTGGCTTAGATCAGATATATAATTCAGTCAATGAGTCACTCGATAGGTGAATTTTTTATCCATACAGAAGCTTCAAAATTATTGCATCCATCTAATGGTCCTGCTTTCTGCTTGAATGATGGATAGTGATTAAGTAGTAGGCAGGGCAATAGCAGGCAGGGGCTGAGTCGTCTCACATAGAAGGCCTCAACTTTAAAATTTGCAAATTCATATTCTCTTGTCTCGGCAAAATCAAAGATCTTCCCTGTTCCTCTGTTAAAGTAGTCAACAGTGTGATAGTTGTCGTAGGCATCCGGAAATGCTTAGAGGTTACTCAGCATCAAGATGACCACATCTTAGAAGCTAATCAAAGGTTGTAAGTTGATACTGAGTATCATCCATATACTAAACACATTTTGGGGGCCAGGTTGCCAACTTGTACCTCACTAGACAAATAAATAGGTTCACAAATCCTACTAGAAGAGGTAGACATGGAACAACTGACAAATGAAACAGTTATGATTAGTGATAATAATCATGAAAAAATACAGTAAGGACAATCTGGCTGTCTGGGCAGGGGATGTGAGAGATGCCTCCTAAGGTAGAAGATAGGCCCAGCATACTATGAGAGACCAAGGAAGGGGTCTCCCAAGCATTTGAGGGTATTGTGATGAGTTGCAGAAGAGTGTGAAATATGAAAGGCCAAAACATGATGGATGGGGCTGATGGTCAGAAAAGGAGTGTGCAGTTCACTCAACACAGAATGAGCCTGGGAAATTCTGTAAATACAAAAAAAACCCTCATTGTCAGTAACTTTGAAATATCAAGAGCTTTGAACCAAGAGAGCTTTTCACTTCTCTTGTCAAAATGAACTATCCTGTCAAGAACTCTGCTCTCCATACTGCCTTTGTCATAAAGTAAATTTTATACAAATGTCCTTTAATGCCAACAGACCAAAAAAAAAAATCTTTCCATTGGTCTTTGGATCAGACTCTTGATATTTGAGGGATATGTATATTTTTCCATCTTCACAGAGACAGATTGTAGCCTTTTAGCCTATATCACGGTGAATGTCAGAGAATCTAGAGAAACAAGTTAATCCTCTGGGATCTGTCTTTACCTCAAATGGGTAAAAAGAATTAAAAATAATCCATTGAGGATGTGGACAAGAGTCCTGTCAAGTTCCTCCTTCTGCACGTACACACTGAGCCCTGTCTGCAACCAGCCTGGACTCTGCACTGTGGGGGCCCCAGCCTAATACTGTTCCCAGCTCAGGAAGGTGGGTAGTGGCTGGCTCTTGGCAATGGGCAGAGCCAGCTGGGCACAGAGGCCTGCAGTGATTTCTGTATTCCGAGAAAGTTTAAAATAGATTCCTGGTTGGGTACCTTTACTGTGCTGTAATTCTTCAACTGTGGCAAGCAATACACATGGCATCTGTGTTAACAGTTTGTGACACTTCAGTGAATTGGGGCATCCCTTCTTCTTTGGCACCTGGATAAAGCATGTGTTTATTTTGGTTTATTTTGACAATCTCACTTGCTTGGGTTCGGGTGCTGTGAAATATCCTCACTCAGATGCTGAAGGGTGGGGAATGCCTGGATAATTACTCTAAGTGCTTCGGGTGCTTCGGATAACCAGACAAAGAAAAATGGTATGTTTTAAATAGGCAATCATTATATATTGATAGGCAAAAAAATTAGGGAATTGCCACTGTTTATTTAAAAATGATACATTTTAAGAGGGACCTTAAATTATTTATTTTACTTAAAGAGACTATTTAATTTCCTATTTACATGTTTGGCCTATAAGGTAAAACAGTCAGTTACATTTGTATGTTTGCATACCACAGTCACATGGGGCCTTTAAACTGCAACTGTGAATCCCTTCCTACGTATTGTATTCTTTTCTCTCCCTGAACATGTAGTGCTTGGTGAGTTCCATGTTTAGGGTGTGGTCTATGGTTTCAGCAAGGCTTCTACACAGCTCATTGATGAGTTCTTGTACTGTATCAAAAGGCTCCACTTTGGCTTCACAGCCCTGTTTGTCAGTGCACACATTGACAGGTTTCCCCAGAACACGTTAAATAGTCATGTGCTGAGCCTGAAAAAGTGGCTTGGGGTTTCACTCCATCCTTCACTCCACACCACACCTCGTCCTTTGTATTATATTAACAAGAGAGAAACAGAATGTTCTTGAAAGTATTTAGAAAATATTTAGAAAGTAAGATAAGTATTTGGTTAGAAAGCGTCTAGAGGTAATTATGATTTCCAGCTTAGTGGCCCTTGAAAGGGTCATTAATAGCATTGAGGATCACTTGGTTCCATAGGTCTTTTTAAAGGAGATGTGTCAAATCACATCCTTAGGTATCAGTTGTGTGAACCACTGGATTTCACTTTGGAAATTCCCACCACAATTTGCATCCTAGCACTTGGTCTCTTGGGTAGGAAATGTCTGAGCAGACAGAGCTCTTATTGTCACCCCTCCAGTGGGCTCCTCAGGAATGGTATAGGAAGCAGAGTACTATTAAGATGTGGCCTCGTTTGTTCTCAACTGTTCCATCTTGTGCAGCTTGGGTTGCTATCAGCTGAAAACTTGCCCGTGGCCTTAATGTCACTCTTCAAAGGTCCTTTCACATACTGGTCTCAGAACAAGGTCAACAAATGGAGCTAGGGACTCATTAACATTTGAACCCCATTCTTGAAAAAATTAGCCTTGAATGGAAGAGGAAGACACTTTAAAGTATAGCTGATAACAGGTAAGCAGGTAAGTAATAGTGCCATTGATGTCCTGGGAGAGAATCAATTTTTAATCTGGGGGAAAGTCTCTAGGAAGAGAAATGTTTGTAATGTTAATAGTGGGAAAGGTAAGGGCTATGGTAGCTACCGATGACCTGTGTCTGAATAGTGTAAGTGTGATACACACGCGCGCGCACACACACACACACCACATCTATATGTGTATACACTCACTCCCATAGTCCTCCATCTTCTCTTGCAAGTGTCATTTCATCTGTTGACAGTATTAGAAGCACACAGCCTGGCAGCCGGGCCACTGTGATGGAGGCCAGCTGGCTCTTCCTCCTTGCTGTCTGTTGAGCTGGAGTGGCCCTATGAATAGCAGGCTGTTGCCATTTATAACTGCTGTTCAGGCATGGAAGAGTATGTACGGCTTATGAAAAAGAACAGTGAACTCCTCCATGATTTTCTCCTTGGCCCCTTGCCCAATACCACCTCTCCCCCAGCCCATATTAGGCTATGATAGAGAAGGAAGCCATCTCCTCCAGGATGGCCCGAGAAGCTGCCCTGTGCTTTGTGACTGGGCTGTTTATCCCTCAACTCAATGTTTTCCCAGCAAACCCTCTGGAATAAGCATATTTATTAGTGTTACTGTCTAAATTTCTCTACAAATGAAAATGGAGTTCCTAGCTTTTCAGGACGTACTAAGCCAGGACAAGTTGATGTGAAGATGTCAACTTCTAGCTCATCCTGGGTTGGTGTGGATTAATAATTCAATTGTAAAGTATGTTAATGAAGAAAGTAAAGGCAGCTCCCTTCAATCATACCAGATGTCAGGAAGGCAGGAAGCAGTGTAGGACTCAAGCTTTGATTAGTCTCCACCACTTTCCTCTAATGGGCCATTACAGCTTAAAAAGTCTCTACAGGTGATTCAGTGATGACTGATAGGGCTTAGGTCATTGTTCATATCTTCCTAGGATTTTTTTGAGACAAGATTCTAGGCTGGCTTTGAACTTGTGATCCTGCCTGAACTTCTCCAGCATTGAAATTGTAGGCATGCACTACAGTAGCCAGCTCATAATACTATTTTAACCATGTTTCTAAGAATAGAGTCTTGGGAATATTTGTATAAAATGTGCAAGTACTGTCTTAGAACTGAAAGGGAATTTATTGGTCCTGTTTTCCAGGTGAGGAAATAGCCCATGAAGTGAAGTATTAACTCACAGTATTTAGTTTGCCACACTGGTCATTTACAAACATTTGATTCATACCACAATAAGATTTTTTCCTATGTAAAGGATGAGGTCAACTTCTTATGGCCCACAATGAAGAACCCAATCATCCTTCCTACTATGGAGGCAAGCTGGCCTGTCTTACAGAGAGAAGACACTCTCTGACCAAAGCCCTGAGATTTGGCCTCTATACCCCTTTTTATATAAGGCTCATGCTTTATTCGAAGACAAAATAGATTTTATATCAGTTCCTTTCTGTTGCTTTGATAAAATGCCCTGGCAAAAACAGTTTATGAGAGAAAGGGTTGTTTGCTTTACAGTGCAAAGGGGCACAGCCCAGCACTGCAGGCAGGGAAGGCATAGTGGCAGGAGCATGAGTCTGCCTGGTGGGCAGGAAGCAGAGAGGCTACATTGTATCCATAGACAAGAAGTAGAGAGAGAAAAGATAGGAAATAGAATGAGCTTTTGAACCTCAAAGCCTGCCTCCAGTGACATACTTCCTCCATCAAGTCTCTATTATCCTAAAGGTTCCATAACTTTCCTAGATAGAGCCATGAGCTAAGGAACAAGAATCCAAACACATGAGCCCAGGGGTAGGATGGGATGGTTCATATTCAAGCCACAGCAGATCTTAAGGAAGTATCACCTTGAACCATCGTCACCTTGAACTTAAGCATGCTCCAACACATACCTACCCTCTGAAGAACAATCACACCTGGTCCAGGTAAGCTCTGGGCCAACCTCATTCTGCCTCTGGGTTCTTGGCCATGAGCTGCCATTTACCCTTGGCCCTCTGCCCTCTACAGGGACTTAGAGATGAGGAAGAACCACTACCAAGGATTACATCACATTAAACCCCGAGGCCTTTTCCCAGTCAACCAGGACAGTGAGAGCCCTTTCCAAGTTCTGAGATTATTGTTTAGCAAGTTCAAGGAAGGAGTGCATACCTTCCTTATGCAAAACTAGGGGCAGAGTATAGGCATATGGTATTCCTGCTGTGTGCCAGGTACTCTACTGTGACAGCAGCTCCATCCAGTTTAATGTTCTAGTTGTATGTTTGGGGACTTGGCTTTAGTATAGATGTTACATGAGTTATAGAATCAAGAGTGAGCATACAAGGCTTGGAACTGAAGAATGTAGGTTCATTTTGATGGCACCACCTTTGTGGTGATTTCTATTTTAGACACAAGGCAGTTGAAACACTGAGATGCTTAGGGATTGTCCCTATAGCTAGAGGACCAGAATGTCCAACGTTTTCTTTCCAAGTTTGAGCTCCACATTTGTTAACATGCTGTATGTCTTTTTATTAATTAGTACCTTGGTCCTTATTTATTTTATATCTATGAGTGTATATTCTAGGTGATTCTTCAGTCCCAAAGGCCTGAGCCTCTATGTGACCTTTTAGCCTGTCTCTTTAAGGATACCTGGAACTCACTATATGTAGTAATTCTTAGTGACAGGGGAGAGGAAAGAGGGAGAAATATTAAGAGATTAAAACCTGGCATTTCCCCCTTTTCCAAGACTTTAAATCATGGGGCAAGAATTTCTTGAGATCAGAATCAAAAATTTTTAATTCAGTTTAGAACTACATTGTTTTTCAATTCTATCCATGCCCCATGTGTGCCTTGACTGGTAGTCTTGCATACTTTAAGGGCTTTAGTTTTCACTTAGTGCTTAGATAGTTATGGGATGTGGGTAGAGTCGATGGGAACTTCTTCCAGTTTCCTGCCTGAAGTTACTGTAGAACTCACAGTAAGTTAAGATGCTACTTGTGACAGATATAACAAAGTAACCTTATGTAACTAAAGGTACAAGATCTGGTGTCCTCTTTAGTTGTATTTTCACAAGGGAAGTGCTTTATTAAAGCTTGCAGGTGCTGGAGGCGGTGTTGGATAGTGAGAAAAAGTCGTAGCAATGGTGGGTTGAAGGTGCTTATACTCATAGTGGCAGTGGGGTTCATTGGGAGTTACGGTGGAAGCTTAGAGTGCAGCAATGCTAGTAGATGGCAGGAGCTAGAAGCAATGCTAGAAGGGGAGGGAGATGGTAATGGTGCAAGAAGAAGAACATTAGTAGAAATGGTAGAAGTTAAAGTGAGAAAGGAGATGGAGGTGAAGGAAGGGAGGAAGATGAGTGTTGGATGTGATAGAGTAGAGGAAACACTGATCAGGGAGTAAATGGAGGAGTCATGGAGGAGAGATGATGGTCAAGGTGGTGCTGGCAGAGAAGATGGGGGAACATGTGCAATGAACTGGTGATGGAAGTTGTTTAGGAGGGGTGGCGGTGCAGCAATGATTGTAGTGAATCAGCAGCTAACATATGCTTTGAGGGGCTTTTATGGGCATGATCACACTGAATCTTCCCAGCAGCCCTTGAGGTTGTGGAGTCTTCCCTGAGGTCATGTGGCTGCTCACCTGCAGAAATTCTAGAGCCGGTATCCTTAACCTTAAGGCCAAGCCAACCTCCTTGATGTGGGAATACCGGATCTAAAACCGGGAATAAAACTGACTTGGCAAAGACATTTTATTTTGGGAAAACCATTTGTCAAGATTGACAGGCTCTAGACATGAGGTTTCTTTGGAGAGTGATGGAAATATTCTAAAATTAGAACATGGTGAGGGTTGTACTCTCTGTCTTGATACCAACACTCACTGGATTGTACACGTACAACAGAGGAAGCGTACGCTATGTAACATCTCAGTGTAGATGTTTGAAAGTATGAAACGTCGTCAAACTCTACCATGAATAACTGAATATGATGTCTGTATGTCTAACATAGCAGAACAAGTGCTAAAGTTAAGCCACTGAAAATTGCCTTTGCTGATGCTGTCAAAAATAACCTACTTTGGAGGTAGTTATGTTGAAGAAATGCCAAATGTTGAGTACTAGGGCTATTCTGTGCCTTTAAGAGGTTATAGTAGTTAGGTTAGTAGACAGATCTAAGTGAGAACTTGAGCACACATGCATGTACACACCCACACATCTTAACACATATCTATTCATAGATACACATATATGCATAGATGAGACACATTTTTTGAAGTCTGGCCAGAAATGGCCCAAACATTTTCATGTTAGACTCAGCAGCTTATATAAATAGAATTATGAGCAAAACGTGTAATTCATACCGTTACAGATTAAAAACTATTGCCCTCCCTCCTTGATAGAGACAGCTGACATGCTGAGCTTTTCCCTCCTGTAGGCTCTTGGAAACTATTCTGGCCTGGGCTTCATGCCTGGTTGACATAAGTCTTTGCTCTCCCTTCCTTTGCCTTTACATAGTTCTAAAGTGTATGTCATCTAAATAGGCAGGGCCATGTGGACAAAAGCATGGCTCCAGATCATTGTGGTGAGCATTATAGACATTGAGGCAACTGATTTTGTACATATTACCAGAAGAAGAATTAGGGCACCATGACTGCAGCTTTCACCAAACTGTCTGTTACTGTAGGGAAAGTAGATACAGTGATGACAGCTAGTGCATAGGTGGACGGTACACAGCAGGTACTGGCCTTTCCTTTGAGCTGGGCCCCACACCCACCTTTGCTACTTGTCCTCCTTCTCCAAGTCACTTCCCCAAGCTTTGAAACACTGAGTTCTTGATCAGTAGAATGGAAGAATAGTAGAATGGAAGAAACTGTCTGTTCACTAGGCTAGGGTCTCAGCAGTGTGCTGAGGACAGAAGGGAAAGAGTTGCTGGGAATAACTGAGAACAATCAGGAGACCATCAGCTGAGTGCCAGGCTATGGCCAGCAAGAATTCCAAAGGGCCCTTCACACAGCACTCTAATACGGCTTATGAACCTGAGGCCACCAAGCCTTCTCCTGGGTTTTGTTTCTCCTTGGCTTACCTTGCTCCACTGGCCACCATTTTGTGAAGCTAAAGGTCCAGGGATCTAATGGTGCAGCCCAGGCAGTCTTGCTGTCTTAGCACAGAGACAGATGGAGCTGACCATCTTCGCTGTCCTTTTTCACCAATTTCAAGCTTTTGCATGAGTTCCACACCACCATTTAGTGTAGTATCCCAGATTGGGCCACCCAAGAGAAGGTGGGCTTTTCCCGTTCCTTTTTCACAAAGACTTGTTTCTATTTGGATGTGCTTAGCTGTGATTTTTACTAAGTACTTCCAAAAACCACATGAATCTGAGAAGGTCCAGCATTAACTGAGAAAGTGCCCTGTAGAGCTTCAGGTAAAGAACTTCTGAAACACACTCCCAACCCTCCATCTTTTTCTGGAGGCAGATAGCATAGTAATTAAGAAGCATAGTCTAAAAAGTATTTATTGTTAGCCCGCCCTTCAAAGAAGAATCCCAGCTTTCCTCTCCAGCTTCTGCTTGGGGCTTCCAGATAGGCAGACTGTGCCCACAGGCCACCCTCTCTCTCCCCTGCCCGGTTCTATCTTGGTAGAGGCCAGGAGGCTAGGAAGCAGACGTACAGATAAACAGAAACTAACCTGAGGAGGAAACCTTTAGTCTGGCCTCACTGTTCATTCTCTCGCCCCTGGCAGTGTGCACTGTTTGCCTCAGAATGGCAGGCAGACATTTGCTTTTAACCTTGTGGGTGTCAATGCCACAGTCAGTAGGTAACTTTACTCTTCTGTCTTTGGGGATTTGATTTCATTTTACAAATGCCATAATTTTTAATACACAGGTTTACTTTTTCTAATTGAAAAACCTGAAATATGAACTGCTCTAAAATTTAAAACTTCACTTAAAAAAAAAAAAAAGAGAGACCACAATTGGAAAATCTGCTCCCTGCCACTATATACAATTAATAAAAGTACAGCATATGTTTACTGTGAGGAAAAGGTGTGTATGACATATAACTGAATTTATGTTTTGACTTGAATTGTATCCCTAAGACCTATCTATCTGGAAACACATACTCCAAAATATTTTTTTAATGTCTCAGGCATTTCAGCTAAGGCTCACTCACCTTGAGTTTAAGTTTTCATGGCTTCTCATAGAAACAGAATTCTGAATTTTAAAAGATGTCTTTTTTTCATCTGGGATTTTTCAAACACATACAGTTCTTAGTGAGATTTCATGATTACCTCACATTTAAACAGTTGCTTAAGACATCATGAGTGTTGTCAGATGAAATAGAAAATGCCCCTGGAAGCTATAGATAACTTACAGTTTACGGTAAGTACATGTAGTATTTGGTTACATACTTATATCAAATAATTTTCTGTTTGAACCACAGATTTAACTGGGAATGCTGTATTTCTAAATCTACTGTATACTATTTGCCTTAGTTCTATCTGCAAGCTACTTGTCTTTTAAGTAGTTGTGTCCACGTAGTGCAGTGTGCTTATGACTTCTGAGTGCTGCGTTCATGAGAGGGTCTCAGACCTAAGTGTTCACATGACATAGCCAGGTGCTGTCAGGCAGGGCCATGTTTGTGGTAAGGGGATATATTTAAGTACAACTATATGAGATCTGAGCCACTAGAACCCAGTTTCTTCAGCTCCTGGAAATGATTGGTTTGTATATCTTGGTATATGCTTCCCAGTGTTCTTGTGAACTACTTCCAAGCTAGTGGTCTGATAGCAGTATTTTCGTTAGGTAATACTCATTCAAGGACATATTTCAGATGAGACATTTTAATATTTCAAGTAAACCTTAAAATTAAAGCCATGCTGTGGATACATTTTTAGAAATGTATTCTTTGGCAAATTTATCATTGCACAAAAATCATATAGTGTAGTTATACAAAGCTAACTGCTTGAGGTCCCTGCATACCTGGGTTGTATGGTATAGCCACTGCCAGACATACAACCTGTATGAATGAAGCTATATGCTTTATGACTTTTCTAAATCTGTATTAAATCTTTCCTGGCTCAGAAATTTACTTGGAAGAAAATGGCTAAGATGTTCATGTAAAAGAAGTGAGAAAGGAAATACTCTGCTGATGATAAAACCTGTTGGCAGGCTGTGTGAATGGAAAATGCAGGCTGTAAGCCCAAAAGCAGACAGATGTGCTGAACTGATGAGTAGGGATCTGAGAAGGACGTGTGTGTGTGTGTGTGTGTGTGTGTGTGTGTGTGTGTGTACGTGCAAGTGCAAGTGCAAGTGCAAGCAAGACTTAATATGTGCATGGCAACCTAGTTTGCAAGTGATTTGTTACCCAAAAGCTCTTGTTAAGAATTTGCTCTTCTAGGTGGCACCGCTGGGAAGTGGTGGAACCTTCCGGAGGTCAAGCTTAGGGAGAAATGGTGGGGACCTGCCCTTGAGGGAGCTGCTTCTTTGTCTCTGGCTCTCTTTTCCCACTTTCTTGAAAGTCTTGACTGTGAGGTGAGCAGGTCACCATGGACTCCCTGCCGTTGCCATCTGGCATCTTTAGGTGTCCAGAAGCCATGGGGCCAACCAGTTGTGGACAGAACCTTTAAAATAGAGTCAAATTAAACCTTTTCTCATAATAAGTGTTATCTTGGGTGTTTGTTACAGTAATAGAAAATTAACAAATACAAATTGGTTGGGTGATACCTGTGAAATCTCTCTCTTCCTACAGATCACCAAAATAAATATCAGATATATACAAGAGTAGTTCATCAAGTTAGAAAGAAAATTAAAGTAAAATTCAAGTGGCCTTAATTTTATTTCTCAATAGAAAGAAAAAGCAATTCTCAAGATGAAAGCAAATGGTCAGTCTGTGAAATTGCACCCCAGCCTAAGCAAGAACTCAAGCATACCATGCTTACTTTGAGATACACTACTGAGATATGCTCAGTGAGTTTAATAGAGTAGCAAACTTCATATTTAAAATATAAGTTCTGCTGTAGTTCAATGAAGAAATATGTGTAAGCAAAGATCAAAGAGTAACTTACAGAGATTTAAGAAAATGAGGGCAGTATGACTTCTCTGTTTTTCATCCCCTTTCCTATTCATATTGTTGGAGTTGCTACAGTCCTAGAAGCAACTTGATACCTGTGGTCAAGTCCCAAGAAACTCAGCAACCCTTTCAGTGTTCCATTTTCTGTTGTGAGTAATGATTTCCTGCCAATTGGATAAATCATGATGGGTTTCATTTGTTCGTAGTCCATAGGATTACAGACTGAAGCATTTCTGCCACCTAATCATTTCAGTTTAGTTGTTTGAATCCATGGGGACATAATCAAAAGCATCAAAGGCCAACTGTATATTCTGAAATATTCTTGACACTAACAGAATCTCATGCTATAGCAGCTTGGCATGCTGGGAACAATAAATAAGTACAAAGTTGCTATTAATTAGTTGTGGATGATCTTCCCTCAATCAGTGATTGCTCTGCTTAATAAGGTTTTGACATTATCATTGTATAAAAGCAATATGCATTCAGCACAGTTTGAATTTTAAACTTGGATCATTTCCTGGACTAATGCTGCGTCGTATGGTGCTGTCTTCCTATGCTGGGTAGTGGATATGAGCCACAGTTCCTGCTGAACCTCTGGGTCAAGAGAAACAAGAAGTTTTCTGTAGTGCTCCATGTCTCATGTGCAATGTAGAGTTGGTTGGATATGTTCAGTGCACTTTTCACCTCAGACACTGTTCGTTTATATTGAATCTATTCGGATATGATCCCGGTTGCAATCAAAATGGAATCTGTGCCCTGCTTGTGACTATATATTAAGTAGACTCAAATGAACATTCTGTGCTTTTGGCACTGTTCAAAACCTTTCTAATTACAGAAGTGGTACATGTGTTTTCAAAATGTTCACAGATTTTACAGATTTATAAGAGATTGTTGACATCTGACTACCAAGAGTTAATCACTGCTCTTTTTTGTAAGCATACAGATATGAAGTAGCATATTTCTACCCATATTTTAGCGTTTCTGTCACCATCTTGAGGTGTTTCTATGAAAATACATTTTTAGAATTCTATATGTTCTGTTTTAATTTTTGCCTAAGATGTTGTCCTCACTCAGCCACTGAGTTCCCTGTTCTTCACAAGGAGCTCCTTATGATCCCTCCCCGGATGTTTCTGGCCCAGGAAGGCCAGCGTTGGGTACCACCAGTTCGAGAAGTGTGTGTGCTCCACGGAGTGTTGACTACTATTGACATTCATTGCCTGAACTGAGCAGTCGACAGCTGTCCTTTTAATTACTCTTCTGGGAATTCTAAAACAGCTTCTAACTCCCTTGACAACCGATTCCAATTTGACACGATTGGTTTGCCTTCCACCACACTTTTTCAACTGTCACTTAAAACTATATATTTAAAAAAAAAAAAGAATAAATTGGAAGGGAAGAAAGGACTGAACATGAGGAGACAGGCAGGTGTAATGCCTCCCTTCACTCTGTTTCTTTCTTTCTTTTTTTTTTTAGGACAAAGTGGGGCAGTCAACGTCCAAACCCGAAAACCTAGCTAAGTCTGGGTTTTCGCCACAACCAAGAAGCCAACCAGGTAAGAACAGACTAACTTTGCAACTACTTGAAAACTTCATATTATCTTTGGTATCCATGAGGTTCCAGGATCCTCTATAGATAGGAAAATGTGAAGGTGACTGAGTCTTTATTACAAAGTGTACTGAACCCAAAACCTATGCTCATCCTCCCGTGCACTGCACTTCACTGCTACAATGCTTATCTCTCCCGATAAAGTATGACGCTGTTGGAACACCTGTCACACTGTGTTGTTTAAGGAAGCAGTGACACAGAAAGAAGCCTGTGTTTAATACGATTGGATTTTTTCCAAGTGTTTTTGATCTGTGCTTGGTTGAACCTATAATTGTAAATCCTAGGTATACAGAAACCCAGTTGTATGTTCCTGGCATTAATAGAATAAAGCTCTAGCATCTTTTTCTCTTAAATTCAAAAAATCTAACATTCATAAAATTATGTATTTTCATTTTTAAGACTTATTTATTCTTATATATATGAGTATTCTATTTGTATGCCTGCATAACAGAAGAAAGCATCAGATCCCTTTATAGATGGTCGTGAGCTACCATGTGGTTGCTGGGAATTGAACTCAGGATCTATGGAAGAACATCCACTGCTCTTAACCACTGAGCCATCTCTCCAGCCCTATATATTTTCTTTGAATGAGCAAACTTCAGTGAGTCATAGGTTAAATTCTATTTTGTGTGAGTTATCTGGGATTTAGCTCTCAGTGGGTTCTGCATAAAGGCAACTTGCCACTGCCTATTGAAGCCCCTCTCCAGGAGATCCTCTCTTTTACTTTGGGGTCTTTTTACCCTGGAACTGCTGAGTTTTCTATTGAGTAACTCCACAGCAAAATCCTGTGCATTTGGGCCTTTTTGTGTTTTTCAGCTATGCTAGTTTTGCATGTATATACTATTGGATGAGAGATATATTCTCTCTTCCTTTTTCTCATTCCTTCTATACTGTTGGATTTTTGAGGGCATCACTGTGAGGAGGAAGGAAATGTCTCTAAATGAATATGAAAGTAATTTGCTAAATTAGATCTAATAAATAAAAACTTTCATCAAGAATGAAGAATCTGATCCTGTCATGAAACTAGAGGAATGGGCACATGGCCCGTTGTTGGGCTGCGGGTAAGTGTAAGTCCAAGAAGTCATAGAGTTTTGAGCTGGTAGGAGTTAAAGTAATCATATATTTTCAATTGTTTCTTGAAAAAGAAAATGACATTTAGCAAAAAGTAAATGCTGAAGTGTACCATGTAATTAAATAAGTGTTTTCTCAAGTATTAGGCAGCCCATAAAAGAGGCATTGTCTGTGGTAGACAAACACAGGGTCATACTTCAGAACATTTTCAAGTAATAAGTATAATATATTTGATATAAGATATATATAAGATGTAAATATAATATAAATAAAAGAGTACATGTTTGTTAAGACAGGTTTGAATTTTAACTCAGTACAGCCTACCTCTGACAATGGTCTCATTGAAGTTGAGATATTCCAGGCCTTATCTGGAATTTGCAAGAACTTCCCTCTTATCCTGTGTCCATTCTGCCTTTATACATTCTACTCTCAAGTACTCATAGACAGTAGGTAAAGTTGGCTTCCTGTGAGTTCTTGCTTCTCTTACGGGGTAGCATCGAGTGGAAGCTAGGACTCCGATGTGTCATAGCACCTGAAAGGGATTCAAAGGGAAAGGATCATCTTTTCATATGAAATTCAACTGCCTATTTTTCTCAGACTTTTAGCCTTTAAGCACACCTGTGACATTGGCTTTCCTTAGTCCTCCTCTTCACATAGCATGTAAAACCAGAAAAAACAAAGAGAACCAAAGAAAGGCCTTGTAGTGCAGCCACAGAACCAACAAAACCAAATAGAGATTAGTCCAAAGTAATGAAGCCAGTGAAGGTCTAAAGGGAAGAAATAGATGTTCTAACACACCATGAGACTGATAACCAACTTGGGCACAACAAATGTCAGATAATCTGATTTAGTTTCAAAGCACTGAGAGAAAGGTAACTATCTAGAATTTTATATATTCTTATATAAAATTCTTATATTTATATAGAATTTTATATGTATCTTTTCTCGTAGGGCACAATGAAACTTCTTCAAGTAATTCTTTAGAAAACAAGTTACTGGCAAGCTTTGTTGACAGGATTCAGGAAGGGAAATATAAGTGAGTGGTAGAGCCCTTGCTTATCAGGCATATTCCCTGGGTTTGATTTCTCATATTGAAAAAGGTTATCAAAAATGCTACTTCAGGAAAGGAGAATGGGAGCATTGAGGGGAACATGGCAAGCAGGAAACAATGCAGTGGAGAGAAACTAGTGTGGTATTGTTAGTGCAATGCCATGCAAATGGTTGAAACAGGGCAAAGTGAATACCATGTACTCAGATTTTGGAAGTCTTTGATGAGTATGAGTCAAACCTGAAGAGAATCTAGTTAGGAGAAGTAAAATGAGGAACAACTTGTGAAAAGGTAAACTTGATTATCCATTTGAAAATATTAAATGCAGCTAAAAGTTGACTATACTTACTAAAAGAACACACACACACACACATATATATATATATATATTTCCTAAGCAGAAAAAATAGGAGAATATTTTTTTCTTAAAAGATCAACACCATATAGAAAAAGAAAAAAAATAAGACAGTAACAGAAAAATGAAGTCATACAGAACATACAAGATAGCAGGGTAAATCCAAGCATATGCATAACAGTATTTACAGACTCACAATCAAGATTCACCCACTAGACACTCTAGATTCTTCTCTAAACCTGTGTAACTTTTTTGAAAAGTTGACCATATATGGAAAGTTGCAGTAAATTTTAAGCAATCCATTTCATGAAAGCCTCGTTCTTTGACCTAGTGTGATTAGATCAAATGTCAAAACAAAGCGCGTAACATGTTTGTAGAAACTTTAAAACAAACCCTTATTTCACTCATGGCCTACACAAGAAATCATGCTGGAAATGCCAGGCATTTAGAATGGAACGGACATGAGTGTATGGCAATGAGAAAGTGTGTCCACACGCTGCTCAGGTGCTGTGTAGAACCTAACTTCTGTTTTAAAAAGGGTTACTAAAGCTAGAAAAACATATATAGAGTAAGTCTGAGCAGCTTCAACAAAAACAGTTACAAAAGTTAACATAGGAACTCGTTGAAATAAAAATAGATCAATAGACAATAATGAAAGCAAAGCTAGTCTTTTGTGCCAGCAAATAATTAGAAAGTTATATCACAGTGCATAGACTTGTTTGAAAGCAAACCATATTAGTAACAGGTTAGAGTTTTAGAAAGAAGAAAATCTTGAGCCATGAATGTAAAAATATAGATAAATGATTGCAACCATCTAAAAGCATATGTGTTCTTGAAATAGACAACTCTTTGTGTATGTGTGGTATTGGGTGTTGGACCCCTACGGCCCCAGGCATACTAGGCAAGTGCTCTACCACTGAGCTGAAACCTAACACCAGAAACAGAAAACTCTTAAATAGCTCTAGAGGAACAGGAACCAGTGATCAAGACTCTTCTTTCAATAATACCTACAGAGTTTGCAGATGAATATTACAAAATTTTGAAAGAACAAATATTGTCTGTCTCTGCAGACTGTTTCAGAGAGATGTAGGCACAATAACTCTCCTACTGGAAGCATATTTGTAAGTATATTTGAAATAGGACTGGAAGCCAAAATTATAGGCCTGTTTCACATTTTAGCACTCTTTAAAATCTAAGTAACTCACTAATTAATCAAATTCTTTAGTGTAGTCTTTAGAAGTATTACACTCAAGTTGGGGTTAACTACTCAAGGTGGTTTATTGTCATAACCTAGGGATAGATATAGAGAACATGTTACAATATTAAAGAAAAAAATAAAAGAAGTCTGTCCTTTATTTGAGTAACAGGAATAAACTAGAAGTGAGTGTCTTCACACTTTCAGACTAAGACCTCTTTATTAAGACATGCTGTAACTACAGAACAGTGCATGTAGATATGCATTTTTTTTATAAATAAACCAAATGATACAAGACACTAAATGGTACTTCAGCCCCTCCCTGATGGTGTAGTTCTTACAAATAGAAAAGACAATGTCACATAGAAAAGGTAGCAAAGAGCCTGGACAGGCAATTTGCAGAAACATCAAGCATGCTCTCTTCCTTCTGACTCTGGACACTCATTTCACACAAAAACTAAGGAAACCAACTGAGTGGAAATCAAGGAAGCTGATGCTCTGAGGGAGGTTTCGGGGAATACAAGGGCACAGTCCCTCTTTCAAGTGTGTCCAAGTGCAATGTTCATCTTCCCTCTTGGCACACACACAGTGCTTGAGAGTCTGTGGCGAGCAGTCCTGGGGTATACAGCTCTCTGGCAGCACAGTACAGAGGCCGTTCTCTTCCTGGGAGAAAGTGGATCAGTTTGTCTCCAGGCAAACACGAAGCCCCACAGGAGCCTTCAGGGTGCCTTCTTAGTGCTTTCCCCAAACCCCCATCCTCTTGCCCCCACATCTCACACCCAGAACCAAATTTAGTATATGAGGTTCTTGGAATATTTGGCTAACTAGGACCAAGACACTATGTTGTTCCTTCTTGCTTCCTTAATTTCTGATAACAACTTTAGGATTAAAACTATGTGGGACCCAGAGTTGTTGGTTCCTTACAAGGGACCTAATGTATAGAATAAAAGATTAGCTGTGCCTTTCCTTGACCTCTTACTTCTCTCTGGCAAAGAGGATTTGTCGCTCCTGTTTGGTTATCTCATTCCTAACATAAGCTGCTTATTTTTATGTAGCAGTTGCTAAAAACACTCCATGTATTTCTTAGCTGCACCAACAGTAAGGGCCACACTTTACTTCTAAAATGGCTCATTTTCTAGTACTTAAAACTACTCCAACAATTTCTAAGAAAAGAAATTTCTTATGGAATTTTTCTTATGGAAAAAATGTATAAAATTAAAATTATCATTCTAGCCATCTTGAGTGTATAATTCAGTGTTGTACAACCATCATCAATATCTATTTCCAAGACTTTCTTAGCACTCCAGCAGAAACTCTGAGCCAATTAAGCAATAAATCCTCCTTCCTCTTAAAACATCTAGTTCATGTACTGTCTTTCTGGAGTTTAAGGTTTGTCTATGTTAGCTTATATTATATAGCCTCATATATTTTATTACTAAATAATATTCTGGTATGTTGACCTCCATTCTTCTGTAGAGAGATGATTATTCAATTTTCTTCCACCTTTGGCTCTTGTGGCCATTAACATGTGAATGTCTAAATCTCTAGATTTCAAGTCTCATGGGCATACATATACTTAAGGGTGGAATTGCCAGAATTTTCCTCACTTCTTTTCCAATGCCTAATACATTTGTTAGAGTCAGGATGTTAAAAAGTAGGAGACTCATCTCTAGTTCTTTTCCCACTCATCTCTAGTTCTTTCAGCCTCTGATGCTTTAACACTGAGGCTCTTCTGAGAGCTGAGTGCCCTTTCTACGACTGCCTGGCCTGTAAACAGAGGTGGCGTCAACTTCTCTCTCTTAAGCACTGAGCAGACCCATGCTGGGAGGAGTGCTGGCCTCTGGAGTATGTTTATAGATCAAGAACTTCACTCTGCCGAGAATCCCTTCATCTGAGGATATAAGCCTGCTGTACCTTCCCACTTCCCCCTAAGCAGAAACCAAAAAACATCCCTTCTTGAGCCGACCCCTTTCAGTCGGGAGTCCATGCTCACATTCCTACAGGACATACTACTCCCTGATAGGTGCCACTTAAACTGGAGCAGGTTTTAACTTTATAGATGGAATTACTTTTCCAAAAGATGTGAAAAACAATTTTCATATCCTTCCCTGCTACTTTATACTTAGCACTCTAACCCTTTTCCAGTGCTTGTTGGGTAAGTCTTCATTATGTTTGGTGGCAGGGTTTTCTTTTCTTTTCTTTTCTTTTCTTTTCTTTTCTTTTCTTTTCTTTTCTTTTCTTTTCTTTTCTTTTCTTTTCTTTCCGACATAAGTATTGCACATATTTATATGTACTGTGTGATGTTTTAGTACATGTATACATTGTATAATGTTTAAGTCATGATAAACATTCTTTTCAAATAATTACTCTTTGTGGTAAACATTTAAAAATACAAAATGCATTATGAATAGTACAGAGACATGGAGCTTGTCTATTTTATTAATATCTGTATCCCAGTACCTTAAATGAGGTTGGATAGGTAGTTTGTACTCACTTAAATATGTGTTGAATGAGGCAGCATTAGATAGGTGAATAGACTTTGAATGTATAGAGTTAAGTTCTTGAGTGTACAATGTTTCTATTTAATATGATGATAAAGATTCCTAATGTCTCATTTGGTTTTAAAACATTGACTCTTTGAGAGCTCAATACCCATGAGTGACAGACTTTTGGACCATAACCTGAGTTTCCTTTTTCTAGTCCAGTGTTCTTAGACTAATATTTTCGGGTTGATGGAAAATGGAAACCTTCTAAAGTGACAAGTTATTTATATAGTTTCTTGTACCCAGGCTTCTGCTGATTTATGATGTAATAGAAAAAGTAGGAATTGAAATTAGAAGGTTGAAAAGAAACAGTTTAAAATGGTAAAGAAGACGTGAAAGGTGCGGTTTATCTTTGGTCCTTTTGGAATGTTATTTTGTAGATTATGCACACATACAAGGTATCTTCTAAAAGTAAAAATAGAAATTGCAGGGCTGTATCTGTGCTTTTAAAATGTAATTTGCAGCTCAAATCTTTGGTTCTCATTTGGCAGCCTGAAACATTTTGGTAGTGGAAAATTCCTTTTCTGTGTTGTATGAGTCTTTGGTGTAGATTCCAAGTCACCTTAAAGAACTGGGAAGAGACTTAGTAATGTCCAGGTGCTTCCTTGAACACTGTGGGAGGATACTATAAAATCCAAGGAAGGACACTTTACTATGGGATGCTTATTGAACACTGGGTGCTAGTTCTTTAGTTTTAATGAATGGAATCATTGAGTAAAATAAGTAGCTTTCCTTATTTTTTAAATGGAATTATTGTACAGTTCCCTGAAACATAGTTCTAAAAATAAATCTCATAGGAACCAAAGTACAAAGCAGTTAATCATTTTTTACTGTTTTGTTGTTGCTGTTGTTGTTGTTGTTGTTGTTTTTAGAAGGTGGGGATGGTTTATAGTTGCACAGCCACCAAGATATCTGGCCCCAACTTTGATTTGTCCTAGAATTTAGCCCATGGCACTAGCTGCCCTCAGGGTATTGTGGGCCCCAAGTGTCTATAAGAGTAGACAAACTTTTTGTTTATTGTAGTTCTATTTATTGAGGCTCTATTGGCTGTAGAACTTTGCACACACTTTTATAATGTGACCACATTGAACAACTGCTTCCTGCCACTATCCTGAGTAGTGACCAAACATTACTTTTATAGCGAAGATTCACTTTTCTGAGGAAGAGGACCCCATACTAACTGTAACTCACTTAAGAAACAGACAGCATTTCTGGGCCCCCTTAACAAGTCAGTGGTCTCAGTACAACCTGGAGAGGCTCCAGCACAAAGACAGTCTCAGACTCCCTTCAGCATCCTTGCTATTTGCTGAGACTCCTTTGCCTTAGGGTTTTTCCTGTTCTTGTTTTGTCTCCTGACTCGTGTATCTCCTTCTTTACTTTAAATTGATTTTCTCAAGGATGTTCCATGACATTTCTCCCTGGCCACGCTGGTGTCACCACTGTGCACCTGAGGCCATTCCTGCATGACTTGCATGAGTCCAGCCCTATGATGGCCATCATGAGCAACCTGCCTGTCTTGCCTCAATCTAGTCATGGAATGAGGCTTGTTTGAGTGGGCAGTGTTGGGCAAGTTGAGAAAAAAAAGTAGGGAAAGTGGCTCTCGGTTGGGGATAAAGTGATTCTTAGGGATTTGCTCCTCACAAGGATTAAGTGCATAGGGGCTAGTATCAAGAACCCCCAGAACAGGTGAGCTCTTGGCTATGAACATAAGACTAGAGCAGGCTTCTGTGTATGAAGTCAGAGCATGGAACATTGCTTCATTCTAGCAGAGGCCCAAGTAAAGCAGTAAGACTGGGATTTTTAATTGGCCATGTTTGAAAGTATCTAAAAGTCTTTAAGTTTAAAATTGCTTTTTTTAGTTTTTTTTTTTAATGTAGGAATACTTAGAGCCATGTGAGGTTGTACATGCTTGTATTCCAAACACTTGGGATACTGAAATAGATAGCCAGACCATGTCTCAAAAAACAAAGCAAAAGTAGTCATATTGGTGTGTAGTCAGTACCCAGGTATAGCCACAGAACTCTTCTCCAGGTGCAACTCTGAACCCAAAAATACCAACTCTTACTCTCTGGCCCTACACTCTAGCCACCTCAAACACTCCCTTTGCTTTCTTTCTAGATATGTGGAGGGTTTTTTTTTAATTGGTACACATAGACTTCAAGATCCCACAGAAACTAAAAGCTACAGATGCTCATGTTTCAAGTGCAAATGATGCTGGGTTTGCATATAACATAAGAACACTTCATATATATTAACTACTTGATTATAATAACATCTAAATCTATACAACTAATATAGGCTATACTGCATTGCTTTAGAAGGATAGCAAAAATTATCTGCTAATATTTAATGTAGATATATAGTTATTGTTCCCCCAAATATTTTTGCTCTGTGATTGTTTGAATCCATGGATATATGAAATCTTAAAGGACACTAATAATACTTTCATTTACTTTTTTAAAAAAATGAACCATAGAAAATCTAGAGTGGATCTTAACATCTTTCATCTAGTTATTAAATATGCTTAATAATAAAATATTAGTGAATTACCGCTTCTTATTGTAATATTTCTCAAATATTTAATTGATTGATTTCTAAGTCATTGTTTTTAGCTTCAAGTGTATTTTGAAAGAATGTTGGTATTCATTTCTGTCTTTTAAGCAATTGCCACAAAATGACAAATCAGAAAACACAAAGTAGCATATATACTGATTTGTAACTGAGTTTTTAAAAGACAAAAACAAAAAAAGTACAAAAACAGAAGATGCTTAGAGAAGACCCCTGTATTAGGATGGCGAAGGGTAATGTGTTCAGTTAGCAAAGTGCTATCACCAATTCTGGTCACCACTTAATCAGAAAGACCAAATACATGCTGTGTCTCTGGCCCTGACTTAAGTCCAGGAAAATGGAAGCAAAAACTTGATCCAAAATTAAGAATCAGAAATTTCTCTGGTAGATAGACATACTGTAATTCTTCCTTCCCAGAGATTCAGTCATTAAGTCACATAGACACACAAGCTTGCCTACAACTCTACATTTCCCAACAGATGTACAGCGAGAGCAAAACCAAGGAAGGCACTGAGTGTTCCCAGGCAGGGGGCAAGGGGGGGCTTCCTATGAAGATTGGGCCACCACAATAGATACATCATATATGCATAATGCAAATGTCTTTAAGGAGACAAAATAATTTAGAAAAGAAAACCCGGAACCACCGTTAATCTCCAGTTCGCGTAAAAAAGACACTAGATGGTGCTATGGACCAAGAAGTGTATTATTTGTTAAGGTGCTAAGGTACGTGCGTGCGAGCGCCCAGGGAGGGAAAGTCTCCCTCTGCCAGCACCTTTCCCCTCTTCTTGCCCTTTCCAGATCAGCACATTTCACTTGGCTTGTGAGAAATATTTGCTAGTCATGGCTTATGAACCAAATGAGAATTTATTTAACTAGATTTACATGTATTTTCAAACAGCTAGCCTTGAGTTTGTTAATGACAGTAAAGCAAGAAGAGATGTGAATTTGAGATCAGATGACCTCAAATATTTGGGGCAAAGTCCATGCCCAGTTAGGACTTGGCTCTTTAGAGAAGGGAGACAGCTACGAAGAGTTAGATTTGGCAGCCATGTTTCTCAGGAAACACATTCTTACAAATTCATTGGAGGTGAAATTATCTATATAAGGTCACTTTTCTTTTCTTTCCTAGTGTTCTTTCTGAAGGGGTACCCTTGTGGAACCTGTTCTATCAGATTAGCATTGAGGAGACAATCAGAGAAGAGAAGTCAGCCTCCTTCCACTTCTGCTCACTGGCAGAAAGCTTTTTCCCAATGGGTTATTATAGCTCTGTTCAGATTCATGGGGCTACAAAACAGTTTAGCAGTTGACCACACAGATAAAGACACACAAAGTCCTCGCTGAGGAAAATATAAGCTTATAGAAAACTTACAAGAACCAAATGTGAGGCTGGTGAAATAGGTCAGTGGGGAAAGGTACCTCCAAGCATGACAGTCTGAGTTCAGTCCCAGGCCCACATTGTAATTAGGAGAGAACCAATGTAGAAGTTGTCCTCTATTCTCCACCCAACTGCTGTGGTTCACAACTTGCCATAAATATATATAATTTTCTTAAAAAGAACTAATATAATTTTAGTATATCTTACTCCAATACTTAAAAAATAAAATTAGTGTAGACCCTTAAGAATCAGCTGTTTTAAAATAGTTTAGAAGATTTTATTTTTAGTCTATTAGAATTTTGGGAACTTCAAGTAAAGTCTTAATAATTTTAAAAAAAAAAATTAAAACATATAAATTATCATTGTCCTCATAGGACATATTAAGTTGGATTTTGAGTAAACCATTTTAGAACTTTGAGACTTTACTTTCATTCTGACAGCTCTGAAAAGCTTGAAGGTTTGAAGAATCTGAGTATAGTACTTGGTGAAGATTGTAGCCTGGTAACTGGATGTTATCAGATTAGCCTGGTATCCTTTCAAAGACCACCCAATACAATATATTCAGATGAAGAAATCACCCACTTCAGAGGAGAGAACAGCAATCTGGACACATGCTGTCTCTTCTAGAGTCCATCTGCTTTATATGAATAATATTTGAATAGTATCAGAATTGCTTTTTCTTTGGTTTTACTACAGAGAACCAACCCAGGAATTTACCTGTTTCCAAAAAAAGAAATAGGACAGGAGACACCAGGGACTGCCACCAGGGGTCGGCACAGCCAAAGACTACAGCAAGCCCAGGGAAAAATAGCCATGAATGATAATCTGCCAGCACGAACCAAGCCATTTCGTTTTCTCAGAGGCTGGGAGCGCTGTCGGACCAGGAACCGTGTTGCCAGTGGGTTTCTGTAGGGCTAGAGCCGTAGAAATAGGGCTCGATGTCTTACAAGGCTCTTTTCTGTCTAAACACTTAGGGAGTAGCTCTGCATGGAGCAAAACTTGGTTCACATGGGTCCTTTCAGTCAGTGGATGGGGCCTGGCCTAAGTCTCCCCCTCCCCCGCCCGCCCCTCACTCTTTAGTATAGTAAAATTTGTATTTCACCCAGTGTTGCTTCTTAAATAATCTATCAACATAGAAATGCTTACTTGTGAATAGAAGCATGGATAATTCTTAATTGTTAACAAAATAATTGTTTGGAGAAGAAAATACTTGTTAGTATGTTAACTAACCCTGAATGTAGATGTGTCGGGAGGCACATATTCTGGAACTCTCCTTATAGTGCCAGACTTGTGAACTCTAGTGTAACTTCTGTTCCCACTGTGGTCTTCTCCTTAGCCATCCTCTGATTGCCTCCTTTCATACGTGGGCTAAAGGCTGCTCTACTACTATTCTGGTGAGGCCTTTAAGTGGCATGTCCCATCAGAAGATGACAGAACCTCAAAGTGTAACCCCTACTTGCCCTACTGGAGTCTCAGATTGTTGCTACTCAGACAACCCCTAGCTGGGCAATTGCTCTGCTGTGACCCTCAGCAATCCCCTTTGTGATATCTTAGTTTTTCAGTCACTTTTAATTACCAATTCAGCACTTTTGTCCATTTAATAGATGACTGTAGGGTTAATACGTGACTGCTCAGAACCTGTGCTGTATCAAGATTCTCTTCTTTCCCTTATCTATATATACTTCCTAGATTTCATTACCAATCTAAATGCTTGTGTGCACCTAACTGCTTCTCTCTTGGGCCCACAGCCCACTGTCCCCTCCTTGTCAGCATCTCTTGCACATGGTCTCTGTTCTTATTCCAGCAGTGACTATACCAGTCAGAAAGTTAGGGCCCATCACCACTATTTTCAGCAACCTGCTACCTTGTCTCTCCTAATGATCTTGGAACCTGAACTGCCTAGATGTACCATGACCACTTCCACTCTTCAGCATCTGTCATCAGGGTCACACTTACAGCTACAAGCCAGGGCCGCCCAATGTTCTTCTGCTTCTGCCTATATACTCCCATCATTGGGCCCTGTTCCTTCACCCACCGAGAGGTACTACTCCTTGAAGTGTATAGTTTCTATCCATTTCTTACACCATGCCAGGTATTCTCTAATGGGCTTTAGTATCTTTTGTTGTCTCATCCTTTAGTCTTAAGACACAAAGAAAGGCTACATTGTAGTGCTGAAGAACAAACTCCTGGTGCACATACATTCTAGACAAGCACACTACCACAGAATTACTGGCCCAGCTAGATCTAGAAAGATCCTTGAGCCCATTTGTTGTTCATAGTCCAGGTCAAAAATGCATCTAAATTTATTTTCAAATCCAAGATGCTCCTCACTGCTTGTTCTTGGGGGGGGGGGGGGGGGGAACGTAGCTTCATTCCTTAAACATGCCTCCTTGGATGATAGACCAGTTGCCTGTTTGTGTTGTTTTTCAAAAAAAAAAGAAGTGAAATGGAGTTGCTTATTCTGTATCAGACTCTATTATAAAACAGGTTACACCTGACTTCACCCTCAGAGTCCCCTAGGAGATGGATATATTGCTAACTCTGTATTAGACTTTAAGAGACTTCGAACAGAAACCTCCAGTCTGTTGTCCTGGCCATGGAGGCTGTAGGAGCAATCTGGGCATGACAAGCAGGTTCAAATGCATTCTCATTTCTTCCTATACTTTGGAAGCCTTGACCTCTATAAGAATGAGTATCCTACATTCTGTGACAGCCTTGTGTGGGGTTTAAGGGTCATACCTGGCCATCTCTTACAACTTGTGAAGTGCTATGATATAGTCAGCGTGGGCCACTTCTTACCCTATTGTTAAGTTGACAACTTTAGAAAACACCTTCACAGCCAACTTCTGCTATTCTGGCTCTTACTATCTTTCCACCCTTCTTTCTCAGTGTTCCCTTAAGTACAAGAATTGTATTGTAGATGTATCTGTAGGGACTGAGCACTCCATGATTAGTTGTTCTCTATATTTTGTCTAGCTAGGCTTTCTGTCATTATTTCCATTTGTTGCAAAGAGGTGAGAGCTATAGCTATCTGTGAGTATAAGGATGAGTAGAATCCATTTAGAAATTATGCTGGTTTAGTAAAGTGATACAAATATAGATAGATAGATAGATAGATAGATAGATAGATAGATAGATTCTCTAATATCCATGACCTCACTTGCACTGGAAAATTGGGTAGGTTTCCAGTACTGGCCTTAAGTCAAATTAGAGAAATCATTGGTTGCCACCAAGATATGGGTGCCACTATTGCACTGCTAATATCTTGCCATGCCGGTAATTGTTGTGATTCATGGGTGTTATAGCTGGGTAGGACAATTGGTCACCTTCTTCGCTTAGTAGCTTTTATAGCACCTTTTGGTATTATGAAAACTAATCTTCTGGAAGGAGACTTTCAAGTCAGATCCAGCTTGAGTATACCAGGTCATATGTCTAAACTTCATGGTATCTTTAGCAATAGGGACTTACCTTCAACTTCCAGAAGGCAACCAAGAGCAGCTGCAATAGCTATACTGTTCTGAAGGTGTCTTGGATACCCCTGACAAACAAACCAAAAGGAGATCTTTCATGCCTCATACTGGGGTTTTTATTTGATAATATATAGCGTTTTCAGGAAGCATTGTCATTCCAAGTGGGATAACTTTATTTTGAACTATGCATGTACTATGTATACACACAGACTTAACATGTATTGTATGTAGCTAATATGATTTCATAGTATTTTTAAACTACTGTTTTGTTGGGGTCCTGATCACCCAAAGATAACCATTTTGATGAAACTCTATACCCTCATTGACATTTTTTTTCTTTTCTTGCCTTTTTATATACAGAGCATGGTCTTGGGCTTCAAGTACTAATGAACAACGATAATAACTCGTCCGTGGAAAGCCTTAACTCAGCTTGCAACATGCAGTCTGATACTGATACTGCGCCACTTCTTGAGAATGGCCAGGATGCCAGCAACCAGGGAGCAGCGGCAGCCAGCTCCCGGGGACAGCCACAGGCGTCCCCAAGGCAGAAAATGCAACGCTCGCAGCCTGTGCACATTCTTCCTCTCAGGTGGGCCAGAACACGTGCTGTCTGCCCAGACAGTGCACTCTGATCTCCAAATGGTGATGGGCAGTGACTGTAAAATCAAGTTAGATGAGTTTCTTCTCTTAATAGCAGCTACAGTTATCACTCTATAATCTTGAGGAAACTGATCCACAATCCTAAAGCTGAAACACAGTTCTGACACACACATACACACAGACACACACACACATTTACTGTAGTTCTCCCTACACATACATAGCAATGGTGAATTTTGGCTTACAGATTAGACACTATAATATGTACAGCAATAATTAATAGTACAACAGAACAATTATAACACTAATGAAGTCACGTGAGTGGATCCCATCCTTCCTGTTGTGATAGTGAGATGACACAAAGTGGTAAGATGGAAGTAAGCAAGTGGGATGTGTGTTGTGATACACTAGGCTGCTGCTGACCATCTGGGGGTATGTCATCAGAATTTTCAAGTCACGCTTCTGCCAGCTGATCTCAAAGAACTAAAAATGCAGCTCTCAGTGGCCCTGGGTATGCTGTGTAACATTTCAGCTTTTAGTGTGAACTTTGCTGCCTGGCTTAGCATCTACACCTTTTCCTGAGCTCCTGATTCCTAGCAGATACCACAACCATGCTCCAAGGCCATGTTCCTCTGAGTAGGGTCTACAGACCAGCTGCAGTGTCCTCCAGGACCTACTCAAAACTACAGTTCCAAACCTCCATCGTGGTTCTGTTTTGGCCTTATCCATAGGGGACTGAACAGAAAAGCATATCTGTATTAGCAAAAAGAGAGTACTGGTACCTTGAGGGAACTTCTTGGGAGGTGGCAGATCTGAGCTGAGTTCATGATAGTAAGAAAATGGAAGGTTGGAGAGTGGAGGCAAGGAGCAGTTTTAAAGACTTCTGTACTTTTCCCAGCAACTGGACAGAGAAAAGTTTAGAACATATAAGAAAGGATACATTTTGGTTTAGGTAGTGCAATTCTGAATTTGAGAGTTATGGGGCAGGAGGGAGAGAGCAACATGGCTGCAGAGTATGCCCTGACATGAAAGCCATGTGAAGAGCTTACAGACCTGAAAGTGATGGGGCCCCCAATATGAAGAAGGGTGCAGTTAGGTGATGGCACTGCAGAACAAGAAGTAGTCATGCTTTTCAAGTACGTGACTTTTATGTGAAGTTAGAGAGCACAGAAGAATAAGAGCTTGGCTGATTTTGTGTTGAATAAAAGTAAGCAACCTATTTAAGAGTATTAAGTAGGTGATAGTAGTTTTGTTGAGGGGAAGATATAGAGCCCCATAGTCATCTCTGGTTTATGAAACCAAGCTGAGGAAGGCAGCTCTTGAAGAGCCTTTGCCTGGCTCAGTCTCAAGACTCCCATGAGTTTCAGGCTTGCATGATCCAGCAAGAATGACAAGCCTTAATATAAACTTGTTCCTGCCCCTCTGGGAATTCACAGATGTGTGTGCAGTGGACTGTGCTTGGGATTGTTGCCCAGCCTCTGTCCAGCTGGAGTTCTAGTGGTTGTACTTTCTCAGCACTGCCTATTCTGGGATGTTCCACTCCTCCTTGCTTCCAGAAACTCCTAAAAGGGTTCTTTATGGTCTAACATTAAATCTTCTTCAGCCTCAGTAACCATCTTTCCCTAGATGTCTACTCTTTCTAAGGATGTGGGTGCTGGGTTCACACTGTAGAAGGGCTCCCAATGATTCCCACAGGCTGGGTGAGCCAAATGGAGGAAAGTATAAAGGAAAAGTCTGCAGAAGGCCCAGATATTCGACAGGCTAATTGATGGCAGCAGGAGGAGGGTTCTGGTGAGGGAGAGAATTATTTTCATCAAGTGGATGAACAAGGCAAGGTTTTGGAAGCACAAACACCTCCACCTCCCAGGTCCTGGCAGTTTTGTAGCCATCTTGACATCCCTGAATCCCAGGTCCTCTCCACAGACACTTTCATTTTGCAGCCTCAGGGACATCCTCTTTTGATGTGAGCCTCTGTAACAGGGATTGCTTTCATCTTTGCATAATGTCCCTTAATCACACTTCTGGGCAGTATCTGTGAAATGTCATAGCAGAAAAAAATTAATGAGGTTAAAATTGAAATAATTTATAAATTTTCAATACACTCTAATAAAGAAGGAGGCTTTTATGAGCTGTGGAACATCAGAAACAGTCCTGTCTGGTTCTGTAGATGAAAGATGCTCAAACTCAAACTGCTATAAGAAGACCACGATTTGTTAACAGTAAAAATAAGCTTTCTGCGTATCATCAGGCTGATATAGGAATGACTTCCCCGTGTTTCACAACACAGATTCACTTCATGCCTTGAGAGAGCTGGTGTTTTAATAGTCAGAGCATCATTTCCTGGTCTACACGAAACAGCTAGGCAGATAGATCTTCCTTTGAAGTCAGAGGATGGTTGGTAAGGCCAGTGATCACACAGTGAATTTTCGAATTGCAACTTCTCTCAGGGAAGCTCATGGATCAATGATCTTATCAGACTGTAAAATATTCAAAAAATTATTTGAAAATAATATATAAAACATAGTTCCCTGATATGCCGAAATAAGAGGAGAGCCAGACATTCTGAGCAGATCAGGAGTGGACCCCACTCTGCCTGTCCTAAAAGGAAGGCTCTACACACTGGTAATATCCCCTCACTGGTGGATGGGTAGGTGGATGGGATTAAGTGCCTCCCCAGGAAGCCCCAGAAAATGGAGTCAGGAGGTCACCATCAGGACTCTACAAAGAAAAGCACTGGGCATTTATTATTATTTTAGCTTTGACTTTGAACTTGATTTCTCTGCTGTTTTCATAATTATACCCAATTCATCATCCATTGCTTAATGGGCTGACAAGTAAGCTTTGGATTTTTCAAAGGGGGAAAGGAAGGAGAGATGACCGTGAAAAAGTGCCAAGGAATACAGAGGAGAAGCCGACTCAATAAGGACATTCTAGGAAGATAGATACATGAAGCTTTGATTTCCAAACAGAATAGTCCTAATCCCTTTGCTCATAAATTGATCATTTCCACAGTTCAGGTGAGGAAACAGGAAGCCTCCTACGATCAGATATGTGTTCATTTCAAAGACTTCAGGAAGTCCTGTTCTCTCAAAGCTGCCTTTATTCATTAAACCTTTTTATGTACAGGGTACACACTGAACAGATGCCAACAGAGTATATAGTATGCTGAGCCCAAAATATAGATTATATAGTAGCCATTTTTTAAAGTGAACACTCGGGATTGATGACCAGTCATCCTAGAGAACAGAAACTGTGCTCATTGAACAGTAGCCCCCGCCTCTCTCCTCTGCGCCTACCGTTCTACTTTCGGAATTCAACTACTTTGTATGCCCTGCTCAATGGAGTCTTCCAGTATGTGTCCTGCTACTGGATTTATAGCATATGTCAGAATTCCCTTCCCTTATTATTTTTTTTTTTTTTTTTGATAGTTCTCTTTTTAAGGCTACATGATATTTTATCACAGAGACACGCATATTCACAGTTGGACAGTTAGGCTACTTCCCAATTTGGGCCACTATGAATAATGCTGTCATGAACATGGTTGTGCCAGCATCCACAGAAAGCCAGCATTTCCTTCTCTGGGGCGTAGACCCAGCAGGTGTGTGCTGGGGTGGCAAACTAGTTTTTGATTCCTTCCTTGTAGGCGCCTTCAGGAGGAAGACCAGCAGTTCAGAACTTCATCTCTTCCGGCCATCCCCAATCCGTTTCCGGAGCTCACTGGTGGGGCCCCTGGGAGCTCTCCTTCGGTTGCTCCTAGCTCCTTGCCTCCACCTCCAAGCCAGCCTCCTGCCAAGCATGTAAGTGGTCCCTGACTACAGCACAGTGATGCATTTCTTTGTGGAGAAAGGAGGGAATTTCTAAGATGGCCTCTTTGGGTTGATATGAGCTTTTGTCTCATGAGTCCTTTTAATGTATTGGCCAAAATTCAATTTACTAAGTTAGGAATGTATCAGGATCGTTTTCAAAAAAATTAGTTATGTATTTATATACTTATTTATGTATGTTTTATTTATTTATTTATTTATTTATTCATTCCTGGGGGCAGCATGTGTGCCATGATGCATGTATATAATTAAAGGACCATTTTTGTAAGTCAGTTCTCTCTTTACACCAGTCTTGGAGGATCAAACTCAGGTCCTTGGGCTTGGTATCCCAGTGTCTTTAGCCTCTCATCAGACTTAGGAATGCATCACTGTGCTTCAAAGCATCTTAACTGTGTTTTGTTGTTGTTGTTGTTGCTGCTGCTGCTGCTGCTGTTGTTGTTGTTTTTTCAATTAATGATTTGATGCTTGAGGATGATTTTAGCTCTTTTAAAGAAATCGTGCAACCAGGTCATCCAGGTCAACCAGCCCTTCTGCTGTGGCACACCGCTGGGCCTTCCTGTGCGTGTACTCTTCAGTATGGGATACAATCAGAGCTTCCATCTTGAGGTCTTGACTTCGAATGCAGCCTGCTCAAGGCCAAAGAATGGCCACTTGGCCCAGGAGTTAAGAACTGCCTTTTTAAAACTTGTTTCTCCTTTGAAGTGGTACTATGAAGTAGAGAACTAGTCACTGACCCCATGTGAGAAACTCCCCAGTGACAGCCACTCAGCTTATCAGAAACATGGGCAGGGGAATCATGTCATCTCAAACTCCCTGAGCAGTGGGCTGGGAACAGGATGGCCCAGGACTCAGCAGCACACTACACCCTGCTGCAGGGATAGAGCAGAGACAGTGACTTTGCATGGAGGCTCTGCTCTGTGTGGTGCACGGGCTGCTGTGGTGCTCACTTACTGCTTTGGTCAGCCCTGTAAATCAGTACAGATGTCACTGTCTCCTACAGTGGAGGAAACTGAGGCCCGTGTCAGCAAACAGTATGTCTGACTTACCGTCTAGGCCTAGAGTCCTCACAGGCTTCCTGCCACCTCAATTGCCTCTTTCAAACTTGCAATTTAGAAGATTCTGTGTTTCCCCACTAGACCCATTCCTCCTCCTACTTGCCCACCTCTGCTGTACTCTAACACAGAGGAGCCAGCAAGCCCCATTCTCTGCAGTCTAGTGGTATACAGCACCAGGCTTTCCAGCACTAGGCTTTTTTCTAATACTCGATGGCTTGGGAACACTGCTCCCCCTGAGTGCCTCTCGAGCCGCCCACATTACAGCACTGTCAGACTTAGAAGGTGAGGTCAGTGTTCCTTGTCTCAGAGCCAGCACTGTCCTGGCTTCCACACAGGGTCACATGCTGAAGTGCATCTGGGCTGTCTACCTCCCTGGTGACCTTCTGCCTTGAGTAAGGATCCTGATGATCGTGTATGGTTTGTCCCGAGGTTGTTTACAAGTTTCCTGTCCTGAAGTAGACCACAAAAGTACTGTCTGGCCCTTGCCTTGGCTGGCAAGAAAATGAGCCTCCTCCCCACCGATTGTCCAAATTTGTAAGAATAAGGAAACCCGGGAATTTTGCCTGCTCGTGTTTTTCTTGGGATCAGAGTTGGCTCTTCATGAGAACAGTGCATTGGCGTGTTTGTCGTCAGATTCCTCAAGCCAACTGGGACCAGTGAGAGGAGGGAGGGTGTTTCTCACTTGTGGAAGGCTGTTGTTCTTTGTGGCTGTTTTAAGTTCTATTTTGTATTTATTCTTTGATAACCTCATGTATGTAAATTGTATATTTTGATCAATATCACACTCTTTCTAAGTCTCCTCTTCCTCAGAAGCCCTAGCCTACTCTCTTGTATTTTTGTGGTTGTTAATTTTTTTAATCACATCTATTTATTTAGTAGGGACACACATGCAGTACAGTGAGTGTGGACATCAAAGGGTAAATTGAAGGACTCAGTTAGTTCTCTTCTCTCATATAGATCCACAGATCAAACTCAGTTCCTCAGAGTAGAACCCTGGTACTTTGATATGCATTGCCATCTCACCAGCCTTTTTAGTTTTGTTCTGACCCATTGAGTTTTATTGAGGGTAAAGGTTATTTACCAAGCATGAGCAACTTATTAATAGCTACACCACTGAAGAAAGTCATCCCATACAGGGGCTATGCCAATAGCATAGAGTAAGCTAAATCCAGCTTGTTACCTTCCAACAAACACTGCCCTGAGTATAGCTTGTCTGAGGGGCTGTGTACTCAGCAGCCTGGTGGGACAGCTTTATTGGGAAGGGTGTGAGGGACCCCATATCACTGAGAACTGGCACAGTTACAGATGACAATGATACTAACATGGCTGCCGGATTTATGGGTTTCCAAGTTGTCTCAACCACTGTCAGGATATATTTAGCTGCAGAAAACCAAACCTGGCTGACTTCCTTCATGAGGACACTTAACTTTCATGGAGTAGGATATCTGGGGCAGAAAGCCGAAGCTGCCCTGACCTTGTTCAGTGTTGTAGAACACTGTCTCTGAAGGCGGAGCTGGTGTGACCAAAGTTGGGCCTGTCATTAAACACAACCTTTCTACCTCAGTGGGTGAGCCAGTTGCATGAACACATTCAGTGGTGACAGGGGAAACTGAGATCCTATCTGGAGTGCACTGACACACACACCAGACCTAGCAGATAGAGTCATTGTTGACTTGTACTGTTCAAGGGCAGAACTTCTGAGAACTATGGGGCATCAAGGGAACTTGGAAGAGGAGGTCTGATTCATGATAGGTAGTGCTGTAGACAGGACCTTTTCTGAATTCATAACAAGTTCAGCAATGGCAGACTTTTCTTTCAACCAGTAGAGTTTCCTGTGACCACATAATGACTCCTTAGAGCATGTTTTTCCATTTGCTATTTAAACACAATTAGTCTCATATTTGGTGCCCCATCATTAATGGTGCATAAATACTGCCTCAACTCCAAACAGCTCTTTTCTTTTTGCTTAATTTTAAAAATTAATTTTCTGGAACTGAATTGATGGCCTTACACAGGATTCCACTCCTGCATTTACTGAAAACCACTGGGGTCTTCCTAGGCATTACCTGCCATTCTGTGAATGCACTGCCACTTGAGACCTCTGTATAGTGGGAAAATCTAACCCTGGCCACCATGTAAAGAGTAGACTCTCCTCTACATGAAAGCCTCAGCCACTCATTCACTAGTCCTCCTGCTCTTGGTACCTCCATAGCTTGTGTGTCATCTTTTCTGGTGCCTTCTGAGATCAAAAGTATCGAAACCTAGACCTAACTGAAGTTTAATTTGAGTTTTGAGACCCCAGCCTGAGGCAAATTGTGACTGCTTACAAAAGTCTCTAGGCTCTAGATAGAACTGAGATGGGGATGCACAGTGAGACAGAGACAATGCCAGTATCCCATGACAGCCCAGCATAAGACATATCAAGTCATCCTGTGTCAAAAGATAAAATCCTCTGTTTAACATATCCATCCCTTTTTCCTCTGACCTCCTACTCACTCATATCTCTTCAAGTGGCCCTGCCTGGTGGCCTGTCTTCTCTATACTAAGAGGCAAGCCCAGTGTATGGAGGGTGAGCCCAGGCTCATGCATTATGATGGCTGCTGGCCCCTTCAGAGCAGTAGTACCTTAGAAAGCCTCAATTCCCTGTCTGTCAGAAGAGGCTGGTGTCACTGACCCTAGCCTCTCAGAGCAGTTGTGACATTAATAAAGCACATAGGAAAACATAGGCACAGTGCAGCTGCTTCCTATATTTGATACAAGACCTAATGCCACAGCTGCCATTGTGGGTGCTTCTTTTACCCTCTTCTCCTCGTGTGGAATAGAACAGACCACCAGAGAATGGCTCAAATCTCAGCCAAGACTCAAGAAGGGCGAGGCCACTTTGCACAGTCAGTAACTAAAATGTCAAAAGAATAGAATTTGTATCTGAGACCACTCACATGTAAGCCCTTTGTTGAAGCAAGGTGCCACAGCAAATCCTGAGTAACAGAACACCTGAGCTGAACATTCATACACCATCTCATTAGGAGTACCCATGTGAATTTACCAAAAGCAGCCAGGCAAAACCACTAGCTTGGGCTGGGGATATAGTTCTGTGGTGCAGCATTGTCTACCAAGTACTAGGCTCTGGGTTGGGAAACATGTTTATTTCATAGTTTGGGAAATTTTGCATTTTCTCCCATGTTCTTTGGAATTCACATTTCCTACTTGGTCTTAGAGGATCTGAAAAAGTTAACAAAGAAAGCTCAAGTTAACCTAGAGCTTTTTGAAGGTTTTAAAAAAGAAAAAACACTTTACATATTTTAAGTATTTATTAAACATTGCAGATTATAAAAATACTCACATAAAAACAGTTCCCACTGAGCCTACTTCGGATATGGTGCTAAATTGCCCAAAATAAAAGTGAAGGCTGCCCCTGACTGTCACAATTGATTGGTGGTGTTGCTAAGTGCTCAGAGCCCCAGCATTACAGCCTCTGGAGCCAGAGCATAATCCCTCTTGCTTGGACGACGTGCGGTACCTTCATGTCTCTGTTCGCCTCTGAACAAATGATGCAATCACAGCAGGGAGCCTTGACCTAGAGCCGGCCATGTACTTGGCTAAAAATGAGACAAGAAATCATCCCAGGAATCTCATGTGAAATCCCAGCCTAGTGTTTCTCTGCACTATAAATATCTTATATAAATTCTATAAATTTGAGAAGCCTAGCTGATTACTACAGTCTTAGATCTCTCTTATCTTGAAAGAGTACTGCAAACATGAGCCTTTAAATTTTATCTTGTGGAAAGAACTACCAGCCTTTAGCTACAGGAATGAGTCTGTGCCTTCCCTGCACAGGGACCAAGGTGATAAGATCCTTCTGCAGAATCAGAGGCCAACAAGAGGAAGGGCTTATTTTTTGAATATTGGTAATTTTAAAAAAAAAAAAAAAAAGCCTCCAAGTCTGCTAGAAACCAGAAATCATTTTCCTGGGAAAATTGATTTGCGAATTCTTACTTGATGGTTCGCTTTAAATTTCATTAGAAAATGGGAATGTCGCCAGCTAGTGAACTTTTTACCTGATTAGCTTCTGTCCTAGTTAGCTTCAGCTGTCAACTTGACACAGCCCAGAGTCATCTGAAGGGAGGCTCAATTCAGAGACTGCCCAGATCAGATTGGCCTGGGGCCATGTCTGTGAGAGATTGTCCTGACTGGTGATTGATGTGGAAGGCCCAGCCCACGCCCGCCCGGGCAGCCCCATCCAGAGGCAAACAGGTCTGAGCCGTATAAGGAAAGCTGGCTGAGTGAATTTTCCTATTGTTCCCATACTGAGCTCTTGCCTGACTTTCCACAGTGTTAGACTAGGACTGGAAGTTATAAGTCAAGTAGCCCTTTTCCCACGGAGTTGCTTTTGGTCAGTGTTTCATCTCAGCATCAGAAAACAGGCCAGTTCCCCTTTTGCAAAGGCTTGGCTTGCCATCTCACTTGCCCTCAAATAGCACTCTTCCCTGTGTTTGCATTAGAATCCACAGGTCACCTTGCAGGGAAAGCAACTTGTTATACCCACAGCATGTGAACGTCTGCTCTTCATAGATGCATCTGAGCATCTCTCATGCAAAAGTGAAATCCAAAATGCTTCAGACTCCAACATCAGGTCACAAGTGGAAGACTCCACTTTTGCTACTTCATTAAACTATTAACATATTAAAATTATTGTTTTATTATATAAAAAACCTTCAGGCTAAGATTAGTCCACTCTTGAAACTAAACTTTACATTTAGACTTGGTTTCCTCCCCAGGTAACCTCATTGTGTATATGCAAATAGTCCCCAGACTGAAGAAACTTAAAATCACAAACATTTAAGGTAGGCCACACTTGACCTATGAGCAACTGAGAGGGTGTTTTTCCACACTCTGCACCTCTGATGGTCCTCCTGGTTTAGAACAGAGGTGTCTCATGACATTACAAAGTTGAAAGCTTTTTGTCTTAGCTGAGGGTATCCCATACAACTTGGAAGTGTTCACCGCCACTACCAATCCTTAAATCTTAGCCTCTTCACTCTTGTAGCAGACATTAGTCTAAGTATAAAACTGCCTTGCTGGCTGAAACTCGCCCTTGCTTGAGTCTTCACGTCTGTGCCTGTGCTGTAAGGCATCTTTTTGCCCAGTATGGCACTTCCCTCCTCCTTCTTCCATGTCTGGGTACACGTCTCCCAGACATTCACCCCTCACTCTCTTAACCAGCCTGAGTGGAGTCAGAACAAACATAAAAATGATTTTAAAAAAAAAAAAATCCCTGGAGGGAAGCAAGCAAGGGTATTTTGAGTGTCCTCAGCAGAGGGAGTGGAGTAAACACCCTCCCGTGGCCATGAGTGCCAAGTCTCCACATTTCTAGGAAAGAGAATACAGATGTTGACCCCATCTGGAAAGGTTAATAATTACATGTCTTCAGGTTCTCTAGAGAACTACATGCAAATGACTACTTGTTTATCTTTTACCTTACCTCAAAGTCGTTTCCTTCTTGTAGTTTCATCCACAGACATTCTGTGCTGAGTCAAAGCACTAGGTTCCTAACAGTTTTATAGTGTCCTGGCATCTTGGATTCATTTATATGAGCAGTACATTCCTTGACTTTTATCCCTGGAAGTGTTTCTGTTCACACTGTCCCCACTTTCTCCACCAAGCCCTGGAAAGGAACCAGATCAGTGGCAGCAATATCATAAATACTTGAAAGGGGAAGCGGCAGTATTTCCTTTTTCATTTAATTCTGGAATATAAATATGAGTTCTGATCATTAAGTCACAACAAAATAGTGTTTTAACAACAATAAATGTGTTAGGTTGCCACCACTACAGCAAAATAGACCTGAGGCACCAACCTATAAAGATAAAATAGGTTATTTTGACTCAGAGTTATAGAGGGTCTGGTCCAAGATTACATGGCCCTCCTTAGGGTTGGGGTACTGCTGTCAAGTGAGACACAGAGGGGAAACAACTCAATACCATAATACCTCTTTGATGGGCATGCCCACAGTAGCTGAAGAAACACCCAAAACTTCCACTCTCCAAATTTCAAAAAATTAGGGACCAAGTCCTGAACACACGGACCTTTGTAGACACTCAGTTCAAACTGTAACAATAAGATAGTTGACACTTTCTCTCTGCTTTTGGTTTCTAAACATGTTCCCCCAATAAATAGGAATAAAATTGTTTAAAGAGTGAAGGTGAGATGTAACAAGAATGGAGGAGGCAGCTTGAAGAGCAGAGAAAGGAAAGAAGATGAGGTCAGGAAGCCTTGAGTGTATAGTCCCATCTCCATCAGTAGGCACAGGACAGTATTCTGGTGTGGCAGACTTGCTGACCCAAAGGGGTCTCAGCATGTCTTTAGTAGTACCCCTGCCCTGAGCCAGGTTCTGGATATGTTCTACTCAACAGCCAGAGCTCTTCAGGACGTTTCAGACCATAGAAAAGTCCCAGGAGAATCAGTTTTAGAATGCACTTCTCACTTTATCCCCTGCAAATGAACCTGAAATACTTCCAAAATTTTACCCAGTCTAATTCATATCTTAAATTTTTATAAAATTTTAAATTATATTTTATATTCGTTTTGTGATAAGTCTGATAACTATAAATAAAAAATACCTCTTTTTTAGGAAAAAAAATGTTCTAAATCCTATTTGTAGTTGTGTATTGCTGAATTCTTTGGGATTTCTAGGTTATAAAAGTATTATGCCACAACTTCAGACAGAGCTTCAGTCTAGTGGTTGGAAGTTTTTACATGATTTTTTTAAATTCACTCTCTTTTACTGAGATTATTAATAAAGGCAGCTGTACTAGAATTATACTGCGCATTACAAAGCTGTCTTCCATTCATGGACATATGTGCCCCATGCTTCACCCTGTCACCCAGCAGTTATGTCTGTGCTACTGATACTTGCCAGGCCCAGTGTAAGAACCCATAAGAGCCCAGCAAGATAAGGTTTTGTACATGACACTTAGGAATGGTCTGTGGATCTTTTAAGAGCCACCTACTCACTGGGGAACGAGCCTCAGATAAACAAATCCACCAGAGTCTAGTTCTTTCCATATAGATAGCCTCCTCCCTGTCCAAAAAAGCAAAAAATAAAACCAACTCAAACAAAAACACAACCGCAATACAACAGACTTTTCAAAATTACAAAAACTAAATGTTCACAGTAAAAGCAAAGAGTGAGACAAACACTACAAGAAGCTATCTGAGGTTGGACTTATAGATGAATTCCAGACACTTCTTAAAACTCATGTGTGTGGTGTATGCCTGTATTTTCAGCACTTGGGAGGTGCAAGCAGGAGAACAGGAAAGTTAATGTTCATCCTTGGCTATATAGTGAGTTTAAAGCCAGCCTGGGCTACATGGGACCTTGTCTTAAGGGAGAGTAAGGTTGTAATGATTAGTGTCATTTGTCAGCTTGACAAAATCTAGAATCATCTTGGAGATGGACCTCTGGGGGGTTATCGTATCTAGTGTTAGCTGAGGTGAGAACTATCCATTGGGCAAGGAATCCTGGGTGTAAACGGTGGAGGGTGTGAGCTGAGTGTGGAGAACATCCTCCACTGGTCTCTGTTCTGGACTATGGACATACTGTGGCCAGCCTCCCTCAAGCTGCTGTCACTCGATCTTAATCTGGAACTGTGAGCTAACAGAAGCCCTTTCTCCCTTAAGTTGCTTTTGTAGGTAGGTGTTTTGCCACTGTTGTTAAACATGGGTTATTTTCTCCATAAATCCCTAACTACAGTCTTATTTGCAGAGGTGAGCAGAATGGACAGTGTCTGCATATAGTTTTCATAGACTAGATACGCAGTGTCACGTTATGCAGAGGCACCCTGCTGATCAACATTTTTGTTGTTTGAAATTCCTTCCTTATTATTGTAATAGACAAAGCTAAAGTGACTGTCTTTGGTCACTTAATAGATCGAGTGGGTAGAGTCCCTAACAGTCAGTGTTATTGCTGGGCTAAATGACTCATTGTTTTATGAGTGTATGTGTGTGTATATATATATACATTACATATAAACTCATTTTATAAATGTCAAATACAGTCTGTTCCTTGGAACAAAATGTGAGGGCATGTGGTTTGGTAGGACTGGCCCCTGACCTAGCTGTGTTATTTGTTGCCATCTGATTTTAGATGTCTACTAGTGGCCTCACACCACTGAGACTCTGTGGTGACAGTGGCCAGGATGTGAAGGCAGAGAACCAGATGGTCCATCATGCTGATTAGTTTCTGTAGTTTCAAGAAGTTTTCTGGAGCAAAGGGATAAACCAAGAGATCTGAGACAGTGACATTTGCTTTTGTATCTCTCCTGGAAACCTCTTTGACTCTGAGAGTACCAACCACTTGGAAGAAGGGAGTATAAAGTGTTTTGGGTCCGTGTCCATTTTAAGGTTGGGCCTTCTAAGGTTCTGCTCAACAGACCCTTGTTCCTGTGGTTTAAAGGAATTAGCGTACACACTGTTATTTCTTGGTTTGAGTTTCTTCCTTGATCCCCAGCAGACTCGTCTGCCCAGCAGTCAGGAAGATGTTGTCAATGGTGTCCTCAGTGACAGGTTTTGCTTGGGTTGCCTGATTTTTAGTCCTAGAAACAACCATCTGGGAGGGTGTGGGTGGTATCTATTAATACTTCAGTGAGTGTCGGGAATCGCTTGCTGAATGAAAACTCTTTGTGAGGTGCTTTCATACACTACTTGTGTGACATCCTATGTGTTGAACCATCCTAATTGTACTGCTAAGAACATCCAGTCACAGGGGTTGACACATGCATCAGGTAGCAAAGCCTAGGAACATGTCTAGGACATGTGGGCTGAAAGTCCACACTGCACCACAATTTCTGTCTAGTGTGGCAGATGTGAGAAGTGGGCACTAGGGGAAAATACCCAGGGAATTGGGGAAACTGAAGATCTGGAGATGACAGATGATTTGTCCACAAATTTGCTTGTTCCTCAACAGCTTAAGCATTTTACCCAAAATGTCTGGCCAACTAAGTCCTTGAGAAATGTTTAAACCTAATAAAGAGATATCTTAGCAAGGCATGATGTCAAGCAATTTATCTTAAGAAAATAAACATATGCACTAAGATATATTTGAAGACAATCCTAATAATTCTATAATAAGAAGAAAAAGCAGGGGGGGGGGGGAGTGGGCAGTGTGGGAGAGTTCTTCATTTCTGATGCCCTGTAAGCTCTGAAGCAGTGAAGAAGCATGATGACATGGAGAAGTGTTTATGATGTAATGTGAAGCTGTACAGCCCAGCTTAAAAGTGTGTGTGCAGTATGATTACAATTCTGTCAAGGTTTCTATTTATAAATATCTGTGCAGAAGAATGTTGTCACAGTGAGTCTGTGAACTGTCGGTGATTAGCTGAGTTTATTTCCCCTGTGTTCCTTACTGTATTTTTCCAGTTTGATACAAGAATCACGTCATTTCTATATAAAGCTAACATATGTATTTGTCTTTATACATTATCTTTGTGCATATGTGTGTATTTGGATATATGTGAGCATATTGCTATTGTATAGGTATGTTCGTGTGCAAACATGACTGTATGTTTTGGTATCACGATTCTTGAGTTTAAGCAACTCTTGTTTTATTTAATAAGAATTTTAAAGCCCAATAACAGTGATCCTGGCTACTTGGAAATGACAGAGAAGCTGTAAAATAATTTTCTTTAACTGAAAAGGTAAGTACAAGTAAATCAAATATTTTTAAGAGCAATGATTTATTTGAATAACTTTTATCACAATATATCCTCAGAATTGTTATGAGCTGTTATTGTTTGTTATTATGAGCTGTTAATTTTGTACCATGTCTGTAACTGAACTTTTATCACAGGCACACGATCATAGAAAAACCCATGTAGCTTATAGTGCTATCCTTTGTCCCAGGCAGCTCTGGGGGCCACACAGGTAAGGGAGCCTCGTTTTGACTCGACTTTGGTTCACTAACAGATGTTTTCCTAAGTAGCTTTCAGTTTTATTTGATATGACTTAGTTCTAAAATATAAAAATTAGTTTTGTCAAAATAGCAGAGTTTATGCATCTCAGATGAGTTAAATAGAAAAGTAAAACAAAATCTATTCACCCAGATAAGCCTGTCTGTTGAAGTAGAACCAGTGCAGGGCAGTCTCGGCTGGTGAGACCCTTTCACTGTAGAGAAGTCTCCCAAGAGCCCTGTTCAAATTTTGAGATCTATTTTTAGTGATAGTTAAAGCTGTCTCATTTGTAAGGGGTTTCCAAGGACTTAAAATATTTGTAAACTTTATTAAAAAGTATAGCTGGTAGGATTCTATGAAATTGCATAGACTTGCAAAGTAAACTGAAGTTAACAGTCAAGCAGGGTTGTATATTCTTATGGTTGAAGAGCCACCATGTCCATGGCATTGAATCAATCCTGTGCTTCAGCTTCAGTTCTTAGAGGCAAACCAGTGCTGTAACTTAAAACAGAACTCAAGAAGACTCAATTAAATTAAATTATTTTTTTTTACTAAAATTAATTTAGCCCATGCGATTCATCCTGAAACTTCAAGTCATAAGACAGTCCCCCCATTCCTCTATTTGTGGGTATTTGAAACATCTCAGCTCAAAAATCTTAGAGCCTCTGAGGCAAGAATTCAAAGTGCTGAGGAGCAGCTGGTTGGTGGAGGAAAAAAGGCCAACTAGAGAAGAGAGTGCTGGGTTCAAACCCTCGCCCGAGGACTAACTAATTTTGTCACTGGGAAAGCCCTACTGCCTCCAGAAAAGCTTCTGATGAGGCTGGTGTAATACCTGCCTTGGGCTAGCTTTTCTCTGCCTGCCATTGACCATCGTACCTTTGTCCTTCTAGGTCCTGCAGTTTCAGAATAAAATAGTCACTGCTCAGACACTTAGTGTAGGATTCCCTGAGTATCCCATGCATGCCCTCCCCAGAGCTCCTCTGGTTCTCTGATTACATCCAGCCTTGACCCTGCAAGATCTTTTGATCTAGGAGTTATTTCAACAGAGATGACAAATAAAGACAACTCAGGGTCCAAAAGCTTGTGCTTTCAGATGCCCACCACTGCTGCAGTTACTGTGTAATGTCTGGGAAGAATGGACCGTCTTGATGCTGGGGCATCAGCCTGTACAGCCCCAGGGACCAGGCCATCTGCTTAGGGACTTCTTGCACTGCAGATAGCTGGTGAGGGGGGCCAGAGAGGCACAGAGCTTCGAATGTCCTGTTTTCTATTTTTATAAGGTGAGCTTTTGGCACAGTTTTAACTGCCAAAGTCAGATCTTTTGAATTCAGTAACAAGATTCCTTAGGTTCCAGCCAGCAGCAGCAAGGTCTATTACAGGAAGCTGTGATGAGAATGTGTGCCAAGACGGGGAGCAGAGAAGCCGAAAAGACCCCCATACTGTTCACCTGCTGGGGACCATGAAGAAAAAGCCAGGCATCCCAGATTGCAGCTTGGGGCCACGAAGCAGATGTACCTCACACCACTTCTTCCTAAACACCTTCCTTTAAGTCTACAAAGAAAGGGGCTTTTGTCCCTTCCTCTATATGGTGAATGTATAAGAAATGACAACAGAAAGTCTAGAACAATGGAACATTTTATTACTTCATCAGGGCCCTTACAGCAGAGTATGTAGTGGGGCCAATCCAGCAAAAAAGCACCCCCACCCTCCATCCCCCTCGAAAAGTTTTATGCTGTTTATGTAATTGTGCCTGGTCTTTTTCACATTGCTGTTTTATTTTTAAAGCAATTAAATATTTGGTTTGTTTGTTTGTGATGCTTTCCCATTGCATCTTAACTAGTTGAGGTCTGCTTTCTAAAAATTTGAAGTACTGGTGAACAGGTATTTAGAGCCCTCCCCATCTCTCTACCAAGTTCCCTCCAGGCTTTCAGCTGTCGAAACTCACCCGCCCAAATCTGTGGACAAAGACCACTGCGAGATTTTCAAAGAGGCAACCTAAGAACCAGTGTCCAACCGACACTGTGAATCCAGTGGCACGGATGCCCACTTCACAGATGGAGAAGCTGAGGCTCAGAAAGGTCGGGTAACTTGTGAAGGGAGTTGTGGCTCCCTCTGATTCTAGAATTGCTACTTAGTACAAGCCTTAACTGTCATGCCAAAATTTCTTGCCATTGCCAAAGTTGCACACATGGAGCATCAGGCTCTGTGTGTCCCACTCATTGCCAAAACAGTGCTTCAGGGGTCAGATAAGGAAAGTGAGGCTAAGGCAGCTCCCTAGATGTCAGGATGGAGCTGTGGCTCTCCAGCTTCCCTCCCACTTCCTGTATTGCACAGATTCATGTGTGCCCTGGACAGTTCTCCCATGGAAAATAGCTGCCAGGGTTATGGCTCTCACCCTGCTGAAATATGAGTTGCTGGGGGCCCAGAACCTTGCTCTTTTTGAGAGAACCTTCTGTATCCACCCTGAGTAAGAAATGAGAGCATTCAATGTGCCTAAGAGGCCCAGGCTGCTCCCAGAAGCTTTTGGCCCAGGTTTTTGCACAGACTTATGAAATATACAACCCTTACTTGATTCCTTAATGAGCCCAGCACAGCTCAGAGGTCTGCTAAAGGGACAGATGACAGTGTGGCACGAAATACTTCACCTAGAACCCTCCTTTAAAAGATTCCGTGGAAGGACGTTAGAGCTGCACACAGCATTAGCTTTGTGCCTTATATATTTGCTACAAAGAACGTCCCTTCTGTAGCTTCCAACATTTACCCAGATCAACACTGCTGGAATGTGTAATGGTTTTTCCAGAGTTCTGTCTTTGAGGTTGTTTGGCTTGCGGGCAGCAAGCCCTGTGGAGTTTGGGGAAATAGCCAAAGAATGGTGTGTCAGTTAGAGTCTATAACGGGAGGTGTGTATTTTTCTGTCTGTTCTCTGTCACAGGCTTTGGGGTTAGGGATGGGGGAGGAAAGGCTTAGCTTTTTGCCCATCACATACTGCCCTGTCCTGCCAACCTGGCTTTTTTGCAGGAATCTCAAAGCAGTGGAGATAAATCTGTGACAGAGTATGTGTTAGTTTGCACTGCTCAGACTCTATATAGATCAGGGAGAGGGGTTGGCTGTGGAGCATTTGAGGGGAAAAGAAAGAGTTTAAAGAAAAATACAGTGGGCTGAAAACAGACTGAAGCATGGAGCCACGGCTGATCTGGGCAGGAAGAGTGGCGAGTAGACTTGGGGAGACATGAGACACATACTTCACCGCCACATAACTTTCCTGGAGGAGACAGTGTTTGCTGTAACCACATAAATGTTTCGAAGCTTAGGAAAGGAAGAGCATTAGGAGACCAATCAGAGAGTGGAAAGCTTCACTGACTTAGGAGGCCCTGGACACTGCAAACCAGAATATCAAATGCATTTATACTTTCCAAATTTCTGTTTCTTTTATGTTAAAGCATTTTAGAAAGAATGTTCTTGCCTAGAGACCACAGACATATTTTCTTGATTTGAATTAAGTGTTAGTTCCTAGACGGAGTCAGTCATGTGAGCTGTGTGTAGGCATCTGCTCTGCTGGTCCAGGCAAACTTTCACTGAGACATAAATTCCAGAAAAGGGAGTGGTATTTTTCTTTAAAAGTAAAAGGTTTGAAAGCAAACCCCAAGATTGTTCTTAGTCAGGAAATGGCAGAAGTCAAGAGGGCCTTTGGATTCCTCTAGCTTGTCTTGCATAGAAAAGGGCCCTTCCTGGAATCCCTGAGTTCAAAGGCCAGAGGAATATGACCTTCCTCTCCCCTGCCTCGTGCTACTTTGTCCTTCAGCAGTAGGGGCCTTTTCTACAAGATGATGTAGACATAGGTTCTACCCCCAGGGCCATAGTACCTTCCATAGTGCTGGCTTGACTCCCTTCCATAGAACCATCCTTCCAAGCACATGAACCGGAAAGGGGACCAGAGAACTGTGCCACTGGAGGTAGTTTATCAGGATAATCAACAGTCAGCTGATGGCAGACTCAGCACTAAAGTTGCCACTGATGGCAGCAGTTGAGGACAAAGATTAGTGGGAGGTTGGTCAGAACCCAGAGACCGCTCCAGCCTGAGTAGCCTGCTAGGGTTTCACCACCCAGAGATTTTTGCAGCCAGTCATGCTGTGTCATTGCTGGTGTCATCATTGTCATCAGCCTCAACCTCAGGTCCCCCTGCAGAGAAGTGGGAGAAGAGAGCCCACAGGCATTTATATCAGTGCTAGCAGGGGCATGAGTAGGCTATTGAAGTGATTGATTCCTACCTCAGGGGGGCGAATAAGATGGCAGGCTAGATGAAGGCAGCCTTGATTGAAGCAAAACTGCCTAGGACTTCAGCTTTTGCTAAACAGTGAGTCCAGCCTCCCAGGGGAGGTAGGGAAACACCAGGAACAATCTACCAAGTAGTAGGCAGTCACAATTAAAAATGCCACCGTGTCCCTCTGACTGCTTTTTCCATGCTCTTAAGGTAAAGTCCTTGGTAGAGATTTGTTGTTGTTGTTGTTGGGGTTTGTTATAGTTGTTGTTTTTGTTTGTTTAAATACATCTCCTAAAAACTGCATCCCCATCAACTGGAGAAGGTAGAATTTTTTTTTTTGTAATCTCCCAAGATTTCTATGCCGTTTCTCTAGGAACTATTTGATTTTCATGGATTTGAATAGGACCTGGAAACTATAGCTTATTTTCAGTCTTGTAGGAAAAAGGCCAAGCAATTTCATGACTGAATTCTTCCATGCCCTTTTTCATCAGTCTAAATATTAGCATATCCCTAATTCATCTATCTCAGCTTCCTCCTGTCCCTCAGGAGCTATGAAGAGTGTACAGCAAACAGGAGCTGCTCTGGGGATAAAGAGAAAAGAGTTCTCACAATTTAGGGTAGAAGAAGGGTCAACTCAGACATTTGCTAAGTTTGACAAGTCTAACCTGTCCAATCTGAACCACCTGTAGTTTTGGTGAGTTCTGTTACTCCCTAAGCTGGACTGCAGGCTTGGCTGTGTACTATCTGTGCCTATGAGGTTCCCTGCTTTCTCCAAAGAGAGGAAAGAGAATCCCATAGCCCTGGACCTACATCTATGGAGCCAAAAACCCCCACTTGTCCATGTGTTGAGATGAGACACTCATGTCTTTACTTTTGTTTTATCATGTCTATTTTTCTTTCATGTAAATTCAGAGTTGCTTCATATGTATTTGTCCCGTTTGTGTGTTGCAGGATGTCAAAGTCTTTAGTGAAGATGGGACAAGCAAAGTGGTGGAGATTCTAACCGACATGACAGCCAGGGACCTGTGCCAGCTGCTGGTTTACAAAAGTCACTGTGTGGATGACAACAGCTGGACTCTGGTGGAGCACCACCCACAACTGGGATTAGGTAGGGAACTAGTTTCCTAGCTTGGGAATACCATCTGGAGACTTTAGTGTGTGATCAAATGTGTATGCCACAGCCAAATGTAAATGTTTCATCATTTCCTGCCATGTTGGCTGGTGGTCAATAGTTGTTCTCCACTCCTTCTGGCCCCATCCTTCCTCCTAAATTTCACTTTTCTCCCTCTGATACTCTGAGAATTTCTCCTTGAGTTCTCAGAGCAGGAACTTTCCAAAGGTTTAGGCTGGGTCATAGTCCTCTATGACTCGGTTCTTCTCTAAATGTCGAGAGCCCTGAGGGGTCTTACTGCCCACCTGTGTGCTAGAGCCCATTGACCACTGGATTACAGCCTCCCAGGACAGGGAGTCAGGATAATATTACAGAGGCATCTCATAGACATATAATGCTTACATAGCATCTTTGTGAGGTGATGCCTGTACTGTGTGTGCACATGTGCACAGGCACGTACATATTTGTATTTCTCTGTAGAACAAGAGCATATTTTAGACTGTAGAATATTTGAAACTAGGTCCTTTATTGTGTGTGTGCTCAGTTGGTTCATCTCAGGTAAAGACACTTGTCAGACTTTTGCTTAAAATCTTATTTGCATGAAGTCTGAAGCCTGCAAACATGAGCAGGTATTTAAAAACAGAATTTTCACTCAATTAAGCTATAATTTTCCCATGTCTTCCATGTCTTAAAAAAGAGATATCAAATTTCACAGTTTTAAATTCTGCTTATAACCCTTTTGAAAGATTAGTAAAGTGGATTGCAACCTCTTGGCTTAGAATATTCATTGAATTGACTGGCACTCTTCCAGCAGATAGCATACAATTTTTAAAGCATAGATAATGTGATGTGAGCTTGAGTCACAATTTCCACCTCTCTTTGGATACCTGTAATGCTTGGCTGCAAGCACATAGAACTCTAGTGGGTTATTTCAGTTACTTTTCCCATTACTATGACAGAAAAGCTTATGGAAGGGGGCTTTAGGGTGGGAGAGGGGCCTTATGGTTTGAGGATTGAGTCTAGGATAAGACAGGTTGTGGCAGCAGAATTACATTTCATCTATAAACAAGAGGGATGGCTGCTAGGTCGCCTGCTTCCTTTGAGTTCTGGGACCCTAATCTATGGCATGGTGCTGCCCACATTCAGATTGGAAACTCTCCATAGAGATTGTGGGTCACCTCCTCCTGGCTCAAACTCGTCTGGAAACCCTTTCACACATTGTGCCCGAAGGCATGTTTCTTAAATGACTCTATACCCAGTCATACTACCACGAAGATTAACCACCACATTTTTCTTTCCCAACTACTGCCTATCTGTGTGACACCTGAGCCTTTTCCATTGTCACTACCTACCTTCTGCCATATTCCTTCACCTGCTCCATAATGACTGAACCAAACTGTGACAAGTACTTGTGGTGTACAGTCTGGCATGCACTGAAAAAATCTGTACAAATCCACACAGGGATGGCTTAGAAACTGTACTCAATTCAAGGGTTTCTGATTAAAGCCCTGGATGTGAAGCCACCATACAGTGCATAAACTAGATAGTAAGGCTTTGGAAAGAACTAGAACAAGTGTACCTTATTTTGAGGAAGTAAAAAAGAGGACACCTGTGCATATGCACCCTTCTGATGGTGATATTTCTGTGTCCCTTTCTTTGTTCTTTTCTCAGTCACTTTAAAAGTGTACTAGTGTACCTTAAAATGAATAGTATTTTATTTTGAAATCAAATTAAGATGAGGAAAATATAAAAGAATAAATAAAATTATTTTAAAAGAAACAGGAACCTTTGGGTTAAAATTTGGGTCCCATTAGACAAAAAAAGAAATTAATGAGCCCCACAAGGCCAGAATCTACAAGAACTGGATGTGTGCTCAGACATTTTTCCTTGGGTGTCTCTTCCACACCAGTTCCTCTCGTTACGGACAGTTAAACAACACTTGCCACCTGGGCTGGATCTTGGAGAACAACCCCAACACAGGCCTTTCACTCCTCTCCATGTGAGGTGGAGAGAGAGAAAGGGGTGTGTGTGTGTGTGTGTGTGTGTGTGTGTGTGTGTGTGTGTGTGGCTAGTGTTGATTCAACCTATCATTTAATTAAAACAAAAAAGAACATAGCTAATTAGCCCTTTAAAAGGAAATCCAGTTTCTGCCCGGTTGCACAGCAGTCTCTTGTCAGGGTCCTACTGACCAGAAATCCCTCCTCAGCATCAGCCGCCCTGCTGCTGAGGGCTGAACCACAGGCTTGTGGGAGGCTCTTTGTAATGGATGTTGCTCTAGGGTGGGTTTCTGGGTCCTGGCCTAAAGTGTGGGGCCTCACCTATGCTCAGTGTGGAACCACCCTGCCCTACATTCCTGGGAATCACTGTCTCCATGGAAATAGCTCTCTTGGGCAATTCTATATTGAGCCTTCTTATTAGGGAGGAGGACACACAGGCAAGCAGTACAATGTACAAGTCTTTTAGGCAAATTTTAAAACAGATTATGACCCCAAACTGTGACAAATAGAAGCATAAGAATAGCATTCTGATAGTTTTAGTTCATAGGTAACCACAAATTAAGGTCTTGAAAACAATTACTATGCTGATTTTTGCAGCTGAACTGCTGGAAACTTAACCAGAAGTTTAAAGTAGACACAGTTGCAAAGATAGCCTGTGTGAGCCAGCTCCCTTTTTGCTAGAAAAGTCTATAATGACCTACTATGGTTACAGGTCATCTAGTAGACTGATAGAGAAGCAGTAACAGTAGTGTTCCTGCCCTGTCTTCCTTATATCTGTGAGTAAACAAAGGTGAAAGCCTGTGAGCCAGAAGCCCATGGTTCTTCCCAGTCCCCAGTGTCACCTTCTGCTGGCATCTACCTCTGAGGTACCTTCTTTCACAAAATGCCAGTCCTGTCCTTTTCACTAATAAAAGTATTGTCCTGATGAGTACTTCTCATAAGAATCCCCTATTCTTCAGCTCCCACATGTGGGAACAATCAGTGATAAATCCATGCCTAGAGGCATTACACAGCAGCCTGGGGCCTCCAGCTATAGAGCCCTGAACAAGGGCTCAGCAGGATTTCTCCTGTTTCCCAGCTTTCTGGGGAAGGAACCTGGAGTTGAAGCTGCAGCTGGTTTGCCTGAGGAGCCACAGTGAGGCCCTTCTGGGGTCCATAGCCAGCTGGGGGAAAAGCATGATCCTTCAGGGCTACATGGGCTAGCTTGGCAATCACTGGTTACCTGAAACCACAGTGGGGCCCAGTTTCCCCTGCCTCCTTCCTCAGGCACCAGGCCCTCCCCTGTGTACACGCAGTATGTGTGCTGCTTCCCTAAGACCTCTCCCAGGCAGCTGCTGTTAAGGATAAGAGCTATAGAGACCACAGCATTGGTCCTAGCTAGAAAGCTCCCTACAGGGTCTTTGTGCCTCCTCAGGGTTCTTTGGAAAGCACACTTTTTGATTTAGAGCTAGCTACTGCATTCTTACTAGGGCCGCTGCTTCCTCTCTGTTTTGTAAATGGTAAAAATGTTTTATTCCATAAAACAACCACCTACAGGTTATTGGGTTGTTGAGTTTTAAGTTTGTTTAGAATATTTTCTCCGAGTAAAGCTCCTGATGGAATTTGCTGATGTGTTTTTGGACGAGAAAGCCTGTTTAAATTTAAAATGAATGAACTTAAGCCTGACTGTTTTTTTTTTTTTTTTTTTTTTGAAACCATGCATCAGTTTTTAGTCAATGCTTAAGTTGTATGTGGTTGTTCACATACGTCTTGAGGAAATATAACCCTTGTATAAACACAATCGTTCATGTGTTCCAGGGAGAATTCTCCCAGATAGAAGTAAATGGAAACTATTCTAGGTTTGCATCAAGCATGGCTTTTCATGCCCTATGAGATTTGTAGCTGTCAATGGGGACAGATTCTGCTTTTAAATGTTTCTGCCAAGATGTCCCCTTCTCGTCGTATCAAAATGGAGGCTAAAAATGCATTGGCCAAGAATTTCCTCTTGGTAACGGGAATAGTCCTCATAGAGCAGTGTCTGTAACCACAGTTCTTCTTTGTGAACAGAAATTCCTTCTCCCAATTCTGAGACCCTTTAAAGTGGCTTTTCCTATGTGTCTCCTTTCCTTTGAAGATGAAATTTTTCTAGATATTCAACCCTGACTTCATGAGAGGCAGTGGGGACTCAAAATAGAGAACACTCGTGTTCACTTAAGCTGTGAATGCCTGGCTGGCATCAGGTCACACATGTAGTTCTTCATGCTCCCTGTAAAAGCAGAGGTTCAGAAAAGGGACTAACCAGCCTTTCCAGATGCTTACATAAGGTGTTCTAAGAGGTGTGTGTAATCTACCTGGTAAAGGCAAGAGGTGAATAATCCAGCTGGTACCTTCATTCCATGACATGTGCTTGTAGTGTCTTGTCTATAGGTCCCTGGTCTGACCACCTATATGCTCTGTGGTCCTACGTGCCCTGCCTCTTGAAAATCCTCTGTACCTGCTATCTTTGCCTTTCCTTTGCCTTTAAATGAGAGTTGAAATTTTGTAGTATAAGGGCAGAATCATTTGTGACTCTCTCATTAAGGCTGTGTCAATTCCAACTGTACAAGAAATGCATACATGCTGGTACTAACCCAGACTTTGTGTTTTAGTGAACTTTAAGACCTCTTTTAGTATATCATCACCGAATTAAGTGCTGCTCCTGACAGACTCATCTCAGTGCTTAAAACCAGCTTTTGACCTTGTGAATTTGCCCTGAAGGTTCTGTCATATCTTACATGTGCTGCTTCTCCCTACAGAGAGGTGCCTGGAGGACCATGAGATCGTGGTCCAAGTGGAGAGCACCATGCCAAGTGAGAGTAAATTCTTATTCAGAAAGAATTATGCGAAGTACGAGTTCTTTAAGAATCCGGTGGTAAGTGTCCTAAAATCTTGGAATTTTAGATTTAATAAAACCTGATTATCAGATGATGAGCTGGGTCACTATTTAATTAAATAGGCCTCACAACCCAATCATCACTAGATGTCCTTCCTCAGAGGGTCACACTGGAACAAATGTAATCAAATAGCAGATAATCTCTTGATTATATGTTGGTATGCTGACGTCAACACCTTGATTTTTTTTTTTCCGTTTATGGGGAGGTTCCTGTCATGTGACACAGTAGCAAAGGGGCTTTCATGACTTCTAAGCCTTTGGTCTTTTCCTGAGTCACCAAGCAGACTGCTGGTCAGCTTGGGGAGACCATTGTCTACTTCTGGTTCTGGTTCCACTTCACTGTTTTCTTGAAAAGAAAGAAATGTAATAGTTCTGGGTAATTAAGCAGAACTGCAGTCACTGTGTTATTTATTTATTGGCTTGCTTTTGGTTTTCTTCTGTACAAGTTTTGATAAAAGAATGAGAAGCACTGGTATCTAAAATACAAATGGATCATGATCATACCTGGAGAAAATTTAATATTGTCAGACATGCATCTATAGTACCCTGTTTCTCCCTCTCTCTCAGAACTTCTTCCCGGATCAGATGGTCACTTGGTGCCAACAATCCAACGGTGGCCAGGCTCAGCTTCTGCAGGTACTAAACAAACACTGTGTTCTTGCTGAAATAGACTTGCTGGAGGGTTGAAATAAGGAGCAGATTCCTGAAAAGGAAAGTAGCAGCATTCCTGTTACACCATAGTGGGAGCCATTTGCTTCTTTCTGTCTCAATATTAATTGCTGTGTCCTATATGACACCAGTTTTGTTGGGATTTTAAGAAGTTTGAAGGAAGAGAATTTTGCCTAACCTTCCCCAAAGTATTTTAATGATTCAGAAAATGTCAGCTATATGTAATAAGATAACTGCTTTCATTATTTTATGTACACATTGCCTAATTTTAAAAATTTATTCCTTCACAGAATTTTCTGAACTCCAGCAGCTGCCCTGAGATCCAGGGGTTCTTGCAGGTGAAGGAGGTGGGACGTAAGTCTTGGAAGAAGCTGTATGTGTGCCTGCGCAGATCTGGCCTCTATTACTCCACCAAGGGGACTTCAAAAGTAAGTTTTAGAACACTCCACTTCTCCCTGTACTAGGTGTTCTTGCTGTGGCCTTGGGCTTAATTTTAAAAAGTCCCTGAACCTCTTTTATGCTAGTGTTAACTAATTAATGATCAATTTATATAATAACTGTACACACAGTACTGGTCTATCAGAAATTGGATGGAAACACACAGGGCAGCAGCTCCTGTTCCCCTAGGATGGTCAGCCCTGGATCCCTACTGTGGGTTGAATGTAAATGCTCCTGGCTGACTCAGTCAATGCAAGGGCATACTTGGTCTTCCTAATTTAGAACTTAGATCCAACCTGGCCATAGGATAGGTACTGAATTGTTGTCCTGTATTCATAAGCAAAATATGGTTTTCACTCTACTGGAGCAAATTTTAAGAATTGCATAGTTCATAAAAACAATAGTGAATCTATGTAACACAAACCTGGCATTTGTGGATTATGCTGTTGTTGAGATTCCATGTTGTCCTTTCAGTTCTGTGTGTGTCACCAGGGGGAAAAGGTGAGCTTTTAGCACTATAGACTTTTTCCAGAAAATGTGACCTCACAGTTCACTTAACGGCTGTTTTTCAGGAACCCAGACACCTGCAGCTGCTGGCTGACCTGGAAGAGAGCAGCATCTTCTACCTGATTGCTGGAAAGAAGCAGTACAATGCACCCAATGAACATGGGATGTGCATCAAGGTACTCTACAGGATGCTGTCCATGGGCTGGGACTGGGAGCTATGCAAAGGCATTTTCTCCTGGCCAGTATTTATTTGGTTGTGGATCCTTCTGCTCTAAAGAGCCTGGGTGCTTGAGGAAGGTAGACATGTACTCTATGGAGCACTAAGAGGCCTCAATGACTTAAGGCCAGGTAGCCATTAGCCCTGCACTAGCTGCAGCCTTTACCTGGTCATAGTAAGGAGAAACAGAAGCTGGTTAACGAAGGAACTCCTGACCTGACACCTGATTGCCTGCAGCTACTAAGTGTACTACACTGTCTATATGGGCTTCTAGTCATGAGGATTGACCATGATACTGCCTGCCTGCAATATGTATATATGAGAATACTGTCACATGGATGTAGATGTGTGCCTGTAGTCAGAACACACAGATGTGAATGTATATATGGGTGCAAACAATGCATACTTGCACGTACATGCACACACACCACAGCCAAGACCATGTTCTTTTTCCTCTTGGTGAGATTGTGGCAGTGTTGATTATCATGGTCGTGACTACTATCTCCTGAACTCTTATGCATAACCTGTTGTAATCATTTTACAGTCACTATCTTATTTAATCTTCATGGATACTTGGAAGGTGGGAGCTAGATCAGCTTCCTTACCTTTGCGCAGATAACCAGTGACTAGTTGTACTTGGTGTATCATGGTGTATTGGCTTTTAAGGTTTGAGGACAGCCTTCTCTAACATTGGGTGTATGAGTTCACACTCTGTTTCACTGATTGGCTTTTTGTCTCTTCTGTAGCCAAACAAAGCGAAGACTGAGATGAAGGAGCTTCGTCTGCTCTGTGCTGAAGATGAGCAGATCCGTACTTGCTGGATGACAGCCTTCAGACTCCTCAAGGTAACATGACTCAAGGCTACAGTTGGCTGCACCTCATGCAGAACAAGCAACTGGATGTGGGTCCATCCTCACAGAAAAATGCTATGGCATTTCTACTAAATGTGATTTATTAACTGTAGTTGTATATTCTACATAAGAGCTCAGACCATTAGAAAGGGTGGAAACAGGTTTTCCAACTTGAGCACTATCAAGGGTTGATAAAGATGGAGTTCTGTGCATTGTAGATCTCTCCTACAAGGTGCCCCCAATCAGTGGAGACAGCCAAAATGCCGCTAGATGTTTTCAAATGTCCTCTGAGCATCGAGGGGTAAGAAATTTCCCCTGTAGTAGACAACTCTCAGTTCTAAGCCTGTTCAAAGTCTGTCATTAAACTGGCATGATATAAGCTAGCCATGAAAGGAATACTTTGTATGTGTTAAAATAATGAGATTTCTAGGTGTGGTACACATGCCTAGAATCCCAGCAGTTAGAGGTGGAGGTAGGAAGATGGTTGAGTTTGAGACCAGCTTAGACTTTATACAGAAACTCTTTCTTCCAAAAAGAAAAAGAAAGTTGACCAATGTTTTAGAAAAACTATTAGTTAAAAAATAAGTATATAACAATATTAGGATGCCCTTCACTTTTATGTGGGAGAAAGGCATTGCTGTGCTCAGTGGTACAGATTTACTTAGTGAACAATGCAGGATATAGGGTCAGCTTTTTTTGTTCTTCATCACTTCTTGGACATAGGACGGTACTAGAGGGTTAGAAAGTTGTAACGGTTACCTACTTCTCTTCTCCCTCCTTTTCTGAAAGTTTCTTAAACTGATGTAAAAATTCCCCCCACAAAATGTCTTGCTGAATCAGCACAAGAGCCTGTCATTGTGGTTGCTTTGGTTTTAAGTTACCCCGCCCTGCAAAGGCGATTAGGTTCGTGTTCTGCAGGCAGCAGACCACCAAGAGGCAGGAGGAGCCTCCTCTGCAAAAGCACTTGGACAGTAGGACCAGCATGGTGGTAACAAAGAAGAAATTCACTGCAGTGCTCTGAAGCAGCTAAATGTGGTGATCAAAGTCCTGTCAGCAATGGGAAGGTTATGCAGAACAAAAGACTGCACTGGGTATAAAGAGGTCAGAGAAGCCTTGCGGGCCTAGCCTGACTGCCAGGGAGAGGGCAGACTAAGAACCACAGAGTGACTTGGGTGGCTTAATGTCCGCAGCCTTTCCTTAAGGATCTCCCCTGGGGTGCAAGCACTCACTCCCAGGTTCCACACAGGCAGTCTCAGTTACTGAAAGAGGTGTCTCCTCTCCATGGCAAAAATGAAAGAGAAGGCCAGTAGGATGGATTGGGCCTCAAGCCAACTGCTCACACGGAAAGGACAGCTTTGTAGTCCTTCAGTCTGAGATGACGGCCACCTTACCTAATGTAATGTACTTCAATGGTAAAATATCCTGTTTTATCAACTTATTGGGTCAAAGTGGAAGGTGTCAGTTAATTTTTGTGCATAGATGTTAGTTATCTTAACTTGGTAAATCAGTTGTTCAAACCTTAGGCTGTTGGAGTTTTTCCACTCCCCCAAATGTATTTCTTTGTCATATCTAAATTGTAAGTCTTGTGGTTTAGACCTTTCCTTACATTTTTTTTTCCCCTAAAGAGGCCAAAGCTAGTGGTTTTCAAAGATTTTTATAGCAGAATGTTTCCTCATTTTAGGGCAGAATCTGTAACTGCCCAATATAACAAGCAGATAAAAGGCCTGATTTTTTTTTTTAATGTGGCATATTAGAGTATTATGAATTAGGAGGCATCTCCGGTTTTAGTGGCTCATAACACTGAAGACTTATTCCTTACCCTTGGCCTGCTAGAACTTGGCAAGGAAAGTAGCCACAGCCTGGGTTTCCATGACCTGAAGAAGGGATAAGAGTACTGTCTCACATCCCCAGTTAGATGTTCAAGCCACTTCTGAACCAGGGACATGAGCCATCTAATCCCAGGGCCCATGGTTGAGCCTGGTTGTACTTAACAGATTGATTTTGCTCAACATCTCTGCTAAATAGGGTGTGCCTTCCATGAAATTACAGCTCCCTCCTGTTTAAAGGCATCTCTGTAAGTTTGCCTTGTATTCCTGGAGTTGAGGTGCATTCTCTGAAGCATTCTTTGACCATGACTCTAAAGCTTTTTTTACCCTTGCACAAAGCAGTAAACTTGCCTACCACCTCACTTAAAAACCTGTGTGTCTCACTGAGTTAGTAGAGAAAGATCTGTGCTTTTTATTCGACGTTTTGAGTCTTCCAGGGTTAATGGCCAGAATAGAAACTAGGTAATAAAGGAAATCTGTCAATGCACAATAGATTCACAAAGCAAATGGATTCCTTTCATTAGATCCCCAAACTCAACCCCATTTGTAATGTTAAACTCCTGTGAACTTTATTGATGTGCTTATGGTTCTTTGTTATGTTAATTTATTAATTAGTTTCTTTAGAGGAATGTGTGTGGGCATGTGTGTGGAGGTCAGAGGACAACTTGGGGTAGCCTTCTCCTTCACCATGTGGGTTCTGGGGACCAAATCCAGGCTTGGTGACAAGCACCTTTACTCCCTGAGGCGTCTCACCAACCCAGAAGGATATTTCTTAACATGGCAAGTTCTGAATGTGGAGACATGGCTGTTGTCTCTTTACACAAAGAAACAAAACAGTCCACTGTTACCTTAATCCTTTGCTGTTTGGGAGAGTCACATTTAATTTGATGTGAATAGGAAGTGAAAGGCTACATGGCAATGAAGCAGGAAACATTGTTAGGGCACACAAAGGAAATAACATTAATTGGACTATACATGTATCTTTAAAGCCCAGTCAACTAAAATAAAAAGGGAAATGAAAGAACCTAACTCTATAGACAGCTGGTACATGAATGGCTAATGGCTTAACCACTTAAAGAGGTTGTGTGAGTACAACTACCACCATGTGGGTCCTTATATTCTTAAGTAGAAACAGTGTGAATTTGTAGTCTTTAAACTAAAAACAATAAATGTGAAAACAGTCTACTTCCTTAGTAACTGAGATTTTAAAAAATGCATTCAAAAATCCAATGCAAATAAAATATAATTTTATACCTACTTATAGAAATGATCTATTTAAAATAATTCATAGATCAAGGAGAGAAGGCAAAAGAAAATCAGAAGATATGTCAGTTGAGTAATCATAAAAGCACCACGAATTACAGTTACAGCAGAATTTCAGAGGCAAATTTTTAATGTTCAATACATGTTTAAAAAAAAAAAAAAAGAAAGAAAGAAAGGTAAAAGTCAGTGATCTCAGTGTCTTCTTGAAAACATTCAAAGCCGGCATTCAAGCCAGATAATGAGGGAAGGGATATGGAGAGAGAAAAGGAGATGTGAGAGGATTAGACTTCCAAATTTGTGTAATTCCAGATGAATGACCCTTCTCCAAAATACTTGGCACCTGAAATACATTTGTTTCATACATATATTTTACACATGGTCTGAAGTAATTTTACACACTTGCCTAGACACTGACCTCTCACATTCAATCCCAAAATCAAATTTGGGATTTTCTACTTGAGATGCTATATTGTTGCTCAAAAGAGTGCATATTTTAGATTTTCCTATTAGGAGTGTCACTGGGTATTGTGGGAGGAGGCCCTCTAGGTCTCCTCCCCTTCATTAGTGAGCTAGGGCTGCAAATTCAGCAAAGCTCTTATGTGCGTTATTATAACAAAAGGGATAGTAAATAGGTGGGAGTTAATGGCCTGAAAGTATCCAGAAGAGAGAGTTCGGTACATATACAGTACTTGACCCAACTGACAAAAATGTATGATAATCCACCCAAAGCTTTACTGATCAGGGAAGCTCACCTAGACCTTAGTGTAGACCCCAATTTCCATGCATTGTTGGCCATACAGACCCATCACTTATGTGGCTGGCCTTAGTCCCTAGCATGTCCCCAGGCCCAGAGTGAGTCACATTCTTAACATAGGTTCTGTGGTCTGGCCTAGTGCCCCCAGTTAAGCACGTATATCAGGCAGGCCATTCTAATGACTAAGAGACCACTGTTCTCCAATGGGTACACCAGTACAACAACTTGCATCTTTTTAACTTACTAAAAAGCCATGTTATTTGATCCCTTCACCACAGTCAGGCTGACATAAGAGTTGTCTCCATGTCCTATACCACCTATCTGAAATGTTCTCGTTGTGGAAGATCATTCTCTGCATATTAAAATCCCCTAAGGCATCCTGATGCTGTGCTTTATATATTCAGATTTTTACTTATTTGTGTATTTATGTATTTATTATTTATTTATTTATTTATTTATTTATTTATTTGAGACACGATTTCTCTGTGTAGTCCTGGCTGTCCTGGAACTCACTCTGTAGATCAGGCTGGCCTCGAACTCAGAAATCCGCCTGCCTCTGCCTCCCAAGTACTGGGATTAAAGGCGTGAGCCACCACTGCCTGGCAAATTTTATTTTAATCTGCATATCTGCACTCTGATTTTTCCCCTGAACATGCATTCTTTTCTGGAACTAGAAGTCAGGTCTAGTGTGAACCCTAGAATCTCTTAGTCTTGCCTACGCTACTGAAGGGACAGCTCACTAGTAGCAGTAACTTCTCACTACCCTTTGTCCTGTGACTCTCATTTATGTAAAAATGTCAACTGTTTTTGTTTTGATATGTTTTCTGCCTGTTTTTTTTTTTTCTTAGAAGTTTTCTCATAATGTGCCTGATTTATATATTCTCGACTCTATAGTTTGGTTATTTTCTCAGCAACAGGAGGAAATTCTTGGTGATTTCCACTTCAGACACTTGTCTTGCCCTGTCTCCTCTCTCCTCCTCCTCTCACAGGAGTGGACTTACACTCATGGAGAATGTTTTTGTCATGTTGTACATGTTTATACTTTAGGAAGGAGTGTCCCTATAGGACCAAAAGCTAAAAGAGAGCTCGTGCCTCATGAAGGAAGGACAAGAGGATGGTGCAGCCACTTCATAACTTTATTTCCTCTTTCTGGCGCCTTCTCACTTGCTCGCTCTCATAATTTTCTAACTTGGTGTTTTGAATAAATAGTTTGGGAGTGGTCTGTGGGCTGTTCAAAGTATAGGAAATCTCTGGAGACTCTGAAGAGAAGCTTTAGAACGAGCTGGCTGTGTGTTGTAGGTCCTGAATGTGCCTCTCTTCTCGTGACTTTGGATCACTTGCTTTGTTTGTGTTTCTGCGCCAATATCTGTAGATTGGGGCTACTGATAGTATATTGATCATAAAAATGGGCAGTAGCAAATGTAGTAGACCACTTAGACTGTTTGATTCATGCAGAACTCCAGAAAGGTTCTTGACCTTGGTATTATGATAGGTGTTTTTGCCCTGTTTGTTTCCCTTTTCCAACAGTCCCAGACTGGTCAGCACCCCCTCTTCCAGGATGGAAGTTCTGAGGCAGAACTCAACAGAAGCACACTATCTTCAGAGTGTTATGCTCATGGGGGAGGGGGATTTGGCAGAGAGTATCCTACTATTGTGCATGAGAACTCCCCTCCCAGCTGTGGGGTTTGCTGTGGGCTGGGGCTGTGGAAGCTCTCAGGTGCTGGTACTAACGCTAGTCTTTCCTCTTCAGTATGGAATGCTCCTGTACCAAAACTATCGCATCCCGCAGCAGAGGAAGGGTTTGCCCCCTCCTTTCAATGCACCTATGGTAAGTGGTAGAGCCAGGGCCCTCAAGAGTCAAGGCTGTGGGAACCTCATTGCAGCATGCCTTACCTATTCCAAAAATAAGGGGAGCCGTTTTTCTTATCTTTGGCTTTTGTTTTGGAACCCATGGATACTAAAGCCATTCTCTAGTGAAGATACTGAGAGTATAACCACTCCTGCTCCCCCAAAGCACAGAGATGCACTATATTATCAAATTGTGATCTTAAAGACCCTCTGGTACTTACTCCCAGGAGAGAGAGCAAGCTCTCTCTCTTATCATAAGAGTCTTGTGTCTACTTCCCTAAACTAATGCCCCCAAGCATTGTCTTCAGTGAAGAATTGGAGATGATCACCTTCCTTCTTTCCTTTCCTTCTTTTTAAACAAAGCCCAAAGCCATTTTTAGTGTGGTTCCACTTAGATAGCTGAGCTTTCAACCTAACAGGGAATTCTGTAGCAGCCTTTCTGGTGTCTTCATGATTATTTCATGGTGGGAGGGTAGTCTCTTTGACATGTTGCACTGGCTGATTCTCCTGCATCTTAGAATCTGTGGCCTTTGCTTTGCAGCGCAGCGTTTCTGAGAATTCTCTTGTGGCCATGGATTTTTCTGGACAAGTTGGAAGAGTGATCGATAACCCGGCTGAAGCCCAGAGTGCTGCCCTGGAAGAGGGCCATGCCTGGCGTGTAAGGCACTAACCCCAGTCTGGTTGAAACTGGTTACACACTTAGTCCCAAGTTTTGCCAGGAGAATGGCTCTGCTAGTGTTGGTGGAAGGGAATATGGGAATAAGTGCAGGAAGCAGCTGGCCCCAAAGGTCCGCCATGCTGTCAGCCTTCCACACCAGTCTATCCTGAGCTGTTCCTGCTGATAAATTACTAGTGGCTATTCGTGAAGGGCACGGGGCCAGACATTCGCATGAGGACTCCACGGGGAACAGTTCTCTCTAAGCTCTAGTGCTGAATCTGCAGATGGGAAGATAATCTCCCATCTCAGGTTTCCCTGAAATCTAAAGACCATATGCAGAACACCTGCCCAGGGCTCTGCTTAGAAGACATTCCCAGTCCTTCATCCATAGTGTGGGAAAAGGGCAAAAGTCTTCAGTACAAGGACTCAGGAGAGCAGTGTTCTGAAAACTGTTGGAGCTTAAAGTGCTAGCCTGTGCTGCTCTGCTGAGTCTCCAGGATTTGTAGCCTAAGTAGTCTGGATAGAAAACATGTTACCACAGCCACAGTTGGCTGGAAATAGCCAAAATGTATTCTATTTACCATTTTGTCCAGTAACCTCTTTATTCTCCATAGTCAGGTAGTGTCATTGGAGGCTAAGGGTTAGGGGACACTGCTCAGCCACCCTGTCCTGGACAGTGGGTGACTTGGTATGTCAATTTCTCATCTTTGCTGATGTAAGCATTTCTATTGCAGAAGCGAAGCACTCGGATGAATGTCCTAAGCAGCCAAAGCCCTCTTCATCCTTCGACTCTGAATTCGGGTAAGCACATCTATAAAGGTGAAAAGGATGCCTGCTCTCTGAGCCTCTCTTAAGCTATGCACAATGCATGGGCAGAGCTACTTCTGCTACCATGCTACTAGAGCTGAGCTGAGCTCCGAGTTTGTCAAGGTTGTTTTCTGGGCTCTTGAGGGTCTCTATAGAGGAGCCATGTCTTATCCTCCATTCCCCATCTCTTCTGCAGTGATTCACAGGACTCAGCATTGGTTCCATGGACGTATCTCCCGCGAGGAGTCTCACAGGATCATCAAGCAACAAGGACTCGTGGATGGGTAAGGAAACTGGACTAATTAAATCTATGACCTGTCGAGGTCTCAATGTGCTGAATACTTGCTCTGCCTCACACAAGGACTCACAATTCCCTCAAGAAACTAGCTCAGAGGCAAAGTATGATGCCCTTGCCAAGTTAAGGGCAGAGATAATTTACAACTATCCTGTCCTGCAAATATATACATATGTGCCCTCTACCTCTTCACTGAAGTTTCAATAGAAAAGAACAAGGCTGGTTATTTTTACTTTTTAAGTCAGTAAACAAAGAGAGAAAAGAAATAATCAATACCATTTTATTTATACACTTTATAAATTCCCTTTTATGAAGAGGAGCCTCAGACAGCTGTGGTTTAGAGCCACAAGAGGTTTGCATCTCACAGTTATGACTGCTCAAGTAGATTGTCTCACTACTAAGCCACTATGGACAACAGAGGATGTGGATGATGGCAGCCATTGGCCAGAGTGACTAGGTGACAGAATGCATGCTGGTAGCAGGTTGACCTACAGGCATTCACATCATTAGCTGTCACAAGGTAACCAGAGCCATCAAGAGAGTTTGAACCTCAGGGTGCAAGCTGTATCACAGTGCAGTTATCCCAGTGGCGTTTCCCAGTCCTTGCCTTCATCTTGTCCCAGTGCCCTATCTACAGACAGAAATAGTAGGTAGATAAATGAGACAGGGACCACCATCTTGTTCAGAAAGGAACACTCTAGCTCCCTGGTTTCAGTGTGAATAATGTTCTTTTCATGGCTCTTGTCGTCTTCCCTGCAGTGGACCATGTTCCATGACAACAGCATCCTGATGATGCTCTCCCTCCACCTCCCCCACCCCCGCCTCAAAAAGTGGTTTACAAAACAGTGTGCTTCATTACAGAGTTTTAATATATACCTGTCATTGTACTTTTTCCATATTTTTCCCTTCTTACTTTCCTTGTCGCTTATCTTCCTCTGGTCCCTCTCCTCCCTACCAAATAGGACTGGTCCCTCCTACTTTCATTGATTTCATGTGATCACTGTAGATACAGATAAAGATATATAAATATGGATTCTGATATGAGAAAAACATTCGACATATCTTAGGTCCAGGATAACATTTTCCCTATAAGCCTGGCTAAATGGCGCCCTGGAATAATATGTGGATTTCCCAGTCCTATTTAACTGCCTTCTGTTCAAATATCACACCTTCCAAGCTGGTGACACCACTATTAGTAGTAGTTTGGTCTAATGTCTCAAAACATTTCTTCTTCATAATGCCAGTAGGGCTTGGAAACTTCCTTTCGAATGTGTTTAAGGTATTGGAAAACATGAGTTTAGGCTTCTTTGTGCTGTTCCATTTTAAATTTTATTTTGTAATTGTTTACAAGTTGTAGAAAAGTTTCAGGAAAAATGCAGTCAGTTCTAGTATATAACTTTACCCAGGACCAGTAGTTAACAAGACAGCACGTTCACTCTGCCATTGTTTATTTATTTAAATCATTTAAAAGTAAATTATAGCTCAGTGTCCTTTTATTCCTAGTGGAAGCTTTGTGTGGTTTTACATAACCACAGTGGCATTATAAAAGCCAGGAAGCTAACACTGATACAGTTGCCACTTACTCATTTAAATTTTTTTAGTACCCCCTCATTGCATGCTTCATAACAAAAAGAAAAAATCCACAACCTTGGTACTGCATCTAACATCCTCAAAGGCGTTATAGTCGGCTCCTGTTGTGAGCAGACAACAGACCTGACAAGTGGCGTCTGGATTTACTCCAGGCAGTGTCCCATGGCTAGAGTTGGCTCATATATCTGGGGCAGGAGTACACAGGAAATGGTTCAGTAGCCTCCTCAGTGTATTCAGGCTGGAGACATCTCTCCTATCCCCATGGTGGTGATCTGATGCTGGGTAAAGATAGTCTCAATCTGATTCCTGTACCATCAAGCTAATATTTTTCCCTTTGGTAAAGAGTAAATATCAAGAGTAAGGTTGCAGTGGGAAATGTTTCTTTTCAAGCTTGTATCCCCAGGTGAATACTTTCTAGTCTTCCACTCCTCCCTTGTGTGCTCGACATCTTCTTTAGGGAAAAGCTTCTCTTTGTTGGGTAATTGTGGCATATCCCTGTCAATCTTTGAACACTTTCTGACTCTCTAACACAGAACATTTCAGTTCCATCTTTGTAGTTTACCTGCCTTGCCTGAGTCAGCCGTATTCTCAGGGCCCCTGGTTCCTTTCAATATTGAATGACACCCTTCTGGGAGCTGCATCCACTATAGCCACTGAAAGTCACTCAGGTGCCAGCACACCAAAGTGTCATGGCTGCAAGCCCATTTTTCTCAGTCAGTTCTAGCTAGTATACACATGCATACATGTATGTTTATACATGGGCAATTCATTTGGATTTTAAAAGGAATCAATAATTGCTGGTTTTCTACTCCCCAGGCTGTTCCTCCTTCGTGACAGCCAGAGTAATCCAAAGGCGTTCGTACTGACACTGTGCCATCACCAGAAGATTAAAAACTTCCAGATCTTACCTGTAAGTACCGATGCCTTTAAATCTGTCTCCCTTCTGAGTCCCCTGGTTCTATATCTAATGCAGTTTCCAATTTAAACATAACAAGCTTACAGAGAGGAGCCGATGGCTTCAAGTCTAGGGAAGCAGTTCTCAAGAGTCTCCAAGAGGGAATACTGCTGAGAGGCCACTGTTACCGAGACCTCAGCTTATATGAAACTAAGTAGGAGTATCTAGGTCTACTAGACTCTTGCAGCAGATTGGACATCGGCTCTTTTCACCACGGGAATGGTCCAATCTGAGCCAATGTGCCTCATGGCTGCTCAGAATATAAAGGAACTTGCTGATGGTTAAGTGGCTCCCAAAGGAGCTCATGTTCTGCCCACTTGGTCATTGGATCATGAGACAGTTCTACCTGTGGTCCATTCCACTGTGCCACCACAGACCACCTTCCTCATCCCCTTCGCTTTCCCTTTTAAAGCACAGAAATTAAGACTGTCTGATGTAGTTCAAGTCTCCCTGCAGTGCCACAGGTTATTCCCCAAGATCACCTTCTAACATGGCAAGTGTTTTTGTTTTCTGTGTCTCCACAGTGCGAGGATGACGGGCAGACCTTCTTCACTCTGGATGATGGGAACACCAAGTTCTCCGATCTGATCCAGCTGGTTGACTTCTACCAGCTCAACAAAGGCGTTCTGCCTTGCAAGCTGAAGCACCACTGCATCCGCGTGGCCTTATGACCTCCTTGCCCACTCACAGAGGCTGGAGGCAGCAACACTGGAACGGAGAAGAGAGGCCTGCATGAGGGTGAGAACACACAACACCTACTCCCACCCAAGGACTCAGAACAACATGGCTTTTTGATCGGTACCAACCGACCTACATCAATTAGTTATTGGACTTCACAAAGATTTGCCGCTGCGGATCAAGCAGGACCACCTCCCCCTGCGTCAGCTATTTAAAATTGGGGGAGGGAAGAGACCCAGTGCAAGTGTGGGAAGAAACTGGAATGATGATTTTGATTAGGTCACGTAGGGTGAAAACCGCAGAGAAATGATTGGAAATGAACTCTTGCCCTGGAATAACCTTGACAATTCAAACCGCGATGTTTACTTTTTGTATTGATCACTTTTTTGCACTCCTTCTTCGTTGTCAATGTTGTACTCAGCCTATGGTAGGAGAGGATGTTGTGGCTTTGCAACCCAGATGAGACAAAGAATTTTTGAATTGGCAGGCTTCAGCCTACAAATGGGTCCCCAAAGTTTTCTAGATGGCACCCTGCTCTCTGCAGGTTACGGCAGTGTGGGTTTGGCTCCTACATTATAGACACCCCAGTCCTTCCCATTATACTTGAAAAGCTTTTTTTTTTTTAAACAAAAAATAATAAAATAAAAGGTGTCAACCGCAGTTGACACCAAGCATGTTTTGTGGACGCAATCAAGCTGCCACAGTCTGGTCATCCTTGTTGTTGTGCTGACGTCTGGTCATTTATTATTAGTGTGTCTCGTTCTCCACAGTGCTGGAGACCTCATAACTTTGGAAAACTCACTGTTCCCAGCACAGCACAGCTGCATGACCTCAGCTTCAGACTGATGTCAGCCAGCCTTCTTGGAACACATTGGTATTCATTGTGGATGCCACACAGTCCATCTGGGGTGCCCTGTGCCTCCCATTTTTTCATAGCCGCCCACTGTTGTAGAATAATCGCTGCCTTTACCCTCTGCAGTAGCCTCAGTCATTTCAGTTCTCCCACAGGGGTGGGATGGGGTGGGGGGGTGGGGTTAAAGGATTGAAAGAGAAAAATGCCAACTTGTTGGCCTTGTGCTCTGTCACTCTGAGCATCTATGGTGATAAAGAGAAGGAAACACTGCAGAGGCACAGGCATAGGCTGGCTTTTAAGTCTTCGCTTGATGACCTCTGCACCCTACTGAAAACCCCCTAAGCCAGCAGGAGCAGGGTATGCAGAGGCTCTGCCTCTGCTGGCTTAGGGTGAGAAGTACCTCACAGTGGTTGTGAACATTGGACAGATTTTAGGAGCATGATGTTTTGCCTCCTCCTCTGAGAGAGGAGTCAGAAGGTGGCCGGAGTTATCATTGGGTCCCCTGAGCTCCATGGAGGACTCTGTTGTCCCCTTGATGATTTATCAGGCATGAGAGTAGCAGACAGGACTCCCTTGAGAAACACACAGACAACTGTGGTGAACACATTTTCTTTCTTGACACCACACAGGAAGTCTGCTACATACCTGAGCTAGCCACTAGATTGCCAGTCCCGACTCATTGAAGTGCTCCCCAGGGAGCCACTTCTGATTTTGCTGCGGTTGACGGCATAGTGGAAGATAGATATGACAGCGCTTTGTAAAGCAGACCAGCAGTAAGCTGGTCCACAGGATAGAAACACTGTAGTTCACAGACCACGCAACCGTGTTTCCACGAGATGTTATTACAACAAATGAAGAATTTTTTTCTTTTTTTTCTTTTTAATCTTTTTTGACTTTTTTTAGTTAACCATTTTCTTATGCATAAGTGCTCAATTGCATTTCTCTTTCCTTCGCAGCCAGTTAATCGTTCAGTTGACAATGAGAGAATTCTCAAGTTCATACCTGGCAGCAGGCTCCCACTGATCTTCCCCTTAGAAACAGATAACGGACATCTCAGTTTTACCATACTCGTTTCTTTTTGCTGACTTAAGGTCAGAACTTTACAAACAGACAGTAAACAACCCTAGGGTTTCTTTTTCCAGTTTACACAGACCAGTCCCCACAGTACATAATCCTTGTCTCTTTGCCTCCACAGTAGAGCAGCTAGGATGTGCATCTCATATTTATAAGTATGCATTTTATTTAAGAGGAAGTACAGGCTTGACTCTGGTTCACAATTTTGTACGTAGCTGGTTTGACGTAGTATTTTGTACTTCCCTTGCCGAAGTGAATTGTTGAAGGCTGCAACCCATCCATGCCTTGAGTGTAGCAGACTTCAGTGGCCCCGAGCTCGCCAGCCTTTGCACAGGCAGCTGGGAATTCCACCTTAAACAGCTGGTCCCTAGGTTAGTGGGTACCCAGCCCCCCTAATCAGAGACTGAAGGACAATTGACTTTTATTTTTGTATTTAATTGACATGAATGTAAAGGGGACAGCTCAGGGTTGTTTTGGAGCCTGTTTGACTTTGTAATCTCTGCCTGTGATTTTCTTTTCTAAATGACAACTCCGTGTAACCACCTGGACTAAGTTGAGAAGGAAAATGCCAAATGCTTTGGGTTTTTAGCGTTTTAATAGGGTAGACTCTGTTATATTATTAGGTGTTAAGAGTTCCTGAACGTGTTTTTTCTCTTTTTTTGTTTGCTTAAACTTTGAAGAAATGTGCCTCAGCTTAGATGTTTTGTCTTCTCCTTTCTGCACTTAAATACCTGACAGTCTGTCCGATCGCTGTGCCTCCGAGGGCGCTACTAGCTCATCGTAGATTTGTGATGTCATAGTGCAAAATGCAGTGACCGGAAAAATGACCTGACATGTAAACATTTCAGGGAATGCAGAAGGTGTTAATTAATAGACAAAACCTTTATCCCGCGTGCTTTGCTTCACTCTGTGCTATATAGCTCTTTGGCTCGTGAACCTACTTGTAAACTTTCAGGTATTTTTGTACAAATAAGGGACTGATGTTCTGTTTCTTGTTATTAGAAATAAACATTAATAAAGCGTTCTTGGTGTCCTGTTGTTTTTATTTCTTACGCCGATATCTAAAAACTGGGCTTGCGTCGGGTAAGCTCAGTGGGTGAGAGTAACAGCTGTGGGCACAGGAGAATCAGATCCCCAGTAACTGTGGAAATTAGACAAAGGGTGGAGCCCCTCAGCTAGGCCAGCCTCTACCTGTCCTTCCTCCCCACAAGAAAGAATCACAGGCTTGGGCTGGAGAGATATGGCTCAGTTGGATAAAATGCTTGCCACACAAGATAAAGATATATGTTCCAACTGCGTGGTGGTATCAGCACATGCTTTTAACCCCAGCACTCAGGAGGCAGAGGCAGGCAGATCTCTGACTTTGAGGCTAGTCTGATCTACACAGTGAGTTCCAGAACAGCTAGAGCTACACAAAGAAACCCTGTCGAAAGAAAGAAAGAAAGAAAGAAAGAAAGAAAGAAAGAAAGAAAGAAAGAAAGAAAGAAAGAAAGAAAGGCTATGAGTTCTAACCTTAGAACCCACAGAAAAACAAGTGGTGCCACACACTTGTAATCCCACACACAACCAGACCCAGGGCTCCCTGGCACCTAGTTCCAGATTAAATCAAAGAACCTGTCTCACAAAGTAAAGTGGATGACACCTGGGGAATGACACCCAAGGTTAACCTCTGGCCTCCACACAAACAGGAACATCCTGTTCATGGACACCTATATACCCAGGACAATGTACAAGCATACTCAAGGAATCACAAACCTTGGAAGGTTTCAGAGAGTCATATGTCCACAAAGTTTAACAAAACTCCTCCAAAATTCTCATTTGATGAGGCATTAGCACATCAAGGACCTATCTAGGCTTTCTTGTCAAATAGGAAACTAAGAGGCCTTATAAAGACAACTCAGCAATTAAGAGCACCTGGGAGCTGCTCTCCCAGTTTGGCCCCAGCATTGACAAGACAACTCACAACCACCTATTAATTACAGTTCCAGGGAACCAGATGCCCTTTTCTGGTCTCCTCGGGCACCAGGCATGCACATGGTATACATACATGGGACCAAAACATTTACACATACAAAATAGAATATATTATTGAAAGGAATTGGCAAATTAAGAAAATGGGCACACTCTGGCTATTGCTCACTGGAGGGCTCCTTGTCTACATGCCTCCTCCACAACCTACCTCAGTCACCCAGAAAAAAATAAATATTGTCACCTGCAGAGTTTGGAAGACTTGCTCATTTAATTTAGAGCACGAGTCCCTAGGATTCTGGAGATGATTCAGTGGATAAAGTGCTTGCTGTGTCGCACGAGGAACCAGAGTTTATGTCTCCAGAACCTAAATAAAATTCAGGCAAATGCACCAGCTCTGTAGTCCCTGCATGTGTAGGGCAATGACAGAGTCTGTATGACAAGCAGGCTAGCCAAACTAGCCAGAATTTGTGAGCCCTGGGTTCTGTGAGAAACACGGTTTCAGCAAACTTAAGTAGAAGGTGATAAGGGAAGACAACTGATGTCTGCTTCAGGCTTTGTCATGCACCACACACAACGTTGAATCTGCCTTTGCTATAAGCTCCCCTCACAAAAACAAGCAAATCTCAAAAGCAGGGCAATAAGGCACCACACCTCCATCCTATCATGACAAGCACTGTTTCACAGGTCTGATAGTTGGAGCCAAGGGGTATATGGCACTACCAGACCAGTTTCAAATTTACTTTGGTCACTTCAAATAGGACAACAGAAGCCAAACATGGCACACATGGGAAGAAAAAAAAAAAAAATCCTCAGAGCACAATGTGAACCATGACATCACTGCTTCATAAGTGGTTAAAGTATATCTTCTGTGTCAAATGGTGCACATACCTATAATCCTATAATACCAACACTTCGGAGCAGAGGCAGGAGTACAGTTCTGTCAGGGCTAGCCTTAGCAACAGAGGCCAGAAGACAGCTTGGACTATCTGAGCCTGTTTCAGAATGTATTTTTTCAGTGACCATAAAAACACTAAAGTAGAAAATTCAGTCACACGACTCTGTACATTGGCACTTAGACCTCACTCTTAAAGATTGGGAACAAACAGTAGAAAATGCGTCATAAAAAGTATTGGTCTTTGTCTCAGTGCATTTTCCATTACGGTGATAAAACACCATAACCAAAAACAACTTGGGGAGTAAAGGGTTTATTTCATTTTACAGTTGTCCATTATGAAGGGAAGCCAGGGCAGGAACTCAAGGCAGGAACTAAATCAAGAGCCATGAAGGAACTGCTCGCTGTCTTACTTCTAGCTTGCTCAGTTTGCTTTCTCACACATTCCAGAACCACTTGCCCACGGATGCCACTGCCCACAGCAGTCCAGAAAACACCCCACAGACTTGCCTACAGTATGATAGAGGCATTTTCTCAGTTTGGATTCCCTCTTCTCAGATGACTTTTTGTCAAGTTGACAAAAAAATTAACCAACACAATTGACTTCTTTTCACTTTGAACAACCTCATCACTATCAACCCATAAACTTTCCTTTCTTATTTGGCCCCAAGAATCCATGTTAATATTAATATCACAACATAAAACAAAGCAGAACTTTATAAAGTCTTTAATACTTTAAAAGTCCAAGTTCTATTTAAAAAAAAAAAAAAAAAAAAAGGCTCTTTGAAAGTCCAAACTCCTGGGGCTACAGAGATGGCTCAGTAGTCAAGGGCACTGACTGCCCCTTCCAGAGGACCGAGGTACAAATCCCAGCATGGCAACTTACAACTGTATGTAACTCTAATATCTGGCACTCTCACATACATGGAGGCAAAACACCAATGCACATAAAATAAAAGTAAATAAATGTTTTAAAAACTTTTAAAAAGTCCAAACTCTCAACTGTGGGCTCCTGTAAAATGAAAAATAAGTTACATACTTTTATTCTAAGAGGAGCGAACCAGGACATAATCACAATCAAAACAAAACCAAAATTCAACAATATAAGTTAAATCCTGTAGCTCAAAGTCGAGAATCTGGGAAGCACCTTCACAATGACCTCTCCTAGTCTCTCATACTGCCAAGTCTCAGCTGTTCTCCATGAGCCTCCATGCCTTCAACATCAGGAGTACCTAGGAGACTTACACATTACAGCTGCCAGTATGAAATGTAGCCTTGGTACTCTGTAGACCACAGCTTTTGTGTGCTAATCCTGAAGAAATAATTTCAAAAGATTTCACTTCAATGATACTAGTCTCCTCTTAATGCTGATTTCCTCTTAACCATAACTGCTATCTCAGCTCCAGCTGACCAGCAGCAATTGTCCAAATTAAAGCAGCAGTTCTCAACCTGTGGGACATGACTCCTTTAGGGTCGAACCAAATGACCCTTTTACAAGGGTCACGTATCAGATATTCTGCGTATCAGATATTTACATTACAATTCACAACACTAGCAAGACTGTAGTTAGGAAGTAGGAACAAAAATAATTTTATTGGGAGTCACAACATAAGGAACTGTGTTAAAGGGTCGGCATTAGGAAGAAGCATTAAGAACCATTGCAGTAAAGCAAAGGTTTCCCTTCAGTGGTCCTGATCTCTTCTTGATCACAGATGATTCTGCAGCTCTAGCTGACCACACACTACAACGGATTACTTTAAATCTACCACACAAACTGCCCTGCTAGAGTCTTTGAGAGAGTTTCAAACTTCCTTCTGAAGCTTCACAAGCCAGGCCTCCATTGTCCGACCGTTTTCGAGATTGTCTAAGCTCCCACAATAGTGTGTTAAGCTCTGAGAACTCAGTGGCTTTTCCAGGCCAAAGTTCTTAACCTGCCTACAATCAGCACCTCCCTCCCACCCGGTGCCCTAGGGGGTGGGGTAGGGAACATGGTCAGATCTGTCACAGCAATAGTCCTGGTCCCAGTATCAATTGGTGTGATAAGCCTCAAAGCATGACCAAAAGCAACATGGGAAGGAAAGGGCTTTTTCAGTTTTACAGTCCCTCATGAAGGGAATCAGGGCAAGAACTAAAGCAAGCGACCATGGGGAAACACTGATTACTGACTTTCTTGCTCCTCCTGCCTTGTTTGATTTGTTTTGTTAATTTACTTTTGGTTTTTAGAGATGGAACTCTGTAGACCAGGCTAACCTCAAACTCACAGAGATCCATCTCTTCACCTCCCTCTGCCTCCCAAGTGCTGGGATTAAAGGTATGCACTACCGCCGCCCGCCCGGCTTGTTTGCTTTCTTAAACAACTCAGGACCACCTGGTCTGGGATGGCATCACCCATGGTACAATCCTGAGACTTGCCGGAGAAAAACCAATTTCACTATTCTGAGCCACATTTAAAGCAAGCTTTATTAAATAAATACTGACCAAGAGATTGGTCAGAACCACTCCCTGGAATTTTCCAGCTGAATGGTCCTATATATAAGCAGTGGCTTACTTATAAAGAGAAACCTATAGGCCATGGTACTTTCCCATCAGGCTTTGGTTGCTTTTTGTTATTTTTCCAGAACTACACCTCCCAGTATTTCAGGAAGTTGTCTGGTCCTTTGGCAGGTGGAGCTTACAGGTTAATTTTGAGCATTACAGATAAGCCCTCCCACATCCGTCTTGAAAAAGCCCCACAGACTTGCCTATAAGCCAATCTAATGGAGGCATGTCCTAGGATGACTGGTGACCGGAGCAAACAAACTAGCTAACTAACTAACTAACCAACACAGGTTTTGTGTGTCATCCCATCATCCACCGAAGCAGTGAGGCTGCTATCAGGGCCCTGGAGATCCAGTAGCAGTAAGATCAAAGTGACCAAAGAGAGTCATGCCACCAATCTCAGCCCCAGAAGGCATCCTCAGGATAATGGCATATTTTGAGAAGCCATGAAAGACTATGCACAAAAAAAGGCAGTTGATATCATTGTCTTTTTCTGATAGATTGTTTCCTGAACACAGGATACACCTTCCAACTATAGGTTTGATTCCTTGGACTAACTCATGTATTACATCTGGGTGTTTTGTTATTGTTGGTTTTTGTTTTGTTTTTGTTTTGCTTTCATTTGGTTTATTTTTAAAATAGTACTAGGGATTAAACCCAGCACCTCGTGCATGCTAGGCAGGCACTTTACCACTGAACTATTTTCCCAAGCCCTTAGTTTGGTTTTAAAGAGCTCAATTGTTTGTATGTGGGATCACTTTTCCCTGTTGCTCCTGGCATCTGCTCTTCCCAAGTCCTTTGGTACTCATGTCCGTTCTCCTCTCTGCTGCCTCCTCAACTGCTCCTTGATGTTGGCACACAAAATAAATCAGCAAGCTCTGTGACAAAGGGCTGTGTGGATAGCTCAAGGCGATTATAACTGATCATCTCATTAAATCCCCTCTCCCACACATGGATTCACACCTTCCAGATGGCTCTCCTGAAAGGCTTTCCAATAAATTTTACAACCGGAAAAACATTTTTACTTGGTTTTTCCATTGAATATTAATCAAATGTCATTTTGGAGGCTTGTTGTTTGAAATAAAAGTTATGGCCAATTCTCTTAGTAATAAAATCTGTTGGAATTATAGCCAGACTTTGGTATCCACCAGTCTCAGTAGATTTAACTAAGCCTGAACTGAAACTGTTGCATTGTTGCTGATGTGTACGCTCTAGTTAGGATCATAGAATATTTATAGCCTCCCTTTCCCTTATTCCCTAAACAGTATAGAATAACAACTATTATGCAACCTTTACATTATATTAGGTACTATAGGTATTATATTGACAATATTAAGTTCACAAGAGCATATATTTAGGTTATATACAGATATGATGCCATTTGGTATATGGGACCTGAGAATATACTGATTTGAGTATGTGCAGATTTGTTTCATCTAGAGGACATATTGTAACCAATCCCCCACAGATAAACAGAGACAGTAGTGCATGCTTTCTCACGTACACACTGAGGTCTGTGAGGGGTGCAGCACAGAATGCTGAGGGAAGTTGAGTCCAAAGGTAAGCTCTGGGTCAGAGGGAAGATTCATCTGGAAGGTAATAAGCATTGTGAAGATGAAGCCAGGTGGTGGTGGCGTGTGCCTTTGATCTCAGCGCTTGCAGGTGGATCTCTGAGTTCAAGGTCGGCCTGATCCATAGCACAAGCTCCAGGACAGCCAGAGCTGCACAGAGAAGCCTCATCTAGGGAGGAAGGAAAAATTGTGAAGATGTGTGACCCTCCCTTCACCCCCCCCGGGGGGGGGGCTGTTAGTCACAGGCCTACCAGGACAAAGGGAGCAGAAGCAAGGGGCAGGGTACAAACAATCTGGCCATAAGGTTTGGACTTTCTTCCAGTGTGTTTCTTTTGGGAGGGTTACAAGTGGGAAGGGCTAACTGGTCATAACATAGTAGCTAATTATCACAGGGTGGGAAGGGGTAATCAGGACTTATGTGCTGAGTCATGCCATGCTTTCAGGAAGCTCTGTGAATAGCCATCATCTAGATATGGTCACACATTTGTGCTTACAGACACTCTTCAGAGAAGATCAGGCAGAGAAGAAGAAGCCCCGAGTCCTCCCTTTTGCACTGAGCTCAGAGAGCCTATCTGGACATGGTAGACTGCAACCTTAATAGCAGGTTCTTCCAACAAAGATGGATGTGACCATCCAAAGATGGATGGTCTTAGACCTTGTGTGTTCTGTCCAATGATACCACTAGCCCATAGAACTTTACACATTTCAATTTCTACTAATTAGATAATAAAAGAGGCCATGGTGATGGCCACATGAGTCAAAGCACTTGCTGCATCAGCCTGGTGAATTCCATTCTGATTCCTAGAACCAATGTTTAAAAAAAAAAAAAAAAAAAAAAAAAAAAAAAAAAAAAAAAAGTGGATGTGCTTGTGCCCATCTCCAGCACTTCCATGGTGAGCTGGGAAGAGGAGACAGACGAATCACTTGAGACCTATGAGCCAGCTAGCCTGGAAAATGGGCACATAACAATGAGAAAGGCTGCCTGAACACAAGGTCTAAGCAAGAAGAAAGGGCTCTGCCTTTAAAACAAGGCAGAAGGCTTCTCAAGAAGCCACAGGAAAGGCTGCTGAAGAAGAGGTTGGAGGAGTTGAGCAAGAGACACTGCTTCAAAAATGAGGCTCGAGGTGAGAAGTAGAGGAAAGGCAATGCCTCCAAACAAGGTGGGGGTGAGAATAAGAGATACCCCCCAAACACAAAATGGCACCCCAAAGGCACAAGACAAGAAAAACAAGAGACTTGGACTCAAAACAAGGTGGAAGGTGAGACCCAATCCCTGAAAGATGTCCTCTTGTGTTTACTCACGCAACATGAGTATGTACTCGTGCACACATGCAGACAGACACACACACATACACACACACGCACTACACACACATCATAAGTAATTAACTAAAACCAACATAGTAGCGTGCCCCTGCACTCATGCCTCGAAAACAGAAGATTACAAGATCAAGACCAAGAAATAACCCTGCCCTCTGCCTAGAAAGAACCCAAATATATAAAAAGAAAGCTTTAGCCTCTCGATTTCCCAGCTGTGTTTTAAGTTCTGAGTAGCAAGACAGAGCTAGTGGCTGCTGCAGAGAGTACAGAGAGCATTTTTATCACCAGAAAAGGTTCAACTAAAAGGCACTAGTCTAAGTGCGAGACTGAAGTATACAAGTCCCAATGGTGATTTGCAGCAAGCAGTGATTCATTGGAGAATCTTCCCACACCGTGACCTGCCCAGCTGTTCAGCAAAGCTTGGCTCTAGATTTGAGTGTAAGGACTCTCCACTTACCTAACCCATCCTATAGGCAAGACGTACGGCTGGGTCAGATTAATTCACATTCTAATGGACTGCTTACTATCTGGACTCAGCTTGGTCTTTTTACTCTCTGCTAATAAATGAATGTCAACACTTCATAGCATAGGTGTATATTAGATGTGAAATTCAACTTTTTGGGCCTAACATTCTCCCTAAAGGTGTCTGAAGAAAAAACAGCACCAAAACATGCTTCCTAACTGAACATCAGCCATTCAAGAAGCAAGTGGGGAGCAGAGATCAAAAAAAGATAAATTTTATAGTTCTCAAGATAGACACCTCACCCTCAGGATTGCTATCCGTGGGAGATCTCTGCAGAGTCCAGAGTAGCCGAACTGTCTTCATCTAGAACACATTGGTCTGTGCACAGTCAACTGATACAACAGCCAGAGTGAGAGGAAAACATTGGCCCCAAAAGATGGCCTTGCTGAAAGTTGAAGAGATGACTGGGCAGTTAAGAGCACTGTCTGCTCTTCCAGAGGGTCCAGGTTCAATCCCCAGCACCCACACGGCTGCTCACAACTGCCTGTAACTTCTGTACCAGGGGATTTGACACCCTTACACAGACACACATGCAGCCAAAAATCACCAGTATACTGAGAATAAAAGTCAATTATTAATTTTTTTTTAAAAAAAAATTTTCAAAATAAAAAAAAGATGGCATTGCCTCGGCAGCTACATTTGAAGTAGGAATTGTTGTCCAGGATGTGGCCTAACGGCAGGATGCAGTTTTAACACCATAACGTTAATCGATTAAGTCAAAGCAGATTCCATGACTCAAAGGCAGAGCATAGTGGTGTTTTCTGTTTTGTTAGTTTTGGAAGGCCAATTTACCTCCCCAGCCTCTTTCAAGTTTGAGAGATTCTTGCTGTGTCTTTAATTGAGAAACAGGCACTAACCAATGAGTTTTTCATTTGTGCATATGGTGAAGTGCACTATTTTTAATTTTACTTAAAATCTGGTTATAATATTCTATTGTGGTAGCATTCCATAATGTAACAAAGTACTTGAAATAATAACTTAAAACGAGGAAATGAAGCTGCTCCTGCTGCTGCTGGCTGCGGGGCATGCCTTTAATCCTTACACTCAGAAGACAGATGCAGGGTGATCTCATAGGCCAGCCTGGTCTACATATAGAGTGAGTTCCAGGACAGCCAAGGATACACAGAGAAACCTTGTCTTAAAAAAAAAAAAAAAAAAAAAAAAGAGGGGGGGAGGGAGTGATATTTTGGCTCAGTTTTGAAGGTTTTACAATGAGCCTGGGTCAAGCCAGTATATCATAGAGGGGATGTGTAGTGGTTCAATGTGCTTGCCTCATGGTAGCCAGAAAAAGAGAGAGAGAGAGAGAGAGAGAGAGAGAGAGAGAGAGAGAGAGCCATTGTCCTTCAAAGAACTTTCTTCCTTCCTCTAAGCCATACCATTTAAGTTTTAGAACACCTCCCAGTTGGCTGGGAAATAAGGTCCGAATACATGGGCCTTTGGGGGGACATTCTTGATAATTATTATGGTGCACTTAATGACGTAACACACGTTTGGCATACTTAAAGCCAATCCCTAGCACTGCATCTTTTAAAGGAGTATGTAGGTCAAGTTTGGCATACTCCTGTAATCCCAGCACCTATGAGGCTGAGACAGAAAGATCAAGAGTTCCAGGCTAAGATATATTGGGAGCTAGTGATTAGTTGTACTGAAATGCATACTGGGACCCTGTCTCAAAAAGTGGTAAACTGCCATATTACCTGGTGACTAGCAAAGGAGCTGTGTTGGTCTCACTCACTCCCACCGCCCTGAGTACCAAGCATAATACCACACTCTAGCTAATCCTGCTCTCTAACTAAGCAGCAGCGTACCACACTCTAGCTAGTCCTACTGTCTATCTAAGCTCTATTCACCCAGCTCCTCTTTTCAACACAGGCCTCTGTACTGGCTGTGTCAACTTGACACAAGCTGGAGTTATCACAGAGAAAGGAGCCTCCATGAGATCCAGCTGTAAGGCATTTTCTCAATTAGTGATCAAGGATGGGGGTGCCCACTGTAGGTGGGAGTCCTGGGTTCTATAAGAAAGCAAGCTGAGCAAACCAGGGGAAATAATTCGGTAAGCAGCACCCTTCTATGGCCTCTGCATCAGCTCCTGCTGCCAAGTTCCTGCCCTGTGTGACTTCCTGTCCTGACTTTCTTTTGGTGATGAACAGCAATGTGGAAGTGTAAACTGAGTAAATCCTTTCCTCTCCAACTTGCTTCTTGGTCATGACATTTTGTGCAGGAATACAAACCCTGACTAAGACAGGCATCCTAATTCTAGCTTGGTTCATCTCCCAGGCCAGGCACACATAAAATAAAATTTTTAAAAAGCTGCAGGAGAGAAAGTTTGTCTACAGGAAGACTGGTTACAACTATCTAAGGCTCCACTAGCATCTTCTCTGCCTTCTCTGATCGGTATTAGTGTGGCTGAAGAAAACAACAGAAAACTGAAGAGCATCCACTGTGATCAAGTTGGCTTTATCCTGAAGGTGCGGAGATAGTTGAAAGTGCGAAAGTCAATAAATTCAGTAAATTGGGTAGAAGAACTTAAAGATAACAGTCATATGATTATCTCAACATGTGCAAGAAAAAAGTCCTTTGAAAAATCCAGCATGGTTTCATGATAAAAGTCCCAAAGAAAATCAGACAACGGGGAACACACTTCAACACAATAAAGGTTCTATCTGACAAGACCACAGCCCACATCCTAAATGGAGACAAACTCGGAAGAATCAGGAATGAAGCCTTCCCATTCCTCAAGGATGCAGTCCCCAAGTGGCTACCCACATTCCAGTTCAGGGTCATGCACACACCACACAGGTAGCATTAATTAGATTCAGTGGGTTTTAGGGAAAAAAAAAGGAATTGGGAAGAAAAGGTTGGGGTGGAGAAGGGAAAAAGAAAGGACTAAGAGGGGAGAAATAAAGGGTGAGTTTTCAAACTTTTTGTTTGTTTTTTCGAGACAGGGTTTCTCTGTGTAGCCCTGGCTGTCCTGGAACTCACTCTGTAGACCAGGCTGGCCTCAAACTCAGAAATCCGCCTGCCTCTGCCTCCCAAGTGCTGGGATTAAAGGCATGCACCATCACTGACCACCTCAAACTTTTTTTTTTTTTTTAATAAAAGCTTCTTGATACCGGCCTACCTGTCTAAAAGTGGTCCATAAATTTCCTTTGAGAAAGGTGTAATAGGAAGTAAACATTCTTAACGTTTGAGTCAGGTCAATCAATTATCACCACAAAGATGATATAAAAACAAATGTACAAAAGTCTTTTTCTTTTGTCACTTTACTCCATGTCATTTCTACCTGTCTAATGTAATACTGCAAACTCAAACCTTTTTTCTTTATGTTAAACTGACTCTAAAATGTGTTATTCTCTGTTAAAGTAGTATATGAGTTCTCAAGCCAATCTACTTCTCAGGGACTGCTTCTTCTATAGAAAGTCCTCACTGTACATATAAACATATTAAACTCAAATAAAATTTGTATGGTTTTTAAATTAAAGATGGTAAGGAATGAGATGGGGGTGTCCACTATCCCAGCTCCTTTTTAGTCTAGCACTTAAAGCCTTAACTAGAGCAATAGGATAAAAGAAGGAAATTAAATGGGTACCGCTGGGCAATAATCTCAGGGCATGAGGAATAGAGTCAGACTGTCCTAGGCAATAGGTCCTAGCCATAAGGAACAGTTTAATTTCAGCATGGCTGTTCCATTCCACCTGCAGGAACAATACACCTAGGTTTCAAAAACTCCCACTCAGCTCACCAGTCAAAACACACACACACACACACACACACACACACACACAAATTAGCCACAACTTTCCAGTAGCTATGGATATGTGTCTCCCAGCCCCCTCTAAACGCACTTCACTTCTATTGCGAAGAATGGCTGTGGTCCCTAGCTGTCCTGATAAAGCCACCTTGGCCTCCTGAGATTGAGTCTATTTGCTTCATTTTTCTTACAGATAGATATACGTAGGAAAAGAAAGCAAATCATCTCTAGTTGAAGATGATTTTATGTGATCCATAAGAGATCCCAAAGATCTCACCAAACTTCTAAAAGTTTCAGAAAAGAGGCAAGATACAAAATGTAACTTTAAATACTCAGTGGCCTTTCTATACGCTAACAACAAACACTCTGAGAAAGGTCATGCAGACACTACCATTCACAATAACCTCAAAGAATAGGAGGAAAAGAGAGGGGGACAGAAAGGGGGAGGGGGAAAGAAGGGAGGGAGAGGGGAAGACAGTAAAGAAAAAAGAAAAGAGAAAGAGAAGAGAAGAATTCTAGGGGCTGGAGACATGGTTCAGCTGTTAAGGGGCTTCCTCTTCCAGAGGATCCCACCTTGACTCCCAGCACGCATGTTGGGCCACTCCTAACTGTCTTGTCACTCCATCCTCAAGAATCCGGTGCCTCTGGTCTCCGTGAGCACCTACACTCACATGCAAGCCCACACATGTGCGCCTCCCTCCATGATTAATATTAAAATAATCCTTTTAAAATATAAATCTCTAGGCATAAGCCTAACTAAGGAGTGAAAGGTTTTAACAGTGAAAACTTATAAGCCTTTGAAGAAAGAAGTTGAGGAAGATACTAGAAGATGGAGACCCTCCCGTGATCACAAGGAAGGAGGATTAACTGGGAAAAAGATCATTTTACAAAAGACAATTTATAGATTTGATGCAGTTCTAATAAATTTCCATTCAGGAGAGAGAGAGAGAGAGACAGAGAGAGAGAGAGAGAGAGAGAGAGAGAGAGAGAGAGAGAGAGAGAGAGAATATACTGAAGTTTATATGGAAGTACAAAAGACTCTTAGATAGCCAAAACAATCCTGAGCAGGGAAAAAGAAAAAAGACAAATGATTATTATACCAGATTTCAAGTTATATTACAGAGCCTTAACAATAAAAACAGCATGGTATGGGCACAAACCCAGACATGTAAATCAATGGACAGAAGAAAAGATCCAAACTTATGTGCACATAATTACAATATTCAACAAGAATGCCAACACACACACTGGACAGAAGGCAGCATCGTCAACATATGGTCCCTGGAAAACTCCATATGTGGAGGGACTCAAATGTCCATATGTAGAACAATAAAATCTGATCCGTATCTCTCATCCTGCACAAAAATCAACTCCAAGTGAATCAAAAAATCTTAGTAGGGAAACACAAAGCTATGAAACAGCTAGAAGGAAACACGGAGTTCCCGGCAGGATATACACACAGGCAAGGACTTGCCGAATAGGACTCCACTCACTCAAGAATTAATGAGACCAATCAACAGGAGGGACCTCATAAAAATAAAAAGTTCTATACAGCAAATCACCCAGTCCAGTGAAGAGTAGCCCAACAGAGTGCGTGGAGGAGGGGTGTTTTACCAGCTGTACATCCAAGGGAGAATTAATATTCAGAATATACACATTAAAAAAAGAAAACAAAACAAAAAAATAAGAAAACCAATGATATAATCAAAAATGGACCATAGATAGAATAGTTCTATAAATAAATAAATCTCAGTGTTCAACATCCTTAGCAATCAGAGAAATGCAAATTAAATAAAATGACTGTCTGATTTCATCTTACTCCAGTCAGAATGGCCAGGGCTACACAGAGAAACTGTCTCAAAACAAACAAACAAACAACCAAAAAAACCAAAAAACCAAAGGAAAGAAAGCAAGCAACTGACAACAAATGCCGCAGAGGTCGGTGAGGAGTAAGAAACTGTTTCACTGTTAATGGGATTACAAACTAGGGCAGCCGCTATGGAAATCACTATGGAGCAGTCCCAAAAAGCCAGGAACATATCTCCATATGCCCCATCTATAGAACTCCTTGTCATTCGCCCAAAAGACTCAAGGTCCTACTCCAGAAATACTTTCTCAGCCGTCTTCATTACCGCTTTATTCACAATGGCTAGTAAAGGCAAGCAGCTCAGATGTCCGTCAATTGATGAATGGGTAATGAAAATGTTGCACATACACACAATGGAATTCAGCTCTAAAGAAAACTGAAACCATGAAATCTGGAAGTAAATGAATGGAACTGGAAAATATATTAAGTGAGGTAACCCAAGCCTCCAAAGTCAAACGCCACGTGTTATCTCTTATTTGTGGATCCTAGCTCTGAAATTGTCGGTTTGGCTTTATAACTTGCAGTTACTGTCGGAGCTGGGAGAGTAGAAACCGTCCAGGCTGAAGGAAACTGCATTTCCCCAAATTCTGGCAGTTTAGACAAAAGCCAGCATTCCTCAGGAACTTGTGAAACTGGTTCTCACTTGCCAAAACAAGGGATTCTCCTTATTGCCAGTTCTTGCATTATTAACATATGCCTGTGACGCCTATCGGCGAATCAAGGTGTGTGCTTGCTTGAAAGCTCCCTCCGAGTACTCAGTCTATACATCAAAGTACTCACAAGTACCTGTTATATATCTCAGAGAACCCATCCCGGCTCACAGGCTCCCCTTACTCCCAGGAACCCATCTATTCTTGTCTAATGTGGAGATTAGTCCTCCTCACCCTTCTCTCTGGTTGGCAGACAGCCTTGGCAGTAAACGGCTCCCTTTTCCACCCACAGAGCAGCTATTTCCGTTTCTTTACTGAGCCCCTGGCATTAAGAAATGAACCATTAGGGAGGCAGGCAGAAGAAGCGCTAGAGACAGGAAGAGTGGGACTATGTGCTATGAGGTAAAAAAAAAAAAAAAAAAACAAGCAAAGGGGAAGGGTTGATGTGGAGGGAGAGGGAAGGAGGCAGACTAAAGAAACCTGGAAAAGCCAAAGGGAAATCTACTCTAAGTTTACTTAAATATATATGATAAATACATATATAAGTCTGTGAATAAATGAAGTCACCCCATACTGAGGAATATTGCTTACCCCGGGAACCATAGAGTAATGTGAAGGGGGGGGGGGGGGAACAGAACCAGGTAAGGGACCACTTCCTTAGAGTAGTTTGACATGGGAGTTGAAGACCCCACACACACACTAAACAATACAGGCTACTGCTAATGCACTTGGGTGCTACTTGGTTTGCTTTCTAGTGCTCTGATAAACATCATGACCACCTTGGGGAGGAGAGGGTTTATTCTCAACTCATAGTTCATAGTCCATCATAGAGGAGAACACAGGAATCTGGAGGCAGAAAATTAAGCAGAGGCCACACAGAAGAACACCTTACACGGGCTGGCTCAGTTTGCTTTCTTTTTATAACCTAGGACCATCCAGAGTAGCATCATCCACAGTGGGCTACCCCTCCCCCACCTCAATCACCAATTGAAGCTGCCCCACAAGCTTGCCTCCCAGCCAATCCCATGGAGGCATCTTCTCAATTGACGTTCTCCCTTCTCAGATGGCTCTTGTTTGTGTCAAGTTGAAAAACTAACACAGTTGCTTTCCAAAACTTAAAGTCAAGTCCCTGTTACTGAAGATGCTATGCACTTAGATCACAGGACTTGCTGGGCAGTGGTGGCACATGCCTTTAATCCCAGCGCTTGGGAGGCAGAGGCAGGTGGATTTCTGAGTTCCAGGCCAGGGCTACACAGAGAAACCCTGTCTCAAAAAACAAAACAAAAAAAGATCACAGGACTTGAAAAAAAAAAAAAAAATCAAACTGGTTCTGACCTGGAAGCCTCCTCCTTAGGGACTGGTGGCACTCATAACATCAGAAGATGGAGGCAAGCTTCAAGGGCAGAAAAGTTACCAACAGTGTTTGTCAGCAATTCTACTAGGCTCCACCCAACACCTATCTTCAACAGCTTGCTTCTCTGCCTTCCAGGTGCAAGCCAACCTGGCATATAAGAAAGACTGCTCAGCCACCCCAACTCCTTCTCACTCTCACTCTCTCTCCCCCTCCTCCTTCCCATCTCCCAATGGAAGAAAGAAAGCATCTTCAACAAATGGTGCTAGTCTAACTGGGTGTCTTCATGAAGAAGAACGTAAATAGATCCATATTTATCACCCTGCACAAAACTAAAGTCCAAGTGGATCAAAGACCTTGTTTTAGAGTGTTACTGCTGTGAACAGATACCATGACCAAGGCAACTCTTATAAGGACAAAAATCTAATTGGGGGTGACTTACAGGTTCAGAGGTTCAGTCCATCAAGGCAGGAACATGATGGCATCCAGGCAGGCTTGGTGCACAAGAACCTGAGAATTCTACATCTTCATCTGAAGGCTGCTAGCAGAATACTGGCTTCCAGGTAGCTAGGACTAGGGTATTAAAGCCCACTCCCACAGTGACACACCTACTCCAACATGGCCAAACCTCCAAATAGTGCCACTCCCTGGGCTGAGCATATACAAAACAATACCTTCCACTCCTTGCCTCCCTCCATAGACTTGTTCAAACACATGAGCCTATGGGGGCCTTATCTAGCCATAGCAGAATTAAAAAGTACATTTAGTCCAACTTCCAAAGTCCCCATCGTCTATAGCAGTCTCAATAATGTTAAAAGTCTCTTCTGAGATCTATCCAATCACTTAATTGTAATCCCCAAATCAAGACAGAAAACCAGCTGGACAAACTCCGAACTCTTCATCTTCATGTCTGATGTCAAAGTGGTCTTCAGATCTCCAACTCCTTTTTCATCTTTGTTAATTACAAAAAAAAAAAAAAAAAAAAAAAAAAAAAGTTATTTTCCTGGGCTGGTTCCACTCCCTGTTAGCAGCATTCTCCAGCAGATATCCTATGACTCTGGCATCTCAAACCCTCATATTGGGGTCTCCAAAGCAACTTCAACTTTACACTTCTTGTTTCAATGTCTGGGATCCACACATGATGTCCTGAGTTTCTCCAAAGGGCTGGTGTCACTTCTCCAGCTCTGCCCTCTGTAGCACTCTAAGCTCAGATTGAGCCACTCCACTGTTGCTGCTGTTCTGGTGATCATCCTATGATACCAGCATCTCCAATTGACTGTGGTCCCTGCAACTAGGCTTCACCAGTAGCCTCTCATAGGCTCTCTCTTTAGTGACAAGCCTCAATTCCTTTGCATGACCCCTCCAGTCCTGGCCCATCCACTGCAACTGAGGCTGCACCTTCACCAATGGCCTTCCATGGCCTCTCACAGTGGCAAGCCTCAGCTGTTCTTCATGACCCCTTCATGCCTTCAAAACTAGTACCACCTGGGTGACTCTTACACGTTACAGCTGCAGCAGGAGGAATAGCCTTGGCTATCTCTGGAACACAGCTTCTTTGTGCTCTCAGAAAACACCTCCCAGAAGATTTCACCTCAGTGATGCTGGTCTCTTCTTAATCACCACTAATTTCTTGGCTCCAGGTAACCAGCATCAATTTTGCCAGTAGTCCCTTCTACTCTGGACTCTAAGGCCAGAGCCACATGGCCAAAGCTGCTGAGTTCTGCGGCTTGTTGAGGCTGGAACATGGCCCCTTGTTCTATTACATCATCACCAGCTTTCTGTCTTCCAACTCTTTCATTGCCTAAGCTTGGCTGTCCTGGAACTTGCTCTGTAGACTGACTTTGAACTAGAGATCTGCACAACTGTCTCCTAAGCACTGGGATTAAAGGTGTGGTCCACCAAGCCTGAATTTAAATTTTTCTTCACCTAGAACTAACTTGTTCTGCTCTAGGTTGGCCTTGAACTCAGAGTTCTACTTGTCTTGCCTCCTGGGATTAAAGGCTTATACAACCAAACCTAGATCTAAATTTAGCTGGGTGGGATCTTGCCCCAAGGTCACTACTCCCTTAATTCAATTTAATATCCTTGAACACTGGACTCAGGTCCATTTTACTTCTGGGTGCCCTTTAACACTCCAACCATATATTTTATATTTTTCCTTTCTCAGCTTGCTCCTTTTCATAAAAGTGCTCTTCATAAGAGTGAATTTTAGTAACTACACAATAGAATTTTCAGCAGGCTGTTTTAAGACTTCCCTTTTCAAAGCAATCTAAATCTGTTCACCTTAGCCTCAGGCAGACTCTTAGAACAATGCCAAAAAGCAGCCACATTCACCAAAGTACCACAAAAACAGTCTCTAGGCCACATACTGAAATTCTTTTCCACTGAAACCTCTTGGGCCAGGTTAACACAGTTCAAACAGAGAGAAGAAAGACGATGGTAGAAGCCCAAGGGACTGAGACTGTGCCTGAAAGGTAGTAAACTCTTAACAACTCATGGATTCTCAGCAATTTGGATCTGCACAGGAGCACACCAGTCAACATGCCAGCTTGTATGGAGGGAATTTCATAATGTTCCATCCATAGACGAAGGGCTATTGGCAATCAATGGCTAACAAATGTAAATACAGTGTAACTCATGTTATCAAATTTTCTCGTGCCCCCCCCCCCCCCCCCGCTCTGGTCCTGCTCACTCCAACCCAAAGGTTTTTTATTTATTTATTATATGTAAGTACACTGTAGCTGTCTTCAGACACCCATGAGGGCATCAGATCTCATTACGGGTGGTTGTGAGCCACCGTGTGGTTGCTGGAATGTGAACTCATGACCTCCAGAAGAGCAATCAGTGCTCTTAACCGCTGAGCCATCTCACCAGCCCCTTAAATTTTCATAAAATTAAAATAATAATAATAATAATAATAATAATAATAATAATAATAAGGACGACTGGCTGCCTATAAAAGTTGCCCTCTCTAGCTTTCTATAGTTACTGTTAATTCTAATTTTCAGATTGGAACCTTCTGCTTCTATAGAAAGAGATCACTTCTTAGCTGTGTATGGTGACTAGCACCTGGAATCCTAGCAGCTGAGAGGCAGAGGTCACAAGATCCCACATACATAAGATCCCACAAGATCTATAGTGCAGGGCAGCCTAGACTGCATGAGAGAGAGAGAGAGCTATAAAGAGGGTTTGGGTATCACCTCTTTATAGAAGATTTGGGCTTTTTCTTTACAGTTAGAACGATTCTATATTGTGACAAAGGCTGCACGTAAATGTGTGCATTTGAAACTGAGGCTTCAGACAATAACATTACTATCACTAGTAAGTGTGGTATTCCTTCTTTTCTACTCAATTCTGTTCTTTAAAAAAAAAAAAAAATGCTGATCTTAAGCCCTTCCAAATTGATGATATATGACCCACTGGTAACCTAAGGCCAGCAATTTATAAAACACTGAATGAAACCAAATGAACAGCCCAGAAACATACTCATGCAAACATAGCCAGCTGGTCCTTGATAAAGGAGTCAAGGCAATATAAAGAGGAGAGACGGGTGTTTTCATCAAGCAGAGCTGGGGCAAATGAACAGCCACATACTATTAACCAATCAGGAAAGACACCGATCTGAGACCTTACGATATTTTCCAAATTAATTCCAAATGCTTCACAAATCTCAAGTCTAAATACAAAATTATAAAACTCCTAGAAGAAAATCCAAAAACAAATCCAAGTGACCTTGGGTTTGAAGCTATTTTTTCCCCCCTCAATACAACAACTTAGAAAAATCCCTAACAGCAGGAGAAAAAAAAAAAAAAAAGTAAGATGAACTTCATTAAAGTTGGGTTTTCCTGTGCAAGGACTGGCAAGACATCTCAATGAGGAAGTGTTTGCCAGGCACCATAGCTTGCTTTGGAATCCCAATGTTCTAACTGTAAGATGGGAGGTAGACACAGGAGAATCCCTGGAAGCTCACAGGCCAGATAGCGTGGCATACACATCAGCAAACAAAAGAGAGACCCTGTAGATGAAAGGATCTGTAGATGAAAAGCAAGGACGGACATTCAAGGATGTCCTGTGACCCCCACACATGCACCATGGTACATGCACAGCTACACTCATCACAGATTTGATTCCCTAGGCACTTGTCATCTATGTATTTAGCCACAGTGCTGCTACTGTAGGGCAGCCCCATCCCTTCTACCCTGAAACCATCTCTCTCAGTTAAGTCGCTCACAGCTTTGCTCCTGTGACACATACTGTGCTGTCACTGATGGCACGGAGCCCAGACACCCCCTCTCAGCAGTACTGGCTACCTTCTGCTTCCCTAGGTCACAGCAAGGTCACATGACATCAGCACTTCTCAGCCATCACCATGTTGCCAGCAGAAACCGTAAGTAATGCTTGAAGACACTTAAGGTTGTCACAATGATGATAAGTGGTATCTAACGAACAAAGTCCAGATGTGGCTGAACATCTTACGGTGCCAAGACAGCTCCCTTCAAACTCTCCGTCCTGTCAATGGCGCTAACATGGTATTTCTGTGTGTCAGTGTGCCTGAAAAGGCAGTGCTCAGATAGCTAGTACAGCATCATTTCTGAGTGGATATGGGAAAGCATTTCTGGAACAAATTAGCAATGACTACGTAGACTGAATAAAGAATATCCAGCCTTACCTTGAGAAAACACAAAGGAGATGGAAGGAGAGACAGTGCCACAGTGCCACATAGGTTAAATAAGGGCAGAGGGAGAGTCTGTTGGAGGTGGATAGTATAAAGGGACTATGATAAAACCACTCAGTAACATATTAGCTGATACATCAATATAAAAACATAAAAGAGAATATGAAGACAGACACCCCGCAGGACTAGACAATGCAAGTCCTAGAAGAAACGGGGTATGAAACAAAACCCCAAAGAACAAGTATGAGACGCCTCTACAAGAGGTAGGTCAGAGAGGTCCCAAAGGCCCTCAAAACAATATAGATTCTTTCAGTTTATCTCAGTTTCCCACCAGAATTATTTTATGAGACCTTACTACTGTACACAACGTACACCTCAGACACATGATGTAGAAGAAAGCAAGTTGGAGGTGGTCTAGAAGAATCCTCCATTGTGGCTCTCTTGGTTTTAAGATGGTGCTATGCAAGGTTACTGTGCTAGTAAAAGCACCAAGAGTCTAACCCATCTGAGAATCCAACACATTATAATACAAACCTGCCAGGGAAGATATGCCCATCACTTCATTCACGGCATGGCTATTATGGAGGTAAAAAACCACCACTCTCTACGTGGATTTGGGGCTTGCTATACACAAGGAAATCCATGCCTGATACTGTAAACCTAATCCAAAACCCGTGACTAAAGAGGTCTTAGACCTTGTGGCATGGTAACCTAAGATGACTGCTTAGCTTAATTGACATAGTATCTGTTCGTACCCACAGAGACATGATTGATTCTCTCTGTCTTAAATGGAGAAACCTTTCCTTGCAGAGAACTGAGGTAAATGCAAGGACCCGTGTCTGGACAAAACACGGAGAATAAAGGACTGACTACTGAGGGCTCAGCCTTGGATGACACATTTAGGCCATCCCTTTAAGGTTTAGGGAACATTGCAAATACTGCATGGAAAGAGATGGAAAGAGCAGAAAAACCCAGAGAAGGGAAGAAAGGTTACAAATTATCACTTCTAAGCATGGTACAGCCATGGACTCAGAGCAGCTGTGTGTACTGGAATGAGGTCTATGGAAGTTGGGCTCTCTAATGGTCCGTTTGGAGGGGGAAGAATTCTTGGGACCCTAGAACAGAGTCTGCTGATCTTTTAGAAACCAGAGATTCTGAGAGAGGAAAATGTACTAACTAGTGGTATCCCTACTGCAAGGCCAGGCACTGACAGTTCCAAACTCAGGATTCAGGATAATACAAGTATCCCTGATTAAACCCATGAAACACTAAACAAAACCAAAACATCTAAGAGGAGAAAGAGATTGTGGGGAGGAAGGAGGCTAGTGAGCATTCAAGGGAACTAGGAGAGAGTTAGCTGGGAGGGGATCACATACTTAGGCTCCATATATGAGATTGTAGAAGAATACAATGTACTAATAAATAAGGAGTATCTACCCTCTTGAAGTGTCATACAACCCATGACATTGATGGCAAGAGCAGAACACTCAGAAGAAAAGGCTTAGGTTTCTCTCTTTAGCTCTGACACCTGTCCTCGGTCCTTACATGTCAAAGCTTCTAATTCTGGAACTTTCATACCCGAACTGCCTCGGTGATCTCCCGTTGCCAGGCCCCTCAGAACTGAGGCTGCATGTACATTTAAGCACCCCTCTTGTTATGTGACTGCTGAGAATATTTTGAGGGGACAAAACTTTTTAAATGATATGTTCTTACTGTTCCTGCTCATATTGCTAAAGCTGAGATCTTCTTATTATTTCCTGTCATATCCCTTCCATTCATAACATGATTTCCTGTCCAGATACCTCTTCTGAACTGGAAGCTCATATATTGAAAGGGCAAGCGGATATTTACTCTCAGATAAGAAGAGAACATCGGAAATTTAATTCCCAAAGTGAATGCTTACTGTCTTTCATCTCTCCTGAGCCAAAGCTGGGCTCATCTGCCATGTTCTGTTACTCCATAACTATAGTCTTCCACCTTTTGAGTTTCATGCCAAAGAACCCCATCTCTGGTTTTTCCCCTTTTCCAGAAGCTTCCAGATGTGTATGTACACATGCTCAGATGTATACATATACACAAGCATAACTCAAACCTGTTTAACTTCCTTATCTCAATGCTCTTCCCTCCTGGAGCCCTGTGCTTCCCTCCCCTCAGGAAAACAGAGAGAACTCCACTCTCCTTCCTCTTGTGTCTGGATTCCATACTGGAGCCACAGTGAGGGAGGTTAAAACATAGCTAAGGTACTGGAATTGCTTTCTAGAATACTCCAATGCTTGGAGTGCTTCCTTTTCTTTCTTTTCTCCAAATATTCTTGGAGAGATCTGGAGTCTCTCCAGTGTCACACAGATTCTCTCTCAGGTCTCAGTTCTGACAGTATGAATCCTTGGCTGCCACCACTTTCCCTGTCCCCACTGTGGAATACAGACCACTCCATCCCCTAGCCTGTGGCAACTACCTCTGATGACAGCCATTTTGTCCTCAGCTGCCTGGACCCAGTCCTTTCCCAGGTTGCCCAAACACAGTCTCACATTGACTCTGTTCTTTGTCCCCACTGGTCCAAATTGGCAACCTGCCTGGAAGGCGAGTGCTTAGTGCTCTGTGGGCTTTTCCCATGTGCCTTCTCAATGATACTTCCTTGGCTCGCCTTTATGCTCCAATGAAACCGTCAGCCTTAGATTTCCTGAAGTTAATCAAAATTTCATTCACTATATTGTCTCCTGTATCACAAGTGTCAATGGGTTGGGAAAGAAGACTAGCAGGTGGGCTCTGCCCATTGTCTGGCTCTAGAGACCCCATGAATATGTTGATAATTTAAAGGCTCTGGACAGAAGGAAGGATCTTCAATAGGCCAGCCTTTTCCCCACACAGGGGTTGGAGTTATGGAATCACTTAGTGAGGCTAACAACATGAAATTGGGGCTGTGTGGTGGTTATGCGAGTAAGCAAGAGCCATGCCATCAGGGCTTGTTGTGAATCAGGCTCACAGGGTGAGCTTTCTTAGGAGCCCAAAGAAGGGCTACATGCCAACCCCCAAGTGAGTGTGCTTTCCCTAGACTACCTTGACCTTTATACCATCAGAAATTAATGTTTAACCAGAATACAAGGCTAAAATACAAGGACAGAGAAATGCAACAGTTCCAAGCTGTGATGAGAGTAACCTGCCCAAGCACCAAGATCACAGTTGCGTCGCCACCTTCTCCTCAGTTCGCAGAGCTGGACAATCCCGGTAACAGACGGGACCTGTGAAGAATCCAAATTCCAAGCAAGTAAGTAGTATATTTTGTCAGACGACAGTTGCTGAAAAGTCACCATTTCTATTGTGACTCTTGGGTTCCACATTACTGAATGTGTGCTGAAATGATGGCTCTCCTGAGAATAGGGATTGTTGATGACAAAGTGCTGCCTCGGTGCTGAAGCCTTGGCAAACTTTTTGGCTCTATTGCAGTTGCGTATAGTTGGTTGCATGTGTGTGCATACATACAGGCATGGTTGGAACTCTCATGCAGTGGTAACACAATGACTTCAGGTTTACAGTTCAGTGGCAGATAAAGGAGACAGGGCTTCTCTTTCACAATACCATGCACAACAAGGGGGCACCAGGCACTTCATTCCCTAGGCCTGTTCATCTGGGAAATGGGTGTTTTAATAGAACCTACTTTGCAAGGTTCCTGTGAAAATTAAATCCATGCTCATGCTCCCAGATCTGAGAAAATCCCCTCACAAAACTCTGACCCTGCCTGGAAGACACTCCCTTAGAAGGCTGAGGAAGAAAAGGAGATTTTCAAATTTGAATAACGTTATTTGAATAATCAACTCAATAATTTTAGTTTATTAGTAAATTACATGACAAACATTCTACTGCTTCAGAAAGAATATAATATAAAAAGAAACAGTCAGGAAAGGAAGCGATTGAAAAAAGTCCTTAAAAACTGTAATAAAGATGCTGACTGAAATGTAACTCTTCACAGTTGATGGCTTCTGGCAGGTGTGTGTGTGTGTGTGTGTGTGTGTGTGTGTGTGTGTGTGTGTGTGTGTAAAGACTCAGTTTCCTTTTTCTTTTTTTTCTTTTTTCCTTTTTCTTTTTTGGTTTTTTGAGACAGGGTTTCTCTATATAGCCCTGGCTGTCCTGGAACTCACTCTGTAGACCAGGCTAGTCAGAAATCTGCCTGCCTCTGCCTCCCAAGTGCTGAGATTAAAGGGGTGAACTACCACCGCCTGGCAAGACTCAGTTTTCTTTAAAGGACTGTCCACTGGGAGTTTGATCATACTCCAATTAGTATATGGGCAACGCAAGTTGGGTTTTTGTTTGCTTGCTTGCTTGCTTTGTGGTGGAGGGGATACAGGTGGGAGGGTAGACCTGGAAGGAATGAGAGGAAAGTATGATCAGGGTGTATGTTTGAAATTCCCAACTAAATAATAAAAATATTATGTTGGAGGGGAAAACATAACCATGGCTCATAACCGTCTGTAATGAGATCTGATGTCCTCTTCTGGTGTGTCTGAAGGCAGCTACAGTCTGAAGATGAGTTACAGTGTATTCATATACATAAAATAAATATTTTTTTCAAAGTGGCCTATTTGGCTTTCAACCTACAGATACTGCTTCCCATACCTGTGAATCATCTCTAGATGACATATAATATACAACACAGTGTGAGCAGTGCTAATACTCTATAGTAGCCAGCATTTATGGATTCTTTTTCTTCCTCCCTTCTTCACCCTTTCCTAACATTTCAGCTCCCTAATAATAATAATAATAATAATAATAATAATAATAATAATATAAGAGAGAAAAAAGGATAGAGCGGAAAGGGGCAGCAATAAATCATCACACTACCTCTAACTGATTAGCTGGGTTGAGTTCCTTGGGGAAAGTTTGATCTTTTCCCTCAGGATATCTAATTTTTTTCCTGTTGTTTGTTTGTGCATGACTAAACTGTGACCAACAACAACAACCAACCAACAACCTACCCCACTGGGCAGGGCCCTAGCATTTACATACCCTCTGAAAAGTCCCCACAATTCCAAAAGTCACACAATCCTAGAAACTATCTGCTGCTGGCAAAATCACGCCCTGCTTAGAGCAGGAGGCAAATCATAGTCAGCTGCTGTGGAGAGGCTGAAGCAATCTCATGGCCTGTATCTAAGGTTAAAACAAAAACATATTCTTCTAATATTTCTGGACTATTTTAAAGAAACCAAAATTCTAAAATTGTCCTACGCTCTGTTGAGGTTTGATCTTTTGATATGTACTATAATGATAAGTACTGGCCTCCAAGGCCTGGTTGCTCCCAGGAAGCAGAGAATCCATATGTACAATGTGACCTAGTTCCCTAACTTAAAACTATTGGTTAAATAAAGGTACTGATAGCCAATAGCTGGGCAGAAGAGACATAGACGGGTTTGGGGTTTCCAGGCTTGGGGTCTGAGGAGACCACAAGGAGAGAAAGAAAGGTAGAAAGAGAGGAGATAGGGTAAGAATCTAAAAATAATGGCCACAAAAACTGGGTAATTGGAGCTATGAGCAGCCCAGACAAAACCTGACAAATCATTTAGGGGGGGTCATTGACAGGAAAATAGACATAATAGCATAGAGGATATCTGCCCAGCTCTAGTGTTGATTCCAGCTTATTATAAATTAAAGACCCGAGTGTCATTTATGTGGGAACTAAGTACTCAAAGGTGGGTAGAAGCTCTCAATTGAGATTAAATATTTTTCACAACATTCTACTGTACCAGTATAATGGCAAGAAGAAGAATGTGCTTGTTCTGCAGATGTAATACTAAAACATTTCTGATGCACAGCTAGTCAAATCCACAGTTGAGGATCGTATCTTACTGGCCATATAAGGGACCTTGCATCTAGTAATTAGATCATCCCTAAAAGCTAACCCCCTTACATCATACCCAAGTATAAATGAAAGAAAGAGGAAGGGGCCGGAGCCCTAGTATCCGATTCATGTTATCAGTGACCTACATTCAGGTAGATCCATCTCTTAAGCTTCCACCACCTCCAAACTATACCACTGATGGTGCAGGAGTAGTGGGGAGGCATGGCTGGGGCTCGGCCATGTTCTCTGGGTCACTCCAGATTCAAACTACCTGTCAGTCATCACATCAACAGTTTGGAAAAGAAATGCTATATGGCTTCATCTCCCAAAACAAAAGTTGTTTCACTTAAGTATTTATTATAAGAAGAAAAACAGAAGAAAATCCAATACCGAATTCCCAGTTACAAATAATAGCAAAATGTTAAGAGCATTCTTTTTTTCAAAGTCAATAGGACCAGCTTGCTTGCTAACTGCTTCAAATCAATATTGTTCCAAAGTAAAGGTTTTTCAATATTGTTTAGGAGTAAGAATTTTCAGGGCCAGCCACCTGAGTAATTTCAAATTTTAGGTGGTCTGGTACCCACATCTTTAAAAGTAAAAAGTGTATCACTACCACAAAGGAGTGAAAAGAGAGCTTTCTTTTTTTCATACCATTCAACTATAGCTTTACACTAGCATTGTATTTAATGAGGGAAATGTTTCTGCTGCTTCAGTTTATAAACAATCTATTTTAACTTTTAAAATAGATTGAGCAGTTATCTGTTCAACAGCATTGGTTGCACTGTGAGAGCTCCACAGCCAGGAGTAGCTGGGTCTGCCACAACACTCAGCAAAGGGACACCAAAAAATAAAGACCAGAATAAAGTCAAATTGTCATACTCAGAGAAGGTATGACTGCTGACCTGGAAATCCACCTAAATTAATAAGCATGATATTAAAACTTTAAAGATAAGTGCCAGGACAAGGGTTGCCCTAAAACATGCTGACTCAACCCTATCTGTTAATAATGAACAGTTCCTTTCTCCGATTACCAATCGCAAAGATGTATTCACATGTTCGTGGGACTCCTGAATTCCATGTTTTACAAATGCTTGTCCTGGAACTTGTTCTGTAGACCAGGCTGGCCTCAAACTCTGAGATCCTCCTGTCTCTGCCTCCCAAGTGCTAGGATTAAAGGCGTGCGCCACCACTGCCCAGCTTTTTTCTGATTTTATTGTATTTCAAAACTGCTCACCCATAACTAGCAAGATGCTTCTCAAAGCTTCCCTCTAGTTTCTAACTTCTGTAGTTTGAAGTACTAGTAAGGAAAAAAAAAAAATCCAATCTGTCTATCTTGTATGGCTAGCTGAAAAAGCAAATCATTTAGGAAATCCTTCTGCTCCTGTATCATGAAAGCCATGTGTCTCGGTTTCTGTTAGAAGCTTGCCCCTACAGGTCAGGATGGAGTGAGGAGAGAGTCCAGCTTTGTGTCCTTCCAAGTGGAACACAGTTGCGGCGCGTCTAGCGCCCCACCCATTCCATTTTGGTCCGCAATGTGCACCTGTCAATTTTCCACACTCGAGCCTTTTTTTTTTTTTTTCTTCATCTGGAATCTTTATTCTATTTAACTACCCATGAGTCTATTTGCAATTTGCAACCTCTCCCCCCCCATCCTCCCCCCTCCCCCGTGCTCTTCTGTCTCTGAACTCCACTGGCCTTTCTTGGACTTCCGCTTTTTCATTTCTATTTCAGAGTGAAACATGTGTTGGATTTTTATTACAGTGGCGCTGAGTCTGTTCACCTGTTAGAGAAGAATTTAAGTATTTATAACCCTGGCTGTTCCTATTCAGTGCTGGCTTATTTCCTTTTAGTCTCATCTTCCCCTGCGTCTCCCCATAACCCCACAGAGCTTCTGCCCGGCTTTTGTTAGATCAGTTCCTCTTGGTTTGCTTCTGTTGTAAACACTGATTTGTCTGCTTTACTGTTATGCTAAAACTGGGAACTCCCCCTCCCAGGCGCTGAAAGCAGATCCCCATACAAGACCTGAGGCCTGCTGGCCTGACCCTATACCTCAGTGCCTTTCCCTGCCACCTCAGGTCTTTCTCTTTCGAATCTTAAATAATCTTACATCTATGTATTCTCATTTTTGCCTGTCCAACCTGCAATTTACTCCCTGAGAAATGCAATTTACTCCCTAGAACTTCTACTCAGGAGCCTGAGATACGCCCACATTCTGCTTCAAGGCTCAGAGGACTCACTTTCACCAAGCATGGTCCCCATGATGTCTAGGTGTCCCCAACCTTTTCCCAGGCTATGCTGTCACCTGTCTTATTTTGTTGAGTGTTTGTTTTTTAAAATAGAAACATTTTATATAATGTTGTGGTAGTGCTTCAGTACACGTATGCATGGAATAGTATTTAAATTAGGTTAAACATGCCTATATCCTCAAATGTCTGTCTGCAGCTGTGTGATCTTCAGTAAGTACCCCAATCTTTCTGAGGAGTTATTTCCTCATCTGTAAATTGGTGCTGGGGCCTCCTTTTCCTCATAAGAACATAGGCATATTTGTTTGGCTCATTGACAGACTTTCCCACCTCCCTGTGGCTTTCTCTTGTAGTTTAGGTAATCTGGAAGGTGTGTGTGGGTGGGGGGAGGTTGTCAGCCTTCTGCTCATTCAGCAAGGCTCCCTCCCCCACCCCAATGATGGTACCAGTTGCTGGGTGCTCCATCTGTGCAGATAGACCTAATCTCCTTACCTCCTCTACTGTACACATGGCTGCTGCCTGCACTGATCATGGAGGGAGCTGCCCGTGCTGGGAGCGAGGGTCCCTCCTCCGTGGCCATGTGCTGGCTCCTCCTGCCACACTCCCCTCACCTCTTGTACATTCCACTGTCCTGGAAGCCACTTCCTCTATCCCAAAGGTGCCTTTGAAGAGATCCTGCTGGGGCTACATCACGGATGGTCAGCTCTCCTTGGAGAATTCCTGACTCGGGACTGTACATAGACTCTGAACATGGCATGTGTGTATTGTATATGCATCTGTGTATGTGTATACGTCAGTGTATGCATATGCTTGCATACATGTGCATTTTATGTGTGCATCTGCATGAGCATAGTGACTGCATGCATGCATTTGTATTGGTGTAGGTACACACATGCATTCACATTTGAATGTACCTGTGTATGTGTTTCCTGTGTGCACATGTGTGCCTTTGTGTGTGTGTATGTACTCTGTGTACACGAGTATATGCATTCTCTGTTCATATGTGTGTGTTCTCTGTGCATAGGTGGGTACCTTCTATGCATGTGTGTTCTCTCTACGTGTGTTTATAGACTATCCATGTGTGTGCTCTCTGCACATGGATGAGCTCTCTATTAATGCATGTGTGCACTCTGCATGTGTGCATCTGTTTGTGTGGGCCCCATGTACATGAGGGTGTATCCTTCATGCTTATGTATGTGCTGTTTGTGTGTGTATGTTCTCTATGCATGTGTCTGCTCTCTTTGCATGTATGTATCTCTGTTCATGTGTGCGTGTGCTCTGTACATGAATATGCCATCTATAAACGTGTGGGTACCCTCTATGCATATGTGTGTATGTTCTCTATACATACATCTGCTCTCTCTGCATGTGTGGATATTCTGTATGTATATGTATGTATATGTATTCTCTGTGTGTGTTCATTCTCTATACCTGTGTGCATTCTCTGTACATATATGTTCTCTGTGCACACGTGTGTTCTCTGTGAGTGTATGTCTGTATTCTCTGTGTACATATGTATCTGGTTATGATAGAGGCTTCTGCATGATGTTGCTGTTTAAAGTCAGTCCTTCTTCTACCTTTCCTTCTCTTCATGGCCAAGGCCTTTATTCTAAATTCACCTGGTCATGGGTAGCCCTTAAAAATAAAACAAATTTAGATCTGTAAGCCACACTGATTAGCAAGATGTATGGTCTGCAGCTCCTCATTCCTATGCAGTGGGCAAAAGTATACAGAGCCCAACATAGTTTGGATGGTGATTGACCAAAGGAACCAGTATTGTATTCTGAAGGAGTTGGGTGAGATTTAGGTTTGGTACTCTCAGTCCCTCACAGCCTCTGTGAGCAGCATTTCAGTGGTCCCTGTGGATGAAGAAGGACCTGAGCCAGGAGTCTCCCCTAGAATAAAGCCTGGGTTTTGAGTTGCCAGAAGTCTCTGGGAGCCCTGATCTCTAATCTGGGTTCCACACAGTGACAGGGAACCCAGGACCCACTTCTGGGCTTCTCTCCAGGCCCCATTGTTCCCTCTGCCCTGTTGGGCTCCATCCTGTGGAGCAGGAGGCATACAGGGAGAGGGAGTAGGAGAAGCTCTGGGTAAATAATGCAGAGAAAGCTGCTGATTGGCTTCGGGAGGCGGACACTTTGTCTACATAAATGGCAATCGCATCCTCTGTGTCTTTTAACTGTCACCAAGGAGAGAGAGAGAGAGCAAGAGAGCGAATAGAGAGGAGGCGACTCCAGCTGCCTGTGAGTACAGCTCTTTGTCTACATGCATGGCTCAGGGTCAGACCCCAGCACCCACTTCTGGTAGACAACGACCCTGGGGCTGGAGTGGGCATCTGTGGTTGATTTTTGGTCATGGTGTCTTTCTAGGGATAGAGATGCTGCTGGCTGAGATGGCTAAGCATCCAACATGCACAGGTGACAGGGCTGCTAAGGGACCTTCCTGAGAAATTATGTACCAGCCTCTGCCTGTCTATTTTGAAACATTTCTTTAAGAGTCCAGCAGAGAATTGGGAACTTCTGATGGCTTTTTAACCCTTGCTATTTGAACTATTGTGGCAACATAACAAAGTGAGTGAACTGGCTTTCAGAGACTCCTGCAGCTGTGCGATAGAAAGTGAGGTGTGCTTTGCTGGTGAAGGATGACTATCGACATTCTCCGACATATTGTACTAATCTCACTCCTAAAGGGCTGGACATACAATAGATGCTCAGTATCTGGGAGCTCTGTTATAAACGAGCAAGGTGGCCACAAGTGGAAAGGTGCACCCACTCCACCCTCTACATCCTCCTAGCTCCAGTTTCCAAGGTAACTTTAGTCAAGTGACCTGGGTTTTCCTCTTAGCTGCCTTTTCTTTTTTTTTTTTTTCTTCTTCTTCTTCTTCTTCAAAGGTTTCCAGTTCAGCTCCTGATACACAATTTCTTGTTAGGAAACACTATGTTTCTCCTCCAAAACAGGATCAAAGCAAAGGTGACAATCTCAGGAAAGGTGGCCTCCTTTGGAACTTCGAGGGGTGCCAGAAAGAACCAGATTTGTTCAAGATCACCCCAAGCTCACTCAGTCAGAGCCTGCAGTTTCCTAGATCAGGGTATTCCAGGACAACGAAGAACTAGCAGGGACAGGGAATCTGGATGTCTGCAGAGAAATAAGACCTTGTCATCTGTGACAGCAACCTTTTCTTTCCCTGGGCACATAGTGTGTGGGCCTCCACACATGAATTGTGCTAATAAGATAAAGAAAATTACATTTGCCTTTAAAACTCCACATAGCCAAAGAAATGTCCAGAGATCTAATTCTGTTTGTTTTCCTCTCCTGAGGCTGTTGATTATCGTGAAGACTTTCTCCTGAACTTTTGCAAACTCATTTTTCTGTCTGGTGTTTGAGAAAGTGTCTGGGAAACGATGGCTCACTGGTGTTTTAAAACAATCTTAAATTTCTCTTCCCATTCCTAGGCATTCTGGCAGGAAGACCCTCAGGGGACACAGATGTACCTCACAGGCAAGAAGAGCAGGTTCTTAGGGAAGGTTAAAATCCCACTGACTGAGTGACATGAGGTAGGTAGGAATTAGGCTTGTCTCCCGCTGGGACAGGCCCGTGTGGACAAACCATTTTTGATCTATGTAGGTGTATACAAGCCAACTGTTGCCCCTAGTCTACTCTCCTCCTTCTGATTGGGAGGTAATTCACTGCTCTGCAGAGCTGATTTGCAAACGGAGGCAACAGAGGACAGCAGAGCTAGCCCAGCCTGTTTCTATGGAGATGTACCTAGGATGGTGGGCAGCATGGGGCTTACTCTTCCTCCTGAAGCTATTCTTCTGTTCTCCTGTGAGTGAAGAGTGGCAGAAACCTAGTGGCGTAGGTAGGACCAGTGCAACTGCACTTGGGGATACAGGTAACAGCTCTATCAGTCCTGGCAGAAGAGCTCACTGAGGTCCACCTGTACCTCTCTGGCTACAGAGGCAGTGTAGGATGACCAGGCCAAGGGCTGGTTTTGAAGAGGTTGACTTCAGGAGGAGAGAAGACTGTGTCCATCCACACACTTAATGACTTGAGTTGCCCGTAATAATAATCCTCACCTCGCCTTACAGTGTTACTGAGTATTAAGTAAGATACTGTGAATACCATGTGCTTAGCTGGTTAGGAAATACGGATTTGTTTGGTTTCTTGGACAATAGAACGTGACAACCAAATGTCAATGTATTCTCAGAACTGAATGTGGAGGAGCCTGAAATACAGGGTTCTTAGCAACACAGTGACAGGCCAGCAACTGTGCAATACCAAGGATAATGAGGAATAGAGAAGTCAGTGTTTACCACTGACCTCATTCTTGATAGAAAATTGAGACTACCAGGAGCGGGTACCAAAGGGCACCAAATAAACCCACAGTGCCAGGTGTCGGTGTTTGCAAAGACAATAAACCAATATGAGACTATTACAGAGAGGTAGCCCCTGGAACGCAGTCGGAGGAGTGTCTAGCCTACAGGAAAGGCAAGTGGCCTGTGAGCCTTGGTTAAACTATTGATATGACTCTAAGAACAGAAGCGAAAAGGGGACAAATTGAGGAGAAAACATAGAGTGTGGGACGAGCATTTCTTCTGCATTAAACTCTTGGGGTGATAAAATACAAGAACAAAAGGAGAGAGTTTTAAGTTTTAAGCATCACCTGATGCTTCTTTGCTAAACTTAAAAAGTAGTAAACACAAATAAAAGATTTTAATGCTTTTAGATCTGAAATTTGAGTGGGTGATAAAAGCCTACTGAGATGCATGTTTACATTGTCCTAGTGCAGAGCTAAGCTTTCTGGAGTGTTGCAGCTTTTCTAGAAAAGATTAGGCAATTCGCAAAATGAACAGCATGACTCACACCTGTTTTGTGCATTGGGACTTCACATCATTTGCAGACACCCTTGATGGTGGCACCTGCCCTGTGATGCTGCAGTCACTCCATCTGACCTTTGGCAGTGCCATTCCTAACACCAGATGCCTACTGGCTAGTGGGATTGGATGGGTGTACAGTAACTTGTAAGGTCCCAGTTTTGAGAAAGGTGAAGGGACTGTATTCTGGTTTTGCACGTAGGCATATGGAGAAAGCCAAACAAAAAAAAAAAAAAAAAAAAGAAAAGAAAAAAAAGTGATCTCTCAGTCCCAAATATTATCTTTTTTCTTTTACAATCACAAATGTTATGATTCTTTTTCAGTTTTTTATAACTGGCATCACAGCACAGTGATATGATTAGAAATAGTATTTCCCTGGGAGAACAGAGGTGAAAATCATTACTTAAACTCCATATATTGTCAGCCAAGAAAATATTTAGATGCAGCATGGTTATGAAACAGGAAGTGAGAAAGAATCAGTGGCTCCTTTCTCGTCTGCAGAAGGGCAGGGTAGGGAGAGCTGGCACGCTGTGAACATCCTGAGCATCATTAGAGTTCTGTGTGGAGTGTGGACCTGTGACTAGCTCACAGGTTGGAAATAGAGTTCAAAGGACTGTGGCTTCTCTACCGCCAAGCTCATAGGTTCCAGTTTTACCACAGGACATTGTGGTATTAGGAAGTGAGACCTTGTGGGGTGCTTTGGTTTGGAAGATGGTAATGACACCCTTGTAGAAATCCTAAGGTGAGCCCTCGTTCCTTTTTCCATGGACACTGCAAGAAGTCAATAGTGTGAGGCTGGGATTGGCACCTTGCCTGAAAGTAAATGTGATTTCAGAATCCTAACCTCTACAACTTTATAAAACCATTGTGCCAGGCAGTGGTGGCTCTTGCCTTTAATCCCAGCACTTGGGAGGCAGAGGCAGATTTCTGAGTTTGGGGCCAGCCTGGTCTACAGAGTGAGTTCCAGAACAGCCAAGGCTACACAGAGAAACCCTGTCTCAAAAAACCAAAATAATAATAATAATAATAATAATAATAATAATAATAATAATAATAATTGTTTGTGGGAAAATCATTGTTTGTGGGGTATAAGTCACCTGGTTTGCCATGTGGCACAAATGGGTTAATATGAAAGACTGGCTACGATTACATTTCAACAAGTACTGTCCAAGCCCACCAACTCCTTGTTTCCCTTTGTGATGAACACGGCCTCTCACCAACTAATGTGTCTCAGAAGCTGCTATATTCTATGACCTGGGAGGCATTTGGGGGTCATGATTGTGCCTGAGGCTCAGGGAATGGTCAGGCTTCAGGTTCTGATGCCACTTTAGGACACTTTTCTAGTGGTTGCCAGGCAATGGGCTTTTGCAACATCTGTTAAGATGCTCAGAGCTCATGTTAGTCCAGTGATAGGAGGAGCCAGAGCCTGAATTCAGCTAAAACGAGACCTTGCTAGCAGGGTACTCTGGTTCAGGGGAGTGTCTACCAAACATCCATATGGTTATACTGGACCCCAGCATGGAGTTATTGTCAGGTGACAAGACATGTAGTGGAAGGTCCTTAGGTCACCGGGATACCCTTGTGATGGAGACTGTGGGACCGGGTTTGCTCTTTATTTCCTGCCTCACCGTGAGTGGTCAGAAACACAGGCCACCCGAAGATACACCCAAATCCGACGGGAGCATAGACTTGAGCTCTGAGCGCTGGCTCCATATTCCCTGGCTCTGACTTTCAGAAAATCTGTGGTTAGTGCAGGCTACTTCTCCAGACTGAAAAGGAAATGGTGGGTGGGTGGCTACAGAACGGCGGCGGCGGCAGGCTTTCCACTCGGTAAAGGGAAGCTTTCGAGCCATAGGGCAGAAATGCAAGCAAGATCCTGTGAGAGAGTGGCCTCTACAGCCAGAGAAAACGATGTGCGGCTGCTCAGTGAGTTTCTCCACTTAAAACACCAGAACACCCAGATTTGTGTCTGGTGTAGAGCAGACTAGGCTGCGGTTTGTACACGTGGAAAGTGGAGGCAGGAAGAACAGGAGTACAGGACAATCCTGAGCTATGTAGTGAGTCTCAATCTAGCCTGGGATGCAGGAGGTAAAGCAGAAAGAGAAAAGGGGAGGAGAGGGGGAGGAGAGGGGGGGAAGAGGAGAAGAGCGGAGAGGGGAGGGGAGGGGAGGAGAAAAGATTCTCACATTCCCCTCCCCCTCCCCTGCACAATACTTCCCTGCTGCCTAATAAAAGTTTCTCCTGAGTGTGGACTCAGGCTGCAGGCACTCAGCATGTAGCTTCTTTTCATCCTACCGATGGCACTCCTGGGGGTGCTTTCATGCCTGTTTGCCTTTGCAAAAGTTGACAGGAAACCTTAGAAAGGTTGAAGGTTGAAGGCTCCATGGTAATTGAAGACGCACCCTTGACCTTGGGTCACCTGACACTGGCACATACCGAGGCCACTCTTGAGCTGATTTTGACTATGCCTGTACTTCACAGTCACAGTGGGGGAAAAAAAAATGCTAGTCAGAAAATTTGTTTTAAAGCATTTCATTTAGCCAGCATATTAAGAGTCTAAAAGGGCTCCGGGGACTTTAGAGTTTGTTGTTGTTGAGGTGAAGTTTCAGATAGTCTTGCTTCAAATTATTAGAGATTTCTCATGGCTAGAAACCTTTCTAGTGGTTTCGGATAGAAGCATGGAAGATGTGAAATGCTAGGCAGGACCATGCGTGAGTGTTTGGGTCTTCATTGTCCTTTCCTCGGCCCACAGGACGTCATACCCTGGAACATGCCACAATAGGATGAGCAGGTCCCTTCAGTGGAGCATGTTTCAGGTCTGCAACCAAAATTCTTCACCAGGTCAACGGGACCTAGGTGGGAAGTAGAATTCCTATACTACCCTCCATTCAATTTGTAAGACTGTAAGCAAAGGACAAAGGTTGGGCTCTAGGAAAATGGCTAGGGCAGAGGAATCCAAGAAGAGAAATTGCAGAGAGTAGAAGCTATAGCCTGAGCATGGTGAAAATTATCCAGATCACAGAGCAAGTGAAGGTTGTGGGTGTCGCTACAGTAGCTATGAAAAGCTGCTGTTTGAGTTGTCATAAAAGCAGGGTCAGAACCAATATATATGATGGAGCAGAAATAAAATATTTAGAAAGCCGAGCTGATTCATTTGTTTATTTATTCACTTATTCTCAGTTACCAAAGGACAGCAGTGGAACAGAAATGTACAATAATAACTTCACAACCAGGGGTTGAGGGGAATTTTCATCTTCCTAAAACCCATGGGTATAGCGCTGTGCTGACTGTCACTCTTATGATAAAACATCCAGGGAGGTGCCCTGCTCACCACACATGCACCAACTATGACAGGGGCTCCATGCAAAATCTATGCAGTGCAGCTGCTGCCGAGACAAATCAGGTTGTGTCAACAGAAACCCATTCAGGGTCGGGAGAAGTGTAGGCCGTTGGCCTTATCACTGTCTCCATCTTCCAGCTAATATTTGCCCAGCTCGGAGCCATGAATATCAGACAGCTCCAAAATGAGCGTGAGAGTCTCTTGAGGCTTTGCTCTAAGTACCTTCTGCAAAGGTTTCAGTGGAAAATAATCTTCAAATAAATGACAGGATGGTTTGAAAAGAATAACCAGGTATTATATTACAGTTTGACTAGGAATATTTCCTTTCATAGTGGGTTGGCGCATGCTTATTTGTTTTTTCCCTGGCACATCCTGCTTTGTCCATAAAACGATGTTATTCCCAGTAGACAAAACGGGTGTGCTGAGAAGCTAAGGGCCTCTCTCCGGTTTGTAGAACATTCAGAGACTTCAGCTTCCTACAAAAAGAGACTGCAAAAATGGTTACTTTTAAAGGCATAAAAATCACATGCGAGGATCAAATCATAAGGGGAAATTTGTGAGAGTTTGTCACATAAAAATTAAATCTACAAGGGCTCTTTATTCTGACTCTTAAAAGTCAAAATAAAATAATCTCAAAATAAGTCAGGCAAAAAACGAGGAAAATGTCATAAAACATAAACAAACAGATATGAGGGTAGAAGGTTTTTATGTGTTAGGATCCTTGCAATTAAATAAAAGATTGCTAAAATCTAAGTGGGAGATACAGTGAATAAGCAATTCATAAATGAAAAAATCCAAACGTCAAAGAAACATCAGAGCACTGGTTGATTTTAGTAGTCAGAGTTAAAAGAGAGCCATTCATGCTTATGAGACGGGTTAAGTTTAAAATTAACCTCAGTGACTGTACAGCACTCCCCATCAAAGGAGTAACCTGATAAAACAGTGTGCTCAGAGAAATTTGGCAGTTTAATTTTAAAACACTAAAGCTATGTATCTCTAGAAAAATTAGTCCTAACGAAATGATCAAATGTTTTCCACATTTTAGGACTTTTTGGTTTTTTTTTTTTTTTTTTTTTTTTTTTTTTTTTTTTTTTTTTTTTTTTGGTGTGAAACAAAAACATGCAGAACGGATAAGAGGCTTGCTTTAGAGTTAATATGAAAAGCTACTAAAGCAATTGCCTGTTATTCACAGGGTGATACAGTTTAAGACCTACAGAGGCTCCCTGAAACTAAGGACAGAAACGTATCCTATGCGTACATACCCTTAAGGAAGCATATTAAATAAGTGAGACACAGAAAGACGCCAAGGATAGCTTACGTGCAGCTGAGCAGTTATGTGTTAGTGTAAGGCTTACTTGGACAAAGAACTGCTGTGTTGTGACAAGTAACAGGCAAGTAGTATATACAGTGGAGAAACACTGAGCTAAAGGATGATTCATGTACGGGATGACACAGAACAGGAAGGCACAGATGCCATTATGCTATTCAGAAAGGTGAACAACTTAAACATTGCAAGTCATATATTTTCCATTCAATGTTTCTGGGTTGCAGCTGACTGCAAGTAACTGGAAACCTCGGAAGAGGAAAATATAAACAACAGGGAGCTGCTCTAACTGACAATTCTTAGTACCACTGTCCAAAGCTATTCCTTTGTATTTACGCAATACGATAAAATTGATTGTGGCAGTACTCTCATGGCCAAAACAAAAATTTTGATTTTTGTTTTCAGTTAAGAAAAACGAGGGTTAATACGGTAGCAACTGTGCAGTGTGTTGGTCTATAGCCACTAAACATGAGTCAGGGTCTCTCTGAGTAGGTTATCTCTTGACCCTGAGCTTCAGCCCTGCAGTTTGACCCCTACCCCACCCTTTCCCACAAACAGAGGTGGAAATAGGTAATGACGGTGATACTCGGCAAAGGCAGGACATCATCTGACTGTAGCCAGGTCCCAGTGTGCACTCAGTAATGTCATCGTGAGAAGGCCCAGGACAGAATGCATTTATCAGTATGGTTTCCCTCCTGCCGCCTGTTTAGCTCTCGTGGCTGCTGTAATTTATATCTTATCTTATGCATTTCCATTGTCTCCCAAGCATGCTTGGCTCAAATGTGTACCCAAATGGTAACTCTGAAAAGGAGGCTGGATCATCTATACATTGTGCTGTGCGTAGTCCCTTTAGCAGAGAACACTGGGGGAAGGAAAAAAACCTGAGCAGGCAGGTCGTCCCTGGATACCAGCTATCTCCTAGCTCAACATTAGTCAGTTTAAGCCCAGTTTGACAAAGAAGCCCTGCAAAGCGGATATTGCTAACATCTAATCACATGTATCTCATCTCTTTCCACCCTTGGTATCTGATCCAGCTTGCTACCTCCCAACCCGGGGACTAACTCCTGTGTTCTCAGTGTTTTTCTTACTCACTGGGTTTAGCGGCTGCTATCATGGTTGCCCTTGGTCGTTTGGTTGGAGTGGGAAACACCTAGGAAATTGGTAAAGCACATTTCTTGGTGCTTATGGGAAGACATTACCAGAAAGTCTTGGAGGATGGTCAGTGAACTGACAGAAAAACTAGCTTTGCATCTGAGCAGCACCAGTAGGCTGGGTCAGACGAATCCAAAGGCCGAAGGAGGAAGTGCCACATCTCTGCCCCAGCGGGCATTTTTTTTTTTTTTTTTTTTTTTTTTTTTTTGTGGCTGTCGTGACCTGTGGACATCAGACTCTGGCTTCTTCAGCCTCTCAATAAATACCAGCACCCAGTGACTCCCTGCAGCACCTCCAGGGCTTTGATTTCTAGCTAATCATTGGTCGATCCTGTACGAAGACTTTCGATTTCTTGGACGTAAGTGGCAACTGGTTTCTAGTTCTCCAGCTTGCTGACAGCCATTGTGGAAAGAAACAGCCTCTGAGCATGTGAGTCAATCCAATAAACTCCCTTTTGTAGTTAGAAGTATATGTATATGGTGGGCTTCACTCCTCTAGAGAGCCCCGAGTAATTCCCCCTTTGGCTACAGTTCTCCATCTGTCCCTGGTGTTTCAACGTTGAGGTCAAACTCTTTCCCCTATGCAATACTCTTGAATAAAAATCTGTCTTCCCATTTTAAAAAAGTGTCTGATGAATCATTTCTAACACATTTCACATCACAAAATCTGTCCAGCCCCCCCTCCCATCGCAGACAATGGGGAGCATGGGGAAGTGCTGGGAACATGACATGAAGGTCAGCTCCATTGCTAATCACAATGGATTTGACTCATCCCCAGTACTTACTCTGATGGAAAATCCATCTTCAATTACAAAGCTCTGAACTAAAGGAGGGATTTAGAAATGTATCCTTTGTTTAGCTTTCAATTGTCTCTCACAAATTTAGAAACTATTCAGGCAAGACACATGTTACAAACGGGGATGATAGGATTCTAGAGGGTTGTTCATCTTTCTTGTTTTGCAAACACATTTGATTTTTTTACCAAACATAAATCCCAGACACTCAGATTCTCCAGCGTGCTAACTTGCATCTGAATCCTCACGGCTCACTATGCCTTCCTGACCAAGTGCAGAGCCCGGGAACTCTGTGAACCATCAGATGCACACAATCCTTCTGAGGTTGTGCAAGGCACTACTCTGCCTTGTGTTTTGAGTTCTTGTGATGTAAATTAAGGATCCTCCCTCCACACCCCCACTCCCAATCTGTTTTGACCTCATCTTTTATATTGTTACTGTTTTCCTTGTGATTTTTTACTGTTTAAAACGACTCTCAAAATGTACTGCAAAAGGGTTGTCTCATGATCTGAAAGTAAGCTGCAGTAAGCGCCTGGTAGAAAAATGACTGTATGTCAGCTTCACTTCGGTTGTTGGAATGTTGAAGATAACAGAACACAAACTCTGATAGCTGCCTGTGTGTCTGACTTGGGTAATATAAAGAAAGTACCATCTTGACAGGCAAAGGCACAGGTCACCAGGAGATGGGATTCCAGGAAAAAGCATATCTAGCTTTGGATAGGGCTCTGGGCTGAGCGCCCACAGATTGTGGTCATGCCCTTACCCACTCCTCAGGGGCTGCCACGATCTTCATCTCTCAGCTGAAAGGTGGGCTCGAAGTGCAAGGATCTCATTCAGATGGCTAACAAAGGGTACGTACAGGCAGAATGTGGGACAGAACAAGAACCAGTATTTGTCATTAAAGTTGGGGAGAGCCATGACTGTGCTTCTTGCATTTTACTGAAATTTTTTTTTTTTTTTTTTTTTTTTTTTTTTTTTTTTTTTTTTGAGACAGGGTTTCTCTGTATAGCCCTGGCTGTCCTGGAAATCACTTTGTAAACCAGGCTGGCCTCAAACTCAGTAATCCGCCTGCCTCTGCCTCCCAAGTGCTGGGATTAAAGGCGTGTGCCACCACCACCACCGCCTGGCCAATATTTTTTTTTTTTAATGAGGGCGCTGTTCTGCCTTATGCTGACTGTCTTGTGGGATGTGGAAAGGGCATTGTTCAGCACCGTGTGGATCCAGTAGTATGTCTGTCTCATCCAGATATAGAAGGTGGCAAGGGATGCTGGGTTGGGGATTGAGAGTCTCTAGGATACAGAGTCACTGTTCCCTGGACTTGCCCCTCCAGTTCAGAGGTATAATGCTTTGTTGGTTGATTTCTATTCTCTCTGTGGGCAGTTTTCAACATGGATTCACGTGAATTCCGGAGGAGAGGGAAGGAGATGGTGGATTATATAGCTGACTATCTGGATGGCATTGAGGGACGTCCAGTGTACCCTGATGTGGAGCCTGGCTACCTTCGGGCCCTGATCCCCACCACTGCCCCCCAGGAGCCAGAAACATATGAGGACATAATCAAAGATATTGAAAAGATAATCATGCCAGGGGTAAGTACGTATTTGAGGTCAAATGACAGCTGGGCTCATGCCTTTATGGTGCCCACTGAAAGCTATACTTCAAGTATCATGGGGTCACCACAACAGGTAGACTAATAGAAACTCCTAACCATCGTTTCGCTTTCAGCTGAGACAACTTAGGTTTAGAGAAGTTAGGTGGTCCATGAAACTCTCATGGGATAGTAAATGATAGCTCCAAACCACATAGGCTCTGAAGGCAGTGTGAGGGGTATCTCCCAAGGCCCCCAACACTAGTACTTGCTTCATCATACTAGGTTCCTAAAGTGTGTTATTCTTTGATAGTAAGTAAAAATAAGCTCTTAGTGGTTGATTGCAAGTAGTTTAATAAATTATCCTAAATAAAGGGTACTCGTACCATTCTTATATCTGCCAAAGGATAGCTTTCATATACAGAGGGAACATTTTCTTCATTTTGTTTGGGCATGGGCAGTTGTGCACAGGTTCTGCCCAAGGGCACAGAATGGCTGAGCTATCCCCTCATAGTCAGAGGGATCAAAGGGTTACAGTGAATCTCAGTGCCACGTCTCCAGAGTACTACTTTACCCAGCAAGCAATTTACCTAAAAGCCTACCCTTTAACATGGCTCTGAACGAATGGGTCTGACCCTGATCATCAATTCATGTATGAAGTCTGGGCCTGGTGCTGGTAAAAACCGGCAGATTGCACACACAATACCCCCCACAGGGGCTTAGGTGGTTGTGACTTTAAGGTGACCGAGAAACAGGCAGGCAGGAATCTGACAGAGTGGATACTTGTTTTCACAGAGAACACAGAGGCTCTAGGGAGGCGCGTAGTCAGCCAAAGTCCTCGGCTTCAGAGTCAGCTCCTCGGTTCCAGAACATCTCTCATAGCCCTTGTCAAGTTTCATCTTCAGGAGATTTCCCATGGCATTTGTTCTTTGAGCATAACTCAAAATTCTGGCTCCGGCCTGCGAGTTGAGCAAATAAACTAAGCCGTTCAGCATAAAGCCAGTACAGGGAGGCACAGTCAAATGTCAGGCCAAGTAGGAATACAGGAGTGCAGTGCTGGAAAAATGGGCCGTCCTCCCACAGGAGTCTGTGTTCTATAGGAGTATTTACTGTGCAGAGCAAAACTGGAAAATGCAGAGGCTCTGGCATTAGCTTCCTGAATAGAGCCAGCCAGCCCGCTGCTAGTTGCGGTTAACCAGAAGTTAGGTAAAGAGCCTGTACTGTGCAGAGCCAGTGTGGGACTATCCACCCCACACGCTCTGTGGCTACTCACAAAGAGGAAAGCAGAGGAGTGTGCTTTCCAGTCAGGATTCTTCACCCTGGCCTTTCCAAGATGCGGCTAGTGAAGAGAGAGAGAGAGAGAGAGAGAGAGAGAGAGAGAGAGAGAGAGAGAGAGAGAGAGAGAGAGAGAGAGAGCTGCAGACAGTGTGGAGCCTCCAGGTACCTGAAAGAAACTGAGGCCCTGGGCCCCATCTGTGCCCTCTGGCCCTCTGCATTTGTGCAGTCTTTGGCCTCTTTCTCTACGGGGCTTTGCAATTACACTTTATAAAGGCATTTCCGCAAAGACAAGCGCGTTACCACTACAGATGTTTTGGTTTTTATCTGAACATTCTTTTTTTTTTTTTTCTCCCCAAAGCCTCCTGGGCCTCACCCCTGCTCTGCTGAACACATCACTCAGCCCGTGAAGTTCTCCAGAGCCTCCGAGACTCACTGTCAGCCCCTCCCTCTCCCTCCCTTCCTCCCTCCCTCCCGCTTTCCTGTTCTTGATTACCCTGATTTTCTTCCACTCTCACTTTTTTTTTCCCCCTCTGGCTCTGTCCCACTCCCAGGCCTGGAGACAGACTTGCAATGAGCCTTGCTGGAATCTTCCAGTTTTTAATGAGCAATCCTAGTTGGCTATCTTCTTAATCGGAGCTTGCTCGTGCCACATAAAGGCCTAGTGTGTGGTTTTACTGAGAAAAGACATGTTTATATCTTTGCGAAGACTATGAAAAAAAAAAGAAAAAAGAAAAAAAAAAAAAAAAGCAACGTGTTAGTCAGCTTTCTGACCCTGTAACATAGCTGGAATGACAAACTTCCACGGGGACAAGGTTCATTTTGACTTCTAGTTTTGGAGCTGCAGGACTCCTTCCTTGGTCTTGTTGCTTTTAGCTCATGGTGAGCCAGTAGTACATCATGGCTGAAGCACACAGCAGAGGAAATTCTCACCTCACGGCTGGAAAGCATTGCAGAGAGACAGGAGGGGAACGCCATCACAGCCTCCTTTGAGTGCACATCAGCAAAGGCCTCTCACTATCTCCCATTAGTGTCACCTTGGGAGTGAGCCTCTAACACAAGAAGTTTTAGGGCTTCTTAAGAGCCACCCCATAGCAAGATGTTATAATAAAGCATGGAGACGTGGCAGCTTCTACATTTCTCAACTTTTGGGAGGCTGGGTTCAGATAAGGGCTTCTTAAGTTACAAAGAGCAGATTTATACCCAGCAGTGGTAAGGAGCTAGCTCTCTGGTCTCCTCCTCCTCTTCCCTCCCGCCCCCACCACACTTAAAGTCTTCTCTCTAATAGCTCCTTCTATGCCTGACACCCAATGCTCCTCACATCCTGCAGACCCCTACTTTCATCTTTACTTCAATGTTTACATGGAGTGATTTGAGCTCCCAGCTTCTATAATGACAGGATCTAGGCCCCTCCTGCTCGAAGGGATCATCTTTCCTTATACCCTGGCGAAGAATGAATGCTTCTTTTCCGTCTCTGCCCGAAGTTCACTTTGTAAAATCTCTTCCCCAGGACAGGCATATCCTTAAAGAATAATAATAATAAAATAAAATAAATTATTTAAACCAGCCTAAGACTGTGCCTCATCACAGAAATGTGTACTTTGTAGAGAGAGTAGTTTCTGTGTGCGTGTTCCTTACACTGGAAAATATATCCTGGTTTCAGAGATCTTAAAACTCAACAGAGTTTTGTCTTATAATCAGTGAAAAAGAAACATTTATTTGACTAGAATCTGGAGGGAAAAAGTCAGAAATAGTCTCACCTGGCTAATGATGCAGAAAGAAACATAGTTTCTGGTTTTGGGAAATCAAGAGCACTATTTTTCCAGAATCTTTTGATCAGAACCATATAAGCATTCTGAACTTTGCAGAGAGAAATATTTCCTTAGTCTGCTACAAACCACCACACAGAAGATCAACTTTCAATATTTCAAAAGTGGAATTTTTTGTTTAATAAAATTCGGTGGTGGGGTGGGATTTGTGTTCAAACTTTCCAAATGGATACAGACCATGCCCTCCATAAATTCTGGAATTGTTAGTCTATGATCAGTCTCATATCTCCTTATACGAGCCCAAATCCCATCACAAAGCTCCACTCTCACGATCTAAGTACCTTGCCAAAGCCCTGTCTCCTAATAGTGCCATTTGGGGCTGGAGATGTTGTTTCAACATACACACTGCAAGGGAAAGACGGCTCAGGCAGCCAATACTGGTCTGTGTGTCCTCATTTCTGTCCTGGTTCCCATCATCCCAGGGATTCCCAAGATCACCACCTAGGAGGATCTCCTCCCTGTCAACCTGAGCTTTTCCTCTGTACCTAACCCAGGGTTGGCACGAAGTAGGTGCTTGCTCTTTCTGTGTGGGAGGAAGCAGGGGAGATAGTGGCTGTTAGGAGCAACTGAGGTAGCAGCAGATCTTCTTAAGCATGCTGATTTTTGGAGGGAGCAGATTGTACAAGCCAGTGAGAAGGGACCGTACTAAAGAAAAAAAATTGTTTTAATTGGGCATTAAAAACAGAAAACCAAATACACAAAAACAACTGAATTTGCTAGGGCAGTTTTGAGAAAACCAAGCTTTTCACTCTAGGATGTCAGTTGTCTGGTGCAGTGCTTTCCCTGTCCAGAGCACCCAGGAAGAACCCAAAAGAGCTTTTGCTGTCATTCCTACCTAGAGACTTCATATGTTATGACAAAGTATAATAATTTCCCATATTATCTTACAAAGACAGCACTTCCTTCTTGACTAGCAAAGATATTGAAGCACAAACAAGGAGTCTGTTTACTCTGGGGATAATGGGGTGAAATTCAGACGGAAAATGTGGGATGATTGAACTTGAGAAACTCTGTCCAGGTTGCCTTCTACAGGCCCCAGCGTAACTGTTCACTTCCCCACAGGTAACACATTGGCACAGTCCCTATTTCTTCGCTTACTTCCCCACGGCTAGTTCATACCCAGCTATGCTTGCAGACATGCTATGCGGGGCTATCGGCTGCATTGGCTTCTCCTGGGTGAGTATTTCCAAGACCTTGTGGTGGGGTCTATTCTTGCTTGGGGTGGCTCTGTCACCTGTAGGTAGCAGGGCTACTTTGCAGAAAGCAGAGTCTGGGCCCCAGAGGGGGAATTTCTAAGGGAAGAGAAATTCTGAGTGGACTGTGGGAGAGGGGGGAAGGAGAGGGAGAGAGATGGGGGGGGGAGAGAAGGGAAGCAAGGAGAGGGGAAAGGAATGGAGGGTGGGAGAGGAGGAGAAGGAAGGAAGGGGAGAGAAGGGAAGAGAAGAGAAGGATTCAGCATAGTACTGGGTTGTTTTGGGGGGGGGGTTGTTTGTTTTGTTTTTGATAACCACTTAATTTGAATCAAAATCCCAGTTCAAGGCTGTGAAGCTTCTTTTCCCCCAAGACCAGAAGATCGCTATGCACTCTGATTTCAGAGAATTGACTCATTCATCTGCCTCCCACCAGCCTACTGCCCAGCCTATCTGATGGGCAAGTAGGCAGAGCAAAAGTGCTAAAAATAGACCCGTGCCTGCCTACAGGTTACTCATCCCTCCCTGTGTGAGGTCCTTTTCTACATGGAGTAAAGTCTTAGAAAGTTCCCTACTCTGAAGTCATCTGGCCTAGGTTTCTCAGCTCTCTGCGTCCCAGCTGTGTACTTCAGCCAAGACTTAAAGCAGATGCCATTAGCTCTCAGGTTCTGGGCCTCCTTACACCGTGAAGAGTTCCCCCAATGTCTAGAACTGTCTTTGACTCTCTAGATAGAGAGTATCTGTCATATTTGTGTCTTGAAGCCCAATGATATTGACTAGCATTGAGCAAGGACCTGGGATATAGAAGGGAAACCAGCTTATGACTTCTCAGCAGCCATCAGGGCCCAGCTGAGCTGACTATTTTACCACAAGGCACCTGATTTTCTTCCAGCTGGGATCCTCAGGGGCTGGGCTAGTGGGAGTCACAGCTCATGGGAAGGGCTGAGGTGGCCTTCCTGCTGAACTGTCACCATTGCTCTTAGGACAGGCACTTGAGACCTTCTTTTCCTGGGAACAGACCAGGCCTAGGCTGAGTATAATCTTTCCTTTCGTTAAATGTTGTCATGGCAGGTTTCACTGGTGTAATTCTGCTGCTCCAAAGCCATGGCATATCTATTGGAGACCCAGGATCAACCTCTAATTTATCTGCTTTTCTAGGGTGGTCTTGAGTGAGAAAATGCCTGCCTTCCTGACACAAAGATTGTGTTGCTTGATAGCTGTGGTTCACAACATGAAACTTTGGTTCCTATGCTAGGAATTAGCATTAGCCTGGCTGCAGTAGAACCCACCAGGATGGGGTTAACCATCTGACCAGCAGGAAGAAAGTCCTTAGCTCCTTTTGTCATCAATATGTCGTAATTCCAGAATGCACAAGAGCATCCTGGTCACCGTGTTGTCCCCCTTAGGTAAAGACCCAAATGAAAATGAAGGCTCAAGTCACTTTTGCCTGGACCCAAGAGTACCCAGTCATCCACTTTCTGTGTGCAAGGAGAGGAGAGAGGCCAGACACCAAGTCACTGGGAACTAAAAGATTACATAAGATGAGTGGCTTGTCCGGTGTTGCCTAGCAGAAGAAAGTAGCCAGTGCCCAGTTCCTTGGCTCCATCCTGCACTCTAAAATTTGCTCATGGCCACCAAGGAGGGTCTTCCAGCAGACCCTTTTATATTGTTCTGTTATATGATCAAGCACACCATGCACAAACCGGCAGACACAGTGCCATTCTTCTTACACCAATCTGGATGAATGAAAGAAGCTATGTCTGAGATTGAGTTTGGCATTTGAGGCCCATCTGAGATTGAGAGAGTTTAAATCTGGGATTTAGCCAGGCATTGACCCTGAATTCCTCAGCAACTGGGCCCTTGTTTCAGCATTAGCTCTTAGAGAACCATGGCTGTATGCATGGTGGGCTGGGGAAATTGATGTAGCCAGGGACTGTTCTTAGTTTATACTCTGTGACCTGTCATGGAGAGATGATACAGTTGGTGAGGTAACTCAAAGGGGGCTCATAGAAGTCTACCCTCCATGGATCCCTGACAGATCTCATCTGGAAGGAGATGAGGAAGAGCAGAGAAATGTCCTCCTTATAAAGCTCTGTCAATGCCACTAGGCCCAGGCCCTGCTTCCAGGCCTCCTGGCAGAGCCAACTCCTTGAGGCTCCCTAGGATCTCTGGGAAATGAGAACATAGCATTGTCTCAATTCATTTTCTGAGGAGCATAAAATACTGTAGCCTGAAGCCTTTATAAACATCAGAAGTCTACTTGAGGGTGTGAAGAACACGCTACTGGCATCTGGCAGCAAGGCCTGCTGTGTGATTGCAACAAAGAATGTGCAGCAGGCAGCAGGCATGCATGAAACAGACAAGAACTTCTGTTCTTGGGGTGAACTTCCTTGTTTCCATCTAATCTACTCCTGAGACGATCCACTTTCCATCGGTTCACGAGCAAGGAGCCACATAGGCTGGTTGACCCGTAAAGGCCCCCACCTCTTAATACTCTCATCATGGGTTCAGGTTTCAACATATGAATGTGGGAGACACACTCAAATCTCAGAAACCAAGGGATTAATTCCCCACCAAGGGTGGATTTGAAGGGGGCGGGGGGGGGGCAAAAATGTGAACTTTTTGTTAAATTGATCAAATAAAAACCCACCAAAGAAACAATGCTTTCCTGTGTCACTCTTGTGCAGAGGCCAGCTGCCCTGTGGCTTAGCTGTTCACTTTCTCCCCCAACCCCCACTGCAGGCTGCTAGCCCGGCGTGCACAGAGCTGGAGACAGTGATGATGGATTGGCTGGGGAAGATGCTGGAGCTGCCAGAGGCCTTTTTGGCTGGAAATGCTGGGGAAGGGGGAGGAGTGATCCAGGTAAGGAGGGGAACGTGGGAAGGCAGACCTTTGGGAGTGTGGGCTCCACAAAGAACTGCAGCTGCAAAACAGAAACCAGTGCCCATGTTACTTTTTGCCGTGCCTTTAGGTTTCCTCCTCCAGTGAACAGGAAAGCTGAGGAACTCTGTTGATGGGATCTGGATTTAGATCCTGGTGTTGTTTCCCACGAGCTGTGGCAAGTACTCATCTACACTGGCCGTCTTGGTAGATAGAACAGTAGCTACAGCACAGGCAGATGTTGGGGTATCCGTTCCCTAAGCACTTTCCAGACACACCGACTTCTCACTGTGACTTAGGCACTCTTCTTGACAACCTCAAAAACTGTGGCACAAAACAACCGATAACATACCCCTCAGCTTCTAGCTTGGAAGTTACAGACCCTGCATCTGTGTATTCTAGAACCTAAGGTCTTGCTGCCACCACAGAATCCTATCTTTACCACAAGTGACAGCTGTGGCCATGCCTCAACGGCTGTATGTGCTACTTGGCTGTTTGTCTGTCTGCCAGCAGCTTACCTAAGGCTTCTGCTATGTCTATGCATACATTTAATTCATTCTCTGTATTCACCATGAACAACTGTAGAGCTTACATGAAGGCGCACAACAGATGCAAACGACAGCCGTGGTGAATTTTCCATTCCACCAGGATCTTCAGAGTGAATGATTGGAATTTATGCCCCCCCCCCACTTTTTTTTTTTCTTTTTAAGACAGGGTCTGACTATGTAGTCCCAGCCTGGAACTCACTGTGTAGAGCAGGCTGGCCTTGAGTTCCGAGGTCCACCTGCTCTGCCTCCTAAGTGCTGGGATTAAAAGAATGCACCGCCATGCCCCAGCAAATGTGACTCTTTAAAAAAAAAAAAAAAAAAAAAAAAAAACATTTTGTAACACGGACAATGAGCTACGTTAACCCCATTAACCCATCACCCCTCCTTATGTTACTTTTCTCATGTCAAGTTCATGGTTGTAACACTGAGAAAGTATTACTAACCTTAGAATAAAGATATATATTTCTCAAAAGCTCTGATAAGCAGTGGTGGCTCCACATTCTTTATGGATGAGAGCACTGGGCTGACAGAAGAATGCCTTTGTGGAAGATCACGTGTCTGGTATGGACAAACTAAACTAAGAAGCTAGGCCCTCGGTTTATAGTCCTGCGACTATTTGTTTTAACTTCTCGTGTGTTTTAACCCCCAACATATGGTCTCTTTCGTAAGGGTGCTACACACAGTTTAGTGGCCTCAAATACATTTCTCATCCTATGGTTCTGTAAGTCTGACCTAGGTTTTAATGAACTAAAATCAAGATTGTCATCTTAGAAGCCCAAGGGGAAAATTCATTTCCCCACCTCCTCAAGTTTTCTAAAGCTTTCTGGAATTCCTTGGCCTGCAACTCCCATCTCCAGCTCCCAAAGCAGCTGTGTTCCATCTCGCTGACCTTTCTCTCACTGTCATGTTCTGACTGCAGATGTGAAATCGGGTCTCCACTTTTAAGGACCCGTGTGATAGGATTGGGTCCACTCCGATAATCCAAGGTAATCTTTCCAAGTCAAGGTTCTTAATGTAATCACATTAGCAAAGTCCCCTTTCCCCCTGAAAGGTAAACAATCTCCGTCTGGGAAAGAGGCCTGGCATCTTGGTGCTGGGAGATGCAGCCTGTGTTGCATGCAGTCCGCAGAAGAGCCCTGAAAGGATTTGTTCTCAGTGGATTCCTAGCCTCTCTCTGCCTGTAGAGAGTCAAACTCAGCAGGGTTCTGGTGGGCCTGGGAATATAGATCTTGTTCATTCTAATGCATGAGAATGGGCAGGCCAGCAGTTCCTGTGGCTCAGCCACTCTTTTTATTCGTTGAATATGTCCCTTTGTCATATCTAGGCCACTGTAAGTAAGGAGCTGATAAAAATGAACTACCAGAATTAGGTGAGCTGAGACTCACCTGTAATACCAACAGTTGAGAGGAGGAAGCAGAAGGATCAGGAGTTCGTGGCGGTCCTTGGTGAATTCACACCAGCTTTGGCCACATTAGATCCTATTAAATAAATAAATAAATAAATACCATATGTATTATTAATATATTAAAATATACTATTATATATTTGTAATAAGTAAGTGTACACATATACTGTATTATAAGTGAAGTATAAAGCAGACAGAATACTAACAGATACTCTGAGCCAGACTTCTAAAAATGGCAGTAGGAATGTTCCAGGGAAGTCCCAGTATAATTTCACAGAACTGCTTTGTTTGTTTTCAGAGGTTGTGTGTCATGGCCAAACTTCCTTGGGTAATGTTACAGAAAGGTGTTGCACAGGTGCTGTTCCAGCTGAAGAAGGGGCTGCAGCCCACGTCCCCAAGACACGCAGTCAGAGCTGTTTCTTCTAGGTGGCTTTCCAGGCACTGATGCTGGAATCCTGACTTGCCAGGGCATGCTTATCGTCCTTGACAAGGAGAGTCAAGTCAGAATGTGCAAAGGGAGTGTGCAGCCATTCAGGGCTACAGAGGCCAGCAGAGCTGTCTTCAGAGGCACGGCCTGGAATTATGGTTTATTTTTTTTCTGGGCAAGAATCTCACTCTTCACAGTAGGCCTGACCCTAGAGCAGACTTTTCACTGTAACTCCACATCTTGGCTGAGATTTTAGCATTGGTAAACCCTGCTACCTCATGAACAACCCAGCTCTATCTACCTTGGGGCATTTCCTCTGTCCTCTGTTAGTGAGTGAGGAGGCCATTTCAACCCTTTTCAGGGCTTGAGTTTCCATAGACTTGGTACTGTTTTCTTAAGTTCTCTCTCTCTGTCTCTCTCTCTCTCTCTCTCTGAATAGTTTCTTTTTTTTTTTCTTTTTGGTCATTTTCTCCTCTATATTTTCAACGAATTGCTCATGGTTTTCTGTGTATCACTGTAATTTTCCACATTGCCAATTTACTATCTCCCATGTCAATTTTGATTACACTTTCTTACGTTGAAAAATGATTGTGCCCTCTGTATTTATGGATAATGGGCACTCACTGTAAAATGGGAAAATACAGTAGCTATTTTAGAGTATAATTCTCTCCAGTCTTAGTCCAGTATTTCTGTATGTGTGGGTTACATAAATTGAGATGATACAATACATATACATTTTTGGCATAATGTTTCCTTATATTTTCACTGTTTGAATATTTTAATTTCTTACTACTATACTTTTGTGTGTGTACATGATGGGTGCACATGAATGCTCGTGCCAGGACCCTCACAGGGAGGTCAGAGGACAACTTTGTGAAGTGAGTTCTTTCCTTGTACCTTCATTTGGGTCACCAGACTTGAAGGACAACATCTCTTCCTACTCAGCCATTTTAAGCATTTTCTTAATTTATTTTTTCAGTTAGTAAACGAAACAATGGGCTTCATTATAGCACTTTCACACACACACACACACACGCACACACACACACACACACACACACACACACACACGTTGTTGTCTTTTCTTTTCTTTTCTTTTCTTTTCTTTTCTTTTCTTTTCTTTTCTGAGCTGACGACCAAACACAGGGCCTTGTGCTTGCTAGGCAAGCACTCTACCACTGAGCTAATCCCCAGCCCCAACACACACATGTTGTTACACTTTATTTTTATCTACTTCCTTCCTCCAGCACTTTCCTTCGTGAGTACTGTTACTCTCATATTGGTTCCCCTCTCATCTCGCCCAAATATTTTTTTTGAGAATATTACTGTACAATCTGTTATGATGCACCACAATTTATGTAAATAACACCTAAGATATTCATGTCATATTACACTTTTCAGTCCTATGAGTAAGATTTCAGAGGACAGCCTTTAAGATGAGGGGCAACTGTCTTCCAAGACCATCAGCTTTCTCCCCATGGCACATGAGTGCTCCACCGACCAGAACAGGACCACAGAAGAGAATACTTCTGGGTCACTTGTTATACAGCGAAAACAATTTCATTTTTGAGTCTTTAGAATCCAAAGATGAATCTTCTAGTTTGGTACTTCTCAAAGAAGTTTACAAGTAACACAGTTTATTGAATAACTATTACAAATCTGACTGTGTTTTAGCCTGCTTATTGTGCTTTATATAATTGATTTTCACCCTCAAAATACTTACGAGGACTGGTTGCATTATCAACCTTAGTTTTCATAGCAAAGAAATTGAGGGTCAGACAACTCCAGCAGCAAAAACTAATTAAAGGCAGTGTGTAAAGATGGTGTTAAGTATTATCACCAGCTTGCCCAGGCTCTTTGCATGGAATATCGTCTGGAGGTTTGAATGCTACCATTGGATTACACCATCTTTTTAGTAAAGACAATCTCATTTTGAGAAGTCCCAGCCTTAGGTTAGGACTAATTCTGGCATCTCTCAGCCCAGGCTTCAACAAGCCCTGGTGAGCTCAACCCACTTAGTTTGGGTTGGTGGAAAGCAGACTTCCTTGTGTTTACTGCAGGGAGCTGGCTGGCCCTTTTCAGCTCATGAGGCTGATTGTCTATAATTTGTGAGGCCTTAAAGAGCACTGAGAACAGTGACAGCCTGCGAGGCAGCCTGCCTTATCGATCCCCTCAGAGCCATAATCACAGCTTAGCATCGTGCAGCAGTGGGTGTCTGAGCCCAACGGCACACCATCATTGTGAGGCCGGACAAATGAGACCTGCAAAATGGGTCTCTTAATTGGGTTTGAAAGCTCTTGTGGAAGAAAAGCTGCCAATTTCTTACCCTGTGTGAGGTGACATTTGTAAAACCTAGAAGATGAAAGAACCTTACGGCTCAGGGCATCAGCAGCCCTGAGCATGACTCTCCCAAAAGGTCCCTCCCACCTCAGAGCAGGCTCGCCATGGCAACCTTTGTCTATCTGAAGCAAAGGCATTGGTGAACCACACAAAGACTTGGGGAAAATCGGTTCCAGGTAAACGAAGGAGCAAGTGTGTGGGCTTAGCTCGGTGCAGCTCAGGGCTGTTCAATCCCCCAGTTTCTTAGCCACGAAGCACAATGATCAGCGTGGTTCTCTCTCTCTCTCTCTCTCTCTCTCTCTCTCTCTCTCTCTCTCTCTCTCTCTCTCTCTCTCTCTTTCTTTCCCTCAGCAATCCTCCACTTCCAGAAAGGAACAGAGAGCCATTCACCTTGTTCAATGTGCCCAAATTGGATCTTGCGATAGCTTGAGATCCAATATTCTAAGGATGATTATTTTTTACACTGAACTTTGTTGGTATTTCTTACATTATGTTTTGTTGACAAATTTCTGCCAGAATATGGAGTATGTCCTCCAAGTTCATAGTGAGCTACTCAGAATTATAAAGGTGTCCAGGGCTCCGAAGAGAGGGCAGATATTTTTAATCTACTTCATTATTTTTTTCAAGACAGGGTCTTACTATATAGCCCTGTATGTTCTGGGAACTCACTACGTAGACCAGGCTAGCCTCAAAGGTAGAGATCAGCCTAACTGTCTTTCTTCTGAGTGCAGGGATTAAAGGCATGTGCCACTACAACCAAGATCCACTTTTTGCTTTGTTTTGTTTTGTTTTGTTTTGTTTTGTTTTGTTTTGTTTTTCAAGACAGAGTTTCTGTGTGAAACAGAGCCCTGGCTGTCTTGGACTTGCTTTGTAGACCAGGTTGGCTTCGAACTCACAGAGATTCTCCTGCTTCTGCTTCTGCCTCTCTCTGCCTCTGCCTCCTGAGTTCGGGGATTAAAGGCATGTGCCACCATGCCACGTTCCCACTATCTAGTTTTTAATAGACAGACCCTGAAAAACAAAATGTGGCCAGGGAGTCTGAAATAAGCAAGCCAGGAGAGAAAAACAATGGGATGCCCAGGAGAAGTGGGAGACGAAGCGTCTGCTTTCACAGACTTGAGTTTCCTGAAATGGCTGCCAGTGTTGTCGGCCTTCTTTGACGTGGTCTGAAACTATGCAGGACGACTGTTGGAAGTACAGCCTGAAGGAAATGTGTGAGTCACTCGGATGCTGAGTGAAGACCGTGGTCTGTTTATCTGAACTCATGCATTACAGCTACAGAAATAGGAATACGTGTACCCAGCTTGAAAGCTCACCCCACTGCTCAGGAAATAAGACTTGATTCAAAAGAATAAGTAAAGGCAGTGGATGAGAAAAATCAAAGTGAGCGATAGTGATTGATGAAGGAGAGGTAAAATATTAATAAGAAAAATTTATACCTCTATACAATTCACTGTATATTTATCTGAAGTACTCTATGTTCTTATAAACGTTCAGAGTCAGCAAAAATCTGACGGGTTTCTCCTGGGATTTGTCTCCCAAGGAAGCTGAGCACAAACGCTAGGAGGTACCAAGAAAAACCAGACAAAGCTTCATTTTTAACCATACCCGAGTCATACTGCAAATCAGGTGGGATGTTACAGAGGCCCATCTGAAGATGAAAAACATTAAAAATAGGATTATTTTACAAATTACATGGAATAAGTAATATAGTGGGCGCTGAATCCATTTCTCTCGCTCTCCAATTCAAAAGATAAACTGCATACAATACTGTTGCACTTTGCTGAAGCACATAGTTGGGATTTCTTGCACTGGTTCACTAGGCCTGCCATAACAAAGCACAGAGCAAAGATGGCTGAAACAGCACATCCGTTTTACTCCGAGTCCTGCATGAAGGCTGAAGACCAAGACCAAGGTGTCAGCAGGATTGTTTTTCCTGAGGTTTAGTCTTGAGTTACTCACTTCTGTCTTCTCACTTCTGCCTTCTCAAGCTCTCATGTCTGCAGCCTGATTTCTTATTCTCAGGACACCATTCAGATTGGTTTCAGGTCTACCTTGAAGATTTAATTGTTACTTAAAGGTCCCCTCTGTCTCTCCCTCCCTCCTTACTGCTTCCTAACATTCTTGCTTCTTTCCTTCTTTTCTTATAGGTATTTTGAGACCTTCTCAAACTGTAGCCCTACAAACTGGCTTGCTACAAGTTATATACCCAAGCTGGCCTTGAACTCACAGTTATCCTCAAACCTCAGATTCCTTAGCACTAAGACTACACGTATATAGTGTAAACTGTGTTTGGCCTAAAAGGTTCTATTTCTATAAGTGTAGGACATTCTGAGATGCTGGGGTCATAGGGATTCAGTACGTGGATTACAGGGAGGGAGGGAATGAGCACAGTTCAGCCTGTTACATTAAGGACTGGGAGAAACCTTCCAAGTCAACCTCTGTGTGTCAAGGAAAATACATTCCTATGTTATAAGCAAATACAAATTGTGCTGTCCACATGCATAGGAACACAGAGCAGGCATTGGGCAGGTTGCCCTGGATCAGTCTCTTCCTCTGATGGAAGTGGAGACAGTATGTCCCAGACCAGGCCTAAGGAGCCCATGAGAGAACACCTGCAGAGTCTTGTATATGCTACAGGATCAGAGTGTTAGCTCACTGGGACATAATATGGATAAAACAATGTCAAACTAATTACAAGAGCTAAACCAGCCCCTGCAGATGTTAGAGGCAAAAATGAGTGAATTTTGCAATTTCTGGCTCAACTTTTAAAGGAAACTATGGACATAAATAATATGTCTTCCAAGAGTTTAGACTGGGACTTCTTTGCAACATTTCAAATTTCATTTGGCTTTTTCTCTTGGATTCAGGGAAGTGCCAGTGAAGCCACCTTGGTGGCCCTACTGGCTGCTCGAACTAAAATCATCCGCCAGCTGCAGGCAGCCTCCCCAGAGTTGACACAAGCTGCTATCATGGAAAAGCTGGTCGCTTACACATCTGATCAGGTAAATGTGCTGGCCCATCATCCAACACACCCCACCCCCATTCTCCACCACAGAGTTGAATCCAAGGAACAGTTAGCATCCCGTCAAATCCAAAAGCTGTTCCTCAGGGATCGTGAGGCGGAGAAACTCCTTATTCTATCGTGGGAGCGTGATAGATCTAGTCAGAAATAAAATACACATACTGAGAGCCTCCACAACTGGCTGGATACCATTTCTGTAGTGTGGAACTGCTCAGTGCCCCTGTGGCCTGTCTTTAGAGCTCCACTGTGGAAAAATTGGAAGTGAGACTCCAACCCGATGCCAAATCCTAGGTTTGTAAATCATGTACATTCTCAAAGCCTACTTTTTTTTTTTTTATTTCCAAAAGGGATAAAAAAAAAAAAAAAAAAAAATCATGCCTGCTGTGAGCACTCAGTCCAGCTTGTGGCTTGAGAGGACTGACTTTGAGTTCATTATAATGCTTATAAAACCCTACAAATAGAAGTCAATAGAAATTTAGTAGCTTTAGCTCACTTATTGTATTTACTTGACTTTTCGATCGACCGTTTCTTTATCTTTATTTTACCTTGTTCATTTTTTTTGAGGGGTGGAGTTGGGGGTGGAAATGGGTTTTCTCTGTGTGGTCCTGGCTGTTCAGGAACTCTGTAGATCAGGCTGGCCTCAAATTCAGAGATCTGCCTGCCTCTGCCTCCCAAGTGCTGGGATTAAAGGGATGTGCCACCACCACCCAGTCTATTCTTTTATCATACAGCCCTGTTTGTCTCCTTTGGTGTGCAAATTGCTATATACTTAAATCTACATTAATTCAAAATCACACAAGTGAATAAAAAGCTTAATCCGTGTAGAGGCAACACTCACTCTGGAAGTATTCGATTTGTTAGACTGGAAAGCAAGATTCTAGGATGGATACACATCCAGAAAAGGGGTGCTTTCAAAAAGGAGGAGGGGAAGATATCAACTCTGCAACCTTCATGGGGCATCAAGAGCCCAGAGCAAGTGCTCTGCAGAACCTGCAACTCAGATGCCATTTGTGACTTAACTACTCATTCTTGTTGCAGGCACACTCCTCTGTAGAAAGAGCTGGATTAATTGGTGGAATAAAACTAAAAGCAATCCCTTCGGATGACAACTTTTCCATGAGAGCGTCTGCCCTTCAGGAGGCCCTGGAGCAGGACAAGGCAGCTGGCCTGATTCCATTCTTTGTAAGTTCAATGCTCATTGGAGCATTGTGGGATCCTCTGGGTCCTGTCTGGGTCTGGGGTAGAGTTTGTGATAAGTGTGTGTGTGTGTGTGTGTGTGTGTGTGTGTGTGTGTCACTTGTTGTAGTGACTTGAATGAGACGTGTCCCCCATAGTGCTAGTAGGCATTTGACCACTTGGTCGCTAGGTGCTGGCACTATTTGGGGAGCTTTAGGTGGTACAGCCTTTCACTAGAAGTGAGCTTTGAGGGAAAAAAAAAAGTTTTGCACCATTTTCAGTGCACTCTTTCTGCCTCACACTTGAGGCACTCAAGATGTGAATTTTTACCTTTTTACCTTCCTGTCCCTCCTGCAATGCCTGTTGGCTGCTGTCATCCTGTCCCTGCTATTTAGGGCACTAACCTTCTGCAGCAGGAAGCTCAGATACACTCTTCCTTCTTTGTCTTGGTCATGGTGTTCTATCATATCATCAGAGAAGTAACTAAGATACATGCATACCCACAGGTGAGCTGGTCATGCTCCAAAGGATGCCTCAAAGCTTATAGTCATGGGCTGGAGAGTTGGCTCAGAGGTTGGCCTCTCCCAGAGGTCATGAGTTCAATTCCCAGTAACCACAATGGTGGCTCACAACCATCTGTAATGGGTTCTGATGCCCTCTTCTGGTGTGTCTGAAGACAGCGACAGTGTACTTACATACATAAAATAAATACATCTTTAAAAAAAAAAAAAAGTTTATAGTCACACAGGCAGCCCTGGTCAAAACCTGGTCAAGATCAGTGGGTCACAAGACAAGACAAAACAAAACGACATGAATGTAAGAAAGACTTCTAAAGAAGAAGGGGAAATGTCAAGGATAGAAAGAAGATAGGAAGGAATGCGGTGTAAGAGTAACCAGAATGTGTCATAACATGTATGAAAATGCCAAGAAATAAAATTATATTATAAAAAAAACAACAACTACAGGCTTTTCTGCCCGGGTTTGTTGCTCTCAGCAGATGCTAAGAAGGTTGGTTTATTTGTGTGAGGCTTGTGAGCAAGCAGTAACTTTTCCCTCCAAGGTAAAAATATCTAACTGTCTAAATGTGGCATGCATGCAGGCTTTTTTTGTCCCTAGATATGCATTCTAGTGGGGGATGCACCTGGAGTCTGGGAATTGTCATGTTTCTGTCATAGCCACAGCAGTATGTTCTGCCTGGGACTAATATGTCATGTTTGAAGCAATTAGAGTGTCATGACTGTGGCTCTGTGGATATTCTGTCTGGCTACATAGAATTACCCAAGGGAGCTTTAGGAATGTTGACTCTGGGCCCCTTTCCTGTAGAGTTTTGGAAGCATAACCACGGGTAGAAACAGGCACATTAAATAGCAAGATTCTAGTGTGCATCTGGGTTTGAAAAAGATGTTTAGAAGAATCTCTTTTATCCCTTTTATTTTTCAGAGTTGGGGATGGAACTCGGGGCTCATAGGAGTAGCCTTAGCACTTTGTGTAGGGTACCTGTATCCAAGCCTTTCTATTATTATTATTATTATTATTATTATTATTATTATTATTATTATTACTACTACTACTAGTTGTGGTGGTGGTAAAACTTAACTTTCAATGTGGCTTTTTAAAACACTCCGGCGTCAAGCTATCCCTCCCTCACCTCCTGCTTTACACAACACCCCCTATCTCTCTTCCCATGGAATCTTTCCTGCTCCAGTACTCTATCCACCTTCACACGTATTCTACTATCTTCTCATCCTTAAGATCCTTATTTCTCCTTCTCAGCAATAGTGGCCCTTTTCTACCACCCTGGTTTCTGTAAGTACTTCGAGGTAAACACACTAATCTAAAGATTGCTGCAAGGGTCTGCAGATGGGAGATAAAATGTGGTGTTAGTCTTTCTGGGTTACCATGTGTATAAAACACATCTTCATTATCCATTATCCATTTGATAGCTAATAGATAGCTAATTCTAATTCCTTGCTATTGTGAATAGAGCAGCCATGAACATGGATGAGCAGCTATCTGTGTGTATATATGTATATATATATGAATATATATATTCTCTGTATATATAAGACTATATATTATATATAGACTGTATATATTATCTATACATAGATATCTCTCTCCATATTTGTATTTGTATTTGTATATGGATGTGTATATGATCTTCTCTGTGTATATATAAGACTCTGTAGCTATATAGGCTATAGCTAATGTCCTTTGGGTATATGCCCTAGAATGAGATAGGTAGGTCACAAGGTCATTCTACTCACTTTTGGAGGAAGCTTCACACTGATTTCCATGGTGGCTGCACCAGTTTGTACTCTAATCAACAGTGAGTGTTCCTGTTTTCTCACACCCTCAAAAGCATCTATTGTCATTTGTTTTCTTGATCTTGTCCACTGTGACTGGGGTAAGGTAAAATATCAACGTAGTTTTAGTTTGCATTTTCCTGGTGACACAGGATATTTCTTGGACATTTGTATTTCTTCATTTGAGAACTCCCTGTTAAGTGTTGAGCCCATTTTTAATTGGTTTGTTTTCTTGATAATTAGGATTTTTAGTTCCTTATATATTCTTGGTCCTCTGTCAGATGCATAGCTGGCAAGGATTTTCTCATATTCTCTATGCTGCCCCTTCACTCAGTTTCCAGTGGAGCATGGAATCTTTTTAATTTCATGCCTGCCAGCTTGTTGAGTGTTGGCCTCGTTTCCTGTACACCTGGGGTCCTATAGAGAAGTCCGTACCTGAGTCTATATCCTGAACTGTGCCTCTCATTGTCTCCTCTACATATTTGGGGTACAGCATTGAAGTCTTTGGTGCATTTAAAATCAATCTTTTGGGAAGGTATAAAGTAAGAATCAAATTTCTAGGTAAGACAGTACCGACAGCCATGTGATTTTTGGCGAAGATTATAAAGACAAAACCCACCCTAGAGAAAAGACCACATCTTCAGTAAGTGGTGCTGGAATATCTGGAAGCCTTACTTCTTGATGAAGGGTGGCTTGCTGTTATGAAATGCTCTCTTTCTCTCTAGCCCTATAGGTTTACCTGGGAACACCCCAGGGGAGCAACTCATGACTGTTGCTCTTTTTAAAAGATTTTTTAAAATTTGTTTTTAAACCCACTGTAACAATTGTTACCCAAGTTCTTCATTTACACCCAAGCTAATGGCTTTAAATATTATCGCATTTTGGTATTTATTTTCTGTTTGACTCATGTCTTTTTTCTTTTCTTTTTTTTTTTTCCTATACTTGACTTTTTAAAGTCATTTTTATATTTTTCGACTCTTCTCATCTTATCTTGTTATTGTTTATTATAAGTCCCCAACACCTTTTTGTGTGATTATTTCACTTAAATGTACATGCATTTAAACTCTACGAGACATTGCAATGTTACAAGAGCAACATGAGTCTAGATAACTCTACAATATCTGTTTCATTAACGTTCACTTATTTCATATTTCTTATTTCCTTCTATGTGAAACATATTTAGAATTTATCTTAGTGAATCAACAGGGTGGTCTGCTAGTTTTATTTCCATGAGAACATCTTTATTCTCCATTTACTTTTGAAGGACATTTTCCTGACATAAGGACAGAAGGTTGCTTTTTTGTTTTGTTTTTTAACATTTTCATTTTTCTTTGCATTTTGCTGGATATACTCTGTGCATCATTTGTTTATAGTGTCCCTGGAGGCCAAGAGCATCTGTTCCAGATGGTTGTCAGCTCATGTGGGTGCTAGGAATCGAACTCCAGTCCTCTGGGAGAATAGCCAGTGCTCTTAAAGACTATCTCTCAAGTCCCCGCTCGTTTTGTATTTTGACCTCACTGTTCAAGTGCAATGCATCAAGAGCAATGAATGTATGCATACTCAGGCTCAGATCGGTTTCTCGGCATTTGGCAGCCCAGATGTCCTGTGAGGGGTATGGTCCTGTCTACAATTATGATGAGTTTCCCACATCAGTTAGCACAATCAAGATAATCCCCCACGAGCATTCCCAGAAGCCCATCTCACAGGTGATTCTAGGGCCTATCAAGTTGAGGATCAACACTAAATATCACAGCTGAGCATAAATGCCAAGGAGAAAGGATATACCCATTCATCGACTTTCTTCTGTGATTTCTGGTGAGATGTCAGTTGTCAGTGCCATTGCTGTTTGCATTGAGATGATGAGGAGAGTGACATTCCTCTTCCTAGTCACTTACAGTATTTGTTTTTCTTCTTTACTTTTGGGCAGTTTTACTATGGCACGAAGTTTTTCATACTTACTCTGTTTCCATCTCGTGGGAAATATTGGTTTTGGGAAATACCCATTGTCTTCTTTTCGGAGTTTGCTTCTCTCCATCCTCTCTCCTTTTGTTCTGGGGCTGTGGTTACACGAAGTTGCATCTTTCTACTGAATGTCAGGTACCTTGTGTACTCATTTCCATGCTTTGTGTCTTGAACACAGAAATCTACGGTTCAGTCTGACCTCCTTATGTTTCTCCAATGTTCTCTTTAGCTTGCCTAGTTAATTAAAGAAAACTGTCATTTTAATTATAAACATTAAAACTTCTAACTTTTAATTTTGAAACAATTGTGGGTTCATTAAAAACTGAAGGGTCGGAGAACTGGCACACTGACTAAGAACATGTACTACTCCTGTAGAAGACGCAAGTTTAGTTCCCAACACCTGTGTCAGGTGGTTCATAGCTGCTTATAAGTCCAGGAAAATCAAGTGGTACTGGCCCATGTGAGCACCTGCACTCAAATACACACACCCACACACAGACGCAAACACAATATTTAAAATAATAAAAGAAAAATCTTCTTAAGATTACAAAATTAAAACAAAGGCATCCTACACCCAGCCCTTTCACACCCGAAGTGTTATAGCCGATGTAACTGCGGTATGTTATTAGAACCGGGAAATTGGCCATGGCTTACTGTGCTTCTATGGTGCTATCTTTATAGTTCTAGAATCCTCTAACTATTCTCTGAGTTAAAACACTGAAATGTTTTGTTTCTGAAAGGATCTACTTTTCTGCTGCTCCTTCCTTTACTCTCATCTTCCGGTCTCCCCTTATCCTCACAATCTGTTTTGTGTTCTAAGTTTCAGTGATTGGGGGATGTTACGCAAATGGGTCATGCAGTCCGTGAAAAGCTGAGAACGGCATCTTTTCACTCACTTTTGTGCCTTTGCCATCCATCTAGGTTCTTTTGGCTGCTCTACCACAGATTTGGTACCAAACTGTGTAGTTCACAACTCGTTCATCCACCACCTAGTGAGAAATACTTTTGTTGCTCCCGTTTTTCCACCCGCGCACATAAAGCATGTGAACATTAATGCACAGATATTTGGATAGAGAAATATTTCCATTTCTTGGGATACTTTTCGTAAGAAATTAAGACTGTCTTGTCATTCCACTATTCAGCTTGAAAAGTTCAAGGTCTTTGGCGTCTTCACGAGCACTTAGTGTTGTCATTATTCTTTATTGTAGTTCTACGGATAGAGGTGTAGTAATATCTCCTAGGGACATAATAATCATTTTCCTGGTGGCTAACAATGTTAAATATCTTTTCATGTGGATATTCGCCATCCATACATTTTTAGTAAAATGTGAAATAATTTTTAAGTGTGTGCATGTGTGTGTGTGTGTGTGTGTGTGTGTGTGTGTGTGTATAACCAGGTGCCCTCAAAGTCCAGAAAAAGGTGCTGGATTCCTTTAGAGCTACAGTTAGTTACAAGTGCTTGTGAGCTGCCCTAAAATGGTTGCTAGAAACTGAAATTGGATCCTCTGCAAAAACAGTATGTGCTCTTAGACACCAAACGGCTTTCCAGCTCCTGTGTTGATTTTTAATTTTTTTCTTTTTAAATATAATGTTTTTATGAATTCACTGAGAATTTTGTACAATGCATTTTGATAATATTCACCCCCAATTCCTCTCCCTAATTATTTTCAGAAATTACCCACACCTCCCTACCCACGTAGAAATCTGTGTCTGTTTTTTTTTCTTTTAAAATAACCCACTGAGTCTGGTTTGCATTGCCCAGATACTCACGGGGGCGTGGGGGGATGGGTGGAGGGGTGGTGGTGGTGAAAGCATCCAGTGGAGCATAGCTGACGTACCAGGGGCTGCACCCTTAAGGAAAATCCACTCTCCCTCCACCGACAGCCATCAAACTCAACCCTGGCTTGATTTTTTTTTTTTTTTGTAACAGATTGATTTTGTTAGAGCAGTTTTAGGTTGCTGCCGTGACAGAATACCTAACAGAAATAATTCAAGGAGGAAGGAATTATTCTGGCTCCTGGTTTAAGGAACACAGGCTATCAAATGGCAGCAGGGGCTGTTTGGAGGGCAGTTGGAATGTGAGGCAGCTGTTAAATCACATTAGCAGTCAAAAACCAGAGAGCTCAGGCTAGAAGGGAGCCGGCCAAGAACTCATAAGGCCTGCCCCACAATGACCCACTTCCCCAAGTTAGGCCCCATGTCCCAAATAGCCTACAACCTTCTAAAGCCACACCGCCATCTGTGCCAGTGTTGAAACACATAAGCCTATGAGGGACATTCCACATTCAAGACATAGTGCAGGTTCACAGATAAAAAATAGAACAGAAAGTTTCCATACTGACTTGTGTGTTTTCCAAATGCCTTCTCACAGTCTGTAGCTTGTTTTTCTAGTCTTTGAATTTGTGTCTTTTGTCTTTGGTGAGACAGATATCTAATTTTAGTGAGGCTCAATTTATCCTATCCTTCCACAGATCAGACCTTTGATGTTACACATAAAAGTTTATTAGCCAGTACAATGCAAGGGGCCTTACCCTCTTTGGCTAGTGCTAAATACTATTAAAACAAAACAAACAAAAGACAACGCTATCAGTGTTAACGAAACAGTCTTTAAGTACTCTTTGTGATATCCCTTTTCCCATAGTCAAACATGTAGAACAATGGCCCAATTTGCCTCCCTAATTACCAGGGTTAGACTCTCCCCTGCTGTCTTAGCTGCAACAGAACTATCAAGTCAAATAGTCAACTACCCTTATGCCAGCACCAACAATTGAGAACAGTTCACAGACACCCTGCGAAAACTAAACAAGACTGCCATAGTTGATTGCCCTAACTACTGAAGAACACAGCGTCAGCCAGGGCTGTTTGAAACAGTTCATGCCAGCCATGAGCATGCTTCCATGAGCTCTGTCTCTATAACCCTGCAATCATTTCCACATAAGCCCAAAAGAAGCCACCACACTGGCCTAGCAAAGAAACTGCTCTGACTGGTGGTGGTAAAGAGACAAGGCTGTGATTGATAAAAAACAGAGGTCTCAGTGGTGTGAGGCGAGGCTGGATTGGTTCAAAACAAATGGCAGTTTCTGCCTTAATGCCTCTTCTCACTTTGTTCTCCCGGCTTCCCAGGCTTGCTAAGAGTATCAGCCTTGATACATTGTATTGTGTTGCCTTCCCTGGTGTGGCAACATTAGGCCTAATCAAAGGGCTCTCCCCAGTGGTCTTTTTACTAGGGAGGCTGAGCAACAGAAAGAACAGAGCTGCCGGGATGGCAAAGGCAGCCGAGTGGCAGTGGCAGCGACAGCTGAGCAAGTTGGCAGGCTGGGCGGTGGGTGAGGGAGGCAAGGCAGCTGCTTGACAGCTGAAGAAGAATCGGATGAACAGTCTGAGAGCTGCTAGGGTGGGACACGAAGGGCTGGAGAGGAGAGGCAACAGGAGAAGGTGGGCAGCTGAGACCAAAGAAGAAGAAAAGGGCATAAGGTGTCAGAAAAGAAAAACTGCAGGCCCTGTTTGTCAGAGGAATTCCAGAGAACGGTCAGATCATTAGGACCAAGGGTCTCAGAGGCCCCAGGGCTAGCACGTAACACTGGCCAGAGTGTGGGGTTCAGGAATCCCAACTTCCTTGGCCTTCACGAGATTTGTACACAAGATTTGTGACACTGGCTGCTGTCAAGAGCTGAGAAATCCTTATACTCCCGCTGCCCACAAACTTCAACCCTAATTACAAGCAAGGGCTGAAAAATCCCAGCTTTCTAGGCTTACACAAGAGCTGTAGCACGTACAGGGCTTAGAGTCCCAATATTCAAGGCATGCATGAAGATTGTAACACTAGAAGGTACCACCTGCCGTTGCTCCCACCTGCTTACTGCCATCACTCACTGCTGCAAAACACCAAGGGAAACAAAGGGGCCCACAACTTGAAGGTTGTCTCCTTGGCTACACATTATTTCTGTATAAACAGAACAAAAGGACTCCAGCCAACTGATTCAACACCATGACCAGATAGATTTTCCTCAGTGTTACATTTTAGGCACTTTGGAGTTTCCTACTCTACACTTAAATCTATAATCTATTTTCATCCGAGTCTTGTGAAAGGAGTAAAATATGTTTAGAGTCCTTTGAGGGCGTGCATATGTGAGTCTTTCGATGGGCCATTGTTCCAGAGTCCAGAGTGGTCTGTTGAAAGACTATACGTCCTCCATTAAACAATCATTTTTCCTTCTTCAACCACTGCTTGGCTTACACTTGTAGACCTATTTCTGGCCCACTAGTCTGGGTTTTTTTTTTGTTTTTGTTTGTTTGTTTGTTTGTTTGGTTGGTTGGTTGGTTTTTTTGCCTGCTTTTTTTGTTTCTTTCTTTTCTTTTTCTTTTTCTTTTCTTTTCTTTCTTTTCTTTCTTTTTTTTTTTTTTTTTAAGATTTATTTGTTTTATGTATATAAGTGCACTGTCCCTGTCTTCGGACACACCAGAAGGGGTCATTGGATCCCATTACAGATGGTTGTGAGCCACCATGTGGTTGCTGAGAAATGAACTCAGGACTTCTGGAAGAGCAGTCAGTGCTCTTAACTGCTGAGCCATCTCTCCAGCCTTTTCTTGCCGTTTCTAAGACCACACTGTCTTGATTATTTCAGGTTCATAGTAAGTTGGCTAACTTTAAAATGAATTCTCTCTCCTTTTGGAGTTTTTTTAACTCTTGATTATAAATTTCAGATTCATTTGTTAATATCTACCACAAGGTAGATGGCTAATATCTCATGGCTGATATCAAATTGAGAAAGTTTTGCATAACCCTAGTTTGCCTAAAAGTAACATTACTTCAGATCATATATAATGACATTTTTTTTTTGGTTTTTGGTTTTTTGGTTTTTTTAGCCAGATGATATTTGTTTTTGAACATTCAACCAGCTGTCTGAAGTAAAGCATACTTGGTTGTAGTATGTACTTCTTTTCATACTGTTGGATTAAGTTTGCAAATATTTTATGAAAGATTCTTACATCTATGTTTATGATATTTGGCTATCATAGCCTTTCCTGGAGTTCCTGTCTAGTTTGGGCATTGTGGTAATGTTAGCATCATAGATGAGCTATGATATTTTATGTATCTTTCTGAAATGTTCAGTGGAACAACCAAGGAGTCCAGCTGAAACTGGTACTTTCTAATTTTGAAAGTGACTGACTACTTACACACTTTCGATAGACACAGATCTACTGAGACTATGCATTTATCTTTATAAAAGATTTATGTTGACTCTCTCAAGAGATCTATGTATTTCATCTGTGTCTTTAAAATTGTGGATATTGAGCCCACGATATTTCTGATTATCTCTTTAATGGCTATAAGATCGGAGTCCACAATATTTTCTATTATCTTTTCAATGCAGTGATGGTTCTAATTTTGATGTTAATAATTTTTGCTTTCGATGTTTTGCCTTAGCTAATCTGGATAGAGTCTATCACATTTATTGATCTTTTCAAAGAATTGACTTTTTACTATTCTCCATTTTATTGATTTATTGATATTTCCTTTTATTTTCTTATGTTCACTTGCACTTAATTTTCTTTTGCTGGTTTTCTAAGGTGATCACTTAGGTTATAGATTAGACATGCCTTCGATTCTAGTTTATGCATTCAATGCTATAAATCTCTCTCTAAGCACTTTTACTATACTGATAAATTATCTTGAGATATAGTGTCATTTTCTTTTTTTTAACATTTATTAATTTATTTAATGTATATAAGTACACTGAAGCTGCCTTCAGACACACCAGAAGAGGACATCAGATCCCATTACAGATGGTTGTGAGCCACCATGTGGTTGCTGGGAATTGAACTCAGGACCTCTGATAGAGCAATCAGTGATTTTTCTTAACCGCTGCCATCTCTCCAGCCCCGTAGTATCATTTTCTATGAGCTGAAATACTTTTTAGTATTTCTTGGGAATTTTCCTTTGACATTTAGAAATGTGTTTTATGATTGTTCAGAATTTGGAGTATATCTTTTAGTTACTAATTTCTAGTTAAATTCCACTGTAATTTAAGAACATATTTTGTATAATATCTATTCTTTCAAATTTATTAAGAATGTGTTTTTTGACCCAGACTATGGCTTGTGTTAGTGAATGTTCCATATTAACATGTGAAGAAGTTACATTTTATGATTATTATGTTAAATATTTTAAAGATTTTATTAAATCCAATAATTAATGGTACTTCGAAATTAAAGAATGTCTTTACCATAACACTAGGTTCAGAAAGGGGAGTCCCCAGCTCTTGTTGACAATTACATCTGATGCTGGAATCCCACATTGTTCTTGGATTTTCAGTTTCCTTTTCAACATTATGACCAAAATCTCCCCTTCCCTAGGACCTTATAGGATGGTTGTGAACATTAGCATTAGTGTGTGCATAAAGTACTTTAAATAACTGAAAGTGCTTAATAAATTCATGGATGACCACTTTAAAAAAAAAAAAAAAAGAATGTCTCTATCACATTTACATCTCTTGGATCTATCTATTCCTGGTCTAAGAGTACTAAGAGTCTATAACTGTGAGGGCTGCCTCATCTCTTTCTCTCTACAGGTTAATCAGTTTTTAGTTTGTGCATTTTGATTAGGGATGCATATCAATAAGGCTTGCTGTTTTCTTAGGGAACTGTCCTTTCAACATTATGAGAAGGTATTTGTTGTTGCTGTGTTGTCATCTCCCACCCCCACCCCCCACCCCCCCACCCCCACCCCCGCACCTTACCCTCTGTGATTTTTTTTTAAGTTTTTGATTTTGGGAAAATAAACATAGTGTGAAATATATTAACCACGTCCAAACGCGTCGTTAAGTACTGTTTAGTACACTAGACCTGAACTTTCTGCTGTGTATCACTGCCCAGCATCATAAGTTTGAAAAGTCTAAAGCTGCATCACTGTAAGCCAGGCACCATCTGGGTGTGTGTTATGAACTATGAGCTTGCAGAATAATCACTGCTATTATTTTACTCTAAAAGCTAATATTATAATTTTTCCTCGGGACTCTGTGCGTGTACATACAACTTACTAAGCTAATGAATGTTCAAACGATTAGTTTATGTGGAATTATTACGTTAGCCAATGTGAAAAACTCTTTTCCTCTCGTAAGGCTGAAATTTTCTGTCATTAGCTAGTAACCTTCCTCCCCTCAAGCCCCTGGAAATCATTCTTGTGCCTTATGTGCCTGTGTCAATTTCATTGCTTCAAGTTCCTCCAGGCACCTCTTTTCATGAAAGATACTTTTCTCTTAGCATAAGGGCTTCAGTATTCTTCCATGTTATAACATACACTAGAGTTTCTATTTGTTTGTTTGGTTTTTTTTTTTTTTTTGGTCTATGTGTGGTGTAGTAGATGTGTATGCATGTATGTGTTATATACATACATGCAGTAATACGTGTCTCAGAAACCAAAAATAAATAAATAAATATAAATAAAAATTAAGGTGGAGAACAATTGAGCAATTGAAGAAAGCGTGTAACACTGACAGCTATTATCCACATGTACAGACATGAGGACATGTGCACATACTACTGCATCACCCAGCAAGATGTCTTACTGAAGACAAGATGTCTTACTGAACTTGGAGCTAGGTTGGCTCCTCAGTGAGCTCCAGGGATCTACCTGTTTTCCACCTCCTCCCCAAGCACTGCCATTACAGGCACATATTGCCTGACCCAGTTTTTTGCATGGATGCTGAGGATCAAACCCCAATCTTTGTGCATGCATGGCAGACATTTTACTGATTGATCAATTTCCTCAACCCTTCTATTCTTCCTAAGGCTGACTACTATGAGAGAGAAGTCCTTCTTCCACCGCTTTCTAATTTCTTTCTATGTGGTGTATAATACCCCCTGTCCTGGTTTGCTTTCTATTGCTGTGATAAACACGGACCAAACACAACTTGGGGAGGAAAGGGTTTATTTAACTTATACAACCCAGTCACAGTCTATCATGAAGGAAATCGAGGGCAGGGCTGGAGAGATGGCTCAGTGGTTAAGATCACTGGCTGCTCTTCCTAAGGAATGGGTTCAATTCCCCAAACCCACCTCAGGCAGATCACAGGAAATCTGACACTCCCTCTGGTCTCTGACACGCACATATCCACATATTTGTGTGTAATTAAAAGTCTTAAAAAAAAATGGCTCTGTGCCTATGAAAGGAAGTCAGGGAAGGAACTCAAGTCAGAAACTTGGAGGCAGGGAATAAAGCAAAGGCCACAGAGCAGTCCTCTTTCCTGGCTCGCTCTCCTGGTTTGCTCAATTTTCTTAAACAATCCAGACCATCTGCCCAGAGGTAGTGTTTCCCACAGTGAGCGTAGCCCTCTCACATCACACATTAATCAAGAAAATGCCCCCACAGACTTGCTTACAGGCCAATTTGATGGAAGCATTTTCTCAGTTGAGGTTCCCTATTCCCATAGGACGCTCACTTGTGTCAAGTTGACAAAAAACTAACCAGCACCCTCTCAAGTTTCCTGCATTACTGTGTTCAGTTTAATTTTTTTTTGTAATGAAATGTTTACATTCAATATATACATTGGGCTTGTGGAAACTGTGCAGAAATGAGAGGTTTGTGAGTACAGTTGGTTCTCACTATGCACAGGATATTGTTTCCAGGATGCCTGTGGATGCTCGAGCCTTAGATGAAAGCCATGGTATCTGCATAGAACCTCGGTACCTTCTTACATATTTTAAGTATTTCTAATGTCTAAAGCAATGCCCACATCATTTTATTAAAGAGTTCAGCACATGGCACTCCATGCCCAGCAGATTAAAGTGGCTTCATTGGAACTTTCTGGGATTTCCCCCTAATATTTAAAATTTTTCACTTTTAATTGAAAATAGTTATTTTCATATGATATATTCGAATCACAGCTCCCCGTCTCTCCTCTCCTCCCAAATCCTCCCCACCACTCCACCCTGCCAATTCCACACATTCTTTTTTTTTTTTTCTGTCTCTTAAAAAAAACAAACAGGCAAATAAAAAAAGACAAACAAGAATAAAATGAAATGAACAAACTAACAAATAAGAAAGGAAGAAAGAAAGACCACAAGAAATGCATACATACATGTGCACACACAGACTTAAAACACACCCATATACACACAGACTCAGAACACACCCATATACACACAGACTCAGAACACACACACATACCATACACACCTACCTTAAAAACACAAAATCAGAAGCCATAATATACAAGCAAAAGATCAGTAAGGCTTTAAAAAAGTAAGTCCAAACAAAGCATTAAGAGACAAAAAAATAAAAATAAAAATAAAAATAAAAATAAAAATAAAAATAAAAAAAACTCAAAAAACCCCCCAAAAAACAAAAACCAAACCAAACCAAAACCAAAAAGAAAGAAAGAAAAGAAAAACAAAGATCCCCAAACCAAAAGGAAAGAAAGGAAAGAAAAACAAAGATCCCCAAAATGCATACACATACACTCACACTCACACACAGACCACACACACACTCACACACATACTATACACACTACACACACCCCTACCTTAAAAACACAAACTCAGAAGCCTTAACATACAAACAAAAGACCAGAAAGGCTTTTTTTTTTTTTTTTTTTATGTTCAAACAAAGCAATAGGAGACAAACAAAATAATATCCAAAAATACCTTTGAGTTCATTTTTATTTGCCATCTGCTGTTAGGTACGGGGCCTGCCCTGAAGTGTGTTTCATATACTCAGTGAGACTTCTTTGGAGAAACTGATTTTTTTCCTTTGCAAGCAATTTTTAAGTGGAGATAGATGTTTGGCCAGAGATGGAAGCCACTTCTCCATCTCAGTTCTGGCATCTTGTCTGGTTTGGATCTGTGCAGGCCCTGTACGTGCTGCTGCGGTCTCGGTCAGTTCATGTGTGTATCAGTCCTGTTTTGTCTGGAAGACACTGCTTCTTTGGTATCCTTCAACCCCCCTGGCTCCTACAATCTTTCTGCCTCCTCTTCCATATAGTTCCCTGAGCCCTGAGGGCAGGAGTTTGATGAATACCTCCGTTTTAGGACTGAGCAGTCTCTCGCTCTCCTCACACTGTCCCATTATGGGTCTGTGCATTAGTTCTCGTCTACTACAGGAGGAGGCTTCTCTAATGATGGTGGAGCAAGACAGTGATCTATGAGTATAGCAGGATGTCATTAGGAGTCGTTTTATTGCTCCATTCCTAGAGCAGAACAGTAGTGTTCAGTTTTCCCCTAAGTCTGTGGTCTCGGATTCTTGGCCACCCAAGCAGTGTCAAAAGTGGGTTCTATCTTGTGGAGACTGAATTTTTCCTAGTATTTTGATTTGAGGTTGTTGGAACCCAACCTAAAATCAAACCTCAGATACAGAGGGTCAACTGTATTCATGTGCTCAACTGAAGAAATTGGCTGAGGGGAAACGCAGGAACATTAAGTGAACACTGCACAACTCATTCAAATAAAGTCCTGTATTTATGCAGGAGGGGAGAGAGAAACACTATTCCATTTTTTGAATTCTGCTTTACAGACCCAAATTGCAAAAAAATATATTAGAGGATACTGTTGCTGTTTTGCAGACAGAAACCACAAATATCACCAGTCCGAGGCACTGGCATAAAGGGAAGGGTCACAGTTCATTCATGCATTCATACGTTTACCAAATGTTTGTATCTCAGTGTACCTTGTACCAACTCTGAGCATATCTGACCAGTTACCATTTATTTCCTCTTGGAATGGTTTCTTGTGGTAAAGATACAGATATGCCTAGTCTTTGCAGCATTTCAGGATAACTACAGATGAGAGTAGAAGATGCAATCAGCTTTCAAGAGGATCAATAATGCCTGTTGCTAAGCAACTCTATACTAGAGGTTGGACATGCAGAGACTCATGGTGCCTTGCGATTTTTGCTTAGGGAATAAGGACTGATAACATTTGTCAGTGTGAAAAAGCACAGCCTTTCTGGAACAGTACAAATGGTTTGTTATTTCAACGTGCAGCTTGGGGCTATTTAACTGGGATACACCCTCCTGCCCCAGACGGGGAAGGGGAAGTAGCTAGGCCTTGTCTTAGTTTTCTAATGCTCCTTAGTGGTCATAAGTATTTGGTGTGTGCATGTGTAATGGCCACATGTGCCCTCCTGGGGATAAGGGTGTGTAGCCTTCAGTATACCTCAAGAATTTCAGGCTTCCCGAGCTGAGACCCATTCCCAAGAATAAGAGGCATATTTGGCAGAGTTTGACCAAGAAAGCTGACTCTGTCCTTTCAGGGACTAGCTTGAGTTTTATAATAAAGTTTCTATCTTTCTGTTTTCTTCATGCTATTTGGCTTCTCCAATAAGCCAACTTAATAACATCAACAAAGGGCAATGCCTGGGAGGCATATATGTGAAGAGAAAGGGCCTGTGGGGTTCGGACAGCAGGGGAGGAGGTCACACGGGCTCTGTCACCAGCAGGAAGGCCGCAGGCTCTCAAGATAGAGGCTTGCTTGGGCTCCTGCCCCCTCCTGCTGCACAAATGTGATTAGGGCTCTGCAGAGCACACTGAAATCAGGTTAGTGGCACTGAGTGATGCTGAGCCGGGGTAATCAGAGCCTGGAGCAGAGCAGGTGCTAGCTTTAATATGGCTTCTGAGAATTAGGACAAGCTGACTTGTAGCTCCACGGCACGTGGACAAGCCATTAGAACACTGCCCGTGCAACCCCCTTCACCATCTTCCCTCCTGCCTGCCCACAGCACTGTTCCACAGCTAGAAAGGACTGGGGTCTCTGGCAAGCACTCAGGACTCTGTCCTCCAAAGGTGTAGCTATTGGTATCACTGTTAATCTGTCCCTGCCCATAGGCTCTTGGACAATTTACCTACTCTGGTACCTTCCTTAAGTTAAATATGAAGCAGGGAGTGTGAGCCTATCTAAGGTCATTGTGATGAGTTCCCCAGAAGCCGTCAGCAAATAACCCTATACCAACAAAGCACTCAAAGCAGCCACTCATTTTTTATTTTCCATCAAGGCTCCTTGAAGAATGAGGCAGAAAGCTATTGTTTATGCACAGTTGTTTCAAGCTCATTACAAAGAAATCAATAATTGCCTGTGAATTTAAGAATGAACGTTTATGTTTGACCACAAGCTCATCTCAGGCGATAAGCAGTAATCATATTTGGCAGAAATCCTCCCCTAAACTCTGTGCGCCCAGTAATAGATAACAGCCGATTTTAACAAGCAAATGTTTAACATGTATGAATTTAACAGCAGAAATTGTTGTTTTTAGGCCAATTAGTGTTTAGAGGAGAAAATGAGATGGAGGGAAGCAATTGCTGCACTGCAGATATATCATTTCTAAGAGACACAAAATGGAGAAAATAATTCAGTATTAATATCTCAAGCCAATCTGTTTTTACTGAGACCGCAGAATTTTACCCCAAATCACACAGACAAAGGATTTTAAGAGACAGATGATGAATGAACCAAGTTCGCCAGGTACCTAAAGCAAAGCATTTTAATATTCAGTTAAATATCAGGATGAAATTACAGATACCAGAGAAAAATCACCAAGGCCCTGAGGCCCATGGTGTGACTCATCTTGTGCGAATGAGGCAATTATGGAAAGTGTAGAGTACATAGAGTGAAGAAACTGGGCCAAGATGTAGGGGACTCTGAGACTCCAGGAAGGTTTGGAGCCTGAGAGCCCAGAAGCCCACCAGGACCTCTGGTACCAGTATTACCTTCGTATGTCTCCCAAGGTAATACACTAAGCTTCATACCTAAGACTTTTATATTCTGTCTCTCTCTGTCTCTCACCCTCTCTCTCTCTTACACACACACACACACACACACACACACACACACACACACACACACACACATTTGGTTTTTTGTTCTTTTGAGTCAGGGTCTTCTCTTTTTTTGAAAATATATTGCATTTATTTATTGTGCCCAGGAAATCAACCCCAGGTCATCAGGCTGGTGGCAAGAAGCTTTATGTGCTTAGCCTTGTTGGATGCCTTGAGATGTTCTTCCTACATAGTCTAAACTGACATAATTCAAATCTGAGGTTCTGCTACCTTCACTCCTGAGAGCAAGAAGAACAGGCCCATGTCACCATGTCACCTCTCCTGGACCTCATTGTCTACTTTTATATGTTTTGACATTTTTTGATGATGATGTCTCAAGAGGGCTTATCTCTTCTGAATCAAGACTGAGTGGAAAATCTACCACTCATATGCCTCTTTGAGGTTCTCCTGTCAGGGGGGGTTGTCTCCCTATCATATTCACTCTGAACCAGCCAGGAACCAAATTATTACAGTCAGTCTAAGCCACTAAAATTAGCTAAAGCAGTCTCTTTGCCTTGCCTGTAACTTCCCATGAGCACCAAGAACAAGGCTCTTGCTCACAGTTGTGTACTTATCTTTGGCAGGTCCTACAGCTTCTTCTTAGGGCTCCCATGGTACCTGATGGCATGACATGGTCTTCTTGAATCCTGTGAATAGGGATGACAACCTGTCTTCAGTGGATGACTTTGTGATCTGCTGAGTAACCATATCTGCACAATCACAAAACCTGCATTTATTTATTTATTTATTTATTTATTTATTTATTTACTAACTAAGAGAGGGTTGGGGGAGCTTTCTCTGTGTAGCTCTGGCTGTCCCAGAACTGTCTGTACACCAGAGTGGCCTGAAATCACAAAAATCTACCTGCCTCTGCCTCCCCAGTGTGCTAGGATTAAAGACATACACCATCACCTGATACTTTACTTATTTTTTATTGGCATTAGTGGTTTTTCCTGCAGGCATATCTGTATAAGGGTGTCAGATCCTCTGGATCTGGAGTTATAGACTGTTGTAAGCTTCCATATGGGTCCTGGGGATTGAATCTGGGTCCTCTTGAAGAACAGCCAGTGCTCTTAACCACTGAGCCATCTGTCCAACCCCACCTGCATTTAAATGTTTGCCTCTGCTGAGTCTGAGGACAGCTCTGTGAGGCGAAGACCTTAGAGTCTGAGGACAGCTCTGTGAGGCGAAGACCTTAATGGACATAGGTGGGGATCACAGAGAACCTGTCAGAGCCCTGCCAGTGCTTGCTTTGCCACCATTTCCTCTAACTGATTATAGAAAAACTCAGGTCGCTGGTAAAGGCACTGCCTATGAGACACAGTACCAAGCACCTCCCACAAACACAGGCTTCTAGGTAAACAGCAGGACTCTGGCAGCAAGGTAAGATACCCACAGATGCCAGGTTACCTGGAAAAAGAGCTATTATCTCATTAGGAGGTAGGTTTGGCTTTCAGGGCAAACCATAGATGGTCATCTGTAAAAGAAAACCAGAAAGGCCTTGGGGATAACCATGTATGAAGTTGAGTCCTGCAGTGTAGTCAACATTATTGAAGAGGGGGACTTGATGCAAGGGTGAAAACATTGTTCAAAGAGTATTGTGTAACACTACTTCTGGGGAGACTTGAACAATCATGCACCCTTGACATTTGACATGCACTTGACACAAGGGTACGTGAAATTGCATGTTTCCTTTAAGCCTGAGGAGAAAGTTCACTATTCCAACAGCATGATCCATACTAATCAGACTGACCCTTGGTTTTCATAAACAAGATTTTTTTTTTCTAATCACCAAGTGAGTGTCAGTTCAGCAAATACATTTCAGCAACAGCTCCATGTCCAGCAAAGTACAAATTCCCACCAGCATAAAGACTCAGTTTCAAAAACATTATGGGTCTTGGAGGGAGAGACAGTCACGTGAACAACCAACATGGCCAACATCACCACAAGGCACTGAGAGGATGGATTCTAGGTCCTATTTCCCATTGCAAGACCCACAGTACCCCATGCTCTCTCAGCACACCAGTTAGCATCACTGCCAGCACCAGTAGAACTTTCTCAGAGACCCTTTGAAGGCTGAAGCAAATCTCTGGGAGGAATGCCATTCTGGACAAGAAGAATCACAGAGTAAGGACATTGAAGCATGCTCCTGAACAATGTTCTGGTGTGTCTTCACTGACCCTAGCTGTGGCTCTACAAGAACCGTTCTACTCAAACCTCCACACATCCTATGTGGCCTCAGTATGTGTCCTCTGTGGTATGCTTGCTCTGTGTTTTACACACCACCACCACCACCACCACCATCACTACCACCATCACCATTACCAAACTAGAGGGGAAATGTCTAAATTCATTATTCTATGCACCAACAGATACAACTGATAAAGCAGTGTATAGGAATAAGTATTCATGTGACTGAATTTCCTCTTTTTGACCCAAAGCACCATACATTGAAAACCTTTTTGTAAGTCAAGTGTGGGTGACCATCTATGAAAACCAGTAGTTCCTAGCCTCACAGCTCAGAGCTCAGATTTGTGTATATTTATGGTATGTGTATGTGTGTAACTATTTCTGGGGAGACTGTAACAAACATCTACTCACCCCAGACTGGAAACTCATGACACATCAAAGCAAGAACACCATCAAAGTCCAAAATAGCTGGGTGGTGGTGGCGCACACCTTTAATCCCAGCACTTGGGAGGCAGAGGCAGGCAGATTGCTGAGTTCGAGGCCATCCTGGTCTACAGAGTGAGTTCCAGGTCAGACAAGGCTATACAGAGAAACCCTGTCTCAAACACACACACACACACACAACAACAACAACAACAACAACAACAACAACAACAAAAAGTCCAAAATAGTGAGCCAATGAGTTTTACTGAGTAAGTATACTACTTACAAGAGGATGGGTAAGGGCGTGCTTACAGGAACAGAAATGACTCAAGGCAACTGTATCACCAAAGCCTCCTCCAGCTTAAATGACAGCTGGAATCCTGGAGCATAGGCAAAGCAACAGGCTGGAGTGTCCTCTTCAGGTAGTTCCGTTGGTCTGAGCCTCTCTCTTCCAGGCAGCTCATCTTGCTTGAGAGTTCTCTTAGAAGTTCTTTCTGTTTATATATGCCTGGGGATGGAGGAGCCTACTGACTCTGGCTAGTTTTAAGGACTTCCTGAAGCAATTGAGTTGTTTACTTCCTGAGCTTAAAGAGCTTGTCTGCAGGATGAAATGTTTGACTTCCCCTTAGAACTTCCTGTGTCTTAAGGAGCATCCCTCCAAAGTGGATAGTTTTATTTAAAAAAAAAAAAATATTGCTGCATGGCAGTGTGTGTGTGTGTGTGTGTGTGTGTGTGTTATGAATGTAGTATATACCCATATGTGCATGTTCATAGCATATCTATGTGTGTGTGTGTGTGTGTGTAGGCCACAGGAAGACATTGGTGTCTGTATTGTGTTCTCTACCATAATATTTAAAAAAAAAAATCACACACATACAAACACACATATTATGGGTATGAGTGTTTTGCTTGTATTTATGTATGTGTGCCGTGTGTGTGCCTGGTACCCACGGAGATGAGAAGGAAGCATTGGATCCCCTGAAACTGGAGTTACTGACAGTTATGAGCAGCCATGTGAGCTCTGGGAACCAAACCTGGGTCTTCTATAAGAGTAGTAAGTGTTCTTAATGGCTAAGTCATCCGTCGGCCTTTCTATTACTCTTTTAAGGCAGAGTCTATCACTGAACCTGAAGTTCATTGTTTTGGCTAAGCCAATTGACCCGAAAGTCCCCAGTATCCACTGGTGTCTGCCCCTCCAGTGCTGGGGTTACAAGCTTGTGAGGCCACACCTAGGTTTATGTAGGACCTGGGGGGGGGGGTATGAACTCAGGTCTTTTGGATTTCACAGAAAGCATTCTGATCCAGTGAGCCATCTCCCCAGCCTGCAAGTCCCCAGACTTCTGTTCCTAGGTTTGTTCTCTTTATCCCCTATGGTACTTAATCAAGACTAAGCACACATTCATGGGTTTCCATCTCCATGTAAATATTCACTAGCATTGTCCCTGGGCTAGCCACTGGCTGAGTTACAACAACAGCAACATGGGAGATAAAGACCTGTTTATTTTTTACCTTCTAGGTGGTTGTTACGCTGGGAACCACGTCTTGCTGCTCTTTTGACAACCTCCTAGAAGTGGGCCCCATCTGTAAGTATCTAATTCAGTTTCTTTTTTGAAAAGTATTCTTGACACGGAGTGGGGAATTTGTCCGACGTTTCACTTTGAAAGGTACTCGTCATCAATAATTCTAATCATCATGATTTGCATGTCTCGTCTTATATTTACAATGATGTAACCCTGTTGGCTTAAATTCCACAAACTCAGAGTTCCAGCTAACTAAACAACGACTAAGCCTAACAACACCAGTATACTATGAAAAGGAGAAAGTGTTTAAGCACTTCGTGCTAATATAATGCTTAGGATATGGTGGCCATATTAAGAAAACTAAGCTCTTCAACATTTGAGCAACTACCCCCACTTGAAGGTCCTGTGTGTGCATGACATACACACAGCATGAACTGTTTGTGCTTGAATCCAGTCTTTAGTCACATCCATTTTAAAGTATCTTTTTTTAAAAAAGAAAATAAATTATTGTAAGCCAGAAAATGGCATATGCCTTTAATCCCAGCACTTTAAAGGCAGAGGCAGGCAGATCTCTGAGTTCGAAGTTAGTCTGGTCTATAGAGTGAGTTCCAGGACAGCCACAGCTACACAGAGAAACCCTGTCTCAAAAGAAACAAGGGATAGACAGACGGACATAATTTATTATGTCATGCTGTGCTGTGTGACATTTTCAGCAAGGGTAAACAACAGTTAGAAGGCCATGTGTTACTTCTGAGGTGTGTACAAGCAAAGCTCTACAGTGCTTTCCCCGCTGACTGCCTTGTGGAGTGATAAATTTCTCAGACATGCCCATCAGTAAGGAGCACACAGCCGTGAGTATTGATTTAGCAAATCAATGTTTTTAAGCTAAACTTCTACAAAGAATACTCCACTTCAGATAATTTCCTGGCCTCGTGCTTGCCTCCTTCCTCCCTCAATCAGGACATTTTGTCTTTCTCATGGAGACTAGAATTCTGTGTTAGCTGCAAAATGAATTAATGCCTGTGTTTCTAAAGTTTCACCTTTGATGTGAGCTCTGGGAACTCAGCAGGCCTTGGAACTGTTTCTAAGGCACCACGGATATATCAGCCCATGAAAACTCACCCTTCTCTGTTCCTCAGGGATGTGAAGGCTCGGGTGGAGCTGTCCCTAGCAAGCTCTCTGACCTCAGCCCTCCAACTTGTGCCAGACATCACGCCACCTGCTTGGCATTTAGTTTCATTGTCACTCCGTTTGGGCCAAGCACGTTTCCCACCTCTCCTAACCCCTGATTTACTTGTAGTCTCTTCTCAGGAATGGGTTCTTCTCCCTTGGGTCATTGTTCCCTGCCAGAAGGAGACAATGGTGGAGGTGGGGGCTGGCCATGACCTTAAGCGGCAGAGAAGCTTATAGCTTACAGCTGCATGTCTTAAATTCTGACCCTCATTTTCCCCTATCTAAAAATTGGAAAGAAAACCAGTTCTCATAACGGTAAAACAGTATTTCCTTCAGAGTGCAGCTCAGGGGAGTTCTTGCAGACAATAGGCTGTACGAAAGGCATGGGCTGCGTGTAGTACATGCTTGTACTGCCAGAACCGTGAGGCTAATCACCAACCGTGAGAAGTGCGGTGGACACAACCCTGCCATTCACTCAGGATTTGGCTCCACCTGTTATGAGCTATGGCACAGCTGTGATTATTACTGGCTAAAGACAGCCACACACAGCAGGCTGAGAACACACTGAACTAGCTGGCCATCCACAGCTATGGCTGTACTGTGGGCCTCGTTAGCTGCAGACCTTCACAAGCTCAGCCAAGCAAGTCGAAGTCCTCTGACTCAGATGTCAGGCCAAGGACTGAATGTCCTGGCCAACAGCCGGCTGATGTCATTCCCCAGGGCTATCGGATTTAAAGCACTGAAGTCTTCTGCCAGATAGAGACTACACGGCTGCTATCCCTGAACTCAATCTGGCTCCCCACAGGAGCAGGAAGATGACAGCCAGCAGGTGGCCCCTGCCATTAATGCTCACAGTGCTGGATGAGCTCGGCTCTGCCCTGCTGTCTGTCCTGCAGCTCCCTCTGTCAGGCAGTTTGGGTGCTGTGGGCAGAGCCTGCTATGAGCTTTGCAGTTTGAGTTCAAACCCAGAGATTGCTCTTGAGACAATGTTGGGGGGTGCTGACAGGCCAACACCTAACCCTTTCATGCATGGCCAGTGTTCGTACACGAGGGCTATATGATTAACTGGTGGTAGTGTCTTATAGTTAAGCCTTTGTAACACACTGTCTCTAAACCAACACCTTTTGTTTGCTGGGAGGGAGGCATTAAGGAGAGGGTAAGTTATAACAGATGGATAGGTGGCAGCCTTAGGATCATACATGGGGACACCAAGGAAGGGGAATTGGGAGGGGATGGGTATACTATAGCCTGCCGCAGCTTTATCCCAAGGGCCAGAGGGGCTGTAAAGCAGTTGTGCTGCCATGGTCAGCCTGGCCTGGCTTCTGCATATTGAGGCTGCCTCTTAGAAAATAGGTTGTAGTAGCAATAGGAGGCCAGTGGCTTCGGAAGCCAAAGGTGGTATGGTCTCAGTGATAATGTGCCTGACATCTGTAACTCCCTATATCTGGCTGTTGTGTGTTCATGTTACCTCCACATCATGTCTACATGTGTACGTGTGCTGGAGAACCTGGATGATGGGGCTGGTATCAGCCAATCATATAAGATGCAGAACACAGAGGCGTTGCCAATACCATCTCCTTTCCCTTTAGGACCAGGAGAAGCCCATAGAGAAGCTTTTAAGGAACATTTGTGAGTTGTTTCTTGTTGGAGTTTGGGGTTGATCCACGTTGAAGAAGACAATCTCCACAAGGCAGTCTTTGTGACTGAGTACCCTTGTTTAGACATTAGGCTACAACCTGAGGACCCTTCAAATTCCTTTAGAGCCCACAAACCGCTAAAGACTCTAAATTTACTGAGAACTACCTCACAGGGATGGTTAAAGATTAGGGATTAAAATCAGCTGAGGAGACACACAGGATAATCTTGAAGTGTGAGCACATGGGGCTTCTGGTGAACTCATAAGGGTATGAAGTGTTCTACCTATATAATGTATAACCATGTGCACTGAATAATGACATTTCTTTAGCAGGCAAGGTTCCCTAACCTTTTGCTGTTAGTTTTTGTGTGGATTTGGTCCTACTCAGACTCTCTTGGAATCCCAACTAATAACCTTTATAGATCAACTCCTACAGAAGTCAAAATTGCCCATTGTCCTCATCACAACTCATGGCATCAGACTGTCTGGGGCCAAGGCCCCAAGCAAAAAGGAAGTCTATAGGTCATCTCTCAGAAACCAGAGTAGAGGTGAGATTTTACAAATAAACTTGATTCCTCAGTATAGACTATTTTCCAACCTACTAAACCAGGCTTATGGGTAAAGCATTCTAGAGTGCCTTAGCCGTTCCCCACTTAGTTGTTGGGATTCAAGGTGAACTGTCTCTCATCTGGGTGCTACAAAACAAGCTCTGAGACACTTAGAGGTGCAGTTGGATGGCCCGTTTTCTTTTCAAGGCTTTATTGACTTATTCAGCATGCCCTTCTCTCAAGGGTGGAGGATATAGGAGGAGCAACAGAAAGGTGTGAGAGAAAGAGAAGCCTAAATGGCCTCCTAGACCCTACCTTTCCCGTGCCAAAGTATGATGGTTGACACATGAAGACTCCATCTTGTTTTGTCTCACTGCTTTACCCGGTATCCTGAACTGAACGCAAACAATGGCATCTATGGAACTATGTCAGAGGGCCTCAGCCAAACAAGCAAATTCTATATAAATAGAGGTCTATGTGGGATTAAAGCAGCACCCATGGAAAACATGACATCATCTTGTTCTAGTTTGTTTGGGATGCTCCACACAACACCACAGACCCCAGGGTTTGTAAACAACAGGAATTCACTATTTATACTTCTGGTGGTGAAAAGGCAGGAGCAAGGTACCAGTTGATTTGATACCTGGAGAGAACTGGCTAATGGGTGGCACTTTCTATGTATGATCACATGATAGAGGATGGAAGCAGTCTCTCTGGTGTCTCAGAATTCCACCATGATGATCTGCTCATTTCCTAAAGGCAATGCCCTCACCCTGGAGGCTAGGATTTAACAGACATTCAAATTACAATGTGTCTTGTCTTACAAAGGAGTATAAAGTTCTGCCGGCCTCACGGTTAATCTAAGTAATGGCTGTGATGGCCATCCATCACTGTCATGTTGCTCCTCCGGGAGAGTCTTGTGTTATCCCAAGGTTGTGTCTCTTGCTGCACCAAACTGGGGAGGGGGGCATGTGAGCACTTGGTGAGACTGACACCTCCACCCTTGCTTCAGATTACTTGGGTTTCTTCTTGTACCTTAGATTTTGGTGATGTCCTAGCACAATGGTATCCACAGTTTATAATTCATACGACCTTGATTTACCAAGAGTCTTAATTTGAAGAATAACTGAATCAAAGCGTTGGATTGTATCTTACGTCTTTCATCAGCAGAATTCACGATAACTCAGTTTTCCTCAAAGCACACCCATTAATGACCATCATGTATGGAAAAATCAGGGGTGGATCCATCATTCTGTATGAATACAAGGACAGCAGGCTCTTCACCTGTGCAGAGATGGCTGCCTGCTATCCTCTCTGTAGCCTCAGCCTTTGTATCTTAACTGCCTCGTGACTCTATTTGGTGCTTCAGCTGTTTCTCATGGTGTGTTTTTCCTAGATAAGACACAAAAAAGCATTACTCACCTCAGACAAGAAACTAATTAAAGATCCAAATTAACAATTCCACAAACATCCTACGTAATGAAACATTGACTGTATTGGGGTTATTTACAGGTGTTTGGGTGAGAAGTTGCTCAAAGGAACGTGGATTACTCAGGAGCAGCTCCATTACTGAAAAGGCAACCCCAGCTTAACTGCTATCTCACAGAAGCTGCACCCTGGGGCTCCCAGGATAACCTGTAGGCAGCTCTTCTGGCCAGTCTCCTTTCCTAAGTGGCCATTATTAATAATATAACTTTGGGAGTCTGGGTGGGGTGGAATGCCCGTTTTATAAATTTTGTAAATTTCAGGAACTACCAGAGACCTGTGAGTTTGTTTACTTCCTGAGTCTTAAGAGGCCTCCCCCTGGCATGGAATATTTATTTCAATTTATATATTGCTACACCACATGTGAAAGTTAATCCTTTTTTTTTTTTTTTTTTTTTTTTTTTTTTTTTGAGACACGGTTCTTTTATTTGTGACAGCCATGGCTATCCTGGAACTTGCTTTTTAGACCGGGCTGGCCTCAAACTCATGGAAACCCAGCTGCCTCTGCCTTCTAAGTGCTGGGATTAAAGGTGTGTGCCTTTAATGCCCCGTTCGAAAATTAATAATGTTTCATTAACTTCTAAGTGACAAATAGGCAAAGTACGAGTACTGTCTAATGTATACTCAACCAACCTTACCTTCAGACTAAAGCTTGGGCTACGTGACTAAGAGCACATATATGCTTGCTGAGGAGGCTTTCTCATCCCCAAAGAATGTGAGCACTCTATCTTTAAGGCTCTTCTGTGTGGTGGGAGAGAAGGTTAGTGATGATTGTCAACTTGATAGGATCTGGACTCTTGTAGGAGACACACCAGGCACACCAGTACCCTAATTTAGATTAGATTAGCTGCTGGCCAGACCTTTAGAGGATTATCTGGATTAAGTTAATTGAGGTGGAAATCTCACCCTAAAAGTGGTAACACAATTCTCTGGGTTAGAGTCCTGTACTTCATTAGTAGAAAGCTAGCTGAGGGCAAATAGTTGTCATTTTCTGCTTCTTGGTCATAGATTGAACAGGATGACCTGCTTTAAGCTCCCATTGTCAGAACTCCTCTATCTTGAACCTTGGGCCAAGTAAACCCACTCTCCTTTAAGTTGCCTTTGTTAAGGTATTTTAGCATAGTGAGAGGAAAAGCGGCAGAATTCAGTCAGGAAACTTAAGTCAGTTATGACAGGAGCCAAGGATAGTTTAAGATAAATTACTTAAGTTTTGGTGGACATGGAAGAGGCAGGGCAATATTATTGTAGGTATTTGCAGGGTTCTCCAGAGGAACAAAATCAATCAAATGTATGCATGTCTATCCTATACACACATCTATACACACATATGTTATAAAAATGGGATGTATTAGATTGTCTGCAAAGGCTGCTTCTATGTAGAGACACAAGAAACTCAGTTGCTGCTTGGTCCAGGAAATGGAAGCTCCAGAGGCCCAATCTACTACTGAAAACCTGTAGATAACTGAAAAGTTTCTGGTATTGAGTCTATCATGTAGGGCTGAGGAAGCTGGAGTGAGATGCCAACAGAGAACAGCACCAACAATAAATGCAGCTGATTGGGAGATAGTATCTGAGGCAGGGAGGTGACAGCGGGTCTTTCCTAGGACCTCTTTCTATGTAACCTACTGCACTGGAAGGCGCCACCCTCTATCAGTGTGGGTCTGCTATCCTCAATTAACCCTCCCTAGAAATGTCCTCACACACATGCCAGGAGCTTTGCCTTTTTGAGTGATTCCCAAATCTGGTCAAATTGACCACCAAGACCATCAGAGTATGGGTTATGTGTCCTACTTTCTGTAAGGCTGTTTCTGAAAGGACTACTTGAGAAGGGGTTAGCAAAAACAATGAGGGAGTGCACCCAAGGTGTGTGGAATGAGGAAGATGGAAAATGGAGTGTAGGTCAGCACAGTAGGGGGGCTGTGCTGGCCTCAGCACTATGCTCTGCTCAGTGGTTGCTTGTGTTTCCCCCACTTTCTAAGTGCTCTCTGGGCAGCTGATGTCTTGGCCAGCAGCTGGCTCCTCTGTCCTAAGTTTTAAAACCTCCTGATGGGAGGGTCTTTTGGAGATCCAGCTAATTGTTCCACAAGTACTATTGATATGCTATATGTAAGGGGTACGCTAGACACACAGGGTAGGGTGTGTCCAGGGAAGAACTCACCTTTTGCTTCTGATACTAGGTAACCAGGAGGGCATATGGCTGCACATTGATGCTGCGTACGCGGGCAGTGCCTTTATCTGTCCTGAGTTCCGGCATCTTCTGAATGGTGTGGAGGTGAGTAAGCTGTTCAGTGAGGTCTTTTGTTTTTGCACTGGGAATCAAGCCTACTGGCCTCCTGTGTATCTGGCAAGTGGTCTACCACTGAGCAACCCTGCTATCCTAAGGTCATCAGTGAAATCTTTTTTTTTGTAAGAATTGGACACTTGCCGGGTGGTGGTGGCAAGCCTTTAATCCCAGCACTTGGGAGGCAGAGGCAGAGGCAGCAGATTTCTGAGTTTGAGGCCAGCCTGGTCTACAGAGTGAGTTCCAGGACAGCCAGGGCTACACAGAGAAACCCTGTCTCGAAAAACAAAACAACAACAACAACAACAAAACAAACAAAAACAAAACAAAACAAAACAAAACAACAAAAAAAGAATTGGACACTCCAACTCATTGTTTTGGTTTATTTCAGCAAACTACTTTCTAGCCAGTTGCAATGGTTATTAGAAGTTAACCCTCCACAGGAAGCTGGAGAAATTAACCAGGAAATAAACGTGTATACTGTTCTTGTAGAGGACCCGAGTTTGATTTCTAGAGTCTACTCACATAACTGCAACTCTAGGAGACTAGATGCCTCTGGCCTGTGCACCGCTGGACTCCAAACATGTACATAGACTGTGCCCCCCATACACGTAATTTTTAAAAAATGAAATACTTAATGTATTTAATAAATACAGTACCTCAGGACAGGGGCTGAGGACTTTCCAGTCAGGCAGCTTGACTTTTGAAGCACTCCTGAGGCAGACAGCTATTTTCCAGTTGCTACAAATCCTGGGCAGAGCTGTGCATCATAGGTTAGACTTATACATATAAAGCTATGGAAAAATATTTATGAGTAAAATAAAATTGCTATGCATTCCAGTCAAGCAATAATTTAAAATGTCAACCTGCAATCCCCTACAATCTGGCTCAATGAGTTGTTTACGTTCTTCTCGTATACCTGAGTAAGATGGCCAGTCACAGTGGCCAATATTCCACAGAAAGTCACCGAGGCATTTTAAATGTCCCATGAACTCTTCTGAAAATTGCAAAATGTATCCTGTTATCCCAAATGAAACTCTTGAGAAGTAACTCAAAAGAGTTAGCCAGGACTCTACTCTCCCCAGAGCTACAGAGCATAAACCATCGCAGGCTTAACAGACTTAACCCAGATGGGCCCTGCGGTCCATCTTTCCAGACTTGGGCAGAATTCTACTGTTGGGCTGTTCATAGGATAGAAAGCTTTTCCACCTGGCAACTAGCAGATTAATGCACTGAAGAACCCCAAGAGGCTTCCTATAGAAGTGTGTCCAAGAAAGGAGATACTAAGTTAGGGGAGTCAGTGCTTCAGCCAGAAAAGGATCGCTTTCTTCTTGGAAGAGGTTTCCTGAGACTTCACCTTGTAATGGAAGCTGGATCAGCAGCAAGCAGGCTTCACCCTTCCAGACTGGAATCACCATGTGTCCTTGGGCAGGTCAGAGACTCTCCATCATATCACAACATAGATTTACCAGTGATGCCTCCTTTGTGCGGTTAGCCTAAGGAGTGGCTGCGTTAATCACACTTAAAGGGTTTAAGAAGAGTGTGATGCACAGGAAACTGAGCATGCATTCGATGCTTTCATTATTTTTCACTAGGGCTTAAAGAAACTCCCCCTAAACCTCTTTCTGCTTGCATGTCAGGCCTGCCGATCAATTTTCTAATTACTGTTTTGAATTCTCATAAGACTGTAGTAACAGAAAAGCAACTGTCAAAGGTATGGAATACAAATTGTCCCATCTTTGGAGAGAATAATCCCCCTTCTTGCTTATGAGCCAATAGCATTGTGGTTTCTATGTCCACGACGATCACTCTCTTACGCAGTCAATATGCCCTTATTGAATATTTCATACGTGCTAAACTTGAATCCATCCTAGGAGGTAGAAAGAGGTCAAAATCACTCTTTTCTGGAGTTTGTGTTAACACATGGAAAGTTCTGATTCTACAATTGTGATGCCAAACCCCTTACTAGTTTTGTGGATGTTTGGATCTAGGAAATGATTGATGGTGTGTGACGTTTCTAATCCAAACTCCAACATCTAATGTGCTCCAAAATCTGAAACTTCCCAAGCCCTGATATCATGCCAAAGTGGTAAATTCCATCCCATGAAGCTTTGCCTCATACATAAAAATTTAAAAAAAAAAAGTGAGTAAAATAACCTCCAAGCTGTGTCTTGGAGTACATATTTCATGTTTAAGTTTGGGTCCTGCAGCTAATCTACTTCACCCTGTATGTATAAATACTTTTAAACATAAAGAAGCATTTCAGATAAGGGACAGTCAACCCATTTGCCCTTCAGCATAGTGGAGGGAAGATGGGCGCGCTTCTCCTGTGCCTTTCCAGGAGTCAGGCCTACGCTGGAAGCTCCTGAGTTCAGGTATCCGGTTTAAGGTTTCCTGATCTACTAGTGCTCTTCTTCAGCCTGAACTGACAACTCAAAAGTTTCACCTTTCACAGAGGGGTGCCGGACAGTCAGACCACCAGGGCGATGGGCACCGCAGCCAGATCCTATCAACAACAGACACCATTCACGGCACTCACAAGGACAAGGACTCGCTGCAATTTTTTCCTCCATTAGTGTGTACGACTCTCTTCTTGCCTGGCTGAGGGCTCAGCTGCTCCGTGGTCAGATAAGCGGCCGCAATATCCTGCTGTGGCCCGACCCTTGCAGATAAGGCCCGTCCTCTCTGTCAGCGGGAGGAAAATATCACTGTACCGTAATGAAAGAAGTTTAAACAGATCAGCCCCAGTGGAGGGAACTAATAAAATCCCCAGCAAACAATGCTCTGCTTTAACCTTTTGTTTCCTTTTATCAACAAATGAAACTTGCTGTAATTTCCTGTCTCCCTCTCAAAATTACTTTTTCTGAAACCTGGGAGGAAATGAATCGGCACCTCCAGCTTGGGCCCATATGGAAGTTTGCTTCGGCTGGCCCCATGTCTATCACTGACACCAATTGGGCCCCTTAGGGCTTTGCTACCTCCTTAGTGAGGGTCCCTGGAATTAAAGAGGAGCAACCGCAAAGCCTTGGGAAGTTTGAAAAATGTTCCTTTAGGAAATCGGGCTAGACTGAGCCTTGTTTCTATCTAAATTAAGCTCCGAGGCCAAATCCCCAACACTCAGATGGACCCGTTGCCTCTCATCAGTAACCCAGAAACCCGAGGCCTGCATTTGGAAAATGGCAGAAAGCAGCCTTTGTGAAGCTCTTGGATTTGTGAGTGCACAGCTGAAACCCAGGAGCCTTGTAGTTGTTGTTGGCAGTTGAAATCTATTTTCTCCTTGAAAGCATGGTCAGCAAAGCTGCAGTTGTTATCTGTGAGCCTCCAGCCAAGAAACTCGCAACTGTCAGGGGTTCACTAAACTCAGACCTCATCTTTAAAATCGAGGAGGAAAACCCTTAGGTACATGGAAAGTGTTGTGATCTTGTGTCGTGCTGGCCAAAGAACCTTCAGTTAAATTAAAAAAAAAAAAAAAAAAAAAAATTCTAGTCATCTTAGATTAGTTATGAGATTTTTCTCTTTCCTGACATCATGATAATATGTATATTCTGAGAAATTTGATAGTTCAGGAAGCCGAAGAGATGATGTATATAAAGTATTTGTGGGCCCAGTGTTCATATTCTGGACGTGTTACTTATAAACTGAATATTCTAGATTTCCAGTGCTTTGAACTCTCACACGGGGAGTGTGATCTTAGAGCCTGGAGCCTAAAATGTGAGTTCTTAGAATACACAAGGTTTTGCTTTCTCCCTAAAGAGCTAAGACTAAATTGTTTTGTTTTGTGTTTTCTTATCCCTCCACAGTTTGCAGATTCCTTTAACTTTAATCCCCACAAGTGGCTTTTGGTGAATTTTGACTGCTCCGCCATGTGGTAAGTTTCTCTATTGTTCAGATACTGGTCACCTGCAGTGGCCCATGTCTCTGTGGCAGCAGAGAGGGAGGCCTACCTGCCAGAACACATCCAGGGCGCACATGAGAATGGAGAGAATGCACTAATGATTACTTAGTCCATCCTTCACCTCCATTTCAGAGCCACTGTTGGAATTCTTTCTCAGTCTCCCTCTGCCTGTAAAGTTTTATCTCGAGCGTATTGTTTCGACAGATTAGCTTGAGGGACAAGCAGGTGGAGACAGGCAACCTGCCATGTGACTTATCTCGAGTGAGCAGACAACAAATCCCAGGGAATTTCAGTTTTTATATTTAATTCTGTTGTTTCTGTGCATTTATTCTAAGATTTATCATCAGTCTCTAACTCTGACTTAAACAATCTAAAAGCTTAAGAGTACTTGCTGCGAATAAAGTACCACGTCTTTAAAATCCTCTGGAAATTCTTAGAAACAATGCAGTAATCACTTTGGCTATACTAAATAAGAAAAATAAGTTTTAAAGTCAAGTAGTAGGGTACCACATAATGACACCTTAAGACATAATGGCTGGGACTGATGCAGGGACAAATGAAACTTGTTTCTTAAATAAATAAATAAATAAATAAATAAATAAATAAATCAGGGTAAGAAATTGATTAATCACTCATGTGACCAGGGGAAAGCCTTTGCTTGAATTTTGTTAGTATGTAAGGTTAATGTTTTCAATATGCTTACTTTGCAAAGTTGCTCAGTGTATAATGTAATTAAATGGATGCTATTTTACTTTAAAACAGGAAGGGGCACAGCTCTCACTCAATTTAGGCAAATGTAGTCAAATCCCTCAGTTGACCAAATAATCAATGTATTGTTTCAATAGCTTATTTGCAATCCTTTAACTGCTGAAAAATCAAATTCTTTTCTGTCACATTCTTTTCACCCAGAATTTTAATAACATTTTACTAATTTTATTTATTAATTTGTGTCATGTGTATGTATATGTGCTGTGTGGTGTATGTGTGTGTATGTGGTATGTATGTGTGGTGTGAGTGTGTGTGTGTGGTGTGTGTATTATGTAGTGTGTGTGGTGTGAGTGTGTGTGTGGTGTGAGTGTGTGTGTGGTGTGAGTGTGTGGTGTGAGTGTGTGTGTGTGGTGTGTGTATTATGTAGTGTGTGTGGTGTAAGTGTGTGTGTGGTGTGAGTGTGTGTGTGGTGTGAGTGTGTGGTGTGAGTGTGTGTGTGTATTATGTAGTGTGTGTGGTGTGAGTGTGTGGTGTGGTGTGGTGTGTGTGATGTGAGTGTCTGTGTGTATGTTGTAGTGTGTGTGTGGTGTGGTTTGGTGTGTGTGGTGTGAGTGTTTGTGTGGTATATGTGGTGTGGGTGTGTGGTGTGAGTGTGTGTGGTGTGAGTGTATGCATAGTATATGTGGTATGTGTATGTGCATGTGTGTGTGTGTGTGTGTGTGTACAGGCATAAACAAAGCCGTGGAGTGTTTGTGGAAGTCATAGGGCAACACTTAGAAGTTAGCTGTTTCCTGCCATCTCATGGAATCTGAGGATTGTGCTTAAGTTGCCAGCAAAAGCGTGAACCTCCACCCTCTGCACTATCCCACTTTCTATTACTATAACGAAATACTGAAAAGAAGCAACTTAAAAAGAAGAAAATCATCTGGGTTTACAGTTTCAGAAACTTGAGTCTATGGTTATTAGATTCCATTACTTGTGGCTTATGGCGAGTCCACATAGCACGGAGGAAACACATGATGGAGAAACTATTTGCTCCACACCCAGCTAAAACACCAAAAAGGCAGGAAAGACCTGGGTTTCTATTATCACTTTCAAGAGCACAGCTTGACACCAGATTTCCAACTAGGCCTACTCTCTGGAAGGCTCTACAACCTACAAATATTGCTGCAGGTTGGAGACAAGTACATCCTGGGCCTTTGGAGGTATATTTATCCAAACCGTAACATGTGTGTTAGTTGATTTGAGTTGCTCTAACAAGACACCACAGGCTAAGGCAGTAACAAATTTATTTCTCACAATCTTAGATGTTGAAAATCTAAGATTAAGGCCTTGGTAGACTTGATATATATGTTAGGGTTCATTTTTTTGTACACAATTCCTTTTTATTGTGTTTACACCCAGTGGAAGGTATGAGGGAGTCGTCTAGTATCTTTTATAAGAAGTATTCAGTAGTTCTCTTAACTGAGGCTGCACCACTATGACCTAATAAACCTTGAAGTCCCTAACTTCTAATTACTTCAGGGTTTGGATTCAACATTCAGATAGCAGCTAAAAGAAAATTCATAATTCATTTGAGTCTGAGCAGTATGAACTTAAAACAAACAAAAAAAGTATTTTATACTCTAGCAGTCTTAGCTGTGGAGTGCCAGGAAATAAAAAAATAACAGATGCAAGCTATGAAACTAGATAAAATAGTAGGCGACAGAACATAAAATGTAGGTGATGGCGGCTTCGGGTCTATGATTGGGAAGCTGTCGGGGAAAGGCTTGGGGGGAGAGATGGAGAGAGAGATTTGAGTGAGGAATGAACAGAGGAGAAGCTATGAGGAGGAAAAAACGACCAGGACCCCATGAATTGGCTCTTTCATTCACTGACAGGTTATTTATGATAGGGAGGTCAGGAAAAGGCCCTTTGGGGAAGTGACATTTGACCAGACATCTGAATAGGGAAAGAACAGGCAGGGGTGAGAAAGTGTGTGTGCTTGCGCGAGGGCGAAGGCCCTGAGGTGGAACAGACAATGCCTACCTCAGAGTTGGTCAAAAAAGTTTCAGGTTATTCCAAAACGATTGGAAGATAGTTTTGAGTTTGTTTCAAATAAGCTGCTCAATTTAAAAATTGGTACACATGCTTATTTTCAAAATGTTTTCTCATAATCAGCACGGTTTAGAGCTAAGGAGCCCTGGGCATGGCACGTACTTTCAAGTTCAACACAGCCCTACTAGGCCGCTTATTTAGTCAAGCATGGGGCTCTCAGAAAACACAAGCTTCCCAGTTGCTCACAGCACAGCTTTTTTTGAAGAAGGGCTGTGCCAGGGTAGGTGACAACAACAGACTTTTGCCAAGAACCAGCACGAAACTGAGTTCTCCAGTCTCGTGGACAGAATTCTACTTTTCTCTGGTCCCTACAAAGGGCTCACCACAAACATCCTTATGCCAGACAGTTACTGCAGTGCTGGGGCTTTGCTTAAGAATTTTACCTTCTAAGCAAATGCCTGTTATTTTTGCAGCACTTCACGGCTTATCTCTCCCACTGACTAGCTCTGCGGGTCAGGAATTGCTGCCCTGTTTTATGGGTAAGGAAGCTAGAGCTTAAGGCTTAATCCAGAAATACGTGGTGGTATGCACCTACAGTCTCAACTACTCAGGAAGTTGAGATAAGAGATTTACTTCAGGCCTGGAGTTTGAGACCAGCTTGTGCAACAAACAAGATTCCTTCAGAAAGACAGATAGAGAGATAGGTAGAAAGGGCTGAGGGCAGAAGGGGGAGGAATTTTTTTTTTTTCTCTTGTGGAAGGGTTCAGAGTGATCCTTATCAGGCCTGGTGGACTGATGTCTTAAAGTGCCTGGCTTGAGTAAAGAGTGAGAAAGAATCTTGGACTTTGTGCATACCATCTAAGAGCAGATACAGGAAGCAGCTCGTATCTGACACTCCCAGGCACAGAGATGGGCTCAGGGAACTGACTGGGATCATTCATCATGGGCCCAGAAGAAGCTGAAGAAAGGGGTTGTGTTTTGGTGAAGAGGGGCCAAAATTAGGCAGTCATTCTGCTTCAACTTTCACTCAAACAGTTGCTGACTGTGTTTTCTCTCCGAACACTACAAAAGGCCCTGAAGTTTAGCCCAGAAAGTACAGCCTAAAGGCGAAAGGTCAGTAGCTAGACACAACATCCTCATCCGGCACTTCTCTGCCCAGCTGCCTTCACGGAGGGGTTCTGTGGGGCACGCTGGGGGGTTGGGGAGGGGGCGGGTCCCTTCGAGTGTTTGCTGAGGGCTTTAGGGGGAGATGGCGCCTTTTAAGGTGGTGGCAGGGAGTCACTCAGATGATGAAATCCGAGAACTTTTTCAGTGATTTTTCCGCACAGTCCCGAACATCTATCTACTAAATAATAATTAAAAAAAAATCTCTTGCTAGCAGCCCTCATATCCTTGCAATAATGTGTTCTGCCCTGTCAAAATAAAGCAAAACCAAGGGCAGGCAGTCAGGAGATCTGGAGATCTGTAAATACAAAAGCTCCAGGTGGCCAACCTGCAGACCCTGCAAAAATGTGACACAAGTCAACAGTCCCAAGTTAATTTTTTACAGGTATGTTTTAAGATTTAACTAAAACAAGAAACAAATATAGATATGCTCCTTGATTTTTAAAAAAAAAATTGTTTGGTTTGGAGATGTTTTTGATTGTTTGTTTTGCTTTGCTCTGTCTTTTGTTTTGTAATCTTTAAAATAGAATTGTCTCTCTTTTGTTTAATGAGATTTCACCAGCAGTTTTGCCTATAACGTAACATAAATACTTTGGCTGACTTCTTTAAATATTAAAATGGACAAGATAATAGAAGTTTCTGAACCTGGCAATCACTATGGCATAGTAAATAGTTTCTTAATGAGTTCATTATTTTGTTCATAAACTTACTGTTCATTTGGACTCCTTCATATGGAGCTCAGGCCCTTTTCACAATCAGAGCTGCAGAGAGGATTGACAAAGCCAGAGATCAGTCGTTGTTCCATCTAGTTAGATAAAGGATCTCAGGAAAGATGAATAAGAGAAAATAAAAGAAGGCCTGGGGTGTAGTTCCGTGATTGCTCCTCGATAAGCACATTCAAGGTCCTGGATTCAGCCCCCCCCCACCACAGACGACGACGAGGCAAATAAATAAAGCACACACTGGTCAGTTGTAGCCGATGGTAGAAGGGTTTGGCTGCAGAAACTTTGAGATTGTACAGCAAGAGGAGCATGAACAAGAATGTCCACAACCACACATACAATCCTACAAAAACTCTTTTTTCCAAACCTGATTTGAGAGTAAATAGAAAACCCCCTAAACTCATGCACCAGGCCCGTAAAATATTCAGCTTCGGCTGTTCTGTGGTCAGTTGGGGGGAGGCTATCAATTCAATCACAAATGGACTTTACAGGGAACAGCAAATGTTGCTTATGTTATCAAGTTAGTTTCAGAAAACAAGGTGAGGAGCCCAGAAAGAAAAAGCATAGGATAAGCCCACAAACCTAGATGTTTGAATTCCAGGCTAATAAATCTCGTGTGATGTCTGTTGCGTGGTATGATTTTTGCAGCAGTCCTGTCTGCTTAAGTACTCTTCCGCTGCAAAACCCCTTCAGTAAAACACAGTGATGTTTAACAAAATAGTGAGTGTATTCCAGATGTGTGTGTGTGTTAGAATGTTAGAAAATGTCATTCATCATGTTAAAGAAACAGAGTTATCCTATTGCTCTTGCTCTCTTCCCCCTCTCTCCCCGTTCCCCTCCCCCCTCTCACCACTCCATGTGCTCATGGCCGGCCCCTCTCTCTTCTCTCTTCTCTCCTCTCTCTCTCTCTCTACTGCCCTCTCAACTCTCCTGCCCAAGCCCTGAATAAACTGTATCCTATACAAAGAGAGAAAGAGAGAAAGAAAGAAAGAAAGAAAGAAAGAAAGAAAGAAAGAAAGAAAGAGAGAGAGAAAGAGAAACAGAGTTATCACATCAGGTTCAGAAAAGGCATTAGGGTAAAATACCCTTGCTGGATAAAACGAAAGCCTTGTGCCGCTTACTATACCTGACCCTAAGTTTGAATACTTAAAAAAAAATTTTTTTAGTCATTCATTCATTCATTCATTCATTCAATTTGCATGTGTGCCACTTGGATGCAGTGGCGGATACAAAGCCTCTTAGCAAAAAGTAGCCAGCCTCATGAATGATCAGAAATACAAATGAGGCTCTCAGTGATGGGCTGCTGATGTGGCTTACTTAGAATGAACAAGGTCCTGGATGTGATCTCCAGTAGCAGAAAAACAACAACAACAAAAAAATTACGGCTAAAATCAATACACAGAAAGCCACGCCGAAGCAGTACCAATTGTTGGAAATCAAAGGCAAATACAAACACAAATGCGATCTCAAATATGAAATGCAAAGCAACAGAAGCTAGCACACCAGGATGGTGCTATTTGTCCTGCAAGGTGAGTTTTTGGGATCAGAACCTGGGCCCTGGCAGCTCTAACAAGCTAGGCTTGCCCACCTACCCTCAATATGCCAATTAAGAGACATAATAATGACAAACAACAACAGCAAAAAGTTTCCTCAGTGTGGCCACATTGAGCAGAGAAACAAAGAGGCCCAGTGTTCTTCCACCCACATTTTCTGGATCCTGACTTGGAAATCAGGTTTAAATAGAGCAAGGGATATGCATAAGTAAGCAGTCCTGGTCAATGTGTGGTCTAGCCCGTCACTGCCCTGGCTCCACTGTCTCCTACAAAAGTGGTCTGACAAGTCCTCCGAACTGGGTGAAACCTGTTTCTGGGAGACAAGTTACCCTCTGGCTGGCCCTGCTTTCCAGCCTTTTCTTTTCCCAGCTTGACATTCCTGGGGAAATTCCAATCGGTGTTCTTAAAAGTCTGATAGCCAAAGGGAAGGTTACAGACATCTCTTTAGTGTATCTCTATTTCCGCTGGGGTTTGCAAACCTTATCTTTTGTTCTCTCAAATCAGGGTGAAGAGGAGAACTGACTTAACCGGTGCCTTTAATATGGACCCGGTTTATCTGAAGCACAGTCACCAGGACTCAGGTGAGCAGATGTGCTCCAGGGTGCAGTGTGATTAGCGTTTTCTTCAGGGCGACACTGGAATGTTGAGGAAGCCCAGAGCACCTTCCTCAGGACTGGAGGGGCTCTGTGCTCTCATGGCTTACTCTCGAAACTTCTATGCTGTGCTGAATTGGGGGCAGGGGTTAGACTTCTCTGGCAGAGGCTCTCCCCTTGCCCCCCCTCCCCCCAACCAGGCATCAAGAGCCTGAGTGATGTGTGGGAGGACGGACAGGAGGACTGCAGCCATCAGCCCCGGTACATGTATACACACGTCTTCCAAGACAGAAAACACGTAGAATAGCGACTGTGTCTTTCCTAAGAAAGTATTTCCACAACATCCATCAATACCATAAAGAAAGCAAAATTAAAAAAAAAAAAAAAAGAAGTAAAGGAGGAAACCTGGGTAGAAAAAGGAAATGAAGAGAAAATATGGAGAAAACTTAGGTAGGGCTGCATCAATGCACACTTCTGCATTTGGTGGGAGATCTGTGTTCCGTGCCTGGTGCTGATTACCTGAGAGTTAAGGAGGCTCAGTGTTTGCACAGACTGCCTAGGAAGAGGACAAGTAGGCAGTGAGAGAGAAGTAGTGTGTGTGGGGGGAGGGGGGTGGGGCACACAGACTCCTTTCAGAAGCCATAGCAGGAAGCCCACAGTAACTGGGGTGGCCTCTAATTAAGCCATGTGCTTCCCAGAGACCATGGCAGAAAGCAGACACAATGAGGTGTTTGAGCCCTGGTGACGGTATAAGTCAGCCAGTCAGCCTCACCCGCCCGCCCGCCCGCCCGCCCGCCCTCCCGCCTGCCTGCTTGCCTGCCAGCCCGCCAGTTACTACAGTGAGATGCCTGAGGCGATTAACTCATGGTTCTAGAAGCTCAAGTAAAGATGGGGCAGCCCCATAGATGTTTGTTGAAAGAAGCACATCGTGGTGGGAGCATGTAGCAAAACAAGTGCTCACATTATGACATTTCATAAGTCAGAGGGGAGAGAAGGGGAAAAGAAAAACGGGTGGGCTTTCTCTCATAATTCATTTTTAATGCATATCTCCAAGGACCTAAGACCATCATCCTAATAGGCCCTACTTCTTAAGGATCCTAGGCCCTACCTCTTAAGGATCTAAAGCATCTTCCAATAGCTTCACAGAAGACCTCCTCTTCTATTTCTTTTCTCCCTTCCTTTCTTTCTTTCTTTCTTTCTTTCTTTCTTTCTTTCTTTCTTTCTTTCTTTTCCCTCAGGTTCAGAGTTTTTCTGGCTGTCCTGGAACTCACTTTATAAACTACTCTGGCCTGGAATTCACAGAGATCTGCCTGCCTTTGTCTCCTGAGTGCTGGGATTAAAGGCATGTGCCACCACCTCCCTGGTTACAAACCACTTCTCTGAAATTAGAGCAGTGGCTCTAATTTTCCCTGGTGCAGAGAGATGCAGGGACACTCTGCCACTGTCTCCTCATTGAATCCCGGTATACAACGCAGATGAATTCTTAAAAAAAACAAACAAACATAAAGTACTATGTTCTATGTGCCTATTATCCTTCTTTGTAGGCCACAGCCTCCAGTACAAAATCATAAGTATAGGCTGGGGTCTGAAGGACACCAAGACAACAGATATCCACATTTCCCTGACAAGTATTTCTACTCAACTGTGTAGCCAAGGATAGTGACCTCATACTTGTAATGGTCTTGCCTCCACCTCCCTCGTGTTGGGATTACAGAAATGTGCCACCACACCCAGTTTATGATTCTGGGGATCAAATCCAGGTTTTCATGCATGTTAGGCAACCAGTCTACCATTCGAGCCTGTATCTCCAGCCTGAGATTTTTATATAACAGAAAGCGCTGACTTCTGCTGCCAAAGGAGGGAAATCATTGCTCTCATTAAGTGGGTTTTTCAGATATAATCTGTGTTAATAAATATCTATTCTGCAAAGTGGAAAAAAAATCAATGTTAAACTAGATTTCCTAATTCAACATTCCAAGCGCAGATATTTCTGCATTAATTACTTTTCTGTTGCTACACTAAAATACCATGAACAAAAGCAACTGAGAAAAGTATTTATTTTGGCTTACAGTTCCAGAGGGACAGTGTCTATTGTGGTGGGAAAAGCCTGACAACAGGTAAGGCTAAACAGGGACAAGTCACAGTCTCATCAACATACAGGAGGTAGAGAGAGTAAGAACAGAAAGTAAGGGGCTGGAGAGATGGCTCAGTGGTTAAGAGCACTGACTGTTCTTCCAGAGGTCCTGAGTTCAATTCCCAGCAACCACATGGTGGCTCACAACCATCTGTAATTAGATCTGACGCCCTCTTCTGGCTTGTTTGAAGACAACTACAGTGTACTCATATATGTAAAATAAATAAATAAAATAAAAAAAAAGAACAGGAAGTAAGGCAAGGCAAGCCCACCCCCAGTGATGAAATTTCTCCAGCAAGGCTCTGCCCCCCAAAGGTTCCATAACCTCCTTAAACAATACCACAAACTGGGGACCAAATGTTCAAATCTGTGAGCCCATGGGAGACATTTGTCATTTAAACCACAATTGTCAATATATTGTATTTCTCACAGTTTTAAGCATTGTCTAATTTTATTGCTTTGAAGTTCCATTTACAAGCTGCCTACAACAAAATAAATCATGAAGGCATAGGAACTTGCTGGTTTAGGGGAGGAGCTGGCATTGTTTCTGCCAGCTCTGAGTGATCGTACAAGGAGCTCAGGTGTTGAAGACAGCCCTCCCTCAACCCCAGTGAAACAGACTCACAAAGAAGCACATTTTCACTCATGTTCTCCTCTTGCTCTGGAAGCAACCATGTCTAAATCCTTCTCCTTAAAGCAGTCAGTTGTACCCTTTCTTCCACTGTGTTTCCTACAAATGAGGAAACACTGTACAATTCTGTACTGTCCACATGGCAGTCACTAACCCACAGCGGGGAAGATGACACTTGAAAGATGCCTCATCTGGCAGAACTACCTTTTCAATTTCCTTTAGTTTCACCCAACGACTTGATTAAAATAGCTGAGATGTGACTAATGGTACTCTGTCAGATAGCTCAGGCATACACAGTCCGAGGAGGCGATGTCAAACATTCATTTTCACTTATGAGTCATGCAGCTATGACCAGGTACCTTGGGCCTTTGTGAGTCACTGTCAGGTTATTTTTTGACACCATGCCACTGCCATCAAGTTTGTTTATGAGCTCCTTTGCTGACAAGAGGCTCCAGAGAAAAGGTCAGAGTGTGGGATGGGAGTTGAGGACCCTGAATAGAACTGTAGGCTCTGTCTTTGAGTTACTCAAAAGATAGGCTGAGACAGGTAGTTATGCATGTCCCCAACACAGCCACTTTATCCTAGCCAGTGGAAGTCAAATAATGACTTCAGAAGTCCTGAATAGAGAATGTGAACCCTCTTGTGCAGTGCATAGTGAGTGCATAGGTTGTTCCAGCTGAAACTACCATGCTGCAGTTACTGTTGCCTAGAAAGCAGGGATGTGTGCAAGCTGCAGCATGCTTTGCTTGGCCTGTGTTTATGGGAGAGATTTCCAAGGTGCCTGACTCCCTATTGTGCCCAGCAGGGCTGTAGCCAACCTTCCCATTTTCCCCTAGTCTGTGTCCAGGACACTCTAGAAACTGGTTTGTGACTCAACAAAGGGCTTCCTTCCTCACGTTGTCCTGGGATCTAGGGTTGTAGGCACCAGAGAACATCAGAGTGCTACAGAGCCTTTTGAAAACCAATGTGGGGGGCACCGAGTCCAGGATGAGGAATTTGCCTCAGAGTGTATTCATAGAGCAGCTGCTCTGTGCCAGATGCCAGCCAACATCCTTGAACATGGAGATGAAATCAACCCCTTGGCCCCTTATTATTTGAATCATTCTTTGTATCACAAGCTCCATTAATAATTCAGCCTTCCAAATGTGTCCTGGGCATCCTGCTTTCAGGGACTCCCCTTGAATAGGTTACCTTGAGTGAGCCACAGAGAGCACGTAGCCTTAGCCAGTCCTTGAATAGTTTCATGTCTGCCACAGAAGCCATCATTTATAACATACGCCTGGAGGAAGAAAAGATACCTCTCTCTAATGGCCTCTTTTTGTCTTTTTTTTTTTTTTCTCTAGGACTCATCACTGACTACAGGGTAAGTGAGTGTTTTGCCCATCGTAATCCAAACTCTGAAGTGCCAAGGGCTCCCTACTATGCTGCTGCTGTCTTCTCCTCTCCCACAATCCTGAGTAGGAGGCCACAAGAAGCACCTTCTAAATGTGTTCTGACAGACATATTAGGTGGCTTTGCAGTAAGTAGCCCTGCCACGTCCATCAAGGGTCCGTCTCTCCACAGCCCACGTGGCCCTTTTTTCTGCCTTCTGCTTGTGCTTGGGGCAGCGTCCTGGGGAGTGCTAGGGCAGAATCAGAGAAGAGCCAGCCTCTTGGACAGGAGAGCATAGTCTTGGCAGACTTTCCTCTACTCACTTTACTTCTTTCTCCATTTTTTTTTTTTTTATTCGCCACAAATGTTTTCTGGATTTTGAAAACACCAGGTTGTCCCAGCTTTGCTCTGGAAAGGAATTTGGAACCGCAAGTAAGGCTGGGAGGCTTCTTCCAAGAATAGAAGCCAAGCCAGGCCGGGAACGCAAAGGGGCCCACTGCATCTGCTGCCTCTCTCGGAAAATGAAGGGGCCCACTTCATCTGCTGCCTTTCTTGGGACATGAAGGGGCCCACTTCATCTGCTGCCTCTCTTGGGACATGAAGGGGCCCACTTCATCTGCTGCCTCTCTGACTCAAAAAAAAAAAAAAAAAAAAAAAAAAAAAAGACCTGGCTTATTTGCTGGGTGGGGAGGCGGGTATGCATGCTGAGCGCAGGACACTATCAAAGCGTCTTGTCTGAAGTAGTGTGTCTAAATTCTTGGGGCGGTATGTCAGCCACTGATAATAAAGGGTAGCAGGATTACCTCGCCTAGACATAGAGTACCCTTCCTTCTTCTGATGACAGCTGCAGGCTGGCAGGTGCGGGTTACCAGGGAATCTTCATTCTATCTTCCCCCAGGCCAGAGTTTCAGGGAAGCTTGTACCACAGGAAAAGACCAGGACTTGTGCAGATATGGGTATGGCCAGGAGAACAGTCGATTAGCTCCCTTAACTTTGTACAGGCCATTTCTATTTAGGATCCAAGTTACCTTTTAGAGAACACAGTTTAAGAGATAATATGAGTATAATATTAAAAGTAGTTTGAGGATAAGATCACTTACAATCTTTTTGTCCTGACACTGATGTGGGCTTTGGGTTTTTATTACTTTTGTGGAGGTGCTAATGTCAGACATTTGAGAGAAAAAGCTCCCAGTCTACGTTAACCAGAGCTTGTCAAGTCTGTAAGCAATTGTCAGCAGAACCTCCATTATTTTAAGTGAACTTGGCATGAGGTCAGATGTCCCCTTCCCCACAATGATATTTAAGCTGTGCAGAAGCAAAATTAAAAAAAAAAAAAGAAAGAAAGAAAGAAAGAAAAGAAAAGAAAAGAAAAGAAAAGAAAACTCACAAATTTTGTACATCCTATGGCCTTATCGTCTCGGTAAAACTGTATGCCTGCTGAATAATAAATAATTCAGGAAAGCCAGAGTCCTTCATAAAGAAACAGTTTAGAAATAAGAAATTAAACTAGAGAGTAAAAGTATGATGGTGCACACGTTTAATCCCAGTACTCAGGAGGCAGGGGCAGGAGGCTCTCCTAGCCTACCAACCTAGCCTACTAAGTGAGTCCATGCCAGCGGGGCTGTATAATGAGACTGTGCCTCAAACAAAAGGAATTATGCCATAGGCATAGAAGCATAGGGAAAACAGTATATATATACACGTTTGGTGTTGTCTCAAATTTCATGGAGCTCGCTTTCTGATTCAGGGAGGAACGGCTGTATTTAAAAAGAAACTTTATTTTCCTAGACGCAGCACTGAGCTCATTCTTAATTGTAACTAAGGCTAACTCTTAGTCCTATCTCTGATGGCAGACAGCGGTGGAGAGTTTAGGGTGCTTTTCCCAACTGTAGAACACCACCCAGAAGGGAGACTGCTTTTTCTCTCTGTGAGACCCAGAGCCGAGGGACTAGATAAGAAGAGCCCCCCCCCCCCCCCCCCAGCATGCCCTTTGTAAGCTCAAGTAAAAGAATTTCAAAGAAAGCCAGGAAGTAGTGCAAGGCCATCCTCCCGACAGGCCTGTGTCTCATGCCTGCCCTTTCCTACATGCTTTTATTGCATTTCCAACCATCATCCATCACCATCAAGAAGAATGTGAGGAGCCAGTGTGAACAGCCTGTCAGCCGACCGTCTGGAAAAGCTAGGAGAAGCAGAGGCAGGCTTCTTTGGTAAAAGGGTATTAGGGGTCACTCCCCAGAGGTCAGTGAGACAAAGGCGCCGATACTGTTTCGGAGTGCAGTTTCAGTGCATCCAGGCAGAGAAAGGCAGACACACAAGGAGTTCAGCACCCTCTCTCTCTGCCTGGATGACCTCCTGCCCCCGCGGAAGCTGCCTAGGGCAGGACCACATCGTTCCTATGTCTTCCTGGAGTGCCTTTTCTGGGGTGTACTCAACAGACATCTGTGCATTGAAAATAGTGAAGTTTAGTGCCTCTCTGTCGGTCAGTGTTTCTTCTGTCCTCATCTCCACAGGATGTGAAGACAGCTTCTCCCTCTTCTCTCCCCAGCTCACACGTCAAGTTGCACACCATCCCGGCTGGGAAAAACCGGGGCATTCTATAGGACACTGGCTGATTTCAGAAGAAACCGGCCGACTGAGAAGCTGAAAAGGAGCCTGGCTGTTTACATGCTTCTCACTGACGGGTTCTTTATATTTTGTTTCAGCACTGGCAGATCCCACTGGGGCGAAGATTTCGCTCTTTGAAAATGTGGTTTGTTTTTAGAATGTACGGAGTCAAGGGGCTGCAGGCTTACATCCGAAAGGTGACTGCCTTTTTTGTTTATCAGAGTAATGTTCTAACGGTCGGTCGGTCATAGGAAACTCAGAAACGAATTCAGGTGTCTCTGTAAGCAAACACCATCATGCATTGCCTAACAACGGGGATAAGCTCTGGAAAGTACATCACGAGGCCCTTTCATAAACATGAGGACATCAGAATTTTCACATACAAGCTGAGATGGACAGTTTCCTAGAAGGGACAGGCCTTTGGGGACAGAGGAATGGATGTGATAAGTTATTCTCTGCCAGTGAAACGAGTCAATTCAAACCAGGTTTGAATAAAGGCAGGTTTCTTGGGAAGCAGCTCTGGGGCGGGTTCACTGGTCCCAAGGAACTAGGCGCCACGCGGAGAGACAGAGGGGAGGGGAGAGAGAGAGAGAGAGAGAGAGAGAGAGAGAGAGAGAGAGAGAGAGAGAGAGCATGCGCATGCAGGGAGAGAAAATGCAGAGAGGGGGAGAGAGAAGGAGCGAGAGGCCAAAATGTCTGGATTACATAGGAAAGAGCTTCTGGGGGAGGGGAAGCCCAGCCCCTGGGTTGGAAAGTTCAGGCTGGAAACAGAATGAGGGCGGCCATGATCTTCTGTTGTCTGAAACAGCATTTTAAGCATAGTGTTGGAATCAGGCTGTAGTTTGGGTCTTTCTGATTAGGGCATTCACAAACTGGTCCTATGTATCTTCTAGGACACTTTCATTAGAGTATAGGCTATCAGCTCCAGGAAGTTAATTAAAAGCACTGTGTAAATTTAAGGTTTTCCACATACCCATCCAGCAGCAATTTTGACTGAGCAATTCTAATAGTGAGAACATAATGTTTCCTCCCCTATTAGCACCAAATGAATTGAAACAAAACAAGCAAACAGACGACAACAACAACAACAAAACAAAACCTTCCAAACTAAGAAACCCTTTGAGTTGGTTGGGATAGATAACATTTAGTTCTTTTGTCTCAAGGAGGCTTCCTGGGCAGTAAGGAACTCCTGTTCAACAAGCCATTCTGGTCAGTATGATATGCATTAAACTACCTTGAGGAACTGATTGGTTCTAAGCCCTACTACCCTAATTTTTTTTTTTCAACAGCTAAGGCCTGACTATGAGCCAGGACTTGTCTACCCACTTAGTCAGATGCAGAGGGCCCAGTGACTTCAGCTGAGTCCTTTCTAAGCCACAACATCATCCCGATGAGGCAAGCATGCCTGTGGTTTCCAGCCTGTGGTGGTGACAGCTTCCCCCTTACGTCCCACTGCATTACCAGATGTGAAGCCAAAGGCCGGGGCTGAATGTCTTAGGCCCCTCTTCTATGACAGGATGCAGAAAAGCGTTTGTTCGCAGAGTACCCGTCACATGCTGTAAACTGGCATCTGTCCAGATCACAAAACTGTTGTAAGGAAATGTGTGCAAACATCAAACGTTGTGAGAAGCTACACAAGGGAAAGAACTAGAAACCTAGAGTGTGTGGAGATTTCTAGATAGCCCCTGATCCAATTGCAAAAGGGACAAGGAGGGTGAGTCAACTTGTGTGTAATAAGAAAGAAGCCCCGAGTGGTTTATCTGTCAAAGGTGGTGATGACTCTCAGTTCAGGGCAGCTCACTGTGATTAGCCTGTGCCAGGTTAAAGACACACCACACCTCTTTCTGGAAAGGCCCCAATCCAGCCTTTACAGGAGACTATAGGAATGGACAAAGATGGTGTTCCTAGGCTTGAGCTAATTGAAGATCATTTTAGTCCTGAATCTTTGGTGCCCCCTGGTGGGATGACTTGGAAAAATGGTTTCTGCGGCCATTTAATTCGGAACAAGCTTTGTGTGCTTCAGCTCCTCTAAAGGATGGGCCTTGTGAAAGCTAGTTCTGGGTGCCAGAAGGTTTCAATTAGCTAAGTGTGCCCTTGGACAATGATCGAATGTTCATATGTGGTTTTAATCAGTTTTTAAATTCTATAAACGTCTAGATATTAAATAAGCTGGTGTATTCAATGCGATCACGGTGCCTTTTTTTTTTTTTTTTTTTTTTTTTTTGGTTTTTCAAGACAGGGTTTCTCTGTTTTAGTCCTGGCTGTCCTGGAACTCACTTTGTAGACCAGGCTGGCCTTGAACTCAGAAATCCGCCTGCCTCTGCCTCCCAAGTGCTGGGATTAAAGGCGCGCGCCACCACCACCCGGCTTTTTTTTTTTTTTTTTTTTTTTTAAAGTTATCTTATTATTTTGGAGATAGGGTCTCAGGATGTAGCCTTGGTTAGACTGGGGCTCAGTATGTAGATCAGGTTGGCCTCAGACTCAGAGTTTTCCAGGTGCTGTGATCACAGGCATGCACCATCACATCAGAGGGCACACAGCTCTTGAATGTGGCAGGTAAGGGTGATTCCTATCTGTAAGTTGGAATCAGACTGGGATCACTGCCTCACTTACCGCAGAAGTGATACCCCAGTGCCCACATCAGATACAGCTGATGTGAATCTCAGCTGAGCCAAGGTATGACTAAGGTCTTTACTATGACACTTGTTCATGCTGGGCCTCAGTTTCCTATCTACCAATTAGTAAAGCTTTATCACAATATTTCAAGCTATCATGAGGAGGAGGTCAAGGTGGCCTTTCTTTCTTTAGAGTCTCCCAACTACTTCTTTATAATGTTTATTATAAAATTATAAAAGAAAGGAGGGGTTAAAAACATACATCCATGGATGGAAGAAAATGAGTACTTTTTTTTTTTTTTCTTTGAGGAAACTGGAATTCTTGTGGTATAGGGCAGATAAGTTTCTTCTCAACCTATGTAGGAAATGCTGATGAAGATGCAGGATATTGCTCAGCACATGGGAATAATTAATATTAATAATTAATATAAAGTACTGGGTGGCCAGGGTCAGGCTTATGTTGTGATAAGAAAGACAGCAAGTTTCCCTTTCCTTTTTCCAGCATGTGGAGCTGTCTCATGAGTTTGAGTTCCTGGTACGCCAGGACCCTCGCTTTGAAATTTGCACGGAAGTCATTCTTGGATTGGTCTGCTTCCGGCTAAAGGTATGCTATACCAATTTCAGCCATCTTTATTTTTGTTGAACGCGATGAACTATTATTCATGACATCCACAAGCAAAGTTGTGTACCAGTTGCCAAGGGCTACAGAACATGACCTGTGGTGCTAAGCAGGCCATGTTGGCTGGCTAACTGGCCCAGTAGACTCTCCTCCACGGACTCGCTGCCCAGTTTCCTCTGATGTGATTGGATGCTTTCCTCTTGACCCAATGCCAGGGTCCATCCAATACCTCTGGAACTGTAATCCTCTGCTGAGCTGTCTGTGGCCTCAGTAACCAGGTCACCTGTGGACACACAGCATCAGCACATCTGGGAACCCGGTTGATAAACAAACTCCACTGTCCCAGTCATCTGGCTATATATACCTACGCAAGATTCCTGTACAGAGGGGGTACCTGGGCTCTGTGTTCTCTTTGTGAGGGAAGCCTGCCCAGATCGGCATGGGAGTAAGCTATCTTTGCAGAGACTTACACAACCATGTTACTCAAAAGGCCCTGCTCATCACTGTCTTATAAATGAAACCAGATGCTCTGGCCATTACTAAGATGGCTTTTAATAGGCCAATAGTTTTATGTTTTGTTTTCTTCCTCCTCGCCTTCCTCTCCTTCTTTCTACAGTACTGGGATGGAACCCAGAGCTTCACAGATGCAAGACAAGTCCACACTATGTGACATCCCCAGAACCTGCCTCCTTTTCCAGCCTTTTAAAAAATAATAGACAAGAGCCCCAAGATGTTACCTAAGCTGACCTGAAACTTGCCATCCTCCCAAGTAGCTGGGTCTGCAGATGCATGCAGATACACTTGACTGGACGTTCTCAATCAGTTCAAAAGGTCTTCAGGAGCCCTCCTTGTCCAAGCTTAGCCAGCAATGATGAGAAGCAACAGTCTGGGCTACATCATTTTCATGGTGCTGTACCCCATGTACCATATCCTTCCCTCATCTTGATTCTTAGAGCTTTGAGATGAGATCCAAGCATGGGAGATTCTAGAGGGATCAAGCACTAGTGTTATGACATGCGTGCTAGAGAGGAGCCCCGTGCTTTCTGCAAGCATAAAATGTAATGTCTAAGGAAGATGTATAGAACAACCAAGAATGTTGGCCCCAGGTAGCCTGTGTGGGATGCCTCAAGTATATATGTCCCTGGAGTTAGGTGTGTGGAACATGGGCTATGGTAGGTCTACCAACATTGATTTTGGTATTGTGTTGACTTCTCTGTCCCCCAAGTATTTGTTTTCATTGCTGTAGGATGCTGCTGTAAAATATTTTCAGTTTTTTAGGATGCTTATATTTTAATTTTAATAGTTTTATTGAGATGTAATTCATATTGGCCTTTAGCTTGTCCGTTTGAGTGATTTCTGATATAGCTGCAGGGTTGTGAGGCCATTGCCACAATATAACTTTAGACCATGTTTGTCTTCCTTAAAGACCTCTATGTAAGATAGCCTTTGTGATTGTCTTCTTCACTCTTGACATGATGTTGTTGTCAAGGCTAAGACTATTGGTGGATTTGTATAATTTAAGATTATATCAAATACACTTTGCCTCAGATTCTGCTCCTTCTCACATGCCTGGTAGTGTGCACAGCCCTCACACATAGAACCTGCCAGACTCTTTGGCTAAGGAACCTTTTCTTCTGTGAACCTTTGTTATCTCCTATGCCTTTTTTTTTTCTTAAGGAAGCACATTAGCCAAACACTATTCCTTAATTTTTTGCCTGTATCACTATACTGTATGGTTTTCCCCCTTGTCTTTGTCTTTCCCAATCTGATTTTGCAATCCTCTTTATCAATGATGGGTTCAACAAGCATATATTGTGGCTGCTTACTCATTGAGACAGAATCTCATGTAGCCCAGGTGACCTGCAAACTGGCTATATAGCCTAAGACTATCTTGAAAGGGTTTCCCTGTTTTCATCTCTCAAAAGGTAAGGTTACAGGTATGCACCACTCTGCTGGCTTAAAGTAGCATCCACTATACCAAATTCTTTTTTGAGGCATTGGAGATTTAAACTAGGATCTCACAGGTTGCTAGGCAACTGCTCTACCACTAAGCTATACCTTCTGGCCCTTGTGGCCCATTATTAGACATAAAGTATGAGACATTACAGTGGCATAATTACTCCTTCCTCCCTGGCCAGACTCCTTTTATCTTACTTATCTTACTTTTGCCTTTTAAAAAATGTATATATATATATATATATATATATATATATATATATATATATATATACTGTGGCTGTCTTCAGACACACCAGAAGAGGACATTGGATCTCATTTCAGATAGTTGTAAGCCACCATGTGGTTGCTGAGAATTGAACTCAGGACCTCTGGAAGAGCAGGCAGTGCTATTAACTGCTGAGCCATCTCTCCAAAGCCCTACTTTTGCCTTTTCATTATTGCATCTCTGATCATTTCTGTTTGCTTTCTGGTCCTACTTCATGGAAATCCTTTCTAACCTAAAGCAATTGAAAATGGCACACAACTTTTTCCTAAGTAATTGGTTTTTGTTTTCTGTGTTATATGAATTTCAAGTGTGTGCTTCTCATACTGAGTATTTTTTATGAAGCTCATCCTCGTAGTACCAAAGTTCCTGTCTCCATCTTCCTTGAATAGGACTTTATTGTCCAGTCACAGCATCTACACCAACAATATGAATAGCTTGTAGTTCCTTCACTGTACACTTAAGATATTTTAGATGTCACACTCAGACCCAAAACTAGAGGCATGTAAATCTGTCCAAGGCCAAGAACAGTTTTCAATATCCGGCTACCACAGTCCAGGCAGAGGTGACACTTTCCTTCCCATGCATCCTCCTACCTCTTGACCCTTAAAATACAGAATAAATGGTTCAGTCTTGCAAGGATCTTATGATTAGGAAGTGGCGCCTAAAACCAGCCCCCAGTACACTTTGCTAGACTGAAAGGCTTAGCAGCTGGGAAGCCATTTCATGACAGTTATACAAAAGAGTAAATAGGCAGAGAACAGCTAGCTACCAGCCTGTCTACTTGGGGCCCAGCTGGAAAGTGAAGGCTTGCTGTGTGTTGTTTGATAAGGTTCTCTTATCTCTGGTCAGTCATTGGGAGTGCAGGGCTCTGGCCTCTCTGTCTCCAGCTTGTTGACTATTCTCTTTCTAGAGAAGCTGTATAGAGATTATCCATAATCCCCTATTCCCGTACTTACAAATACCCTTTTGAGATTCTTCTGGGAAACAGCTAGCCTTGCCTGGGGTGATCCATTGTCTCTGTTGTTGAGACCTCCTCCTGTGGGTTCCACTGTATCTAAAGCTGCTCTGGTGTACCAGAGACAGGGTCACATAGTTTATCCTCTTCTATTTGCTGACAGTGCCTCTGGGGACCTTCATCTTTCTCAAACAAACTTGGTGGATAAGAAGGTCAACTTCTGATAATACAGAGAGAAGTTATCTTCTAAGTTCTTTAAGCTCATCATAGTCATTTCATCAAACTTTCTGCCATCTTACATATAAAAGAAAAGTAAAGATGGTTTCTCCGTTGTCTACCATCTCTAGGTGTTACTAGACTTTGTGTTATATGATGGCTCTGCTTTTCATTCCTCCAGGGCTCCAACCAGTTGAACGAAACTCTCTTACAAAGAATAAACAGCGCCAAAAAAATCCACTTGGTTCCGTGCCGTCTCCGAGACAAGTTTGTGCTGCGCTTTGCCGTGTGCGCTCGCACTGTGCAGTCCGCCCACGTGCAGCTGGCCTGGGAGCACATCAGAGATCTAGCAAGCAGTGTGCTGAGGGCAGAGAAAGAGTGAATGAAAACAGAGCTGCCTCAGGTAAGCTAGCTGTGCCAGGAACATCCTGTCTTCCCTGTGATGTCATCAGGATTCCAGCTCAGTCCCAGCATGGTCACTTAGTGCTAAGGGGCAGTGTAGTGAGGAGGAGAAAACTGTAGCATAGTCAGTCAGGGGAAGCAGAAAGAATGCTATGTGTCATGATTCTACAGAGTGAATTCTGTGGGCGTATATATAATAATGTATAGATCTTGGTGTACACTTTCCCTTCAGATTTCCCCAAACAGCACTGACCAAAGCAACTATCCAAATAAGCTTTTAGCTAAACGAAAACAGAAACTGGGATTTTCATGCAAGACCAAAACTGCGATGGTAAGGAAGGGCAGGCTTCCATGCTGCTTATCAGAGAAGAAGAAGCACAGCCAGAGTAATTTATAAAATTTATCGTTAGACATGTCAGATTGGTAACATGAACTCTTCAGTTAAAATGATTTATTATATTGGGTCACTGCAGAAACAGTGTATTCCTTCTCTGAAGTCAATTTAGAAGTACAGAAAATTCTAATTTTTATTCTTTTATTTTTGTTTCTGTGGCGTTGGGAATGCAACAAGCATCTTGGCCTTCTAGGCTGGTGCGCTACCACTGAGCTACATTGCCAGTTCTCTTTATTTCTAAGTTAGCCTCTGAGTTCATGCTATGTTTTTCCCCCATAGAGATCAAAAGTTGAAAAGAAGTTTATCTGAAAACTGGAAAGAGAAAAATAACCAACACTCCGTCTTCGTGAAATCATGGTTATATGTGGCGTCACATGTGTCTCCAAAATTAACCAGAAACCTCTGATTGACTTTTCGGTGACTTATCAATGAAGAAATATTTTCTGTATTATCCAGGGAGAAATGTTTTCTGTGTGGAAAGCTAGCATTGGTGACTCTAACTTCTGTTTTTTGTGTGGCTGTGATTTCTGTTGACAATAAGATGTTTTTGTGCTCATAAAGCCATTGGTGGCAGAAAAGCCTTATAGAAATATTTTCCAGGGCAGTCTTTGGTCTTACCTTCAGACTATCTATGGCTGTTAACTTGTCCTCTGTGTGGTTAAATACTTAATAAACAACCCATGTGTAATACTAACTGTACTGAGTAAGCATCTTGTTTCACACTCATTCTTGTGAACTTGAATAACACTTTCAGACATTTTGTCATCATGTGTATATGTATATGGTATATGTATATGGTATATGTATATGGTATGTGCTATATGTCAGTCACTGTTCAGAATCATTAGCAATGTTCAAGTTCTGCTTAGATTTCATGAGTTCAATTTCTAGGTATTTACTCAAATAATCTCTGATCTTTATATGGAGTCATTCTGATTTTAGAAAAAATGTTATTTTTTGTAGATTGTGTGTGTGTATGTGTGTGTGTGTGTTTGTGTGCATTTGTGTGTGGGTGCATGTTGCTCAAGGAGGCCAGAAGAGGCCACCATGTCCTGTAGAGCTAGACTTTAGGTAGTTATAACCCATCTAATTGGAGGTGCTAAAAACCAAGTGGGTTTTCTACAAGAGCGGAGTGCACTCTTAACTACTTAGCCATCTCCCCAGTCCCAACATATGTGTATTTTTGTCCTTTGGAGACTTTAGAATTGTCAACAGCATTTACATGAGGTCCTTGTGTCATTAGCAAGTGTGGTGGTTTATATTAAGTGTTCACTTGACAAGATCTGGAATCATCGAGGAGACTTTCTAATTTAGGTTGCCTATGGCCATGCCCTGAGGGATTATATTGATTATGTTACTTGAGGTGGTGAAAGACACCCTCAGTGTGGGTGGCATCATTCCTTGGGCTTGGGTCCTAGACTGCATAAATGGGAGGTAGGGGTTATCTAAAAGGCTGGAGTATTTCTTTGTACAACTGTCTGAATCTTTAAATAGTCTAAGATCTCAGCTTATGTTCAAACCCAGGAAGTTTACAATCTTGTCTAACTCCGGCTCATTTTTTCAGTGTATCCACCGTCTTATTAGAGTTTCTACTTCTATGATAAAACACCATGACCAAAAGCAACTAGAGAAGGAAAGGGTTGATTTGGCTCACATATCACAACCCATCAATGAAAGAAGTCCAGGAAGTAACTCAAGGCAGGAACTGAAGAAGAGGGCATGGAGTAATGTTGCTTACTGCTTTACTCAGTTTGCTTTCTTAAGGTAATGAGGCCAAATCAGCCCAGGGGTAGCACTGCCTACAGTGAGTTCAGTCTTCCCATACAAATCTTCAGTCAAGAAGATGCCCCCCCCCCCCCCAGGCCGATCTGGTGAGAGCATTTTCTCAGTTGAGGTTTCTTCTTCCCAAATGACTAGCTGTGTCAAGTTGGTACCAGCACATCCCATCTCCTGGCCTTTCTTCAACATGGTACTCAGACACCAAAACACTCAGCCCTAGAAACAGGAAGAAGAGCTTCCTCCCAGTTAACAAAACCGTACACCAGCACTTACTCTATGCCAGGTGCTGCAATCCATAGTTAAAAATATCAACCTGGGGGCTGGAGAGATGGCTTAGCGGTTAAGAGCACCAACGGCTCTTCCAGAGGTTCTGAGTTCAATTCCCAGCAACCACATGGTGGCTCACAACCATCTGTTCAGGGATCTGATGCCCTCTTGTGTGTCTGAAGACAGTTAAGTAAATAAATAAATATTAAAAAAATAAAAAAGAAAAAAATAAAAATATCAACTTAATATTCATTTAAAAAATTCCATGAGGTAAGCTGCATTACTCTCTCCTTTTTATAGATGAAAAAAAAAAAAATGAGGCGCTACAAGGTTTGATGACACTTTTCAATGTCACAGAGATAACTGGCACCTAAGTTAGTGATGCTGTCCAGGCAGTCTGCCTCAAGAACCCACCTTCTCTCCTATTAAATTGTGTGGCCACTTGCAGCATGGACTCTCCCTCCCCACCCCCCCACCCCCCCACTAACCTTGTGCTGGTTAGTTTTTTCTCAAGTTGATTCAAACTGGAGTCATCTGGAAGAAGGTAACCTCAATTGAGAATGCCTCCCTCAGACTGCCTGTATATTCTCCATTAACGATAGGTGTAAGAGGGCTCAGCCAGCCGTGCATGGCACCATGCTTGTGCAGGTCCCAGCTGTATTAAAAAAAAAAAACCTACCTGAGTAAGCCATGAAAGTAAGTCAGTGAGCAGTGTTCCTCCATCCCTTTGCTTCAGTCCCTGTCTCCATATTCTTGCTTTGAGTTCCTGACTAGACGTTCCTTGAAGATGGATTGTAAGTTGAAAGATGAAATACACTCCTTTCTCCCCAGTTAGCCTCTGATCATGTTATTTAGCACAAGACTAGAAGAGAGTCTTCTCAGGATAGGTGGTGGGGGGGGGGGAGATTTGCTGATTATGGGACAAGGTCCATTTTATCTGCCTGGATAAATCTTGCCTTTGATCCCAACTATACATTATTCACATAGAATTCACTATTTCAAAGCCAGGCATAGTGTTGCATGCCTTTAGTCCCAGTGCTTAGAAGCCAGAGGCAGGCAGGTAGATCTCTTCAGTTCAAGGCCACCCTGATCTACAAAGTGAGTTCCTGGACAGTCAAGGCTACAGACAGAAACCTTGTCTTGAAAAATCGAAAAATCAAAACCAACCAAACAAAAGAGAATTGGGAATGCCTGGACGTGTAGCACGTGCATTTAAATCTGTGCTTACTGCAGTTGCTTGTTGGAGCACAGCGACCTCTAGCGGCAGTGATGCTAGATGCTGCCTGTGTGACATCAGGTGGGTTTTTTTTTTTTTTTTTTTTTTTTTTTTTTGCAACTACAGGCACTTCTACCCAGAGTTGAGAAAACCCTAGACTTATCTGAACACAGCCGAAAGCCAAGACTTATCCTGGAACATCTCTTGTCTAGAATATAGCAAAGAACAGTCTTCCTGGAACTGGAGATCCAAGTCAGGCTGACCACATACCAGTCATCATACAGAAAAGCCCAAGATAGAAGGACAGAGAGCTGCCACCTCGTGGCAGATCATTATCTTGAGGGCAACAGGGGACAGGGATATAGGACAAGACCCCAAGGGAAGGCAGGACTGAACTTTTAACTAGAAAATCCAATCGATGGTATGAACTAAAAAATAGTCTTACTGGTATTCTACTCAGAAAGTCTACTTTTGAGGAAACATGGTGTTTACCCAATAGCATTTGGCCTAAGGATTGCTTTATTGTTTTTTATGAATAATATAAATTCCCAAATATTCATAGTTTTCACTTCATTGGTATCAAAATCTGTTTCCTGAGCATGTCTCTATGTGTGCCATAACATACTCTTGTAAAAGTAATGGGAAAAATAATACAAAATTACTAGTGGATCAAGTTGCTTGCATAAACTGGTAATATTTGAAAAGGTCTTTAAAAAAAAAAAAAAAAAAAAAAAAACTTGTGTGGTTCCCCAAAGCAGACATGCAATAAACAGTCACAGGAAGAATTATGGCATGCCCCCATAGCCTGCTCAAACTAAAAGCAGAAGGATCCACACATGGACCAGTTTTTCCTAAACACAGGAAATTCACAGCAGCCAGAGGCCAAACTACCTCAGCTTGATTAAGTCCCTCTGCTCTAACCTCACAAAAAAGTGAGCTAAAGTAAGCTGATATCAACCTGTCAGCTCCTTTCCAACAATCTCAGCTCCCTGCCTTACGAAGCTCACCCTTCTGTTTCTGCCCAATCCAAGCTCACTCATTCTATTTTGTAGAGTGAAGGTTGCCCCATTCATGAATGTAAAGGCTAATGAGACCTTTGTCAGACTTGTTAAAATTCTGCCTCTGGTCGTAGGGGAGAGCACCATCTAATGAAAACTTTTCATTAGGACCGTGTTTCATTCACATTAGGCTGCCATAGACTGTATATCCAAGTAGTGGCTGGATACATCTCCAGTCTTCACTGGGCCTCTTTCACCAAGGCAGGTTTGACGTGGAAAGATACAGCAATCAGGAGAAATCCAACTATACTCGGGGAATCTCAGAGAAAGAGACAGATTTAATTTTGTCCTATCTTCTCTCCTATCTCTACAACAGGCCACGTCTCATACCGTCTACAAACATATTTTAAAAAAACATTTACTGATGTGTGTTTGTGGAAAAAGCACATGTGCCATAATCCTTCCACTTCTTCCCTGAGTTTTGGAACTCAAACTAAGGTCGCCAAGCTTGCACAGTAAATTCCTTTACCTGAGACATCTTGCTAGCCCCCAAACACAATTTTTCTGGCAGAGGATGCATATTATTTGGGTCATTTTATTTCTCTGATCAAAACAAATTAGCCAACTGAACTGTACACAGGCATTGTCTGAGTTTATGCTTATAAACTTATAGATACCTAAACAAGAACCTCTTCCAACCAAGGACAGGTTCTGTCTGCTTAAGTGGCAATTTCTTCCTTGTGGGTCCAATAACTTCTGCCCATGAAAAAAAAGAATCTACCAAGCAGTTTGTGTTCAGTCAGCAAGTTTACTACTTGCATAGCTTAAGCCTTAAACTCTTCCACAGTACACATTGGGTTGTGACCCTAACAAAGCCAATTTAAAAAAAGACAGACGCCAGAGAATTAGGTTGCTTTTTGCAGGATTCCTGATCTTATAAAAAAATAATTAAAAACAAACAAACAAAACCAAACCCAGCCTCAGTAGGGAACTGAAAGGCAATTTTGAATTTAGGGGAAAAACAAGACAAGCTAGACATCTTGGCAGCCTTTGGAGGAGGGAGCCGGATAAGAGAAAAAGAGAAGACCATGTTTTCTCGGAGTTAAAGGTCAGAAAAGCAGGCAGCCTCAACAATGCAGGCCTGGGAATGGCTGCATTGGATAAGGAAGGTCTTCAGCGTGACTGAAAAAGCCCAGAACCGTAGGGCAAGCAGGGTTAGGAGTTTTGGTTAGTGTTTGAAGGAGATAGAATGAAGAAAAGAAAAGTTAAGTTTTTTCCAGTGAAAATAGGCAGACTTAGCTATGCGGGGTTGTAGACAAAGAAACAACAACAACAACAACAACAAAAAAGCACACTCCCCCTCCTCTCCCTCCCCCTCCCCTCTGACAATCAGCTCCCGACTGCTTGGAGCCTGACCCAGTGGCTTGTTATGCCTATACAAACAATTAAGAACCTAACCCTTGGTGACCTCTCCCCAAATTGCAAGCTGTCTTGGCTGGTAATAGAGAGGTGGGGGTGGGGTGAGGTGGGGCCCAAAGCTATGAGGGGAAAGTTCCATCGGTGGCTCCAAGCTTGTCCATGTTTAGTTACCTACGATTAGTAAAAAAAAAAAAGCTCTTCAGTTCTTACTGGATCCCTGCCAGCTACTGTTCTGGTAATCCTGATATTCCGTCTAGCGTTGGCTGCAGCCTTTACCAAATCTTTCTGAATTCGAGTCTTACTCTTATTTGATAGCTGCAGATCAACTGGTTAGGGCTGGAGAGCGCCGGTGTGGGCAGGCTTAGGAGCGGCGGCCCCGAGGCTAGACCTCCTCTTCCCTTCTCCCGGGTCGGTTTCGCCCTCCCAGGGGACTCCTGCTCGCTACAGTCCTGCGCTCTCTTTCTTCTCTCACTGCCTCTGCCTACTTGGCAGCACCTAGCTCGGCAAAAAGAACGTATTAAGCCAGCAGAGAACCGTGTTAAACCTGCAGAGAACCGGAAGTCAAGAGATTGCTTAGGTAACACCATCGCCACAGCGCGGGCGGGAAACCAGAATTCCCGCGTTAGGGCCTGGGCGGCGACCTCAGGCCTTCCGAGGCCCCGCCCCCACGCTGCGTGGCGCGCGCGCTCCTCGGCCCTTACTCATATACGCATGCGCAACGCCGGCCGCGCGCGTCACCGCGCGCAGGCGCACTTCGAAGGGCGCGCTTTTCGGTAGCTGCTGTCCCGGCAGGGAGCGCAGGTGGGCGCCGGTAGGCTGCTGTTCTCCGGTAGGCCGGCAGGCCGAGGATGTGGTTGCCGTGCCGGGCCGTTTTCTTTGGTTTTGTCTTGTTCTGTCCGTTCTTAGACTCGGGTTGTCGGAGAGGGTGGCCTTGGGAAGCCCGCGGCGAGGCGGCGGCTGGGGGCTGAGGGACGCCGTTGTACGTTGGGGTCTGTCAGCAGCAGCTACCTCCCGCTAGGACTCTTGGGAAGGCTGGGACAGGTTTGCCACCTAAATGTACTCATTTTGAGTATCTTGCGGTTAGTATTGCTTGCGGCAATACTAACACAGGTGAATTTCTCCGAAAATCAGAAATGCTCCAGCATCTGAATTTGACGCCCAAAATAACATCCTCATCATGAAACTTTTTTTTTTTAAGTGCGTTACTGCTCAGAAAATAATATCTACAGTTAACCGTCGGTTATATAGCTAATATATATATTAAGTAAACGTGAGTCGTATTTAGAATGGAGTCTCCTACCTGATGTATGTGTTAATATCTAGACATCAGACACACTTCTGACCCCAAGCATTTGGGATCAGGATATTTTTCAGTTGTACTAACTGGTTCCAGGCCATGCTCGGTCGCTATGACCTGAGGGGGGACCTTCCAAAGGGAAGAAATAATAATTCATAATCTCTTATTATATATCTAAGTTCTGGGGACTCTATAATGCTTTCAATAATTACAAAAACTTGTTAGCTAAATAATGGTGCACACTGCTTCCCCACCCCCCTCGGTGAAAACAGGCATAGCTTAAGAGATACAGAGTCACTGCTGAAAAAGCAGATTATGCATTCAGAATTCAGGACCTGGGAAATGGCTTAGTGAGTAAAAGCTGCTGAGTGTGAGGACCTGAAGCCTGGGATCCCTAGGAACCGACATGGTATAAAGAGAAAACCCAATTCCTGCAAGTTTGCCTTCAGACCTAAACCTGCACCCCTCCTCCCCAATAGATAACAGTTAATTACAACTTTTATGTTCAATGTCTAAAGATAGGTCTTACAGCTTCAGATCCTGTGCTCTAAATTCCTATGCTACTTTGCCACTAGTAAATTAGAGTAGTTTTCAATGATTATTATTTAGTTGATACCGTGGACTAGGTACTGAAGAAAATCTAAATACAATGAAAAGTAGTTCTTGTCTGCAGAAGCCACCTGTCTAGTTTGAATGACCAATAACATTCTTAATCAGAAAATTAACAAAGTAAAGAAAATTGAAATATAACTCTGTTGCCCATACTTTATAGATTTTATTAAGAGTACAAAAGTTGAAATGACTTACAAGGGTTAGACAGGTCAGTACCTGTGTCACTGAGCAATGGTAACAGACTGGTTTTGGTTGTATGTATCTGTAGTTGTAGACTATGACTGACTTGGGAGATGACTACTGAATAAAAGGGTGGTGGTGGAAGAGGACAATTTTTAGAGAATGATTAGGATTGGAGATTTTAGTTGATAGACTGAAATGAAGCTATAAAAAAAGATAGTCATTGTGAACCTTTGTGGTTGATATTTTTCAAGTTACCTTGCCTTCAGGTTCTTATTTCTGGTGTTGTATAATGGAGAGTAAAATAAGGTTAAAGCAGATGAAAGCAGGGTTATTTATTTGCCTCAGAACTGTTGATCCAGTTTCGATTTAAGTTAGTTTCACTAGATGTTAAATTTCCTATTATTATTATAAGCAATGATGTATGTACCCCTACCTGTAATGTGGTAAATTCTTCCCACAGCATTGTCAGAGATAAAAGCTATATTAAGCCAGGCGGTAGTGGTGTAACCCTTTAGTCCCAGTGCTCCAGAGGCACAGACAGGTGAATCTCTGAGGTTGAAGACAGCTTGGTCTACAGAGTTGAGTTCCAGGGCAGCCAGGGCTACACAGAGTAACTCTTTCTCAAAAAATCACTAAAACCACCACCACCAGAGCTATATTAAATATAGCTCACATAAAAAGTATTGGTTATTTAGCTAAACTTCCAGATAAACAGTGATTAAATTTGAAATGTAGATATTCTTTTGCTTTATGGTAATACTTAAGACACCAAAAGGTTTTCTTAAATTTTTTTTCATCTTAGAATCCAGGCAAATTCTACATTGCAAAAATATTTTTTACATTGTTTGGTGATAAGTGGGGCACATTTTTGCCGAGCTATGCATATGGATGCTAGGGAAATACTTTCAGGAACCATGCAGGTCTTGAGAACTTAAGTTGGTAGGCATGAGAGCCGGTGCCTTGTGCTAAGCCATCTCCCTGGCCCAATTGTATATTTTTCTAAGATTCTTTATAACAGTGTGAAGAGGCTTAGGAGAATATCTCAGGAATAATCTGAAGTAAAACCCCTTTTTAGTAGACTATTTGGCTTATTTTGGAGTTCATTTTTTATAAGTTTTAATTTTCAACACTGAGAAATGAGGAAAATTTGGAGGATTTGTGGCATCATGTTTCAAGTGTTTATTCATGATAAGCCATTAAAAATATTAAACATGTCACTACTCATCTTTATGTTCTGTGTAGCTCAACCTGTGCTGATAACATCAAGACGTATTCAGTACCTGGTAAAGTACGCAGTGCTTCACGTGGAACTTGACCTTGATTTCTGGCATTGGTCATAATCAGCAGAGTTCTCTCTAGTAAGTAAGTTCTTTAACTCTCAGCTCAGTTTCTACATTTGTATAGCAGGGGTACAAGTCTTCAAATCATTCTTTTTCTTTTCTTTTTTTTTTTTTTTTTTTTTTTTTTTTTTTTTTTTGGTTTTTCAAGACAGGGTTTCTCTGTATAACCTTGGCTGTCCTGGAACTCACTCTCTCACTCTGTAGACCAGGCTGGCCTGAAACTCAGAAGTCTGCCTGCCTCTGCCTCCCAAGTGCTGGGACTAAAGGCGTGCACCACCACCGCCTTTAATCATTTTCTTAATCACCTGATTTGATTCTCACAATGGTTCCTTCAGAAAAATCTGAACATCTAAAAATTGTAAGTGGCTTGCTTAGTATTATCTGGTTTTTCTTAGAAAGCAGGCTTAAGATTTAAAGCTTCATCATGGCATCTTCATACTTAGTTTTGACTTGTTGCCCCCAGTGCTGCCTCCTACCCACCCACCCTTTTCCCTTGTTCCTTCCTTCCTTCTCACTAGATCCCTTCTGCCTTCCTATTCCTTGTCCCATTGCCCTATTTCTCACCTCCCTAAAGGTGACCACCTCCTCTCATAATCCCTATTTCTGTGATCTACAAATAGATCCGTTAAGGCATGCACACACACAATTTCTGACTCTTTTACTCTCCTGTTACATGGTCTATTGCTTTATTTCTCAACTTCCTAAAGATCACAACCTCTTCTCATGATCCCCTCTAGTTCTGACCTACAAACACATGTAAATGTACATGCACATACAATTTCTAAATCTAGATTCTACATGTAAGAGAATGAGGTTATTTGTCTTTCTGAATCTATCTTATTTTTCATATCATAGGATTTTTAGTTGCATTGACTTACTGCAAATGTCTGGATTTTTTCTTTATGGCTACATAGAACTCCATTTACATCATCTATTGATGGATATTGAAGTTGTTTTGTTTTATGGCTGCTGTAAATAGTGTAGCTATAAACATAGATGCACTAGCATTTCTGTGGTGGGTGGACTTAGAATTTTTGGAGTATATACCAAAGAGTACAATATTCAAGGTTTTTTTTTGAAAAGCATTTATGTTGATTTTTCTAGTGGCCACACAAATTAGCTTTTCCACCACCAGGAAATAGGGTTTCTCTTTCCCTACATCCTTGACAGTATTTGTTGTCATTTGTTTTGTTGATGACAACCATTCTGACTAGGAGATAGACTCTCAAGACAGGGTTTTTGTTTGTTTGTTTGTTTGGTTGGTTGGTTGGTTTTTCGAGACAGGGTTTCTCTGTGTAGCCCTGGCTGTCCTGGAAGTCACTCTGTAGACCAGGCTGGCCTCGAACTCAGAAATCCGCCTGCCTCTGCCTCCCAAGTGCTGGGATTAAAGGTGTGTGTCACCACTGCCCGGCCTCAAGACAGTTTTAATTTGCATTTCCCTGATGACTAAGAATGTTGAACATTTGTGCAAGTATCTATTGGCTGTATTTCTTTTGAGAACTGTTTGTTCAGTTCATTAGCACAGTTTTTAATTGGAAGATTGAGGGGTTGTTTTTTTCAGTTCTTTATATATTCAGAAAGGATATGTATATGTGTGCATGAGTATGTGCGTTGTGGCCAAAAGAAGTTGTTAGATCCTCTGGAGCTGGAGTCACAGGTGGTTGTGAGTAGCCATGTGGTTGCCCTGTCCTCTACAAGAGCAGCAAGTGCTTTTAACTGCTGAGCCATCTCTCCAGCTGCCTTCACATTTTCATAGAATCTTGTAACTCTAGTCTGGGGTAACAGTTTAGTCTTAGTGAAGTGCTTGGTGTACAAGCATGAAAATGCAAGTTTAATCCCCAGAGCCTATGTAAGAACTCTGGTCAAGAAATATGGTGGCAGGTACTTGTAATCATGCTGGGAAGGACAGGCTGATCTTTAGAGTTTACCGTTCAGTCAACCTATAACCTACTTGGTGAGCTTCCATTCAGGGAGAGACCTGTCTCCAAAAACAAAGTGGACAGTGCTTGAGGAGTCATCTCTTCCACCCCACAAGAGAATATTTTGATTCTTTTGTATTTAGTAAGACTTGATAAATGGCCCAAAGTGTGATATAGTTTACAGGAGATTCCATTGGCTGCTGAGAAGAATTTTTTTTTTCCTGTTATGATATAGTAACCTGTAAATATTTGTTGAGTCCTTTTCATTTGTGGGATAGGTAAGTCTAAAGTTTCTTGGTTGATTTGTTTGGATGACTTATCTCATGAGAATAAGAAATTGAAACATTAATTTTAAGTCTTTTTGTACATATTCTTATACATATACCTGTGTATGGAGGCCATGTATCAATATTGTCTCCTGTCACTCATCAGTTAATAAATCCTTCTCTTCTTTAAGCTGTTTATGAAAGCTTTTGGGACAGAATCTCATGTATCCTAGATTGGCTTTAAACTTACCGTATAGCTGAAGGTGGTGACCTTGAACCTCTCTTGCTTAATCTACCACCCAAGTGCTAGGATTATAGGCATGCATAGATATACCCAGTGCATGTTTGCTGGGGATCAAACACAAGGATTCAGTCACGTTAGGAAGCACTCTACTAAACTGAGTCACATTTCCCAAGCCCTTTCTTTGGTTACCTTTAAGTCCTTTCTATTTAAACCCATGAATATTTTCTCTGTAGGAAAATAACTTATAAGCAAAACAGTTTGGCATCTATGATATCATTATTTAGTTGTCCTTAATCTTGAACACTATATCAATGTATCTGTGTGTCTTGAGTACTTGAAATACATGATTTAACTAGATGTTTGTTTTACAAATAATCTGTCTTTATAAATGAACCTTATAAATCTATTGTACTTTTTGTTAGCAGAGAGTTTTATACTTTTGTTTTCTTCTTGCTACTGATTTGCCTTCAATTTTGTCTTGTGTTATAGAACCTTTGAGATGGAGTCGTCCAGCTCTAAGTCTGTGCAGGTGGACGACTGGCAGAAGAATTACTGTGTGGTTACATCCAGCATATGTACACCAAAGCAGAAGGCGGATGCATACCGCGCACTACTACTGCGTATTCAGTATGCATATGCCAACTCCGAGGTCTCTCAGGGCTGTGCTACCAACCTGTTCAAAAGGTATACAGAAAAATACTCTGCAATTATTGATTCTGACAATGTTGTAACTGGCTTGAATAACTATGCAGAGAGCATTTTTGCTTTGGCAGGATCTCAGCAGGCTGACAGTGACAATTGGCAATCTGGATTGTCAATAAATAATGTTTTCAAAATGAATAGTGTACAGGAGATGATGCAAGCTGGCAAGAAATTTAAAGAGTCTCTGCTGGAACCTGCTGATGCATCAGTAGTCATGTGTAAAGAGTCCACCATCTTTGAGCTTCCTCAACTTAATGTTTGTGAACGTTCTAAAGGGGCTGACTTATTATCCAGTTCAGTTCATGACACAGGTAAGACCCAAGCCATTCCAGGGAGCAGTCTGAGATGTTCCTCATTTCAGAATGCTCTGCTGCCTATGGCAGCTAATACCACCAAGACATGTCTCACCTCCTCAACACCTTTACGTGAGTCAACTACTGCAACATTTCACGTGACGTCATTATTTGGAAACACCAAAAAGGAAACTCGGAGCTTTCCTAAAACCAGCACAGGACTAAATATGTCCTTATCTAATCTGTCTAAAGCTTCTAGTAAGACAGAAGACAGTGGCCAAAGGGAAGATAATAGCCTGCCCACCTTTAAAACTGCAAAAGAACAATTATGGGCAGATCAGAAAAAAAAGGGCCATCAATCCCAGCGTACATCTAAGTCTTCTAATGGTGTTATGAAAAGGTCTCTAGGAGCTGGGAGATCGAGAGGGATATTTGGAAAGTTTGTTCCTCCTGTATCTAATAAGCAAGACGGAAGTGAGCAGAATGGAAAGGTGAAGCACAAGTCTAATAGGGAAAGGTCTCCAGAACCAGCATACCTCACTGATGATCGTCTGAAGAATGTGGAGCCAAGGATGGTTGAACTTATTATGAATGAAATTATGGACCATGGGCCTCCAGTACATTGGGAAGATATTGCTGGAGTAGAATTTGCCAAAGCCACAATAAAGGAAATTGTTGTGTGGCCCATGCTGAGGCCAGACATCTTTACTGGATTGCGAGGGCCCCCTAAAGGGATTCTGCTCTTTGGCCCTCCAGGGACTGGTAAAACTCTGATTGGCAAGTGCATTGCTAGTCAATCTGGAGCTACATTCTTCAGCATCTCTGCTTCATCATTGACTTCTAAGTGGGTAGGTGAGGGAGAAAAAATGGTCCGTGCATTGTTTGCTGTTGCAAGGTGTCAGCAGCCAGCGGTGATATTTATTGATGAAATTGATTCTTTATTGTCTCAACGAGGAGATGGTGAACATGAATCTTCAAGAAGGATAAAAACGGAATTTTTAGTTCAGTTAGATGGAGCAACCACATCGTCTGAAGACCGTATTCTTGTGGTAGGAGCCACAAATCGGCCCCAAGAGATTGATGAAGCTGCCCGGAGAAGATTGGTGAAAAGGCTTTATATTCCTCTCCCAGAAGCTTCAGCCAGGAAACAGATAGTAGTTAATCTCATGTCTAAGGAGCAGTGTTGCCTCAGTGATGAAGAAACTGAACTGGTAGTGCAGCAGTCTGATGGGTTTTCTGGAGCAGATATGACACAGCTTTGCAGAGAGGCTTCTCTTGGTCCTATTCGCAGTTTGCACACTGCTGACATTGCTACCATAAGTCCAGATCAAGTTCGACCAATAGCTTATATTGATTTTGAAAATGCTTTTAAAACTGTGCGACCTACTGTGTCTCCAAAAGACTTGGAGCTTTATGAAAACTGGAATGAAACATTTGGTTGTGGAAAGTGAATACAGCAATTGAAGGTAGAAGCTACCATCTAATAGTAGTCTTTTTACCTTTAGCATAGGAAGCTTGGGGTGTGCTACTTGTATTGTTTTGGAGTATATCCTGACTTCTGTGCCTCAGATTAGGATGATAACAGCTTGACTACTGATTGATATATTAGTATGTTGTATTTGCCTTCCAGTTATTATACGATATATAAGCTCATTTCATTTATATAGAATGACCTTTTGTTTCTAAGTGAATTCAAATTAGAACTTTAGTTTGGTAATAATAAACTTTGTCAGTGTAGTAGTATTATTATGGCTTACATTTGAAACAGCATTGCATTCTTGGCTTAGAGTTAAGATCTTTACCAAAGGCTAGAATGAAAGCAACAGAAAGTAAACTACATTATTAGCCCGTGCTTGTTTGTAACTTGTTTTGTGGGCTTTTTTTTCCTATCAAAATTAACTAATAAAAACATGTTTAGAAATAGCAAGATGTAATTTTGTATCAGGGATGTAGCTTGTCTCAAAAGATACGAGGTTTTTTTTTTTTTAGGATTTGGAAAGTTTTCTATTATTATTTTATCTGATAATACTGAAAAGCCTGTTTCAAACTAATTTTTAAATTGTTGTATCATTTTGTTTTGTTAAACTGTTCATTGTAGAAACTTAAGACAGAAGCAAAGAGAATAAAAATTGTTAGTTTGTTACCACTTTGATGGAGCTGCTTAATTTTCCTATAACATCTTTCAATTTATTTGTTTTAAACAGTCCTGTGTACAACATATATGTATATGATTTTACTATGCTTTTGTAGTCTGCTTGTTTTTCCCCTCTAACTGGTATTCAGCCATGTTGGCATGAAACATTCTTCCTGCCTCAGTTTCTCCACAACAGTGATATTTCAGGCCTGTGCCATCATACACAGTTAGCCAGTTCCTTTTCTTTAAAGTTTATTATCATTTTGAGTGCTATCACAAATGTCTATAGAAATCTTCCTTTACACACTGTTTTGTTTGGTATAGATTGGCTATAATTATTTAACACAGGAGTTGATACTTTTCTTTTGTGAATATAACAACATGAAATGGAATTTGAAATCTTTTTTTGTAACCTTTTTAAAAAAGATTTATTTATTTGGGAGGTGGAGAGATAACTCAGCAGTTAAGAGCAGGGACTACTACTCTTCCAGAGGTCCTGAGTTCAATTCCCAGCAACCACATGATGGTTCACACCATCACTAATGGGATCCGATGCTCTCTTCTTGTGGTCTGAAGACAGCTACAGTGTACTCAAATAAAATAAATACATAAATAATTAAAAATTATTTTATTATGAGTGTTCAATCTGCATGTACACCTGCATGCCAGAAGAGAGCACCAGATCATATTTTAGATGGTTATGAGCCACAATGTGGTTGCTGGGAATTGAAGTCAGGACCTCAGGAAGAGCACATAGTACTCCTAACTGCTGAGCCATCTCTCCAGCCCTGGAATTTGAAACACTTTTAATGAGTGAATATAGAAAGTTTGTACTTCATGGTGGCTCACAGCCACCTATAAATTAAGTTCCTTGGGATCCAGTGCCCAGTGCCCTTCTTGACTACAGCAGATATCAGGTACAATGGTACACATTCAGACAAAAAAAAAAAAAAAAAAAAAAAAAAAATCAATAGATTTTATTTACACATTAAATCTAATTTTTTTTAAAAAAGTTTGTGCTTTGGTATAGTGTATATTGTTATTTCTCATCCACCTTTTATTTATACATTGTTGCTTTAAAACCTTTTGCAAATTTCCCCCTTTGAAATATGTGATTGTCACATTAGAACTTAAGCTACTGTTTTCAATTTTTTGTTTTTTTTTTCCAAGTCAGGGTTTCTCTGTGTAGACCTAGCTGTCCTGGAACTCAATCTGTAGATCAGGCAACTCTCAAATTCAGAGATCTGTCTGCCAAGTGCTGAGATTAAAGGTGTGGGCCAGTACCACCTTGCAGCTTTTTTACTCTTTGTTTTTACTTTATGCATATGAGTGTTTTGCCTGTATGTATGTCTGTACACCATTTGCATGTGGTGATCACAGATCACAGAACAAGATGTCATATCCCTTGGGACTAGAGTTACAGTTATGAGCTGTCATGTGGGTGCTGGGAACCAAACCAAGGTCTTCTACAAGAGCCTATTAGTCACTGAGCCATTTCTTCTGCTCTAACGTCCTAAAATATCTCCTAATATCCAATACTTTATCCTTGTTAGGACTTGAATATAAAGTGTGCCTCACAGGCTCATATGTTCAATTATAGTGGTGCTATTTTGGAGGGTTCTAGAAACTTTAAGAGGTAAACTTTATAATAAGTAGGCCATTGGGTTCTATTCTTGATGGCTTGTCCCAGGCTCTTGGTTTCCTTCTGCTTCCTTTGTGTGAAGTGAAGACTCCCCTGCCACAAGCTTTGTTGCCAGATCACCTTGAGCAGGACCTTCTGAAACAGCACCTAAAAGAATCTTCTGTGAAGCTTTTACCAGACTTGGTTACAGTGAAAGATAGCATGTGCTGTCATTGCCTAGCTGATTTCATTTAACTCTGAAACTTAGTCTTAATTTTATTGTTTTTTTATTCTCATTGACAACACCTGTCAATAATAATGACCCTGTCAATACTGATATTTTTACTGTTACTTGTTTACCAACCAGAGGCCATTCCCCTCTGTGGAGCTTAGTCTGGGAGAAATATTATTCCATTATGTCAGAAATACACACTGGAAATAAAAACAGCATCTTCAACAGCTGCTGTGAGGAAAACTGTTATACCCACAACAGAGGATGCTTTTCTCATTCTGCACAAAGCTCTAAATGGATCAAGAACAACGTAAGACCTGAGACCCCCCCAAAACTGCTTTTTTGTTTTTTTTTTTTAAACAGGCATATACTTCAATTTATAAGCACAGGTAAAGACTTTCTGAGTGAGATCTCCAGTAGCACAGGAAATGAGGTTTAACAATCAATACATGGGATTTAATGAAACAAAAGCTTCTGTACAGTAGAGAGGAATTGTGGATCGGCAGAATGGAAAAATGAGTGTAAATTTGTTGCAGTACTAGAAAAGGGAAGAAATATTGGTCTTTCCAAAATAGTATGGCTTAGGTGTTTCTGTATTGGATTGTTGGAGTTCCCAGACTATACTTGTAGTCTGCCTATGGAAAGGCCAGATGAGATTGGTCTTGTAGGGCCTAGTCTTCAACTGTTGTTCAGGCAGCAGAGCAGGCTGTGGCAGTCTTCAATGAAAAAATTGCACTTTAATCCCAGCCCTTAGGAGGCAGAGGCAGGCGGATTTCCGAGTTCGAGGCCAGCCTGGTCTACAAAGTGAGTTCCAGGACAGCCAAGGCTAACAGAGAAACCCTATCTTGACCCCCCCCCTCCCCCCAAATTGCAGAGACTGGTCCTGGAGAGTTCATAGTCTAATAAGACCCACTATGAAATGGAGCTCCCCACATCAGAGTGATTTACAGTAGTCTGGTTTTTGTGAGACTGTGACCTAAAAAGTGAGTTCATGCTGCCACCTTATTCCTTATTTGGCAAAGCAGTGAGTTTCAGGATACTTAAGAGTTTGGTTCTGTTTTTACTTTGAAACTTGTTTACTAATTCACCTTTCAAGACCAAAACTCTATATAGTATATGAAGAGAAGTCTTTTCTCCACATCCATCTCACTAGCACAGGCAAAGAGTTAGCGTACCTCACCTCACAGTTAACATACGTTCAGTGCTGAGCAAATGAAAGATACTCTAAACAGTGTTAACCCATGCCATTTTAAAGTATAAGTTGATTTGTGTACCCTGTAAGAAAACCATTCAGTAGTTTCCCATTGAAATGAAAATAAGGTTCCAATTGTTCCTAGCCTCAAATATTTTATTCTTTCCTACTTTGCTGCATCCCTTTGTCCAGATATGATGTCACATGCCTTTAATCCTAGCATTACCCTGGAAGCAAAGATAAGCAGATCGACTTAGATGCTACCCTGATCTACATAATGAGTTCCAGGCTGGCCAGAGCTAAATAGAGTGTCTCAAAAAAGATGTTTCCAGTGTAGGAAGAACAGTGGACAGAATTCTGAAAATGTACCAAAATCCTCACTCCTAATTCCAACACTGATCTAGGTACTGCTGGAAAGGGCTTTGCAGATACAGTTTAGTGGACCTAAAGATAGAACAATTATCTTGAATTATTTATATAAACCCAATCTAGTTGTATGAATCCTTAAAGCAGATGTTTCCTGGTTGGTGGGAAAAGAGGTAGTTAGATTCTAAGCTCTATAGTATAACCTATATAAACCCTAGGGTATATAAACCCTAGTATAAAGCTAGGGTTTGAGGGAGGCCTCAGCTGACCACAGGCCTCACACTGAAGACAAAACAACACTTCAGGCCTGTAATGTGAGATATAGGCATAACTGCATAAGGCAGTTCTTTCAGTTACCTCCAGTGACTGTAGACTGTAGACAGCAGAGAAAGCGACAGAGCTACCAGTCTTGTGCTTTACAGAACTGAGATAGCCTTGTGTTGTGTAGTATACTAGGCTTGTAGTAATTTCTTAGAGCAGTGTAGTATGAATGAAAATGTCCCCCATAGGGTAAGAGGGTTGAACTCTTGGTCCCTGATTGGTGCTGTTTGGGGAGGGCCACAAACCCTTTCAGCTCCTTCAGTCTTCTCTCTCACTCCTCCATTGAGAACACCGTGGTGATCAGTTCAATGGTTAGCTGTGAGCATCCGCCTCTGTATATGTCAGGTTCTGGCAGACCTCTAAGGAGACAGCTATATCAGGCTCCTGTCAGTATGCACTTCCTGTCATCCACATCAGTGTCTGCCTTTAGTGATTGTACATGGGATGGATACCCAGGTGGAAGAATCTCCAGATGGCCCCTCCTTCAGTTTCTGTCCCGCACTTTGTCTTCATATTTGCTCCCATGAGTATTTTGTTATTCCTTCTAGGAAGGACTGAAGCACCCACACTTTGGTCTTCAGGTTTGATCCCTAGCACCTACCTGACTGCTAATAACCATCTGCAGTTTCAATCCCATGGGAACCCTGGCTTCTTGACAATAGTATGCAAGCAAGTGGTACACAAACATACATGAAGGCAAAATACCCATGCTCATTAAAAGCAAAACAAAACCCCACAAAAAAACAAAATCAGTATTTATAAATGAAAAAAGGTGATTTCCTTTTGGTTCATTTACAGTGAGGTAAACTTTTTGATGAAGAGTTAGAGGGACATAGGTCGACAAAGAAAGTGAGGTGGTCACTGCTTATTCCCAGAGGACATTGCAAAGAAAAAATGGTGAGTAGGCACGGGCTGGTAGTAGTGATCCAAACAGGACCAGTAGAGGAAAGGGGAGCTGCAGCCAGGGGGATCTCTGAGTTCGAGGCCAGGGCAGTTAACAGAAAAACCCTGTCTGAAACAAAAGCAAAAACCAACCAAACAACCCCTCACCCCCAAACCATCCAACCCAGAGTCAGTTTACTGAACTTATAGTCTGAAGACCCCTCCCTCCTAGAAAAGAAAAACCTTTGGCTTTATCCAGTATTCAGTCTCCTGTTTTTACCAGACATTCAGTTGTTTGTCCATCCCAGAAAGTGAGCTTTGGGGATTCCTAGGGATCTCCATCACCCTCCCCCATTATATTCAACCAGGAAATCATTTTTAGACCTTTGAAGTGCAAGTTTGGATACTACTCTCTAGAACTGAGCATCATGGGAACAGGCTGGCTTCTACAGAGCTGCCTCATGTAAGAAGGCTCCCCATCTTGGTATTTCTACAGAGTTGGGCACTGAGATTTAAAACTCAGGCACATCATTAAGCACTGCAGCCTGGGTGCATTTTATCCTAGACTAATATCATGAGGCAGCAGGAATGGTGCAGGCCTTGAGTCCTAGCACTAGAGAGTCAGTATCTGGGTTTACAAATACAGTGTAGTTATTGTTCACAATGGTAATGCATTCCATTTAATTTAAAAGAAAACAACACAAGGTTATTTTTAAGCCATTGGACATGAATAATTAATTTTTAAAATTAGAGGCATTGGATGTTGATACCTAAGGGAAGTGAGGTCCCTTTCAGAAATCCCTCTTAGAAAACATTTCACATTGCATATAGAAAATGGGGCTGAAAAAAATGATGACCAAACTCAAGATGAATCTTTAAAAAAAAAAGGTTAAAAGTCTCCATGTTTTGCACATATATAATATTGTATTTCAAAGTAAACCTCAGAATCTATAGCAAAAAGTCATTCATCCAATTCCAAATTGAGCAAAGCAATCAAACCTGCTTTAAAAAGTAGCTGTGAGGTAAATACGGATTTCATCTGCATTTTAAGAAATTGAATGTTCAGAAACCCATTTTACAAAGGAATCTTTGAGCAAGCAACATATATGCATAACATTACATCTGTGACTACAGAAGTGGATAAATTCTATTTCATCCAAGTTTGGGTACAGATTTCTGTGAGCTCTCATGCCTGTAGGAAATGTCTTGACTGTGTGCATGCTTCTGACCCATAGCAACAACACAACCCCCAATGCATGGTAAGTATCTGTGTAAATAATTTCACAGAATATCAAAAATTGCTGTAAAACGAGGGCATTATTACAATTTAAAGGAAATGATGCAGATAAATCTATTTTAATGGATAAGCTTAGTAGATGCAAAATAAGTATGTCAGTGCTTCATTATTTATTCCTCTCGACTTGCCAAAATTAGAGTGGAAAAAAATGCACACTATCTACCCTAACATGGTATACAAAGAAGTGAAAAAATTTTCCCAGCCATGCTTGTACCTTGAAAAAACTTAGTCCTATGTGTAACTGATTTCAAAGGCTCTGTTGTATTCCTTCAGTTGCATCACGTAATCTTGTCTGCCCCATTGTTAGGCATTGCCTAGGCAGTCCAGTGCTCACCACTGGATGCAGTTCACAATTCCCTTTTGAATGAATCATCTCCTTTCATTTCATTAATTTCATTTAAAAACTGTTAGACTAAAAAGATATATTTGATATTGCTGCCCAGTCAGAAGCGCATGCACGCTATGGCATATGTATGGTGATGAGACGACTACTTGTAGGAGTCAGTTTTATTTTTTGACCATGTGGGCCCTAGGGGTGGATCAGACTTAAATGCCTTTACCTACAGAGCCATATATATATATATATATATGAATATGAGCTATGAATATGAGCTATTTATTCCCCCACCCAATTTTCTTTTGTAGTTTCTTTCCTGGGATTGAATTCAAGACAGGCTCCCTATGATGATTAAGAGAATAATATATTAAGGACTGGGGAGGGAGTATGCCAGAGGGGAATATGGAAGGGAGTAGGGAATAACAGCCAACTTTTCCTAGACTGGAGGGAGGAGCAAGAGTAAGGCGTAATGGAAGGAATATGGAAGGGCTCCACAGTTGTGTGCTGTTAACCTCGGAATAGTCTCTCAGGACTTGGTGGTTCCTTAGTTTTCTTGTGCAGTAACAGAATACATATACAAAAATCCATAGGGAAACTAAATTTCTCATACTTCTGTATGCAAAGTTCAAGACTAAAGTGTTATATCCGGTGAAAGCTTTCTAGCTGCTTGCTAACACGGTAGAGGCAACACAGGGCTAGACAGCACCTTGAGAGTAGATGACAGCATGAGACCCTCAAGACACTTCAGGTGTCATGTTCCTGGGACAGTAGCATTCATTCATTCGAGAATTGTGAACATGGAACACATATGACCCAAACACCTAAAGGGTCTACCTCCTAATACCACCACCATAACAATTAAAGCCCATTATGAATTCTTCAAACCATAGCACAAAGGTATCATATGAGTCACCAATGATGGCCACCAAGGAATCCAGCAGCATTCTTAGTAAAACTCCCAAAATGGAAATTTCAAAATAATTTAATTCCAGACATCTTAAAGTATAAAATAGCTTTATCAAGATAAAATGGAAGGACAATAATTGCACAGAGTGTACAATTTAATTACTTTTAGTAGATGTATATGTAGTCAATGAAAGAATAGTCTCACTTCCAATGAGTAAAAGATACTGTTTATTCTAGAGGCTAATATAAGTGACTGGGAACATAAATTTGATCTCTCCAAATACCATGAACTTTTTAGAATAATTGAACAAAGAAAGCCATACATGCAGGCACCTTTTGATACATTAATAGGTACATCAGGTAGGGGTTTTATAGCAAGGTGGAGAGAATGCTGCTATAGGCCATGAAGTAGATGCAAACTGACAATATTCTTAACCCTTTGAATGCTGGAGTGTTAATACATTCCTAAACTTTTTTTTTTTTTTCCTGTCAGGATGTGAGCTCCAACACAGAGTGGGGCAGGGAATGTCTATTCAGCAGGCTAAAGATCACCCAGGAAAAACTCTCATCAGCATTTACAAACAGCAACAGTACGATTTCTTCACACCATTTACATTTTATCCAATCAATCAGCCTTTGCAGTCTTTTCCCCCCTAGGATTTCTTTTCTAGGAATTCTCATTCACACACACACACAAGTCAGACTTTCTGTCACTGTGACCAGATACCTGAGCAGGAAAGATTTATTTTGATAATATTTCAGAGATCTTAGTCCATCGTGGCAGTGAGGACATGGTGAAGAACAGGTCATCTCGTGGTGGCCAGGAAGCAGAGAGAAGGAATACCTGCAAAGTAGTGGACTTTCTCCTTCCCCTCTTTATTTCACCCTGGCCCGCAGCCTATCCATCCCCCATTCAGGGTAGCTTGACCCCTCTTTGTTTATATCTCTGGCATGCCTTCACAGATGCACCAAGAAGTGTTCAGCATTAATCTCCTAGATGATTCTAAAGCTAACAGTTACATCACCACTGTATGAGTCTTAACTCTAAAAACACCTTTGTCTTGTTTTGTAATTCCTTCTACCCAGTGCACCTGACCCTCAAGCAACACCAGGTAACTACTGAATTGAACATAAATATTAGTTTGCATTTACTAGAATTTTCATAAATCACACATTGTGATTTATGTTGATTTCTTAGTTGATTTCATCAAGGGAATGTAATTACTTACTATGTTGGTGCAAATATAGTAGGTTTTTTTTCTTTTTTAGTATCCATGATATGGATATAACACAGTGGGTTTTTTTTTTTTTTTGTTGTTGTTGTTGTTTTTAATCCATCCCCATTTGAAGGATATTTGGGGTTTTCTAGCTTACAAGCAAAACTGGTAAATTCAGAGCTGAGTGGTTAGTGTTAATTTATGTACCTATTCAAAAAATGCACAAGCCCAACCATGGGTTAAACTTTGTTTCACAGAGACATGACATGAAAATGCTTACAGCCCATGGGTGGGTATCATATACTCCAAGTGGATGTTCATCTTCTTCATAACTCTCTGGGTCTGTCTCACAGCGAGGTTAATCTTGATAACTAGATGGGAGCCTCTAAACAGTGCTGTGTGTGGGCGTGGGGTGGGGAGATGACACCTCAGGAACTTCTGGAAGGTAGCTACCATGTCAGAGTCTTGTGCAACGTGCTGTGATTTGATACACCATTGCATTTCATGTTCCCCTAAGGCCACCCCGGAGATAGGAGATGCGCTTCTACTACAGCCACAGAGGAGTAATGAAGCCCTCTGAAAGCTCACCTAAGGTAGAATTTTCTCGATTGGAATTTGAGCCCAGATCTGTTAACATCTCGTCATTTTCTGTCATTCTCACTCATGGGTTGGTCAGTGTCACTGGCCAGTGGCCCCCGTGTGGCGAGCAGCCAGCTCTTAGAATCTCAGACTGCATTCTGAGCTAAGTTTTTGAGATAGTGCATTCTGAGCTAAGTTTTTGAGATAGGCAGGCTCCATTTGCTCTGACCGGCAGAGGTCAGGAGTGTCCATAAGGAGCAGCTAGAGGGTTCTTGGCTTCAGAGTGAGGTTGTCCCTATAGCCCTTGTGGGCCTAGCATTAACAGTATTTGTACAAGAATTGGTTTCAGTAGGCACAATTGTTTAGTTCTTATGGTCAATTTCAAAAGAAAGGTTTTAATTTCAAAACCAACCCACAAGTAAAGGACACTGACAAAGCATATTTAACTAGGTGGCAAGCCTGTGTCAGGCCGCGCTTTCCCAACCTCCCTTTAAGACCAGTGAAATCGGCTTCCCGAACTTGCCTTCTGTAGCCACTAGGGGGCGAGCGCCTCTCAGATTTTCCCCGGGGCTTGGCCAAGGACTTGGACTGACTCTATCCTTCTGTGGAAAAAAGTTTGCGTTTTGGTACCCTTGCAAGGAATTCCAAGCCAGATGTTAGACATTTTCCGTCTATTGGTTTGCTAAAAAAAAAAATGCTCAGGTTTGGGTTTCTTTTTCGTATTTTAACAGTGATTTTAGGTACTTTAAAACTCTCATAACAACTTTTTAAAAATGATAATTTTATCCTTTCAAAATTTTATATGTTTAATTAATTATTATTTTTTCTTGAGACAGGGTTTCTCTGTGTAGCCCTGGCTGTCCTGGAGTTCACCCTGTAGACCAGGCTGGCTTTGAACTCAGAAATCTGCCTACACCTGCCTCCCTAGTGCAGGGATTAAAGGCGTGGGCCACCACTGCCCAGCAAATAATGTACTTTTTAACCGTACCTATCTACTGTCACGTCCCTCCACTCTTCCTAGTGGCCTTCACCCCATTATCCTACTCCTTTTTTTTTTTTTTTTTTTTAAATTGACAGGCCCCGAGTGTGGGTTTGTAGAGGGTTCCTAACTCAGGAACCATCAACTGCTAATAACTCCCCCACTGATGTGGGGCCTTGAGGGTGTCTTCCTCATTCATGCCAGAATTTTTACTGGCTTAATCTTGTGCAGGTTTTGCACAGGTATCCACAGCTGCTGTGAGCCGATGTGTTTGGCAGCCGTGTGTGGCTTGCCTGGAAGCCAACATCTCACAGCTCTTCTCACCCATCAACTCTTACATTCTCTCTGGTCAGTCTTCTGTGCTGTCCCTGAGCCTGGGATGGAGGAGGCTAAGACATGATTCACCCACAGCTGAGCCTCAGAGTTCATCATCCTTGGCACTTGGACAAGAGCCTGCATTCAGTGCTACTCACTGCAGAAAGAAAGCAAAGTTGAGAGCAGTGCAGATCTATGGGTTTGGGATTGTATCCTCTTGATTGATTTTTTTTTTCCATTTATGAGTGTGGAGTGAGTGGCCCTCCTTATCTGACTAGATTTGGTTTGATGTCATTTTGTCAAATGTTAGAATAGCTGCACCTGTATGTTTCTTAGTTCATTTCCTAGGAATTCCCTTTTCCATAAATAAATTCATTTATTCCCCCCTACCTGCCCGAGATAGTGTTTCTCTGTGTAACTCAGCCTGTCCTAAAACTCTCTGTAGACCAGGCTGGCCTCCAACTGGAATATCTTCCACTTTTGCCTCCTGAGCGCTGCAATAAAAGGCATGTGGCCCCATACCCAGCTTGATACTGTTTTTATTGATGGTAAGGTGTGTTTATTGGACTACACTATTCCAGTATCCTCTGCAGAGCTGGCTTTGTGGTCATGTCTTCATTTGATATGTTTTTATCATAGAAAGTTTTATATTCTTTAATTAGCTTACAAACTAGACTTCCACAAGGCTTCTTCATGTATCCTTCTCCCCTCTCCCTGTTCTCCCCATTACCCTGTTACCATTCCAACTTGAAACTTTAACCTGGACTATCCCCCTGTTCTTATGTTATCCTAGGCCTATCATCTCTCTGATTATATTTTATTTTATTTTTCTTTTTGAAACAGGACCTCACTATGGAGACCTACCTGGCCTGGAACTTGTTATATAGACCAAGCTGGCCGAAAACTCATACAGATCCTCCTGTCTCTGCCTCCCAAGGGCTAGATAAAAGGTATGCACCACCACACTGGGCTTAATGGTAATTTTTTTTTTTTTTTTTTTTTTTTTTTTTTACTTAACTCATAAATTCACAGATTTCCATATGGCTTTTTACATTCATCTCTCATTTTGGTGAATTTTTAAGTGTCTGGTGGCATAGGCCTGTAATTACAGTTGCTTGGTGGGCTGACACAGGGCAAATGCCTCATTTATGACAATGCAGCTCAGGCAATAAGATGCTTAAAGCCCAGGTGCCTTACTTAACACCACATGCTTCCTATTTGCTGCGTTCGAGATTTCCAGCAGATGGGTTTCTCCTGCGGGTTGTCTCTACAACCATGACTTGTGCTTTGATCCAGTCTGAGTGAACTGTTCTTTTCCAGGTCAAGGGCATATTCTCTTCCAGGTCAAGGGGGTACAGTGGGATTGTGGACATGTGGGAGGGAGGGAGTGGCTGGCTAATTCAGCAAACACAAGTTTAAGGGAAACACAGTCTTCAGCACAGAGAAACTTCACTGCATTACCCTTGCTGGGTATTTCACCAGCACTTCCTTCACACCCCGAGAGCTGGAAGAGTTGTATTCTCCAGAGCCTGAGTGTATTCAGTGTGTTTTGACCCATGAAAGAGGTGAGGGTCTTATTAGCTACACGGGTACTCCCTGCAGCCCACAGGCTATCCAGGCACAGGCTTGAGGTTATGGAACAGACTTTACTGAGTGTTCTCAGTATGAGAATGGCTTTCTCAAATCCCTTTGCTGCAGGGACCCTGAGAAACCAGTGTCATTCAGGGGACTGTGCAGGATGGCCGTACTAGGAGGGCTTGGGCCTTAGGATGGAAGCTTCCAGAGGTCCTTCCTGCCTAGCCCTGCAGTTCAGTGGAGTCATGATGCTCTGTGGAAGTCCCTGCTGACTGTACTAGGAGGGCTTGGGCCTTAGGATGGAAGCTTCCAGAGGTCCTTCCTGCCTAGCCCTGCAGTTCAGTGGAGTCATGATGCTCTGTGGAAGTCCCTGCTGACTGTAGTCATTGTTTGTTGCTCTTTGTCTTCAACCAGAGCTGCCAGGATAGCTGAAGTTGCTGGGACAGAAGGAGAGTGGAAATGCAAATACCTCTGGGAGGCCCGTGGAGTCCACAGAGTTTGAATGTGTGGAAATAGTGGCTTTCACAAGGAACATTTCTCTAGCTGCAGAGGAAATTAGGCAAGCAGTTTCTTTAGGAGAAGCAGAAGCAAGTGGAAAGTGATTTGCCTTCCTTTCCTCTTTCTCTCCTGGGAGGAGGATGATCCTGCAAGAACTGGCTAAGAGGGCGTTGCTCCTCCTTCCCTATTTCTAGAGATCCCACCCTCTTCCTGCTGCCCATTAGAGTTTCTGTTTTGCAGGTTGCTAGCTGGTGGGAAGGGCTGGAGGTCACAGGAACCCACCAGGACTCAGACTTGCAGGGAGATGCAGCACTTTGAGCTACCAGGGTCACCTCCGTCATCAGCACCTCAAATGGGATGGGAGGAACTCTGGCAGAAGCAGAGGACCTTAAGCAAATGCCATTTTCCTCCCAGGCAGAGTGAAAGGTCTGTTCACAAACAGAAGTGAAAGTGGCTGCAATCTTTACACAATGCACCCATTAGGATATAGTAGTATATCCTATTATAGGGCATGGTTTACTTTGGGAGGAAATTTGGGCTTGCCGGGCATCCACTTTCTGTGCCATGTACTGTGCTAGACACTGAGAAGTCCTAAGGAGCAAGGCAAAGAGCTACCATCAGCTCTACCTCACAGAACTTGCTACATGGATGGGAACGCTCCTTGTTTGTGTGATCCAGTGTGGATGGCAGCCAGAGCCAGAGCCAAATCCAGCTTATTGAATATCCAGAATGTTTGCAACCAAGAGGTTGAATTTTCCATTCTAATTAATTTTAATTAAGTTTAAATAGCTATACTTAGTTCATGCCTATGGCACAGCATTGTTATAACAAAATTTCTATGTGGGAAATGAAATAAATGTTCTTCCCTGTCCTTCCAGCATCCCATGTTACAATGATTGTATACATAGCATTCCTGTCTTCCAGCATGAAGGCAAATATTGTTGTTTGCTTCTGCCAGGTGTGGCTTTCCAAGTTCTCTATATTTTATTTTTCCATGGCTTCAGAATATCCCAAAGGGCATGTGTATGTCCTAGTGATTAATTGTTATGGTGAGAATTTATCACCCTCCACCCCCTTGTAATACTTAGTATAATCCTGCCTACATTATCATGTGTCCGGCTGCCCACTGGGTCCTTGGGGTGGTGAAAGGTGTAGCTTCCACTAGATGGGCCATCTCAGGTGTGATCCTCTTTTCTCTAAGGAGCAAGTTGTCACATGTTATTGTCATCGCTGCCACAAAATTATTACATTTTCCTCTGTGCTTGTCTCATGCAAATGCTCCTCAGATGTCTACATATCACTGCCCACAGGGGAAGCATTCTGATCCTTCAGATGATAAGAGAGCTGGTTGATTCCTAGGTGAGGCTCTGTAAGGCAGGCCAGGCACTGAGAAAGGCTGAGGGATCACTTCTGGCAGAGTCAGGCACTTGGCTTTTTCCCATCATGGATATTAGGGTAAATCTGTCTAGTCCTCAGTATGACTTTGTTTGCAGCCACATTTTTTTTTATTACACAGTATTGAGAATAACAGAAAAACCGATTCTAGGATATGATTTAGGAAACAGTAATAGCAATTTTATTCAGTCTGAAGCTGAAGTCAGGTGTAATGGCTTACAGGACACAGGGCAGAATTCTGGAGGGCTTTGTGGTCCTGTGCAAGTTTGAAAGCTGAAGTATGTTTCCACTTGTGATTGACACATAGGTCTTGTACCTGTTGATTGGATGCAGTATGGCATTCTAATGCATGTATAACATGTATAAGGATCAGATTAGGCCTCAGATATTTGTCACATCTGTACTGGGACCATTCAAACTGCTCTTTACTGAAATTTTATTTTGAAATGGTCACATTTGTATGCTTTTTACAGTGTGGATGTTGTCACAAGTAGGAGAGAACTAATTTTATTCTAAGGTTAGGTAAAAGGTTTTATTTAATCTAATGCAAAGAAATTTCTCCTTAAATTTCTGAACCTCACTTCAACTGGAAGATGAATTCTTGACATCTTGCGCCATGTATTTTTTGATACTTGGCTGAGACTTCAAAAATTGTCACTGAAGTCTAACAGATACAGTAGTGCAGATGCTTTTCTGTATCGTTTTTTCTACCTAAAACATTGCTCCTACCCTGTCTGGTGTTCCATCTGAATGAACAGTGTCAGTTTGCTTCCTGTTGTTATGACAAACATCAGGACAAAACTCAACTCAGTGGGGAGAGGGTTTATTCAGCTTCCACATCCTTATCACAAGCAATTGTTAAGGGAAGTCAGGGTACGAATTCAAGGCAGCAATCCGGAGGCAGGGACCAAAGTGGTGGCCATGAGGAACACCACTTACTGGCTGCCTCTTTGTGGCTTACCCAGTTAGCTTTTTTAAAGATAACTTAGGACCACTTGCGCAGGGTTTGTACCAACCACAGTGGACTGGGCCCTCTCACGTCAGTCACTAATCAAGAAAATGCCCACAGACTTGTTTATAGACCAGTCAGATGGAGGCATTTTCTTACTGAGGTTTCCTCTTCCCAGATGACTCCAGTTTGTGTCAAGTTGGCTAAAAACTAGCCAGCACACCCATCCTTACCTCTCAGTACTTTCCTCCTTCATCTGTTAAAGCTCAGACACACACTACACACTATGTAAGCACATGGCCCAACCCAATCACATGTCACAGGTACTCTGGGACACTTCTTTTCATGTAGAAACACACTTACAGTTCTTTACCATATTTGTTTCCCCAAACCAGTCTGTTCTCACCTGCTGCAACTCTGTCACATGCAGTATTGTAGGTAGGCTTGGCCCTTGGACCCAAGTGAAGTGGTCTTGAGGACTCATCTTCATGATTTGAAACCGTTAACTCTAACTCTACTGCCGCAACTAAACCCAAACACTCACTAGAGGCATCAAGTTATAAGGAATATAATTTGGAAAACAGGAAAGTGATTGACTCAACTGCTATTGTTTCTCCTCTAAATGTAACTTTAGAGATACTATTTATATCTTATACCATCTCAGTGCTGATATACTGTTTTTTGTTTGTTTTTGTTATTGTAGATGGTATTACCTTGACTATCAAGGATGTCTCTTTTGCGGAAATAGCTTGTTCTGTCTGAGCCTTAGAAGTCCACATGATATGTCTCAGTAAGTGTAGACTAAAAGACGTATGTAGAAATGGTATGTTGGTGCTTCTTGTGGCCAGCTCAGATACTTAAAACTTAGATCTGTTATGAGCTAGTCAATCCCTAGGCCGGGTCTTCAGTTTCAATGCCAAGTCCACATGTAGGTAGGCTTCATCTCTTATTTCCTGTCATAAGGAGAACAAATCTTAGGAGCTTCTGCAGTGGTTATATTCTCAGCTTTGAGCTATTCCAGCTTTCTCACTATGGGTTGACAAATGGGCCTCAGAAAGCAGGAGACAGTTATGTCTTGAACCACTTGAGAACAGAGATGTCAAGTGGCCTACAGATAGAGTAGGTCAAGGGTAATCTGGCCTTACCCCATCATTGATCAAGCCATTCTTTGAACAGAGCCTATCTTCATTCATGATTTAGGGCCTGGTGCTCCAGAAAGGGAGCAGCAGTGTGGGGTAGAGGGTGGGGAGGGGAGAAAAGTCTATGTTCTGAGGGCAATAGTGTAGGACTATGCCAGGCTTCGGAGAGATAAGGTCAGGCTGCTGTTGATCTATCATAGATCAGGGCTCTTCCTCTAGGGCCCCATTTACCTCAACTGTTTCCTGCCTATAGTCATATGCATGTTGAAAACAATTTAAAAATGGCTTTAGGGGAGCGGATCACTGGTGGCAGCTCTGCACCCAACTTCACAAAACCCAGAGGAAGTGGGTCTCCCAGGAGCTCTAACCCAGGCAGTATCTCAGGTAAAAATGAATCACCCATGATGTCTGCTGTTAGGAGTTCTAATCCTGATGCCTGCCTTCGGACTTATACTACTCAGACCTTCGATGGGCCTTTGACAAGGACATCAAATGGCTAGAGACTGACATCACTAATCTGAAGAAATCCCTTGTTTCGCTGTCTGAAGTGATTTCCAAAAATTGCAAAGGACTTTATTGGACTTGATTTACTCTTTTACAATAGAAAAGACTGTGTGCAGCTCTAGACTGTGTACAGCCCTTAAAGAAGAATGCTGCTTTTACATAGACAAAACAGGGATGATTAAAGAGAGCATGAAAAATGTCAGAGAAGGTCTTGAGAAAAGACAGAAAGAGAAAGATGAGAGCTGGTACAAGAATTAGTTTTCGACCTCTCCATGGTTGTCAACCCTACTTCCTTCTATCTTGGGACCATTAATTGAGTTATTTTTGCTTATTTCTTTTGTTCCCTGGGCCTTAAATAGGCTGACTAACTGTGAAACAACAGATAGATAATCTGATAGGAAAATCTATTCAGATACATTATCATAAGTTAGCTATGCAGGACCATGAGACTCAAGATGAGGTTGTTACTCTATCCAGGGTGTTCCCAAATACCATCTCCACCCAACCTAAAAGAGGGGACTTCTGCCCCTAGACCACCCAGAACCCCTTCTGACTCACCATCTGAATTCTTCCTTAGGCTGCAAAGCTAAGCACTGCAAGGGAATATAAATAGAAGCTAAAAATATGTTTCTGGGTTCCCTGAGGGACAAGCCTGACTGCATAGGGGTTGATGTCAAAAGTATCCCCTCTCCAGGAAAAAGACATCAGGATGGGTATGGCTCTCATGCCTCACTGGACAATGACAGGAGGACTGGAGCCATTACAAGGACCCCTTTAATTACTGGAGGTCAGGCCTCTATCCCCACCTTGGCAAGATTAGAATCGCCACGGCCCTTCTATACTTGGAGAAGGGAGGAGATGTCAGGGGCAGCCCTGCTTATACACTGAAGGCCCAAAATCAGCCATAAGCCTAAAATCAGCAATAGGCCTGACATACATGCCTGCTAACACAAAGTCTTGGGTCTCTGTGGAAAAACCCTGAAACAGATGGCTATAAGCTATTGTAAACAGGCAGCTTTTGTGGAAATTTACCAGCCTGAGTAGTCATAGACCTTGTAAATAGGCAGCCTTGGCAGATAGTACCAACTTAGATAAGGACAAGTGAATCATAGGCAGAGTCATAGTGACCTGTCCCCTGAACCTTCACCGAGCTGATATACCCTGTTCTGAAAGATATTTGTACTCCCCCTAAACACCTATGCTCCTGTGTCATCCCTTCCCCACATCCTGCATTTTTATGTCTATAACCCCTGTGTTAAAAAGTAAAAATTATGATTTGATAATAAAAAAAAAAAAAAAAAGAAAAAAAATGGTTCTAGGGACTTTTCAGGTTAGAAACGTTTGTGGAAGGCCGAGTTAATACGTCAGTCCATTCTCTTCAGGCTTTCACAGCGACATGTGGAGCTCCACGAGGGACAAGAGTGTATGACTTTTCCTAAGACTTTGGGCCTCATTCCTCTTTTTTTGTATTGTGCATAATGAGCTTTAGGAAATGTGGCTTGAGGGTGACTCCCTGTGACCTTGACCAAGACTCTCTTCTTCCTTGGCCTCAGTTTCACTACCTGAAATCAGAGATCACACCCATTTCCACCCTTAACTCCAGGGGCTGTGCCACCCAGAGCAGCACAGCAACTGCAGTACAGGCCAGGGTCCCATCTTTGTCTGGGATGCTAAGAGGCACTGCTGCAGCTGAGTGGTGGCCACCTCTTCTGGTCTTACTCAGTACCACTGAGCAAGGTCAGCAGTACTTGCTCCAGTCCTACTACCTGGTTTACTTCAGCGCAATAGTCCAGGTCCAAGCCGAGAGGTCCAGGTTCTTGCCGGCCCCTCTGCCTAAAATTTCCTCACCATCTTTCTTTGCCCAAGTTATTCTTATTTTTCAGGTTAACTACATCCTTAGTGATTTCCTTAGTGACTCCCTGGCTTCTTAATCAGTTACTTCTTCATAAGAAAATGATTTGAGTTGGGTGGTGGTGGAAAGCACCTTTACTCCCAGCATCAGGGAGGTAGAGTCAGGCAGATCTCTGTGAGTTCAAGGTCAGCCTGGTCTGAGGAACTAGTACCAGGACAGCCAAGGCTACACAAAGAAACTCTGTCTCAAAACAAAACAAAATAACAATAACAATAACAATAACAAACAAAACAACAACAAATCAAACAAGTCCAAATACTCACCCCACAAAAACATTTCTTTTTCTTTGTTTCTTTTTCTTTTGTGTGTGTGTGTGTGTGTGTGTGTGGTGTGTGTGTTTTCTTTTCTTCTGTTAAGTGGGTCGCTGGGATAAAATGCACTTCCAGATAGATCCTCAGAATTGGCAGTGGGGAGCTGAGCCATCTTGCTGACCTGTACTCTTTATAGAAGGCGTGAGAAATAGTTATGTAGTTTTGTTTCCTATTATGTATTTTGAGGCTCTGTTGCTCGGCATATACATGTTCAGGACTGTTACCTTTTCTAGGAGTGTTGACTACCTGATATTATATAATGCCTCTCCTAACTCCCAATAACTTGCCTTACTCTGAAGTCAGCTCTTTAGTCATAATTAATATAATTACTCTCACTTTTCATTTATGTTTTCAAATTAACATCTTCATTCTCTCTTTTTTGAGAGCCCATGCTTTTCTTAACAAGTAGAAGGTACAGGAAAAGTGAGCATGCTAACATGATTGAGCTGAATTAACCCTGTCCTCAAAGGTCTTACACATTTCTGTGATCTTCTGTAGCTTTTGATGTTCTAATGTATAGGCTTTTATTAGCTTGAGGTCAAAAATTTTCTTTTAAAAAATTTGAATATTTCCCTTTTTAATATTTATTCATTGATAACTCTATGTACTATGTTCATATTAGTACTTTGATCATATTTCCCTTGTTATCTTCTTACTCCCTCACTCCCTCAACCCCTTTGTTCCCAATAAGTCCTCCCATTTTCATGTCTTTTTTGTGTGTATGCATGGCCCCCTGCATTTCATTAGGGTTGCTTGCATAGACATATGTGGGAATTGTTAACTTGAGCAAGGGCAATTTAGTGGGTACACCATTGAGAAACATGACTCTCCCTCTCTTGGCAATCATTAATGGCCTATAGCTCCTCAGGGAGAGAAGGGGCCTTATGAGCCGCCTCCCACCCCTGCCTGACTCCATATCAGGAGTGGCTCCTGTACAGGTTAAGCACTGCTTCGATAGCCCTGTCATTCCAGAAGAGTTTCATAGCACTCTTCTCCATTCCTGGCCTCTCTTTGTGCTTCCTCTTCTAGGGTGTTCCCTGAACTTTGGAGGGGTGATATTGATATTCCATTCAAGGCTCAGAACTTAACAGTCAATAGTTCCTAGTGGTTTGACCAGTCATGAATTTCTGTCTTTATTTCTACCCATTGCAAACTGAAGTCTCTGAGAATGAAAGCAGTGTTGCTCTATAGCTATAAAGCTAGTCTGGATATAAACACATCCTTAAGTAAAACCTAAGCTCTTCCCCTGCTCTTCACCAGGGCCTGTGAATGCCCTCACCATAGGCTTTTGACCAGGCATGATTTCCCTCTAGTGGAGCAGGCTTCAAATCCAATCAGAAAGTGGTTGGTTATTACCATAACAACTATGTCACTATTATACCAGTGGGTACATCTTGCCTGGCAGGTAGGTATTATAGTACACAGGGCCCACACCTGGGTGAGATCATAAATATCTTTTCTTACCTAGCAGCCTATAGCTTGTAGACAACAAGTCTTAGCTGGGGTCCATTCTGCTAGTGTCTATCTTTTAATTGGTGTTTTGCTCACCGACACTTAATGTGATTGTTGATATAGTTTGATTTGCATCTACTACATATGTCACTATTTTTTAGTTGATTTATCACCCCCCTTATTTGTTTCTTTTTCTTTTTGTTTCCCCTTCTACTTGGCACCTCTGGTTTTAATTTTCTTTTATGTCTCCCTTATTAATTCTTTCTGCTGTCTGTTTTTCAAGAGTTGGTTGAGATGCCCTTGGTCTGTGGATTCTGACTGGTTGCTAGGTTCTGTCTGTTCTGTGCTAGACTTGACTCTGAACACCTAACAACCTAGCAGCCATTGGCAAAACTTTGGCATCCCCTTAACAGTAAACTGTTCCCAGCACTTGGGAGGCAGAGGCAGGTGGATTTCTGAGTTCGAGGCCAGCCTGGTCTACAGAGTGAGTTCCAGGACAGCCAGGGCTACACAGAGAAACCCTGTCTCAAAAAACCAAAAAACCAAAAACCAAAAAACCAAAAACCAACCAACCAACCAACCAAACAAACAAAAACAGTAAACTGTTGTCTTCTCATATCTCAATTACTGGCCTTGGGACCTGAGAGGTCAACTTCTGGCCTGATTAGAGTCAGTGCGATGGAACTTGACCATGCTTATAGGACTGGCTTATACCAATATATTCTGATAGGAATAACAATTACTTAAATTAGAAAAGTCCCAATCTGTGAATGACACCCTCTGCCCTATACTTGCTGCTGAAATAGTTAGTTTCTCTACATTTTTTAGGGGCTGCTCCCACCTTCTCTGCCTCATGGCTCCTCTCTCTGCTTTTCTCACACCAGGGCCACTGCCTGTTCCAGGAATTTGTTCTGATTACCAGGACCAGGACTGGCCCCTTCTGGAGATCCCAAGGTGAAAGCTGATGCATTCTCTTCTCCCAAGTCGAATGATGAAGCAAGTGCAAAGATGGGAAGGAGCTCCTGAAAGAAAAGACAGGGGCTAGGGTCCAGAGCATCACCTTGAACAAGACCCATCTGGGAGCCAGGGAGCCCAGGACACAGGGAGGACTGACCTCACAGAGTACCATTATTATGGGGGGTCTGGGAAGCCTGGAACCAGCTCACCTCCCTCCCTCTAAGCTTCCAGTCTGATGAGGACAGTCTACCACTTAACAGCCAGTACCAGGAATGATCAAATACACAGATACTCTAGGAACAGATCTGGTCTCGATGAAGCACTAAACACCGGGTGCCGAGAATTCTGTTTTAGCAGCCAGTGCAGTGTGGGAAGAGTTTGAGGGCAAGCAGGGCTCTTGGAGTGAGACAGTGTGGGACTTAGATGTGATTTGGAAGATGTTTGAACAGATGGGTTGGGAACAGGATTGTCATGATGGAGAGAATGCTTTTTACCTGTAGATGAGCCACCTGTACGTTATGGTCCCTGAGGCTATGAGGTAGAACAAGTTTGCTTTTCTTTTGTATTCTGAGATATACTAAATTAAATTAAATATTTAGAAAATGGAGTGAGGAAAGACAAGAAGCCCATTTTAACTCATTTGAATCTACAACTAAAGTCAGCAGCTGCAACAAGAAGAAAGGCTTCAGTTTAGAACTGAAGCATCTGTGTGCTGATCAGCCGTCAAGGCCATGTCACACTCTGCTTTAGGGACCAACCAACCAGGAAGAGGAGGACGCCTGCTCTAGGCCTAACCTCCTGTCACAGGCTACGCCTACCTCACATTGTCACATTGTCCTGTCTCTATTATCTGTAGAGAGTGTAGGTTTATAATTCTTTTTTCCAAGATTTTGATATAAAACACACTGGCTACTTAGGGCTCTCTCTCTCTCTCTCTCTCTCTCTCTCTCTCTGTCTCTGTGTGTGTGTCTATGTGTGTGCATATGTTTTAACAGCAATATGGCCATTTTTCTGGTGGCTTAGGGAATTTGTCTCAGGCTAGTCTTTTCTTCGGCTAGCATCTGTACAGATCTATGAATGGTTTATTTTAGAGTGTTTGTCACCTCAAAATTTGGTAACAGCATCAGCGGATATGAATGCACAGTGGCCTTCCTGTGAGGTGTTATAAAACTAATGATAAAAATAGCTTCTGATGCTTGCAGAAGTGGGAATTTATGGGGGCAATAGGGAGTCCGTGGAAGGGTTAGAGAAGGGCTGTGCCTCTGTGGGTGGGAATCAGGGTGGTACCACGAAAGGAGGAGGCCTGAAAGGGGAATAAAACTGAGGAGCCCTGAAACCACACACCCTTTATACTCTGGGACTGGTCCACCCTCTGCCCACAGAAAGCCACAGGGATAATGTCAGTGAGGAAGCTCATACAGGCTCTAGGGAAGCAGCAGAGTGGGGCAGCATTGGTCAAGTACACCAGCAGAGAGGGAGATGACCACCGATGCTGTTTGTGAATCTGGAATACCACATGGTTGTGTGCAGGGCAAGAGCATTTGGGTATCCCCACATGTCATGTGCCTAGGAGAGGTCTCTGAGGGAGCTCAGAAACTCACTTTGGGCACAAGGGAGTGGTGGGTTAAAGTGAGAAAACACTTGGGACTGACTCGTCAAGAGAGACAATAATAAAAGTAAAACAACACCCTCATACCTTTGGACAAGTTTGCACATGCTACTCATATCTAATTGCTGTGAGAAAACATGGGAAAGAAGAAGTGAAATTTGTTGAACTATACCGAGATCCATGCAGTTCACTTTAGGGGACAGTTTTGGTACCAAATTATCCCTATTATGCAAATTTCCTCCCCTGGTGGCTGGTTCCTGGTTGTGCCTGGGGACCATGGCGAGCACATCTGCTTCCCTTGGTGCCGATTCACTGAGTCACCAAGGCTCATCTGCTCTGCCCTAGGTCAAGTGCCTACTGTAAAGGGAGTATGGGCCAGGGGTTCATTGCTGTACAGGGAGCCACCAGACTTGTTCTTTGAGCTGGAGCTTAAGGCATCCTGCCATAAGCAGCCCTCTCCCCAGACATGCAGGGTCTGTAGTCATTGGAGGGGTCAGAGGTTAATGGATCCACTTTGCTCCTGTTCTTAGCCTTGACAAAAACTAGAAAAAGCCAGGAGACATACCAGTAAGAGTCTTCCCTTTTTTTTGTACAATCTGGCCAAGAATTTGAGACCAGCTGAACTCTGGCACTGTGTTGCTGAAGCCCTAACTTCTTGTTATGTAGGCCTGAGGTCAGAGCCTACCTCTGCTGTATGACCTCTTCCTACTCACAACTGACCTTCGAGGTCATTTGGAGCAACCTAGACATTGGGCGCAGAGGCCTTCCTCAGTTGCTTTCCTCATTTGGCCTTTTTTGGACTTGTAATTGGTCTCTTATTTTGAAGATGAAAACTGGGGATGCCTGCTCAACTGGCTTTCCTTTCTTCATGCACAAATATTTTCATTTCCTTTGCTAGCTCTTCCTGTTCCCTTCCCTTCTCCCAGAGCTGTTATTTTCTACCCTACAGAGCAGCTGCAGTACAGCTCAGCTCACAGCTTTCATTAAGTCTTGGGTGGACAATGCTGCCCAAGTCCACCTACCATGCACTAGGCTCTAGAAATATTCTACAGTCGACATACTTAAACAAGACCTGGCTCCCCACCCCTGGCTCTACCCATGTCTTTTTTTTTTTTTTTTTTTTCTATTTGGCTCTGGATCATGGTCCTGTGCCACTTGCCTTGTTGTGTTGGGGCAAGTCTTGGGGATAGTGACTCTTTATAAAGGCAAGACTGAGAAACTGATGTGACATGCAACCTGTGGGACAATATGGTGATGACCAGGCTGAGGGCTGCTTTGAAGGCAGGTTTATAGGTTACAGGTATTTCCCTTTCTTTCTAAGAGTAACACTGTAATTCAAGACAATCAGATCATATCCACTTTTTCTTGAAAAGGAACATTCTAGAATGGAGTAGGAGCCAGGTAGAGAAGGGGCCTGAGCTAGCACCTGCACCATATCTACCTCTGCCCAGCACCATCTTTTTGTGAGACTTGACCTCCCAGATGCTGTCTTTCATGTGTCCAGTGGGGCATTACCCTGCAACTCCCAGTGAAATTGTAAAGATTGGGGCCTTATCAAGGGAGGAGAGGCTTGTTGCTTCCTCACTTCAGCTATTGCGTCTCTGAGATGGGAATACAGAGGAACTGCTGGCTTGCCTAGTTGTCATAGAGATAAAATAAGAGGGAAAGGATAGTATATAAAAAAGTCAGAATGGAATATTTGAGTGACCCAGGCCCAGTGCTCACATTTTGTCAGATGTAACTAGCTTTAGCCTCCACCTTTCCAGCCATCAGTGATGAGGAAAGAGATCTTGGAAAGGTTAAGTCATGTGTCCACTGTTGCATATCTACAGCCTACAGTGCAGACATTCAAACACAGACTTGGTGGTATCCAGAATCCTGTTCTTAAGGACCAGACCATACTCTTAGCAACATGCCAAGAGGGACACCTTCTAGGGCAAAGCACCTCTAACCCCCATGTTCCCAAATGAGGAAAATATACTCTGCTTTGAAACTTCGGTGTAATCACTGATGATCTGTGGGTAGGGACAGTAACTTGATCAGGTCCTCATTTTCACAAATCACTTTTGAAACCCCGAAATGGTTGGACCACAGTAATGGGACTCAGGAGGCGGGAGGCCCACAGTCACAGAAAATCACATCATTTAGGATGGAGCTAGGGAAACCCACTATGGTTGGCATGTGGTCTTTTGTCTTTGTAGTATATACAAGCCAGGTAGGATGTCAAAGCTGTCCACCAGGGGAACTGCTGAGGTCCTGAGGGTTAGGCTATGTGCATCTTCCATTGTGCTTGCTTTTGCAGGGTGGTCACACATGGAAGCTGGGCTTTTGAGAGTAGCAAAATGAACATCTCGACTTCTCACCTGATTCCTTTGCCTGTGTCTAAGCTGTTTCAGACCATTTGTAGGAAGACATTGTTCCTCTATCCAGGCAACTGTGAGCCCTGGCTTGGGAGAGTCCTGGCTCTAACTGGCTTTTAGTGAACTAGCATTGTCTGATTATTTGCTTCATGTACTGGAGGACTGGCCGCACACACACCTCACAGCTGGGGATGGGGGTTGTCCCATGAATACTTTCCATTCCAGAATATTCAGTAAGTGATCTCTGGAAGCTGCAACTGAACAATAGGGATGAGATAGAATAGGGTTTGAGATGCTTCTGAGATACCAGTTTGGGACACAGTCCTAATACCTGGCAGGGCTGTATGAACTGATGAACTGGAGGCTGGGCCTTTTGTGTGCTAATTCCAGAGTAGGTTCAGTCAGGGTGGAGGTTAATAGTGGAATAGAGACGCCAAAGGGTATGAGGCTGCTAAAGCAGTGCTATTCTAGGGGCCACGGGAATCCCTTTGGGATTCCGGAGAGGTAGTATGTGTGCTAGGTGGAGGGAGTAGCCTGGGAAAAGACACAAGTGTTACTGTGTGGCAACAGCAACACTTGACCTCACCTCTGCATGGGGGCTATGCCAGTTGGTTGCTGCTTTGGGTACTAGTGCAGAGAAAGAGCCAGAAGTTTCCAGAATGATGGAGGAACCCGGAGTTCCCACTTTGGTCATTTGAGAACTTCCTCCAAGCCTTTCACTAATTGCTCAATTTTCTACCTCTTTGGCTCCTAGCTCTGTGTCTTAGTTGAAGCCATGACAAAAGGCAACTTTCAGAGACAGCCAGAGTTTTATTTCTTTCTTTTTATGAAACAGGGAGTCAGGTATCCAAGGCTGCCCTTGAACTCCCTGTGGATCCAAAGACCTCTTTCAACTCCTGCCCCTTTCTCAAAACACTGGGATTACAAGTATTTGCCACCAAACCCAGTGTGTGGAGATTGAGCCCCAGGGCACTGGGCATTTGAGATGGGTATTGTACCAGCTGAGTCATATCCCTGGTGCCCAAAGATTTGTTTCTTGAGAATCGGAATGGGGTTAAAGAAGGCAAGGAGGTTTAACTAAGGAGTCACAGAACTTCCATAACATATTCTGTTGACAGAAATCTGAATTCCTCTAGTCAAAATATGACTGAGAAATACTGGAAATGGGGTCAGGGACCTTGGACCTCTCTCCTATCCCTTGGTGCTCATTCCAGGCTCACATGGAAAACAGCCCAGTGTTTACATTTACATACTCCTTAGATGTGAAGTCTGCAGCAGTTTTCTGACAATCTCTTCCAAAGTGAAGCAGATAAATGAAAGAGAAAGCCTTGCTCCACGGTGTCAGAAAGTCATGCTGAGAATAATTGCTGTGTTTGTTTAAAATGGAAAGGAATGAAAGGCAGGGCATGAAAACTGTCATTCTGTCTGTCATTCTTGGTCACTCCTCTTCTGACACCACCACGATGCTGAGGTCCAGAGGCTTACCAGTGACTCCCTAGCTGGCTAGCTGAGCTAACTAGCTGTTCCTCTTCCTGTGTATCTGCTCACACTTCTTGTTTCAAGGCTTGATCTCCTCACCTCCTGGTCTCAGAGAGGCTACAGCAGACTCTACAATGGCTGGGGTTTGTTTTATGCTTGTGTGTGGACTTCACTGGATGGGGCAGACAGAGTATTTGTAGAATTTATTTGTTTTGTAGTGATCTTCTATAGTGATCTAAGACAAAATGTGTACAAAAGGATACTCTACACTCCCAGTGGAAACCATTTGTTCCCAGCTAAACAGAGATCAGTCAACATTATGCTAGAGTCAGGGCTGCAGAGATGGCTGCATTTTCTTACACTTCCATGTACCTATCAGGTGAAGATCTGAAGTGGTAGTGATACAGGAAAACTTAACCACACACAACATCATAAAAAAGTATATTAAAAAGGACTGGAAACAATATAGCATATTAACATCTGGTCACACGTATTCACAGTGAGTGCCGTAGCACCAGATGCACATGAGCTTCCTGGTTTTGGATGGCTGTACATCTCAAGTCTAATTGTGGTTCACCTTAAAGAAAGAAAAACCATATAAAGAACATGGATGTTCAATTTGGGAGAGCTAGAATTTAGAGTTTATCCATTCTTATTGCTGTAACTGACAGAGAAATAGATGGTATGTCATGATATGTCTACATAAATTCAGTTCTTTTTTTTTTTTTTTTGGCAAGGGTCACAATTCAGTCAAAACCAAACAAAAGAAGAAAAGAGCACAAAATGTAACAAAAGCATAAACAAACCCCCATTTTTATAACAAGCACCTCTGCTTCTCACTGAAGACTAACGTTTTATTATGTGGCTATTTCTAAATTGAAAACAGAGCGTGCTGGTATCTAAAGCAACTGGTGCTGAGCCACACCCTTGGTGATAATGCAATGGTAACATAATGATGCTCCTGAATTTCACCAGGACGGATAGATAGACAGACAGACACATACACACACACACACACACACACACACACACACACACACACACACACACTAAGGTATGAATCACAGAAGGGACCTGGGACAGGAAGCTGGGGTAACAGGGAGGAGAAGGAATGAGAAATGTGATTGCCAGCTGTCACCAACAGGTCAGCCTGTTCTTAGGAACCCTCTTGCCTCTGATAGCTACTTAAAACACAACATTGAGGGCAATGAAATCTCAGCACGCTTCATTACACAGCAGTACTCAAGACACACATCATACAACAGAACAAACCACAGAACAAAAAGTGAGGTCATGCAAAACCCTACTTTACCAGCTAAAGAAAAACATCATCAACTTTTGATACAGAATATAGCCACCTTCAAACATAATTTAATTACTTGTGGACATAATATGAAACCTTATCTTAAATACAATAGTTTCAAAAAAATGCTGTTACAATATAAAACCACAACAAAAGGTGTGCAAATAGACATTTATATTGGCTAAAAAAGGCAGTGAGAGGAAGGGGCAAAGCATTCTAAAAAACATCTCCTGAAGCCACTATTTACAATTCTGTTTTAACCTCTGAATACCAGTGGCAAGGGAGGGGACTGGGGTAAGGTTCGAAGCCATCTTCCTTGGACCATACTTAATGGCTCCCATGGCTAAGGACGAGAGTGAGCAAAAGCTGCCAGCAAATTGTAGCCTTGGAAGATTTTGACCTGTACTATGTGAATTTGGGTAAGGCCAGTCTGACCTGTAACTGCATATTGAACAAAAGCCGTTCACAGCTATAGTTCCTCACGGTCTCCTTTCACTCAGTGTAAATCCTTATATTTGTAACTTTACTTTCACTTTCAAAATGCCATTGTTCTGGAAACAAAGAAACATACTTAAGAGCCATGCCGTTGTGCGCGCTGTCCCTGCACTTGACCTCAGAAGCATTTGAGGTGCTTTTGCGAATGCTCATTTATAGAATTCATCAGCATCCCAAAGACACAAGCACAGCTTGAGGCTGCTGACTGGGAAAGGCATCAAGTGCTTTTTAATTTTGGAAAATTTCCATACTTTTCAGTGGTTTGCTCCCATGGGACACCTGGGAAGACAGTTTTGGGTATCAGCTAGAATGCTCCTGGTATCTACTGGGGAGTGACCAGGGGTAGTAGTACTACGCGGGTCACAGTTCACAGAACAATCCCCACCAATGGTAATCAAGCCCTACATGTCAGGAGAGCTGAGAGTGAGCGCCGTTTTAGCTCAAGAGCTGTTATAAACCATCTCCCCTCCAGTTCTTTGGAATCACCTCAGAAAGCTTCTGTGAAAATAGTGCTGTAAACATGTACAATTATAAGCTTTTTGTTTTGTTGAGGTGGCGTAGGGTAACAACCCTAATACTGTCTCTTAAGAGAGGCCTTTCTGTTGAGAATCTCCAGCTAACTGACTTGGCTTCAGCGTGACATCGCTGTCTTGGTCTGGCTATACCAGATCTCACCTCTACCTTCCTGTGATATATGGTGGGCATTCTTCCCCGGGAACATGTACTGGTCATACTGTGCTTCAAACATCACAACATTCTAATACCTCTACTTGATAAAGGTTGCATGGTCCTGTGTCCTATGTATGTGAAACATATGCAACTTGGTGTTTATACTAGAGAGCTTTGGAATATTTAAAAATTTTGTTTAAAAGCATGGATATTTTGTGTTTTAGCCACTGAGTTGCTGGGCTCATATATTTCCTCCATCTAAAAATGGTCATTCTGAATAATGGTCTTATAGGTTTTCAAACAAAATGACAAGAGTAGGGAAAGACATTTTTCAAGATAGCCGAGTCCATAGCTATAATCAGAACAGGGATTCAGTTGAAGTGAAGGATGGGTTGTACTTTCATGGAATAACAGGTCCTGGTACTATCAGCCCAGGGAAGAACAGGAACCAAGATAACTGAGGATGGGGCATGAAAGAAAGCTTTGGCTTCCAACAGGTTTTACAGTATCAGAAGTTTAAAATAAGGTTTCAATTTCAGGATTGGGTTCTAAAATATAGTGATGAGCTTTAGGGCCATTAACTGGATGGGAGAAAAATGATCACAAGAGCACTGAGCTCATCTTACTGGGCAACAAACCCTTAGGAGGCTGAGTGTGATCAGGCAAATGCAGGAGTCTGCAAGGCTCTCCAATCCCTTCCCTTCAGCACCTTGCACAACTTGTCCAGACACCAGATTGCCATGCAGTATATGACTTAATAGTATCTTTCAAAGTTCAGCCTTTGTCCCTGGTCTCTGCACAGCTGATGTCCCTGCTCCTCTCCAGCTGCCTTAGATCTGGTCCTCTGGCTCACCTGCAGAGCTCCCTGAGAGGACTCAACCCCAGTGGCTGTGCTCCTTTAGAGGATTTGGAGAATCTTTGTGGCATAAACTCTGTTTAGGGCAAGATCCACCTTGCTCCTACTTGGATTGTTATTTTATTCAACAATTCTCTGAAGATTCAGGCTCTGTTTTGGGGGTGGGGTGGGTGGGAGAGAATGTTAGGAAGCCACATATCAGGGAAATCTCAGCTAGCAGTCAACAAAACCGTCTAGAAGGATGGGTGTTCTGAATGTTCCTGACGCAATGCAATCCTGTCGCTAACATTAAAAACTTGTCTTCTAAACACAAATCAAATGCCGAACAACCAACGTAAAAGAACAAATGCTGCCTGCAAATCCACTCCCAACATTGTCCGCTGTGGGTCCAGCTGCTGGGAAGGAGGCATACCCAGCTATCTTTGTGCTTCAGTGGGGCCTGGCTGGGTTTAGCTCAGGTGGTAGCGATGCTCCCCCCGCGTGATATGGGATGAGAACTCGTACCTGTCCTGGCTGTGATAACCACACATGTTACACTCAAAGGGATCCCGGAAGCCATGACAGCCCATGTGGATGGTGTACATGACGTGATCCAGGAAGAGCACACGGCAGTGTTCGCACTTGTACACCTTCAGCTGCTCGCCACTCATGCTGATCACACGGAAGGCATCCTGCGAGTTCTCTGAGGCTGCCCTCAGCACCTCGTAGGCGCGCTGCTCCTCCTTGAGAGCTAGCCCGTTGCGTGCATGCGGGGTGATGTGGTTGGTTAGGTAGATGAGGCCGCTGCGCTGTTCCTCCGCGTTGCTCTCTGTATCCGTGGAGTCTTGACAGCTGTTGCTCGGTGAGGCCTCCCGCTCTGATGACACAGACTTAGCCTTGGACAGCAGCAGCAAGTTCTCCACGGCGCTGTCCTGTGCTGAATGGTTGGACCGTGGGGGGCCGTCTGAGGGGGGCTTGTGCAGCTGGTACATAGAGCTGATGACCGGCACCACCTCGGAGCTACCGGGGGGTGTCTGCACCAATGGTCGCAGAGACTCAGCCCCCAGGTAGTTGATGGCATTGTTGATGGCCTGGTCCATCACTTGGGATGTCATCATCTCTTCCTTCTCATAGTTGGCACTGTCATAGGGCATGTCTGACAGGCACTTGTCTCCTGTGGGAATTAGATGGCCATGAATGAGATCTATACCCAGGAAGGCGTTCTAGTGTCACAGCGACAGGATACATCTGACAGGGCTCAGGAGGGATAAGGAGCCATCTTGCCCAGGGACTTACTATGGTAGGTTCTTCAAGAAGTCCTATTTACCCATTAATGAATAAGAAACTAAAGATTATCCATGTCAGCCTAAACAGGGCATATTTCACATGGGTAAATCCCATCTTTCATTAAGTATGATAAAGTTAATACTATTATATTTAATTTAAATATTTTAAAAGAGTGTTCTAAATAAACACTGTTTAATTTATCCTAATATTACCTAATTAAAAGTGCATCCATGAATTAATGATATTTAATAAATTTAAGATACTATTTTACATTTATCATTTTACTAATCTAAAAAAGTACTCAAAACATGGTTACATGTTATTTATAATAAACTATATATTTCTTATAAATATTTCAACAGTGGATAGGTTCCAATGCATGATGAAGTAGAAGGAATACTTAAACATAATTGTATGCATCCTTTCCTCATAATTGGCAGTGATGGATTAGCTCAGCAGAAGCAGGAAACAGAGAAAATGTATTTGAGCAGGCTGGGAGGTGGGCACCATTCACTTACTGTTTACAAACACATCTAATACTAAAGATGAACAGAAAGGAGAAGTCAGTAGTGATCAGACCTGGGACCCAAGAAACGTATGTTCTCGTATGATTAGCTTCTAGGACATAAACTCTGCTACTGTCTGGACCTTCAATGTTCCTAAAGGTCCCTGGTTTTCAGGTATTGTCTAACCTGTGGCTAGTGAACTAGATGTATCCCAGGATAGCTATGATTATGGCTGAACCCATTTGTAGATAACAGTGTTTTATCACAATGTTAAAGAAGCCTAGTTAGTGTCTACCCAGGGTCATGCTGTTGGGAGGTTCTGGACTTTTTAGGGAAGAAGGGCTTAATGGGAAGACCTTAGATTGTGGGGACTATATTCTCAAGGGGATCTTGCAACTCTGACCCCATATATTTCTCTTTTGCTTCACAGCTACAAGACAAACATTTCCACTCTACGACCTTCTTGTGCTGCCTTGCCACAGAGTCAGCACAACAGGATCAATCAATCATGGAAAGGGATCTTCCAAGGCTGTACGTCAAGCTTCTTCTTTTTTACAAATTGAAGATCTCAGATATTTCCCTATCATAATGGAAAATCTGGCTAACACAAATCTTCCCTGGCACTAGTAGAAGTTGAGACTAGATTTGGCGTCAGATAATTAGTTTTGGAGTAAAATGTTTTATAATGCAACAAAATGAATTTCCGTAAAGATTTATTTTCTAAATACATTGGTGTCAAGCATAACATGAAATCATGACCATACAGGAAGTTCGTTCAGTAAATTGATAGTTTATATTCCTATTGGCAGGGGTTGTCACTGAGTACCCTCTCAGTGGCATGAGGAAGCCTATAAAATCAGATGCACTTTTACCCCTCACCTCCCACAATGCCTTTTTCCTCTCTTTGATATGTCTGGCTCAACAGTGGGACTAAAGGGAAAGCCAGTGAGAATGGATACATATGTATCCTTGGGATGAATCCTTGGATACACACAGCTAGCAGGGGAGATACACACTAAATGGTGACCTTAGACTCCATCCCCATCTGTGAAATCCCAGGAGCACAGGAAGGCTTACTATCAGAGTGTCACAGGTTTCTCATCTCGTAAGAGCCAGCTGGGGCTTTTTGTATCTTACAGCTGGAGACAGAGGCAGTGAAGGTCCTGAGGGGACAGATTTCTTGGGGGCATACAGAGCTCTCTGGGGACATAGGCAATGTCCAAGTGCAGCTGGGATCATATACTGGAACCTTAGACTAGACTGACTTTATTCAAATAAAAAGGGGCACTGATAAAGGGTCTAAAGAAGGTGAACTCCCCAGCCACAGTGAGACAACAGACTGAGCTGCACAGGGTGGTACCTGAAGGTAGCTGATGGGGTAGTGGTAGATGATCCCAGTGTCCTTCATGCCAGCACTGAGGTCATCACTTCCCCCAAACTCTTTGTCTACAGCAGGAAAAACATTCCACAATTCATAAATCTACCCACAGTCCTTGGAAAAAAAATCAGTGACTATTAATAGTAGCCCTGGAATACATTTCTCCTGACTGAGTGTCTTTCTTTGCATTGCGTTTCTTCATCTTCTGGGTGGGCACCACACAGTGGCTTGATTTTATTTGCTTTCATCTACTCATGTCAGAACCAGCACATAGTCTGGTAATGACATACAACGATCCTCAGACTGTAGAAAGAAAACTTGTTAGTGTCTAGTTACACACTCTCAGAAACTGGACAGAGCAAAAGCCACGTGTAGTGGATAGAAGAAACACAGAAGAATTTCTCCACTCAAGGGGGGAGGTTTTGTTTTTGTTTTTAAATCAAGGTGATTACGTATCTAGATACATGGATACAAGGAACTCATTCTTGGCCTTACATTTCATTTGCTACCAAACCCTAGCAATGGAGGAGGGTGTGGCCTGGTGCCCAGTTCTGTTAGCTGGATGAGTGTGTGTTCTTTCACCAAAGGTGGTACTTTCCTGTTTCTCCCCAGAGTTGTGGTTCTGTGGTTTTCTAAGCAACTATTGAAGCCTGCTGTTTCAAGAACATAGTTTCAACAAGTAGATGTTGTAAAGAAAGCGATAAACATTCTAGATGAGTATGATGTGACAAATCTACCCATAGAATTTCTCTGCCCATGTATTAAAAGTCCCGAGTGCCCCCACTGAAATCTATCTATCTATCTATCTATCTATCTATCTATCTATCTATCTATCTATCTTGTCTAATTTATCCATCTACCTATCTATCTCATCCATCTACCATCTATCCCTTCTATCTATCTATCTATCTATCTATCTATCTATCTATCTATCTATTATCCACCTATCTATTCCATCCATCTATCATCTATCCCATCCATCCATTCATCCTTCCCTCCCTCCTTCCCTCCCACCCACACACTTACTCATCCATCCATGCATCTATCTGTCTTCTACTGATTTCTACTTTACATCCATCTATCTATGACCAAGGAAAGGCCCAGAAACTTCTTGCCTGAGACTTGACAAAGCTTTGGGTAATGTCACTTCTAGAAACAAATGGCATCAATAACATTCTCAGCATTTTCTCCCAACCCTCACACTGACAGAAAGTTCCAATGGGCTGAATTTCTGTCCTCCTCTTTTTTGATCATGAAGCTGAAAGTTCCACTTGCAGGCAGCACATGATATCAGAGACCTTTGCATGTGGGCTGGCTCCCCTGCACAGAAGCAAAGGCCTTGATGAGTTGTACTTCAGGGGAAGTGAAGCCCTGAGAAGTCCCTTGTGGAGGACAGAAGGCATTATCTGCTGGTTTAGAGCTTTAACTTAATCTGAAAACTGTGAGAGAGCTCTCAAAGGGGAATATTTTAAACAAAAGTTGTACTTGGCCTCACCTGAACTCTCCCAACACCATCCTTGGCATTCTTTCAGGATTTAAAAAAGCATAATTCTCATAGGAAAAGTCTCAGATACAATGGGAAGAACGCTGAAATGTCAGTCAAGCCACATTAGACCAAGTAGAATGAGCAGGATGAAAAGAAATACCATGGTTACAGGGAAAATATTGTTTGGCAAGAAAGGAAGTAAGACAGACCAGTAAGTCCATCCTAGGGGAAAAAGAAACTTAATTCCAGGAAGAGGAGAAATGAAGCATAATTACTTCATGACTTGGAGTAAAAAAAATTTTTTTTTAAGTTTTAGCTATTTTAATTTTGAGAATATGAAAGCAGTCAAAGACAATACAAAAAAAAAAAAAAAAAAAAAAAAAAAAAAAAAAAAAAAAAAAAAAAAAAACCAGAATAGAGGAAGATTTTAGATCTCAGGAACTAAAATGAAGCCCAATTCAATACATACTTACTATGTGAGTTAGAAATAGCAAACACTAGAATAAAAATTGCAAGGAACTCAAAGCAGGGAAAATACAAAATAACAGTAAATAAACTTAAAAAGACAAAGAATTAAAATAGCAAAATGCTAACAGACATGGGAGACAATTTATCCAATCTAAGGACAACCAGCTCTCTTGAATAGAGGTCCTAAAAGACAGAACAATTGGTATTTATGTAAAGGAATGTTTCCAAAGGACAAGGAAGAAGAACCTCCCAGTTTTAAAGGCTACATTTCATCTAGATTTTAAAACACCAAAATGCTTCTTACTGATGATGGTTTACTTAGGTTCAAGGGAAGAACACTACATATTTTGGGAGAAAATTAAAATCATTAAATATAGTCTGAGGATCATTGATTTTCATTAAAGAAAAAAAAATCAGGTGGACTTGGCACCCACATGATTCAGCAAGCATTGCCATCAGGCACCAGGGAAAGATCTGCCAATGCCAGAGAAGGAAGAGTGGCCGAGGCCACACAGTCCTGGGGTTACTATACAAAGGTAACAGATGACATTCTCAAACTCAAAGCAGTGATGGAGACAGAATGTCTACAAGGGTGTTTGAATGTAAAGTCTATTCAATGAAGGGATTAATCAAAATAAATGGAAATGGTCCTAAGAGACCTGGGTCTGACTCTGTAACCTGTTAAAATATATAGTGATGAATATCTAAATTATGTAAGAATAGTAATTTTTGAATAGAATGTGAATAGAGATGTACAATGTAAAGATAAAAGCAATAAAAGTGTTTTTAAAATAATTTTTTATAATAATTTTTTTTCTGACAGTAATTCTTTCTAAAAAGCAGAATCCCTTTGGGAGTGAATATTTATTTGAGGACCCATTACTTCTTAAAGTTTAAGACACGTTGAATATGCCATGGTCGCTGTGAACTTATTTTCTAGCAATACATGGGAGGAGGGGAAGAAAACCAACACCTCTATCACAAGGAAGAACAGTTGCAATCTTTCCGAGGTGGCACATTCAGGAACTTAAAAGGCATTTACTTCACATCTCTATATTGTAATCCACCTGTCATTAATCCTGTCCACTGAAATATATATATATATATATGTATATATATATATATATACATACGTGTGTGTGTGTGTGTGTGTGTAAGATATCTACCATGATGTTCTTCTAATTTAATACTGGTAATTTCTGGTTGTTGCATTTGGTTATCTGAAAAACATCAAATACTTCTACCAAAACTCTTCCTAGCTATCAATCATCTCAGGTACACAATAGTATATTATCCTAAATGTGGAGAGCATCCTTAAAGGTCCATCTCTCTTCATTTTAGAGAGAAACTGTGACACAGAAATAGGAAGGGTGGACAGGAATGTCATCATATAGCACCGAGAGGAAGGCAGAGTGAGAGCAGGAAGAGGCACTGGTTAGTCCCTGAACTGCCAATCACCTCTGGGGGAACACCAACAGAGCACAGCTGCTCGGAGTCCTTCCTTGCACACTTCACTTCTGCTATCCTGGTCCTCCTGTTCCCACAAGGCCACTTCCTCCTATGTTTAACCTCTCCCCTGGAGATTGCTCTCCCCTCTCAGCATTGCTTCATCAGTTTTGTGGATCCGTTTCCCACAGAGCGTGTGAATCAAGACAATGCCCATTCACCCAGGAGAGCCATGGTAAAATTTCAGATGCTCCGTTTGGTTGGAAGTCTCCTGAAGCCTAAAGGCATTGTAGATGCTCAGTACTAAAGCATGTGGCATTCTTCAGGTTCCTAATCGGAAAGAGGAAGTCACACCCTGCCTCCTGAGGTCAGTTACTCTTCACAACCCTTGAACACATTTGCCGCTTCATCTCTCCCAGATAGCCCAGCAGACTCTCTCCATGGTTCCTGTCTTCTGTGCACTCCCCAGGGAGAAGATAGGGACCCTCCACCTCATACTTTCTAAAGCCTCAGCTACCGAACAGCTGGTTCCTTGACCAAGATTCCCTCTCTCTTTGATCAGGAAATGAGGTCTCCTTCATTCTTTTGCTTCAGAGGCTCACATACACAGAGACAAGTCTATGAATGATATTTCCAATAAGTGGTTTCTGTTTTGTTTTCTATCAGTCTTCTCCTCCTTCTTCTGAACTCCTAGAACCTGACCTGGGTCTTTCTGCCTCAATGTAGGTACCCTGGTGTAAAGGTGTGCATGTCACCAATTGTTTATTTGCATGTCCTCTGTAGCACAGCTTTCATAGGCTAGCCTTACCAGGGTGGCATTCTGAAAACAATTACATCAAACCCTGAACTCTTATTTTCCACACTTGGCCTCATTTTTTCTGCAAATGGCACACTAAGGAAGGGAAGCCAGTTTCCTTCACCAGCCCTACCCTCCATTCCTTTTTTACCAAAGCATTCTCTTTTGATTACTACCCATACTCGTGCCGTCTCCCATCACCAGGTAATTTTTCCTTGTCTGCCTAGACTCCATGACTTCTTCACTCTCTGTATGGCATGGTGCTGAAGTCCTGCCCCTTTCCCAACGTCCACCTCAGCTTCTCAAACACGTTACTTTTTATTTCTTGGATATAAGATTTCCTTTCTTGACAATGATAGTAGCTGACCTTCCTACTGAGGGCTTCTAAATTTTTTTTTTTTATATCTGTGGGGGCATTTTTATGTTCCCAATTGCCTTATGAGACACACAAAGAATAGAACCCAGGCTTGGGAATGTTGGGTCATGTCTCCCATGTTGTTCCCATAAAGTTAACGAGTGTCTCTGTTCTGACCTAAAGCCTGCCTCTGAGGCTCCTGATGCCATGCAGGCATCTGCCTCATCCTTGTCCTTGCAGTGTCTTCCTTAGCTGGCAGGCACAAGATTCTTGTCTATGATCTACTATAGACAACAGTGCCTCATGAACAGCTCACTCTTTCTGCATTATCCACATAGTATCAAGGAGAGGTAAGGATTCAGTGATCATAACAGCAACTGTAGCTGCACTCCTTCACTGTCCTCCGAGGGGCTCATCTCTGGTTCCTGTTAGCCCTCATGGTTCCTGGAGGGGAGTGGTAAATGAGCTCCCTGGGAAAATGGGATTTGAAGCTCAGAAACAATTGATCTAACCATTGTCAGAGTGGCCACAGAAACATCATACCAAAGGCTCCAGATGCCATGACACCCTAACTAATTCCTGGTAAAAGGTTTGTCAGTTTGAAGAAAATTATTAGCAAAACATTCTACAGTATTTAAGAAATATTAAGCTTTCTTTTTTCCAAAAAGGAGATTTTTTCTTTTCCTCTACTTTCAAATAACTTTTATTTGTCTAGAACACCCACATAGTTTTATATTAAGAGACAGCAAACATTTAACTCTTACCAAGAAATTTCTGAGGCATAGAGCTCTTACGTTTGGCGACGTTGCTTGCCAGCCTGTCCAGAACAAGGGACCTCTCTGATCCTATCTTGCACAGGTCTTCTGCCATCTCGCTGTGGTTAGTTTCTTCCTTAATGACTAAAGTCAAAGACAGTTAGAGAGGCTAGTTTAGAAATACTTGCACTTCGAGATACTGCTGTATCCAATGTTAACCACACATGCATAAAGTGCCAACAAGAGCAGTTTCCTCATGCGCCAGCCCCTGGCAGAACCAGCTGCAGCAACGACAATGACTAGACACCTGCTAGCATCCCAGCCTCCAGCTGTTCAACCCACATTATCCCTAAGACCAAAATAACAAGCTGCTTGTCTACCATGCAAGACTGGATTACAGTGAATTAACTGTGTTACTTTGGAGGGTCCTTTGTCAAAATTGCCTTAACCAACTTCAACAATAACCATGAGAACCAAATATCATCAGGTCCAGAAATGGACAAAGGGTCTGAAGTCACAACTATATAGGGAACAGTTCCCAACCAGACAGCAAATGCCTAATGACCACGTAGCAGTTGCACAGGGTAGGAAGCTGAGCATTCGTTAAGGGAAATGCAGACATAAAGGTTAGCTCAATCTATCTCCTTTTCTATACCAACTCCCCCTGCCCATAAGTGAAGGTACCACCACTGTCTCCTGCATGGTCTCATCTATTGGACATCTAGTTTGCAAGGCAGGGACTTCTAAAATATATAATCCCTTCATTCCCCAGGAGCTGAGAGTGTAAAGTGATCAGCTTCTACTTTTATATTTTCCTTTTTTTATTTTTTTGTTTTTATTTTTTTGATTTTTCGAGACAGGGTTTCTCTGTAGCCCTGGCTGTCCTGGAACTCACTCTGTAGACCAGGCTGGCCTCAAACTCAGAAATTCAACTGACTCCGCCTCCCAAGTGCTGGGATTAAAGGCATGCGCCACCACTGCCCGGCTCAGCTTCTACTTTTTAATCAACTCTTCCAACACTGTTTTTGCCTTGAGTGTTTCCCTTCTTAGACTGGCCATTGATTTAGTTCCTTATCCTATGGTAATAGGTTTATCTGGTTCTATCTAGTTTATCTTCATGCTCCTCAAAGAGTAACTTGAGCCATGGCTACATCTTCATGTAACCCTAGCCTTGCCAATGTTTTAATTAATTAATTTTTTTTTTTGTGATAGATTTTTACAAGAAATGTTTAATCAAATGTTAACAAAATATACACAACATTTTGTGTTAAAACCATGCTTAGACTTGGATGGGTATTCACGGATGGCCCAGCCTTTCTTCACTCTGTCATCTTCTACATTTCTCCCTTGCCTGGGATGACCTGATAGCCTTCTGCCCCTTATTCTGTACCCTGCATGCCCAGACGATCCTTATGCATTTTATATCTCCACTTTAAAGCCTGCATTTATAGTCAATTGCATACCGCTGGCATATTCTGTTAACAGTGAATTATGAGGGTGTCTTGTTAAATAGCTCAACATTCAGCCCACTCTGATTAATAGGAGGAAATACAGAAAGTCATAAAATCTAATTCTAGAAGTCATTCATATATGTGATTTATCGAGCTAATATTCTCATTTGCATATGTTCCCTTCTCTCAGGTGCCCCATCTCTCAGTGACACCGTACCACACCTCTGAGCCCAGTAATTTTTCTCTGTTCTTGGTGCATGCGAGGTTCAGGAGATAGTTCCTTATCCTATGAAGATATCAGCATAGTGTAACACGTGTCCCTCAACCTTTTTACTAAAGGAGATTATGTTCAGAAAAACAAACTTTTTCTTACATTTCTTGAGCTTGCATCTCTTGAGTTAGGCAGTTTCTAACCACTGGACCCAACCTAAATAGGTCTGTGGGGTAATGAGGTGATCTGAGGGAGATGAATGGGAATATACATGTTGACTGGCAGGTTGGACACTAACGTCCATTTCTGGAGCCTCAATGCCATGTTCCTTAACTCAGCAGCACTCACTGTATATTTACAAGGCAGGTGTTGCAGGGGTGAAACAGTGAAACAAGACATGATTTAGGCAGCTACAGTTTGCATCTGGAGTGTCCCCCACAGGCCCACATGTTGGAGGCCTGGCTCTAAGATGATCCAAGTAAGAGTTGCTGGAAACCTTGTGGGGTGGAGTCTTGGGGTAAGTCCTTAAGGCACTGGGACATGCGCTCAACAAGGAGCATGGGTCCCTAGCCTTTTCTTTCTCTCTTTCTCCTGGCTTATGAGGATCCCTCTGGCAGGAGATTTCAGTGTACCTATGCTCCCAGCATGACATGGCTAAAGCAATGTAGCCAGCCAACCAAACATGGGCTGAAACCTCCAAAGTTCCAAAACAGAATTGCCTTCCTATTATTACTGGTTGTCTTAGACACCTATTACAGTGATGGAAGTTGGCTGGCACTGCCTTGATGGGAGTGGTCTATGATCATCTTGTGTATCTTAATGTGCCATGAGGCAGAGGCAGGAGGAACCCAATGTAATTAAATGGCGGTGCCTGTCTCTTTGGGCATGCTGAGGTCAGATTGCTGCTTCTTGCAAGAGTAATTTCTCACTTCTTGAGAAAGAACTGGAGCATGAAGCCATCACTGCAGTGCTCTGAATCACAGACACCAGGCAGGACAAATTAGAGACTGATTCTCACTACAGGGCAGTGTTCAGGACTCATCCCAGCACTCTTCCTCACGCTCAGAACCAGTGCCTGCCAGGCCTCCCAACAAGTGCTGCCCTCTCCCCAAGTACGGATACTCAAAGCTCAGTCTATGCCAAAGTTTAGTCCCAGCCCAACAGTTCTTCTTCGAAGACCTTCATGACTAATTAGTTTAAAAAAAAAAAAAAGACTCACATTTTATTTGGACTTTTAAACACGAAGAAGCAATCACAAACGACACTACCCTAGCTTGGTTATTTTATTTTCTCCCTTGTGCTGGAGATCAAACTCAGGGCCTCTTGCACACCAGGCAAGCTCTTCATCACTTAGCTATAGCTTCAGCCAATTCATCTTGGTTTAAATCCTGCCCCCCCCCCCAAAAAAAAAAAACCTAAACAACAATGACAAAATACCCCACAACACAGAATCTTAAAAGGGTCACTACCATTAAGGTAGGTCTTAGGACAGGTTCTAACTGGTCAACTGAGAACTTGGAAAGTAGAGTAGCACGAATTATCCCTAGTGTAGTTGCAGTGCTATTGGATAAAAATTTCCCCCAGTGGCTGAAACAGGCTACAGAGCCCACTCCTGACCCAGGCGCTCGCTCAGAGGGGGAGGGGTGCAGCTCAGCGGGGAGCCTCAGCGCTTACCTGGGTACACGCCCGGAAGGCCCATGCTTTCCAAGTAGTTGTGGCATCGCTCTTTATGTTCCTCTAAAGAGCTTCGCTGTTTATAGCTCCGGCCACAATATCCACATTTGTGAGGCTTACCAACTGCAGAAAACACAATTGAGTTTAAGACTCCAATTAAATATTGGCCTTCTGGGTAATGGGGATGCAAGCAATACATTTATAACAACAACAACAAAAAAAGATAAAAAAATATAATGTACTGTCTTGAGAGCTATGACTATTATGGACTTAGGCAAAATTAATGAATTTTAAAAATGTTAATGCCCAGGTGACTTGTTGATGGTACCAAGAATTCATGACTCTTTTTCATCTTAACTTTTTCATCTTAACTTTTTCATCTTAACTTTTTTCATCTTAACTTTTTTTCATCTTAACTTTTTTTTCATCTTAACTTTTTCATCTTAACTTTTTCATCTTAACACTGACTGTCAAGCTCCTTTTTCAGTCACTGAAGTGTGTCCTTTAATGGGAAAAAGTAAACAATCTCCATGCTCCAGTGTGGACAGAAACATGAGGAGAGTACAGAGTCTCGGTCAGGGTGGGCCTCTCCCAGGCCGACCCCTCACTGGGATGACCTCTAATGAATAAAGTGAAAATTCAGGAGGTCAAACGAGGTTGCTCAAGGCCTCTAAGAAACCATGGCAGGAAAAGGCTTTAGTGAAATGAATATTTCTGAATTGTATCCTTCTATATAATACAAATATATTTTATACTTACAGTACATACTATATCACTTAAGAATATATGATATAAAAACCACAAAATGAAAAGGATATGGATGAACCAAATTCATATACACGGAGAATATGCAATGTGCTTTGCATAGGAAGAGCATATGGAAAGCCTCTGTCTTATCCCCAAGGAATACGAGATGATGAAACTTCCAGATTAGCCTCACCCATTAGAACTCACTCTAACGCTCTAAGTGTTCTTTGCATGTCTGTTCAGTGTGGCATTCACTGTACTGTTCAATATGGTAACCACCAGCCACATGGAGTTTCTAAGTTTGGCTAGACTAACATTTTAATTCTGTTTAATTTTAATTTACTAAAACTTAAGTGTCACATATGGCCAGTGGCTTTTATGTGGGGCAATGCTGTTCTACATGAGTTTAGTCCTTCCTAGGTTTTTGAGATGTATTTTAGGAGAAGAATAGCAAAGGGTCCATGTGATACCCGTTTTTAAAGACTTCAGTAAAGACCCTTTATAGAGAAGACGTTCTCCAGTTACTTTATGAGGAATATAGATTTTTTTCACCTCAACATAACATTATACTTCTCATGCTAAGTATGATATAAAGCCATCCAAACAGGAATGTTTGATAACTGGTCTAATGCAATGTTACTTAAATCCCTTTCCTAAGTGACCGGATACTCTGAAGATGTTCTCATGGAAACCAAAGCCTCATCTACAGAATCCAAAATAGATTTCTATTTTACTTAATTTCATGGGTATGTGTGTTTCACCTGCTTGTATGTCCGTGCACCACTTGCTTGCCTGGTGCCTGCCTGCAACGGCTATAAGAGGGAATTGGATCCCCTGGAACTGGAGTTACAGATACTTATGAATAGCTGTGTGGGTGCTGAGAATCAAAGGAGGCTCCTCTGGAAGAGCAGTCGGTGCTCCAACTGCTGAGCCATCTCTCCAGTCCTTATACAGATTTTGTCTAGAGACAGTGAAGTACCACGAATGATGAAATATGGAAATAATGTTGCATGCGGCTGCACATTTGTATTCTATTGTCATAGGAATTAATACAACACAAAGTCATACTCTTTGTCCTTTCCTGAAAAAAATTTAATTTTAGTCATCTCATGAATCAGATTGTCTTCCTACATAAATGGTATGGTGCCTGATTTTTTTCAGAATATGTTTGGCTTTAATGTTAGAACACAAGAACCAAACTGTCTCTAACAAAGTTTGTAGTTTCTAAAAGAGTACCAACCCTGATATCAGCACAAATTCCATTACCACACTGGAGTCTAGAACCTCAGACCACTATCAGATGCTAGGGAAAGCTACGGTTGACCCTAGCTTTTAATGGAATGTGGGCATGGCCATTCATACACTAAGAAAATACACTACTCCGGACTTTACAGACAAAGGCCAAAGTCCTGCCATTCTGGTAAAATTGCTTTGAAGAAGAAAACGCAGTGTTTCTTTTCTCCCAGAGCTGTGTTTGTTAAGGGCATTTTCAGACAATAGAGTCACCAACACTCCAGGTCTACCAGATCACTGGTGACTCTGTGGCAGAAGTAACTGTCAGGAACCCTCCACCTGTTTTAAATAACTACTCAAGTCATTAGCCCCACCGAGAGGAGGATAACACCATGCCTTAAAAGCAATGACCAAGCATGTAGGCAAAAGGCAAAACCCTGCACCGATTTCACAAGATGTTAACTTGCTGTCTCACAGCTGAAGGATGGGTATGCAGAAAAGATTTATATTGTAAACCAGTAATTTAAGGGTGATAGTGCCGTGGCTGGTATCAGCCTAAAAGTGGGTCTTGGAATTTCCCACTGGCTCAGGAAGCTGTGCTTTCTGCCCATCTGAGTGCATGGTACCTGCCAATTGTGTTTATGTGACTTTCTCCTAAGTCACCTGCCACCTACACGGGTCTATATGTCACTCTCCGCCTTGTACCACCTTCACCTTGTAGAGCATGTACATACAGACATCTCAGGAAGCCTTCGGTTCTTCTCATTCCTTGTAGAAAACCCCCTCCCAGGTCTGAGCTAGTGTCCAACCTGGGACAAGGAGGTGTCTGTCCCCTGACACGCTCTCTGACTCACACGCTGCCTGAGAGGGCAGCTCCTCAACGGAGGGCACCACTGTTCTTGGCAGTGTCAACAAACTCACCCAAGTCACAACTTTCTGCTGTATGTCTTTAGGAGTCTCCTGACTGTTCACTGTCAATCAGGTAGGGGAACAGAGTTCAGGGGAGATGACGCTTTAGCTCCTTCCCTTCTCTACAGCTGCCCACCTGGAGGTGACCCCGAACCAGACAAACCAGCTCTGGACACCACCTGTTAAAATGTGCACTGTAGTAACACTCTGCTCTCATTGGTTTAGAGTTCCCCTAAAGCAAACTGGGCTTGGGCTGACCTCTAGCTCCCTGCTGTGGGAATCTCTCCTGATTTTGGAGAAACAGGACAGACTGTCTTTTCTTTCTGCTCCTCTAGGACCCTCAGCACTCTACCATGTCACACACGCATAGGGTGCTGTTCAGGGGCTCAGGAAATATGGGGCAAAGAGATGGGTAACTCGCACCATGAGATGCATCTGTCCTGTTTGGGAAGGAGATGAGCTGAGGACCTTCCTCCTGTCACTGAGCAATAGCAGAGTGACGGCTGGCTACGATAGGGCACTCTTGGAGGGAAGGAGCAAGGCTCATCCATCAACCTAGTGCTCCTAAAGCCGGTGTAGCACATGACACACCACAGGACAACGCAGAATGGAAGCAATATGTGTGTTACACATACTGACTAGACTGCAAGCAAATACAACACATAGTTGCTGGACAAAATCCCTACATCTCAGAACTGGAGGCTTGTGAGGATAAGAAGCCACCCAGGAGGCAGCAGATGCGATCTACTGTGTCAGGCTGGGAACATTTCGACAACTGTCCAGCATTTATGTAGATTGTGTTCGGAGACCCTAGGGTACGTGGGACATCCTTACAGGGAAATTTTGCTGTCTGCAGTTTGCTGACAACTCTAGACAGATCAGTCCCATCAAAGCCTCCGTTGGTTTCTGGCCTGGGAGTTACTCTCTGGTTGAGGCAGTGTGCCCTGGGCTGGCAGGAATATATTCTGACCAACCTACCTGTGTCCTCTCTGCAAGGAAAATTATGTTTATTACTGCTATTCAATATATTTCACACAAGCCAGTGATATGTGTGGCATAGCAATAGATGTAAAAGGATGTGTTTGGAAAGCTAAGGGCATGTGCAGTGTACTGCAGAAAAAAAAAAAAAAAACCCAAACACTTGCCTGACATGGTGGGAGGGGAAAACTCTTCTAAAACACACCAAAGAGGAGGGCTTTCCTCATGTGTGCACCTCCCACCCATTTCTCTGGTTCAGTAGGAATAACTGATCACCACGTAGGAGGCGTAGGAGGTCCACACCTCCAGAGGGCTGTGGACTGGGTGGATTGGAAGGACAGTGGCTGGGAACATGGAACACGTGATCTGGGGCCCCTACACAGAGATGGTCAGGGCCTGGCATCCCTGCCATGCCCAGGGAACCTACCGGAGTGCGTCCTCAGGTGGCCGGTGAGGGCGTCCCTCCGGCGGCAGGCATAGTTGCAGAGATGGCACTTGAAGGGTTTCTCCCCCGAGTGCAGCTTGATGTGCCGCAGGAGGTTGCCTTTCTGGGTAAAGGAGGCCCCACACTGGTTGCACTGGAAAGGCCGTTCACCTGGGCGAGAAGGGAAGAAGGGTAGCCTGGTAAGTACTGAGCCAGAGCTGCTCAGGAGGATGGCTGCAAGAAAGTTGTTTCCCATGGGCTTGGTGACTTCCACCGGCTGCAGGTTTGATAGAACATGAGGCTTTCAGACTAAACCTGCCAGCTGCTTAACGCTTCACTGGCTGGGTCAATTTGATCTGAAAATCTAATTTTTTTTCCCTAAATCAGAATGGCACATCACAATGCAAATTCAAACTCATTTAAATAAAGTGACTGCAACATTTTGTGATGAAGAGTCACTCTTCCTGATCAGCAGTTTTGGAATAAACCAATATCCAATTTTGCGTGTTGTGGCATTTGGTGGGGTTTTTAATGTGGCTTTTTTCAAAGGGTCTTTAAAATATGCCACTGAAGCAGCAAAATAAAAAGGAAACTCATTAAAAATGCATTTCAGGATCACAAGTTCATTTCAGCGTTACATTCTTATATTTAAATGAAAGGCACTTCATTATAACAGTTATAATAACTTCTTTTCATTTACATTTTCCCTGTATTTTCCCTTTCAATTTCTTCTCCATTACCTGTCTGTCCCTAAGCAGGCAAATCAGGAGAGAGACAGACAGAGAAAGTGTGAGCGTGAGAGGGAGAGACTGGAGAAAGATTGAATAAAATAGAAGTTCAGGAACAGGACAGCCACAGCCTGTCCTCCAGAGGGAACCTCTTGGCTCCGCGCTTGGCAGTACAACGAGTTGCCTGGGACTTCCCACCTTTCCCTTTCCTCACAACTCGGAGATCCTTCAAATTCATTTTTGTGTCCGCAATGGAGAAGTCATGTTCCAGGTACAGATCTTGCTGCCATTGAAGGCGTTACCAAGGTTACTCAGTTTGTGACCGAGACAGCCCAGGGCTCCTGCAATGTGTGCCCAAGAGTTTCAGCTTACACCCTGGGTCTGGAGAAGGTGCAGGAGCTACTTGTGAATATGGAGTGTGTGACTGCCCTGCTGCGTGGACACTAACTCAGTCTTTAACTCTCAGGATGATGTGCCCATCACATTCGTTATCAAAGCTGCTTTTGAAGAACAGATGCTTCATTCAAAAGGCCATTATGTATGAAAACCCACGTCCTGGGACACATTTCTCTTAAGGATAGACAGTGTGTTAAAAATACCCAGTTAACATTTCTCCAACTGGGAAATGGAGAAGCAGAGAGAATTTATCATGGTTACCGAAGAAGAGCTCAGGTGATGCTGCTAAAACCCATGCAGGTTAAGCTTTTAATGTGCATACTGGTGCTTCAGTTTCCTAATTACCACTAAGTCTTTGTCACCAGGCAGTGCAAACACAAAAGGTAGAACTAATTTACAATAATATTTAACGGCCAGTCAGAGGGATCTTGATACTAACCAGTAAGTATTCAAAGTTTCCCAAAATTCCTGTCTGGATTAGACCCAGACAAATGTGAAGACACTTGTTTAAAGTCAAGGAGGACAAAGAATGATAACCGAAGTGGCCTCAGTAACCATCACCACATCTGTGAGACCCAAGTGCACACTCAGCTGACACTGTTCACAAAGTGTTCAGCTCCAATTGGGTGAGTGGGAAAAAGAAAGGTGAGCAGTGTATGCGGGAAGATGCAGTTGGGGAACTGAAACATGCTTAATACTGTATTAGTTAATACAGTATTAATACCCTATTCAGAGAGGCTGGGTCCTCAGGCTGCATGGAAAAGCACATAGAAAGGTTCAGGAGACACTCCCGGTGATCCCAGTGGGCAAAGTCACTGGCTTAGCAGCTGAAAGACCCCTTTCTGACCTGGGGAGGTGCTCCAGGGCTGTTTCTCCCTGGGGTGAATTTTGAGCTAGTGTTCTGGTCACTGGGAGACAGACAGGACTGATAATTCAAAGCACATTGCTCTTCTACAGGAAGGGAAAGTGGGCATTCTTTGGGGACTGAGACCTGCCTTTTTCACTTGAGTCAAAGCACCTTCATGGGGACTGCTTGCCTGCTGTCTCAATCCCTGCCACAAAGCAAGGTAAGGCAAATCTACTGATTTCCAATTGCCTGTGTGGGCATGAATGTACAGCCCACGGTGGGGAGTCTTGGAGACCACATTTCTAAAATGGGCCATATGCTATTCTACTAAATGCAGGTGTTACACATAAGGGGGTGTGTTTGAAGAGCTGGCTCCTAGGACACAGCCCCCCCCATCTGTTTCTGTTGCCAGTGGCCATGACCTGTTTCCTGTAGGACAACAGCACATGGCTAGGTTAAGGTTCTCTAAGCCTGTATCTATCTCCATTTAACTGGGATGAGACATTAGATTTACAAATTCTAAATTTAATTTCCATCCCAGGCACTCCACACTTTTTATTCCATCACAACGTTTGCAACCCTTTTCTTGGGTAGTAAAGAATATCTTCTTTAAAAAAAAAAAAAAAAACCCTGGTAGAACATCTGAGGGCCCGTCTGCAGAAGGCATATTAAAACACACACACACACACACATGGCATACAAGAATAGATGTGTAACTACCATGCCTGTGGTGGCACCTGCTAGGCAGGAGACCACAGGAAGCCAGCCTTTTTGTTTTGTTCAGGCCACTTCCTGGTCTTTACTATTCCGGAATAATGGTGTTACAGGTGGGGCCTGCTGCACTTGCTGCAGCTTTCCCATCACCCCAGGGTAATCCTCATACTCATCCGGAGATGTTGGTGGGTACGTTGGGATTGGGACACTTGAATCAAACATGAAACCAATGGAGCTCCCAAGGGGAAGTGACACACTGGTGCCCACCAGCCATTTAGAAAATGGCAGCAGTGGAATGTCACCCAGCAAGAGGAGCAGAAGCTGGGCTATGCCCCTGAGATCTCTGTTTACTCAGAAAGGGACTGCTAAACCATGAGCCTGGGTTGACTGGGTCATGGGCAGCAGGAAGAAGAGAGGCTCTGGTGCACATCCTAGCTTGTCCACTGGGTTGCTCCTCAGGAGCCCCAGAGATGGCTCTGCTTATTGTTCCATCCTCAACAGCATGTCCCCAGAGGCTTATTGTGCTTCAGGTTCCACGCCCAGCATTCGTGGGGACTTCTTAGGAATGCTGGCTCTCCAGATTCTCCCAGGGTCTGAATTAGGTCCTGCATTTTCTCAGGATTCCAAGTGACCCACAGCTCCTTTCACAGGGGTGGGGTGGAGGGTAGTGTTCTCACTGCCTGCTGTTATTATAGGAATGCAGAGCCCAAAACTTGGCTGCCACATTCCACCCAGACCTGGACCATAAAACCTGTCTGTCCTGTCTAGTTATTCAAACCTAGTTGGCTAAACGGGCTTTTTATTTTTCCCTGGGGATCTGTGTATTCACATATAGAAAGACAGACTGTGAACTTGGCCATGACCAAACTTGGTGTGTGTGTGTGTGTGTGTGTGTGTGTGTAATCTCTTCCTGTTTGTAAAGTGAAGGTCTAGGCAGGATTGATAGACTGGGCTGTATGCTCCTCTTTCTGTAAGTTATCTGTTCTGTAATTGAAGAGCTTAGCATATTGGAGTAGATAGGATACTTAGTCACTATTTGTTGAGGAAAGTATGTAGCAAATATCAGGTACCCTCCCAGATCTGTTGATGGCAGGTTTAATCATACACACAATTTTTCTTTTCCTCCTCCTCCTCCCCCTCCTCCTCCTCTTCTTCCTCCTCCTGCTTCTCCTCCTCCTTCTCCTCCTCCTCTTTCTCCTCTTCTTCTTCCTCTTCCTCTTCCTCTTCCTCAAGTCAAGGCAGGCAGTCAAATGTTGGCAATTTAGCACACCAGAATTTGATTCATTTGTCAAATATCTATCTAAGGGGATTTTCACTGTACTGTCAGAGGTTTGTTTCCCACCAGCAATGGCTTGCTACAGGCCCTAGAGCGGTTGAGTATCCGTCACAGGAGTCTCCATGTTAATTTCCACCTCACCACAGAAGGCAAGAGCAAGCTTACCCTCACATTTGGTTTTCTCAGGGCTGGGTGTGCCAAGCCTATTTCAATGGGTAACTTGAGAACTAAAGGGTTCCCTCAGAAGCCAAATTTGCCTAATTTTAAAGTTAAACTTTTGTTGAAGACAAACATTTATTAAAGTATCATCTTATAAGTCATTTCTACATATACTATACATGGAATATATAATTTTGGAAACTGCTTCTGCTCATATATAAAACCACAATCTTGGAAACACCTCTATTCCTTGATGACCATATTACGGCTCCATATCTGTTCTAGCTCCTGACTGCTTTTTGGATAACACACACTTGTTGGGTCCTAGGTAAGAAACAGACGAGGCTGTCATTTTCAAACCATCTTCCTCAGCTTTCTTAGATGTCTAATAAAACATGCTATCCCTCATTTGTGCTCGTTTTTCTTCTCCCTCCTGGATACTGCAGCAGCAGATGCTAGCACTCTCATGCCTCAAAGAAGCCAGTGTATGGGCAGTGATAGCTCAGGGTCTCTAAGTTTTACATGTAAGCTTTGTGTGGCTATGAGACTGGATCTGACAGGTTATAATACTTACCTTTCAAGAAACTTCCATGGAAGGAAGAGTAATGTTTCTCTTTACCATGCAAACAATGGTACTGAATGCCATTAATGTTTTATAGGAAGCCTCTTTAGTGTCCTTAGTGATGGTGGAGTGATAGTTATGTTGAACAAGTAGCTGACTGTTCATATACATGTGGAACAGGGGTACTATAGCCAACTGAAGCTGGGCAGGCTTCTCACAGTGCCAGTGGCAGGGGTAGACATGTTTGCTGAACCCTTACTTAGTTTTGAACAGACTATTGCATTTTCTTATTCTCTTAAAGCCTTGTGCAAACCTTCCACCATAACAGGAGTTTGACAGAAAGTTTCCTACCATTCTGGGGTGAAAACTCGAGGCAATATAGCCATCTGACCCACAGACTCAGACTGTGAGGTGAGCCACTTTATGCTGACCTGCACCCTTTCCGAAAACCATTTTGCTGCTAGGCCACTACTCACTAATGCCTCTGGCCAGAGAGTCCCACGTGTCAACAAGATGAAAACAAGTAGTTTATGTATAGTTTCTCAATGGGAAATTTGTGAAGTCAGGTCTGGTACATCTCCACCTTTTGATCTCATCTTGTGAAGGATGGATGCTTTAGACACGAGAGTCAGCATACTCTTTCTGTGTGCTGGGAGCTTGTTTGTTTTTTAATTTTTTATTTGTGAGTATAATATAGAGTCTCAGATGCTGACACACATATGCTGTTAGCCTTCTCTTTCGTTCACAGGGTTGATTAGGTACTTGCCGAGAAGACCTTTCAAGTACTGCCCCAGAATAAGAAAGTTGTGCCTCAGTACAACTTGGGAGCTCTTCCTATGCATCCGCCTCCTTGCTAGTCACTGGGAAACATGCTTCAAGACCACATTCCTTTTCCCACCCCCCTTCTGGTCTTTGACCTTAGGGGCTTGTGTGTGCTAGGCAGGTGCTCTACAATACTAAGCTGCATCCCCAGCTCTTGACAGTACATTTTGCTCCTTCAGCCCCCACAGGACCTCAGGAGACACTCAAGGAAAAACTATGTCAGGCCTTACCAGTATGACTTCTTTTGTGAACCATGAGCACATTGGGCCCGATGCAAATGATCCCACAGATATCACACTTTAGTTTTCCGTTAGGAAGTCGAATGCCTCCAACTCCTGACAAAGCCGAGCTGCCTTGGTCCCTGTGGGAGCCATTCATTTTCTCTCCTGAGGCATCAAGCATTCGTAAATCCTCTGCACATTCTTCCCCATTCATTTCACAGGCACGCCCATTCTCTTCATCACTCTGAGTCTCTACTTTAACATTACTGGCTGAAAGAGACAACACAGGAGGCCACTCAGTGTCATGGCAAAAATAAGTCACAAGATAGCAAACACAGCAACAACAAGGCATCAAATAGACAGTTGGAGCTTCTAAGCAGTTCTGAGCCTGTACCTCGGGGTGGGGGTGGGCAGTCTGAGTTGTGCATGCACCAAGCTTCCAGAGAGCATGGATGGTACCCACAGGGTACACTGAGGGTGCAGATGCAGAGGCAGGTCTGAACAGGGAGCATCTGGTAAAGCAGGAAGGGGCTGTTTATAGAGATCATGCTGCAGTGGGGGCTTGTGGTACCTGGGAGGATGGCAAAGGACCTGGAACTGAATCTTACATGTTCACAATGTGAACACCTGGCAGTAGGTAGTGACTGGATACTTGCTCACACAGTCAGCCTCTCTAGGACTGGCGAACATCAGCACAACCCAAAAGTATTTCCTTATGCATATGCACAACAAATTGGAATAGCTCTTTCCTGTTTGGAGCTCTCATTCCAACTCCTTTGTCCAAGTTCCATTTTCCTAGCGGCAGACCTCAGCCTGTGCCCTAGGGGCGGTGGACCCCAGCCTGCGCTCTAGGGTAGAGGTGCCCCCCTCAGAGCTCCTTCATTTGCTAAGGGGTTAGCTGTAATAGTTTATGAGTGTAACAGGGAACAGCTTTTCAAACAGAAAGATGCTTGTAAGTTAACAAAGATAAAAACCACTATTGACTCTGCGGCAATCCCAGCACAACTCATGTAGTTTTATTATTTGCCGATTTATTTTAAAAGAAAAACGCAACGCATTGCATAAACACACTCCTGAGTCACTAATGGTACAGCAGTGATGAGTCCCACATGCAGTGGTCAGTAGAAACTAGTCATACTCTCTCACAGTGGTTTTATAGGCTCAGAAGAATTAGGGAGGTATGTTTAAGTAAAATCAGTGTGGTGACTATGTGACATAATGAAGAAGCAGCTGTTTGCTTTTCATTTGTGTGTGTGTGGGAGTGTCTGCTCGGATGTATGTATGCACACCATGTGCAGCTTTGTGGGACTAGAGTTACTGGCTTTTGCGAACCACCAAATGTGGTGAAAGAACTAAATCTGGGTCCTCTGTAAGAGGGTCAACTACTATTAACCATTGATCCGTATCTCCAGCCTCTCTTTCACGTAACTTCTGAGGAACATTTTTGGCCACAGATCCTCAAAGTTTGGTCCCCAGAGCAGCAGCCAGGACATGATCCAAGAGGATGTCTGAAGTGTGTACTCCTGGGTTTCCCCAACCCTGCTGGTTCCCAAAATCTGGGGTGAATTCAGTCTTTGAACAGACTCTTGGGGGGGGAGGATCCAACATCACATTACAATGGAGAATATCCAGTTAAAGTAGCCCACCTGCTTCACAGCCTGAGAGATGATCTTATTATGCAAGTTCTCTTGACTGGGACATTCGAGGTCCAGACACCTAGAAAAAAATGGCTGGCCTGGAGGCTTGGCACTTTTATTTAAAGGTGCAGTGATCTTAGGCAGGTCATCTGATTTCTCTATGCTTTGATTCCTTATGTGCAAATACAAGGACTATCATAGCCCTGGCCAGCCTGGGGCAGCTGAGAGAACTGAGGAAAGTGGCAGTTAACTGGGGCTGGGACTGGGGCACAGCAGGTGACATCCACACAAGGCTCCGCCTGACCCCAACAGTGTTTATTGTACTTACCTTGTGCTAGGCCTCTGGTCCTTTAATGGCACTTGCTATTTGACCTCACAAGAACTCGAAAGGGGCACGCCATTACCATCCTACGTTTTGTAGAGGTAGAGGCACAGTTCAGTCAAAGAACTTGCTCCAGATCTGGGAGGCAACCTCGACACAGAGGTCTCTAGTGCCCACTTACTGCCAACATTTATCCTGTTAGCTCTTTGCAGAACAGACTTACTGGCAGGTAATGGGATGAGACGTACAAACCAGAACATGGGCTCTGGGGTCCTGGAAGTGAGAACGGACTCTGAGGCTGAATTCAGCACACGTGCCGGACAACACTGAAATTTCCTAGTGGGCAATTCTCAAAAAGCTTTTCCCTATAAGACTCTAATCCAAGACTTTGCAAATCAGCAGTCTTTACTTCTCTCAGGGGCCGGATCCTATCCATGTGGCAAGAGAGGAAAGGCCTGCGGTTCACACAGTGGTGTTTAATGACACTGGACTCTGGAGTATCCGAATTCTTAGATGTCTTTGGGTAGATTTAAACTCACCAGAATCTGCACTCACGTGGCCATAGTTTGGATAAACACTTTCCAAAGTCTCTTTCACGGTGAGATCCTGTTCCGAGGTGGGACCTGGTGGGAAGTCCTTAGATGGCTAGTGGCGTCCCCTCAGAAGGACTATGGGACTCTATTCTCCCAGTCACTTTCTGCTTCCCAACTTTTGCTGTGTGAGCTGACACATGCTCCCCATCGCTAGCATTGGCCGTTCTCAGAAAGCTCCCCCTTCCCCCACTGTTTGCCTGGAACCTCCAGAGCCAAACTAAATGCATACTTCTCTGTAAACTCCTTGCTTTGGGTTTTCACTTAGCAGACACAAAGCTGACTACGAAGTGTTCTTTAAGAAGAGGAAGACAGGCCCGCACTGGAGCAATACTCTGTCTAGCCACATAAGGCCCTTACCAGATATAGACACCACACTCAACTTCTTATCTTCCACAATTACAAGCTAAAGGAACTTACACGGTTTATATGTTAACTAGCCTATAGAATTTTTGTTATAGCAACAGACCATAGATCACATCAAACTTGCTCTCCAGGAAGCACGGTAAAGCTACAAAAATCTCAATCTCTGCTTATTTCTCAATTACATCTCTTTATTTATTTTTTTTCTAACTGAAACTAGGTAGTCAAAGATTCCACGGAGAAAATCATAGCTGGCGTGACAAGGTCTTAGCCATGACAGCTAAGACACAGAACTGCAGCAAAGTGTATAAACCAGAGGCATCTACAGCTGGATAAAAGCCATCCTGTGAAAGAACATGTATTAGGATGATCCCCTTAGCATGTTCCTGACTCCACTGGACTCCACTAAGGTAAAGGAGGCTATGAGCCTGCTTCCCTGAGCACACTGCACGCAGGGCAGAGGAGCACGTGCCAGTCATAAGCATTTTTTTTGTATGAATAAAAACAGTGGAGTTCACATGCAATCCTCTGGGGTTTTTCTTGGCACATGTCACTAATGCCTGTGTGGGTGCTTCCCAGAGAAGGCCAGGACAGCAGGGTGCATGGGCAGTAACCTTCAATTCAGGCTTCTCGTATCAGGAGCAGCTCTACTCTAGCAGGCAGCTTGGAAAATGAGGAGAGTGGAGAGTCAGGAGGAAGCAGGTTACAAATCACGTGATGGGTGCTGCTTTATAGGGCACTGGCTTCCTAAACGCACCCAGAGCCCACCACTAGTGCGACTCCCGGCAACTGCAGGCAGGGCTTTGGCATTTCTACCTTACAAGATGGTGCTGCCACCAGCTGTGTCAGCATCAAAAGAGAAAGGTAGCTCAGGAGGCAGGAGGGTTGTTTACAAGTTGTCCCAGTGTCAGTGTGGGCAACTGATGCAATATGGGGAAAAATAGGTGGATGGCTGCCAAGAACATAGAGTATGAACTTCAAACTACTTGATCTGATTTATACTGGAGTGGTAATATTGTCAATTATATATAAGTGTGTGTGTGTGTGTGTGTGTGTGTGTGAGAGAGAGAGAGAGAGAGAGAGAGAGAGAGAGAGAGAGAGAGAGATTAGTGTATAATATGGGAAGGATGGTCAGTAACCAGAAAGTTTAAGACTGAAAGTTTATGTTTCTGAGAAAGAAGATGCAGTGTCTGCAGATGGCTGTGGGTGTGGCCAAGGGCCATAAGTAGTGGGAACTCAGCAGGTGCCCTACACATATCCTGACACACGAGAGTTGCATGGCAATCGCTGAGCTGGGAGCTGCTGGTGTGACGCAGACATTCCCAGCCATGCTTGGAGTTGCCAGGTCTGTGATGTCTAATGGAGACTGAGTGACCAGAGAGAAGAGGATTTGCTGAGAAGCAGGTTACACTGTCAGCACGAGGAATTTAAGATTCCTGCCATGTGGAGTTTTTCTATACAAAGATGGGGAAGGCCCTCATGTCTCTGGAAATAAATGCAAAGTGGGTGCTAGCTAAATAGAAGAAATCTGACAGATTTCTATTCAACCAAAAAGGCTGTCCATGAAAACAAGGGAGTCCGTCTAGAACCGTTTAGCTGTGGTATTCCTTCAGTTAAGTGCTGAATATAAGGAATAGACTTTCACATATTGTAAACTCTATCCGTATTCTACTACTTAGAACAAGGAGCTTGATGAAGTGCTTCACTGAGCTGATTAAATATACAAAGTAAGTGGAGTCTTGTGAGTGTCCCCACCACCCCAAGGCTCTGGGTTTAACCTACTCCTCCAGTTACTGACAGGTAATGGACGAGGCCGATGTAAGTGTTTACAAAACATGGCTTATGTTATCATAATATTTTTAAGCCCCATATAAAAGCTACCTTGTTTCTCAGTTGCCACTTAAAATGGAGAAAAACAAAAACCTTCTCATTATGTATTTTAGAGGCCCACCACCAGAATAGTAACCCTGCTGTCCTAAGAGAAAGCCCCCCACCCCCCAACCCCCGTGTGGCAAGGCCTCTAGCATCTAAGAAAAGGTCTGAATCAAAGAATATGGAGACATGAAGGGACTCCGGCCAGCAGGAGCCTGGAGGCCTGACTTGGCTGCCAAGTGTGCTGTACCCTCGTGAATAATTGAACATCTTTAATGCAGAGGTGTAATGTGCATGGGCAGGCTCTGGCTTACAGATGTGATGCCCACACTGTCATTTCCCTTTCAGAATGCTTCTTAATATTTACTGGAAAAGTAGATTTTTCAGAATGTACAATGTGATTTTCCAATTGAAAAAAAAAAATCTGAAGTCGTCATTCCAGCATGGGTTTAAGTCAGGTGATGTTCAATATTTTACATGGAAAACGGGAGATACAAATGTAAAGATGCATCTTTAAACAATGACTGCAGCTAATAAGCAAAGTGGAATAAAATACATATTTTGATTTATTTGTGGTAATAGGTGATGATCAGAGACACCTATGTGCAGATTGGTGTTTTTATGTTTCCTCTAAAGACTTACGGAGCCAGCAGTGTGGTGCATACCTGTAATGCTAGCAACTGGGAGGCAGAGGCCAGGGGTTAGGAGTAACCAGGTCATCCTCCATTAACTACCTGGAGAACTTGAGGCTAGCCTGAGCCACATGGCACCTTGTCTCAAAAAACAGAACCAATTGTAAGCATTACTTAAAAATTTAGTTAAAAATTAGTTAAAAGTTAGTTAAAAATTTGCATAACTTAATATCATTTAAAAATAGTTAAAATAATAGGGTTTCTACCTAATCAGGCCTATTTTTAGAAATAATTTTATTTGATGTTTTAGCCTTCAAACACAATGAAGACAGAGATAGAAATATATCAGAAAGTGGAAAATTATTAAAAAAGAAGAAGTTTAAGGCACATTAAAATTTTTCTCAAGTATCTAGGGACTCAAAATGGGATAAAGATGGCAGAGGAGGCCAAAAGTTTGTTTTAACTTCAAGAAGGGAGCCTGTAGGGTCAGTTCTCCATCATGACCACAAGGTGGCGATATCGGCCCAGAACAGTTTGGTTGCTGTTGGGCGGAGACTTGAGGCTCAACCAACCATTTGTTCCGGAAAGGTACTTAACAACTTAGGGGAAGAGGGAAAGAAAAAGAGATAATATTACTATGAACTCATCTTTATAAGCAGATAGGCATGAAATACGTGAAAACATTTATCAGGTCTCAGAACATCTCCCACTGTCATTTTTCCCATCCTGAAAACCCCACCCATCTGCTTGGATATTAGGTGATCCTGGGCTTTGCCCGTTCCTCAGGCTTAATGAAAACGTGTCTCAGAATGTCTTGCTATTATGTGTACCTGACTTACCAAAACATTCTAAAGCTGTGATTGGTTGGCTCAAAATTAACATGATTTCTTGCCCTGGCGCATTCCCAGCTCACACTTGAAAATGTGTACGTGTACATACATGCCTACATGAAGAAGTAAATCTCAAATTCTTATCTTCACATTGAACCGAAGGAATAATTAACAAGAGAAACATTTCAACAAGCGTCTTATATTCTGGGAAGAGAAGTCTGTCTGGTCTTTGAGCAGAAGCATACCTAGATTGATACTGCTAATCCTGTGCTCCCAAGTCGTATCTGATAACAGGACACCATAAACCTAACGGGTCTGTTGCTGACACCTCAGTATTAAAAGTAGAGTTGTAAGAGGTCAGCAAGCTGGGCTTGGGGTGTGGTAGAGAGTGTGCACTACACATTGACAAACCTCTCAAAGTGATGCCAATACAGTCTGCTTTCTGGTGCTGCTTCATAATATTAAACATTGTATTGTTACAAGGTTTGAAGACTTAAGACCTAATGGGTTTAACAACTTGTTACACTTTCGTATTAATTCCACTTGCATTTAAAAAAAGTCTTCTCTATTCCTGAAAATACTCCTTACAGTTGCCCAAATATAGTTATCATTTTCAACTTTCAATACATTAAATGATTAAATTACCATCTAGTTTTTGGCACAGCAGCTCAGAGGAGAGCCGGCTAGCCTCCATGTATGCTAACACGGTGCATGCTTACGTGGTGAGCCACCACAGAATGGTCTGGAAACCCATGAGTTTTTCTTCTCTGTTCTGAGGTTAGCACTCCAGAGCAAGGGAAAGAGGCACACTTTTTTTTTTCCTGTCACACAAAATTGCACAAGTTATCTGAAAAGATGTTGGTTTGTTTGATGTTGACAGGAAGCATGGACCACAAAGTTGTTGATCACAGTTTTAATCGGGACCATGCTGAGCAGCCTCTCAGTGAGACACCCACTGTGGCTACATTAGTTCTTTCTCACCAGATGTCTCACTTTCATGTCCTCTACCCTCCAATCCTTTTACTATCAGATCCTTACTAGTGAGCTGGGCGTGGACATGCTGTGCCTCACTTCCATGGAGGCAGAGGCAGGGGCAGGGGCAGGGGCAGGGGCAGGGGCAGGGGCAGGGGCAGGGGCAGGGGCAGGGGCAGGGGCAGGGGCAGGGGCAGGGGCAGGGGCAGGGGCAGGGGGAGACAGAGGCAGAGGCAGGGGCAGAGGCAGGGGCAGAGGCAGGGGCAGAGGGAGGGGCAGGGGCAGGGGCAGGGGCAGGGGCAGAGGCAGGGGGAGAGGCAGAGGCAGAGGCAGAGGCAGAGGCAGAGGCAGAGGCAGAGGCAGAGGCAGAGGCAGAGGCAGAGGCAGAGGCAGAGGCAGAGGCAGAGGCAGAGGCAGAGGCAGAGGCAGAGGCAGAGGCAGAGGCAGAGGCAGAGGCAGAGGCAGAGGCAGAGGCAGAGGCAGAGGCAGAGGCAGAGGCAGAGGGAGACAGAGGCAGAGGCAGGGGCAGAGGCAGGGGCAGAGGCAGGGGCAGAGGGAGGGGCAGGGGCAGGGGCAGGGGCAGGGGCAGAGGCAGGGGGAGAGGCAGAGGCAGAGGCAGAGGCAGAGGCAGAGGCAGAGGCAGAGGCAGAGGCAGAGGCAGAGGCAGAGGCAGAGGCAGAGGCAGAGGCAGAGGCAGAGGCAGAGGCAGAGGCAGAGGCAGAGGCAGAGGCAGAGGCAGAGGCAGAGGCAGAGGCAGAGGCAGAGGCAGAGGCAGAGGCAGAGGCAGAGGCAGAGGCAGAGGCAGAGGCAGAGGCAGAGGCAGAGGCAGAGGCAGAGGCAGAGGCAGAGGCAGAGGCAGAGGCAGAGGCAGAGGCAGAGGCAGAGGCAGAGGCAGAGGGAGAGGCAGAGGCAGAGGGAGAGGCAGGGGCAGGGGCAGAGGCAGAGGCAGAGGCAGAGGCAGAGGCAGAGGCAGAGGCAGAGGAAGGGGGAGAGGCAGAGGCAGAGGCAGAGGCAGAGGCAGAGGCAGAGGCAGGGGGAGAGGCAGGGGCAGGGGCAGAGGGAGAGGCAGAGGGAGAGGCGGGGCAGAGGCAGAGGCAGGAAGAGAGGCAGAGGCAGAGGCAGAGGGAGAGGCAGGGTGAGAGGCAGGGGCAGAGGGAGAGGCCAAGGGAGAGGCAGAGGAGAGGCAGAGGAAGGGGGAGAGGCAGAGGCAGAGGCAGGGGGAGAGGCAGAGGCAGGGGGAGAGGCAGAGGCAGAGGCAGAGGCAGAGGGAGAGGCAGGGTGAGAGGCAGGGGAGAGGCAGAGGAAGGGGGAGAGGCAGAGGCAGAGGCAGAGGCAGGGGGAGAGGCAGAGGCAGGGAGAGAGGCAGAGGCAGAGGCAGAGGGAGAGGCAGGGAGAGAGGCAGAGACAGGGAGAGAGGCAGAGGCAGGAAGATCACTGCAAATTTAAGGGGAGTCTGGGCATCCCAGAGCAGTTTAGGCCAGCCAGGGCTAAAAGGGAGACCCTGCCTCACAAACAAAACCAGAACCAATCAAGCAACCCCTTTGCCTCTGCACTAATTTATTATATCAATGACACACCAGATGATGGGTGCTTAGTGATACAATGGCAAACATTTAGTTCATCACATTTTTTCAAGTTATAAAGGAAGGTGTTGAGAGAGCATGCAAGCTGTGGTGTCTGTGTGATGGAAATGACCATGAAATGAACATCTGTTTTCTAGAAGCAAAGCATATACTTACGAGAGAAAGATTTGGGAATTATTGCATGAAAATCCCTAAAGCCATCAGCCCCATATGCAACTGCAATAAAGAAGGCAAAAAGAAAGCCAGGCTGTAATATCATCACAGACACAGTAAGAGTGTAAAAGACAGTGCTGCTTTAAAAAGGCATATTATTATGTAAAACCACTAGTTAGCTGCTAATTTGTTACTGTTGGTTTTCATACAAGCTACAGAAAAATCACTGCTCAGAGCAGGACTTCTGAACTGTGAGCAAGCTCCGATGGGCTCAACAGCTTAGAAGCATACCTTAGGACATTCTAGAACCAGGAGAAACCATTCAGTAGTACTGGCTGGGTATGATCTTGGCCACATCACAGTATCACACATCTCCACAAATCAGTGTGCTTGCTCCTAGGTAGACTGCCCCTCAAATTCTCTTCATTTGCTTGCTTTTTTTTTTTTTTTTTTTTTTTTTTTTTTTTTTTTTTTTTTTTTTTTGCCTTAGAAAGTATCCAGTGAAAATTAAAATGTTTCCAGTCAGCAGTTTGGATGGGGAATTGTTGCTCCAAAAGGAGCTACCGGATTTCTGTAGGGATTGCTTAGCAGTTGTCTTTATAAATGGCACCAAGCTCCATGCTTGTAGTCTTCTGAAGGCAGTTCCTAGTGAGTTCCAATTCCTAAGATCTGGTACATTGGGCACATATATCAGTATGTGTGTGTGTGTACATGCATGCACACCGGGCGCATGCTCGCTCATGGTTTCTTTCCAAAAGCATCAGCCAGAATTGTATATACAAAGTAGCTGGCTAAATTAAACTTGTGGGATCAACTACTGATTTAGCAGGAAAAAAAAAAGGCTGACAGACCACAGGAAAAAGACATATTTATCAAACTTTGCTTAAATCATTGTTTCTCAAATTTGTTTGGCCATAGATACCTTCCCTTTTTCCCCATGAAAAACTTTATATATGTGGATAGTACATGCACAGTTGTGTGGGTATGTATGTTTGATGTTTCCTTAATTGCTCTTGACATCATCACCACCACCACCACTATCATCACCATCATCTTTTTAAAAAAAGATTTATTTATTTATTTTATATATGAGTACATTGTAGGTGTCTTCAGACACACCAGAAGAAGGCATCAGATCCCATTACAGATGGTTGTAAGCAACCGTGTGGTTGCTAGGAATTGAACTGAGGACTTCTGGAAGAACAGTTAGTGCTCTTACCTGCTGAGCCATCTCTCCAGCCCCCATCGTCATCTTTTGAGATAGGGCTTCTCACTGAATTCGTAATTGTCAATCCAACTGCAATGGCTCTAGCCAGAAAGCTCAGGGACCCACCTGCTGCTCCCTCTGCCACTGTAGGGATTACAGGTGTTCACTGTCACGCCTGGCCTGGAGTCTACATTTTTACTATTTAATGTGCTAACCATGGTGACATGCCATGAAATGTTGAGCCCCTTCCAAAAGAATTAATCCTTTGTCTATGGTAACTCAAGTCAGTCTGCTAATTTTCATCCCTAACCAAAAAAAAAAAAAAAAAAAAAAAAAAAAAAAACTTATCAAAAGCTTAAAAGCAAAAATATAGCTCCAGTTACTAAGTTCTGTCTAGTACAGCAAAGTTGAATTGATACAGATACACTGTCCACACAACAGCCTGACCTTAGAAAAGCATTCTTTGGTGTTCTAAGTGGGTGGGAAATACGTCAAACAACAAACCCGTGATGTAGGCTAAAATCCAGTCTCTGATAGCAGCAGTTCAGTGGGTCTCTATAAATGTCAGGTGCACACAAACTGCTTTCCACAGACAGCCTCCAAGCCTCACTGTGGGCCTTTGAGGTAGACACCGTCACTGTTTTGGCAGTAAGGCATCTTGGACTCAAAGGAAGTTCTATACTTTGCATTTAGCATAGCGTTTAGTATGTAAATGTGAAAAGTTAATGTCTTGGTGTTTAGCATAGAAATATGAAAATTTAAGGTCATAGCCAGTTACATGACACTCATAATTCAAAAGACACCGTTTTGCAAGCAGCCTTCTTTTGGGTGGTTGTAAGGCACTGGGAAATGTGTAAGTTTTGCAGCTCTACACGAATCCACACGCTTAAGTGTGCACCCCCATGCATATGTGTATACTTGCCTGGACATGATTACAGTGGGCAACAGTGCACTTACAACAGAGTTTCCCAAATGACAAACACGTGGCCAGCTAATAACTTGCAGGGTGTTGCAAATACAATTGCCCAGCGGTACCTGCTCTATGGTCCTCACAGCCAAGCCTGGCATTCTTCATGTACACACAGAGGAGGGAAGCTCAGGGGTTACTGAGAGTGCCTTCAATAACGTTCTCAGGTTGCTTCCAGCAGCTCTGAATCAGGACACAGTTACTGGCTGCTTGCTGTCTTGCAGCCATCTTCAGGTGCAAGCTCATTGCCCTGTGATACCCTGTAAAGTCTATATTCTATCCCATCAGAAGCAGCTCACCTCATGATGGGACCTAGGGAGCGACATTTCTCAGACAGTCTACCCTCAGCTTTAAGCTTCTGTTTTATGAAATAGCACAGTTAAAAAAATGAATTTTTTTTGGAGAGAGGATCACACTATGAAGCTCTGGCTGTCTTGGGACTTGCTATGTAGACTGGGCAGGCCTTGAATGAACAGAGCTCCATCTGATCTGCCTCTGCTTCTTGAGTGCTGGAATTAAAAGTGTGTGCCTTTACTCTTGGCTGCAGTGAGAATTTGTACAAGTCTTCTAAGAATCACAAAATATATCTCTTTACAAGCTTCTCTGCTAGGGCCTTCTGATTTCCAAATTCTTGTGACCACGACCGTATAACGTACTATAATCCCCTCGGATTCTGAACCGTTGTTTGAACTGCCAAATCTGTGCACATTACGGAAAACAGGTTGACATTACAGAAAGCACACTCTTTGGTCTATACTAGCTCTGTATCTCATGAGTGGCTCCTGATGCTTCACCTAAGGTAGAGGCGAAAACTATTTGAGATTTTCAGAATGAGAGGACCTCTGCTCCACTTTCAGGTCTAAGAAGGTCAATGGCGGTCTTCTGTGGTAGGTAATTTGGCTCAGATTTGTATTTACAAGAATTCAGGAATATGTTGTAGCTTGGTTTTATATCTCATGCTTTAAGTCACGCTAACTCTTCAGTCACAGAAAAGTCATTAGTCCACTATTAACATCTCTGTAGTCTATAGTGACCTCAGTATTCCTTACAGATCTAAAGAAGGGACAGCCTATGGGTGTGGTTGAGACATCAAGAGTGACAGGGATAGGACTGCAGAAGGCAGGCAGAGAAGAGGACCATCCCCACAGACACCATAGGTATACTCTACAGGAGTGTAGGGTGAACCCAGAGGCAGATCTTCTTTGAGAACCAGCATACTTTATAGACAGATACATTTGTTCTTAAGCCTCCCTGTTGGCTGGGTGGCTCAGGGTTTTCTCACGGGAAGAGGACATTAGCTAGATGACATCACTGATATAAGATGTTGTGGTTCCAGCCTTGCAGAGAGACAGCTAAGATACAAAGAAGCCCCATGTCCCACCTGTGGACATAGTGGAGAGGTGTGTTGGTGTGCGGTCTTACACCTACTCAAGTGACTTCCACAGCTCACCCAGATGCAGAGTCAGAAGAGCTGTGAGGCTGTTCCACCTCTTTCAACCAGTAATCACCTCCTCCTGCTGGGACATCAAGGGTCCTTCTGTGTAGGCTATGATGCTCTGCATGACTCTAGTCATGCAAGTATAGAAAGAGCAGGCAGCAGAACTATGCCAGGGCCCAGAGAACAGGATGCATGCAGGCTTCCTCCTACCTGCTATTCCTGTGCCCTCCAGGCAGCAGACAGCTGCCCGTCTCCAAACCTACACTCTCCCCCAGGCCTAGCTTCCTTCCTATATCTCCATGTGTGTCAGTAACAAGGCTGTAGCCCACAAATTCACCAGAGCTCCTCCACAGCCACTCAAAAAGTCCAATGATCATCCCAGTTTCTTCAGGAAGGAGCCTCAGTTTCCCTATTGTGCTCCAGTCCCACCCCTGCCACCTCCCAGACCAGGCTGTGTCTGTGCCACCTCCTGCCTGTGCTTCCTGCTCACCATCGTGCACCTTCCTGGGTTGTGTGTGCACTGTGGGCTGTGGCCTTCGGGCTCCCATCCCAACACATCTGTCTTCCAGACTGAGGCTGTCATTTTCTTTGGTTCTCTACGACCATATCTGACTTCCACATGGCATCAGTCCTGTGAGAGGAGACCTGAAAATCTTGTGTCCAAATTCCTCTACTTCTGGCAACTGCTATCAGAGAATCTCTTGGCAGATCACACTATTCAATAAATAAAGGGATGGGCCTTAGGAAAACGCTAAAACAAGTAACAACCAAAGCTCACACATTTCCCATGTATGCGAGTGCTGTGGTTTCCATTTAACTATGCATATACTTGTTCCAGAGCAACCCCCCATTTTGCACCTACCATTTGCACACGTCTTCCTGGCTTAAGTAACTTTCTGGGTCCTGAATGGAGACACCAGATCATCCATCTCTTCTCCAGAACCAGACTCTCTACTCTCTGGACTCCTTGTGTTTGGTCCTCACAGTATTATGGAATTGCAGGGCCTGCTTGGTGATCTTAGCCTGGAGATGCTTCTTCAGAAGCCCTCCTCCCCTCTGGCCTTTGGTCTTCACATGAGCCTATCCAGGTAAATGCCCAGCTCTGAACGTTCATGTGGTCTTGACCATAGCCATGCTCAGAAAGAGGCCAGGACTCACTAGCACTCAGTGTCACTTGGTAGCATGTACGGGAGGTACAGGGTATCTGTGACACAGTTCAGGTAGAAAGCTCTCTACTTAATAACTACAGTAGTTGGATAGTTTCAGAAATCCACTTCCAGTAATTGAGAAGTGTCAGAGGACACGGCCGAACACACTGGCTTTCACATGCAGTTCCAGGGCACATGCATATTTGGAGCAAAGTCAACAATGGGGAAAGTAAATTTTGACATCAATTTCATTCAGTGTCATACATTACTACAGTCTATGTCTACTGGCTCTCCAATCAATGGACCCCCTGGCTTCTATTGGTTTTGGAAGCTCTTGAACTTAGACATTGGTAAATCTAGAAGACACAGAGGTGGCTGTGATCTTATGGAAGAGGCAGCTGACCATGTCCAGGTCAGTGGAGGCATCTGAGGGCTTTCCCTTCAGGCTGGGAAATGTATCATGTGCCGACTATCTGAGCTCACTTTCCTTATCCACCAAGTAGGAATAATCCCATCTCTTCTGTCAGGTTTGTGTGCCGAATCATGATAATACTCCGAGGGCCTGACTGCCACACTGAGAGGACAAGTAGTTAGCTTTGTGCTGAGCACAAAGCTACAGGCTGGGAAGATAACGCCTTATCTTCTTGTCCACAAAGAATCCTATGGGCCTATGACATTGGCTACACCCAGCTACCGTTTGTCACCTTCCTCAAATGGGAACAGCAGCAGGAAGAGGGTTGGCAGCCCACCCAGGACAACAGAGCCAGGGTAGAGGATGCCAGGCGAGCACCATTTGTGTGTTCCAGTCCTGAAAATCCTAGCAGTGTTCTCTGTTCTAATATTCTGATGGGGACTCGTCTCATCTGTGGCATGTTTGAGGTGATCTTCCCTGCGCTTTAGGCTGTTGGGGAGATGGACATTGGGGTTGTTCCCAATGTCAGTTTGTCCTGCTCCCGGTTCCACCTATCAGATTTGCTTCCAGAGCAGACAATATAAAGGACATAATGGAAAAGGGCAGTGTCTCTCTTTCTGTGCTTGTAACACACCTGGGTTGCACCTTCAGTGCTGAGGGCAGAACCCAGGGCTGTGACGACATGAGGCACGTGCTCCTCCAGTACTCACACCACCAACCCCTCCTACCTTTGTCTGTATTTTACCAACACAACACTAAATTGTCACAGAGAACAAAGTAGGTTGGAAAAAGCAATGCATGACTTAGAAAGACAGAGATGGATTCAGAAGTTCCTTTAGAGAGGATAAGGAGAGAGCAGAGAGCAACAATGATGGTTCTATTCATATTTTCAGGAGAAGCCACCATGGTGCCATTTGTACTTCTTCCAGGTCCTGACACTCCTGGCCCTCTTACACACAGTTCATGTCAGCTAGGTCAGGGGTCTGGGTCTTATAGACCCACAGTTTGGAAGGTTAAATCTGGTTGGCTGGGGAAAAAAAGCTTAGAGATATTTTATAAATGGTTTAAGTTTCTCGCTCTATTGATATATTTTTAAAAGAAGTGCTACATTTTCAGCAAACACATCACTCCTTCACTTGTGTGGTATGAGTGAAGTACGCAGAATTGCCAGTTCCTAAGCACTGCCTGAAAGACCTGCGATTCAAGAAGAACCATGTGAGCCAGAGAGAATTTAAACAATAACGAAAGTTTTAAAGACTGACAAAAGGAGTATTCTGATGAGTAAGGCGAACACCGTGTGGGCAGAGGGGGGATCATTATTAGAAAGGTGCTTGTTGGGTGTCTCATGGTAGGGTGACATCATTTGAGGTCTTGAATCTGAGTTAAAAGTTGAAATATTTATTTCCCGTTTCATTGGAAATTCTGTGCCAGTGAGAGACATTTTTCCTACGTCACACAAGCCTAGATCACACAAGTTGAACTGCCTGCTAATGCCAACCAGCAGTTGGCAAAATGTAGGGCTGAAAACAATATGTGGACTGTTGTACTTGACCTAGCTTCCTAAATATAGTTCAAAAGCGTGCAGCTCTCACATGGGTGAGGTATAGGGTATGCTGGCCCTTGAAATGAGGGGACACATGCAAAATAGAGCTGGGCACTCTAAGTCTCAGAGTGCTCCGATTCTGAGAACTCCGATGCTGAGTTAGCTCCTTGTCGCTCTGCATACATTCATGGCCATTCCCTCCCATCCTCAGAACTGGCTTTGTGTCAGCCCCAAAGATTCCAGAAGCCTAGGCTGAGCTTCAGGGTGGCTGAAGATAATGTAATCTCTCCTGGGACACACAGAGGGTGGATCCTCTGCTGTCCCTCCCTTCCAGAAGCCCAACGGGCTCCTGTCAGAATTCCAAGCAAAGAGTGACTCAGCAAAAGAAGGGGGAGTGATGGGAAAGATGTCAGTCTTTCTACAGCTCTCCCCACTATAGCCCAGGTGTTGGCTTGCAGTGTGTGCCTTTGTCTGTGGAGAGGCACTTATGCACACTCAGGCTGAGAAATTGGGGTTGGGGTGGTCAGCAGGCTTTTTGACAACTTCACACACTGCAGGAGTCAATGAAACCCTAGTTGTGCTTTGGTTGTTTCTCCATGTGCTCCTCCTAGGTGCCAGCTCAGATGGTGAGAAGCAGAGAGAATATCTGTAAGAGCTGGCCCTGTGCACAGGACAGTGAGTTTGGGTCAGCGGCTGGGATGCAAGCGTGCTCATGGGGATGGATACACTTGGCTGGCCTGGTGTACCAGGCACAGAGTTGTGTGTATACAGGAGTCATCACAAGAGTGCATTCAGTACAAGTGTGTAGCACATCAAGATCACAAAGACAATCAGTTTGTGGCTGAGCACCCACATTTACAGGGACATTTCCATGTAGGATGAAAGCGGTTCAGATAGGGACCCATCACTACTGTTCTGAACATGACATCAGCTTATCCCCATGCTCAGACACATTCTCCAGAATTCTGGCTCTGGGAGCCAGGAACCTGATGATATTCACAAGTCAAAGTGAACTTATGTTCTCTCTCTCTCTCTCTCTCTCTCTCTCTCTCTCTCTCTCTCTCTTTCTCTCTCTCTCTCCTCCCTTCCTTCTTTCCTTGCTTCCTTCCTCCTTCCTTTCTCTTTCTTTTATTCCCCCTTACTTCCCCTCTCTCTAATTTTATAATGAGACACATCCATATCTCCAAAAATAAGAATTGAGATGCACATATGAAGTTGTTACATATGTGATAAACTGCCTGTAAGGGCTTTACTAGCATAAAATATTAATGACTTTATATACTTAGAGCTTACGATATATCAAATATGTTTAAAACGTAAGATACAACTAATTAAAAGTCACACGTGGTATGCATGAGCTCCCTCTATATCTTAACAAAACACATCCCTATAGAGCAGTGGTTCTCAACCTGTGGGCTGTGACCCCTTTATGGGGTGTCCAACAACCCTTTTTTGTGGGTCACCCAAGACCATTGAAAACATAGAGATTTACATTGTAATTCATAATAGTAGCAAAATTATAGTTATGAAGTAGCAATAAAAATAATTTCATGGTTGGGGGTCACCACAACATGAGGAACTGTATTAAAGGGTCACAGCATTAGGAAGGTTGAGAACCACTGTTAAGAGGTTCTGACCAAGGAACAGCAGCTAGTGGCAGAATTCGATTTGGGGGTTGCTAATTCACATGGTGACATGGTAGGGCATGCTGGGAGTTCAAGCCCTTCACCATCTAGGGGTAACTTACTGCTAACTTCAGCACAACAAAGCCTTTGCATTGGATTTTTTTTTTTTTTTTTTTTTTTTTTTTGTAGGGAGGTCTTCAAGGCTCGCTTTCCCTTTTATTATTCTCCTTCCTCTCCTTTCTGCTTTAGACTCCCATTACAAGAACTGGGCATTACAAATGCTAACCACATTCTATCTTGTTCGGCTATCATAGCAAAGCGCTCAAGTGTTAGCTATGACCATGGTCCTAACATCTGGTCTCCAAGCTTTGGAAACTGCCATGGAAAATGGGCCCACAGAGGCAAGCTCTATCCCTAGATTATCATTTCTGTGGGACTGAAGAGTCACATGACACCACCAAACTTCAGCTTCCTCACAAGGAAATCCAGAAAAATACCTGTCTCTTGGCTCCATATGGGCTGAGCAACCAGAGAAGACACCCAGCACTCAAGAAATGCTGGCTGCCCTTTGTTCAGGTGCTATTACCTTTCTCTGAGCTCAGCTCATTACTCAGAAACCCCTAGCTTACTGGCACTCTCATCAAAATGTCACATCTCTTGGGAAGAACCTTCAAATACCACATGTTTTTCCTAGTAGGGACCAGCCATTTCAAAAAGTCCTGTCCTTATCATTAGCAATTCTTTGAATTGAGAGAATTTCTTTCTTCTTTTCCTGTTTTTCTCATTGTATGATTCAGTGGCACTTTATTGGGAAATGTATAGAAATGAGTGGTTTTAAGTCATGTGCTCTTCCCAGTTAAACAGGCACTTTAACATCTAGGTCAAGGCCACTGGTTCCCCCACAGTCCCCACAGTAGCCTGCAAGCTTTCTCTAGATGAGGGGGCTGTACTGAGCATCTACCACGAAACCCTTTAATTCCTGGAGCAACTCTTATAGATACTGTCCCATTTACCACAGACAGAAGTAAGATTCACAGACAATAGTGCTGCCCCAAGTTACCAGTGAGACTCAGCAAGCTACAGATGCACCCTGAGTTCATGGGACCTCATAGCCGACTTCTCCCAGGTAACTCCCTAAGTCCTGATACATTTTTGTTTTAAATAAACTTTCTGCTTCTAGTAGACTTTGAAACAAGGCCTTTCTAACAAGTCAAACATATCATTGGAGGAATGCAGCCTCTCCAGAATTATGCTTATAAACCCCCAGGGGGTCACTTGAGAACACTGTAGGAGAAAGATGCGTCTCTGGCTCAGGAGTCTTTAGCTTGGCTCTACTGTAGGAATACAACACACACATACCCACTGCCCAAGAGCCATCATGGAGTACTAGCAGAAATGGACAGTGGGCCCTATGTTCCTAGGGGGCCTAGACGTCATGTAGGTGAATGTAGCCAGGAAGAGACCTGTAGTGGGCGTGTAGGTGATCCTCTGCCTGCTCAGAGTTATGGAGACAGTGTTCTGAAATCCAGGGATGGGGGCAGTGTTAGGCTGGGACCCATCCTAGGGCTCCCTGGAAGCTGGATTTCCCAGACAAGAGGAACTTTCTGAGGTGCTTGTTCATCTGGTCACATGGTAGGAGCTGGCTTTGGGATGGAGAAGCTTCCAAGGATGGGAGGAGACCATAACACCCCACTGGCAGAAATAGGGAAGTTGGGAGGCAAACAGAACAGGCATTTTGGAGGAAAAGCAGGATTATGAGGCAATGACTGAGAGGCCCTAGCCCCAAGGCAGATGTGTGAACCCCAACTGCCACTGCAGCAACCGATGGGATGGTCTACTTTGCTCACCCCGCTTCTGGAATAGCAGCTATGCAGCAGGAAGTCCTGGGCTTCCAGAGCCAAACTTCTCTATTCTGTCCTTGTCCCTCCCTGACTCTCCTACCCCATCCTGATCACCATCCCCAGGAGGTAAGGCCATGCTCGGTGATTGTGACACTGTGTTGTGTGTCATATTGTAACTGGGTTTCCACATCCTCCTGGCTGTATGGTAAGAGCTCGTGAAGAGGAACGGGGCTGACCATTGAAATATAGGAATGCAGGGAAAGAGGAAGCTGCTCAAGACACCAGCCCAACTGAAGTCAAAGAGCTATGGAGAACTGACAGAAAGGGAAGTAAGAATAGGGAATCATGCTGGGGGCTTAGCAGAGAGCGTGGGTCACACACAAAACACACATGCACACAGGCACACAAATACAGGTCCATGCACTGACACTGGCACATATACCCTACACACTCAGACACAAGGAGATGCAGACAGGTACAGACACAGGCACAGGAAAATACATATTCCCAGCATATAAACACGCGTACGCACCTCCTTCACACACACATAATAGGCATGCACACACAAGACTGTACAACAGCAAACATGCCATTAGACTTATACAGATGCAAAAATACGAGAGACACATACACACATGTCTTCTCACCACACAGGCATGTGCACAAGCAGCTCCCACCCCCAAACACACACACAGCCTTTCTTGAACTTGAGTTTGAGTTCTGCATTTCTAGTCTCCACAGAAGAGTATGATGGCCATTCAAGTCTTGTGGACTGAGAAGGACTGCTCAACTGTGGCCTGTATATTTGTCTCTATCTGCTTTCCAATCCTAAAATCTAAAACTCTCCATAATTCTGGTAGGGCACTTAAGCATTTTTTCTCTTGAATGTAACAGTCAGAGTAAGAACCACCATAAGATTTCCTTACATTATAATAAAATTCCAATGGTATGACTGAGACAAAATCAAACAAACAAACAAACAAACAACAAAAACAGACTACTAAAACAGAAAATATAAGTATATTGCAAATATATTGCACATTTAGAAACCTCTACAACTTAGTTTTTTGAATGAAGAGCAGAGATGAAAGAGAATATCCTCAAAGAATGAGGAAAATTCCAAATCAACATGTTTGTCTGTGGCAACCTCTGTTTGCAGAGATAATCAGCGAGCACAGGGTTGCGTCAAAGGCAGCCCACCGGTAAAGTGTGGACACCATTGAAAAAAGTTCTTATCTAACATGTCCACAAGCTAGTAGCAGAGCCAGCAGGCCCCACTGAGGAGGTGAGAGAGCAGCCTGGTACTCATGGAAGGCACCCTCTCTAACACAGGGATTCAAGTTCACATGCTGCTGTCCCAACTGCCTCTGCCCTCGCTGCTCCAGAGTTATCGGTTACCCCAGAGCTGCTGTTGTTCTCACAACAGACTGATGCCCACAGACACTTCCTATGCCAGTAGCTCTGAGGATTGTTTCTATTTGTTTATTGTCTTGCAATCTAGTATCTGAAACCTTGGAGGGACTCTCTTTGAGAAAGCCTTGGGTTGGCTGAGAAAGGTTTGGAAGCTTTGACCTCAGCCTGTGGCTTAGAGCACTGTGCAGTGTACGCACATCTGTGTGGTTTTGTGTCCAGCCCTGGGAAGGCCATGCACTGAGTGGGTGATGGCTCTTCTGTGTTCACGTGTGCTCTGAACATTCTTCACACAAGACATTCCTGCTCAGACACTACTGTGTTCAAACCTACAGTGGGGCCCAGGCACAAGGTACTTGTCCACCTGTATGGGACAGGTGTGTTTCTTTGTGAAGGAAAGTTCAGATGGCTCAGGCCCTCCCTGGAAAATGGAAGCTGGGGAAGATTCCCCCAATGGAGGCTGGTGGGCAGGACTATGCGAAAGAGGAACTCAAGACCCTTGTGTCCACCTTCCGCCAAAACCCTGGTCTGTCCTCTGCCTGTCATGCTGTCTTCAAGGCTTCTGATGGGCACTGACCTGGCCAGATGCTTATGGTATTTTGTCTGTGTCATATATATAAATTATCATATTTTTGATCTCCAAGTATACACAGAAGCTGGCGATGCCAGGTAAAAGCAGAAAGGCTAGAGAATATGTGAAAATCCATGCCTGTAGATTTCCAGCTTTCTATTTTCCCCTTGAGTTCTGACAAAAACTTCCATTTCTAAATGTTGCTTTTTTGTTCTACGTAGATGTACATGCTATAGAGATGGCTGCCTGGGGTGCTATGTCCCCTGTTTTTCTTGTCCCTCTCAGGCCACACTCATAACGAGAAGCCCAATATGGCCACCTCAAGCTTGTCACCTGCTTTCTGGGCTGGATTCATCAGGCTGAAGAAATGGCTGTGATCACACACATGCTTCTAGGGAAAAGAGGTTGCCCAACTCTTCCATGCTACCCTGAAAGCAATAAGCCAGGTATCCCAGTAGTCACCACACACCCTCTGCAATGTTTTCTCCTCTGTCCTCTTCCCTTAGTCTCCAGGACCACCAGCTGCTCACAGCACAGGAGAGCTGATAAATACATCCTCAAACACACAAAAGGTAGACATGGTCCTCTAAGTCTCACGTGGCAGAAGGACTCAGCAGAGCCCAGGAAACAATGCCCTTCAGACAGATGCCAGGGATTCTGCCTTCTCTGCATCCTCCCCACACCCTAGCTCAGTGTCAGGCTGGGTCTGAGGGTAAAAGGTTCTGGGTGTAAGGGTTATTTGGGAGACTGTGTTTCCTGAAGAAGTCAGGCCAAAGTTGTGGAACATGGAATGTCTTAGGGGTTGTTGAAACTCTGTAATAAACAAAATGTCGGTATCTCACTAATAATTTAGATATTTATGGAAATAAACACAAAATAATAAAAAACAATACAGTTTAAAGCTAATATTGGGGCAAAAGCCATATCAACCATACCCTTGGCCATCACTCTGCCACCACAGTCTCTGGGACCCCACTGTGCACCTAAGCTTAGGTAGGGATGCTGGTTCTGATTGCCTGTGGTTGTCTGTGCCCTAATTGTCATGTAATCACATACCATATGGATGTCCTACCTGTGTCATGTCACATAGATAGCTTAACCAACACCACTAGGATAGCATCACTCATGTCCCATGGTCACTTAACCTGTGTCAGCAGAGACTACACTTGATAGTCAGCCATGCTATGCAGTGACATCCACAGTGGCCTGGGAGAGGTGGAAAAGTTGAAACAGCTCGTCATTGCCAGTGTTGAGGGAAAGGGCTGAGGTCAGGAAGATCCGGCCTATCAGTCCAACTGCTTGGGAAATCTTGAATACAAACCTGCTGGTACAGGACTGCACATTCTTCCTGCAACCCTGTCCCACTGCAGCCTCTGGGGCTTTCTTCCTTTTTTGTCTCATGATTTTATGAATCAATGTGACTATGGAAGCAAGGCAAGGCCATATACCACCCATGAGCTCCAGTTCAATCTCCAACAACAAAGTTCAAACAACCCAAAACAGTTGAGGAGAAACGGGCACTGTATGAGATTTGCCAAGTTACATTCTGCAGTGATGAAACATCCATGTCTCCATTACTGATGCTGCCAAGTGATTCCAAGGAAGGGTTCCAAGTGAAACACACCCTTAACAAATACAGAAACATATCTGGACATAAGCTAAGGAGGTGCTTGCATTTCATACCAACTTGGAGGCTTTTGTCACTTTTAAGTAACAGAAATACAACAGACGCTTAACGAGGAAGAATCCAGAGACAGCAGAGGCTGAAAGTGGCCTAACGATGCTAAGAACCTGTACACTCTTGAGAAGAGCAGCGGATCTGTAGCTGGTTCAACACCATTACTCTGCTCACTCAGTAATTCACAGTGAAAACACTCCAGGATGGGAAAGAGACAACAGCCAAACACCAGGACAATCAAAGTTCTGAACTGAAACTCATGCATTTCCTGGCAGATCCCTGAGATACCCACTCTGAGGATGAGCACCCTGCTTTATACACCAGAGTGAGGGAAAAGACAGTTTCTTATCTCATCTTCAGCAGCTTAACAGAGGAAGAGACAGAGCTCAATACGAGAACAGAGAAGACAGCTCCGAGCCAGGATTACTCAGGCAAGGCAACTTATTTTTGGTGGCGTGCAGGACCTGTGGGTTAACATGCATAAGCATGTTTCCTGTCCCCAGGGTCCTAACCAGAAGTGAAAGGTTCAGGTCAATAATACCCCTGGTACATGGGAGGCAAGGGAAAGACTTGATGAAGGAGTGAAAAATGAGTGGAGATGTGGGAGCATGGCTCAGTTGTATACCACGTGCCAAGCATACACGGGTGCTAATCTCACTCAGTCAACATCATTATCAACAACAACGTGCATATATACATATACGTATATGTATACATATATGTCGACATATACACATCTTTAAAGACTGTTGGGGCAGGAGGTATCCAGCACATTCAATAAAAATTCTTTACACACAGTGGTTCAAGTCTACCGGAAATAGAATGGAGCAAGATTAAGTAGTTCAGAAGCTTTGGTCTTTTACACCACGCCCACCTCAGTGACCAATTAAAGAGACTCTGTGGTATATAGGGAGCACGCAAGCATGTGTGTCAGACACGGCACAATAGTGGTGGGGTGATGAGATGTATGAGTGGCTCCAGCACCAGGCACCAGGGGAACAGCAAGCCCCATGCACAGATCTGCGCAAAGATAGCTTAGAACGGATGGCAGCTGTGTGCAAACGCACGAATGCCAGGTGGGGCAAGAGTGTGACGCTGACTTCCAGAGCCATGCTACTGGGAGAGTAGATGTGGAGCAAGCACAGAACAACCTGAGATTAAAAACAGGAAATGGGTGAACTGAGTGCCCCTTCTGGGAAATGATGAAATGAAATGGGTTTCAACCTTAAGGTGTAACCATGAAGGGCTGAGTTCAATCAAGGTTGCAAAGCCGTCTGCTAGGGCATCCATTTAAATGCTAAACCCTTCTTGTTACTATGGTTCAACCCACTCCTCCAGTATCATGAGAATATAGTGGTGAAGTCCACAAACCATTCACCACATCATAAAACTATACAGTAAAGGGTACAACTCCTGAACAGCTGCACAGTGGTCGATCATTCAGGGTTCCTTAGCCTGAACTTGGCAGAATTCATTAATAGTCAGTGTCTATCATGTTATCCAGAGGTGCTAACACACACTGATTAAGTGAACAATTAGAAATCTGAGAGAGAACTCTAACTCCAAAAGCAGAGTTTACATTTACAAAGCAGGTTTGAGACCCGTAATTGTGTCAAATGCATTCGCACTCTTGTGTCTTCCACCCCTGGCTCCAGGCCAGCTTGCCTACGGCACCACCTGTGACTCACTTGCATCCAGAACTTGTAGATGAGGACAGAGACCAGCCCACCCAGCAAGTTTTTCTACAGACTGACAACAGGGCAGCTGTACAAATCATACCCAAGATCTACACTTATGAGTAACCCATGCAAATGACAGGGATTGAAAGAGAAGAAATGATGGGAAGTCTAACAGCGTAAATATTTTCACACTTCGGTGACACATTTCTAACGGTCAGGAGTGAGCAGAGCTCTCTGTGGGCAAGGTTAGCACCTCAGGGCAACCGTGAGCAGCATTCAGTTCCTGAGGGTCTGTAGTGCAGCTGGAGGGCCCCTCACGGAAGACGCTCTTTAAAGAGCAGGCAGAGAGGTGGGAGCTGCTTTTGCTTTAGCGCTAGATTTCTAGGAGGGTGCAAACCGAAGCTTGCACAGCTACTACAGCAGCCAAAGGGTCTCGACCAGTGGTGAGCAGGAAGGTTCATAGGTCTTTGCATGGTCTCAGGGACCAGAGTCGAAGCTCAGGGAGACAAAGTGCAGAATATATCATGGCTCCACCTGGCCCAAGTATCTCAGAATTTCAGATGTGAGCTCTGAGACTGATGCTACGGCACAGTTACTCAGGGCAACCATCTCCAAGCCCAACCGGGGCTCACGCTCCCTCTATCTGATGAAGTACTTCTCATTGGGGAATCATTTTGCCTTTTCAAATTGGCTCTCTTTTATTTCACATTGATTTTTTCCCAACCCCAGGGGTCTCTGAATGCCTTTATAAAGTGAAACACATAGGCCCTCTTGTTTGGAGAACCTTGACTCAAATTGTACCTGGATGGTCCTCAAGTGTTCCCTGCTTGTTTTCAACCAAGTGCAGAAGGTACCCACTCTTCATGTTTTCACAGCAGTGGGGGTTGAACCCAGGGCCTTGCACAAGCTAGACAGGTGCTCTGCCACCGAGTCACACCTTTACCACTCAAAGATGTTAACAAGTGAGAATCAGGACTTTCAATGTGACAGTTTCTCTACTACTTCTCAAGACAGGGTCTTGCTAGATAGTCCTGGCTGGCTTTGAAATCACAATCCTCCTGCCTCAGCCTAGCCACAAGTGGTTTTAATAAAGATGAGTCATGCGTTAAGCTTTCTTGGAAAAGGCTTGACAGAACAAATGCCTTAAACCAGGAATCATTTTTATCATGAGAAAGCCACCCAAGTCACTCTCAACATTACGTACTCTGGGGGCCTATTCATACTTGTGGAATGAGCTCGTGGAAGACTGTCCTTGATCAAGCCTTTCTTCAGAGGCTTTCAGTCAACCTCAAGCCACAGCTGGCAGGCCAGCCTCTGCCACATTTGAAGACACATAATATACTATTATCATCTAAAGACCCTACATATGTCTCATCAAAACTGATTTCTCTCCTTGCTGGTTGTGTGCATTGTGGGTTTTTTTTTGTTTTTTTTTTTAATATCCTGCCCCCTCAGAAAAAACCAGGTTCATCTCATTCACCCCATTTTCCTTATTATATGCCTGGCAAGTATGTCCTGAACAAAACTAGACCAGATGGCAGATACCTGGCCTCAGAATGGCATTTAACAAGTATTTGTTCTTTGGATAGCAATAAAGGTTATGAACACTAGATTTAAAGGAAAATCGGTAACAGCCTAAAGAATTAGAAAATTTGGGTTCATAGTATTGCGAGATCCAACAATCAGAAAACTAAGCCCTTAAGCTAACCAGCCAGGTAATCAAGCAGTGACCACCTTTTCGGCCCGCGCCTAGTCCTTGGGCATGTGCTTGGAACCTGCCTGTCTACAGGACAGAGACAAGCTTTTCTACAGCAGCCGTATCCCAAACACCCCATGTGCTACCTCTCCCTGAACTTAGCTGTACATTGTTCAGAGTGTCATCTCCTAGCCTCTGGGAACAGTTCAGGACATTTTACTGAGAGACTGGACATCTACTAAAGGTTGTTAGATATAACAACCGCTTGTTGAAACTGTTTCATCCTATCTCATTTATCTTACTACATATCTACCTACAGATACATTGATGACTGAAACCATATCTGGTATAGTGGTCTGGTTGGTTTGTTCTGGAAACAAAATGGTGGCCCGGCTTACTGTTCTAGTGAGTAGGGCCCCTGGTTGCTGTGAGTGATACCCACACTCTTAAAACCACTTCACTCTTCAAGTCTTCATGCCATAGTGGTGGGGAAGCAGCACCTTTTAAAGGTGCCTTACCTCAAAGACTACGTTCCAGATAGCTTCCTGAACATGTCTACTCTGTTCCTGCTCTCTTTTCTAAAGTGGGAATTTCACTAACAGCCCAATTATGGGGCCTCTCTGACCAGCAAACCTTCTCCTATCCTCATTGGGACACATGTGGGTCTGAAGAGATTGTTGGTACCTCTGGATGCAACAGTTTGAGACCTTAAGTTCTCTGACAAACTCAAACAATTACTGCCAGCATTTCTCAGTATAGAGGTGTGAGTGGCAGATGAGAAATCAAGCAAGGGTATTATTCTCTTGGAAATGCCCCTGGCATACAGTGGAGAACCTTGGGGTTCATGTGATTCTTTCTAAACCCAGAGCTAAATATTTACATCTTGATTATAGGGGAACAAATATGCCTTTCGGGCCAGCTCCTATTTCTTTCAAGTGAGCTTCTCTGGCTTGAAGAATGGGCGAGGAACTCCATCAGCACCAAGGGAACATCACTTAACACAAACCAGGAGGGCTCTACCAACAGCCACACCCACCTCTCCCCTCACCATTATTATCAAGAAAACATTCTTTCTACCTGGTTCCCCTTTCACTTAACCTTTCTAAGAACAATTTGTGCATTGATAGTAAAACATATGCTCTTGCGTGATTTGACACACTATGTGACACGGTTCCAACTCTTTCAATGGACTCCCAGAAAACATGGATTTCAGGAGAAAATCAATTTGCCAAAGTAAAAATGAAACTCAATTCAAGACCTGATGAAGAAATCTTCTTGTAAAATAAGCTTCACTGCAACTGAACAGTTCAGAGGCAGTTGGATGTTTTTACTCCTTTAACTGAAGTGTATTAGGTGTTTTGGATCCCTTTAAAGAGCTGGATTTTGAATGGTTTGAAAACATGACTTTGACAGTAAGTTTGGCCCATGAGCTGTTTCCCCTTGCAGGTGTCTGTGTTGTCCAGGGCAGTAGGGATCAATGCAGAACCCTTAGTAGCTCAGCAATGCTAATTTCATCATTCCCACATTCTATCCATAGATTATCACACTATCAAAACAGCAAAAAGGCAAGTTTCAGCCATCTTCAGAAGTAGTGACTAAGAACCTTTTAAGGGCAGGGATCCTGTCTTATTCTACAATGTCCATATGTCTGGCAATTGCAAAAGATCTTCAAAGACTGAGCTGAGACACATTAAGCCAAGCAAGATGAAGATGAGCCGATCTCATTGTTCAGCCAAATGTCAATGGTTCCAAAATAAAATAAAATAAAATAAAATAAAATAAAATAAAATAAAATAAAAAAAAAAGCTATGTGTCTTCAGGCTTCTGCTGGGCAAACTGCTTCTGAGCTGCAGGTCAATAGGAGACAAGGGGTGTGGCTGTAGACCCCTCACACATTTTTTGAAACATACCAAGAGTGAGCCTTTCTACTCAGCCTTCTTTCCTCAGAACAGTAAGAGTTTATAACCAGTGAGCATGTACTTAAGGAGCCATGAGTCCACAGATCTGCAAAGCCTCTGGATCCATGGCTAGCTATGGCATGCCACCACATTGATGTAAAAGAAATGCACGCAGGCGAGTGCCCTCCAAAGAATGAGAATGGTGAGAGGCAAGGCGAATGAACTGTAGTATTTTTTTTTACTCTTTGTGTTTATTATATTCCAAGGAAAGGAATTATTAGAAGAAAGGGTATTTAGTGTATGTCTTATCTACAACTGGAAGAGTTCTCACTGATAAGGAAATAGTGATGTTGCAGACAGAAGCAATGGACTCCTGATGCATAGACTTAACTCAGTGCTTGGTGTCTCATCCCCCATACTGCCAGCACTTATAGTGAGTGTCCTGCCTGCTGATGGGTTTAAATGGACTGCTGAGTCCACACGGGGTCCGGGTGGCTTTTTATGCAGTGTGTTTCCTGGGAATAGGGACCTTTTGGTACAGCAGCAATGTGATATTGTTTACAAGCTGTGCTTGTGTTTGCCTTGCTCTGAGGGTATAGGGCATAGGAGAAAAACAACATCAAAGCCAACGGTGTATATTCACCGTCTGTTTCATCCATGTTTGGACAGAAGCTATTACATTAATGCATCACTTAGTGACATGGGTATTCTTGAAGAAGAAATGCATCCTGAGGTGGTTTCATCCCCATGTGATCACCCAGTGTGTTAAGTGCAGACGCAGACAGCTATGATATACTAGCAGATACCATCAATGGGACTGTCATACATGTGGTCCACTGGTGACTCAAATGGCATTTTCTAACCCACGACAGTTTTTTGCCTTTCCCAGGAGAATAGTCATACTACTTACTATCAGAGAATTCAACAAAAGCAGCTATGAACTTCACTAACATAGTCAACTATTTCATAAATATTTAAGTGGACCTTAAGTGTCTAAAACAAACAGAATAGTGTATGGCACAAACTATATTTTTCCATATTTTATTTCTCACCTTTCTCTTGTTATTTTCTTGCCTCTCTATCCCTGCACCTTTCCTCTTTTCAATCAAAGGGTAAATTCTGTGACCTCTTCTTACTTTGGTGGCTTCTACCCAACAGGGTGCCTGGACAAGTGTTGGCCTCAGTATGCCTTCAGTTGTCTCTTGAGCTCTATAATGCTCAAGCCACTCAGAACACATCCCCCCTTAGCTCCAAGTGTGAAGATCATCCAGTGGCAAGACATGGTGTACATGTAACTCTTTAAAGGAACAGGTTCGTGTCCACCTGTGACTCACATGACACTCCAGGGTTGGAGGTAGGCACAACAGCAGTATTGTCAAGACTGCACAGGTTTGCGGAATATGCCAGGTTTTCTTTTGGTTTTCTCAACTAAGTAGGATAAAGCAAATCCACTCCTTCAAACTTTGCTACAGCAAAGCTTGGTTCATAGTCTGGAGCAGTCAACAAAGTCAAGACTCTCATGTGCTCAGGAGCCCTGCTTCCATACCTGTCGACACTGCATGCTAAGCTTCCTGTGAACCAACTAGACATATTTCACCACAATCTGTCCTCAGCCAGAGAATGCCCAACCAACTCATTGAACAGCAAGCAAAAAAACAAGAGCCATGACCTTGAGAGATGTGGCTGTGACTCTGCTAGTTATCACCAATAGGCTCCTAAAGATGCTTCAGGTTACTCATGACAACAAGGCTGTCCCTGATGAGCCGGCCTGGGCCTCTTGAGCAGAGCGCTGAGGGTGGCCTAGCATAAAATAATCATTCCATCTATTGGTTCTTTGATACATGCAAGCAACCAAATTTTGATGACAATGTGTCTATGATTAAATGTTTGAAGGAATGGAGAGAAGAAGAAGAGGAGGAGGAAGAGAAAGAAGAAAGGAAAGAAAGAATAAAGGAGGGAGGGAAGGAAATCAGAAGTAGAAAGAGGGAGGGGCAAGGGTAGAAAAAAGGAGGGAAATAATGAGAGGAAAGGAAGAAGGGTGGGCACGAGGTAGGGAAGAGGAAAGAATGAAAGGGAGGGATGAGAGAAAAAGGACAGAAGAAGACAGAGAATGGAAAGACTGAGGAAGAAGGGTCGGAAGGGCGGGGGAGAGGGAGGGAGAATCATAAGACAATAACAATACAAAGCCACAAGACAGATCCTATCTCTGTGCTCTGGATCCTGGTGTGCTCAGGAAACCCAGCAGTCACATGCGCAGGGACACGCCCTGTCTCCTGAACTGTAAGAAGTGCAGTGGGCAGTGGTGTGCAGACATCTGAGAAGGCTGGGGGCTATAAGCTGGGCCCAGGTGTGGGAGTGAAGCCTGAGGGGTGGGAACACCAGAGCCATCCATGCCTGGGTCTTTGGAACCACAGTGGGTGCTGGGGCAAATCCCAGGCTTCATTTAAAGCTTACAGGAAGGAAGCTGGCCTCTATTTCTCCTTAAAAATCCTTTCCAACACCCTTTCCTCCCTGCTGATGCATCAGGTTGTGGCAGTGTTTTTGGTTTTTTTTTTGTTTTTGTTTTTGTTTTTGTTTTTTTTTTTTTGGAAGCAGCTAGCGGACTCAGTGGCCACCATTTTCATGGCAGTTAGTGTGTCCTGAGGCTAGGTTTGGTGGGAGCTGATGCCTGTGGTCTTTTGGAACGTGCTCTGTTTATGAATCAACTATCATGTTTTGAAGATATTTCATTAAATGAATAGGCTCACAGCAAGACATGGGAGAACACAAGAATCAAATGTAGTGATATGAACAAAAGCCAGAAGTATCCCCCTACCCCCACCCCAGTCACATGTGCATCATCTGGGCTCAGGGAAGTGGACAGACTTTCCAGGTTTCTGCTCTTCTGCTTCTATTGCTCTTAGGGTGGAAGCAAATGCCTATGGGGCCCACTGCTAAGGCGTTGATGCCGAGAGGAACTCAACAGTACAGATGGCAGGACTGAGACTGAGGAAAATATGGAAGAAGCAGAAGACGATAAAACTCAGCAAACAATCACATCATATTTTCCCACAACGTAATTACGTTTTTCTCAGGAACTATTAAGATCCACCTGCCTGAGGGCTGGGGCTACAGCTCAGCACCCAAGTGAAGCAAGGAAAAAAAAATCAGCCCCCTCCAAATAGCTGACTTCAACCCAAACTGAGGTGTGATATAAGCATCAAATACACACTGGGCTCAAACACTCAGTCCAAGGGGAAAGTACACGTTTTCAAACAAAACAAAACAATAGCAAATACATATTTGTAATACTATTTGGGTATATTGGCTAAATAAAATAACATTAATTAACATTAATTTTACCTGTGGGATTTTTTTTTCCTGTTTTGAAAAAAAAAAAAAAACCCATAATCTAAAAACCTTTCTCTAGGAAATTCAGAAGCATCTAGCACCTAGATTACTGCATTTCCAGCCGACCGAGCTCCAGTAAGACAAGCAATCATGCATGGCATAGATGTATTCCAGAAACACTGACTACCACTTATCTGAGACTCCTGGCCCAGACAGCTCCTGGTTGAGGTGCTTCAAAGGCTTGAGCTAAGGGTGAGCCTGTCTGTCTGTCTGTCCAGGGGCTAACAGCAAGTGTGGGCATGCGTGTGGTATGTAGGCACAGGACAGGCTGAGTTAAGGTTGAATATTCAGGAAGCACTCCACCAATAACAAAAGGTAGTTAGTGAGACACGAAAAATACACTGAGAAACGCAAACCCTCAACACGTGCTTTCATACCCACAAGCACAAAGTCAAAGTTAAACGACCACGGAGAAGTAACACTCCTCTAAAATTGTAAGTAAATGCGCATGGCTTTATGGCTTTAACCCAGCATCATCGTTTTAGAATTAAAGCAGCTGCACTTAAGTCGCAGCCTTCTCTTCCCAACACTGATTTCACTAAGGGCTGTTCCAACTGTCATACTAGGATCAAACAAGTGGTTTCCACACCAGGCAATAGTTAATTGTCATTATTACACATTGTGGTACAATCAGGAGTCAAGAGAAGTGTTCTGGGGTCACTGCTGATTCTTATTTTTATTGCAACCAAGTTCAAGCGGAGTGTGGAGACATTGTGAAAGCAGTCAGCATTTTGCCAGGTTCTAAGAATAATAATAACAATAATCATATGGCTGCCTGCAGGGCTGTAATAAAAGTCTTTTTCTCATTTCAGCAGGGTTTCACTTCTAGGGTAACGGTCTCTCATTTGGAAAAAGTCAATGTCCACAATTGCCTGGGCCCTGCCGGGCAGCAGGAGTCAGCCTGGATGGCATCCATGGATCACATGATCACACCTCATACTCTGCTGGATGGGGAAGATGCTGCACATTCAGTGCTTCACTGGAATCCTGGCCTGGTAACTTCAGTGGAAATCGACAGCCTGCAGCCACATCCCCCGTAGGGGAAGTACTCTCCTGGCAGCTAGCCTTCCAATGACACACCCCAGTCCTGTGCCAGAGATGCCTGCCTTGACCTTACTCCTATCAGAGGCAGCATGAATGCCTCTTCTACCACAGAAGTGAGTTCCAGCAAGTGGGGTGCTTCAGGGTCCCCAAGAGTCCAGGTGGACTCCGTGGTGAGGTGAGCTTTTGATCATGCTCCTCCGCATTTGCATACTGCTAAATCTTACTGAGAAAGTGTCTTTACAACCACCACAGGTGCAGGGAGCAGCAAGGGGAATCACCTTTTGATCTGTCTATTGAAGTCCCGGTGGAACATAGCTGACAGATTCAACACAAGTGCTCTCTCTCTCTTCATGACAAGGCAGAGGGCCATTGCTGTAGGAGGCTCCGTTTGTGATACCAATGGCAGAGAGCTGCTAGGAGCCAATTCTTGTGAGTCAAGTTTGGCCTTTACTGCACAAATAGCTATCCGAAAAATACTCCCCACACTTCCGAGTCATGATATGAAAATCGTATCAAGCCAGCTCTCAAATCCCAAACCAAACAAAACCAAAACCAAAAAGCCCGAACTCGTAGCACTGGCCAAGTGTCTGTAGTGTCGGTACTTCTAGCCATGGTGGACTTCAAGCTGTTCATTAACAGTCTGGCAGCATGAACGGATCTGTTGAGGTCAGCTGACTTTACCTGGCTCTCTGCTAACTGGAGCATACATTTTGAATTATTTCTAAGTTTCTCATATATATTATAAAAAAAAAGCCCAACAAAAGGTTTCAGATTCTGAGCAGGTGTGTGATCTGTTGAGCTTCTCTGGTAGAGGTCAGAAGCTGGAACTCAACCGCTCAGGGCCCAAGGAGAAAAGCTTCTCCTCACCCTTCCCCCCACCCTTGGCAGGCATCTGCATGGGGCTCAACTGTTTCTGTGCACACTTGAAGGGTGATGTGTAGAGCCTCGTGTCTCTACTTAAACCTTTCTACTTTTGCATAAAAGGAAGGGAAGCTTTTTTTTTTCTGGGTTATATTTATACTTCCCAAATCAGAAAAATGTCCTAACCAGATAGGACAGGTGGCAACTGGCAACCACAGCACAAAACCTGTTTTTTTTTTTTTTTCCATTTCTTTCTGAAACCCCATGCAGAAGGAAAGTTAACGGAATGTCAGTTGATTGCTCTACAACAGAGCCACGACTCTTTCAACACACAGAGAACAAAGCAGAAAATAACACTGAGAGCAAACCCCAGAAACAGAAAGTAGTGTTTGTCTATCTGTTCCAGGGCCCTTTAATCTTGGACTCTTCTTCCTTTCTCTCCGTAAATGAAGGGAGCACAATGCGATTTTTGAATTTCAGTGGTCAGAGTACAGTGAAGATAAGATTAATGTTGGGTTTTATTTATAGAAACAAACCGCTTTGCACAGCTAACCTGTATCTTTGGAGACACAAAGAGAAAAAAGTTGGAAGAAGGGCCGCACATTCGAAGGTGGGGTTTGGGCACCTTTTTTTGGGGTCCAAATTCTCCATAGTATACTTTTAATTCCTATGTTGAGTTCTGGAACATTACTGATCACAATAAAAAGTCTTAGCCAGCTGAAGATGTCCTGTGTGAACTCAAAAGTTCTTGAGTGTGGGAAAGACGCTGAGAGAAGTGTGGGTGACGTTTGAGTCAGCTTCTCACCTGGATGCTGTATGGGGACATGTGGGTATCACAGAGACCTGGGTGGGGTAACACCACTGGTCGATGTGGCAAGGCCAGCCTCCCACGAAGGGCTCTGTCCCTCTGCCCCAAACAGCAGCTGTGCCCCTGTGAATCAGCATCCGATGAAGATGCTGAGCATCAGACCTTGCCATGCTTTCGCTTAGAATCCTCTTGCCTCAACGCTCCTCTCCCTTTTCCATCTCCAGCAAGGCAACACCATCATTCCATCCATACTGCTGGGACACTGCTCTACCCTAGGGGAAAACATGTGCTGAGGAGGCCTCAGGGAGAGAATCCAGGCCAATTCCATCTGTGGGATGAGGTGTGAAGATGGAGGAAAAAAAACCTAAAGGGTCCAGGAAGCTCTGTTTTGGATCAGGTTTTCTGAAGAGAGACCCAAAGAGAGGGAGAAGGGCATCATGGGAACCACCCTGCTTGTTTCCCAGGTCTCTTCCTAGCTCAGTCTGTCTTTCTCCAGTCTTTCTACTTCCTGCATTCTTCTTTTCTTTCTTTCTTTTCCTGATAGAGATTCTCTGTGTAGCCCAGGCTGTCCTGGAAAAGACTCTGTATACCAGGCTGGTCTCCAACTGAGAGATCCTCCAGCTTCTGCAATTAAAGGCATGTGTGCAATTAAAGGAGACCATGCCTGGCCTCCTTCCTATTTCCTAAGGTGAACTTAAATAATTCTCTTCCTAAAGCACCAGCCTGTAAATCCTCCCCTTCAGCCAGCAACTCTCTCAGCTCATGTTTCCACTCCATCTGATCTGTCCATCTTCCCCCATGGCTATCCTCCCATTCACTGTTCATCAGCCTGGTTTCCTTGGCAGTCTGTTTCCTCCTACAAGTTGTTGGGTTACATTTGGGAAATGCACAATTGGCCCAAATTCTCCTTGGAGGGCACTCCCTAAGCTCTCTTTGACCTTTCTCACTTTTTTTCACATGTCTTTTCTGTGGCTTCCATCCTATAATTCTTCTGAGAAATTTCATCCGAACCACAGGACTTGTTCTCTGTCTCCTCCCCTTTACCCTTTTTCTCTACAGTTAAAGGCTAGAGTCCCTCCAAGGCTTCCAATGTGTGCCCGAGGTTCCCTCCCTTGTCTGATCTAGCTGACTCTATGCACAGATGGAACTTCTGCCTCTTACATCCCTACATTCTAGCTAGTTTCCTGGCTCAGAACTGTCATGATTCTATCTTAATCAGTGTTGTATTACTATCACTGTTGCTACAGTCACCGTAGTTGGTCACTACATCCATGGACCCCTACTAAGTCAATAGACAAACCCCATCTCTCCCTGCCTTCTCCTTACCCACACTGCCTGCTGGCACAGGTTCGAACACCCTTTTATGAGACCAAGACTCCCAACAGTCGCTATCGTGAGAAAAAACTTTACTGTGTAGAGCAGCTGGGCCAGTATGTTGGGAGGGGCCCCTTGCCAGCACCGCTGCTCACACCCCAGACCAAGATGCAGAGGTCCTCTTGTGCCTCTACTCTTTTGCTTCTCAGCATCCTTCTCTCTTTCCTCAACTCTTCCTACAGTCAAAATAGGGCCGGCTCCCTCTCATACTCCTGCACATACCAGCTGCTCCATGAATCTGAACCCCTCTGTGAACCCCAATCCTCAGCTGGGTTAGGAAAAACTATTCCTTGAATATATTCTCTGGAAGAGCAGTCATTGCTCTTAACCACGGAGTCATCTCTCCAGCCCCGAATATATTCTCCAAGAAAACCTCATGTTCTTGTGAGTTTGAGTCATTGTAACACGGGCACCACAGCTCTTCCTTAGCTGTCAGGTTCCCAAGGCAGCGGAGAGCCCATCTTAGCCACTAAAGGGCTCTAGGAACGGTTCCAGGATGAGTTTCCCTCATCTCTGAGGTCCAGACAACCTAAACAAAGCTGGGGGCTAACCTGAACAACATCCACACAAATACTAAAATGAATTCAGCAGGGGTTGGTGCAGCGCTATGCTTTGCATGTAAGTGGCCCTGTTTTGAGCCACATATTAAAGAAATTTTAGGGTTTATGGTCAGCAGTCTACAAATATAAGGCAGTGAGTAGGTTGCAGAGTGACCTTTGTGTACAGGAAGAGGCTAGACCAAAGTGCAAGGCCGTGTTCTCCCCAACCATCTGTTAGCATATTTGTCTCCATTCTCTCTTTGTAGGGCCTGGCAGAGCTGGCTTAGGCCTCTTATGCCCAAGACTTCCAGTTGATGGTTCAGATAGGAAGATAGTGAGGTTTTTTCAGAGACGTGGAGTTGTCTTCTGTTGGAACCCAGGGTGTGATTTCATGTCAGGCTTAGTGTCCAGACTTCTGCTCCATGCCACTTGCTAATGGGATCTCAGGCAAAGGGTTACCCAATTGAGATGATATGGAATTTTTGTTGTTGGAACAACATGAGTTATTGACATAAACATTATGTCGTTAACAACACCATGAGTGTTGGCTGGGGTGAACTCTATGCCAGGGTATGACTTGCATGTATTGCTTAGGTAAGGTGAACCCCTCTTCTCCTAGGTACAGAGATGGTGGTCACTGCAGAGCTTATGAGCTTAGGACATACCAGAACCAGGGCCTCTAACTATTTGTAAAGCATCTAGCTGAAAGACAGAATCTCTAAGAAAATAGCCATGGTGTACTGTCAAGATCCACACATCTGAGCTAGTGAGAAAGATCCGTAGGTAAAGGTGGTTTCTGTGAAGCTTAGTGGACCCACTTGGTGGAAGAAGAGAACTGACTTTCGCGAGTTGTCTTCTGATGTCTACACATACTCCCATGGCTCATGCAGAGTGCACCTTCACATACCCTAACCTAATTGCAATCAGTAGAAATAAAGCAACAGCCACACGTTTATCTCAACACACAGCAAATATACACATCACCACACATGCCACAAACACACATGTCACACTGTATACAACATAATACTACACAAATTGTACAACTACATACATAAATACCACATACATACACACCACATACAAGGTCTCTGCACACCATACACAAATAACACATACCACATATACACACCCACACATAAACACTACACACAAGACACAGACATATATAATATCACATATATATATTACACAAATCACAATACCACCCACAAGCCACACACATACATGCCACATATATACATACCACACACGGCACAAACATACATACCACACCACATACCACACAAGTCATGCATATCAAATATATACCAGACACATTACTCACACATCACTACATATTATACAAATACTCATACACTTCACTGACACACACTATAAACATATCATACACATATACTCTGTGTATATATACAATATCATATATATACCACACACATACTATAACAAATATACATATACACATAGCACACAGAAATACACATATACCATATATCACACACATAATATACTATATGTATACCTAGCATGTACAAACACACCATAAACACACAGAGCGTACATATGTATACATATTCTTTACATACCTCACACATTCGTACACCATACATATTTATGTATCAAACACATAGTCATAAAAAATTACAAATCTATATGCACAATATACTATAAATGTGCACAAATATACACATATATGCACATGCCACACACTGGAACACATAAATTAGCACACACATATCTATCATGCACAAAACTCATCCATCCATCATGCACACAACACATAATGCCCACGTACACAGGAGCAAGCATGCACACGCAGGTGCTGACTAACACATCTGACTTTCTGTTTCCTCCAAGGAGTGACTTTAAATTCCTGCTGCTTGGTCTCCCTGTGTACACCTAAGCCCAATCCATGGTGACAGGTGATACGCAGAGTCCCTTCAAAGTTTAGGGATGACCAACTGTTAGGTAGTTCTGTGAAGATTGTTGTGATTCCTATTGGTTGACAGATTAAGGGAGATGCAGAAGGCCAAAGGCCTGGGTGGCAGCCTGTAATTCTCATCCCTTCGATGGAAAGAGAAGGTGGGTGGGAAAATAGCTTTTATACCACTATGTACTGTCTCATGTTTTGAGAAATCCATGAAAAAGGGATACTTCTCAGCTGGCTCGGGTATGTCTATGGGGTATACCAGTGGCTTTTACAAGGAATCCAAGGCAGAGATAGTAAGTTATATTATGAATGGTATAGAATTTTACAGATCTGCTCTGCTCTGCTCTGCTCCATTCAGCTCTGAAGAGGGGCGCGGACGGGAGAAAGAGAAATCAAGGTGCACACGGAGCCAACCTGCATACTTCAGGAATTCCCAGAGCAGAGAAGCTCGGTGGCAACAGCAACTTCCAAGGCTGGAGATGCTGCCTGCTTGCACCTCCAGTCCCTGCACTTGCTGCAGCTGCTCAGATGCTGCTAGATAATGCTTCTCCCAGGCTGAATTGGGGCTATCGCTACAGAAGAGATGCACTTCACCGATAAAAACAACTTCCTCTGGCTGCTGATTAGATAACTGGGCTCACATCCGTACTTGAAGCCAGCTGCCCAATTGCCAGCCAGGCTTGCTGTCTCTTTTTCAGTCCTGAAAAACTCCCTCCAGCCTCTCTTCTCTCTCTTAGGCCTAAGAGTCCTCATAGCTCCCATCTACCCCAAGGACCATCCTTGCCTGCCTAAAGCTGACCATGGAGACAGGGCAAGGACGGTAGTGATGGGGTGAATAAGCCTGGTGTTATAGTTGTTTAAAAATGTCACAGTGAACCCAGATTTTGTATGTCAACTAAAACTTGATGCTACACACACACACACACACACACACACACACACACACACTCACACAGAGGAGAGGACACTGGCACAGGACAATTAGTTGTAAAATATGTGGCAATATATGTTTAAATGCTCTCATATGACACAGTAACATGTACATTGCCTATAGGCAACAAGAACTTAAAATAATTGCTTATAGTTCCTGCTTCAGCCCTGCCCTCATGACTGAGTCAATGAAATGAATCAAGAAGAAGGAGGAGGAGGAGGAGAAAGAAGAAAAGAAGAAGGAAGAGAAGGAGGAGGAGAAAGAAGAAAAGAAGAAGGAAGAGAAGGAGGAGGAGGAAGAAGAGAAGGAAGTGGAAGGAAGAGGAGGAGGAAGGTGGAGAAGGAGGAGGAGGAAGAAGGAGGAGAAAGAAGAGAAGAAGGAAGAGGAGGAGGAAGAAGAAAAGGAAGAGGAGGAGGAAGAAGAGAAGGAGGAAGGAGGAGGAGGGAGGAAGAGGAAGAAAGAGGAGGAAGAAGAAGGAGGAGAAGGAAGAGGAGGAGGAAAGAGGAAGAGGAAGAGGAAAAGAGGAGAAGGAAGATGCAGAAGGTAGAGAAGGAGGAGGAGGAAGAAGAAAGAGGAGGAAGAAGAAGAGAAGAAGGAAGAGGAGGAGGAAGAAGAAGAGAAGAAGGAAGAGAAGGAGGATGAAGAGGAGGAGGAGAAAGAAAAAGGAGGAGGGAGGAGAAGGAGGAGGAGGAAAAAGAAGGAGGAGGAGAAGAAAGGAGGAGGAAGAGGAGGAGAAAGAAGAAGGTAGAGGAGAAAGAAAATGAGGAGGAAGGAGGAGGAATGAAAAGAGAAGGAGGGAGGAGGAGGAGGAAGAAAAAGGAAGAAGGAGGAGGAGGAAGAAGAAGAGAAGAAGGAAGAGGAGGAGGAAGAAGGAGGAGGAAAAGGAAGGGGAGGAGGAGGAAGAGGAGGAGGAAAGAGGAAAAGGAGGAGGAGGAAGAAGAAGGAGGAAGAGGAGGGAGGAGGAGGAAGAAGAAGGAGGAAAAGGAAGAGGAGGAGGAGGAAGAAGGAGGAGGAGGAAGGAAGAGGAAGAAGAAGGAGGAAAAGGAAGAGGAGGAAGAGGAAGAAGGAGGAGGAGGAGGGAGGGGAGGAGGAGGAGGGAGGAGGAGGAAGAAGAAGGAGGAAAAGGAAGAGGAGGAGGAGGAAGAAGGAGGAGGAGGAGGGAGGGGAGGAGGAGGAGGGAGGAGGAGGAGGAAGGAGGAGGAAGAAGAAGGAAGGGGAAGAAGGAGGAGAAAAAGGAGAAGGAGGAAGGAAGAGGAGAAAGAAGAAGAGTAGGAGGAGGAGGGGGGAGAAGAAGAAAGAAGAAGAAGAAGAAGAAGAAGAAGAAGAAGAAGAAGAAGAAGAAGAAGAAGAAGAAGAAGAAGAAGAAGAAGAAGAAGACGACGACGACAGCCAAACAAAATAAAAACTAAGATCAATATTTTTATACACTTCATTATTTCAGGATTCCTAGAAGAATGATAAAAACGTAGATTTTCTTTTGTATTTGTTTTCTCTCCTTCCATCTAAGCTAAGGAGATTAAAAGTCTGATGTAAGCACCCACTGAGAAGCTGTACATGGTCAGCCTCTCTTGGAGCTGGCAGATGAATATCAGACTGAGATACATTCAAAAGGAGACTGAAAGATGCGTATCCTAAAATGCACCCTCTCAGAGTTCAATCCCATTTCCTTCTGCCTGGGTTCTGCACAGGCTGTCCAGTGCTCAGTCATGGGCCTAGCATCCCCTGTTTAGCCACACCCCATTTCCAGCTCAGCCTTGGGCAGCCCTATTCTTCTATTGGCTTTTCCCTTGGACTCTACTAAGCCCCACATTGGCTTGGCTTTCTCAGGGTGTTTGTGCGCTTAGCCTGGAATTCCACCTTGCATTCCAGGTTTCCTTCTCCCTCTGCTCCAGCTTTCCTATGGTCGCATTCAACACAGAGTGGCGCTCTGAATTTTATCACTGTTTGGGGCAACACAGCTCTGTTCCCTTCTAGGCCACAAGTGGCAAGAGCAAACCCAAATCAGGAGCAAACTTACCAGAAAGAAGAAAGATGTATTACTGAGCAAAAGAATAGAGTATTGAGAGCAGTCACTTTTCGTTTACAGTTGCCCATCTGCTCTCTAGGCATCAACCTGGGCACTGTCCCACAGGAAGGCTTTTATGAGGCCCTAGAGTTCCGTGTCAGTGCAATCGGCTCTGCCCTCCCTCCAGCAAACAAGCGAGACTTGGTAAACTCAGGTTTGCCAAGAGAGGCAGCTTCAAATGGTTTCTGACACAGCCACTTCAGAGAGCTGCAAGTTCTCTCATTATTAAAGAGACCACTTCAGAAGAACAAGCCACAGAGCCATTAAGTAGGCCAGTCCTATGACTAAATCCCTACTTTCCAGAAAGTTCTCCTTTGAGTCTGACTTAAATTCTTCAAGTGGCACTTCAAATCTTTTGTTTTTTCTTTTTATTTAGACTTTGAAGAAAATGGAGGCCCAGTAATGGCGCTTGTATTGCTCTGCCTCTGGCTGTCATTGTCCCAATATTTATACATAGATCTACGGTGTCCTTTCAGCACTGCTACATCAGCATTACTAAAACAGCAGTATGTGAAACCCTAACTTTTCAAATCCTGAGAATGACCCACTAACAAGGCAGGGGCCACTTTCTAGTGTCTCCCACTGATGGTTTTCTTACTCTGTCTGCTCTTGTCTGGTGCAGATCTTCCTGGTATGGGTCACAGCTGTCAGCAGCAGGCCCATCTCTCTCCAATGAGTGACACAAGCTGCTGCATCCTCACTGCTGGCTGGCGCTTCACTGCGCACCCCTGGGCTGCTCACTCCGAAGGCTCGAGCTCTCAACTGGAAGTCTGTCTCTCTTTGGCACTGTCCTACCCTAACACATTGCTCTCTCTTGGCTGTTTTCAATTTGCTGGTTTTATGGGTCTGTTTTTTCATTAATGGACTCATCCCTTTCTTATGGTCTGTTGTCTGTCCTTGTCTCCCTACTGAAACCTCACGGATCCCATTTCTCTAGGACTGTAAACCCTGCGGATGCACAACACGCACCCTCTCTCTCTCTTTTAGTCTCTGTCTGCCATTCTGTCTTCTGCTTTGTTCTTCTGGCCCACAAGACCATTCTGGGGCATGCTGTAACTGTTCTTGCTCACATGGGGAAAACTGAGGCTTGGAGAAGATGAGAAGTTCTGCCCTGAGGGTCACAGCCAGGGACCAGAATCTTGGATGTGTCCCTTCTGAGACTTGCCCTCCTAAATGGCCACATTGCTCTTACTCCCTGTTTCCATGGTGACTCTTGCTTCCTTCTGTTGCCCTTTGCTCCTGCCTTAGACTCTTCTGGCTCCTGGTCCTCTGTCCTTTTAAATCTGTGATTCTAATGAGTCACTCTGTAAGGCAGCATGGCAAAGTATTGCTTCAACTTTATTTCCTTTCATCTGTGAATATCCCCTACATGTTACCCCATCCTATCTAATGCTATCTTCTACACGTTATGAAACTCACAGCCTATAGCCTACATGTGGAAATGGTGGATTTCCTTCAACAATCACACAGGACAAGGAGGCTGTATGTAGTGTGGCTGGGGTGCTTCTATGGTGGGTCTTCTCACCCCTTTCCCATATACTATCCATCCTCTGGGCCTTTGCTCACAGCTTTTCTAGCAAGTGATTCTTTGGCTTCTAGTTGTCTATAAGAAACTTTGTTCTCTTTGTTTGTGAGGCTCACATCAAATAGCCTCACCCTGTCTCCAGGGCCAAGTCAGCTGCTCCTGCCAAACCAGGCAAAATGTTTACCTGGGCATTTTAATTTTTCAAGTTGGAAATTACTACTTTCTAAACTTCATCATGAAAGGAAATTGAACTGAAAATTGTACATGGTGACAGTCAGAGAGAGGAGACCCTGGAAACCGTAAGTCCAAGGGAACACCCATGCCAAGAACACCTGGGACTGAGTACTTGACTCAAGTCTGCAAAGGTCTGTGGGGGAGCCGGCCAGCAGTGCCAGCCTAGACTGCTGCCAGCTCACACTACATGGCCAAAGGGACAAGGTGCTGACATCAGTTTGCGGGCACTTGTGACCTATTTATCTATAACACGTGAAATATACACGTCTTCCCTGCTCTCCAGGAACCAGCCTTGTTTTCAGTTCCTTAAACCATACATACAGCATGATGATTCTGCAGAGGCTCCACAACAGCTGTGGAATTTCGGGGCAAGCCCACCTCTTTCTCCACAAGAACTAAGTCATTAGCCTGACTCTGAAGTAGGGGCACTCCCTGTGTGGCATGGTCAAAGGACAATTTCTTCTGTTTCCCAGAATGAGCCTCTCGCTTTGTGATGAGAACCACAGGCATGTTGTGACCATCTGTGTATGTTTTGACAACAACCCCTAACATACCGGGTGCTTTCAGGACTAAGCAGGGATCTATATGGTCCAAACACTGGCCAAATTCCTTGATTTAAAATGACCTTTAAGTTAATATAAATGTATTTCCTAAAGTTCCACAAAGTTTAGCACATAGCAACACCAGGCTCACTTGTACTCAACAGAAAACCACCTTAAAAATAAGCACATCAATTAAAACAGACTGCCCAAGTCCCAACTTGAGTAAACCCTGTTATGTGACTGATCCCCGAGGACAAGGGGGAGTGAGCCCACCTACCTTACCCTACACAGCAGCCATTTCCTAACTGTGCCTCAGGCTGCAGGACAGCAGGGTGATCCACTTACCCATGCCTCGCTCACTCTTGGAGTTCTGCTGTGCTCCAGAGGTAGTGGACAGGTCCTCGGGGACAGGCATGGGCTCATCCCCTTCATCTGGAGTGTCACTGACTGGGGGGCTCTCCTTTCCTGCAGATACAAATCAAGGCTTGAGTTTCTGGCAGGTGTTGTCAGCTGCTGGAAAAACCTCAGTGCCTGGGCTTCACCTTGAGGGCCCTAGGGCAGCATGAGGGGTACCTGCTCTGGATCAATGCTTCCCCATTGGGACATATACGTATTTCTTTCTAGGAATGAATATCACTGCCAAGCACTAAAGAGACATCAGAGGACAAAGACTGACAAAAGGAAAACAACAACAAAAAACAAAACAACATCTGTGACCTTAGCTATTCCTGGTACTAAATTACTACATAAATATTGATATATTAAATATAAATATAGATATAGATGATATAGATATAGATATAGATATAGATATAGATATAGATATAGATATAGGGCCTATGTGGTGATGTTTTTCACAGCAAACTGGCTTTTAGATATTCTCAATACACTTTGTTGATACAGACCTATTTCTACAATTTTATTTATAGGGGGCAATGAGGAATTAGTTACATTGTTTTGCTTCTTTTGACTCTTATATATTGTTTTTCTGTATCTAATAGTTTTAAGCAATTTTGCACGGAACCTCCGATCAGCCAATTTTGGACATATCCTTAAAGATCACCATTGTATACATCTCTGGAAGTGTTACTGCTGGGCCAATGGCAGCTGTATTTCTGAGGCCCTTCTCATGCTTTGACAAACTCAAGATGGCACAAAGATAAAAGTTTCAAATGCCTTTAATCCCAGCACTTGGGAGGCAGAGGCAGGAGGATTTCTGAGTTCAAGGCTACCCTGGTCTACAGAGTGAGTTCCAGGACAGCCAGGGCTACACAGAGAAACCCTGTCTCGAAAAACCAAAAAAAAAAAAAAAAAAAAAAAGTTTGTTACACTTCATAAAGTAGGGTTCTCCCTCTCTCTCCCTTCCTCTGTCTCCCTCCCTTCTGTGTTATTATTTGATAATCTCATACATGTGTATACAGCTTTTTGGCCATTTTCACTCCCCGTTACCCACTCACTCCCCCCTAATCCCCTCTCCTTAGTAATTGTTGGCTGTGTTAGAATGAAGTTTGTCTAGCTCCGGCATGGAGAAATTGAGAACGACACAGTGAAGCTGTCACTGGTAGAAAATGCTCTTTTCTCACTGAGGCTGGAGCTCTGAAAGTGTCCATCTTTCTGGATCTGATTTAAAGGGACTAACAGACACAAACTGCATAGGAGAAACAGTGAGTGAGGCCTGAGATCTATGCTAACCAACTCACTGTAGCTACTTACAAAAGAAAGTCCAGCTCAAGGTCCTGAAGGTAGGCTGCCAGAGCACCAATTCACCGGGTGTGTGCCCGCTGAATTGGCAACTTGGCCCAACAGGCAAAATGACCTCCCAACAGACACTAGCCTAGACTTTTGGGGGCATATGTAAGCAACAGGTCAATGAGTAAACTGAGAACACGACCAGACATGGTGTGAAGATTCAGTCAGCTCACAAGAACTGCACCAACATTTTTGGGAGCCAGAAAAGATCAGTAAAATAAGTACATGAGACAAGCTTTACTGGAATCTTTAAAATAGCATCTGCACAGGCACCAAAGACATGCTTTGGGGAATAGTGTTACAATCTCTAAGAAAGAGACATCACAATGTACTATCCCAGGTTAGCTGTGATTAGAGCAACTGGCATATTTTCAGAAAGAGCATTATTGGGTATATTTGGATAGCTGATACAAGATAAATAGTTAAAGATGGGGTAAGATTATAATAATTTCCCAAAGAAAAGCAAAAGGCCCAAGAGACTGATTGAAAGTGTTCATACTGTGCTAGAGTCTTGGCGCAGTAGTCAGCACTGTCTCCCTCACCCTAAATAGAAGACCTTTACAGTAACAGTAGCAGGACGGGTGGCTCTGCTTCTCATCCTTGCAATAAGCAAGGAAAGTCTCTCACGAGGAGCACGCAGAAGGGGTACAAACAATTTGACAGCTCTTACTTTCATACAGAGTCATGGCCCAGAATGAACATTTTCAATTTTTGAGGACTTTAGGGAGGTATTCAAATATAATAACCACTGAAATCTGATTAAACAGAATTTTTTTTTTTTTTTTTTTTTAATAATGTAGAGATGTTGCAGTGGGGAAGGGGAAGGCTGGATGAGCAGAGACCTACACCACTTCCCTTCTGAAAGGCCAGTAAAGAACCTCCGAAGAGCAAAGGGAAAAGGAAAATGGTAGTTATAACTTCAAAAACTACAAAGAAATAATTTTAAAAAGAACCTCCATGAGATTTGGAACGGGGCCCCTGGCAACAAAGCCATAGCCTACGAGGCCCGTACATGAGTCAGCACATACAGAGTGAGTGGGGCCGTGGGGCCCTGTGATTCACCAGCTGACATTAATATTGAGTGGGAGACAGAGAAATGGAATTGCTTTGACTTGTTTTGCTGTGATGGTCTTCTGTATAGTAACTTTGGTGTCATCCACAATACTTCTGGGCCCGTGGACATGCCATGTCACACTAGAGCTGGTGGAGGGCTAGTGTGATAAAGATATAGGTTTAGCCAATAAAAGCATGCCACACTTTTCAGTCCAATTCATTCTGAATCAATTGCATGCCAAAGGATTCGTGGTTACCCAGTTTTAAAAGTGTGGCTGATCCATCTTTGAAAGGACAAAATCAGCTCTGTCTTAAGGATGATGCTCATGGTAACAGCTGGACTTCTTTAGAGTCACGGCTGGCTGAAGTTATACACTAAAAGGCCATCTCACCAGTGTCCCCATCTTACATCTTGGTACTTTTTGTTTCCTACATGGAGGACAAGGTGTGATGAAAACAGTAGGGATCGTGATTCTAAAATGCCGTGGGTCAGACAGATCAATAGGAACTCTCAGAGCAGAGAAAAACCACACCGGGAGAAGGAAGAACAACAAACAGATCAGGCCTCATGTGTAAGGGGTATGGAGCAGAAAACCAGGCTGAGAGGAACAAAACCTGATGTACTCACGTGGCAGCCAAGAGCATGGCATTAATTCAACTCTGCCCCACTCTGGCCCATTGATGGTTTTTAAGAGGTCCTCTGATTTGCCTAAAAGCCCCCCAGTGTGAGTTCTGTTGCAGAGACATCCATCACTCTGGGGGGGGGGGGGCTTGATGCCCAAGGACCTTTGCATTCTTTTACTACTGGGAGGTCTTCCTGAGGAAAATTTACCATTTCACGAAAACCTTTCTGATAAGCAAAATTATTGTGCATATTGGCTTTTGCCTCACTAGCCATTTGAATCATTACTCTAAAAAAGCAAGTGCTAGGTGAAGCCAACACACCCCAATTATGAATACACTGATTGATCTGGGTTATAGGTCTGATTAAAGCAATTGGAGAGCTGATGGGAAGGAGACATGGCCAGTACTCTAGAATTCTCTCCTCAGGTATAACAAGAGGCTAAAATTCATGATTTGGGTATAGTTCAGCAGGTCATGGTAAAAATAAAATGAATCACGCACACGAACACCAACTTGTTAAGTAAACTCTCGGTGACCTGTAGTACACCACAGAAGCATAGGCCATGACTTGTATGTACCTTCACCAGGTAGCAAAAGCAGTGGGGTGGGGAAAGCAAGACAGCAAGTGGAAATATGTCAAATGGAATGACTCTGAAGAGGCAAGTAAAATTTCACTTACTTAGAAAACAACACTTCTGGCGAAATTATAATCACACCAATTCATACTTAACTTGTCTGTGTGTCAAGTATGTCTTTGAGAAGTTTCTGTGGCCAAATTAAAGAAATTGTGCCCTTATTCTGAAACTAAAAGTAAATGAGTTCTCAAGTACATTATAATTTGCCCAGCTACCCAGCAATTCCCTAGGATTTTCTCCCAAAGGCATGCATCTTTAATATACAGAGGGGCTTAAGGGAACATGATACCTGAGGGTAATAGATGTACCCACTATAGAACCACCACTTGAGGAGAGTAAGTTGCTTCTAGCCTAGGACTGAAGTAGGCTTATACTGTCTGGATCCCTATGGGACTTCCTGTCAATTTCTTATAGGCTGAGTCTTAGCTTCCTGCAACTTGGAGATAACTACATCCTTCTTCAGTGGGTTTTTATAAGGTAAAAATGAGAGAATGCTTAGCATGATATTTGGGTAATTCAAAGTGCTCAATCAATGTGATTTACTATGATTAACTAGGTAGGATACTTTTGTTATTTAATATATATGAGGCTCCTCTTCCCTACACAGATTATGTATGTCTACAGGGTGTACTCTTTGTGTGCACGTTCCAACAAACACATTACAAACAGCATTAAGAAAATAGCAAATACATAGTTCAGGTGATGGGAGCCAGAGGAGCCTCTGAGATTCACTGGCCGGAGTCCCTGCTGCTATAGGAGACATACCATGGTTCAGGACGTAAGAGCATTGGCTTGGGTCCCACAGCTGCAGTCAGAACTGGGTGTGGGGTTGGTCTTTCAACTCCCACAAGCTTCTTCCCATAGACTGCCTCTTTCTTTAGAAGGCAAACAAAAAAAGTAATCCAAATGCATGAGTAATCTGAAAATTCTGATGAAGGAAAGACCAAGAAACTAGCTTCCATCAGAGAGTTAGTGAGAGTACTCGGATGGAAGACAGCTTTCGTTGGATTCCAACATGTTCAGTGCCCAAGTCTGAGGACTCTAGTCCAGGAGAGCCATGCCCTGACTCATAAACATGCTTAAAGCATTGAGGGGTTCTTGGTGATTAATTTTTGACTTTATTGCATGGTTCCTCAGTGTGATCTCAATGTAGATCATAGTGTAATAAGGCAGGACACCTCTGCAAGTTAGAGCCAGATCCTATCAGTAAGCTTTCTCCAATTAGTAGACTCAAGTCAGTGAGCATGGTTTGCAATGACCTTCAACCTCTAGGATTGATGCTGGAGGTGGCATCAATTAGAGCACAGTCCATATTTAGAGTGCAGAGAAGAAGAATCCAAGGACCTCGAAGACAGGGCTCCAGTGAGGAGCGTGTTTCTAAAGTATTGCACATGTTGGGAGGAATCCTATGAAACTGCTGAGTTTGAACATCTTATGGAAAAGAAATGACTCAGTATTATATTTTTCAATATCTTATGAAGAAAGCTAACTCCCAGGCTGGGAATATAGCTCAGTGGCTTGTCTGGCATGAATAAAGTCCTGGGTTCCATCCCCAGGGCTGCAAGAGAAACAAAACAAGAAGAAACAAAACAAACAAACAAACAAAAAACCAAAACAAGTCAACCTCCCTATATGAATCCCTCCCACTTTCTTCCCAGTCTTAGCAGAAAAAAAGGAGGAAACATTGCTTTGAATTGAGAGACTATCACATTTAAAGGAGTGCAAAAGTAGTGTGTAATTCTTTCCTAAGTGTGACACACTCTATGATGCTCTGAACATTGTTCAGGACGCTCAAGACTGAACAGAACAGCTGCATCACGGTTGGTGAGAGGGCCATTCCTTTGCTATGGGCATATAGAGAAAATTCCAGACCAAATCTTTTCAGACAAAAAGGAAAGTGAAGGGATTTTTTTTTCCAGGCTGTTTTGTTGTCCCTGCTCCCAGTAGTCCTCTCCTTCAGGGAAGCCTACAGCACACTATTCAGCATAATGTTAAGGGCAAGAAAAGGAAGTTCAAGAAACTAAGGCTCTTGGAAGCCTTGAGATCAAGATGGAAAAATGAAAATATTGAGTATTCCTCATAGTTATTTTAGAGGTGGTTTTCAAGGCTAGGGGATGTTGTATCTTTATTATTTTAAGTTTGTTACTGACACCCAATAATTGTTCATGTTTTATGTGGTACAGTGTGATGTTTGAGATTTCTGTCATGCATGTAGTGTACAACCCTTGAATCTCTATGTGTGGGTGGCAAATCCACCAACCCAGACTATTCATTTATAGGGGCAAATTCAGAAAAAGCAGAATGTGTACATGCCATTGGTTTTTGGAACCTGGACTCTTTCACTTCTTCCAGTCTATCTATGTTTTTTCCTAAATGACAGGATTCCAACAGCCATAACTAAATAGTATTCCATTATATACACATACCACACTTTTCCCATTTATTCACGAATGGGCATCTGGGTTGGTTTCATCTCTAGCCTAATGTTTTGACATTAGGACATAAGAATGTAGGTGACATGTGAACCAAGAGTGTGGACCACTGAGTGTGTCTTGTAACATATAAACTCAGAACTCACCTGAGGTCAAAGCAGCAAAGAAAAGCAAAAGGGATTCTTCCTGCCCTTGGAGTTTCTCCACCTCCCTACCTCCCTGTTTTTGTGACATCTAAAGCAGTCCAGCTATAAGGGGTGAGTCAATAGGTGAGATCTCCTATAAGTAGAGCCCACCATCCTACCTTATGTTGAGCACGCCCTGTTTTCCTGGGCTTTGTGGGATGGCAGGGGAAGCTAAATACAAGGCTTCGACCAGCTAAACAGCATCTTTTCATTTAACCGTTTTGATTAAGAAGCATAAAAGAAAATGAAGTCAAATACCTCTACAGAGTATAAGAAAAGAGCAATGTCTTCTTCCTCCCCTCAGCGCACCAATCTTTCTCCTAAGACTCAGCTTTGGGGGAAGTCCAGGTTAATATACACTCTAGAGTCACTGTAACTGTTCACGCAAGCATGCGGAATGTGTGCACACATGTGTGTGGTTTATCTTATATTTCCACATGGAATTATACTTTGTATCTTTTCCATTTTCATGTACACTTTAGATTTCTTTCCATACCTGCATATTCATATCTTCCTCCTTTGGTACAGGTTTGTGCACACACCAATGCCACTGTGAGCATGTGCTTAAATGTTTTGTCTACCTGTAAGAGTTTATTTTTAAGATGAATTCCTTAAACTGAAGTGGGGAGATTGTATAACATGAACAAGTTTTGTTTGCATAGTGAAGAGACCACATTCATTACTTTCAACTAGGAAAGCGTAAGACACCTTTTAAAAGTGGCCATTCATTTATTCTTTGCATTGTGGGAAATTAAGTCTGAAGTCTTACAATGGAAAGAAAGAGCTGACACAGTGCAGGAGAAACGTGTGACTTGCTGCAAGCCCATCTCCAGAGGGGTAGGATTTGGGACACACAAGTCCTCCAGTGAGCTGGCCAGCACCATGTAATAAGGGCAGGTCTCCTCAGGAGAACCCACTTGGACCAAAATGCAAACTTACAAACAAATCAACAACTCTTCAAAACCTGAGGAGGCAGTGCAGCCAAGGCACAGATGGCAGGCTGGCCAGTGTCATGGAGAGGCCAGGCTTCTGGGACTGGGGAATTGCCTGGAGGCTCTGAAACAGAAATACTGACTAAATCTTCAAGTCTAGGAAGTCTGCTTCCAAGTACTGTCCAGATACGGGGCCAGGCAGTACCTGCCCTCATACACCCATGCGTGCAGGAGTAGGGCAGGATCTACTGGACGGGCCACTCTCAGTGCTGCCCACTGGACAGCCTGGAACCCAACTCCACCTTCCTACTAGCCAGAGTGTTTCACTTTCTAGGTCTGGCAAAATGAGAAAGCCTAGGCAGCTAGGATTTACCGTTCTCATGTGGCAAGTGCTCCGACTCTGAACTGGGCTCCCTTGTTGGCTGTGCTTTCTTTTCATGATGATCTTTTATGCCACCTCTGGCATGTATTTTGTATGTTTGGTAGACAAATCCATTATAACTGTCTTCAAAAGTACAGCATTCACTTAATCCTTTTCGAATTGCTGTCAGAGTTCACACTAACTCATCTCACTTGGGAGGTTTTTATGTTTAAGTTCTCTAAACATGGGCAAACATGGCTCTGGGCCTTTTCTTTGATGGCAGCCTTGCTAGCTCCCCAGAGCACAGCCAGAACAACTTCTGGACATACAACTGTCACCCAAGGTCTCACCTGAAACTTGGGACATGTCTTGACCCTCATCGACATCCATTGTCTTCAGATTATCTAAGAAAGAGAAGAGAAAAATGGATTTTACTTTAAATCAAAAATACAGAGAGAGAGAGAGAGAGAGAGAGAGAGAGAGAGAGAGAGAGAGAGAGAGAGAGAGAGCTTATGCTATTTAACAACAAGGCTATCTAGCAAGAATAATGCATTTTCCTCTTCACATCCTTGCTGGGGTATCAGCCTAGCACAGACCTTGATCCTTTAAAAAACAGCATTACAAAGATTTATAAAAATATCATTACAAGCACAGGAGGACCAAATTTGTTATTTATTGTTAATTTCCTACTGCATAATAACCCAAAATGCAAACTGACTGCAACAAAATTAAGCAGAAAATTAAATGGCCCTGGGTCATTGTAGGCACAGAATTCATTCTCTTGGCTGATCCATAGTTATGTTCTTTCTAATTTACTGAGCATGCATCGATGAACCTTGAGTCAGCTTGGTGACACGCGTACAATCAGCAATCAAAAAACGAAGCAATTTGCTGAAGAATGTCTCATTTACCCAGGCAGGCTGCATATCTGAACAGCAACGCACTACCTCCATCAATAATGAATACACCTTCAGCCTGGCAGATGGGCAACACACGCTCTGTCCTTGTCCCCCACTCCTCAGCTCTAGCTGTAGACTCCACCAGTGCTCTCTCACCGACAGAGATGACAGAACAAGCCAGGAGAGGGCTCAAACCTCCTGCTTTGCAGGCCTATGGCTGGCTCCTCATCTTGGTTTGAATTGAAAACACCCATAGGAAGAGGCTGCCTTATAGTAGCCATGGTGAGTCCTCCATAAACTATACACAGACTACCACAAATACCAGGGAGGGACCCAGAGACAGAGGGAGAGAAATGAAGGCAGTGGACTTGGCTCCTGGCCCACACCTCAGGGCACTCAGGTACCCTTAGACATTATGTTCTTAGGATGTAGCATTCAGTAGCTCTATAAGAAACCTATGTCCAGCAGAATACTGTGGTGACTTCATTGAATCTGCTCACCATGCTCTGCTAGACATCCATTGCTGTTAGCAGACTCAGGTTATCTGCTGAACCTGTTTTTTCCTGGGTACCACTGTCTCTTTGGTTCAGCTACGGGGCTATAGGCTGAGGCTTGCTTGTAAAAGAAACCTGGAAACTGATAGGGAATTCCAGCCGTCTGGGAAACTGTGTAGGCAGGGGCACACATGTACATAGTTTTATATAACATAGAATCATATGTACAATATTGTATTCATATATGTAGCATATATTTTATATTAATATATGAAAGTATTGTTTATTTTATATATGTATACATATACATGTCATATAGCTATATATGTAACTTATGTGATGTTAGCTATATAATTAAAACTATATATCTTTTTATCATTAATATATTTTATGGTATATATGTATGAAATATGGAAGATATAAGTAGCAGTCCTGCTTTCTGGATGGAGAAAGGTTTCATCTAATTCTGAAAGGCACTTCACTTGTCTCGGCTGTGAGGATTTTCAAGGCTGATACAGAACTTAGGAGAACAGTCAGGACCATAGAGAGACAAAAGCCCTGTTATAGTACACATATACTCAGAACCCTAAGGAAGGTCCAGCCATCACTGAAATGAGACACACCAGCCCCAGAGAATATGGGCAACCAGTACAAGAGTAGCCAGAAGCTCTGTGCCCAGAGTCCCACAGCCCTTCAGTGCCAAAAGAACCTGTCAAAAACAGGAATGAAAAAGGACTTAGAGCAGAGGCCTGTGCGGTGGGCTGGGCTGCACACGTGCGAGCTAAGACCACAAAGCCACTGATTTAGGAAGCTCATCACAAGCTCTGAGATGTTCTAATGTTGGTTGGTGAAGTAGAACATAGTAACTTCAACACAATATGTTGGGAATGAACTTACTGTGACATGAATGAGTTTTCTTTCTTTCTTTCTCTTGTTTTTTTTTGGGGGTGGTGGTGGTAAGAAACTCATGTAAGTTCCCCCACTTAGGACCAATCAGCTTTTCTCTCTCTGTGTTTCTATGCTTTTCATAAAATAAGACACTAAACATATTCCAGAGGTACTGTTCAAATGTTTTCTTTAATATCCATTTAATTTAACTACCAAACAGTACCATCACTGTATTTTAATGGCTATGCATTAAAGGCTTGATTCACTAGATGATAGCCCAGTGATAGAATATACCCAAGCTACTTCCAAGTCAAATAAAAACAAATGTTTTATCAGGCCCATGAGTATGAGTATGAGTATGAGTATGAGTATGAGTGCCTGCCTTTCTCTAAACAAGTCATCTTATGGACAAAGGAGCCAGCTGCCATGCATCTGGGAGACAGACAAGTGAGGACACTGACAGTGCTTGGAGCAAGTTCCTGTGGGCACTATGGTGATACAGGTGCATGCCAGGGTCCCAGTAGCTCACCTCTGCACATGGCTGCTCGGCGGGGTCACTTAACAGCAGACTCCTTGCCAGCCAGAGCACATGGACTTGTAAGTCTACCTCACTTAGATTTGCCTGCACATTTTCAACCTCACCCTTTCAGGACTTGTGACTAGTACGGTTGCCAGCAGGGTCCCTTGCTTTGTTTAAAGTTCAACCATCAGCAACATTTTCAGATACCTGATAATTTTTAAGCTTAGGGCTGGAGTCAGTCTAGATACTGTGTCCTATGAATTCTGCAGAGACCTTTTAAGCTCCTCAAACATCCCAAAACCGAAGGTCTGCATCTTTTTGGGTCAAGACTGAAGAAGTAACCTACCAATGCAGAGTAAGGGGGAAATGCATTTGGCTTCTTTTAAGGCGAAGTTTACAAAGGACATCCCTAAGTGTCCTGAAGGACTCTAACCCATCCTGGGTACTATGCTGACCACCAGTTACTGCTTACAAAACACCTACCAAGTACTTATTCTGCCATGTGGAAGCAATACAGGGCATCTGTGGGGGGAAGGGTCGGACTTAAAGGGCCAGAGAGATGTCTCAAAAGATAATGGTGATCCCCTCAAGTCTGGCAACCTGAGTTTGATCCCTAGAATCAAACACATGGTAGAAGAAAAGAACTGATTCTCACAGGCTATCCTCTGACCTCCACATGCACATGTGCACATGTACACATTCACACACACACACACACACACACACACACACACACACACACAGTGACACGTTTGCACACACTGTTCCCCCAAGTGTTTGTATGAGAGAATGGGGAGGAGAGAGAAAGAGAGAGAGAGAGAGAGATAGAGAGAGAGATATAGAGAGAGAGATAGAAAAAGAGAGAAAAACACACACACACACAGAGACAGAGAGAGAGAGAGAGAGAGAGAGAGAGAGAGAGAGAGAGAGAGAGATATGAATGGGGGTGGGGGGAGTGAATACATTTTAAAAACTTAAAAACAAATAGTTTGAGCTCAGTAATGTTACGGTCTCAGCTTTGACTATAGGAAGGAACTTTCATTCCCTAAAAGGAGTTAATCACCAAAGCAAATCATTAGCATCTTCAGGTCTGGGCAGGGGTGTCAGAAGGACTAAGCCTGTCACAGAAACATGCTGCGGTGGCCCACTTTGCATGGGAAGAGCATGCAGTCTCAGATAAGAGGCAACCCACTGGCAAGCATGCCACAGTGTCGGTAAACTAGCTCTCACCTGGGCAGTTCTTCTAAACATGAATGCTTTTATTGTTTCTTTGGAGCAGGCAGTTCTGAATCTTGCACAAGGGGAAATAGATGCAGAGATAAGTGCAGGCCAGCATGACAGAGGCTGCCCAAGGCTGGCCCTTTAGGACAGTGAGCAACGAGGCCTTCCTTATAGCCTACCATCCCTCCAAATCTTTTTGCATCTCTTGTCTTCATCTAACTCTCTCATCTCATCTCTATTTCTGTGTCTCCCTCTCTCCCCTCCTGTCCCTTTCCCTTCCTGTCTGTTTCTCTTTTCTTCTGATTAAACAGGGCCAAACAGGTTTCGTTTCCTTGATTCAGACAGAAGGAGTCAGCACATCACCAACACTAGAGAAGAGGCGTGAAACACAGGAGGATAGGGGCCAGGTTTCAGACTGCACAGGAAGGACTCCACGGCTCTGGGAACTGGGAAGGAAGCACAGATTCAAAACTTCTACACACCATGGGAGTCTTCCTGGGAGACCAGGAGCCTTTCCTCCTGCCATGCAGAGGCCATTTTCACCAGGCTGGAACCTGGCTGGCTCCCGGGAGAAACATCCAACAGCCCTGGGCAGTAGCTGACTCCAGGTAAGCCGCTAGGCCAGGCGGTCCTTAGTGCTGGCCAATTTTTAACTTGCAAGGCCCAGAGGAAGGCTTACCAGAGCCCAGGACCACAAAAGTCCTCAAGGGGTGCTCGCAGATCTTCCTTCAGCAAGTACTTCTCTCTGTGGTGCTTTATGTCATAACCCAGTGCCTTTTCCAAAATTTTCACAAGCTGAGTCTAGATTTATTAAATCAAAGTGAAAAAACTAGATGCCAGTCAGAAACCACAAACGTCTTTGTTTTCAGGTTACCCAAACCTGAAAAATGGCTATCTAGAGAACTGCCAAGCACCTGGCGTGCAAAGCTTGCTGTAAGCGGGAGTGGCAGTCAGTAGATGTTAGTCTGTTACCTGGCCTGCGTTGTACTTCCACAAGCTTTGAAAAATGTCCTCTGAGATTTAAAAACAGTGTACATTAACTTCTGTGTTTATTTTCAAGGCAAATGCTCTTCCCTCTCCCGAGACTACCTGGTTCTCTCTGTGCAGTGATACTTTATAAGGACCCTTGAGGACCTTACAGAGCAAGGACCTTGTCTCTAGCAAGAAGAGGAGGAGTATGGGTACCTCTGAGGCAGCCCATTACATGTGAGGCATTTAAGAGCTAAACTGTTAATAAGCTTCCTGAGACTGTGAACACTCTGCTTTGACCAATACTTTCTTGGGCAGCCTAGCTCAGAGTCCAGCATTGAGCTGGCATCCAATGCTGATTTGTCAGTGGGATCTGCTTCATCATTTCCATTTTGCAGAAGAGAAGACCGAGGCTGTGAGCAGAGTCCTAAAGCAAGAGTTCCTGCCCAAGGCTACAGCCAACAAACAGCAGAGCTGAGCTCTGAACCCCCAGTCATCCGACGACAGTATCTGCCTTTCTATCCTGCTCTAAGAACTCCATAAACACACCACAGTGGAGACAATATCCAAATGTCTGACAGACAAAGGTGCCCCTCATACTTGGCTAGAATATAAACTCACTCTTTGCAATAGCCTGAAAGCTAGACAAACTTCTTCGTAACAGAACTTGCACAGCAACTAAATTCTGGCCATACAGTTCCACACATGTGCCTGGTGGTTTTCTTTCTTGCTGGGGAAGCTGTCCCAGGGATGCTTGGGACTAGCCACTTAATACTTAAAGTGCATCTCTGAAGGCGGGAAGCAAATGTGTATGTGGGGGACAGGGTTGAGTCCAAGACTATCACCTATTAAACGTGCCTAGGTCACAGACCTCTTTAATAAAACACATTATTCTGTGAGAGACATGTCTTCTCATTCGTACACTGGAGATTTCATTTTTTTGCAAATTTATCATATCACTGTGAATTATGCTGCATTTTTCAAAAGGGATGCTCTGAGAGAAAGGGCAGCAATATGCAGCGTCTTTGTATCTCGTCAGAGACCTTCTAGGTTTGTGTAACAATTTGACAAAACAGGTTGGGAAAACATAAAAACTTCTGAGCTCTCCTATTTCATCTCTGATTCTTTTCATTTTTCAAAAATTAGCTGCCAGTCTACACATTTTCATGATGATCTCCCAGAGCGTTGCTGGTGCAACTAACAATGAAAAACAAGATTTAAACAGGAGCATAGGAATCCAATTTCATGTTCACCACACCCCTCCTCCCACAGTCAGCCAAGCCGCAGAAGGCTCCAGCAGTTTGTTCTGTGAACCTTCGTCTCCAGGGCAAATCACTCAGATGTGCAGTCCTGGCTTCACATTTTTCCTTCTGTGGGCAGAAACTGATATGCAAAAGAAGAAGGGTCAAAGGGAAATGAGGAAGTCTGTTAAAAATACAGCCAAGGGGCTACAGGAACACCTCAGTCAGTAAGCAGGAGAGTCTAGCCTGGCAACCGTAATCCCAGTGCTGGGGAGGTGGGGACAAAAGATCCGTGAGGCTAGGTTGACAGCCAATTGAGCCAGTCAGGAGCAGATTCTGGCCTGTAGCTATAAGAGGAGAGACTGAAGGAGATTCTCCATTTTGGCCTCTCGCCTCTACATAGATGCATGCATACCGTCACACACAGGTGCACAAACACATGAACATGTGTATACACATACACACACACATACACACACAGGGGAAGAGAGAGAGAGAAAGAGAGAAAGAGAGAGAGAGAGAGAGAGAGAGAGAGAGAGAGAGAGAGAGAGAGAACACAAAATAAAGATTGCTTCCTAATAAGAAGGCATGACTGAGCACCTGTTCTGTGACACGTAAAAGAAAATGCTGGAACCACGCACTGTAGCTCACCCATGTAGTCCCAGGACTTTCAAAGAGGCACATACATTTGAGAGCAGCCTAGACTACATATGAGTTTATGAGTTTCAGGCTAGCCTGGGCATCAGGGTGAATCCCCAGGCTAGAGTAAAAAAAAGGAAAGATGGAGGGTCTTATACTAGAAAGGCAATGGAATCGGAAGTGAGCGGCTCACACGTGTGCTGGTGTGACAGCCAGTGGTACCTTGGTTCTCCCTTTCCTTAGGTAAGTCATGTTCATACAACAGAGCTGTGTTTCCTCTCTATGATCCACACTGGCCACCCACTCACGGCCACCGAGGAGAGAGGCATGCAGTTGGAATTAACATGCTTTCTGATTTGGACCGTCAACACTGACCACATCTTAAGTAGCTTTCTCAAATATAAGTCGCTTTCCACATTTCATCATTTAAGGGAAGAAAAGTCCACGTTTAGAAGCACTGTCTTCTGCCCTCTTACTGTGGAAGATAATTCTGCATGGCCCAGGGTAGTGTGATGGACGGGAGATGCAGCACAAATGAGATTTCTATCTTTAAAATACAGCAACGGCTTCCACAAGACTGACCCACACAGATAATTTCCGAAGTACTGATAGTTTGTAATTGTTATGAGGAGACGGTGGAACCTGGGTCTCCCAAGTTTCTATTAGTTCTAGTTTAAGAGATAAGTCCAAACTTACAACTTTTTTTTTTTCTAAATTAGTGAGAGAATGTGGTGTCAGAAAAAAAAATACAATATCTCATTGTGACTTTGGGCAGTGAAATTATGTAGATATACAAGTACATTCCACCAAGTGGGTCACAAACTTAAAGCTGTCTGTGGTGGTGGTGGTGGGGAAAACTACTTGTACAGCCATAACATTAAGAAAGTGAGCCTTTGATGGAGGTGTTTCTTCAATGCTACTTTTAGCTAAAAGGGCTTGAGTCAGTTTGTTTGCCAAAGGCTTTCTTTTGTTTGGGCCTAAAGAAGTTAGGCCATGCAGAGCTTCATAGAGGTATCCTATTGTTTGGAAGTCCTTACATGCAGACTGACCCAATGTAACTGAGAAGGTGCTCTGAGTTGCCTGTTCACTGTGATAGTAAGAAGGACTTCCTAGGTCCCAGCATGCATTGCTCTTCATGTTACTTATTGTTTCAATGGAATGGGTCACTGTTCACACTCTAGGTCAGCACCATCACTGAGCTTGCTGTGACATACACTGGCCTTTTAGTTTTTTAAATAGAAAAGGCCACTTTGGCACACCCCAGCCGTATTAAGGGGCATCTAGTCTTTGCTCCAGAGAGGAGTATGAATTCCTGATGGCCTGCTCATTGTCACTCAGTCAGGGCAGGCCACATGGACTCCATGGCCATTTTCCTGGAACTGATGTTGGTGTTATTGACAGCACTTAATAAAAATCAACTGTTGTCACTTAGAATGAAATAACTTTTTAAATAAAGACTATTAAAACATTAATTTGTAATGTGTTCTCTTTTGAAACCTATGTTCACAGTATTGTAAATTAGATTTAAAAAAAATGGAGTTCCCTAAATCACATCATGGTCTTTTAAGGACTTTAGTACTCTGAAAAGTTACCTTGCTCACCCAATTTTCACTGGGATAAGCAATCTGCTTGTAGTGTCAACAGATGGAAAATCAATTGTACGATAACAACTATGGGCAATAAACTGAACAATGACAAAAAATATGCCACTTGATTGTCTGCATTGGCCTTCCAGTTAGATCCTAAGGAATGTCTACATTTCTTTTTTTTTTTTAAAAATTATTCTAAGATATTACTCAGTAGCCGTGTCCCTTGACCCAGACCAGGGAGCATCCTTAAGACAGTCAGGCCAACGCCACACATCATGAACAAGATAGAGACCCATGTATAACATGTGTCCATCCAGCCCAGGCTATCTGGATGGATTTTATAATCTGTCACCTTCAGCCTACAAGGTCCTCATGCAAACCCGGAGACAAGGGTCATCAGCTGAACCCCATGGAACCTCACAACTTCCTCATTTGCACAGTTACAAAAATCTGCGTGTCTATTTATAATCCGGCAGAAACTGCTCTTTAGAAAGCCAAACACAGGGAAGCTCAGTTTTAATGCCTGCTTGCACTGTTCTGCAGTCTCCCAACAGACAGCAGCAACGAATTCTCAGTGTTCCAAGTCTTTTCCAGAAAAGTTCACTACTGACAAAAGTCCTGGATGCTCTTAATTCAAGTGAAAATCTTTTAAATTTGATCAAACATATATAACTTCATGATAAAGCACCAATGCATTCTTGGTGGAGAAGAACTAGAACTTTCCAAACCGTGTTTTATTTTTTATTTTATTTTATTTTATTTTTGTTTTTTGAGACAGGGTTTCTCTGTGTAGCCCTGGCTGTCCTGGAACTCACTCTGTAGACCGGGCTGGCCTCGAACTCAGAAATCCGCCTGCCTCTGCCTCCCAAGTGCTGGGATTAAAGGCGTGCGCCACCACCACCCGGCCCAAACCGTGTTTTAAAAAGTAACTGCCGACCTTGGCTTTAAGGACCTGAGATACATAGCCAAGGGCTTTCATTTGATGAAGCAGGAGACACAATTTACCTGTTTTTACAACAGGTCTCTATCTATTACTTTAGTTTTTACTCTGCCCAACTCAGCACAAACAGGGGAAAAAAAGGTCACGTTTTTTTTCAGGCTAAAAGTGGGGCTCGCACTAGGGGGTCGATGGCTTTCTCTAGTTTCCATTAAGAGCGCTGGGGCACTTTTTAGAGTGTCTCACATAAGCTTACCAAAGGTCAACTCCTCATTTCCATGTCTCTTAAAGATGATAAATTAAAGATTCCCCCCCCATTAGGTCAAAGGAATGGTCTTGTGGGATTTTATTTGCTCCAAATTTACTGGTGAAAATGTGATACAACAGAAAATTATCTAAACCTGCTAAGTTGGTCCTCACGGAATGCCTAGCTCTGGCAAAAGATTATTCCAAACCACACTGTTCATCTTCTCACAGTTTGAGCATAACAGAACATGTCATAAAGTATAAATCAGCATGGAACCTCAAAAACACACGCACGTGCGTGCGCGTGCACACAGACACATATTTCATATACACAAGGAGTTTGAAGAACATTCTTCATTAATTGGTTGTTTCAATAATTTAGTCAAAATACCACATATAGCAGAAAGAAAGAGAAGGGAAGAGACTGTGAGAAAGCAAAGAAGACAGCCTACAGCTTGAGAGACAGTGTCAGATTTCTCGTCAGACTCTGTAGTCCAGTATACCTAACCCTCCACCCAGCATCTTAAACTTTGCTTTTGAAAATGGCGGCAAGTGTCAGATTTGCTGCTGAGGTGAGCTTCTCTCTCTCTCTCTCTCTCTCTCTCTCTCTCTCTCTCTCTCTCTCTCTCTCTCTCTCCCCTGTCTCTCTCTCTCCCTCAAAAAAAAAAAACCCAAAACAAAACCCCACAACAAAACAACAACAACAACAACAAAAACCAATCTGAATCACTGCACACTCGATTGAGAAGATGAAGAAAGCTCTTTTGCTCTAATTAGGGCCCATTTTAAGCAATTCATTAAGCCGTGGCCCCGTGCCACAAGCCATCAGGAGGTGGGGCATGGGTCTAACTTGAGAGCAGAACCCACAGACGGAGCCTAATGATGCTCTCCATCACCCCAAGACAGGGCGCTGGGCAGGGGTGGCACCAAACCCCCCAGCAGGAGATGGAAGGAACACTAACTCAAGCCAAGCAAGCACAATAAGAAGCCAAACCATGTGACACTCACCAACAGGCTTGTGTCTCCCCAAGGCCAAAGGAGAGCTGTCTCTCTCTGCCACACAAATCCAGACTTGGTCTGAGTCCTCTCTGAGTAGCCACTTGGGAAGGACCCTGGTCCCTGGATGAGCCTCAGATCCCTCTTCCTCTTCCTCCAAGGTCCCAGTCTGGCCTTCACACACCACGGGGGTTCAGAGAAAGGTAGAGCCAGTCGCCAAGTATGCAAAGAAGGAGGGAAGCTAGTTTTCTCTCAGGGAAGCACACACAGGAAGGGAGCCTATGCTTCCTGTCTTAACCAAACCGAGTTCAGAAATCATTCGGATGTCTGATTTGTCAGACATAGGGTGGGAAGGGGTGTTCTTTTCGTCAACAGGAATTATGACTTCCCCCTGGCAAGACATGGTCATGGGAGAAAAGCAGCCCTCCAGGCCTGCAAAGAAGACCAATGGCCTCCATGCCTGAGGCTTGGGCTTTTTAACCTTTTTTTGTTTTTTTGTTGTTGCTTTTTTTTTTTTTTTTTTTTTTAGAAACATTTATCACCAGCTGGTTGGCTGAAGGCTCCCTGGCACCCACTTATTTATTACTGTTTAGCATGAAAATGGGAAGATGTCAGTGAAAATAATTTGCCAGTTGTCTTTAGATTGTGCCTCAGCCAGCTGTGTCCCTTTGAGACTTTCCCATGAAGAATTAGTAGGATATCTCCCAAACTAGGGCAGATACCCATTTCTCCATTTAGAAATATTTTGCAACTCATATTTTTGTTGGCCGATATCGTTCATTTATAACATGTAGTAGTAGTGTGTGCAATAATGTTTACAATTGTCTTAAAATAATTGTCATATTATCATCCAGCTGCTCAGGGCTATATCAGACAAACACTATTGAAGAGAGGGTACTGAAATTCTTAGAACAGAAGCATATATTCCAACAATGGGACAAAGTACCCCGGGGTTTAAGGCCATTTATTAAATTAACAGGAATGTGAGGAAGCAGTGGTTTATATGAAGAACGCCAGTGTGAGCATTTTATCAGTACCGTAGTGATCCATCCTAAAACCTGGATTAAAAAAAAAAAAAAAACCAAAACCCAAGATCTCTTTCAAGATGTGAAATGGATTTCTGTTTCTCTCTCCATATTCCCAGGAGAGCTCACTTGTTGCAGTCACCTGTCATGTGTTTTCCTGTGAAATGTGAGGATCACATAGCAAACCTATGAAATGAAGTAAGCGAAGGAAGCTCCAGGGAGACAACGCTCCTGTTCACAGGTTTCTAGCCACAGAAGGAGCTACAGTTAAAAGGAGGAACCATGGTGTCCTAAGATATTTGTCTTAAAAACAGGCATCGGCAGCTAATGGTTCCCAAGGAACTCAGAGGCTCTTGGTGTGCCTTCGGAGGCTGAAATCGCATCCCATTTTCCTGAGAGCACGGCAAGTACCACTTATGTTATAGAGAGACTGTTTTGAAATGTCAAATATTTCAGGGGACATAATGCTCTTCACGATAGCGCTGATGAATCTTGGCTACCTGCAGTAACAGTACATGAATGTGCGAAATTCAGTAACCACTCAGAACTACCTATTATAAAACTAACATTATGCCCCAATTTGCCATTATAGAGAAACCATCTTATTTTATAGTTTTTAAAAAGTAAACAGTAAATAAGATGAAGGGAATTAATCACCCATCTTAGGTATATTTCATGATAAAAACTTATCTCACTGCTGGTTTCAAGCCTCTCTCATAACACAAAATGTGTGTGATCTGTGCATGTGCAAGCAGATGTGTGCACATATGTACACACGTAATTTATTTCCTATATATCAATATAATAATCCTGATCTATCTATCTATCTATCTATCTATCTATCTATCTATCTATCTATCTATCATCTATTTATGATCTTGTCGGATTTCAGAAGTTCTGACATTCTCCTGAACAATGTATTGTTATATTAACTAAATATGAAACACACAAATTCAAATCAAGGAAAAAACTTCCTCAAACTGAAGAAACATCATTCTTACACCGAGCCTCTAGTGAAGTAAAGAGAATGCCAGGGTCTATAGCTCTGCTGGGCTTTAGATCTTTCCTGCAATAAATAAACTGTTATCTTAATTTTTCAACAGTGGCAATGCTACAAGAACAACCACCATTCGCTTTTTTCTTTAGGAGACAGCACACAAACTTCTCAAAAGAGTCAAATGTCACACTCATCCACACTTTTATTAGCAGCCCTTGTCTGCTTGTGAGGCCACCATGGTGGCTTATTATTGCTGTGATGGTTTCTAAATTTGGGGAGAAATTTGGGGTTTGGCCCTTCAATTAGACCACTAATGAATTAAACAAACAAGTTCTTTGGACTTTCTTATCTCTAGGTTTCAACGATCACCACGAACAAAAAACCCAAAGCCATCAGAATCGAAACATTTTGGCCATCGGCTCTAATGCATTGTATGTCTGAGAAGAATATTTTATTCTACGATAAAAAAAGGAACAGCTATGTATATTTGTGGGGAAAGTTGAAATTATTCATGTTTTATCAAACGAATTGCATAGTCCGTAAAGTGCCCCACTGTCATTTACATGGATGTGGCTACGTTATGTCCTCAACATGTTCTGTGTTATAGGGTGCTGATCTAAGTAAGCAGATGAATCTTTTGTCATGGATATTTGTCCCTGTTTAAATTTTGAGTCATATACCAAGTAATCTGATTTGTCACTGAAACAATCTGGATACATACTAACATACTATGAATAATGTTTAAATTGTTACTTTGAAAATCTCATAAAAAAGAATGAATTCATTCTCAAAGAACAAATATCTTCAGACAAAGAAACTGAAGCAGGCTCTGGGATTTTCTTACTGACTTCACCTCCCTCTCAATTCATAACCCAAACGAACCAGTCCTTAAAAGCATTTCAATGTCTATGAAAAATATTATATATATATTATACATTTTCAACGTTTTAAAAATTCTTCTACAGGTAGGTTGGGCCAGTAAAAGGCTATTTCCCTAACACCGCTTTGGTTCTGTAAGTTTCAAACAAGGCAGCTCAAAGATGAAATAGGTGTCTGCAGTAGGGAGAGAAACTACGCGTGGATTACTTGAACAAAACCGCACGTTACAATTCACTCTGGGTGGGATCCAGCCCGAAAGAAAATGGAAACTGCCTCTGGCTCAGACCTTTTGAATTGATACCCCTTAGGGTCACCACATGCCATATCCTGCACTCCCAAATTAGAAGGAAATCAAAGGCTCACAAGATTCCTTGGGAATCACCAGTGATGCTTGGCAATTTTAAAAAGCACATTTCAAATAATTTGCAAGCGTCCTAATGCCTGTTTGATAACAGGGTCTCTCTTCGATAGTTTCATGACCTGGGAGCAGACAGTGCGATGAGAAGTACATGTTTCAATACTCAGATCATTTCTGTTTTGCACAAAGCAAACTCAGACAGGATCTTATCAGTAAAGCAAATAGCTCTCACATCCAAAATAAGGAAAGTCTTTACTCATGACTTTGAAAACGCTGGCTTCTGTCATCTCGCTAGATATGTTGATATAAGCCTAAACATAAAAGCAGCACATGCTCTTCGTGGGACCCCGGGCTACTCAGAAGTGCCTCAACTGGCCTGGTCTCGCACCTGCAGCCCCAGCCTAAAAAGGCAGAGGCTTTGACTTAAGTCAAAGCCCTCACAGTCCTCAGAAAGAAAAAGACAGACGTGAGCGACACGGATACTATGGATTTCGAATGACTTTTCCCTTCTCTCCTACTCCTAATTGAAAAAACAAAAATCCACCAGTTACCCCAAGTTTTCCTACTGAAATTTAATTCGAAAACACTCACGTGGATTTGTGCGCCGCGCTTTGGGGGTCAAGAATGATCCTGGGGCGCGAAGAGCAGCCGGGGATCTGGGGGCTCCTGCACCCCGCGGGACCTACCCGGTCTCCGCCTGCCGCGGCCGAGCTTCCCGGGATGGGCTGCACTGCGCCGGGCTGCTGCTGTCGCCGGCCCGGGCGCGGCCGCGCAGGCACTTGTTAGAGTGCCCTGCTAAGTTGGCCGCGGAGCAATTCCCAGCTTTCTTTCACAATGACTTCCTCAAGTTGCTCACTCGCATTGTTCCCCATTTCTCGCCACACTCCCCGCCCCCCGCGGGCTCCGACCCGGCTCCGAGTCCCCGGCCGCCCGGCCGTCCCGCACGACAGCGCCGCCCCGCTGTCGCCGCACCTGGCCCGGGCTCACCGCGCCGCCACCTGCGGCCGCCCGGAGCGCGCGCCCCTCGCCCCGCACCGTGCAAACTTTGGGTTGGCGCACGCGACCCGCCACCCGCTCGGCTTGTCCCACAGCCCACCCGGCCCGCGCGCACGCCACGCGGCTTCGGGACCCCGGCGGGGACGCGGAGCCGGGCAGAGAGAGGCACCGTGCGGTCCCCGCGCCCGCCGCCGGGTCCCGCTTGCAGACTGCAACTCCGCGACCTGCCGGGCCGCGCACACAAAGTTTGCAGCCGCACGGGGCTCGGGCCCGGCCGCCGAGGGTCGCCGGGCGGCGGCGGGCACCGGCCGTACCTGCTGGCGCCGCCGGCGGCTGCAGCCCGCTCGCCCGCGCCGGGCCCGCTCGGCGCGCCGCCGCCACCCCCGCGCGCAGCGCGCCCGGGCCCTCCCCTCGGCGCCAAGCTTCCTCATTCCAGCGCAGCATCGCGCCGCTGCCCCGCGCGGGATGCGGCGGCCCGCGCTTTGCCCGCGGGCTGGTCCGGCTCAGCCGCGCCACCGCGGGACCCGCGCTCGACCCGCAGGGGTGCGGCGCGTGCGGGGCCCGCGGGGATGGGAGGGGCTTCCCGACCGTAGCGCCACGCGCGGGACAGCCGGGCAGTCGTGACACAGGCTCACTCGCCCAGTCGGGGGACACGGGACACTGTAAGGCACTTTCCCGGGTGTCTAAGAGCAACCGCTGCGTGTGCACAGCCGAGTCCCTGAAACTGGGACCCCCGTGGGCTCCCGCGTTCGGGCTCAGACCCCAAGGTACTGATGCCCACCCTAGGGGGTGGGAAAAGTTGATCCTGTGCGAGTGAGGAGAAGGTGCAGTTCATTTTCCCAGACAACCAATGGAATACCTCTCGCGTCTCTTCCCTCCCACCTGCTCACAGCAGAAGTTAGGATGGCGCCTTCCATCCCGGCCTGTGTGCACACGCCTGTGTGGAAGGGGTCTGTGGGCAGAGGTCGGAGCAAGGCAATCCCGCACCACGCTCCACGGCGCCGCAGACCTCTCCCTGGCGTATCAAGCGCGGAGTGCCTGCGTAGAGACAGGACTGCAGCCTCTGACGGTGCACCCTTCACACTCTACAAAGAGCCCATCATCGTTCTGATTAGCTGGGCCACACCCGAAGGGGGCCAGACAGGCGTTAACCCTGAGCATAGAGGGAGAATCTTGAATTCCATAGACACAGCAGTGTCCCTGCCTGGGTGGGGGTGGGGGGTGGCCTTGCCTCACCACTTTTCAAAACCACTTACTAAGGCACAAAATAAAACTGGAGTACCCTTGAAAGGAGGGCGGGCAGCAACAGTGGCTGGGAGGAAGGCTCTGGGCCTCAAAGGGGTAGGTTGTGCAGGTGGAAAGGAAGAGGAGTGAGCCAAAGGGACGGGTAGAAAATGTGACTTCAGGGCAGCTGAGTGTGGTCAGGGATACAGCTGCCCAGATAGTTGTGGTCTAGCTGTCATAGCAGGACCCATGCACCTTAATGACATGTTTGGCCTCTACTATTCTTGAGAAGTCCTTTCAACACATAGACAAAGTTTTCTCGGATGGCTTAGACAACATCTACCCGTTTGATTTTGGAGATGAGCCACTGTACAGAGATCCTGAGCCAAGACAACTCACGGGTCGAGCCCAGGGAGGGCAGACTTGTAAACAGCCCTTCAGTCTTATTCCTAGCTTTCCCTTTGCCTTTGTGATCCTTTGCGAGTGTTCCTAACTCTGGCTGTCTTCCTCGTGTCTAGGAGTTGCCTCTAGAAGGATTCACTGCGACTATAACCATAAGGTGCAAGGGGATCGAGGCTAGACTGGTGGTAAGGAAGGGGTCTTGGACATCTCTAGTTTTCAGATGCTCAAGTACCTTTAGACATCAGACATGTCTCTTTAAATGCTTGCCTAGTCCTAGGGGATGGACTCAGACATGGTCATCCAGGCAAGGTGTGTTCTTTTAAGTCTACAAGTCCAGATACCCTGAGCTTTCTGATACCTTATGGCCTTACATCCTCCAGGCCTGTTACCCCATTATAACTTGGAGGGTAATAATAAAATCTCCCCCCAAGGAATCATTTGAGAATTAAATCTATATGGGAGATGCTGCCATAATGCCGGAGGAGCAGAAGTATCAGTGAAGGTTGTTTATTATTCAGCCTGTTAACCATCTCTCTGTGGTGGGAAGCACACTGCAGAGTTAGGTTCTAGGGTCCCTTCTCTTACTGCCCCCACATACAGGTGGAACTAAAGTAAGTGGTTGTAATTTAGGGGTCTCCGGATGGATACCAAGGAACCAGAGGTCACTTAAAACATTGATGCCTTTAGAGATAAAAATGATAATTTTTATGCCGGTCATGTATGAATTAATGAATTCATTTATGCTTATGAAGTAATAACATGTATTGCTGGTTTCCAAAATGTTAAGAGTATTAGTACTTAATGTGTTCAGGAATAATCACTGGATTGCCAGTTCCTTGGTTTGCAAGATGTTTGTGGAAAGAATCAACACCACCTGTGGAATTAATCCCAGGCTCCTTGTTCAGAGCTTAGTCCTGTAAGGACTCAGCTGGGGACTTTGTTCTCACAAGGGTTGGAGGGAAGGTGAATTTTGCAGAGTAAAAGGGTGTCTGGGATACTGTGATTCAGCTAACAAGTCACAGTTTTCTGAAGTCGCCTAACCTTTCCCAGCTCCAGGCTCCTGTCTTTGCTGGACCTCCTCCACAGGGGTGTTGATACTTAGGTGAAACTTGATGAAATAAGGCAAGTTCTTTCATTTTAAAAGTTGTGTCCGTCTGTCTGTCCTTCCTTCTTTCTGTTCTTTCCTAAAGACAGGTTGCATGTATCCCAGGCTAGGCTCAAACTCATTATGTAACAGAAGATGACACTGAATTCCCCATCCTCCTGCCTCCACCTCTCTCCCAGGACCACAGGTATGCTACCATGTTCCCTACGCCATTGTTCAGGCAGTAGAGTTTTCTTCAGTTTTAAAGAACCTGCTAAAATATCAGTCTAATGGGTGTTTGCTTTCCTCCAGGCATTGGGAAACAACAACTTTTTTAAACAACGGGAAAAGAATTTTTTTTGGTAGATAATTTTTGTATAAAGTCAGCTCAAGAGAACTTTGCTAATCTATTCAAGAAGGAACAGAGCAAGATGCAGGAACTGAGGAGCTGTGTGAAACTGGTGTAACAACGCCCAATCCTTTGGTTTCTTTTTCCCAGTTTTCATGACTTCCAGCTTCTGCTTCTTCATCTTTGAACACCAGTGGTGGCTGCTGGGCTGTGTGACGTCCATCCTGGATCCTGGGTTTGGGTTCCCATCCTGGTTTCCTTCCTTTTAGTCACAGACCACAGGCTACCACCTACTGCTGAAGTGAAGGAACAGTGGACCAAGGGGTCAGGTGATGGTCTTCTTGGCAGTGGCTGGCTAGCAGGCCCCAGGAGCCCAGCAGAAGCTCCTTGGACCAGGCAAAGGTTCTGTCCTCTGCTTCTGAAATGCAGAGAGTCACATCCCAGACTCATTAGCACTTACATCCCATCAACGGAATGCCATGCCGTAGCTCACGATCACCTTCCATTCCTTCTCAGAAATTGAGTTGTTCAGAAATAATTTTTTTAAAAAATCAGTATTATTTGCTTAGATTGAAAATTAAAATTCTTTAGAAACAGTGATTTGGGAATAACAGGCTTATATAAAAAGTTTTCTGATGAGAAGTTCTGAAAATGTTCTGAGTGAGTACAGATAAGTAGATATTCCTCTGACCTGAGAAAGCCAGACCCCCAACCAGGCTTGTGGGAAACGGTTGACTTTATTAGACAAGAAAGATTTGGAATGCTAATTTTGAAAATACAAAATTCAAGTTGTTCATAAAGTATTTATTTTAGGCAGTGCTTGATACTCCAGGTATTATAATAAGCCATAGGATATGGTCTTGTTCCTTATAGGACTCAGAATCTAGTGCAGCAGAAGAACAATTAGAGAATTCCATTTCAGCTCAGAATGAGTTCTGTTAAAATCCTCTTAGAAAACAAAGGGTGGAACTCACCAGTTACTAGAGCCCGAGAAGCTTCATGGGCACAGAGAGGGGGGAGGGGGTAGAGGACACAGAGCCAAAGGAGGTGCTTTCTTCTCCTCAGCTAGGCACGGGGCCCCTTAGAAAGTCCCCTCTCAAACAACAAAACAAAACAGAAGAAAAACAACGAAACCATATCAAAACCAACAAAACCTACCCCAGAATTATAGTAGGTTCTGATGTCCTCTCTGAGCCTGACTCAGCTTTCTGATGGAGTTTCCAGGCCTGACACCCATCTCAGAAGCAGCAGTGCCATCCCATTTTACATAACATTGAGGTTAGAGAGGGCCACTCCCCTGGGGTTGAGAAAAAGCAGAGACCTTCAGCTGAGTGACAGAAGCCTGAGCAAGCTATTTGGGTGATCTATAGGTAGGTACTTGGCTTCTCCACACCTTAGCTCGGCTTTGTAAAATGAAAAATATAGCCAGGCGATGGTGGTGCTTGCCTTTAATCTCTGCACTGGTGAAGCAGAGACAGGCAGATCTCTGAGTTCAAGGACAGCCTGGTCTATAGAGTGAGTTCCAGGACATCCAAGGCTACACAGAGAGACCCTGTCTAGAAAAACCAAAATGAAATAAAGTATAAATAAATAAATGAAAGAAAGAAAGAAAGAGAGAGAGAGAGAGGAAGAAAGAAAGAAAGCCATTATGGTAGCAATAGCAACAATACCTTGCTCAGAAATGTTTTGGGATCTAGATCAGTTGACACAACCTAACATTCCTACAGTGGCCTCTAAACACATGTTAAGTGCTTAATATTTTTTAGAATGTAGTTTTGAAGGCACTGGAATACAAATCTTGTCAATGTTTTCAACCACAAGCCCTCTTCTCTTTCTCTTTCCATTCACCTTTCAATCCAGGACGCCCCTGCCTGTGGTCCCTTCCTGTTTGTCCCTCCCTGTCCAAAGCCCTTCCACTTGCCTCTTCCTTTGTGGCCTTCACACTTCCCCTGCTTGCAGGAGCCTCTGAAGATTCTTAAGATAGCCTACCAGACAGAAGGTAAAGAAAGTAGACTGTCTGGAAGATGGTCTGATGTTCTTCATTGGGGCTAACCTAGACTAAGTTGTAAGCATAGTATACAATTTCTTCTTCTTCTTCTTCTTCTTCTTCTTCTTCTTCTTCTTCTTCTTCTTCTTCTTCTTCTTCTTCTTCTTCTTCTTCTTCTTCTTCTTCTTCTTCTTTTCTTCTTCTTCTCCTCCTCCTCCTCCTTCTCCTTTTCTCCTCCTCCTCCTCCTCCTCCTCCTCCTCCTCCTCCTTTTCTCCTCCTCCTCCTCCTCCTCCTCCTCCTCCTCCTCCTCCTCCTCCTCCTCCTCCTCCTCCTCCTCTTTCTTCTTTCCTGAGAAGAGCTGGGAAAAATATGTCATGGGGACCCAGTGTGACTTGTCTCAAGGGTAGCAAGAGAATACTTATTTATTTAGTTATTTTTAAGCTCCCTCCCCTAAAACCTTATACAAGCCTTTCAGATTATTTCAGTGATTGAAGTATTTCAGGACCCTGTCTGTCTGTTTTTTCTCCTATGCCATTGGCAACTGAGGCTTCTTCCTAAAACATTGGCACTACTCAGATGAGGCCTTGCCCAGGTCCCTCTTAGTGGTCAGTGACTTGAAGGCCTCTCCAGTGTCATAGTTCAATATATTCACTGTACTGTTGATACTAATATTTGCATCTATGCTTCAGACCACCTTCTAAAGTCCAGTTTGATATATTTTTACTGTCCCTTAACACCTTCCCCTGGAGTCTAATGTGCATATCATATTTTCTGTATCCCAGATATATCCCTTCCAACTCTTCTCTTCAAGTCTTGCCTTCCTTGTTTCAGTGAATAGCACCTAGACATGGCTTAGTCATTTCTCAATTATTCTCTATTCTCTGGTATCCAATCTGTCAGAAGTTCCAGTTGGCTCTGCCCACAGCGGGGATTTGCAGCCCTATTTCTTAGCCTCCCTGTGGTCATTCTGTTCACTTCTATCCTGCTCCTCACAGAGAGTAAAGATGCCCAGGAAGATGTTATGCAAGGTTGGATTGTTTCTTTGCAGAAGTCTATACCAGCTTTCCTGAGTCAAAGACAGGTCCTAGGAGACACAGGACACTACCCTCTTCTTGGCCTCTCTTCCCTGACCTCTTCTGTCTAGCTAGTCTCTACTTTGTCTCTACTTCCTGCCACTTGGCCCAGGTTAGTCCTCCTCAAATACTCCACACTGGTTATGGCGTGTACTTACAGTTTGGTCTTCTAGACTGTTATCATGGATATCCGCCTGCCTCATTTCCTGCCTTATGTCTTCCTCAGTTGCCACTGACACACAGAGAATGTCACTAGTTCTGACAGCTCAGTACACCTGCTCCTTCCCTTTTCTCTGTTCTTTTTATAGCACATAGTATTTCCCAATATTCTAATTAACATTTACTTTGTAATTTCATTACATTAAAGAAACCACATTTCTTTAATGCACACACACACATGCACACACACAAAGAGAGAGAGAGAGAGAGAGAGAGAGAGAGAGAGAGAGAGAGAGAGAGACTGTGTGTTGTGCCCTTAATGTCTTAAACATCGAGCAGACATTTAACAAGTTTGCATTTAATGGTGCTGTCTTTTGAAGGATTTACAAGACTCGCCCAACTCAGGAAACACATTTTGCTTGCACACCATGACAGACTGGGCATGTTGGTTTTGCAGTGTGTATGTGTACATTGTTGCTGTGTTTTTCTAATTTTGCAGCTAGAAGGGGATCCTTCTCTTCCCAACCTCCTGTCCTCGCTGGTCTCCAAGTTCAGGTTGGTTGGAATAGTTCTTCCTGACTTATTTAATTCTTCTAGAGGGAAAGGTTTCAGCAAAGAATATTCCAAATTTCTTTCTATCTTGGGACCATAGAAAAGTCAATTTTTTCATCCTGTTCTTACCTGTGCAGTATCATGTTCATTTCCTGTCTGTTTTTAAGAGAGGTAACAAAGAATGATTTTTAAGTACATTCTTTGGTATCATAATGACTTTTCTTACCTATGTTCTGGTTGTATTAGGGAAGCATCATAAAAGGACTGATAAGTTTTTATTTCTGTAGGAATGACTATAGATTATACTACATACAGTTAGGCCAAGAGTAAAGTCTTCTTTGTTTGAGTATGATGATTTAAAAGTTTTTTTTTTTCTTTTTTTTAACAAATATCGTGTATTCTGTGGCTACACACAGCCCAATGGTAATGTGGTCCATTAATACGTACTCATAATATTCCTATTACTTGCAGATATGTTGTTCTAATGAAGAAAAAGAACTCATTTTCTATGATATGCTTCTCAGATAGTAGCAACTTTATTTCCACTTCAGAGCTCAAATTCACAATTTTCTTGAGCTTACACACTGTTTTGCAATTAAGCTGAAGGGTTGACTTCTCATTTGAATATCCCTTATTTTCTATGATTATATCTTATAAACATTTTCTGCCGGGCACCGTGTTTCAAGTTGTAACAAATGACCCTGAAGTCCAGGAGAAGGAATAGTTCTAATTTATAGGGGAACAGCAAAGGCTACTATTGAAAAGAGATTTACAGAATGAAGATTCCATATTTTTCCACAATTTGAAAGAGACACGTAAATATTCAAAAGAGGGTTGACTTCAGTTAGGGATATTTTCTGTGGCCATAAAATGATGACAAGCCAACTGAATAACTTGGGGGTAGAACTGGGAATTCGGTTCCATTGATGGGGCTGAGGAGCAAAGATGTGGTTATGGCCGTGTGATGCTCAGAACCTACATACTGCTTTACCCATCTTTTTTTTTTTTTTTTTTTTTTTATTAGACTGCTGTCAGCTAAGCAAAAGGCAGTTCCAACTTTCCAGCAGTGCTCCAGCCTTTGGAGAGCCCATTGCTCACCTCAGAGGGCAGCTTTTTTGGCCCCTTAGATTCCAATGCCATTAAGCCCATAAGACACAGCATTGCACCTAATGATTGATGTCATCTGAGTGGACTACTTGATGCAGCAGTTCTCACAGCAAATCCAAATGTAGCGGTCGATAATCACACACTTAGCTGCCGCCCTCTAGCACTGCAGTGTACTTCATAATCGTCATGGAAACGCTCTGGACCATCTCTCCTGCTACATATTTCTTCTTCATTCCTGGAGCTCCTGTTGATGTCAGTGAAAGCTCCCGGCGCCTAAGGTAGAATACAGCAGCCTGCATAGCACTCAGAGATTGATACTTGCAAGGCTTTTGAGCTAATCAGCAAAAAGCACTCCTGAGTCTCCTCCCCAGGAAGTTGAACTACATCACTAGTCTTACTTTGTGGATGAGGAAACTGAGGTTCAGCAGCTTCCCAAGCAATGACAGGTTTTTTTTTTCTTCAATGGAGGAATACCCTTACCTCTTTATGACCCCAAACTAATGCTTCACAGATGACTGTCTAACAGGTAATAGTAAGCATTTTGCTTACTCATTAAAAACTGGCACTGGATGGGGAGACTCAGGCCAGTGGGAAATGTTACCACTCCACTGTCACAATTCTGCTTTTTAATCTGAATATTTATGTCTATGCATGTATGTATATATGTATATGCCTCTGTGTGTGTGTGTGTGTGTGCCTGTGTGTGTGTGGTGTGTATATACACGTTTTTGTTAAGTTAAACTGACTGATGTACAAAGGCAGATGAGACCGAGTTGTTCCTCAGCTTCTCCTTGATCAATGTCCACAGAGAAGAGCTCAATGGTCACTGCCCATGTGCTTGCTTAAATTAACCTCTGTATAATCATAGTAGGAGACAACGGTTCTCATTGAAGGATACACTGCACGCCTCGCTTTCTCTGCTTCTTGTGAGATAGGCGTGTGCTTGAATCCTTTCCTAGGTATAATAAATTTAGGAGCCTCCCACAGTGGAACTGACAGCAAAGGCAAAGACTGTCAACCCGCCTCCTCCCCCCGTGATGGGAAACTTCTCAAGGTTTTCCCAGCAGTGCATTAGGCAGCACTGTAAGAACCCACTGTTGTGCGCGTTTTGAGACTTCATGCCTTCCATTAACCAATTCTCAGACAGAAGACCAGTGTCTTCATTTCCCATGTTGTTGAAGTACTTTACATAGACTTTAACCCAGTTGCTAAATTGCTTGAATTTGTTAACCGTACAAAAGGGCCTACTCCCCGTTGATGGAGGGAAAGTAGATGTTTGATTAAGTAGATAGCTAGATATGCTTCCCCCCCATCTGGATGTGTTAAGGGGGTATGTTTGAAACTTAGCACTCAGTTCATGCCTTTCAGAAGGGGGGGAAGAGGGTATTTAACAAGGTTAATAATGACAGAAAGAGGAATTGACACCACAAAAGAAAAAGAATCATTCTAGCATTTCATGACAGTTCAAAGACAGATGTCGTTGGCTAAGTGAGAATCTCGTAGACATGGGGGTAATATACACCTTATATGCATATGGATTAGTGAAAGCAGACTGTCAAGTCGGGGAGCGTAAGATTGTCAAATATGAGACATAGCTGCAGAAAACCCGGAAAACTACTTACTATTTATTTCTTCACATAAAGACCCAATCCTGTTGTCTCTTCGCAGACAAAAGATCAAGTTTTTATGGGCTGAGGCAGGTCAAGGGTGGGATGTGACCAATACTTTGTTTGAGGACCTTCTGAGGACATCAGGGCTAGAGTCTATTCTCGTCTAAAATCTATTGTTCGCCTGAGCCTTACGCTCTCATTTGACGTTTGTTTCAGTAGATGTTATCTTTCAAAAGGGCCATGCCTTGTAGGTGTCCCTGGTGTAGAACTATATGACCACATGTTGAGCAAGTTATAATTGAAGTCTTTGGAAATTAGTGTAATAATTGTAGTCAACATCTCTGAGTTGATTTTAGGCTTTGCTACGAGACAAGATTCCTTCAAGAGGCAATTCTGGCCTGCCATGCTTAAGCAAAAGGTCTGGTGCTATAGCATACTACTAACCACAGATGTTCTGGCTTGGTTTGGTAGATGGAAGAGTCAGGAGAGCTGCTTATGATTTTCAATCTTGACCAAATCATTCAGTTCACCTCTCTAAGCTGTGATGTCTCTATGAAGGATATTGTCTATTAATTCTGGGATATTGTCTATTAATTCTTTCAATTGATAATCCATGGGTTAGTTTTGACCTAGGCAATCCATTTCCATGAAGATGGTATGGAGCTGAAAACAGCTTCTGTGAAAAGCTTGCTAGTATTTGCCATGTTATCTCTTAGTGTACCCCCCCCCACTATATTTTTATGTTATGCTCCAGAAGTCTCTAAGCTCTGAGAGGTAGCTATGCCCTATCAGTCAAAATACGTTGTACTCTCAAAAATACATAGTTTCAATCACTAAGTCTGTCATTTATGAACTGATCATGAATAAACACTATGATTTAAATGTGAAATGCCCTCCCCCTCCAGGCTCAATTTTGGATGCTTATTTTCCCAGATGATGGTGTTATTCTGGGTTGATATGCCAGCTTTAGGAATTGCAATATAGATGGCAAGTGTAACTCACTACAGATGAGTCTTTAAAAGTTTAAGGGCTAGGCCCTTGGTTCCAGCTTGTACCTACTCCTGTTCCCTGGCTGCTGTGATGTGAACAGCCCATTTCCATGGTCTGGCCATGTGAACTGAATTGTCCCACTATGCCTTCTCTGCTATGATAGGTGAAAACCCTCTGAAGTCATGAGCGAAAAGAAATACTTTCCTCCGTATGTTATTTCTGTCAGATAGTATGGTCATGATGTTGCAAGAATACAGATTAAGTTCAATACTGTGTGAGTGATCCTGGGAAAGACAGATTCTCCTAACTTGAGGCATCTGAAAAACACATGAAGACCTACCTGACCTCTGTCTGTGCAGAGCCATCACAGACTACTGGACATGTCTTGTTTGAGGCATGATCTTCCTGGGAAAGTCCTCCTGAGTAAAAGAAGAGTAAAAGTTGGTAAAGGCAGCATTCTGGGAAAGCTGCTTGCTGCATAGGCAAAGGAAGATTTAATGAGGATGAGCTAATACTGCACTCAAATAAGTGTATTGATCTGGGGGAAATCCTGAGGTTGGCTGCGAGTTGGGTCGCTGTGGTAAGTGGGAAATGCTCTGGGGAAAACCCATAACTTCCCCAAATGCCTATGTAAATGCCCACAGCATGGAAAATTAGCAGGAAGAGCTTGTGATTTCAGCGTGCACTGTCATTTATATTGGAAACACAGAGCTCCCAGGAAAGCAGTGAAGGTTAGAATCACAACTGACCAGGTTCGAAAACTTTCATCACCTAATGCTAGACTTTGTGGAAAACAGCTAAATGAAGGAATATAAACTTTGTGATAGTAGATTTTGATAATGAATATTGTGAAAATGTGTCCCAGAATATATGAAAAGTAAATGAAGTCTCAGATGACATTCTCTAGGGCAAAGACTTAGCAAGAAATTTGGAAGGGACAGATGTTATACAAACGGCTTTAAAGGAGTAGGTGGTAGTTTCTTGGTATTAAAGGTGAATAAGTTGGGAAAGGGTATGAATATAGTTGTCACAGTATCCTTATAGTTATGGGTACATATGTATATATGATCATTGTAGGTAAAATGAGCTTTGCTTACAGCCACAGTAAAGAAGACTTCACAGACAAAGCCAAGTTGCTAAGATATTTGCAATTTTTGATGATAGAATATTTCTATGTGAGGTTTAATGATATAATTATCTCTACTTTCATGTATCAATTAGAAGCTTTCTGCAATAAGGAGAAAGCAAATATTATTTAAACATAAATATTATTTTGCGGTTATATTTTCAGTAAATATGAAAGAATACTACATTTCCTAATATACAAAAATCTCTTAAAATTAATGAAAATATAGCAAATTGAAGAAATAACACAATTTAAGAGGAAATATAATACTGAACTGAATACAAAGAAAACATTAAAAGATGAAAAAAATTATGAGCTATGACTGTCACATATTAAAGATGGTCACTGAAGACAGAGACTAGAGTTTGGTATTAGCATTTACAGGAGACTTCAGTGGACTGTCAGCCTTACCCACCAGTATAAGTCAGCATAGAAAGTCAGAGATAAGTGACTGGCTAATATTGTTCCTTAGAATAAAGTTCCCAGAAAAAAATATGAAAAAAAATCCTTAAATGTTCACTATAGATAGGATAGTGTTTGATATATATGTAAAAATGAATATTGTGAGGATTTAAAAATAAATGATGTGTGTTCTTTAATTGAATGAATATACAAGATGTAAGAGAGTTTTAGGGATTTGGCAACAATTCATACCTGTATCTGATGTCTCACTAACACACAATCATAACTTGTGGGTAAGAAGCTCTTGAGTGATTTATCCTCTCCTGATTTTTTCCATGTTCCTTGACTGCACTATGTTATCACTTATCAGTAATTCCATCCAAGCTCTTTGGAGAAACAGAATGAAGAAGACAAGTGTATATATATGGCAAGAGATCCACAAGGCCGCTTGGCTCTGGAGATTATGGAGACTAAGAAGTCTTGTGTCTACACTTAGCAACTTGAAGACCCAAGAAAGTGGGTGGAGTGTTTCCAGTCCAAACAAAAAGACCTCCCCAAAACAGGAGTACCAAAGTCTGATGGCAGGAAAAGATAGATGTTCCAAATCAGGCAGAAAGAGAAAATTTGTCCTTCTTCCTACTCCTTTTCCTTTAGATCCTCCCATCACATTGGTGAGAGAGTTTGAGTCTAGAACTCAAGTGCTAATCTATCCCAGAATTCCCCTCACTGCACAAACATACCCAGAAAAAGTGGCTTATCAGGAGTTCTTCTACTCAGTCATATAGACAACTGGAATTAATAGTCCCAGTAAAAATGCTCTCAATAAAACTTAACCTCTGAGCTACCTCTCCAGCCCCTCAATAAGACTTTATTAACTTTATGCAAGTTAAAAATGTACTTGAGATAACTTAATTAGTTTTCTTCATACAAATAAAAATTCAACAACTCAAATTAGGTCATGATTATATTGAAAACTATTATATGATAACTGATTCATGTTTTGAAGGGAAATAAAATACATACACACAATGTTGTAGAAATTGTATTGAAACTGAAGAGATAAATTAATTCAAGGGTCTAGATGCACATATTTTGATAGGCTTTTTGTCTTTTATCCTAAGTCAACTCCAAGCTTTTGGGGTGATATTGGTCACATTCAGGGCAGGCCTTCTTGCATAGGTAGTCCCCTCTGGTAACCCTTTCCCATAAAGATGTGTCCAGAGATCTAACCATTAATAAGCAATATTTACCATCACCTCAAACCCTGAAGGGGATTTGAGAGCTCCTGGTTTCTCTGAAGGATATCCCACAGTACTGCTGTGGAGTTGGGAGGGGGATGGGAAAAAGAAAGAAACTAGGTGGAACAATAATGCACAGGTCATCAACTGTGGGAAATCAAGGCTCGCTGAGAGACTACACAGCACACACTGTTATATTGTTAAGCCCTCCCTCCCCTGAGGATTGAGAAAGAAAGCTATCTACTGACTTGTGTCTACCATTAAGAGAGGTATGCTTCTCAAGGGGTGTTAATATTCCTGCATTCTTCTTCCAGTGTGTGTGTGTGTGTGTGTGTGTGAGAGAGAGAGAGAGAGAGAGAGAGACAGAGAGAGAGAGAGAGACAGAGACAGAGACAGAGGCAGACAGAGACAGAGACAGAGGCGCAGAGAGACAGAGACAGAGAGACAGACAGACAGAGACAGAGACAAAGGCAGACAGAGGGAGACAGACAGAAAGACAGAGATAGATGCAGAGAGAGATAGACACAGAGTGACAGAGACAGAAAGATACAGGGAGACAGAGAGAAAGATAGGAGGAGGATCTCCATATCACTCTGCTAGTGAGTTTCTTTCTAGAAGGCTAACAATAATATTTCCATAGAAATAAAAAGTGAGTACTTTGAGGTCTGATTCTGACAGAAATTGTCTTCCTATTAATCTGGTTATTGGTACCTGGAAATTCCCTAAGCTAGACATTTTCCAAATTAAGGATGAAAACTTTTTAAAAATGCAATGAAAATCTTGAGCAGACACTAGTAGACCCAAATAATCAATCTAGGTCTCTGAGCTCCTGAAACCAACTTGGTCAATTCCTCAGTGTTTGTATAGAGATACAGGTAGGGTGCATTTCCCTGAGGTGAGCTATATATTACTTTTAGAAGTGTCAGGATAGGTCTATAACAAATCTAGTCACCTGCCCTGTCTTGTCCCTATAAATGTTAGGAAGCACTGGGTGAATGCTGATGAAATGTCACAATACAATGTAGTGCATCTAACAGGAGCCGATGGACAATGGCTGCTGCTTGAGTGGATAAAGGGTCCCCAAAGAGGGAGCAAAGACTGCAGAAACTACCATGATACTTGGAACAGTTGGTCTTGAGAGAAGCCAGACGACAGCTTCCTGTTGTCGCTTTGTTTGGTCTAGGAGGTTGCACATCTTCATGGACAGTGTCACAGCATAGATGCACACCAGTACTTCTGACTAGGAGCACTGTGTCTGCTGCTAAGGACCCTCTTTCTTTCTCCCTCCTCCTTCCCTCTCTTCATCATTTTCCTTTCGACATTCATTCCTAAGTATTTCCCACTTCCTATCCTTTATTCATACATGTAATGCCAATTGTTTTATTATTATATGCCAGGCTCTATGTATATGAATGCTAAGCTATAATACAGTCACTCGGGAACTCCAGCGTCTAGTGATTAAGACAGATAAGGCATGAATTGATGGCGTTCAGGTGATAATATTATGTAACAATTGTACTGAAAGCCCCAAGGAAGTGGGAGATCTCTTTAAAAACTAATTTATGGTTAAGATATTGAAATCTGGACATCATTACAACTTGACATCTTGTCTGTCACCTGTGCCTGCAGCATTGATACCCTTCTGCATTTCATCCTCAGAAAGCTGATAGGGCGTGCATGCTTTTAAGGCCTTTAGATTTCCTTCCTACAAGTGGCAGATGGTGGTTGGCTGTTCCGGCTGACTTGTACTTACTTACTGTGATCAGCAATACATATTGGGCATGGGTTTACGAGTAGCAAAGCTGTGAAGGGGACTTTGGACTCACTAGTGATCGAATGCACAGTTGCTACCACGTGAGGTCAATGGATCCACTTGTGATCTAAGCCATGATCCAGTTGTTTGCTCACTGACAGGATGTAGGCTACGTGGACCACACCATTGGAAGGTCAGGATGGATTACTTCGAACTTTCCCTCCCACTGAGGCATAATTCTAGCAAAAGTAAAGAATGTGGTGTCTAGTCTCTCCTCTTCCTCCTCCTGAGCAGGGACAGGGATGGAGATGGAAGAGAAACTGAGGTGCCTGGCCCAGTGGCCCTAGTTTGAAAGCCTGAAAAGGCACCGAGTACTTCCTGAGCTTCAGCACCACAAAATGCCTCTCGTTCCTTATTAGAAAACAAAAGTTTGGTTGATGTGAGGTGGCTTAAATGAGGTTTGCAAAGTAGAACGTTGAATTGAATCATTCTTTCTACAAGCGACCTGTTCTTGACTTCCTTTGGGCCACCATGGAGATCTTCAGAAATAAAGTGAGCATTTAGTTTCTTCATGGACAGGTGGAAGCATGCAAAAGGTGAGGGGACCTTTGGTGGCTCTTCTTTGCCGCCACAAATTGTGTACCTCATAGTTGTATAGAAGGGAAGGGGCGGATTCCTGCACCACAGTCTGGCCAGCCCTGTGGACACACTGCCCACTTCCAAGATCTATTTTTACTATACCTTTTTATGATTTGAGAAGTACCCTCGCCCGCATAATCTCCAGGGTCCCTACATTCCAGGGAGCTCCTCTGGGCGGCTATTGGGTAAATGAGTGACTCACAGAGAAAGGCTGAAACCAACCAGGAAGTTGGAAAAAGTGAAATGTACATCGCATTTCCCTGTCCTCCCCTTGTCTCTATTTCCCTGGCCAGGATTCATCCTGAGAGACTATTTTTACCCTGTTCCTGACCCAGCGAAACCTTGAGGTTCTGCAAATCTTACCAGATTTAGATTCCATTTGTGTTTTCTCTAGAACCTCTTATTTCTGGGAAAGGGAGCCCATCACAAAGAACTGCATTTAGCCTGTACTTATTTACCTCCTTCACATGGAGGGGTCCTTGCCTTTTTTAGGGGGACTCTATGCAGTGCCCCAAGCAGCTTCACCAGGGGAGAAACCTGTGACAATGTTGAAAGAAACAGGGAAATGTACATCATTTCTCCCATGAGCTGAGGGCACAGCATATACCCTTTCTTTGTGCTTTGAGGCTCTAACTTTGAGGACTTTGCAGCTGAGTGAGAAGTGGGTTTTACACTGTGTGTTCTCACCACAGTTCCAGAAGTGGTCTTCAGACTGCATCAGACCCTCTTCCAGTCTATACCTGCTGCTGTCATCTGGGGAGGAGGTTGCCCACTTCAGACTCACACAGTGTTGAAGAAATGACATCTCCCACACAGCATTTCCCACCATCAGCACATAGGGCAAGGAGAACCTAAGAGACAAGAGTCTCAGTAGGGTAGAAATCATAAGAGGGGCTTATAGCTGTGGGAAGCCCAACTGTCGTTTTTGCTAGTCTTGAATTTTGAACCTATCCCAAGTCACTGTATAGTTAACAGAGGAATTTGAGTGGAAGAGAAAGATAATTTTGAGCCCCCTTTCTCCTCTTCTCTCTCAGAACATGATGCTTTGTCTAAACTGAGAGTGAGACCTGGGGTCTATTTCTGGTTCTGCCAACTGACTCCTGGGTGACCTCAGTCACTTCCTCTCATAGAGTGTTCAGAGTTCCTCTCTCTGAAAAGAACTTTAAAATATTCTTCCAACCAGAAATCTAGTCTGAGAACCTAGCATAGAAACTAGACACAGGTCTTGATTGCCATATGCAGAGCCTCCACAAAACTGATTTAGTCAGGGTCCACAACGCTCAGGCAGAATATTCTCTCTTCATTTTCTTCTGGCAAAGATGTGGCCGAATGGAGCAGGCTGCTCCGCACGCTTTGTCTGACCTCATCAAAGTCTGTGGGTGAGCAGCTGGTTCCATCCAAAGCTGGCAACGAAAGACCCTGGAGAGCAGGGCTGGGCTGTGCTAACATTAGGTGTAAAAATGTCAGCTAGAGAAAAACCTAAGGGTGTTTATTAGGTTTGTGCCTTAACTGCACATAGGTAAGCCAGTAAAATAACAGGAATAAGGTGTGTGTGTATGAGTGCGTGTGCGTGTGTGTGTGTGTGTGTGTGTGTGTGTATCTGAATTCAGGAGCAAAGAAAACACTGAATCCAAAAGAAGGTAAGAAAAGAGTGGGAAAAAAAAAAAGAAAAATCAAAAGCACAAATAGAAAACATGAGATCAGGTGCTGGAGGTACATCAGAGTGTATCATGAGCTGATGTCAACTTCAATAGCCTAATCTCTCTGATTGAGACTGAACTGCATTTCTAGCATGAACAATTTCCAAGAAATCAAGACCGGAGCTGAAAAACGTATGACAGCTAAATAAAGACTAAAACAGCAGACAGGTGGGCAGAGATGGTCACATCCTTACCAACAAGGAAGACTAAGGTGAAGAAGATTATGAGAAAAAAATGTGGCCAAAACTGCCAGGGAAATACTGTAGTTTCAAACATTTAAACTAAGAAACAACTTCACAGTGGAGAAACATGAAAACATGTACAGGCCCAGAAAGAAGAATAAATGAGCGTACCAATGTCTATTGCAACGGAAAGATGCACTATGTTCATGGATAGACCTCAGGGCTGGTTTAAAGATGCCAGTTTAAAAACTGATCTGGAGAATGTAACTTAACCTTAAACAAAGCTTCACTATTTTTTTTTTTTAAAAACATAGCTTTACAAGATGATTTTTTTTTTATTGTTTCGTGAAACAGCTCCAAGGGTTAAGAATAGCTAAGCAAAGAGACTGACTAGTGGGACAGGAAAGAAGGTGCCCAAAGCCAACTTATATACACGTGAAAATTTAGTTCACAACTGAGCTAGAATTATAACTGAGAAAAAAGGAGAAAAAAATCCCTTTGTTATAATTGGAAACTAATTCATTATCCACATAAGGAAAGAAATGAAAATGAATCCGCTCTTCAATCATTTCCTTCACAATCAAATCACTAAAGGTAAAATTTTCAACTACTAAATTTTTGTTTTAGAAGAAAATATACACTACAAGTAAGATTATTTAAATTAATAATAAAGCAAATAGCAAAATAAGCAAAAAGCTTGAAGAGGTACCCATAAGAAAGGAACATGACCTATAGACAAGAAAAGATCCCCAATCACAATGACTAGGGAAATGCAAAATTAAAACCACATTATCCTATCACCAGAATGGTAAAAATTAGAATATTCAAGACTATTCATAGGAATACTCTTTGTAATAACAAAGGCTTTAAGAAGCCAGGAGGTCCATGGGGAAGTGAGTATTTTATAACGTGTGATGTGTGCTTACAATGGAATGGGATGCCACAAAGCCAGTAAAGGGGGCTAACTGTGCTACATGGCAGTGTAGATGAATGCACCAATTAATTCTTCAATGGAAGAAGCAAACTACAAAAGAATATAAAAATTGCTATTCTTTCTTGTGGGATCAAAAGACATAAAAATCTTTCAAAATATATTATTGACCAGTTCCTGAAAAATGGAAAACCATTTTTCTAAGAAACCATAGGGCAGCGACATTTTTCTAAGAAACCGTAGGGCAGCGACCTCAGATCCAGGACAGTGATTAATCTGAGCAGGGATGGAAAGGATGAGACAGTGACAGTTTTCCTAAGGTAGTGAGTGAGTCACGGCTATTGAAAGACTGGATGTTACATTCTGTGAGTTGTTTATATTATAGTTTTTATTCAATATCTGAGTAAATATAATATCATTGACAGGTTTTTAATTTCAAACACTTGTAGATTTTAACATGTTATTATTTAAATAAAAATTCCTAATATGTATACATCATTTTTTAACTTAATCATTTTTCTGTTAATATAAGATTAAGTTATTGTTTCATGTTAAATTATTTTAAGGTTCATCTTAGTAATTTTTTTAAAGAAAGGAAGTGTCCTCATTTATGAAAAACAAGGACAACCTGTTTTGCTGTTGCTCTATAGAAGGGTTAGATGCTAAGTCCAAAGCCTGGCTCAGGAAGCAGGTAACTAACCTCATGTGTGCAAGAGAGAGAGAGAGAGAGAGAGAGAGAGAGAGAGAGAGAGAGAGAGAGAGAGAGAGAGAGGAGAGAGAGAGAGAGAAGAGAGACCTCTTTTCCTATGGAGACAACACAAGGGAAGGCAGACGGCAACAGGTATAGGAGTGGGTCTCTAAAACTGACCCACATTCTGAAATGTCTCACTGAAGAGTGTCTGCCTTAGTAATAAAACCTTCAATTTGGCTAAGTTTACTTTTTGGTTCTTACTCTAATCCATTTCCCTCTTATATGAAATCTCTTTTATACAAATTGGGTATTATGATTTTTCTCTCTGTAAAATTCACAAATTAATGATGAGGACAACTACAAAATACAAGACTAAGGAGTTGGAAATACAGAGGGATGAGAAAGAGAAGGAATGAAGGAAGGAAGGAAAGAAGGAAGAAAAGAAGGAAGGAAGGTTGTAACTTTGCAACCTTCTCTGCCAGCAAGTCAGGGTAAGATACCAGTGAATCTCAGGCATATGACTACTATCACTTTTCTGATATTTAATCAATGTTTATCGATTATTCAATTTACTGACTATAAATAATTTATTCAATTTTAAACAGGTCATAAATGAATTCTTTTATGAGAGATAACTCAATTTTTAAAAATATGTTATTGCAAAGATGGCCAAACTCACCATTTTAATATAGACATAGTAAGTAATGGATCACAGAAACCAGGAGCACAATATTCAAGCAATTTAATGACAGTTTAGGAATAAGACCTCTATTAGACATGCCTGGAATTAGAGTACACTGCTTTACTGCTTTCCAACAAGAAGACTTCTAAATTCCCAATTTAAAGCTGATATATTTAAGCACATGAATTAGTTAGAGTGGGTATCTGTGTAAGAGAATAAATTGGGGCAGAGACGGAGCCATTGTCATAGTGGTGTGCAAACCCGATTGCTGGCTTATTAAAAACTCTGGGCTAATGTTCCGGAAAGAATGAATTTGCTGTTATAAAAATCTTCCTGCCTCATGATGCCTGTGCAGCTGAAACACCATGTCTAAATTTAGCACATGCTTGAACAAGGAGATTAATTGAATTAAGAAGTATTTATTAAAGAAGAAATAAATAGCTCTTACCAATTAATGAGATCAATCAGTCCGACCACTAAAGAGAGCCAGGGAGGTGTGGCAGTGGTGTGGGCTTCACAGATATAGAGGCCGATAGACAGGATTCCAGAGTCTGTGGACCCATTCATGAGCTGTATAAATTTAGTGAGGGAGGAAATGAAGTGTAAAGAGAGTAATTGAGCCATCGTATGATCAGATTAAAGGAACGCATCACCTCCGACTTACCTTCCCTTTCTCTTTCTTCCTCCATCTACCAGGCATTTCACTTACATATTCCTCTATATTGACTATTAAATCTGTTTTGTAGGCACAATGATTGATAGCTGCCACATAGTGACATTTGTCATAGTTTGTTACTCGCTGGACTGCAGCAATATGTGGATAATGGTTTCTTTCTGTTTAGAACAATCACGTCCCATTTAGACATTCTGGAGATGCACAAAAGCCTCACGGTCACTTCCTGAAAATGCCAGTCTGGCCATCGACACATAGATGCAGGCTTTTCTATCAACACTACTACTTTCTGGATAGTTGTTATTTCTGCAATTTGCAGGAATGGAGGAAACACTCATTTGATACATCTACTATATCAATTTCTTGCTTCATAGGTTATAAATAAAGCAAAGGAACTTTCTCTCCAGAGCATTAGTTCCTGTATATGCAGTACTGTTTTTTTTCCCGATGACCATCATTAGGATAATTGGAATGATTGATGGGACACGGGCTAAGCCTGGGGAACTCCAGGAGCTATCTGGTCACATTACTGTGGCCAGAACAGCCCCTGTGCCTGCATTTTCATCAAAACCTGGTAAAATCTTCCTTGTCTCTATGTATGTGCCTGGGTCACTCACAGGATGAATGTCGCCTGGTCCTGTCTCCATGAAGGCGAAACCCAGGCTGTCCAAATGCTTAGTATTTTCTGTAAACCAACTGTGAACTAGATACAATATGGGTAGTTACTTATGTATCTCTGAATTCTCTTAACACCTTCTTCAAAAACACTTCCTCAGTAAAGATGAATAAAGTTAAAGCCTCCAATGCTGGTTATTTGTGAAGTCAGATAATTAAATCTTGACATACTTACTGTCTCATCTTCCACAACCTCTCTCCCTTTGCCCTCTCAGGCCCTCCCAATTCTTGCTCCACTGACCAACTCTTGCTGCTTCTGTTCCTAGGAGAAGAGGGGATAGGGGTTAAGAACATGGTATCATGTTTGGATTGGGATCCTTCCTACTGTTCTACTTCCCAGACAGATTATTTAGCCTCTCTGATTTTTAGTTTTCTCATATGTAAAATGATAGTAATGGTAGTATCTTTCCATACGATTGTGGAGAACACTAAATGATCTAGAATTTATAAGGTATTTAAATGCATGCACGGCACTCAGATCTAAGTCAGTGGGAGTGTGATGGTACAATGATCATGTAAATGTACTGGAATGGCACCTGGCTTATGTCACATTCTCAACTGAATGTGGTATTCTCTAAGAATTTATTATGTTCATCCTGCGTAACTACTCTTGTGTATTCTCTGACTTCAGATGTTAATGTTTTTAAACTTCTTGACATGGCAAGAGTAAGTTTTTGAAAGTCTCTTGGGGATGCCACAGTCCTTTACGTGACTTCCAGGATTCCTTATGTGGTGTGTTTTCAAGGACAGGATTCTAAGGCTGTGTATGTATGTGCACATGTATTGACTCCACAACAGGTCTTTAATAAATGGGTACTGGATGAATAAGAAAAGTCTTGGTCCCAATCCCAAATAGTATGCAATTCTGAGCTGGAGACTAGGAAGCTGCCATGAGGCTGCTTGTGGGTAGGAAGAGCCTATGGGACCATCTTTCTGTGGCCCTGCACTTTAGGGGGCTGCTCTTCTTCAGGGTGCAATGGTTTGTGGCTGCAGGAGTACTCCTGCTTTGCAGCAAAGGGGATAGATAACCAGAGTCTGTTAAATCTTCTCATTCACTGCAATGCAAGCATGCCATGAACCATAGCATCACAAAGGAATCATTCCACAGCAACTTTGCAGTCTGGCAGACAAAAGAGAAGGCTTGGTGTAATGGCCCTTTGGTTCCTAATTAAGTGGAGGAGTTGTATTGGACACAAGAAAAATCACTGAAATATACCAGAGTAGCAAATAATTTAAACCACCACTCATCATTTCCATCGCCATTAAAAATTGGAAATCCTACAATGTATGTATGTAGATGGTACATAGTGCAGACAGTGATACTCAGGGAAATTGTATAGGCACCACTGCTTTCCTGGTCTTTCTGATCCTCATTTTAAGACTAGAGAAAAGCTTGGTACAACCATGAGTGTGAGCAGTGGTCATGAAGCATCCCAATACGTGGTCCATCTAGGCTGCATTCTTGCTGTGGTCTACCCGATTTGCATTACTACTGGTAACAAAAGCTAAAGGGACTTTTGATTACACGTATGAAAATAACTAGTGGATCAGCAGTCTACGTCTGATACCATCCTTTGCTCCTTTGGTTGGAGCCCTGGTAATGCACACAAAGTGTGTAACTGAAGAGATGACAAACAGTGTTTTGATTTTCTTTTTTGGTCAGTGTCTTGATTACTAGGGTTTCCTTTGTTGCTGGAGTGCTCTGGCTCCTGTCCAGCTTTTCTGCACTTCAAGGGATAATTCTTCTCTTGTGCAAATTTTCATCCTAACTTAAATGGAATCCCACTGTCTGTTACTACATGCAGCTGTATTTAGCAGGCTCAGACTCCTGTGTCTATATAGCTTTGGTTGTTTCTGAATTCAAGGGAACTGTTTTTCTTCCAGTGTAGCTTTTCTAGAACATTCTGGCAGCTTTCTTCAGACGTGGCCATGACTTCCTCTCTTCTGTTTGAAGGCATTATCTCCACTGGATTTAGTGTGAGGAGAAACAGGGTTCTTACCAGGGCCCATTCTAACCACTGTGAATGTGGTTCTCCATTCTCCATTGACTGAGTCTACCCCCACCTCCAGCAGCTGCAGACCTTTGAGGTTTTGCTGTTTAACCCCTTCACGCCCACTGACGGTACTTACTGTTTAGACCATGTCTCACCAGATGAATGGAACGTAAAGGTGGCACGCATGTTGGAGCACAGCTCAGGACCTCTTCCGATGAATTCATTTTAGAAGCAAGCACTTTTAAGATAATTCAAGGCTTCCAGGTGTGGCTGTGGGCTGTTTGCATCTGAGGTATACTCCCGGGAGTCAATTCTGCAGCCTGCAATGCTTTTCAGATTGGGCTTTTTAATAGCAGAGGCTGAACAGTGGCAATACTTCCTTTACTTAATTCTATGTTCATTTTTAGCACACACACAGACAGCCTCGCTCGTTACACATTTATTACTCTGCAGTGCATTTGGCAACACACACAAGATTCCCATAGCTGTCCATAACAGGGAACTCACACTGCTTGAGCCAGACCTGTCTCATCCCCTCTGCAGTCCCATTAAGTTAAAGAGTAAATTATTAATAATGCTGACTAAAATCAAAGCTCTAAATGACAGAAACAAAATTAACCAGCACTGGGGAAACAGAAGCATTTAAAACAACAGAGAAACATTTGCTCCCACAGAAGAACACGTCTTGACAGTTATCAGAAGGTATTACCGTGGACCATCGTGTGAGGAGTAAATTACTACAGAGACTGACAGAGGAGAGAAGGGAGCCTACAGAATTCATTAACTGGCTGTGTAGCTTCATAAGCAGACAGTGATATTAGTGCAATGGTTTGTAAAAATGATGCTTTCTGGCCTCTTTATTATTTTAAAAATAACAGGAATAAGTCTGAATCAAACAATTTGGATTTGGTCTTTAAAAAATAAAAGCAAAAAACCAAAAGACAAAAAGGAACCATAGAGTCCAAATTTAGGGGCACAAACTTCCTTCTTAAAATAACTGGTAAGACTTAAATTTGTAAAACGACAGTTCTTTCTAAAGCTTATTTACAAAGAACTCACAGCAGGCTGAGAGAGTCTAGATGCCCAGTTGTAGCAGGTGACCTGTCATTCCAGAGAGAAGGCAGGCTCTGCACGAAGCTGCTCAGATTTGTAAGTCAGTCTGTAGCCTGGTCTGGATTTGCAAGAAGATTGGACCAGAAAAAGCTCAGGCTTTGAGACAGGCTAAGCCTTCTAGTCCATATTTCTGGTGCTAGTGTCCTGCCACCAGAGGAGGGAGAATGTTTTTCTTGAAACTGCAGCCTAAAGTGAAGCTTGTCTTCCAAAGCCCTCCATGAAATGTTCTTGGCTTTTTTTGGGAACCCTATACTCTCATCCATTACTGTAGCCAGGGTAGCATGAGCCCCAGTGGGTATCAGCCTGTGGGGCACTGATACATTTGACAGTAGAGTTAGTACTAGGATGAGCTCAGTTCAGCTCACAGGAGGTTTGTGCGAGAAGCATTTACAGAGGTGGATGCTGCCTAGCAGTGTCCTGTATAGGAAACCAAGCATGCCCACGTATCAAAAGGGGAAATACAGCAAGTTACTTAGAACCTACTTAAGCCCTGAGATGTACAGGAAGGATCTGATACGGAAGAAGACGTTATCCTAATAGGCTGTGGGAACTCTGTCTACCATGGGCCACGATCCCACACAGGCCAGTCCTTGAAGATTCACTCCTAATCTCTATAGGTCCCTGAAGCTTGTGTCTGTTTGTCCCCAAATTTCTAGGGAAGGTCACAGGCTGATCCCTGTCTTGCTTTGGGTAGCAGTGCTTGTGCAGCTGTCTGCCCAGGCTCCTGTATGTCCCCTGCACGTGCAATGCAGTTTGTACTGCTCTAAGCCACACTTGCCTGGCTGAGTGGCCCTGTTAACTGTCCTTCCAGTAGGTGGGAATTTCACTTCCTTATTTCCAGGCATAAATAATTGCAGATGCAAAATTGGGGCCTTATTTTAGACACAGGCGTTGAGAATGTGACTCAAAATATTCAACAATATTTTTAATCCTGTTTTTTAAGTATGAGATAGCCTGAACAACTTGCCGGTCAATGTTCTGGATTTGGCAAGCCACATAAGTCAAAAAGGCGACAGGTGGGAGGTGGGGTTTCAGTGCTGCACGCAGTTTGTGTCTTACCTTTGCTCCTTATTTCCTGTTCCTTATAAAGAACTATTTTTAAACATACCACTGCACCCAAGGATTTAAGAGCCATTATTCCATCAACGATATCATATCCTGGGGTTCATGGCTTACTTGGCTACATCTGCCTGGCACATAACTTTCGTGGGCCAGTGGAAAAAAGTGTATTTCTTCCTTTAAAAAACATGTAGGAAACACATTTCTCCTCTTTTGTTTAAGGTTCCTTCTTCCCCTCACAGCATTTTATTGGGCCACTGAATGCTATATCTGTTGGCCAGAATATGCAGAGGATATAGTGGGTGCATGCGTGTGCGCGCACGCACACACTCAGACAGACAGACAGACAGACAGACAGACACACACACACACACACACACACACACACAGAGAGAGAGAGAGAGAGAGAGAGAGAGAGAGAGAGAGAGAGAGAGAGAGAGAAGCATTAAACTCTGCCCCTTCACTATACAGGTCCAAGTCATCCCCATGTCCTGGGTTCCCTTGTTGCTAGGTAGGGTGCTGAGGGAAAACTCAGCCAGAAGAGGTGCTCAAGTATGGGCTCAAAGGAAGCTTCATTGCTCCACTGGACTTCCCTGACAAAACGGAAACGTAAGGCAAAATGATTTCAGGACTGTGACCTCAGGACATGACGGACCCTGCTGCAGACTGGCAGGTCCAGGAATCTTGCCATGCTGGCAGACTTAGTGGATGACTAGCGGAAACGCAAGGTGCAGTGGTTTGAGTTTCCCAACACACAAAGCCTCATGTGGCTGGTCTTTGTGAATTATGGTAGTTGGGCGTTCGAATTTCTCGTCTGTACCACCTGGGTAGCACCAACTGTTGGACAATTTATGAGCACAGAGACCTTGGGGAGTTCATAGGGCTTTCTTGAGAGAGGTGACTGGTCAGAGAAAAGGGCGTGTTCTGGAATTGCAGCTGCCATGACTCCAGCCTCTGAGGCCTGTGATTAGGCAGCTTGGGTACGGTCAGCGAGGAACCACAAGCACTTCACAAGGTGGCAGCTGTAGATCTGCCGCTGGCCCAGCTGAATGCCTCTGGTCTGGAATCTTATTATTATTCTTGTTCTCCAACCAGGTGGCTGAGGGAAACCAGAGCCTTTCTAACCTCAAACTGACAAGCATAGGCTGTGTCCCTCTAATGACTAAACTCTGCTCAGCACTAGAGATGGAGGACAGATACTGCTGGTATAGCTCTTCTTCCAGGGTCTATGTCCTTGACAAGAGATGGGTCATTTCCTGCACCATAGGGTATAAAATTCTAGCACACAGCCCTGGGAATGTGCTCTATTGAAACATTTGCTCACGACTGAATGGGAGAACAGGAGGCCAAACTGTCCTTGGGTCAGGGTAAACAGTGCTCTTTCCTGGTTCCAGTTGAGTCATGTAAAAGAAGGTGACTAATGAGACATTAAATGGTGTGCATGTTTTAAGGACACACAGGACAGAGGCTCTCAGAACCGCAGGAGCCTGTGGTTTCTGAAATACTGGTGGGTGGCTTCCTGTAGCTGCAAGGCATGCTGGGGAGATGAGATAGGACAGGCCCCACCTAACTCCCTTTATTCGGATTCTGACAGTTTGGTTCTTGCAGCCTGGCCTGACCTGCTGCTCCTATGCAGTTAGTGAAGGAGCTGACCAGCTAGCTATCAGCCAGAGTAGTAGACATCTAATAAGGCCACATGGCCAGAAGTGCAGAAGCCCACAGACCAGTTTCTGGGGCAGAGATCTGAAACCATTCACTTTGTGCCTGTAGACAGTGACTTTAATGTTATGTAAATGCAGCCCTTAATCCCTAATGGTCTGGAAATGTATGTGTCAGGGCTGTGGCAGCCCAGGCTGTAGATGATCCAGATGATGCTGTGTGTGTGTGTGTGTGTGTGTGTGTGTGTGTATTCAAGGAAAGCTTGTGATCACTAACTTCTGATTTTCTTTTTCCATTACAAGATTTAAATAGGACAAGACAAGATGATGAGAACTGAGGGGTAAGACAGTGTCTGGGGAAGAGGCCTCATTGGAGAGAGGGGGAAGAAAGTGGAGGCTTTGGAAGGCAATGGGCATTCTGGGTTTCAAGGCACAAAGTAATACCTGCCTGGTCAGAATCACTTATTTAAATAGAGAAACAGCAGGAAATCAGCATGAAAGGCAAATTTGTGTCTAGGAAGATGAGCACGATGTGACAAAGGCTTACAAGAGAGTCACATGTGTGGGTGGCAGTGGAGTGCAGGAAGGTGGGCCAGTGGTAAACACCCTCCAAGCAGGTGGAAGGAGCCAGCAAGTGTAGGCCCCAGCTGCCCACTTTGTCTTCCCACAGGAAACCTGTGGCTCAGCATAAGTCTAGCCCCATGGTAGCTGTACAACCAAATGTCCTGCCCTTTGCTGTGCTTGGGTCCTCAATCTGTCTCTCAGGGGGGGAGGGGCAGTTAGGATCCTGGTTGGTGTGATGAAATTGGTTATCTCTTGAGGCACAAGCAGCCCAGGAGACCAGAGACTGGAATGATTGTCTCTTTAAGATGATCTAAATAACCAAATGCTCATACTTGAACCCAATTCTTTGCTCCTAAAAGACCCCGTAATACCTTTTATTCTGTTTTTTTTTTTTTTTTCTGACATAAAAAGTTGTCAATTCTTTTTGGGTGTTATGTGATATTTTCATACATGCACACATTTGTACTGATCAAATATGTTAATCGGCATGTTCACCACACCAAACGTACATTTTTTTTGTTGCCTTACCACCAATAATATTAGAGTCAGATTTGTCTAGTGGATTTCTTTTCTAATCAAGGATTATTGAAGGAAAAATAACATATGGTCAAGCCTAGTGAGAAGGATTATAATGCCAGGTACCTGCAGGATGAGGCAGGGGGATGGAAAAATTCAAGGTTGTCAAGGGCTACAGATTGGGATTGAGATCAAGGCCACTTTGAGGAATGTAGTAAGAGTATGTCTTAACACAATAGGCAAACATAAAGCTGGAGCTGTAGTCCAGTGCTAGGTCTCTTGTTTAGCATGTGTAAGACCCTACGCTCAATCCTTAGCACCACAGAACAAAACAATCAGGGATGTCAATGATAGCGTTTTCTTTGCACCATTCTAAAGCACATGAGAGAGAAGCTTATTTTTCCTCAGAAGGTGCAGAGTCACTATTCCTAGATCATGTGACTAGTGTAATCTGTAGATGCCCCTTCTTTGCAGTGACTTAGACAAGTCTTTCTAGCTTAGAGCCGAAAGAGTTAAGGCAGTTCTGTGTTTCTCTATACCTTGTCTATCCCAGAAATCCTCAACAAACTTACCTTCCCTCACATCTTCCCTGTCTCTGTTTATATTTCACTTTATCATTAACACTCCTGGTTTTTAAATTGTGAGCCAAATGTAAGTAATTTTTGAGTTAGGAGAATTATTGGCAACTAAATATAAATGATGCCAGCTGTTGGGCTCCTTGGTCATTTCTGCCGGCTTCCCACTTACACACTAGGTAGAAGTAGGGGTGACTACCTTTTCCAAGACAACCAGATAGCCTTTCTCAGCTTGGCAAATCAGTTCTGTGGTATAGTCAGCAATTCCAGCAGTGGAAATTCCATAAGGTATGAGAGAAAGGAAATTGTTTTGCTCTTAAACAGGTTTCAAGCCATGAATGAGTCATGAGATACCATAGTGTCCTTTGCCTTCAACAAACCTCCCCCACCTACACACACACATATTCTCACACACCCATCCATACATACTCACACACACCCCCTCAAACACACTCATACACATACACTCCAACACACTCAGCCGCACTCCCCCATCCCCACACACATTCACTTCCTATTATTCCTAGGGGTTGGCAAATTTAGAATCACCTGGGCCTTTCTCTTACTTCTCATGTCCAAAGGCTGACCAGGTCCAGTGGAGAAGCCATCTGTAGAGTCTCTCCTGCCTTTGTTCTACTTCCTGTAGTCTCACAGGCTCCTCTTTGTAGCATCTCTCCAGTGGAGCCCCTCCTGCTGTACATCATTGCTTCTGGCCTGCCAGCATTCATTGGCCTGCATCTCAAATGGCCAATACTTGCTATTCATTCATTAATAAATGTCGCTGAATTCCATTCAGCCTGCAATTGTCATCCGTCACTCCATCTGACCTTCTCGGCCCATGGATTCCCAGGAATTCTTCCATGTGGATTGTATTGGTCAACTGCAACTTTGACATTATTTCTTTAATTGTCCATCTCTCCCCTCTAGAGTGTAGGTACCAGAAAAAATGACCATAATCATCTAGTTGCCTTGATATAGTTCTTAAGAGCTGCTTGAGAATAAGTATTGAATAAGAGATTGCTTGTTTAACTAAACTAGCTTTGGTAGTCAGGGCCTAAGCGTTGTTCCTCTGAGCCCTCTCAGTGGCTTTCCCTTACCTGCCTCCTCCCTGTTCTCCTACATCAGAGCCCGTCTAATTCTCCTAGAATATTGCTTCACCTTTAACTTCCTTTAAAAGTTCCTCTTTCTAAGTACAGAGCATAGTTCCTACTGCACAGCTCATTCTGGAAGTTGCCTTGGGCTGGCCATGTTTCTAGCACTGCTTTCCCGGACAAACTACTTCATCTCAACATTTTAACTTCTATTTCAACTAGCAATTCATCTGCAGTGTTGGTCATTCTTCTCAATATTTTCTCTTTATTTTCTGCCTCCCTCACATTTTCAGGAAGGAGGGATTCCCATGGAGAATGGAAACATAATCTTTTGGGGAGTCAATTTTTTATTCTAATTCTGACTGTGTTATTCACAATGTTGGTGTTTTCCCCCTCTGTAGTAGACTCCAGTGGAAAAGGTGAGGTTAGATATGCAGTGAACACAGGGCAATGTGTCAGATTTCTTCACCACATCTTCCACTCTTTACTGTGATGCCAGTTGTAGTCTCTGACTCCCCAAGGGCCTGCCAATCCCGCTGTGATCCCTTTGTTACCCATTCTTCTGCATTAAATACCCATGTGTTGTATAGCACTTGAGTTTACTCAGTGCTATGTAGCTTTGTATCTATACTCTCTTCTCAATTACATTTTATCCTCAAAGAACCCCTAGTAAACTTGACTTATATGTGTTTGCTTTCAGTTCCACATCAGATATATATTCAACACATATTCACATTTTGGGATTTCTTTCACTTGATAGGCATTTACTGAAGTACTGTTATGCAGAAGGCAATACGCTAAGGTCTCCAAAAGAGGTATATATAAAAAAAAGAGGTAAGGGTTTGTTTTGGGGACATTCCTGGTTCACAGGGCTTTAACCCTCAGCAAACACCACATAGCATCATGATTTTGTTCCCCCTCTTTGCTGGGAACCAAGCCCTGTACCATTCATGCTATATCCTGTGTCCTACAGACCAGGCTGATAAACTAGAGATGGCGTCTAATTTCACAGGTGTTTAAAACAAGGAGACAAGAGAGATGAAGATTATGATACAGAATTTAATGGTAAAATATTTCTTTCCTATTCAGTTTCCAGGTTGAAAAAGATCAGGCTTGCTATTCTGAGATCCTGGGTGAGGCAAATACTTAGTGAACTTTTGCAGGTCAAGGCCAAGCTCATCCAGCCGGAGAGCAATCTGCCATGCCAAGTTGAAAGTATGGCTTCCATTTGTCCAGTATTGAGATGTCTGAAGCTACTAAATAAGAATGGTAGTCAGTGACAACTCACAGAATTACCCTCTCCAGGCAAGGAGGACTTGATCTCTGACTCCTGACTTGCTTTTGAGTCACTGAATTTCATCCAGGAATAATTACCGTTATTCTTGGAAATATCTAGAAAAAAAAAAGTCAGTTAATTGACTGAAAAGAAAATTTGGTCCAACAGGCTCTAGGGATCTATTTTCATGAATATCTATCCCACAGAGAACCATAGCCCCCTTTTCTTCATGTTTATCCCCTAACTATTAGTGCCAACTTGGGGTATAATCTCCAAACCATGGCTCAGAACGGAGACTTGCTGACAGTCCTTCAGATCCTCACCATGTGCCGTGCTAATAGAGATAACTAGTATTATACCTCATCACCAGAACATGTCTCCCAGGTGCAAAGTGAATAGGAGTTGGTCTTCCAATGCCTAAAGGAAGTGTGTGAAATGGAGTCTCTGTGTACATGATCTCATGTGACATTTGAAAACAGAGCAGAAGATCTGAGCTGGCAGCTGTACTTACTACCCATTTCCAAAGAAGCCCAAAGCACCAGGTCCAGCAAGGTCCTCCAAACACATTTAATCCACTACTGCTGGGATCTAGGGAGTGATGCTGTTTGGGAGGGAGGCTTTGTCAAGGAGTGGAAAGGTGACACTGTCCGTCAATACTTCTGTTTGGGTCTCTCCACTTGCCAAGCCAAACACCACAGTCACTTTTCTTCTGTGCACTTACCCCGACCCCATCTCCAAAGAATTGTTGGTTCCACTAAAGTCAGAAAGTTTTGGAAATCAAGTACCTATCTAAATAGGTATAGAAAGATTCCTGTAAGATTCCAGGAAACATTTGGCTTTCCTGACGCTTATACAGATAACTGAAATGATGAACTATTCTGAGGCTCCTTAGATTCCAAAGCAAGAAAAGTCAGACAACCCTTTCCTAAGGGATCAGAAACAATTACCACCAATATTGTTATGATTTGAGAGAAGATAGTCAGGACTCTATCTTCCCATTTAGTTCCAGGAACAAATACTGTCTTGCAGGAGCCACCGTGTTACCTGTGGGTGTGGAGGGATCAAAATCCAATCAGTGAAAGGTTGTCTTTGCCCAGAACAGGGTGTTCTAGTTATCTGAATACCCACAGATACAGATCTCTCCCACACCGAGGTGGCATAGTTACAAGAGCTGCATCCAGGCACGCACAAAGTTCTACAGGGTTTGAAAGCCCGATGACTGATTCAAACATAGATGTATGCCCATTTCTCAGAATGGAAAAAGTAAGGTCAGAGCCAATTAAGAAAACATAAAATCCAAGCGCTGGGCCTGGGATATAGCTCAATGCTAAAGTATTTAGGCTTTGTGTTCAATTGCCTGCCTCCCTTAGATTTATTTATTTTTATTGTATTTATTTGTATGTTCGTATGCATGTGTGTATGTATCTGTGTAAGCATGTAGTGTATGTACCACATGTGTCCTTGGAAGCCAGAAGAGACAGCTGGATTTCTTGGAGCTGGAGTTACAGGTGTTTGTAACTGACATCAGCGCTGAGGTCTGAACTCCGGGCATGTTAACTAGACATCTCTCCAGCTCCCACCCACCCACCAAGGTGTAAAATGTTTTGTACTCATCCAAACATTCTCACTCTCCGGCTCTTATCTGCAAAATCAACAGCAGTGTCACGTTTCTCCTCCCTTTCAGAGAAAATTAAGGCTCAAATATATGAAATGACAGATCTGAAGTCCTACAGGGGGCTGGAGAGATGGCTCAGTGGTTGAGGGGACTGGAGTTCAGTTTTTAGCACCCGCATCACACGGCTTACAATCACCCAGACCTTTAGCTCCAGGGGATCCAACACCCTCCTCTGTGCATGCACCTGTATATGTTATGTATTCATATCTCATAGGAAGTGCAAGAATCGAGACTCTGCGCGCCTGAGAGGTGACTGTGCTTTCTATGGCTAACACTAAGATCAGCAGCCATGGCAGTAGAGAGTGCCATCATGCCCATTCACTTCATGAGAACACTGAACTTGGAGACACAAACTTCTATATGTCTTGGTCACTTAATATTTCTGGGATCTTGGCATGCTACTTAGTTTCACCCAAGTCTTTGCTTTAGTACTACTGAAATGGAGGGCTCTGTGAGGATTAGGAAAAGGTGGATTAGGTACCTCTATGGGTGAAATTTTAACATGCCAGATTCCACCTTGAGTTCTGTCCATCTGGGGTTTACTTGCAGATCTTTACATGTTCCCTCCTGACAAAGTGGCTGCTTTTCTCCTTCCATTCTAAGCTTCTATGGGATGATCACAATTATGTTATCTCATGTGTTAACTCATGTGTCGGGAGATGAAGAACTGAAACCATGCAGTATCTTCCTCGCTGAGGTTTAATGCTTATAGTTGGTTTCCAGTTTTGACTCTGATATATATATCGGAACAAATTATAGTTCATGAACCAATGCAGCACACTGTCAAGAATATTTTATGATACACAGAAGGTGAAGTGATTTAAAGTTTAGTGTCTCACTAAGTCTAACAGAAGAGAAAGTGGGTGGGGAATTATCTTAAACATATTGGCACAGGAGACAAATTCCTGAGCAGAACACCGATAGCTCAGGCACCAAGATCAACAATTAATAAATGGGACCTCATGAAACTGAAAAGCTCTTGCCTTTTTTCAAGGTTAAGAACACTGCCAATAGGACAAAATGGCAGCCTACAAATGGGAAAAGATCTTCACCATCCCTACATCTGACAGAGGACTAATATCCAAAGTACACAAAGAACTCAAGACACTAGATACAACAAACCTGCAGAGCTAAACAGAGGATGCTCAACAGAGAAATATCAAATGGCTGAGAAGCACTTAAATAAATGTTCAATGTCTCAGTCATCAGGGAAATGCAAATCAAAAAGACTCTGAGATTCCATTTTACACCTGCCCGAGTGGCTAAGATCAAAAACTCAAGTGGCAGCACATGCTGGCGAGGATGTGGAGCAAGTGGAGCACTCCTCCATTGTTGGTGGGAGTGCAAACTTGTACAACCACTTTGGAAATCAATTTAGTACTTTCTCAGAAAATTGGGAATAGGTCTACCCCAACACCCAGGTATACCACTCCTGGGCATATAGCCAAAAGATGGGCCACTATACCATAAAGACTTGCTCAACTATGTTCATAGAAGCTTTATTCATAATATCTAGAAACTGGAAACAAGCTAGATGTTCTTCACCTGAAGAATAAAGAAAATGTGGTACATCTACACAATGGAATACTACTCTGCTATTAAAAGCAAAGACATCATAAAATCTGCAGGCAAATGGATGGGATTAGAAAATATCCCAACTGACATACCCCAGACCCAGAAAGACATACATAGTATGAATTCAATTATAAGTGGACATTAGACATAAAGTGCAGAAAAAAACCTGTTACAATCCACAGACCCAAAGAAATTAAATAGTAAGGAAGGTCCATGAGAGAAATACATAAATCTCATTCAGAGGGAAAATAAAATCAACATTAGAGTCGGCTGGATGAGGAAATTGAATAGGAGAGGGGATGAAGAGGAGAATGAAGATGGGGATCAGGTGTGGGAAGAGGGGGCAGGAAGAGATTGGGAAATAATAGAAATGGGGGGATCTCTGGCACTAGTCAGAAACCTGGGATGAGGAAGGCTTCTATAAGTCTTTGGGGGTAACCTTAGTTGAGACTGATAGCAGTGGGGGATATGAAGACTGATCAGGCCATCTCCTATAGCCAGGTGGATCTTCCAGTGGAGGGAAAGGGCACATCAACCTATCCACAAAACCTTCCACCCAAAATTTGTCCTGCCTATAAGATAGATGCACAGGGAGAAAGATGGAGTAGAGACTGAAGGAATGGCCAAATAATGACCAGCCCAACTTGAGACCCATCTCATAGGAGAAAGCCAACTCTTGATACTATTAATGATATTCTGCTAAGCTTGCAGACAGGAGTCTAGCATAACTGTCTCCTGAGAGACTTAGTCCAGTAATGGATGGAAACAGATGCAGAGACCCACAACCAAACATTAGGCAGAGCTTGGGGAGTTGGAGATAGGATTGAGGGAGCTAGAGGGGTCAAGGACACTACAAAAAGACCTACAGAGTCATCTAACCTGGGACCATTGGAGCTCCCAGTGACTGAACCACTAAGCAAAACGCACACAGGAGCTGGACCTAGGCCCCCTACACATTTGTAGCAGATGTGCAGCTTGGTTTTTGGTCTTCATGTAGATCCCCTAGCAATTGGAGCACGGGGCTGTCTCTGACTCTGTGGACTGCCATTTGATCTTCTTCTGTAGAAGGAACTTAGCTAAGTTGGGCCTTAGTGGGAGAGGATGTACTTTGTCCTTCTGAGACTTGATGTTCCGGGGCCAGGTGGTATCCAAAGGGGGCTTCCACTTCTCTGAGGAAAAAGGGCAGGGGTAATGGAGGCAGGGACTTCTGAGGGTGGGACTGAAAGGAGAGGAGGCAGGTGGAGCAGCGACTGAGGTGTAAAGTGAATAAATAAGTAAATTGATTTAAGAAAGAAAGAAAGAAAGAAAGAAAGAAAGAAAGAAAGAAAGAAAGAAAGAAAGAAAGAAGGGAAGAAGCAACAAAAGGAAGAAAGAATAAAGTTTTATGTCCACAAAAAATTGAGGCTGGGAGGTAGATAAGTAGGTAAGGGTATTTGCCTCTAAGCCTGATAACCAGGGTTCAGAAACCTATAGTAGAAGAAAAAAATTCCTTCAAATTGTCCTCTTATCACACACACACACACACACACACACACACACACACACACACACACTGAATAAATTTATAAAATTCTTTACCATATATCCTGTCTTCCTTCCCTTCCCTGCAGTTTATTTATTGCTCTTAGATCCTGTGCTTTCTGATAGATGTCTAGAGCTAAGTTGAAGTTGATACTGTGCCCTTGAACCCCTGAAACAGTGAATTGATCTTTTTCTGCATAGAATCCCAAGTCTCAAATATTTGATAGTTATAACAGGAAATAGATGAACATACCTAATACAAGAGTGTATTAAAGTCTAGAAAAAAATTAAAAATTGAAGCAATACAGCAGTAGAACTTTCACACATTTTTTATGACTATGACAGTATTAACAACATTGAAAGGGAAACATAAATAAATTGGTTATTCACAAAAGTATAACTACTAATATTTCACAACTGTGCCCTGAAATAGCACATGGGAGAAAATACTAGAAATAAATGTGCAGTGAAAAATATAGCTAGATTGTGATCTTCTGGTCATCTGTGACCACTGAGGAGTCATTTCCTGGAGATTCAGTTATAGAGGATGATGTCAATCACCTAAGAAGGTGATGTCACTCACCTAAGAAGATGAAGTCAATCACCTAAGAAGGTGATGTCACTCACCTAAGAAGATGAAGTCAATCACCTAAGAAGGTGATGTTGCTCACCTAAACTATTAGCAATGGTGCAAATTTGTTTCAGTGGACCAAGAAATAAGTGCAAAGCAACCAGTCAAGAATAAGAAGTATCCCAGTACATAGAGCATTTGGCAGAACAAGCATACCTTAGAAGACTGAGAAACTTAACGATACACAATTTCTAAAACAAACAGGTATTAAAAGACTAACAGTGAAAATTCAGTTACTTAAAATTAGCTTAGAAGTGAAGGTAGATGTTCATCTTATTTCTGAAACTGGAAAGTAAAATAACTTAACTCACTAGGTAATTACCATTATAAGAGAGAGAAACCAATTTTTATCTTGAATTCTTCTGTGAATCTTGATCTGCCTAGATGGAAGTATGATGACGGACTCTGAGTCTGTGCCTGTCTCAAAGAGAAAGCATTCTGTGATAGTGGCAAGTCCCAGGAGTCATCTATGATGGCTTCTTTGGGTGCACAATAGGTTTGAAGGTTCACATGTCACTTTCATGACACCTGTACATTTCCACAGTCTAGAACAGTAAAATAAATTCATAAACTAGTTAAAACTACTATTAATTTAAAAAATTACATACGAAGCAATAGACAGAATAGGCAACAATATAAATAAGATATCATATTTATACATATCCCCAGAAAGAGTATATAAATATTACTATATTATAGATTTTTTTAAGATGGAGATTTTATTTGTTAATGGTTAGAACCAGTACTAACTGAAATAGTGTCTTCAAATGAAAAGATCTGTTGAAATAGTTTTCCGCACAGATTCCCCAGCTTCAAATATATGATAGCTATAAAAGGAAAGACATGTTATTCAGGAATCATGTCTGAATAATGTAAGTATATGTTAACGTTTTTCAAACGTTTAAAAATGCTTGGGAAGGGTTGTGTTGAGCCAGCATCATGGATCCTGACAGAAAATACTAAAATACCAATATGTTCAGGTGATAGGCTTGTTGGCAATAGACAGTGTAACAAGCCACTTGTGTATGCTCTAATGCTTAGTGCCACAACAAAGGAACTGATACAAAGAAGCATACCTACATGCCATACAAATAGGATGAAAGTTAAACAGGAGACCGGCGATGAGGCATTAGGAAGGGGTTGTTGCTGCTCAACAGTACAGAATAAAAGGAGTTATCAAAGAGTGTCATGGTTGCAATGGATCTTACTTATGTGGTATATGCTGAAACCTGCAAGTCATAAGATTAATAGACAGCACATAGGCATCCACACATACACACAAGCCTGACAGATGTCTTAGTTATGGTTACTATGGCTATGGTAAAGCACCATGACTAAAAGCAACTTGGGGAGGAAAGAGTTTATTTGGCTTACACTTCCACATCACTGTTCATCATGGAAGGAAGTCAGAACAGGAACTCAAACAAGGAAAGAACCTGGAGCTGGTACAGAGGCAATAGAGGAGTGCCACACTTACAGGATTGCTTCCCATGGCTCGTTCAACTTGCTTTTCTTTATAGAACCCAGGACTGCTAGCTCAGGGATGGCCCCATCCACAATGGGCTGGGTCCCCCTACATCAATCACAAATTATGAAAATTCTCTACAGACTTGCCTACACCCAATCTTCTGGAAGAATTTTCTCAATTGGGGTTCCCTCCTCCCTGAAACTTCTAGCTCGTGTCAGGTTGATATAAAACTAGGCGGCCAGATGGATCACATCAATGCCACAGCACAGCGATAACTCTGTTGCTATGATTTTGCAGGATACCATCATGAGCAAAAGCCAGAAGAGGTAAAATATGCCATCTCTATTAATTCTTACGATTCCAAATGAGTGTTCAATTATCTACAAATTATAAAACGTTCATTAAAAAGACTTTCACATATAAGAAGCCAATGAACCAAAAAATAGTGCCAAAAATTCAATATGCTCATTAAGTAATGTTAAAAATAATAAGGAAAAGAGCTAGAGGAAGGCCTAGAAGAGGCTAGAAGAAAAAAGCTAAAGAAGGCCTAGAACCCCAGAGATGTGAGAGGGGAAACAGGGGTATCACAAGTCTATGGCCAGCTTGGGCCACCGACGTAGATTAAAGGTAAACTTTGTGAGACTCTATTTCAAAAATAAAAAGTAAAAGGACAGCTGAGGATGTAGTTTAGTGATTGACACTTACCTATTATTCATGAAGCCCTATGTTTAATCTATAACAGTGGACAAAAACAAAGAAAAGTGTTACAATATGAAAGGTAACTAATACAAAAAAATAGAAGGTTATAATTATCAAGTAGTAGAGAAGTGGAGTATTTCGAAAATTAATACAAATAAGAAAAGAATGGGGATACTAAGAACAGAGCTGGAACAGCTAATGGGAATAGATGACAAAATGGTAGATTTAAATCTGAACATAAAAGTACACTAAAAATATTCAAAATGAAAAATCTGGAATTATCAGCTGAATAAAAGTGGTTAAAATGAAAATAGATACAGTATCTCAAAAATTATTTAAGAAAGCAATCACATGATGGTTTCATCCTAGTAGCCTGAGGTACGATAGCTTTGGGTGCATACTGGGTAGTGCCGGTGCAGTTACCATGTAGTATCTGTACATGTACAATAATATGAGATGCATAGACCTGCACAGCTCTAGGTGCCATGTAGTACGGGATAACACAAGGTCTCAGTGCTCACAGGCCTACAGAGCCTCAAACACCAAGCAGCAGAGGATGACCAGTACTGTATCCCAGAGGTGAGGCATGGTTTGGGTATACATGATTTGGGAAATTCCAGGTACCATGTGACATTAGCATCTCAAATTTTCCCATTGGGGAGTATCATGGTTTGAATATGCTTGGCCCACGGAGTGGCTCTATTTGGAGGTATGGCCTTGTTGGAGTAGGTGTGTCACTATAGAATTAGACTTTAAGACCTCCATCCTACATGCCTGGAAGTCAGTATTCTGCTAGCAGATGAAGATGTAGAACTCTCAGCTCTGCCTGCACCATGCCTGCCTTGGTGCTGCCTTGTTCCTGCCTTGACGATAATAAACTGAACCTCTGAACCCATAAGGCTGCCCCAATTAAATGTTGTCATGGTGTCTGTTCACAGCAGTAAAACCCTAACTAAGACAGTGATCAAGCTGGGGATAAAAAACCCTGAGAGGTAGAGTACATTCTTCAAGCTGTGTTTTTGCATTTTATTGCTGTGATAACATACAATGATGAGAAACAACTTGGGAAGGAAAGAATTTATTTTATCTTACATTTCCACATCACAGATCATCACTGAAGGAAGTCAGGTCAGGAAATCAAGGCAGGAACCTGGAGGCAGTTACCAAAGCAGAGGCTAGGAATGAAAACTGTTTAATGGCTTGCTCCTTATATCTTCTTTACAGGACAATCTTATGGAGGTGCTTTCTTCAATTGTATTTTTTTCTTTTCTGGCAACTCCAATTTTTTGTCAAGTTGAAAAATATTCAACCAACAAAAAACAATGGGCAAGGCTCCATAACTCAGAATTCTATCTGCACACAAAGATGGGCTTAATTTGACTGATTTTCTCCTATCGGTATAGTATCATATGGTAAAGCATACCATCTCTCTCCTATTCTTGTGCAAACTGCTATAAAGGATAGCTCCAAGAATAGGAGAAATCACAGCATCCCACAGAGGGCAAAAAGCTGGGACTAACTTACACTAAAAAAGGTGACTTTTATAAACAAACAAACATATATTTAACCAATAAATGAACTCCAGATATACAAGTCCCAATGCAGAAGCAGAAATAAAATGAAGAAAAATATATCTATTCCAAAATATACTACTGTCCCACAGTAAGAGCAAACAACTTAAATAAATGATTACAGACATATTCAGAGAATACAAAGAATAAATGAATATGGCCTGAAAAATCACATATATCTGGATGAAATATGAAATTCAGGATATGAAGATAGAATTAGAAAATGGTGCTGGAAATAAAAGTATCACATTAGTCAAATAAAAAGCTCAGAAGAAAGCTTTACCAGTAGGCTAGATTATGTGGATGATAATAGGCTGGATTTTTTTCTTTTATTCTTGAAGGATAAAATAGAGGAATTGGATCTCTAGTCGAGGTCAATGACAAATATTAAAGCAAAACAAATAGCTAAAACTTTCTTATGAACAGGGGTATAAAACTCTTAACTGAAATATTAATCAAAAGTACAGCACAGGGCTTTGTGGTCACTTTGATTCACTCTGGGAAGCCATGGTTTGCCTAACATTGGAGCATTAACCACTATGATTTGTCACATTTTCAGATTAAAGAGAAACATTACTGTAGCTTTATTTTTTTTTCAAAGCCTACTTTGAATGATAGTTCTTAAATACGTTACCTTCCCTCCTAGCCCACTACCAAGTAGAGGTAGTAGAAAAGAAAGATGGGGTGGGGAATAGGCCTGTTTAGAAAGGTTCTTTGGAGCAAATCCCATCTGCACTGTCAGGAAATTAGCAGTTCAGTTCACAGGTCATCAGTGGCAGCTTGATCCACTCACAAACACTTCACAATAGACCAGCAGTCCAGTTCAGTAGTATTGGGATAGCAAACATGAATCAGCAGCAGTGGCAAGATCTAGCAAAACAACCAGACCTCACCTGAATCAGCATGAGCCAGCAGGAGGGACTCAGATCGCCAGGAGTTCTGGCTGTGCCTTTCTCAGCAAAGTAATGATCAGCAAAGACACAAGCAGCAAAGACACAAGTGTTGTACAACTAGCTCTACAGGCAAGCCCCTCTCAAAGTCTGCTGAGTCCTATTTATTCTCCTCCAAACATCACTTGTCCTCCACAGGTCTTGCCTCAACATGTGATTCAGTCTCAGCTGACATCATTCTGCCAGATAGTGGAGTCTGAGGAAGCAGCAAGAAGCCATCAGCACACCACCAGAAGTGTTTTGGTGTGTTTCTCTATGGAATCCTGACAAATGGAGCTCAACTATGCAATGTGGACAATTACATGCATCTTTGTAGCGAAGAATCCTTTGTTATGTGTCTTTTCATGTTCTTGCTTTAGAGAAAATTCTTTCACCTGTGTCTGCTTCAGTGAAATGTTCCTTCACATGTCTGCTTCAGTAAAACATCGTTCCACTTGTGTCCATTGAGGAAAACACTCCTTCACATGTTTGTCCCAGAAAAACACCATCCAACACAGCTGATTTTCCAAAGAACCCTTAAGTTTCCACTTCACTTTATTTTTCTAACTGAAAGAAAATAATGTCATAAAGTTGAATATCTGTTCAAGAGAACAAGTCTTTAGAATCCTTTTTATAAAAATAAGATGTATCCAAAATACAAACTAGAATAAAAGAAAAAATCTAAACTTTATCAGCTGTCACTCTGGTTGAATTAACTCACAGAAATTAACTAAAAACTCTGCACAAAGCTGATGAGTATGCTTTGAGATCCTGCATGGACAGATCTCTTTGTTGAGCTGATGGTTAGAGGAAGCAGGAAATGTTAAGAGGGGTTCTTTACTCTTTTTTTTTTTTCATCTTATAATAAAAGCTTCATTTGTGCCCTGTGATTTGATATGGAGTAGCTAAGCTGGGACCCAGAGAGGTACCCAAAAAGGAGATGGTATGAAGAAATGATTGGAGATGTCTTATGCCAATCAAGAAAATATAAAAATAATGGGAGTCAAGTTCTTCTTATGGAGGAAGATGAGGAGGTGAGGTGGTGCTAGTAATATGAACAGAGAACAGAGTAAATAAACCTATAATTCTGGTAATAGTGTGGATATACATTATACATGTACTGTGCAGATGTAAATTACTCATGCAAATGAGTATACAGTATATACAGATATGTCCCAGTTCTGTCCCCACTAAGCCATAGAAAAATCAAATCTCAGTGTCCAGCAGCATATTGAACTTCATTTCTTGGATGTGGAACATCTTTCCCTACGGAAAGGAAGTGAGGCTCCTTGAAGTAATTGCTAATCTGAGGATTGGTCAAATAAAACATGACACAAGTGTGGAAAATTTGTTGAATTGGAAAGCAATGAAGTTGATAACTTTGGGTATATTTAATGACACAAAAGATCCTAAGCATCAGAATAGATGAGAACAGTAAAACACAATCTACTGAATGACACAGAAATTCATGAGTTTATATATTCACAACAAGAATAAAAAATTAGTGAATAGATTATAATTTTGCCCACTCTTAGAATATTTATATAATTCCAAAGTAACTGCTGATAAAAATCTTGTTTAATCATAATAATAATAAATTTAAAAGTAATAATAAATTTTAATTATGGAGAAGTCTAGTACAAGCCCAACTGATATCAACGTCACTAGTAATGGATAAAATTAAATTAAATTCTATCTGATGACATTTACTAAGGACATAGACATTGATGAAAGAAGCTGCCAGGTACTGAGGATTTCTCTGAAATGTTCCCATAGGTTTGTGTGTTTGTATATTGAACACTTTGCCTCAGCTAGGGATGCTAATTTGTAAGGTCGTGGAAACCTTGAAGGAAGTAAAAGGTGGGCCTTGAGGTTTGATATGCTGTCTCCACTTCCTGCCCAGTCTCTGCTCCCTGGATGTGGGTGCAGTGTGAACAGCCACCCCACACTCCTGATGCTACGCCATCTTTGCCATGATGGTCATTATGCCCTCAAACTGTAAGACCACACTTCCTTAAGTTGCTTATTATAAGGCATTTTTTCATGATGTTATTGGGGACAGGAGCAAGATGTAGTTTGAATGTGGATCTTCCTTCCCACCCACATAGACTCATGAATTTGTGAACTTGGTCCCTAGCTCATGCTGCTGTTTCTGAAGGCTGTGGATACTTTAGGAGAAGAGGCTTGCTGAAGGAAATGAGTCACTGAGTATGGGTCTTGAAGTCTGATAGCCTAATTTTACTTTTATATGTTTCCTTACAGTAGACAAAAGCTGTTCAGATGCATCAAGGTTTTGCTGCCATGCCTTCACTGCCATGGTGGACTAAATCCAATTGAACTCCAAAATTATAGTCTTCCTGCTGTAAGTGGTTTCTTGCCACATATTTGGTCACAGCAACAACAGAAAGCTGACTAAAGTAGAAGGCAAACCAAAATTGTGAAAAATTTCTCAGATGGTGATCCATAGTCTTCAAACATGTCTAGGGCTTGAAGATAAAATAAGATATTGAATGCTTTATATGTAGAAAATGATAGGACAGGAATTCTACCACAAAATAATGTGTGATCCCTTTGCTATAAGGCATATTTTTGTGTTTGACCATTCCATTCTATTTAAATAGGATTGCATGATTATAATTCACTCATTAATTTTCAGTTTTGGTGGGCTTATATATGGGTTTAGTATATTCTAATTTATGATTGATGGGACATCAGGTTGATAATATAACCTCAAATTATTCAATAGCAAGGAGGACTAAAATTCCTGGAAATATTCTGTAAATTTATTACACTTTCAAAAGATAGTTCTTGTAAAAACAAAGTGTGTAGATGTGCTTTAATTGAATTAAATACACAAGGTAGAATATTTTCATAGGAAATTAGTTTGTTTAGCTTAGGGTTGTACAGGTTCAAAGGGCAGTCAGCAGTACTTCCATGGCTTTGGTGATAAAATCATATGCAGGGACCATATGGTAGAAATGTATATGGAAAGAAGAAAAATCAGGAAACGATAGAAACCACATACATGTACCTTCTCACTACATGTAGAGAACTCCCACCAAGACTCATCTCCTAAAGATAGTACTGTCTTCCACAGTGCCATACCAGGGATTAGAGTATTCAATCCTTTGAGAGACTCAATTAAGTCATAGCAATGACTAATTCGAAAAACTTCTTGTAGGTTAGTTTGTTTGGAACATAAGGTGCATGAATAAAAAAAAAAAATGTGAGGTTCCCTTCTTCTGGTCTGTACCTCCACCTGAACCATAGCATATCAGCCTGCCTGTGCATCCTCCTTCCCAACACCACAGCCTACATGTCTCCTAGGTCTTCCATAACCAGGAAAACAACCTACCTGTTTCCCTGAAAGTCTGCTATAGCCAAGAACACAGGTGAGATTTCTGCCAAACATTTATACCATTAAGACCCCCAGCAGATGTGGGATCGATCCTACTTTACCTGAGCCCCATCGACCTTTTCATTCTGCACTTCCACCTGAACCTGTGGCAGATCAGTGTACTGTCCCCCCTGGCCCAAGCCTACATCTCTCCCAAAAGGTCTGCCATGACCAGGAACACAGGTGACTACCCTGCCCCAATATCCACAACAGTTGGGGCCCCCCCCCCCCCCCCCCGCCCACCAGACATGGGATCTATCCTGCTCTGTCTCAGCTCCATCATTCTTCCAGTCTGCACTTCCACCTGAACCCATGGCAGATCCATGTGCTACTCTGGACCCCAATGCCAGCCTGTTAACCAGGAGGTCTGCTCTAACAAGGGACACAGGAAGTCTTCCCTAACAAGAGACAGCACTGCCTGCCTCCCTTGGGGAGGCATGCTCTAACCCAGGTCACACAGTTCTTTTTGCCTCCAAGGAGGCCTGCTCCAGATCAAGGCTCCCAGACCAGTTAACACCAGAGATAACCAGATGGCAAAAGGCAACATAAGAACATAAGCAACAGAAGTGTAATTTGGCACCTTCAGAACCCAGTTCTCCTACCACAGCAAGCCTTGGCTACCTTAGCACACCTGAAAAGCAAGATTCTGACCTAAAATCCCATCTTATGAAGATGATTAAGGCCTTTAAGGAGCATATAAATAAAAAACATACAGGAAAACACAGGCAAACAGGTAGAAGCCCTTAAAGAGGAAACAAATAAATCCCTTAAAGAAGTACAGGAAAGCACAATCAAACAGGTGACAGGGTTGAGCAAAATGGTCTAAAACTTAAAAATGCAAATAGAATAAAGAAATAAAAACAACAAAGAAATCACAAATGGAGGCAACACTAGAGATGGAAAACCTATGAAACAGATCAGAAGCTACAGATGCAGCCATCACCAACAAAATATAAGAGATGGAAGAGAGATTCTCAGGGGTAGAAGATACCATAGAAGATATTGACACATCCATAAAGTACAAAGTGTAAAAAGTTCCTAACCCAAAACATCCTGGAAATTTGGGACACAATGAAAAGACCAAACCTAAGAATATTAGGAATAGAAGAGGGTGAAGATTCCCAGTTCAAAGGGCCAGAAAACATCTTCAACAAAATCATAGAATAAAAAACTTCCCTAACCTAAAGAGATAGCCAAAAATGTAGAAGATAGCCACAAAACACCATATAGATTGAAGCAGAAAAGAAAATTCTCCTGTCATATAATAATCAAAACACTAAATGTACAGAACAAACAAAGAATGTTAAAAGCTATAAGGGAAAAAGGCTAAGTAACATATGAAGGTAGACCTATCAGAATTATACCAGATTTCTCAACAGAGACTCTAAAAGCCAGAAGATCCTAGACAGATGACATCCAAAATTTCAGAGAACACAAATGCCAGTCCAGACTACTATACCCAGCAAAACTCTCAGTCACCATAGATGAAGAAACCAAGATATTCCATAACAAACACAAATTTAAGCAATATCTTTCTACTAATGTAGCACAACAGAGGATACTAGAAGGAAAACTCCAATGCAAGGAGGGTAACTACACCCCCAAAAACATAAGAAATTAATTATCTCACAATAAATGCCAAATAATAGAATCACACACATGATACCACACACGATACACATGATAATAGGAGCTAACAATCATTGGTCTTTAATATCCCTCAACATCAATGGACTCAATTTTCCAATAAAAAGACACAGGCTAACAGATTGGATTAGATACACAAATAGGACCCATTTTGCTGCATACAAGAAACACACCTCAGCAACAAAGACAGACATGATCTCAGAGTAAAAGGCTAGAAAAAAAATCTTTCCAAGCAAATGGTCCCAAGAAACAAGCTAGAATCTCCATTCTAATATCTAATAAATTAGATTTTCAACTAAAAGTAACCAAAAGAGACGGGAAAAGACTCAGAGGAAAAATCATACTCAGAGGAAAAATCCACCAAGATGAAGCTCAATTCTGAACATCTATACCCCAAATGCAAGGGCACACATAATTGTCAAAGAAACTTTACTAAAACTCAAAAAACACGCTGATCCTCACACAATAATAGTAGGGGCCTTTAACACCCCACTCTCACCAGTGGACAGGTCATAGAAGCAGAAACTAAACAGAGACACAGTAAAACTAACAGAAATTATGAGCCAAATGGATTTAACAGATATATACAGAACATTTCACCTCCAAACAAAAGAATATACATGCTTCTCAGCATTTCATGGAACCTTCTCCAAAACTGACCATATAATTGGACACAATACAAGGCTCAACAGATACTAGAAGACTGAAATAATCTCATGCATTCTATCAGATTACCATGGATTAAGGATTTACTTAATTCAATAACAACACAATTGACAAAAAGCCCACATACTTGTGGAAACAGAACAACTCACTACTCAATGATAACTTGGTCCCAGAAGAAATAAAGAAAGAAATTAAAGACTTTCTAGAATTCAGTGAAAATAAAGCCTATAAAAAATTATGGGAAACAATGAAAGCAGTGTTAAGAGGACAATTCATAGCACCAAGTGCCTTCATAAAGAAATTAGAAAGATACTATACAAGCAACTTACCAGCATACCTGAAAGCTCTAGAACAAAAAAAGAAGCAAACACACATAAGAAGAGTAGACAGAAGGAAATAGACAAACTCGGGGCTGAAATCAACCAACTAGAAACAAAGAGAATAGTATAAGTAATCAGCAAAACCAGGAGCTGGTTCTTTGAGAAAATCAACAAAGTAGACAAACCCTTAGCCAAACTAACTAAAGGGAACAAAGACAATATCCAAATTGACAAAATCAGAAATGAAAAGGAAGGCATAACAACAGAAACTGAGGAAATTTAAAAAATCATCAGATCCTACTATAAAAGTCTATACTCAACAAAACTGGAAAATCTAGATGAAATGGATGATTTTCTAGACAGATACCATGTAGTAATGTTAAATCAAGATCAGGAAAATTATTTGAACAGTTCTCCTAAGGAAATAGAAGCAGTCATTAAAAACCTCCTAACAAAACAAAGCCTGCGGCCCGATTGTTTTAGTGCAGAATTCTATCAGACCTTCAAAGAAGAACTAATACCAATACTCCTCAAACTATTCCACAAAATAGAAACAGAGGGAACACTACCCAATTCATTCTATGAAACCACAGCTACTCTGATCCCTAAAATACATAAAGACTCTAAAAAGAAAGAGAACTTCAGGCCAATTTTACTTATGAACATGGATGCAAAAAATACTCAACAAAATTTTCACAAACCAAATCTAAGAACATCAAAACCATCATTGACCACGATCAAATAGATTTTATTCCAGGGATGCAGGGATGGTTCAATATATAAAAACCCATCAACATAATCCACTATATAACAAATTCATAGAAAAAAATGATCTCACTCAGGATGATCTTTTCTAGTTCCATCCATTTACCTAAGAATTTCTTGAATTCATTATTTTTAATAGCTGAGTAATATCCCACTGTGTAAATGTACCACTTTTTTTGTATTTATTCCTCTGTTGAAGGACATCTGGGTTCTTTCCAGCTTCTGGCTATTATAAATAAGGCTGCTATGAACATAGTGAAGCATATGTCCTTGTTATATGTTGGAACATCTTCTGGGTATATGCCCAGGAGTGGTATAGCTGGGTCCTCAGGTAGTGCTATGTTCAATTTTCTGAGGAACCACCAGACTGATTTCCAGAGTGGTTGTTCCAGCTGGCAACCCCATCAACAATGGAGGAGTGTTCCTCTTTCTCCACATGGTATCTCAGGGTTGTTTTGATTTGCATTTTCCTGATGACTAAGGATGTTGAGCATTTCTTAAGGTGCTTCTCAGCCATTCGAGTTTCCTCAGTTGAGAATTCTTTGTTTAGCCCTGTACCCCATTTTTAATGGGGTTATTTGTTTGTCTGGAGTCTAATTTCTTGAGTTCTTTGTATATCTTGGATATTAGCCCTCTATCGGATGTAGGATTTGTAATGATCTTTTCCCAATCTGTTGGTTGCCATTTTGTCTTAATGACAGTGTCCTTTGCCTTACAGAAGCTTTGCAATTTTATAAGGTCCCATTTGTCAATTCTTGATCTTAGAGCATAAGCCATTGGTGTTCTGTTCAGGAACTTTTCCCCTGTGCCTAGATATTTGAGGGTCTTCCCCACCTTCTCTTCTATTAGTTTCAGTGTATCTGGTTTTATGTGAAGGTCCTTTATCCACTTGGACTTGAGCTTTGTACAAGTGGATAAGAATGGATTAATTTGCATTCTCCTACATGTTGTCCTCCAGTTGAGCCAGCACCATTTGTTTAAAATGCTGACCTTTTTCCACTGGATGGTTTTAGCTCCTTTGTCAAAGATCAAGTGACCACAGGGGGAAGGGGATAAAATTTGAAATGTAAATATAATATCCAATAAAAAATGAAAAAAATAAATTAATTAATTAAAAAAAGAAAATAGCATACTAAAATTCGGTATCAAAGTTACATTTCTAGAAGGTGAAGATGCTTATATGTCAAAGATATTCATGGTACATTGAATATTAAATTTATCAGATACTCTGAAAAAAATGATTGTCTCTTTAGATGCTGCAAAAGCCTTTGACAGAATACAACACCCTTTCATATTAAAAGTTTTGGGGAGATCAGGAGTTCATGGCACATACATAAACATAATAAAAGCAATATATAGCAAACCAACAGTCAACATCAAATTAAATGTGGAAAAGCTTGTAGCAATTCCACTAAAATCAAGAACAAGTCAAGGCCGTCCATTCTCTCCATATCTATTCAATATCGTACTCAGAAGTTCTAGATAGCACAATTAAACAACAAAAGGAGATCAGGGTATACAAATTAGAAAGGAAAAAGTCAAGGTGAAGTGGAAACTTCTAGTTTCTTTGGAAAGTTAGTTATGCCAAATGATGTTTTGCTAGGGCACACAGGCAAAACGATGTCACAGGTTTGCTAAAGCAGACACTTGAAAGGACACTTGATGAAGGTGTATAAATATGACCCCACAGACAGTGGGAGATGAGCATTGAGCATTGCTTTGATTTGCTCTGTCTTGCTATATTCTTCACTATGCTGCCACTGAGAGAAGCTCACCCAAAAAAATGCTTATGAGGTTCCTGAGGCAGTTTGCTGTTTCTGTGGCCCCCTCAGGCTGGTTAAAGAGCCTAATTGTTTGTTCCTTCAGGATAAAAATGATGCTAATTTGTGCCTGGTGTTGGTCTGCCAAAAAGACTGGTCTGTAGCTGCCAACTTAGGTATGTTGTCTTCCTGCCATAAGGACTGGTTTGTAACTGCCAGCTTCTGTGTGCTGTCTGCCTACCTAGAAGTCTGGTCTGCAGCTGCTGAGTTGTATTTGGTGTTTGCTATGGGACTGAACTGCTAACAAAGAAGATCAAGCTTGCCTTAAAAGAACTTTTGCTGAACAGGTCCACTTCCCCCATATCCTAATAACTTTTCTTTTCTACTATCACTGCTGGGTGGAGGGCTAGAGGAAGAAGTTGAACTCCAATTAAAAGTAGGCTGCAAACTATTTATGCCTACAGCAAGGTACCACTATTGTGGATATACATAAGCAACCTCCAAAATTCTACCAGAGAACTCCCACAGGTGATAAACAACTTCAGCAAAGTCACTGGATATAAAATCAACTCAAACAAATCAGTACCCTTCCTTTATACAAACGATAAACAGACTAAGAAGGAAATTAGGGAGACAACACCCATCACAATAGCCACAAATAATATAAAATATCTTGGTTTAACTCTAACCAAAAAAGTGAAAGATCCATATGACAAGAACTTCAAGTCCCTGAAGAAAGAAATAGAAGAAGATGGAAAGACCTTCAACACTCATGGATCGGTAGGATTAACATCGTGAAAATGGCCACCTTATCAAGAGCAATCTACATATTCAATGCAATCCCCATCAAATTTCTTACACATTTTAAAAATAAACTTTGAAAGAGCAATTCTCAACTTCATATGGAAAAACAAAAATCCCAGGATAGTGAAAACAATTCTCAAAAATAAAAGAACTTCTGTGGGAATCACCATCCCTGATCTGAAGCTGTACTAAAGAGCAATTGTGATAAAAAAAAAAAAACCCACAACTGCATGGTATTGGTACAGAGATAGACAAGTTGATCAATGGAATAGAACTGAAGACACAGAAATAAACCCATATACCTATGGTCACTTGATCTTTAACAAAGAAGCCAAAATCATATAGTGAACAAAAGAAACACCTTTAACAAATGGTGATGGTCTAACTGGCAGTCTGCATATAGAAGAATGCAAATTGACCCATATTTATTACCCTGCACAAAGCACAAGTCCAAGTGGATCAAGGACCTCAACAGAAAACCAGATACATTTAATCTAATAGAAGAGAAAGTGGGAAATAGCCTTGAAAACATTGGCACAGGGGAAAATTTCTTAAAGGGAATACCAATGGCTCAGGCTCTAAGATCAACAGTTGATAAATGGAACCTCATGAAACTGAAAATCTTCTGTAAGACAAAGTACACTGTCAATAGGACAAAATGGCAATGTGCAGATTGGGAGAGGAGCTTCACTAACCCTATCTATAATAAATGGCTAATATCCAAAATATATAAGAAACCCAAGAAGTTAAACTTCAAAAAACCAAGTAACCCAATTACAAAATGGGGTACAGAGCTAAACAGAGTTTTCAACAGAGGAATCTCGAATGGCTGAGAAGCACTTGAAGAAATGTTCAACATCCTTAGTCATCAGAGAAATGCAAATCAAAATGACCCTGAAATTCCACATTACACCAATCTATCTCTAAGATCAAAAACTCAGGTGACAGCAGATGCTGGTGAAGATGTGGAGAAAGAGGAATACTCCTCCATTGCAGGTGGGATTGTAAACTGGTATAACCACTCTGAAAATTAATATGGTGCTTTCTCAGAAAATTGGAAATAGTTCTACCTGTAGACACAGCTATACACTCCTGGGCTTGTACCCAAAAGATATCCTACCATACCACAAGGACATACACTGCACTATGTTCATAGTAGCCTTATTCACAGTAGCTAGAAAATGGAAGCAACCTGATGTCCCTGAACTGAAAAATGGATTCAGAAAATGTGGTCTATTTATATAATGAAATACTATTCAGCTATTAAAAATGAGGACATCATGCATTTTGCAGGCAAATGGATGGAACAAGAAAATATCTTGAGTGAGATAACTCAACCCTAAAAGAACATGCATGGTATGTACTCACTGATAGTAGATATTAGCCAAAAAGTACAGAATACCCATGGTAAAATTCACAGGCCAGAAGAAGTTTACCAAGTAGGAAATTCCAAGTGAGGATGGTTCAATCCCACTTAGAAGGGGAAGAAAATAATCATGGTTGGCAGAGAGAGGAAGGGACCTGAGTGGGAGAGGGAATGTGGAAGGGAAAAGGGGGCCAGGATCAGGTATTGGGGGAGATAGGAGAGAAGCCCAGAGGGCCAAAAGAATGTGTAGAAATATGAAGCTGTTAGGGGTAGTATATAGGGAGAGTATCTAGAACATCCCAGAGACCTGGGATGTGAGTGGCTCCCAGAACTCAATGGAGTTGACCTTAGACAAAATGTCCAACAGTGGGGAGATGGAATCCGAAGAGACAGGGTTCCCAGTGGAGGGATGGGGCCAACCAAACTACTTTCAAAATTTTTAACCCGTAATTGTTCCTGTCTAAAAGAAATGCAGGGACAAAACTGGAGCAGAGACTGAAGGAAAGGCCATCGAGTGACTGGTCCAACTTGGGATCCATTCTACAGGTGGGCACCAAACCCTGACACTATTATAGATGCCATGTTGTGTTTGAAGACAATAGTCTAGCATGGTTGTCCTCTGAGAGGCTCTACCAGTAGCTGACTGTGGCAGATCCAGATATTTACAGCTAACCATTGGACTGAGGTCAGGGTCTCCTATGGAAGAGTTAGAGGAAGGACTAAAGGACCTGAAGGGAACTGCAACCCCATAGGAACACCAACAGTGTCAACTAACCCATATCCATTAGAGCTCCCAGAGTCTAAGTCACCAACCAAAGAGTATACATGGGCTGGTCTATGGGGCCCAGCATATATGTAGCAGAGGACTGCCTTGTCTGGCTTCAGTGGGAGAGGATGTACCTGATCCTGTAGATACTTGATGCCCTAGGGAAGGGGGAAGCTGGGGAATGGGGTGAGGTGGGGGTAAGGTAGAGGGGTGAGGGTAAGGGGTGGATGGGGAGCACCCTCTCAGAGGCTAAGATGAAGGGTAATGGAATGAAGAACTCTAGGTGGGAGGACTGGGAAGGGGGATAATATGTGGAATGTAAATAAATAAAATAATTTAAAAAATAAAGAAAAGAAGGAAGGAAGAAGAAAGAAAGAGAAAAAGAAAGAAGGAAGTGTGAGGTTCTTGTAAGATACAGAAGACATAGCAGGAAGTAAAACTAGACCAAAGTTGTTATGATGAACCCCATGATCTGTATGTTTGATGTGTTAGGATTTTATAGAAAAAAGTACACATTAATACTGTATCTTAGAAAAGAATCCTGCATCTTAACACAATCAAAACATAATGGGGAGAGGAGAGACACACTAAAGAGAGAGATTATATAGCAAACTATATCGATACTATATTTTAGAAAAGATCCCTGCATCTTCACAGAAGAAATAATAAAGAGAGTAGAGACACACTAAGGAGATTACATAGCAAACTAGAGGTTACAACCTCTTTGTGTACACTGAACAATGCATTTGAAAGTCAACAAGAACAATTTCTATTCATTTTCAGTTTTACTGGATTTAGAGTTGTCTAGGATATACTCCTTTGGGTGAGTCTTTGAGGCATGTCCAAAGAAGACGGAGGAAGATTTATCTGGAGTATATACTGCATGTAACCATCATGGACTGAAATCAAAGGAGAAAAGGCTAAAACAGGATGGAGACCTAGCATCCACCTCTCTGCCTTCTGACGGTGATGCTTTTGCTGTCATTCCTTCTCCACCCTCTCACCACAGGCTCAAATGAGCTTTCTCTTCATTTTGTTCTCTTTGTGGAGTATTCTGTCTTAGTAATGTGAAAAGTCACTAATTCAGAGAGGACAAGTCAATGAGAAATGAAAACTGAGAGACAAAGAAAAGGACATTCTGAAAGTATGTTTTTAAGGTTTGAAGTTATTTTAATTTTAATTGACGAATAAAAATTGTGTTATTGATTGCATACAACTGATGTTTAAATGAACACATATTGTGTAGTAATGCAGCTGAACTAATTAAAATGTCTATTATTCTACATGCCATTTTATGAGAGAACAACTAATACCCTCTTTCTTTTTGTATATTTATTTACTTATCTGTAGGAGTTTATCTGTATGAGTGTACACATGTGTAGGTCTAGCAATACATGTAAGCTTGTATGCTCACAGACACCAGAAGAGGGTGTTAGATCTCTTAGAGCTGTTGTTATAGGAGATTTATTTTAGAAAAGTTCACATCTTAATAAATATTGAACATTTTATGCCATGCAGATAAGAAAACCTCAAGTGTATAAATATAAATATAAATATATATCAACCCAGCATATCACAGGGCAGGCTGAGAACCTGAAAGCCTGTTTGGGAGATTGGGATAGGAGTCATGGAAAGCATGATTCTAGTGTCTGATTGTGGCTTTGGCATTTGAGAGAATATCGTGACCTTACCAGTTAGTACCAGTGCCAGAGTGCAAAGATATGCATCAGAGCCCAGGGAGTGGAGCTGGGGTTGGGTAATAACAGCAGACCAGCTAGAGGGACAGAGCAAGAGAAAGAAGTAGGAACAAATGTGGGCAGACCACAGAGTAGCTACAGATAGGATGATCTATGAATGGACTCCCATGGGATTCCCAATGGGAGACTCCCAGAACCTGTGGATACCTTTGGGGTTCACTCCTGTCTCCTGATAGCAAATATAATAGGCAGGTGTGGGGACAGGCTGAGAAGGAACACACCAAGGGCTTTTCCATCCAAGAACAGCCTGGCCTTAGTAGAGATGTTATCTGCCTTGCATAATCTTCACAGCATGCCTGCCTGGTGGATCTTACTTAGAAGTGGTTTCTAGATAGTTAACCTGGGGCGATGACAACCCAATTCAGTGAAAGATCCAATGGTGTCAGCTTCCAAAGAAGAACTCATGTCTACACTGCTTGTCCAAGACAAGAAATCATATAGAATGATGTCAGGAGAAAATGGTAGACCACACTCCTCTCAGAGTGTGGGAAGAGTTGAGCATAACACCTTGCAATCTTCCCAACAATCAGTGATGGATTCTGAAATGTTAAGTTTCTCTACTGGCTAAATAGTTGTAAATTCATCACTTTACTCAAACTGGTTTAAAAACTGGAGTAACTTTGTAAACATCCATGGAATTGAGGCAGCTTTGCACAAAAGACATGGATGTTCAATAACATGGAGTATTAAGAGTCTTTGAATCTTGTTGAGAAAACTACAACGTATCATTACCTCTGTCTGTACAGCTCTCATCCACATCATTGTTTCACAGACAATATAAAGATAAGATACAACAGAAACCAAAAGAATAAAACAGCCCTGGGCTTTGTTTTTAAATATTCCCACAACAATATATCATAAATAATTTTTAATTCTTTAAAAATTCTTTGTTAACCAATGAGAGGTGATTGAAAACAATTTTTACATAACATTGAGACCTGAGATACTAGACCACTCCAATGTCTGGACTGGCAACCAGAGGTATAGAAATCAGCATCTGAATACACAGTGGGCAAAACCATTTCTCATCAGTTTTTCAGTTTGTCTTGTTTTGGTGTTTGGGGAAAGTTAGCTTTCTTCATCAACTGAATTGAATAGTATTATTTTCTCTGCTTTAAAAATTTGTGTAAGCTCAAAAGTATCCTTTAATGAAGTGGTTATTAAAGCACAGTTTTCTATTTATTTATTTATTTATTTATTTATTTATTTATTTATCTATCAAACTGTAATTTTTACTTTTTCACACAAGGGTTATAAACACAAAAAGGCAGGATGTGGGGAAGGGGATGACACAGGAGCATAGGTACTTCAGGGGGAGTACAGATATCTTCCAGAACAGAGTATCAGCTGGGTGAAGGTTCAGGGAAAATGTCACTATGACTCTGTCTATGAATCACTTGTTTCTTATCTAAGCTGGTACTATCCACCAAGGTTACCTATCCACAAGGTCTATGGCTATTAGTTCTTATCTAGGCTGGTAAATTTCCACCAAAGCTGCCTGTTACAATATCTTATAGTTATCTGTTTCAGTGTTTTTCCACAGAGACCAAGGTTTTGTGTTAGCAGGCTGACTTAGGCCTATGGCTGATTTTAGGCCTTCAGTGTATAAGCAAAGATGCCCCTAACATCTCCTACCTTCTCCAAGTATAGAAGGACCATGGCAATTCCAATCTTGCAAAGATGGGGATAGAGGCATGGCCTCCAGTTATTAAAAGGTATCTTGCAATGGCTCTGGTCCTCCTGTAGTTGTTCAGTGAGGTATGAGGGCCATACCCATCTGGATGTCTTTTTCCTGGAGAGGGGATACTTTTGACATCAACCCCTATGCACTCAGGCTTGTCCCTCAGGGACAAACCCAGTCAGACTATTTAAGGCCCAGAGACCAAAAGAAATAAGGAAAAGTAACCCAATTTCTAGTCCCAAAATGGAAAAAAGTAGGGTTGTGTTATGGCCTGGGCTGCCCCACGTTGGGTGCCAAAAATGTTGAGAACCATGCTTCCCCATGTTTGGGGGCCAAAAATGTCATGGACCGCTCTGTCAATGTTGGAACCCATACTGCCAAAAGCCTTGGGGGCTAAATTTTTAGAGCCTGCACTGCCCCAAGCTGCTCTGGTCTGTGGGTTGGGGTTCAGCAAGAGAGAGAGAGAGAGTGAGGACAGACTCAAAGAATGGAGACCAGACAGAGTGTAACTCAATCCCATTTATTCTTCAGTCTCTTCTGTCTGTCTTTTGCCTTTTATATGTCTCACTTCTAAGCCACTCCTTTAAGTCACACCCTTAGGTCTTGTCTCTAAATCTGATCTCTAAGTCACGCCCTTAATTCACACACCTTTAAGTCTCACATACCCAAGGGAAAATCCTGGGTATCTAAAACAAGATGTTATCAGAGCGTGCTCAGGTGTTGTAGGCTATTGTAATCAAGTCTCTTGTCAGGGTATATGGCTCAAGATGGCTGCAAGGATGATAGTTGCCTTCTGTTGGCTCCCCACAGGTCCCCCTTTTTAAATTTTTTTTCAAAAGGGAAGGCTGGGAAAACTTACAGAAACCGTGCCTGCCTTAGGTTGGAACAAAGGACCCCAGCCTCCCTTTCCCATCTTTGGATATTCAACAGCCATTGGTTGAGCTCCTGTCTTAGGATGGTGAGGCCTCTCTTTTTAGGGGCAAGGATCTTGAAGTGTTCTCTTACTCGTCATTGACTATCTGGCTTAGCACGTAAGTTAGGGGATAATTCTTTTTAATCTTGATGACAGAGGTTTTACAATCCCCTACTTTCAGCCTATAATAATGGACCTGTATGGGTTGTCATACAAAAGCCATCAGTTTGTTGAACAGCATGGACCCAAGAGACAAGAGACTTAACAATGCCTGAATAGTCAGTATAACAGCAACACTCTTTTTTAAGGGCAACACATAACTCCCTCTATCAGAGGAGTAAAAAGTATAAGCTTCTTCTATTCTGTTTATAAATGTGTTATAGCAGAATCTAAATCTATATAAATACAGAATTGATCATAGCGTTGATCTTAACAAAACAAATAAGGGAATCCCTGTTCCTGCTCCAATCTCAAAAAAACAACTATAGTAACTGTGGTAGTGGGTTTTCTCCTGAGTCTAAACAATGTTTCCCACTAAATCACAAGTTGGGGAATAAAGAGTCCAATAGAGCCACCCTGGAGGTACGGGTGGTGATGTCTCCTTCCACACTGAGGACTTCCCAAGTCAGGTTTGCTGGTTGATCTGTTCCAGTTCGAAGGCAATTGAGAAGCATCTTCATGTTTCCTGCAAAGAAAAAATATGTTTCTCAGGGGATTTCTCCTCCCTGGATTTGTTATTGTTGTCTATTTGTTTAATCAGTCTCTCTGGAAGCCAGCGTGTGGCATCTGCAGTTTGGGAATATATGCAGACAGAAACTCTTCCTCAGATAAGCACTGGATCTGGCCCATTCCAGGTTCCAGTTATGGGTCTTTCCAGAGGACTGTTGCAAAATTCTTTTTGGTATCAGGATGCCAGAATCTATCTGCAGCAGATTTTCATTCAGAATCCAAAGTTAAAAAATTTAAAATAAAGAGCATTTGATGAAGGATATTTCTGGGGGATCCCTTGGTAGGATACCATTCCCCCTTTTTAATTTTTTCAAATTGACATTTAATGGTTTGATGCTCCCTTTCAACCATACCTTGGCCCTGTGGATTATATGGAATACCTGTTTCATGTAGTATTCCCAATTTTTTACAGAACTGATGGAAACTGGAGCTTGTAAAACCTGGGCCATTGTCAGTCTTTATCTGTCTAGGCACACCCAATACAGCAATTTTAGCAAGCATATGAGTGATCACATGCTTGCTGTTTCTCCAGACTATAATGTTGCATAAATGAAACCACTGTATGTATCTATACATACATGTATGTATTTTTGATTGCCAAATTCATTATAATGAGTAACATTCATTTGCCAGATACTGTTTGGTATCAGTCCCTTTGGATTTATGCCCAAATGAGGAACTGGTACTAGTTTAACACATGATTGACATTGTGTAACAATTTGTCTAGCTTGTTCTCTGGTAATTTTAAACATAATTTTTAAAGTTTCAGAATTAAGGTGATATAACTCATGAGCCTTTATGGCCTGATCCAAGTTAGATAATCCTTTCTTCACTTTTTCCTAATCCTTTCCCTGGGGGAAAATCCAGAGTTTACCATTTGAGCTGTGATTACTTCATTAGGGCTGAACATAATCAATCCCAACTGAGATAACAGATCTTTGCCCCAGGGATTAATAGGAAGGCTTGAGATGACATAGGGTTGTATATTCCCCGTATTACCTTCTTTATCTTTCCACATCAGCACCTTGGAACTTTGTTGTGGATTTTGACTTTGGCCAATATCCCTTAGACTCATTAAGGTTGAAGTCAGAGGCCAGGTGGCAGGCCAATCACTTTGTTTTAGGATAGTCACATCAGCTCCTGTGTCAACCAAGCCTTGGAATGCCTTTCCATCCAGCCACAGTGCCATCATAGGTTTTTGTTTAATTATAGGCTGTACCCAATATGCATCAGAGGAACCAAAGCCTTGATCCCCTCTCTTAGCATTCTTATATTTGTGATTAGTAGGGTACAATGGAAGTAACAATAGTTGAGCTATCCTCCTTCCTGTAGGAATGGTGACTATATTCTGAATTGCCTGTGCCATTACCTTAATCTCACCTTGATAATCATTGTCTATTACTCCAGGAAAAATTTTTAGTTCCTGCATAGTAATACTGATTCTTCCCACTATCAGGCCAAACACATTTGGATAGAGTGGTCCAAACACTCCAGTGGGTAAGGCCTGAGGTCCCATTTCTGGGGTTAATACTATGTGGGTGGCAGAACTGAAGTCTAGTCCTGTGCTTCCTGATGTTGCTCGACTAAGTTCTGAAAGGGATTGGTGTTTGCTGGTAAGAAACTGACTGCTCCATAAGCATGTTTTGGCTTGTGTTGGTTTGGGACCTGGAGCTGGCCCCTTTTCCAGTTTCCCTGATTATGGGAAAGGGTGTTTCCTTGTGCGTCTCTTTTGGACCTACATTGACTAGCCCAATGCTTTCCACGTTTGCAAAGTGGGCATAGCCCAGGCTGTTTTCTGGGCTGTCTCTGGGTTAACTCATTTTCTGCCTTGCAATCTCTTGCTAAGTGTCCAGGCTTGCCACATTTAAAACAGGCTTTTTGGTTTCTACTAGCCAAAAAAATCTGTTACTGATTGTCCTTGCATGGCAGCCGCCATAGCTAAGCCCTGTTGGTAGGAGAAACTTATGTCAGAACAGAGTCTGATATACTCCGTAAGGTCTGTCTTTTTCCTGTAGGGTCTAATGCAGGATTGGCATTTTCATATGCAAGTTGTTTCACATAATCTACCCCTGCCTCTGCATTACCAAAAATCCTTCTTGCTGTTGTCATTAATCGATGGACAAAATCAGAATATCGTTCATCAGGTTCTTGTCTGACTGCTGTTAAGGATACACTAGGGTCCTCTTTTGCCGGGAGTTTACTCCAAGCCTTCATTGCTGCGTTTTGAATCTGAGCGAATAAGCCTGGGTCATATTGCATCTGGTTATCACTAGAAGCAAATTGCCCTTCTCCTACTAAAGCATCAAAGGACCAACCATTGCCTGCCTGAATGTTTCTCCTGGCTGTTTCTTTACAATTTTCATGATACTCTGATTTCCAATAAGATAGTCACCACCGCTATGAACTGCTCTCACTAAAGTATTCCAATCACTAGGAGCCAGCCACTCCTCTGCATCAGACTCTAAAATTGCAAGAGTAAAGCGACCAGTGGCACCGCATTGTGATACCACATTTTTTTAATTCCTTAATAATTTGAAAATTAAACCCCGTGTGATGTCTCTAAGCAACCCTTTGATCATATCTGGTCTCTGATACAGGGAAAGCCTCAGCGTCTCCCTTCTCTGGATGATCTGTGGCTAATCTTAAGCTAAGGGACAGGGACTGCCTTTGGACTCCTGGTTGAGGAACACAAGGAACCAGGGGATTTTCATAGTTTACCTCTCGAGACATCTTCCCTGTCTTTAATTTTTGTAGCTGATTAATTAAGTCCTGATACTCTTTCTAACTCTATTTGTTGTTTAAGAACAGATATTTTTTCCTGTAACTCCCATCTGGGATCGATAACCACCATCTCCATTGGGGGAGTACTTGGAGGCAGAGGCATGTAGGGAGGGTGTCTTCCGGAAGAGGGCCACTCAGGATTGTAATGTTCAGCTGCCTCTTCCTCTAGGTCAGCCTGATCTGACTCTGACAAATCGTCATCAACATTTGGTTGTATTTTAGATTCTAATTTCAGATAAATACATTTCTTTTTATTTTGAATATTAAATATAGCATTCAAACAACGAAACAAAAGCAGACAATTAACACATGTGAGTACACAGTCTAGAGCTGTACACAGTCTTTTCTATTGTAAAATAGAAAATCAAAAAAAAGAGTAAATCAAGTCCAATGAAGTCCTTTTTAATTTTTGGAGATCACCTCAGACAGAGAAACGAGGGATTTCTTCAGATTAATGATGTCAATCTCTAGCTGTTTGATGTCCTTGTCAATGACCCATCAAAGGTCTGAGTAGTGTAAGTCCAGAGGCCAGCATCAGGATTAGAACTTCTAGCAGCAAACAACATGGGTGATTCATTTTTACCTGGAAAGGAAATTCTCAGGGAGATTTCTCTTCCCTGGATGTCCATGGTTATTCATCTTATTTATAATTGGGCCTGGCTTTGTGGGGGGTATCTATTTATTTCATTAATTTTTTGGCAGCCATTTAGCTGTGCCTTCTTTGGTATCAAACAGGCATATCAATCCTCAGCCCCATATGAGAACCGGGTCTGGGCCATTCCATTTAAAGGTAAGAGGGTCCTTCCACATAACTGTAGCATAGTTTTTATTGGTCTTAGCATGCCAAAGGCAACCAGCACCAGGTTTGTCATGAGCTTTTAGATTTAGAAAATTAAAAATGAACAAGGCATGATGGAGAGTATTTCTGGGAGACTTCTTCTGGGGGTATAGTTCCCCTTCCTTTGCTTTAAAAGCCAACTTTTCAGAGTTCCAGGGCAGAAGCACCAGTAGCTGCTTCCCCTATACTCAGAGAGTTATTAAGATATTATTTTAAAGTTTTATAATATCTGCTTTATAATATCTTTTTTTGAGGATTATAAAGAATCCCAATAACATAAGTAATAGTAAATTGTTAACTAAATATCTCAAATGTCTGACTGTTACAGTCAGTTTTATTTATCTTAATCTGATATGGAACACCAAGCATAAAACATACTATAGGCAATAACTAATTATATTTTTAATTGTTTATCTTGTTAAAGTAATTGTAACTAGAAAGGCTGAAAAGGTGTCAAATCACATATACATATTTTAATTTTTTTAAATAAAAATGAGTAATATCCACTTATCATAATTGATTAGATATAAGTCCTCAAGTATTAACACTATTATGAAAAAATTGAGGACACTAAAAACAAATTTTGTAATTTGATCTATATACTCTCTAAAGATGTGAAATTATTGTCTCAGGCTATTATCATTAAACATAGATCTATAAAATGTATTATCTTGTGGTGATGTTATATAGTAGATGACTTTTTAAATCTTAATGATGATATTTATTAAATCTTAATGATGATAATATAAAATTTTTAAAATTATATCTATGATTCTTAAGCTCTTTTATAATGAGACTGTTACTCGGCCTTTTTCTGGTAGTCAAAAACTGTAATAAGATGGTGGTACACACCTTTAATCCCAGCACTTGGAGGCAGAGGCACATGGATTTCTGAGTTTGAGGCCAGCCTGATCTACAGAGTGAGTTCCAGGACAGCCAGGGCTACACAGATAAACCCTGTCTCAAAAAACATAAAAAAAAAAAAAGAATTTTGTCATTTTCTCAGATAACATCAGTTAATTTTTCCTAGATAAATAACCAGACTTTTCTCAGAGCACATTTCAGGAGGTTATAAAACAACTTGTCAAAGGTTAATGAAAAGGGAACCAACAATTTATCATAGGTGTTAGGATAGAAAATAAAATATTGTCTGGGCTTATCTACACAAATCTTCACTAATAACCCAGTTATAGTTCTGCGGCTATCTTCTTTTAGATTTGTTGGAAGGGGATTACTTTCTTGCTCTTTCTAGGGTATAATTTTCCTCCTTGTATTGGAGGTTTCCCAATATTATCCTTTGTGGTGCTGGGTTTGTGGAAAGATATTGTGTAAATTTGGTTTTGTTGTGGAATATCTTGGTTTCTCCACCTATGGTAATTGAGAGTTTTGCTGGGTATATTAGCCTGGGCTGGCACTTGTGTTCTCTTAGGGTCTGTATGACATCTGTCCAGAATCTTCTTGCTTTTATAGTATCTGGTGAGAAGTATGGTGTAATTCTGATAGGTCTGCCCTTATATGTTACTTGGCCTTTTTCCCTTACTGAATTTAATATTCTTTCTTTGTTTTGTTCATTTGGTGTTTTGATTATTATGTGATGGGAGGTATTTCTTCTCTGGTCTAGTCTATTTGGCGTTCTATAGACTAGAATATAGGCTTCTTGTATGTTTATGGGCATCTCGTTCTTTAGATTAGGGAAGTTTTCTTCTATAATTTTGTTGAAGATATTTATTGGCCCTTTAATTTGGGAATCCCCACTCTCTTCTATACCTATTATCCTTAGGTTCGGTCTTCTCATTGTGTTCTGAATTTCCTGGATATTTTGTGTTAAGAACTTTTTGCATTTTGTGTTTTCTTTGACAGTTGTGTCAATATTTTTTATGCACCTGAGATTCTTTCTTCTATCTCTTGTATTCTGTTGGTGATGCTTGCATCTATGACTCCTGATTTCTTTCCTAGATTTTCTATCACCAGGGTAGTCTCCCTTTGTGATTTCTTGATTGGTTCTACTTCTATTTTTATGTCCTCGATGGTTTTGTTCAATTCCTTTACCTGTTTGGTTGCGTTCTCTTGAAATTCTTTAAGGGATTTTTGTGTTTCCTCTTTAAGGGCTTCAACCTGTTTACCTGTGTTCTCCTCAGATTCTTTGAGAGTGTTATTTATGTCCTTCTTAAAGTCCTCTATCATCATCATTAGAAGTGATTTTAGATCTGACTCTTACTTTCCTGGTGATATGGGGACTTCAGGATTTTCTAGTGTGGAAGAACTAGGTTCAGATGATGCCAAGTACCCTGGGTTGCTGATGCTTTCTTTTGAAAGCAATTTTTAACCTAATAATTCAGTTAATGTAATGAATGTTTGAATTTTGGGGTTAATGCTTGAGTCATTTAGTTTTTGTATTTTCTAGAGATTGGCCCACCACGTACGTGCTGAACCCTGCCATGGAGCTGTACTTTCTTTCTTGGTAGTCTTTGAAGCAAATTCAGTTTAAATTTATTTTCTTTTTCAAAAGTTCCCTCTGTGCATTTCCTCTTTCTAACAGAAAGATTTTCATTTGAAGTTTTTAATTTCACAAGATTTAGAATAAATTTGTTATTTTCTTGTCTATCACATGTTTATAATTTATTTCATTAATTTCTATTTTTTAAAACTTATTCTTCTGTTCTATTTTCTTGTTTAGTTTTGTGTTTCTAGAATTAAAATATAATAGTTATTTTACTTGTTAGGGTTTTTACTTTACAAATATCTTATGAAGTTCTATCTTACATGATACCATGTGGGTTTTTTTTCCAAGTTTTAAAAGATGTGGAAAATATACATAGCATTCATCACCAGTATTTGTTAATTCCTTCATTTGTTTCTTCAGAGTGAACTTCTCTCTCTCTCTCTCTCTCTCTCTCTCTCTCTCTCTCTCTCTCTCCCTCCCTCCCTCTCTTCCCCTTCTCGCTCCCCCTCCCCTCCCTCTCCCTGCCCCCTCCCCCCCTCTGTGTAGTGTTTAAGTCAGAGGTCAATGACTGGCATCTTTCTCAGTTGACTTCCACCTTATTATTGAGACAGGATTGCAAAGTAAACTTGGAACTCACCACTTCAGTTAGAGTGGCCAGAGAATTCCTATGGATCTTCCTGCCTCTAGCTCCCCAGTGTTGAGATGTGCATGCCACTGCACCCAGCCTTCTGTGTGAGAGTATCCAAAGTCAGGTTCTTATGCCTGTACAGCAACTGAGATATCTCCCTGTTCATTCATTTAAAGGTTTTTTGATAGAGATATCAAAATGAGAATAGTGTATCTGTATCTTGTTATATAGCATTGTCAATAATATTTGAAGTTTGCAAAAACATCCTAAATTATTCTTTTAAAGAATAGCTATTTGAAAGTGTGACCCAAACATAGTCTACATATATCATATTTATTTTTATTAAATATTGCACTTATGCCAGCATTTATTAAGATTTTCTTATGTTCATAGTATTTTGTGCCCACAGATTTATTTTAATAATTATAGTACTTTAAAAATAATATATATTCTTTGAGAGTTTCATAGACATATATGATGTATTTTAATCTTATTTACCTATTTCCTTCCAACTCTCTCCAGAATTCACCAACACATTTCTGTCTTGACTACATGCCCTTTGTGATTATTACACTTTCTGATAGCCCACTGTGTCCAGCTAGCACTGCCTGTGTGTGTGTGTGCGGCTACGAGAGCATCCACTGTGGCACAGGTAACCTCCTAGAAGCCAAATCCCTCCCTCAGCAGCCACCAACTGTCAATAGCTTTTCAACTTGGGCTGGGGTTTCAGGAACTCCTCCCCTTTCCCATCCATGCTTGAACCTTTTCTGGTTTGATCTTTGTTCAGCGCCCCTTCCGAGTCCCCTTCGCCCGCGAAAGAGACACGTGAGGCAGTGTTCGGGTAGTTACTACAACGAGGCTTTATTCTTGTATCAGCAGAAGCGGAAGACTCCAAGCCTGGGAAAGGCACTGCTATATGTACCCTAGAGTGGTGTGTTCACTTCTGATTGGCTGTTCACTCATCACCCCATATTACGCCCCGGGATGGGCAGTGGCTTGGCGCGCTTTTGTCTTTTGCACCTGCGCAGTTAGTTGTTTACTTGTGGGAGCACAGGATGCCCGCGCCATCTTGTAATGGTGAATGCTATCACGCTCACCACGGCTCCTAACAGATCTTGTGCAGGAGAACATCTTGTGCTGTGAGCTGATCTGTACATAAGCAATGCCATGTCCAGTATTTCACAGTTCTTTCTCCCACCTTCTGGCTCTTACATGCTTTCTGCCCTGGCTTCTGAGATGCTCACTGAGCATTTGAGGATGGGATGTTGATATACTGACACATCTATGGCTAAGCACTCACTGGCTACAGTACTTTTTGTAAAAATTTTCTGTGTCTGAAAAGAATTTCCAATCTAATTGACTGGTACAATATTTGACACACTTATATTAAGTTGGTAGTTAAATTAGTTTACTCAGGTCTACATTTTCATGAGTAATTTGGTCTAATCTATCAATAATAGAGTTGTAGTGAAGCTCTTCCACTAGTGTGATGATTAATGTATCTTCCTCTCTATATCAGATTTAATGGTATATATCTTCCAAGCCTATGAGCTAAATGGTTTTGGATTTTAAAATTTCCCTGGTGATCAATCCTTTTAACATATGCTGAGTCTCTGTGCTCTCATTAATATTTTAAAATTTAATCCATATTTTATCTGTTATTCATATAATTTGTCTAATTTTCTTGTAATATAGCCAGTACCATATTTATTTTTGTCATCTTTCTAACACTGTAACAGACTACCTGTGATAACTACTATACAAGGAAAACAACTTTTTTTGGCTTATAGGTTTCAGGCTATGATCAGGAAGACACATTGTTTTGACACTCTTGTGAGTGTGTTGTATGTCAACAGTGGGTGTATGCAGCTCCGAATTACAGAGACTGAAGAAGGCAGACTCCCACAATTTTCTCTCAGGGGCATCTCTCAAATCACTTAAGGATTCCACTAACTAAAATGTCTTCCTCCTCCAATTATTTTTTGAAAGCATATATGGTCTTTGTGCTTTTTCAGTGAGCATGTGTATTATTTAAGAGGAACAATGAACACATATAGTTTGCTAATATATTCTCTTCCTAAATAATGCAAATATCTGAGATGAATAGACTTTTGCTTCTGATTGGACATTTTAAATGAATTCTTCTTTATTCAAAACCAAAATTAAATAATATTATAATGTCAATGAATATTCATACTTGTCATATTTACTGATATACTTGCTAACTAGTGCTTAGCTGCTTTCACATTTCTTATTCTGTAAAAACTTAATTTATATGTATATATAAGTATATGTGAATACATTTTATTTAGGAAAAGTTTCACATTTGTTCTTATTTTTTAGAGTTTCATTAGACATCAGTTGTTTTTCAATTGATATTTTTTTTTTGCTAACACCTTAATTACTTTGTTCCTCTTCCAGTTCCCAAAATTGCTCTTCTAAAGTCAGACACCAAGACTGCTACCTTCTCTTTTGTTTTATGAAACTCGCCATTTTGTATGTAGTTATGGATTGTTTCAATTATTTTTGAAATTTTGAAATTCTCTGAGGTACATGCATCTCAAAGGATTTGTTATATTATGAATTCTAGAATATTTTCAACCATTTCTATTTAAGATAGTCTCCTATTTTTTACCTATAGAATATGAATAATTATTAGACAACCACAATCTATCTTTTGTGTCTTCTAGTATTTATATTTATATCAATTATGTCTTCTGTTTTAGAATATTTAGAATATATTTTTTATTTTTGGCAATTTCATACATGTATGTAATGTATCTTAATTATATCCACCCACTACCCTCTTCCATTTCTCCTGGGCCCTGCCACCATCCTCTTTTTTTTTTTTTATTTAAATAAGCCATGGGGTCCAGTTAGTGCTTCTTCTATGAGCATAGATAGATGCAGTGCCCTCCACCAGAGCATGGCAAATTGCCAGTGACCACACCTTCAGAGAAAAATGTCCCCCATCTCCAGCATGTGAGTCTCTTCCCCATTCATGTCAGGAAAAATGACAACAACCCCTTCTTCAGTTTCTGAGCCCCTTCCCCATCCATGCCGGATGTTAATTGGATGAAAAATGACCCTCACCCCCAGCTTGTGCGCCCCTTCCCATTTATGTTGAGATGCTGACTGGATTGATCTTGTACAGGTCTTGACCAGGTAGGCATAACAGCTGCCCATTTAAGAGTGCAATGACCTTTGCATGTCATTTCTTCCTGTGAAATTTCAATCATTTCTTCAGATCTAATGATTACATAAATCATTATTCAGAAGATGTAGCTATTTCTTTTTAGTACTATTCTTCAAATTTCAATACTTTAAAAATATATTTAGCGGTTTCAAAGAGAGTTCACTGGTTAAGAGCACTTGCTATTCTTGTAGAGGATCCATGTTCATTTGTTAACACCCACATCTGCCAGCAACCACTTGTAACTCCAGCAAGAGAGGATCTAATACCTCTGGGCTCCTCAGGCATCCACTCACTCACATGTATATACCCAAATGCAGGCACAAACATATACATAAAAATGAAAATAAATCCTTAAAGTTATTTCAGAAATATTACATGTTTCTTTTCCTAATATTTCTGATCATATTTTCTTTTCCTTAGTTTTTATTTATTATGCCCGATTCTGCTTTATATTAGTCTTTTAAAACATATTTGTGAAAGTTATTTGAAAAGTGGCTTGAAGTTAAATTTCTTAGAATATAAGTTCTTCTGTTTCCTTTTAATAAATTATGGTTATGTTATAAAAAAGATAGGTACTTCTTCATTGTCCCATTTTCTAATATCAAAAACATGGAAGATGTTTCTCTGTTTTTCAAGATTTTTTTACTTCTATGAAAGTGTCCGTTGTGCTTTGTCCTGCTGTGACTAGATATCCCAGGGTGGTAGTACCCAAAGGAGGCTTCCTCTTCTCTCAGGAGAAGGAGGGGGTAATGGGGAGTGGAGATTTATGAGGGTAGGACTGGAAGGAGAGGAGGGAGGAGGCTACAACTGGGATGTAAAGTGAATATGTAAATAATGAAAAAAGGAAATATATCCACTAATATTTTTAATATATATACATACATATATACGTATATATATATCAAGATACACAAACAAATGAGTCACCAATAGCATATGAATGTGTTGAAAGGAATAGAAGAAAATAAATCGAATGATCTTATGGTTTTTGCCAGTGTAGGTTGAGTGTTAGAAATGTCTTGTGTTCTGGCTACTTTCATATTAACTTGACACAAGCTAGAGTCAGTTTGGAAGAGGGAATCTCAATTAAGAAAATGTCCCTGTGGACAAGGCTATGGTACACTTTCATAATTAGTGATTGATATGGGAGTGTCCAGATCACTGACCACTTCTGGATGGACTGGTCATCCTGGGTGCTATAAGCAAGCAGGCTGAGCAAACAACAGGAAGTAAGCATGCAAGCAGCACTCCTCCATTCCCTCTGACTCAGTTTCTGCCTTTAGATACTTGCCCTGCTCGAGTTTCTTTTTTAATTTCCCTCAGTGAACTGTGACCCAGGATATGTAAGCCAAATAAATTCTTTTTTTCCCAAGGTGTGTTTAGTCATGGTGTTTCAACATAGCAATAGAAATCTAAACAGAAGCCGGGCGGTGGTGGTGCATGCCTTTAATCCCAGCACTTGGGAGGCAGAGGCAGGCAGATTTCTGAGTTCAAGGCCAGCCTGGTCTACAGAGTGAGTTCCAGGACAGCCAGTGCTACATAGAGAAAACCTGTTTCGAAAAACAAAAACAAAAACAAAAACAAAAACAAAAACAAAAACAAAAAGAAATCTAAACAGAGACACCTTAAAATTTTTCCTTTACTACATTGAATAAAGGTGGGGATAGTGGATAGGCTTGTCCTAGTCCTGATTTTATTAGAATTGCTTTAAATTTGATTCCATTTTGGATGATGTTGACTGTGGGTTTGTCATAAGAAGTCATTTTTATGTTGAAGTTTGTTCCCTCCAGTCCTAGTCTCTCTAAGATGTTTACCATGAAGTTATGTTAGATTTTGTCAAAGGCCTTCTAATGATACAGTTATACAATTAAAATAAATCTAGACAAGGCAAGCTTTACTCTTGATCAAGAGGGTGTGCTTGGAAGATCGAACACATAGAGACAGGAAGTGCATTTGGTTTATGTTCTAACTAAGTGGTTACTGTGTCTTTGCCCGATTGGGTGGAGTCTGACCTCATAGTCCTAGTTTAATTGGACAGTCTGAAAAGAACTGGGACACAGGAAACGAAGAAAGTGAAAGGGGTCACTGCTCCAAGTAGAAAGAGGTCACTGCTCCAGGTGATCAGATTCCTGGAATACAGTACTGGACCTTTGTGTAAACAAAGGTTTTAATAGGTATGGGTGGGGGTTAAACATTTACATAAAAGTTATATAAGGTGTGTGTGGGGACCTAGAAAGATTGGAATTCCTTGTTCTAAGCACAAGTTTTATAGTATTTGATAGAAAAGTCTCATACTTATTTATTTCTTACAAATCTCTTCTCTTTTTTTCCCCAAATACTCTTTTTGTCCAACTCAATGAAATGCTGACTCTCTTCGTCTGTCTTATCTTGGAGTAAGAAACTGCAATAGGAAGGAAGTGCCTGTTTAGTAATAGTTGACTCAATAATCCTGGGTTAGATCCCTAGTGCAGGAATTAATTATTTCATCTATTTTATTATTGTGTTTTAAAGTGAGCCCATATTCCTGTGGTGGTCCGTAGGCCAGGAGATTGACCTTGCACCATTGGAATGCAGGTCTGTACCCAAGCTAGAGAGTCTATTCTCTTGCCAAGGAGGACACATTTTCTCCTAAAAGGCTACTTTAACTACTTTAACATTCCACCTCCTGAAAAAGCATTTAGGAATCAGATCAGAAATCAGCTCTCCAAACACTTTTGGCATCTGGCAAAGATGGGGGTGCCAAGAGTCTCATGGACATTTCTTGGCTTTAGTAAAGAAAGGAATTGGTTTTTCCTTTGGTGTCTTTTCACCATAAAGTGCCTAGCCAGTTTCTACCTCCTGTTTTTATCATTCCCCTCTTTCTGAAGGAGAAAGCTTAACTGTCAATATGGGAGTGAGTGATGAATAATATGGCTTCTTCAGGCTGAATTTGGTGATATCATTTATAGTAGTTTGAGGTACTGCTGTGGGGGTCTTATAGAAAAGACCCCAACTTCAAATGTAGAGAGAAAAAGAAGTCCTTGATTGGTATCTGGAAAGGATTTTAAAATGTCCAAATCTCAATCCATTAGAATCTCTTGATGGGCTCACAATAGCCTTTGGAGATTTACTGGGCTCTTTTCTGTAGCTTCTAAGGTTGGTCTCCAGAGTGATGAACCCACAATCTGATTTCACACCCTTTGATACTTATTGAAGCAGCTAAAAGTGAACATGTCCTTCCCACATGCCTTCTTGATAGGCAGAGAAAAGATATTTAACTACCATTCAATTTTAGGTTAAAACAATAGTGGACTTGTTTTTCTTGGCCAGGGACAGGGGCTTCAATGAGTTAAAGTCTGAAGTCTTATAACTGGGCATAAATTTTGTATTAATTTCCATTTATATAAATTATTACATTTATTGAATATGTGTCTATCTCTAAAATAAATCCAACTGGATTGTGGTGTTGCAAGTATTTTATTGAAGATTTTTGTATCTATGTTCATGAGGGATATTAGCCTATTAGTATAATTTTTGTTATGTCTCTGTTTTTATATTAAATACTGACTTTGTATGAGTTTGAAGTGCTTCTTTTTCTACTTTCAAAAGTAATTTAGAAAATACTAGTTGTAGATCTTTAAAAGTCTGATAGAATTTATACTGTAAATCTAACTTGGGCTGTGGAGTTTTGTTTATTGGTGTGTGTGTGTGTGTGTGTGTGTGTGTGTAATAGCCTTTTACTATTTTGATCTCTTTATTTGTTATTAGTTTGTTTACATTGTTCATCTTTTCTTGGCTTAACTTTGGTGATTTGGATGAATCCAGAAACTTACCTATTTCTCTTAGATTTTCTAACTTAATGAAGTATAGGTTTTGAAATTACAAAGACTTTTAGGAGCATTAAATAGATGCTCATTTGGCCAGATAAACAGGACTTTCTCTAATATTAACCGTGAATGGTCAGAAGTGTATCTTTGATGAGCCAATACTTATTTGGATATGCAAATTGCTCTATAAATTAGAATGTGTCAAACAGCTCTCCAAATTCTTTAGGATGTTTTTATTGAGCAGAAAGAAATGTTAGTGAGGGTTAGTTAATTGTCAACTAGAGAGGAGTCAGACCTTCAGGTACATGTTCCAGGAATTATTTAGATTAAGTTAGCCACTAGGCATGCCTGTATGGGCTTGTCTTGGTTATATTAACTAAGGAGAGCAAAGCCACTTTATGTGGATAAAGATTCACTTCTGGTGACTCTTTGTTATGGACTCTGTGTTCTGGGATGAAGAGATTTGGGAACAGCCTCCCATCGTATGTCCAGTGACCTGGAGTCCTTCCTCTATGGATTGCATGTCCTGTTTAAAGGGGACTTCCGGATTTCTTCAGTTCGAGACGAGTAGATCTTTGCTGACACGGAGCTGCTGAGAAAAGTTGTCGTGCCTGAAATCCGTATGTCCATTAAACTCCATCAGGATCATTTCACATCTCCAGATGAGTATGACGACCCCTCTGTGCTCTATGAAGCCATCATGTCTCACGAGAAGAACCTTGTGATAGCCCACGAAGGGGACCCTGCATGGCGGAGTGTAGTCCTTGCCAACTCTCCCTCCCTGCTAGCTCTGCGGCACGTCATGGACGATGGCACCAATGAATACAAGATCATCATGCTAAACCGAAGCTGCCTGAGCTTCAGGGTCATTAAGGTGAATATGGAATGTGTCTGAGGTCTCTGGGCAGGCCAGTAGCAGGAGCTTGTTTTTCTCCGGAACTGGAAACCAGAGAGAGGCAGCATCCAGAATGCCAAGCAGGTACTGCAAAACATGATAAACTCATCTTGTGATCATTAGCTACCCGATCTTCATGTTGCCCCTCACGACGTCTTACGCTGACAGCCATGACCAGCTCAAAGAAATTCTTGGGGGACCAATCAGCTTGGGAAACATCCGGAACTTCATCGTGTCTACCTGGCACAGGCCGAGGAAAGGCTGTGGAGCCAGCTGTAACAGTGGTGGCAATATTGAAGATTCTGACACTGGAGGTGGGACTTCCTGCCCTGGTAACAATACAACTAGTGCCAGTGATCCCCACAATAATGTGTCCCAAGGAAGCACTGGACACCTGGGACAGGGAACAGGCTACAGATTCCACCCGCCTACCACATCATATCCTCCAACACTAGGCACTAGCCACAGTGTCCACTCAGTGCAGTGCAGTCTGGTCAGACAGTCACCGGCACGTGCCTCCATGGCCAGCCAGTCTTCCTACTGCTACAGCAGCCGCCACTTGTCCCTGCTCATGTCCACCAAAGGGTTTGTGCCATGTTGGTGCTCCTCCACCAGATATCTCTTCGAAACTTGCTGTCGTCCATTCAGTCCCGGCTTTTCATGGTGAGCCAGATAGAAGTTGCCAGCTAGGGAAGCATGGACTGTGTGCAGCACGGCCTGCCCTCCTCCAGCAGCTCCAGCCAGAGCATCCCAGCCTGCAAGCATGCACCCTCATAGCCTTCCTGGAGGCAGAGGGCAGTCAGAGTGATGCCACTGAGGCCCGGCCAGGCAACACCTCAAGTCCTGCCAACATTTCACATGCCAGAAAGGGGGAAGTGATCTACAGAGCCCAGATTATGGATCTCAGTCAGATTCTGGAAAGAATCAACGTGTCAAAGAGGAAAGAGCTGCAGTGGCCTGATAAAGGAATTCGGTCAAAAGCTGGGAGAAACAGCTGGAAAGACTGGAGTCCTCAGGAGGGCATGGAAGGCTCGTGGTTCACTGATGGGTGCCTTGCAGCAGAGACCCAAGTACAAGGTCCCACATTGACAAGACAGTGCTTCTTGTTCAGATCGATGATAAATATGTGACTGTAATTGAAACTGGGGTACTAGAACTGGGGGCGGAAGTGTGAGCCTGCGCTGCGTACCAGGGTTCCTTTCTCGGCTTCCCAGCCCCTGGAGAGAAAGCAAAGTTGCAGAAGATCCACTTAGGAGGACCAATCGATCACCTGCCCTTCACAACAAAGACATGACCAGTGGCTTAGTTAAGCTCTCCACCCTGACTCCTGTCACTGTCTTCATCTCGCAAATAAAGCTGAAATATTTTTTTAAGTTAGCTGCATGGAAGGCAAAACTCAATTGGAGCCTCCTGATGGAAGGAAGGCTCTCTATGCATTTACGCTGTAACCGTGGACTCTTGTCTAACTCTAAGCTCATAGTTTTCTAATTACTTTGCCAAAAACAGTTGTCATGGTTTTTGTTGTAGAAAATGAAATCCATTGACCATCATTTTTGCAAACAGACCCACGTGGAAGCATTTGGTTCAACATATAAGAGCTTGAAGGTTTAATGTGCAGTGAGAATGATGACTAGACATAGGTTTATCTTATTCCTTGAACACTAAAAACTTTAATGAAAAAAACTGCACTAATTTTTTTACAGCAATGCACTAAATCTGAGATTTCTTAGAACATTTATTTATATATATAAAAATAAAATACCATTATTTAAATTGCCTTCAGGATTAGCCCCCCCCCCCCCCCCCCCCCCCGTTTCCTGACACTCAGCCAGCAGAACCTGATGCTCCTCTTCTGTCAGTGCGCTGGACTCTGGAGACATACTTGCAGCTTCACCCCTCTCCTTTCCCAGAGCTGGTGACCAGTGGATCCACCTGGTGAAGGTCAGCGCCAGCTACCCTGTCGCACCTCCCGTGTGCCATGCTTGTCTAGCTGGTGGAGGTTCTGTTGAGGTTGTTTCTGGAACATGCTTTTGCTTTTCAAGAAGATGAAGGCCCAGGAATTTAAGAAAGGATCCGGTGCCTCTTGTTTGAAGAGTTCCGAGCTCCTGACGTTACTCACATGAAGTTCAGTTTCACAAGTAAAAATTTTTTCAAACAGAAAAAAAAAAGAAAGAAAGAAAGAAAGAAAGAAAGAAAGAAAGAAAGAAAGCATTTGCTCTTTGCCTACTTGCTCTTGATCAGTGAAGGCAAGTTCATCCCTTCACTGATATTAGAGCCTATTTCTTTGGGATTTCTATGTCTACCAAAGAGCAGATGAGATATCCAGGCTCATAACTGACCAACTATTGAATTCTTGGACTTTCTATTGGGAGATAACCATTGTTGGAATAGTCAGATAATAATCTGTAAGATATATATATATATATATATATATATATATATATATATATATATATATATATATTCCATCAGTTTGTTTCTCTAGAGACCCCTGACTAATACACCACACACACACACACACACACACACACAGACACACACACACACACATTCTAATTACAAAAATAATCTACATTAGAGAGAGATTATTTAAAAAATGTATTATATGACAGGTTTCTGGAAGGTGGTATTACAAATAATTTTACTTTATTTTTTGTTGTTTTATTTCAAATTTTTATGAAGACTGTGTTATTTTCTATATGGGAAATACTTCAAGAAACTTTTTAAAAAAAACCTGTAGATATTCTAAATACTGATTTGTCTATACTGTTAAATCTCCCAACAGCTACTCCTGGATTTCTTCCCAGCTATACAACCTGGATTTCTTGATCAGAACCATTGACAGGTCTTGGGTTAGCACCAATCCCAGCTGGTGATAGCTTACTATAATTGCAGGTTCAACTTTCATGAGACAACTAATTTCAAGGTAAATTTGGTTTCTGAATTCTTTTTGTTCAATGACATGTCAAGATTAGGAGCACCACCCTTCACCATAATAGATATTTGATTTTGTTTTAGTGCATGAATGCTGTTTCAAGGCTCTGTTGAACATCTGGTTCACTGGTACAGCCAATCATCCACATGAAGTGAGAGTTTCTTAAAGAGATAAAGATTTTGGAGAAAGGACAGCATGTCAGAACATGATCAGAATAGCCCCAGTAAGAAATAACAAGAAATAATGACTTAACGCATGACTTTTCCACTGTAGAACTGGAAGATGCATTCAGTGATGTATGTTAGGTAGGCACTAGGTTAGCAAGGGTTAATGACTGAATACACGAGCATATGGAGACAAGGATGATGATACACATGCTTCTAGTATAAAAGTGTTAAGGAATTTCCAGAGGCTGAGGTAAGGAAAGATAGCATTAAGTAAGGCAATTCCAGCAGACGATTGCTATCTCATAGATAATTCTCTGAGCAAAGACATACTTATAGTAACCCTGTGATATTTCTTTTGATATTCTTCCTACCACATGACTTGTTTTTTTTCTCTTTTGGGCTCTCCATTGTTAGGATCCAAATGAAGTCTTCCTATTTTTCGGTATGAAGTGCCCTCTTGTCAATCAGGCAAGGGAATCTTTGGGTGATTGGTTTCTCCCCCAAGACCAGTCTTTTATGTAGAACATCCTTTCCCTGCTGGTGACTTCTGACTCTTAAACCCTATAAAACCAACTCCTGCTAGGCTGTCTACTGCAGTTTTGTATCAGGGAGACATGGTTTTGGTTATTAGGTTTTCTTAGATTGTATGTTCTCTTTCCTATTACTCTTATTTCTGTGCTTGTTTATAGATGAACATCTCACAGGCTGCCCGGTTCGTACTGCAGACTTCAGCATATATTTGGCAAGTTTACCGAAAGGAGAAGCTGAGGTGCACATAATACAGCCAATAACATACCCTGGAGATAAAAAAAAAAAACAACTAATTGGTTTCCTCAAAGGGAAGGCACATGCTTTCTTAGATGCTCAGCATTACTATTGCATGGGTTGTATTGTATATGTGAGATACACACATATATAACATATACATATGCACACACATCCACACAGACACACACAGAAACACACACACGGTCCTGGCCTGGAACTTGCAGTGGTTTCCAGATCACAGATATCAACATATCACTGCCTCCTGATTTCTGAGCTTAAAGTTGTGTGACACCATACCTGCCAGCCATTGTATGTATGACTGTGTGAGTGTGAGTGAGCACATGTCGCAGTGTACATGTGGAGGTCATAGGGCAACTTTCAATGCCACTCCTTTTTAACTGTGGGTTCTGGGGATTGAACTCAGGTTGCTGGGCTTGTATTTTCACTGGAGCCACCTCAATGGCCCTTTTACAATTGATTTTAAACCTATGATAGTTTCATAATCGATGACATCCAGGAACGAAGAAAATAGACTACATTTCCTTCCTTGTAAGTCTTGTTTTGATTTTGACCATGAGTGATTGGATGTACAACAGAGTAATTTGAGACCTTGAGTAATGCTGAATGATCATCTGCCTTTGGTAATCTGTAAAATGCAGCCACAAAGTAAGTCTCTGTCTGGAGCCAGTGGGAGATCTATATTTACATTTTCGAGCAGAACTTGCTTCCTTTAAACCCCAAGACACTACTGAAGATCTAGAGAGAGGAGAACACTGCTAAATGGGGGGTATTTGGTTGTTTATTTTTTGCTTTTTTCATCTAAAAAGAATAATTTTAATATGATTTTAAGGATTTAACAAAATACACAAAGGTGAAGTTACCAATAACTAAAACACATAAAACAATGAAGTCTAGGTCCTGACTGGATAAGAGAAGGGTGAGGAAGGCTATCGAGGTGTGTGTGTGTGGTATGTATGAATGTATTGTATGTACGTATGTATATATGTATGTATGTGTGTGTATTTGAGTGTATGTGTGTGTTGTATGTATGTATATGTGTGTTGTATGTGTGTATTGTGTGTATGTATGTGTATGTATGTGTGTTGTGTGTATGCATGTGTGTGTTATGTGTATGTATGTGCACATATGTGTGTTGTTTGTATGTGTATGTGTTGTATGTATGTGTGCATATGTGTGTGTTGTATGCATATATGTATGTGTATATTGTATATATGTGTGCATATGTTTGTGTTGTATGTATGTATGTACTGTGTATGTGTTTGTTGTGTGTATGTGTGTTTGTTGTGTGTTTGTGTGTGTTGTGTGTATGTGTATGTATGTGTGTGTTTTGTATGCATGTATGTATGTATGTGTGCTGTGTGTTGTATGTATATATGTGTGTGTTGTGTGTTGTATGTGTGTTGTGTGTATGTGTGTATTATATGTATATGTGTGTGTTGTATGTATGAATGTGTGTTGTATGTATGTGTGAGTTGTATGTATGTATATGTGTGGTGTGTGTGGGTGTGTATGTGTGTAGTGATCATTGTTTTCTCCCTTGAAATAAACAAGTTGAAGAAATGATCAACATTGTATCATTGTCAAAAAGAATCGCAGTGTTGGTCTTACACTGGCTAATCTTCCCCCATGTCCTGGGTGAATACATGATGAACTCTAAACCCTCTATGAAAGTCAAAGATGTCTGCAAAATGACTCCAGAAACTCTGCAGCATTCAGGACGATAACCACTCTATTTCTGCATTTAGTGACAGCATGCTTCCAGACAAATAGCAAGGCAGGGCATAGATGTTGATTTTGATGCTAACTCTACTTTTACCCATGCACAGTGATATTCAGTGCTTAAGTATGTGGCTTTTCCCTTCTGGCTCCCCAGTTTAGAAAGGTCAGCATGTGCAACCATGCATGATGAAAAGAACAAAATGGGGAAGGTAACCTTTGACTGAAAGTAGGAAATTAATTCTAGGAAGTGCCGCCCTGAATCCCAAATACTGGTTCCCTGCACCAAATAACGATGCAAGGTGCTCCTTTCTATTAATAGCAACTTAGATAAATTAACTGGTGGTTAAGAATCCTTTGGACTGAGGCCCTCACCTGCTCAGAGGAGAAGTGGGTGGGGGGAAGGATTGTGGCAGAGGGTGACTGGGAAGGGGCCAGTGACAGGATGTAAAGTGAATAAGTAAAAAGAAAAGAAAAGAAAAAAGAATCCCCTGGAGTTAGAAACCTTTGTCCAAGATAAAAATATTTGGTACTTACCATCCACTTGATCAAGGGATGGGAATCCCTTCCCTCCCCCACCCACCCTATTTTGCAAAGATACCAGCCTCCCTCCACCGAGAGCACCAGATGCTTACTTTTCTGTAGATCTGGGGACCTATCCCTGTGCATTTCTGCCTGTCAATATGCTTGGTGGCAGTATGCAGTGGGAAGAGCTGTGGTGTAGATTTGGAAGCCTTCCTGAGAATCCCTCCTCCATTTGGTTACTGTAAAGCCAAACTGTCTGTCGCTTTTTTGGAATGCTGGAAGGAAACCATTACAGCCACATAACTCAAAAGTTGTTAAATTATTGTGTGTGTTTCTAACATTAGGGTGAAGAGTATATTAAGTGTGTGCGTGGGGGGGGAAGGTTTGGGAGGCCACATTTGGAATGCTCTAACTTGGAAGCATCGTGTGAGTCCGCCACTGGACTTCATGGCCTTGGGAAAAGATATTTAAGAAAGTCGTGCTGGAGGAGGGAGTTGCTTTGGGTCTGCCATAGTGCCATTATCTACACATTGACAGTGGGAGTTATGACAAAGGAAGTCATCTCATGGCAGTGGGAAGCAAAGATCAGAGAAAAAGATTGGAGGCCCAGTATCTCTTTGGTGAGCATGCTCCAAATGACCCAACTTTCCCTAGGCCCCACCTCTACCACTTTCCAATAGCACCACAAATTGTTTCTTGTAATTAATTAATTAACTAACATCCCAAACACTGCCCCCTCCTGGTCCTCCCTCACAGAGTCCCTCCCTTACTCCTCCTCCCCTTCTTCTCTGAGAGGTGGGCCCCCCTGGGTATCTCCTCAACCAGATGCATCAAGTCTCATACAGGGTTAGGCTCATCCTCTCCCACCAAGGCCATACAAGTCAGTCCTGTTGGGAAATGGATTTCACAGTTAGGCAATAGCCTTAGGGATAGCCCTTGCTCCAGTTATTCCAGACCCACATGGAGACTGAGCTGCACATCTGCAACATGTGTACCAGGGACTCCGTCCAGCCTGTGTATGCTCTTTGATAGTTCAGTCTCTTGAGAGCTCCGAGTTTAAGTTAGTTGACTTTGTTGGTTTTCCTGTGGCATTCTTACCACCTTCAGGGCTGTCAATCCTTCTCCCAACTCTTTCCAGCATCCCTGACTTCTGTCCAGTGTTTGGCTGGCACCACAAATTGTTGACTGAGCCTTTTGCATGTAGCCTTTGGGGAACATTGAATGACCAAATCATAATAAGCATCAGTGCTCTACTCTCATAAAATTAGAGCATTTTCTGGAACTTCCTCACTTTCAACTTTCTGCAAATCTTCTAAAATAGGTGAATGAAGTCAAACACATATTTGAAGCTAATTTATAGTATCATTTCCATAACCATTCATACATGTTAAGAACTAGGCAAACCACATCAAATTGTATTTTTAAAGGCAAAATCTACCCAGTATTGTTCATTGTTTATGTTTCCGTCTAGTACTGTAGGAATAATATGGAGGCTCAAGAGAGATGACCCCAAAGTGCACAAGGGAGGGGTGAAACAAAACTCGAATCGAAGGGTAAGTCAGCTTCCAAAGCTACAGTGTGGCTACAGTAATGTAGTAGACTTGTTTGTAAGAGATAGAATCTTACTTGACTTGAAATAATAAGCACAGCTTAGCACTCTCATCTCTGGAGTCATTATGGGCTAAATTTCTCTGAGTCCCCATAATTTCTACCATCAGTGAGACTACTGCGATGTGTACTTTCTTTCCTCTGTATACAGCTTGAAGACGTGTGTTTGCTGAACGTAGTTCCCGAAAGTCTCAACTTGTACTGTGTTTTTGATTATGCAGCCTCTTCAGAGTAGTTCTCAACCTTCCTAATGCTGCGACCCTTTAATACAGTTCCTCATGTGGTATATCATGTCCTCGTTAATAAAATTATCTTCATTGCTATGCCATAACTGTAATTTTGCTGCTGTTATGAATCGTAATGTAAACATTTGTGTTTTCTCATGGTCTTAGGTGACCCTGTGCAAGGGTTGCTCAATTCCCAAAGGGGTCTCCTCCCCCAGGTTGAGAACCACTGATCTATACCCATTCTTTGAAAATTCCTAAATCCAACCCAATCTGGATTTCTGAACACCATCTTAGCATTTTTGAATATGTATCCTTAGGATCATAGGAAAAAAAAAAAAAAAAAAAAAAAAACCTCTTTCATTTTGTTGTTGAAACAGAGCCTTACTATGTAGCCCAAGCTAGCTTCAAACCCAGAGTCCTCCTGCCTCATCCTTTTGAATACCCGGATTACAAGCCAAGCCACCCTGACAAGCCTTCTGTTTGCTTGCATATTAATGAAACTATTTAGAAATCTGTTTTCCCGAGATAGTCTCTGTAAATTGAGCTAAAGCAATAGTTTTCTCCTGTTTTCAAGTATTTGTTTAAAGGACTTAAAGGCCAGCATGCACTTTTATAACAAAGTGTGTCTGGGTGAGCCCAATGTGTAGGCAATCTGCTACACGTAGTTTACTCATTACATTGACACCAAAGGTAAGCACTTGACAAAGAGAAGCCTAGGAAGATAAAACATCTTCAAGGCTAGCCCATCCTTAAATGGTGCTGCTCTGGGATTCATACCTTGGGTGTGTTGGACTTCAGATCCTGAGCTCTGATTGCAACATCCTGTCACTTCCTTAGTGCTGGATCCTGAATTAATCCATTACTTACTAAATATTTGATGCCGCATTTTTGTAGGCAACGATGCATACCTGTTGAACATCTAGATTGAACATCTAGATTGAACAAATTTTAAAACCCATATTGTCATAAATATTTTCATGTCTTACATTAAGTAAAGTAACCTCTCAACAATTAGATAACAGCTTTTTCTTTTGGGGCAGGTATTTGGGTTCTTTTGGAAACAATACCTTGCAAACATTAAGTGCCAAGATGCTTGAGCCAAAGTGACAAGTAACTAAGCCCCTTATTACAGCTATTATTGTGACAGTGTGGGATTACAGAGACAGAGGCGACTTCATGCCTAGGAGCTTTATCCCTGAGCCCAGGCTGTCACAGAGCCCTCACAATTACAAGCAGGTGTTAGGAAATTGTGCACGTTTGGATTTTAGAGGGAATTTTCTTTTCTATAGCTTATCAATGTTCCAATTAGGAATACCTTGCCTTTTAGCCTGGTGAAAATCTTGGCTTTTTCTCTAGATTGGGTTTTGTTTGGTTTGGTATTATACTGCTTGAAATAATGGGGAACGATGGATATGCATTATTTAGGTTTTTTTTTTTTTTTTTAAATTATTAACAATACCTTGAAGTACAGAAAAAAAACCAACAATGACGAAGGGACTATATTTCCAGCAGACTCACGATCCAGTGGAATGGGAACAAGTGAGAGTGACTAAAGATATGTTGGTGGAATATCTGGCTCATCCACCTAGCAGCTAGCTCAATGTGCCCAGTTTGCATTGTAGAGCCCTTAGTCTTTTAATCATCTCAACTCATTAGTGGTCTTAAGTACACATACACTTCCACATGACCACCATTTAGTTTATGTACTATAATCAGGATGCAAAATTTTATAGTCATTAGGCAGCCAGCATCATTGATCCCATCTCTGGATTTGTATAGTTGGTATATAAATACAAAAGCTGCCCCCTAAAATTCCTATGGAATGAAAATGGACCATAAGCAGTCAAAACAAATGGATTAGTAGAGTTATGATATAGAATCTTTTGTCTCAGGCTTCATTCATGTGACATAATAATTTTGTAGCATGAATAATCATGTATCATTTATTTTGTAACTAAATGGTATTTTATTGAATGCACATGGCAGGGGTTTGTTGATTTTGTCTTTGAGAGAGGGTCTTTTGCATCCCAGTCTAGCCTAGAACCTAATATATAGCCCCAAGATGTCATCTGCTTGAACTTCTAATCCTCTTGTGTCTACCATCACCAGCCCTGGTTTATGTGGTGGTGAGGCTCAAACTCAGAATCTGCATGTGTGCTAGGCAACTGAGGGACACTCTCAACCCCCTCATGTTGTTTCCCATTTGTTTGTTAGCAGATATTTGAGCTACTGCCACTCAAAATTAAGAATATTTGTATGTATTTTAATTGCTCACTTATTTTGAATTGTAATGGCTTTATCTTACAAATGGAATGATTGGGTCATAATAATTCTCTAATTAAGTTGCTACATAGTGGAGCATGCTTATAATTTATCAGGAGCCTTAGGCAGGGGATTTGGAGTTCAAGGCCATGAAGTACATAGAAAGATCCTCTTTCAAAACACAAACCAAACCAAACCAATAAATAAACTGTTGAAGAACCAGTGGAAGTATTTTCCGACATAGCTATGGCATTTTTTCATTTTACTGTAGTGTTTGATGGCTCCATACTCTCAATGACTCTTACATTTTCTTCTCTCTTGCTTTGGTGTGAATGAAGTGGTAGCTCATGATGGTTATTATTTGAACTAATTTAGTGAATGATGCTGAACATCTTTTTGTGAGATGCTGACCATTTGTATATCAACTTTGGAAAACATTTATTTAAGTACCTGACTAGCTTGGGATACAAAACACCCTCTCTCAACAACAACAACAACAACAACAACAACAACCACCACAACAAACCCAGGACATGTGGACTCAATGAACTATCATTCAGTTACAAGATAAATGATACATGATTACCTCATGCTACAAAATCATTGTTATTTAAATGAAGGCTGACACAGATTTTATTTAAAATTTTTTAAAAAATGTCATAGATGAGTGTGCCTCATTGCATTGTTTCTACCACTCCTTTTCCCCTCTCCAACATCTGTTATACTTAATCCCCCATTCCCTCTCGAACTCATACCACTTCTGTAATTATTATTGTCACATAAATACACATGTGTATGTATAAATAAATAAATATACTTGTGTACACATACACTTTCAAAGTCTAGATACTGTTGCCTATATGTACATGTGTTTATATCCATGTAGGCTTGGATAATCTATCAGAGATAACCTAATGGGGGAGAAACTTATTTTCCCTCCCTCAGCAGACATTGATTATCTGTAGTTCTTCATCTAGAGATAAGGGCTTATAAAATGTTCTTCCATCTATGATTCTGTGTTGACTGGTGTGGTCATTGCTCAGGTCTTGTGAAGGCAACAAGATTTTTGAGTTTTTGTGGGTACAAAATCTTTGTCATGTCTAGAAGACACCGACAGCAAACATCCCAGTTGTCTAGGTCTTACAATTTTTCATCTCATTTTTTGTGATGTTCTTTGAGTCTTAAAGGTCATGTTGTAGATGTACCAGTTTTAGGCAGTCAGTAATTCTCTGAATGTGGAACAGTTGAGGATCTTTGTAGTAGCCTCTATCTGCTGTACAAGGAAGCTTTTTTGAGAAGAGGTGAGAAATATACTCACTTATGAGTATAACACAAGTATTTCGGATGCAGTTAGAAGTTATGTTAATTTAGGAAAATGGCAATTGCAGCTTCTCTTCTAGGGTCTCTCATCTCCAGACGTGGATTCTTGCCTGTATTTACAGTACCAGGCATGAGTTCCTCTCTATTGAGAGGTTAGACAGCTGTTTGTTTTCCCTAAGATAAATGTATCATTACTGCACTGTTGGTGATATTAGGCCATTATTGAAGTTCACAAGCCTTATAGCTGTATAGGACTATTGATTACTTTCCTTTTCATCAGCATATTACACACACCTTTGATACTATAAGAGATATCTCTCAGAGAGGTGGCTTCCATGTCAGTGCAAACTTTAATCCACCAAATCCTGTTTCCCTAGTATATGCTCTCTCCAGTCATAGGTTCTTATTTTCAAGTTATATCCAAGTGCAGTAGTCCATATTATTTAAGGAATATCTTAGACTCTCTTGACTAACAAATGGAAGGAAAGTGTTCCATGCCTGTGTGTGTGAGGTGTTAGATGTCCTATGGCTCCTAGGGAAACATTATCATCCAACATGGCATAATTCTACTTAACACACACACACACACACACACACACACACACACACACACACACCATATTTTAAAGTGATCTTATAAATAGTATGTTTTCTAATGAGTTTTTAAAATATCCATAGTATTATTTATTTCTCTGTCTCCATCTCTTTTCCTCTATCATGTGCTATCTTCTAACCTCTCTCCCATGTTATGGTCCACCCATGTTCCACCTTGCTCCTGGTGAGGCACAGGGACTGCTCTCCTCTGGATATCTGAGGTTGTCTCAGGAGTGCTATGTAGAGGAATGTTAATTCAGCAAAATGACAGCTCTGGCAAGGGATTACGTCCAAGGATACGATCCATCTGAATATAAACACATCTTTAGTTCACACCTTTAATCTCACAAATCTGTCTAATTGAGGGCAGATTATCCAGAATGAGTCAGAGATAGTATATGCCCAACTCTTAAGAGAACAGATAGGAAATAGAGGTTACCTAAAGAAGAGTGAGGGAGAGAATTCAATTGAATTCAATTCAGTTCAGTTCAGTGCAGTTCAGTTGAGCTCAGTTCAGTTCAGTTCAGTTCAGTTCAGTTCAGTTCAGTGCAGTTTGGAGCAGTTTAGTTCATAAAGTTCAAAGATAGTCTTTCCAAGCAGAGCAATTCAGTCAGAAGCCAAGAGAAGCCAATTTGAATCAGTCAGCTTGGAGAGGAGTTTGAGTCAGAACAAGTGAGTTGAACCAGCCAGCCAGAGTTCAGAAAGAGATAGAAATAATGAGTTTATTCAACTTAAGTCTTGGAGGCTGAAATATTTTAGGCTTAGGTTAGCAGATAGAGGCTGCAAGCTGAAACCTTCAAGGTCTGGGTTTGTAGAAGATTAGATTGTACAGAGGTTAGAAGCTTCTGGGTCTAGGCATAGGGGTAGTTAGAAATACTGTGGGCTCAGATCAAGCCATGTATTCATACTGCTTGTGCATAGCTCTCATATCATCTCTTTGTTAGAGGAAATAAAAGCGATAGTGACATTTACAGTGCTATGCCCCAAATGTGTTGTGTGGCACCAGACAAGTGTCATTGAACATAGTCTGTCGGCCCAGGCCCTGTGGCACTGGGTGGAGCAGGGGGAATTTCCAGAGTGCTGTATCCATCTGGGGCCTGTGGATCCAGGCTGGAGTCATGCTGACTAGCCATACAATGTATTTTTTATCATATGTTCCCCTCCCCTAAAATTTCTCAGATCCCAGTTTTTACTTCCCTACTCACCCTTTGATAAGGGGAATCCTTAATGTCCTTTATCTTCTCAATACACATAATATTGGGGGGGTGGGGTGGGGGAAATGGGATAACATCTGAAATGTAAGTAAAATATCCAACAACAACAAAAAATGTTGGGATTTGTCAAAAGCTTTCTTGCATCTATGAGATGATCATTTTGGTTTTGCATTTTAATCTGTTTATGTGCTGGGTATGTTTGCTGATTTACATATGTTGAACCATGTATCTCTGGGGTGAAGTCAATTTGATCATAGTGGATGATCTTTTTGATGTTTTCATAAATTCAGTTTTTGAGTATTGTATTGATAATTTTTGCATCATGTTAATAAGGTTCCCCCACCCAGGAACCTGCTATCTCATTCCCCTCCTCCTGCTTCTATGAGGATGTGTTCTCACCCACCTACCCACTCCCATCTCCCCACCCTCAAATTCTCCCACACTGGGGCATCCAGCCTTCACTGACCAAGGATCTCATCTCCCACCTATGCCTAACAAGGCCATCCTCCTCTACATATACAGCTGGAGCCATGAGTTCCTCCCTATGTGCTCCCAGGCTAGTGGTTTAGATCCTGGTACTTCTGGTTGGTTGATATTGTTGCTCTCCCCATGGGGCTGCAAACCCTTTCAGCTCCTTCAGTCTTTTCTCTCACTCCTCCATTGGGAAACCCATGATCAGTTCAATGGTTATCTGTGAGCATCTGTCTCTGTATATGTCAGGCTCTGGCAGACCTCTAAGGAGACAGCTATATCAGACTCCTGTCAGCATGCACTTCCTGGCATCCACATCAGCATCTACCTTTGGTGACTACACATGGGATGGATACCCAGGTGGAAGTCTCCAGACACCCCCTCCTTCAGTTTCTGTCCCACACTTTGTCTCCATATTTGCTCCCATGAGTATTTTGTTACTCCTTCTAAGAAGGACCAAAGCACCCACACTTTGGCTTTCCTTCTTCATGAGATTCATGTGGTCTATGAGTTGTATCTTGGGTATTGCGAGCTTTTGGGCTAATATCCAATTTTCAGTAAGTGCATACCATGTGTGTTTTTTGTGATTGGGTTACCTCACTCAGGATGATATTTTCTAGCTCCATCCATTTGCCTAAGAATTTCATGAAATTATTGTTTCTAATAGCTGAGTAATATTCCATTGTGTAAATGTACCACACTTTCTGTATCCATTCCTCTGCTGAAGGTCATCTGGGTTCTTTCCAGCTTCTGGGTATTATAAATAAGGCTTCTATGAACAAAATAGAGCATATGTCCTTGTTATATGTTGGAGCATCTTCTGGGTATATGCCCAGGAGTGGTATAGCTGGGTCCTCACATAATCCTATGTCTAATTTTCTGAGAAACCGCCAGACTGATTTCCAGAGTGGTTGTACCAGCTTGCAATCCCACCAACAATGGAGGAGTGTTCCTCTTTCTCCACATCCTCGCCAGCATCTGCTATCACCTGAGTTTTTAATCTTAGCCATCCTGACTGGTATGTGGTAGAGTCTCAGGGTTGTTTTGATTTGCATTTCCCTGATGACTGAGGATGTGGAACATTTCTTTAGGTGCTTCTTGGTCATTCAAGCTTCCTCAGTTGAGAATTCTTTGTTTAGCCCTGTACCCCATTTTTAATAGGGTTATTTAGTTGTCTGGAGTCTAATTTCTTGAGTTCTTTGTATGTATTGGATATTAGCCCTCTATTGGATGTAGGATTGGTAAAGATCTTTTTCCAATCTGTTGGTTGCTGTTTTGTCCTATTGACAGTGTTCTTTGCCTTACAGAAGCTTTACAATTTTATGAGGTCCCATTTGTCAATTCTTAATCTTAGAGCATAAGCTATTGTTGTTCTGTTCTGGAACTTTTCCCCTGTGCCCATATATTCGAGGTTATTAACCACTTTCTCTTCTATTAGTTTCAGTGTATCTGGTTTTATGTGAAGGTCCTTTATCCACTTGGAGTTGAGCTTTGTACAAGGAGATAAGAATAGATTCATTTGCATTCTTCTACATGATGACCTTCAGTTGAATCAGCACCATTTTTTGAAAATGCTTTCCTTTTCCAACTTGATGGTTTTAGCTCCTTTGTCAAAGACCAAGTGACCATAGTTGTGAGGGCTCATTTCTGGGTCTTCAATTCTATTCCATTGATCTTCCTGCCTGTCTCTGTACAAATACCATGCAGTTTTTATCACTATTGCTCTGTCGTATAGCTTGAGGTCAGGGATGGTGATTTTCCCCAGAAGTTCTTTTATTGTTGAGAATAGTTTTCACTATCCTGTTTTTTTTTGTTATGCTAAATGAATTTGCAAATTGCTCTTTCTATCTCTACGAAGAATTGAGTTGGAGTTTTGATGGGGATTGCCTTGAATCTGTAGATTGCTTTTAGCAAGATGGCCATTTTTACTATATTAATCCTGCCAATCCATGAGCACAGGAGATCTTTGCAGCTTCTGAGATCTTCGATTTCTTTCTTCAGAGACTTGAAGTTCTTGTCACACAGACCTTTCACTTGCTTGGTTAGATTCACACCAAGGTATTTTATATTATTTGTGACTATTGTGAAGGATATCATTTTCCTAATTTCTTTCTCAGCCTGTTTATCCTTTGATTAGAGGAGGGCTACTGATTTATTTGAGTTGATTTTATATCCAGCCACTTTGCTGAAGTTGTTTATCAGGTTTAGAAGTTCTCTAGTTGAAGTTTTGGGATCACTTAAGTATATATCATATCATCTGCAGATAGTGATATTTCAACTTCTTTCTTTTCTATTTGTATCACCTTGACTTCCTTTTGTTGTCTAATTGCTCTGGCTAGGACTTCCAGTACTATATTGAATAGGTAGGGTGAGAGTGGGCAGCTTTGTCTAATCCCTGATTTTAGTGGGCTTGCTTCAAGTTTCTCTCCATTTGGTTTGATATTGGCTACTGGCTTGCTGTATAGTGCTTTTACTATGTTTGTCTCTTCAAACTATTCCACAAAATAGAAACAGAAGGAACACTACCCATTTTTTTCTATGAAGCCACAATTACGCTCATTCCTAAACCACAGAAAGACCCAACAAAGAAAGAAAACTTCAGACCAATTTCCCTTGTGAGTATCGATGCAGAAATACTCAATAAAATTCTTGAAAACCAAATCCAAGAACACATCAAAACAATCATCCATCATGATCAAGTAGGCTTTATCTCAGGAATGCAGGGATGGTTCAATATTCAGAAATCCATCAAGGTAATCCACTATATAAACAAACTCAAAGAACAAAACCACATAATCATCCCACTAGATGTTGAGAAAGCACTTGACAAAATTTAACATCCTTTCATGTAAAAGTCTTGGAAACATCAGGAATTTAAGGCCCATACCTAAACATAGTAAATCTCAACATTTACTCATGATAAAAGTATAGGAGAGACAAGGCATACTAGGGACAGAGATTAACATAATAAAGGGAGTTTTCAGCCAGTCAACATTAAGTTAAATGGAGAGAAGCTCAAAGCATTTCCACTAAAGTCAGGAACAAGTCAAGGATATCCACTCTGCCCAATGTAGCACTTGAAGTCTAGGTTAAGCAGTAAGGACAACTGAAGGCGATCAAAGGGTTACAAATGGGACAGGAAGGATTCCAACAATCCATATTTGCAGACCATTTCCTTTTGATTTCAATATACAAACCATACATTTATTTAGTGAAATTTATTATCATTCTATGCTTTAATACAATTGTAAATGGGATTACATTTTAGTTTCACTTTTATACTGTGGTGTGTGTAGAGGTTCATGTGCCTTTATGCACAGACATACACAGAGGTCACAGGAGCATGTTGGGTATTTCCCACCATCATTATTAACAACATTACTTTGCGATGAAGTCTCTCAGTCATCTCATTTTAGATGTTATTGTTGGCACTAAACTTTAGGGAGTTTTTTTTTTTTTTTTTTTCCTAATGCTGAGATTCCAGGTATGTGCAATTATGCCCAATTTTGTGTGGGGATGCTGGGAATTTGAAAGCTGTCATGGTTACCCAGTGATCTGTGTCTCCAGTCCTTATTTTTACACTTTTTATTTCTGATATAAATAGGTATATTTTTCACATTGATATTATGTCCTATAATCTAATTAACCAGTTTTGTTACTGTCGGTTGGTGTTTGGACAAAGTTTTTTTTAGGTTCTTGGTGTTTTATTCAATGAATCAAGGTAAAGATATACACATATAGCAAAGCGTTTGTTCCCTGCATATATTCCTTCTTATAATGCATCCGATTTTAATAATATGCATAACACATTATACATATGCATAAAATGGCAAATAGGAGATGTTCCCTAAAAGTTCTCCTAGAAGACACTGTTTGCCTTATTAGTCTAGTTCAGATTGACTCCCTTACTCATATACCTGTATATATCTGGACTGTGAGTAGAGGAAACTGGTTTACAAAATGGGATTTTAAATATTTGTGTGGGGGTGGGAATGGGTGAGAAACTTCTTTTCTTGCACAGAATGGGGTGTGTGAGCATGAAGTTAGATGAGCAGAGGTCCTAGGTTGCTAAGCCTCTTGTTAGGAAAGGGGTGTATGTGCGCCGTATGTGTATATAAGGGCTTATGTTGCCAAGGGCATTGGTATTAGATAGAGGTGTGCATAATTCAAGCTAAGTGGAATCCTCTGTTGCTGAAGTAGCCCAAATACTCTCTGCTTAGTTATTAATTTTACTTTCAGTGTGTAATTTTAAAGAATATTTCACTTTTACACAGTTTTTCTACAGGTAGAGATAGTTTTACTTCTTTATTTTCAATATGAAATCTTCAATTTCCATTTTTTGCCTACTTGCTCTGACTAGAGTTTCCAGTAAATTTTGAAATAGAAAGGTCAAGAATGAAGTAGATGTGGTGGCACATTACTGCATAACAATTATTTGGGAAGCTGAGGAAGGAAAAGCCTTTGAATTCAGGAGTTTACAATCAGTCTAGAAAAAAGAAAAGGCAGGTTAAAGAAGAGAAATGATGAAACTGGACAGCTTTGGCTGGCTCTGATCTACCTGTAAGCTTTCCTAGGCGATTTTTATTAGGCTCAGAAAATTCCCATTTATTCAAACAACTTATGCATTTTCATCAACAAGGGAGTAGGTATTTGACAGATACTTTCCCCTCTGTGTTTATATGATCATATGGTTTTTCACTGTTTGTTATTTTGATGTAATGCATCACAAATACTGATTTTCAGATATTAAACTAACCTTGAATTCTTGCAGTGTTAGGGGTCCATACACATGGTATATAATTTGTTTATTCTATTTATGGTTTTTGTTTGCCACTAATTTGATACAAGTTTTCAGTTCTATATTCATCAAACATCTGCTTCCATGTGCTATCCCCTATATGTGGAATGAATATATATATATATATATATATATATATATATATATATATATATGCATATATATATGCATGCATATATATATATGGAGAGAGGCAGAGACAGAGAGAGACAGAGAGAGAGATTGACTCACATGAGACAAACATCAGAGGCATATTGGATGTGACCAAATAAAGAAACTTCTTCTAATAATAAAATAGTGCCAAAAGAACAAAAATGGTTATATGTTGTTTTCCTTTCATCCTGGACACTTAATTTATGGCTTTCCCAGTTCATTCTTATCTCAGTTATACATATACTTTTTGAATGAGCTAATGAGATATAGACTGAGCTTTATAAATGTTCAAGGCCTGCTGTTAATCTTGGTATCATGTGTGAAGATGTCCTGAATAGACTTTTACCTGCTTTTTGTTCTGTTATGTTTAGAAGATGATCTATGAAAAGCCTATTAAAAATAACAAACCTGTCTCTCTCTCTCTCTCTCTCTTTTTTTTTTTTTTTTTTTTTTTGAGACAGGGTTTTTCTGTGTAGTCCTGGCTGTCCTGGAACTCACTCTGTAGACCAGGCTGGCCTCGAACTCAGAAATCCGCCTGCCTCTGCCTCCCAAGTGCTGGGATTAAAGGCATGCGCCACCACTGCCCAGCAACCTGTCTCTTTATATCTGGCTGAAGTATGATTCCAGTTAATATTATAGTTCCTTCCTTAATCACTACATTAACTGGAATTAATATCTAGTAGGCAAAATACCAATAATATGATTATATTTTGAGTCTATGGTATTTGTAATTTTCTTTTGACAAATTGTGTGTACTCACATACATGTGTGTTGGTGTGTGTGCCCATGCATCTGCATATGTATATGATTAAACATAATTCCACTTTTGAACATAAGTGAGGATTCGAGATGATTCAAAGTGGTAATCTGGGAGACTTTAAGTTTCCCCTTGACATTATTGTCCTGGGTGAAACACTGCCGGTATACGACATTCGAATTAACTTCTCAGCATAGATGATTTGTTTTCAGACGTCGATAGAGACTCCACTGTAGATTTGAGGCCTGACATTCCAACTTTGGTGTTTAACTCTTTCCTGACAAACTGCACACAAACATTGGCCAGTGAAGCTCAAGAGAAGAGCCGGAGGAGTGCGACTCCATTGCTCCTTCCTCCTAGGGCTGAGGCCTGAGTGCTCCCAGAGAGCCTTGTTGGTCCAGGCAACCACGCCCTCTCCACTTTTCATGTCTTGCCTCCCCACATACTAATCTTCTTTCCACTTCCTTCTGAGTTGGGTGATTGCTGGTCTCTGCCAATGTTACCTCATTTCCTCTACTGGGAGGTTCTCCTCTGTCTCTTGCCTAAGCCATCATGACGTGGCACGCTTCCTCCTGTGAAATTTCCATTAATCCCCTTCATTCACTGTGCCATTTCTTTCCATTTCTCTACTTCAAAAGAATGCTAATGCCATTTGGAGGATCGTTATCTCTAGTGAGACAAAGTGTTAGACTTAGGGACCAGAAAGATGGCTCAGCAGTTATGAGTGTGCGTGCTACTCTTGCAGAGGACTCAAGATCTGTTTCTAGCGCACCCACATCAGGTGATTCACTGCCACCTGTAACTCTAGTGGGATCCAATGCTTCTGATCTCTGTGGGCATCAGTGTTTGAGTACACATTTTCAAGTACCCTCACCTCCAACAAACATATAATTAAAAATAAAATAAAATTTAAATAATGTGGGCTTTGGGGGTGGATAGTCTGCTCATAAGATGAAAAAAGCTGATTGGAGATGCCCACAGGGCTGAAGATGCTGTCAGGGCAGAAGGAGCTGCTCATGAGTGTCCACAATTATAGATACCTCTGAGATGATTCAGGAAAAACTCATCTCTGGAAATAGAAGCAGCAGTAGACAAAATGTAACAGGATTCCCTCCACTGGTAGACATATATAGACCACGAGCATGTCTGGTAACTGATGCCATGTGGAATGGAAGGGGTCATTTAGAAAATCACTCCTTGGAAGCTTGAGGCCAATGACCTGTCAGGAGATTCAGAGGCTGGACTCTGAAGTCTAGAAGGAAAACTCTGATCCAAGAAAGGAGTAGTATTGTAGTAAATATTATTTGGGGGTTTCTACCTCACCTTATATCATTAAATTCTCAAATAAATGACACCAAACCTATGTACTTATAAGTCTTAAAGCACTAGAGCTGGGCAGATATCAGCCCTCATTGTCATGCACTTACAACCCCACCTACCCCATTGCAACTTCTCTCCTCTTCCTCCTCTTCCTCCTCTCCCTCCTCTCTTCCTCTTCATGTTCCTGCCTCAGAGTCCAAGCTAGGGAACCAAAGCCCTGCCTATCTCCCTTCTACTCAACTATAGGCTACAGGCATCTTTATTAGCAAATCATGGATAACTTAAGGGGCTAGGTCAGTTCTACAAAAGCTGTTATATGAAGATCTGCTTATCTTGGAGCAACCAGATCTTGGGGTACAGAATTTAACATTTGAATACAAGCAGCATCAGACCAACCCACCACAGAGGGGGCTAAATAGATATCCAAAGCAGCCCTGACAACACAAAGAGCTGGAGACTGGGTATCGAAACAGGGGCTTCTGTTTAGCCTAGAAGGGAACGATGACATTAAATTCTACTTGCTGCACGGGGAAGAGAAGGATGGCCACGGAGCCTTAAGTACTGGTTACTTCAGTCCAAAGTGATGTAGGAACTAGATGTGGACTTGGGAGAGAGCAACTTGTAATTTAATCAATTATTAGACAGTGATGGAAAAGAGACAAGGTGGTGTCATTCTAGTAATATATCAACCAAAGAGACCAGCTGCTCACTGTATGGGCTACTGTCATGTAGGAAAGTTTCCAGGTCACAGCTATCAGAGTTTTCATGTTGGAGACGATCAGTTTTGTTAGGGTATTATGACGTGATTCAGTCGATTTCCCAATGCTTACAAATCCACAGTGATTCTACTGTTAGTTTTCAAAAGTCAGAGTTCACTTCTAGTGAATGCATACATGTCATCTAGAGTCCCTCTTCCAAATGCATAGCTACTGAGCAATGGGATAGTAGGTGCCCTGAAAAATCTATCAGAATAATACCTGGTACAGTTAATCTTTTTTTTTTTTTTTTGTGCTAGCACCTGTCAACTGTAGCATCCCACTCTTCCCATTCTTTGGGTCCTGCTAATAAATGCCCACTAGTGTTGCCTTTTTTTTTCCTAACTGGTCTTCCTTCCTATGGTGCCCCTCTTCATGCCTGAGGAGGTGTTGTGCTTTGTTGTTATTTTTGTGTTTGTTTTTCTAAACAGCAAAACATGTTCTTGACCTCTGACCTACAGGTCCTTTCTCTTCTCCACTTTGACTTCTGGTGTACCCTGTTCTACTTTGCTTTCTATTGCAGTGATTAAGTACTCTGACCAAACACTCAGAAAGGAGAGAATTTATTTTACTCACAGTTGACAGTCCATTATCAGGGGAAGCCAAGGCAGGAACTCAAGGCAGGAACTTGACACAGAAACTAGAGAAGAGCAAATAAGACTTATTGACTCCCCTGCCACTGTCAGTCACCTTTCTTAGGTAACCCAGAGCTACTGGTCTAGGAATGGTATGGTCAGTGGACCAGACCCTCCTACATAATTAGCAATCAAGGAATACATATCCCATGGATTAATCTGATGGAGGAAATCCTTTAATTGAGGTTCCTTCTTTCCAGATGTGTCAAGTTGGCTTCCAAGATTAGCCATCACATACCATATTGCCTTAGAACTATCATAGAATGTCTATCATCTACATTCCTGAGGCATCTGTTAGTTTAGAAGATCATTTGGACCTTGAGATATTTTATTTTTAACTTCTCTATATTCCAAGGAGGCATATGAGACATTCACTAAGAGCCTGCATCCTTCCAAGACCTTAAAAAGAAGTATATTGAGAGGTAAATAAAGCACTAATAAATTCACAAGCAACCAGAGATTGGATGTCTATAATCTTTTTTTTCTTTTACATGAGGTGTTATTTTGTGTCTGTGTTTTCATATCACAGTAGAACATCATTACCTCTGTCTGGCAGGGTTCCTCTTTAGAGATTCCCAGCCACTGTGACTGGTAATGTACCAGCCATCTGATTAGGATGCTGAGTCTTGACCCCAAAGTGCTTGACGTCCATCTGCAGGAAGGCAGAATGTGTGCTGAAACCCTGGGAAACCTTGATAAAAATGCAGATTCTGACTCAGTAGAGATAAAGTGAAACTTGAACACTTCTAGTTAGTTTCTAGGTAGACTTGGGTGACAGGACTTGTCAGTTAAGCCATGCTGGGGACCTGACAACCCTAAGCTAGAATCTAAGTTTCCTTTCTGATCAACTCCATGGCTTTGGGAAGGCATTTTACCCTCTCTAAATCTAGTCTTGTGTCTGCAAAATGGAATAATGCATATTTCCTAGTCTTATAGGTGGGTGGAACTCACTTATTCCATGCTTTGGATAATGCCTGGCACCTAATTTCTCAGCAAATACTTCCCAAAAGTCTTGTCTGAGTTTACCAGAAAAATCCCCTGCTTCCAGGTAAGGGATTTCTTTTGTTACCAGTCAGAACTTGGTAAAGCTTTTCCTGGAATCTTTTCTAAGCGTTCAGTCTGTTCAAGTCCTGTGCTTCCATGATTTGCCTGGAGCTCCCTGTCCCCTGTAAATATCTTCTCATGCCTCTGAACCATAGCTTCTAACTCTTGGCACTCTGCCTGAGCCTTGAAGTTCTGATCATATGTAGCTTGGATCCTCACGTTGGAGTCAGGCAGTCAATCTTTTTTGGTAGTACTAGAGATTAAACCCATAACTTTGTACGTGTTAGACCAGCCCTCTACATGTATCTCAGAGCCTTGCTTTACTCTTTCTAGATAAAGTCTCATTAAGTTGTTCAGGCCTTGAATTTTGCATACTCTTGTATTAACCCCAGGAGTAGCTATGATTACAGTCAGTGCCACTAAGTCTGGCTACCACAGCCTTAGTCTATCTCAGTAAGACTGTTGCAAGAGGATGGTAAACACATCTTGCTTTGTTTCAAATAGACTTGTTTTGTTTCCTTTTTTAAAAGACTATTTTTAATTTTATGTGTGTGGGTGTTTTACCTACATGTAGATCTGTGCACCATATGTGTGCCTGGTGCCCACAGAGGCCAGAAGAGGGTGGTTGATTGCCTGAAACTGGAGTTAGAGGTGGTTATGAGCCACCATGTGGATTCTGGTAACTGAACCCAGGTCATCTGAAAGAACAGCATGTGCTCTTAACCTCTGCAGCCCCACCCTCAGTATGTTTCTTTTTCGAAAACACTCCTTCCCCATGTGTATGTCCCCACCCACCAATAAATTGATCACTGGCTTGCATTTCCCCAAAGGACTGGCAGCCTGATCGTAGACCAAGAAGTAGCTCCTCCTTGGCATTTAAAAACAACTTCTGTTTCTGTTGTCATGTGAGATGTGCAATCCCAGGTGGCTGAGCGTGGCTTTGACCACAGGCTTCCTGCCTGCAAAGCAGAGGAGAGTCTGGCATTTCTACCAAAAAGAAAAAAAAAGAAAAAAAAAAAAAAAGGCTAAGGGTACTCTTATGCTGATAACAAGGGGAACGCATTCAGTTGTCCATGATTACTAAAGGATATGTAAGAAATATGTTCTCTACAGTGGAAATTGCTGCCCTTGGGTAACAGGAAAAGGATGACCATTACATTATATGTAGGAAATAGAAGATAGTGAAATAGATGCCAAACGCACAGTGCAACCCCAATAAGGAGGTTTGTATCACAGTCTCTTGATTCTCTTTCAGAGACTGTTCTCTTGGGCTTTTAAAGTATATCTCTAATATCAATCGTTGAAATGAGAAAGACATTTGCCCACTCTGGTTATTGTTATAGGAGGCTAAGACCAATAAAGTGATCCTTAAATATCCCCATAACGTCCTCTGAGATTGGAAAGAAACTTCAAAGATGAAAGCTGACTTAAGAACTCACCTGCCCTTGTGAAATGCTGCTATTCTGACATCTTGTGAAGTCATCTCAGTCTTCAGTCCACATACCCCACCTCTATGTGCATGGGGATGCCACTGTAAGAAGATGTTAAAAGACTTACCTATCACATCAGGTGGGTGAGTTTAATATAAGGCTTCCTCCATATGCTGGCGTAGGCATGCTAAAGCTTGATTCTCAGTCACCAAAGATTACCAATGGTAGGAAGTATCACAGAGATCATGTCCTTAGAACACTGCAGTAGGAATGATGGCCCAAGGAGGAATAGGTACAACTGTATAAATGAGGCCCTGAGTTTGGACTATGTCTTTATTCCCAGGACAATGGAAATACCTGCCCCCAAATACCAGCCCACTCACTCCTACTGACCTATCCTCTGCTCTCATGGGAACATCATGTGAACACAGTGTAGGGTCAGAGGAATGAGGCTACCGGGGGTGCCCAGCTCTGGGAATGTCACTTATAATTCAGAGCAATACCTGAGATTTGTAACATTTCATGTCTTGCAAAGCACATCCCCTGGTGCCAGACACATGGCCATCCTGAAAACAGTTGTCATTGATACATGCAAACCAAAGGATCCAAAGTATGGCAGGAGAAATGGATGGAGTCAAGACCCATGTCAGCAGCAAAAAACATGGAGTCAATGCTCAGAAGCAGGTTTACAAAGATCTAAGTACTAGGTGAGCTGAAATATGATCAGACTCAACCTCTCAAGCCATGGGAGGGAAAGTTCTGTCCAAGTTGGAAGAAGGTTGTCCACTGTTACTGAGGATATCATTGTATGAGACTGGATGAGGAACCCTGGGTACTGGGCCTGCACTGTCTTGGGCTGAGGAAGGCACAACTCTCTGGTAGCCATTATCAGCTTGTCTGGCAAGAATAAGCAAAACCAAAGGGTTATTATTTCTACACACACACACACACACACACACACACACACACACACACCCCATTTCTGTTCATCTCTGACTCTTTCTCCTTATAGATTAGCATTCTTTGCTCACTGAAGATTACTTTACAGATCTAGCTCACACAGAACTCTCTTGGTTCTAACTCTAAAGTGAATCTACCATTGGAGCTGCTGATCCCCGTTTCTTCCCTGTTCTTGTGGGGGTTGGGGTGGGGCCTCTTGTAGCAAATGGACCAATGGAGTTTGTTGCCAAGGCTCCAGGAACTCTCTTAATGCATTCGAAGGTATTTCTGCTTCTGAGGGCTTGTGTCCTTTCCCCCAGTTAGAGCAGCCTTACTACACTTAAACTGAAGCCGGTCTTTCTGCCCTCTCCACTCACCACCAAGCACAAGAACTTGAGGAGGGAGGTGGGGAACTTGCTAGGCATGAATCTCCCTCACTCTGGAATCAGGCCTAGCCTTTCAGGAGAAGTTGTGAGGAGACATGGAGTCCTGGAGATACATCTTTCCAGGGAGAACCTGGAGGAGGCCAGTATTGGGTACTTGGGTTTTGAACAGGAGGGAGCTGTGCTTGGTTATTGTTGCAAAACAATCCAAATTACTGGGCTTGGAATCTGACACTTCTGAAAGCCGAGGGAAATTAAGGCCTCAGCAAAGTGGGAAAGAACCCAAAAAGCATCTTTTATGTATATTAGGAACTGAGTCCTCAGGTGTCCACCAGGGAGCCTCTCCCACTAATATTTCTGAATTGCCTGAAGCAGGTTTCCATATTTCAGACATTGGGTGTTGCTCAAAGACCAGACACACTAAAGTCTTTCTCCCTAGTGCCAAAGCTCTGAGAAAGATCGTAGTGAGGGATCCTTAGGACATTAAGTGTATCCTCAAAGAGACTATGGGACCCTGTGGTCTCTCCATTGCTTGCTAGCTACAAAGTGAATAATTTTCTCTTCCACACGGTCCTACCATAATATCTTGTCATAATTCCCAGACAACAAGGCCAATCACTGTGGCCTTGAACTTTCAAAATCACCAGTCAAACAAACATTTCCTAAGCACATTGCCTTGGGCATTTTGTTGTTGAATGGCTCACAGGCCTGGTACCCTAACTCCCTCTTTTCCTGTCTCTTCCCTGCTGTTGGGCCTTAATATTCTCAAGTGATGCTGAGCTTGTTTTTCTCGTCCTTTAACCTTGCCAAAGATCCTGAACCTGCAGGTTAAAGTCCAAATCCTTAACTGAAGTTTTAAAGCCCCATGGGACCTGTGTGTCTTGCCTCTCTGGTCTTTTTCCATGAAGAGTGTTCCAGGTTGTATCCTGGAGCAAACTGCCTACAGTATGAACATATGTTTTCTGAGGAGCTCTGGGTGCCTTAGCTACATAGTCCCAGCATATAGAGTAGGAGGAAACAGTATTGGAGTCTTCTTCCAATTAAAAAAATGTGGTTCAGTGTTTTCCATAGGTATAGGTATAGGTATAGGTATAGGCATAGGCATAGGCATAGGTATAGGTATAGGTATAGGTATAGGTATAGGTATAGGTATAGGTATAGGTATAGGTATAGGTATAGGTGTATATGTACACATATGCACGGCATATGTGCCTGGTACCCTTGGAAGCCAGAATAGGATATCAGATCTCTTGTGTGCTATCTAGTTTATATCAATTTGACTCAAAATAGAGTCATTTGGTGAAAGAGACACTCAATTGGAAAGTGTCTTTGTAAGATTTGCCTGTAGGCAAGTTTGTGTGTGTTTTCTTAATTATTGATTCATGATGGAGGACACAGCCCATTGTAGGTGGGGCCGCTCCTGAGCTGGAGGCCCCAGGTTTTATAAAACTGAACAAGCCATGATGGTCGAGTCAATAATCAGCACTCCTCCATGGCCTCTGAATCCTGAATCAGCTCCTGCCCCCAGGTTTCTGTCCTGTTTGAGTGCCTATCCTGTGGTTTTTTTTTTTTTTTTTTTTTTTTTTTTTCAATAGTGTGACTTGAAAATTGTAAGGTGAAATAGATCCTTTTCACCCCCAAGTTGTTTATGGATATGGTGTTTTGTCACAGCAATAAAAACCCTAACTAAAATACCCTGGAACTGGAGTTATAGATGAGCCACCACGTTATGGCTGGGAACTGAATCCAGGTCTTCTGTAAGAGCAACAAGTGCTCTTAACTGCTAAGCAATCACTCTACCTCTGTTTTGATGTCTTTTAATTGATGTTATATTATATTCTGATTGTGTAAGATATTGATGGATTAATCTTGTCCAGCACATTTACTAACCAATTGTGTTGAGTGATCATTGAGTTTTTGATAGCATAAACACGATTGAAGTTTTTGGAATAAAGTGATATATTCATGTCCTTTCATTAGAAAAAGTTATTGTTCCTCAGGCTCAGAGAGTGTGCCCCAAGGTCTGAAATTCAAGCCATAGAGTTTGAGGATGGCAAGACTGTGGCACATGCTGCTCCTGTCTCTATCTCAGTGTTGTTCAAAGATGACTCTTCTGTAGAGACAGAAGAAGCAGCATCTAACAGAGCCCTCAAATATCAGCCCCTGTGAACAGAACCCCTGTGTTATCTGGGAAGGATGCCCACAAGCTCTGGGGTACTTTCCCTCCAGTTTCTCATTCTGTGGAGAGACAGAAAGAATACACACACACACACACACACACACCACCACCACCACCACCACCACCAATTTCTACAAGCCACCACATGGACTCAATTCTAGGAGATAATTTTCGGTGGCATAACCCAGCTTTTTGCCTCCGTTGTATACCAAGATAAGCTTGGGGACCCTGGAGAACATGGCTGCAACTTCTGCTATTCACAAACCTCAGGAAAGACGGGTGATGAGAGCTGCCTTCTACGGAGACATGGGTTCCCTAGAGCCTGGGGTCCCTGGAAAATTATCTGGGACCTCCTCTGCTGCTTGACACAGAGCTATTTAAGAACAAGAGCTTGCCCTTGTTAACTCAGTGTTCGTTTTCGAGTACTTGCTGATGCATGCTTCTTGATGGCAGCCACCAACATCTCTACACTTCCAAGTGACCTACTTTCCTACACCAAGCCTCACTTGACTTAGGGATGAAGGCTAGGTTTTCGTGAGTTTTAACAAAAATGAGAGATGAGCATGTTCACACCTAAAACAACCCAGTCAGTGGCCAAGGTACCAGGAAACAGGTATTCAGTGCTCACAAGCCCAGCAATGTCAACAGTAAGCTGTTTCATTTACTCAACCTGGCATCGACCCTGCTTTACAAATCAGAAACCAGGCTATACATACCTCTGGGCTTAGAAACTGGGCCCCAACACCCAAGCTTAAGTGTTGTTTCTATGTTTGATACTGGCGCAGCCAAAGGAGCTGTGCATGGGGACCCACAGGGAGGACACGGGAAGCACAGTAAAGACAGACAGACTCAGTCCTATCCCCCATGTGCCTGCAGAACATTCTCATCCCACCCTTCCAACCTGTGTCAGTGCCAAATCCTGCTTGTATTTTGCTGCTGAGTGTAGTCAAAACAGCTGGGAGGGTACAGTTGCCACTACACAGCTATGGGGAGTATCAGCTAAATTCCTGTAGCCTTTGAATCACAGGTGGTGAGGAGCAAGTCAGATGAGCCATGTGCATCTGGAAAAGCCTAGAATAGTAGAGAGGCCTTGTTCCCAGCTAAAGAGGAGAAAACTAGATCCCACTGCATGAAGCAGTGACTGTTGGGAGGAAGTGGAGGCAGCTGGTAGCAACCAGGCGCTCTCCAGCTCTGGGCAGTTCCTCTCATGTTGAAGCCAAGGTACGGATGTGGTTTCCAACTCTCTGGAGGCCCCAAAAGATATGTATCCTGGCCTCATGCAAGCTTGATTTAGAGATAAGCACTGGCCTGGAACCAAGAGAAGCTGAGTTGCCTAGCACAAATCCCCAACTCTCTCTTTGTCTTGATCTCTCTTCTTGCCTTCCGGGTCCCTCACTGCTCAGGTCCAGGAAGCACTGAGCATGTTCTTCTGGTGACCTTTGAGTTTAGGGCCCCCATCTTTGATGTACCTCAATGAAGGCAGAGGTAGCACTTCTTTCCTCTGTGGAAGAGGCCTTATGGGAGGTAAGCGCCTGGCCTTCACATTCCTCTGAAATTTGCCTGAACCTAGCTTTGTTCCAACCACTTGGGGCTGGAAAGGACACTGAACCCATACAGATCCACATCAGAAAGGCTTCTCTGTGCAGGTGGGGACCCTATGGCATTTTCCTCTTTCAGTCCTGATGGCTGTCAGGTGCACCACGTTTTTTCTTATGGGGGTGGGGAAGCAGACTTTACTTCTTCATAGACAAGATTTAGTGTAAGACCTCTATCTGTATCATTTAAAAGCAGTTTTGGCATTAAGAACTACGTTTGCCACACAGTGATGCACAGTGATCCTTAATATAAAATGGATGAGGAGGATGAGAGAGACAGAGGGAGAAAAGAAGAGAGGGAGGGAATTTTCATCTAACTCTTATACTTGCTAACTGTGTGAGTTAGGGGTGTGTGCAGATGCATGAAGAATGAGAGGAATCACAAAGTGTATCTAGAAATATGATTGGTCATTCCGAGATGCTACTTAAGGCCATGCAAAGAAACCTCCTGACAAATAATAATTTTATTTTTGTCTTTCCTCTTCAGATATTGTAATGGCATAATGGTACATCTTCATTTTCAGCCTGAAGGGATCTAGAAGATTCAGAGGGAGTTTCAGAATAAAAGAGAAGGCCAGGCAGTAGTGGCGCACGCCTTTAATCCCAGCACTTGGGAGGCAGAGGCAGGCAGATTTCTGTGTTCGAGGACAGCCTGGTCTACAGAGTGAATTCCAGGACAGCCAAGGCTACACAGAGAAACCCTGTCTCAAAAAACCAAATAAATAAATAAATAAATAAATAAATAAATAAATAAATAAATAAAGGAGAAAAAGGAGAAAGTCCCCCTCTCACCAGTGTTCCCTCTCACCAGAATCCCCTTTCACCAGTGTCCCCTCTCACCAGTATCCCCTGTCACCAGTGTCCCCCAGCACAAGTGGCCCCTCTCATCAGTGTTCTGCTTCACCAGTGTCCCGTCTCACCAGTGCCCTGTCCCACCAGTGTTCTACCTCACTAGTGTCCCCTCTCACCAATGTCTCCTCTTGGCTTCCTCTTGTCACTATGTAAGCTGCTCATTTCTGCCCCGTCCCTCTCTGTGAATTTGAACTCTTTGAAACCGTGAGCCCCAAATAAACCTTTCCTCTTTTAAGTTGTCTGTCCAGCATTTGCTTACAGCAATGACAAAACAACGCACGTGGTGCTAGACACTATAACTTTCTTTTATATATATATTAATGGAAGTTACAGTTTTAATCATTAAAATACTCAAGTATTTAGATATTCAAAGGCATTAAAGGTGCATAATATCAACTAGGTAAATTTTTGTAAAAATATTTGTGTTTAGACACCTTATTATAACCACATTATACATGACAATGTATTGTTTTTCAGTCTACCACCTCAGTGTTCACCACAACCTTTCAATACGGACAATATGTTTTTCTGGTTCTACAAAAAGGATATCACTACAAGAAAGACATTTATTACAATGTACGAAAACTATAAGGGTACAAAAGGTGAAGTTGCACATGGCCCTGCAGGGAAAAGGAAATAAAGTGTACAAAAATCTAAACTCAAAAGAGGAAGGGTCAGTACAAAAGTAACTCCTCACAGACATACTGAACCAAGCCCAAGACACTGATGGCGCTGAAACAGATGAATAAGTTCCATGGTGTTATTACCAGTAAGATTTTTCCTCTTGGTCTTTGCTGGGTAACTTCTGATTCCTTAACTCTAGCACATTCAAGGTTTATTATTGTTCTTTGAAGAAGAGGCAAATCATGCAGAGATCAAGCCTGTGAGACCACATGGAAGATTAGGACTATCAAATATATCCCCTTGCTGGGCCCCACCATCCCATGCTAGCCGCCTGTCTCCCAGTCTTCAGTACTGCAAGGCTGAAAGAGACCTTGGGCAAGAGATTTCTGGATGCAGCAGGCTGTTGCACAAGATGCTTGGTCAAGCCTTTGAGTGTTCTCTCTGGCTTGTGCTGGAGGATACAGGTATTGCAAAGGCGATGCCCGCACAGATAAGGAGAGCTTTGCATAGTTCCCCGTCCGGCTTGCACATATTCCCATTTGACCCAACACTCAGATCATGAAACTACTCACTGGTAGGAGAAACCCCAAAGCAATGGCCGTCTTCCCACCTTTCTTAGTTTCATGACCTCAGCTTACTATGATTGAATACAAGAGGACACAGGCTTGGTCCCAAGTGGATCAAGCACATGGACAGGGTACAGGAGGATGGGTTCTGGAGGCACAGAGAGCCAACATCAGTTTCATTTCATCCTGAGGTTTTTGGTTTTTTTTTCGGATTTGAGGGAACATCATTTCAGCTACACACTAACTTCCATATCTGGAAAATCACAGCCTGGTAGTGTTTACTTCAAAGGGCTACTGTAAAGAGGAAATAAGGTCACGCACCTCAGTGGAAGGGCCTGAGGTGTGCGCTCTTTCTGTCTTCAGTTATTTAATGGAGAGTCTGTGGGATGACATACTGCTACAAGCAAGGTAGCTGCCATGTTCTTAAGGATCCTTTATTTGCCCTTTGTTGCTGACAAGAGGACACAGACAAATCCAGGCAGCAGTTCATGTCACTGCTCCTGCCTCATTTCCCCATTTGCAAAGAGGAGTTTCCCCATCTGCAAAGAGAGTTGGCTAGGAGTGTTCTGCAGTCCCTTCCTCTCAAATGGGCCAGCACACAGCCAGTGTGCAGGAGAATAAAGTGTGAAAACACGTCAACAACAGCTCAAAGGAACCACAGCGGGGGCTGGGGGGGAAGGTCTAACCAGCACACTCCAGTAGAGGGAGAGAACCACCAGTAACCTAACCGGAAGTGACAATGATGCGCTATGCAGTGGTGGCAGCCCCCATCAAGCTGTGCACACCTGCCACTACTCAGGAGCACTCACAGGGGAAGGTGACATCCCCACAGTGAATATTCAAAAGCCACGATGAACTGTGAGCTAAAGGTCACGGTGTGCCCGCCCCCTACCTCTACCTCACTGAGAAAATAGACTAAACAACAGTAGCTGGCCCTTAAGAACGAATATTTTCAACATTGTTCCCAGAGGGAGGGGACGAAAACTTTAGAAGACATTTGTAAATGTGACTGTTCTGCCTGGGTTTGCCAGGCAGGCACACAGTCTGCTAGACTGTTTTGATCGGAAAAGACCCTGGTTCTGTACTGAAATTTGTTTGTGATTTACAAGCATGCATTTAGCTTTTTCACTGAGAAATAACTGATTCTTAAAATAGTCTAGCTAGAGGAGACAGCTAAAGTACAGCAATATGTAACACACATACATACATTTATATATACAAACACACACATATGTATGTATGCATACTGTTTTAAAGCGTACTACTGAGGCTAGTGTAAGGATCTGACTTTATATGTTTGCTTTTCCCTTGTAGCAGGAAATCACCTTAAATTTCTGTCCTAAAGCCTTTCTAATACTCGACTAAGATGTTTGAAAATATTTAGTTCCTGAAAATTAGATACTAGTGATTTTAGAAGATATTATCATCAGAGAACCGTGAAACAAGTCATGTTATAACTCATAGCCACGAGGGCCCCTTGGCTATGGTTATGTTTCTAAGATTGAAATTTGACTCTCAACAGCATGAGAGGCTGGCTGCTGTCTTGTGATGTTTTTTTATTCCCTTCAAGAAAGAAAGTAAATAATTTTCTTTCTTTCTCTCTCTTTCTTTCTTTCTTTCTTTCTTTCTTTCTTTCTTTCTTTCTTTCTTTCTTTCTTTCGGGCTGAGGGCTGAACCTATAGACCTGTGTCTGCTAGGTAAATACTCAACCACTAAGCCACAGTCTTAGCCATTAGGAATCTATTTCTGATGAGACAATAAAGTCTTACAGATTTTCTGGTTTTGTTTGTCTATGTTAGTACTGGGGCCTCACACAATGTTAGGCAGGTACTCTACCACCGAGCCACAGCACCAGCCTCATTCCATCCACTGTTGCCAGGGAGCACACATTGACACCTATCTTTTAATAGGGAGAGCAGGTAGCCTCCAGTGTTAATTAAGTAGAATCTAGTGGGCCAGCTCAGAGTCAAGGTGGAGAAAGACCAGTGACATCCTGGAAATGAATAGGCTTTCTTATGTCAGGTGACCTTGGTTGAAGGATCCAGAGTGTAGGCTGGGAGCCATAATGAGTAAGCTAGAACACACCAGCTGACAGTGGTACCCTTTGGTACCAGAGTGTAGGACCATTTTTTCTTTCTATTTATCTCTTAGCTAAAACCTGGCTTTCATAAGAAACTCCTGACAAACTTACCAAGGTCTTTAGGATATCATGATTCCCATCTCCGAAATAATTTAGTGGCATTTTTTCTCAGTTCCCCCTTTCGATTCCTTTCTCTCCCTAACCCTGACATATCTGATCCTCTGTTAACTCTCAATGGTTTCTTGTCTCTTTATACTTTCTCCAAGACCCATCCATCACTGTATCCCACTGCCTAGAGCAGACACGGTGCATCTCTCTCTGGACCCTGGACCTCTCACGTCCTTCCCTTTATCTTTTCCCTTTAATTTTGACCTTAAAATCTCTCTCCATGTCAACAAGTTCTCAATTAGATCCCCTTCTGGCCCTCCCTCACCCTAAAGATCCAAAATCTTTCAGGGCAGGGCCTGGAGAGCCTGTCTTGTCCAGACTCTCCTGGTTTCTTTATCTAACATCCTCATATCTGCTCACTCCTAAACCCTCCTCTCTGCTTCCCCACTGGCTCTTCCCTCTGCCTGGAATAGCTGTTCTTCATGTACAGGCCTTACACAAGTATCACTTCCTCAGAGAAGTGCCCTCTGACCGCACCCCATGGCTCCACTCCTCTCCAGTTTTCTGTCGTTATCAGTGGGAAAGCAAGTATCTGCAGCCACGTTTTTCTCTTTGCTGCCATCCTGTCCCTGGCCACTCTCCTCTCCTTGAAAACTAAGAATCCCTGTGAAAGCCTCGTCAATTTTTCCAACATCAGTCAAAGGGAGGCCATCATGAAGTGTGGTCTAACACCTGCATAGTTCTTTTTCTCTGCCCCTCCCCTCTGAGCTACTAGATGCAGATCTTACTGCTAGCTGGGTTTCTTCTCAGCTGTCTAACCCTGCTTATCCCTGGGTCTCCCTTCTCCTCACACAGCTGGCTTGCTGCATGACCTTTATGGAACATAAGTGTTCATTAAATGAGATCCTTGAGCTTCTACCTGGGATCACTCCTGAGCTCTCAGCCCAGAAAGATATAGCCAAGGCTACTAATGCTTCCTTAATCTAATGTATGCCGAATCATCCTCAGTCCTTGACTGGGATCCCTTACTATCATTCCTTTCTCTATGAATATAGCTTTTGCTATATTTTGCTATATATATGACAGAGGGATTCTGTCAGTCCCCTGTGAGTGAGTTATCCTCCCAAATCTCTGGGACAGACCTGGTGCTGACATGGATTCACAAGAGTCCAGAGAGGCAAAAACAGCAGTGTGTTTCCAAAGCATACTCATATTCTTTTTAGGAATCAGGCTATTCCAGACACTGAGATGGGAAGGGAGCTAGGACAGGAATTGCTGTGGGTGTCCCTTGAGAGTAGGAGACTGGAAGGGTACAGAAAAGTGGAATCAGGTTAATCCTGTCCTGGGTCCATGGACATCTGGCTGAGGGCACTCTATGCTTCTCTGTTAGATTACCATGTCCCCATTTCTCTTGGCATGTTTTGGTACAACTGGGTTGGTTACACTGTTGGCTTGTTATTCCGTGTTTAAGTACCACCTTCCTGGCTCCTTCCTCAAGCCGCCCCACGTTTCTTCTAACGTTATTTCTCATCCTCTTTCACACACTGAACACTGCTGTGACCTCAGCCAGCTTCTGTGACAGGCCACAAAGATTCTGGTTGGCTAAGCTGTTCCACTGCCTGGAATAACCTCACTTTCCTCTCTGGCAGGCACACGTGAGTCACACATAGTTTCAAAAACATGGCTTAAATGTCAATGTGGCTTTGAGCTCACCTGCCCCTCTTCCTGACTCACCCTCCCTCATCTCCAGCTCCCTTTGAACTCTTGTCCACAGGGTGAAACCTTAGGGCTGACAGTACCACGGAGTATATCTGTACATCAGTAGAATAATAAACAAAAGCATCTTGAGCTTTTGGGAAGCAGAGGTTGTCTTTGTTCCCTGTAGATCTCTGTCCCTGGCTCTGTTTGAGTCTGCATACAGTGGATGTTCAAAACCTACCATCTCGTTGGGAAGGCACAGTTTAATTCCATCACCAAGGAACTGTGAACACCTTGAGACTGATGATGTGACAGCCATGGCCTCTACACAATAATGAAGAATGCAAGAATGTCACAGAGCTAACTGCAACAGCCATCCATTCCCCCCCCCCCCCACCTTTGGTCTCAATTTCTGTGTTTAGGAGAGCCACTTGTCTGTTGAAGCCAGTTGCTACTGCCACCTGGCGTTCATTTACCTCATGTGCAGGCTGGGCTCAGTTAAAAGTTCTTCTATTATTGTTGCAAAGAGTAATTGTGAAATACAGCCCCTGATTTTCTACCATTCACCGTGGCAGAAAAAAATCAATCATTTTAAGAGATCCTTTATTTGTCTTCCAAGTTTTCATTCTAGCGTAGACACCGCAGCACTCAGAGACGGCTTGAGGCTGAAGAGTCAGCTGCCTCTGCAGCAACCTCAGGAGCCACCAGGCTGTCTGCATCTGCAGACCCGTGGGCAGGGAGGTATACCCATAGGGTCATTAGTCTTATTCCCAAGGTCAGAAGCAGTTTGAGTTAAAAAAAAAAAAAGGCCAGCAGGCCTATCTGGCCCAATGTGAGAACCATCCTATAGGCAAGCACCAATTCCTAACATGATACTCTGTTGTGTTTGCAGACAGGAGCAAGTTGTCCTCTGAGAGGCTCCACCCATCAGCTGATTCAGACAGATACAGACACATACAGTCAAACAGTGGATGGAGCTTGAGGTCTCTTACGGAAGAAGAAGAGGAAGGATTGCATGTCCTGAAGGGGATAGGAACTCCACAGAAAGACCAACAGAGTCAAGTAACCCGCACCCTTGGGGTTCTCAGACTCTGAACCACGAACCAAAGAGCAAACACAGCTGGACCTAGGTCTCCCTGCACATATAGCAGATGTGCAGCTTGGTCTTCATGTGGGTCCTGAACAAGTGGAGTGGGGCCTGTTCCTAAAGCTGCTGCCTGTGCATGGAGTATATTCTACTAGCTGGGCTGCCTTGTCTGGCCTCAATGGGAGAGGAAGTGACTACCCTCACAGAAACTTCAAGTACCAGGGTGGAGGGATACCCAAGGGGGTTCCATCTGCTCAGAGAAAAAGAGGAGGAAAGTTGGGAGAAGGATTGTGGGAGAGGGTGACTGGGAGGTGGGCAGTGAGCAGGATGTAAAGTGAATAAGTAAAAAATAATGAAATGAAATTAAAAATAATATTTTGCATTTTGAAGGTGGGGGGAGGAAGGGCAGCAGGACCTTTTTGTGCTCAGCTCCAGGCCTCTAACCAGGCATGTCCATGTGACAACATGTGGCAATGTGTATCAGAGAGCAAATCCAGTCACCCAGTGAAGCTGTTTCTCTGCCCCTGTAACTTCATAACAGTGAACTGAATGAGCAGCAACTGCCATTTTCTGCTCAGCATCTCTCCACTGCCAGGATTATTCTAGAAAGCAACAATGTCTCCTTATTCTTTGATCTTCACAACAGCAACGGACTCTAGAGTCCAGGAATTAAGTTCCTCTCCAAAGCCAAGGCTCTGTCAGCAGCCTGGTCAGACTGTCTGGAAGGGTAGCCGACAGGAAGTCCGTGATGCTTCTTCTGGGCTTGGATGTGTCCTCGCCAGGAAACTGTCCTGTTCTGGCTGGAGCTTTCAACTTGCGATTCTCCTTTTTCTCCCCAGCAGACCACAGGCAGGTGGAAATGGAAGATATCAGAGAAACCCAGCAAAGCTGAATACAGTTGCACCCTGTAAAGACCTGTTGTTCTGTACATCAATAGTACAAAGTATGGCTAGAGATGGAATCTCTGGGGTCTGCTGAGGTGGATAAGAGTCTATCTCAGGCTGGTACAGGGCTTAGTGGGTAAAGGCATATGCCACTAACTCTGACAACCTGAGTCTGACCTCTTGGACCCATATAGTGGAAGAACAAAGAAACTCACACTCTCTCTCTCACACACACACAAACACACACAAATAACAATAATTAAAAATATTAAAAACTGAGTCTGTTTACACGAATATTTCCAGAGGAAAAGCAGAATCTCTTGGTACAAAAGGGCTGAACCGCCATAGTTCTAGGCTGAAGATCAGAAAGAAAGAGACGAAGGAGGGTCTGAGCTTTCTCTGAGATAAAATCTTGTCCTGATACCTTGCTTTTTCTATCCACAGCTCAGTGGCTGGTTCTGCAGGTCACACAGGAGATCTACCCATTTGTCTGTCCATCTATCCATCCACCCACCCATCCATCCATCCTCCCTTCCTTCCTTCCCCTCATTCTTTTCCTATGTCTCTTTCCCTCTTTCCAGCCTTCTTCTCTCACTCCCTTCCTTTCTTCAACAGAGAGACATCATGAGGACTTTACTGGATGAGTGGATAGAATGTCCATGGTTTTGGTCCTGAGAGATGGCATCCAGTATAGGACACTCTGTATGGTCCTTCCACTGTGGAACACGTTGGGTTCTTCAGAGCTTTGCTTCTCTTTGGCTTATGTCCAGGGAGAGGAATAACCATGCATTAGTCAGGTCTGCATGGCATGGGAACACTTTCCTGTTCTTCTGCTTTCAGTCGTGTGTTGTGTACTTTGCTTTCTTTTGTTCCACATGTAACCTTTCACCATCAAAAAAGACGAGGATAAAGACTTAGGGTACTGCTGAAAAAGACAAAGAAATAGAAAAATGTTTATTCCATCTGCTCCTTCAGGTGAGGCCTACAGTGTGACTAGAATCATTGTGTGGGTCAAGATTCACGGGGACACTTGTGTTTCTCCCAAGGTTTAGTTTTCCATGGAAAGCTTGCAGGAGTAAACTGATGGCCCAGGGTTAGCTTTATAATCTAAGAATGGCATGTGTCAATGTATCAGTGCCAAGTTGCCCTATCTTCCACTTTCATTTTTAAGACAGTGACCGGATGAGTAAGGCCCTGACAACAGTGAATTGCTATTATGGGGAAGCATGGTAAAAAATTTCAGATCACATTAATTCAGGGAGGTTAACTAACCACCTGGAAGCCACTTGCATAATAACATCTTAAAACTAAGGTTCAAAGTCAGTCCCTCGGTTTCCTTCTATATGGCTACTTTGATAGCATCACGGAGAAGTACTATACAGAGGTGTTTTCTGGTGTGCTTGTGCAAAATTTCAAATTGTAGGCATGGATTTCTTCATTAGCAACACATACATCTCCTGGTAGTATGACTATGGCTCGTCCATCAGGCAGTGTGTTCTCTTTCCCATCTCTGGACTCTGCAATGTTCTGCATGTTGCTTGGTACCAACAGACAATGATTTGCTTGGTACCAACAGACAGGGAAATTGTGCAAGTTGTGGAGACCAAACTTGAATGGCTCTTGCTGGTGTTTGCTCTTGACCTCTTGAAACTTTCCTGAGACCACTGAGGAAGAATGCGTGGTTGGTCTTCTGGTAAAGGAAGGTCATATGGGGAAGAATCAAGGCAGACATCAAATGCCTGCCATGTGACTGCCCAGCTCTGCTGACCCCACAGCTTAATAGGGCTGTGGGATGAGCTGAAGCCTTGCAGTGGATAGAATACTTCCCCAAGCCATTTCACAGTCCTGGGAAGAGGAGCCTGCAGCTGTGCTAATGCAAGGGGCTTAGGGGGAGTTCACTGACACAGTCACTTCATATGCTCCAAACACTCCAAAAGTACCATCTCACTCAACAGTCACAAAGACTCTCCAAGGTTTTCATTAGGCTTCTATTGCAAAGATTTGGAAACTGAGTCTCAGAAAAATTATACCAAGCCCAGAAAGGACAGGACTGGATTTTTATTCATGTTGATGTGGTTGTATGGACAAGTTTTCTTCCATCCTACTGGTCAATAAAAAAATCACAATGTTGCAATGATGTGAACATATTATAGAACAGGCTGTAGGGCCCCTAAACTACATGGTGTTCTTTTGCTGTTGCTAATGAAGAAAAGGTTGGTTTATTGAATAATAGAGGGGCTTATTAAGTAAAGTGTTTAATTTTTTAGGATTTATTCTTATTTTATTTTAGTGTTTGCCTACACATATGTATATATATCATGTATATGACTGGTGTCTGTGAAGGACAGAAGAGGCATTCAGATCCCCTGGGACTGGAGAAAGTTGGGATCTGCCATGTGGCTGCTTTAACAGTAAATGTCTTAACCACAAGTCGTCTCTCTAGACTCAAGTACTGGGTTTTGATCAGTCTAAACCAAGACACTTATACCACCTGCTAAAGGCTCAGGAACCCTCATGAAAGAAGGAACAGAAAGAAGGTAAATCCAGAAGTTAGGGAGAAAGTCTGAGAAATGCTTCTCCACATGACATAGCTGCTGCAATCACAAATCCACATCAGCCGCCTTTTGCCTGCATAAGACTGGGCTGGCTGACAGTTAGTCAAGGATGTGGAGGGGCCCATGGACCCCTACTTCTCTCTCATGAACTCTTGGTTATGGGTAGATGCTGAGTGAGAGGAAGCCATTGTCTTTAGTTGTGCAGCCATTGATGAGTCCACCAGATTTTAATAGATAATTCCACACCATAGTCACACAAACAGCCCTGGTTGAACTCCTTGCAGTCATAAAACAAAACAAAAGGACATGAAGGTGGAAAGGACTCTTGTAGGGAGGAAGGGGATTGATGGATATGAGAGGGAGATAAGAAAGGGTGGAGGAGAGTGCGTTACATCCATACATGAAATTGTCAAAGCATCTAAGTCACAAAAGGAAAAGGACATGCTCATGGGGGTGGGGTGGGGGGAGAATTTCTCAGTAGCACATTTTTAATGGGCTAAATTAAATGCCCATTCTTCTGGGCACATGGAAAAAGCTGCCAGAACAAAGAGGCTGGAGTCAAGAGAAGACACAGTGAGGAGCTGGTAAGACCGCTGGCTGCAGTCAGTGGTTCTCGGCCTTCTTAATGCTGTGACCATTTAATATAGTTCCTAATGTTGTGATGATCCCCAACTGTAAAATTATCTTCATTGCCACTCCATAACTGTAATTTTGCTACCATTATGAATCATAATGTAAATATCTGTGTTTTCCAATATTCTTAGGTAACTCCTGTGAAAAGGGTAATTTGCCCTGTCCCCTCAGGTTGAGCAACACTGGCTTTGTTCATAAAAAGACTTGCCATGTAAACCTGGTATCTGAGTTGATCCCTGAAACCCACAGAAAGAAAGACCTAACTCCCAAAAGTTGTTCTCTGACCTCCATGTTTAGACTGTGACACATGCACCCGCCACCCCCACAAACCAATAAGAAACAAACAAACAAACAAAAATCCAATATTTTTAAAAGAAAAGATGCTAGGCTCCTTATACATGGATGCTTTGGGCTTGTATTTGTTTTGCTGAGTTGGAGCCAGACTGACTGAAATTGGGATTAATAATTGCTGACTGTTCTTCATTGTTGTTGTAACTCAGGGGACAGGGCAGGAGGGAATTTCAGGAAGCACCTATGGAGTATTCATTATATCCTATTACAGAAAGCACTGCTAGTGTATTCATTATATACTACTATGTGCTAAGTTGTTCTCCTTCCCTATAGTGGTCCTCTTCATTGCCCGTATTACCTATGAGAGAGAGAGAGAGAGAGAGAGAGAGAGAGAGAGAGAGAGAGAGAGAGAGAGAGAGATATTGAGAGACAGAGACAGGGAAAGACTGTCTATCTTCTCTCCCTCTTTAGGAAAGCAAATTTCCACGTGGTGAGTGTCTATTGAGCAAATTCTGCTTCTTATTTACCCTCTTTCCACCACAGCAGGAAAGTTACAATGGCAAGAGCTCGAGGAAGCTGCTCACACTGTGTTCATATACAGGAAGCCGAAGGCAATGAATGCCGGTGTTCAGCTAACTTCAGGGTGGACCCTTCAACCTAATTAACCTAATCCAGGGCATCAGCCACAGCAGCGATGAGTCCAGAGTGTGATAAATTAATATGGATCATTTGACCACTACAGGGTAGAAAAGAGGGAAAGAGTGCAGGAGGCAGGAAGGTGCTGTGTCTTCAACTTAAAGTTGAATTGTGGATCACTGTGCCATCAGTTCTTACAGCAGATATCACAGTTATCCCTGGCTCAGTGAGGCAAAGATGACATGCGCAAGGGAGACCAGCATGGTTAGCATCTTCCGGAGCTGCCTAACCCATGGTCGTACAACACACCATATACTAACACCCACCATTCTATCCTTCACAAAGGGAAGATGTTGGTGAACTCACACCTTAGAACACATTCAGAACAGATCGTCTCTTCCCTTAGCAGCAAAATATGAAAGGATGCCATAAGTTCTATGATACCTGTTCTGTGCTGGTTTACAGATGTCTAAAGAGGCACCACTAACTATGAATAGCAAGTGAACACAAATAAAGAAGTATCTGCTAATTCAAAGAAACAATTCCATCCTTTGCCTTTATTTCCCATCTTTCTCAAAACGACATAATAGAATGGTTCCATGTTTTTCTAAATGCCCTTTGATCTTAGGTCTGAGAAACAAGGAAGGCAAACTCATTCCAATAAAGATAAAGGCAGCAGAGAAGAAAGAGGCAACCATCTCCCTCAAAGTGACATAACAGAATGGCATCTGGACTTGCTAGAGCATGTGTAAGGGACAAGGCACAGCTCCCTCTAAGCAGAGAGTCTACGTTCTGTTTTAGATCAGTTAGAAAGTTCCAACATATCTAATGACTAGAGACAAGAATGACCACCTGGTCACTGAATCTCTGCTGCTTAAGCCTTCCAGAGAAGATGGCTGCCTGAAGGCTAGACTCTTCTGTACATCTGTACTTCTCAAGCCATTGGATCAAAGCCGTAACCACCAAACTTAGTTATTTGCTATGCTTGTATTTTTAAGATTATGCACATGATATCTATATCTACAGATGCACACAGGCACACACATATGTACATATACACACATACACACTATGTACATGTACATATATACACACAGATAGATGAACTTCAATGATTAGAGTCTCTTTTAGAAAACTCAGAACTTCTTCATTTTTTAAAAATTGTTTAATTGTCATAAAATGCATATGATACAAATGTGCCTTTTTGGCCAGGTTTTACATTTGTAGTTCTGTATTCCTAAGTTTATTCCACTGTTGAGCAGCCACCACCAGCATCCCAGGGACACCAACCTAAGCTTTACTCATTGAGAATTGATTTGTTGTCTCCCCCTCACCCTTGCTCCTCATAAGTACCACCCCCTTCCTACAAATTCAACTTCAACAGGCAGACAAGGAATATGTTACCAAAGTGACACAAATTCCAAAGTGTCTGCCCTTTGGTGAATAGTTTATTTCACTTTGTATGCTTTCAAGCGTCATTCTGATGGCGATGGTACTATTTTACACTCCCATCAACAACACACATCGCCTCTGCCTCCTCTGAAACACTTGCTATTCTCTATTTCTTTAGTAGTAACCATCCTAATGCATGAGCTTGCTGTCACACAGCTAACAAGCCGTGAGTTTTATCCAAGTAGTCAGAATCTAAGAGGCAGGATTTTAACATTTTCTTCCCACAATAATGGCTCTCTAACTCAGGTTTGCAGGGGCTCCTGCAGATTGCCCGTAACTCTTCAGCACAGGAAACCATGCTCAGTATATGTAGGGATGATGGGACACACAACACATCTTCATTAGCAATTGGTTTGGTTAAAAACAAGTCCATAACCTGGAACAGATAAAATCAGAACAACTCCTGACCTTTGATGCAAATGTCAAGGGACCTGAATGTGGATAATTTTGGAAGGCAACTGAAGAGTTGAATTATGACTTGTCTTGATGCTTCCTGCTTTCGGTTGGGACTGGAAATGGAAGTGCCAAGCCCTGCCAGGAAGTCATCTCTCGTGGTTTTACTGGCCAGGGCTAATTTAGGAAGTGCTGGAAATCTTCTAGAAACCCCTTGGGAAATTTTTACCTTGCTTTCCTGCATAAAAAGTTCCACTTAGCTACAAAACCCTCCAGAGTGGCATCTGGACTGCCTGTTGGCTTCTCTGGGCAAATCACATATTTGTTCCTAGTGCAGTTCAGTGTGGAGCAGGGCAGCTCAGCTTGGGTAACAGGGTATCTTCAGAGGACGGGAAATGATCTGTGGACACTGTGCTGCCTCTCTCAGATGATCACACATCTCATCCACTCACTGCCTTAGGACTTGGTGGGAAAATTTCCCTGTCACCTGGGAAGACGGGTAAGATCAGAGGAGGTGGCCTGTTTATTTCACTACCCAGTTAAGTGAGAAAATCAACACTTAAACCAAATCAATCTACTTCCCTAAACTACAATTTTGCCATCTGCTCTCTGTTTCAGAATTATCAGAAATAATTTCTTTCTTAAAAGAGAGTCCACCTTTCACTGCCTGGTGCTAAGGAATCTTATTTTCTTTGAACAGGAAGCTGACACGTGTCTGCAAGGCCACACTAAGACAGCCTGAGGCCCGTGGCCACCTGAGATTCCTATCAGTGTTTCTTCCCCTACTTGTAGCCCACGTGTTTCTCACAGCTCCAGCCCAGACCTGTGTCTCCCTCATTCATACCCATCCTCTTTCTCGAATACCCCAGTCACTTCTTTGCTTAGTCAAGTTGTATTGTCCACCCAAGGCCCTGTCCAGGGGGTCCTCAGTGAAACCACTCTTCCTCTTCTTTTTGTCACACATCATGATCTCCCTGCCAGTTAGAGAGTGTCTTGCTGCACTTCCAAGGAGGCATGCATGTGAAAACTCTGATACAGGGACACAGCTGAGGTTGGTGAGACCCAAGAAAGGAAGATGTCCATGTAAATCAAAGGAGAGGGATAACTTGGGCTTGCAGTAGGAAATGAATCAGATCAGGCATCATTCAGATTTGGATGGTAACAATTTGAGATAGAGACAGCAGGGTTGCCAAACATAGTGGAACAGAGAGAGGGTTGGTTGGTCAGAGCAAGGAGCAGTTTCTCCGGGATAGGAGCAGTTTCCCCCTGAAGGATTGATGCAAACAAAGATAGAGTTGGAATCAGACATGGAATCAGAGACCATCCCTGTCCTCAAGAAAGAAATGTGGGTGTAAGAGCCTTAATAACACATGGAACAAATAAGAAAGTATCTATCATTAGTTATGCTAGATTAAAAACAACCATGGTTTATTGACTTATATTCAAATTATTTTTGAGTTTACTATACTCAGTGAATTACCCAGACTATGTCTCTACCCTTGTAGAAAAGATTGTTGAAGAAGAAAAATACAGATCAAGTCTGATGTCTTTTCATTTAGCACCCACTTCTTAAAGATACCTAGCAAATAAATGTTGAGGGAATGGATTAATCCTCTCTACCTTAAAGTAAATATTCTATAGGTATATATTTTTTTACTAGTGTTAACATTTTATTCATGCTTGCTCAAGAGTATTCTTTAATGGTAGAAGGAAGAAGTCTAAAATTCTAGTTCACTTTTCCTTTTTAAAAATCAATTTTAATAACTAAGAATTGTGTGTCCTATGAAAGATTAATACAATTCAATTTTTCTGAAAAATTAAAAAATGGAAAGTATCTTAATTACTGTTGTAGCATTATATCTTGAAGACAAAGCAAAATTTGGTGTCTATTTTAATTTTTATTCCATGCTTCAAATATTTTGAACAACTTGAAAATTCAACTTACACATTCCACAGCATTTTTAGCTAAAAAGGAAGTTAGAATCAAAACATCACTTTCTCCAGAAAAGTGGGTATGAAGGCTGGTGGTACCTCATGCATGAGTCATGGGATAGTTCTGAAGGCCATTTTCATACTCCCACCTAGAACAGGATAAAGTACCTGGTACTGGCACGTGGCAGGCCACTGAGTCAGAACAGGCTCTGATCCTATGTCTTATTTGTTCTCTGTCATGGAAACATGATGCAATCCTGAGTCCTAGTCACCAGATACTTCCCAGATCCTACCTAGGAGATGTGAACTCTTATTATTCAGTCACCAGTCTGGGAGCACAAATGCCTCACCCTACTAGACCTGGCACACACACAGTGATCAGGTTTAGAAGGTCTAATGCAGTCTTGGGAGGGTTTTTGTCCTTTGTTCTTGGTGACAAAACCAGGTGATATGTCTTTAGTCATTACCTCAGAGCAAACTAACCTGCGGTTAGTTGTGAGGAGATCAGTTGCTTGAAGCACACATATTTCTATCAAGTTGTGGTGATGGTGTTAAGAAGTCATCTGTTTCTCTCTATCCTTATTAAGGAGTCTTAGTAGAGGTAAGGATTGAGATGGGCAGTGGGTCCTGAGGAAGATGAAGTGTGCCAGGCAATTTGGCAATGATATTGGGGTCAAGTAGGGAGCGAATCATTTATATGAGGCAGAAGGGTGTCAGGAGCAGGAATTGAAGAACATCAGTCTTATGTTTTCCCTTCTAGATCATAATCTCTTAATGCTAGGCAGCATCTGTGAAGAATCTATTAGAAGTTACAGTCTGCTGTTTGTCTATACTCTGAGGTTAAGAAGGATAATCTCTGATGGTGATCTCAGCAACCCGAAGACCCCAAAAGCCTGGAGGGTAACAGTACCTGCCAGTATGGATCTGAGGGAGGTAAAGCTGCCAGAGGACCTGCTGCTGGTTAGTAGGCTTAGGCCAGTCTGATGCTTGCTTAGACTATTGTGGTAAGGGCTGGAGAGATAGCTCAGTGGTTAAGAGCACTTGTTAATTTTTCTTGAGGATTTAGTTTAATCCCCAGAACACAGCTGTGGCTCATAACTGTCTGTAAGTCCAGTTCCAGGATCCGTCTCCCTTTTCTGGCCTCCACTGGGAACCAGGCACTTGGGTGGTGTATAGGCTTACATGAAGGCAAAATATCCATGCATATTTTTTTAAAGTTAGAAAAGAGTACCCTGAGAAGATCTAAAATTATGACAATAATCCAGTTACTCATATTCTCATCAGTTTTATTCTCAGAAAAGTTAGATCATTATAGATCAGATATCAAGATCTTCTAAGCCTAGTGTTTATTCATACACAAAGCTGTGCAATTTTGTCAAGTCCAATGTAAACCATAAAGATAGAATCACCCTGTGTCCTAGAAGCAAAAAGCAGTGAGTGTGGGCACTGGGGGACAAAATGTGGCCAGCTCAAAGGATTGGAGATAATCTGGGGTTGGAATTTATCACATATTTAAATATTAATTACATGGCCTTAACAAAATAATATGTACACTCAACTCACTCAACTCAGAGATATGTAGAGTCACACACCCACATCTTTTCTCAGTGTAATGGGAGATTTGAGGTGTCAATTTGATCTGACTGTCATGACCAAATCTTGGTCAATGAAGTCTAAATGTTACTGTGAGGTGAATTTCAGCAGACGATCCTCACAGATTCAGGAAGATTCGTCCAATCAGGCAAGAAAGCAGACAGGTTCCCAGGAGAGGAAGGAATGAGTGCAGCAACCTATATCACCTCTTTCCAGGGTCCCTAGGTATTAGTCACATTTCTCATTGGCATGACAAAATCAGACAAGAAGTGTCTCAGAAAAGATGGGTGCTTTTCTCATAGTTTGCAAGCACAGTCCATCATTGGGAGCAAAGCATGAGGCAGCTGGTCACCTGACATCCACCACAAGGAAGCAAACAATGCCAGTTCTTCTGCTTTCTTCTCCTTATTCAGTCCAGGACCCTGAGTACCCCATGAGACTGTTTTGCCCATGTTGAGGGTGGGGCTTCTGACCTCAGTTAAACATCTCTGGAAATGCCATAACAGATTGTCCCAGAGATTTTTCTCCAAGGTGATTCAAATATTATCCAGATGATAAGGTTCAAATTCTCGTTTGCTTCCTTGCCAGTCTCAGCATTTCTGAGACATCTACTTGAAGTTTATTTGTCTGTATTCTCTCACCCTGTGTGTCTTCTTCTCTGGAAAACCCTGACTCATGACGTGTATACCTGCTGCTATCTGTGTGCTTCTCTGAGTTCCAACATTTTCATCTTATGTTCCTCCTCAGCTTTTTGACATGTCTGGCCAGTGTTCTTTCCTCTCTCCCATACATGGGACATGGTGACTCTTGTGGCATAGTACTTCCTATCCATGGTGGGTCTTCTTTCCTCAGTTAAATGGCAACACCTTTATAGACATATCCAAATGTGTATATCCTGGGTGTTCTAGATCCAGCAAGGAGCAAGGCTGGCAATCAAGAATTAACCACTATTTGTATGTGTGAGCCCAGTTTTGCTTTCCAGGCCTACCTGGACTCTTCTTGAGAATCCAGCTTTATTGACAGACACACACCACGTAGGGTTCCATATGGGGACATCTTCTGAGTTTTCCATCCACATGATGGTAAAAGCATTTTTAGCATTCAACTCCAGGAAATTGACTTTCTCATTTCAATATTCAAGGCACAACCAGTTGCTTAGGTCTCTGATATACCTTCTTCCGTCTATACTATGGCTTAACACTTTTGTTAAAATAAAACTTGACAACTTTTTTTTTTTTGCATTTTATATTTATATTGTACAATTTTTAATGTATTCACAGAGCTATGAATCATTACTACTGTTCATGGGAAACCTTTCTATCAGTGTTCAAACCTATTAATAACCCATCACTGTACACTGGCACTGTAGGCCTCAAGGTATACACTCACAACTCTTTGCTGCAATAGGGACACCAGATGGCTATCTTGGGACAAGTAAGTTTGGTAGGAAAGGTTAGGTCTTGATAGTAGGGGAAGTAGGAGTTCAACCAATAAAGGGAAAATGTAATCTGTGTCCTAAGAAGATAGAACAGATCACATGCAGCTATCATAAAAAAGGTTTTCTACTCCTTTGTATATGTAAAATGTAAAAAAAATATGTAAAAAATAGCGTTGCTTCTTTGGTTGTAGTTGATGGACCATTGTCACCCACAGTCTACAGAAAAGACTAAAGGAAAGCCACTGCTCTTACATTCTCTGCTGTGAGAAAGTATTTTTTTTAAAATGTTAAACCATGGTTAAATAATGTGCTAACTCCATGTCTTCCCCTCTTTCCTAAAATTTAATGGGAAAGGTGGTAATGAGCAATCTACTTTCCCTTATTCTGAATTTTCTTAGCTCAGTGGTCCATGACACCCCTGCACAGAGCTGTAGTCATCGGGCTTTGTCCTGCGTGCACACCATCCTTCTTGTAACGACTGTGACCTTTTTCTATCAGCAAAGAGAAAGGGGCAAGTCTGAATTTATCCCCAGGTTGATGATCGCGGTTTTTATTGTCTGAAATCTAAGTAAAAATAATATCACCATCGCCTTGCAGCTCAGCTGCTCGTGTTGAAAGGACGTGTGAGGTTCAATGAGACGAGAAAGAAGGCTCACCTCCCTTCTCACATTTACTGACTGCCTGGAAATAGTTTGTCAAATTGTATTTATGGTGAGACAGGTTCAAACAACAGCTTAGAGTTACCCGCCTGGAACTATATTGGAAATGGGAAATGACGGGAGCAGGAGAGTAATAAAGGGTCAATTAAGGCTCGAGGGGTGGTAGGAGGAAGACAAAATCAGAACGAATGTGGAAGAAGACCAGTGGGGTTTTTTTTATTACTACTTTATAATATCAAGGGGAAAAGGATGCACAGAAACAAATTATCTTCCATAGGGCAGAGATACAAGAACAAACTCACGATATTCACAACCACCATAGTCCCTCTCTGTAGAGTGGTGACGAATTCGCAATATTAAACATCGCCACTGTGGATGCCATTTACCAAATGGCTCCTGTGTGTCACTGTCAGAGCTGGCATTGGTAACTAGGCTTTCTGACTTATATGCTCTAGTGATTTTTTAAATACAAATATCACTAAATGCAGAGACCAGGGTAGATTTTGGCCCGCTTCTGTTCCTTTCTGAGCCTCATTAGTGAGTATTTCAGAACTCCAGTGAGTCTTGGTCCTAGCAAGCTTGAAAAAGCTGAAGCACATGGACAGGAGCTACCTTTCTTCATATCTTTGAGCCACAGTGCATTTTATTAGATTTCTGGATGCAAGCAGAAGCAGTCCATGTGCCAGAGAAGAGAATGGTTTTGAAGACTAGCCATCACACAGGAGGAAGATCTAAATGGGGGTGGGGACATGCCTTCCAAGCCTGGTCTCCCTCTGATGTGGTCCTCTTTGCAGCAGCAGAGTGTTTCACAGCTCCTGGCTTCTGAAACTATTGTTCAGCAGGACTCCTCCACACTCTACAGTCACCTCATATAGGTGACGTTTGCATCAGAGCAGAATTCGGCTAGAAGGAAAGAAATCTTGTGTCTACAAAAGCAGGTGCTGTCAGCAACATCCATGGGCAACAGGATGACTACCTGATAGAAGCCAGAGCCAAAGGCAGCACAGGAGTAACTTCTGAGAGAGAATAAGTACTGGACCCACCTACTGAGAGGTGAATCAGACTCTACAGCTATTGGCCAAAGCACAATTAGGGCAGGAGAGAGACTTTCTCTCCACTTTCTGAGGTACTCTATGACCTTCTGACTTTAGCCAACAGCAGATAAACAGAGAAAAGCTAGACAAATGCATTTATTATGTGCACAGGGGTACCTCAGGAAAGAAAGCAAACACACGCGGACAAATGAGGCCTCAAGCTTAGATACACTCTTCATAAAGAAAAGTGATAGATGGACGAAGGAACCTTTGGAAGGGCAGAGGATGGCTGTGACAAAGTCTGTCTGGGTGTGAGATTGGGTTCTGGCTTCTGGTTTTCTATCCTGAGAGAGTCTGTTTCTGGGAAGACCATAAGAACATGTGAGTAGAGAACAGCCAAATGTCTGCATGCAGCTCCTGTTTCCCTGGTGCCTTCAGAAGTGTGTCTCAAGGTTACCTTTCCTGGGCTCCATGGTTAGGAATTGTCTTTCCCAAGATGGTAACTTCCTCCTGGCCAAAGGGAGATCCAGGGCAATGACCTTGCTCCGGAAATCCCCAATAGTCTTTCTAGGTCAGACCAAAATATTTTTTCTTTATTTTAGTTTTGTTTTTTAATGTTTGCATTTGGTTTCAGTTTATAAAGTTCTGTCATGTAGACCATTGCATTTGATCCTCTCAGAACTCCAGAGGTTAAGTCGTAATTCAAAACTCCATGCCACCAGGAAGCCATTTAAGGTCCCTAAAGATGACCAAACTTTGGAGTGAAGATGCACAGTGCAGAGCTCTTCCCCCTTCCACTGTTTTCCTGCCATGATAAGATGTAGGTGATCATGTGTACTCTGAGATGTTAACAAAAGTACTTGGCAGATAAAATTCTCTTTGATGTCCCAAGCACATTGCTTACCTTAGCCAACTATGCTTTAAAATATTAGGGATAAGAGGTTTGGGGTCAGAAGTAGGAAAGACTCTATTTACAAAACAGTACTCATAGATCCAGGGAGAGAGCTGGATGGGTGCAGTGCTTGCTGTGTAAGCACAGGACATGAATTCTGCCTCCCAGTACCCATGTGAAAAGCTGGCTGTATGACACACACCTGTAATCCTAGTGCTGGGAGATAGAGACAGAAGGATTCTAAGGGACTGTTGTTATGACAGACTAGCTTAGTCTGTGAGTTTGAGGTACAGTAAGAGACCCTGTCACAAATGTTAAGGAGAAAAGCAACGGGCAAAACCATCTGACATCTGCTTCTGGCTCCTGTTACTTGCATGTGTGCATACATGCGTACACACACACACACACACACACACACACACACACACACACACACCACATGCCACAAATGACGCTCAGTTTTTTCCTCTGTTGTCATCTTCCATCTCGAACAAATGATGCCATGTTTGCACCACCACAGCATGGCAAAGCTGCCTTGCAGATGCCGTGAGTAATTTTATTTATTTATTCTTCATTTTAAAGAAATTCATACACATATACAATGAAACATGATATTATCTACCCCATATTATTCCTTGACTTCCTGAATATTTTCAACATTCTCCCTCCAACCTGTCATCATTTTTTTAAAACCCACTAAGTCCAATTGGTGATGACCATATGTGTGTGGCCACTCATAGGAGTATAGCAAACCTATCCAAGGCTGTATCCTAAAAACAGTGACTCTCCTTCCCACAGCAAGTATCATCTGCTAATAGCTTCTCAGTAAGCTATGAGTTCTTGAGATCATCTACCCCTCCAATGCAAGAATTTTGACTGCCTTGACCTTGTACAGCTTTTGCTCAGGTAATCCTAGCTGCTGTGAGTTCATAAGTGTCATAGTCATGTTATGTCCAGAGGACAGCATTTCATAGTACTCCTTGCAACCTCTGCCTTTTACATTCTTCCCACCTCCTCTTGCTTGATGTACCCAGAGCCTTGGTGGTAGTGGTGGGAGCAATATAGATGTCCAGCTTAGAGCACAGCACCCACTCTCTCATTCTATGGATTTTGACTAGTTATGTATCTCTGTATTTACTTCTGCCCATTGCAAAAAGAAGCTACTATGACTAAGGTTGAAAGCAGTCAAAGTCTATGGGTATAAATATAAAATTTTAGAATATGACCATTTAACACAATAACAATAGCAGTTTCTCCCTGTGAGATTATGACTTTCTCAGCCATGGGCTTTTGACCAGGATTACAATTCCAGGTGTGACATTTCCTTTTATGAAGCAAGTCTCAAATCCAGAAAGCTGTCACTTACCCACAGTTGTGGCACTATTGAATCAGTGGGCACTTCTCCATAGGTGATTTTAATGTCTCCAAGTTACATGTATTCAGTATTGGTTTCTTATCTGTATGCTGCTCCACGGATTCCTTTCTAGATGCTTGGTTATATGAAAATCATTATCCTTGCTTCATAAAAAGCTGGAAACTCTAGAAAGGCTAACATCTTATTTAGCCAGCACCCTCTGGAAATAGAAGGGAGTGGAAGACATTTGAGGGATATTTTCATTTTCAAGGGGCAGTTCAAGTCATGTAGGTAGAATCTTTGTTATGAAGATGGTTGTTTGGTTTTACGTTATATTGTTTTTCTCCTTAAATTTTTATATCTCACTTATTATTTGCTTATTTATTTATTTATTTATTTATTTTGTGTGTGTGTGTGTGTGTGTGTGTGTGTGTGTGTGTGCCACAGTGCACTTGTAGAGTTCAGAGAACAACTCATAGGAATTGATTCTCTTCTTCCACATTTGAATCCTGAGGATGTAACTCAAGTTGCTAAGCTTGGTGGCTAATGCCTTTACTTACTAAGATACCTCACCATCCCTAGTCCTGTGGTGAGGGACCTTGAATGGCATCCTGGTTTCTGGTTGAGCACAGACTGGAAGCCCCCATGACCCAAGGTAACCCTGAGGGAAGGCAGGTGGTTTGCCATGCCCCCCAGACTCCAGGCTCCTGACACTAGTCCTCAGCCCTCCATAGATTCGTGTTTTTCAGCCATATAGCCTCAAGACAGATCTCTATATTAATGATATACCTAAAGGCCATAAGGGCTTATAGCCAATGAAGCTTTCCTTCCTAGACCCTCCTCCCTGCAAAAGGTATTTAACATCAGGCCTACCCTAAGAAAACAGGGTATGATTTTTACTCATCTACTCTCTGCCATGATAATAAAAGCTTTAAAACCATAGATTGTTTTTCTATCATTGGAATTCTCTTTAGGGAGCAATGGAGAAGACCTTCATCTACATAGCCACTGTCTAATCTCTCGAAGAAGACCTCTTTGTGCTCCCAGCCAGTGTGACCACCAACCCAAGCCACCATGATCAAGCCAAACCGACCCGTAGTGACAAGCCAAGGACTCTCCCCACAGGCTGCCTGGAATTACCCTTTCCCCTTTGGCCACAGACTACATAGAGCCCGTGGGCCCCCACTTTGTTCTCAGCTCTTCCACAGCTTCCAGTGGTGTCTAGATGCCCAAGAGCCTAAGAACCAACTGGTCCTGGCTGCCCTTTGGCCCGGGGACCTCCCCCAGTCACCTCCGCTGTCCCTGAGACTACAGACTGTACTCCCCTACCCCTGGAGCAGTGTCCCGGGCAGCTTTCCCATAGCCTGGCACCCACCCTGAGCAGGCGCGGGGCAAATTCAGTCCAACTTCCCGTGCCTCTGCCTCCCCAAGTGGCCCTAGCCACGAGGAAGGGCAGATATGGGACCTCCACTTTAACCAAACAATATGGTTTAAAAACCATCTCAAACACCAGTGAGGGTCTTCTTTCTAATTGTAGACTGCTGACCTCTGGTTTTATCCTTGTATGACAAGGAGCAGAACAGAGATATAAAACAGACCAACTCATGTCTTTACATGGGCACAGATACTAATCATGGTGTGCTACCCTGGTGGCCAGGTCATCTCCCAAGTCCTTACTTTTCATGCCTCACTTTGGCTTGAGGCTTTCTATGTAGTTTTGGAGGATACAGAGACGTACTCCACTAGGCTGAACATGTATCCATTTGGAAACTTCAATGAGCCTGAACAATGTTTAGATATTTTAATAGGTGCATACTATTTAGTATAAACATACTATTTAGTGTAAACTCCTTTGATAGATTGAAGGTACCTATTAATGAAACCAGATTTTCTTCAGTGAAGCTTACACCTAAATAAAGGGTAAACTTGTACAAAGCTGTAGAGGAAGTAAAGTGGGGGCAGGATAGGCCTGGTGGGAACTGAGAGTAGGGTCACACCTAGTTTGCACACTGCAGAACTTTCACCTGATGGCTCAGGATAGAGGATGGGCTAAAGACGGTAGCCAAAAAAAATGCATCCTCCCCCTCTCCCCAGTTAGTCCCACTCTGAGACTCAAACCCTGGGCTTCACAGTTGCTAAACAGCCAGTGTTGGTTTTGAAAGTGTGTGGTCTTTACAGACTCATTTGATCACCATATCTCAGTTCAAAGTGTTCCCTCCTTCATAGCAGTCTAAAGGGGCCTTTTTTCCCCTGTCTGTTGTCCCCTTTAGCTAATAGTCACTCTTGTTAAAACACAGCCAGTCTGGGATGATGGTCCCTGCTACACTTTCTTCCTTAGATAAGAGAGTATACAAACAGATATGATTATTATTATGAATCTTTAGCTTTAACTATAAAACATAAAAGGAACCTTGTATTCAAAATTGTAGCATTTGAATAATTTCAAGCTACCGAATGGAATCTATTTAGGCTAGTTTAAAGGCTAATTGATATAATTTTAATTTTAAATTGAAACAGTACTTATAATGCACTGTCATTCATCTTAATGAGTGTTAATGTTGAAACATAATTGTGACTCTTTGAAGGAGTGCATCATTAACCCCGCTATCGCTGATCAGTGCACAGAGATGCTCTAAGGAAAACGCTGTTGGGTAGGACTGGATGTATGATCTGGGAGTCTCCAATCAGGAGAGTTTCCAGAAGAAAGGGGGACATCTAACACATTGGCATTTAACCAGGATAAAAATAAACAAAGCAGCATGCATGCAGTGTCAAACATCGTACTGGAGGCATGCAACTGCTCAGATCGAAATTCTTCCAGTTGCTCTCAGAAGCTCCTGTCTTCATTTCCTTCTTCTTACCCTCTTAAAGATTCCTACCAGAAACAGAATACATATCAATACACGGAAATGTTTTAGGTAACTTTAATTGTTGTATTTTATGAATACATAGTAGGCAACCTACAGAATTAAAATCTATAAAATAGGTTTTTTTTTTTTTTTTTGTTTTGTTTTTTTGGTTTTTTTTTTTTTTTGTATGAGGACATGGAGGTTCAATGATGTTCAGGTCAAAGTTTCCAAATTCATACTTAAGTAGTCCCTGAGTAGCAGAACTGAATTTTCCAGCACCCTTTCGGTGCACACCCTTTAAAATGATGCTCCCAGCTGTATGGGAGGATCCCTAGTGACACTGTGTTATTTCTGCCTCTAGCCTAAGTTTGCACAGATCCTCTGATTTCCAGAAAAATAAATCAAACTAGCTTCTTGTGTCAGACAGCCACTGTCCCTTTCAGTTCCCTTTGCCTCAGTTACCCATCACCCCAAGAGCCCAAAGCCCACCACTGTGACCATTTCCCTGTACAGATCCTCTGGGGTTTCCTTATAGATGTCAAAGCCACAAACAGTTCCTCTGCCAACTCTCTATGGCAAAAATGCTAATGTCCTACCAGGATCTGTGTTTAGATTTGTCTCTTCTATCTAGTGCTTTTGAATGTCTTTCATGATGCCAAAGACTTGCTGTAGTATGGTGTCTAGTATCCGTGCCCCAAGGTAGTCCCGTTTCAGTCCACTGATATGGAAAATGCCACCAAAGCCTGTGAGTTTCAGTGGGCTGAAACTTTTTTTGTTGTTGTTTTGTTTGTTAGCCATTTTGCTGTTTATCCAGAGAGGTTTGGCACCATGGCTTTGAGGCATGGGGAGACACATACAGAAAGATCCAAGTTCTTTCAGTATGAAGTTGTCATAGTTCAAAGTTGTCATAGTTGTCAAAGAAATAGCCAATACCATTGTGCAACATAATCATTGTAGTTATTTTTACCGAACACTGTATGGTAGATAATGTGTTAAGTAGTTGAAATATGTAACACTGATCCATCTTCACAGCAAACCCTAAGAAATTACCACTCCTTTCCCCTGAGGGCTGGAGAAGCAAATTTATTCCCTCATGATGTATCGGTCTCCTGGTGACAGGGTCAAATGGGCACCAGTCTGTAGAGTAGTAGTTTCTGCTAGGCTCCATGGTAGATAGGTAAGCCAAAAGTTATACATCTGGCTGGAAAAGCCCGAGAACCACAGAGGAGCCAGGCTTTGACTGGAATTTGACAGTTTGAGTAAGAATGTGCCAAGCGAACAATACATGAAGCTCTAACTGAGGAAATAATATGCATCCAAGACTGAAGAAGGTCAAGGTCACTTCACGTTGTGGGAACTACCTGTGGTCTTACTCAAGTGAAGTTCCCAGTGAGGGTGTGGTTAATAACACACTAGAGAAGGGAAGTGGCAAAGTTGAGGCTGGGGCATGGCAGAGAGGGCCATGAGGACCATGCAAACCTGGAGACCTTGTCCTATTGGTGATAGAGATCCCCTGAGAAAAGTGAAGATCCCCCAGTTTAGAAACTTGTCAAAGCTGCAGGAGATGGTGTGGATTAAGCAGTGGAAAGAAGTCTGGGCACCAGACATAGCTACTGTAATCCTCCAGGGAAAGCACAGTGAGGACATGGAAGAAGGTAAAACACAAAAGCAGAGATCAATTTACATAGTGAATACAATGATGATGACTTAGTGAATAAGTGGGCTTGTGTGTATGATAGGAAACATAGACAGTCAAGGTACTCTGTATATGCACTAATAATAGACAGACAAGCCAAAAAAATGATTTTTTTTTGAAAAAACTCAGCAACACAGCTTACAGATCTGGAGAGGTGGTGTCCCTGCCTTAATAGGGCATAGACCCCAGCAACCAAAAGACCCGAAGTATAGAAAGGATGAGGATTAACTTTCTAGTCTTGCTAGTTGGAACTTGGCTGTATGACATCTCTTTGCCTGCTGCTTTTCAACTTCACACATGGCCAATGTTTACAAAACCAACTTCTTTTTTTTTTTTTTAATTAATTTACATTTATTTTCTTACTTATTCACTTTACATCCCACTCTCTGATCACCTCCCAGTCACCCCCTCCCACAATCCTTCCCCCATCTTCCCTCCTCTTATTCTCTGAGTGGGTAGGTCTCCCCTGGGTATCTCCCCACCCTGGTACTTCAAGTCTCTGGGAGGCTAGTCGCTTCCTTTCCCACTGAGGTCAGACAAGGCAGCCTAGCTAGAAGAACATAACCCACAGACAGACAACAGTTTTTGAGATAGCCCCCACTCCACTTGTTCAGGACCCATATGAAGACCAAGCTACACATCTGCTACGTATGTGCAGGTAGGCCTAGGTCCAGCCCATGTATGCTCTTTGGTTGGTGGTTCAAACTCTGAGAACCCCAAGAGTCCAGGTTCGTTGACTATGTTGGTCTTCCTGTGGAATTCCTATTCCCTTTAGGGCATGCAATCCTTCTTCCTCTTCTTCCATAAGAGACCCCAAGTTCCACTCACTGTTTGGCTGTGTGTGTCTGTATCTGTCTGAATCAACTGCTGGGTGGACCCTCTCAGAGGACAACTTGCTCTTGTCTGCAAGTGTAACAGTGTTAGGAACTGGTACTTGTGCACGGGCTGGGTCAAGTTGGACCAGTTATTGGTTGGCCATTCCCTCCATCTCTGCTCCCTCCTCCGTGCCTGCATTTCTTGTAGACAGAATAAATTTTGGGTTGACAGTTTTGTGAGTAGGCTGGTGTCTCTATTGCTCCACTGATGTTATAAAGTCAACTTTTGACAGAACGTGAGTTCAGATCTGCAGGAAGCCAGGAAATGGAGGGATATGTACCAGGTCTGACTTGATGTGGAGGGTGCAGTGGACATCTCTTCCAAGGGTTCAGTCTAGGTCTTCCTTCTAGAAAAGACCACATTAAGTTTTGTATTTTTAAAGTCAAGCACTTTATTTTGGTGTTTGGGGGAAAATCAATTTCAAAAATTAACTCTGACCTACTTAAAGGTGTCCCTCCAGATCAGCAGTTGTTTCTGAAGTAACTGGAGTAGTGAATGCCGTCTCTCTGTAGCCTGTTTGCCCTGAGCGATCTATACACAGCTACCATGAGGGTTTGAAGACAGCTAGGCTGAGGAAATGAATGATAGGACACAGAGCGGTGAGTCCAGTAGAATAAATGTACATTCAGAAAGCCATGAAGTTGAGACCTCAGCTCTTGAATTTACTCATTCTTTTCCCCTTGTTTCCAAATAGCCACACTCTACTCTGTGCCTGGCACTGGGACTGGAGTGGCAGACAGCACAGATGGGAACCTCAGGAACCTTAGACTCTGGGGAGTAGTTCTCTATAAGTGAATCTGATCAGATAAAGAAGTGCTTCATCAGATGTAGGAATGGACCTGGTTATCAATCTCTTATGTACTAAACTTTTAAAAACATTTTATTAGCAATTATAAACTGAAGGAAGTTTCCATTCGCTACATCTCAGAACATATCAATTGCAAATAAATATTCAAACAAGCTATATTAGGCTTCAGGAGGCTTAGTATAGTGAGGGAAGGGGTAATGAGACATTAACAGATGTTCTTCCAGCCTACAGTTTTCTCCACTCTCCCTGGTATGTCCCATGGAAAATGTTTACACTATTTTGTGTTATTTTTTTTTCTGAGCACAAATGTGATTCTCTGGTGTTGAATGGCTGCCATGTGAGATGTCTAATCTGTTTCATCTAAGGATATCTCAACCAGGGCAGAATTATGTCTGAGTTGCTATATTCCTCACTAACCCCTGGGAAAGAGAACTAGCTGTGGATGCAGGTCAGAATCTACAGGGTGACTCTGAATGCTGTGTGTATTTAGCATAAACAATTGTCATTTTCTTGTTAAGGAACCAGATGGGAGCAGATTCAGTGCAGGACTATTCAGTGTTTGAAAGATATACCTTTCTTTGGGAGCAGATATGAGGACCCAACACTGGCAAGAGTTTGCCTATGGGAAAGAGGAAGCTCTCACTTGTACTTTTGTGGTCAGAGTTGGGGGGGATGCAGTCAGTGTGGTGAACTGGGAAAAGAATAACCCAGAGCATGAGGGGCCCTTTCCTATTGTGTTTGCGATTCAGATTGAGAAGATAGACATGTTAACCTGGGTTCCTAGAGATGTATGTGTCTCTACACATAGGAAGCAGTGAGCAGCTACTACAGACACTAATTTTTAACCGGCGTCCCTAATGCCTCTAGCATCTTCAGGGCACAGTTGCATGGGACCATTATTGGCAAATGTTTGTGAATAAGTGACTGACTAATTTGAAATGATTGAATAGACGATAGGTCTTGATTATCACTAAATGAAGCAGTAGCTAAAGAGAAATTTGGTTAGATTGGCTTGAAGGAGGGCAGAGTTCTCATTTCAGCACAGATTAGTACTTGTAAGGGGGCCAGAGAGTGGGAGCACATCTGAGAAGAGTTAGGGGAGGACTCAGGGTGACTATAACTGAATACATTGTACAAATGTGTGAAGTTCTCAAAGAATGAATAAAAATGCCTTAAAACAAACAAAATAAACAAGAATCGTTCATCTAAGTCTCATTTTCTTCATTGTAAATTCTGAAAAGGAATATCTACTTCATAAGATGCTTTGAAAGGTGGATCAATGGGTTTATGGGTCTGCAGAATTTCTCCTAAGCCCGAATCATGGGAATTCTTCAAACCGGGAGCACCTACTACATTTTTATAAGCAGATTCACTTCCTCTTTTTGCTTAAAGTCACATACTCAGTATATTCCTGAGTCAAATTATATTTAGGTTTTCAAATACTTGGACAGAGGGAAAAGAGGCGATGGCTCAACCGAACAGCATGTGCCACGTTTGTATGTAGTAACTTCAGATCCCCCATCTCAGGCACTTCTACAGCTCTTAACAAACATCGCGTTTGCCAGATTCTTTTGAAATGGAAATAGTCCGTCTGGCAGACATCAGGGACAGGAGCTGGCAATGAAGAGAGCCCACCGTGTGTATTCAGAAGCCAACACAGAGCAGGACCACCGCAGCCCCCAGGTTCCGCACCCGGGGTCGGGGGAATTCTAAACGAGGACCCTTGGGCAATCCCCACTCTTCCTCAAACGGTCACAGGGTCTGCAGCAGATGCAGAAGGCTCTGGCTTCTCCCGAGAGGAAATGTGACCGTGGAGAGGCACTGGATAAAGGGAACTTCTGGGCAGGCTTTGTCCAGAAATTTCCTGTTGAGTGTTTCACTTCAGGTTTAGGAAAGGATTGAGGAACTCTTGGGAATCAGTTCACAAAGGCTGAGGACCCAAAGAAACACAGCCTGTGCCTGGGTCCTGGGGCTCCTGGTCACACAGCTGGAGCCATGAAGGACAGCCCTGGCTTCCTTGAGCTTATTTTATATCTTGTCTTTGTTTTTCAATTTATGTGTGCATTGAGGTGTGTGTGTGTGTGTGTGTGTGTGTGTGTGTGTGTGTGTGTGTGTTTTCCCTCCAAACTATAAAAAAAAAAAAAAAAATGAACGAGTAAGTACCGGAAGTGCTATCTCTTCCTGCGCACCCATACTTTTTGTCTTTGCGAAAGGGCACCAGCATAACCACCACCTTCTACCATAATGCTTCCCGTTTCTTCTACCCCTTCATACTAAGAACCTCGCCCTACACCAGACCCAGTGAGATTTAAAAATTAGAACAGGCCAGGCCAGAGAATATAGCACTTACGTTAAAGTGTGCATTAAAGCTGTGTCCCGAAAGGAGTCTTGTATCTTCAGAAGGACGGTTTTAGCTTTACTCTGAATGTTTTAAAAGCAGTTTTTGGAAGACGGGAGAGGGTGAAAAAAAGAGTGCAGGTCTTTCTTTTCATTTCATGGATCTTTAACCCATATTTAATGCAGAGCCTGGATTTTAGACATAGCAAGTGTGCTTGTAATTATTTCAAACAGTTAAAAAAGCTAGTTAATGATGTTCAACATAAGTAATCATGTTAAATAGTAAAATTTAATTTCTTAAAAACTTAAATCCTCATATCTTCTGGAATGCATTGTACTGGAGGATGTCTGAGTAAATTAAATTCTCTCCTGCACACTAAAGCATCAATTTCCTTATGGTAATTATCTGCTAGATTGGATCTGTCAGAGGCCGGGAAGCAAGGCTGACATTATACCCTCTTTACAAAAAATGATTACAAAAAATTAAGACGAATGAGTAAAATTAAGGCTGTGGCTGGTAAGCCTCTATAAAGCTCTCATGGATCCTTCTACATAAGATACCATTGTACCCTGGACTAAGCTTTTAATGACTAGCGTATAATCAGGTGAAGTCCATTAAAGTACAGCAGAAGTAACGATAGCAGAGATAACAGCGAGAAATGATTTTCCGCCAAGTAGAAGCAATTTATTATACACAAAAATGAATTTCTAACGGAAGTGTCTGGATGGATGAGGAACTCAGCTAAGGTGACAGGATTTCTTTCCTGGAAAGTTTGAAAGCGTGGTCATGCACAAGGCACCCCATTGGCCTTCTGGGAATGGAGTTAGGTGGAACCCCGGGCCCTGGCAAAGCTTGCTGCGGTGTGTTCAGTGCCTCCAGAATCTCGATGCTTCCAGAATGCAGTCTTTTGGTCTGGGTTCTTTAGGGGTGAATCAGTAAAGTGATCTCTTTCAATTCTGTTCCGGGCATCGGCTGATGGCAGTGTGGATAACTGAACTGTTTGTTTCGGTTGTTGATCCAGCCGTGTATAAAGCACTTAGGTAATATAATTGCACGACTATCAGGGACAGTGTATTAGTTTAATTAACTGTGAAAGAATAAACACAATCCCCATAGAATCACAGGAAAAGCAGGGCATTAATTAGTCATGAAAAATGCACAATAGAATTCAAGACCTAGAGTGCATTACCCAGGTATCTTCTGAGTTTCCTCTCTGCTGACCCAGAAGTTCTTACTAAGTCTGACTAAGCCTTTCATCTGAGATGTTTGTTTCCCAGGCCATGTTCTTTTGGGTGTAGTAATCAAGACCACTAAGTGCCACTCTACAATGATCCATCCCTCTAGAGCTCCATGTCACCATCTGTAAAGATAATACCACTAATGACATTACAATGCATAGGGTTTCTATGAGAGTGGCAGGCTTGATAACTTACCCATTGCTGGTATTGTACTGTAGAAATTTTAGCTGCTTGCACCATGGTATCTGTGTCTCTCTCTTGCTCTCTTCTGTGACAGCAGAAAACGTAGTTTGGTTTGAATTAATGAATACACATGTGTATCCAGTTCACACATCTTGAATCAAGGGAAATGCCAGTAAGACAGTTCAGTGGGAAACAGTGCTTGTGACCAAACCTGCTTGCCCCGAGTTTCATCCCTGAGATCCACAGGGTGGAAGCAAAGAACTGACTCCTATAATCTGTCCTCTGATCACTACATGCATGGCATGGTGCACCCCAACCCCATATAAATAAATGATAATATAATAAAACTCAGTGGAGGATAAAGATGAACTCTTGAGGGACACAATCAGTCTCATCCAGCCATATTTGTGTTCACCACACCAAGTCAACAACGATTTATAAACTGAATACACATTCTTACAAAGATAAAGAGAAATAAATGCGTGCAGCAGGATTGGCTTATGGCTCACTCTGCTTGACTATGTCCTTGTAGACCTGAATCTGTTCACTTGTAGACATTTCTGCAAAGACAGGAGAAAAGCTCCAGGAGGAGGAGAGGAGAAAACTTTGTGTGACACCATGTATATTGGTGACCTTCTGTCACTAGAACAGAGACCAAGCAAAATGGGTATGGAATTGAGTAGCTGTGGGTGTGGGAGGAATTGGGGAGAGGGGACAAATAGGGTCAAAGTATAAGAGAAGAAACTCTCAAAGACTTAATAATGTGTTTTTAAGAGGTACCTTATGGGAGGAGTGATTTACTTGTCCTTTGTTCTTTAAGAGGAAGATTTATAAATAACAACAAGAAACTGAAGACCCAACCTTACTTGCACAACACACTATGAGAAACTTTGGCTTCCTAGCTATACTGTATGTATAAATTATTTCAAAATGGAACACTAAATGTAAGACTTAAAATTAACCTCTTGGAGAAAATATTAGGGAAGGTCTCCAAGGCATTGGTTTTGATGATAAATTCTTGGCTGTGATGTGATTTGAGAAAGTTGAGCCCAGCAGTGTGTGTGTGTGTGTGTGTGTGTGTGTGTGTGTGTGTGTGTGTGTGTGTTAGGGGAGGGCAGTTGGAGCATTGCTGGTCATGTCAAGCAACAGTCAGGAAGGTCAGAGAAATGAAGATGTTGTTTTTGTTTTCCCCTGAGGTTCATTCCTAAACCCTTGCCTACAGGACTGCAGTGTCTACAGTTAGGATGGTCCTTTTCTCCTCAGATCATTTCTCGGAAATGTGCTCACAGATGTATCCACAAGCATGTCTCCCACATAGATCTAAAGCCAGTAAAGTTGACAGCAGTGACTATCACAACATCACGGGAGTGAGGACTCTGATGGAGCTTCTCATGTTATATGATGTATACTTAAATCATAGTTGTGGAATTGCAGCTTGAGGGAGGAGAGCATCATCTAAGAGCTAAGGCCTTGGTCACCAAATCTAGGAAATCTACATGAAGGCCTTTGAAATTGGAAAGCATGAGTACAAGTTGCTATCCCAGATCACACAGGCAGGACACAGAGAGGAGGGGTATTGAGCGGAAAGTTGGAAGGACAAAGGAACAGCGACAACAGGGAAAAGTTATGAAATAACAGTCATAGCCCTATACCGGCCATGAGCACAGCATGCAGGAGGCTGGTTTCCAAGAGGTTCTTGTGTTGCCGGTAAATATAATGAAGGTAAACTAGTGATTAGAGTTATGTTGTGGCCTTCTCTGAAGGTGTTTACTTCTTGAGCTCCTGAGCTGATGACTTATCCTGAGAATAACTTGGAAAAATCAAAACCAAAACCAAACCAAAACGAACGAAGCAAGGTTTGGATCAGACTTTGGAGTGCTCCATTTTCTTCTTTTACCTTCAAATACGGTGCTCACTTTGCACCTGATGTGTTTGGTCCGAGTCTCACCTTGTGGGCTTTGCCTATTGTAAACTATAAGACTGTATCAAAATGTCACTTTAACCACACAGCATCCTGTAGTCTTAGTATTTCCCTTTGTTATATCACACCTGCCGACCAGCATCAGGTACGAGCACCACTGTGCTCAGAAAAAGATCAGAATTCAAAATCTGAATTATGACTCGACCAAGTGCCTGCCATGTTTTTTTTTTCAGGAATCATCTCAAATCATTTACATTGTTGATCCCTTGTATATTGTACTAATCATGATGGCCTTTGTCTGGTGCTATGGAATGAGTACATATTCTCTCCCAAATTCACTTGTTAAAATTTTAACAATCAAGGTGTGCCTTCACTGTAGGCTTGCAAATTTCCTGAACTGTGGAAAATACAGTGTTTCTGTGAGAAGGTGTCAGTGCTATCCTGGAATTCACTGTATAGTTCATGGTAGCCTCAACTTAATGTCGATTCTCCTGTCTTGGCCTCCAGAATGCTAGGATTACAGATATTAGTATATCCATTTATTCAAAGCAGCACTCTTAGCTGCCCCATGTCTGGCCAATGCATTCAGAAATGTTTTCAATATTGGAAATATTCTCAATATAGAGATGAAAAAATAACAGTCCTTGAAGTCAATGACACCAATATCCAGAGGGAACTTCTGAGACCCAGAGATGCCACAGAGCTGCTGGAAGTCATGCATTTAGCTGAGGGCAGAGCTTACTGCTTCAAATCACTTGAACTCTTCTGATTCCTGATAGCTATTGGCAAGATTTATTGATTTCTTAGACTATTTCTGGAATAAATGTGTGCTATCATATCATATGTTTTGGCCTAAATAATGATAGATTACTTGCACCAGTCTAAAATGATTGGCTGAAAAAGTAATTCAGCAAGTTAGAATTCCACATGGAATACTAAAATATAATTAATAATATGTAAGAAACATTTAAAAAGAATAATATAGACTGTGTCCCATATGTATTCAGCAGTGGTATGTTATGAAGAGAGCTTACATGTCATAGAAAAACCAAGGGGACACATTTCCTGATGACAAAAAGATGGAGACACCACTGTTGTGCTAAAACAGCAGAAAACCAGCCTCATCCAGAAAGGTTATAGAGAGATATGGACTAGTATGGAGCAATTTTCTCTCTGTACCAATCAACAACATAGATGTGAGAAAGAGACCTTGGTGGCACTGGATACTCACACAGAGGAACAGAAACCAAACCAAATTTCACCCTCAGTGGAGAGCATCAGAAGTGAGATTAGCTTCCCTCCTTCCTGATCACCCCTTCCTGCCAGACCCCAAAGGAAAGTTCCTTTATTCTGCACTAAGTTTCCACAGCGGCCCTGTGGCCATAGGCACGCACAGCCACCTTCACCGGGGCTGTCTCATGCATGTATCAGCTACCTCTCATACCATGGAAGGCTCCCTTATTCTGAATATGTCTCCAGGAATCCAACTCCAACAGGTAAACTGTAAAAACTTGACAGGAACTTTGTTCAAACTATGGCTGACATAAAACCTATTCTTTGGTGAGAGAGAAGGTTCTTTGAGGGTCCTCACCTATTGTTGAAGTTCCAGGGATACTTTCCTCCGTAGAGCTGCAAAGCCCTCTCCTAAACCCTGGCGGCTATATAAGTGAGAGGCAATATAGGCTGTAACCCGTATATTTGCTTATCGAGTCACCAAAGATGGGCTTGTACCAACTATAAGCCTGGCTAACCTACTTAGGTACTGTCTCTGTGCTGGATCCTTTCCACATAACACACACCCTCTTTGGGTTTCTTGGCTGAAGTCACTACACTTTGGGTGGGTCCACAACTTTTCAAGGTTTTTGGGAACATAAGAACACTATACTCTTGTCCCCTCTTAGGCCAGTCCTTCTTGGAGTGTCTCCTAATTCCATCAGTGCTGTCTCTCCCTGTGCTTGTCTTAGCTGTTTTGTGTATGGGATACTTGAGAGAGGCCCTTTTATTTTTTGTACTGATAAATTCATTACTAAATAATTCTTGGAGACACAGGCCACTGATTTTCTGCAATTTGCATCACCACACTTTAACTTATGTTGAAAGCTGAGCCTTTTGGTCCTTTTGTTTTAGAAGCATATTAATATTTCTGTGACCTTTAGTAGAAAGGCAGTTGAGACATATTCTTTTAAAAAGCAAACTAAGAAAACCAATGACCTAAAAGGTATGTTTTTGACCCTAGTTTGATGAGAAAATTAGTAAAGATAAGTTCTTTTTCCAAGATAAACATAGTCAGGGGAACTTCTAAAGCCCAAGGACAATGAAAAATGCACATACATGGACACTCATGCACACACCTGTAAATATACACACACACACATGCATGCACTTTCAGAAATGTAATCAGACACAACTTTTGATCTGCTATAGTGAGATTAGCTTCCCTCCTTCCTAATCAACCCTTCCTGCCAGACCCCAAAGGAAAGTTCCTTTATTCTGTACTAAGTTTCCACAGCGGCCCTGTGGCCACTCTACTTTCCAAAATCTCACAGTTTACATAATTCAATCACATTTTTAGAGAACATAAACTAATCCATTTACAAACGCAAAATTATTAATAAATTAATCAGTACTTATAAATCAAAGAGGAAGATAAGAGAACTGCCTCTGCAGAAGACACAAGGCTGTGTCAAGGCACAGACTAGCAGCAAGCTCCCTCTATTTTTTCTTGCTTTTCTGCTCTCAGTTTTGGCCACCTTTGACCCAGACTTCACGGGACCCAATTTGTCCAAGACGGCTGGATTTTCTTTGGCAGCTCTGCACACCTGATGCTCTGGGTGACTGAAGGCTAGAGAGATACAGTGTGTTCTTCACCCCTGTCTGCGAGGCTGAGAGGAGTGCACTGGTGGATAAACATCATGCCCTAAAGTTGAGTTTCTCTCTGAGGTCTGAGCTGGAATAAAGGCCTTATACTCTGTGTGTGGGATCCAAGGAAGCAATAGGAAACTCAGGGATTTCCCCAGACAGCAGTCCTTCCAACAACATCGAGCACACCTGGGATCCCTTATTTGCTTAGGCTTTAGATCTTGAAAGACGAACATGTGACTGTTCACACTAGTCTTAGAAACATCCCATGAAAGGACTCTCAGGACATCAACCTTGAAAACAGTTTTCCAGAAATCTCAGGGAGACCTTTGGTTACATTTGTCATCTATAATTTAATTGAGTGTTAGCAGGATCACGGGAAACCATAGTATCAGGAACATTGTTGCCCCCCCTCCCCCCAACTCTGCCTGTTCTGCACCCATGGATTCAAGCAACGGTGTTTTCAAACTATTTAGGGAAATATAATTGGGTCTACACCTAATATATACTTACCTTTTATTCCTTTTTAGCTCATTACGATAGAAAACAGCTACTTACATAACGTTTCATTGTATTAGATATTATAAATAATCTATGTCGGCAGTGTCCATGAGGTGTGGATAGGTTATGTGTACATTCTGTCATGTCACTTGAGCCTTTTGAGTATGTGATCCATAGTGTCCTGGAACAACACCTCCCCTCCCCCAAGATATTAAGAGACAGTTGCATTTACCTCGAACACTGGATTTGTTTTGAAATTGCTGGTCTATGACCATCCTTTCTAGTAGGGAACCGACAATATAATGTTCAGACACATCAATTTCTCCTCCTCCCTTTGTCTATTTAAGAGTCTCTGATTTCTGCTTTGCACAGTACTCTTCCCATCAGCCCCAGTAGTGTCCTGAAACTCATCAATCACTCAAGAGATTCTATGGCTATGCTTTGCATGGGCAAGTAACCACTGAGGGCTCGGGAGTCCACCAGAGTCTGCAGCCTTGAGCTGGTATTCTGCAAAGTTGACTTACATGAACTCCAGTCAACTGCTGCACAACCTATAACCACCATACCTTGTTGTGCCTGAGGCCCTTCCCTTCCCTTCCCTTCCCGTCTCTGCTCAGATACCTCTTCCTGTGTGTCCCCACAGGGTGCTCAGTGAGCCTGGCTTTATCTTTTATCTGTGGCTCTGCCCACAGAAGACACGATGAAAACGGTCTTCCAGCACTGGAAAAAATAGATTTACACCAAACACGTGTTAGGGCTTTGTTTCCAAAGTGTGAATGTGACAATGTGAAGCTGTTTCCATGACAGAATCAGCAGAGCTTGCCCTGGAAACCCACACAGAGTAGCCTGCAGCATCTGGGGCTGGCAGGAGGAAGCCAGACCCGCCCCCACCTGTAACCACAATAGCAGTTTAGATAGAGGGCTACAGGGACTCTCCATGCCAAACTTCAACAAGTGTGAGGAAATGTCCTTTACAGAGGATGAAGCAGGAACTATTTTAACAGCAACTGAGATTATATTAAAAATCAACTATAGTGAAAGAAACAAGCACATTTTAAAAATGTGTGCATTAATTAAAATCACAGTGTTGTTTCTAAATACCATTTGGGTAGATTGCATAAGGAAGGATTTATGATGTTACAAAACTAAAACAATCAGGAGTGAAAACAATGGTAGCTACTGGAAATATTTGCATTTTCTGCAGTATTATAAGAATACTTTTCGGAGCCCCCTAGATTCCCATGCCCTGTGAATCATCGAGGTTCCCCCAGTTCCAAAGGAATGCAAGTATTTTCACTTTTGCAAAGACAAGTATTTTAAAGGCAAGATACACTGCTAGTGTCTACTGAATTACCCTTTATGTATATTTATTTATACTGTCACTGGAATCTCACTCTGCTCACCACTGACTTCCTGGCCCTTCTGATCTCTGCCAACTTAGCTGAAAGAGACGTAGAGGTGATAGAATGGAAGGAAAAGTTTATTACAGACCCTTGTGTAGGAAATAGAATTTATTACAGAAAGAAATGAACCACTCCTAAGGGTGAGAGTGGGCAATAACTAAAGAGGCCATTGCTTAGATTTACACTGTAGGGCAGAATTCCTACTGGTTATTGAACTAAAGAAAGCTTCTTGTAGGGTGGTGATAGACAGTTTCACTTACATTAAATCTTAAGGGAAGCTACAATAGTGTGTAATGATGTAATGTGTTTTAAATTTTTTTTTATCACATTCATTATTTGTTTACACACACACACACACAGGCAACATTTGTATGATTTCATTTATGTGGAAGTCAGAACACAACTTGTGGGAATTGGTTCCTTCTTCCTACCATGTGGGTCCTTTGGTTGTACTCGGGACCTGGGGTTTGGTGGCCAGCCCCTTTTCCTGCTCAGGGGTCTTGCTGGTCTCCATGTAGGGTTTTAATCTTTGTGGCAAATGGCAGATTTGGAATGTCCTCTCTTCACCCAGGACCAGAGGTAGAGATGAGTGAGATTCCATTCTTTAGGCCAGAAAGAGGTAGCTTTCTATTCATGGGTCTCAACAAAGCCCTGAAGTGTCTGTATTTTCTTACAGCTGTTTCAATATTAAGATAACAGTTGTTGTGGTGTTTTATTTCTAGTGCCACCAGGGGAGCAAGAGGTGGGGCCCAAAGTCAACTAGGAGGGTGGGGTCCATCCTCAAGCCCATTGTTATTTATCTAGCTGCCTAACATACATGTATATAAGTAGCATACCTCTTAGAAAATGACAATATTTTAATTTTTAAAAATGCATTGCAGTTAAGAGAAAATTGTTAAAGATTCAGTGTGCTTAGCTTAGGCTATGGCAGGCTCATGTTCACTGAGGCCCCATGGCATGAATATGTTATAATGATTCTTTGTACACTGCACTGCTTGCATCTTGACCCCCTCAGGAACCTCCCCTTCATTGTGCTCTGAAACCCCATTGAATGAATGACTATGAATCCCAGCAGTTTGTTTATATTTATAATCCTAGTGTGGTTTATTTATTTTTAATAGGTGACTGGGTTAGCTCGTCTGGAGAGTAGGAGGCAAGCCTTGTTCAGGCTGATTGTGGAAGCCACAATAAAGAGCTAACTACCCCAACATGATAAGAGCAAAGATCAAAAAATGCTGGTTTTCAAATGAATGTTTTTTATTAACACATATTATTTCTACACAACAATGGGTTTCATTTTTTTTATACCAGTCCTCAAAATGTTGTACAAACATACATACCTGTTTCATATTTGATGGTAATGCTACAGCTTTAAGTTTACCTCCCATGCCTTTGATGGTTATGAGTCTGCAATTGTAGTGTGAATACGCTTGAGTCCAGAGATACAGGTTTACCCTGGACTAAGTGGGGCAGATGAATCTATTTTAGAGTTTTTCAATGCATTATGAAATAGTGCTGGGTTGTTAGTTTGGACCACCCATCAGGGGATTGCCTTTTCTGGCCACAAAGGCAATTTGAAGGGAGCAGTAGAGATTTGAGTTAGCGACACTGCCCATGGTGCGTTAGATACTTCTGATAAAATGAAAGGTTTATTCATTTTTAGTGTGAGGGTGTATTTTTAATCATCTAAGGAGCCTCCGACACCATTAAGACTGTGTAGCAGACACAGAACAACACAGAACTGTGTAGAAAGTGGGAGTGGGTGGAGAGCAGGTTTATAAACCACCAGAATTTGGGTGTGTGCACCAGGATGATTCAAAGGGTTTCTTAAAATAGCAGTTGTAAATGTGAAACCCTTCTTTCATATGTCTGAGTCTCTATGTTAATGTGATTATTGAATCAACTCAGAGCTTACTGGGAGGCAGAGGAAAACAAATATTTTACTCTGAATAACTTTATTATCTCTATATTAGAAGCAACCCGCTCCAAGCTTATATAAGGCTGAGATGGATAACTTAACAGATTCTTAGGTACTGTTATTTGAAAATACAGGGTCTCTTTTAAAAACTGTTAGACTTGTATTTCAAGAAATTTTTAAATGAAATCTATAGAAAACTTGAGAAAAATTTTAGTGAAGCTTCAGAGAAAACAACAAGAAGGCAGGCAAGTTGCAGATCTTGGCAGCATGTGGGAGATGAAAGATGGAAAAGAGAAAAAGTTACTCATTCTCCATCAGGAGATCAAGAAAACAGGCAGGCTCAGCGATGGAATTTTGCTACATGTTGTGTGGGTGTGAGTGTGTACATACACACATATGCACATATACATATACCCCACATGAGTGCATGGAGAGGAGGAGGGGGAAGGGAGGAAAGAGGGAGACAGACAGAGAGAGAGAGAGAAAGAGAGAGAGAGAGAGAGAGAGAGAGAGAGAGAGAGAGAGAGAGAGAGAGAGAGAGAGAATGGGTCCTGGTAAGGAGTCTTTGGATAGGATTCTGACCAAGATCTAAATAAAAAAGAGATTAAATAAATTAAAAAAAAAAGAACAAAAAATGCTTTGCTAAGTTAGAACTCAGAAAGTGGGTGGGATTAGCAGTGAGGCTGTGTAAACAGTTGGAGGGTTTTTTGGTGCCATATAACTTCTATGTACCTCATTAAGGGGACTGTCATTCCTAAGGTCTTCTTAGCATGTTTTTAGCTGTATCAGGTTTCTTTTCACCTCTGGATTCAGCCTGGTTTTCTTGAGAATGTAAACCAAAGTTTCTCCTTATTTCCTCCTCCTGGCAAGAGAAGATCCTACTGTCTCCACCAAAGACTATTATCAGCCATTATCAAAGCCATTTGTAAAGTGGGTTACTGACCTAGGGACCATGTCAGGGGATGCCATTGGACTGATATTCATATGTCTCAGAGACATCTCCAGATATGGGAGGCACCTGCTGTTTGTGGCAAAAAGGCTATAAGCTACGAAAATGTCATTTGTTACCAGAGGAAGCTGGCATAGATAAGCATGTGTCCCAAATGGTGCCTGAGGAGCAGTTGGCTACAAATGGCCCGTTTTATCCCCTTTCTCTCTGCCTAGCATTCTGCTCTCAAAACAAATCTTTAGGGTGTGGGGTGTATTTTCCTGCCACTAAGTTCTTCAGTCTAATATTCTCCTAAATGAACCATTGGGGCCACATTGCCATTAGGACAAAAACAATCAATAGTCTACTCAGTCCTACTGCCTACAGCCCTCAACAATGACTAGCATGACAAGATGATCCCAAGAGTGCAGTTGTGACACATGTTGGGGGTAACTAGCAGCCATCTAATTGGGCTTAAGGACTGTAGAAAAGGAGGGAATTCATCCCTGGTACTGTAAACCGAGCCAACTACTGATGTCTGGTCACGGACCCTAGAGGAGCACCTACCATCCTTCTTTGTGTTTCTACATATTTGTTCTAACACCATATGTTCAATAAAATTGATCTTGCACCTGTGAGTATAAAATGATTCCATCTGCCCATTTCTGAAGTTTCTGTTCTGCCCTACCACAAGGCTCACCTTTTTCATACTGTGAACTTTCATAATTGGCTGGAGTAATAGTAACATACATTTTTTCTTCCAGATGAGTCAGGGCCTTGAATAAGCTTAGCAGCTAGCTAGACAAGTGTTCTCCCTCCGAGGTGATATTTTCGGTCCTTTAAAAAATATTTTGTGATAAGCAAAATTGTTCAGGCTAGTCTTGAACAAGTAACCCACCTACCTTAGCCTCTGTAGCCTCACACTGGGCATGCATGTCATACCTTATAGCTGCATTAAATAGTAGAGGTTTTCTTTACTACTCTTTTATATTTTATTTATATGTTTTACAGATATATGAAGTCTATGAGAGTGTCAATGTATGGGGCACTGAATGAGAGGAAAACGGGCTTATGTGCTGGATCCTGATGTATTTGTGTAATTCAAGTCTAGGTTGCATAATTTGAAGAGCAGATGTGTGTATATTCCTGTGACACTCATCTTTGACTGGACCTCTGACCTCAGAAGCACCAGTACTGTAGCTCACATGCCCAGGCCAGGAACCCTGCTATGGCTCTACTCTCTGTGGTTATGCCTGATCCATATTCTAGGTCTGTGGTAAGCAGGATTTGTCTTGTATCTTCACAACTGAGAGGCCTGATCGAGTTATAGGCCTAATGAAGTGTGTCTGTCTCTTCTCAGTTTCAGAAGCAGCTTTGGCAAGGCTTAAGAGCCCTGATGGGGTTCTGATATCGTCACTGTAGACAATGGAAAAATGTTTCAGATCACAAAATGTTACAATGCCTGTTACTGTGTCCTGCTGCAAAAAGCCCCAGAAAGATGATCAGGTGCCTCAGGTTGAGCAGCTGCGCCTCTGACAAGTGGTTTGCTCAAAATATTTGCTGAAAATTGAATGTCAGGCAGCTCATTGATCTACTTGCTAGATGGGCTCATTCCATTCCATTTGTGTTTCTCTAAGAATATTCCAGAATGGAAGATTTTTTATCTTGGTCTAATGTTAATCTGTTTCTGTACATTCATTTTTCTCACTGCTGTGATAAAATTCTTTTTTAAGAATTAACTTAAAAAAGAAAGAATTGCTTTGCTTCTTGGGCTGAGGAATGTAGTCTACCATGGCAGAGAAAGTGTAGGGTGGGCAACACTGTGGAGGTAAGAGGGCAAGGGCCCTCACTCACATCTTGGTGCAGCCCATTTATCAGGTCCATGATGGTTAGCTTGTCAACCTGACACAAGCTGGCATTAACTGGGAACAGGGGGCTTCAGTTGAAGAATTGACTTCATCAGATTGGCCTGTGGGTAAGCCTGAGAGTGTTTCTTGATTGATGATTGATACTAAAGTGCTCAGCCCACTATGGGTGGCACCATCCTTAGGTTTCTTGTCCTGAGGTAAATAAGAAAGCAAATTGAGAAATCTCGAGGGGAGCAAGCCAGTAAGCAGCATTCTTCCATGGCCTCTGTTTCAGTTCCTGCTTCCAAGTTCCTGTGTTAAGTTTCTGGTTTGACCTGCCTCATGATGGACTATAAAATATAAGATGAAATAATCCCACATTGCTTTTGGTCATGATGTTTTTTTTCTCACACCAATAGAAAGGAAAGTAAGATAAGGCCTACCCAGGGCCAGGCTATAATCCAAAAGCCACTTCCAACAGTAGCCCATTTCAGCCCATTAGGATCCCCAGTGGTATGCCACCTGGGAACCAAGTGTTACAACACAAGGGCTTGTGAGGGACATTTCAAATTCAAACCCTAACAGTAGACATGCAGTCTCTTAAATAATTAGGCTGTCATCTGTGTTCAACTTAAGAACTTCTTTTTTCTCAAGAGGCAAATCATGTCTTCAGTGTGTCCCAGTGGCTGGTGGGTTTCCATTTGCTGCAGTGTAGGAGCAACATTAAAATTATTTCCTTGTCCACCAAGACAACCTATCATTCTACAACAGAAAGGGAGCTACATTTCCGGTTTCATTTTGTGGGAAAGCAAAGTCCTAGCTTCCCTTGAATACATTTGCACATTTATTTGGAGTTCTGTGGTAAACTCCCCTCTTGTGTATTTTGAGGGAGCTTGAGATGCCAGACAGAACCACTCTGAGAAGTGGTTCTGAGAAGCACTCCAGAAAACTAAAAACACATGGAGCTTTCCCTCCTTGTCTAGTTTTGTTTGTGAACAATTCATTGAAGGTTACCCAGTCCCCACAGAAATGGGTCAGAATTGAGGTAAGTTACCTAAAGCCAGATAATCCGAGTTCCAGATAAGTACCTTACTCTTAGCTTTAATGTGTTTTATTAATAAAACAGCAAGGAACGTGTATAATGCTGCATGAGTGTAATATGGGGTTGCAACATCAAATGCAAATTAAATAAGATTATAAAAGTACTTTGAAACTTGAATAGGCTCATACAGATGTATACAAAGTAACATGTACATGCTTCCTGAACCTGAAATAGAACTGTACCGGGAAGACCCTGGGGCACTTCTGCTGCTTATGTTCTTGTTAGTGAAGCATAGTCAGGATGCACTAATCTTAAGATGTATATGGTTGGCCCTGCCTGTCTAAGGACCCTCAGGGACCATAGGAATGCTTCATTCTCTACAGCAGAGATCCTGGAGAAGAAAGAATGATTTTCCTATGTGTCTCTAGATAATGTCTCCATGTTGTGTTGTCTCCTAGGTGACTAAAAGAATACCATAGTCTGTCTCCACTCATCAGCTTCCCACTGCTACCTCATGGGGTCTGGGCAAGATTGTCTCTATTTCTCAAACTATGACCCTCTAGGGAGGCTCCCTCTTCCAACATAGAAGAAGACTCCCTTTGTGGGGACTCTCTGGGTCCCCCACCACCACCATTATGGATCACAGACCAGGGTGAACGGCCACCAGCAGGGGGAAGGGAGAGCCTGAGCTCAGGCCTGGACATGCTATTTTTCTGTTCACAAAGATTCACCTCGATTCACAAAGACAGACACATTTAGAACGTTCTGTGTTCTTGTTTGTTCTCCATCACTGTGCACAGAGCCTTCCCCCAGCTGGACTGAGAAGTCTCTCAGGGGTGTGGTCTCTTTCAGTACTCAATGGTTTCTTTTTCCTTCTTGTTGAAAGGGTTGTAGGGCTTCACAGTTGTCACCATTTGGGACAATGGGCCCTGGTGACGGAAGCGGTCAACTCTCATTTCTTGTAGTAAGAGGCTAGGATCAGAATGGAACAACAAGAAAAAAATGACATAAATAGTTAACATGAAAACAAATACTTCACTTTTATCCAACTGATGATGCACAGAAATGGAAAGGATAGAGGACCCAGGGAGGGAAAGGTAGAGTAGAGACTATCACAAGAGGAGGCTGGGAATGGCCACCCCTGCTTTGCTTACCATGTCACGTGTTCTGTTTCTGAAAATGTATCCTAGATTTATAGCAAATGCTTAGAAAAGAGGTGGACATAGACCAACCCGAAAGCTGCTTCTAATTGTTTTCTTCCCATCTATTCTGCATCCTGGCCCCATGAATCTAAAGGCACTTGGAGTTCACTACACCTGGCTTGAAATTTAGAATGGAGACTCCTTTTCATGCATCCTCCAGAGTTTAAGCATTTAAAAGACTCAAGCTGGCCCTGAAGTCTTATCTACTACAAAGACTCCTGGCAAATGCACCGTCCCTATCTTCTGTGTGAAGAGATGTCAACTGTTCCAGTCTTCTGTCCCTGCATTAGTTCTCAATTTGGCAAGAAGCCCTCACTTTACCAGGGCTATCAGAATTCAGATGGCATAAGGTTGGGGAACAGGCTAGGAGAAAGAGGAAGTAGGGTACTGAGAGTGATTGCGTCTTTAAGAAGTTTAGTAGTCAAGAGACTAGCCAGTCAGCAGAGGAAAGCCAGATGCTAAGCCAGACATGAGAAGAAATGGAGAGGTTTCAAGTTGAGAGGGAAGGAGAAGCCGTTCACAAGTGAGAGAACATCTTCCTGAGAGGAAGAAAAAGAATCCATGATGGACTCATGGGGAGCAGAGTAGAGTAGTGGAGGAAATGAGGGTTGGCCCAGGTCTCTTTACAGGGGCATACGGAAAGGATGAGAAAATTATATGTAGCCCGGAAAGGCTTGGTTATAGGTTATAGGTGCAGGTGTCTAAAAAGAGAGGAACAGATTAGAAAGGCTTAAAAATCATACAGTGGAGAAAAACAAAAAACGCAGGAGTTCCCAAATAATATAACGCTCAGAAGAAAACACAACAGGAAACAGGCATTAGATCGCGTAGACTCAACCAAGAGGAAAGTGGCTCATGGAGTCTGTATGATACGCAGTAGTCAAGACACATGGCCTTATGCTTTGAACTGGACATTTTCAGAAAAGCACTTACATAGCACTACAAAAATGCCAGAGACAGGGACTTCACAGAGGAGAGCTTTGATCACCCCTTCTTCTTTCTTTTTAGCCCAAGGTCCAGACTAATTGCTTGTCTGTGAGAGGCATCATCTTTACGTCAGTACAGAGTTGCTTTAAATTTACACTAGTCCTTTTTCTCTGGACTGTCCTTTCTCAGGCTAGAAGCACCTCAGCTGCTGAAAGTTTTTGTGAGGGGCAACTGTGTGCTGTACACTGGTCAGAGCAAAGCCAAGACAAACCCTTCCTGAGCTGAAGGAAACACTCTAGTTGTTGCTATTTCTATTGTTCTTCACCGTCAGATTAAGAGCCTCAGAAATGCTACCACAAAAGATAGCATGTCCTCACCCTGGGGTAATAAATGACATCCATGTGTGTGTTGGGGACAACTGTGGAAGAATCAGGAGCCTGATGGGATGAGAATATTCCTAGGAAAGACTTGGATTTTTCTCTCTGATTGCAAAACAAAGGGATACTTTTAGCTTAGAGTAGAGGTTTGTCTGAAAGACAAAAGGAGCCTTTGCCTGCTATTGGATTGTCTGCTTATGTAGAGGTGCAGGATGCGTGGGAAGGTGTTACAGCAACAGGATGTCTGGGTAAAGCCTCACACAGTTGGGGTTTAAGTGGGATTGCAAACAAAATGGAGAGCTATGAGAAAATGCCCCCATTTGCTCTAATGGGGGTCTTTGAGTTTGCAGTGGAACCAGCCAGCCAGAATTTTTAAGCTTCACTCTTCTACCCTGGTAGGTACAAGGATGTGTTTAGTGAGGGCATTGTTTACGTTCTTATATGCAACAAAATTGTAATTGTTTCAGTCTGCTTTCAGAGATGGATTTGTAACATGGGAAATGTTCCTTGACATGGACCTTGGCAACGTTATCTTGGATACCACAGCAAAAGCTGGGGCTACAAGTCAAAAATAAGATCAGGATGTAGCAAACTGAAGCTTCTGTAAGACCAAGAAACAACAAAAAGAGAAGGCAAATTTTTTTCTCAAGAATTGGGAAAAATACTTGTGACTTAAGTGTTTTATAAAGGGTTAATATCCAAGGCATACCAACCAACCAACCAACCAACCAACCAACCAACCAACCCAACCAACCAACCAACCAATCAACCAACCAACCAGTTCAACTCAAACACAAAAATCAAGGGCCTGCATTGACTTTCTTAAAAAAAAAAAAAAAAAAAAAAAAAAAAAAAAAAAAAAAAAAAAAAAAAGAAAAAAAAAAGACAAAATTGTGAAAAAAAAAGTATGTGAAAAATGCTGTAAATCACTAATGACCAGAGAATGCAAATATCAAATCTCAATGAGATATTTTCTCATACTTTCTAGGGGAACTCTTATCAAGGGAGAAAAGACAGAGGACACTGGTGACACTGGGGAGGATGGAGTCTTTCCCAGTGTTGGAGGGAGTGTAGATTGGTGTAGTCATTACGTAAAACAGCATGGGAAGCCCTGGGCACGTGAGAAATGGAGTTCTGGGATGGTCCAACAATCCATGACAGGAGCATAGCCATCCAAGGACATGAGACCCAAAGACCCATCTATACCACATGTTCATCACCATCTCTAATTGCCAAGATATGGAATAATCCAGATGCCTATTGATGGGCGAGTTAATAAAATACTATACAAACTAAAATCCTCCTGGAATATTCCCCAGTATTAGAAAGGAGGCTGAGTAATATAAAAGGAAGTTCTGACCTTTGCCGTAACGTGGGCAAACCTAAAGGGCACTATGCTAAATGAACAATGTAGAAGTAGAAGAAAAATATGGTATGATCACATTTAATGTAAATTTATATTTACAAAAACTAAATATACAAAGGCAGAGAGGGGGGACTGGTAGGAGGAAATGGAGAGATGCAGGTCAGAGGACAAGCCACGGCAATAGATAAGAACAAGTCTAGAGATCTCACATGACATGAGTGCCGATGGGTAATAGCAGGGTAATAGCATTCAGAAATTTTGCTTCCTGAGTAGATTTTAGTTGTTCTTGCCGTTGGGAGTGAATAACTGAGATGATGAACCTATTCATCTGGTTGACTCTATAAATTATCTCTTTCTCTATATATATCCTACAATACCATATTTCTTTAGATATGTCTGGTAAATTTTATTTTTTAATTATACTTATAAATATTGGAAAAAAATGTCTTAGAAGTAAATTAAATTGAATCCCAACTATTAGCCTGAAAGGTACTGGTCTCCTATTGCGATGTTTAGGACCAGATAGATGGCTGGGTATGCAACATGGTTGTCAAGCTAGAAATTTAGATATGCTGAGAAAGCCCACTGCCAAATGATACCTTTCCTATCCTATCCTTTAGTGTTGCACTTACAGAAGAGCCTTTGTAGGATGAATAGTACACAGAAGGTTCAAGGTGGCCCTAGTCACTTTCCTCAGATTTTCTTCTGGGCTTTGTAGGGATGCTGTCCCCTGACACTCATGTATCTGAGAACCTTCCTTTCCAAGAATCATTTCTTGAAGCAAATCTACGCTAGGATCTTCTTCAGTTCTCCACAAATCCTTGTGGCTTATATGTGCCTCAGTTTCCTCAGTGTGAACTGTGATTGGTAAGATTCCTAGTTGGGTACACACACAGTAACGGCAACTGAGTGTGCAAGGTGATTAAACTGTGACGGTTCTGGGAGTCATCCTTTGCTGCAGTTTCTTTCTTGTTCAGGTTTTTGCTTACTCCCTGCGAACTAGCTGTGCTCCTAAGAATCACTGGGGCACAATCATTATGTGACAATATGATAAAAGAACATGTGAATTAAACAAAAATGGATGAATGAATAACAAAATGGGCAGAACACACTGCAGACTCTAGGTGCCAGCAGTATGACATCACGACATAATGACATGTTTATGACACGAGCCTACTTCAGGGCTCCAAATTATTCTATTCAGTTACCTGTGGCGTTAGTTTGTTTTGAGACAGGGTCTCACTACGTATCCCTGGATGGCCTAGGACTCTATGTAGACCAGGCTGGCCTTGAACTCATAGAGATAATGCCTGTCTAAGTCTTCCAAGTGAGTTCTGGGGATTAGAGGCATGTGCCACTGTGCCTGGCCCTCTTATGTTTTCTTTAGTGTTCATTTCACAATTTTGCCCAAGTGGAGAAACATATGTGATAAATGGAATATTCCCCTACTGAGCAAATGTGATCTAGAGAAAAAGATGCCCCTGTGGGGAAGTGTGGATTTGGTCCAATGCTGCATGTATTATGTTAATTTGGTCCCCCAAATTATATGAGAATCTTCACGTGCACAAGCTGAGAGACCCTGCCCCCAGTTGGTTTTGACTGGTGAATAAAATTGCAGGTGGCCAGTGGCTGAACAGGGAGACAGAGGCAGGACTTTAGGATTCCCGGGCAAGAGACTGAGAGGAAGGAGCAGAAAGGGAAGAGTGGCCAAGCCGGAGAGGAGTGGAAGCCACTCCTGAGATGTGCCAGACAGAGAATATAGCTGTCATGTAGGTGCTGAGGAACTAGCCCATGAGGGCTGCAGGTCTGAGTCCAGGGCAGCCAAGATGGAATATAGGTTTTAGTAAGTAAAAACTCAGGAATATTAGAGGGGAGTATGTTATCCACATGGAGGTTTGAAGTGGACCAGCCATTGAGCTGTTTAATGCAGTTTAAATATAAGGCTGTGTGTGTGTGTGTGTGTGCGTGTGCGTGTGTGTGTGTGCGTGTGTGTGTTTTATTTTGAGAACCCAATATTGGGGCAGGTATCTAGTGAGGGGAGCCACCACCACTGCCAGGATGATTTGAGTAGAGCTATTTGGGTCAAGCAACAGGGAGGAACACCCATCACAGGTTGTTCACTTGCACATGCCTGTCTTAGACTCAGATTTCACCTGCATTTTCAGAACTCTGTAGTCCTTTTAGTTCAAAGCAACGACCTCCACCAAGTGCTTACAAATGTGAAGAAATGATGAGAATAGTGGGCTGCCTCCCACTACTGATTGTCAATAAAGTATTCTTCCTTTCTCTTCATCTACTGCCTTCTGTTTTAATGTGCAAAAATGGGCATTAAAATCCTTGGGGATTTCAACAGGTTTTTATTTTATTTTAATTTTATTTAATTTTATTTTATTTTATAAAAGACATTTACAAGAAAGGCATTCATGGCTCCTGCTACACACACTAGGTAGCATGCAGCGTTGATAATAGGCAATTAATGATGTATGTACACAACTGGGGGGGGGGTCTCAGAGGTGAAGATGCCTTCTCACAATATGCTCTGAATAAGAGCCTAAAGGGACCACCATTAGCATTGTCAACAGGACCATTAACCCATTAACCTGCATTCCCCCTCCTCCCCAAAGCAGTTCTGTGTCAAGTTCCCTTCAGTAGGAAAATGAACTGCTTTCTTTTTTGGACTTGTCTCTCCATTTTTCTTAAGCACTGCAAATTTACACTTACTATTTAATTGTCCTTTAATGGAATAGCCATAATTATCATTTCTCTTTCTAATGTATGCGAGCAAACAGAGTAATAGGATTCCTACTTACCGGTTCATCTCGGAATCTGCTGGCGTTGTTGATGGAATATTAGAATTTGTTGGGTGGGTGGCTGTGAAATGAACCTTGCCAGTATATCCTGGGATATTCGCAGACCTGAAGTCAACAGTGAGGAGAGGGGCATAAAAGGAGATTAAAATAATGATTTGTGACATAGTCATAGTAACTAGATGCACATATAAAAAATATAAAGGAAGAGGCATTCAAATTGTTTCTCCCTTATAAGGTCCAGGCCTTGGGTATACAACCAGGAAAGGCAGCATCGGTATGCGTTCATCTAGGCAACATCTCAACTCTGGTGCTAAAATACTTACTTCAAGTGTGTTCAACTATCATTTTAAATATGCATGTCTGTGACTTATTGGTGAGCTAAGTTGCTTATTGAAGGAAGGAAGATACGTTTTGAGTAAACAGAGCATCTGTGCCACACATAACTTTGTACTGATAGCCCTAGTGTCAATAAAGACACATGCTTCTGTTTACACTCAAGGTGTCTTTGGTTGAATGTATTTCTTGCCACTACAATTCTTCATATCCTAGATTTCAGATGCTTTTCTGAAACTCTGCATTGACAATACATGTAAATCCGTGCGTTAGCACCACACTGACTTGTTTATTTTAAACTATCCACTGGTCTGTTTTCTCTTCTCTTTCCCTGCCATGGATAGAGTAAGAAAACGCAAGAACACAGGAGGAGGTTCTGTAGCATATACAGAGAAGACTTCCATAGCAAAGGCAGTCAACCGAGAATCTCGAATAATTTAACTCAGTCATTCAGGAAAGCATGAAGAATCACTAATATGCTTGCCTTAGCATTCGAAATGGTTTACCCAGATGGCTTCCTAAGAAGGAGAGGGTGAAGCACAGAACCCTACATGAGGCTGCTTATAACATGGCTGCCTTAACTTCTGGGAGCCCAAGGAAAAAGACTAATTGTACACCAAACAGCTTGGGCACAATGCAGGTGTCCAAGCCCAGAGCTGACAACCATCAGCACCTCAGTCTCAGTCTGCTGCTGTCTCACTGCCGAGAAATTACAGCCACCATTGTTAACACACCCCAGTTGAATTTTTTCAACTCTGTGGTTTGTGCCTCCCTTCCCCGACGACCTTTTTAAGAACATGATATCCTATGCTTATTTCTTATCTAAATTTTACTCCAAGACTAAATACAGGGCAGAAGAAACAGACCAACGTCTACCAGAGGAGAACTCCTCTGTGGATGTCTTGGCTATGTCCTTTCCTTATAGCTAATGCATACAACAACATTTTCTCTGAGAATGATTTAGCTGCAGAGACATTAAAGGAGCTTAAGGAAGATTGTTACTCCTCATTATGGACTGTATCTTAAATGTCATCCATTGGCCTTTCTCGTATTGACAGACTGACCTTTAGCTAGGGGTACCATTAGAAGGTGGTAGAACCCTTGGGATATAAGGCCCACAGAGGCGGAGTTAGGTTACAGGGAGAGGACTCGTAGGAGGCTGCTGGGGGTTGATCTCTCTCTGCATCCTGGTTGCAATTTGAACAGACTTCTCCAGGATCTGCTACCTCCATGTTATACTGTGCAGTCGCAGATCCAAGGGGACATGACCGAGGGCTGTAGATTGAAACCTCTAGTACTATGTGTGCACATATATATGTGTGTGTGTGTGTGTGTGTGTGTGTGTGTGTATGGTGTGTGTATACATACATATATATGTATATATATATGTATAAACACACATATATATGTAAATATTCTCCTTATAGTTGATGTCTTATCTCAGGCATTTTTTTCTTACTGACAGAAATCTGACTAACACATTTCTTAAAATGTTAGGTGACAGGAAAACAAAAGAGTTGTTAGTGAGGTAAATGCATGCTCTGGTGTCAGGGTGAAGACAGAGGTCAAGTGATTCCTCTCACCAGCCCTGGGATCTGGTGTCTGGTTAGATTTTCCTGGCACATGGTTGCCTCAGCCCTGACATCAGGTAGTGATATAACCTTAAGGCCTTGTGTAGTGACTATAGTTCACCCTGTAATTTCTTGGTGTTTTTCCTAGGTTGATTCTGTGTTAGTATCAGAGTGCTATGGGAGAATCATGTAGCAAGTAGGAAGTTGCTACAGTAAAGCTCACAGCTGTCTTTTGAGTGTACTCTTGATGATGACCTACTGGCTTAAAGCTAATCACATTGGGTATACCTCCACGCTTACAAACAAAAGAAAATCACATCAAGAGTTACAGGTCAGAATAAATGATATGAATTGACATGTCTTCTGAGGCTAGAAATACAGCAAAAAAAAAAAAAAAAACAAAACAAGGCCCCCGCACTGAGAGGACTGAGAGACCGGCTTCTGCAAGCCTGTCTACCAGCTCACAACCTGTGAGATGTCATCAAACCTCAGGAAAGCTCTCTGGGCCCCAGTCCAGCCGACCGCAGCCAGAAAAAAAAAAATAGAGACAGGACAATTTAAAAAATAAAATATTTACAAACTGGAAGCCTCATAGTTGGAGAATACAAAATTTATACAGTATACAGAGCTACAAAGACTTGCAGAGAGCTCCACACACTGAAGACCTTGGCTGATTAAAAGATGGTGATCTATGTACCAGCTTCCAGGACTCTGACTAAATCAGGAAGGACAGGGCCTGGGAATCTGGGCTTGCTAGCTATCATTTCTCAAAGGTTTTAGAATGGGATGAGGATCGGGAACCTGCTGTAAAACCATGTTGTAAAGTCAGTCGGAAGGGCCTGTATGACTGAATGGGAGCTGCCAAGTTCTGGGCAGTGTCCCTTGGGATTTCTCGGGAGTTTCTTAAAGTGTAGCTGTAAGGTGGAGAGGTACCAAAAATGAGGCCAAACTACTGATGTGTGTGTGTGTCTCTTCCCCCAAGCATTCTTTGAAGCTTCCATGCATGCTACCAAGGAAATCCCCGCCATCTGTGTGACAGGTTTTTTCCACTGCCTCTGAAACACCTGCAGAAGTAAAGTGCTTCTGAAGTTGTAATCCTCAGCCCGGGCAGCTAGGATGCCAGAGAGATGGACACGAGCAAGGTGTCAGTCATGAGAGGGGCTTCGTTTAAAATCCCACACAGCTCTGTGCGCCTCTGTGGCTTGTAGACTATTTACTGACCTTGACTGGCATCTATGTTACACTACGTAAAGGTTGTTTTTTTTTAATCATTCATCTTCTCTAATACTGACGACATAGTATATAACTAGTAGATTAACTAGCTGCTTAGGCCGAGGATGAATTCAGCTGCATAATAAAGTGCTAACATATTTGAAAATGAAAGTTCTCACCCACGCTCATGCTAAATATATTTCTGCTTAACCCTGGCCTACAGTGACATCCCAGGAGAGCATTTTTGCCCTCTTGTGATATAAGCATATATAAGCACTTGCCATCTAAATGCAACCATATATGCACTTAGAGATGCATGTATAGATACACAGATTTAAATATGACTCTCTGGGACACTCAAGCTGCTTCTGAAAGGGGATGTTTTTCAGCTGAAGGAAAGAAAGCCAGGAAAGGTACAGAGACAATGGAATGGACCTTGATATTTGCTGCATGTTTGGAAAACTCAACCTGCCTATGTGGGAACAGACCAGAATCAGCACCTCATTTGCACAGATTCTTCATTTGTTTTATCTTTGCTTCTAGCTTCCTGGCCTTGACCCCATCTTTGGAGACACAATTCCTTCAGGAGTCTTGATTTTGTTTTGTTTGGATATTTTGATAGCTAAGTTGGCAATTGATTGTTTCATCTCAATAAAATATAATAAGGTATAAATTTTTAAATGTTTAGATGATTTCAGAACATAAATCAGCAAGATTAGCAATTTTTCTGCATATGCCTTCTGAATATTGGGCTTTTAGATGTGAGACACTAAGTCCAGTTCATCATAATTCTATACACACATGGTATATACTTACAGGTTAACAAAAAATAAGGGAAATATAGTTTAGTTTAAAGTATAATTAAACTACTTAAAAACAAATTAATTTACTTAAAAGAAAATAGAAAATGAGGAAAATATATTCTACATATAGTATGACATAAGTCATGTGGTGTGTAGAATATATGGTTAAAGATTTAACCATCTATGCAGATTTCCCAGTATACTACAGACCTAATACTCATTTTGTACAACAAATTCTCTTTAAAATGGCTCATATAACTTAGGCAATTTTCTATATAATCCTATACCTTATATCGTATCATGTACATGTATTACAGGAAAGAATAAAGGCAAAGTCTAAGTATTCTGCTCTTAGCCGAGCAAGCTGCAAGCAGCAGGACCAGTTCCCAGCCTGGGCATCAGAGCTCATGCAGTCAACTGCGCGTGAAAGATCCAGGAAGGGTTTCAGCCAAGCCAGGAGGATGATGTAAACACACACGTTATTCCCCTGTGGCCCTGGGGACTAAACCTAGGACGTCGTGCACACTAAACAAGTTCTCTGTTGCTGAGCTACACACCCACCCAACCAACCCGTTTGAAGAAATAAACAGGCTTGAAGAACCTGAGTGGGCAAAGACCGTGGTGGCAAAAAAGAAGGCAGTCAATGAAACTTTTAATTCTAATTTAACTCCGGGGCCTCTCTAAGCTGTGGGGTGACCAGAGACCAACTGAAAATTCTTTTTTTTTTTTCCTGCCTGAAACTTACTATGTAGCCCACGCCTCTAGCAATCTTTCTGCACGAGCGTCTTGGGCGCTGGGCTTCCAAATGTGAGACATCACGTCCAGTTCATCTTACATTTTTATTTTACTGAGAGGTTTAATTTTAAATTACGTTTAAAAAAAGAATTTTATCTTTAATGTCTTTGTATGTTTACGTGGGTGTGAGTGTAGTGTCCACAGAGGTCAGAAGGCAGCATTGGATTCCTGAAGGTGGAGATAGAGACAGTTGTGAGCTGCCTGATGCAGGTGCTGGGAAACGAAGTCAGGTCCTTCGGAAGAGCAGCACACATTTTAGCCACGGAGACATCTCCAGTTCCACACACCCAGTTCAAATGGAAATGTTCTGAGCCGGCCTCGTCTTTACTGTACCCTACCCGGGGTCACTGCACCCTCATTGAAAGGTCCTGGGTCGCAACATCATGCTCTTCGTGTGCACAGTCAACAAGAGAGCCGCTCATGTGGAGCAGGGAGGGAAGGGCACGGAGAAAGAGGGGAGAGGGGCTCAGAGGATGAAAGTAAGGAAAAGCCCAACGTATAGGCAGGGAAAGAGGGACAGAGAGAGGATATTTAGAATTGTGATGGATCTGGTGTTTCCGTTCACTATTTTGTGATGAGTTCTGGTCACTGAGCTGTTTTCCCGAATGCCTTACGAAAGGTATTCCAACCATTTTCAGGAGTTTGTAATTTTGTTGCTATTATCAACATCCCATGGTTTTTTATTTTTTTCCCTGTGTTTTCTTCACTTTTCACACCTTCTGTTTTACAAGGAGACAGAGCGGTAATATGGCTCAAGGGTTTTCTTTTAGTCAAGGATGAATCTCAAGAGCCAGCTCCGTGCAGGATGCACACAGCACTGTAGTCCATGTGTGTGGCAGCCATTTGCCGCATGGTCAGGAGGTCCACTATCAAGATGTAACCTCAGTGCTCCTGAAATGAGCCATCTGGGGCTCCTCATCACATTTACTCTGACCTCAGCCTCCTCGTCTGCAGAAAGAAAACAGAACTTGTTTTTGTGCTTCTGGCTTGCTCACACTATTTTGAAAAATAAAGGAGAAAGTAGTTGTGAAAGAGGTCTGGGAAGGCCAAAGTGTCTGGAGGCAAGGGGAAGCAACAGGCTGACACTGGGACACAGCTAGTCACAGCCAGTCTTAGCCTAGGCTGTGGGGTGTGTTCTGTAAGGCTGAGATCATTTCACTGATTTGGAGATCACCCTTTGTCACCCTAGACTGGGAATCTATGTTGGACCACTCGTCTTTATTGGCTGATGTGTCCTCACAGACATCCCCACATTGAGAAAGCAGAGGCAGTTGTGAGACCGTGACCTTCCAAAACAGACGTTCTTAGTTGTGGTGTGGTAGTGGCCTATGACCCTGCAGCTTTCTCACAGGCCATCTTCACCCTTCTCTGGGAAAATAAAGGCACCTCTAGGGCAGGTGCCATGGGCTTGCTCCTGCATTTCCACTTCACTGGGGGGAGGGGGAGGGGAAAGGGCACTTTGGGTAGCTCTCTCCTTCTCTTAGGACAGAGATAGGACAGGTTGCTCCTGGGCGCAGAGTGTGGCTGTGGTGGAGACACGGGGTCATGGAGCAATGACTAAAGGAACTGACCTTGGAGTCAGCCTTGTCAAATGTCGAAGCCATCTCTGTGTAAAGAGGCAAAGTCAGACTGAAAGCAAAAGCGATCCTCACCTTAATTTCCTGTTTGGTTCAGATTAGAAATGAGGATTAATTATATAACTTAAAGAAGTTCCCGACTATCACACAAGTCCAGGAAAGGCATTGAAATGAAATGTCAGTCTAGCTATTCTGAATTCCTGTTCTACCTTATGGAGAGTTTGGATTCTTGTGGTCCCTGACTTACTCTCAAATTATAAATTCTTTAACTTTGGATGTCTTTTGGTATCTGGGCATGAGTGCCAAATTAGGAAACTTTTTTTATAATGAGAAAACATGTCATAATTCTGTTTGTATGGATGTGTTATATGTGCATATAGGCATAGTTATGCAAAAATATATGCAGAAGTTATTTTTCCTTCATTGGTTATAACAGGAAAATGTTTTAGTGAGAAGTTGGCCTATAAAAACTTAATGTAGTCTCACAGAGGAATATTATGCAACCATTAAATGAATTCTGGAGAAAATGATCAGTGTTTATTTAAATCTTACATTTATGCAAACTCTGTGTGTGACTACAGACACCACCACGCACATATATCATAGACTTCTTAGACACATAGATGAAGGGTCATCAAGTCTCCAACACTGGTATTAAAAACCAAAGAGACAGTTTACTTTTTATACTTTAAAATACCTGGATTATTGTTATGTCAGGATATGTAGACATTAAATGGTGATGGTCTGTGCTAACACTAGAGGTGAGGCAAACATGGGGTAGTTCTATCAGCACTGGAAAATGACTAAACAACAGGTTTGAGAATGCTGATAAATTTTCTCCATGTAATCTATTCTAAGGAATCTCCATTAAGGAAATAATTTCAAATCATGAAAGACATACACAAAAATACTTGAGAGGATTATGTATAATAGCAAAAAGAGAAAGGAAATAATTTATATATGAATTTAAATCAGTCAAGTGCAGTACTTCTGAAAGAACAGAAATGGTGTTTAGAAAAGTGTAGTTTATTATCATGCTATAAAGCAGAGGTGATGCATGCTCCCTGTGGTGTATCACAGTGGTGGATGCTCTCTGTGGCATATCACAGTGGTGGGTGCTCCCTGTGGCATATCACAGTGGTGGGTGCTCCCTGTGGCATATCACAGTGGTGGGTGCTCCCTGTGGCATATCACAGTGGTGGGTGCTCCCTGTGGCATATCACAGTGGTGGGTGCTCCCTGTGGTATATCACAGTGGTGGGTGCTCCCTGTGGTATATAACAGCAAGAGTGAGAGGAGCATGTGACAAACGGGAAAGGTCAGAGTCTAATAGCAATTATGTTCTCATGGGAGAGTTTGTGTTTGTGTTTGTTATTGTTTTCTGCACCCAGTTCTTATTATGATCAGATTCAATTCTACAACAGAAATAATAAATTATATTTTAAACTGTTGAAGTGTTCACTAATGTGGATCAGATGACCTGATAACTAGAAAAAGAAGGAGGAGGAAGGGGAGGAGGAAGAGGGAGAGGAAGAGGAGGAAAAGAAGGAGAAAGAGGAAGGGAGGAAGGAAAGGAGGAAAGAAGGAAGAAAGAAAAGAAATCATCTGAAGGAAGTATGAAAGATAATGCCCCCAGGGGTGAGGGTGGGGTGGGGGCGTGGGGTGTGGATCAGGATACTACAAATCTACTGGATAATGTTTTGTGTTGCTGAGGGACAGCATCATGGTAAATGTAAGGGCATGGTTAAGCATCAATCTTCTAGACCCTAAAGATAAGATCACAGGGTACATTTAGGTAAGAAGTCCCTTTAAACTGTAAAACTTCAAAGAAAGTCATGCTTGCATTTGAATAGGACATTGGCTTGTTTGTTTATTTTCCCCTACTTGGTACAAAATAAAAATATGAATTTCCGGACTTGAGACTTTATGGAGATTAATGTCATATTTTATAAATTCTATAATTTTGTTAGCCCAGTGTGGTATCGTGCAAAATGCATAACATTTAATTTGAGACCTATCTGTAGGTAGTAAAACTACCAAGTGGGCAAGCAGGAGATCAGCACAAAGCCAGACTCGGAGCTTCTTGGTTGGAGCATGGAAGAAGATGGCGAGGTTCTTGGGGCACAGGGCAGGAGTTCAGAAGAGTTCACTAGAAATCTATTTCTCGAGGTCAGTGTGGACAAACACACAGGCATTTACTACGCAGTTGAATGTATTAAGAACGACTCTGTGTGTCACGGCATCCATAAACATTTCGTGATAAAAATGGAAAACGTTTGTTGTGTTAAAAGGTTATGATTCTGTTAAAAAACAGAAAATCAATCACGAGAAGAAACTTTGCAACCTGGGTCGCCCTCTAGCGACCATATCGCAGAAACACAGCTAAATGTCAGTTGTGTCATAAAACACAAGCTTCAGTAAGATAAGGTAAAGGGCACTCTCCCAAACTTTTCAAAGAAATGTCCTGTTTTTACATTAAAAAAAAATTAAATGCCTCTTATTTTCGTTTCAGTGTCTTTTAAAAATGGCCCCAAGGAAAGTTTTTTTTTTTTAAAGCAAGATTGTTTCACAAAACATTTCAAAATTTAAGTATAAACCAGAATAAAAAGAAACATCAAAATCTTATGCTTGGTGAACACTTTAAGATTGGCTTTCTCCATTCAAGTTCTTCCTTTCAATTTTTAAAAGAATTATTTTTTAAACAGTAATGATTTCCTTGCAGAATTTATGGAAGAATTTTACATTGGTGCCTTCAGACTTGACAAATGGCGGCAGGCGGCAGCAGCCATATGTAAAAATGACTTCTCAACAGTCATGGGTCAGAAAGCAAAGTCAGTTTTGTGTGTGTGTGTGAAATCGTATGTCCACCAAGATCTTTAGCTTGTCGGAGGCTAATTCTTTTCTATTTTCTATTTACATCAGGACAGCTCTTAGCATAGCTTCCAGCCCTAGACAGACATGCTTAAGTTCCTTAATTAAATCATTTATATAAATGTACTAAAGCTAAAGGTAATTTCAAAAGATATTTTATAGACTGACAGAGAGGAAAAAAGAATTAGGTTAAATTAATAATAGAAATAAGTAAACAAATAACAGGAGATTAAAAAACCAAACATTTAACAAACAATAGAATATAGCAGAAGGGGATCCAATAAGAAATTTATCTACATTGGTTTGTGGGCCTACCATGTTTTAAAGATAAATTACCATTTAGCTAGTTGTGACAATTTATGCCATGGTAAGAGCTGTCAAACATAGAAACCAATGTGAGAATGTCTCTGATATTTGACAACTCTGTGATATGGAGGAAAGATAATAGAACCTCTGTTTCAGTTAACCTAATAAACAATATAATTTTTAAAAATGTGTCCCTGAAAATGACCTCTTTCTTGTTGCTGTGTCTAAACAATGAAGTAGGACAGCTACTTAGATGCATATACAGTGTGCTAGCTATCACAAGAAATCTAGGGAGGATGCACATAGCATGTTTTGCCAAATATTAAAGCATTTTATATATGGATTTGAGCATCCTTAAGTTTAAATATGTGCAGATCTTTGGAACCTGTATCAAATCCTTTGCCCCCATATCAAAGCTCTGAGCCTGTATGTATGTGCTGTATACTTTATAACAAACATTAATAGCTGTGGAGGCTGAACAAGATGGCCCTATAGCGTAGGGCATTTTAATATTTGGTCCCCAGTCTGTGGCACTCTTTGAGCAGCTTAGAAGGTATGACTTTTCTGACAGAAGTACATCATTGAAGCCAGGCTCTGAGATTTCAAAGCCTTGCACCAGCCCCAGAGCTCTTTCAGTTTCCTTTGTTTTTTTTTTTTTGTTTGTTTGTTTGTTTACTTGTTTGGTAAGCTCTCAGCTTGCTGTTCCAGCTGCTTCCTCCCAGACATGAACAACCCTTATTTATCTGGAACATAAGCCCAAATAAACCCTTCCTACTGCAAGTTGCCTTGGCCATGGAATTTCTATTACAGCAATAGGAAAGTAACTAAGGTAACAATAGGAAAGTAACTAAGTAACAATAGGAAAGTAACTAAGATAACAAGAGGAAAGTAACTAAGGTAACAAGAGGAAAGTAACTAAGGTAACAAGAGGAAAGTAACTAAGGTAACAATGAAACGGTGTTATAAATCTAATGTAGAGTGATGTGCAGTATTTTAACTTGTTTTCTGACTTCACCATAATGGTGCAAAAGTCATATGTATTCAATAGAAAGTGTGCCCGAGTTTGAATGCCAATTGTCTCCCTGGCTAACTCTGCGATCCAGTTTTCGGTTAGGTTGCTAGGGTGCAGCATGGAACCAGGAGTCAGGCTCAGGATCTCAGACAGGAACAGCACCAATCGATAGCACTGTGTGTTGCCATGTGAGAATAACTTAGGATGGGTTTACGCAATTTTAGGTCAAAGAGGGTCTGTCTGAGTACATACATTCTATGGCCCAATATTTTAGACTGTGCATCATGATCCATATGATGGATGTGGGCATCATAAAAATTTGGTGATAGTAGAATGTTTCAGGTGATAATATAATGCACCATCACCCAAAACTGAGTCATGATCAACTTGTAATAAATTTGAGGTGGTGTAGTCAGTGTGACCAATGTGTAATTGTTTGGTTTGACCACTGCCTTGGTTCTAAGCACACACCATGAGCCCGTTGCTCTGCTCATACCATCCTGCCATGCAACGCCAACACTGAAGCACACAGGCTTAGATTGCAGACCGTGTCTGCTGTGAACTGCATGGCTTACCATATGGACAGGGGTTTTTGCTTTCAGAGAAATATTATGGTTCAACTATGAAAGTCAGACTTTTAGTAGTTTTGTAGCATCATTCTTAGAATGTAAATATAACTTAGTATAACTTTAGAATGTACTGCTAGGTGGTTTGAGGTTTGTTTTTTTTTAAAGATTTATTTTTTATTTTTTATTTATACATGCGTCTGTCTCTGTGCACCACATGCATGTGGGTGCTGGAGCCCAGAGAGGAACTCCAACCCTCTGGAGCTGGAGTAGCAAGTGACTGTGAGTGCCTGACCTTCTGGGAACTAAACTGCTACAAGAGTAGAAAGCTCCCTTAAGCACTGAGCCATCTCTCCAGCTTCAGAATGTTTGATCTTGAAAATGGCTGGGTTATCTTGAATGTTATTTAAAAAATTGTTCAGTGAATTTTCATTTGTGGTTGAGGGAGACGTACCCGTCATTTCTGCCATTTTATGCCTGTTTAACGTATATAGAACCTATGTCAGCACATGAGGACCCCAGATAAAGTGGTGTTCTCAGCACTGATGGCTATAAAATCCAAGGACTGATCATCTGCTGGCCAGCCAAGGTCCTTTACAAATGCTCTCAGTCCCTGGTGGCATTTTGTGACACAGGTTTCAGATGGAGAAACTGATGTCACAGGAATACTTGCTCAAGGGACCCCAGGTGAATCCCCAAACTGTCATCTCCTAGGTAACTATTTTTTTTTCAGGAAACTCATCTTTCTTTGTAAGTTTTGGCTAATAACAAGCAAGGCCATTTCTTTCCCTTTCATTTGTAACTCCATCAGCAAGTTTTATCCATAGTGATAGGGATGTAGGTGAGAACGTCTCTTACCGGCTTGTGTTTGTGTAGTGCAGTTTAGAGTGCCGAGGATTGGCCACAGACTTGATATCTCCGTAGGGGTTGTCCACATCGTCAGCGTTTGTGCTCTGCACGTGACCGCTGTTGCAGGGAAAAGCAAAGGTGTAGGAAACTTAAATTAGTTGGGCAAAGCAAATAAGGGATGTTTTGTTTGTCAGAAAGATCAAAAGCACAACAAGGAAAATGTGATGTCAGATGACAATTGGAATGAGAAACAAGAAAGATAGGGCTCCTTTTCCGAATGGGAGTTCTCTACGCTGGGATCAGAGAGCTGAGTAGGAAGGACAGCGGTAGCTGTTCAGGGTCTTGGAGTTCAGAAGCTGGGCTTCTGCCGCTCAAGACACAAGGTGGAAGCCAGGGCATTGTGGGTGGGTGGGTGGGTTGGTGTTGCTATCTGCTGGAGACAGGCTCCTGTGGGATTGGGACTCTAGGCAGGTGTCAGGACCCCTGGCCACAGTGATGAGCTCTCAGAGAAGGTCAGAAGGCTGACCACATCGGCGGGTCAAGTAGCAAGGGCTTCTGTGTTACGGTGAAAACACCAGTAAGCTCCATTGGAGAGCAGTAAGGACGAGGAAGCCCTGACCAAAGTCTGAGCCCTTCCTCCATGCCCTCTCACCTCCTTCATCTCAAGGTGACCCCTTCAAACTGAGGGTGAAGGGGGGGGGAGATGGCTGAAGGTTAACACTGCACTTCTGCCCTCCATAGAGCCCAAGTGACGGTAGGGAAAGGTGAGATCTTCCTTCCTGTGAGCTCGGTTGCTCGGTTTTATCAATTACACGTCGTTGCTGACCGACAATGTGAATAGGAGCAACAAATGTTTTCTTTCAGAAAACATTCCATCGAGAAAAACAGAAAATATGTCACTCCTCATTCTATAATTCAATCAGAATCTTTAATAAACTGTTGATAACACTTCCGGTATCAAACAAGCACTGTGCCAGAAGCACACTGGAGGATGTTAGAACACATGTGTAAATTTAAGAGTGGCCTGAAAGCACAGTAGAAGGAAGTACAATTAGACTTAAATACAGCATATTTTTAAGTAACGAGAAATGTCACTTACGTATATAGAGGAATGTATTTACTCCTAGTACTTGGACTCACACTTAGAAAAAGAAAAAAAATGGGCAACTGAGTTATTGATATTTAAAATAATTATCAAATTACTATAACAATTCTCAAATTGAAAAGCCCTCAGAGATACAGAAATTGATCTAAAATTTTGTTTTAGAAACAGTGGGGTGGTTTTGGAGTGTTCCATTGCTTTTTAATACTTTAGAATGTCTGTCTGTCCATACTGACGCTGAGAGGTACGCTGGCTGTTTTTAGATCTTAGAAACTATGGGAAAGCCGCTACAAACATTTATACACAAGTTGTAAGTTCCTGGGACAAAGTTCCATGACTCTAAGATGAAAGATATCCTAGCCTAGCGAGTTCAGAGGAGTGGCATTAATACGAAACAAAGCTTTCAACTGATGTTTCATTTGTCATCCCAACCCCCTAAAAATGCAGCAAATTCATAGAACCTCAATAAAAAGATGCAAGTAACATGCTTTGATCAACATCCAAGCATTTCCTGGAATACTTGTTCCTGAATGATTCATACAAAGCTGAGTTCCTTGCTTGGCACAGGCCCATGATTCTAGCACGGGGGTGGGGGGTGGGTGGGGCTGAGTCAGGAAAATTATGAGTTGTAGATTAGCAGAACAAAATAAAAACTCAATCATATATTTTATTTACTTGAGTACTTGAGTGGTATTATCAACAATTCTAGTTTGCCCTGTAGATACGAAGCTTATTTTTTCTTTAATATTTCAATCTTATAAAAATTATCCTTCCATTTGTACACTAAAATCTACACTGAGGTGTTATTACACATTTGATAAGACACTCTAAATAATTTAATAATTTATTATTAATACATTTATTGCTGGGCAGTGGTGGCGCACACCTTTAATCCCAGCACTTGGGAGGCAGAGGCAGGCAGATTTCTGAGTTTGAGGCCAGCCTGGTCTACAGAGTGAGTTCCAGCACAGCCAGGGCTATACAGAGAAACCCTGTCTCAAAAAACCAAAAAAAACCAAAATAAGTTTATTATATATCATATATAATATACATAAGAGATTTAATCATTTTAATTTAGTAAATGCAAATATTATGTTTATGTTATGTGACTTAATAAAATGCACATTTAAATTTTTATTTAAAAAATTTTAAATTAAAATATGATTACATTATTTTCCCCAACCCATTTCCTCCCTCCAAGTCCTCTTAGATTACCTCTCCTGCTCTCAAAATCATGGACTTTTAAAATTTGCTACTTACTCTCTTTCCCCTAACTCTCCCAATGCAACATAGTGGGTTTGTTTAGTGTTACTCATATGCCTATGATTTCAGGGCTGGATACTTGGTGGGGGATAACCAATCAGGAGACTCATTCCCTTGGGGAGGCTATTTCTGCCATTTTCATTCACAAGACTTAGTGTTTTCCTCAGTAAGAGGAGCAATAGGTAAGTAATCACCTCCTGGGATTGTGCACTCCCCCCTACCCCCCTACCCTGTTTGACTCACATTGTTCTGCATAACTGGCGCCAGTATTTGTTGGAAAGCACAGTCATTATAGATGCCTGTTGTGACTCAGCACACATCAAACCACACGCCATCCATTCGACTACTGAGTAAACTACTCATGCAAATTAACTAGAACTTCTTAGTTATGGTGATGGACTGGATTCCTGACTGACACTCTAAGAGAATGTGAGCATCAAGGTGTTCAGAGAGATGCATGCAAAATTGTGGAAGAGGCTATCTTTCTTTCCTTCATTCCTATAAAATAATTTAATTTAAAATACTTTAACATAAAATACTTCAAAGATAAGGAAAGCGTTTATATTAAAACACACAAAATAGTAAAGTCTTTTCTGATGAATTGTGAGCTGCATTAGAAACTAATACTTCATTTCTGCAAAAAGCATTCTAATAGAGAAGTCATGGGTGAGATGGAGACACTTCCATATGTACTGTTAATAAAGGAAATTTCTATTTTATTACATTTATTCATGGATATATTCACTGTGTATGCTTGTATGCTTGTGTGCTTGTGAGTGTGTGTGTGTGTGTGCGTGCGTGTGCATGTGCGTGTGTGTGTTTGGGTGCTACACATGCTTTGGCATATTTGTAAAGATTAGAAGGTAACTTAATTGAACCATCAGTTCTCTCCTTCCATCATGTGGGTTGCAGGAACTGCATGTACTCACATGAAAGATTTAGTGGCAACTGCCTTTTTTTTACCCAACAAGCCATCTTTCCACCTTTCCATAAAGAATTTCTATTCAGATTTTTAAACATAAACATTTTTACATTGAGTAAGCAGAAAACAAACAAGCCACCAGCACAAGAGACAAAATATATGAAGGGGCAAGGTGTAGCTATGAATGTATAAGTGATATGTACATTTACAACAATGATTATCAGTAACTAGGTATATGTGCTCTGCAATTCTCACAAAGTAAAATTCATATTCGTAATGAAAATTCTAAACATTGTCCCCAATGTGTTGTAATGGGAACCTAAGCACAGGTGGTGGGAGATTCCATTGTTTCAACTCGTTTGAAGATGAATATGAAAGTAACTAGAAGATAAGGAGGGATGCCCCCTTTAACCCAGGAAGTATGGAGACATAATTTGGTATGTATCAAATGATGTATCAATCCAGAAATATTTTTATAATTGGGTATGTAAAAGTATATGGATGCTGTTTCAACTGAAATTAAATAAGAAACTAATGATATTGATAGGTGAGTGAACTGAATTCTAACCTACAGACAAAATGAACATCCACAAACACAGAGAGCCTAGATGTGACTCTTATGAGTATGATGGTGGATACTATGTTATATGGTATAAACATAGGCAAGATACCATGCATATCGAGTTTATAGACAGAATTTAATACTGCATGTTAGGTTAATAACAGTAGATTATAAAGGGATAAGAGAATACATGAAAACGTGGACTATCAAATCCTTAATGTTACTGGAAGGAAGCAGATGTGCTGATGAAGAGACTCAGGCATTTCCTTTGTGTTGTAATTTTTTCCCAATAGAGTGAGGAGATACACGGAATATATTGTATTTTTATCTACATGTTTTTAATATAAAACATTCAGAGGGAATTACTTAAGAGAGACCATAACCAGAGTTGTATCATCCATAAAGGAAAGATAAATAGTGACATTTTTGAAGACAAAACCACAAAGTTTTTTATATTCAATGGATGGAATTATACAGAGAAGAACATCAATAATAAAGCCACCACTTTAAGCTTAACTATAACACAAATATGTGATATGAAAGTCTATCAAATATGTCATTTGGAATCCCCTTTATATGAAGCCCACTGAGTGCTACAGCATTGTAAATGTCTATTTGTTTATACAGTACTCCCAATATTAAAACATGCATTTAAAAGTGTCAGTTTGGAGGGTAAAAAGAGGCTATATGCTGTGGAGTAACTGAAATGGGATTTGGATATTCTTCTCAGCCTTGTGACTGTTGGTGAGGGTCTCTGGAACATTCTTTATCTGAAGTCAGGTCCCACTCCTGCCCTCAGTGGGGACATTGGGATTTTGGTGGTGAGGATAAATAAAGATAGCAATGACAACATGAGAAGTCAAACTTACAAATTGATTGGTTTGGCTGGCGCTGAGAACAATCTCGTCTGAAATCTGTCCCAGAGTCCTCCGACCATCTGAAGCCATTGTTGAAATAAACAAAAAAACTATTTAATCTTATTGTAATTTCACAGATTCAAGCTTTGGTGTCCTTACCAGGCTCCTCACATCATAGCTGAGCCTAAACTCTGGGAAAGTCCTTTCCAGGTATCCTGGCAACTCTGGGTGGAGTACGGCTTTGCCTTCTGAGTGTGTGTGTCCTGGTTCTTTGCCCAAACTTCTATCCTGTGTCCTCAAGCTGGAAGGTGCCTCGGGTCCACCTCTGCAGGTGACATGGTCTCTCCATGTGAAATGTTAGCTTCAGTTTCATGACAGATACTTCCCCTCTGGGACACCTTGCAGCTTTCCCTTTATAGCTTCGCACAGAGCCAGACTTAGAAAAAGTGTCTTACATGAGAAGGATTTTAGATACTTGAATCATTTAACACAGAGGAAATGTAACGACATGGCCAATTTTTATGCAATATAAAATTCCTTTGAAGTAATTGAAAGATCCTTAAAAATAAATAAAGTCTACACAATTTTTGTCCTTTAACTGATTTTCACTTCTATTTAATAAACAAATGTGTGTATAGAAAGCTTCCCCCCCACTTATTATTTCTTTCTCTTTGAAAGTGGAAGAAATTTTACAGGGGAATGTGGGCCTCCTAACTGGGGGCTCAGACCCTCCTTCGAGTGTGATTGGTTCCCTCTTCATATTCTCAGAAACTTCATAATGAGAAAGCACCCAACAGCTGATCCAGACTTACACTGTGAGCTGTGACACCGAGCACAAGGGGACAGGGGAACAGGAAACAGAAAGTGCTTTGCAGGCATGAAGCAAGGCGACTGAGGCAATATTGAGAGGAGAAAAGTCAGGGTGTCATGAGTGCCTGGGGGTTCATCCTGGCACAGAGCTAGCTGTTAAAGTGATGGGACATGGCAGGACCCTGCAGGGAGTGTGGTGGAACTGGGCACTGAGAGCTCACTGGAAATGGAAGGTAACAAAGAACAGGCAAATGACAGAGTACTGGTTACATGTCTTATCAAATGGTTTGGGTTCCATGCTCTGAAAAAAGATGGAGATAGATAAAATGGTGGCATAGACAGATGCATACTCTAGAGAAGGTTCTCCATCATCAGTGGGGATTCAGGACCTATAGGTCACATGACAAAGTCTCTTTAACATTCATTGGTAGAATCAATGGCCATCTGTCTGAGAGCTCTGTGGACTAGACTGTATCACATGATTGGTGACATTAGACAGCAGGCTACAACTTACAAATCTTCCTATTCTGCTTGGCCAGCTAATTCTAGATCCTATTTCCAGAAGTATGTTCAGCACAGAATACCTGAAAAATGATGCCTTTGTGTCTCCATTATTTAACATTCTTCTGTAATTATCAAAATTAATAGTCACCACAAATGGCTTTGAGGAAGAAATCATTAAACAGTCAACACTTTCAGTATGGACAATGAGGAAATATTTACAGTTACCACTGACTTATGATTATATCACTTTCACTTTCACATTTAATTCTTAACAATAGAATATCACTGCGGCTTGAGTTTGAGTTGAGTTACAGTCATAGCAAGAAGTAGGCACCGTGGTCAGGGATGCTCACTGACCTGGGTTATGGCTGGTAGTCTTTCATATCTTTTCAGTGAAAAACACTGTGAGATGCGGTCGGAAGCTTTTTCCACAGTTGTTTCTTCTGGATCAAGTTTTGGTGGTAGTATCTTGTCCCAAGGGACATCTTCATAAGCTCTGGGAATTATTAAATGTGTTAAACATGGACATATTTAATAAATAATGCATGAAGTACATATTCACAGCAGGGTAGGAAGGCTATCTAATTTATAAATGTTATGTCTTTAAAAATTGATTTTGGAACAGGGGATCAGGTAAGCAACCTTCGTTTTCCCTCGTCTCCTCCAATTCTAATCGCTCAGGTTATTCTCAGCTTTGGAACAATCAGTCCTAAATGGGATTCCCCCATCAAACTCTTGTTAGAGCTTATGGAACCCTTAAGGAGAAGGAGGAGAAAGATTATAAAAGCCAGAGGGGAGGGTTGAGGACATCAAGGAAACAAAGCCATCTAAACACACACAGACTCACACATGAACTCACACACTAAACATCTAAACACACACAGACACACATGAACTCACAGAGACTTGCATGGACCTGGGTTGGGTTGGGAGGGGAAGTAGACACAAGTACCCATCCTTAACCTAGAAGTTATCTCCAGCTGATAACTGCTTAGAAATGAAAAATTATTCGACAGAGTCTAGTGAATTGTACAAATTATTCTCCATGTTTAGCTTTAGATGGCCAACACAAAAGAAATTCAATAGCATTTTTTGGAGGTTCTTTGTCTCTTAATGTCAGGACATCTTTTTTTGGTATAATTCCTAACAACATCATATACAGCTAATAAGTACATTTCTAAGATCCCAGTCTACTGGTGCTCACACTATATGGCTGCTTCAATTTTAATGAAGAAATGAAATTGAAGTATGAAGCATGTCTGCATCATCTAGTGCATAAGGGGAGGCAGGCTAGGGTCAGCATGGAAGTTCTTGCCTATTTCTTGTCTCTTCTCCATTCATTTCTCCACGTCATGCAACACCATGCTTTTATCACCTACTCTATCTCTCTGCTAGCTTCCAATTCTATAGATGAATCTAGTCAACCATCCTGGGACCTTATTTGACGTGACCTAGGTGCATGGCATGCAGCATCACTCCTTTCTTCTTACATCACACTTTTAACATGCTTCCCAGGCACTGCATCTCCTCTCACTCCTCCTGGCTTGCTGGCTGTGCATTCTTAGTTTTTTTTGCTGCATCTTTCTCGTCCTCCCAGAATTTAAAATGTAAAAAATAGGTCTCTGATTACATGGCATCTCCTTTAGTGTCCCCATTCAGTGCCATTATTTTATAGACCTTTCTTGAAGCTGGATATACCCCTGTTGCTAGACTTCTCTACAAAACTCTAGATCTGCATATCTTGTTGCCTATCTAAAGAATCCTCTTGGATGTCTAAAATCCACGTTTGTATCGAAGTCTGTCTTTGATACTTTCCCCGAGACTTGATCCATATGCCTTCATATTGTTAGGCGATGAATGGTACCTTCATTCCATCCAGCTTTGTAAGCCACAGCCTCCTGTTCCCTCCTTTTAGATGGATTTTCTCTGCTTAGAGAGGCATGATGGCTCTGCATTCAACATTTATCCAAAATGCAGCTACATGCAGGCTTCTCCAAGATAGCATTATCTTTCCCTCAGAAGACAACCATAGCCCAGGTCACTCTGAATGTAGCAGCCAGCACAACTTCTTCATCAATGAATCTGATCCTATCACTTTTTCTTCTAACTAGAGTGCCAGTCATTAAAGTGCCCCGTCACACCTGCAGGTTTCTGCTCACACCTCACGCCTCCTGTTGATGACTGAGCCTGCTCTTTACAGCTCTTAGCTACCTCTTTCTTTTATTTGTGGGCTAATCATCTTTAAGAACAGGTTCTGTTGGGTTTCTCATTATGTTTTCTTTTACTGTCTGTTTCCCTTTCAATTGAGAGTGCTCAAAGTTCAGAGAACTAGGTCTGTTTATTCAAAGATGCATCTCACAGCCTAGGACATGGACATGTTGATACGAGGCAGGATATAAGATCCCATCATTCCAGAGTCTGAAGCCCCTTATCAATGGGCATGCACGAATTTAGCAAATTGACATTTGCTGCAATGACTACCTACATAAAACTGACCTTCTATTTTAAAAATATAGATATTTCCTATTCAAATAACAATGAACCAGGCTAAGGCTTGTGTGCACGTGATCTTGTAGAACTTTATTTATCTCCCATATCGTACCTGATAATCTCAAACAAGACTCTTTGTAGTGAAAGCTAACCTATGGTCCTGCAACCTGTGGATCTTATCAACTGTAATACTTCCAGGTGCTCCTGAGAAACAACCCTGTAATCCCATTTACATGCCTTAGGAGCCCTCTAAAGATAATGACACCAAACCCCACTAAAGCACTTGACTGTTGTAGAATAATGAGCTTCTGGTCTCCTTTGAGAAGGAATATGTCTTACTTTCAGTTACTCTCTTCGAGAAGACCACACCCATGCTGTCTGCTGTGTGGTTCTTCTGAAAGCATTTTTCTCTTAGGCTTTGTACTTAAAGCCGATATAAATGACATTTTCATTAAGCCCCAACTCTGCTTCATAATCTGGATAGTTCTGAAATTCTTTCCTCTATCTATGTCAATAATCCAGGTTTTCCTCAAGTCATGTTCACTAAGTCTAAAAGAATTCAGGCTACTGAGCCTGAATTCAGTGGGAAGCTTCGCCTCCTGCCTCGGCCCCACAAAGTGCTGACAGATTGAATTATCTTTCTTTATGCTTTCTTCAACATTGTTCTGTGTGATGTTGTGTTTGTGTTTGTTCTGTCTCCTCTCTTCCCTTCCCTTCTTTTATTCCTCCTTCTCTAAATTTTGGTTGTATCAACCTATATTATCCCCTCCCCTCCCTTCTCCTCTCTTCCCTTCCCCTCAGCTATCCTTCCCTCCTCTGTCCTCTCCTTTCACCCCCTGTCTTTCTGAGAGAGGGATTTTTTTCCTGTAGTTAGTTTACCCAGAACTCATGATAATCCTCTAATCTAGCCCTTTGATTTCATGGATTACAGGTTTGAACATAAGTCTTCTTCCAGCCCTGATAGATTTACTATTTAGTCAACAGAGATGACTTAGTGCCTTTGTTTGATATTCTTTGAACAATTCATATGATCCAGATTATTGTCAACACATGCCCCATTAAAAATTAAGAAATATACTTTAACTTTTTTATTGGGAAAAAAACCTTACTTCTGTGTTGAGGATTTGTAAAATGAATCCTTTATGTTATATTTCTTGTCTAGCTGGACAAGTGGTTCACTATCATCCTATAAAATAGAAACAAGAAGTTAAATAGAGCAAACATAAATAGAATTGCTATATTTCTTATACACCATGTTTTCTGAATTTTCTTATTCTTCACAATTTATATGATGACTTGAACTATGTGTATGAATATATGGTTCAATAATTAACAAACTCAGATTCTTTAACACACTCATCTCAATCCATAGTCACTCTTTAAGTGTATTAAAGACGTTTAAAATCTGGTTTCTTCTTAGAATCCCAGTGAACAACACAGGATTATTAGCTATGATCACCATGATATGTATCCTGTCTCTAGACCACATTCATTTTTGTTTGTATTTTCATATTGGATCCTCTAATCAATATCTCCCCATCTTTTCTATACTTACTTCATGCCTATTCTACTCTACACTCTTTTTATAGCTTTCTTAGATCTTTTACATATAAAAATATAAATATTTCTGTTTATGTGCCTAGTTTATTTGTCTTAGTATAAGGTCCTACAGATTTATTCATGCTGATACAAATAGCAGACCTATATCTTATGGCTGAATAATATTTTAGTATATGCACATATATCCAGTTTTCTTTACCCATTCATTTGTAGGTAGACACTTAGGTAGTCAACCATGCTTTACTTTATACATTTTTCTTCACTTAGGCAGGAGCCACATGCTTGTAATTCCAGAATTCAGAACATGGAGATAGGAGAATCTGGAATAAAAGGCCAGGCTCAGCCACACAGCAAGTTTGAGGCTATCCTGGACTACATGATATGTCTCAAAAAAATCCCAATAAACTTAATTAAAAATTAAAATAATTATCCTGTGTATAAATTCTGCATTTCATTGATTTTTAACTCTCTATACTTTAATCTTTCATATATTTAGTTTGATTTAGTCATGTTCTAATATCTTAAGATTGAAACATATCAGTTCCTTCTTTTGTAATTTAATCATGTAAAGCTAAATTTTCTTCTTAGTAAAATCTTAATTGCATGATACCCAAATAGATACATTGTGTCTTATCATGTTTCAAATATTTTCTAATTTCTCTTAAAATTCTTCTTTGACCCACAAATAATAAATGAAAATATGTTCAATTTTGAAATATTTTTTGTCACCCTAAATATAATCTGGTAGATTATAAGTGAACTCTGTAGTGTATTGAGAACACTGTGTAGAATTACTTCTCTAACGATGTTTCACAATGTGGTGATGGAATTCCTGGCCTTGCAAATGCTAGGTAAGAGATCTGCCTCAAAACCACATCTCCTTCCCTATTGTGATCATAAATGTACTACAACTTAATTTCACACATAGTCATTACTGTAGTAGTGGGCATATCCTGTGTATTTGAAAATATGTCTTCATCTTTGGTTGAATTCAATGTTACAGAAATGTCAGGGACTTGAAGGAATCAGAATTGCTGTTTATATCTAAGTATGGACTCTTTTGTGAAGTCGCCAAACGACTATACAATAAGATCACAATCTAAATGACATAGAGGTTGTTCATTCATCTTTTAGAGGTCTATTAATTTTTGCTACATGTGTCTTAGACATTTCACTTTTGAACCTTATGCTTTCTTGACAAATCTACCACAAATCTAACCTTTATATGTTGTAACAATTTTTGCCTTGAAACTTATTTAGTTTGATCCTAAAATATCCGCTACAGATTGTCCATGCTTTGTGTAAGCTGTCAACACTCTTAACTGATTAACTTTTAAGGTCTTTGCATCTTGTATTTACAGTGAGCCTCTTACAGATACTGTAGTGTCTTGCTTAGTTATGTTCTGACAATTTCTGTATTTTATTGTAACTATTAACATATGGAAGTCAGGTGTGGGATTTTATGTACGTTCTCAGTCCTCTCCCTTCTCATTCTATGTTCCCTGTTTGCTGCTTTAAAACAAAATCAAATGCATAAAACTGGTAATCTGTTTGCTTTTGTTTTACACCCTTAGTACACATTGTAATATTCTGGAGAGTACACTATCTAATGAACTCTAGGAGCAATGTTATGTTTAATAATATGCTTGGATTCTTATGTACACTAGAAGGAAAAATCTTTCATTATTTAATTTCTTATAAGGCACATCTATTGGGAATTTATTTTCTTCTTTGTTTTCTTACTCAGAAGTTTTTTTTTTTAGCATTCTAATATATTCAATACATTTGGATGCCCAAATATATCCATATTCTAATCTTTGAGAAGGTTAATTTACTTTGTAGATGGAATTAAATTGTTCATCAAGTGACCATAGAATGAGAAAAATTATCTTGGACATCCTTATGGCACAATTTAGTCACAATTGTCATGAAATTGAGTGACTGAGGCAGAGGCCTACATCACAGCCATTCTTTGTGATGAGAGGATTCAGCCCATCATGAAAGCTTTAATGATGAGGACAAATGCCACAAGCCAAAGAATGCAGGCAGGCCATGCAAGCTAGTTAGAATGCATTGAGTCTTGTGAACTACAAATTTGTGTCTCTTTGTAAAGTCAATAAAATTTCAGAAGTTATTTCTTCATATTTTTTTCTACTTTTCTAAATTCTAGACTCCATTTAGTGTATTCAGGCTTTTTTCAAACTATCCTCACAATATATAATATTTTCTGTTTATTTTTAAATTTTCTCCCCTTTTAAATATGTTTCCTTAAACTTGATGTTTGAAATAGTTTAAAATAAAAATAAATATCCTAAATAAGTTTTAAATAAACTTTAACATTTATTTTCATAATGTTAATACTTCTTCTGGTCACACTCTGTTTGTTATAAAGTCCACGAGTCTTTTAAGATTTTGAAGAGTTTAATTATATAGTTTACATGTTTCTTCTTCTTTAAATGCATTCTTTTTCTGTGCTAAGATTTCCAGTCTTTTCATTTTTTATAAAAACATCTTCCATTACATCTTTGGTATGGCTGATTTTGACACACCAATTTTGATTTTGAAGAGAGGATCTCAACTGAGCAATCCCTTTCATCATATTGAAGAGGTTTCTTAATTTATGCATCTCCATTTTTGTATGTTATGTACAGAGTACGACATATAGCCTAATGTGGAAACTACCTTTGACATTCCATCTTACACCTGTCAAAATGGCTAAGATCAATAACACAAATGACGGTTCATGATGAGGAGGACGCAGAGCAAGGGGAACACTCTTCTATTGTTAGTGGGAGTACAAACTTGTAGAGCCACCACTGAAATACTTGATCATATTCACTTTAATTCTTCCCTCCATCTCCCGTGGCCCTGCTCAACACATATCCCTTTCAATCTCATCTCCTCTTATATTTTTATAACGTACTGCAATCATCCACTGGGATATGGGAAACCTACCAGTGCCCACGGCCCCAAAGAGAGGTGAATTTCTCTGTCGTCAGCCATCAGCTGTCAATAGCTCCTCACAAATGGGTGGGACCCTGGTAGCTCTTTTCCTTTCACGCTGAAATTATTTCCTTGCTCGATCTTGTGTAGTCTCGTATCGGAAACCACAACTGCTGTGAGCATGCCCAGAGGACCGCACCTTATAGCGTTTCTCCCTATCGTCCAGCTATTACATCCTCCCTCATCCACTGCTTCTGTGACGTTCCTGAGCCTTGGTGGGGGTGGGTTGTGATAGATGTCCATCTAAGGCTAAGTATTAACCATCACGAATTCTCAGCACTTTGAACAGTAAAGACTCTCCGTATTAACCCCTGCTTATTGCAGTAAGAAGTTGCTCTGACAAAGGTTGACAAATCTGACAGAACAGGGGAACACGTTCTCACAGAAGCAGGGTCTTAAAGCAGTTTTGCAAAGAACTGATATGTAGCACTGAAGATCATACATTTGTTTCCAGTATCCTTGATTCATTTTTCCTGTATTGCACTTTGTTCACAAATTGATTTTTCCCTCCTTTCTAATTTCATGAGATGTCTTTGTTTGCTTCCTGGGTTGTGGGGTTTTCTTGTGTTCTAACACATTTTAAAGGCAGGTCCTGTCTTCCAGAGTTGATTACAGTTCCTACCCACACATTTCACTACAACATTTTGATTTCCCTTATGAACACCTTCTAGCTTCTCTTACTGTTGTGAATTCTTCTCTGGATGATGATCATCCATAAACACACCTGTCTGTTTCCAAACACATAATCTAGAAGGGTGTTTTGTTCTGTCACAATTGTCTTATGCTCAAAGACCGTGCAGTTTATGAGTTAAAAATGTAATTTGTAGACTTGTTTTATGACATTGTCTATGGCAATTTTGGAAAAAAAAGGTATATGTATGCATTATTTTTCATGATTTTATTTATCATTTTCCACGATGCTTAATATCTTGTACATGCTTTTGTTTCTAGTAGGGTACGCAGGTGTTTTATATTCCATACATTCTGGCAATCTGTCTTTTAACTGAAACATCAACATTTTACATAGAAAATACATAATTGCTGACACCAAGTTTGAAACTACTACCTTATATGTTCTCTATGACCTACATGCCTTTTAAAAATCTTATTTTAATTTTGTTTGAATTGGCTTCCTGTTATTCAATGAGTTCTAGTTGTCTATTTCTTTAGTATTTAATCTACAAATTGCAATGTGAACATATATTTTCAAGGATTAAAAATAACTAGTACTTTGACACTTTCCTAGGAAAGAGTCATATTTAAGTGCTGATCTTCCTACAGATTGATTATTCAATTGTCTCATCATTCAATATATATGTGTTTTAAACCCCACAGGTCATTGCTATTGTTTTATAAAGTCATTTATATCAACAATGTGCTTATATTTCTGCTCTTGGTTCCTGCCTGTATCTCTGATCACAGTGTCTACTTCCCTACTGACCTTAATATTTTCTTTATTTTTTTTCTGCTTTGGAATAAACTGTATGGTCTTGACAAAAATCCCTTGAATTATCAATGTTCTTAAAGTATAATAGAATTCTAGGTGACAAAGTGGTCAAGTAGTGCTAGCAGCCTGACTTGAATTGCAGCAATGATGGGATTCTAGCTCTGCCTACTTTCAGTCATATTTAGATCTTCTATGGCTTTGGAGAACCCTATTGTTTCAGCTGTTTCAAGACTATCACTGTGTTTTGTTTTTTGCTTTTCCCCTGGAGGTTATGGCATAGATATCTTTTTATATGCCCTGTCTTTATTTATTTTTATTCTTTGAATCACTGGGTTGATAGTTTCAACATTTAAAGCATGAATCTTGGGTGAGGTGGTTAAGAACACATGTTGCAGAATACTGGAGTTTGGTTTACAACACTGACATCAACGATATCAGGTGGCTCACAGTAGCATGTAACTTCAACTCTAGGGAATTCAGTACCCTGTTCTGGTTTCCAGGGGCCCCACACACATACACACAAATAAATTAAAATTAAAATTAAAATTTAAATACATGAATATTTGGTTTATAAATTCTGTTACATACAAATGCTATCAATTTTATACATGGCCAAGTACCAAAATTCTAGCAAATTTTATTTTCAGTAATAAAATCTTATTATTCTGAAGTTTCCTTTTTTACAATAGTGTTTTATCAAACTAATAATGAGTATTCTAGAACTCAATTTATGAGTTAAAAAATTTTCAAATAAATACAAGTATATTATCTACACCAATAGAGCATGAAAAGATCATTGCTTCAGAAAACCCATAGATTTTCTTACCATACTTTTTATGGAGGCAGTAAAACACACATTGTTATATTGTAGAAATTATCAAATTGTGATTTTAGGTATATAAGACATAGAGTAAATATTTTTATAATATAAAATAATCACTTTATGTAGAACAATTTGATGTGATTGGATGTTATTCCTGACACAAATGAAACATTTGTATCTCTTTAAGCTAATGTTTATTTTATGACAAAGTTCTATTTTATTTTCTAAAATATAAGTGTTTCCAATATAACACTAGTTCTGAGCCATACATTGATAAAACTCAGAGAAAACCTTCAGTTTAAACATGAAAATGGCTCTCAGTTCGTGGAGTGGGAACTCTTCCTCTTAACAATGAGAGTGCTTAAAGACTGACTTCTTTCCATTTTTGTTCTTCATAAGGGAAACTGACTTCTGAGTGTGTGCTTCAATTTTCTCTAGCTAGGAGTACTCCAGGTTCATGTTTCATCAAGCTCTGGGGGACACATTTTCTTGTTCATCATCATCTTGGTAAGCCATTGGTATTCTGATAAACTTTCATTGGAATTGGAATTTTTTCTGACATACAATCTTCTATATTCTGAATGTGGTCTTATTAGCCGTTACTTCTATATGCTATGTGTCTTAGTTTCTTTATAAAATATTTTGGAGTCTATGTCCTCAGATTTGTTGCCTATATGGTTTTCTGAAATTATTCTTCCCATGCCATCTTCTGCTGGTGTCTTCTTGGTGTTCTTGGAATTCATCAGCAGAGATCCTGAATCTCAATATCTTTTGTGTACTTTTGACAACTCTACTGTTATTGAAGCAGAATTATATTTATATTTGTCCTAACAGGATACTAATAGCACCCACAACACAATACTCTAATGTTATCACAAATATCTGCACTATAAACATTGTTACTTTCTCTAACAGTTTCTTCATATTTAACATAGCAAAACAAAAGATGGTTACTGTTATCCAGATTTTAGACAATGTAACTACTACATACTATTTAAGGAAGTTAAATAGAAAAAGATATTAATTACACAGAAGGGAGAATTTCAGTATGCATGGATAAATAAATAAATAAATTGAACCTTTTGATTTTAAAATGTAGGTCAAGAGCAGGAGATAGAGAAAATAACCTCATCTCAGACAAATAATAGAAACTTAGGCCTTGATCTCATGTAAGAACAAGGCAGGAGATGGTGAAGGAACACTGTCTCAATGGATAATAATAATTGTTTAGATTGATTTAATTGCTTTAATTGTTTTAATTATTAAAATGTTCATGGTTATAAATTTGGTGGTTATGATATTAAAAATCCTTTGGGAGAGAAGTCAAAATAAGACATTCCTAAAGAGAAAGAAGACTGCTAAATCCAATTAATCTATACCTTTGATGATTTTGGGTTACTAGACCAAAGACATACTATTATGGGAGAGAGGCTCTATATTTGTGTTAATGGAAAAGAAGAAAAGGCTTTGGACTCCTTCCAGAGTGATATGGATCAGATATGCCATGGGAAGACTACTTAAAAATCTTGGCTATAAAAAACAAACAAACAAACAAACAAACAAACAAACAAAACCTCAACCCACCCCATCCCCCCAAAAAACCCCAAAATTTGAGAAAATAAGACAGGGCTTGATTTGCTGATTTCTCCACATGGGAAAAACTCTGTAACTGGCCTAGACATAAAAATGTCTCTTGCAAAAATTTCAGTTAAAATTAGACAATAAATCTTGTTGTTTATAGAATTCATAAGATTTAACATGCCATCTTTTGCATGACATGAATGAGAATCTACTACAATTGGTTATTGAGCAAATTAACTCATAAAAGGATAGTTGTCTTTCACCTGCTCAAACAAGGAGCAAAAATCCTTAGCTGATCTGTACAATCTATACAAATATCTTAATAGTACTAAAATTTTGATTGTAAGATTCATATATTATAAAATGTACAGCTCTGACAAAATTCATACATGGGGACCCTAAAATGACCTGCTATTTCAGCCCCTGCCTCCTGATACTGTTTCTAGAGACTTGCTTCCAAAACAGCTTCAAGAATTGCTACTGATTTCTAACGGACTCGGTTCATCCAGCCTTTTAGATGAAACCAGTCAGAACTTCAGTCAAACCCTGAGCCTTCTAAGCATACAGAGACTAGATAGCAGATGCTAAAGCTAGCTTTCTTAACTGTAACCAATTTTTCTAATTTTCCTCCCCCTCCCCACCCTTTTCAAAAATTCATCATCCCAATTCATCAGGGAGAAGTTGTGGAGAGCTGTCATCCTGATCCCATGGTTTTGGGTGTCTGGTTATGTTTATTTATTTATTTATTTTTTATAAATTATAGATTGTCATTTTAAGGGATAATTTGGAAATGTTCATAATTTTAAACAGTGAAAAATATATGAGATAGATGTTTAAATTCATTCTTGAACAAATCATTGTATAGCCATAATCTTACATTGATAAAAATCTTTATAATTGATGCGAAATTGAAGTTATACTTTCTTACATTGGTACAAAATTTATATATTAATACAGATTTAAGGTTTTCATTGGTTTAAGTTTATATTGATACAAAATTTGAATTAATATTGTTACTCTTATATAGACATTGCACCTATATAACTCATTTAAAAATGCAAGACTCAGACCCAGTCCTTCTAATAGCTACAATTACAAACTGCTTAAGATGATTAAGTAACGAAAGTTAAGGGACAGATAATAAACTCATGGTTATATTAGATTCAGATTTAATAATAATAAGATGCTTTTAATATTATTAAAATAGAAATAGCTAAGAGTAGTCAAAGTTTAACAGTTCAGATATACTTTATATAGATATTCTTCAAAAGCATCAGAAATTCACAGAATATGACATTTAAAGTCATGTCATTATTAATGGAAATTTTGACTAGGAGACATGAAAGACAATATCTCTTTCATAGTTCAAACAAGTTACTGAGCATCATAACCTCCATATAGAGTTGCTCCTGTTGTAACAAGATAGCATGGGCAAGAATTGCCCTAATTCATCTACAGACAAAAATACTGTCCAGGAAAGGACTCACAATACGGGATAGCTGATAGCTTAGCTTTGCCAAGACAGGGTAAGCCTGTCCTTCATGTTTCCTGCTTCACTTATGGACTGTCAGATGGTTCTGGCCCAGAAGGTTGAAGACAGATGCTCCAATATTTTGAAGAATGGAGACCTGTCCAGGTAGTCAGCCACCTCTAGAATTTGTTTAAGTTTTGTAGCTATGTGTTTTGTGCTTCCTATATGTTCAGGTTATATTCATTCTTGGCTCTCTGATGGGGTTGAAGACTAGTTATAGTCTCATAATTAAACTTAAGTTGTTTAGCATTGAGGAAGATGATGTAGATTTGAAAGGATGGATTTTCAGAGGGTGATACAAGTTAAAAATTAAAATATAATTCTGGTAAAGACTTGTAAACTCTTTAAGTTAGGATAGATAATAGAGTAATGCACTTAAATTGACAAAACGGATGGATGTTGTTAGAGTATATTGTACCTTATAGTTTACATAACTGTGATAACCATGTTCATTGTATATCTGAAAGAAAAGGCCTTTTTAATGGACAAAAAGAGAGAAATATTGTGGATAGGGTTTAATGTTTGCATTGTGTTATTTGGGTTTCCAAAATTGCATGAGAATCCCACATTTGAGATGCTGAGGGCCCCTGTCTCCAGCTGGTTCTAATTGGTAAATGAAGTTGCTGGCGGTTAGGATTTGTGGGCAAGAGGACCAAGGAAGAAGGAGAATTGCCATGCCAGGGAAGAAATAAGATCCGGGCTTCAGAGCTGCAGAAGAGAGAGCATACTAATCGCGTAAGAGCCAGGGAAGAGCAGCCTCAGGCCTAACCCCAACTCCCCAAATTGGGTTTAGTGTAGATTTTAGTAAGTAATAATTCAAGAATATTGAAGGGGAGGCATTAGCAATGTGGAAGTTTGAACGTGGCCCAGCCATTGAGTCGATTAGGTATATTAAATATAAGGCTGTGTGTGTGTGTGTGTGTGTGTGTGTGTGTGTGTGTGTGTGTGTGTCTTTCATTTGAGAATCCAGAGCACTGGGGTGGGTAACAAGCAATTTGCATTGCTGCCGCCAGGGAGATTAGCAGATTAATGAACTACAACTACATGCTACTTTGCTTTTATGATCTTAATGGAAACTTCTGCCATCATGACTGTTGTTAGGGCTGACACAGTCAGAAACGTTGCTCTTGCTCTTACTCATATTTAATGTACAGCATAAAATGTTAAAGGATGCCTCAGACAGCCCTAGGAAAGCACAGATACAATTACTGTATCTTATATATTTCTTCTGTCTTATTCTATGTATGTCATTTCAGGGACTCCAGTAAGCACATGTTTTTTTTGTTTTTTTTTTTTTTTGTTTTGTTTTTTTTTTTTTTTTTTTTTTTTTTTTTTTTTTTTTGATTCCTCACTCTTCTCTATTTCTACCTTTTTGTACATTTGTGCTTTGTGATGTGTGTGTGTGTGTGTGTGTGTGTGTGTATTTCTTCTGATTTATACCAAATCTCTTTAACCATGTCTAATCTGCTGCTGCACCAATAAAGCTATAAATTGTGTTTCTCAGTTTGGAAACACTATTCCCTTTCTCTGTTTTTATAGTTTTCTTTTTATTTAGAAGCTATGAAATTATGATCTTTGCTCTGATCAAGAGTTCAATAATTTCTCAATTACACACACACACACACACACACACACACACACACCATGTATGAACAAGACGTGGAATTCTTGTCTTTGAGTCTGGTTTATTTTACTTAGCATAATGACATAGGGTACACAAATGCAAAAGTGACCTACATATTAAAAGAACAATTAAGTTATAACTCATGCATTCAATAGAATGCTTTCTGTTTGAAGATATTTATATTAACATGACGTTGATAGGTTTTCAAAGCCACAAATCTGAGGGCCCCACTTGTCATGGAATAGGAACTAAGTCATGTTATTGTGTAATAATAACGGCTGTAATAATGCCATTACGTGAAAAGCAGTTTTCTCTCCAGCTGAAGTATTTTAAGGTTGCTGATGTGTTATTTATATATTTTGGTACTATCTAAACTAACAAAAGTGTTTTATGTGTTTGTTTTAAAAGCTAAAAAAAGGATGCACTTTGTGAATGATAGTTTTTTCTTTGGGAAAGAAAGTACAAACACACAAACAATAATATAAACAAACTATATTCTATAATACTACCTATTAAGACAATCTTACTGTACTTGTTGGCTCCTCGTCAAAGGTATATATGCGACTTAATGTGCCTACTTCGTGTTCATGAATTGGTACAGGAGTAACTTTCAGTGGGCTTGTCCAACCTGAAAACCAAAAATTCATGCATTTTAGGTTAAAAAAAACCTTTTTAATACCTTTTTTTGATACCTTTTTAAATACCTTTTTTGATACCTTTTAAAAATATTTAGTTGATGTACATTAAACTGTAATAAGGCTTCTGGGAATTGTAGGTTTAGTTTGATGCTCTCCAGATTTTGTTAAATACATGTTAAAATTACAATTTAAAGATTGGGTCATAATTGCCCACAATCCTGCACTCAATTTAGTGCTCTGAACTAGTTGGTCATTTTCCTAATTCCCACATTATCTGTGTACAGCAAATGAAACAAGAAGTGTGTTTGCTGACCAAACATACAAACTTTAAATTCTGTTAGAGCAAAGACCTAGAATCTAAGCCTGTTACATGGAATCGGTGGGTATCTGCATCTATACTAATCAATGTCCACTTTGAGAGGCAGATACTGTAACCGTATCAGAAGGCATAAAGCACAGCTTATGCATACACCTGAAGTGAAAGCCAAGCAGAATAATGCTGGCATCCCAGGACCATTTCTCCAGCCACACTGCACTTACTGCCAGAAGTAAATAATGGTGATTAATTTACTGCACACATAGGAAATGCGGGTCTCTAGGTAAAATGCTCAGCTTAAAAACTGTTAAAAACAAAATTTCATGTTCCTTTATAAAGCTTATCTGATATAGTGGAGCCATTTCTAACTCTTCTTTAGGGAATAGGCCATCAAAGTGTACTGGAGGCAAACCATCTTAACACATGGTAATGTGAGCCCGAATCCATCATTTTGAAGATCATATGTGGATTGTTAAATTCTTTTTTTTTTTTTTTTAAAAAGACAAGTTGACCCAAAAAAAAAAGCAAAATAAAGAGAAGAAGAAATTTTATGGTCTCATCTCAAGGAAGTGGGGTCTATAAGCAGCTGAGAGAGTATCGAGGAGCTTTCCTTCAGAGTTGCAGCAGAGTGACTTCGTAAGAAACATGACCAGCTCAGTGCCAGCATGGGGGTAAAGATTAGATGTTTTGCTTTCTTTTTCCCAGTTAGTCTCAGGAGGACAGCCTGACCCATCCAGGGCTCAAAAATTTGCTAACACAATATGTTCTGCTTTTGATGGTGGGAGTGGTCTGAAGAGTTAAGAAAGATCTACACTAAACCCCCTTAAAAGCAGTTCAGGTGACCTCTGAAGTGGGGACTACTGGACCATCCAACTCATTCCTGTTTTTGACACTAGGCACCCCCCCCCCCAGCCTCAAGATTCTGAACTAAAACAGCTGGACTGAAGGCATTTTGCATCAGCTAACCTCTCTGTATCCACCAGCTTCCAGAAAACCTGAAATTTTAGATCAGGTTAACATTGGTCAGAATCTACTTTATTCTTTGGCTGCTTCAATTCTCTAAAATTAAAGACTAGATCTACCGAGAACTGCTAAGGATGGGGATTGTGGCCTAATCCAGGAACAGTGCTCCTTCTGCACCAACAAATTCAAACTGGTTTGAGACACAGTCCAAAGATGCTGGGACAGACAAAAAAATTTCAATGATAAGCTTTTCCCATGGATGGACCTTTGGTTCCCTCCTACTCTGGCTCCTCCTCTTAATCACTCTTTTACTTATTATCTTCATACTTATATGTAAACCCAATCTTTTTGATGTTTAACTTACTGAGCCCACCTCCCTTAAGATAACAGGACTTCCCCTTTGTATGTGGCCAGGGACATTCTACATAAGCTCTTCCAGTGGCGCTCAACCTACAACAGTTTCATTTACTCCTGATACAACTGCAAGGCCGTTTGGATGCTGTGCAGGAGCTTTGCTTGCAAGGAGCCTTCATCCCTCTCATCCCAGACCAGATACATGTCCTTATGGTAGTTCTCTATTTTTTTTTTTTTTTTTTTTACTGTTCTCTTCTGTTTATGCTCTGTAGCCTCCTGCTGCTTTTGCTAGCTTGGAGCAGCACTCCTGTTAGCAGAACTAGCCATTGCCACCCTGAGTGGCCCACTGGGCTTAGGAGGAAACTTTTCTCCCAGCATCTTCTTTTACTTCCCTTGTATGACAACTCCTGCTTCATACACTGCTGCATATACGTCACCACCGTTAGGATGCTGACCTAATTTTGCAAGATGAAGTATTTTTTTCACTAGCTACAATCCCTTGGTTTTCCCCTTTCTTCCCTAATTTTTTTCATTCATTCATTAATTTGTTTACTTTACATCTGGTAGTAGTCTCCCCTTGCCAGTCACACCCTCACAACCCCTCTCCCTATTACCACCTCCCCTTCTCAGAGAAGGGGAAGCCCCACCATGAGTAGCAACCCATTCTGGCACATGGAGTCCCAGAAGAACTAAGTGCTTCCTCTCCAACTGAGACATGACTGCTTAGTCCAGCTAGGGGAAGGAGATACAAGGGCAGGCAACAGAGTCAGAGATAGTCTCTGCTCCAGTTATTAAGGGGCCCACATGAAAACTAAGCTGCATATCTGCTATTAATGTGTAGGGGGCCTAGGTTCAGCTCCTGCATGCTTTTTCGTTGGTGGTTCAGTATCTGTGAACCCCTGTGGGCCCAGGTTAGTTGGCTCTGTAGGTCTTCTTGTGGTGTCCTTGAACCCTTTGGCTACCTGGTCCTTCCCCCAGTCTTCCACAAGACTCAGTGAGCTTTGCCTAATGTTTGGCTGCAGGTCTCTGATCTGTTTCCATCAGCTGCTGGATAAAGTCTCTCAAAAGACAGTTATGCTAGGCTTCTGTCTGCAAGCATAGCTGAGTATCATTAATAGTGTCAGGGCTTAGTTGACTCCTATGGGATGGGTCTCAAGCTCAGCCAGTTATTGGTTGACCATTTCCTCAACCTCTGCTCCATCTTTATCCCTGTACATCTTGTAGGGCAAGACAAATTTTGTGTTGAAGGTTTTGTGGGTGGGTTGGTGCCCCCTCCCTCCACTAAAGTCCCACATGGCTACAGGAGCTGGCCACTTTAGTCTCCATATCCTCAGTTGCAAGGGGTCTCAACTGGGCTCACTACCAAACTCCCTGGATCCTCCAGTGTCCTAGGTCTATGGCTCATCCCACAGATGCCTGTTCCCCACAACCAACTTCCATTTTCTCTTATAGCCCTCTCCAGACTCCTCTGTTCTGCTCTCCTCACATCTGTTTCCCATCCCAGTTCTTTTCCCCACCCCCTCTTCCACCCTGTTCTCTTTATCCATCCACCTCTGATGTCTATTTAATCTTCCCTTCTGAGTGAGATTCAAGCATCCTCCTTTGGGCCCTCTTTGTTACTTAGTTTCTTTGGGTCTGTGGATTGTAGCAGGGTTATCCTGTGCTTTAGGGCTAATATCCATTTTTAAATGAGTACATACCATGCATGTCTTTCTGCTTTTGGGTTACCTCATAGGATATTTTCTAGTTCCATCCATTTGCCTGCAGATTTCATGGTATCTTTGTTTTTAATAGCTGAGTAATATTCTGTTGTGTTAAAGTACATTTTCTTTATTCATTCTCCAGTTGAGGGACATCTAGGTTGTTTTATGAATAAAACTACTATGAACACAGTTAAGCAAGTGTCCTTATAGTGTTGTGAAACATCTTTTGGGTATATACCCAGGAATGGTAAAGCTGGATGTTGAGGTAGAGCTTTTCCCAATTTTCTGAGAAACCACCAAATTGATTTTCAAAGTGGTTATACAAGTTTGCACTCCTACCAGCAGTGGAGGAGTGTTCCTCTTGCTCCACAACCTTGCCGGGATTTGTCCTCATTTGAGTTTTTGATCTTAGCTATTCTGGCAGGTGTAAGACAGAATCTCAGAGTTGTTTTGATTTGCATTTCCCTGATGACTGACATTGAACATTTCTTTAATGTTTAATTTGTGATATTAGAGATTTCTCTGCTGAGAATCCTCTGTTTAGCTCTATACCTGATTGTTTTATTTGGGTTATTGGGCTTGATGATGTATAATTCCTTGAGTTCTTTATATATTTTGGATATTAGTCCTCTGTCAGATGTGGTATTGATGAAGATCTTTTCCCAATCTTTAGGCTGCTGTTTTGTCAAATTGATGGTAGCCTTTGCCTTAAAGAAGGTTTTTAGGCTCATTGAGGTCCCATTACTTAATTTTTGATTGTAGTGCCTGAGTTGTTAGTGTTCTGTTTAGGAAGTTGTCTTCTATGTCAACGTGTTCAAGGCAGTTCCTACTTTCTCTTTTATTAGATTTAGTGTATCTAGTTTATTTTTTATTGGATATTTTATGTATTTACATTTCAGATGTCATCTCCTTTCCCCTCCCTAGAACTCCCTATCTCATCCCCCCTTCTCCATTTTGCTTTTATGTCATTTTAATTACATGCATATATTAAGATCAGTTCTAGGTTGAGGGTCTAGCAATACAACAGATGCAAATAGTCAAGGAACAAGCAAGGTGCTAAGCACAATTATGTGAACACTCCCGTGATCACTGTTTCTAAGGGCTTATCAGGATGACCAATGATCTGAGCCTACTTCCCTGTCCTAGCCCAAGGTCACTTTCATGTCTGAAGCCTAATTCCTTGTTCTAGTCTAAAATTTAGATTCCTGTCTAAAATTACTTCTTTGTTCTAGCCTAATATTTAGATTCCTGCCTGAGATTACTTCTTTGTTGTAGCCTAAGATTTAGACTCCTACCTGAAATTACTTCTTTGTTTTAGCCTAATGTCAGATTCCTGCTGGAAGCCTACTTCCTTGTCCTTGGCCAATGTCATATTCCTGCCAAGCAGTCCATTTCCTTGTCGTTGGCCCATGTCAGATGTGTATCTAGTTTAATTTTGAGGTCTTTGATCCATTTGGACTGGAATTTTGTGTAGGGTGACAAACATGGATCTATTAGTATTCTTCTACATGCAGACATCTAGTTAGCCCAGCACCATTTGTTGAATATGCTTGTTTTCCATTGTATGGTTTTGGCTTCTTTGTCAAAACTCAAGTATCCATAGGTATGAGGGTTTATTCATGAGTTTTGATTCTATTCCATTGATCAAAATATCTATTTTATGCCTATATAATATGATTTTTATTACTATTGCTCTGTAGTACAGCTTGAAGTCAGGAATGGTGATACATCAAAAAATTCTTGTTTGAAATACAAGATTGTTTTAGCTACTCTGTTTTTTTCCATATGGAGTTATGTATTGTTGTTTTAAGATCTGTAAAGAATTGTGTTGGAATTTTGATGAGAATTGCATTGAATCTGTAGATTGCTTTCGGTAAGTTGGTCATTTTTACTATGTTAATTCTACTGATTCATGAGCATGAAAGATCTTTCCCTCTTTTGATATCTTCTTCAATTTCTTTCTTCAGATACTTCAATTTCTTGTCATACAGATCTTTCACTTGCTTGGTTAGAGTTACAAGATATTTTATATTATTTATGGCAATTGTGAAGGGTACTGTTTACATAATTATTCTCAGCTTAATTATCATTTGTATAAAGGAAGGCTACTGATTTTTTAGTTTATTTTATATCCAGCCAGTTTGCTGAAGATGTTTATCAGCTGTAGGAGTTCTCTGGTAGAATTTTGGGGTCACTTAATGTATACTATTATAACATCTGTGAAGAGCAATACTTTGACTTCTTTCTTTCCAGTTTGTATCTTGATCTCCTTTTGTTGTTTTGTTGCTCTAGCTAGATCTTCAAGTACTATATTGAATTGATATGAAAAGAGTGGGCAGCTTTATCTTGTCTTTGATTTTAGTGGAATTGCTTTAAGTTTCTCTCCATTTAATTTGATGTTGGCTATGGACTTTCAGCGTATTCCCTTTATTGTGTTTAGGTATGTACCTTGTATCTTGTATCCCTGATATCTCCAAGGCTTTAATATGAAGGGGTTTTGGGTTTTGTCAAAGATATTTTCAGCATCGAATGAAATGATCATGCCTTTTTCCTTTCAGTTTGTTTATGGTAAATTGCATTGATGGATTTCTTATATTGAACCATCCCTATATCCCTGGGATGAAGCCTACTTGATCATGGTAGCTGATGTTTTTGATGTGTTCCTGAATTCAGTTTATAAGTATTTTTGCACCAAAGTTCATAAGGGAAATCGGTCTTGAAATTTTCTTTCTTTGCCGAGTCTTTGTGTAATTTAGGTATCAGGGTAACTGTGGTCTTATAGAATAAGTTTGGCAATGTTTCTTCTGTTTCTATTTTCTGGGAGTTTGAGTAGTATTGGTATTAGATCTTTATTGAAAGTCTGGTAAAATTTTGTGTTAAACCCATCTGGCCATGACTCTTTTTGCTTGAGAGACTTTTAATGACTGCTTCTATTTCATTAGGGGTTATGAAACTATTTACATTGTTTACCTGATCTTGATTTAACTTTGGTAAATGGTATCTATCAAGAAAATCAGTCAATTCTTTCAGATTTTCCAATTTTGTGGGGTACAAGCTTTTTTTTTTTTCATATTTTCTCAGTGTCTGTTGTTAAGTTTCCCTTTTCATTTCTGATATTGTTTCTCTGCTTTTTTTTTTTAGTTAGTTTGGCAAATGGTTTGTTCATCTTGTTAATTTTTCTCAAAGGACCTGCTCTTGGTTTTTATTGATTCTTTGCATTGTTCTCTTTGTTTTATCAATTTCAACCCCGAGTTTGATTATTTCATGCTGTCTACTTGTCTTGTGTGTAGAGAAACTGCTTTGTGACTGACTATATGTCAATTTTGGAGAAGGTTTTATGAGATGCTGAGAAGAAAGTATATTTCTTTGTGTTTGGGTGAAATGTCCTGTAGTACCTGCTAGGCTCTTTCACTTTCGTTATTTCTCTGTTTAGTTTCTGTCATAATGGGCTGTCTGTTAGTGAGAGTGGGGTGTTGAAGTCTCCCACTATCAATGTGTGTGGTTCAATGAGTGATTTAAGCATTAGTAACATTTCTTTTACAAATGTGGTGCACTTGGATTTGAGGCATAGATGTTCAGAATTGAGCTATCATCTCTGCGGTCTTTTCCTTTGATAAACATGAAGCATCCTTCCTGATTATTTTTGATTACTTTTGGTTAAAAGTCTATTTTATTAGATATTAGAATGGCTCTTGTAGCTTGGTTTTTGGGTCCATTTGCTTAAAAAAGCTTTTCATCCTTTACGCTGAGGTAATATCTTTGTTGCTGAGGTATATTTCTTGTATGCAGCAGAATGATGGATACTGTTTCCCATCCATTTTGTTAGTCTGTGTCTTTTTTTTAATTAGGGAATTGAGTCCATTGATATTGTGAGATATTAATGACCAAAGACTGTTAAATCCTGTTTTGATGCTGGTGTTGGAAGTGTGTATATGCTTCCCTTCTTTTGGTTTTGCTGGTGTAGAGTTATTTATTTCCTGTGTTTCCTTGGGTACAGTTAGCCTCCTTGGGTTGGAGTTTTCCATTTATTATCTTCTGTAGGTCTGGATTTGTGGATAGATATTGTTTAAATTTGGTTTTGCAGTGTACTATCTTGTTTTTTTTTCTTCTATTTTGATTGAATGTTTTGCTGGGTGTAGTAGTCTGGGCTGACATCTGTGGTCTCATAGAGTCTGCAAGATATCTGCCCAGGCCCTTCTGGCTTTAAGCATCTCTATTGAAAAGTCTGGTGTAGTAGGTTTGTTTTTGTATGTTGGCTGGCCTTTTCCCCTTGCAGGTGTCAATATTTTTCTTTGTTGTGTATATCTATTGTTTTGATTATGTGAAAGGAGGATTTTCTTTTCTGGTCCAATCTATTTTGTGTTTTGTAAGTTTCTTATATGTTTATAGGCATATCTTTTTTTAGGTTAGGGAAATTTTCTTCTGTGATCTTGTTGAAAATATTTTATGGGCCTTGTATCTGAGAATCTTTTCCTTTTTTTACTCGTATTATTCTTAGGTTTGGTTTTTGATAGTGTCCCATATTTCTTGGATGTTATGTGTCATGAACCTTTTAGATTTAGCATTATCTTTGACTGATATATCATCAATTTCTTCAATCATATCTTCTACGCCTGAGACTTTATCTTCCATCTCTTGTATTTTGTTGGTGATGATTGTGTCTTGTTCTCTTCCCTAGGTTTTCTATCTCCAGGTTTCCCTCAGTTTGTGTGTGTGTGTGTGTGTGTGTGTGTGTGTGTGTTTTAAATTTCTATTCCATTTTTAGGCTTTGAACAGCTTCATTCATTTGCTTTATCTGTTTCATTATAATTTCCTATATTTCTTTAAGGGATTTATTCATTTCCTCTTTAAAAGCCTCTATCATTTTTATAATATTAGATCTAAGTTTATCTTTTTGTGCTTGGGCTGTGTTAAGATATCCAGGGCTTGCTGTGGTAAGATAGCTGGACTCTAGAGGTGTCATATTACACTGGATCTTGATGATTTTATTTTTATGCTGGACTTTTTCCATCTGTTTGTCCCTAGTGTTGGGGGTATGTTTCTGATGCTGGCAAGATTCCTCATGGAGGCAGCAGAGTTGTGAGCCTGAAAATGGTTCTCAGGGAACAGAAAGCTGCTCACCTCTGATGGTTGTGTCCCACATGAGCTTGAATGTTTCTGGCCCCTCTCATCCCATGAAGGGCTCCTTGGGAAGGTAGGCTGAACCATGGACTGGATGATGGACATCAGTGGACAGCACAAGGTTCACCTCTGCTGGTTGTGCCTCAGGTAGACAGATGTGGCAGGCAGTGGGGAGGGTTCTAAGCTAGATTTTACTGCCCCTTGTAGGCCTTCTCCAGAAGGCAGGAAGAGCCGTGGGTCAGACAATAGAGGTCAGGGGACAGCAATCAGTTTATCTATACTGGCTGTGGCCCAGATGTTCTTTTTTTTTCATTTTGATCCTTCTATGGCGTCTACTCTTACATCTCTTTTTAATCTCTGCATAAACCAGCTGAGTATGCCTCTTAAACAAAACTCACAAGCTCATAAAGGTAGCCAATTCCACTTACTCATCAATCTGCTAAGGCTATCTGTTCACTAATGTCTAGAGCTCCTGGCCTGTCCCTGCACCCTTGCCACTATAAATCCACACCCCTCTCAAACTATAATCTCATACAATGTCTGGCCCTTCCCAGTTCCTATACCCACAACAGATCTCTCAAGCCAGCAATGATTTTTCTAATCTCTTACCACCCCCTACTTTTTATGAAATCCCAAATAGCAAGCTATTGTTCTTCTCCAATGATCAATTCTACTGGCATCCTTCTTATTCTAACCCACCCCTTCTAATATGCACAGCCATTCAAGACACTGTATGAATCTTCCCTACTCTACTGGGACCCCTATCCAATGACCCATCTTTTCACTGGCTTGCCTACTCTATGCCTCCTCTTCCTCCTCCTCTTCCTCCTCTTCTTCCTCCTTCTCTTCCTCCTCCTCCTCCTCTTCCTCCTTTCTGGGCAATATTTCAGTTTTCCTCTGTAAGTTAGTCCTATAACCTTTGTAGATGTTTCTCTAGGATTATATGAAGGCAATAGCATAATCCATCACAGATGATCAGGTCAAAACTCTCCTTCTGCTATAGAAAAGTAACACAACCTATGCTTCCTTAGGTCCCAGGGACACAGCCCAGCCATTGAGAAAATAATTTCACTCTCATTTCTTTTTAATCTGTCCTGAGGGTTATGAATAAAAGGTTAATGACCTAAAAGCCTCAGGTGGACTGAGACACTGATAGAACAACTGACTTGCCTGATAAAACCTGTACAAAATTCTGATAAGGAGAGTCACATACCAAACCTGCTGCTATTTACCACTTCCAGACCTCAGGAAAACTTATTCTTAGGTGGATTCCTCTTAACCCCAAAGGCCTCTAACTTTTTTTGTCCTCTAAAGCTCCAAATATATACCAAATATACCAAATATACACCAACTTCCATTCTGCAGAGAGACTGTGGCCCCTCAGCTGTTCTGATTAAAGAAGAGTTCTTTTCTGAAGATGCCCATCAGCTTCCCTTTAGTTGTATGACACTGCTTTATATCCCCCATGTACCATTTTGTAAGCTCAAATGGAATTTCTGCAACTTTCCCATTTAATTTTGGTCTATTTTTAGATATAACTGAAAGGAATTAAATGAACTACTGTGCCCTCCCCCCAGCCTTGAGCAGGTCTGAAGGAGTCATTTACTACAGTAGACCAAAACAATAGGACTTAGGAGGCATTGCTGGTGGCCTTGGCCACCCTCAGTCTGCTACAGGAGCTAAAAAGAATGGACTGCCTGCTGAGCTTGCCTTGACACCTGGGCTGCTATCCCCTCACCCAGATGCTGGGCTGAATTGAGAAGAAACTCTGGGGGTGGGGCTTCCCCTTTATATGTGAAAGCAAAATATTAAACTTCAGGCCTTGATCAGAATATGTTGTCTTGGCCCCATGTTTTCTCTCGCTCTCCATTCCCCTTTCATTCCCAGCCTTTCTTTCAGGTGAACCCAGATTGGCACCCGAATCCTGGGACCCCAGAATGGATGACCAGCAGAGGAACACTGTCTTGGGTGGAGCTCCATGAAAAATGGAAAAAGAAGAGTATCCTGGGCACTTGGTGAGCAACGAACAGCATTGATGCTAGCTAAATTATGGCTGTGTTTGCAGGAAGTGTGTTTAAGGTGGATATGGTCTAGGTTGAGTAAGTGTTGACCCTACGTGAGCTCATCTAGGAGGTGACAGTGAATTTGGGATAGGAGAATACTAATAGGCATCCGCCCGCAGCCCAAGAGCTGCCTTAGGTGAGAGAAGCAGGGTTAGAAAGAATTGGAAAACTGAAAAAGGCAGGGCACTAGGTAGTAACTATCGGTAGCCGTCAATACATCCCCTAAAGAAAGAGATGAAGACTTAGATCTTGTATTTGAGAGAGAGAAAGGGCTTTAGAAAAGCAGTTGTCCTCTCTGGGTTGTATCAGCAAAAGAAGAAAAAAGCTGTTTCAGAGCTCTCCTAGAAACAGGAGAAAATTCAAGAGACAGCTTGCAATTTTCTCTGGCTTTTACATGAGAAATCCATAATTCTGCCCTTCTTTGTTTATTTTTGTCCTTGGTGCACCAATGTCCATGTGTGTCAATTGTCTGTTTTTTGTTTCTTCGTCTGAATGAATGGTGTTCTGTTTCATCTTTAAAAGACAAAACTGGTTAAAGCTGCTATGCATCCAGCCCTTGGTCTAGTTTAACTTGGTTTTAAAGGCAGTCTTAATATGCAGAGCAGAGGCTGATAAGTTACCTTATACCTGTAGCTAAGTGTCGAGCTGAGCTGAAAAAGCCTTTCCAAAAGTTGATTGTTGTATAAGCTGCTTTTAAAGGGACCAGCAATTTTTTAGATTCTGTAAGGAAGCTAAGAGTTGTTTGTCCTAGAAAAATCTCTGTGACAAGGTGCTTTTATCTTGAAATTACAGCTAGAAAAATTTGTTTCTGAACCAGTGGTGGCACAGCCGCTGGTTCAGAAACAATAATTGTTATGTAACAATTGTTATGTAACAATTATTAGAGGACAAGATTGCCTTCAGCTTGGCCTTTGTCTGATACTCTCACTCAGCTAAAAAAGATTGGTTATTGAATTAATCCAAAACAAAGTTCATGAAGAGGCTTGACTTCGGATTTTTCACCCTCTGTAACTGTGAGAAATAAGGGACTGTTGTTGCAACCAACCACTCTTCCACATATATTTTTATAAATGCCTAAAGTACAGAAGTGGATAGGAAGATGGAAAGATATACAGAGATGTTTAATTATTGATATCAGCTGGAGTTCAACATGAAGAAAAGCAATAGACAAACTTATTTTATCTATAATAAGGAAAACCAAGCCCTGTGGGCAATGAGAATCAAAGTGTCCAGTAAAGAGCTATTTAGGAACAAAAGACTGAAAAGATTGGGATGGGGAAAGTTGTCAATGTAATCTTTTGTGACATTGCTTTAATATTTGTGAAAGTCCATTAAAAATACTGCATGTAGGACTTTCTAGTGGTTCCCCACATCCCCACGACTGGCAGATGCATATTTCCATTCATTCTTCTGGCTTTCCAGGCTTCTCTCCTGTTTCTCCCCACAACTGATCCTGCTCCCCCTTTCCCCTTCTCCTCCCCTTTCTCACCTAGGTCCTTCCCTCTGTCTGCCTCTCATGATTATTTTGTATTCCCTTCTAAGTGAGACTGGGCGTTCCTTGTTTAGCTTTGTAGGGTCTTGTGGGGTGTATCATGAGTATTCTGTACTTTTTAATTAATATCCACTTATCAGTAATTACATACCATGCATGTTCTTCTGGGTCTCACTCAAAAAATATTCTTAGAGGATATTAAGGATATTATTTTCTAGTTCCACACATTTGTCTGCAAAGTTTATGATGTCCCCCCTTTTAATAGCTGAATAGTATTTCATTGTGTAAATGAACCACTTTTCTGTATTCATTCTTTGGTTGAGGGACATCTGGGTTGCTTCCAGTTTCTGACTATTATGAATAAAGCTTTTATGAACATAGTAGAGCATGTGTCTTTGTGTTATGGTGGAGTATATTTTGGGTATAGTAAGAGGTATAGGTGAGTCTTCAGGTAGAACTATTTCCAATTTTTCTGAAGAACTGCCAGATTGATTTCCAGAGTAGTTTTACCAGTTTGCATTCCCACAAGAAATGGAGGAGTGTTCTTCTTTCTCCATGTTCTCCCCAGCATGTGCTGTTACTTGAGTTTTTGAACTTAGCCATTCTGATTGGTGTAAGCTGGAATCTCAGGACTCAATGTGGGTGACTTTAGCTGAAATGCCCAAAAGTGAAGAGATGAAACCTGAAGAGATCACCTCTAGTAGTTAGACAGGACTCCCAGTTGGAGGGATGGGAACACAAAACCACCTTCAAAAATTTTGACCCCAAATTATTTTTGTGTAAAAGAAATGTAGGGGGAAAATGGAGCAGAGACTGAATGAATGGCCAACCAGTGACCTGCCCAATTTTGGATCTATCCCATGGGTAGGTATTGGTCCCTAACACTATTACTAATGCTATGTTATGCTTGCAAACAAGACATGGCTGTCCTCACAGAGATTCTATCAGCAGCTAACTAAGACAGATTCAGATACCCACAGGCAAGCATTAGACTGAGGTTTGGAGACTCCTGTGGAAGAGTTTAGGGGAAGGATTGAAGGAACTGATGTGGATGGCAACCCCATAGGAAGAATAACAGTGTCAACTAACTTGGACCTCTGGGAGCTCCCAAAGACTAAGCCACCAACCAAAGAGCATACATGTGCTGGTTGGAGGTCCCTGGTACATATATAGTGGAGGGATGCCTTGTCTGGCCTTAGTGGGAGAGGATGTGCCTAATCTTGTAGAGACTTGATGCCCCAGAGAAGGGAGATGTCTGGGGGTGGCACCCTCAGAGGCAAAGGGAGGAGGGGGGGAGAGCTTTTTGAGGGGGACTGGGAGAGGGAGGAAAATTTGGGGTATAAATAAATAAAATAATTAACAATAACAAAAAAGAAAACACTAAATGTAGTATAATACATTCTAAGATTCCTTTCTTTGTCAGGATTTATTGGGGATGTGAATCAAGTTTGTCTGAAATCTGACATACTTATCATGATTAATAAACATTTCTAGTGTCTTCAAAGTCATTGAAACACTTGAACATTATTTGGAACTCAACCCACAAATCTCAAGTATTACTCTTCGAAACAGAAGATAATAATTAATAATAATAGCTATTATTTATTGAATACTCTTCCATTTCCAGAAAATTTCCTGTCCATTATACATTTTAATTCTTAGAATTTTGTAAGATACATATTATTGTTCCCAATTTATGTTTGAAGCAACTGAACATTCTGGGATTTAAATTATACTATCTGGACACACTGATCCTGTTTTTCAAACTATTTTTACATGAATCATATTCATATAAAACAGTCACTAGTAACATGCTACAAATTACTTTCCTTAGTTTATAAGTAAGGATACACAGGTAGATAGAGAACTTTAAGTAGCTCTGGGCCACATAACAGATAAACGTAGGAGTCAATTCCATATCATATTGATCTTGGAGCTTAAACTCAAGAGGTTTTATTCTAATCAGGCTGTGAAATATATAGCCCAGATAAATCCTAAATTTGCTTCTAAGTTGTTATTTACATGTTTATAAAAACCATTTTGGTCATTTAGTTCCTTTAGTAAGTCATTTCTTCAGCCTAAAGTCTCTTGGAATATTATGAGAATTCAGGGTGAGAACTACTTTTAAGAACGGATTGATAATGTTGCCTTTGAAATTAGATTGGACTGGAGTTTTCTGCTTACATGGTAAGTAGTATTTATACACGACTTTCTTTCTTTCCTTTTAAAAATTTTTATTCATTTCATTTTATGTGTTTTGGTGTGAGAGTGTCGGGTCCTCTGGAACTAGAGTTACAGTCAGTTGTGAGCTGCCATGTGGGATTTGAACCTGCTTCCTCTGGAAGAGTAGTCAGTACTCTTAACCACTGAGATAGTTCTCCAGCCAACTTTATTTCTTTTAATGACATTTTAAAGTAATAAACTATGAGTCCAAGTTCCTTTTTTTGATTTTTAACAATTAACATAGTATTTATTATTTTTTGCATTTGATTCTCAGTAACATAGAATTTTCAGATAACCAACTCTTAAAATATGCTGACTTTGTTAATACTCTATATAGGTATTCTATAACTCAAGAAGTCCCTATGGTTGTTTTAAGATGACCGTAAATTTAGTGATATATGAAAAGCATAACTCATCCTTTGCTTATGCCTCTCCAGGTTTTCCCTTCCAGCTTAGAAGCAGCTGGAAGGTGAGGCTGAAGTGCCCTTTTCACAGTGATTTTGTTCTTTCCTTGCACTTTCTTCTTGGTCCCTAATAACTACGGTTCATCCCTGTGCAGAATGTCAGATAGAATGTGTTTCTACTGTGCAGACATGTGGTGGTTTTGCCCTTAATTATACATTGTATTCTTTTATCTTCCAAGTTTTTGGGTGAAAGCTGAAGATGAACTCTGGAAGCATCCTGCAGTTTCTAATATTGTATCAAGCCAAAGCACCCCAGTCAAAGGTCTGACCTTTTCCCATAGTCAAAGATGCTAATCTTTTATCACTCACTCCCTGCCTACCATGCACATTTCCCTTACACAGGAAATAGTTGTTGCGATTTTCCTTTGGAGATATTTATCAGTATATGTCTGTCCAGAGAATCATAGTACAGATGACAGTGATACCAATAATTCAGTTATCAGAAGCATAACTCTACTTATGAGGGGTTTGCTTCTCTTCAGTTCCTGTTCTTACCCAATTTACTTTCATCTTTCCCATTTAATTTCAGTCCATGTAACCTTAACTTTTTAACCAGAAGATTGTTTACAAGGGAGAGAAATAAAGAGGGAAGCTTGTTAAACAATCATAACGTGTCACATAAATCCTCTTTTGGTAAAATAAGTTATCTGTATAATTAGAATAAATTATTTGTTAATATATTTGCTGTTGATCAATTAAACTTAAATTTAAAAAATCATTTGATTTTTTGTAAACAAAATTTTGTTTTATAAGCAGATTTATACATTGTATCACCTGTAACAAGGCCTTCTTAAAATTGAATTTAAAATAATTTGTTCAGTTATAACTTATGCCAATTTAACTGCTAAAATTTAAAAAATCTCCAGCTCATGCTCCTTTGTCTCACCTGAAGAACATATAAAGGCTATGCTGCTTTACTTACCTCCAAGTTTTGCCTTGATGGAAATGTCTGGTACTTTCCTGGAATTCCATCTTCTGTCCTGTTTTAGTTCTTCTGAAAGTATTGTTTGCCTTTTTATTGTTGTTTGAAATCCTTTGTCTGGCCTAGGAACTCGATTTTGAGGTTTCACATCATAGAAACTCACCAGGTTTGGTATGGCTCTGCCAACACCAGGCTTTAAATCAGCATCTCCACCAGGACTCATAAATCCTGAGCAGGCGTCACCCAAGGGCACATCATCACGCAGTGGGAATAATGGATATGCCTTCCCGAATGGTGGGGGATAGGGGTAGTGAAAATGATAGTCTGGCAGGACTGATGGAGGATAAGGATGAAATTTTAAAAACGAAGGGTTGCATTTCTTTTCAAATCTGTCACAGTTATGTCTGTCTTCAAGTCCTTTCACAAAGGGCATGTTCATTTTCTGTAAGACACTACTGTAGTGTGGGTAATCTGGATGCTCAATAGCCTTTCCTTCTGAGAAGGCAAAACTTTTAGGGATACTTATCTTTCCAGGCATGTTCTTAACCTCCATATCCATGTATTGTCTCATAATTCTTGAGGATTAAGAATTGAATTCCTGTGATAATTCTTTACCCGTTAACTATTAAAAGCCCATATTTCTAGTAATGGAAGATTAATCTACCATAAAATTATTAATTCACTTTTCTAAATGTTAGTCATTTAAAAAAAATCTTAAGGTAATTTTTTTTTCTGCTGAAAGGGAGATAGGCCAGTATAGAAATAGGACATCATCATAAAAAACACCAAAAGAGCCTTTGTCGCTTGGCAACAGGTAGAACCATAACTCATGGAACTACATATTATTTACATCATAATGCAATTCTGTAGCAAAACCACAGAAAAAAGTGTTAGTAATATTTCCATTATACTTTTTCTCCAATGCTCAGGAAACCAATATTTTTACACACACACACACACACACACACACACACGTATATAAAAATTTAACATGTTCATATTTTGTGGGTAAGATAGTAACTTAAAGAATATACTGAAATTGATCTAGTGAATACATATACACTCTCTCATACCTACCAACACACATACACACACACACACACACACACACACACACACACACAGATACAAACTAGAAATGAGTACTTTCCTTGTTGGGATAAATTATAAACATTGGTACATGTTTAATTTAAACACACTAACAATGAAGATATATTATACTGATTTTTAAGGAAAATAATTCATAAATTATTGTTAAGTAAGAGTCCTTATATGCCTTAAATTATCTGCGGTTTCCTTAAGGTTACAACAATGTCCAGAATGAAAACAATGAGGTATTTATGTTATTTCAGTAAATGGCAGCATAAAAAACAAGATCTCTTTTAAATGATAAGCATAGCAGTCCACTTAGGAGCTGTTTTTAACTAGACAATTTGGTTTTGCATGAAAACTGCAACTAAGTTAAATGATTACAATTTGAGGGATAATAGCTCACATCTTCCTCAAACGAAGAAAAAATACAAATAAGGTAAGCTTCTACAAGAGTCACGTATAGAATATATAAATCAGATCAATTGTATAATAGTAAGTATAAGCAGAATGTGGTCATGCCCACCTATGATGATGATTGAAAATTTGATATACTACTAAACAAGCAGTAACGCTGAAATAAATGGGTACGTTTTTCAGCATAGGGTACTGAACACAGTTTATCCCAAAAATGAAAGTCAGTCTTTTCTCTACTCAGTATCACCCAACTCTTTATGTTAAAGTGAAAACATTTAACAGTCTGTTTCTAGTTTTCCAATATATTTGTATAAAACTTATTTTTATCCTAGTCGGACTATCATTAAATCCTTCCAAAGGCAGAAAAATGGATGCACGATCCTCTTTCAATTTAAAATACGTTCTCATTATAGATGGTCTGTTAGCTGGTTTTGCATGTTTTCTTGAATCCAAGTTGAGGAAGATGATCTTCCAAGCTGAGTACTGCATAAAAGTCAATTTCATCTATGTTTTATTTCCTCCGTTTTCCCATCATGCCACTTTTTGCGGCAATACCCTTAACTTCCCCTAGGTTTTTACTGCATGCATTTTCCGTGAAGTTCCACACACTGAGTAACGCACAATCGTTCGCATTACAACAGTCAGAAACTTCATGCTTTGGCATTACTATAGCCAGGAACTTTATGAGGGCTGTACATTCATTAAATCGTCAGTTCTCAGGATCTGCTGCCACTAGGCACCTAAAGCCAGAAACTCAATACACTGTCAAGGTAGTAAGAGGGGCGTTTCCTTTGCACGCAGACACCATGGAAAGGCAAAGATTAGAACTCTGAGACACAAGATTCTGCTCGCTTTGGAATCTCAGACCAGACAGGTTCTGGAGGGTTTCCTTAGTGGTGCGGTGGCCTCGAAGCCAAGGGAGCCCCTAGGGGTTCGACCTCTTGCCTCCCATGGGTACCCAAGCTGAGTCCCAAGCTAGCACACCTCCCGCAGATCACCCGAGCGGAAGTGGCGGCGCGTCCGTCGGTCCGTCTTTCCGGCCTGCCGTCCGCCAACTTCCGGCGGCGGGTGGGCGCGCGCCAGGTAACGACCTTCTGCGCCGAGGCTCGGCCGTCGGCGGCGTGTGGATGAAGGCCTTGGCCCCGGGCCGGGCTCCGCGGGGCCGGCGGCGGGCCGGGGCCTCGGGCTCCGTGCTCTCGGCGCTGTCGCTGGCCGCCGTCCTGCTCTCCGCCTTGTTGCGGGCGCCCCCTGCAGGTGAGGCTCGGCGCCGCATGGCGGGAGCTCTGGCTGCCGCGGCTCCTCACGAGAATTGCGTTGGCCCCGTGTCACGTGACTCCGTTTACACAAAGAAACCCTCTATGGCTGGGGCTGCACCAGAGACCCTTGATATGTGTAGGAATCTTGAAAAGAACTACATTTGCATAGAGGAGACCGCTATGGAATCGTGAAGGAGGTCTAGCTCCAGGAGATTATCCAAAGTTTAAATTAAAAGTGCCTTAATAAACTTACGTCCGTGGGTCATTGCCAGCCTTGTGTTTCAGAGCGGGTCTATATAGCGACTTGATTTACTGAATCTGTGATGTGAACCCAGTGAGTTTTTAGACCATCCTTGGTAGTGGAGCGCCCTCTGTTGGTTCTGGATGTAAAATGCAGTGTGTAGTTGGAATTGGAAACACGTATCCCAGTTTTCAAAAATATATTGGAGAAAGAAATGAGCGTTTACTAGATTTGCTTTTTAGCTAGAAAGGTTTGGTTGCGTTGTGTGTGTGTTGAAATTGTAGGCTCACTAACAATAACCTATGTTAGAGCCTAAATAGGTATACTAAAGATACACTTGTCAGAGTTAAACTCTATCCAAATAAGAGAACTATAAAGTAACCATGGATATACATAGACATAGAAGAAGTGTGAAGAAAGGGATACTGTGGATAAAAGAAAGAAATGGGAAATGCTTACTAGTTTTTGTTAACTTGACACAAACTGTAGTCACCTGGGAATAAGAAACCTCAATTGAAGATTTGACTCATGAGCACGTCTGTGGTCATGTTTTCTTAATTGCTTTTGATGTAGGAGGGGCCAGTCCTTTAGGGGGTGGTGTTATGCTTGAGCAGGGTAAGAAAGCAGGCCGAGCAAGCCAGGGGAAGCTAGCCAGCAAGCACTATTCCTCAGTTCTTCTGCTTAGCTCGCTGTCTCCAAGTATGGGCTTGAGACCTTGATGCCTTTGCTTTCCTGGAGGATGTAACCTGCAAGGTGAAAGAAACCCTTTCTACCCTTCTCCCAAGTTGATTTGTGGCGTGGTGTTTATCACAGAAACAGAAAGCAAACAAGGACGGGGAGAGAGAGATGAAGATTACTCTTATATAATATAAAATCCAAGTCATGGGCACAAAGAGTGAGAATAAATTGTCTAATTATTCTGCCTGAAAAAAATGAAGTTGAGTATGATTCTTGACCTAGTACCTGGTAATGAAAGTTCGTGTCTTTGTTTAAAAATATTGCCTGGCTTTGCTTTTCTCCAATAAGGACTGTCAAAAACAGGATAGGCTTTTAGTATCTTAACATGTAAACTGAGAATAATAAAGGCTGATGATTATATAGGACTTCATAACTCCTACGATAATTCTGTAAGGCTAGAATTACTTGTTGGTCTCATTTTGCAGATGAAAACCCTCAAACTTGTAGTTCAAAGAAACTTTCCTGATAAAATTGTGTGGCAGGAGTTGCATTTAAACTCCACTGTGGCCTTTAATGCTGTGGTCTCTCCTGAGGACTTGCTTGCTATTAAGGTTGTTTGGGATGAATGCTTTAGTCATTGCACTGCATCTCCCATTTGTTCTGTTTACAATGTTTACAGCTCCTTCAACAATGAATGAAGACTATCAAGACGTTTTTCAAAATCATCACCTTAATAGTTTTCATGTCACAGGTGTAGTGCTTGCAAACGATTCTTGTCTTAAACACTGGTGCTTCCATCAATAGAGTTTGCACCAAGGAAAGTGATGTATGTGAATGAATAACTATTGCACTGTATATTGAGTGTTCCATGACAGTGGATGAATGAGGTCAGGCAGGAAATCTGAGGGAGGAGGGCTTTGTGATATGGGTCCTGTCAGGTGGGAGACTATTGTAAACTGGCATGGAAAGGCTGTGTTAAGATTTATAACAGGGATAAGCCATAGGTGTATGGAATTCTTTAAAGAGTATGCACTGCAATAGGTAACATGTCATAGCGGACTGATTCATGCTTACTGAAATGGAATCAAGATAAATTATACTCTTATTTTAATACTTGGGCATGTTTAAAAGACAAACTTTGATCCCTGTTTTCCTTTTGTTTTTCATAGTTGGACATTTGGCTCGAGTGCCAAGAAGTTTTCGCTTGACTCAAGATACACTGAAAATAGTGGGATCAACACATTTTCCTGGTACTCATAAGTAGCTTTTGAGTAATTGGAAGTTACTAGCACTTGTTTACAGTTTAACAGTCCTGCTGAAAGTGTCATGTTCCTCAGTTACTCTCTTTCTGCAGAGCTGAATTAAATGGTTTCTATAGAGATGGAGTCATCCATGGGCAATTCTGTGTGCAAAGAAAAGTTATTTCTAAAAGCTATCTGAGGTTTCCTGTAGTGTTTTTTTTTACTTGCAATGTATACACCTCTCACTATGGTATAAAATGTGGGGAGCTTAAGAATGCTAAAATAATTTTTAAGTGACATCTAAATACAATAACGATTTAAGATATATCCTTTTAGAGTAGTCCCATGAGGCATAGCAGCTGCAACTTTTTTGAATTTTTATTGTCACTATATTTGCCATAAAACACCTTCTTTGATTTTTTTTTTTTAGTTGATGAGGTTGACAGTCATCAGAACTTTTTATTGCACATTGTCATCATGTTGTGACAAAGTACCTATGCTCATGAAGCAAGTACTCCTGGCCCTCAACACCTGCTAATACCTTCAGATTGATATTTGTTGTTCTTGGCATAGTTAAAACCACACATTGTTTGGCCTTTGTATGACAGGTTTTTATTCTGTTGAGGTTCTATAAGTGCTTCATTCCTTTTTATATCTGACTAATGTTCGTATGTATGTGAATGTTTTTACTTCTCTTAAGTCTGTCTTAGGAGAATCATTTATGGGTAACGTATCAGTGATCTGTTTAACCTAACCTATGGAAGATCTGCTAAAATATTTCCAAGAAAGCCTGAACTTGTTTCTCTTCGTACCAGCAGTATATTGAGCTCCAAACGTCCTAATATTTACAACAACACCTGCTACTCTTTCTCTCTTCCTCTCTCTCTTTTTATTACGGCCATCCTAATTGTGTGTGAAATGATACCTTCTGTAGTTTTGAGTTGTATACTGTTAACGACCCATGAGGTGCTGCTTCTTATATCTGTATAATATGTGGGTATCTTTCTGCAGGAATGCCTACTTGAGACCTTATTTAGGTCTTACTATTTGTTGTTTTTGTTGAGTTGTAGAGTTCTTTATGTATCCTGGCTGTTAGAAGCTTGTTAGGCATCATATGACTTAGAAACATTTTCTCCCATTCTGTGAATTAATGTTTTTTCCGTTTGTTTGTTTGTTTGTTTGTTTGTTTTGTGAGACTTCATTTCTCTGTGTAGCCTTGGCTGTCCTTGGACTAGCTCTGTAGACCAGGCTGGTCTCTGTCTCCCTCAAAGTGCTGGGATTAAAGGCACAAATCATTACCAACTAGCTGTATTTTTTACTTTGGCTTTTGAAAAATACTGTTTAAACTTTGGTGGTCTCAGTTTATTCTTCTGTTTCCCTTTAAGAGTCATTCTGATCCATTCTGAGTTAGTTTTTGCTTTTGATAAATGCTAGAGCTAAGCCTCATTCTTGAGTGCATGGCTGTCCTCTTGTTGCGGTGATTATTGTCTCCTTTGAAGTCTGTCTTGTCACTGTTACTGAAAAGCAGTTAGCCGTATCTGTGGGCTTAGCTGATGAACTCTCCATTCTGCTCTGTTGGTCTGCATGTCTGTTTCTTATGCCAACACCTTGCTATTTTGATTATTGTTGCTTTATATTGCGTCTTTAAGTGCTTAAATGTGAAGCCTTCAATTGTGTTCTCTTTAAGATCTTTGTTGCTACTGTGTGTGGGTCTTTGCAATTCTACATTAATCTGTAATCAGTGTTAATTCCAACACGATGTGCACTGGGCTTATAAAATAGGAGTCCTTTTCTTGAGTGAACATTATATAACCTCACATTTGTTTCAGCCTAATTTCCTATCAAGCTTTGTACAAACTACAGTTTTTAGAATATAAATTTATAGTTACATTGTTTATTCTTATTTATTTCATTTTCAATGCTGTTTTAAATGAAAGAATTTAATGTAGCTAGGTTTTAGATTGTTTCTTGCTGGTCTTAGACATGCAGTTAATACTTTCACATTGTTAGCATTCCTTGTTATTTGCAAAATTTATTAGCTGATACCTGGAAATAGCTGCTTGTCTTTGATTCCAATATGAATGCAATTTCTTTTTTATACAGTTGCTTCATTTACAGCTTCTTCAGTGCTGATTATAGCAAATCACCTTGTGTTGCCTCTGTCTTAGGGTCTGAGAGAGAATCTTAGGTTTTGAATATTCAGCACAACGCTAACTGTATTCTTAAAGATGTTCTTAATTAGAGTGAAGAAGGTTCATGCTGTTCCTGTATGTTGAATATTTTTGCTATGAAGGGTGTTGGATTTTTGTCAAATTGTCTTTGTACATCTGTGGAAATGATCATTTGGTTTTGTTTACTTCATGCTATAAGGCTTTATATTGATTGTTTTATATATTTCAAAATAGCCTTGCATTTTCGGAACAAATTTCAGTTGATCATAATGTTTAATACTTAGTTGATCATTATGTCCTTTCTTTTGTTTAAAAAGACACTGTCTTATTTGTATGTTTAGAGGATGTGGAGGGGTGTACATGAAAACCACCCACTACCTTTGTGTGGAGGTCAGAGGACAAATTAAAGGAGTTTGTCCTCTCCTTCAGTGGTGTGGATCCCGTACATTGAATTCAGTTTGTCAGGCGTGGTGGGAGCTGCTGCGCCTTCTCACTGGTCAGCTCTAGACCTTCTCTGTGATGCTGGATTTCATTGCTAGCATTGTCAGCTCTATCTTCAAAAAGGCCTGTAGTCTTTTGATTTGAACATTAGAATAGTGGTGACTATTCTATCGAACAGACTCTGGTATATTTCCTCATAATGTTTGAAATACTTTGTGAAGGATTATTGTTAATTTTACTTTAATTATTTGATACAGTTTTCTGGGAAATCTATCTGGTTTTGGAATTTGTAAAATATATTTTCATAGTAATTTACTCTGCTTTTAAGCTTATTCAGAGTTTATATTTAATCACGTCTTCTAAGGAAAAGTGAGAGAGAAACGATTAGTTAAGGATCATTTACATATAACTAGTTACTTCTCTTTGTAGCTTTTAATATAAGCAAAGAGAATCCTTGTTTACAGATTTTAGTGTCTAGGTGTGTACCTTCTTGAATTTTTCCCTTGCTGAAGTTCAGTTATCTTCTTAAGTTTGTAGATATGTGATATTTGTGAATTTTGGGAAGGTTTTAATCAATGTTTCTTCAAGCAGTCTCTGTAATGTTTCTTTCTACTTTTCCTGGGACTTTGATGATTTCCCTTGTATCTAAGTGGTGGTTCAGTTTACCTTTATTCCTAGTTTCTTGTCTCTCAGTACACATAATCCCCAAGTGGCTTCCATAAAGACGCCTGTTTCTTCTGCTGCTTAGTCCCCTGCTGATTCTGAGACTGGAGTTTTCATTTCAGTTAAAATACTTTTTAGTTTGGATTTTTTTGGTTCTTTTAATCTTTTCATTGATATTCTCTATTTGAAATGACTACATCTCATATTTTTATTAGTATTTGAGGTATGATTTTTTTGGCTTATACTTAAAATAGCAAGTTTAATATTCTGTTCAGTTGAGCCAAACATTTGTTCTTTCTCAAGGTTACTTGACTGCTATGTTGTTTTACTTGTGTAAAAAACTTCTTACAAAGTTTACTTGTGTAAAACTTTACTTTTATATTTGTCTTTTTTTTTTTTAAATTTGAGAACAGGACATTTATAATAATATAGCATGGTGATCCTGTAAATAAAATTATTTGCCTTCTTAAGATAGGGTGGTGGTGTTTTAGCTAATTTTCTTTGCTTTGCTTATTAATTCTGAGGTTTCTGTCAGTTAATTTTGGGTAATGACTAGCTAGAATCTTAAACATTTGTCACCAGTTAGTCCTTTAGCCTTTATCGAGGGATCTCTGCCCTCCTTCCCCATTTGGAATAACTTTAGTTTCCATCTAGAGAGGTGACAGTTATGCTTTACTGTTCACTTTAAGCTGTGTACGACCCCAGTTGCATTCAGAGGAGAAAACTTAGTGCTGATGTGGATGTGTACAGTCCTGACATGCTCACATTCCTATGCGTTCCTCTTAGAGAAAAAACTGTAAGCATCTGCATGCTATTTACTCCCTCTTGTGGCTGCCGGGTGGTTGGTTTCATTCTATTTTCAGGCCCTTTTCAAGCCTTTGCAAGGTTACTAGCAAGGTGAGGAGGAGGAGTTGGAACATGACATAATAATAAAATGCTACAAGGTCAGCATTTCATAAGAACAATACTTTTCTGGAACTACTGCAACAGAGCACCACATAGTAGGTGGCTTAGACAACAGAAAGTTCTCATAGTTCAAAGGCTAGGATTCCATAATGAGTTAGTGGTTCTGGCTCCTATGAGGGCTCTGAGCAAAAGGTTTGTTCCAGACATTGCTTGGGTTAGAAATGGGATACCTTCTCCATGAATCTCTTCTGTGTCTTCCCCTTATATTTGTATGCAGGTGTAAATTTCCTCCTTTATGTGAGCATTAGTCATATTGAATTTGGATCCAATCTATAGACTTAATTTTCTTTGCAGAGGCTGCATATCCAAGTGAGTTCACATCCTCAGTGTAGATTAATAATTCACTGTAAGAGAGGAAGGCATAGTCCAGACCTATACTGGGGTCAGTAGTACCCCTTCTCTCTCCTCTCCTGTCCCTTCCTTCCCCCTCCTCTTTTCCCTCCCCCGCCTCTGTCTCTCCTTTCTTTCTCACCTTTTTTCCTCTGCCAATTTGCTTTCTTTAATTCTTTTTAAAGTTAAATACTAAAAAATATACTGGGTAAAGTCATTCTACCCATTTTATTAGTGCGTATCAATTATACAAAATAATACTTTTCATTATTACATTTAATACATATATAGAATGCTTTGATCACATTTGTTCTCTCTGCCTGCCCGACCCCTGAACCTCCTCTGCCCCCTGCCCCCCCCACCCCCACGCCCCGAACTTAATCATCTTCTGTTTTTTCAAATAGCATTCCTTCTCCTTTCATACCTTTCTAGGACTAGGGAGATGACTCAGGCATAAAAATGCTTGCTGTCTATGCATGAGGATCTGGTTTCAAATACATAGCTCTCCTGTAAAAGCTGGTGAGGTCCTGCATACCTGTATCCCCAGCAGTAAGGGAAGGAGAAAGGTGAATCTTGAGTTCATTAGGAGACAGCCTGGCTGAAATTGAACCTTAGGCTCTGTGAGGTCTGTTTGACTTGAATATGGGGGAGAACAATAGGAGACGGTCAATGCCTTTCTCTACCTTCACACCCACCTATGAATAAGCATGAATTCACTATACACATGCACCACACAAAATTCAGATTCTATAGCTGAGAGAAATCATGCATTGCATATCTCACTGAGCCTGGTCTATTTCACTTTCCAGAATCTCAAGTGCAATCATATTTTTTCTCCTAAATAACATAATTTCACTATTTTTCATGGGCGAATAAAACTCACATTTTAGAAATTCATGTTTTACACCTAGGTTGATTCCTATTATGTGGGTGTCATGAACAGTGCCACAGTAATCATTGGTGTGCAGTTTTCTTTGGATGGATGGAGATATCTCTATCTCTCTCTCTCTCTCTCTCTCTCTCTATCTCTATCTCTATCTTCATGTCCTGTGACAGATCCTATGACAGTGCTATTTTAATTTTTTTGTAGACCTCCACACTGGTTTCTATAGTGCCTGAACAAATAAGCATTCCACCAACAGTGTGTAGAGGCTGCCCACATGTCCTCTCTAGTGTGTTACTTGTTTTTTTTTTCTCTTTAAAATATGTCCTTATTTTTTGAGATTATAATATATTTAGATAATTTCCTCTTTTCTTTCTTCCCTTCCAAACCCTCCTAGATACCCCTCCTATTCTCTTTCATTTCATGGCTTTATTTATGGTTGTTGTCTTGATGTTCTTTGTTGTTGTTGTTGATGGTGGTGGTGGTGGTGGTGGTGGTGGTGGTGGTGGTGGTGTGTGTGTGTACATAAATACAAGCTGCTCAGTCTGTATAATGTTACTTGTGTGTTTTCAGGGCTTTCTCTTTGGTGTTGGATAGCCAGTTGGTGTGCTCTTCCCTGAGGAAGAGAACTTGCTCTTGCTCACAGGTTTCTTAGTTCTCACATAGTTCTCTGTGTAGGGTTGAAGCTCTTGATGGAGTGAAATCTCAATATGGTTTTAACTTGCACTTGATTACTGGATAAGGATGGGAACTTTTTCTGGTATTCATTGGACATTCACATTTCTTTTTTCTTGTTTTCTTTTATGAATTTTTTTTCATACAGTATATCCTGACTACAGTTTCCGCTCCCTCTACTCTTCCCATTTCCTTCCCACTTCTTCTCCTATTTGGATTCACCCCCTTTCTGTCTCTCATTGTAAAACACTCAGGCATCTGAGGGATAATAATAAAATATAATATAAAAAACAACAATAAATAAACAAAACAACAGAAGAAAGAACAAAAGGAAGAGTCCAAGAAAAGCACAAGAAACAGATATAGACACAGAGAACCACATGTTCCTTTGCAGAGTCACAAATTCCATAAAAATATTAAACTTGAAGCCATATATGTGAAGGACCTGTAGGGTAAAAACAGAGGGGGGAGGGGCAGGGGGAGAGAGATGGGGAGAGTGAGAAAGGATAAACTAGTCCACGTGCCTTGGAACTCCGCATTAAATGGGATGCCTTCATTAAATGCATTCCCTGAGGGGTCATGGTACTATATGGAGGAGGAGGCAGAAAGATTGACAGAGCCAGATACTAAAGAAATAATGTCTTCCAGACAAAACAGGACTGATGCATATATGACGTCACAGAGACTGTGGCAGCATGCACATGGCCTGCACAGATCCAAACCAGGGCTGAGACAGGGAAGTAGGCACAAGGCACAAGGCTTCATTCCCAACCAAGAAGCTATCTTCAATTAACAACCACTTACAATGAAAAAGTAGTTTCTCTAAGGGTTTCATTGGGTATACATTTGTGTTTCTTATTTTGAACGATATCTCTTCAGTTTTTCATTTCTGATTTGACTGCTATTATAGTGTTTAACTCTTGAATTAAAAATATATTACAGATATTAGTCTGTTGACAGAGTAATAGCTGGCAAAGAGGTTTTTTTTTTTTTTTTTCATTTTTGACTCCACTAATTGTTTCTTTGATGTACAATGGCTGTTTAATTTCATGCTATTATTTTCTGAGTTGTGGTCCAATTTAGAAAGCCATCATTCATGCCCATGTATTAAAGTGTTTGTTCCTGGTAGTTTTAAAGTTTTAGACCTTACATTGAAGTCCTTGATCTAGTTTGAATTAATTTCTGTAGAAGATGAATGTTAGAAATCTACTTTCAGTCTTCCACATGTATCTGTTTCTGTCCATTTACTACACAGGCTAATTTTTGTTTGAGATATGTTTTTATATGACTATTGTTGGGAATCATGAGGCTGTAGCTGTATTGGTTCTTTTTTGGTTCCTTGGGCAATTGCATTGCTCTGTGTGTTGATTTTGTGCCAGCATTATGATTTATTACTGTTACTCTCTCATACAATTTAACATTTAATATTGGGATACTTCCAGCAGTGCTATTTCTTTCTTTCTTTATTGGGCTATTTGCCATTTTTTATACTTCTTTATGAGTTTTTAAAGATTTTTAAAATATTTTGGTTGTATTTTAGTGGCAATTACATTGAATCTGTAGGTCATTTTCAGGAATATAGACAGATTCATAATATTAATTCTGCCAATCCATGAACATAGAAGTCTGTCTATCATTTAATAATATCCTGTTTCTTTCTTTTGTGTTTTCAAATTTTCCATTGTAGTTTTGTTTTATGTTTTTTTCCCTAGGTGTTGTTAAAGGCTGTTGGTTGGGATTGGTTTCCTCATTTCTATCTAAGTATGTTTCTATATGGAAAAGCTATTGAAATTAGTATGTTGCACTTTTTTAAAAAAAGAAACAATGGTAATTCAATCTCTGGGCACAACAACTAGAATCCCAATCCTGTACGCCATATAAATCTAATCTGTAATCTTCCAGTGGCAAATCCTGGAAGATCCACTATGAAAACAGAAGACACTAGCAGCTACATCTTGCCCTTATGCTGTCCTTGATCCAAAAGACCCCCTCTCTCTCCTGCTTTTTTCTCTCTTTGTTCAACCCGGAAGTCCCTCCTACTCACCCAGTGATTGGCTCCTTTATTCATTAGGGGATCGACTCACAAGAAGTCACCTGAGTACATGATGTATTCCTTGTCTGCAGCTTCTCCCAGGAGAGCAGAACTTACATCAAAATACATTTACATCATCATACAAACAAAATACAAACAGCACCAGACCCATCCATTTCTGTTCATTTAAAAAGACTCTTTTATCTTAGATATAAATTGAGCACAACTATTACCATTTTGTAATTTGTAAAGTACAAGATAGACCTAACACCCAGTCCATCATTTTTGTTAATAAGATAGAACACTCTGTCATCTGTCCTAACTTAAAAGACTTTTAATTCTACACCTGACTTATGTCATGGCTTTAGATAATATGCCATCTGCAAAGCATCCTCTCAAATCTGTTCTCTCAATGTAAATAGCCTGGGTTGGCTATTAGACTATAAGTAGTTTTTTAACCCCCTCAGAAATCCGAGAATGATCAACATTAACTGAAAATATATAGGAAGCCTAACACAACTTCCAGAACTGAGACAAGTTGTAGAGACAGCTGCCTACCTATACAGCTCCAGTAAGTCAGGAAGTTGGAGCATCTGTCTTCAGCCTTCTGGCCCAGGATCATCTGACAGATCTTTGAAAGACAGGAGTTATTAAGGATGAGCCTATTCTGTCTCCACAGAACTAAGCTGTCATAACCTGTAGTTTGTGTCCTTTTTTCTGGATAGTATTTTGTCTGTAGATGAATTGAGGCAATTCTTGCCTAGTGACTGTCTCACCACAACTGGAGCAACTCCAGTGATGCTCAATTTCTTCTTGGAATCCAAGAAAGGGATGCTGTCAGGAGCAGACTTGTCTCTACAACAAGTGAATAAATAAACATTAAATGTCACATTCTGTGGATTTCTGACATTTTTGAAAACCAACTGTCTATGTAAAGTAATCTGGAATGTTCTCCATTAACTACTCCCAGCTATTTCTAATTAAAATCTTGAAAACACCCTAACAATAAACTCAGAGCCATGAATTTGCTATTTGGCTCTTAACTCACAGGCTTAATCATCTCAGATCAATTTATAATAACAGTTATAGAAGGACTGGGTCTAAGCCCTGTACTTTTAAAATTTTTGTATCCATAGAAGAAATTTATACCAACGAAACCCTTGATTTTGCATCAAAATAAATTCTGTACCATTTAAGAAATGATGACTTCAACTTAGTAACAATTATAAAGATTTCTACCAATTGAGATTATGGCTATACCATCAATTCTAGCTTTTTCCTCCCTGTTCCAATTATGGCCATTTCTACATTTCCTAGAAAGACAACCTATAATAACCACCTCTAGCTCCAAAGCCCAGGAAACTGGGCCAGTGACTTTTCATAACTTCTCTAAGCTGAATATGGTTGTTGAGATATTTTGAAGTGGGGGAGATTGTAGGGAAAATAGGGGAGTTGGTTGGCCTTATGAAGGCCACACACACCAACTATTGTATTAGTCTTTGATGTCTGTATTTTAACTGGATCCAGCTGAAAGTCCAAGACATCCAGAGTTTAAGCAGGTCAGTTCAGCATGTCTGATGAGGAGATTCACCAAGGCTGTATAGTCTGTAATATACAAATCGCAAAACAAAATTTTAGTATCATCAAGATAACTTTTTTGGTTGATTCTTGGGAATCTATTTCTCTGAGGGTCTCCCATTGTCATATCTGATCCATATTACTCTGGAAGGTGTATATACACTAATCACCTTTTCTAAAAATGCAAAGACAAAACCTTTCTCTCAAATCAGCATATCCTTGAGCTGGCAACCAGGAAAGCTTGTATCTTGCCCTCTCTTCCAGAGGAATAATAAAACCACAAAGCCCCAAATCACACCCATTTTGAAAGTTAAAACAATACAAAACAAAAGAAGTAAACTAAAATACTGTATGTGCCTATTCTTTGTCTTTGTCTATTTTGCTAAGCAGGATAAAAATCCAAGATTCCTTTGGAGCTCATGTTAGACAGAGTTTGAGTATTCTGTGAGATGTATTAAAGTAATATATCTTTATATCATTTTTAGAACAATTGATTTACACTTCTGTCTATAAGCAGGCAGAGAGTCAAAGGAGGATTTAAACCCAGAATTTCCGTGGAGCCTACATTAGACAGAATTTGAGTATCCCATAAGAAATATTAAAACAAACTATCTTCATACCATCTTACTGTTCAGCTCTCTGCCTAGAGCAGCCATCTTGTTATACCATCTATCTGCTTGGCTCTGTCCCTGGAGCCACAGACATTTATTTAATACCTGTATATAGCAGGCAACAATTATCACTGCACTATCTACTTGGAGTCAGTGACTAATTTTCTTTATCCTAGTTCTGAACTGCGGGCAAAATTCCCCACATGATTTAGCTGGACTCTGTTATAAATCTTCCATAAAAGCATATAATCCCAATATTATAAATCCATAGTTAAATCAGTATCTGCCCTGAGAAGTAGGCTTTCTCATTCTCCTTCTCTTTCCTGAGTCAGAGCAGCCTGCAACTCCCCATAGCAGTGTACCTCAGATCTGCTTTCTTTGTTTCAATTCCTGTGCTGAGTCCACACGACTCATTTTAGCACTACCCAGCTACTCACTTAAAAAATAACAATTAAAACTCTCTGGCTAATAATCTTAAATTTCTAGTGGATTCTTGCCCAACATGTTTGTTCACCACCTGTTGGGAATATAAAAACGAACAGCATGGTTCCCACGCTATGCCCAGCACTGGCAGGCCACATGGCCCCAGCAGACCCTCTGACCCAGGGCCCCAAGACTTCTCCACATGACTTGTTAATTTAATTTCCCTTGGTGGGATCTACCACAGCAGCCCTTTGCTTCAGATCCTCCACAGCCTTTGTGGTACACATCAGGCAAACCCATGCTTTGCCACCATACCTTTCTTTCTTGAATCCAGTTGAGTCATTGAAAAAAGAAATATACCACACAAACTTAGTTTGGAAACAGTGGTAACTCAATCTCTCGGCACAACAACTAGAATCCTCATTTTTTTCTTTTTCTTTTTTTTATTGGATATTTTATTTACATTTCAGATGCCATCCCCTTTCCCCATTTCCCCTCCATAGAAAACCCCTATCCCATACCCCCTTCTCCTTTTTGCTTTTATACAATTTTTTTTAATGTTAACCAATGGCTTTATAAATTTGGTAATGCTCAATATCAATCAGAAGTATAACCTAATACCCAACATAGATATATCAACTATCTTTGACTGGTGGACACATGTGAACATCTGCCTCCATGTCTGGCCCCCCCTCTCTTTCTCTCTCATTACCTGGATCCTCCTCTCCTTACTCCTCCCACCTTAGCTCCTCTTACATAGCACCCTTCCTGTTAAAGTAAAACTTTTCTCTCAAAATACAGTTAGAACATAACTATACCAATTTATGTCAGTGAGATACAAGATAGACCTAATACCCAGTCCATGATTTTGTTGAGTAAGCAGAACCTCTGTCATCTCTCCTAGCTAAAAGACTTAGTTCTGAACCTGGCTTTTTTTTTTCTTGGCTTTAGAATGAATGTCAGCTGAAAACCATCCTCTCAAATCTTTTCTCTCAAAGTAAATAGCCAGGATTGGCTATGAGACTATAAGTCTTCAACCCCATCAGAAATCCAGAATGACTGAGTTAACTGAAGTTATGGGAAGCACAAAGCATAGCTTCTAAAGCATAGCCAATTTATAGAGACTGCTGAACACCTGGGCAGTCCCTATACTACAGAACATTGGAGCATCTGATCTTCAGCCTTCTGGCCCAGGATCATCTGACAGACTGAGTGCTGCAGAATTATTAAGGGCTGATTACTCTGTCTTGGCAGATATAATCAGTCGACTATCCTGCAAGTGTCTCCTTTTCTGGACAGTAATTTGTCTGTAGATGGAGAGAGGCAATTCTTGCCTAGTGGCTGACTCACCACAATTGGAATAACTCCAAAGATGCTCAGTTTCTTCTTAGAATCCAAGACAGGAAGCTGTCAGGAGCAGACAGGTCTCTAATCAAAATGAACATTAATACAGAAAAGTTTGTAACGTCAATTCTGTGGATTTCTGATGTTTTGAAAACCAACTATTTATGTAGGGCAATCTGGACTGTTGTCTGTTAACTCCTCTCAGTTATTTCTAAATAAAATATACAAAACACCCTAACAATAAACTCAAAGCCATGAATTTGCTATAGGCCCTTAACTCACAGGCTAACCATCTCAAATCAGTTTAAAACGTTAAAGAAGGACTGGGTCTAAGCCTTGTATTCCTAAATGTGTTATACAGGCGCAATGCCTATGATAGTAACAATATTCATCTCACTTTTATATTAATAAGAAGCTTGTACCAATGAAAATTTGAAATCAAAGTAAATTTTGTACCATTTAAGAAATTATAACTTCATCTTAATAACAATTATACATATTTCTACCAGTAGGTTATGGTTATGCAATAAATCCTAGCTAATCCTCCCTGTTCCAACAAAACCACTACTTTTCCCTAGAAAGACAGACCATTATTAACAACCTCAGTCCCCAAGCCCAGGGAATAGGGGCACCAACTCTTCATTAACTTCTTCAAGCTGATTATGGGTGTTGAGATATTAGAAGAGGGGTTGGGGGAAGAGTAAATTGATAAGCCTCTGACACCATGTCTTCACTGCATCCAGCTGGAATTCCAGGACATCAGAGGTTTGAGCAGGTGTGCTCAGCTTGCCTGATGAGTAGATACACCAAGGCTATGTATTCTGCAATATACAATTCTCAAAACAAATTTTAGTATCAAGATAATTGTTTGAATTCTGGAATCTAATCTTCTGGCGGCCTGCCTCTGTCATGTCTAATCCATATAATTCTGGGAGTTTCTATGAGGGTGTGCTCCCACCATCCTCCCATATTTGCCTTCCTGCTCTAAAATTTCCCAACATCAGGGAATCCAAACTTTTGTGCACCTAGGCCCTCCACTTGCACTGATGCCTAACCCCTTACCCCATTCCCCTCCTCCAATTACTATGAGGGTGTGCTCTCACCATCCTCTCATTCCTGCCTCCCTGCTCTTGCAATTCCCCAACACTAGGGAATCCAAACTTTCAGGTACCAAGGCTGTCCACTGCCACTGGTGGCTGGCAAGGCCACCCTCAACTACCTATACAGATGGAGCCATGAGTCCCCGCCTTTGTGTTCTCAGGCTGGAGATTTTAGAATGGCTACTCCAGCTTGTTTCTTAGGACCATTTGCTTGAAAAGTTGTTTTCCAGCCTTTTACTCTAAGGTAGAGTCTGTCTTTGCACTGAGGTGGATTTCCTGTATGCAGCAAAATGCTGGGTCCCGTTTATGTATCCAGTCCATTAGCCTATGTCTTTCAATTGGGGAACTGAGTCCATTGATGTTAAGAGATATTAAGGAACAGTGATTGTTGTCTCCTGTTATTTTTGTTATTAGAAGTGAAGTTATCTTTGTGTGGCTATCTTCTTTTGGATTTGTTGGAAGAGGGTTACTTTGTTGCTCTTTCTAGGATATAATTTCCCTCCTTGTATTGGAGCTTTCCTGCTATTATCCTTTGCAATGCTGGGTTTGTGGAAAGATATTGTGTAAATTTGGTTTGTCATGGAATATCTTGATTTCTCCATCTATGGTAATTGAGAGTTTTGCTGGGTACAGTAGCCTGGGCTGGCATTTGTGTTCTCTTAGGGTCTGTATGACATCTGTCCAGCATCTTCTAGCTTTTGTAGTATCTGGTGAGAAGTCTGGTGTAATTCTGATAGGTCTGCCTTTATATGTTACTTGGCCTTTCTCCCTTACTGCATTTAATAGTCTTTTTTTGTTTTGTGCACTTGGTGTTTTGATTATTATGTGACGGGTGGTATTTCTTTTCTGGTCTAGTCTATTTGGTGTTCTATAGGCTTCTTGTATGTGTATGGGCATCTCTTTCTTTAGATTAGGGAATTTTTCTTCTATAATTTTGTTGAAGATATTTATTGGCCCTTTAAGTTGAGAATCTTCACTCTCATCTATACCTATTATCCTTAGGTTTGGTCTCCTCATTGTGTCCTGGATTTCCTGGAGATTTTGTGTTAAGAACTTTTTGCATTTTCTTTGACAGTTGTGTTGATATTTTCTATGGTATCTTCTGCACCTGAGATTCTCTCTTCTATCTCTTGTATTCTGTTGGTGATGCTTGTGTCTATGACTCCTAATTTCTTTCCTAGGTTTTCTATCTCCAGGGTAGTCTCCCTTTGTGATTTCTTGATTGGTTCTACTTCCATTTTTATGTCCTGGATGTTTTTGTTCAATTCCTTCACCTGTTTGGTTGTGTTCTCTTGTAATTCTTTAAGGGATTTTTGTGTTTCCTCTTTAAGGACTTTTACCTGTTTACCTGTGTTCTCCTCAAATTCTTTGAGAGTGTTATTTATGTCCTTCTTAAAGTCCTGTATCATCATCATTAGAAGTGATTTTAATTCTGAATCTTGCTTTCTTGGTGATATGGGGAATTCAGGACTTTCTAGTGTGGGAGAAGTAGGTTCTAATGATGCCAAGTACCCTGGGTTACTGATGCTTATGTTCTTGTGCTTGCCTTTTGCCATCTGTATCTCCTTAGTGCTACTTGCCCTGTCCCTGACTGGAGCCTGTCTTTCCTATTATCTTGGTTGTATCAGAACTGTGTGGGGTGGGTGTAACTACTGGGGTAAGCGCTGGGGCCCAAAATCTTCTCAGTGCTCAAGCACAGACAGGATGCTGCCCAGGTTAGAGCTCTGGGAGCCCTGTTTCCTCTGGGTTCTTAGAGGTTGTGGGCAGAGCTGCCACCCAAGATTTGCTCAGTGCTCTGGCCCAGACCAGAAGGAACCAGTGCTCTGGGCCGCGAGTGACTTCCTGGGTCCTTGTGGGTCCCAGTTACTCCCTGTTTGGGGTGAAGGTTGCTATCTGCTTACCTAAGATACTGCCCAGGTTAGAGTTCCTGGGAGCCCCGATTCCTCTGGGTTCTATGTGATTGGGGGCAGAGCTGCCATCTTGGATCTGCTCAGTTCCTCAAAATCCTCATTTTGTAAGCCACAAAAATCTAATTCCTCTGGTGGCGAATCCTGATGGATCTGCCATGAAACCAGGAGATAGTAGCAGCTACATCTTGCCCTTATGCTATCCCCAATCCAAGAGCAGTATGTTGCATTTTATCCTAATACTTTGCTGATAGTGCTTACTAGAGATGAAGCTGTTCTAAGGGAGTCTTTAAGGCAGTTTAAGTGTAATGGTGTTTGTTAATAGGGGTTATTTGGTGTCTGTCTTTCTTATGTGTGTGTAATTTCTCTTCCTTTTTCTTCTTAAGTTACTATTGCACAAGCGTATCATGTATGTGGGTCACCATTGTAGATTTAAGAGTTACCTTACACAAGATTTTTTTTTGGTTGTTGTCTTACCCATTTACCTGAAACTTTCACATTTTAAAAAAAATATAGCTGAATAATAGTCCATGGTTTAAATGTTCATGTTTTCTTGACCTGCTCATCTGTTGATGGGATTCTAGGCTGTTTCCAATTTCTGGCTTTTATGAATAGAGCAGGAGTGGTTGCTGAAGTGTCCTTGTAGTAGGATGGAACATCCTTAGGTTATACCAAGAGTTATTATAGGTGTATCTTTGTGATAAACTGACATATTGATGTCCATAATAAAGTGCAACTTTGCACTCCTATCAGCAAAGGAAGAGTGTTCCCCTTGCTCCACATCCTCACTAACATGAGCTGTCACTTAGTGATATCAGACATTCTGATAGCAGTTAGAATGTAGTAGTTATGATTTGCATATCCCTGATATAAAATTGTTGAACATTTCTTTAACTGTTTCTCAGCCAGCTGTGTTTTGTCTACTGAGAATTCACTGTTTATATCTGAACCTGATTTTAAAATTGGGTTATTTGGATTTTTGAGTTCTTTATATATTTTGCATATTAGTCTTCTACTGGATACAGAGTTAGTAAACATATTTTCCAATTCTGTAGCTTGTTGCTTTGTCTCAATAATAGTGTCCTTTAATTTTAGAAACTTTTGAGTTTCATGAGGTCCCATTTATTGCTGATCTTAGTGCCTATTCATATGGTGTTTTGTTCAGAAAAAGTTTTCCTGTGCCAGTGAGTTCAAGGCTTTCCCCCAATTTTTCTTCTACTGGGTTCAGTGTATCCAGTTTTATATTGAGGTCTTTGATTTATCAATCCATTTGTGGAGGGTTAAATATGGTTCTCTGTGTGTTCTTCTACATGCTAGTGGACATCTAGTTTGACCAGCACCATTTTTTGAAGATGCTTTCTTTATTCCACTAAGTATCTCTGGCTTCTTTACAAAAACACCAGGTGTCAATAGGTGTATGAATTTATGTCTGGGTCTACGATTTGATTCCATTGATCAACATGTCTGTTTTTATTCTGATACCATGCTGTTTTTATTACTATAGCTTTGTAGTACAACTTGAAATAGTTGGAATGGTAGGATTCCAGCAGTTATTTTATTGATAAAGTTTGTTTCAGTTATCCTGCTCCACAACCCTCATATCAAGTTCAAAATGTCCTGTCAAGATCTGTAAAGAGTTGTGTTGGAGTTTTGATGAGAATTGCATTGAATGTATAGAATGCTTTTGGGAGGATGTCCATTTTCACTATGTTAATTATACTTAAAAATGGGCGATCTTTTCATCTTCTGATATCATCTTCAGTTCTTTCTTCAAAGATTTGAAGATTTGTTATACAAGTCTTTCACTTGCTTGGTTAGAGTTACCCCAAGATATTTTATATTATTTGATGATATTGTAAAAGGTTTTATTTCCATAATGTCTTTCACAATCCATTTGCCATTTGTTTATAGGAAGGTAAATGATTCTGTGAAATAATTCCGTATATAGCTACTTGTTTATCAAGCTGTATGAGTTCCCCTGTGAGATTTTTAGGGCCACTTTTGTATACTATCATATCATCTACAAATAACGATATTTTGACTTATTCCTTTCCAGTTTGCACCACCCTTCATCTCCTTCAGTTGTCTTATTGCTCTAGCTAGAACCTCAAGTACTATATTGATAGTATGGAGAGAGTGAACAACTTTGCCTTATTCCTGATTTTATTAGAATTGCTTTCGATGTCTCTGTCTCCATTTAATTTGATGTTGCCTGTGGGCTTGCTATAAACTGCCTTTATTATGTTTAAGTGTGTCCATTGTATCCCTAATCTCTCCAGGACTTTTATCATGAAGGGGTACTGGATTTTGTCATTGCCTTTTCTTCATCTAGTGAGATGATCATGTAGTTATTTTCTTTCAGCTTGCTTATATGGAGGATTACATTTATTGACTTTTGTATATCAAAACATCCCTGTATCTCTAGGATGAGGCTATATCTTGTCTTTATTGTGTTTAGGTATGTGTCTGGTATCCTTTCTTGCTAGAAGACTTTTAATATAAAGGAGTGTTGTATTTTGTCAAAGGCCTTTTCAATAGGTAATGAGATGATCATGTTTTTTTTCTTTCAGTTTGTTTACATGGTGAATTACATTGATGGATTTTCATATATTGAACCACCTTTACATCCCTGAGATAAAGTCTACTTGATCATGGTGGATGATGTCTTTGATGTGGTTTTGGATTTGGTTTGCTAGTATTTTGTTAAGTATTTTTTTACATCAATGTTCATAAGAGAAACTGGTCTGAAGTTCTCTTTCTTTGTTGAGTCTTTGTATGGTTTGGGTATCATGGTGACTGTTCCCTCATAGAATGAGTTTGGCAGTGTTCCTTCTGTTTCTATTTTGTGGAATAGTTTGAGAAGTATTGGCATTAGTTCTTTGAAAGTCTGGTAGAATTCTGCTTTAAATCCTTCTGGCCTGGGGCTTGCATTTTTTTTTTTTTTTTTTTTGGTTGGGGGACTTTAAATGACTACTTCTTAATTTCAGACAGGAATCTAAATTTTAGGCTAGAATAAGGAAGTAGGCTTCAGACATGAAAGTGACCTTGGGCTAGGACAGGGAAGTAGGTTCAGATACTTTGGTCATCCTGATAAGCCCCTAGAAACAGTGATCACAGGAGTGTTCACATAATTGGGTTTAATGCCTTGCTTTTTCTTTGACTATTTATGTTTATTGTCTTGCTTGTTCCTTGACTATTTGCATCTATTGTATTGCTAGACCCTCAACATAGAACTGACCTTAATACATGCATGTAATTAAAGTAGTATAAAAGCATAAAGGAGGAGGAGGAATGGGATGATGTTGGTTTTGTACATAAATACAATATCCCATGAAAAATTTAAAAATGACTACTTCTATTTCCTTAGGGAGGGTATAGTACTATTCTGATGGACTGAATAGTTACAGGACTATTCAAGATCAATTTACCTGATCTTGATTTAGTTTTGGTAATTGGTATCTGTCTAGAAAATCATCCATTTCATTTAGATTTTTCAATTTTGTGGAGTACAGACTTTTGAAGTAAGACGCAATGATTTTTTTGAATTTCCTCTGTGTCTGTTGTTATGTCTCCCTTTTCATTTCTGATTTGTTAGTTTGCATATTATCTGTCTGTCTTTTAGTTAGTTTGGCTAATGGTTTGTCCATCTTGTTGATTTTCTCAAAGAACCAGGTCTTGGTTTTATTGATTTGCTGTATGTCTTTGTTTCTAATTGATTGATTTCAACACTGAGTTTGATTATTTCCTGGTGTTTAGATCTCCTGGGTGTGTTTGCTTTTTTTTTCTAGTGTCTTCAGGTATACTTTCATTTATTAGTGTGAGAATTCTCCAATTTATGAGGGCACTTAGTGCTATGAACTTTCCTCTTAGCTCTGCTTTCTTCTTTTTTAAATTTATTTTTTATTGGATATTTTATATACATTTCAGATGCCATCCCCTTTCCCCATTTCCCCTCCCTAGAAAACTTCTACCCCATGCCCCCTTCTTCTTTTTGCTTTTATACAGTTTTTTAAAATGTTATTCAAAGGCTTTATAAGTTTGGTAATGCTTAATATCAATCAGAAGTGTAACCCAATACCCAACCTAGATATATCAACTATCATTGACTGGTGGAGACATGTGAACATCGCCTCCATGTCCCCCCCTCTTTCTCTCTCTCATCACCTTGCTCCTCCTTTCCTTCTCCTCTTCTTCTCCATACTCCTCCTACCTTAGCTCCTCCCTGTTATCACCCTTCCTGTTAAAATAAAATTTTCCTCTCAAAATACAATTAGAGTATACCTATATCAATTTGTGTCAGTAAGGTGCAAGATAAGACTTAATACCCAGTCCATCATTTTGTTGACTAAATAAAACCTCTGTTATCTCTCCTAACTAGAAGACTTAGTTCTGAACGTGTTTTTTCTTTTCTTGGCTTTTGAATGAATGTCAGCTGAAAACCATCCTCTCAAATCTTTTCTGTCAAAGTAAATAGCCAGGATTGGCTATGAGACTATAGGTCTTCAACCCCGTCAGAAATCCAGAATGACTGAGTTAACTGAAATTATGGGAAGCACAAAGCATAGCTTCTAAAACATAGCCAATTTATAGAGACCACTGAACACCTGGGCAGTCCCTATACTACAGAGCACTGGAGCATCTGATCTTCAGCCTTCTGGCCCAGGATCATCTGACAGACTGAGTGCTGCAGAATCATTAAGGGCTGATTACTCTGTCTTGGCAGATATAATCAGTCAACTATCCCGCAAGTGTGTCCTTTTCTGGACAGTATTTTGTCTATAGATGGAAAGAGGCAAATCTTGCCTAGTGGCTGTTTTACCACAACTGAAGTAACTCTAAAGATGCTCAGTTTCTTCTTAGAATCCAAGACAGGAAGCTGTCAGGAGCAGACAGGTCTCTAATCAAAATGAACATTAATACAGAAATGTTTGTAACATCAACTCTGTGGACTTCTGACATTTTGAAAACCAACTATCCATGTAAGGTAATCTGGACTGTTGTCTGTTAACTCCTCTCAGCTATTTCTAAATAAAATATACAAAACACCCTAACAATACACTTTTAAAGCCATAAATTTGCTATAGGCCCTTAACTCACAGGCTAACCATCTCAAATCAGTTAAAAAAGTTAAAGAAGGACTGGATCTAAGCCTTGTATTATATGTGTTATACAGGCACAATGCCTATGAGAGTAACAATATTAATCTCACTTTTATATCAATAAGAAGCTCATACCAATGAAAACCTTAAATTTGAAATCAAAGTAAATTTTGTATCATTTAGGAAATTATAACTTTATCTTAATAACAATTATACATATTTCTACCAGTAGGTTATGGCTATGCAATAAATCCTAGCTAATCCTTCCTGTTCCAACAAAACCACTACTTTTCCCTAGAAAGACAGTTCAATATTAACCACCTCAGTCTCCAAGCCCAGGGAATAGTGTCACTGACTCTTCATTAACTTCTTCAAGCTGATTATGGGTGTATAGATACTAGAAGAGGGGTTGGAGGAAGAGTAAATTGATAAGCCTCTGACATTGTGTCTTCACTGCATCCAGCTGGAATTCCAGGACATCAGAGGTTTGAGCAGGTGTGCTCAGCTTATTTGATGCGTAGATATACCAAGGCTGTGTATTCTGCAATATACAATTCTCAAAACAAATTTTAGTGTCAAGATAATTTTTGTTTGAATTCTGGAATCTAGTCTTTTGGTGGCCTGGCTCTGTCATGTCTAATACATATACTTCTGGGAGTTGCAATGAGGGTGTGCTCACCCCATCCTCCCATTTCCGCCTCCCTGCTCTCAAATTCCCCAACACTAGGGAATCCAAACTTTCAGGCACCAAGGCCCTCCACTTGCACTGATGCCTAACCCCTTACCCCACCACCCCTCCTCCAATTACTATGAGGGTGGGCTTCCACCATCCTCCCATTTTTGCCTCCCTGCTCTAAAAATTCCCCAACACTATTGAATCCAAACTTTCAGGTACCAAGGCTGTACGCTTCCACTGATGCCTGGCAATGCCACCCTCAACTACCTATACAGGTGGAACCATGAGTCCCTCCCTTTGTGTACTCAGGCTGGAGATTTTTAGAATGGCTACTTCAGCTTATTTCTTAGGACCATTTGCTTGCAAAGTTGTTTTCCAGCCTTTTACTCTAAGGTAGAGTTTGTCTTTGTCACTGAGGTGGGTTTCTTGTATGCAGCAAAATGCTGGGTCCCGTTTATGTATCCAGTCCATTAGCCTATGTCTTTTTTTTCTTTTCCTTTTTTGTTGGATATTATATTTACATTTCAAATTTTATCCCCTTACCCCATTCCCCTCACCACCCAGGAACCTCTTATCTCATCCCCCTTCCTCCTGCTTCTATGAGGGTGTGCCCCCACCTACCCTTCACTCCTACCTCCCCACCCTTTAGTTTCCCTCCCCCCCACTCAGTGTTCAGCCTCTATGGGACCAAAGATATCCTCTCCCACCTATGCCCAACAAGGCCATCCTCTCCTATATATACAGCTGGAGTCATGGGTCCCTCCCTATGTGCTCCTAGGCTGGTGGTTTAGACCCTGGGGAGCTTTGGTTGGTTGGTATTGTTGCTCTCCTCATGGGGCCACCAACCCTTTCAGCTCCTTCAGTCTTCTCTCTAACTTCTCCTTTGGGAACCCTTGATCAGATCAATGGTTAGCTGTGAGCATCTGCCTCTGGGTATGTCAGACTCTGGCATACCTCTAAGGAGACAGCCATATCAGGCTCCTGTCAGCATGCACTTCCTGACATCTATATCAGCGTCTATCTTTGGTGACTGTACATGAGATGAATACCCAGGTGGAATGGCCTCCAGACAACCCCACCTTCAGTTTCTGTCCCACACTTTGTCTCCATATTTGCTCCCTTGAGTATTTTGTTACTCCTTCTAAGTAAGACCTAGGCATCCACACTTGTTCTTCCTTCTTCATGATATTCATGTGATCTGTTAGTTGAATCTTGGCTGTTTCAAGCTTTTGGGCTAATATCCACTTATCTTTGAGTAAATATCATGTGTGTTCTTTTGTGATTGGGTTACCTCACTCAGGATGATATTTTTTAGTTCCATCCATTTACCCAAGAATTTCTCAAATTCATTATTTTTAATAGCTGAGTAGTACTCCATTGTGTAAATGTACCACATTTTTTGTATGCATTCCTCTGTTGAAGGACATCTGGGTTCTTTCCAGCTTTTGGCTATTATAAATAAGTCTGCTATGAACACGATGGAACATATGTCCTTGTTATATGTTGGAGCATCTTCTAGGTGTATGCCCAGGAGTGGTATAGCTGGGTCCTCAGGTAGTGCTATGTTCAATTTTCTGAGGAACTGCCAGAGTGATTTCCAGAGTGGTTGTACCAGCTTGCATTCCCACCAACAATGGAGGAGTGTTCCTCTTTCTCCACATCCTCGCCAGCATCTACCATCACTTGAATTTTTTATTTTAGCCATTCTGACTGGTGTGAGGTGGTATCTCAGGGTTGTTTTGATTTGCATTTCCCTGATGACTAAAGATGTTGAGCATTTCTGAAGGTGCTTCTCAACTATTCGAGTTCCTCAGTCGAGAATTCTTTGTTTAGCTCTGTACCGCATTTTTAATGGGGTTATTTGGTTGTCTGGAGCCTAATTTCTTGCGTTCTTTTTATATATTGGATATTAGCCCTCTATCAGATGTAGGATTGGTAATGATCTTTTCCCAATCTGTTGGTTGCCATTTTGTCTTATTGACAGCATCCTTTGCCTTACAGAAGCTTTGCAATTTGATGAGGTCTCATTTGTCAACTCTTGATCTTAGAGCATAAGCCATTGGTCTTCTGTTCAAGAACTTTTCCCCTGTGCCTAGGTATTCGAGGGTCTTCTCCACCTTCTCTTCTATTAGTTTCAGTGTATCTGGTTTTATGTGGAGGTCCTTTATCCACTTGGACTTGACCTTTGTACAAGGGGATAAGAATGGATTAATTTTCATTCTTCTACATGCTGACATCCAGTTGAGCCAGCACCATTTGTTGAAAATGCTGACCTTTTCCCACTGGATGGTTTTAGCTCCTTTGTCAAAGATCAAGTGACCATAGGTGTGTAGGTTCATTTCTGAATCTTCAATTCTATTCCATTGATCTTCCTGCCTGTCTCTGTACCAATACCATGCAGTTTTTATCACTAGTGCTCTGTAGTACAGTTTGAGGTCAGGGATGGTGATTCCCCCAGATGTTCTTTTATTGTTGAGAATAGTTGTCACCATTCTGGGTTTTTTGTTATTCCAAATGAATTTGTAAATTGTTCTTTCTATCTCTATGATGAATTGATTTGGAATTTTTATGGGGATTTCGTTAAATCTGTAGATTGCTTTTGGCAAGATGGTCATTTTTACTAAGTGAATCCTGCCAATCCAGGAGCATGGGAGATCTTTCCATCTTCTGAGATCTTCTTCGATTTCTTTCTTCAGAGACTTGAAGTTCTTGTCATATAGGTCTTTTATTTGCTTGGTTAGATTCATTCCAAGATATTTTATTTTATTTGTGGCTATTGTGAAGGGTGTCATTTCCCTAATTTCTTTCTCAGCCTGTTTATCCTTTGAGTAGAGGAAGGCTACTAATTTGCTTTAGTTGATTTTATATCCAGCCACTTTGCTGAAGTTGTTTATCAGGCTTAGGAGTTCTCTGGTGGAAGTTTTAGGTTCACTTAAGTATACTATCATATTGTCTGCAAATAGTGAAATTTTGACTTCTTCCTTTCCTATTTGTATCCCATTTACTTCCTTTTGTTGTCTAATTGCTCTATTTAGGACTTCCAGTACTATATTGAATAGGTAAGGTGAGAGTGGGCAGCTTTGTATAGTCCCTGATCTTAGTGGGATTGCTTCAAGTTTCTCTCCCTTTAGTTTGATGTTGGCTATTGACTTGCTGTATATTGCTTTTACTATGTTTAGGTATGAACCTTGAATTCCTGATCTTTCCAAGACTTTTAACATGAAGGGATGTTGATTTTGTCAAATGCTTTCTCAGCATCTAGTGAGATGACCATGTGGTTTTTTTCCTTTGAGTTTATTTATGTAGTGGATTACATTGATGGATTTCTGAATATTGAACCATTCCTGCATCCCTGGGATAAAGCCTACTTGATCATGATGGATAATTGTTTTGATGTGTTGTTGGATTCGGTTTTCGAGAATTTTATTGAATATTTTTGCATCAATATTCGTAAGAGAGATTGGTCTGTAGTTCTCTTTCTTTGTTGGGTCTTTCTGTGGTTTAGGTATGAGCATAATTGTAGATTCATAGAATGAATTGGATAGTGTTCCTTCTGTTTCTAGTCGATGGAATAGTTTGAAGAGAATTGGTATTAGGTCTTCCTTGAAGGTCTGATAGAATTCTGCACTAAGACCATCTGGTCCTGGACTTTTTTTGGTGGGGCGATTTTAATGACTGCTTCTATTTCTTTAGGGTTTATAGGACTATTTAGATGGTTTATCTGCTCCTAATTTAATTTTGGTATGTGGTATCTGTCTAGAAAATTGTCCATTTAATCCAGATTTTCCAATTTTGTTCAATATAGGCCTTTGTAGTAGGATCTGATGATTTTTAAAAATTTCTTCATTTTCTTTTGTTATGTCTCTCTTTTCAGTTCTGATTTTATTAATTTGGATACTGTCTCTGTGCCCTTTGTTTAGTCTGGCTAAGGGTTTATCTATCTTGTTGATTTTCTCAAAGAACCAGCTCCTGGTTTTGTTGATATTTTCTATAGTTCTTTCTGTTTCTACTTGGTTGATGTCAGTTCTGAGTTTGATTATTTCCTGTCATCTACGCCTCTTGGGTGTATTTGCTTCTTTTTGTTCTAGAGCTTTCAGGTGCGCTGTCAAGTTGTTAATGTATGCTGTCTCCATTTTCTTTTTGTAGGTACTTAGAGCTATGAGTTTTCCTCTTAGTACTGCTTTCATGGAGTCCCACAAGTTTTGGTATGATGTGTCCTCCTTTTCTTTAAATTCTAAAAAGTCTTTAATTTCTTTCTTGTTTCTTTCTTGACTAAGTCATCCTTGAGTAGAGCGTTGTTCACTTTCCACATGTATGTGGGCTTTCCATTGTTTTTGTCATTATTAAAGACCAGCCTTAGTCCATGGTGGTCTGATAGGGTGCAAGGGATTATTTCAATCTTTTTGTATCTGATGAGGCCTGTTTTGTGACCAATTATATGGTCTATTTTGGAGAAGGTACCATGAGGTGCTGAGAAAGAGGTATATTCTTTTGTTTTAAGGTGAAATGTTCTATATATATCAGTTAAATCCATTTGGTTCATAACGTTTGTTAGTTTCATTGTTTCTCTGTTTAGTTTCTGTTTCCATGTTTTGTCCATTGCTGAGAGCAGAGTGTTGAAATCCCCCACTATTATTGTGAGAAGTGTAATGTAATGTATGTTTTGAACCTTAGTAAAGTTTCTTTTATCTATGTGGGTGCCCTTGCATTTGGGGCATAGATGTTCAGAATTGAGAGTTCATCTTGGTACATTTTTCCTTTGATGTGTATGAAGTGTCCTTCCTTATCTTTTTTGATTACATTTGCTTGAAACCAATTTTATTTGATATTAGAATTGCTACTCCAGCTTGTTTCTTTGACCATTTGCTTGGAAGATTGTTTTCCATCCTTTTACTCTGAGGTAGTGTCTGTCTTTTTCACAAAGGTGTGTTTCCTGTATGCAGCAAAATTCTGGGTCTTGTTTATGTATCCAGTCTGCTAGTCTATGTCTTTTTATTGGAGAATTGAGTCCATTGATATGAGATATTAAGGAAAAATGATTGTTCCTTCCTGTTACTTTTTTTTTCTTTGGAGTTGGAATTATGTTTGTGTAACTATCTTCTTTTGGGATTGTTTGGAGACTACTTTCTTATTTTTTCTACATTGTAATTTTTCTCCTTGTGTTGGAGTTTTTCATCAATTATCCTTTGAAGTGCTGTATTTGTGGGAAGATAATTGTGTAAATTTGGTTTTGTCATGGAATATCTTGGTTTCTCCATCAATAGTGATTGAGAGTTCTGCTGGGTATAGTAGTCTGGGCTGGCATTTGTGTTCTCTTAGGGTCTGTATGATATCAGTCCAGGATCTTCTGGCTTTTATAGTCTCTGGTGAGAAGTCTGGTGTAATTCTGATAGGTCTGCCTTTATATGTTACTTTACCTTTTTCCCTTGCTTCTTTTAATATTTTTTCTTTGTTTTGTATATTTGATGTTTTGATTATTATGTGACAGGCGGTATTTCTTTTCTGGTTTAGTCTATTTGGGGTTCTGTAGGCTTCTTGTATATTTAAGGACATCTCTTTTTTTAGTTTAGGGAAGTTTTTCTCTATAATTTTGTTGAAGATATTTACTGGCCCTTTAAGTTGGGAGTCTTCACCCTCATCTATACTTATTATCCTTAGGTTTGGCCTTCTCATTGTGTCCTAGATTTCCTGGATGTTTTCGATTAGGAGCTTTTTGCATTTCTCATTTTCTTTGACAGTTGTGTCAATGTTTTCTATGATATCTTCTGCACATGGAATTCTCTCTTCTATCTCTTGTATTCTGTTGGTGATGCTTGCATCTCTGACTCCTGGTCTTTTTCTTAGGTTTTCTCTCTCCAGGGTAGTCTCCCTTTGAGATTTCTTTATTATTTTTACTTCCATTTTTAGATCCTGGATGGTTTTGTTTAATTCTTTCACCTGTTTGGTTGTGTTTTCTTGCAATTCTTTAAGGGATTTTTGTGTTTCCTCTTTACAGGTTTCTACCTGTCTACCCGTGTTCTCCTCAAATTCTTTGAGAGTGTTATTTATGACCTTCTTAAAGTCCCCTAACATCATCATGAGAAGTGATTTTTAATTCTGCATCCTGCTTTTCTGGTGTGATGTGGTGTTCAGGGCTTGCTATGATGGGAGAACTGAGTTCTGGTGATGCCATGTAACTTTAGTTTCTGTTGTTTACATTCTTGCACTTGCCTTTTGCCCTTTGGTTATCTCCAGTGCTACCTGAACTTACTGGTTCTGACTGGAGCCTGTCTTTTCACTTCTCTTGCTTGTGTCACAACTCCTCAGGGTCCAGATGTCTCTGTGATCCTGTGATCCTGAGCTCCAGCTGCTCTGACTGTAGTGTCTTCTCTAGGATGTCTCAAAATAATGTGTCTTCCTGAGAGCAGACCAGCTAGGTGTTCACTGCTTGGAGTGCAGTGGCTCCTCTAGAATGTCTCACAATATAGTGTCTGCTGCTCTGAGTTCTGTGGCTCCTCTAGGATGTCTTGGGGTATGGTGTCCCTTGCTCTGAGGTTGGTGGCCTCTCTAGGATATCTAGGGACATGGTTTCCACACGGGAGCAGACCAGCTGGGTGTCTGCCACTCTGAGGTCAGTGGCCTCTCTGGGATGTCTGAAGATACGGTTTCCACACAGGAGCAGATTGGCTAGGTGTCTGCTCCAGCCACAGGGATCCGGGGTTAGCTCTGCTTTCATAGTGTCCTATAGGTTTGGATATGTCATGCCCCAACTTTCATTGAATTCTAAAAAGTCTTTATTTGTTTATTTCTTCCCTGCCCCAGTGATCATTGACTAGAGAATTGTTCAGGTTCCATAAGTATATAGTGTTTCTGTTGTTTCTGTTATTATTGAAGTCCATCTTTAATACATGGTAATCTGATTAAATGCATGGGTTTTTTTTTTTTTCAGTCTTCTTGTACTTATTGAGGCTTGCTTTGTGTACTAGATGGTTTTGTGTCAAGTTGACACAAGCTGAAGTTATCACAGAGAAAAGAGCTTCAGTTGAGAAAATGCCTCCATGAGATCCAGCTTAAGGCATTTTCTCTATTAGTGATCAAGGGGGGGGGAGGGCTCACCGTGGGTGGTGTCATCCCTAGGCTGGGTTCTATAAGAAAGCAAGCTGAGCAAGGCAGGGGAAGGAAGCCAGTAAGTAACATTTCCCCATGGCCTCTGCATCAGCTCCTACATCTGACCTGTTTGAGTTGCAGTCCTGACTTCCTTTGGTGATAAACAGCAATGTGGAAAGTGTAAGCTGAAAAAACCCTTTCCTCCCCAACTTGCTTCTTGATCATGATGTTTATGCAGGAATAGAAACCCTGACTAAGATACTTTGTGACCAATTATTTGACCAATTTTTCGAGAAGGTTCTGTGAGGTACTGAGAAGAAGGTATAGTCTTTGTTGTTTGGGTAAAATGTTCTATAGATATGTTATGTAGGCCTGTGTACTGCAGGCTTTCAAGGGAGATTTCTGGCCTGGTGAGGTGGGAGGGTTCAGGTGAAAGGGAGAATGGGAGCAAGGAGGGAGAATTGCCTCCACTGCTGAAGCTGCCTTCACCTCTGGCTCCGCCATTGTCCCTTCAGTTGCTCCAAGATGCTGCACTGGTTGCTCTGTGCTGAGTTAGGTTGGACTGAGCTGGTGGGAGGCTTACTAGCCAGGGAGGATTGCAGGGAGCTCCTGGTAGCATTTATGGAGATCAGATCTCTTCCCAAGTGTCAGTGTTACAGCTCTTATGACAGAAGCTCTCAGATGATGGAATGATTGTCACACAGTTTTATTCCTTCTTGATAGGATTCATACATACAGTTTTGGGGTGGGTCAGGGTCTGACAGCTGGAATTTCCTATTGGCTTGGTCTGAGAGCTTGGGGATACCTTATCTACATATGGGAAGGCTTGGGGTACTGCTCCTATGTGACTGATGGCTACAGTTCTCTCTACATGCGCCTGTGGTGGGCTGTAGGTATGTGACAGGAGCCAAGTGCCTAGGAGCAGGGTGAAACACCTTCCATCCCTTCAGGGTCACTGGGGTGATCTTTGTTCTACCAGGAACCAGTCTGCCTTTCACAGCCCACCACCCACCACACAATGTTAGGTCCACTTGAATCACAATCTCTGTTATTTATTTATTTATTTATTTATTTATTTATTTATTTATTTATTTATTTTTGTTTTTGTCCATCGGCTCAGTGGAGTGTTTAAGTCTTCTACTATTAATGTGTTATGTTTACTGTGTGATTGAAGCTTTAGTACTTCTTCTTCTTCTTTTTTTTTTTTTTTTTTATGAATGTGGGTGTCCTTCCTTGCACTTGGGGCATAGATGTTCAGAATTGAGATGTCCTCTTGGTGGATTTTTCCTTAGGTGGGTATGAAGTGTCCTTCTCTGTCTCTTTTGATTACTTTTGGTTGAAAGTCTATTTTATTAGATATTAGAATGGATACTCCAGCTTGTTCCTTAGGTCTGTTTGCTTGGAAAACCTTTTTCCAGCCGCTTATTTTGAGAATGTCTATGTTTGTTGTTCAGATGTGTTTCTTGTATACAGCAGAAAGTTGAATTCTCTTTATGCATCCATTCTCTTAGCTTGTGTCTTTTTAGTGTGGGAATTGAGTCTATTGATGTAGAAAGATATTAATGACCAATGATTTTTACTTCCTGTTATTTTGATGTTGGTGATAGTTGAATGTTTGTATGTTTCTCTTCTATTGGTTTTAATTGTATGAAATCATTTATTTCTTGTGTTTTCTTGAGTTTAGTTAGTCTCATCGGGTTGGAGTTTTTCTTTTAGTGTCTATAGGATGTTATTCTGATAGGTCTGCCTTTATATGTTACTTGGCTTTTCCCTTTGTAGCATTTAAAATTTGTTCTTCGTTCTGTATATTTAGTGTTTGATTATTATGTATGGCAGGAGGATTTTCTTTTCTGGTCTAATCTGTTTGGTGTTCTGTAAGCTTTTTGAAGGCATCTCTTTAAGTTAGGGAAATTTTCTTTTATGATTATGTTGAAGATGTTTTCTGGGCCTTTGAGCTGGGAATTTGTATATTTTTCATCAGCTTTGACCAATATATTAATTTCTATCATATTTTCTGCACTTGAGATTTTCTTCCATCTCCTGTATTCTGTTGGTGATGCTTAGGTCCATAGTTCCTGTTCTCTTTCCTAGGTTTTCCTTCTCCCAAATTACTTCAGGTTGTGTTTTGTTTATTGTGCCTCTCTTTTCAGGTCTTAGGCAGTTTTATTCATGTTTGTATTTTTCTGTATTTCTTTATTTGTATTTGACTCCTCTTTTAGTGCCTGTAACTGTTTGTGTGTATTTTTCTGTATTTCCTTAAGGGATTTATTATTTTCCTCTTCAAAGCCTGTATCATCTTTATAAGTTCAGATTTAAGATCATCTTCTTGTAATTCATTTTCGTTAGGATATCCATGGTTTGCTGTAGCAGGATAGCTGAGTTCTAGTGGTGTCATATTACCCTGGGTCTTGTTGGTTGTGTTCTTGAGCTTTTCTTTAGGCATCTTTTTTTTCTTGCTGTTTGCTGGATGATCCTGATGGCTGTAGGACTTCTCAGGAAGGTGAAGGCAGCCATGGGCTAGACAGTGGAGGTCAGAGTACCTGAGTCTTCTGGCTGTGTCTTCTATGGGCCCCAGTGGCAAGGGATTGATGGGACAGTGTTTCTAGCTGGTAGTTCTTGGAGTTTTGTTAGGTCTCTACTGGGAAGAAGGATGCTCTTGGGGCCTACAGTGCTCTTCAGGACAAAAGAGCAATCTCTGAGCTAGACAGTGGATTTCAGGAGACCACACACAACTCACCTCTGCAAGCTATGTCCTGAGTAGGCCCTGCTGGGAAGGGATTGGTGGGGCAGTATTTTAAAGCTGGTTAGTCTTGGGACCCCCAAAAGCTTCCACGGGGAATCAGGATGATTTTGGCTTTTCTAAACCAAAAAGTGAGCCCAGAACTAGACTGTGGATTTCGGGGGACTGCATGGCAACTCACCTCTGCAAGGTGTGTCCTGTTCGGACCAGAGGACAGGTTTTTAAAGTATGTCCTTCTGTTTCTCTATATTGCCTCAGTGTCTGTTGTTATGTCCCCCTTTTCATATCTGATTTTGTTAATTTGAATATTCTCTTTCTGCCTTTTAGTTAGTTTGGATACATGTTTGTCAATCTCATTTATTTTCTGTTCTCTTTGTTTCTATTTTATTGATTTAAGCCCTGAGTTTATTTCTTGCTGTCTATTATTTTGGGTGTCATTTCTTTTTTGTTTTAGAATTTTTGGGTGTGCTGTTAAGTAGCTAGTATGAGATTTCGCCAGTTTTTTACATTTATTTTTTATTTTTATATTTTTAATGTGGTGAATTAGTGCTATGAACTTGCAACTTAGAACTTTTTTATTGTATCCCAGAAGTTTGGGTATGTTGTATATTCATTTTCATTTAAGTCTAGAAAAATCTTTAATTTCTGTCTTGATCCATTTTTTCATTCAGTAGTGTGTTGTTCACTTTCCATGAGTTTATTAGTTTTCTGTTATTACTGTTATTTCTGTTAATGTTGCTTGTTGATAACCAGCTTTTATTGTGGTACTTTGATAGGCTGCAGAACGTTGTTTTATTTTTCCTGTATCTTTTGAGAGTTGTTTTGTGTGTAATATGTAGTTAATTTTGAAGCAAGTTCCATGAGGTTTATATTCTTTTGTGTTTGAGTGAAACACTTTTAGGTCCATTTGGCTTATAATGTTTGTTAGCTCCAGCGTTTCTGTTTAGTTTTTGTCTGGGTGTCCTGTGTATTGGTGAGAGTGTGGTATTGATATCTCCTACTATCAGTGTGTGAGGGTCATTATGTGCTTTAAGCTGTAGTAGTGTTTATTTTACAAACTTGGGTGCCCTTGTGTTTAGGGCATAGGTGTTAAGAATTGAAATGTTGTCTTGGTGGTTTTTTTTCATTGCTTGAGTATGTAGTGCCCTTTCCTATCTCTTTTGATTAGTTATGACTTGATGTCTATTTTGTTAGATATTGAAATTGTTATACTAGCTTGCTTCTTAGGTCCATTTGCTTAGAATATCTCTTTTTCTACTCATTTATCCTGAGGTAATGTTTGTCTTTGGTGTTGAAGTATGTTTCTTATATGCAGCAAAAGTATGGGTTCTGTTTTGGCATCCACTCTTTTAGTCTGTATCTTTTTACTGGGGAATTGAGACCCCAGTATTGAAAGGTATCAGTGACCAATGATTGTTGATTCCTGTTTCTTCAGTTTTACTGGCTTAAGGTTGTTTTCATATGTATAGTTAACCAACTTGGTTTGGAGTTTTTCTTCTAGCACAATAATGTTTAAATTTGGCTTTATCATGGAATGTCTTATTTTCTTCATCTATTGATTGAATTTTGCTGGGTTTAGTAGTCCTATCTGGCATCTGTGGTCTCCTAGAGTCTATAACACATCAGTCAGTCCAAGACCTGACTTTTAGAGTTTCCACTGAGAAGTCTAGTGTAGTTCTAATAGGTTGGCCTTTATATGTTACATGACCTTTATTTTTCCCCTTTCAACTTTTGATATTCTTTATTTGTTCTGTATTACTGTTAATATTTAGACCAGCATTTTCTTGGGCTATCTAAACTGCAGCAGCTTTGCTTAGCTCTGCCACCATGTTTCCCGGCCAGAGGCCACGCGAGCACCACAGCTAGAAACGGCCAGCCAGAAACACTGGCCCTGCCACCCATGAGATGCCAGTGTGGGAGATGGCTCTGCTAATCTTCCACGCTGTCTCCACAAGGTTGGGCTAAGCCCAGACCATCCCACTATCCACACGGTACCCGGTAGAAATGAGACTCTAATGTTTAAAGATTATCCAATAGCTTTATATATTTGACAATGCTCAAATAACAAGATGCCCACACAATTAGAAGTGTTAACCAATTAACTAACCTAGATATAAGTTGCTACCCAGGGCTGCTCCCGATACATCTGTGGTTCTCCATTGCTCCTACATCTCTGTCCCCTAGCTCCTCCTCTTTCTTCCTCTTCTACCTCTCCTTATTCCTCCTCTTCCTCTCTTTACTCCTCCCATCTTAGCTCCTCCCAACTTGTGTGGAAAATATGCCACTACGTATCACCCTTCCTGTTAAAATAAAAAAAAAAATCTTTTTCTCAAAATACAATTAGGGCACAACCATACCAATTTGTATCAGTAAGATACAAGATAGACCTAATGCCCAGTCCATCATTTTTGTTAACTAAACAGAACCTCTGTCATCTCTCCTAACTAAAAGGCTTATTAGTTTTGAACCTGGCATATGTCCTGTCATTAGAAGGAAACATGCCCTAAACACAAGGTCACCCAAGTTTGTAATATAAACACTACTACAGCTTATATCCTTTAGAGGAGAAGGAAGAGGAGGAGCTAGGGGACAGAGATGTAGGAGCAATGGAGAACCACACAGATGGAGTAAGGAGAGGAGAAGATGAAGGAAAGGAGAAGCAAGGAGATGAGTGAAAGAGGGGGGGGCATGAAGGCAGATGTCCATGTGTTTCCACCAGTCAAAGACAGTTTATATATCCAGGTTGGGTATTGGATTACACTTCTGATTAAGCATTACCAAACGTATAAAGCCTTTGACTAACACTTAAAAAAATGTATAAAAGCAAAAAGGAAAAGGGGGCATGGGATAGGGGTTTTCTAGGGAGGGGAATTGGGGAAAGGGGATGGCATCTGAAATGTAAATAAAATATCCAATAAAAAATATTTAAAAAAGAATCTTTGTTGATTTCCTAAGTTTGTTGTTTGTTTGTTTGTTTTTTGTCATCCAGGTAATGAATTGACTTCTTTAATATGTTTGAATCTTTTATAAAGTAAGACTTGTGAATTCTTCATCTGGCATTTTAGCTCTTTTAATAACTTTAGATATAGTTATGAAGGGCTTTGGCATTTTTGGAGAAGTCATTTTTCTTACTGGTTCTTCTTAATTTTTGTGTGTCAGTAGGACTGGGTATATATATATATATATATATATATATATATATATATATATATATATCCCATGGGGGGGGTCTTTATAGTGACATACTTTATGAAGGAAATTAAAGGCTCAATTTCCAGTACCACTCAGATAGGAGAAAACAAAGTTTTATAATAATAAGAATATAACAAATAAAATGCAGAAATACAGTTAAAATTAAAGTCAAATAGCATACTAACAATAACCAGAAAAGAATAAAATCAATAAGGTACACTAAACTATGATAAATACTAAGTAGAGTAAAGAAATAAACATATAAATGAAAGAAAGGATGGGACAAGAAAAGGAAGTAGGAAATATTCAATGTCAAACAAAATGAAAGAAAATAAAATTTAAAGCTAGCTTAAATAAAAAAGGAAAGAATTTGAGGAAAAGAATCATAGACAAAACATCTGATTCAAAATAAAGAGAAATATCTGAGCTACATTAATGGTTTAAAAAATAAATATAATTCAAAGGTCTTTGAAAAATAAAAAAATGAAATTAATACACAGGGTAAAACCAAAAAGAAATGTTTAAGAAAAGTTGAATAAAAAAGTGATTTGAAGTTTTCCATGCTCTCTAATATTGGAACTTGTCAAGTGTTGGGTGGTAGTAAGTCCTCGCTGGAGTCTGACTCATTCCTGCTCTTTAGGTTGGACCTGGATGTGAGTAAGAGTTGGTCCAGCTGATCAGGGTTAGTTGTGAACTTAAGGCTACAGGCATTGTAGAAGCATCTTTGTATACTCAGAGCTTAGCTTCTCAATCATCTTTGGTGATCAGTGGTTGGGAAGGCTTCTTCTTGCTCCAGAAGGACCCTGGCTTGTGTCCCTAGGAACAGCCCATGTCCAAGCTTTCAGCCATCTTTCAAGCACTTTTGAAGAGTCCTGAGCACTGGAGGGAAAAGCTGCAGGTCTGAGCTTTGGATCCTCACTGTTGATTTCCTTATATTAATATTTCTAGGTTGGTAAATTTTTTTGATTAATTCCCAGAGTTCTAGAAATTATTATTTTCATCAGTTTTATAAATGAGATGATTTTTAGTGTTCATTGTTCTGCTGCTGTCATTGATTTCACCAGGTGCAACTTTTACACTTGGATTATAAATTTTTCATGTAACTGATATCCTTCTTATTGCCTCATCATATTGGGTAATATTAAATCCATTCTTAAAATTAACATTTGAATTCTGCAGGTAATGGCTATATAAAAGGTTGATTATTTTTAATCTATTTTCGATTGGTATTAAAGTTTAAATATCTTGCTTCACATTTTCTGGCTGCCTTGTGTTTTATGGTAATACCTTGAGTTCCTGATGTTGTGAAGTCTTTTGGTATCTATTTCTTGGCCTCAATAATAATAATAGTCATAATAATAATTATTATTAATTAATTAATATTATTATTATGACTATTATTTACTCTGTATAATAAATAATATTATTTATTCCTCATTAATGTGTTTTAATTAATTATTTTTAACTTTTAATTAATTATTTTGAATTAAGTTCAGTTTTTATTCACTCAGACATTAATCTTATTCATTGGGAATTTATTTATATTTTTTATTGGGCCTTAGTTCATTTCATTTTATAGTGTATGAGATAAAAACCATTTTATATGCCTGTCTTCATGCTTACTCAAAGAGTTTGGGTCTGTTTCATCTAGAGGTAGAGGTTCCACATTGGTGGACCCAACTACTCTTGCCACTCATACACCAGTAGCTGAGACTAGTGCAGCCATCTTCCCATATCCTCACATTATAAAAATAATGCTCAGCATTTTCATGTCTCCTAAGCTAAAGGTTGAATTGCCTTGTCCATGATTTAGCTCAAATGTAGTTTTGAAGGAGTTACTTTTGTATTTGATTTATTTGTGTTGCTCATTCTAGTTGATTATCTTTGGTTTTGCAAATGACTTCTTAAAATTAAATCTGTTATCTTAGGCTGTATAGCATTAACAGAAATTACTATTTAAAGAATTAATATTTTATGTGTACTTTCATCATTAAGGATTTTTTTTGATAATTCAAAGATAAAGTATTGTTTTGGAATTTAATTAAATAATGATTTGACTTTAGGACATTAGTATATCTGGAATTTACTTTTGTATATAATGTAAGGTATAAATGTCATTTCACCTTTGCCTATATATTAAGTTAACTTTTTGATCATAATTAATAATATGTCTTTTTGTTTCTAGCATCTAAAGATACCATTTCCATCATTAACCCATTTTCTCTAGACTCATTGATCTGTTCACACATTACATTGTTGTGTTTATTTAGTATAACTTTTTTCTTATTGGATATTTTATTTATTTACAATACAGATGTCATCCCCTTTCCCCATTTCCTCTCCCTAGAACCTCCTATTCCATTCCCCTTCCTCTTTTTTTGCTTTTATACCATTTTAATTGCATGCATGTATTAAGGTCAATTCTAGGTTGAGGGTCTAGCAATACAGTTGATGTAAATAGTTAAGGAACAAGCAAGACAATAAACACAAATAGTCAAAGAAAAAGCAAGGCAATAAACAAAGTTCTATGAACAGTCCTGTGATCACTGTTTCTAAGGGCTTATCAGGATGACCAAAATGTCTGAGTCAACTTCCCTGACCTAGCCCAAAGTAATTTTTATGTTTGAAGCTCACATCCTTGGTCTAGCCTAATCTTTAGATTCCTGCCTGAAATTACTTCTTTGTTCTAGCCTAATGTTAGATTCCTGCCTGAAGCCCACTTCCTTGTCCTTGGCCAATGTCAGATTTCTGCCAAGCAGCCCATTTCCTTGTCCTTGGTCCATGTCAGATTCTTGCCAAGCAGCCCCCAAAACTCTCTGCTTCTCCTCCTCTTTTTATTTCATAAATAAGACTGAGCCTGTCTTAGGTCTTTCTGACAAGAATGCCTTCCTTACCTGTCATGGAATATGCATTTTCAAAAGCAATGTACTTATGTCTTTGGTTGGTAAGGCTCTGTGCAGAATCTTACCCATCCTTGGCTTGTCAGACTGTTAATTTAATAACTCTGTCTGGGGGTCCATTTTCAGGTTCAAGCCATGTACTTTGACTGCCGACATGCTGATGTTGTTAAAGACAAGGGTTAACACCATGGGCAGGAATAAAAATATTCCCAGAACAAAAAGGGTTAGCATGATCAAGCTATATATGCCATTCTTGACGCTTGACCAAAATAGAAACACTGACCTCAGGCTGTAGGTAATTTTATCTACAGTATCTACTGTATCAACACTCAGCAGAGCAGCATTCTTGAAATTTATAAGATCCCTATGTATCATTAAAATATCAAGAAAGGTGTTAGAATTGTGCCAAATACACTGCAAGTCTTTAAACTTCTTCCTAATTATAATGACTGCCACTGTAAATTTTAGAACTAAGATGAATCCAATGGTATTTGGCATGACACTTGAGATGGCCCCTTACTCTTAAACTCTGAATCTCCTTCCAATAATTTGAACAGGATAAAGAGCATCAATCTGTTTTTCCAAATGCCTATCTAAATCCTTTTGTATATTCCACACATTAGTAACATTTTTTTGTTAAATGATTAGCAAAAGGATCTGTCTTAACTTCTTGTGTCACAGCAATTGCAGAAGCAGTGGTACTAGTAATTAATGTAATTAAAGATGTTATACCAGCAATAAGCAAGCCCAATACCCCCTTGCTTCTGCTTAAAACCTGACTCATTTCTTCCAGTACTTGCAAGCTATTTTTAGAATACCAAGGTTCTGTGATATTCAGGGTACTAAAACAAAAGCTAGTTGATAGACCTCCATAACAGACATGCCAGGTTTCAACACACTAACACAATTAGAAGGTATACAATCAATGCAACTTACATTAAATACTGTAGAAGAGACAAAAGTATTTTTGACAATTAAAAGAGCCTTAACACATGTTCTAACATCCAGATGTGTTCTGTTTGACATCCAGATCTTGCCCCAACTTTATCACTTGCTAATATAACATCATAGAGAACTGCAGCTAGTTTCCCAATATGTCCCTGAAAATGTCCAGACCCAGACTTCCAAATGAAGACTGTTATTTCCAATATTGGATTGATTTCTAGACCAGTTCATTATTGAGTCTGAATAACTGGTCACATTTAATAACAATACAAGAGGCATTATAACTTCTCTTTTTGATTCTTTGTTCCACAAGTTCTAAAAACTTGAGACAAGGCAGCTTGTCCCATCAGAGGTATAGGTAAGCAATGGTGGGCCGTGAACATATGTGCAATACAGCTTCCCAGCCACCAATGTCAGGGCACTCAGCAAGCTCACAGGTCAGTATCATTCTTTGTCCTGGCATTAGCATGTTTCACCCATTGTTCTGATGGCCACCATGCTCCTTCAGTACCCCGCTGAAAAAAACACAAATATGCCCTCTTCCCCATATTTAATATCTGATCCAGATCATGCCTCATGCCAGTAAGTGGATCCTTCCCTTTCACCTATACATAAGTATGCCTAGTTGTAGAGTGCCATAGACACTCAGCAGGAAGTTCCTTGGGATCCAAAGTTTTTTAAAAAAAAATTTAAAATACAAAATTAAAAGAATATGATTTAAAAAAATTTGTGGTGTATGGGGATATATCTCCCCTTTTTTTATTTTATGAAGATATTGTTTTAAAGTTCCATGGGCCTGTTCCACAGGCTCTTGTCACTGACAATTATAAGGAATCCCTATAATATAGGTAATGTTAAGTTGCTGCTAAAAAGTCTCAAATGTTTGACTGTGATAGCCAATTTCATTATCTGTTTTTTTTTTGTTTGTTTATTTTTTGGGGGGGCTTTTTGGTGGGTACTTTATTTATTTACATTGCAGATGTTATTCCCTTTCCCCTTTCCCCCACCCAGAAACTTCTTAATCAATCTTTCCTCCTCCTATTTCTATTAGGATGTGCCCCCACATCCACCCACTCCCACCTCCCCACTCACGAATTCCCCCTTTTTGGGGGCATCTAGCCTTCAAGAGACCAAGGTCCTCCTCTCCCACTGATGCCTAAACAAGTCCATCCTCCTCTACAAATACAGCTAAAGACATGGGTCCCTCTATGTGTGTTTCCAGGCTAGCTGTTTAGACCCAGGGAGCTCTGGTTGGTTGGTTTTGTAGCTCTCCCCATGGGGCCTCAAACCCCTTCAGCTCCTTCAGTCTTTTCTCTAACTCTTCCACTGGGGACCCTGTGATCAGTTTGATGGTTAGCTGTGAGCATCTCAGGTGACAGGTATATCAGGATCCTGTCAGCATGCACTTCTGGACATCCATAACAGTGTTTGCATATGGAGATTGATTCTGGGAGGGATCTCCAGGTGGGGCTGTCTCTGGATGGTCTCTCCTCTAGTTTTTGCTCCACACATTCTCTCATATTTGCTCCTGTGAGTATTTTGTTACTCCTTCTAAGAAAAACTGAAGCACCAACACTTTGGTGTTTCTTTTTCTTGGACTTCATGTGGTTTGTCAGTTATGTCTTGTGTATTGTGAGATTTTTGGCTAATATCCACTTACCAGTGAGTGCATACCATGTGTGTTCTTTTGTGATTAGGTTACCTCACTCAGGATGATATTTTCTAGTTTCATCCATTTGCCTACAAATTTCATGAATTCATTGTTTTTAATATCGGAATAGTACCCCATTGTGTAAATGTACCACATCTTCTGTATCCATTCTTCTGTGGAAGGACATCTGGGTTCTTTCCAGCTTCTGGCTATTATAAATAAGGCTGCTATGAACATAGTGGAGCATGTGTCCTTGATATATATTGGAGCATCTTTTAGGTATATGCCCAGGAGTGGTATCGCTGGATCCATAGGTAATACTATGTCCAATTTTCTGAGGAACTGCCAGACTGATTTCCAGAGTGGTTGTAACAGCTTACAATCCCACCAACAATGGAGGAGTATTTCTCTTTTTCCACATCCTTGCCAGCATCTGCTGTCATCTGAGTTTTTAAACTTAGCCATTCTGACTAGTGTGAGGTAAAATCTCAGGGTTGTTTTGATTTGCATTTCCCTGATGACTAAGGATGTTGAACATTTCTTTAGGTGCTTCTTGGTCATTCAAGCTTCCTCAGTTGAGAATTTTTTGTTTAGCTCTGTACTCCATTTTTAATAGGGTTAGGTTTTTGTCTGGAGTCTAATTTCTTGAGTTCTTTGTAAATTTTGGAATTTAGCCTTCTATCAGATGTAGGATTGGTAAAAAATCTTTCCCCAAGCTGTTGGTGGTCGTTTTGTCCTACTGACAGTATCCTTTGCTTTACAGAAGCTTTGCAATTTTATGAGGTCCCATTTGTCAATTCTTTTTTAAAAAAATTTTTTATTAGTAACTTTTTAAAAAATGTTTTCAAAGGCTTTATAAGTTTGGTAATGCTCAACAACAAGATGCCCATACAATCAGAAGTGTAACCCAATACTCAACCTAGATATACCAACTACCTTTGACTGGTGGACACATGTGAACATCGTCTACATATTTCCCTGTCCCCCCTTGTCTCCTAGCTCCTCCTTTCCTCCTCCTCCTCTCCTTACTTCTCTTCTTCCTCTCCTTACTCCTCCCACCTTAGCTTCTCCTACATATCACCCTTTCTGTTTAAAATAAAACCATTTCTCTCAAAATACAATTAAAGCATAACTATACCAATTTGTGTCAGTAAGGTACAAGATAGACCTAATACCCAGTCTATCATTTTGTTGACTAAATAAAACCTCTGTTATCTCTCCTAACTAGAAGACTTAGTTCTGAACGTGTTTTTTCTTTTCTTGGCTTTTGAATGAATGTCAGCTGAAAACCATCCTCTCAAATCTTTTCTGTCAAAGTAAATAGCCAGGATTGGCTATGAGACTATAGGTCTTCAACCCCATCAGAAATCCAGAATGACTGAATTAACTGAAATTATGGGAAGCACAAAGCATAGCTTCTAAAACATAGCCAATTTATAGAGACCACTGAACACCTGGACAGTCCCTATAGTACAAGACATTAGAGCATCTGATCTTCAGCCTTCTGGTCCAGGATCATCTGACAGACAAAGTAATGCAGAATTGTTAAGGGATAATTACTCTGTCTTGGCAGATATACTCAGTTGACTGTTCTGCAAGTGTGTCCTTTTCTGGACAGTATTTTGTATGTAGATGAAAAGAGGAAATTCTTGCCTAGTGGCTGTCTCACCACAACTGGAGTAACTCCAGAGATGCTCAATTTCTTCTTAGAATCCAAGACAGGAAGCTGTCAGGAGCAGACATGTCTCTAATCAAAATGAACATTAATACAGAAATATTTGTAACGTCAATTCTGTGGACTTGTGACTCTTTGAAAACCAATTATCCATGTAAGGCAATCTGGACTGTTGTCTGTTAACTCCTCTCAGCTATTTCTAAATAAAATATAGAAAACACTCTAACAATAAACTCAGAGCCATGAATTTGCTAAAGGCCCTTAACTCACAGGCTAACCATCTCAAATCAGTTAAAAAAGTTAAAGAAGTACTGGGTCTAAGCCTTGTATACCTAAATGTGTTATACAGGCACAATGCCTATGAGAGCAACAATATTAATCTTACTTTTATATCAATAAGAAATCCTTACCAATGAATACCTTAACTTTGAAATCAAAGTAAATTTTGTACCATTTAGGACATTATAACTTCATCTTAATAATAATTATACAGTTTTCTACCAATAGGTTATGGCTCTGCAATAACTCCTAGCTATTCCTTCCTGTTCTATCAAAACTACTACTTTTCCCTATAAAGACAGCCCAATATTAACCACCTCAGTCCCCAAGCCCAGGGAATAGGGGCTCGGACTCTTCATTAACTTCTTCAAGCTGATTAAGATATTAGAGGAGGGGTGGGTGGAAGAGTAAATTGATAGGCCTCTGACTCTGTGTCTTCACTGCATCCAGCTGGAATTCCAGGACATCAGAGGTTCTAGCAGGTCTGCTCAGCTTGCTTGATGAGTAGATACACCAAGGCTGTGTATTCTGCATTATACAATTCTCAAAACAAATTTTAGTATCAAGATAATTTTTTGTTTGAATTCTGAAATCTAGTCTTCTGATGGCCTGTCTCTGTCATGTGTAATCCATATAATTCTGGGAGTTTCTATGAGGGAGTTTCTATGAGGGAGTTCCTGTTCTGCTGCTCTCGAATTCCCCAACACTAGGGAAGCCAAGCTTTCAGGCACCAAGGCCCTCCACTTCTACTGATGCCTGACAAGGCTACCCTCCTCTCCCTATATGGGTAGAGCCATGAGTCCCTTTCTTTGTGTTCTCAGGCTGGAGGTTTTAGAATGGCTACTCCAGCTTGTTTCTTAGGACCACTGCTTGAAGAATTGTTTTCCAGCCTTTTACTCTAAGGTAGTGTCTGTCTTTGTCACTGAGGTGGGTTTCCTGTATGCAGCAAAATGCTGGGTCCTGTTTATGTATCCAGTCCATTAGCCTATGTCTTTTTATTGGAGAATTGATTCTATTGATGTTAAGAGATATTAAGGAACAGTGATTGTAGCTTTCTGTTATTTTAGTTATTAGAGGTAGAATTACCTTTGTGTGGCTATCTTCTTTTGGATTTGTTGGAAGAGGATTACTTTCTTGTTCTTTCTAGGCTATAATTACCCTCCTTATAGTGGAGCTTTCCTGCTATTATTCTTTGTAATGCTGGGTTTGTGGAAAGATATTGTGTAAATTTGGTTTTGTCATGGAATATTTTGATTTCTCCATCTATTGTAAGTGAGGGTTTTGCTGGGTATAGTAGCCTGGCCTGGCATTTGTGTTCTCTTAGGGAGTGTATGACCTCTGTCCAGGATTTTTTTGCTTTTATAGTATCTGGTGAGAAGTCTGGTGTAATTCTGATCGGTATGCCTTTATATGTTCCTTGGCCTTTCCCCCTTGTTGCATTTAATATTTTTTCTTTGTTTTGTGCATTTGGTGTTTTGAATATTATGTGAAGGGTGGTATTTCTTTTTTGGTCTAGTCTATTTGGTGTTCTGTAGGCTTCTTGTATGTTCATGGACATCTCTTTCTTTAGGTTAGGGAAGTTTTCTTCTATAATTTTGTTGAAGATATTTATTGGCCCTTTAAGTTGGGAATCTTCACTCTCATGTATACCTATTATCCTTAGGTTTGGTCTTCTCATTGTGTCCTGGATTTCCTGGATGTTTTGTATTTAGAACTTTTTGCACTTTGTGTTTTCTTTGACAGTTGTGTCAATGTTTTCAATGGTATCTTCTGCACCTGAGATTCTGTCTTCTCTTATATTCTGTTGGTGATAATGGTATCTATGACTCCTGATCTTTGTCCTAGGTTTTCTATCTCCAGGGTAGTCTCCCTTTGAGATTTCTTTATTCTTTTTACCTCCATTTTTATGTCCTGCATGGTTTCATTCAATTCCTTTACCTGTTTGGTTGTGTTCTCTTGTAATTCTTTAAGAGACTTTTGTGTTTCCTGTTTAAGTGCTTCTACTTGTTTACCTGTGTTCTCAAATTCTTTGAGAGAGTTATTTATGTCCTTCTTAAAGTCCTCTATCATCAACGTTAGAAGTGATTTTAAATCTGAATCTTGCTTTCCTGGTGATACTTCAGGACTTTCTAATGTGGGGAAACTAGTTTCTCATGATGTCAAGTACCCTGGGTTGCTGATGCTTATGTTCTTGTGCTTGCCTTTTGCCATTTGGATCTCCTTAGTGCTACCTGCACTCACTGTCTCTGACTTGATCCTGTCTTTCCTATTATCTTGGTTGTATCAGAACTGTATGGGGTGGGTGTTACTACTGGGGTTAGAGCTGGGGTCCAAGATCTGCTCAGTGCCCAGGCCCAGCCCAGAAAAAAAACAATGCTCCAAGCCAGGAGTGAATTCCTGGGTCCCAGTGGATCCCAGTTACTTCCTGTTTGGGGCTGGTGTTGCTGACTTTTTACCTAAGGTACTGCCCAGGTTAGAGCTCCTCGGAGGCCTGCTTCCTCTGGGTTCTGTGAGATTGGGGGCAGAGCTGCTACCCGGGATCTGCTTCATGTTAGGGCCCAGACCAGAAGCCCATTTGTCAATTCTTGATCTTAGAGCCTAAGCCATTGGTGTCCTGTTCAGAAACTTTTGCCCTGTGTCCATGTGTTTGAGGCTCTTCCCCACTTTCTCTTCTATTAGTTTCAATGTGTCTGGTTTTATAGTGACGTCCTTGATCCACTTGGACTTGAGTTTTGTAAAAGGGGATAAGAATGGATCGATTTACATTTTTCTACATGCTGACCTCCAGTTCAACCAGCACCACCCGTTGAAAATGCTGTCTTTTTTTCCACTGAATGCTTTTAGCTCCTTTGTCAAGGATCAAGTGACTATAAGTATGTGGGTTCATTTCTGGGCCTTTGATTCTAATCTATTGATCTTCTGGCCTATGTCTGTACAAATACCATGCAGTTTTTTTTAATCAAAACTATTGTGTAGTATAGCTTGAGATCAGGGATGGTGATTTTTTTCAAAATATTCTTTTATTGTTGAGAATACTTTTTGCTATCCTGGGTTTTTTTTTTTTTTTATTCCAAGTAAATTTGCAAATTGCTTTTTCTATCTCTGTGAAGAACTGAGTTGGAATTTTGATGGGGATTGCATTGAATCTGTACAGTGCTTTAGGCAAGATAGCCATTTTTACTTTATTAATCCTGCCAATCCATGAACATGAGAGATCTTTACATCTTCTGAGGTCTTCTTCGATTTCTTTCTTCAGGGACTTGAAGTTATTGTCATACAGATCTTTTGCTTGCTTGGTTAGATTGACACCGAGGTATTTTGTGTTATTTGTGACTATTGTGAAGGGTGTCGTTTTTCTAATATCTTTCTCAGCCTACTTATCCTTTAAGTAGAGAAAGGCTACTGATTTGTTTGAGTTAATTTTATATCCAGCCACTTTGCTGAAGTTGTTTGTCAGGTTTAGGAGTTCTCTGGTGGAAGTTTTATGGTCACTTAAGTATACTATCATATCATCTGCAAATAGTGAAATTTTAACTTCTTCCTTTTCAATTTGTATCCCTTTGATCTCCTTTTCTTGTCTAATTGCTCTGGCTAGGACTTTGTACGACATTGAATAGATAGGGAGAGAGTGGGCAGTCTTGTCTAGTTCCTGATTTTAGTGGGATTGCTTCAAGTTTCTCTTTATTTAGTTTGATGTTGGCTTCTGGTTTGCTATATAGTGCTTTTACTATGTTTAGGTATGGGCCTTTGGTTCCTGTTCTTTTAAGGCTTTTACAATGAAGGGATGTTGAATTTTGTCAAATGCTTTCTCAGCATCTAGTGAGATGATCATGTGGTTTTTTTCTTTGAGTTTGTTTATATAGTGGATTACATTGATGGATTTCCGAATATTGAATCATCCTTGCATTCCTGGGATAAAGCCTACTTGATTATGGTGGATGATTGTTTTGATGTGTTCTTGGATTCAGAATTTTATTGAGTATTTTTGTATCGATCTTCATAAGGGAGATTGGTCTGAAGTTCTCTTTCATTGTTGGGTCTTTGTGTGGTTTAGGTATGAGCGTAATTGTGGCTTCATAGAATGAACTGGGTAGTGTTCCTTCTGTTTCTATTTTGTGGAATAGTTTATAGAGACTTGGTATTAGGTTTTCCTTGAAGGTCTGATAGACTTCTGCAGTAAAACCGTCTGGTCCTGGGCTTTTTTTGGTAGGGAGACTTTTAATGACTGCTGCTATTTTTTTAGGGGCTATAGGACTATTTAGATGGTTTATTTGATCCTAATTTAACTTTGGTATCTCATATCTGTCTAGCAAATTGTTCATTTCATAGAGATTTTCCAGTTTTGTTGAATATAGGCTTTTGTAGTAGGATCTGATGATTTTTTGAATTTCCTCAATTTCTGTTGTTATGTCTCTCTTTTCAGTTCTGGTTTTATTAATTTGGTTTTATTAATTAGTCTCTGTCCACTCTGGTTAGTCTGGCTAAGGGTTTATCTATCTTATTGATTTTCTAAAATAACCAGCTCCTGGTTTTGTTGATTTTTATTGATTCTTTTTTTCTACTTGGTTGATTTCATCCCTGAGTTTGATTATTTTCTGCTGTGTACTCCTCTTAGTTGCCTTTGCTTCTTTTTGTTTTAGAGCTCTTAGGTGTGATGTCAAGCTGCTAGTATATGCTCTCTCCAGTTTCTTTTTGTAGGCACTTAGAGCTATGAGCTTTCATTGTGTCCCACAAGTTTTGGTATGATGTGTCCTCATTTTCATTAAATTCTAAAAAGTCTTTAATTTCTTTTTTTATTTCTTTCCTGACCAACTTGTCATTCAGTAGATCATTGTCTAGTTTCCACATGGATGTGGGTTTTCCATTGATTTTATCAATATTGAAGACCAGCCTTAGCTTGTGATAATCTGATATGATGCATGGGATTATTTCCATTTTCTTGTATTTGTTGAGGTCTGTTTTGTGACCAATTATATGGTCAATTTTGGAGAAGGTACTATGAGGTGCAGAAAAGAAGATATATTCTTTTGTTTTTGAATGCAGTGTTCTATAAATATCTGTTAAACCCATTTGGTTTATAACTTGTTTTAGTTTTACTGTGTCTCTGTTTAATTTCTGTTTCCATGATCTGTTTATTGCTGAGAGTGGGGTGTTGAAATCCCCCACTATTATTGTGTGAGGTGCAATGTGTGCTTTGAGCTTTAGTAAAGTTTCTTTTATGAATGTGGGTGCCCTTGCATTTGGTGCATAGATGTTCTGAATTGAGATTTTATCTTGGTTGATTCTTTCTTGGATGAGTATGAAGTGTCCATTCTTATCTTTCTTGATGGTCAAAAGTCAATTTTATTCGATATAATGGCTAGTCCAGCTTGTTTCTTGGGTCCATTTGCTTAGAAGATTGTTTCTCAGCCTTTTATTCTGAGGTAGTGTCTGTTATTGTCACTGAGGTGGGTTTTTTTTTTGTATGCAGCAAAATGTTGGGTCCTGTTTACATATCTGGTCTGTTAGTCTATGTCTTTTTATTGGGGAATTGAGTCTATTGATGTTAAGAGATATTAAGGAGAAGTGATTCTTGCTTCCTTTAATTTTTGTTATTAGAGGTGTAATTATATTTGTTTAGCTATCTTCTTTTGGGTTTGTTGGAAGAGGATTACTTTCTTGCTCTTTCTAAGGGTATAATTTCCCTCCTTGTGTTGGTGGTTTTTCTCTATTATCCTTTGTAGAGATGGATTTGTGGAAAGATATTGTGTAAATTTTTTTTTTCATGGAATATCTTGGTTTCTCCATCTATGGTAATTGAGAGTTTTGCTGGGTATAGTAGCCTGGGCTGGCATTTGTGTTCTCTTAGAATCTGTATGACATCTCTCTAGGATCTTCTGGCTTTTATAGTCTCAGGCGAGAAGTCTGGTGTAATTCTTACATGTCTGCCTTTATATATTACTTGAGCTTTTCCCCTTGCTGCTTTTAATATTCTTCATTTGTTTTGTGCATTTGGTGTTTTGATTATTATGTGATGAGAAGAATTTCTTTTCTGATCTAGTTTAGTTGGAGCTCTGTAGGCTTCTTGTATGTTCATAGTCATCTCTTTCTTTAGGTTAGGGAAGTTTTCTTCTATAATTTTGTTGAATATTTACTGGCCCTTTAAGTTGGGAATCTTTGCTTTCTTCTATGCCTGTTATCCTTAGGTTTGGTCTTCTCATTGTGTCCTGGATTTTCTGGATGTTTTGCATTTTGTATTTTCTTTGACAGGTACGCCAGTGTTTTCTATGGCATCTTCTCCACCTGAGATTCTTTCTTCTGTCTTTCGTATTCTGTTGTTGATGCTTGCATCCATGTCTCCTTATCCTTTTCCTATGTTTTCTATCTCCTGGTTAGTCTTCCTTTGTGATTTCTTCATTGTTTCTACTTCCATTTTTATGTCCTGAATCATTTTGTTCAATTTCTTTACCTATTTGGTTGTATTTTCTTGTAATCCTTTACGGGAGTTTTGTGTTTCCTTTTTAAGAGCTTCTACCTGTTCACATGTGTTCTGTATTTCTTTGAGGGGGTTATTTATGTCCTTCTTAAAGTCTTCTATTATCATCATGAGTAGTGATTTTTAAATCTGAATCTTGCTTTTCTGGTGTCATTGGATATTCAGGACTTGCTATGGTGGGAGAATTAGGTTCTGATGATGCCAGGTAATTTAGGTTTCTGTTGCTTGTGCTTGTTCTTGTGCTTGGCTTTCGCCATCTGGTTATTTCTAGTGTTACCTTCACTCACTATATGTGACTGGAACATGTCTGTCTGTCCTGTTATCTTGGTTGTGTCAGAACTCCTCAGAGCTCAGCCGTCTCTGTGATCCTGTGATCCTGTGATCCTGAGACTGTGGTTGTGATAGCTCTTGGGAGTCAGGCTGCTTCTGGGCTCCTGAAATCGTGGTGTGCCCAAGCCCCTGAGATCCTGGGATCCTATTATTCTATGTTCCTATGTGTTAGAGCTCCTGGGAGTCCAGCCTCCTTTGGGTTTTGGGGGATTGGGTGCAGAGTTGAAGCCTTAGGGCTGCTCCAGGTTCAGGCGCAGACAGGAAGGGTCCTGTGCCACTAGCCTGAGAGAGTTCCTGTGTCCCAGTGGGTCTCCAATTACTCACTGTTTGGGGGTCAGGGGTTGCTGCTTACTCACCCGCACTCCTGGATGTGTTAGAACTCCTGGGAGTCTAGCCTCCTCTGGGTTTTGGCTGGTTGGGGGAAGAGCTGAAGCCTTAGGGCTGCTCCAGGTGCAGGTGCAGCCAGGAAAAGTCCAAGACCACTGGCCTTGAGGGAGTTCCTGGGTTCCAGCAGGTCCCAAATTACTCCCTGTTCGGGGGAGAGGGGGTTGCTGTATAACTTTTTTATAATTTTAATTTCTGTTGGAAATAGATTTTGTCTGATCATTGTTTTTTTCTCCTCAAGTCCTGCCAGATCTTCCCCAAGTTTCACCAAATCCACACTCTTTTTCTCATTAGAAAAGAGGAAACTAGAAACAAACAAACAAACAAACAAAAACCAGAAAAACTAACCATAATAGAACAAAGCAAATAGAAAAAAATGGACAAAATGGGTGGGAACACATACAGATGCAGAGACATACACACTTGTATACAGAGAAATCCCACAAAACACAACCATAATATGTAAGAAAAGATGTGTGAAGTTAAAAAACCAAAAACATACCCAGACAAAGAATTATGAGACAAAAGCCTCCAAAGATACCATCGAGAATATTTTGTGTTGGCTATCTACTGCTGGGCGTGGGGCCTGCCCTTAAGTGTGGTTTGTATACCCAGTGAGACTCAATTGGAGAAAACTAATTTTCTTTTGTAAGCAGTTGTTACTTGGAGATTGCTTCTAGGTTATAAATAGCGGCTTGTTTTTGCTTAGCACTGGGACTCATCTGAGTTAGACATATGCCGGCCTGTTCATGCTGACACAGTCTCTGTGAGTTTATAAGTGCACGTGCATCAGTCTTGCTGCATTTAGGTGGCCTAGCTTTGTTGGTGTCTTCTGTTCCCACTGGCTCTAACAATATTTGTGCCTCCTCTTTTGTAAGGTTCACTGAGCCCTAAGAAGAGGAACTCGGTGGAGACATCCCATTTAGGATTGAGTATTCCAAGGTCTGTTCCTCTTTGGACTTTGTCTAGTTGTCAGTCAGTCTCTGTACTTGTTCTAGTGTATTGAAGGAGGAAGTTCTCTGATGATGGCTGAGCGAGAATGATCTATGAATATAGCAGAATGCTGTTAGGAGTCATTTTATTGCTATGTTCCTTTAGCAGGACACTAGTATTTGGTCTTCCTCTAGGTCCATAGCCCATTTACTCTCAAGTTTTTGGTACCTGAGAAGTGTTAGGCAGGGTTTTCATCTCATGGAGTGGGTCTTAAATCTAATCTGATAGTGGTCAGTTATTCCTGACAACTTTTGTGTCACTATTGCACCATTGTTTAATACAGATAGATCACCACTGTAGATTGCAGGGTTTCCAGATGGGTTACTAGTTAGCTTTCTTTTGTGGTAGAGTGTAGAGTGCTTTTGAGTACCCTGAGTACTAGTTGGTGAAGGCTATATAGGTAGGCACCAATTCCATTTCTTCATGTTCAATGAATCATGTAGGTGTTACCTTTATCAATAGGGTCTTGATATTGCCATCAGTTTGTGAAGAGCAACTAATAACCTTGAGAATACATCCTGGGTTGTTCGGAGATTTCCATATGACCTCTTTGGCCAACAACTCAATTAGTTGTAACCTATTTCTGCACTGGAAGTTTCATTTGGTGGTGAGAGATATTTAGTTTGGGCTTTGTCTTTCCCTGTTATTTAGTGATTCCATTTGGACTTCCTTCAGGTATTTATATATTTTAGGAAGCTTCTACTCTAGTAGATTTCCATGTAAACTCTCAAATGGCCCTTAGTTCTAGCTGTTCTTGCTTGTATTCCTTCCATTACCCTGTATTCCCTTTTCCTCTCTGATTATCCCCCCCCATTCGACTCCCCTCATCTCTATCTATAACTGCACACTCTATTTCTTCTACCTAGAGAGATCCATACCCATTAGTTCCTTACTCAATACCTAGCCTCTGTGTTTATATATATTGTCGTCTGCTCATCAAAGACTTAAAAGCTAACATCTACATATAAGAAAGTACATGCCATATTTGTCTTTTTAGGTCTGAGTTACTTTCACTCAGGATGTTTTTTTTTTTCCCTAGCGCAATCCATTTACCTGAGTTTTTCATGATTTCAGTTTTTTATTTTGTTGTTATTGTTGTTTTCAACAGCTGAATAACCTTCTGCTGTGTAAATGTACCATGAGTTTGGTTTTCTTCTTCTTCTTTTTTTTTTTTTGGTCCATTCATCCACTGATGGACATGTAAACTGTTTCCAAATTCTGGCTATTATAATAAAGCAGTAATGAACATGGATGAGCAAGTGTTTATGTGGTAGGATATTGAATCCTTTGAGTGTATGTCCAGGAGTAATATAAGCTGGACTTTGAGTTAGAACTGTTCCCAGCTTCTTGTATCTCTAATTTTCATTATTACTTCTTTTAATTTTCCTTAATAGAATTGTTTTAACATATGTATAAATATATTTTTAAAATCAATATTTAAATGATTCTTAAAACAATCACTCTGGGATGTTGCTTGCAGCTGTATTGATTGTATTCTAAGTATGGTAATAGAATTTATTTAAATGTTATAATTGTACTCCATTTACCTTTGGAACCTGTCATCTATGGCATACTACATTTGTAGCCATGGAAGAGCTTTTTATTTATTGGAAAAGTTGTTAACCTTTGTATAGTATCAGAGTCTGACTTGCACAGGTAATATTCTTCATGTTCAACATTTCTGTATATGAAGGACCACAGAACCATATTATCCATCTTTACATTACAGACAACTGTTCCACCTAGTCTTACTCTTCCTAGTCTTATTGTCAATAGGCCATGACACAAAAATAAAGTTATATTTCCCAAGGGATAGTTTGTATTTGAGTATAGCTATAGAGAAATTGAAATCTTTAGAGCCTTCACTTCAAATGACATATATGATTACATTGTGAAGTGCTGATCAGTTATTATTGATAACTCTAAAGGGGTCTCTCTGTCTGTTTCTGTCTTTGTCTTTCTCTCCGTGTGTGTGTGTGTGTGTGTGTGTGTGTGTGTGTGTGTGTATGTGTGACAGTTTGAACTGATGAATAAATAAGAAATGTGGATATGTTTACTCCCAGGTTATTTCCTGTGAGTCTCTCTGAAATAAATAAATATTGAATATATTTTTTTATGATAAAAAATCCCACAACCATGAATTATCAGCTTATTGGTTGTGCTTTCCTAAACTGTTACTAAAATGTCCAGAAAAATTTAAACTCTCTATTCCCATGATTATAAACAGTATGTTCTAATTACTTTTATTTCTGGAGGCAGATGATGTTCTTCACAAACGTCTTGTTTCATTAGTAGCTAACATCTGTTCACTTTGAAAATGTTGTGCATTTTGATTGTTTATGTCATTGAATATTACTTGTTTTGGTCTATTGATAGTGCTGAGAAACTCTTTAACGCAATTGAAGTTGCTGGGATTAAAATCACAAGAATTAGTGGGAGGACTACAGGCAAGTCACAATAACGGCATTATATGCTATCAGAGAACCAGAACAGGAGAAACTTGTACTCACTTTCCAAAAGTCAAGAGACACTAGTTTGATACAAGAATAAAATCAGAAAGTGGTGATCCTGAGGACTGCTGTGGTCCAAATAGGATACAGGATAGGAAAGGTGAGATCCATGCAACTGATGGATCAGGGAATATGTCAACTGCACATCATGGCAAGGTGCAGAGATGTGTGAACACCTCTTAAAGAGGATGGAAGGAGGCATAAACTGAGAAATGAAGAACAGAAATAAGAGGAAAGCAGGATTAGAATGTTGAAAGAATCAGAAGCTGCCTGAGGAATGTTTAAAGGATAGTTTTTGGCAAATAACTTCATGAGAAAATAATGAAAGAAAGGTGTTATGAATAGAGAGAGTCAAATAAAACTTGTAATTTACTCTGTAATTTTATAGTTTTATATAAAATTGGATAGCTGGAAAATGTCTAAACTAGATTTTATTAAATTATTAGACTAGTAGCTATTAAATTCAATCTTAGTACAGTTCTGTAGAAGGAGCTAAGGTGGGAGGAGTAAGGAGAAGAAGAGGAGAAGGAAGAGGAGGAGGTAGAGGGAGAGAAACGAGAGGGAGGGGAACATGGAGGCGAATGTTCACGTGTCCCTGGTAGTCAAAGGGTAGTTGGTATATCTTGGTTGGGTATTGGATTACACTTTTGATTGTATGGGCATCTTGTTATTGATCATTGCTAAACTTATAAAGCCTCTGATTACCATTTAAGCATTAGAGTCTCATTCTCCTACTGGGCCTGCATGGATGGCAGGATGGTCTGGGCAATGCCCAGCCTTGTGGGCAAGCCATCTCCCACGCTGGCATCTTGTGGGTGGCAGGGCTGGTGTTTCTGGCTGTCCGTTTCTAGCTGTGGCTTGCACGTGGCCTCTGGTGAGGAACATGGTGGCTGAGCTAGGCAGAGCCGCAGCAGTTTAGATAGTCATCTTGACTGGTGGCTGTTTTTAAATATTTACTTCAACACAGTTCATAAAGCATTGTCATGATCTCTCCCTTACTAAAATGTAAAAGAAAAGACCTGGGAAAAGCATACTTACAGAGGAAGGTTATAGAAGGAAATATACTAAATTCTTTTCATGTGACCATTATGATCCCAAATGATTAGCTTATTAATAACAAATATGAATAATATTGACTATTAAATATTTAAGGATAGTAAGTAATTAAAATAGTAAAAGTAGAAAAGGGTAATATAAGAAAATTATACATGGTTATATTTATAAACATAGTGGTCAGGAACCTAGGAGAATGTTTGCAAGTTGGATCCAATAATTATTAAGTAAATACACAATCAATAAGATTTATAGGGAGTTAACATCAGTCATGAATGAAAAAATTGAGGAAGAAACATCTTATGGTAGAAAAAAATTTAAAATTCAATACGAATACCCAAAACACAGACAAGATTTTATAACTGGTCAAAGACTATGAATACATAAAATGTGTTTGTGGTAAAATATAAAATCTTTCAATATTAAGAATTTTAATTATTAAAAGTAAGTTTTATTTTACTGGATCACAAAAAATCTGTCCATGGTGAATGGGAGAAGGATGGCATGTAGTTGCTGACAGGTTATTGTGACTTTTCTTGAGAGCTTAGTTCTGAGTAGATTCATAACAACTGAGTCTTTGACTGTGATCCTTTTGTATCTCCTAAAGAATCTTTGTTTATCATGAGTCTCTAAAAGAAGAGTATGACAAAATGAACAGTATTTATAAGTCTATATGTTTATCAGTTTTTTAAAATCACATTATTACTTTTATTTAGTACACTATGCTATACCATTGTAAGCAATATACTTTTACTCTCATCTAAATGTATATGTGCATTGTGTTCATGTCTGATGTTTTTACAACACATATGAAGTCCAGATAGAGAATTAGCTTAATACTCTTGTTGTAGTTATACTTTGAGATTAAACTGGGTAATTTATGTGATCTCTGAATAAAAATCAATATATTATATCCATGTTCATTACATACATTCATACCCTCACAAGTGGGTGACTACATATAAAATACACTGTATGCTTTTAAATGTAATTATATGGAGACAGTGAAATTAAGTTATCAAGTAATAGGAGCCAAAGAAATGTCAAAGAATGTAACACACACTGCAAAGTATAAGGTATTATTAGACAATTAAAGAACATAAAATATTATTGGAACATTTTAATATTGTATTTTCAGTGAGCGTATATGTTATGCTTCATCAAAAGAGTCCACATGTGCTATGTGTAACTCAGCGACTGAGAAATACTGAGCTGGTAGACCCATCATTCCAATGGCATGGGCCAAAAGGAAAACTTGTTTCAGGTAGGATTTTATTTTAGTTATTATAATTAAGTAGGTATATCTCAGAGAATCTTATACTTAAAAATATTTGTATCTAATACATTTATCATGTATTAAATATTTTATATGTAATCTGGAGTTTGATAGAGCAATGTTGATAGTATAAACATTTCCCTATTTTCTTAATTAAGGATAAAGACAGAAAAATTTCATCTATTTATAGAGTTCTAGGAGCATTTCTATTCTAAAAGTTACTATTTATGTGAAAATCAGTTTTTTTCTTATTTTCTTTTACTTATATACCTATTTTATTTTGACAATATCATCTTTGCTATAGATTTTGAATTTGATTTTGATAAATGATTTTCTGTTTACTTTAAAACTTACAGCTTAGATTAATTCCAACTTAGTTTTTTTGGTTGTTGTATTTTGATTTTTTTCTACCAATGAAGACTAGCAAGTATTTGTACTAAAGGTTTGTTCAGTGTAGGTAGGACACAGTCATTTTTACATGTCCTCAATTTAACTTTATAACCTTTTATTTGTTTTATAAAACATTGTTGGTATTTTGTGACAGTGCTGCGGATTAAAGGCTGCAGCCTTGCTGTATTATTTGGGCAGAGGGAAGTGTGTTATGTAAAGACATGCTGAAGATCTGATATAATCTGTACCTCACTTCAGTAACATAGGGACAGTTGTGTTATGTGTTCATGTCTACAGAGGGTGCCAAAAGAAATCCTAGTGGACTGGGCAGCTTCAGAAATTGATGAAATGGTTCTCATGTCAAGGTATCTAATATTGGGATTATAATCAAATCAATTTTTATTCTCTGGTAGCAGCAGCATATGCTTTAGTATGAACACTATGTTCTACATTGATACCAAAACTTTGTCATTGGAAAAAAAACATTTAAGTATTGAATTTTCCTGTTATATGCTTTGTATTTTTGATTTGGAAATTGAAATCTCAAGCATTTCTTCTTTAAGAAGGCATACCTGGTATTGCAATTTATACTGCAAAGTGTAGTATATAATTCAGTTGCTCCTTTAAGTTGAAAAGACTCTTTTTTCTTTTCATAATAAAATATGTACTTAGAAATATATTCTTTCCGGATAAAATCTCATCAATACAGACCACACACACACACACACACACACACACACACACACTTTCTAGGTGTTCTGATAGTCTGAATTTATACTTGATCATATTTAAATTTTTTCCACAGTAACCCATCATGTGTTAGTTTTAAAGGTTTATTTTTTTCAGAGAATTTGAGAAGGTATTATTTTCTTAGAGTTTGAATCACTCCTGGACCAAGCATGAGGACCTGAGATTATAGTTCCATCCCCCAGTTAAAAATGAGGAGTGGCATTCATCTATAACTTCAGCACTGGGTAGATGTAGGACCAGGTTGACTCAGGGTTCACTGTGTAGCCAGCCTAGGCAAAATGATGAGCTCTAGGTTCAGTAAAAAACCTTGTCTCCAAATGTAAGATGAGGGCTCACAAGCTGTATGCTGTGCCTCAAGCACCAGGCTGAGACACTTGCCCTCACGTCCAGTGGACTGCCTTTATTTCTCAGGTTCTATACAGTAGAAATAATGATTTGGCCTCTGCAGGTTGTCCTGTGACCTTCACATTTGTGTCATGAACTGTGCATGCAAATGAAGGAAAATATTTGCACAAATAATAATAAATGTAAAAAAATAAAGAATAAGGTGGATAGGTTCCAAGAAAAGGAAGTCATTGTCTTCAGTTGTGAAACCACTGAGCCAGTGGCTAGTTCTCCAGCCACTCACATTTACCAGACAGACCTGGTTAAACTCAGTAAGTCACAAAACAAAAGGCTTGAATGTGGAAGCAGGTCTTTTAGAGGGGAGGCTTAGTTGGTGGAGGTAGGAGAGAATTAAGAGATGGTGGAGGTGAAAGTAACAGAAATGTATGAAACAACCAAAATACTGATTTAACAAATAGGAAAAATAAGGTGCAGAGCAACAGAGGAGGATGCCAGGATCGACCTATGGCTTTCACAGGCTTATGCATCCACACATGCACTGTACTTAGTATTTTTATGATGGAATGTCTCACCAAGAGATATTTGCTCAGTTTGAAGTACAGTAAGACTAACATTCTTGATTAATCTGTACAGTAAAGATACACTATTATTAAGATGACAGAATCTTCAAGTAAAACTCTTATCGACTTGTCTTAAGCCCCCAAGTAAACACTCTTGTAATTTGTTTTATTCTTTTGCATTTTTATGCATTTGGCATATACATACTCATATATACATACATATGTATATATTCTGAAAGTTTATATTTTAGCTTTGTTACTATGAATTTTTTCACATTTTTCTTTCTCTTTCAGCTTTATGCAGACATAATTTAATAAATAAAAGTTGCATATATTTAAGGTGTAAAACTTGTCATTTCTATAGGTATACAATGACTACAATCAAGCTATTAGTCATTGCATATGATTACCTCTTTTTCCTAGTGAGAACACTTAAGATCTACTTTTATCAAATTCCAGAGGGGGAAAAAAGACAAAAATAACAAATACAAAACCAAAAAGGTACACAAATACATGGATTCTCTTTTGTGTTGACCAGCTACTCCTGAGCATGGAGTCTGCTCTGGAGGGTGATTGATATGGCCAGTAATACTATATTGGAGAAAACTGTTTTTGCTTCTCCTTGCAGGTATCAACTGGAAATAGCTTCTTGCTAAGGGGTGGAACTTTGTGCTCACTTCCCCTTCTCCATGCTGGGAGCTTGACTGGCTCAAACTTGGGAAGGCCTAGTGCAGGCTGTTACAGTCTCTGAATTTATTATGTGTATCTGCCTTGCTGTGTGTAGAAGACACTATTTCCTTGGAGTCATCTACCACCTCTGGCTCCTAACAGTATTTCAACATTCTCTTCCACATTGGCCACTGAGTCTAAATGTGAAGAGTTTGATAAAGACATCCCATTTAAGGCTGAGTGCTCCAAAGTCTCTCACTATCTGCACACTGTCCAATTGCAGGTCTATGTTCATTACCATCTACTGCAAGAAGGATCTTTTTTGAAGAGGTTTGATCCATTCATTGATCTATGGGTATAGCGATATGTTCTTAGGAGTATTTTTATTGCTATGATCATTTAGCAGAATAATGGTAGTAAGTTTCTACCTTATATTTTCTTGTCAATATCTAAGCTAACTCATAAGTATAAACATTTGAAAATAGTAAATTAAGTTGCAGTGAAATTTTATTATAAAATTTTAACAGCTCCAAGTCTTTGCCTATCAAAGATATAGTCAAATTCTAGGTATTAGTATAACAAAGCTAGGAAAGAAGACAGACCAATTTAAGTGAAAAGATTAATTAATGAATATCTGTATTGTGTGATTTCTTATAATTAACCGTATATTTTCTGTGCCAAATATATAGCCATTGGCTTTGTGAATTTCCATTTAGACTTAATAGCATAAGGTTCTGTGAATGATCACTGATAAGCGATATTATAGGTGGACATTTATATTAAGTATGAACGTCTCTGTTTATGTTTCAAAATGTGTTTCTTAAATCCTTTAAACATAAAAGTAGCCAGAAGACACTTTGTTATAGATTGTATGATGCTCAGTTTTCTGACCTTCATATTTAGTATTGTATTAGTATGTTCTTAGAATTGAAAGATATGCTATGAAAATATAGCATACATATATTCATAAGTATATACATGCATATGCAATGTTTATATACAGATAGTATACATAAGATATATATATATGTGTGTGTGTGTGTGTGTGTGTGTGTGTGTGTGTGTGTGTGTATGTGTGTGTATACAAAGTATGTATTTTGGTGTATATATTTGTTTGCCATAAAATAATTCTTATATTTTAGTGTTGCATTATATTTTCAATAAGCTTACATTTTGCACATGAAATGGTATATCTAGATGGAAGAATATAACAATGGTATAACTCATTATCAGCTAGGAATTCCTATACAGAATAAGATATAAAACAAACGTTGGTTACTAAATATCTGTTGTAACATTGAGTTCTTATACTTTATTACATTATCTATGTCAAATGCAGTATATTTATATATATATTTGTTCATACATTTATTGATACTTCCAATATAAGAAAATTTTGTTTTGAATTATTACTAAACAATAAATAACTTTATTATTGCTGTGATAATTTTAATTTTTATTAAAATTTTATTATAATACTCATTTTTTCTGAAATATATACTAATCATTTAAATTAATATTTTTACAAAATAGCATGTTAAGATAAATATATAATCTTTTATCAGAAGATATTCATGAACAAGTAGGCATCAAAACAAATATATTCTGAATTTATATGACATTTTTTTCAGCTTCATCGAGGATATAGAAATGGGAGATCTCAAGGTATAATTCCCTATGTAAAGTTCCTGAGGGTGGATATATCTGTCTATTCATTTCTTCCTCTAAATATGCAGCAGGACTTTGCATATAAAAATGTCAGTGCTAAGAGCATTCTTGTATTTTTTCTTCAGTTTAAAGAACTGCTTTTTAAAGTATCTAAGTATTAAATCATTTACTTAAAATGGAAAAATGATATTAGTCATTTCCTGAAATAATGCTCTCAATTATGAACAGAGTATTCAATTCTTAATTAAGAAAATTTTAGTATTTGAAAATTTTATGACACAAAACTATAGTTATAAACTTTAAGAATAATAGCCTATCTACTTAATGATTTATTATATTTGTTGACTTGAACAACTCTGTGAGTTAGGCAGCTCTATATTGTCATCTTTATTGAACACACAAAAGATCTGGGCTTCAGAAGATAGATTGTTTTCCCATGATTATACAGTTTGTGAGAGAGATGGAACCTTTACATCTATATCTTAATGGCTCAAGAGTAGATTTATTGTGCTTTGAAAACATAGTTTTTTTCCAGCATAATACACTGAAGCAAAAGGGAGCTTATATCCCAATCTTTTTTCCAACACAGCAACATTGTAATTGATCAACAAGTCTGGTGGACTAATTTTTCATTTATTTTTCATCTGTATCCATCACTGTTAGAAGCCAACTCATTGTTTTATGTACCATTCTGTATAGTAGTGACAAACATTAGCTGTTAATGATTATACTGTAATAGACTTAGTTTTGGGTATACCACTTCATGTGTAGATTGTAAGCTTATTGACTATAACTCATTACTAAACTATATAATATTATGTTGTATATTAACTATAATATATAATTATTACTTATGGTATAGATAAATAAAAACACTATATAAAATATATAATTTGTACATATATGTTGCTTACAATATATGTGTACATGCACAGCATAAATATGTTTATAAATTTTCATAAATAGTACTGTATTTCTGGCAGCATCTCCTTCAGTGCAAGGAGCATATGAGGGTTGCTTTTGTCTGTATGCCATCCTTCATCTCTTACAACTTAGTTCCACAACTGATGAACTGGTTGGCGGAAATTTGATTCTAAGGTCATCCTGGCATCTACTAACAATATGCATTAAATACAATAAGTAACTTTACATAACTCCTTTTTGTGAACATAAGTTTCTGTGGTTCTTAGGTTATTTTATGTGTTTGTTATTTTGTCTGCCTGTTGTGATTTAAGCAGCTGTATATTATATCTTCATTAGAAAATACCACTGCACAAGTGACATCCACAGGAAGCCTCATATTTCAGAGCTTTGAAGAGACTATGAGTGGGGTTTATACATGTTTCCTCGAATATAAACCAACTGTGGAGGAGCCTATTAAAAACCTTCAACTGAAATATATTGTTTATGGTAAGACGTGAATTTAATTATACTTTAACATTTCTTAATGTTTTAAAATGTTTAAACAGTTTGACAGGTTTGTTTTTTATATTTTTTATTATTTAAGACAATTTTTAAGTTTAAATATATTTTGATCATATTCTTTCCTCCTTCTAATTCCTTCCAGATCCTGTCCCCGACTCTATAGACTCAACATTAACTTCTTTTTCATAAAACAAAGAAGACCTAAGTACCACAAAAAATTTCCCCTAATCAAATATAAAATGTTCCCTCCCCAAACCCCAAAATGTTCCTCCAAACCATAACCAAATCTCTCTCTCTCTCTCTCTCTCTCTCTCTCTCTCTCTCTCTCTCTCTCTCTCACACACACACACACACACACACACACACACACACACACACACACACACAACCTGTGGCATCCATTATATGTCGGTTTGACATTTCTGAACATGAAGGCTGCCTTGGAGTAGTTGATGTTTCAGTGACTCTGGAGTCATTCCTTTGGAGATAACTCATTTTTCCTCTCCAGGTATAAATGTCAGTTTAGGTATTAACCTTTACCCCAGTGGTTAGGTTTTCATTCATTCATTCATTCAAAAATATATAACAAAATAAAATACAATATAATAAAACAAAGACTATAACATCAAAGTTGGACAGGGTAACCCAACAGAGAGAAAAGAGCTTAAGAGAAGCCACAAGAATCAGAGACCCACTCATTCACATACTCAGGAGTTCCATAAAACACTAAACTGGAAGCCATGCTTTCAGCATGGAAGACCTTGTGTAGGCCTCAGCAGGCTCTGTGCATGCTGCTTCAGTCTCTGTGTGTTCTGATCAAGTTGTCTTAGAAGACCTTGATTTCTTGGCTTCCTCTGTTCCCCCTGTTTCCTCCTCTGCAGAGTTCCCTGTGCCCTTCGGGGAGGGATTTGATGGAGATATCTCATTAGGGCTGGGTGTTCCAGGGTCTCTCAACACTCTGTGTAATGTCTAGCTATGAGTCTTTATATTTGTTCTCATCTGTTACAGGAGGAAGCTTCTCTTATGGCTAAACAGCAAGTGTAGCAGAATATCGTTAGGAGTCAATTTGATTATCACTACATTTTTTTCCTTTCTTTTTTCTTTTTTCTAGAACAGTGTTATTTGAGTTTACCCTAGGTCCCTGGGCTATTTAGTCCCAGGTTCTTGGTTACCTAAAGCAGTGTTGAGTAGGTATGAATTCCATTCTGTGGAGTGGTCTTCAGTCAAGTCAGTTATTGCTTGGTTACTCCTACAGGCTTTGTGCTACTATTGTACTTGTATATCTTGCAGGTAATATGCCATTGTAGATAAAGGGGTTGTTGCTGGCTTGGTATTTGTTTCTCATTCAAGGACATGAAGAGTACCTTCCTGTATCAAAGTCACTGGAATGTGGGTGTGAAGGCTGTCTGTAGGTACCAGCTCATCACCTCCATGTTCATTGAATTGTATAGGTATTGTCTTCAGCAACGAGTCCTTGCTGTCAGTTTGTGGAGAGCAGGTTGTCGTCTTGGCATTTTGGGATTCCTGTGGAAATACCTTTGGCCAATAGCTCAAGTAGATATAATCCATTTTCAGTAATAGAAGCTTTTTCTGGTGACAAGAAATGGCCAGTTGGTGCTCTGTCTCCCCCATTATTTGGCAATTTCATTTAGATCCTCTTCATATATGTATATATCTTAGGCAGTTTTTACTGTATTAGATTTCCATACTGCCCTTCAAATGGTTCTTAATTTTAGCTGTCTGTCTCTGTATTTTTCTCCATAACCCTCTCCCCTTCACTTCCCCACTTGATCCTCCCATTCCAGCCCGCTTCCGTGCATATCTATCTATTCTATTTCCCTTTTCTAACAAGATCAGTCTGTTCTCTTTACCCAATTACTTTCCTTTCTGTGGTTCTTCAAATTGTAGTTTAGTTATCACTGATGTAACAGCTAGTTATCCACATATAAATGAACATATGCTACATTTGTCTTTCTGGGCCTGTGCTACCCCTCGTTCAGGATGATTTTTTCTAGTGCCATCTATTTGCTTGCAAATTTCATGATGTCTTGTTTTTAAACAGCTGAGTATAGTATGTTAATGTACCACATTTTGTTTTATCCATTTTTCCATTGAGGGATGTCTACACATTTCTAATTTCTGGCTATTAGGAATTTAAAAGAATAGGGTGTTTTTAAAATGATTTTTTAAGTTTATGTTTTCAACAAGATTTTTTAAAGAAAAACTTTGCTATTTGTAGTCTTATAATTAAAATGTTCCTCCTCACAAATGCATTATATTGTCCCTCTTAACAGCTGGTTAACAAAGCAGCTCTTTTCTCCAGAAAAACACTGGCATGTTAGTCAGCCAGTCAAAGCAGTAGTACAGAACCATGTTTTCAAATCATGGTGATGGTCTGACCATAGTTTGAACTGCTTTTCTATTTGCATATCATGGTTGAAGGCTCACTCCCTCCATCCTTTTTATTAGAACCAGAAGCACACTATAAATGCTTTGTCTTAGATTATTCTATTGAGGAATAAAATAGAGGGCTGACTTAATGTGAAATAACAGAATCATTTAAACCACAGTTATTTACAAGTTTGTTCAAATTGCTGGGATCCTGTGTAGTAGAGAAAAAAATGGCAGGCAAAATGGTCTCTATGTATCTTCAGAGTGTAAGCATACATGATGGAAGGGACTTGACTGTGGAATTGAATGAAGGATCTTGCCATGGGGAAAGAGAGTGTCTTAGTAATTTTTCATGCTATGAAAAAGACCTGACAAGAAATATTCAGGAAGGAGGGTCTATTTTTCTAAGTTTCAAATGGTCTATATATAGTCCATTATGGCAGGAAGACATGGTGCTGGAAACATGACTTAGGGAACAGAGGTGTGAATGCTGTGCTCATATTTTTTATCTCTTCTTCTCTTTGTTCCTCCTATTTTATCTAGTGCATAAGATAGTGCCACTCACATTTGGGGTGGATCTTCATCCTCAGTTAAAACTGTCTGGAAACATCCTCCCAGACAGCCCAGATGTGAATCTCCTATGCTATTCTGAATTTAGACAAGTTGATGAGGAAGGTTAAAGGTCACAGTCCTGACTTAACTGAGTGGGCTTAGTGTATGTAATCCTAAGGGGTTTATTCTGAGACATGTCTCACTATAGCCCTTGCAGGTCTGAACTCACAGCAATTCTCTATCTTCCGCACCCCAGGTGCTGGGATTACATGTGTGCTACCATGCGTGACTACAAGGGTTGTTATAAAAAGGAAGGCAGAAAAGGGAGAAAAGGGAGATGTGGTAACAGAGGAGAAGTCAAGTGACTGTCTTTGACCTTGGAGGTAGGAGTTCCATGTGCCCCAATTTAGGCATCTTTCAGTAGTGAGTTCTCAATAAGTTGGTCTCCTATGGATGTTGCAGAAGGAATATGTGTTGATTTTTGTCTAGTAAGTCTTTCAGATTTGTGTTCTCCAGAACATAGTTAGCTCATGTTGTCTTTAAACTAATATGGGTGTTGCAGTAGCAATAAGAATCATACATCCTATTGTTTTTACAGCCAAGGTGCCAAACAAATGTCCATTTATTAGTGGTTTCCTGGCATGTTGCTTACTCAAAAAGTGCTACTCTATATTTCTAAGAGGGAGAGATTGTTTTGATAAATATGCCATTTTTAAAGTTAGACAAGTAATTTTTTTAGATTGTTTAAGCAGGCAGTCAGATTTCATCCCCATATTGTTATTCCCTGTATCTTAGTTTATCACACATATTCTTCAACATTTATTATAAGAACATATTTGCATAAGCTAGCAAATATACCTGAATAGTGGTTTGTAGAATTGATAATGATAGGAAAATTTACCATGTACATACCACATACAGGCAACGTTGTACTTTTATGTGTAGTTATTAAACACCAAGAGAGCATACATTTATGTGGTGTAGCTGACAACTAGGGCCAGAATGAGAAATGCTGTGTCTTGCTTCTTGTGGAAATGCTCTCCACCCAGCTATACTATTTGTGGATATTTAGTCAGAGGGTCCCACCAAAGAGATACTTGCAGGTCTATATCTATAGCTATATAATTCATAATAGCTAGGAAATTAAAAAAAACAGGCTGAATGTCTATCAACATATGAATGGATAAAGAAAACATACAATGGAATTTTATTTAGGAATGAAGAATGCAATTATAAAATTTGCAGAAAATTAAATGTACCCAGAAATTATTAAATGAGGTAACCTAGGCTCGGATAGGCAAATACCACTTTCTCATATTTCATAGCCTATTTTCTAATTTTTGTATATGCATAATGCATATGTACAGGGTAGCGATAGTTCATGAGACTAGAAAGGGGATCATAAGAGGAGAAAATGAAGATCATAGGGGATAATGGAAGGAAAAAGAAAGGGTAATAAGAAACATGTGACATGAAAATAGAGGCGAAGGGGTAGAAAGAAATGGAAAAAGGATGGAAAATAGAGCACACCTGTAAGTGTCAATGCAACCCTCTACTGTGTCTTCTTTTAAGTACGTGCATGTAATAGCACTATGAGATTGGCTGGTTTCAGTTGTGTAGACAATGAAAGAAATTTAAACTCCTAGTAGTTTTTTAAATGTAAAACTATATAAAACACTAAAAAATAGTTTTACTCAAAATTTTTAAAATTTAATTTTTGACAGTTTCATAAATATATATTATATTATAGTTTCTAGTCTTCCTCTTCCCTCCAGCTCCTCTCATATATCTCCACTCTCTACAGTTCATGAACTTTGTCTGTAGTTAGTGTTATCACATGCACACATGCACATGTACACACACATGCATACACTCATACACAGTATGTATGTATGTATGTATGTATGCATGTATATATATGTATGTGTAATTTATAAAGTGGTATGTTTTTCTGTGGATTATAAAAAGTTCCTAGTGCTGTTTATCTCTCCTTCCCATGAACCCCCAATCCTATCTTTTCCCCTTTCTCTGAAAAGATGAACAGGTGTTGCCAAAAGGCTACAGAGAGAAAGCAAATGAAGACATAGTTGTCAAAATACAATTTAGGAATAAGTATACAAACAGCAAAAGAACAGCAAAATGATAACAATTGACAGACACTTTTCAACAATAACTTTAAATATTAACTCTTTCAATTTCCTAGTCAAAACGGGGAAAACAGGATGAAACCTGTTATTTTCTTTAATCTTGATATTTTGGTAATGGGTTTGTTGCTTTTTATAGCTTTCTACTTAAATGAATTGTTTTAAGTATTTTAGTAATGCATTTCTTTTTCGCAATTCTGTTGTTTTCTCTTCCTCCCTTTTTACTGTGTTAGCTGTAGTATTATTTTTGTAAACTGCTATATTTAGCAGTTCATTGTTTTTTATTTTGTTAATTATAGTTAATAAGTGTTCACAGTTATTCTTTTAATTGTATCCTTCAATGTTGATACATTTATCTATCATTTCTAAATGCTTGTTTCTACTCTAACTTCCAACTCCTTTATTCAATTCTCTTGCTTCAGCCTCCTGAATGCTAGAAATCTAGGTATGTCCCATCGTACTTTTCTCTTTCCTTATTTTCAGCCATTTGCTTTATAGCTCGTCATGTTTTATAGATTATATTTTAGTCATATGTATTATTTTAAATTTATTTTAATGCCTCCTACAGCAGTTTTCCTTCATGTCCTTCTTAAAATAAAGATAGTGATTTGTATTTTGTTGATGTTAGGGTATGAATAATCACTGACTTTCGTTCATAGATGAGACTAGTTGGTTCCTTGACAGTTAAAAGCCACTTATCTCTAAGTACTAAGTTTAACAATAGTCAGTGAATGCAGTGTTGAAATGTAGACAGTGGTTAGGGACGTCAGTGTGAGTTGGGAGCTTCTGCTCGGAATGTGAGCCCAGAGAAGACAGAAAGAAAAGCCTTGGTTGGCTGAAGAACTCTTGTCTTACAAGGTGACTTTAAAAGTTTTTATTATTATGAATTTATTTTTATTTTTGGATTTATTATACCTTTCTTGTAAGATTTAGAGATCTGCTTTAAAAATGTGTCTTCAATTCCAGAGATTGTACTGAAAAATATAATTATGAAATTTTTTTTTTGCTAATTGTATCTCTGGGATTTCTTCTAAAACCATATATATATATATTTATCTCTGTGTGTGTGTATGCACAATATCAATAATGTGAATCTTAAATGTTGTCAAGGTTTAACTGAGTCACTGTTTTAGAGTCTCTGATATTTCAAACCTAGTATACTATGAGATAGCAGTTTCTTAAGGAAAAAATATAGCTGTTTATTGGAAACTGAATATGAATGTATTTCAAATACTTATATTTTTAAAGTAGTTTTCACGCATTTGAATTGCATGAATGATCATGTTTTTGTCTTTTTCTTCTTAATCTCTGTAGCTTATCGTGAACCTCGTTTTTATTACCAGTTCACTGCCCGATACCATGCAGCTCCCTGCAATAGTATCTATAACATTTCTTTTGAGAAGAAACTTCTTCAGATTTTAAGTAAACTGGTTCTTGACCTTTCCTGTGAAATTTCCTTGATTAAGTCTGAATGCCATCGTGTTAAAATGCAAAGAGCTGGTTTGCAAAATGAATTATTCTTCACATTTTCAGGTAAATATACAAAATACTTTTAAAAAAAAGACAATTGGAGAACACAACACAACCAACTGTTTAGAATATAAATGTTACCAATCTAAATTTATTTCTTTATCTCTACTTTAATGCTAGTAACCTTCCAAATAAGTCCTGCTGATTCACGCTGTTAGTGGAAAGTGTACTGTGGCTCTTTACTGTTGAATGAAAGTTAAAGCAAGGCCCCATAGTATTTATTGACCATGATTCAATTAGTAAAAGCGCTTACTTGTAAGGCAGCTAGCATTGCAAAACAGACACTGTATCCTGTTTAATGTGTTGGTATTAACTGTAGGCATGGAGGTGCAGAATTTCAGGAGTGAGTACCCAGTACCCATGCGCTTTATAGGACATCTTTATCCTCCTCTTTTACTCTTTTTCTCCTTTTTTTTTTTTTTTTTTTTCATCGAGAATTTTGGCAGGGACAGTAGAGAGGCATGAAACTTCAAAGGCAAGGGAAAGGTACATTCCCCCTATCTCCTTTAATTCTTGCTTTTTCTCTTCTTCAGGAATATTTCAACATTTTTCACCAAATGGTTAAGCTAAATGGTCAACTTACACTTTTCTGTGGCCTGTCAAGGACACACTATTAATATACAGTGGCTTTGTGAGTCTTTGGTTCTTAGTTGTTTTAATTAGGTGGGCAAGCCCTAAGAAAAACATTTCTAGGAATCTATCATAGGAAAGAGATGACATCCAGTGTAAATGTTGCAATTGTGAATCTCTGCTTTGTGCTTCCTCAAATGACGAATGTTTTTGAACATTTTAAAATGTGTTAAGTGGTCATTCATTTATCTTTTTGGAAAACTGTTACCTTAGATTCTTTTTCTACCTTGTAAATTGTGGGAATTTTTTGTTGTTGTTGTTTTGTTTTCAATGTTGTTTTTAGAAACCTGAGATCATTAAGGACTCCCACTTTTGAGTTCAATCTTTTCATTTTACATTAAGATGCATTTTGAGTGTATTTCTTTAAGTAGATCTAGGTTCAACTTTATGCCTTTCATGTGTGGAAGTTCATGAAATTATGTAGAAAAGTGACATGTTATTTTATGGAAAATTGATGCAACTGAGCATCACCATAGTAAGCAAAATTAGCTACATCTTGTATATTCTGGTATACTTTGTTTTATAGTTGTCATTGTTCAATTATTTTTATTTGTCTACCTTTGTCTTTAAGTCCTGACGTTCTGACTTCTATTTGATCTATTAGTCAGGTGTTCTATTGATTTCTTTTTCAATTTGACCTGCTGAGCTTTTTAATTTCCAACAGCTCAACTTCATTTTTTTGAGCTATTTAATTTCCAGCATTTCAACTTCATCTTTTTATTTTGCTATTTCCCTATTGAAATCACCATTTGTATTCTATATCAGCTTCATTATTGCATTCTACTGTTTTCGTTTTCACAGAATGGATTCAGGAGTTTACTGGTGACTTTGATTTTCTTGAACATTCTTTGAAATATTTTTTGAGGATTTTACTGGACAGTTCCTCAAATTCTCTCCTTACTCCATTGTTGTAGAAGTAGAAATATTGAGAGGAGTCATGCTTCCTCAGTTTTCATGTGTCTTGTGTTTCTGTATTAGAACTTCTACATGTACATTCAATCTTTGGCCTGATTTTGTCTCTCTTATCATGTGTATTTTTTCACTGGAAGTATTTGTATTTTCAGTGTTTAGGGGGAACTAAACAGTAATATATTGAAGTATCATTTGCTTCCACTTTTGTCTCAGAGCGAAATTCACCTGAACTCTCAACTCCTGTTCAGGGGACTGGGCTTGATCTCAAACACCATTCCCAAGGTAGAATATTGTCTGTGACAACAGCAACAACTTCTGGGTATACCAGCTCTGAAAATAGAGAAATAGTTAATTAAAAACAATTGCTCCTTCAACTGCAGTTATTTTAGAGGAGTAAGGCAGTATAGTGTATAGTAATATATTAGTCCCTAAGGGCACAGATGGAATGAAAACAAGCAGAGTAAGACTAGTAGTACTGGAGCAGTAGATGAAGCAGAGAAGAGGGAAAGTAAGAAGGTCAGGGAACAGGAAAGCTGGGACAGGAGATCTGGCAGCTCCAGCTAAAGGCCAATGAAAAGAGAAGACAGATGAAATAATGCAGTTGAGCTACCCAAAACAATTCCAGAGCTCAAGAATCTGAGGAAGCAGAGTGTCAACTCTAGGGCAGCCATTGTTCTTGGAAAAAGTTAAAAAATGAAGCATCAAAGAGGAAATAGAACATGGTAGACCTGGTCTGCTGAGTTGGAATTTACCCAAGTCTGCTTTCTTGCTTTGCTACTGAAATGAGTGCTTTAATGCTAGCACTCCCACTGTAGGGTTGTTGTTCTCCAGCTACTCAGGGTGTGCTGTAGAATGGGCAGTGGTTCCTGCCTGGATGCTCTCTGCCTTTTTGTAACCTTTTTGCTCAGTTTATTGCACGAACTGTAGTTCTAGAATCTCAATGCCTTGCTCCTGTTCTTACACTGAAGCCACCTGGCATTTAGTGATGACTGCAGTTTTTTGAAGATGTTCTTTATCCAGCGGAAGACATTTCCCTCAGCCATAAGATAGTAATTTTTAACAAGAATGGCATTGTGTTCATGTAGTGCTCGACCTTGTCCTTTCCTTTATTGTTATGGTCAGAAGCTGGTCTCTCTTTCCATTGTCACTGTAGAACCTGGAGTCAATCCTACTTGATCATAACATGCTGTTCTTTTGATATATTTTCAGATTCGATTCTATATTGTTGAGATTTTGTTTGCATCTATGTTCATAAGAGTTATTGGTCTAAAGTTTTCCTATCTTCTAATGCATTTATCTGCATTTTGTATCAGGGTAAACCTTTCGTTGTGAGGTATTATTAGGTAAATAATCCCCAATGGACTCTGGAGTAAGTAGGTTTGTTTTCTGGGATATAGTGTAAGCATTGGTGCAAGTTTTTTTATTTGTATGTTTTCTTCTTTGACATTTTTATATGTGTAATATATTCTGTTTACTCTTCCCTAGCCCCTTTCTTACATTCTTTCCAATGTCAGCCCTCATTATTCTTTAGGAGTTTCTTTCCCATATTCATTAATTTTTGTTTTGTGACTCATAGAGTATAACTAGGGCTATATGTGGGATCCTAGGGTTGGAGATATCCTTTCAAGTTTGATTTACTCACTAGCAGCTATACAGCTAGAAACCATGCCTCTCAATCTGCTGGAATCTATTAGTTAATAATAATCAGGAAATGGTGAGGCTCTGTGAGCCCTGTTTCCCTTCTATAGTTGGGGACTAGAAGAGCTTGACTGTGTGAACCTCGTGCCAGTGTACACAACTGAGCTCATGTTTTCTAAAGAGCAGTACTTGCTCTTAACCTGTGAGCCATCTTTCCAGCTACCAATGTTTGCAATTTTAATGATATCCTCTTTAATTTAGTATATTGTTTCTTCCTCTTTTAAAAATTGAATTTGCTCATATTTTTTCAAGTTTCCTTTATATAAGCTTCTGTTGAAATCAATCTGCATCTTTCTTTTGTCTAAAAATGTCCTTATTGTTATTATTGTATATTGGACTATTTGTGTGTAGGTTTATGTACCCTGGTGTGCACATGGAGGCCAGAGGACTCGTTGTGGAGGGTGTACTCTTGTTCCACTTCTCCACAGCTCCTGGGAACAAGCTCAGGTCTCGGGCTGTTTCTTTTACCTCCTGAGCCTTTGCTTATGCCCCGATCTATGTCTTTTCTAATATTTGTTCTCAATGGTATAAACATGTTAACTAGACATTTCTTTCTGCTCTTTACTTCATGTCAGAGATTTTAAGTTCATTTTACTTTGATTAAAAGTATTTACCTTTTCTTGATACTTCATATATTTTGCATTAATGTGTTTGTCATTGTCCAAGTACTTGAGGATTTTCAATCTGTTTTTCTGGCACTGATTTCTAGCTTATATTTTTAGTCTGGATGCATAAACTGCATGATTTCTAGTCTTTAATATTTTAAGGTGATTTTTATGGCTGAAACGAGGTATGTTTATTATGAATGTTTGATGTGAGTTTGAGAACTTATTCTGCATTTATGTATAAAAATATCTCTATTATTTGTTCAGTTAATGAAATGTGCTCCATGAGTTAGCCATATTCTATTTCATATTATGATTTCTTTGTTTTTCGTTACTGATAAGAGAGGAATATTGAGAAATAATACTAGATTTTGCTAGTTTTCTTACAATTCTTTTGATTTTTTCTTCAACTAGGTCTCTGTTTCTGTCTCTGTCTCTCTCTCCCTCTCTTTCTCTATTTCTCTCTCTCTCTGTGCGTGCATGCGTGTGTGTGTGTGTGTGTGTGTGTGTGTGTGTGTGTGTGTGTATTTTATGTAGCATTTGTGAGGAAAGAGATTGACCCTGGGTGTCATCCTCTGTCACTTTGCAAGTTGTTCCTTTGAAATGAGATCTCTTGCTGCATTTGTACCTTGCTGTCTTCACTTTCTGACCAGCCAGGACCTGCCTTTGCATATTAGTGCTGACACTGCACATTCAGTCACTACCCCAGTCCTCACCATTGTTCCCCGAGTGCTGGGAATCTGAACTTGGATCTTCACTGTCTAACCACCAAATACCTTTACTCATGTTGTTCAAGACAGGTAACAGGGATTCTTAAATCTTTGTGAAGAATTGATTCTACTGTTATTATATAAATAACTTGATTCTTTCTTGAAACCAGGAAAATCCTTTTCTTCATTCTGATTTCTGTTACGTATGAGAGAAACATTCCTCCTGCTTCTTTTGTGTTCGTGTTAGCTGAAGTGTACTTTCCCCATCTTTTCTTTGTATTCTGTGTTTATCCTTACATTTAGTATAGCACTCTATGGAAAACTTGCATTCTGGCCTTAAAAATAAAATGATAAATACTATCTTAGTTCTTGTAATATATAGCCCTTATATGTGATGAATTACTTGTTTTTTTCTCCTTTCTGAATTTTTTCTTTTCTTTTTGATGTTTGATTATCGCATGTTTTTACATAGAAATGAAGGCTCTATGTGCTTGTGTGTGAAGTTTATGACATGTTAGATTTGAGGGAATTGGCAATTATTTATTCAAATAAATTACTCTTATGTGTGTTGATATATGTGTTGTCCCTTGGCTCTGTGCCTTTTCACCTTCATTCACTTTTTCTCTTTCTCCTCCTCCTCCCCCTTTTTATCCTTCTTCTTTTAAGATTTATGTATTTATTTTATGTATATGAGTATGATGTAGCTGTCTTCAGACACACCAGAAGAAGGCATCATATCCCATTACAGATGGTTGTGAGCCACCATGTGTTTGCTGGCATTTGAACTCAGGACCTCTGGAAGAGCTCTTAACTGCTGAGCCATGTCACCAGCCCCATTCACCTCTTTTCTTTTGATCAGATTTTACTGACACCTTTAAGTTTCCCAATTGTTTTTCCAGACTGCTCAAATATGTTGTTATGTTTTTAGTGAATTACTTGCAGCTATAATTCCATGCCTTAGTTATTAGATGACTTTTTATAATTTATTTTTATTAATATTCTTTTCATGGCAATATGTGCTGTTTTCTTTAGTTCTTTGTCCATTATTTCACTAAGCTCTTTGAGCATATTAAAAATTGTTTTCAGAGTTTTTGTACATTATCCTAGTGTTTTCTATGTCAGGTAAACCATGGCTTCTCAGTGACATCATAATTATTAAATGCATAGACAATTAAACAGCTCCATGCAAAGTTGTTTGGAAGATTGTCAGAAATTGAGGTGATTAATATTATATATTCAAATGACCTAGGGTTTATTTGAAAATAGTCTGAATGGCTAAATAGTTCTGAATGGGAAAAATACTTGAATGGCTAAAAGGATGTAAGTAACATTAATGGGAAAATTATCAAGATTACTATTGACCATTTTACAAGTAATTTTAAATAGAAAACTGAAGTACTTACAGTTTTTATTGTATTCTTTTAGCTGTAAATAATGACAAAGTTTAAGCTTTTTTGGTTTTGTTTTTACTTTTTTGTATTATATTAAACAGTATGTTTCTGAATTAGTTATAGATCTGGGGCTTCAAGTAACAGGTTTTTTCTTTCATATGTTTTTATTAATTCTGGGATTTAACAAAGGTATTTGGTTATGAGATTGACATTATACTCTGTAAGTATTGGTTATTGAAAATCCTTGAAGCGCCTGTTTCTTACCCTGTGTTTGAGCTTGATGTCTTAGGACAGCAGGAGTTTCTCCTAAGACCTTGCAGAGATACTCATCAGTCGAATATTGCATACAGTCATTTCCTATATGGACATAAATGTATATGTGCTGGTATACATGAAAACACTTATTTTACTGGTTAAAAGTGGCCACAGCTTTAGTTCAAATCTTGTTGAATTTCCAGTGTTATTTTTGCAGTTTATTTTTCTCTTTTTAGTTTGTATCTGCACAATAAGCATTAGGTTAGTGTACTGAAATCAGATAGATAAAAAAAGAGGTTGGTAAATAAAGAATGATTTATATACAGAGTTAAAATATACTTTGTAAAATTTGAAGTAACTCAGTTGTTAAATACTACAAAATGCAAATGGCTCAGCATCAGTTACTGAGAAATTTAATTTCTAAGATTATTGTAGAAATGAGGTTTTCCTAATTTATATACAACAAATACTTGGCTTAGGATTTTGCTGAAATATTTAGTATTAGAAAAAATTCCAGGCTTAATAATGGAATAGTCATTCTTGACAAATAATGTTTCATTTTTCAGAATTTAAATATTTTGATAGAGTATATAAGAATAAATATAATATATAATATATTTTCTCAGTTGCATCTATAGACACTGACAAAGGATCCAAGCCATGTACAGACCATAGTTGTGAAGCTTCCAAAAGATTATCTAAGGTATGTTCTGTGCTGGTGGAAGAGAATTGAATGGAAATGATCATTGTTTAATAATTCATCTTAGTTTTTGTGTTAGCTGTGTATAAGATACATAGAGCCATGGGGATTTCAACAATGACATAAAACTTCACCCACTACAAAATTAGAAATTAGTATAATTGGTACTTGACAAGTACTTTAAATATAACATTATGTAATTGGTTATATAAAGAATGATTTCATTTATTTGGATTTATTTCACATGACTAATTATTTGTATTAAGAAGAGATCATGACTGCAATTTATTTAGTCAATTCAGTTTTTACCTATGTTTTACTATTAGCCTTAAATACTGCAGCTTTGTAGGCTCACTTGTTATAACAGTTATTTCATGGCTATTTAGTCTTTTTGTATAGTCATCATGCCATGCACAGATTACAAGGTTTGTTTTATCTTAAGTCTTAACTCATTTATCTTATCTAATTTGAATTACTAGAGTCAGTACAAAATGAGTAGCTATGATGAGACTAGCAAGGTTTTGTCCCTAGACTAAAAGCATTTTGCCTTCTGAAGACAAGTGTGATAGCAACTTTAGATTTCAACTTTAGTAGAGTGAGGTTTTCTTCTACTCTTCTTACTGGACTATGCTATAAGTGGCTGTTAAATTTTGACTAGTACATTTTCTGATTTTATTTTTTAGGAAACACATAGCTGTATTGTATTTGTTAATCTTGTTAAGGATTTTCTGACTTTCATATACCCTGTTCTATGTAATGTGTTTTATATTATTTTAAAAGTGCTAGTTCAGTTTGGTATAAATTCTTTGAGCATTTTGGTGTGAAATTACCAAAATAATTTTGACTTAAAGTTTATTTTATTAGAGCAGTAAGATATAGACATATAGTACAATATCATTGGTATGGATATTGATATTGGCATAATCTCATGATGTATTTAGCTTTTTGTATTTATATACATTCTTTTTTGTGTGTGTCATATATTTGCCATTTTAGTAACAGCTCCAAACTGAATTTGGTGGTGCCTTTTTCTAAGCACAGTTATGTTCCCCATAACTTCCCCACTGCTACTCTAAATGTAGAACTCATTATTGAGTGCTATTTTACAAAGTCTCACAGAGCTTTATACAAGATTAGACATAAACAGACAGTTGCCAGCCCTATTAGTGGTCATTTGTTCTTTTTATTATAGCCATTCTAATTTGAGTGAAATGGAATGGGATCTCCTGTAGTTTTATTGATGATGTTTGGTTTTTGGTGGTTTGAGACAAGATTTCACATTGTAGCCGAAGATGGCTTCAAATTCATGGCAAGGTGTCTTGCATAACTCTCCTGAATTCTGTGACTCCTAGTGTATTTCTTCATAATTAGCTCTTTATGTATGTTTTTCCCATTTTTATTAGATATTTTATTTACACTTCAGATGCCATCCCCTTTCCCCATTCCCCTCTTAGAAAACTCCTATCCCATACCTCCTTTTCCTTTTTGCATTTATACATTTTTAAAAAAATGTTAATCATAGGCGTTATAAGTTTGGTATTGCTCAATCAGAGGTGTAACACACTACCCAACCTAGATATATCAACTATCTTTGACTGGTGGAGATACATGAACATCTGCCTCCCTGTCCCCCCCCCTCTTTCTCTCTTTCATCACCTAGCTTCTCCTCTCCTTCTTCTTCTCCTCTTCTTACTCCTTCTCTTCCTCTCAGTACTCCTCCCACCTTAGCTCCTCCTACATATTACCCTTCCTGTTAAAATGAAACTTTTCTCTCAAAATACAATTAGAGCATAATTATGCCAATTTGTACCAGTGAGGTACAAGATAGTCCTAATACCCAGTCCATCATTTTGTTGACTAACCAGAACCTCTGTCATCTGTCCTAACTAAAACATTTAGTTCTGAACCTGGCTTTAGGATGAATGTCAGCTGATGACCATCCACTCAAATCTTTTCTCTCAAGGTAAATAGCCAGAATTGGCTATGAGGCTATAAGTTTTCAACCCCATCAGAAATCCAGAATGACTGAGTTAACTATAATTGTGGGAAGCACAAAGCATAGCTTCTAAAACTTAGCCAATTTATAGAGACCTCTGAACACCTGGACACTCCCTCTACTACAAAACGTTGGAGCATCTGTTCTTCCGCCTTCTGGCCCAGGATCTTCTGACAGACCTTAGTGCTGCAGAATTATTAAGGGCTGATTACTCTGTCTAGGCAGATATAATCAGTTGACTATTCTGTGATTGTGTCCTTTTCTGGACAGTAGTTTGTCTGTAGAAGGAAAGAGGCAATTCTTGTCTAGTGGCTGTCTCACCACAACTGGAGTAACTCCAAAGATGCTTAATTTCTTCTTAGAATTCAATATATGAAGCTGTCAGGAGCAGACAGGTCTCTAATCAAAATGAACATTAATACAGAAATGGTTGTCATGTCAATTCTGTGGATTTCTGATGTTTTGAAAACCCAACTATCCATGTAAGGTAATCTGGACTGTTGCCTGTGAACTCCACTCAGCTATTTCTAAATAAAACATAGAAAACACCCTAACAATAAACTCCAAGCCATGAATTTGCTATAGTCCCTTAACTCACAGGCTGACCATCTCAAATCAGTTAAGAAAGTTAAAGAAGGACTGGGTCTAAGCCTTGTATTCCTAAATGTTATACTGGTACAATGCCTATGAGAGTATCAATATTCATCTCACTCTTATATCAATAAGAAGCTCGTACCAATGAAAACCTTAAAATTTGTAATCAAAATAAATTGGTGCCGTTTAAGAATTTATATCTTCATCTTGATACTAATTATACAGATTTCTACTAATAGGTTATGGCTATGCAATAAACCCTAGCTAATCCTCTCTATTCCCACAAAACCACTACTTTTCCCTAGAAAGAGAGCCCAACATTTACCACCTTAGTCCCCAAGCCCAGGGAATAGGGGCGCTGACTCTTCATTAGCTTCTTCAAGCTGATTATTGGCATTGAGATATTAGAAGAGGAGTGGGGAGGGGGGGAAGAGCAAACTGATAAGCCTCTGATGCTGTGTCTTCACTGCCTCCAGATGGAATTCCCAGACCTCAGAGGTTTGAGCAGGTCTGCCCAGCTTGCTTGTTGAGTAGATACACCAAGGCTGATCATCCTGAAATATACAATTCTCAAAACAAATTTTAGTATCAAGCTAGTTTTTTTTTTTTTTAAAGAGGGCTGACATTTTATTAAGGATGTTGGTTCTAACCACTTTTGTTTTTTTCCCTTTTTTATTGGATATAATATTTACATTTCAAATTTTATCCCCTTACTGCATTCCCCCCACCACCCAGGAACCCCTTATCCCATCCCCCCTCCTCCTGTTTCTATGAGGGTATTTACCCACCTACCCCCCAATCCCCCTCAGCACCCTCAGATTCCCCTTCCCCCCCACCTCAGTGCTCAGCCTTCAAGGTACCAATGACCTTGTCTCCCACCTATGCCCAACAAGGCCATCCTCCCCTACTTATACAGCTGGAGTCATATGTCTCTCCATATGTGCTCCTAGGCTGGTGGTGTAGACCCTGAGGAGCTCTGGCTGGTTGGTATTGTTGCTCTCCTCAGGGGGCCACCAACCCTTTAGGCTCCTTCAGTTTACTCTCTAACTTCTCCATTGGGAACCTTTGATCAGATTAATGGTTAGCTGTGAGTATCTGCCTCTGGGTATGTCAGACTCTGGGGGACCTCTAAGGAGACAGCCTTATCAGGCCACTGTCAGCTTTCCCTTCCTGACATCCATATCAGCTTCTATTTTTGGTGACTGCACATGGAATGAATACCCAGGTGGAATGGTCTCCATATAACCTCTCCTTCAGATTCTGTCCCACACTTTGTCTCCATATTTGCTCCCTTGGGTATTTAGTTACTCCTTCTAAGAAAGACCTATGCATCCTCACTTGTTCTTTCTTCTTCATGAGTTTCATGTCATCTGTTAGTTGAATCTTTGTTATTTCAAACTTTTGGGCTAATCTCCACTTATCAGTGAGTAAATACCATGTGTGTTCTTTTGTGATTGGGTTACCTCACTCAGGATGATATTTTCTAGTTCCATCCATTTACCTAAGAATTTCTCGAATTCATTATTTTTAATAGCCGAGTAATAATCCATTGTGTAAATGTACCACATTTTTTTGTATCCATTCCTCTGTTGAAGGGCATCTGGGTTCTTTCCAGCTTTTGGCTATTATAAATAAGGGTGCTATGAACATAGTCTTTGTAATATGTTGGGGCATTTTCTGGGTATATGCCCAGGAGTGGTATAGCTGGGTCCTCAGGTAGTGCTATGTCCAATTTTCTGAGGAACTGCCAGACTGACTTCCAGAGTGGTTGTACCAGCTTGCAACCCCATCAACAATGAAGGAGTGTTCCTCTTTCTTCACATCCTCACCAGCATCTACTATCACCTGAATTTTTGATCTTAGCCATTCTGACTGGTGTGAGGTGGTATCTCAGTGTTGTTTTGATTTGCATTTCCCTGATGACTAAGGATGTTGAGCATTTCTTAAGGTGCTTCTTGGCCATTTGAGTTTCCTCAGTTGAGAATTATTTGTTTAGCTCTGTACCCCATTTTTTAATGGGGTTATTTTGTTGTTTGGCATCTAATTTCTTGGGTTCTGTGTATATATTCGATATTAGCCCTCTATTAGATGTAGGATTGGTAATGATCTTTTCCCAATCTGTTGGTTGCCGTTTTGTCTTGTTGACAGTGTCCTTTGCCTTACAGAAGCTTTGCAATCTGATGAGGTCCCATTTGTCGATTCTTGATCTTAGAGCATAAGCCATTGGTGTTCTGTTCAGGAACTTTTGCCCTGTTCCTAGGTATTTGAGGGTCTTCCCCAACTTCTCTTCTATTAGTTTCAGTGTATCTGGCTTTATGTGAAGGTCCTTTATCTACTTGGAGTTGAGCTTTGTACAAGGGGATAAGAATGGATTAATTTGCATGCTTCTACATGTTGACCTCCAGTTGAGCCAGCACCACTTGTTGAAAATGCTGTCTTTTTTCCACTGGATGGTTTTAGCTCCCTTGTCAAAAATCAAGTGACCATAGGTGTGCAGGTTCATTTCTGGGTCTTCAATTCTATTCCATTGATCTTCCTGTTTGTCTCTGTACCAATACCATGCAGTTTTTATCACTACTGCTCTGTAGTACAGTTTGAGGTCAGGGATGGTGATTCCCCCACAAGTTCTTTTATTGTTGAGAATAGTTCTCGCTATCCTAGGTTTTTTGTTATTCCAAATGAATTTGTAAATTGCTCTTTCTATCTCTATGAAGAGTTGATTTGGAATTTTGATGGGTATTGCATTGAATCTGTAGATTGCTTTTGGCAGGATGGCCATTCTTACTAAGTGAATCCTGCCAATCCAGGAGCATGGGAGATCTTTCCATCTTCTGAGATCTTCTTCGATTTCTTTCTTCAGAGACTTGAAGTTCTTGTCATACCGATCTTTCACCTGCTTGGTTAGATTCACTCCAAGATATTTTATTTTATTTGTGGCTATTGTGAAGGGTGTCATTTCCCTAATTTCTTTCTCAGCCTGTTTATCCTTTGATTAGAGGAAGGCTACTGATTTGTTTGAGTTGATTTTATATCCAGCCACGTTGCTAAAGTTGTTTATCAGGTTTAGGAGTTCTCTGGTGGAAGTTTTAGGGTCACTTAAGTATACTATCATATCATCTGCAAATAGTGAAATTTTGACTTCTTCCTTTCCTATTTGTATCCCTTTGACTTCCTTTTGTTGTCTAATTGCTCTAGCTAGGACTTCCAGTACTATATTGAATAGGTAAGGTGAGAGTGGGCAGCCTTGTCTGGTCCCTGATCTTAGTGGGATTGCTTCAAGTTTCTCTCCATTTAGTTTGATGTTGGCTACTGGCTTGCTGTATATTGTTTTTACTATGTTTAGGTATGGGCCTTGAATTCCTGATCTTTCTAAGACTTTTAACATGAAGGGATGTTGAATTTTGTCAAATACTTTCTCAGCATCTAGTGAGATGACCATGTGGTTTTTTTTCTTTGAGTTTATTTATATAGTAGATTACATTGATGGATTTCCGAATATTGAACCATCCCTGCATTCCTGGGATAAAGCCTACTTGATCTTGATGGATAATTGTTTTGATGTGTTGTTGGATTCGGTTTTCGAGAATTTTATTGAGTATTTTTGCATGGATATTCATAAGAGAGATTGGTCTGTAGTTCTCTTTCTTTATTGGGTCTTTCTCTGGTTTAGGTATGAGTATAATGGTAGCTTCATAGAACGAATTGGGTAGTGTTCCTTCTGTTTCTATTCGATGGAATAGCTTGAAGAGGATTGGTATTAGGTCTTCCTTGAAGGTCTGAAGGAATTCTGCACTGAAACCATCTGGCCCCAGACATTTTTTGGTGGGAAGATTTTTAATGACTGTTTCTATTTCTTTAGGAGTTATATGACTGTTTAGATGGTTTATCTGCTCCTCGTTTAACTTTGGTACCTGGTATCTGTCTAGAAAACTGTCCACTTCATCCAGATTTTTTCAATTTTGTTGAATATAGGCCTTTGTAGTAGGATCTGATGATTTTTTTTAATTTCCTCTGTTTCTGTTGTTATGTCTCCCTTTTCAGTTCTGATTTTATTAATTTGAATACTGTCTCTGCGCCCTTTGGTTAGTCTGGCTAAGGGTTTATCTATCTTGTTGATTTTCTCAATGAACTAGCTCCTGGTATTGTTGATATTTTGTATAGTTCTTTCTGTTTCGACTTGGTTGATTTCAGCTCTGAGTTTGATTATTTCCTGCCATCTACTCCTCTTGGATATATTAGCTTCTTTTTGTTCTAATGCTTTCAGGTTTGCTGTCAAGTTGTTAATGTATGCTCTTTCCAGTTTCTTTTTGTGAGCACTTAGAGCTATCATTTTTTCCTCTTAGTACTGCTTTCAGTGAGTCCCACAAGTCTTGATATGATGTGTCCTCATTTTCTTTTAATTCTAAAAAGTCTTTAATTTCTTTCTTTATTTCTTCCTTGACCAAGTTATCATTGAGTAGAGCATTGTTCAGTTTCCAAGTATATGTGGTCTTTCTGTTATTTTTGTCCATGTCAAAGACGAGTCTTAGTCCATGGTGGTCTGATAAGGTACTAGGGATTATTTCAATCTTTTTGTATCTGTTGAGGCCTGTTTTGTGACCAATTATATGGTCTATTTTCGAGAAGGTACCATGAGGTGCTGAGAAGAAGGTATATTCTTTTGTTTTAGGATGAAATGTTCTATAGATGTCAGTTAAGTCCAATTAGTTCATAACTTCTGTTAGTTTCATTGTGTCTTGGTTTAGTTTCTGTTTCCATGATCTGTCCATAGCTGAGAGTGGGGTGTTGAAATCTCCTGCTATTATTGTGTAGGGTGCAATGTATGCTTTAAGCTTTAGTAAAATTTCTTTTATGAATGTGGGTGCCCTTGCATTTGGGGCATAGATGTTGAAAATTTCGAGTTCCTCTTGGTACACTTTTCCTTTGATGAATATGAAGTGTCCTTCTTTATCTTTTTTGATTACTTCTGGTTGAAAAATTATTTTATTTGATATTAGAATAGCTACTCCCGCTTGTTTCTTGGGACCATTTGCTTGGAAGATTGTTTTCCATCCTTTTACTCTGAGGTAGTGTCTGTCTTTTTCACAAAGGTGCATTTTCTGAATGCAGCAAAATGTTGGGTCCTGTTTACGTATCCAGTCTGATAGTCTATGTCTTCTTATTGGAGAATTGAGTCCATTGATATTAAGAGATATTAAGGAAAAATGAGTGTTGTTTCCTGTTATTTTTGTTATTGGCAGTGGAGATATGTTTGTGTAGCTACCTTCTTTTATGGTTTTTGGAAGATTACTTTCTTGCTTTTTCTAGGTTGTAGCTTCCCTCCTTGTGTTGGAGTTTTCCACCAATTATTCTTTGAAGTGCTGGATTTGTGTTGAGATACTGTGTAAATTTGGATTTGTCATGGAATATTTTGGTTTCTCCATCAATAATGATTGAGAGTTTTGCTGGGTATAGTAGTCTGGGCTGGCATTTGTGTTCTCTTAGGGTCTGTATGATATAGGTCCAGGATCTTCTGGCTTTTATGGTCTCTGGTGAGAAGTCTGGTGTAATTCTTATAGGTCTGCCTTTATATGTTACTTTGCCTTTTTCCCTTACTGCTTTTAGTATTTTTTCTTTATTTTGTACATTTGATGTTTTGACTATTATGTGGTGGGAAGTATTTCTTTTCTGGTCTAAACTATTTGTAGTTCTGTAGGCTTCTTGTATATTTATGGACAGCTCTTTCTTTAGGTTAGGGAAGTTTTCCTCTATAATTTTGTTGAGGATATTTACTGGTCCTTTAAGTTGGGAGTCTTCCCCCTCATCTATACCTATTATCCTTAGGTTTGGCCTTCTCATTGTGTCTTGGATTTCTTGTATATTTTGGGTTAGTAGCTTTTTGTATTTTGCATTTTCTTTGACAGTTGTGTCAATGTTTTCCATGGTATCTTCTGCTCATGAGATTCTCTCTTCTATCTCTTGTATTCTGTTGGTGATACTTGTGTGTATGACTCCTGATCTTTTTCTTAGGTTTTCTATATCCAGGGTAGTCTCCCTTTGTGATTTCTTTATTGTTTCTACTTCCATTTTTAGATCCTGCGTGGTTTTGTTGAATTCCTTCTCCCATTTAACTGCATTTTCTTGCAATTCCTTAAGGGATTTTTGTGTTTCCTCTTTAAGAGTTTCTATCTGTCTACCAGTGTTCTCCTTAAGTTCTTTGATATTGTTATTTATGTCTTTCTTAAAGTCCTCTATCATCTTCATGAGAAGTGATTTTAATTCTGAATCCTGCTTTTCTGGTGTGATGGGGTGTTCAGGGCTTATTCTGATGGGGGAGCTGGGTTCTGATGATACCATGTAACTTTGGTTTCTGTTGCTTAAGTTCTTGCGCTTGCCTTTCAGCATCTGGTTAACTCTAGTGCTGCCTGTACTTGCTGTCTATGACTGAAGCCTGCCTTTCCAGTTATCTCGCTTGTGTCTGATCTCCTAGGGGTCCAGATGTCTCTGTGATCTTTTCCAGCTGCACTGATTACAGTGGTACCTCTAGGATGCCTCAGGATATGGTGCCTCCAAGGTAGCAGTCCAGCTAGGTGTCTGCTGTTCTGGGTGCACTGTCTCCTCTAGGATATCTCAGGATATGTTGTCTGATGCTCTGAGTTCAGTTGTTCCTCTGTGGCTCTGGGTTGAGTGGACCTTCCAGTATGTCTCAGGCGGAATCCAGGGTCCACACAACAGCAGACCTGGCAGAGGTCTTGTCCAGGCCTCAGATCTGGGAGAGGGGTGGAAGGGGAGTGCTAGTCTGCAGGGGCGGGGGGGGGGTTGGTTATCTGCTGGAATCTGAGCGCTCACAGCACCCAGCTATGGGTTTAGGGCAGTATGTGGGTCTTCCTACCTAATGCTGGCTGTGGGATCTGTGGAGCCTCCAGAATGTCTCGGGTGGAATCTGGGGTCCACACAACAGCAGACCTTGCAGAGGTCTGGTCCCGTATGTTTTTTAAAAAAATAGTTTTACTTAAGTTTTGAGACTCTATGTATGTTTACAATGTATTTTGACCATATTAACTCCCAATCCCTAATTCTAACTCTTCCCAGATTGCTCCCATATACCACTCCCTACTTTATGTCCTCTTTTTCTTCGTTTTCAACACACTGAGTTTAATGAGTGTTGTCACATGCATATATGTGTGGGACCTTCCACTGGAACAAGAAAGGTCACACCCCCAAAGAAAACTGACTTTCTCCTAGCAGTCATCATTATTCAATAGCTTCTTAACTAGGAGTGGGGTTCGTGCCCTCCTCCTTCATCCAAGCTGGGATATTGACTGGCTTGATCTTGTATAGTAAGTCTTAGCTGCTCTGAGTTCATGAGTGTAGTGGCCCTGTCATGTCCAAAGACATTGTTTTTCCATAGTCTTTATTGCTTGCCCAAATACCCATGCCATACCCACAAATACCCACAGAGCCCAGCTGATATAGGGCCTCCCTGCTCTGCTGAGCTCCATTTTTCTTCCAGTCTGTTCCTCTCCCTAGGCCAGACCTTCCACATACCTTCCACACACTATAGCCTCTCTGCCTCCCAGGCGGTCTACAGTAACTAGGACACAGGTTACCTGCCTCCCAGGAGATTCTTAGTAACCAGGGACACAGGAGGCCTGCTCTAACCAGAGACACAGGAAGTCTATCCTAACCAGAAATAGCACTGCCTGCCTCCCAGAAGACTGACTCTAACCCAGGACACAGAGCTCTACCTGTCTCCAAGGAGTTCATCTCCAGTCAGAGACACCCAGGCCAGTTAACACCAGAGATAACCAGATGGTAAAAGGCAAGTACAAGATCATTAGCAATAGAACCCAGTGCAATTTGACATCATCAGAACCCAGTTTTCCCAATACAGCACTTCCTGGATACCCTAACACACCTGAAAAGCAAGATAATGACCTAAAATCCCATCTCATCAAGATGATAGAGGCCTTTAAGGAAGATACAAATAACTCCCTCAAAGAAATATATGAAAACTCAGGCAAACAGGTAGAAGCCCTTAAAGAAGAAACAAATAAATCTCTTAAAGAAATACATGAAAATACAATGAAGCAGGTGAAATAATTGAGCAAAATGGTCCGACACAAAAAAAAAAAAAAAAAAAAAAAAAAAAAAGGAAATAGAAACAATAAAGAAAACACAAATAGAGGCAACCCTGAAGACTGACAGTGTTGGAATGAGGTCTGGAGCTACAGATGCAAGCATCAACAACAGAATACAAGAGACAGAAGATATCATAGACGATATTGATACATTGGTCAAAGAAAAGAAAAAGTGTAAAAAGCTTCCTAACCCAAAATATCCAGGAAATTTAGAAGACAATGAAAATACCAAACCTAAGAATAACAATAGAAGAGGGTAAAGATTCCCACCCCAAAGGGTCAGAAAGCATCAACCAAATCAGAAGAAAATTTTCTAACTTAAAAAAGAGATGGCCATAAATGTACAAGAAGCCTACAGAACACCAAATAGATTTTACCAAAAAAGAAAATCCTCTCATCACATAATAAGCAAAACACTACATGCACAGAACAAAAAAAAAACATTAAAAACCTTTCTAAAATCTCTTGTTCCTTGAGTTTTGTGTGGAGAGTGTTGGTATAGGTGTTCCATTTATGGATGAGAACACCACAGATATACTGTGTACTATGACCAGTTTGGAATCTGTATTATTTACTGTTCCTAGTCAGCACAAGGAAGCCTTACCATGATGACTATGGGCTGTACTAACATGGATATACAGTAAACTATTCACATATCTTTATACTATGTCCATTTATCAAAGTAATCGTAATAGATTCACCTGACCCATGAGCTACTTTCTCATGGACTTTCGGTCGGATTTAGAGTACCAGGCAGTGTTCCTCCTGTGGAGTGGACTTTAAATCCAATCAGAAAGAAGGCAGCAGAAGATGTATAGATTTCTATGCACATTGATTGCTAGGATTAATATTTTGAAAATAGTCACTATTATGTATCTACCTATTGTTCTTTTATATCCACTAGTGATTACTTTGTAAAAACCATTCAGTACATGCATATTCACAGATCATATATATTCTTGTTGGATTTTTACCCTCCGTTAATATGTAATGATTTTCTTTAGTTCTTTTTATGTTGTCTGAAAGCCTACTTTATCAGAGGTCAAGTAGCTATGCTGGCTTGTTTTCCACTTCCTTTTGCCTTTTATTAACTTTCATCCTTTCAAACAACCTTGTGTTTAGTTTTTGACCAGCAAAGTATGCATGTATATGTGTGTGTGTTTATACAACAGATAAAATCTTTTTAAAATTTGAGTTGTTTCATGTCCATCTTTTAATTGTAGAGAGAAGACTAATGAAAACTCTTGCTGATCTGTGTTATTTTATTGGCTGTTCGTATGGTTGGTTGTATTTAATAATACTTTTCTTTTTTCCATATAATTTAAAAATATGTTATTTTTTATTTTTTGTGTACAAGTGTTCTGCTTTAATGTATGTATGTATGTATGTATGTATGTATGTATGTATGTATGTATGTATAACATGTGTATCTGTAGAAATCAAGGGTGTCAGAATCCACAGACCTGTAGTTACTGGTGGTTGTGAGCTATAGTACTGCAAATTGAATCCAGGTCCTCTGCAAGAGTAGCAAGTACTCTTCACCAGGAAGCATCTCTCCAGCCTCCTCTGCTTTTGTATGAGTGTTTACTGTTTACTCAGTTTGGTGTGCTGGATTCTTTCCGAGTTCTTGTTATTTTATCCAATACTCTTGTGAATGTATTCTTTCTTGTGATCTTACAATTGAAAATTTCATGTTTTTCTATGTTTAATTTTTTGTTTCTTCTGTAGTACTGGATTGGACGTCACATATACCTTTAATTTTCTCAGAAATGTCATTATTTCTCTGCTATTTTCAAAAGGTAATTGTTGGATATAGCAATCTTGGTTGATAGTATTTCAAGTTGAAAGCTTGAAATAAGTCATTTCATGCTTTCTTGGAGTTTTGATATTGTATGTTAAGAGGTTTGATATTATGTTTAACTTTTTAAGTGACTTGCTATTTTTCTCTTATAGCTTCTTCTTTTGGGAAATTTTGACATTTTGATTATATTCTTTTGTGGATTGATAATGTGTATTTAAATTCTAATGCCTGTTGTTTTCTTGTCAGTTCCTCCCAACCCCTGACAGTTAAGGAAATTGTCTCTATACTTACATTGGATAGATTTTCTATACATTTAGTTTTTTTTTTTTTCTTTTTACTCTCTGCTCTTCCTACTGTTACATGGATTTTTAGGTTGGTCTTTAGATTTTATCCCAGAGTTGGTGGAGATTTTAGTCATGCATTCATGCTTGCTTGCTTGCTTACTTATTTATTTTTGCTGATATCTAAATGTAACAGTTTCTCATCCTACCTTTTCATTCTTTAAATTCTTGTGTTTGCTCTCATCTATGGGGAATCTTAATATGGACCTTCTTTATTTTTTATTTTCAATATTTCTATTTGTTTAATTTCCCCAAATCTCAAATTATATTGCTGACTTTGTCATCTATGCCATTGACTTTCTTTAAGTCCTAAACTGATTTCTATACTTTCATTCATTGCTTGTTTGTATCATTTTTGAAGTCACTAACAATTTTTACAAATAAACCTTTAAAATCTTCATTTATCATTTTACCTATTTCAGTATCTTTGAATTTAGTTCTTTAGGGCTTATGACCTTTTGAAGGAAGTGCGTTGCTTTTCATTGTCATGTGTCTTTGTATTTCTCTATTGCCACTTGCTAATGTATTAATTTGTCTCTCACTTCTGGTTTTATCTACATATCTTAATAACCAGTCTACTGAGGTTATTACTCAGTTACTGAAATAACTCAGTCTACTCTTGAGTTTTAACCCCAGTGCAACTTAGAACATAAAAACAAACTACCATAAGCACAAGAATAGTAAACAAGGTACTGAAATGTGTTTAAAATTGATTAAAGCCAACTAGTATCTCCAAAGGCCATAGAACATAAAATGGCAAAAAATACTGTAGGGTGAGATTTATAGTATCAGATATGGGTTATTACCTGTGGAGTAGGTCTTCAATTTAAACAAAGGCAGTTGCTTATCCCTTATTATTCATGCCACTGTTGCACCTCTGGGCATATCTTACCAGGGAAGTTATTATTCTAGCTTGGAAGATTCACAGCTGGGGAGATGGTTTATCGCTCCCCACCTGCAGCATCCTGTACCCTGGACAAGACCTTTACAAGATCAAACTAGTTGATAGTCCAGCATAACTGTAATTTAGTGTCCTAATACTATTTAAATAGAAAAAGTTAGAGAGGGAAGCACAAGCAGACAAAAGGAATACAAATTTTAAAATGGCTTTTGTAGCTTCTCTTAAAGTTGCTGTCTACCAGGCTAAAAATAGAGTGGATGTATCATTTGAATTTGTGACTTATCTTTCTTATGATGTAGGCTGGCTCTTGTCTGGTCTTAGTTGTTTGACAGAGCTACTATCTTGAGTAGCTCCTTCCTTGCAACCTTTATGGAGGGCACTTGTTTATAGTCCAAGTGTATTCTCTTAAGATCCCTTAGTTCACATCTCTGGGATTGATGATCTAACTCAGGGATATCTCCTATGTGTAAGTGTGTGGGAAGTGTGGAAGCTGAAGTAGCCTTGAGATCTTTTAAGTGTGCTATCAAAGTCCATAAAGCATTAGAACATCTCACTGGAGGGATGAGCAGCAGCTATCTAGGAGTCAGCTGGCACTTTAGAGTTGTAAGTTCCTATAATAGTGAGCAGCACTTTAGAGTTAATTTGTAAGCAATACATTTTATGATTTTCAGGAAAGGGCTAACTTTCTTCTCAGGCTTTTAGTTCTTTTTGATGCTATTGTAAGTGGAATCAGAACTTGACTTTTATTTGGGGATGCTTCTGTTTTTAATATATGGTAAGCCGATTGTTTTATTTCCTATGAATTTACATTCTGTGACTCCTGCGAATTTATTGTTTGAGCTTTCTGAATTAATGACAGCGTGGAAGCGTCTAGCTTTGCTGCTTATAAGATTATTTCATTTACAGAGATAATGTTATAGTTTTCGTTCCAAATCAAATTGTTCTTTTATTTTCTTATTTATTGTACCTGTGATTTCCCCAGACTGTTTTAAATAGAAGAACCAAAACCAGACTTTTTATTCTTCATGATGGAGGGAAAGCTTTTAGTCCTTTAATATTCGGTATGATATTATCTAAACTTTTATGTGGTTTGGGTTTTGTTCATTTATTTTTATTTTTATATTTTTATCATAGATGTGTGTTAACATTTAAAAATACTGCCGGGCGGTGGTGGCGCATGCCTTTAATCCCAGCACTTGGGAGGCAGAGGCAGGCAGATTTCTGAGTTCGAGGCCAGCCTGGTCTACAGAGTGAGTTCCAGGACAGCCAGGGCTACTCAGAGAAACCCTGTCTCGAAAAAAAAAAAATTTAAAAATACTTTTTTCTGTCATCAGTTGAGGAAAAAACTGTGTTTTTAAAAATTTACCTGTGTGATGCTTTGTCATGGTTGATTCTTGTATGTAGCAATAGTGAGGCAGAGCTGAAGACAAGACTCTGCACTGTTCTATAGCAGCCCAAGGGGTTCTGTTTAGAGACATCTATTAAGATGGGGGGCTAAAATTATTTAATTCATTGCAGAAAAGAAAAGAATTTCAGGACTAAATCAGTTTGAAACTGAGTTGGGGCTTATTAAAAAGATAATTCAACATACTTTTAGTCATGGTGAGTAATATGGGGACTGCTTAGGACAAGGAGAGTGAGACTTAAGCATCATTGCTACACTTAGCCATCTTTATAGAAGCTATATGTATGATTTCAGGGATTTCTGAAGTTAGATCTCAAGGAGCTTGTTAAAAATGTTTTCGGTATAAGGGAGTTGATGGGTGTTTTCTGGAGTCCGTTGGCTGGAATTACAATTGATAATGTCATCCTATGCCACAGGGTAGCATAGAAAGTTGAGGATATATATATATATATATATATATATATATATATATATATACACACATATATATATATATTCTTTAAATTTTTAAAATTATCTTTAATCTTTTTTACAATCCAGTCATTATCCTTCTCCCAGTCTACCTTTCAGCAGTTCCTTATTCCATTTCTCCTCCCCCACATCTCCAAGAGAATGTTCCCTCACCCATCCCACTCCACCAGGCCTTCTCACTCCTGGAGGCACAAGTCTCTTGAGAGTTAGGTGCATCTTCTCTCACTGAGGCCAGACCAGGCAGTGTGTCGGGAGCCTCATATCAGCTAGGGAATGCTGTCTTGTTGGTGACTCAATGGGGGTCCTGGTTAGTTGGGACTACTGGTCTTCCTATGAAGTCGCCCTTCTCCTCAGAAAGTTTAAGATTTTTTAAAAAAATTATTATTTATATTTTTTTATTTATATTCCAAATGCTACTTACCCGCTTTTGGTCTTTCCCTCAGAGTCCTTCCTCCTATCTTTCATTCCCTTCTCCTCTGACAGTGTAGAGCCTCCCTGGGTATTCCTTCACCTTGACACATCAAGTCTGCCAGAGTAGACACATCCTCTCTCACTGAGGCCAGACAGGGCAGCCCAGTTGGGGAATGATTGCCACAATCAGGCTAGGTCTCAGCTCCAGTGTTGGAGGATGGATGATACCATAATCAGGCTACAGCTTTAGGGAGGGCCTCAGCTCCAGTTATTGGGGGAATGGATTCCACAGTCAGGCTACAGCTTTAGGCACAGCCTCCTCTCCAGTTGTTGGGGAATGGATACCACAATCAGGCTACAGCTTTAGGGATGACCTCCATTCCAGTTGTTGGGGTCCCACATGGAGACTGAGCTGCACATCTGCTACTTGTATGCCAGGGCTTTGTTCAAGCTTGTGTATGCTCTTTGATTGATGGCTCAGTCTCTGAGAGCTCTTAGAGGTTCAGGTTAGCTGACTCTATTGCTCCTTCTGTGGGATTTTCATTTTCTTCATGGCCTTCAGTACTTCCCCCAACTCTTCCACAAGAGTCCCGAATCTCCATCCAATGCTTGGCTGTGGGTATCTATATCTGTTTCAGTCAGCTGTTGGGTAGAGCCTCTCAGAGGATAGTTTTGCTAGGCTCTTATCTGGAATCATAACAGAGTATTATTAACAATGTAAGGGACTGGTACTTGCCCATAGGATGAGTTTCAAGTTGTGCTGGTTATTGCTTGTCCATTCCTCCAGTCTCTGCTCCATCTTTGTCCCAGCATTTCTTTTAAACCGGACAAATTTTGGGTTGAAAGTTTTGTGGGTAGGTTGGTGTCCCTATCCTTCCACTGGGGATCCTGCTTGGCTATAGGAGGGTTGCATCTTCAGGTTCCATGCCTTTACTCTTCGATATCTCAGCTAAGATCACCTGTAGTGACTCCTGTGAGCCTCCCACATCCCAAGTCTCAGTGATTTCTTAGAGATTCTTCATAAGTCCACCCTGGAAGCTGCACATTTGCATTCATTTTTCTGACCCTCTGAGCCTCTCTCGTCTCTCTCCTCTATACCTGATCCTGCCACCCACTTCCCCTTCTCTTTCTGCTACCTTTCTCTACCTCCGATGACTATTTTGTTCTCTCTTCTAAGTGTGATTCAAGCATCCTCTCTTAGGCCTTCCTTCTCATTTAACTTCTTAGGGTCTGTAGGGTGTATCATGGGTATTCTGTACTTTCTGGCAAATATTCACTTATCAGTGAGTACATACCATACGATTCATGTCCTTTTGAATCTGGGTTACTTCACTCAGGATGATATTCTCTACCTCCATCCATTTGCCTGCAAAATTAATGCCATCCTTATTTTTAATAGCTGACTAGCATTCCATTGTGTGAATGAACCACATTTTCTGTTTCCACTCTTTGGTTGAGGGACATCTGTGTTGTTTCCAGTTTCTGGCTATTGCAAATAGAGCTCCTAGGAACACAGCAGAGCACATGTCCCTGTAGTGGAAGTTGAGATATTTACTGTACTTGAAGTTAACTTTAAATGTGTAATTTCCAGAAAATTTTAGGTTTATGTATTAGAAAGGTGTGAAGCCATACTCGATGGACATGTGTGCATAGGACTAAAGCGTGGTTCATTGCCATGTTAGGATTCTTAGAGTTTTTATATAGGAACATTTTCTTATGCAAGTTAATTGTACTTACCATTAATGGTAATTGTACTTGGGATCTTTGACTGTCAGCCGATGAGAGACTTCAACCAGATGGCTGTGACAGAAATTAATATTTCCTTAAGTCATTCCTGTTTTTTTCATCATACCTCAATTCTCCTCTGTGAAACTTCAATCGCTTAAACTTAAGGTTTAGTTACTGTGGAAGATTATTTGTATAATTTCTTACCTGATGAGTTTAGTCTACCTATTCAAAGCTCAAAACTTTCATCTTGTCTTATATAACTAGAATATTAGAAGATTTGAATGAGGAGATCACCATATTTTGGAATATTGAAGAAACAACACTCAGGACACCAAATCATATAAACAATAAATCATACAACAGCGTGTCATGTATGCCTGAACCTAAGATTAGAAACAAACATAGCAGAACCATTTACCATGAGGTACCAGATAACCATGATATTGGTAAATTAACTCTAAGGGAGAATTGGGATGAGCTTAGTTTTAGGGGACTCCAAACCTTGGAACACTGAGAATATGTTACCCAAGTTGTCAGACATATGCACCACATTCTTCTTTAATTATGACACCGATTTTATATTTGCTGTTAGGCCATCATGCCTAGTGCATCAGCTTTCCTCATTGTTTTAGTTTCTGAGGGTAGAAGTAGAAGCCCTTAGTCTATAAAATATATATTGCTAGTTATACATTGAAAATGTGGTAGAAGAGGAAAGATCAATGCTAAGAAGGAATCCAGTGATGCTATAAACTAAAAGGAAAACAGTGTAAGGCTGTGATTATTATGCATATATATTAGAAATTCTTAAACAATAAGCAATGAAGGAGGAAAATGTATAAGCTTATAGTTATGAATATTTCATATGTGGCATTCATCTTTGCAATTAAGAATATAACTGATCTTGATTTAACTTTGGTGTGTGGTATCTGTTTAGAAAGTCATTTCATCTAGGTTTTCCACTTTTGTTGAGTATAGCTTTCTGTAGTATATTTCTCCAATTTCTTTTTTTAATTTGTTATTTTATTTGCATTTCAGATGTGATCCCCTTTCCCTATTTCCCTCCCACCCAGGAACCCCCCTATCACATCCCTCTTTCTTCTGTTTGAATGAGGATGTGACCCACCCACCCGCCTACTCCCACCTCCCCACCTTTGAATTCCCCCACACTGGGGCATCCAGCCTTCACTGAACCAAGGACCTCCTCTCCTACCTATGCCCAACAATGCCATCTTTCCCTACATATACAGCTGGAACCATGGGTCCCTCCCTGTGTACTCCCAGGCTGGTGGTTTAGACCCTGGGAACTCTGGTTGGTTGGTATTGTTGATCTCCCCATGGGGCCACAAACCCTTCAGCTCCTTCAGTCTTCTCTCTCACTCCTCCATTGGGAACCCCATGATCTGTTCAGTGGTTAGCTGTGATCATCCACCTCTGTATGTGTTAGGCTCTGGCAGACCTCTAAGGAGACAGCTATATCAGTCTCCTGTCAGCATGCACTTCCTGGCATCCAATCAGCATCTAGCTTTGGTGACTGCACGTGGGATGGATACCCAGGTGGAATAGTCTCCAGACTAATCCTCCTTCAGTTTCTGTCCCACACTTTGTCTTCATATGTTCAACATCCTTAGTCATCGGGGAAATGCAAATCAAAACAACCCTGATATTCCACTTTGCTCCCATGAGTATTTTGTTACTTCTTCTAAGAAGGACCGAAGCACCCACACTTTGGTCTTCATCATGAGCTTCATGTGGTCTGTGAGTTGTATCTTGGGTATTACAAGCTTTTGGGCTAATATCCAATTATCAGTGAGTGCATACCATGTGTGTTCTTTGGTGATTGGGTTACCTCACTCAGGATGTTATTTTCTAGTTCCATTCATTTGCCTAAGAATTTCATGAATTCATTGTTTTTAATAGCTGAGTAATACTACATTGTGTAAATGTACAACATTTCCTGTATTCATTCCTCTGTTGATGGACATTTGGGTTCTTTCCAGCTTCTGGATATTATAAATAAGGCTGCTATGAACATAGTGGAACATATGTCCTTGTTATATGTTGGAGCCTCTTCTGGGTATATGCCCAGGAGTGGTATAGCTGGATCCTCATACCCTTGCTATATCCAATTTTCTGAGGAACCGCCAGACTGATTTCCAGAGTCGTTGTACCAGTTTGTAATACCACCAACAATGGAGGAGAGTTCCTTTTTCTCCACATCCTTACCAGCATCTTCTATCACCTGAGGTTTTGATCTTAGCCATTCTGACTGGTGTGAGGTGGAATCTCAGGGTTGTTTTGATTTGCATTTCCCTGATGACTAAGGATGTTAAACATTATTTTAGGTTCTTCTTGGCCATTCAAGTTTCCTCAGTTGAGAATTCTTTGTTTAGCTCTGTACCTGATTTTTAATAGGGTCACTTGGTTGTCTGGAGTCTAATTTCTTAAGTTCTTTTTATATATTGGATATTAGCCCTTTATCAGATGCAGGATTGGTAAAGATCTTTTCCCAATCTGTTGGTTGCCATTTTGTTTTATTGACAGTGTCCTTTGCTTTACAGAAGCTTTGCAATTTGATGAGGTCTTATTTGTCAATTCTTGATCTTAGAGCATAAGCCATTGGTGTTCTATTCAGGAACTTTTTCCCTGTGCCCAGGTGTTCTATAGATATATATTAAATTTATTTGGTTCATAACTTCTGTTACTTTCACTGTGTCTCCGTTTAGTTTCTGATTCCATGATATGTCCATTGCTGAGAGTGGGGTGTTGGAATCCCCCACTATTATTGTGTGAGGTGCAATGTTTGCTTTGAACTTTAGTAAAGTTTCTTTTATGAATGTGGGTGTCCTCACATTTGGTGCATAGATGTTCAGAATTGAGAGTTCATCTTGGTAGATTTTTCCTTTGATGACTATAAAGTGTCCTTCCTTATCTTTTTTGATAACTTTTGGTTGAAAGCCAATTTTATTTGATATTAGAATGGCTATCCCAGCTTGTTTCCTGAAACCATTTGCTTGGAAAATTGTTTTACAGCCTTTTATGTCGCCACCCACGTCTGACCAGCAGAATAAGGCAATGGCAACCGTGTTCTTCTTCAAGCGGTTTATTCAGCTATCCCTGTACAGTGAGCTTCTTCTCTCTCTCCTCTCCTTCTCTTGTCTCCTTCCCCAGCTCCCGCAGCCCCTTATAAGCATTGCCTTGATCCTATCAGCAACTGCCACGAAGTCACTGGTGATTGGCCATTCTCAATGATGCGAGGTGGGGTGATCAGGTAACCACACCTCTGTGCACACAACTCCCACACTTTTATTCTGAGGTAGTATCTGTCTTGTTGCTGAGGTGCATTTCCTACATGCTGCAAAATTCTGGGTCCTGTTTATGTATCCAGTCTGTTAGTCTATGTCTTTTTTGGGGGGGTGAGGGGGGAATTGAGTCCATTGATGTTAAGAGATATTAAGGAAAGGAGATTGTTGTTTCCTGTTATTTTTGTTATTAGAGGTGGAATTATGTTTGTGCAGCTGTCTTCTTTGGGTTTGTTGGAAGATTGCTTTCTTGCTTTTTCTAGGTTGTAGTTTTTCTCCTTGTGTTAGAGTTTTCCATCTATTACCATTTGTAGAGCTGGATTTGCGGGAAGATATTGTGTAAATTTTGTTTTGTCATGGAATATCTTGGTTTCTCCATCTATAGTGATTGAGAGTTTTGCTGGATATAGTAATTTGGGCTGGCATTTGTGTTTTCTTAGGGTCTGTATGATATCAGCCCAGGATCTTCTGGCTTTTATAGTCTCTGGTGAGAAGTCTTGTAGGGAGCAGCCTTGCTTACACTGAAGGCCTAAAATCAGCAATAGGCCTGAGTCAGTCATACATGCCTGCTAACACAATGTTTTGGTCTCTGTGGGAAATCACTGACCCTAGAACAGATAGCTATAGATCTTGTAAATAGGAAGCCTTGGTGGAAAACTACCAGCCTGGATGGGAACGGGTAGTCATAGATGGTACTTGTGGATGGGTAGCCTTGGTAGAAGATGCCAGCTTAGATAAGAACAACTGAATCATAGACAGAGTCATAAGTGATCTGTCGCCTGCTTCTTCACCCAGCCAACACTCTGTTCTGGAAGACATCTGTACTACTTTGTCTTCTTTGGGTCTTCTTTGGGTTTGTTAGAAGATTGCTTTCTTGCTTTTTCTAGGTTGTAGTTTTTCTCCTTGTGTTAGAGTTTTCCATCTATTACCATTTGTAGAGCTGGATTTGCGGGAAGATATTGTGTAAATTTTGTTTTGTCATGGAATACCCCTGGGAACACCTATGCTCCTGCACCATCCCCTTTCCCACATCCTGCCTCTATGTGTATATAACCCCTGTGTGAAAAAAATTATAATTGGTGGTTTGATCAGACTATAGACAAGCCATCTGTTCTTTGCATCCCCTGTCCTCCAGTTCTCTCTTCCAGGTCTTCTGATCCCAGTTCAATATGGACAAAGTCTGGGGTAATTCTTATATGTCTGCCTTTATATGTGACTTGACCTTTTTCCCTTACTGCTTTTAGTATTTTTTCTTTGTTTTGTGCATTTGATGTTTTGATTATTATGTGACAGGAGGAATTTCTTTTCTGGTCTAGTCTATTTGGAGTTCTGTAGGCTTTTTGTATGTTCTCTTTCTTTGGGTTAGGAAAGTTTTCCTCTATAATTTTGTTGAAGATGTTTACTGGCTTTTTAAGTTGGAAATCTTCACTCTCATCTATCCCTATTATCCTTAGGTTTGGTTTTCTCATTGTGTCCTGGATTTCCTGGATGCTTTAGGTTAAAAGCTTTTTGCATTTTGCATTTTCTTTGACAGTTGTGTCAATGTTTTCCATGGTATCTTCTGCACATGAGGTTCTCTCTTCTATCTCTTGTATTCTGTTGGTAATGCCTGTGTCCATGACTCTTGATTTCTTTCCTTTGTTTTCTATCTCCAGGGTAGTCTCCCTTTGAGATTTCTTTATTGCTTCTACTTCTGTTTTTAGATCCTGGATGGTTTTGTTTAATTCCTTCACCTGTTTGGTTGTGTTTTCTTGCAATTCTTTAAGAGATTTTTTGTTTCCTCTTTAAGGGCTTCTACCTGTTTACTTGTGTTTTCCTGTATTTCCTTAAGGGAGTTGTTTATGTCCTTCTTAAAGTCCTCTATCATCATCATGAAAAGTGATTTTACATCTGAATCCTGCGTTTCTGGTGTGATGGGGTATCCAGGACTTGCTATGTTGGGAGAATTGGGTTCTGATGATGCCAGGTAACATTGGTTTCTGTTGCTTATGTTCTTGCCCTTGCCTTTTGGCATTTTGTCATCTCTGGTGCTACCTGCACTCACCATCTCTTATTGGAGCCTGTCTTTCCAGTTATCTTGCTTGTTTCAGAACAACTCAGAGTCCAGCAGCCTCTGTGATCCTGTGATCTTGTGATCCTGAGCTCCTAGGTGGAAGAGCTCCTGGGACTCAGGCTGCCTCTGGGATCCTGAAATCCTGCTGCTCTCAGTGTAGTGGTTCCTCCACTGCTTTGAGTACAGTGGTTTTTCTGGGACGATTCAGGATATGCTGTCATCATAGGAATAGACCAGCTAGGTGTTTGCCTCAGCCGTAAGGACAAAGGGGCAGAAGGGGAGTGGTATTCTGGAGGGGAAGGGTTTGGGTGGGTGATGGGTCCTGAGTGCCCCAGGATCCCAGTTGTGGCTCTGGGGCTTAGGGTTGTTGGGGAGGGTTCTTACCTGCTGCTCTAGGAAGGTTCAGGATATGGTGTCTTCACAGGAACAGACTAGCTAGGAGTCTTCTCCAGTTTCTTTATGAATGCACTTAGTGCTATGTATTTTCTTTCCTCTTAATACTACTTTCATTGTGTCCCATAAGTTTGGGTAGGCTCTGTCTTCATTTCATTGAATTCTATAAAGTCATTGATTTCTTTTTTTATTTCTTCCCTGACCAAGTTATCATTGAGAAGAGAGTTGCTCAGTCTCCATAAGTGTGTGGGCTTTATGACATTTTTGTTCTTATTGAAGTCCACCCTTAGTCCATGGTGTTCTGATAGGATGCATGGGATTATTTTAATCTTCTTGTATCTGTTGAGGCTTGTTTTGTGTTTGATTGTATGGTCAGTTTTGGAGAAGGTTTCATGACGTGCTGAGAAGAAGGTGTATTCTCTTGTTTGTGGGTGAAATGTTCTGTTAAATCCATTTGTTTTGTAACTTCTATTAGTTTCCTTGTGTTTATGTTTAGTTTCTTTTTCAGTGACCTCTCCATTGGTGACAGTGGTGTGTTGAAGTTTCCCATATTGTACATGAGTTTTAATGTGTGTTTTGGTCTTTAGTGATTTTTTTATACATGTGTGTATTCTTGCATTTGGGGCAGATATGTTCAGAATTGAGACTTCCTATTTGTGGATTTTTCTTTTGTTGAATAAGAAGTGTCATTCCTCATCAAGTTTGATAACTTTTGGTTGAAAGTCTATTTTATTGGATACTAGAATGGCTACACCAGCTTGTTTCTTAGGACCATTTGCTTGGAAAACTTTTTTCTAGCTTTTTACTGTAAGGTAGTATCTGTCTCTGTCTCTGAGGTGTGCTTCTTTTATGCAAGAAAATTGTGGATCCTGTTTACATATCCTGCCTGTTAGTTTGCATCTTTTTATGGGGAATTGAGTCCATTGATGTTGAGAGATATTGGAGACAGATGATTGTTAGTTCTTGTTATTTTTGTTGCTTGAGGTGGTATTATGTGTGTGCAACTCTTTTTGGGGGGTTTGTTGTGAGATGTTTTAACTTGTGTTTTCTTGGATGCAGTTAACCCTCCTTGTGTTGGAGTTTTCTTTCCAGTATCTTCTATAGGGATGCATTAGTAGAAAGATATTGTTTAAATTTGGTTTTGTCATGAAATATTTTGGTTTTATCTTCTATGGTGATTGAGAGTTTTGTTGGATATAGTAGGATCAGCTGGTATCTGTGTTCTCATAGGATCTGAATGACATCTGTCCAGGATCTGGCTTTTAGTGTCTCTGTTGAGAAGTCTAGTGTAATTCTGATAGGTCAGCTTTTACATGTTAATTGGCCTTTTCCCCTTACATCTTTTAAGATTCTTTCTTTGTTCTGTGCATTTAGTGTTTGATTATTATGTGACAAGAGTATTTTCTTTTTTAATACATTCTAATTGGTGTTCATAGACTTCTTGTATGTTTATGGCCATCACTTTCTTTAGGTTGGGGAAGCTTTCTTCTATGATTTTGTTGAAGATGCTTTCTGGCCTTTTGATTTGGGAATCTTCACTCTCTTCTATTATTATTTTTACGTTTGATCTTTTCATTGCATCCTGAATTTCCTGGATACTTTGGGTTAGGAGCTTTTTTATACTTTTTATTTTTGTTTATTTTGTTTATTTATTTTTTATTTATCTTCTATGATATTTTCTACACCTGAAATTCTCTCTTCTATCTCTTGTATTGTGTTGGTGATTCTTGCATTTCCAGTTCCTGACCACTTTCCTATGTTGTCCATCTTCAGGGTTGCCTCCATTTGTGTTTTCTTTATTGTCTCTATTTCTACTTTTAGGCCTTGGATTATTTTGTTCAATTCCTTCACATGCTTCATTGTATTCTTCTGTATTTCTTTAGGAGATTTATTTGCTTCCTCTTTAAAGGCTTCTACCTGTTTGCCTGTGTTTTTCTATATTTCTTTGAGGAAGTCATTTGTATTTTCCTTAAAGGCCTCTATCATCTTGATGAGATGGGATTTTAGGTCATCATCTTGCTTTCAGGTGTGTTCAGGTGTCAAGGGCTTGCTGTGGTGGAAGAACTGGGTTTTGATGGTGCTGAATTGCATTGTGGTCTGTCACTTATGTTCTTATGCTTGCCTCTTGCCATCTGCTTATCTCTGGTGTTAACTGGCCTGGGTGTCTGCCTCCTTGGTGGTCTCTTTTCTTGTTTGAAGAGAACTTGAAAGTCTTTAAACAGATTAAAATGTAAGTAATCTTTTCCTCCAGTGCTCTTGAGGCTGTCAAGACTCAGAAGAGACTTTACACCTTTGAGTTCTTCAGTATGGATTGTGTAAGCCTCTCACTACCCTGACAGTTGTCAACAAACATGAGTTCTTTTTATCCTTGGCAGGAATGCATTTGAATAAAAGTGAGTTGTTGACCTTTTCTATAAAATATGCATTTTTGTACTAAATTAATAAAAGTAATAGGTTGATTTTGTTCTTTGTGTTATTATAGAAGCAATAGACAAATACAACTTTTTGAATTGTGTGTTTCTTGATACTTTCTCTGTAAATGCACATGTGACTGGAATGGTAAATGTCTGTCTTTTGTGGTGTCATTAGTCATAGGGTATATTAGAATATTTTTATTGCATATTTGTTTAGAAAGGGAACTTAATTTTATCATTTGTTAGAAAAAAATGCCTTTATTCAGAAAAAAGAAAATGAAATATTCTATTTCCCATAGCAAGAATTACCCGAGGTGGCACTACAATGGAAGTGCCACACTGATTTCTATAGCAACTACTAGTTTGCAGTCCTACTAACAATGAGTATGTGTTCCCCTTTTCCTGCATCCTTGTCAGCATGTGCTATCATCATTTTATTGATCTTGTCCATTCTAATTGTGGTAATATGAAATCTTAAAATAGTTTTAATGTACTTTTTCCTGATGGCTAAGGATGTTGAACATTTCTGTAAGTGTTTCTCAGCCACCTGTGTTACATCTTTAGAGAGCTCTGCTTAGACGAGTACTCTACTTTTAAAATTATGATTTTTATTCTTTTAATCTTCAGGTGTTTTATGTTTTTTTTTAAACTTACGTATTACACCTCTATCAGATGTATAACTGCTAAAGGTCTTTTCCCATTCTCTATACTGTTTCTTTCCTTAGTGACCTTATTTTTTGTCATACAGCTTTTTGAGCTTCATGAGGACACATTTATTAATTATTTGTCTTACTACTGTGCTGTGTTATGTCAAGACAGTCCCATGTTCATGAGGTAAAGATTTTCTTTACTTCCTCTTTTTTCACATTCAGGGTATCTCTTATGTTGTAATCCTTGATCTATTAGCACTTAAGTTTTTTGCAAGGTGGTAAGTGTGGATCTAATTGAATTCTCTACATGAAGTCATCTACTTTGAAAAGCACCATTTGTTGAAGATGTTGCCTTTTGTTCAGTGTGTATTTATGGCTTCTTTGCCAAAAATCAGCTGTCCATAGGTTTGTGGACTCTTTTCTGGGTTTTTGATACTGTTGATCAAAGAGGCAGGCTCTTACTTGCCTGGAAAATTGTTTTCCCCCAGGGCTAAGTCTATTATTTGAGTTACTCTTGTTTGTTTGTTTTTTGTTTTTTTAATTGTTTTGGGCTGCAATTATTCTGTATCTGTTGTTGAGTCTCCAAAAGGGAAATTTAAAAGCTGCACCTTAGTAGGACATAGCTGACCTTTCACTGTAGTGAATTCATTCATTGTGCAGCTCCTTCCAGTTTTCTTCTATAAATATTTTTTGTGTTGTAGTCATTTAGTAATAAGGTTTCTGGTTTTGTCCTTGTTTCTTTTTCTTTTCATTTTAGTGTTATTGTTTACTAAAACGAAACTCCTGTCTAAAATTTTTCCTTATTCAAAAACATTTCCTCTTCAAATAACATTTATCCTAAATATCTCATATCTATAATTTTCAACATCCTTTAGTAAATATTTGTGTGTGCACGTGCTCATGTAAATGTTGCTTTTATTTACTCAGATGAAGTGATCAGATGAGACCTGTATCCAAGTTGTGCAAATACATGGCTTGGGTTGAGCCCAGAGTGTTTCCTTTTCTGTTATAAATATGCATAGGCCTAGGCCTGGAAGCTTCTAGCCTCTGTGCAATCTAATCTTCCTAGCTGACTGATGCAATCTGGCTTGTCTTGACTTCTGACCAAATTACTCTATCACCCTCATACTAACTTTGACAATATGTTCTAACTTTTGGCTTCTCCTTATTCTCTGGCTAATTCTGTCTTCACCTGTGTCTACCTTGTTTTCCCTGTAACCCGTGTCTGTAAAACTGTTCTGGTAAAACTGCCATACACCCATACCACTCACCATATCCCACATTATATTTGTCTCTCTTAGTGCTCTTAAGTAGCATATTCTCCTTTGCTGTTCTCATGTGAGTTGAGGGTATCCTCTCTCTGATTCATTCTGTCAAATCTTTTTCTAATTTTTCACTTTGTCTGCCCTTTATTTAGACATAACTTTCTAATATGGCTGCTTCCTTTTACAAACTAACCTTACCTTCATTATTAGGGATTAAAGGTGTGTACTAAGTGCTTGTCTATATTCCAGCCAGATCATACTACAATCTATTCCTGCATTCTGTCTGAATCATCTCTTTGGATGTGATCTCTTGCCAGAGCAGCCATGTTGCTAGATTAAAATTCCTCTACATCGTCCCCCTTTCTGTTTAAGCTAAAAATTGTATGCAGTTTAACTTTTAATACTGAAACAATCATCAATCTCACAAACCTAACAGTCTCAATGTTCTTATGAAGATCAGTTGATGCCATGATCCTGTAATTCTGATTATTTGTCCTTCAGCAAATGTCCATGCCAGTATCAAGGTTTTCTAGTCTGCCAGTCTCATGAATGATCTGTCATTTTTTTTTAGCCAGTTTGTTGAGTTGTGCCCATGTTGGAGAGGTCAGCTTTATGAATCGTCCGCATTGCTATCTTTCTGCATCTCGTCTTTTCTTGTGTCCTGCCTTTTATGTAGAAGTTTCTCCTATTCATATTGGTGTCTTGAGAGTCACCACACATATTACACAATCACTGATCTCAGACAGGCATGGTTTTTTGAACACATATCCCAGTGTTGATCAGATCAGGGACATAGCTCAAAATTATCTGAACTGTGACAACAGTCATTTCTCGGGGCAGGCTTATAAAGGAAAAACCCCACAAAACTTACAGTGAGCTCATATGTAGGTGCAGGAATTATTGCCTAGTGGTCAGCATATTTTAACATAATACTTCATATTGACTTTTAACTTGATGGGTCCTACATAAAGCTTTGTGGAATTTCTTAAGATTAACACACTTCATGCACATTATACAAAGCACGACTGGGGACCTAGTCCCCATCCCTCCACTAGGGACTCTGTCTATGTACTAGAGGTTGTCTCTTTAGATTCCATCTCTCCATTGTTGGGGATTTTGGCTAAGATCACCCACATTGGGTCCTGGGGACCTCTCACATCTCAGGTCTCTGGGACTTTCTAGAGGTTCACTCCACCCCCTGTTCCCCACTCCTGGCAACTGCATATTTCCATCTATTCTCCTGGCTCTCTGGGTTCCTCTATTGTGTTTCCTTCATATAATCTTGCCCCCTTTCCCTTCAGCCTCCCCATCTCTCACTCAGGTCCTTCCCTCCCTCTGCCTCCATGATTATTTTGTTCCCCTTTCTAAGTGGAATTGAAGCATTTAGACCTTTCTTCTTGTTAAACTTCTTAGGGTCTGTGGATTGTAGTATGAGTATTCTGTACTTTTTGGCTGATATCCACTTATCAGTGAGTACATACCATTTATGTCCTTTTGTTTCTGGGTTGCTTCACTCAGGATATTTTTCTAGTTTCATCCATTTGCCTGCAAAATTCATGATGTCCTTGTTTTTATTTATTTTTTATTATCTTTATTCTTCTCCTATAGTTTCTAATCCCATCCCTTCTCCCCCATCTCCAAGAGGATGTTTTATCCCCCAACCCCTATACCCTGCCATTCCTCCCCATTCCCTGGGGTCTCAAGTCTCTTTAAGGGTTAGGTGCATCTTCTCTCATTGAGACCAGACCAGGCAGTCCTCTGCTGTATATGTTTCAGAGGCCTCAAATTGGCTAGTGTATGCTGCCTTGTTGTTGGCTCAGTGTCAGAGAGGTCTTGAAGGTTCCTGTTAGTTGAGACTGCTAATCTTCATATAGGATCACCCTCCTCCTCAACTTCTTGCAACCTTTCCCCAATGCAACCACAGGGGCCCTGACTTTAGACTATTGGTTGGGTGTAAATATCTGCTTCTGTCTCAGTCAGCTGATTGTTGGGCCTCTCAGAGGGCAGCCATGCTAGGCTTCTGTCTGTAAGTACATCATAGCATCAGTAATAGTGTCAGGCCTTGGAGCCTCTCCTTGAGATGGGTCCAAATTTGGGCTGGTCACTGGACCTTCTTTCCCTCAGTCTCTTCTTCATGTTTGTCCTTGCAGTTCTTTTAGACAGGAACAATTCTGGGTCAAGTTTTTTGACTGTGGGATGGCAATCACATTCCTTCACTTGATGCCCAGTCTTTCTACTGGAGGTAGATTCTATAACTTCCCTCTCCCCACTTTTGGGCATTTTGTCTAAGGTCCCTCCTTTTGAGTCTTGAGATTCTCTCACCTCCCAGGTCTTTGGTACATTCTAGAGGGTCCTGCCACCTCCTGAGGTTGTATATCATTCTTCTGGCCCTTGGGGCTTCACTTCTGGGCCCACCAATACCTTATCATGCTCCCCCTTTTCCCTACCCCTGCCCTTCCCCTCTCTCACTCAGTTCCCTCCTTTTCTCTGTCCTTTGCTTTCTTCTCCCTCCCAAGTGGGATTGAAGCATCCTCACTTGGGCCCTTCGGCTTTTAACCTTTTTGAGTTCTGTGAACTGTGTCCTGGGTATTCTGTACATTTTTTTGGCTATTATCCACTTATTAGTGAGTACATAACATGCATGACCTTTTGGGTCTGAGATACCTCACTCAGGATAATATTTTTTGCTTGCATTCATTTGCCTACAAATTCATGATTCCATCATTCTTAATATCTGAATGGTATTCCATTGTATAAATGAACCACATTTTCTGTATTCATTCTTCTGTTGTGGGACATCTGGGTTGTTTTTAGCTTCTGGCTATCATGAATAAGGCCTCTATGAACATAGTGAAGCATGTGCCCTTATGGCATTGTGGAGCATCTTTGGGTATATGCCCAGGAGTGAGTGTTATAGGTGGGTCTTCAGGAAGATCTGTTTCCAATTTTCTGAGGAACCTCCATATTAATTTCCAGAGTGGTTATACCAGTTTGAAATCCCACCAGCAACGGAGAAATGTTGTTCTTTCTCCACATTTTTGCCAACATGTGCTGTCACCTGAGTTTTTGATCCTTGCCATTTTGATTGGTGTAAGGGAGAATCTCAGGGTCATTTTGATTTTAATTTCCCTGATGACTAAGGACTTTGAACATTTCTTTAAGTGCTTTATGGCCAGTCCTCTGTTGTGAATTTTCTGTTTATTTCTATACCCTATTTTTTTTTTTTTTTGATTGGGTTGTTTGGTGTCTTGGAGGTTAGCTTCTTGAGTTCTTTATATATTTTGGATATTAGCCCTCTGTCAGATGTGGGCTTAATGAAGATTTTTTTCCCAACCTGCAGGTTGCTGATTTGTTCTATTGACTATGTCCTATGCCTTAAAGATGCTTTTCAGTTTCATGAGGTCCCATTTATCAATTCTTGCTCCTAGAGCCTGAACTATTAGAGTTCTGTTTAGGAAATTTTCCCTTCCCTGTGCCCATGAGTTCAAGGCTCTTTTCCACTTTCTCTTCTAATAGATTCGGTGTATCTGGTTTTATGTGGAGGTCCTTGATCTACTTTAACTTGAGCTTTGTGCAAGGCGGATCTATTTTCATTTTTCTACACACTAACTGCCAGTTAGATCAGCACCATTTATTGAAGATGCTTTCATTTTTCTATTGAATAAATTTGGCTTCTTTGTCAAAGATCAAGTGTCCGTAAGGGTGTGGGTTTTCAACTTCTGGGTTTTCAATTCTATTCTGTTGACCAACCTGTCTGTCTCTGTACCAATACCATGCCATTTTTATCATTATTGTTCTTGAGGTCAGGTAATTCCCCCAGAAGTTTTTTTATTGTTAAGAATTATTTTTCTATCCTGGGTTTTTTTTTGTTTGTTTGTTTTGTTTTTCTGCATGAAATTAAGACTTGTACTTTCCATGTCTTTGAAGAATTGTGTTGGAATTTTGATGGGGATTGTATTGAATCTGTAGATTGATTTTGGTAAGATGGCCATTTTTACTATGTTAATCCGACCAATCCATGAGCATAGGAGATTTTTCCATCTTCTGAGGTCTTTTTTGATTTCTTTTTTGAGAGACTTGAAGTTCTTATCATACAGATCTTTCACTTGATTAGTTAGACTTACTCCAAGATATTTTATATTATTTGTGACTATCATGAAGGGTGTTGTTTTTCTATTTTCTTTCTCAGCCAATTTATTGTGTAAAGGAAGGCTCCTGATTTGTTTGAGTTAATTTTATATCCAGCCACTTTGCTGAAGTTGTTTATCAGCTGTAGAAGTTCTCTGGTAGAATTTTGGGGGTCACTTATATATACTATCATATCATCTACAAATAGTGATACCTTGAACTTCTTCTTTGCCAGTTTGTATCCCTTTGATCTCCTTTTGTTCTCTTACTGCTCTGGCTAGAATCTTGAGTACTATACTGAATAGATATAGAGAGAGTGGGCATCCTTGTACATGATTTTAGTGGGATTACTTCAAGTTTCTCTCCATTTATTTGATATTAGCTATTGGTTTGCTATATATTGCTTTATTGTGTTTAGGTATGGGTCTTGAATTCCTGATCTCTCCAATACTTTTAACATGAAGGGGTGTTGTACTTTGGTAAATTCTCATTCAGCTTCTAATGAGATGATCATGTGATTTTTTTCTTTGAGTTTGTTTATATAGTGGATTACATTAATGGATTTTTGTATATTAAACCAACCTTGCATCCCTGGAATAAAGCCTACTTGATCATTGTGAATGATTGTTTTGATGCATTCTTGGATTCTGTTTTCTAGAATTTTATTGAGTATTTTTACATCTATATTCATAAAGGAAATTGGTTTGAAGTTCACTTTCTTCGTTGGGTCTTTGTGCTGTTTAAGTATCAGAGTAATTGTGGCTTAATAGAATGAATTAGGTAATGTTTCTTCTGTTTCTATTTTATGGAATAGTTTGAGGAGTGTTGATATTAGCTCTTCTTGGAAGGTTTGGTAGAATTCTGCACTAAAGCCATCTGGCCCTTGACTTTTTTTGGTTGGGACTTTTTAAATGACTTCTATTTCCTTAGGGAACATGGGCCTGTTTAGATAGTTTATCTGCTCTTGATTTAAATTTGGTATGTAATATCTCTCTAGAAAATCATCCATTTCATTTAGATTTACCAGTTTTGTTGAAATTGCCTTTTGTAGTAGGACCTGATGATTTTTTGAATTTTCTAAGTTTTTGTTGTTTTGTCTCCCTTTTCCTTTCTGATTTTGTTAATTTGTATACTGTCTCTGTGCCCTTCAGTTAGTTTGGTTATGGGTTTAATCTATCTTGTTGATTCTCTGAAAGAATAAACTTTTGGATTTGTTGATTCTTTGTATTGTTCTCTTTGTTTCTATTTCTTTGATTTCAGCTTTGAGTTCGACTATTTCCTGCCTCCTTTTGGGTGCATTTGCTTCTTATTGTTCTAGGGCTTTCAGGTATGTTGTTGTTAGTGTAAGAGCTCTCCTATTTCTTTAGGAGAACACTTAGGGCTATGCATTTTCATCTTAGCACAGCTTTCATTGTGTGCCATAACTTTGGGTATGTTGTGCCTTCATTTTCATTGAATTCTAAAAAGTCTGTAATTTCTTTATTTCTTTTCTGACCAAGTTATCATTGAGTAGAGAGTTGTTCAGTTTCCATGGGTATGTGGGTTTTCTGTTGTTTTTATTGTTATTGAAGTCTAGCCTTCGTCTGTGGTGCTCTGATAGGACGCATGGAATTATGTCAAATTTCTTGTATCTTTTGAGACTTGTTTTGTGTCTGATTTTATGGTCAGTTTTGGAAAAACTCTCTGAGCTCTCTGTTGTTTTTGTTGTTGTTGAAATCTAGCATTAGTCCATGGTGGTTTTATAGAATGCAAGGTATTATTTCAACTTTGGTGTATATGTTGAAGCTTGTTTAGTGGCTGATTATATAGTCAGTTTTGGTGAAGCTACCATGAGGTGGTGAGAAGAAGACATAGTCTATTTGGGAGGGTGAAATGTTCTTTAGATATTTGCTAAATCCATTTGGTTCATAATTTCTGTTAGTTTTACAGTGTCTTTGTTTAGTTCTTGTTTCGATGTCCTATTCATTGGTAAGAATGAGATGTTAAAGTCTCACATATTGTTGTGTGAGTTTTAATGTGTATTTTGAACTTTAGTCGAGTTTCTTTTACGAATCTGGGAGTCCTGCATTTGGGGCATAGATATTCAGAATTGAGACTTCCTTTTGGTAGATTTTTCCTTTGGTGAATATGAAGTGCCCTTCTTCATCTAGTTTGATAACTTTTGATTGAAAGTGTATTTTACTGGATATTAAAATGGTTATTCCAGTTTGTTTCTTGGGGCCATTTGCTTGGAAAATTGTTTTCCAGCCCTTTACTCTGAGGAAGTATCTGTCTTTGTCACTGAGGTGTGTTTCTTATATGTAGCAAAATGCTGGATCCTGTTTACATATCCAGTCTGTTAGCCTGTGTCTTTTTATTGGAGAATTTAGTCAATTGATGATGAGAGATATTAAAGATCAATGATTGTTTGTTCCTGTTATTTCAGGTTTGGGAGGTGGTATTGTGTGTCTGTGTATCTGTGTGTGTGTGATTTTCTTCCTTTGGGTTTATTGTGAGATGATTAATTTCTTCACTGCTGTTAACCTTCTTGTGTTGTTGGAGTTTTCTTTCCAATATCCTCTGCAGGAATGAATTAATATAAAGATAGTGTTTAAATTTGGTTTTGACATTGAATATCTTGGTTTTATCTGCTATTGATGATTGAGAGGTTTGCTGGGTATAGTAGCCTGGGCTGTTAGGATGTTCTCTTAGGATCTGGATGACATTTGTCCTTGATCTTCTGGCTTTTAGTGTCTCTCTTGAGAAGTCTGGTGTAATTCTGATAGGTCTGCCTTTATATGTTACTTGGCTTTTTCCCTTTTACATCTTTTAATAATCTTTAATTTCTCTGTATATTTAGTGCTCTAATTATTATTATTATTCTTAGGTTAGTCTTTTCATTATGTTCCATATTTCATGGATGTTTTGAGCTAGGAAAACATTCTACATGTTCTTACATGTTGCATTTTCTTTGACTAATGTATCAATATTTTCTATGGTATCTTCTATGCCTGAGATTCTCCATTTTATATCTTTTTGTATTCTCTTGGTGATCTTGTATCTGTAGTTTCTGATCTATTTCCTAAATTTTCCATTCCAGGATCATCTCTATTTGTGATTTCTTCATTGTTTTCTCTTTCCATTTTTTAGGTCTTGCACTATTTTGTTCAATTTCTTTACCTATTTGATTGTATTTTCCTGTATTTCTTTAAGGGAATTATTTGTTCCCTGTTTGCCTGTGTTTTCCTGTGTTTATTTAAGGATTTATTTATATCCTTCTTAAAGGTCTCTATCATCTTCACGAGATAGGATTTTAGGTCAGAATCTTTCACTTCAGGTGTTTCTAGAATGTCCAGGTCTTGTTGTGGTAGGTGACCTGGGTTCTGATAGTGCCAAATTACATTGGCATCTGTTGCTTATGTTCTTCGGTTTGCCTTTTGCCATCTGTTTATCTCTGGTATGAAGTGACCTGGGTATTTTGGCTTAGAGCAGGTGTCCTCAGAGGCAGGTGGGGCTATGTGATCACAGTTAGAAAAGACCTCCTGGGAGGTAGTTAGTAAGTAGGTAGTACTGTCTTTGGTTAGGGCAGGTCTCCTGTGTCACTGATTTGATCAGTCTTTCTGTGTCCCTAGTTAGAGTAGTTCTTCTGGGCAAAAATCCCAAGTGTGCTGGGCTCTGTTTGGGTCTCAACTGGGTTAGGTAACCAGGTGGTAGTTTCACCTGTATCTCCTTGGTTGGGCAAGACCTCCTGGGAGATAGGCAGGGCTGTGGTCAAGAAGCAGGCATGACTGAAGGTACAGACCACAAGGGCAATGTCGCTCCAAAAACACCTATTTTTCAAATCAAGAGTTATAGTTCCATATATATAATAAGTAGATATATTTTTCTAAATCAGTGTTGACTCACATACAGCAAATGAAGATTCAACCTTTTGTTACAAAAACAAGTTTATATGTTCTTTAGAATTTCTTAGTTACTTTTCTTTTTTGTTGTTAACCATTTTTTTCTTCTTTGTTTATTCTTTTTTCCCCCCACATAACTGTTGGAATTTTTCTTAGTTACTTTTCTTTGTTTCTTTTTTGTTAATCATCTTTTTTCCTTTGTTTATTCTTTTTTCTCTACATAACACTTTTTGATACTCTTAAGAGTTTCACATCATGCACCCCCTACAATTCCTTCTCAGTCTTTCTGGTTTACCCACTACTTTGTAACTCCTCCCCCACCAAAGGAGTAAAAAATAAAGAAAATAAAGACAAGGAAAAAGAACAAACCAAGTCCACTTTGTGTTATTAATGGAGCAGTAACAATTTATGTTATTGTGGACCATGGTCAAACTCTTGGTGGGCTGTCCCTTAAATAGAACTGTGTCTTTCCCTTCCCATATCCCAGATAGAAGCCATCAATTTCAGGGAGCTACTCTTCAGCATCTTCATCACACTTTATAAAAGTTCTCTTAGGTGGCTTCCTATCTAGGCTATTACTCTTTTGAGGGATTGGGGTTTGGGGGTGTAGGAATTGTCACAGAACCCTTCCATGTCTCTCTCTCTCTCTCTCTCTCTCTCTCTCTCTCTCTCTCTCTCTAGTATACATCTGCAGTCATGTATTTCACAGCAAAAGTAGCCTCCTTGTTCTTCACAGTCGGTGGGTGCATGAATCATAGGCCTCCTCATGTTTCTGGCAACAGCAGAGCCCATGAACATGGCTCCTTTCTGCATTAGGACCACAAACCCAGACAAGGCCCTTGGAGGCTGCCCAGACCATAGACATCAACCTGTTCCCTGGTGGCAGCACAGGCCACAGACAGTGATGTGGATTTAGGGTGCAGCACAGACCATGGGCATTCTCAGGGGCCTCAGACATTAGTGCAGACCCTGGCTGCAGTAGGACCACAGAAACAAGGATAGCTCTTAGTGGTAGCACAGCCTAGATATCATGATGGCCTAAGGTGGCAGCACAGGCCACAGACATCCACATGGCCTTTGGTCATAACTTGGTCCATGGCCATTGACACAGACCTCAACTGCAGTAGGGAGATCCAGACATGGCCCTTGGTGGCAGCAAGGAGCCAGACATTACCATTACCTCTGTTGGTAGCACTGATACTGCAGCAGGCCTCTTGTATCAATATGTCCCCTCATGGCAGCACTGTCTATTGACCTTGACAAGGTTTTAGGCTGCAGCACAGACCATACTGACATGACATCTGATTTGCCATTGGAGCTAACATATGCTGCAGACATCATCCTGGCTCCCAGTAGAGCGCCCTGTGATACTCTGCTGTTGACTCTTTGACCTTGCACATGCTTGCCTTTTTTTTTTCTTAACAAGTTTTAAATTAACTTTTTGTTGCAGATTTTAAAGGCCATATCTAATGGACTTATAGATCCTGAGATAGTGTTTACATACCAGTATTTAAAAAATTTCATGAGATCAGAGCTCAAAGAAATTATAGAGATAAAGAATTCTGAAGAGGAAAAAGTAGAGACTTTTGGGATTGTAGAACAGAGGGTCTTTAGATATAAGAGATTTGGGGATCATTTATTTGTGCAGTGGAAGAAGTTGTACCATGAGAAAATTTGTAAATCAAGGGTGCCATTGTTGGCCATTGGTTGAGCTGTACTGAGGGTAAGCCATTTTCAGTAAGACAGTGGGGCTTTAATCAAATCTGAGTCCATGGAGGAAGAGAGAAGTGGTTACAAAACAAACTCTGCCAGAGAGAAGATTCCTGTAAGCTCCAAGAGGGAGCTGAGAGACGGAGTGAAGCTCAAGGAGGCAAAAGAAGCTGTGGGAATTTGAGAGGGGATCAGAGAGGGAACAAGGTTGCCAAGTATAACAGCCCTCCACCCCCAGGGAGGATTTCAATGCAGAGTAGAGAGAAGACAGCAGAGGAGGTGTGAGTGTTGTGGTGACAAGAATTTCAACCCAGAGTGTCCCCAAACTGAATGAAAGACTTGTCTGAGAGAAATGTCCCAAAGCACAGAGTAGAGTCATCACTTTCAACATGACAGGGGCCCCAGTAGGGCAAAAGGAGCATTCTGACACACAGCATAGCTTTTGTAGTAATAGTAGACAAAGCAGGCAGCTCTAAGGTGACACTTAACCAGTAGAGGAGAGGAGAAGGCCTGGGAGAGGCTTTTGGGAAAGGAGAGGGTTCCAGTATAGAGGCAGAAGAATAAGTGTCCTAGTAAGTAGAGAGTTGTCCCTTGGTGGTGGCTCTGGAGAATTCCAGAGAATCAATGGTAAGTGACTAGGAGGCTTAGCAGGCTGCGGGAGCCCAAAAGGAACCCAGTAGACAAGGAGGGAGCAGGTGGGGGGACTAATTGGCTGAAGAAGCAGATTCTAGAATTTAGAGTAAAATTTTGGAGATGGCAGAAGCCAGCAGAAACAAATAGCTGTCAGGTCACAGCTCGGTTTGGAGAGCTGAGTCCCTTGGAAGGAAACTCATATATGCCACACTAGATGAAAGAAAATGAGGACAAGATTGCTTCTGGGAGTGGGTTGAGGAGAGATTTATTTTAGATAAGACAGAGAGGATAGCCAGAGGCATCCAGAAGAGTCAGTCCAGACTGAACATGGCCAGAAGACTAAACCTGGTCATGGTTGGGAGGAGAGAGGCAGGGAAAGCTACCAAGAGAGATCCAGGGAAAGAGCCACTATGAACCAAGAGAACACAACCAAAATGTGTGAGTTATTTAGAGAAGAGAGGCTGGGGGAGGGGAAGCAGAAGTCTAGCTCTTGGGAGGAAGGAGGTCTTGGGTAGGGACAAATGCTGGGAGGAGACACAAGTACTGACTGAGTGAGACCTATCTAGGGTTTCTTTGGAACCTGACAGGCCTTTTAATCTCTCACTATGAAGATGACTTTTAAAATATGTTTTCTAAGGTCTATAAATGTTTGGATTTTTCTATCAGTAGTCAGAATAGCAACATGGATACCTGGACAGTCACAGATTTGTGACAGTCATGAGTTAATCATGGATTTCTAAGAAGGGATTCAGATTTTTACATGGTCTAGGGTGGATAGATCTAAGTATTCAGGGGATTACCACAAGTTTAACCAAGTGGTGATTGTGACTCCAGTTGCTACTTCTATAGGCATTTTTTTCTTTACTTAGACAAATTAAAATGCGCTCTAGATATCTGGGCTGCCGATACTGACTTGGCAATTGTCATTTTCTTTAACTTGACCAGAAAGCCCACCATTAAACTTTGCCTTCAGCTACGATCCTTTTCTCATTGCTGTTATCAAATTCTTGTCACAATTTAAGGAAGCCTTGGTTGTCATCTTGACAACTTCATGAAGAGGGAACCTCAATGTCTATCAGTTTAGCCTGTGGTCAAGTCTGCGGGGCATTGACCCACCCCACTGTAGGTGGTGGGGTCCTTGTGCAAAGGATGAGGGATGGGCGATTGGGGAGTGCTAGGTTTATAAGAAAGCAGACAGCAAGCCAGTAAACAGAACTCCTGTCTGGTCTCTTCAAGTCCTGCACTGTAGAGTGAAAAATTATAAAGACCATTTTGTGAAAAATATGCAGGCTTTTTCTTTACCTTAAACCTGAGCAACAGAATACAAGTTCCAGAAGGCGGAACTGAATGTAAGATTTTCACTGCCCCGGACACATTCCGGGTGGAGGACATTATCCCTGAATCAGAGGACACTTGCTAGATTAACATTCCTCAAGCCTCAGGGAAGAAAAATAGTTAATCTGAAATAGTTGGTAAATGACAGGGAGGGGCACAGTGACGTGGTAAAGCTACATTCTTGAGAGGAATGAGTGTGCAGAGTGATTTTCACATGACTCTGGATCTTTTGGGCTGGATTCCAATGGAATGTTCCACTGTTCTTGGTTACCCCTCCCTTGCTTGGTCTTCCCAGTGTTCAAAATTTGTAAAACAACCAATCATGTGTAACTGTGCCTTGAAAATGCAACCAATCATGTGTAACTGCGCGAAAATGCCTTCCTTTCCCCACCCCATGCTATAACCACCCCCCTTACCCCTCCCCCCCCCAGCTTACGGGCCTTTTGTCAAAATTCTGTTCCTGCGTAGACGAGCAGTTTTGACCATTGGCTAGCCAACTCTCCCCGATAAACCTCTGCTGATTGCATCCAGGTATGGTTTCTTGTGATTTTTGGGTGGTTGTGATTTCCTGAGACTTGAGGAAGGGTCTCCCGAGTTTGGGGGTCTTCAGCACCAGGTTCCTGTCTTGAGCTCCTGCCCTCATTTTCATTTGGGATGGATTGTGACCTGAGGGTTCTAAGATAAAATAGACACTTTTTTTTCAAGTTGGTTTTGTTTAGTGTTTTATCACAGCACCAGATGTAAACTAGGACAGCAGGGAAAGTGTGACAGCAGGACTAAGAGATTCAATGTCACACTGCTTATTCAGTCAGCAAGCACAGAGTCAATTGATAGGAAGTCAGGCATGCCCCCAGAGCGATCCACTTCCTTTAGCAAGGCTTAAAGGTTCCACAACCTCTCCAAACAGTGCCACCAGCAGGGACCAAGTCTTCAAATCCATGAGTAAACAGGGGACACTTCGCATTTAAAACCACAGCTAGCAATGGCCACCAGTATTTTACTATCCTTCAAAATTTTATCACTTCTTTAAGCTTATGTTCTAACTTAGTTCATGGGAATCTTGCTTGCTTTTCTTTCCCACTAGATATCAACAGGGTCCAGGGTATTTAGCAAGGTGAGGCTATGTAAATAACACATGGAAATGGGGAGTGCGGTATTATGGATAAGAGAGAGAACATGCAGAGGCATCTGGAATAGTGCAGAGCAGAGAGAAAATGAAATAGATTGTTCATGGCTAGGGCTAGCTATCTGGGGATAGCAGGGAATAGGGAGGGAGGGAGGGGGAGAGAGAGGTAAAGAATGGCAAGGGGTTTAAAGGAAGAGAGCCTTGACAAGGGAGGCCCTTGAGCTGGAACAGGCCTAGGAGTTTAAGGAATTAGTGAGAGGGTCCATGGAGGCTTTGAAAAGTATATTTCATGTGACTATACATATGCATGTGAATGGGAACTGAGGGGCTTGGAGGCCAGCATGGGCTTTGATGTGCTGATAGCTGCTACTGGTGTAAGTCAGTGGAGAACCAGAGTCCTTTCTGTCAGAGGCTCAGGGACTCTTTTGGTGGATAGAAACCTGTCTCATAAGTTCCTAAGGAATGCTGGCTTTTATCTAACTGGCAGAAACCCTTCTGTAGTACAGTTTGAATTGAACCAAGACTGTCATTTCTGGACATATAAACTGCCTGAGACCTGTTGGCTAATAAGACTTAGTGAGACATAGCAATCTTCTAGGTTTATTGTAAACACATTCTGTATGTCAGAGGTTACTGCTAAATTAGATTAAATTTCTGTGTCTCATGTGAATGTTTACAAAAAATGATTTTAGAAATTATTTTATTGTTTTATATATAGGAATTTTTGTCTGTAAGTATATTTGTGTACCATGTTTGTACTTGATGCCCATGTAGGCTAAAAGAGGGTGTCAGATCCCCTGGGATTGGAGTTAAAGGCAGTAGTGGGCCATTATGTAGGAGCTGAGAATAAAATCAGTGTCCTCTGGAAGTGTAGCCTATGTCCTTAACCTCTGAGCCATCTCTACCACACCCAATGTGTGATTCTGATAATCATGTAGACATGATGACTTCTTTTGTGTCTTCTGGTTGGTCTTTTTCCATCAGCCTTCTCTGCAGTTCATGAGACAAACATATTGTGGTCAAGGAAGTTCTATGCATGAGTTTAGCAACAAGAGTTGCTACCCAAAAACCAGACCTGCTGCTGCCAGTGCTTCTGAGTACCCAATCTTCCTGTAAAAGCCAGTACTGACCTCATACTTGCTCTATTCTATAACCTACCTAATGGCAGCTTGGTTATACTAGACCACTTGATCCTGGAAGGGAGAGTGTTTTGTGGCTTATGGAATAAGCACTCCAAATATAGTTATACCTTTCTTGTGGCAATGTTTTTGACAGAGTTACTCAACATGGGCCTGAGGAATTCTTAATCATAGGGTACACAGAGCTATCTCTATTTTTTTTTTTTTTTGAGACAGTGTCTCAATATGTAGCCTCGGTGTTTCCCAGAATTTGTGTAGTTCAGGCTGGCTTCAAATGTGTGACAATACATCATCTTACATCAGCAGTGGTAGGCTTGCATGCTTCTGGTAAAGGAAGTGTGGCAATGTGCACATGGTTCCAAATGACAGTATTTCTGTATTCCTTTGTGAAGTTATGATATGTCAGTACAAATTTATATATGAAGTAAGGAAGGGTTGAGGTTCATTTCCGCTCTCAATTTCCAGTTTTTTTTTTCATTCTATTAATTGGCTAAGCCTTCACTTTTTCTTAATTTTTATTTTTATTTATTTATTTTTGGGGGTAATAACCTGAACGTATTGGTCTATCTTTAAACTCTGCTCTGTTTCACTGATCTCTGTTCAATAAGAGTGACTATTTTTGTTTCACAGCTATTTACCAAGTCAGTTAAATTCTTTAGGCCCTTTGAAATTGTTCTTATTCAAAATCGCTGGGTCTGTTTCTATTGCCACTGCTGAAGCAGTACGAACATCAATAATGCCATGCAAAATATACTTAAGTTTAGCAGTGTATGAGAGTTTTAAATGTATTTGGTCAGAATTGGGACTTTGAACACATTTGTTTTTTCTGTCTGAATTTGTTACTATTTTATTCATTTCCTTTTTAATTTTCTTTAATTATACTTTAGTGCTTTTAACTTATTCTATATGTACTATACAAACTTTATACCTGTTTTATGTTCAATATTATTTTAAATATTTTAAAAATTAGTTTATGTTAGTATACAAAACACATTTTTATTAATAGGATATAATTGACCATTGCTTTTAAAGATTTATTTTTATTAAATTTTATTGATCTGTGATCTGTGCACAGGAGTGCAGTATCTGTGGAGACAGAGGTATTGGATGAGCCCTGGAGCTAGAGTTGTGGGTAGTTGTGAGGTACCCTATGTGGATGCTGGGAATAGAACTTGTGTCCTCTGCAAGAGCAGTATATGTTGTCACTTCTCCAGCCCTGGGTACAGCTTTTTGTCTTGGCCCATGGGGGATTCAATGAGACCTAGGGAAGGAGGCGAAAGAATGAAGGGACAAGAGACACAAAGAATGAGAGCAAGTCAAGGGTTTTGATCAAGCTCTCAAACTTTAATTTCAGGTGGCAGGTTATAAAGACACAATAAAACAGGAAGTTTAGGCAAGGGTCATTGCTTAAGGCTATCCTACTATTGAATCCTCATTGTCTAAGACCATCCCACTGTCATAACCAGCTCCCAAGAAATGTCAGACCTTCTTTGAGTTCCTTGGATCTGAGACAGTGAATGTTCTTTTTTAACTTTGTACTTTAATTGACTAGGTTTTTCTAGAACAGCAAGTAATTTCATGGGGTTCTCTTAGAACAACAGGTAATTTCAAGGTTTGGCTCCTGGCATCTCCTCCCTTTTAACAATTTTAAATGAGGCTGGCAAGCAAACACAGACATTAAGAAATCTCATCAACAGATGAGTGGGCATTAACCAAAGTGGGGAAAGTATTGACCTGATGCTCCCAGTATCATTTGCAATGGTGTCTTTTTTTAGGAGGAGAGGGTTTTTTCATGGACTGCATAGGATATTGAGAGTCCTAGTTGGCCATTTTCAGAGACACAAAATGTTAACACCAACCTCTATGCATCAAGTTTGCTTCACAGGGGACTCAGAAGTGGACAGTTTGGGTCCTTCTCCTGTGGTACCTTGTCACGCACCCCTTGCAGGTACCTACATTCTGTCCATGCCATGCCGAACCAATGTGCACAGATCTGAGTTCTATGCATCTCCTAAAAAATATGTCATCACAAGGCTCAGCCAAGCCTCTATCAGCCAGATCAAGTCTATGATAATGCACTTGTAGAGGTTTAGATGCCATGGAGTCAATTTGTCGTTTTACAAAGCCCATGAGTCTATTAAAGACCCAAGGGCCAAAAGCCAAAGGGATCAGGAGACCAACCACAGGGCCCAGGATAGACGGAAGAAGGGTGGTAAGCCAAGGAGAGGCAGAGAACCAGTTTTTAAACCACTCCTCTTCTTGTTCTCATTTCTTTCACCATTCTAATCTCTCTGATCTTGGCCATACTATCTCTAATTACCCTGGTGTGGTCAATATAAAAACAACATTCTTCCTTGGGGGCGGAACAGAGCCCCCCTTGCTGAAGGAAAAGCAGATGAGGGATTTTTCCAGATTAGTGATGCTAGTCTCTAGCTGTTTGTTGTCCTTGTCAATGGCCCATCGAAGTTCTGAGTAGTGCAAATCCCAAAGCCAGCATCAGGATTAGAACCTTTAACATCAAAAACTACGGGTGGCTCATTTTTAATTTGGAAAGGAAAAAAGAAGGGAATTCTCAGGGAGATCTCTCTTCCCTGGATCTCAATTGTTATCCATTTTTATCTACAGTTGGGTCTGGCTTTGTGGAGGTATCTATTTGTTTCACTAATCTTTCAGCCATTTAGCCACACCTTCTTTGGTGTCATACAGATATATAAATCCTTGACCTCATATGAGAACTAGGTCCGGGCCATTCCATTTAAAGGTAAGAGGGTCGTTCCACATAACTATGGCATAATTTTTATTAGTCTCAGGGTGCCAGAGGCGATCAGCAACAGATTTGCCATGAGTGTCCAGATTTAGAAAATTGAGAACAAACAAGGCATGATGGAGAATATTTTTAGGGAACCCCTTTTGAGGGTATAAATCCCCCTGTTTTGATTTTTAAAAGCCAATTTTTTTAGAGTTCTTGCAAATCCACGACAGAAGCACCAGTATCTGCTCCTCCCACACTCAGAGAGTTATGAAGATGTAATTTTAAAGTCCCATGATACCTGTTTCACAATACCTTGTCCTTGAGGATTGAAGACCCCCAAACTCAGGAGACCCTTCCTCAAGTCTCAGGAAATCACTACCACCCAAAAACCACAAGAAACCATACCTGGATGCAATCAGCAGAGGTTTATTAGGGGAGAAAGCTGGCAGCCATCGGTCTAACTACACACTTGTGCAGGAGTAGAGTTCGACCCCCCTAGCCAGTCTGAGGAAGGTTTTAAAGGGAAAAACCACAAACCAGGGGAGTGGGAAGGGGGTGGGGTGAGGGGTTGTCAAGGATACAAAACATAAAAATAGTGGAACATTTCAGAGGTACTCACCCTAAATGATTAGAGTCATGTGAAAATCACTCTGCACACTCATTCTTCTCAAAAATGTAGTCTTACCATGCCATTACCAACTATTTCAGGTTAAATATTTCTCACGTCCTCCAGCTATAGCCCCACCTAGATGGTTTGCATCTTTCTCTGTGGTCAGGAATGTGTCTTCCTGCCTTTTGGGCTTTTCCCAGCCACAGGTGGGGTCTACTCCCTGAGGTTTGAGGAATGTAATCTAGCAAGTGTCCTCTGATTCAGGGATAATGTGTCTTCTACCCCGAATGTGTCCTGGGGCAGTGAAAACTTTACATTCAGTTCCACTTTCTGGAACTTACATTCTTTTGCTCAGGTCTAGGGTAAAGAAAAAGCAATATATATAAATTTTTCACTCTACAGGATTATAAGGAGTCCTAGTAATATGGGTAATATTAAATTGTCAACAAAACATCTCAAATGTCTGACTGCAATAGCCAGTTCCATTATTTATCTTAATCTGATATGGAACACCAAGCATAGAAAGATAATGTAGGCAATAAATAATTACATCTTTAGTTGCTTCTCCTGTTAAAGCAGTTGCAACTAGAAAGCCTGAAAAGGTGTCAAGTCACATATACATGTTTTAATTTTCTAAAATCAGAAATGAGTAACATCCACTTGCCATAATTGATTAGGTATAATTCCTCAAAGATTAACACCATTATGAAAAATTTGAGGACACTGAGAACAAGTTTTTGAAATTTGACTTGTACACTCTCTAAAAATACCAGATTATTGTCTCAAGCTGTTATTATTTTGATGATGAAAAGAATAAGATTGTATGTCCAATTGTTTCTATAAGGCCTATAATCTGCCTGGTATATAAATCTGCTGTGGTATTGCCCTGGGGTCCAGGCAATTCAGTATGAGCTGTTAAATGTTTTATCAAGTTAAGGAACAGTACATGTTTCTTAAATCAAGCTGTATTTGTAAAATTTGAGAATTAGCAATATCTAAATAAGGAACAATTTCAAGCAATTATAAACCATGAGCTATATACTGGCTATGAGTATACAAATTGAAAGCTTGATTTTTCAGCATTTCAAACAGTGGCTATAGCATGTAATTTAATTATTTGTGCTGAAGCAGGGGGAAACTCAAGAGAATGAACATGTGATCCAATTACATATACTGCTTTTCCATTAGATGGAGCTGTCTGTAAATACAGTAAACACATTTTCTATGGGCTGCAGGAGTAAATTTACAAGAAATACAAAAACATGCATAAAGGAAAACCGTAACAATTTCTTTTGGATAATGACTATCAAATTTGTCTAAAACATTGGTCCTGTAGGCCCAATATCAGTATTCTTTAATAACCAATTTAATTGCTGTTTGGAATAAGGAATATTTCATTAAGTTCTTTCTCAAAATACTTTTGTGATCCTGACCTACAATTCTGTATTAACACAGCAACAGTTTCATAATAGGATGTTCAAACTTTACTTGCAGATGAAGAAGGATGAATCCACATCAATGGTCCCTTTTACCAAAGGACTGCTGTGAAACAGCCAACAATTGATCAGTCTGTATAATGTATCTGTTGATAACTAACAGCTTACTCTACTTTCTGCAAAGGTATTCCTCTTTCAGCAGTTAATTGTCAAGGGGAATTAGGATTTGCATTCCCCTTGAGAACATCAAGCAGAAGCTTAGGTCCTCCTGCGGTGAGCTTAAGGTAAGGTCTTGGCCAGTTAGCATCTCCTAGAAGCTTTTGAAAATAATTTAAAGTAAGTAAACTATCTTTTTTTATTTGAATTTTCTGTGCCACAATTTGTTTAGGAATATAACTGGTGTCTCAAATATTGAAAAGATATTGCCTTTGAATGTTTTCTGGAGCAACAAGCAATCCCCCAAATTTTAAAGCTCATTGTATGAGAGCAAAGGCTTGCAGTAAAACTCTTTCAAAGGTATCAGCTAATAAAATACCATACAATGAATAATATACACTGAAAGATTCAAACTCCTAACTTTTTGTATTAAAGCAACAACTTTTTAAATATAATATAAAGCTATTAGCAAGTCCTTGAGGCAAAACTTTCCAATGATATTGCTTCATGGGCTCTCCAAAATTACAAGCAAACTCACTGAATGCAAACTTCCCACCTTCACCAGAATTTAAACGAATGGAATAAAAACACTCTTCTAAATCTATAATAATTCTATATGTATTTCTTGGAATGGCCACTGGAGTAGGCAAGTCAGGCTGTAATGCCCCACAAGTTTCATAAATCTTAAGTTTGAACTTTGTTTTGGATTAATTGAATAACCAATCCCTTGTAGCTGAGTGAGAGTATCAGATAAAGGCCAAATTGAAGGCCAATCTTATCCTCTCTTACCCTGAACAATTCTTTTATTAGCAGGCATATAACATTATAACTAATGTCGTGGAGGGAAGCAGGCATAACTTTAGCTTCTCTAGCATAATAATTTCTAGCCCATAAACTGTCTGTTGTGAATGTCTTTGGGTCTGAGGCTGACCTTTCCTTTCCAAGGAAGAAGCAAGGCAACAAACAAATTCCTGAAAACACCTTTTTAGGGGCTGGTCAGGGTGACCATGACAAAAGGAATGTCAAACAAGCTTCTGCTGAGCCCACTCTGAGGTTGTCTTAACTCAAATGTAAATGTTCTTAATCTGGGCTTATTACCTGAGGCCTGACCCAACAATTATACTTCCAGCACTGAGGACAGATTCCAGGGGAGTGGTTCTGCTGTTTGTCTATGCCTCTATTGTTTCAGTACAGTGGTGTTTTTATTACCTTGAATCTATAGTACAACTTGAAGTCAGAAATGGTAATGTCTTTAGCAGTCTTCTTATGGCTCAGACTGCCTTGGCTAGTTGTGTGTGTATGTGTGTTTGCATATAATATAAATATTAAGGTTTTTTTCTTTTAGTAATGGGATTTTGATCATATGATATTGACAGTCCTTCCTAAAATGACCTATGTCCACATACTTAGAACATTCCTTGTCACCTCAGCACTGTGAAAGTATGGCTTGGACTGTAATTAGCATTCTCATAAGCCAGTTGTGTAACAAAAGGAACTCCTGCCTGAGGGTCTCTAAAAATTTTTACCGGCCATGGGGGATTTGAGGAGACCCTATGGAAGCGACCACCCAAAGATCACAAGAAACAATACCTGGATGCAATCAGCAGAGGCTTTATTAGGGAAGTTGGTTGGCCAAGGTCAAACCAGGAGCTCTCTCAAGAGCAGAGTTTGACCTCAAGTGATGGGTTAAGGGGTCTTTTAAAGAGGAAAACCACAAACCAGGGGAGTGGGGAGGGGGTGAGGGGTTGCCAAGGAAACATAGAAACATTCCAGAGAAACCCACCCTGAAAGGTTAATAGCCATGGAAATTACTCAGTACAATCATTTTTCTCAAAAATGTGGTTTTACCATGTCATTGTGTCCCACCCTGTCATTTACCAACTATTTCAGATTAACTATCTTCACTTCTTCCGGCTATAGCCCCACCTAGGTGGCTTGCATCTTTATCTGTGGTCAGGAATGTGTCTTCCTGCCTTGGGCCTCTCCCACCCATAGGTGGGCCTACTGCCTGAGGCTTGAGGAATGTAATCCATTCAGTAAGTGTCCTGGGGTAGTGAAGGCCTGGGACCTGCATTTTTCTGCCCAGGTCTAAGGGCAAAGAAAAAGTCTACATATATCTTATAAAATGGTCTTTATAATTTTTTCACTCCACAGAACAAGAGATACAAAGAATGAGAGCAAGTCAGAAGTTTTGATCAAGCTCTCAAACTTTAATTTCAGGTGGCAGGTTATAAAGACACAGCAAAACAGGAAGTTTAGGCAAGGGTCATTGCTTAAGGCTATCCTACTATCAAATCCTCATTGTCTAAGACCATCCCACTGTCATAAACAGCTCCCAGGAAATGCCAGACATTCTTTGAATTCCTGGGATCTGAGATAGTGAATGTTCTTTCTTAACCTTGTACTTTCTAGGTTTTTCTAGAACAGCAGGTAATTTCATGAGGTTTTCTTAGAACAACGGTAATTTCAAGGGTTTGGCTCCCAGCAGCTTTTAAATTCAGTTGATAATATTCAGTTGTATTTATGTGTTTCTGAATGTTTGGCAGTACAGTGGTGTTTTTATTACCTTGAATCTATAGTACAACTTGAAGTCAGAAATGGTAATGTCTCTAGCAGTCTTCTTATGGCTCAGACTGCCTTGGCTAGTTGTGTGTGTTTGCATGTAATATAAATATTAAGGTTTTTTCTTTTAGTAATGGGATTTTGATCATATGATACTGATTTTGCACATACTGTTTGGTTGAATGGCGGTTTAACATGATTCATTCTTGAAATCCACCATCATGGGATATCCTTTTCTCAATGTCTTAAAATTTTAATGGAAGAGCTCTCTTTTTTCCTTGGTTAAGTTTATCCCACGGATATCTTAATATTTTCTGGGTACTGTGAATAAGATTATTTCCCAGATTCTTTTTTTAGTATTTTTAGCTTTCATATATAAGAAGGCTGTATATTTTGTGTTTATTTTGTAACCTGCCACTTTGCTGAAACTTTATTTTAAAATAAGCTCTGTTTTTTTATGGAGGGTTTAAGATTTCTTATTTATATGGTCATATCATCTGCAAATACATATATTTTTATTTTTGTTATTTATATCCTGTTTACTGCCTTCTCTTGTTTTATTTCTTTATCTTAGCCTCAACTGCTGTGTTAAGTATAAGTAGGTAGAAGGAGCATAGACACCCTTGTCTTATTTCCAGTCTTATTGCTAATGACTTAAATTTTTATCCAGTTAGTATAATTATGACTGTACATTCATCATATATATCCCTTATTATGTTGAGTTATGCTTTCTTGATCACTTATTTCTCCATGTCATCATGAAGTTGTGCTAGAGTCTCTCAAAGGCATATTCTCCATATATTGAGATGACCATATGATTTTTGTATTTTAGTCAATTAATGGATGAATTTAATTTATTAAACCATTTCTCCATTGCTGGAAAAAAAAAAAGCCCAACTTCATCATGATACATGATTTTTGTGACATAATTTTTGAAATCAGGTTGCAAGTATTTCATTCAGAATATTTTATGTTCATCAGGATATTGTTCTGTATTTTGTTTTTATTGTATCCTTGGTTTTGTTATCAAGATAGCACTGGCTTCATAATTGAGCATTGCTTTAAAAGCTTAAGTGCTTGAATATATTTGACTTTCTAAAAGAATACAACATACACAATTTCAGATGGTCCAACCCCTGAGCAGGTGGTGCTGAGGCATGTAAGAAAGTAGACTGAACAAACTTTGGGGAGCAAGTCTGTAAGCAGAATTCTTCGATTGCTTCTGCTTCAATTTCTGTATGTGGGCAGTTGTCCTGACTGCCTTTGTGATGGATGGTGATTTGGAAAAGCCAGCTGAAGAAAACTCTCCAAGTGACTTTTCGTTATGGTGTTTATCTAAGTATCTGTAGCAATGTCTTTCTTTTCATTTATAGTTTTGTTAATTTGGGTCTTCTGTCTTTGCTAATTTGGCCAAGGGTTTTTCATTCCTATTTACTTTTTCAAAGAAACAACTTGTAATTTCATGAATCCTTTTTGTTATTGTTGTTTTTATTTTGTTAGTTGATGCCCTAATCTTAAGTATTTCTCAGTGTTTACTGCATTTGGGTTTGATTTATTCTTGTTCTCTGAGGCTGCAAAATTAGAGGCTATTTGATATCTTAGTTTTTAAAATGTAGGTGCTTAGGACCATAAGCACTCTTAGCACTGCCTTCAGTTTGTCTGATAGATTTTGATATATTTTATTTTAATTTTCACTCACTTGTAAATTTTTTTTTTATTTCTTTAGAGCCTCACACAGCATTGAGTGGTACAGTTTTACTTTATTTTTATTGAAAATATAGCATATTCATTTTCATATAGCATTTCTAATCACAATTTCCCCTCGCTTCTTGTATTTCCCCAGCTACTTTGCACCTCCGTAACCATCCAACTCAGTAACTTCTCTCCATCTTTAGAACACAAACAGGGCAATGAACAAATAAACAAACTAGTATAAAACAAATCAAACAGATAAATAGAAAAATAGAAAACATGAAAACAAAGAAAACACTAGAATACATGTGTGTGTGAATTCACACACACACACACACACATTAAAATAAAAACTTAGGAACTATAATAGATAAGCAGAATACAGGTAAGTTAAAAGATGCCCAAACTAAGAATTATGGAATAAAACAGATCTACAAATACCATTGTGTTGGCTATCTGTGCTGGACATGGGGTCTGCCCTTAATGTGGCTTGTATACCCAGTGAAACTCCATTGGTGAAAACTGACCTTTTCTTCATGACTGCTTGTCAGTTTGAGATAGCTTTTAGATTATGGATGGGGTTCATGTCTATTTCTCTTCTAAGTGCTGGGACACCATCTGGTGCAGACCTGTCCAGGCCCTGGGCACGCTGCTAGTCTCTATGTCAGTCCTGTTGTATCTGGTGTACATAAAGCCATCTGTAACTTTATGTTTTCTCACTTGTCCACCTTGTTCCCAGAAATAATGACTCTGAGACTTAATGTTTCATGAACGAATGACTAGGCCTAAAGCATTGCTTCTTCCCCAACTGCCTCATAACTTAATTTCCCAGTTAGTCTATCTTAAGCCGTGCCATATAGCTGGTTACTTGGTCCTCAGTTTTAGTTGATCGCTGTCTTCTGTGTCTGGAGCAAATCTCCTTCTCACCTAACTCTATTCCCAGAAATCTTCTGTCTGTCCTGGAACTTCCACCTCTATAGTTCCTGTCTAAGCTAATATGCCAACAGCGTTTTATTGACAGGTGATGCTTCCATATAGTACAAGAGATTCTCTCTATAGTCTGGTTTAGTGCTCCATGCAACATTAAATAGGACAGATTTTAATCCCATGACTTTTTAAAAATTTTCTGTTATTTTTATTGATTGACTGTTAGAATATAATATGTAGTATCATTTTTCTATACTTATTGTGAGTTATTTTTTCATAATATATGATTTGTTTTGGAAAAAGTTCATTGGCTGATGAGAAAATGTGATTTCTAGAGTTTGGGTGGAGTGTTCTGTAGTTGCCTGTTTGATACATTTGATTTATGGTGTGTCTGTGCTTATTTTTTTTTTTACCAGAATTACATATTGGTGACATATTGAAGTTACCGAGTATAACTGTGATGGAATGGACCTGTGGATTTATATCTATTAATATAATATTTATATATTTATACATAAATATAAAAATATATAAATATACATATTTATAATAAAATTTATATATTTATAATAATACTTATATCTATTAGTATTTGTTTTATGAAATTCAGTGTACCACATTGGAATATATGTATTTAAAATTGTAATATTAAGGTATAAAGAGATTTCATTATGAGTTCTAAAAAGTACTAGAAGTCAATTTTGTCTTATGCTAGAATAGATTTGCCTGATTGTTTCTTAGTTCCTTCCCATGCTAATAATACCAGTCTTCTCTTTTACTCTGAGATAAGGTCTATCTGTAGTGATGAAGTGTGTTCCTTTGAGGCAGCAAAAAGAAACTTGTCATTTTATGTTGCTTTTATTAGGGAATTAAGTAAAATTCAGAGTTATTGATGGATGTGGATTTTGTTGACTTTTTTTGTTTTCTTAGATTTTTTGATTGACTCTCCTATTATTATTTTTCCTCTGTAGTCTCTAGAATATGTTTACTCTTCTTGTCAATTTGAGGTATTTTTTTCCAAACTTTGTAGAGTTGACTTAATAGTCATATACGGTAAGTTTGTTTTTATCATGGAGAATTTCTATTTTTCTTAACTTATGAAAGAAAGTTTTGCTGGTTATAGTAGTCTGAGTTGGCTGTTGTGTTCTTTTAGAACTTTAAGTATTTCCAAGAACTTTGTATTTTTAATGTATCAGTTGTTATTTTGAACTGCCTACCATTGTGTGTATGACTTGGCCTCTCTCTCTTGCTACTTTCATTATCCTTTCTTTATTCTGATGTTAGTCTTTTAACTCTAATGTGTGTTGTTACTTTCTATTCTGGCCTTTTCATTTAGTGTTCTGTAAGCTTTTTATATTTTGATAGGTTTCCCTCTTCTAAATTTAGGAAGTTTTCTTCTTTTGTTTTGTTGAAAATATTTTTTATGCCTTTCGTGACATTTTTTCCTTGTATACTCATTATTTATGGATTTTTGTCTTTTTATTGTGCCCCAGGATCTGCCATGCTCCATTTCTATGTTTTAAAAATGTCATTTTCTTTGCTTGAATGATCTAATAATTCCTCTACCCCTTCTCTGTTGAAGGTTTCCATGGGGATTATTGTATGGCTAATTTTTATTCTTCCCAACTTTATTCCATTTGGGTTTTCTTTAGTATTTTTCTTTGTTTGGTTTCCCTCCATCCCTCTTTGCTCTCTCCCTCTCTACACTTCTTGATTAAGTTTCTTGCTATGTAGCCTTGGCTGTTCAGGAACATACTATATCTGGCCTATATGTTAGTGTCCAGAATTGTCTTCCTTAAACTCTGCATTTGGACTTCGATAATTTTATTCCTATTCTTTCTAAGTTCATTTAGGCATTTAGTTGTGTTCTATTTAAATCCCCTGAATTCTATGAACATGTTTATAATTATTGTTTGAATTCTGTATCTACAAATTTATAGAATTTATGATTTTAGAAGTTGAGAGATATATAATCCCATGGGTATAAAGCAGGGGAGCTGGTTTAATAACATTATGTTCATTTGGCCAAGTTATAGTATTTAGTTCTTCCTAGACCTATTACTTAGCCTGTTATGGGATTTTGACCCAGATAAAAATATGTTGGGGGCCGACTTTTAGCAGAAAGCGGCTATCAGCTTTTCAGCCATCTTGAGCCACATACCCTGACATGTGACTTGAATTACAATAGCTTACAACAGCTGAGCACACTCCGATAATCTTGGTTTAGATACCTTGAGATTAAAGGTGCATGAGATTAAAGGTGTGTGAGATTAAAGGTGTGTAACTTAAGAGTGTAATTTAGAGATAAGATTTAGAGACAAGACCTAAGGGCATGATTAAAGGTGTGACCAAAAGGCATGGCTTAGAAGTGAGACATATAAAAGGCAGAGACAGAACAGAACAGAGAACCAGACACAGCAGAGAGAAGACAGGTAGCAGGCACTTGGAAGAAGTAACTTGGAGGGACTAGAAGCTAGGGACTAGGCACTAGGAACTCAAAGCTTAGGACTTAGACTGAAGAATAAACATGATTGAATTACACTCTGTCTGGTCTGCATTCTTCGAGTGCGTCCTCACTCTCGCTCTGGCTGAACCCCAACCCGCGTGGACCGGAGCGGCAGCTTGGGCTGGGATACAGTGGCTGCCCAAACGTGGGTTGGCCCAGGCCTCAACATTTTGCTTGGGCCGGGACATTTTTTGGTCGCCCCAACGTGGGGCTAGTGTGGACCCCAACAAAAAATAAAACATGACTTTCACCATGTGTTTAACTTTATTCATAAAGTGGTTGGTTACTTCCATGACAGTCATGACACTTATGCACAAGTCATTATTTATTGCCAGGCAAATTGCTATTGTAGATCAAAGGTTCATAGCTGGGTAAGATTGATAATTACTTTTCTTCCCTGGTAGTTTGCATAGATCAGCATCTTAATATTTTAATTCAGATTATAGTATGTTTCTACAGTATAAAGTGCTTATTAGTTGCTTATTCTGAAATCCTTGGACTCATGCTTCTTAGGAGTAGATTATAAGTTCCACTGAAGTCAAGTTGCTATAGATCCCTTTGTTCTTTCCTTTCTCATTTCTTTGGTTCTGCCTTTGAACTTAACTTTTCTTCAAAAATCTCTGCCTGATTCAGATACTAGGTCAAATTATCCCTGTCCCAATATTTCTAAAAATGGCAAAGACTGTTTCAAGTTTTGAGTTATCATTTTCCACAATTCTCTATTGGGTCATTTTATTGAGTCATCTAGACATTCTGCTTCCTCTCATTTGTTCACTAAGTATCAAGAAAAAAATCATATTTTTTGTTCTTGGAAGATGCAATTAAGATTCCTTCCTTTAAAAATAATAATTACAGCCTTAAATGATGACTACTATAGTCTTTTCCCCTATAGATTATTTTATATCTTTGTTTATTTATTCTCTCATATATTACATCATGAATCAGTTTTCCCAACCTCCACTCCTCCCATTTTTCTTCTTCTTCACTCTTCCACAGATTCGCTCCTCCTCTGTTTACCTTCAGAAAAGAACACTCCCCCAGAGGTATCAGCTGAATGTACAAGTCACAGTAAGACTAGACACATATGTAGGAGGAGCTAAGGTGGGAGGAGCAAGGAGAGGAAGACGAGGAGTAAAGGAGAGGAAGAGGAGGAGTAAAGATAGGAAGAGAAGAAGGATGAGGAGGAGCTAAGGGGGAGATGGAGAATGAGAGAGGATGACATGGAGGCTGATATTTGCTTGTCTGTAGCAGTCAAAGGTAGTTGGTATATCTAGGTTGGGTATTGGGTTACACCTCTGATTGTAAGGGTATCTTGTTATTGATCATTACCAAATATATAAAGCCTTTGGATAATCTAAGCATTAGAGTCTAATCTGTACCCAACCTGTGTGGTTGGCAGGATGGTCCGGGCACTGCCCAGCCTTGCCGAGACAGCGTGGAATATTGGCAGAGCCATCTCCTACGCTGGCATCTCCTGGTTGGCAGGGCTGGTGTTTCTGGCTGGCCATTTCTAGCTGTGGTGCACATGTGGCCTCTGGCCACGTAGCTGAACTAGATAGAGCCACTGCAGATTAGATAGTCAGCTTCTCCGGTGGCTGTTTTTAAAATAATTACTACAATACACATACTCTCATATTAAGGCTAAATGAGGCAACACATTAGCAGGAAAAGTGTCCCAAGAACAGGCAAAATAGTCAGAGACATCCCCATTCCTATTGTTAGGAGTT